>NC_090944.1:4052266-6836465 GCF_040807025.1 Struthio camelus
CCACAAGCTCAACGCAACAAACACGAAGCCCAGATCCCCTCAGCAGCCCCACCACAAGCCCTGCACCCCCAACGCAATACCCAGATCCCCTCAGCACTCCCAACACAAGGCCCAGCAACCCCAACACAAAGCTCAGACCCCTCAGCACCCCCACCAGAAGCCCAGCATCTCCAATACAAGCTCGAGATCCCCTCAGCACTCCCACAAGCCCAACACAACAAACTCACCGCCCAGATCTACTCAGCACCCCCAAAACAGGGCCCTGATCCCCTCTGCACTCCCAAAACAAGGCCCAGCACCCCAAAAACAAGACCTAGCTTTCCTCAGCACCCCCACAACAAGCCCTGCTCTCCCCAACACAAGGCCCTGATCCCCTCAGCACCCTGCATGACAAGCCCAGCAGTCCCAACACAATGTCCCGATCCCCTCAGCAGACCCACAAGCCCAGCACCCCCAACACAAGGCCCAGATCCCCCAAAACAAGCCCAGCAGCCCCATAAGAAAGGTCCAGATCCTCTCTGCACCCCCGCGACAAGCCTAGCACTCGCAACAAAAGGCTCAGCACCTCCTGCACAACGCCCAGATCCCCTAAGCACCACCATGACAACCCCAGCACCCCCAACACAAGGCTCAGCTCCACTGAGCAGCCCGAAAACAAACCTAGCACCCCCAACACAACAAGCAGATCCACTCAGCACTCCCAACACAAAGTTCAGTGACCCTCAGCACCCGCACAACAAGCCCAGCACCCCCAACACAAGGCCCAGATCCCCTGAGCAAACCTATGACAAGACCAGCTCCCCCAAAGGGCACGGAGGAGCTGCCCTCCCTCACTCTCTGTGTGGCTCTTGTTGCCACAGCCTCCTTCCTTCCCCCCCGGCAGACGGGGAGCTTTGGGCAGAGAGGCGGGAGGCAGGGTTAAGGGGAGGCCTTGGCTGCAGAGGTCTGCCCCTGCGGCAGGTGCTGGAATGGGGAGGGCACTAGTGTGTGCCTGTGGCCTGTGCAGATGCCCCAGGAGCAGGGGGAGGTACAGGCCGGGGCAGAGCAGGATGCAGCCCAGAGGCAGAGAGGTGGGCATGGCCGTGCTGAGCTGCCGAGGCCAAGAAAGGATTGTGGGGGCGCGTGCTGAAAAGAGGGCAACAGCAACATCTGCACTGCACAGGCAGAGCCGGATGGCTCTGTTTTGGTGAAAACGCACCTGTTCTTGTCATGGTGCAGTGATGAGCTGCAGAGCACAGCAAACAGACGCAGCAAACAGACGCAGCAGTTTGCACAGCAGTGTCTGGGCTCTGCCTGGGCCTTTTGTGGGCCTTGTTGGAAGTTGGGGAGGCTTTCTGGGGACCCCCGAGGAACTAGACGGTGCTTGCTGCTAGCAGGAAGGGAGAGCTAGGCAAGGACTACTGCAGGGGGCCTTGACTTAACTTCTCCTGGGAAGTCCTAGCTAGGTGGGGCTGCTGCTAACGAGCTCTCTGGGCTGGCCTGGTCAGAGGGAGTTGGGGCTTTTGTTTCAGGTGGCTCCTGATTGGGTGGGTCAAGCACCCTTGTGAGTCACTGCTGGGCAGAGGCCTATGTAAGAGCCAGGCCTAGAGCCCAGCTCCCAGAGTGGGGCCAGCAGAGGCAGCAGTTTGGGCAGCAGGCAAAGAAGGTGCCTCTCCCTTTTCTGCAGTGGTGTGTCCTTCCTTGGGGCATGGTCATGACATGCTGCAGAGCACATTCCCCAGTGGCTGTTGGAGGTGCTGCCTCAGCTGTGTGTGAGACTTCAACCCAGACAGACCCTCAGACAGCAGATGCAGCTCTGCAGGTGTCAGGCTGCAGGCAGTGCCTGGGGCCTTTCTGTGAGGCCTGGGCTGACAGTCAGCTCTCCTGTGCAAGGTGTGCTGTGGTTGACCCTTTGTATTGCCAGATAAAGGAGCTGGGGGAGGAAGTGAGCAGGAAGTTAGCAGTCCCTCTTCTAACCTCAACCATTCTGTGATTCTGTGAAACCTCCTGTTGTCCCCTGTGTCACAGAGAACACCACTAAAAGTACAGGATACAATGAGTTCTTTCCCACGTCTTCTTCCAGAGCTGGGAAAGGAGTTTTTTCAGCCATGAAGCTTGGCAAGACGCGTCCACCAAAGGATGATCATCAGAAGCAAGGTAGGTGCTGGGAGGAGGTTGTTCCCTGATCCAGTACTGCTGTTCCAGGAAAGCCCCTGGTTCCATCCACTTATGGATGAGACCGACCCTGACCCCTCCCCCCCGGCCCTGTAAGTGGCACACATCAACGCTGTTGGTAACTCAGGGATTAGGCAGGGAGCATTTGGTGGACAGGGTGAAGGCTGGAGAGAGGGTCTCCATGGGGGAATCTGGGAAGCAGGGATAGATGGAGAGAGCCTTACACTGAAGGCTTTGCCAGATCTCACCCGCTTTGTGAGATCATGGTGAAACCTGGAAGTCAGGTGGGCAGTTTCTGGCTTATTTTAAGGATTACTTGCAAGTGTAAGAGCAAAAAGCGTGATTTAGCCCTTTCACTGCTTCTCTGTGATGCATGGAGACCCGCATGAATAGCGTTGCAGCAGCACAGTGAGAGGTAGGGCTCTGTTGCCTCAAGGTTGTCCGTTCCAAGATCTCGATACCTGCTACAGTGCTGAAATGGGACACCTTTCTGGAAAGGCAGAAGGTGGTTAGCGATCGGAAATTTGTTGTTGTTTCCATTCGGCTCAAATTATGATGTTTCAGTGACAAAGAAATTGAGGAATGCCTTTTTGTGGAGGAAGACCAAATGTTGCTTTAGATATTCTTCATGGGCAAATCTTTGTTGTTCAGCCAGCTTTTAAGAGAAGAAAGGAGGGATTTGGCCTGAGACACTATAGAGGTAGAGGCCTTGGCAGACTGTAGAGGCATAATACTGAAACCTTGGTGATCTTCCTGCCCTCCCCAGTGAAAGGGTGTTCTTGTGGTGAAGACTTCACCTAAGGTGATGAGGAAAGCCATCTGGGATGCAAAGGCATGAAAAGGCTGTACTTCCAGATTGTGGAGTACATTCACATGTAGATTTACCAGTGGTGGGGGAACAGTTGCAACAACTGTTCATGTGGTCATTGCCTCACAGCTGTGTGTATCCTTCCTCCCCCTTTGCCCTCCACAGGGCGTGGTCCTCCCAGCATCCCTCCTGAGTGGTGGTCTGCTTCTTTCTGCCATCCCAGGCAGATTGCCAGTTCTGCTCAGGTCAAACAAACCCACTGAATCACTGCAAGCAGAGCTGGGAAGGTGCTGGTCTGTCCCTCCACCCACACGTGGCAGGATGGAATCTGCTTAGGTCCCTCAGTGGAAATGAGGACACTCTTTTCACACACAACTTGCTGCAGTGCCTCTCTCCACCTAGGAAAGCTTTTCCTAACATCCAGCCTAGATCCCCCTCACTTCAGCTGAAGCCCAAGGTTATTTCTGTATTATCTCACAGAACCGGGCCAGACTATGGTGAAGCAACTGATCCAAGTCTTGGATTAGCCACGAGGTAGGAAACCTGTTTCCCAAAAGCGATGTCTGTGCTCTATGCGTGGTTTTGGTAGTATTTCCCCCTGTGCCAACGAAACAAACCAGTGACCCTAAAGCAGCTCCCCACCTCCCTTCATCCTCAGCAGTGCATCACCTTATGGCAGTTAGAGCTGCAGCACATGTTCACATGCTCTTTTACCTCGTGAAGTCTGCATTGCTCATTTGTCGGATTTCAGTTTTCCAAAGCTTATTGCCTTCATGAAACTGTGCTGGCACACAGCACAGGTGGAATAATGTGTCACGCTACGCAAACCTCTTTTAAAATCCATTTTAAACCAGGTTGTCTTGACCTGACCAGGTGACCACTGTTCTTTGTATTACCAGGAGAGGTTGATAGGATGTATTGGTTACCTTTCTCGGAGTCTTTAATTATCCACCGAGTGGAAACAACAAGAGACGTTCTTTTGTCTGTGTGCCTTTATGCAGAGGAACCTGCTGTTTTGGAAGCAGAAGACCTGGGCCGAAAAGCCATGAGACTAGGAGGTGGACTGGACCCAGACACAGTCTCCTTGGCTTCCGTCACGGCTGTAACCACCAGTGTCTCCAACAAGAGGTGAAGGCCAGATGTGAGCTTGTGCAAGCCAGGAGGTGATGGCAAACTCTCAGACGTGCCTGCTCCCCAGAGCCATGTGTTCCCTGAGCTGAGATATGTTGGAAATCACGTTGCCCCATGCAACTGTTTTCAGAAACGCTTGAACAAAGAATGTTCAGTGGCATTTCACAGCCCCTGGAGTTTATATTCCTCTCATGCCAAGGGAGCTGGCACTGCGAGGAGTAACGCTGGGAAATGCTCTGTCACAGTCTGCAGTGAGTTCATCTGTTGTTTGACGGAGGTCTTTTTTCCTGCCCTTTGGAAGGTCCAAGCTTGATATCAAAATGGAGCCGAGTGCTGGGAGGCCGATGGATTATCAGGTAGGTGACAACGCTGTGCCCCCAACTTCAGCTCGGGGGGTTCAGAGCCCAGAGAGAGACCATTTCACAGGGAGTGTTTAAGGGGAGGAAGAGGCGAGTTGAGAACTTTTCTTTCACACTTTCTTGGACCACAACTATCAGCAGAGTAGTTCCTTGAGGAGCTGAATCTCTTAGTTGAAGCCTTTGTCCCCGATGGCCTGTGGGACAGCTCTGGGACCAGGAGGAAGGACTGACAGTCACTTGAGCAGGCCTAGGCTTGCTGGAGTCCCACCGAGGCTGTGCCTCCTCCCCGTGCAGCAGGTTATGGACCTTGGCATGGCGTTGTTGGGAGCGAGTCCAGCGCGGGTTTCAATGTACTGCGCTCACAAAAGCAACTGACAATTTGTTTGTTAAGTCTGAAGGCTGGCTCACGTGTGAACGACTGTTTCAGGTATTGTTCCTGTGGGAGGATGACTTTCAAAAAGCTGGTGTTTAAATGCTAGAGTGATAAGCTATAGCTTAAGTAGTTAACTGGATTTGCTGTCCATTGTGACAAGCCCAGAAAGCCCAGCTTAATCAGGGTTTGAAGCAGGCAATCTCCAACACAGTTCTCTTAATTTCCAAAGGCTTTCAGTACCTGTTTTAGCGTTCCCAATTGACACGAGGCCTGGCTGGCAGTACTCGTTGGATTTCCTCTGGTAGGTTGGTGCCTGGTTGCTGTTATCTTGTTCCTCTTCTCGCTTTCCCTGAGTCATGCTGATTCGGCAGCCGTTTACTTTTCTGTCCTTGCGTGTTAGTGCAGTAGCACGTTCCTAGGGATGTCTGGGACCAATGCAAATAATGATTTGTTGTTAAAGGTTTATTGTAGACCACTTACGGCGTCCACTTCTAAATCCCACGAGAGACCAGTTGCCATCAGAAGATGCAGTAGAGCAGTATGTGGAAGAGGTTTAATTATACGCATAAAAAGCCTAAAGCAAGTTGCGAGGACGACGAGGACTGAGTGTCCCTGGTTCTGGAATAGTATAATCAGAATGTAAGGAGGAGGAGGAAGGTGCAAGACGAATTATGTGCAAGACAGAGCAAGAGGTTCAGTTAATTGGCCAGTGCAAACAGGAGTATCACAAGGCTGCTCTTCATTGGGAATGGTGAGGGAACAGAGCAGTGACCTTAGCTGCTTACCTCCTCAGAAGGAGTCTGAGAGTATTCGCACCTACCTTGCTGCGCTTTAAACGAGGAAGGGATTTGAGCTGGGTTTGTTAAGCTGGTGCAGCTTTGGGTGAGGGGTAGGAGGTTGCATTTGCAACTCAGCTCCTCTGCAGTAAGTCAGTTTGTGCAGCAATCAATGCCAGGCAGTCTTGTCCTCTTCTTTAGAGAGCTCAGCTGTCTTTTATGAGCGGTTTACCCCTTGTATTTTTTAGCAGAAGCAAGTTAAGCCAGTTAGGGCATCAGTAGCAGAGTGTCTGCTCCTGCAGCTTAGCTAAATCTGTTCAACTTTGTGCCTTACGTGCTCTTGGAGCAGAAGAGCCATCTGAACGGACAGGGCTGCTCTGATGCGCCTACCTCCCATGCCATGCCGCAGCGCGCTCAGGCTTGTAGGAGCAGCCCTGTCCCTTTTGTGTGATGAAGAGAGATTACCCAGCTGCCACCCCGGCACTGAAAGCACCTTGGAGAGGAGAGCCAGGTGGAGACACAGTTTAGGGCAGCCAAGGTGGAGGTCCATGAATCTCTCTCCCCAGGTCAGCATCACAGTCATTGAGGCACGGCAGCTGGTTGGGCTCAACATGGACCCCGTGGCCTGTGTGGAGGTTGGAGATGAAAAGAAATGCACGTCCATGAAGGACTCGACTAATTGCCCTTACTACAATGAGGTGAGCTGGATTTTTCCTGAGGCGCTGCTCCAGAGGCTTGTTGCTCCTCAAGGCCTAGACTGCAGTTTGACAGCAAATTACATTTATTTGACTTTGGTTTTTCTTTTTCTTCTGTTACCTTTTGCTGGAGTAAGATGAAATCAGAAACCATGCAGAAGGAGGGATGAAACCTTGGCCCTCTGGTATTTTACAAAATGGTGACAAAGAACCAAAGCAAGACAACCCCTCACTTGATCAGTTTCAAATTAAATGAGCCTGTGCCCACTTTCTGAGTCTTTCCAAGAAGTTAATGCTTTATTTTAGTTTCTCAGATCACTGATGCTGTCAGTTGTTGGGCTGACATGGGTCCCTCTGCAGCTGTGACATGAACTGCAGGCTGTTCCTCTGCCCAGACACGTCTCTGTTGGTGGGATATGGACCATAATGTTGTCCTTCAATTCAGAAGGAGCCCATGCCTGCTTCCCTGCTTTCACGCATGCTCCTTCTCTTTCAGTGCTTTGTCTTTGATTTCCATGTTCCCCCAGATGTCGTGTTCGATAAGATCATCAAGCTGTCCGTAGGTGAGCATGGTTGTGTTGCCCTTTTCAGTGGGCTTTGGTGGAAACCAACCCATTTTACTTACTTGTTGGGATGGATTTAAGACCCTTGATGCGAGACCTCTGGCAGGAGCGGAGGTGCTCAGTCCCTCTCTCTGAGCCCTCATGTCCTACGAGCCTCACCTCCTTTGCAGACCCCTCCAGTCCCTCTGTCAGTGTCCTTATTGCTGCAGCCACACCCCCCTCCACTCGTGTTCCCTCTGTTGCTCTGTGGCTGCTCTCTGGTATTTCCTAGCTAGGCAAAACTAAGCCTGTCTCAGGATGTCTCTTTAGGCTTGGGGAGAAGCAAGAGCTTCCTGAGGCTGCCAGTGGATTCCCTGAAGCATGAGGGTGGGTACAGCTCTTGAGGAAATTCAGAGTTGTAAATAATGAGAGCAAAACAGAGGCTCCAGCTCTCCCCAGAGCCGCAAAGGAAGACTAGGAAGGAGATTCGTAGATTCACAGATCAAAGCAGGCTGGCTAGGAGCATCCACATCTATCCCATGCATAGTCTGGCTGTGTAATTTCTCCCAGGAAGGGAATTAAAGCATAGATTTCAAGCATCTTTGAGACACTTCCTTGAGCAGAATGTCTCAGTGTTTGGTGCCATAGTAGCTGGAACACTGCATCTTGTTTCAGAGATGATTTTTTTTTTTTACTTTTTTTTCCTATTGAATCCAAGTGTACACTTGCTTGCAAGACTGCTAAACAAGAGCTGCCAACCACACTGTGCTTCATAGAGTGATTATATCTCCTGCCCAAACTAAGCAAGATGCATCAAATCCTTTAGAAGGGTTCAGTGTCAAACATTAGAAACAGCCCTACCCCTCCCAGCATGCCTGGGCAGAAAAAAAGCTCTGACTTGTTGTTCTCCCTCGCTTTTCAGGTGATCCACTCAAAAAATCTGTTGCGCAGTGGGACTTTGGTAGGCTCCTTCAAGGTGGATGTTGGAACTGTTTACACCCAGCCTGGTATGTCACCACAATTTGCAAGGGGTCATATAGATGCCTACCTTCACCATCAAACAAATGTCTTGGCAAGGTAGCCAGGCAGTCACTAGTTTCCTTTGGCAACACTTAGTCAACTTAATTTTAGTATCCCAGGTGCAAGCATGTCATCTAGGCTCCTTCTGCAGTCCGAAAAGAGCCCTCAGCCTCTCCAGAAGATGGTATATCCCATTCTAGGATAAGGCATAATGCACGCAGGTAGAATTGTCCTCAGATGTGCCATTCTCTCTCCACTGACCTCCTAAGAAGCTTAGATTAGCTTGCTTAGGCAAGATGTTGACCTTTCCGAGAGCTGAAGGTCTAGCCCTGTGTGGCTGGCCTTTAGACCAAGACAGGAAGATGCCCAGTGTGCAAAGAAAGAGAGGTTAATTAGAGCTTCTGTGAGAATGTCATGTTGCTCACTGATTTTGTAACCTAAGGGTGATTCCAGTTGCAGCAGGATCTGCAGTGGCTTTATCCAGGGTGAATCCTGGCTCACAGCGGATGCTCAGGCTGCCTTGGGCAAACCAGAAGCATGAACCTGTTCTGCAGGGCATGCCTGCGATCCTGGCTCTTCCCCCCCCTTTTCTGTGCCATGACTATTGTCTCTCCATGCCACGTCCATCCCACAGACGAATGGAAATCTGGCAGCTCTGCAAACAGCAGAGACCTCTGCCTGTTGTGAAGGCCAGGGGGGTCTATAAGAAATGCTCGCTGGCTTTCAGAATAGGGTGTTAGTGCTTTGGTTTCACTTGTGCTCGCTCATGGTGTCTGCCTGCATGCGCTGTCACACTGGAGCACCTGGCCAATGCATGCAGCCCCAACCCTCCCTGGGCAGAGGCAGGGGTTAACCCAGGCAGGGCATGCCTGGGGGCAGTTTGGGTGGGCCTTGGCTGGGAGGGGAAAGTTTCCCCCAGGCATGGCTGGCCCAGCTGTGGACTTGGGTGGGGACCGGTCTGGTGCTAGGAATCACAGAATGGTTGTGGTTGGAAGGGACCTCTGGGGATCATCTAGTCCAACCCCCACCTCCGCTCAACCAGGGTCACCTACAACATTTTGCTCAGGACTGTGTCCAGATGCTTTTGAATATCTCCAAGGAAGGAGAGTCTGCAGTCTGTCTGGGCCACCTGGTCCCGTGCTCTGTCACCCTCACAGTCAGCAAGTTTTTCTTCCTATTCATATGGAACTTCCTGTGCTTCAGTTTGTGCCTGTTGCCTCTCGTCCTGTTGCTGGGCACCACGCAGAAGAGTCTGGCCTCCTCCTCTCGACGCCCTCCCTTCAGATACTTGTCCACATTGATGAGATTCCCCCTCAATTTTTTCTTCTGCAGGCTGAAGAGTAACAGCTCCCTCAGCCTTTCCTCCTAGGGGAGATGCTCCAGCCCCTTCATCATCTTAGTGGCCCTTTGCTGGACTCACTCCAGGAGCTCCATGTCTCTCTTGTATTGGGGAGCCCAGACGTGGACACAGTACTCCAGATGTGGAAGGGTGCTAGGAGAGATGGAGTCTCTGTCCTTGAATGTGCAATTCATATATGCTACTCCCAGCGCCTTTCCTCTTGGCCTGACTTCATGTATATCCATTTCCCCATCCCAGCGCTCTGACATGCTGAGAGAGGTGGGGGGCAATGGCCATTCCTGTCTGGGAGTGGTCCTACCACAGAACATCCTTCTGCTTCCTGTTGCAGGAACTGCTTCCACGTGCCATACTTTGAGAAGAAGGCCTGCAGGTACATCAAGAGCTGGTGGCCAGACCAGCGCCGGAGACTGTATAATGCCACCATCATGGACAAGATTGCAGACAAGGTGGTCAGTATGTGCTGGGGATGGAGCTGGCTCAGGGGATGGGGTAGGCCATTCCTGGCACATCCCGGCTCCCTGCATGTCTCTGCAGCTTGTTACAAAGCAGGGCCAGACCGTTGCAGAGAGCCTTTAGCAAACTCATGCCAGGAAAGAGGAAGCTCCGCAATACTAAACACTCCACAGAATGAATGGCCAAACCCTGGGGGTTGAATGAATTTTGGTGTGGGTCAGACCCAGAGTGTCCCCCAGAAGGCTGAAGGAAGGTGGGAGACTTTACCTGCCTGGACTCCTGGAGTGAGCCCCTTTTGTGGCAGAGCCTCCTTTGTAGCCTGAACTGATTGCTGAGGAGCCTTTGTGATGCCTGCAGGTGGAGAGAGGTGAAATTCACATCAACTGAAGCCAACCTCCCCCAGCCAAACATGTGCCAGAGCTGAGCTCTGTGGCAGGAAAGCCTGGAGAAGAAGCAGGTGTGTGCTATTGGCAGTGCCAGGGCTGCTCTTCATGGAGTGGCTGTGGTGCTAAACCTCAGCCTGCTGTGGGGCTCTGCTCCACTGCCCCCTTCACTGCTTCCCCCCCATTGCCATTCCAGGAGGAAGGCCTCAGTGATGTGCAGGAAACGATCAAGAGTGAGAAGCCACAGCTGGAGCGCTGGCTCCGAGGGGTCCTGGAGGAGCTGAGCAGTGGGTGCTTGTGAGTAAAAGACTAGCAAAAGCTGCCCACCACAGACCTGTGCTCTCAGCCGGGATATGGGCAAGATCATGGGACTGAGAGCATGAGCTCCCCTTGCGTTATGCTCCGAGATGACAGGCAATCATTTTCTTGGCTTAGCACACCACCATATTGATTGTCTTCTGCCTTGGAGCATGGGCAAGGTGGTACTCGCCTCTGAATTCCAAAGACCCCCAGCCAGTGATGAAAGCCACACAGACTCAGTCTTGTGGCCTCCACAGGCTAGTGCCTGAGTGGTACCTTCTCCTCATGCACGTCATTGAGTGCTGGGTGTAAATAGGCCACTTGGCTGCGATTGCAGCGCACACTGAAAGAACAAGGGCGCTTCCGTGTAGGCAAGTGCCCTACTGCTAGCAGAGATCCAGCCTGGCAAGGCTGCTTGCAGAGAGCCAGCAGGCTCTCGCAGGATTCATGCTGACGAGCTTTTCCATCAGGTGCTTTGTGACCTTAGCTGACAAGGACCAGCACCACTCTTCCTGCATGAGGCTGGATCGAGAAAGACTCGAGTCCTGCATGAGGGAGCTGGTAAGTGTGATTCAGTTGGGGAGGAAGATTCGGGAATGGGGCTGGTCCCCATCAATGCGGTGGGGAACCTTGGTCCTTAGGGGTCTTGACTTCCAGTCTCTGCGGATTGGTGGTTTGAGGTTTATTGCTAAAGAGGGGGACCCAAGAGCACTTCCTGTCTTGCACAGGTCCCACATGACCCTTGGGTCCACACCACTGCGTCCCCTCCATCACGCTCTGCTTTTTATTGGGAAGAAATCCCGGAGTGCAGAAAAGGAGTCGCTTTATTGTCAAAGAGTTCAGGAGAGGGGAAAGCAGGAACGTAGGGGACTCTGCCGAGTATAGATGCTGCAGGGCTAACCCTAGCCTGGGTATTTGGAGCTGGTAGGCCAACTTATTGGAAAGGAGCTGTGCAAAGACCAAGTGGTTTATCCAGCTGACACAATGAAGCTTCCTTAGCCAGCTGCATACAACAGAGTGATGAATGTGACCTGTGGAAGCCTCTATGTCCCCTCTTCTGAACTGCCAGATGCTGATTTGTAGTGGAGTCAGGGAAAGGGGAGAGGCTATGCTTAAGACAAGGCTTGAAGCCACTGCAAAATGCCATAAGCACAACTGACACCTCTCTGTCCCATGGCAGGCCCTGCTGGGGCAGAAACCTCTGTGCTGTGGACCCTTCCTATATCCTGCTGAGGTTAACAAAGGGGCGCCAGAAGTACCATTATCTGGATGCACGTGGCAGGACTAAGGCATTTGTGTCCTCACCACGCCTTCCTAAACGCGGGGAGACCTGTCTGCTGCTTTTGCCTTCTCTGTGCTCCATTGTGCTCTCATTCACAATGTGTCCTGGGCTCCCTTTTAATCACAGGAAAACATGGGTCAGCAAGCCACGACTCTGTGCTCGCAGGTGAAGAACACCACCATGAAAGACAAGGTGAAGCTGGTGCAAAACTTCCTCCAGAAACTCTGGTTGTTAGCTGATGAGGTGAGTTGCCCTCCACATGGAGAGTGCCTGTTAGCTGGGTCAGCTTATGGGCAAATCCTGCGTGCAGGAGAGTTCCCTAGTGACACAGGTCTTCTGCAAGGAGCCAGTCCAAGAAGAAAAGACCTTTGTTGGGCTCTGCTCCTTTTCTAAAGGACCTGTATGTTCCTCCTGTGTCAAGACAGGTGCTTAGACTTCTATTAGGTGGTCTGAAGAGAGGTGCTCAGCCAAGGCAGCATGACCACTTCCCTCCACTGACTACACCAGTTATATCTCATGTGCTAATTAACCAGTCTGTGGTGGGAACTGAGCCCTGGCTGTCCATCCTGGTGCACCATGAGCCCAAGCCAAAATGCCCAGCCCTAACCCGTCCGCAGGTGAGGCCAGGCTTAGCCCTGGACAGGGCATCCCTGGAGCTGGTTGGAGGGACCCCTTGAGGTGGGGGCGTTTCCCAGCCTGGCCCAGGGCCTGAGGCAGGGCCCTGGCCTGAAATAGGTCACCAGTATACTTTTCACCATCTGGCAACTTTGCATAGTCAGTCTATAAACTGCCCCATGCCTCCCAGGTTTGCCTATACGCTCCTGGATTGGGAAGGATGAGCATTAATATAAGTTGAAGAGCCCTTCCCAGACAGTAACAGAACTGGGTCCTCTTGCAGTTGAGCTAGAGGATGGTTTTGCCTGCCTTGAGCCGTGACAAGGCCGTGCAATTCCCCAGGGGAGCAGCCCCCAGAAGGTGGCAAATGTCCACCCAATATTGAAGTGAGCAGCCTGCAGCCATCTCTGATTTTTGCTAAGTAGAGAAAAATGTTAAGTAGGTAGCTCTTTGGAGAGCTT
The DNA here is from genome assembly GCF_040807025.1 of Struthio camelus. Taxonomy (NCBI): domain Eukaryota; kingdom Metazoa; phylum Chordata; class Aves; order Struthioniformes; family Struthionidae; genus Struthio; species Struthio camelus. Next base: position 4,064,979 of record NC_090944.1, read on the forward strand.
TCAGATGAAGCCATCTAATTGTTATCACTGCGGTGTACTCTTGCTTCACTCCACCTCATGGGTGACAGTTAATAGCCGAATATGTTAGAGCTGCTCACAAAATTTCCAAAAAGATGCTATTTCTGCAAAATCTTTTGTTCCTTCCTGCAGAAAATTGCAGTTCCTCTGAAATTCGTGCAGTTTCTACCTGGGTCTGTGTGGCTGCAGCCATTTGGGGTTATTGGTCCACGTGGAAGTTGTAGTTTTGGCACTTGCTGTTCTCATTTGCCAATATGGGCGAGGCTCCTAGGCTTGGTGAAATAGCCCTTTATAAAGTAACTCTTTTCTCTGCTTTGGCTTGCCACAGCAGAAAATAAAGCAGGCTCTAAGGCATGATAGGAGATGTCCAGAGAGGGAGCTGCTTCCATTGTAGGGAATGGAAGTGCAGGGCACCTGCCCTACAGTCCTCGTGGGCACTGAACTAAGAGAAAGGGAAAATCTTCAGCCTTCCAATCTGGAGTTAATATCTCTTTTTTTTTTTAATTTTATCAGAACAAATGTAAATCCCAGTTTCTTTCCTGCTAGGCTTCACCTTGCCGGTGTGTCAGGGGTCAGAAAGGGCTAAGATGCTGACAGGGCTCTTTGTTGGTGTTCACAGCCCCAGCACACCATTGCTGACCTCTTCATCTGGATGATGAGCAACAACAAACGCATTGCTTACAGGCGTCTCCCTTGCAAGGATATTCTCTGCTGCATTGTGGATGAGGAGATGGGAAAGGACTGGGCCAAAGTGAAGACCGTCTTCCTCAAGGTGCCTGCCCGTCTTCCTTGGGGGAGCTGAAACCACAAGGAGGGAGGTGAAGCAGAGACAGAATGGGGGGGATGGGGGTGGAGATGAGAGCTGGGTACCAGATGGGTCTGGTAGGTGATAGAGGTCTGGAAGGAGAGAGATGTCCTATTGAGTTTGCTGGGAGGGGAGCTAGTGGCTTGAGAAGAGGAAGCCAGTGTGCTGGGAAGAACATGATGCATGAGAAAGAGTAGCGGACATGATCCAGAATGATAAGGGGTGGGTCCCTGGGTTTAAGGAGCAGCGGTACAAGGTGAGGCCGCAGAAGGTGGTGGGCACTGCAAGAGGTGGTCTGTCCAATCTCTAAGGCCCCTCCTATGTCCCTGTAAACTCTCTTGTCCCTTGTGCCCAGCTACCTGGGAAGAGGGGCTTTGGACCTGCAGACTGGACAGTTCAGGCCAAGATGGAGATTTACTTGTGGCTGGGCCTCAACAAGCAGCGCAAAGACTTCCTGAGCGGCGTGCCCTGTGGCTTTGAGGAGAAGATGACAGCCAGAGGCCCAAACCTGCCATCCTTTCCATGCATCAGCCTCCTTTACACGAGTAAGAGGGCAGGCTATGGAAAAGGCAGGCGGGAGCCTGGTTCAACACCACTTGGGCCAAGGACCTGCAGGAACTGAGGGGGAAATATGGGAAATACTTCCACATGTGCCAGTCTGAGGTCTCCCACTGTTCCCGTGGGGAGCTGGGGTGGGGGACTTCTGCGCCCTTCTCCTTACCCCATTCCCAGCTGTCATTCTGCACATCGTGAGCAGGACCCTGAAGAAGTCCATATCCATTCAGGATCCATGCTTTAAGCCGACTTCCTTCATCCGTGTTGGCCCTGAGCAAAAGTGTGCCTCTGAGACCTTGCTCTCCATGGCTAAGCTCCAGGGATGCATCCCAAGCTGTCTCACTTCCCCCTCTCTCTGTCACAGAGAAGCAGGTGTTTGAGCTGCGAGCCCACATGTACCAGGCCAGGAGTTTGTTTGCTGCTGAGAGTAGTGGCCTTTTGGCTCCCTTTGCCCGAGTCGTCTTCCTCACGCAGAGCCAATGCACCGAGGTGAACACTATTTCCTGACCTGGAGGAGTGGGCAATCCCTGGGGTTGAATGTGATAGGACAAGTATCATCTGTCCATCCTGCTGCCCTGCCATGGGGCTGGGTCTCCTGACTCCTGCAGAATCATGGATCAGGTTGACCGTGGGGTCCTGGGGTGCGAAAGCAGCCATAGCACTGGGGCCTGACTAGCTATCTCGAGCAACCTTGCACCCAAAGGAAGCCTGTTGGAAGTCTCTTCCCCAGCTGCAGGCAAGTCCAACAGCCCTTTCACTGCATGTCCCTGGGCACAAGCACACAGCCACCCCGTTTCTGTGTGACTGAGCTTTCAGCTGCCTGGTGAAGAGAAACTGGACCCTACAGGAAGCAGGAGGTGTTTCTGTGCCATCTCTTCCTGTGGTGAAGGCTGCTGCGCTTTAGCAAACCTTGTGGAAGCTGGGAATAATTTGTGCCTGCCTGCCTGCTGTTTTTTCCTGGGAGAGTCCATGGGAGATGCGCTATGGCTCACTTGCCTGCAGAGCAAGCGCCAGCCTACGGGTGCTGCCAGCACTGAAGTTGCAGCCTGTGGCCTGGCTCAGACAGGCCAGGCCTAGGGATCGGTGTAGCCCCAGGTGCCTTCACAGTATGATCCAGTAAATATCTGTGATCCAAAGCACTGCTTGGCAATAGCATTAATACCCAATAGATGGCAGACTGCCACAGTGTCCGCATCTGCATCAGAGCTGCCTCAATTCTCTGAATAAGCAGTGGGGAGAAAAGGACCTTTAAAAGACAAAATACATCTCATCTATTTTAGCCATACACCTTAGGAAGAGACAAGCGGTGCCATAAAGAGATAGCTTTCTCTCCCCCTCCCTAGTCAGGGATCCTGGGGTGCCTACCATGAAGTAAGGGAGCCTTTATGTTGTGGACATGCAATGTGACCCAAGATAAATCCCCTCATATTTTCAAAGTAACCTCCCCGCTGCTCGCAGCGCTGCAAAAGTCCTGGTGCAGGAAAACTGAGATCAATATCCTCTCTGCTCCCGTTGTTCAGAGCCTTAAGCCCTGGCTGCTACTCCTAGCTGTAGTGGTAAATGCTGTTTCTGTTCCTCCAGGTTCTCAATGAAAGCCTTTGCCCAAGCTGGGACCAGCTGCTGGTCTTTGACAATGTGGAGCTATATGGAGAAGCTCACGAAATGCGGGACAACCCTCCCATAGTTGTCATTGAGATCTATGAGCAGGACCCAGTGGTAAGATGAATCTCAGCAGAGGAAAGCATTTCTGATTCAGGTACTGAGATCACTCCTGGCAAGGCAGCTGGTGCAGCAGATGTGAGAAGAAGTGCTTTTCCTGACCTGTGGAAGATGTTTCCTCCCTGTTTCCCAGGGCACAGAAGAAACTAGGAGCCTCTGCTGCTAATTGATCTCTTGCACTCGTTGGTGTCTTATGTTTGGAGCCAGAAGCAAGAGTTCAGGTGAGGCTGGAGGCAAGGATATATTACTGTAGTCTCTCCCTGTAGAGCAGTGCTCAGTCCTGGCCTCATTGCTGCCCCAACCCTGGGCCACCTCCTTCACCTTCCTTAAAGATGTTGGTGCATTAGGAAAGGCCTCGTGGATGGAAAGGCACCAGTGAAAGGTGGCACTGAGCTTTGGTCACGTACGTGCAGCAGACTGATCCTGTTCTGCCCACACTGGGGAGTGCTGTGGGGCTAACTGTGGAGACCTTTGGTTGGTCTCTCAAGGCAGACAAGAAGCCCCGTGCTAAAAACCCGAGTGCTGTCTTTGCCTGGCCAGGGCAAAGCTGACTTGATGGGCCGCACCTTTGCCCAACCTGTGGTGAAGATGTCAGATGAACAGTACTGCCCTCCACGGTTCCCTCCGCAGCTGGAGTGCTACCAGATATACCGGGGCAACTCCACAGCAGGCGACCTGCTGGCTGCCTTTGAGCTACTGCAGGTAGCAGCTGGACAGAGCCATCCCAGACCAAGGGAGGGAAGAGAGCGGGAGGGGGTGTGGGGGAGAACCGCGTTTAATCCACGCTTCTGTTTCTGAGGTGCTGCAAAGAGTGGTTAGTTCATGCATCCTAGAAAAGCTAGCAGGGTGTAGTATAGCTACTCGCAGCTCAGTGTGAGGGCAGCTCCTGCAGAGTTATGCTGGTGTGCAGTGAATGCCAGCTTCTTTCTGGCAGGGAACCCTACTAAAGCGTTGCAGCAGCACAAACTCTCTGCAACATCCCTGGGCTATGGAAGCTGTCATTGGGAGTCTTGGTTCTCTCAAGAGATGTCAATGGGAAGGTCCCAGGTAAAAGGGGTGTGAGTTCTCATAGAGGAAGATGGTGTATGCTAAGCATCTTTGACAAGGAGCTCAGGGTGGGGCTAATCTCTCTCTGTGTAGGTATCCCTCTCTTTCCATTGACTAGACAGAGCAGGAGATGCCTGGAGTGGTTGAAGGTGGTGGAGTAGAGACCTGCTGGCTTTGCTCAGGCTTTGAGCTGGCCAAAGCCTGTCCATATCAGCCTGTCAGCTGCACTAGTGGGTGGGCTTGGAAGTTTGCTTTGCTGCTGAATGTGCCCTGTGTGGAAGCATAGCACCACCTCTTCTGCTCCTATGAACACCTTTTCCCAAAGTGCCTGTACTGTACAGTCAGTGGATTGCTGAATCGTCTAAGACTCTACAGACCCAGTGCAGGAGAGCAGGGTGTGCCGGTTCCCCCAGTTCAAAAAAGCAGACCTTAATCCGTCTGCTGGGGGCAAGTCAGACCTGCCTCGTGTCGATGGACCCCCAGGCATTGACAGGGGTCCCATCCTGCCAGTGCCATTGGGGATTCGTCTGGTGCTGAGTAAATACAGAGTGGAGGCAAATGCGTTGACAGCAGAGGGGTTCGTCTTGGGGCGCCAGACTTGAATGCTGCACAGCCAGATGGCTACACAGCAGAAGGTACTGTGTTGTCATGGCCTCGACCAGATCCCATTATGAGGGCTCCATCTGTTAGGCGAGGGTGATGTAAGGCAGAAGACTCTGTCAGTGGGTGTTTGAAGGCCAGGAGGGATCTTAGAGGTTCTGATGACAAGTTAAGCACCTACAGCCAGATGTTTGGATTGCAAGGACCTGCCTGTACTAGCTGCACAGGGAGTTAAGCTGCAGCAGCCCTAAGGAAAAAAAAAAGCAGGATGACTGGATTAGTACTTGCTTGCTTTCTTAACTGTGGGCACCATAGCAAGCCTAGGAGCTGCAGTAGAGGGCACTTGGTCTGAAATTCAGAGGAATGCACATTAGGGGTATACACCTACACCTGAAGTAGTCACGCTGACTCTCCCTTAGTATCGGTGGGAGGGGAAAAACCCAAGATAGGTCAAATGAGCTTCAGGCTACCAATCTTGGACCTCAAGGACAGGATGCCTGCTGCTTCTCTCTAGTGAGATATGGTGACACATCCATCAGGGCTCCTCACCCTAGGCTGACTTGGTAGACAATGGTGATGTGGGCAATAGAGACAGTGAGGTTTGGTGCATGACTCACCCGGCTGTTGTAGGTGTCTCTGCTAGGAGGAGATGCTGCTGATCGGATCCCCAGGGGCTCTAAAGAGATCCTACGTCCACGTTTTGTAGACTTTTTCATCTGGTCAAAGAAATACTATTCCTCTGGTGCGCAGTGTGAATATGGCCATGGGGGGACAGGAGGTGGAAAAAGCTTGTTTCAGGGGGACTTTTAATCATGGTGTTGGTCTCTTATCCCAAGAAAGGAAAGGGGAGGAGGCAGTCATTTCCCTGTTTCTGACAAAATGCTGCCAGTGCTGAATGAAGAGCCACTGCAGATGGGCTAAACTAAACTGATGTGGTCCTGCTCTATGGAGCCTGAGGGCAGAAGAGGGCTAGGAGAGGAGTGCTGAGGGCATCGGAAAGGAGATGTTAGGCTGTTGCAGGTGAGTCATGGGGTGTTTTGTGTGGGGTCAGTGAGAGAGCATGCTGCATGCCAGAGCCGCATAGAGAAGGAAAAGAAGCTTGAGGGCTCCATTGCTGCCCAGGTGATTTTGTGTGCCGTGAGGGATCCTTGCTCCCAGGGGATGAGGAAAGCCAACTGCTTTGGCTCCAGCAAAGAGGTCTGGCAGCAGTTGGGGGCAGTTCTTCTCACCTGTATGCCTTTCCTCCTCCTGCTGCCCTAGATGTTGTTCTGGGGACTCAGAGACCTGAGGAGAGTGAACGTGGCTCAGGTGGAGCGGCCCCGCGTGGACATTGAGTGTGCTGGAAAGGGGGTCCAGTCAGTTCTCATCCAGAACTACAAGAAAAGCGCCAACTTCAGCACTTCAGTCAAGCGGTTGGGAGTGGTGAGTGTTGCCTCTTTCCTCTGAGCCCTTGGCCAAAATCCAGGCTTGACTGGAGCTCAAATTGTGGCTGCTGGCCCCTTGCTTCCGTTTGCCCACGATAGTAAAGGAAGTGATCTCCAGCCTAGTCGGGGATTCCCTTTCTGTGATGGCTCCCAGGCCCAGCTCTGCTGGAGTTACATGAGACCTCTTCCTCCAACATGATCTCTCTTTGAGTCCCTACTGGCAACCACCACAATAGACATGCTGTAGCCTACATGCAGCCCTTGATAACCAGGACCCCTTTGCTTCCAGGACCTCCCAGAGAATGAACTGCTTCACCCGCCCCTCCACATCCGAGTGGTGGAGTGCCGGGCTTTTGGGCGTTATACCCTAGTGGGGTCCCATGCTGTCAGCTCCGTCTGAAAGTTCATCTGTCGCCCACCAGAGAAGAAGGCCCACCATTGGAATATGACAGGTACCAGGCTTGGGCCAAGAGGGACAGGCTGGTGTGGGTCATTGGTGGGGCACCGCACACAAGTGAGCGATATAGAAAAGAAGGGAGATGGGTAGTGGGTTGTAAGGACTATGGGGCATTGTCTGCTTGGTTGTTAAATGAATTAGGATTCAAGGTTCCCATCAAGGGGTTGGGAAGCCGTGGGGGCATGAGGTCATCGTTGCCTTTTGATTGGTTTGATCCATGGGTCTCACTGTGATAACTGCCTACTCCTCCTGACACCTGTCAGACAAGAAAGCCTGGTTCACCACTAACACAGCTGTGTTTCCATGGCTCTACAATCTCCAACTGTTCCTTAGGACTGGGAGATGAATTTGCTCAGGACAGACAGCTCAGGCTCCCGTGGAAGAGATATAGTCAATACACTTAATGCAGCCTGGAGGGCTGGACTCATTGTTGTGTCATTGCAAGTAGCTTTTCTGTCCAGGGCACGGGCCTTGTTGTGCTCTAGACTAGACTGAATTACTTAGATCTCTGGCGATTATAACGAGAGCCTGGGATGGCTTGCTTAGGTGGAGATGCCTTCCCTGTGGACATTTGTAGCAAGGAGACCTGAAAAGTCATGGGGACAGCAGCAAGACCAGCAGTGTTCCTGGCACTGAGGTGGCCAGTGTTTGAATCCCAACCAGTGTACTAATTTCCGTGCTTTGGTCCTTCTCTGAACAAGAGGGTCACACGCCACTCCTGTCCGAATCCTGTAGGATCGCACTTGAGCTCTCAGTTTCCACTCTGCACTATCCTTTCTCTCTTGTTGTCTGTCTTTCTCTGTCCTCTGTCCAGTTGAACTGCTCAATGGCTCTCTGGCAATGGCCGACAGAGGTCCTCCCTCTTGCCCCACGGGGGAGCTTGTTGTCAAGGTGGAACCTGAGGTTCCCATCAAGAAGATGGAGACCATGGTGAAGCTGGAAGCTGTGAGTATCCGTGTGTCGGCACTACTTTAGCATGTCTGTCTTCACTGCATTGTCAATAACTGGGTGATCCCCTCGCAAGCAGAGGCGACCTTGTGCTGTTGGGCATGTAGTTGGACTGATGCCTGGAATTAAAGGCCTTGGGGTCATAGTTAGTTGCACTAATCAGTCACTTCCTGTCCTGTTCTGGCTGAACTCAGCTGGTGCTTGCTGCCCCAAGACAGCCTGTCCTGGGCTAAGAAAATGAGGTATTGGTACGTTTTCCTGTGAAGACAGTTAAATAGGAATGAGCCCCCATGAGCATAACCCTGCCCCTGTGTTGCTCTGTCTGAACCATCGTTCTGTGAATGGTGCAGACTCGAGATGCATGCACCTCAGATGCATGTGGCACAGGGCTGATCCAGGCACACAGAGTCATCCTGATGCAGCCAGAGCCCTCTAGACCTACTGGGTCTGCCCTGAAAAATCAGCAGTCTGCACATGGGACAAGCAACGTGTCCCCGAGGAGTCAGACTTTGCTCACGTGTTGAATAAGCCTGTCACCGTTTTCTTGCCCAGAATGGAAATTGGAGCACCCTCCTGTAGCTGTCTACTCCAGAGCGCTCTCTACCAAAAGAAATGCCTGTCTCTCTACAGGAAGCCCTTTGTAGGGAAGTGCTCATGTCCTCCTCTGCTCTGCAAGCAGCATGTGTGCATGCATGTGCCTATGGGCACGTTGCGGGCTCCAAATGTGCATGCATATCCATGGCCCCTAATGGACACATTTACAGAAAGACCACAGCACATACAAAGCCACTTCTGCACAGATGCACATGTGCATAAACACACACCCGTACAACCCACAAGTCCTTGGTGGATTTACAAATGCACCTCTACCTAGAGTTCCTAGCAGGTGCACAAAAAACTCTTGTCACTTGCATTTGCATTCACAAGGAGTCTGTTGGCCCAGCTGTGTTCAAGGGGACCCCCCAGAGCACGTGTGCATGTGTGAAAAGCCCTGGCATGCACATGCTTGTTGGCTTTGGGAAATGTACCACAAAAACTTGCAAACCTCCTTAGCTAGACAAAAAGAAGCTCCAAGGGAGCAAAGCAGTCTTTATCCATACTGAAGGCCCAGGTATCTTTCCAGGCCCGTGCTCTCATTGTTTGGGATTGGGGTTCTTCATTAGCAGAGCTCTCCCGAGAGGAGATGGGTTTGATGTGTCCCAGCAGACGTCTCCCTTGTATGCAGAGCTTCCCAGCCAGGACTGTTCCTTCAAGGCCTTTGCTTCCTGCAACCGTGGGGAGCTGTTTGTGACTTCTCGCAGCTCACTGTGCACCTGTGTGTCTGTGTGCATTTGTACTCTGCTGCCTTTTGGCGGTGCAGTTGCCCACTAGCCTGCTGTTCCCTCTCCCTGTTCCCTTTTAGCCCTGGCGGCAGAACTCGGATGCAGTGGTGAAGGTGGAGGTGGTAAGTGACGGATCTGCCTTGCATGTGTGCTTCTACCCCTCCACAGCCTATGCTACCCTTCTGTGTGGCTTTCAGTGAACGATCCTGTGCCTTGCTTGTCCTCTGGCTGCTGGGCGTGAGTGGAGCTGGGCTGGGCTGCACAGCACAGACACAGGAAAGCCCTGACCCAGCAAGCAAGGCAGTGGCCACCATGGCACCAGCCGCCCTCATGCATCCTCCACACTGCTCCCCGAGCAAGCAGGGACCTGGGCCCCTTCATGCCAAGGCAAAGACAGAGCTACGTTGTTTAGACCGTAGCTATAGCACTGGCTTGGTCCCTGCAAATTTGGGAATACTTTTTGGTGAGCACTTCAGGGCATAGTTGGGCTGGGAGGAGCAGGAGAGGCAGCACCCTGCGAGTGTGCATGATGATTATTCCCACCACAACTATGTGGTTGTGGTACCACCTCCCAAAGGCTTAATAGTGACGCACTGAGCGGGCTCAGGATACCTTGCTGGGACAGGGGGGCCTGGTACCATGTAAGCTTCAGGTGTTTCAGCCTGGGAAATGCATGAGTGAAAGGGATGATGGAAAAGGGATGAGGACATCTCTGGTTTAGGACTCTGACACTATCTCTCTGGAGCCTTGGGCAGCTAGCTCCCTTTGCTACTCGGAGCCTCAGTTTCTCCAGTTGTAAAAGGTGGCAGGTGCTAATGATACAGCCCAGCCAGGAGGGTTCTGCCTTCTCAAGGGATTTACCCATCTCCTTGGCCCTTTGAGAGACATCTTGCTTCCATCTGATCCCTCTTCTTCTCTGTCTTTGCTTCCTTTGTTCCTGCAGTCTGAGGAAGAGAAGGAGAAAAAGAAGAATAAAGGAGGAGGAGGAGGAGCAGGAGGAGGAGAGGAAGGAGAAGAGGAGGAGCCGGATGAGAGCATGCTGGACTGGTGGTCCAAGTATTTTGCTTCAATTGAGAGCAGTGGAGGGGTGCATGTAGGGGGGTGCAGGAAGATGTTCCCTGCCTACAAGGTCTCGGCTATTTCCAGCAGAACAGCACAGTCCCAACATCTGTTGGGACAGCACAGCAGTGGACTGCTTTTGAAATGCAAACAGTGCCCATTCCCAGCACTAAGGCTGGGACCACTGGCCTAAGGAAGGAGGGGAAGTATGTGTATTGAAGTCCCCATCCCCGGTGTGAAAAATGGGGTGGTAGAAAAGCAGCGATCAGCTGCTGTTTCTGTCTGTTGCCTCCCTGATCATTGCCAAGCTGGTAAGGGGCACATGGGCTTGCGCCAGCCAGGTGCTCATTCCGTTTCCCTTTCTGGTACCAGCCCAGTCGTCTTCCCAGTGTCTCAGCTGCGAACTGCCCAAGTGCACAAGGATCCCATGCAAACATGACACGTCCTCCTGCTCCTCCTGCCCCATCCCCTGCGAGAGACTCTCCCTCGCACACAGTCCTGCTCATGGCTGAGCCCTGCCTTTGTGAGAATTCCTGCTCGCGTACCAGTGCTGAAAAATTGTACAGTGAGGGAGAGGGTGTTTCTTTTCTCTTGTGGGGCCTGATCCTCCGCTGTTACACAGAACCACCTAAAACTAAAGGCTCTTTGCACTGGCAACATCCCTGGCCTTGGGAACTGCTCCTTGGATACCCTAGAGCCATCCCCACTTGCCTGGGCTCTGTCCAGCTTCCTGGATGGACACACAATTTAAACAAGTGCAAGAGAGAGGTAAAAGTGCTTTAGCTGTCTAATAGGCTGTTCTTGCAGAGACCGGGGCAGCCTTGTGGCCAAAGGCTTGGGGCCATGCTGCTTTTCTCGCCAGCCTTGCCTGACTGTCAACCAGGCTTTCACCCGGCAGAGCTGAGCAGGATTTCTTTTCCTTGGGTGTACTTATTTTGTGTCTCGTTTGTATTCAGAGCACAGTTATTTAGCAGCGTCACAGTCTTCAACAGTGTTGAACAACTTTGATTTCTCCAGTTTGGCTAGATCCTAGCTCCCTGCTCAAAGGAGAAAGGGAGAGCTGCGACCCCTAAGCTAGGCACTTTCAATGAGCACAGAGAGCTCAGTGCAACTGGCCACTCGTTGTTCATTTCGTTTCTCCCCCAGCAACTTTGGCAGCAGGAAGCAGCTGCAGCAGAAGCAGAGGAGGAGGAGGGAATGGAGACTGCTGAGGGTGAGCTGTTTGCAAGCAAGGGAGGAAACGGGGCAGGGAAGGGTAGGACCAGAGTTCCTTTTGGTGCTTGGGCACCCAATTCCGAGCACGTAATTGCTCTTCTGCTCAATCAGATACTCGTGCTGTGTTGCATATCTCCAGGCGGGATCAATTTTGGTGAATGCAGACCTGGTATGGATTGTGTTGGGCTGACGTATCAGGCTGCAAATGCCAGGGGACTCCCAGTCCGAGTGTGGCATTGTGGCAGCCTCCAGCTCATCCCTGCTGGAAGGAAGGCTGTGTGGAAGTAATGAGATTAGTGACTAGGATCTGTGTTATTGACTGAAGGCATTTTTGTGCCTTCAGAAGTTAGTAGTCGCATCCCCTTGCCCATGCGTTTATAGAGCTGCAAGGCTGTGTGCTCAAAGTCTATTGAGAACACCAAGGCACAGATACGTTAATATCGCATTTGCAGGGTTTTCCCTCGTCACCATGAGGGAGGCTTTATGGAGGCCTCCTTTTGCCCCAGTTTTGCCAGGGAAGAGTCCACTAGGCAAGATGTTTGGGATCCATCTAACCTGACTGCTTTTATCTTCAGTGTAAAGCTGAAGAGTGATCTGTTTTAAAAAAAAAAAAGTGTAATCTGAAAGTGTAGTCTGTGATCTAAAGCTGAAAGTGTAGTCTGTGTTCTGGTTTTCTAGAATGGGCAGTAGAGAAAACTATGCCTTTCAGGGCCGGTTCTCTGACCTATTTTAGATACTGTCCTGAGATGAAGTGTGCCCTAAGAGCGTTTTTCTCTCAAGGAGTCTGGGGGACAGTAGCTCAGATGGGGCATTGCAGATGCCTCAAGCTGGGTGAGGCCAATTTCATACCAAGAGTACTATGGGCTGTGAACATGAGTGAGCTGGGACCTGCTGTCCAAGGGTGACCTTGTCCACCCTGCAGGCTCTTTGGCAGTCCCTGGTAAGCAGGGCTGGTGAGTGTTTCCCTGAGGAGCCATGATTGGCCAGCTCAGTCATGAAGACTGAGATGGGAATGGGCAGAGGGAGAAGGTTAGGAGCCTCTGCGTAGGGGCTCAGCAAAGGGCCACCCTATGGACTAAATGGGCAGTGGAGTAAAGAAGGGTAGCAGCAGATAGCACTGAGTTCCCAGCGCTGCCTGCTTCCCCTGCTCTCCATAGGTCGTGAATTCAGAGGAGAGGGGGTGGTTGTCCTGTTTGTGCAGACTCCATTAGGTGGGAAAAATAGAGAGTCTGGCTTCTGTTGGAAGACTAGCCTTTGTATCATGAGAAAGATGAGGCCAGGTGCTGCTGAGCTTGGCAATGACTCTGAGCAGCTTCTGCCTGGGCTTGCTGTAGTAGCAGAGCTGTTGGGGGGGTGTCCTTGTATGCCTCCTCGTTCTCTGTCAGTCATTCTGAGCAGGGTTCACTTTCCCCTTTGACACTGCCCTTCCTTCCTGCTTTCCTCTTCCCCATTAAAGGTTTATCTGTTGTCATCTGTCTGTTCTCATCTGCCTTGCGCAGCAGCCATGAAAGCTGGCGGGATAGAGGCAGTGAGGGCTGGGGATTGCACATGAGTGGGAGAAGCGTGCAGTGTTGTGCAGCCTCCTTTGAGCATGCCTTTCTAGGTAGACTGTACTGTGTCCTTGGCTGGTGACTGCTCTGAAGAGAGCGAGATCGTAAGAGCCTGTTGTTGCAGCTAGTCATTGGCGTCACCCTTGAAGAGCAGCAGTCTGTGCTTTGGCACTGAGCTTCAAGCATTGTCACCTCAGCCACACCTAGGCAGGGGTTTTGCTCTGCAAGCTGCGCACGTGTCAGGGGTCTGGGCACAGGAAGTATTCTCTTCCATGGGCGCACCTAGCAGGGCCCAGCCAGGTGCCCTTGATGTTTTTCACTCCCTTCTCTTTTCTCCAACGCCATTGCTGTCAGCTTCAAAGGACGTAGCGGAGACCAGAGTGAGATGGGGAAATGAGCCCTTCAGGGAAGACTGGGAAGGGTGTTGTACTAGCAGCCCAGCAGGACAAGTGGAAAGAAGACAAGAAGGTGCTATGATCAGATATTTTCAGTGCTGTTGAAACTAGGCAGAGCCTAGGCTCTCAGTCCATGTTTCGTAGTCCTCCAAATGACTCCTGCTCGGGTCAACTGTGGGAGTTCCCTACGCAGAGATCTGTGGGCTCCTGGAAATGCTGTGAGCTGGGTAGCAATGGCCAGAGCTGAGGAAAGAGAGGAGAGAGGTTGAAGGGTTTCTGTGGGACTGAGATGGGAATTGCAGGCAGTAGCAGCTGTCAGCTTTCATGTTCCTCTTGTTTGAGTGCCTGTGATCATGTTCCCCCTTCTCTGTCTTCCTCCGCTCCACCTCACCCTCGTTTCCATCTCCTCCATCCCCATTGCTTCCCCTTGGACTCAGAAATCAAACCGGATGACTCTCCCATGAAAGGCTCCAAGGGTCAGGCAAAGAGCAAGAAGTCCAAGGCACCCAAAGATGATAAGAAGCAGCAGCAGCAGTGAGCCACTGAGCTTCCTGAGAAGCAGAACAAGCTGAAGATTGATGAACTGAAGGTATGTGTGTTGGCAGGGGGAGGAGGAGGCTCTGCCTGCTCAGCAGCAGGATGGAAGTCAGATCCTAGCCATGTGGAAAACACAGTAGGATGGATCAGCTCTGCTGGATGCATCTCACCTGTGTGAGGGGTATCTAGCACTAGGTGAGATGAGCCTTGGGACTGTCAAATTCTCTGCATAGACGGAGAGTTCAGGGTAACTAGCTTTGCAGGAAAGGACCTGGGATCTTGGGGACAGGAAAAGTCAGCAGTGAACCCTTCTAGCAGTGAAGGCCAAGTGCATGCTGGGCTGTATTAGCAAGAGTTGGCCAGCAAGTTGAGGGGAGGGATTCTTCCCCTCTTTCTGGCACTTGTCAGATCCCTTCTGGCTTCTCTGTCCTGACTGGTGCTCCCCAGCGCAAGGAAGACACTGACCTACTGCAGTGAGTCCAGTGGTGGAAGCCACCGGTGTGGTCACAGGTCTGGAGGACGTGGCATACAAGAAGAGGAAGAGGCTGAGAGCTGGGTTTGTTCAGCTTGGAGAGGAGAAGGTGAATGGGGGATTGAATTGCCATCTTCAGGTACCTGATGGTACGTGGCAGGGGGATATGGCAGAGGACAAAGGAGAGTGCAGAAGGAAATGGACGCAAGATGCAGCAAAGGAAATTCCTGTTGGACATAAAGCATCATTTGTTTCCTACAATGAACTTATGCATCATGAGTGTGCTGCAACTTTGCAGAGCTCTCAGTCCTTGGAGACATGGGAGCTTGACCCTGGGCAAGCTTCTCTAACTTTGAATGCCAGCGGTCCCTTCCCACCTCGGTTCCCATATGACTGTATGATTTGCCCATCCAGAGGTGCCCCCATTTGATCAGGCAGCTCCCATGTTCAGCCAGTGGATGTCTAAAGCTCCTGAGGTGACTGGCATCCTGAGTGCCCAAACAGCTGCTGTATGTGGGGCTGAAACCCAACATGCCTCATGGCAGCAGGAATCACAGCCATCACTGTATGTAGTTCTTGGAGGGGTTTGTCCCACACAATGCAGCTGGAACCAGAAGTACTTGCAGGAATTACAGGGGAAAAAAAACCAAAGGTGGGGGGAGCTATGATTTGCTCTCTGTAACTGCACTGAAGGATCAGGCAATTGTGTAGCTTAATGAGTAGTATGAGAAAGACATCAACTTGGTCTTGAGAGTGGAGGAAGATGTTTTAAGTTGGTGAGAACACCCTCCCCACGGTGGAATCAGAGTCTACAGCTATAGTAGGAGATGGATCAGGGCCAGGCATTGCCCATCAGCAACCCAAACCAGGACCCTGCCCCCAGGCCTGGCGCCAGGGCTCCAGGCCAATGTGCCCAGCCCCATCCCACTGCTGGGCAGGGGCAGGGAATAGCCTGGGGCAAGGCTATCCCATGGGCAGTTTGGATGGGCCCTGGGTGGGGGAGAGCTTCCTGTGGGCCATAGCTAGCCTGGCCAAGACTCAGTGCAGGAAAGGGCCCTGGTTCAGGTTAGTGGTCCATGGACTTTACTGTATTATAATCTGTGACTCTGGGCCTGAGAAGGAATTTGAACCCGGATTATACACATAAGGGGAATAGCTACACAGCCCATTCAGCTGAGGTTCCCTCCTATACATGATCAGTTTGGGAAGGTGCTTATGTCATCAAGGTCTGACCCAATGACCTGGAGATCCCTTTGCATCCTAGAGAATTAGTCACTGGGAACGGTGATGTCCATGATCTCTTTGATTGTCCTTGGGTAACCATTGGATCTTTTTTTTTTTTTTTTAAACTGCTCCCCTCTAATTTTGTGTCATCACAGGTCTTCAACAAAGAGCTGGAAAGAGAGTTTGATAACTTTGAGGACTGGCTGCACACCTTCAACCTGCTCCGTGGAAAGATCGGGGACAATGATGACGACGCAAGAGAAGAGGAGCGGCTAGTGGGGAGGCTCAGAGTGAGTGTGGCTGCTGAGTTGGGTCAGGGCAGGGACAGCTTGGGAAAGCCTTGTCTATAGGGTTCTCTCCTTGAAGGTGCATTAGCTGAAAGGAGGTTGGATGTAAGAGAGACCAATTTGCATTGACTCAACCACATCTCCTTGCAGGGAGGGTAAGCCTCCAAGGATAGCCCCAGGAGTCAGGTGGCTTCACAGAGTGCATTGCAGAGGGCAGTCCTTTGCAGCAACCAGATCTTTTGTGATTCCTACAGAAGGCCAAGGGCAAAGCAGATCCTCTTTATCACCCGCTGTGGATATAAGTCATGCCTGGAGTTATCGTTGCAGACTATTTTTCACCAATAGCACGGAGCTGCCTGCCATGTTGCACCAATGCATGCAAGTTAAACTCTTGCTGGAGGGAGTGATCAGACGGTCAGGGAGCATGGAAATGAACTGTGTTTCACGTGGTAGTTCCTGGATTTCCCAGCCCCTGCCTTGACAGCACCTTTTATTTCCATTGCTCTTGGTTTTCTGCCAGTTGTATTCCTGGAATTCCCTGCCTGTGAGCACCTTGCTAGTCTGATTCCTCTGCAGGTGTCCTTCACGTTGTCCAGTTGCTCTGCTCAGGGTTGTATCCTCTGCAGGGGGTGCTTGTGAGGCAGAGGAAGCTTCCAGACCTCGCCTGTCTACTACAGCACAGGGCTAGAAACAAGGAGAGAAAGTGGGCTCTCAGGAAGGGTGGTTTGGGATGGGTCTGCTCGCTCCGAGCCTCGGGAGCAGCAGGACTACTGAGGCTGTGCACTCCCTTGTGCTAGGGCTCCATCTGTGTCTACAAAGTGCCGCTCCGTGATGATACGGGCAAGGAGGCAGGATACGACCCCGACTTGGGCATGTTCCAGGGGATCGCCAGCAATGACCCCATCAATGTGCTGGTCCGAGTCTCTGTTGTTCGGGTGAGTATAACCACGTTGTATGCCAAGGCGTGATGCTGTGTTCCCTTACAGTGCTCGCACCCAGAGCTGGTGCTGAAGCTGCAGAGAAGTTGACTTTTAGTTCTTGGTGCTGTTGGTGCCAGCATCCACCTGATAGCAGATGGCAGCAAGGTCAAGGATGCAGCATGAGGACTAAAGCAGCTCACTGATGGGCCCTTGAAAGGGGCGTCTTCCTAGCTTTGTGCTCTCCCCATTGGGATACTAAGCCTGTGTGAGGTCCAGACACCTGGCCTACAGGATGGATGGAGGTGTCCGTTGTAGTGCTCAACTTCAGAGAAGAATTTGGATCAGCCCAGACTACGAGATTCTGGTTCTTTACATAATCCCCTTTAGATAATCAATGAGGCATATGCTGAGCAAACCAGGAGGAGGCAGGGATTAGTAGATCTGGCTGAAGGGCTTGTCACCTCCTGGGACACATGCCGAGTGATAATCAATGTGGTCCAGCCTGTCTCTTTATATGGAGTGCACTCTGGAAAAAGTCCTTCTTGACCTCCATTCTTATGTCAAGATAAGATATCTTGAGATATCTCAGCCCTGCTGGAAGCACCTGGGTGGCTCTTTGCCAACCCCTTGTCCCTGTTGTTTTATAAATGCGACCTACTTTCACCTACGTTTCCCACTAACCTGGTTTCCCATCCAGTGCTACATCTCATTGCCCTGAGAAGGGGATAGCAGGTGAGATTGCAATCCCAGAATCACAAAATCACCGAATGGTTGAAGTTGGAAGGGACCTCTGGAGATCATCTAGTCCAACTCCCCCCGCTCAACCAGGGTCACCTACAGCATGTTGCATAGAATTGTGTCCAGATGGCTTTTGAATATCTTCAAGGAAGGAGACTCCACAGCCTCTCTGGGCAACCTGCTCCAGTGCTCAGTTACCCTCCCAGGAAAGAAGTATTTCCTCATGTTCAGACAGAACTTCCTATGTTTCAGGTTGTGCCCGTTGCCTCTTGTCCTGTTGCTGGGCACCATGGAGAAGAGTCCGGCCCCGTCTTCCTGTCACCCTCCCTTCACATGCTTAGACTCATTGATGAGACTCCCCTCTCAGTCTTCTCCTCTGCAGGCTGAAGAGTAGCAGCGCTCTCAGCCTTTCGTCCTAGGAGAGATGCTCCAGGCCCTTCCTCATCTTAGTGGCCCTTTGCTGGACTCACTCCAGGAGCTCCATGTCTGTCTTGTACTGGGGAGCCCAGCACTAGACACACCACCCGAGGTGTGGTCTCAGCAGGGCTGAGGAGAGGGGGAGGCCCTCACCTCCCTCCACCTGCTAGCAACACTCTTCCTAAGGCTGCCCAGGGTACCATTGACCTTGTTGGCCACAAGGGCACATTGCTGGCTTATAGTCAACTTGTTGTCCACCAGGACTCCCAGGTCCTTCTCTGCAGAGCTGCTTTCCAGGAGGTCAACCCCGAGCCTGTCCTGGTGCCCATGCACCATGCACCAGGTTATTCCTCCCCAGGTGCAGGACCCTGCACTGGCCTTTGTTGAATGTCATGAGGCTCCTCTCTGCCCAACTCTCCAGCCTGTCCAGGTCCCTCGCAATGGCAGCACAGCCTTCTGGTGTGTCAGCCGCTCCTCCTAGTTTAGCATCCTCAGCAAACTTGCTGAGGAGGCACTCTGTCCTTTCATCCAGGTCATTGAGGAATAAGTTGAACAAGACTGGACCCAGTATTGACCCCTGGGGCACACTGCTCGTTATAGACCTCCAACTAGACTCTGAACTGGAGAGATTGAGGATACTTACCCCTGCTTGCGGGGGCTACTTACAGAAGCCCGTGGCCCTAATAAATCCATGGAGGGAAAGAGAGAGGCGGAGGGATGTCTTCTGGACATCTCAGTCAGGTTTCTGCTGAGGGTCTCTAGCTAGAGGAACCTGCGTCTTTCCACTGATGAGAGAGAAGCCAAAGGAGACTGTGACTATGTCTTTCCGAAGGGGACACAGCCACTTGGGCTTGACCTGAGTCAGCCCAGACCAACACACCTAGCCCCACTACATGCCTAGGCAGGGACATAGGTTAGCAGAAGGCAGGACTGATCCCTGGTTTAAATTGAGTCCCTATATTTAGGTGACCTTATAAAAGGACTTGGGCACATGGCTGTGGCCAGGTAAGGCCAGCTGGTCTCAGGGATGGAGAATAGGGACTGTCCCTGACTGGGCTGACCTATCTTATCTTTTCCCTACAGGCCACAGAGCTGCCCCCAGCTGACATCAATGGGAAAGCTGATCCTTATATTGCCATCAAGCTGGGGAAGACAGACATCAAAGATGAGGAGAACTACATCTCCCAACAGTTGAATCCTGTCTTTGGCGAGTGAGTTGCCCGAGCCCTGTTACCTGTCTTCACCCTGAAGAGTGAGCGAAGCTCACCAGCCCTTGGGCCTGCACCCTACCCATCCCATAGCCCCAGCTTGGGGTCGAAAGATGGGACTGATCGCCCTGAACTTTCCTTGGGTGCAGTGTAGCTGTCCCCATTGAAGTCATCTGTCCTGCTTTGTCAGCAGTCTCGTCAACGCTGTCAAGAGTGTTGAAGAGCTATCCGTATCTGGTCAAGATAGGTGCCTACTTTAGGAAGCGCTAGGCCTGGACCCAAGTAACAGCATCGCCGGCTCTCCAGTGACACACACATTTAGTTTCAGGGCTATTGGGACATCCACGTCAAGCGATCCTCATGATCGCTCTCCCTTCTAGGGCTGCTAGTTCAGAAGCAGTCCGCGCAGAGAATTAGTGACAACACGTAAGCTGAATGTACTGCAGTGGGAGGTGCAATTAAACACTGTCCAGAGACTGGAGCAGACCCACCTCACCCATGCATGTGTCTTGAGCGCCATCCAAACCCTTGGATGGCTACAGCCTGTTCTCCCTCTCCACCCTTTCTCCCGCCACAGGTCCTTTGACATTGAGGCCACCTTTCCCATGGAGTCCATGCTGAGGGTGGCGGTGTACGACTGGGACTTGGTGGGGACCGACGACCTCGTTGGAGAGACCAAGATTGACCTGGAGAACCACTACTACAGCAAGCACCGAGCTACTTGTGGGGTGTCACAGCCTTATGCCATGTATGAGCCAAGCTTTCCCTGTGCAACCTGGTGTCTGGACCCGTGTCAGTTTCATCTTCCGCACTAGGCCTAGATCTCCTGTAGGGATCTCCCTCTTTCATTGCCTGATGATGAGGGAATCTGTGCTGTGCCCTCAGTCTTAACGTGGGCTTTGGGACCAGCACAGTGGGGTAGCAGGAGAGCAGGTTGTAAGCAGGAGCACAGGGCGGTGAGGAAGGGACTGAGGGGCATTGGTAGGTCTGGATATAGAAATGAAGAGGTTGCTGAAATAGCAGCTGGGCCGGAGCAGCAGAACTGAGCATCAGTGGCAAAGTGGAGGGCGCTGGGGATTGCAGGTCTGGGTCAGCACAGAGTGAAGGGCCTGGGGTGGAAAGGTATCGGCAAAGCGTAGAGTTTGGGCTTGGATGGCCCTACCTTGCTCTGAAGTTTCACATGTGGAGCCTCAGATCCTTCCCTGATGAATCCTGGCTCCTGAGGGGCAGTAACATTTGCGTTTCTGGCAGATGGAAACAAAAATTCCTTCTTCCTCCAAGTCTGACCTTGTGCTCTTATTCACAGACATGGGTATAACATGTGGCGTGACCCCATGAAGCCTTCCCAAATGCTGTGCAAGCTGTGCAAAGAGGGCCAAGTGGATGGGCCGCCCTTTGGTCCAGGAGGAAGAGTGAAAGTGGCCACGAGGGTCTTCAGTGGCGCCACGGAGATGGAGGATGAAAATGGTACGCACCCCATGGCGTGAAGGTGGGGAGGGGAGCAGGGGCATGGGGTGTCCCCTCATCATCCAGAACTGAATCCCATCACCCCCTGCAGCATTGCAATGTCTCTCCAGCCACCCCCTTGTGTGGGGCCTGCGTTATGTCACCAGCTAGACAGTGTCTTATAGATGACCCAGGTTGCTGTCAGAGTTACTGGTGAGCATCCACGGCATGGCATGACCAAAGCTGCCTTTGAAACCTTCCTGCTGGCAGTTTATGACAAAGGACCAATGCAGATAGCCCATCCTGGCCCTTCCAGGGCTTAGGAAGCCACTGTCCATATAGCTGCATCCCCAAACAATGGTTGTGTCCAAATCACTTGTATATACGCAACACAGTTGAATGCAGACCAGGAGGGGTGCAGAGGAGGGGGGCAGCAGTGTCGGTGGATATAGAGCTTGTTGAGCGTGGGAAAATACAGGCTGGTAGGGGATCTGGACCTTCTCTGTGAGTGCCTAGGAGTAGAAAGGGGAGAAAGAGGAGTTAGGGAGTGTTGGTGCAAGAACAAAGGGGGCCCAAGGAGATGGAGAGGAGCAACTACTAGGCAGTTCTGCTGCCTTGAAGTTGGTAGGAGCTGGAAGAGGTAGCCAGCAGGAGCAGTGTGTGTGGCCTTGGGGAAGAGGATGTCAGCAGAAGTTTGCAAAGCCAGACTGGAGGTCCTGCTGTCAGTAGGAGGTTTGGTCCTGCTGTCCCTGGTGTCTCTTCTGCCCAGTTCTCCACACTCAGTCCTCCCTTTACCCACACGGGACAGAAGAAGCAGGCAGAGGAACGCCTAGCACTGACCGTGCTGCACCACTGGGAAGACGTTCCACGCGCAGGCTGCAGGCTGGTCCCTGAGCACGAGGAGACGCATCCATTGCTGAACCCTGACAAGCCGGGCATTGAACAGGTCCCCGCAGCCCAAGATCCGGGGGAAGGGCAGGGCCTGCTTAGCCTCCAAGCAGGGAGAAGAGACCTCAGCTGGGCAGACAAGCTGCAACCCCCCTTGTCATGGGGAGCAGTGGGGAGGGAGGCAGCCTACGAAAAGTGGCACTTGGACATAGCAGTCCTTAACGCTCGGCCTGTTGAGCCCAGCTGACTAAATCTTCAATGCCTCTTCATCTTCAGCTGGCACCTATTTCATACCCCAAAGTCTCTGGGTCCCCTGCTTCCCCCCTGCCTGACATGTTCCCCATGGATATGCTGGCACCAGGCCCTGCCATTGATATTTCCCCCAGGAAACCAAAGAAGTAAGGAATCTGCCAGCCAACAAACCCCAGGGAAAACCCGTGGCTGGGGCTGGAGCCCTGCTTCCCCACTCTTCTACTGGTTCTCCATGGCCCAGCTCAGCACAGCCATGTGCCTGGGACCCCCAACCAGACTGGCATGGCCAGAGATCCCAAGACTGGAGGCATCAAATGCTGTCTTCCGCTTCCCCACAGGTTGTGGAGCTGCCCTTGCAGGGTGCTTCAGTTCCCATCTGTTCAGTTCCCTGCAGCTCCTCACCTCTCTGTGTCAGTCTAGACGAGGAGTTCAAATTGCTAGCTAGTGCCTGGTATGGGGAAGGGGGCAGACCAATGCAGCCAGCCCGAACGCAGCCCCAGGGGCAGGGGTTAGCCTAGGTCAGGGCGTCCACAGGCCCTTGGCTGGAGGGGAGAGTTTCCCAGTCTGGCTGGGGCTCTGGGCAAGGAAGGGCCCTGGCACCAGGCGGATCACTGGGAGAGACTTGGTAAAGGCAGGTAGGACAGAGCAGGCAGCAGACAGTGAACTAGAGAGCTCTCCTTCCCATTCCTGTCCTCTCCACCTCTGCCCTCCGATGCTCAGCCCCTCTAGGAGTCCTTTAGACAGAAGGAAGACATTGCGTTCCTCAGCATCCATGCTAGGCCAATTTTACCCAGCTAGACTGTGTCCTTGGGCCCCTTTTGCCCGTCCCCGGGGGCTGGGATGCAGAGGCCGTATTTGCATCCTCGTGGGAATCTCTTGCACTCCTGTGCTCAGTCGACTGGTGTTTGGCTCCAAAGCACAATGAAAGTGGAGACAATTTCCTCTGATCTCCGAGGGCCGTAGCTTGGATGTGAAGAGCAGGGCAGGCAGCTGCAGGAAAGCTGAAGCCAGAGAAAGCTCTAGTTGCTGAAGCAGCCTGGAAAAAACAGAGGTTTATCTGCAATGCAGCCAGGGGCAGCCATGCTCAGTAGTGCCCCGTGTGCTGGAGTTGAGACATTCCTCCAGAGGGGCTGAAGGGAGGATTTCAGTAGCCTTGAAAACACCAATGCACCCTTCCCTGTGGGGAAAATGGAGCAGGAAGGGCTATGGCTCTGGTCGCTCTGTTTTGGCAGGGATAAACGTGAGCTCCAGTCAAGTTACACATGGACACATCAGCCCATGTATGTCTTCACATGTGCACTGGAGAGCACCTGCGTGAGTGCCTGTGTCTGTAGGAAGATGCTGTATTTCAGCAAGGTTCTGCTGATGTATCATCCTCGGGATTTAACGCAGCTCCCCCCTCTTTGCCAGGAGTTTCAGCATGTAACACGAGCTGACGGTGTGGCCTGTTAGCTCTGAAGAGCATCCCTGTGTTGCTTGGACAAGTGCTAGGTGCTATAGAGGAACAGCACAGAGAAAGCCCCCCCCTGCCCTCCCCCGCAACAGGAGCAGGCAGGAGGGTGCTGGCACTGAAGATGGCAGGAATCTCACAGTTCCACAGGAGTCCCTGGCACTTGCAGCCATGTGATGTGATTGTGGCCACAGGGCTGCCTTTCTCTGCCACTGTCTTCCAGTCCTCTTCTAGCCCGTCCACACTGCAGCTGCTTCCAGTTCAAGGAAACTGGCTTCTGCTTTTCCTCTGGCAACTCCCACGGGAGCTGGTTTATCCATCAGCACAATTCCCAAGCGAACTGAGTGTGTCTGGGAAACCCCAGTTGCCTGCACACCAAAGGCAATGCTGGGAATATCTTACAGGCTCCAAACTTGCTGGAGTCCTAGGAAAGGCAGTGATGCCCGATGAAGTGACTGGGACACAAGAGCAGGTAGAGCCTTTGGAGCTGACTTCTGAAGGCAGGGGAAAATTGTCCTGTGTTTCCAGGAGGGTGGCCCGGTTGGGTAAGGTGGGGAAATGAGGAAAAGAGCTGGCTTCAGACTGTTTTGCAGGGCCAACAGACCCGCATTGTAACCACAAATGTACCTGAGACTAAGGCTGTGCTGTCTCCTAGAGCCTTTGGCTCGGGCCATGCAGCAGTTCAGAGTAGATGAAGGTAAAAGTCCCTTTGTTGCTCCTCTGACCCTGCCTGGGCTGCCTCCGAGCTGAGGCACCATTTCCCTCTGTGTTCCTGCCCTGTTGGTCCCTAGGACAAGACAGCTGCGAGTGGAGCCCTGCAGTTGGCGTTCCTGCCGCCCTGTTTCCTGCAGCATCATCCCATTCCCTTCTGCCCACCCCATCTCCTCCTGCCCCTTCCCTCTGTTCCCCCCTCTGTGCCTCACCTCCTGGTCTCCCTTCCTGCTGCCAGATATGAGCTTAGAGTGATAGTGTGGAGCACAGACGAGGTCATCCTGGAGGACGATGACTACTTGACTGGCGAGAAATCCAGGGACGTTTTTGTCAGCGGGGTATGTACGATGTGGCTGGCCAGTGCCACCACTTCCACTTCTCCTCGAGGTGGGGTCCTGGTGCTCACTTAGGCCTGGTTTTGGAGAGGGGGGTTCTGTGATGCAGCTAGGAAGGGTTTCCCCATGGGGAGGGCCAGATGATGCCAGTGCTGCTGTTATGTGCTGTGCTCTGTCTCTGCCTCTGTGTCTCTCTTGCTGGCTGCTTGACGTACTGTGTGTGTCTGTCTGTGCTGCCTGGCCTGGTTGCCCAGCTTTGAGCTGCGGGTCATTATCTGGAACACGGATGAGGTGGTTTTGGAAGATGATGCTTTCCTGGTGGGAGAGAAGATGTCTGACATCTATGTCAGGGGGTAATAGCCGAGGTCTTGCTGCTTGCTCCCTTCTGCCCCTCTCCCCTTGGACAGGACCTGAGTGCGGGCTGTTCCTCTACTCGTCTGTGCCTCAGGTCTGCTTCCCGACATTCATAGCTCCTGGCAGGCACAGTGCTTCCGTCCCCCTTGGCTCTGGTCTTGGTGTCCCCAGTTGGCTCTTCAGCCCAACATGCCTCCACTTCCAGCATCTGGATCCAAATTCCAGGTAGCTTCCTGGTGGTGACCCTCTCTCTGCTTCTCTCTCATCCACCGCTTCCAAAACTCCCCTGTTTTAGAGACAAGAGAACCCGCACCTTCACATACCAATTCTTTACAAGACATTTCTCTCCTGAGCTGCCAGGATACAGCTAAATCTGGGGGGGTGGGGGGGGGGGCGTGGGTGGAGAAGGTTATTTGATCTCAGACCCCACTGACCCTCCCCATATTCAGCATGGGGGCAGATGGTACCTGTGGACCTTCTCTGAGTGAGCCCTGGCCCACGACTTACCTTAACGTGCTTGTGAGTCCCTTTTCTCCTGTCCTCATATAGCAGGGCTCTGAGACTGGCCCTCAGCATGGGCTCCGCCAAATTTGGTCCCCAGATTTCCCTTTCCCGTCCCTGCGGAGCTGCCTGAACTGTCCTGCTTCAGCAAGAGTCGATTTGGATTTCCCAGATCCTTTCATTCATTTTGAATTGACACGCACAGGTTAAGATGCAACTAGATCATAGCGCAATGTGCAGCAGGCAAGAAAACAAGCTTTCTCCAAAGGCTTAAACCCTATGTCATGGCAAAGAGGCATGAGGAGGAAGGTCAGATTAGTGTAGCAGAATCTAAGGCTGATGGCTGACATCACAGCATGCAGTGACTTCCCACAGCTCTGCTAAACTGCTCACTGCTTCCCAAAAGCTACCCTGCTGCTCTGCAGGCTTGTGTGCTGAGGCCAGGTCTCCTCGTCTTGCACCTCATGCTGCTCTTGGAGAACGTGTTCCATTTTCTATGTCTGGTCCTGTTTGCAGAGTGCAGTGGAGGGTTGTTTAGGGCAGTGCATGCAGTGCCTGCCTCGGCATTCCCAGTGCCATGCTGCACAGAGGGCAGGTGCCCTTGGAGCGATGAACTTTAACATGCTGGCAGGACCCATGCTCTCTCATGCCGTTGCTGCATACTGGCAGGCGTGTGAAATTTGTGTCTGTGTACATGTGCGTGAGGGGGACAAGGTCTTGTCACTGTCTGTTTCAAGGCTGGTAAGTAGGTGGTTTATGCATGGGTGGCTTTTCTGCGATGACTCTGAATCTGAAACGTGAGAGGCCTTCCCTTTGTGCTTGGGGTGGGATTGCTTGCCCTGTGTGTTTTGCAGGGCCGAGCGGGAGTGTCAGCATGCTCAGAGGCCAGGGGAACAACCCTGTACTAAGTGTCTAAGCACGGACCCATGTCCCTGCTGGCTGCAGCCCCTCAGGACCAAGCGACTCACACAAATCTGAGAGTTCCCTGAGGAACAGAGGTGTCCTGTCATGTCGAAGAAGCTGAGGAATATTCATAATGCTCCTTCAGCAAGCTCTGCTCCAGACTTCCCAGCAGTGCTGCCTGCTCCTTTCCATCTCTTGAACATCCCCCTGCCCAGAGCAAGACCCCGATAACCAGCTTGCATGTTGCTCCCTCAATCAGCCTGTTCCCTCTAGGGCCCTCATGCCCATGTTGCCTCTTGGCGAGGCTGACATGGTGATTTGAGCAACCCTAGCCCATTGCTCGTTACTCTTGAGTCCTTCCAGTGTGTCCATGCCTTGCTGGCCTGGAGACATGCCAGCTGTATGCGCAGGATGGCCCTGTGCCCTCTCCTCCCTCCTGCTAATATGTGCCACCCCTCTCATCCCTCTGGGCCCTGCAGGTGGCTGAAGGGCCAGCAGGAGGACAAGCAAGACACAGATGTCCCTTACCCCTCACTCACTGGCGAGGGCAACTTCAGTTGGCGCTCCACCTTTCCCTTTGACTACCTGATGGCAGAGAAGAAGATGGTCATCTCCAAGAAGGAGTCTATGTTCTCCTGGGATGAGACTGAAGACAAGCTCCCTGCTCGCCTCACCCTGCAGGTCTGGGATGCCTACCACTTCTCGGCCGACGATTTCCTCGGTAAGAGGGGAGGGCCAGCTGAGCTGGGGTGACAGGGAAGCTGGAGGGATAGGGGGAGGTTACATGGCTGATGGAGCAGGAAGGCATGTGGGATGAGACAAGGTTTATGTAGGAACAGATCCTGGAAGGACAGCCCTGGTCTTTAAGCCAATTGTGTCCTACAAACGCCTTTGGATGCTGCAGGTAAGAGCAGTTAGGCTAAGAGGCCTTGTCTTCATGCTGCTGTTCAAAGGCTGCTCCTGTAGCAAAGGCATTAGCTTTTTCCCTTAGGTGCCTGTCTGGGAGCTCTATGCCCAAGCTAGTTTTGGAGTGCAGGGTGGCTGGAAGCCGTGGGCAGATGTTTGAGAGGGTGAGAGGAGGTGGGGACGTGACCCAAAAAGCAGGCTATAGTGGAGAGATCGGAGGATGCATGGCCGTAGATGTGTGGGAGGATGCCAGGACACACAGCTCAGGGCAGGAAATGTTGCTCGCCAGGGCAGGAAATGTTGGCCCAGCCCGCCTCCAGCCAAAGACTCACAGTTGAGGGGTGCCACCATGTATCCTTCGCCCTCTCCTACCAGGGGCAATCGAGCTGGACCTGAAGCGCTTTCCCCGGGGAGCTAAGACTGCAAAGCAGTGCAGCATGGAGATGGGGACAAATGAGGCAGAGCTGGCCATGGTTTCCCTCTTCAAGCAGAAGCGAGTGAAAGGCTGGTGGCCGTTTGTGGCCAGGGATGAAAACGATGAGCTGGAGATGACGGCAAGGATGGGGAGAAGCGGGGGGATTTTCTCTCCTGGGGACTGCATCCTCTGTGTACACGGAGGCCCCTTTGCAGAGCTCCTTCATGCCTGCCTCTGCTACATGGGGCCCCCTCTGCTCACCATGTCGCTGGCTGGCACCGTCTCTGGGGCCTGCGGTGGAGAGCGTTGCCCATGTCTCAGCAGGCCTCTCTCTGCTCCCTGCAGGGAAAAGTTGAAGCTGAACTACAGCTCCTGAGAGCAGAGGAGGCAGAGAAATCGCCTGCTGGGCTGGCTCGCAATGAGCCTGACCCACTGGAGAAACCCAAGTAACTAGGAGACGCCTCTCCCCCAGCAGATGCCTGGATTTGTGGGAGATGCTGCGTCGGGTGGTTCCCGGGGAGGTAGCCAGGCAGGGAAAGGTTAGAAAGGGGTCACTTATCTGGGGATGTAGGAATGAGGGCTGCGGGCAGGGTAAAAGGGGCAGAGTCACCTCTCCTGGTTCATTCCAGTGCCCTCTATTTACTTCCCTGCCTTTCCTTAGTCTCTTCCTTCTCTCCTTCCCTTCCTAGCTCCATCCCCCTTTCCCAGCCTCCCACCTCTTCTTCCTCCCCTCTGGTACCCGTTGCCAGGACATCAGCTTCATCAGGACCCCCTCCCCCACCCCCCCACTCAAGTCCCTGCACTCCTTCTGGCACAAATTCTGCTGGCTCCTCTTGGAAACCCTCCTGATCCTCAAGGTCAGGCTCTTTCACTGCGTGAAGGGTTATCCAAGGAAGGAGATCGTGGGCTCTCTGACAGTGCCCCTCTCCATTGCCAGCTGGGCTTGTAAAAGGAAAGTCAAGGCTGTGCCAGGGTGCGAGCAGACTGCGGTGAGCCGGGGAGGATCATGCACTTGGGCAGCCACAGGAAAGCCACATCTGGGTGGGGATGGTTGCTGTGGCCCCAACCCAGAGAGAGCCTGCTGCACCCTGGAGTGGCTGGGTGGGACACAATGCTGCCGCCGCATTGGCTCACATGTTGGTTGTATTGCTTGTTGTGCCTGCCCTCCCTTTCTGTGGCCATGGCATTCATGACAGATGCTTGCTTCCCCAACAGCCGCCCAGACACATCCTTCATGTGGTTCCTCAACCCCCTCAAGTCCATCAAATACCTCACCTGCACCCGCTACAAGTGGCTCATCATCAAAATAGTGTTGGCCCTGCTGCTCCTCATCCTGCTGGCCCTCTTCCTTTACAGCATGCCAGGCTACATGGTCAAGAAGCTCGTGGGAGCGTGAGGCAAAGGGGCCTCCCCCACACGCCTAGCCCAGCGCCACCGCCTGCCCCAGCCCCATGCCCTTCTCCTCGCCTCTGCCTTGCAGCAACCTTGAGGGACATCTCCTCCCTGCTGCTGTGCCTCCTATTTTGCGTTTCTGCTTTGTGGATCCCTTTCTTGGCTTTACTCTCAGAGCAGTGGGGTTGGAGAAGGCCTCTGGTCCCCAGGCTGTCCTGTGTCCCTCACCTGGGCTGGCAGAGATGCGTGGCTGGCTACTCTGGGTCACCCGTGCTGTGGGTCCCAGATGCCTTGACCCACTGGGGGCAGAGGTCGGTGCCCCCTCTGGGCAGCTCAGCTCCTCTGCCCCAGCAGAAAGCAGAGGGAGCACTAGGGTTACGTTGCTGGAGCTGTGGGAATGCTGCCTAAATGCTTGTTCACAGGACACGTTAAAAGCAGTCATGAACCAGTGACGTGGGGCAGAGCAGCCAGGGCTTGCTGGGAGCACGCCAGCCCCTCGGGCTTGGGGACAAGGCACAGAGCAGCCCCAAAGCCTGGCCTCCATGCCAGTACTGCCGCTGCCCCCCTCCTAGCCCTGAAGGTCACTGCCCCTGACTGCAGGGGCTGATGCCACCACAGGGCACGCCAGCCACCCTGCCCCAACAGCAGTTGAGACTTGGCAGAGCCCTTGGGCTCTGCAAGGGGCAGACTGGGCTGCCCCATCCCCAGGAAGGCAGATTTCCAGCAGCTCAAGCATCTTTCTAAGGCCACTGAAAGCAGCAGTGGTGGTGGGACTTGCCTGAAGGCTCCCATGGAGCCACGTTCTCTGGTGCAGTGTGAGCTCAGCGTGGTCTGCTGGTTTACCTATTTATTTTGTACTGACCACTACTTCTTGGGGCTGGGGCTTTTCTTGCTGTGTATATTGGGGGAGGGAGGGAAGGTCTCTTTCTTCAGCCCACTGCAATATAAAGCTGTTGAAGATCCACCTTTCTCAGCTTCAAGTGTGCAAGGCCCTTACTCACTACCTGGGGAGCTCTTGGGGTTGTTTTTAGGATGATGTTGTTTTGGTTTGTCAATAAAAGTTAGTTTAAGCTCTTCCAGAAGAGCTGCTGTCTGCCACTGCCCTCTGTTACCCAGCCACACGTGCCCTGGGGGTTCACTTCCAGCCCCAAGCACAGATTGGACCCCCCAGGGCCGAGACCCCTTGCCCACTAGGCTGTGGACATATATACTAAATGCCACCATAGACTTGAGAATAGTTTATGTGGTCAGGGACCTGTGCAGATCTTCGAGTGCAACCGCGCTGCTTGAAGCTTGGCCAGCTGGAGCAGCTTGCTCATGGTCATGTCCAGTCAAGTTTGTATTCTCTACAAGAATGGAGATGCCACGGACTCTCTGGGGAACTCATTGCAGTGTTTAACCACCCTCACAGTAAAGAAGTATTTTCTGATCTTTAAGTGCAATTTCCTGTATTTCAGTTTGTGCCACTTGCCCCTTGTCCTGTCATTCAGCATCACTGAGAGGAGTCTTGCTCTCTCTTCTTTACTCCCCCTCCCCAATCACATACTAAGATGATCCCCCAGAGGCTTCTCCTCTCCAGGCTTAACAGTCCCAGCTCTCTCAGGCTCTCCTTGTCTGACAGATGCTCCAGTGCCTTAATCATCTTCGTTGCCCTTTGCTGGATTCACTACAGGAGCTCCGTGTGTCTCTTGTAGTGGGGAGTGCAGAACTGGACACAGTACTCCAGGTGTGTCGTCAGCAGTGCTGTGTGGAGGGGAAGGACCACCTCCATCGACCTGCTGGTAAAGCTCTTCCTAATGCAGCTCATGATGCTGTTGGCCTTTCCAGCTTTGGAGTCGATTGGCCCCAGCCTGTATTGGTGCATGGAGTTGTTCCTGCCTGGCTGCAGAACTTGGCATTTCCTTCTGCCCCACCCTGGGCTTGGAGTTTGTGCAAAGCTGAGGGTGCTGCTCTAGTGGTGGCTGCAAGGCCTGGATCACCCTCCAGCAAAGCAGATCAGGGATGCTGCTCCTCAGTGCCCTCCAGTGCTTGGCCTTGCAGCCAGGGTTTGGGTGAGAGGAGCGTCAGGTGGGGCCTGGGGGTGCCCTGGCAGACCAGGTGTGTGGAAGTGATGTGGCCATGGCATCACAATGCCGGGGTCTTTCTGGAGGTGGGGCTGGGGGAAGTGCCGCTGTCACTTTGCCTGCGAGCGAGCGAGCGAGTGTGCGAGCGAGTGCGCGAGCAGGTGGAGAGCGTGGTGTTGAGCTGGGGCGAAGGAGCAAGGCAGCGGGGTAAGAGCTGGCTCCTTCCGTCTCTCTGCAGTCTCCTCCCCTCGGGGCGCTCTCCCTGGCTTTGTCGCCCCCCCAGCGCCCACCACCCGCTGCACGCTCCCTCGGCGGGCACAAGTGCCACAATCAGGCAAACGTCCCCGCCGCGAAGCCCAGCCACGCTCGGGCACCATTCTGCGCCCTTGCTGCTCACGACCCGGTGTCCCCGCGTCACACGTGGGAAAGCAGTGGCGGGAGCGGGCAGCCAGGCAAGGCCGACGGAGTGAGGGCACCATGCCCTGCTTTTTGCAGAGTTGCTCTCGGCGGCCTTTGGCTCTTCTCCTGGTGTCAGATTGACGCTGTCGATCTTGGGGTGCGGAGGAGCGTGCACAGGGTGAGCCGCAGAGTGGAGCAGTCAGAGTTGGGGGAGGTTGGTGGAGGGGCGTTGGAGGGGCGGTGGGGAGCAGGGCTTTGGGGGCTGCTGGTCTGCCTTGGTCGGGGAGGGGGAGGGTGGCTGCAAGGGGCGGCGTGCTCAGAGGTGGGTGCTGTGTTTTGGGTGGCACTCTTGGAGCAGGACGTGGAGGCGGAGCGCTGAGCAGGCTGCACGCTCGCGGCGCGCTTCCGGTGGCGGCATGGAGCCTCGGAGGCTGAGCGTCGTGGGCGAGTTTGTGGTGCTGAGCCTCTTTGTGGTGTGCCTGGCCCACATGCCCTCGGTCGTCAACGTCCTCACGATCCTGTGCATAGCGGTGGTGTTGGTGCCGGCGGGGAAAAGGCCCTGGCCCAAGGTAGGAGTCAGCCTGGGCATGGCCCCGAGCTGGCGCGGGCAGCGAGAGGGCTGAGGCCGCGGCAGCACCTGCAGCAAGGGCAGCCTGACGGTGCTGCGCGCAAGCCTGCCTCCAGCCTCAGCTCTGCGTGCCCCGCGCAGCCCTTCCGCGAGCAGGGGGCCTCTTGGCGCAGCGTGGATGCTCGCCACTAAGGCAGCGCTCTCTTGGGCTGTGCAGGGGCCTCGCGGCAGTGCTGGCAGCCTGGGCAACGGCAGCGTGGACGAGCCCGGAGGTGAGCAGCCCCGGCCCAGAGCGTAGGCGCGCTCGGCAGCGCCTCCCGGCCAAGACAGCCCAGCGCCGCCAGCGCCCACCGCCCTCGGCCCCAGCTGGGGCTCCGCCCACGGGCTGCCCTCGCTCACTGCCTCTCTGCCTCCTCTTCCAGCAGCCTCCTTCCTGCCCACGGTGCAGACGCAGGACTGTGCAGCCAGCCGGCAGGCAGGGTAAGCGGAGGCCTGGCCTGCAGGGGGGCTGCCCCACAGCCCTGGCCAGGCCCACCCCAGGCAAGAGCCCGATGCAGCCCAGAGCCACAGACCTGCGCCTGGCCTGGGCCCCCCAAAGAGCAGGGCATGGCATGGCTAGGGCTGGGGTCGACGTGCGGGATGCCCAGGACATGGCGCATGCCTGCTGCTCACCAACTGGGAAGCCCCTTTGCTCCTTGCCCACTGCTGCAGCCCTGGCCCCAGCGCCCCCTCTGCCCGCACCCTGGCACCCTTTGGCGTCTGCCGCCACCACCAGGGCTTCCCCCTGGGGCACCCAAGGCAGCCTCCTCACCTCCTTTCTCCCTCCCAGGCTCACAAGCGAGGACACCTTGCCCCCTCGCCACCTCCTGCCGACCTCGGAGCCGGACACGGATGGATGGAAGTTGGATGGCCCTCTCCCACTGCCACCAGCCTCCATCCTGCTGGACGCTCCCCCAACACCTGCAGGAGTGCTGGGTGAGCTGCTTGTGCCCACAGCCCTCCCGCCATCCCCACCACGCAGGCGGGTCCGCTTTGGGCGCAACCAGACCGTGTTGCTGAGCGAGGAAGGACACGAGCTGCTGGACTGCCTCCCCAAAGCCCCACACCTCGACTGGCCAGCCCACATCCCGCGCCGGTCCATCCTGCACTGTGCCTGGGCACCCGTCCCGCTGGCAGGGGAAGGCACAGTGCGGCCAGTTTCGCCCCCCGGGCAGTCCGAGGAGGAAGAGGACGAGGAGCCAGCGTGTGCCACCTCCCTGCAGCGCTGGCCCACCATGCAGCTCTGGAGCCCACCACCGGAGGCGCCCTCCCCTCCCGCTGCAGCCGCCGGCTGCACAGCGGCCCTGGCCTGCCTGCTGTGCCCAGCCTGCCCAGCCTGCCCTGCAGGCGCCTTCAGAGGGCTGCGCAAGGGCCTCCGCAGATGCGCCTCCTTCCTGCGAAGGCCACGGCGAGTGCTCAGGAGGCGCCAGGCAAGGGCCAGCTGATTGGGGCCAGCAGCAGGCTCCGCGCCTGGGCAGAGGTGCCAGTAACCAGCGCCCGCGGAGCTAGACGCCTTTGCCACCTCCGGGCCAGCGTCAATAAACCTCTGAGCAAGACTCTGCGGGAGGCGAGAGTGAAACACCATGTGAAGTGAAAAGAAGGCGGCGCAGGAATGCTCCCTGAGTCTTAGGAAGCCAGCCGTTCCCCGAACTCAGGCTTTCCTGCTCCTGACAGGGCTGAGTAGAGCAGCAACATGCAAAAACATGTCTCCAGAACAGAAGTTTAAATGCTTAGCTCAGATGAACCATCACATAGGAAACTGGCTGTCAGAAGAAGTCCGTGAGATCCTTACAAAGCGCGGTGGATGTGATCCTGGGGGCGCTCTGGAGCAAGATCTGAATTCCCCTGTGAATGGAGACTATGTAGCCTCCAACAGTGATCTGCAGAAAGAAGTTATAAAACGGGGGAGAATTGATATCGGTCAGGGGGCTGAGTGGAAAGATTCATCCAAGCCATCACCCTCAGCAGAACAGTCGGAGGATCCTAAAAGGAATGAGCGTTCCAGAGGCCAAGAGGTCCTCCACTTGATCAAACACCCGGAACTAGAAAATTGCTACGCAAGGAAAAGGGGGAGGGCAGATCTTCAGGTTATCGACAAGACTGCCCTGTGTGACAGCCAGCCCAGGATTGGCAGTGAATACCCCTTCCATTTTCGGCACAAGCTGCTGATGCTGGACTACCGTGGAAGGTCTCTGGTTTGCCAGGAGCATGGCAAAGCAAAAGAAGGCGTTCTGAGCACTCCGAATGCAACAAGCCTTGGCGCTGAGTGCTCAGATAGTGCCTCAGATATGGACAGTGAGTTTTTCAATGCTGAGCGTGAAGAAGGGGATGCCTCTGTTACAGCAGGTCTGACACACACACATGCCATGGACCTCCAGGTGGCGATGTTTCATGGTGCCCATGATTTCACGAGCCAGTACATTTCAACAAACCTCGCTTTGTGCCACTTGGCGCTCCCCCTCCTGCTACCAAATCCATGCACCGCACCAAGAGAGTTCCCTCAGCCAAGTTAAAAAGAGCTGGAAAGGGACGGAACAATTGGGAAAGCAGACCACAGTTAAGAGGAGCAGACCACAATTCAGAGGCACAAAAACAAACCGATTGATCAGGCAGACACACTCATGGTGTCCTTCATACGGATCGGGAGTTCTCCTTCCTCTTCCAAGGCTCAGCTCCTGAATGCTCTGCTGAGTAAACACAAACACGACACTTTCTTCCATCGACATTGCAAAGGCAGCACCAAAGGCTGTCTTCTAACGACAGGTGTTGTGGAGATCTCTTGGTCCTGTGCCAGTGGCAGTGCTGATGACACTTTTGACGGCTGTGTTGCTTTTTGTAACCTGCATGGAGATGCTAGAGGTCATGAACAACAATTGCCGTTTTTACAGCAGATCTCTTCTGTGAAGGAGGCTCTCAGTTAGCTGAGTCTGACCAGAGTGACAAGAAAGGCATGAACATTGTACGTGACCTGTGGCAGTCTCAAAAGCCTTTGATTTGTCTTTTCACTGAAGAAGAGAATGTTGCATGTGGCCGATCTAGCCAGAATGTAAAAAGAGGTATCCAGAACAGAAACGAAGCAGAATTAGTAGAGGAGCTGATAAAAACAATCAGAGACCTACTAGCAAGGTGAAACAACCTCTTAAGGCTTGATGCTTGTCAGGACACAGCTCGCCAACGTGGATTTATTGTGGCTAAAGAGGCAGAAGAGTGTGTGAGAGCCAAAGCAAAGGCAAGAACCTTGGTGGGATTCTTGACAAAGGAGAAATTGTGTTTGAGATCAAATCACAGCTACTGCCTCTTCAAGGACAACTATGGTACCCATGGTGTAAAAAGGAGAAAGAGCTCCCCCGCTTGCAGGAAAAGAGGAACAAGAACATAGAACATCATGGGAGCCAAACTGAGCCAGAGAAGTGTGCAGGACGAAGAAAGCAACTCGACAGAGCGTTCCCCCTCAAGCAGCTGATGAAATCAGTCCTCGCTTTTCTCCAGGCACAGGCAAGAGACACCAAGAAATACTTGCTGCAGTGGAGGAAGGTCTTTAGGGATGACCTGTCCTCTGAGCACTTGGAGGAACTTCAGAAAGAATATCATCAGTGATGGTATCAAATCCTGGAAATAAAGAAAAGCAAGGAAAAAACCAGTCTGAAAACAGCATTGATGAATAAGTTAGAAGCCCTCTCCAATGCAGTCAATGATTCATCCATTGGTCTCAAGCGTCTTTTGAGAGAAGTAGGGCAGATTCGTGAAGCTCTAGAATCCTTGAACTCAAAAGATGAATGTTTTTGCAAACTACCTGAAGTGGCAGTCGATCTGACGGTTTCAGGGTATGCCCTTGAAGTGGTGGATGGTGATGCTTCGTCTGTACGGTGACGATGGCTTGGGGCAATCTTTGACAAATTGAGAAGCTAGGGGAGAGAAGAGCGTTTGTTCTCTCAGTGCTTGGCATCCAGAGCCTGGGGAAGTCAAGCCTGCTGAATGCCATGTTTGGGCTGCAGTGGAACGTCAGTGCGGGGAGAGGCACGCGGGGAGCGTTTATGCAGCTGCTTCAGGTGGACGAGAAACGCCAAGAGGCCGTGGACTTTGATTACAGGCTGATTGTTGACACGGGAGGACTTTGTGCCATGGAGGTGGCCAATAAGCAGTCACTTAATGATGACAATGAGCTAGCCACCTTTGGCATTGGCATTGGCAACATGACTCTGATCAATATCTTGGGAGAAAATCCTGGAGACATGCAAGATGTCCTTCAGCTAGCTGGGCAGGCTTTTCTCCGCATGAAGCAAGTCAATCTTTCGCCAAGCTGCTGCTTTGTGCACCACAATGTTGGAGAAATAACTGCCCAGGAACAAAACATGCAAGGACAAAGACGCCTGCAGGAAAAGCTGCAGGAAATGGCAGGGACAGCCACCCAGCCGCCCAGCAGGCATTCTGCCATGTCACCCACAGTCACTACTTTGCTCACCTCTGGGTGGCAAGGAAACCCACCCAGGGCCCCACCCAACCCCACAGACAGCCAGCACGTGCAGCAGTTAAAGAGCACAATTCTCCAAGGTGCCAAGAAGGGATCGCAGGGCACTATTTCAAGGCTCTCGAGCTTGAAAGTTCGTATGAGTGACTTGTGGAAGGCTCTGCTGAATGAAAAGTATGTTTTCCCTTTCCAAAACACTCGGGAAGTTGCCGCAGACAACAGGTTAGGAACAACCGACAGCCAGTGGACCTGGCAGCTGGGGAGCCACATCCTAGACTTGCAAATGAAACGGAACAATCGGATTAAAAAGGGAGACGTTCCGCAAGTGACTCGAAGAAGCCTTATGGAGGAAGTGCAAGATAAATATGAAAGACTCTCTCTCTTTCCCTCTGGAAAGACTTGGAACCATATTTCAGGGAAGATGACGCCAGTGGGCTTTTGATTCAGCGGAAAGCAAGCATTGAAAATCAACCGCAAGATCTGAGAGAAGCACTTGTGGAAGAGACACAGAGAAAGTCTGCCGAGTTCATTGAACGGGAGAAGAATCCGAGCAAAGGGCATCAGAAGAAGCCAGAATGTGAACACGAGCTTGTCAAGAGAAGGCAACTGGTGGCTTTGTCGCTAAAGAAGGAAGAGCTGCATGAAGAAAAGCTGAGGCAACACTTGGCTAGCCTCTGGAAACAATGGCTCTACAAAGTATCTTCCAGTGCACCTCCTCCTGCAGAACCAAACATAAACCTCCCTAGTGAGACCACTCTGCTGGAACATTTCAAGCAAGAGCCAAACAGAGAGGAAGAAATAAAATGCTTCTTGCCAAAGGATGCATTTCCCATGGCATCCCTTGCAGGCAGTGCAAGAGATCATTGCTGCTGGAAGCTGCATTTCATTTCATCCCTTTGTATTTCAGATGCTAGTCGTACTTCCCAACACATGTATACAATAAACTCGCGGGCTAGCCTTCTGGTCAGGGTGTCTGCTGGTGCTGGTCTTGTGGCGGGGGTTCAGGGGGGAGTGGGGCGTTGTGTTGGGGGTGCTGGTCTTGTCGTGGGGGGTGCAGAGGGGAGTTGGTCCTTGTGTTGGGGGTGCTGGTCTTTGTTTTGAGGTGCAGAGGGGATCTGGACCTTGTGTTGGGGGTGCAGAGGGGATCTGGGTGTTGTTGTGGGGGTGCTTAGAGGAGGTGGGCCTTGTGTTGGGGGAGCTGGTCTTGTCATGGGGGTTCAGAGGGGATCAGGGCCTTGTTTCTGGGGTGCTGGGCCTTGTTTTGGGAGTGCTGGGCTTGTCATGGTGCTGAGGGGATCAGGGCATTGTGTTGGGGGTGCTGGGCATTGTGTAGGGTTTGCTGGGCTTGTTATGGGGGTGCAGAGGGGATCTGGGTCTTGTTTTGGGGGCGCTTAGAGGACGTGGGCCTTATGTTGGGGGTGCTGGGCTTGTCGTGGGGGTCCTGAGTGGTCATGGTGTTGTGTTGGGGGTGGTGGGCCTTGTTTTGGGAGAACTAGGCTTGTTTTCGGGGTGCTTAGGGGATCTGGGCCTTGTTTTCGGGGTGTGGGCCTTGTTTTGGGGGTACTGGGCTTGTCCTAAGGGTGCTGAGGGGATGTGGGCCTTGTTTTCGGGGTACTGTGGGGATCTGGGCGTTGTTTTGGGGGTGCTGGGCCTTGTTGTGGGGGTGTTGAGGGGATCTAGGCCTTTTTTTGGGGGTGCGGAGAGGGTTCCGGAGCACTCGACCAGGTTGCCCAGAGAGGTTGTGGAGTCTCCTTCCCTGGAGATATTCAAAAGCCGCCTGGCCCAATCCTGGGCAATATGCTCCAGAGGACCCTGGCTGAGCAGGGGCGTTGGACTCCAGGATCTCCGGAGGTCCCTTCCAACCTCCACCATTCTCTGAGCCTGTGATTCTGTGAAATGTTAAGGCTAAAATTTTAACACTCACATCCCAGAAGTTTTCTTTTCCTTTCTTCTCAGAATTGGTTCCCGTCGATGGTCGAGCCCATCACACACCTCCCACAATCGCCTGTAATGTGCTCATGTAGTGTTCCAATGTTATAGGTCCTATGGATTGGCATGGGGTTGGTTCACCTAGTTGATTTAAACCAGTTGAGGGAATGGTTAGAACGTACAGCTAGCAATCTGGTTTTGGAGCTAAGGAAAGGTTTTGCACATTGAGTGACTACTCCCCAAATTACAGCTTGGTTGCCACTGGCCACGCACGCAGGGAGCCCCATTCCCCTTGGGATCATTCCAGTTAATATGAAAGAGAGAACAACCGTATCTGGAATAATACCAACGGTGCGTCTATATGATTGGGGCCTGGGCATACAAGTCTCGAACTCCCATCTCTCCATCATATGTCTAGCAAGCCATGAATCTTCCACAAGACTTGAACTGGAGGAAAGTGTGGGATCAAAACTGTCATGTCACCTGGGGGAGTGAACCAGACACCGTGCGGAGGGCCTACGAAATAGATGGCTCAGCGTTACAGTGGGGACAACAAACAATTGTACTCGGGACCTGAGAGGACCACTCCCTGAGAGAGACCTGCCCAATCGAAGCTATTTCCAAGCAGGTGGTCATGAAGGGAGCACTGCCCTTCAGGAAAAAGCCTTTGTGCAGCTGTGCTATTACCAGAACGGAGCAGCTTCACGACCGCATCACACAGCTCATCAGCCTCCCCATCGACACAAAGGAACAGGAGCCAATGCGTGACAACCAAAGTTGCATTCATGACAGACTGCATGAAATAGGAAAACAGGTGGACTCGGCAGCCAGGAACTCCGCATATGTTTTCACTCATGGATACAGAAGACATTCAGCAGTGTCTCTAGGCAAAGTGGCAGCAGAAAGGTTGGCAAAGATGCAGAAGGCTTTCACAAGAGCAAACGACCCCACTTTCTACCTGCAGGGCCAGAGAGAAGACTTCTTCACAAGTTTCCACATGTCCTGCCAAGCAGTGCCCTCTATCACAGCAGTTGCTGATTTTTTTATGTGACGAGCTTTCAGGAGCTCTTTGACAGGCAGTGTCTGTGAAGACTGCTCTTGATATAGCCTGGGAAAGGAGCTCTAACTCTCCAGCTTTCAGTGGCCATCGATCTCAACTAGAAACGGCTATTCTCCTCTCTCTTGCGGAGGAAGAGAATGGTGAGAAGTTCAGGCAGCACATTCATTTCCCCCAACATGTTTTAGAAGGTTTCGTTGAGAAGTGTGTTAACAACTATTGCTTAGACAAGAACAATTCAAGGCTGAAGAACTTGTTCCATGTTTCCCTGAATTCATTCCAGACTCTTGTTGCTGCTGCTAGCTTTGCGCCTACAACTCCAGTTGTCCAAGAGAACTGTGGCAATGTCTCCCTGTGGCTAGAGGAATTTGGGAGCAGACTTGGAGCTAATTCTGAACTTCCCAGAAGTCATCTGAAAAGCACTGAGCATCAAGAAAGAAAGGAGCGAGAGCTCCTGAAGGAGGCAATGAGTAAAGCTCTGGCCCCTGTGCTAGCAAACCTGAAACAGGCATTTTCCATGACTCATCTGAAAGCTTGGAACTGGAAACCTCATACAATCGGAGTTGAAGGGCTGCACGGCTGCTGGAAGCAATGCCCGTTGTGCAGCGCTCTTTGCACAGACACAATACGTGCTCCTGATGGGGACCACAGTGTTCACTTCCATCGCCCTCAAGTCCTCAATGGTAGCCAGTGGGTTAGAAGAAATCAGTTGGTCCCTGCCCTTTGCTCCAGTCTTGTAGCAAGTCACTGTTGCCTCGTGCTTGAGGATAACAAGGAAGCTGCCTATACAAAGTCTAGAGAAGCAGGAGCAGCTTCTGCCAGTTGGGGCCTCACGCCAGAAAGCTCCCCGCAGGCATGCTGCAAATGGCTTGTGTGCCGTTTCCGCTCCCAATTGCAACAAGATTGCTGTGCACAATTGGAGGGCACAGCAGCAACCCGTCCAGAAGGGGAAAAGTGCCCAAAGAAAGAACGAGCCACGGGCTCGGCATGGGCTTGTCAGGGACGACTCTGGGCTTTGGTTGGGCTTTGTGCTGGCGGGAGCTGTGTTGGGGCTGGCCTTGGTGGGCTGCGCCTTGTTGGGGTTTGGGTGAGAGCAGCGTCAGGTGGGGCCTGGGGGTGCCCTGGCAGACCAGGTGTGTGGAAGTGATGTGGCCATGGCATCACAATGCCGGGGTCTTTCTGGAGGTGGGGCTGGGGGAAGTGCCGCTGTCACTTTGCCTGCGAGCGAGCGAGCGAGCGAGTGTGCGAGCGAGTGCGCGAGCAGGTGGAGAGCGTGGCGTTGAGCTGGGGCGAAGGAGCGAGGCAGCGGGGTAAGAGCTGGCTCCTTCCATCTCTCTGCAGTCTCTCCTCCCCTCGGGGCGCTCTCCCTGGCTTTGTCGCCCCCCCAGCGCCCACCACCCGCTGCACGCTCCCTCGGTGGGCACAAGCGCCACAATCAGGCAAACGTCCCCGCCGCGAAGCCCAGCCACGCTCGGGCACCATTCTGCGCCCTTGCTGCTCACGACCCAGTGTCCCCGCGTCACACGTGGGAAAGCAGCGGCGGGAGCGGGCAGCCAGGCAAGGCCGACGGAGTGAGGGCACCGTGCCCTGCTTTTTGCAGAGTTGCTCTCGGCGGCCTTTGGCTCTTCTCCTGGTGTCAGATTGACGCTGTCGATCTTGGGGTGCGGAGGAGCGTGCACAGGGTGAGCCGCAGAGCAGAGCGGAGCGGTCAGGGTCGGGGGAGGTTGGTGGAGGGGCGTTGGAGGGGCGGTGGGGAGCAGGGCTTTGGGGGCTGCTGGTCTGCCTTGGTCGGGGAGGGGGAGGGTGGCTGCAAGGGGCGGCGTGCTCAGAGGTGGGTGCTGTGTTTTGGGTGGCACTCTTGGAGCAGGACGTGGAGGCGGAGCGCTGAGCAGGCTGCACGCTCGCGGCGCGCTTCCGGTGGCGGCATGGAGCCTCGGAGGCTGAGCGTCGTGGGCGAGTTTGTGGTGCTGAGCCTCTTTGTGGTGTGCCTGGCCCACATGCCCTCGGTCGTCAACGTCCTCACGATCCTGTGCATAGCGGTGGTGTTGGTGCTGGCGGGGAAAAGGCTCTGGCCCAAGGTAGGAGTCAGCCTGGGCATGGCCCCGAGCTGGCGCGGGCAGCGAGAGGGCTGAGGCCGCGGCAGCACCTGCAGCAAGGGCAGCCTGACGGTGCTGCGCGCAAGCCTGCCTCCAGCCTCAGCTCTGCGTGCCCCGCGCAGCCCTTCCGCGAGCAGGGCGCCTCTTGGCGCAGCGTGGATGCTCGCCACTAAGGCAGCGCTCTCTTGGGCTGTGCAGGGGCCTCGCGGCAGTGCTGGCAGCCTGGGCAACGGCAGCGTGGACAAGCCCGGAGGTGAGCAGCCCCGGCCCAGAGCGTAGGCGCGCTCGGCAGCGCCTCCCGGCCAAGACAGCCCAGCGCCGCCAGCGCCCACCGCCCTCGGCCCCAGCTGGGGCTCCGCCCACGGGCTGCCCTCGCTCACTGCCTCTCTGCCTCCTCTTCCAGCAGCCCCCTTCCTGCCCACGGTGCAGACGCAGGACTGTGCAGCCAGCCGGCAGGCAGGGTAAGCGGAGGCCTGGCCTCCACAGCCCTGGCCAGGCCCACCGCAGGCAAGAGCCCGATGCAGCCCAGAGCCACGGACCTACGCCTGGCCTGGGCCCCCCAAAGAGCAGGGCATGGCATGGCTAGGGCTGGGGTCGACGCGCGGGATGCCCAGGACATGCCGCATGCCTGCTGCTCACCAACTGGGAAGCCCCTTTGCTCCTTGCCCACTGCTGCAGCCCTGGCCCCAGCGCCCCCTCCGCCCGCACCCTGGCACCCTTTGGCGTCTGCCGCCGCAACCAGGGCTTCCCCCTGGGGCACCCAAGGCAGCCTCCTCACCACCTTTCTCCCTCCCAGGCTCACAAGCGAGGACACCTTGCCCCCTCGCCACCTCCTGCCGACCTCGGAGCCGGACACGGATGGATGGAAGTTGGATGGCCCTCTCCCACTGCCACCACCCTCCATCCTGCTGGACGCTCCCCCAACACCTGCAGCAGTGCTGGGTGAGCTGCTTGTGCCCACAGCCCTCCCGCCATCCCCACCACGCAGGCGGGTCCGCTTTGGGCGCAACCAGACCGTGTTGCTGAGCGAGGAAGGTCACGAGCTGCTGGACTGCCTCCCCAAAGCCCCACACCTCGACTGGCCAGCCCACATCCCGCGCCGGTCCATCCTGCACTGTGCCTGGGCACCCGTCCCGCTGGCAGAGGAAGGCACAGTGCGGCCACTTTCACCCGCCGGGCAGTCCGAGGACGAAGAGGACGAGGAGCCAGCGTGTGCCACCTCCCTGCAGCGCTGGCCCACCATGCAGCTCTGGAGCCCACCACCGGAGGCGCCCTCCCCTCCCGCTGCAGCCACTGGCTGCACAGCGGCCCTGGCCTGCCTGCTCTGCCCAGCCTGCCCAGCCTGCCCTGCAGGCGCCTTCAGAGGGCTGCGCAAGGGCCTCCACAGATGCGCCTCCTTCCTGCGAAGGCCACGGCGAGTGCTCAGGAGGCGCCAGGCAAGGGCCAGCTGATTGGGGCCAGCAGCAGGCTCCGCGCCTGGGCAGACGTGCCAGTAACCAGCGCCCGCGGAGCTAGACGCCTTTGCCACCTCCGGGCCAGCGTCAATAAACCTCTGAGCAAGACTCTGCGGGAGGCGAGAGTGAAACACCATGTGAAGTGAAAAGAAGGCGGCGCAGGAATGCTCCCTGAGTCTTAGGAAGCCAGCCGTTCCCCGAACTCAGGCTTTCCTGCTCCTGACAGGGCTGAGTAGAGCAGCAACATGCAAAAACATGTCTCCAGAACAGAAGTTTAAATGCTTAGCTCAGATGAACCATCACATAGGAAACTGGCTGTCAGAAGAAGTCCGTGAGATCCTTACAAAGCGCGGTGGATGTGATCCTGGGGGCGCTCTGGAGCAAGATCTGAATTCCCCTGTGAATGGAGACTATGTAGCCTCCAACAGTGATCTGCAGAAAGAAGTTATAAAACGGGGGAGAATTGATATCGGTCAGGGGGCTGAGTGGAAAGATTCATCCAAGCCATCACCCTCAGCAGAACAGTGGGAGGATCCTAAAAGGAATGAGCGTTCCAGAGGCCAAGAGGTCCTCCACTTGATCAAACACCCGGAACTAGAAAATTGCTACGCAAGGAAAAGGGGGAGGGCAGATCTTCAGGTTATCGACAAGACTGCCCTGTGTGACAGCCAGCCCAGGATTGGCAGTGAATACCCCTTCCATTTTCGGCACAAGCTGCTGATGCTGGACTACCGTGGAAGGTCTCTGGTTTGCCAGGAGCATGGCAAAGCAAAAGAAGGCGTTCTGAGCACTCCGAATGCAACAAGCCTTGGCGCTGAGTGCTCAGATAGTGCCTCAGATATGGACAGTGAGTTTTTCAATGCTGAGCGTGAAGAAGGGGATGCCTCTGTTACAGCAGGTCTGACACACACACATGCCATGGACCTCCAGGTGGCGATGTTTCATGGTGCCCATGATTTCACGAGCCAGTACATTTCAACAAACCTCGCTTTGTGCCACTTGGCGCTCCCCCTCCTGCTACCAAATCCATGCACCGCACCAAGAGAGTTCCCTCAGCCAAGTTAAAAAGAGCTGGAAAGCCACGGAACAATTGGGAAAGCAGACCACAGTTAAGAGGAGCAGACCACAATTCAGAGGCACAAAAACAAACCGATTGATCAGGCAGACACACTCATGGTGTCCTTCATACGGATCGGGAGTTCTCCTTCCTCTTCCAAGGCTCAGCTCCTGAATGCTCTGCCGACTAAACACAAACACGACACTTTCTTCCACCGACATTGCAAAGGCAGCACCAAAGGCTGTCTTCTAACGACAGGTGTTGTGGAGATCTCTTGGTCCTGTGCCAGTGGCAGTGCTGATGACACTTTTGACGGCTGTGTTGCTTTTTGTAACCTGCATGGAGATGCTAGAGGTCATGAACAACAATTGCCGTTTTTACAGCAGATCTCTTCTGTGAAGGAGGCTCTCAGTTAGCTGAGTCTGACCAGAGTGACAAGAAAGGCATGAACATTGTACGTGACCCGTGGCAGTCTCAAAAGCCTTTGATTTGTCTTTTCACTGAAGAAGAGAATGTTGCATGTGGCCGATCTAGCCAGAATGTAAAAAGAGGTATCCAGAACAGAAACGAAGCAGAATTAGTAGAGGAGCTGATAAAAACAATCAGAGACCTACTAGCAAGGTGAAACAACCTCTTAAGGCTTGATGCTTGTCAGGACACAGCTCGCCAACGTGGATTTATTGTGGCTAAAGAGGCAGAAGAGTGTGTGAGAGCCAAAGCAAAGGCAAGAACCTTGGTGGGATTCTTGACAAAGGAGAAATTGTGTTTGAGATCAAATCACAGCTACTGCCTCTTCAAGGACAACTATGGTACCCATGGTGTAAAAAGGAGAAAGAGCTCCCCCGCTTGCAGGAAAAGAGGAACAAGAACATAGAACATCATGGGAGCCAAACTGAGCCAGAGAAGTGGGCAGGACGAAGAAAGCAACTCGACAGAGCGTTCCCCCTCAAGCAGCTGATGAAATCAGTCCTCGCTTTTCTCCAGGCAC
Organism: Struthio camelus; assembly: GCF_040807025.1. Classification (NCBI taxonomy): domain Eukaryota; kingdom Metazoa; phylum Chordata; class Aves; order Struthioniformes; family Struthionidae; genus Struthio; species Struthio camelus. The sequence continues at coordinate 4,109,567 of NC_090944.1, forward strand.
AGGCAAGAGACACCAAGAAATACTTGCTGCAGTGGAGGAAGGTCTTTAGGGATGACCTGTCCTCTGAGCACTTGGAGGAACTTCAGAAAGAATATCATCAGTGATGGTATCAAATCCTGGAAATAAAGAAAAGCAAGGAAAAAACCAGTCTGAAAACAGCATTGATGAATAAGTTAGAAGCCCTCTCCAATGCAGTCAATGATTCATCCATTGGTCTCAAGCGTCTTTTGAGAGAAGTAGGGCAGATTCGTGAAGCTCTAGAATCCTTGAACTCAAAAGATGAATGTTTTTGCAAACTACCTGAAGTGGCAGTCGATCTGACGGTTTCAGGGTATGCCCTTGAAGTGGTGGATGGTGATGCTTCGTCTGTACGGTGACGATGGCTTGGGGCAATCTTTGACAAATTGAGAAGCTAGGGGAGAGAAGAGCGTTTGTTCTCTCAGTGCTTGGCATCCAGAGCCTGGGGAAGTCAAGCCTGCTGAATGCCATGTTTGGGCTGCAGTGGAACGTCAGTGCGGGGAGAGGCACGCGGGGAGCGTTTATGCAGCTGCTTCAGGTGGACGAGAAACGCCAAGAGGCCGTGGACTTTGATTACAGGCTGATTGTTGACACGGGAGGACTTTGTGCCATGGAGGTGGCCAATAAGCAGTCACTTAATGATGACAATGAGCTAGCCACCTTTGGCATTGGCATTGGCAACATGACTCTGATCAATATCTTGGGAGAAAATCCTGGAGACATGCAAGATGTCCTTCAGCTAGCTGGGCAGGCTTTTCTCCGGATGAAGCAAGTCAATCTTTCGCCAAGCTGCTGCTTTGTGCACCACAATGTTGGAGAAATAACTGCCCAGGAACAAAACATGCAAGCACAAAGACGCCTGCAGGAAAAGCTGCAGGAAATGGCAGGGACAGCCACCCAGCCGCCCAGCAGGCATTCTGCCATGTCACCCACAGTCACTACTTTGCTCACCTCTGGGTGGCAAGGAAACCCACCCAGGGCCCCACCCAACCCCACAGACAGCCAGCACGTGCAGCAGTTAAAGAGCACAATTCTCCAAGGTGCCAAGAAGGGATCGCAGGGCACTATTTCAAGGCTCTCGAGCTTGAAAGTTCGTATGAGTGACTTGTGGAAGGCTCTGCTGAATGAAAAGTATGTTTTCCCTTTCCAAAACACTCGGGAAGTTGCCGCAGACAACAGGTTAGGAACAACCGACAGCCAGTGGACCTGGCAGCTGGGGAGCCACATCCTAGACTTGCAAATGAAACGGAACAATCGGATTAAAAAGGGAGACGTTCCGCAAGTGACTCGAAGAAGCCTTATGGAGGAAGTGCAAGATAAATATGAAAGACTCTCTCTCTTTCCCTCTGGAAAGACTTGGAACCATATTTCAGGGAAGATGACGCCAGTGGGCTTTTGATTCAGCGGAAAGCAAGCATTGAAAATCAACCGCAAGATCTGAGAGAAGCACTTGTGGAAGAGACACAGAGAAAGTCTGCCGAGTTCATTGAACGGGAGAAGAATCCGAGCAAAGGGCATCAGAAGAAGCCAGAATGTGAACACGAGCTTGTCAAGAGAAGGCAACTGGTGGCTTTGTCGCTAAAGAAGGAAGAGCTGCATGAAGAAAAGCTGAGGCAACACTTGGCTAGCCTCTGGAAACAATGGCTCTACAAAGTATCTTCCAGTGCACCTCCTCCTGCAGAACCAAACATAAACCTCCCTAGTGAGACCACTCTGCTGGAACATTTCAAGCAAGAGCCAAACAGAGAGGAAGAAATAAAATGCTTCTTGCCAAAGGATGCATTTCCCATGGCATCCCTTGCAGGCAGTGCAAGAGATCATTGCTGCTGGAAGCTGCATTTCATTTCATCCCTTTGTATTTCAGATGCTAGTCGTACTTCCCAACACATGTATACAATAAACTCGCGGGCTAGCCTTCTGGTCAGGGTGTCTGCTGGTGCTGGGCTTGTGGCGGGGGTGCAGGGGGGAGTGGGGCGTTGTGTTGGGGGTGCTGGTCTTGTCGTGGGGGGTGCAGAGGGGAGTTGGTCCTTGTGTTGGGGGTGCTGGTCTTTGTTTTGAGGTGCAGAGGGGATCTGGACCTTGTGTTGGGGGTGCATAGGGGATCTGGGTGTTGTTGTGGGGGTGCTTAGAGGAGGTGGGCCTTGTGTTGGGGGAGCTGGGCTTGTCATGGGGGTGCAGAGGGGATCAGGGCCTTGTTTCTGGGGTGCTGGGCCTTGTTTTGGGAGTGCTGGGCTTGTCATGGTGCAGAGGGGATCAGGGCATTGTGTTGGGGGTGCTGGGCATTGTGTAGGGTTTGCTGGGCTTGTTATGGGGGTGCAGAGGGGATCTGGGTCTTGTTTTGGGGGCGCTTAGAGGACGTGGGCCTTATGTTGGGGGTGCTGGGCTTGTCGTGGGGGTCCTGAGTGGTCATGGTGTTGTGTTGGGGGTGGTGGGCCTTGTTTTGGGAGAACTAGGCTTGTTTTCGGGGTGCTTAGGGGATCTGGGCCTTGTTTTCGGGGTGTGGGCCTTGTTTTGGGGGTACTGGGCTTGTCCTAAGGGTGCTGAGGGGATGTGGGCCTTGTTTTCGGGGTACTGTGGGGATCTGGGCGTTGTTTTGGGGGTGCTGGGCCTTGTTGTGGGGGTGTTGAGGGGATCTAGGCCTTTTTTTGGGGGTGCGGAGAGGGTTCCGGAGCACTCGACCAGGTTGCCCAGAGAGGTTGTGGAGTCTCCTTCCCTGGAGATATTCAAAAGCCGCCTGGCCCAATCCTGGGCAATATGCTCCAGAGGACCCTGGCTGAGCAGGGGCGTTGGACTCCAGGATCTCCGGAGGTCCCTTCCAACCTCCACCATTCTCTGAGCCTGTGATTCTGTGAAATGTTAAGGCTAAAATTTTAACACTCACATCCCAGAAGTTTTCTTTTCCTTTCTTCTCAGAATTGGTTCCCGTCGATGGTCGAGCCCATCACACACCTCCCACAATCGCCTGTAATGTGCTCATGTAGTGTTCCAATGTTATAGGTCCTATGGATTGGCATGGGGTTGGTTCACCTAGTTGATTTAAACCAGTTGAGGGAATGGTTAGAACGTACAGCTAGCAATCTGGTTTTGGAGCTAAGGAAAGGTTTTGCACATTGAGTGACTACTCCCCAAATTACAGCTTGGTTGCCACTGGCCACGCACGCAGGGAGCCCCATTCCCCTTGGGATCATTCCAGTTAATATGAAAGAGAGAACAACCGTATCTGGAATAATACCAACGGTGCGTCTATATGATTGGGGCCTGGGCATACAAGTCTCGAACTCCCATCTCTCCATCATATGTCTAGCAAGCCATGAATCTTCCACAAGACTTGAACTGGAGGAAAGTGTGGGATCAAAACTGTCATGTCACCTGGGGGAGTGAACCAGACACCGTGCGGAGGGCCTACGAAATAGATGGCTCAGCGTTACAGTGGAGACAACAAACAATTGTACTCGGGACCTGAGAGGACCACTCCCTGAGAGAGACCTGCCCAATCGAAGCTATTTCCAAGCAGGTGGTCATGAAGGGAGCACTGCCCTTCAGGAAAAAGCCTTTGTGCAGCTGTGCTATTACCAGAACGGAGCAGCTTCACGACCGCATCACACAGCTCATCAGCCTCCCCATCGACACAAAGGAACAGGAGCCAATGCGTGACAACCAAAGTTGCATTCATGACAGACTGCATGAAATAGGAAAACAGGTGGACTCGGCAGCCAGGAACTCCGCATATGTTTTCACTCATGGATACAGAAGACATTCAGCAGTGTCTCTAGGCAAAGTGGCAGCAGAAAGGTTGGCAAAGATGCAGAAGGCTTTCACAAGAGCAAACGACCCCACTTTCTACCTGCAGGGCCAGAGAGAAGACTTCTTCACAAGTTTCCACATGTCCTGCCAAGCAGTGCCCTCTCTCACAGCAGTTGCTGATTTTTTTATGTGACGAGCTTTCAGGAGCTCTTTGACAGGCAGTGTCTGTGAAGACTGCTCTTGATATAGCCTGGGAAAGGAGCTCTAACTCTCCAGCTTTCAGTGGCCATCGATCTCAACTAGAAACGGCTATTCTCCTGTCTCTTGCGGAGGAAGAGAATGGTGAGAAGTTCAGGCAGCACATTCATTTCCCCCAACATGTTTTAGAAGGTTTCGTTGAGAAGTGTGTTAACAACTATTGCTTAGACAAGAACAATTCAAGGCTGAAGAACTTGTTCCATGTTTCCCTGAATTCATTCCAGACTCTTGCTGCTGCTGCTAGCTTTGCGCCTACAACTCCAGTTGTCCAAGAGAACTGTGGCAATGTCTCCCTGTGGCTAGAGGAATTTGGGAGCAGACTTGGAGCTAATTCTGAACTTCCCAGAAGTCATCTGAAAAGCACTGAGCATCAAGAAAGAAAGGAGCGAGAGCTCCTGAAGGAGGCAATGAGTAAAGCTCTGGCCCCTGTGCTAGCAAACCTGAAACAGGCATTTTCCATGCCTCATCTGAAAGCTTGGAACTGGAAACCTCATACAATCGGAGTTGAAGGGCTGCACGGCTGCTGGAAGCAATGCCCGTTGTGCAGCGCTCTTTGCACAGACACAATACGTGCTCCTGATGGGGACCACAGTGTTCACTTCCATCGCCCTCAAGTCCTCAATGGTAGCCAGTGGGTTAGAAGAAATCAGTTGGTCCCTGCCCTTTGCTCCAGTCTTGTAGCAAGTCACTGTTGCCTCGTGCTTGAGGATAACAAGGAAGCTGCCTATACAAAGTCTAGAGAAGCAGGAGCAGCTTCTGCCAATTGGGGCCTCACGCCAGAAAGCTCCCCGCAGGCATGCTGCAAATGGCTTGTGTGCCGTTTCCGCTCCCAATTGCAACAAGATTGCTGTGCACAATTGGAGGGCACAGCAGCAACCCGTCCAGAAGGGGAAAAGTGCCCAAAGGAAGAACGAGCCACGGGCTCGGCATGGGCTTGTCAGGGACGACTCTGGGCTTTGGTTGGGCTTTGTGCTGGCGGGAGCTGTGTTGGGGCTGGCCTTGGTGGGCTGCGCCTTGTTGGGGTTTGGGTGAGAGCAGTGTCAGGTGGGGCCTGGGGGTGCCCTGGCAGACCAGGTGTGTGGAAGTGATGTCGCCATGGCATCACAATGCCGGGGTCTTTCTGGAGGTGGGGCTGGGGGAAGGGCCGCTGTCACTTTGCCTGCGAGCGAGCGAGCGAGCGAGTGTGCGAGCGAGTGCGTGAGCAGGTGGAGAGCGTGGCGTTGAGCTGGGGCGAAGGAGCAAGGCAGCGGGGTAAGAGCTGGCTCCTTCCATCTCTCTGCAGTCTCTCCTCCCCTCGGGGCGCTCTCCGTGGCTTTGTCGCCCCCCCAGCGCCCACCACCCGCTGCACGCTCCCTCGGTGGGCACAAGCGCCACAATCAGGCAAACGTCCCCGCCGCGAAGCCCAGCCACGCTCGGGCACCATTCTGCGCCCTTGCTGCTCACGACCCAGTGTCCCCGCGTCACACGTGGGAAAGCAGCGGCGGGAGCGGGCAGCCAGGCAAGGCCGACGGAGTGAGGGCACCGTGCCCTGCTTTTTGCAGAGTTGCTCTCGGCGGCCTTTGGCTCTTCTCCTGGTGTCAGATTGACGCTGTCGATCTTGGGGTGCGGAGGAGCGTGCACAGGGTGAGCCGCAGAGCAGAGCGGAGCGGTCAGGGTCGGGGGAGGTTGGTGGAGGGGCGTTGGAGGGGCGGTGGGGAGCAGGGCTTTGGGGGCTGCTGGTCTGCCTTGGTTGGGGAGGGGGAGGGTGGCTGCAAGGGGCGGCGTGCTCAGAGGTGGGTGCTGTGTTTTGGGTGGCACTCTTGGAGCAGGACGTGGAGGCGGAGCGCTGAGCAGGCTGCACGCTCGCGGCACGCTTCCGGTGGCGGAATGGAGCCTCGGAGGCTGAGCGTCGTGGGCGAGTTTGTGGTGCTGAGCCTCTTTGTGGTGTGCCTGGCCCACATGCCCTCGGTCGTCAACGTCCTCACGATCCTGTGCATAGCGGTGGTGTTGGTGCTGGCGGGGAAAAGGCTCTGGCCCAAGGTAGGAGTCAGCCTGGGCATGGCCCCGAGCTGGCGTGGGCAGCGAGAGGGCTGAGGCCGCGGCAGCACCTGCAGCAAGGGCAGCCTGACGGTGCTGCGCGCAAGCCTGCCTGCAGCCTCAGCTCTGCGTGCCCCGCGCAGCCCTTCCGCGAGCAGGGCGCCTCTTGGCGCAGCGTGGATGCTCGCCACTAAGGCAGCGCTCTCTTGGGCTGTGCAGGGGCCTCGCGGCAGTGCTGGCAGCCTGGGCAACGGCAGCGTGGACAAGCCCGGAGGTGAGCAGCCCCGGCCCAGAGCGTAGGCGCGCTCGGCAGCGCCTCCCGGCCAAGACAGCCCAGCGCCGCCAGCGCCCACCGCCCTCGGCCCCAGCTGGGGCTCCGCCCACGGGCTGCCCTCGCTCACTGCCTCTCTGCCTCCTCTTCCAGCAGCCCCCTTACTGCCCACGGTGCAGACGCAGGACTGTGCAGCCAGCCGGCAGGCAGGGTAAGCGGAGGCCTGGCCTCCACAGCCCTGGCCAGGCCCACCGCAGGCAAGAGCCCGATGCAGCCCAGAGCCACGGACCTACGCCTGGCCTGGGCCCCCCAAAGAGCAGGGCATGGCATGGCTAGGGCTGGGGTCGACGCGCGGGATGCCCAGGACATGCCGCATGCCTGCTGCTCACCAACTGGGAAGCCCCTTTGCTCCTTGCCCACTGCTGCAGCCCTGGCCCCAGCGCCCCCTCCGCCCGCACCCTGGCACCCTTTGGCGTCTGCCGCCGCAACCAGGGCTTCCCCCTGGGGCACCCAAGGCAGCCTCCTCACCACCTTTCTCCCTCCCAGGCTCACAAGCGAGGACACCTTGCCCCCTCGCCACCTCCTGCCCACCTCCGAGCCGGACACGGATGGATGGAAGTTGGATGGCCCTCTCCCACTGCCACCAGCCTCCATCCTGCTGGACGCTCCCCCAACACCTGCAGCAGTGCTGGGTGAGCTGCTTGTGCCCACAGCCCTCCCGCCATCCCCACCACGCAGGCGGGTCCGCTTTGGGCGCAACCAGACCGTGTTGCTGAGCGAGGAAGGACACGAGCTGCTGGACTGCCTCCCCAAAGCCCCACACCTCGACTGGCCAGCCCACATCCCGCGCCGGTCCATCCTGCACTGTGCCTGGGCACCCGTCCCGCTGGCAGAGGAAGGCACAGTGCGGCCACTTTCACCCGCCGGGCAGTCCGAGGACGAAGAGGACGAGGAGCCAGCGTGTGCCACCTCCCTGCAGCGCTGGCCCACCATGCAGCTCTGGAGCCCACCACCGGAGGCGCCCTCCCCTCCCGCTGCAGCCACCGGCTGCACAGCGGCCCTGGCCTGCCTGCTGTGCCCAGCCTGCCCAGCCTGCCCTGCAGGCGCCTTCAGAGGGCTGCGCAAGGGCCTCCGCAGATGCGCCTCCTTCCTGCGAAGGCCACGGCGAGTGCTCAGGAGGCGCCAGGCAAGGGCCAGCTGATTGGGGCCAGCAGCAGGCTCCGCGCCTGGGCAGACGTGCCAGTAACCAGCGCCCGCGGAGCTAGACGCCTTTGCCACCTCCGGGCCAGCGTCAATAAACCTCTGTGCAAGACTCTGCGGGAGGCGAGAGTGAAACACCATGTGAAGTGAAAAGAAGGCGGCGCAGGAATGCTCCCTGAGTCTTAGGAAGCCAGCCGTTCCCCGAACTCAGGCTTTCCTGCTCCTGACAGGGCTGAGTAGAGCAGCAACATGCAAAAGCATGTCTCCAGAACAGAAGTTTAAATGCTTAGCTCAGATGAACCATCACATAGGAAACTGGCTGTCAGAAGAAGTCCGTGAGATCCTTACAAAGCGCGGTGGATGTGATCCTGGGGGCGCTCTGGAGCAAGATCTGAATTCCCCTGTGAATGGAGACTATGTAGCCTCCAACAGTGATCTGCAGAAAGAAGTTATAAAACGGGGGAGAATTGATATCGGTCAGGGGGCTGAGTGGAAAGATTCATCCAAGCCATCACCCTCAGCAGAACAGTGGGAGGATCCTAAAAGGAATGAGCGTTCCAGAGGCCAAGAGGTCCTCCACTTGATCAAACACCCGGGACTAGAAAATTGCTACGCAAGGAAAAGGGGGAGGGCAGATCTTCAGGTTATCGACAAGACTGCCCTATGTGACAGCCAGCCCAGGATTGGCAGTGAATACCCCTTCCATTTTCGGCACAAGCTGCTGATGCTGGACTACCGTGGAAGGTCTCTGGTTTGCCAGGAGCATGGCAAAGCAAAAGAAGGCGTTCTGAGCACTCCGAATGCAACAAGCCTTGGCGCTGAGTGCTCAGATAGTGCCTCAGATATTGACAGTGAGTTTTTCAATGCTGAGCGTGAAGAAGGGGATGCCTCTGTTACAGCAGGTCTGACACACACACATGCCATGGACCTCCAGGTGGCGATGTTTCATGGTGCCCATGATTTCACGAGACAGTACATTTCAACAAACCTCGCTTTGTGCCACTTGGCGCTCCCCCTCCTGCTACCAAATCCATGCACCGCACCAAGAGAGTTCCCTCAGCCAAGTTAAAAAGAGCTGGAAAGCCACGGAACAATCGGGAAAGCAGACCACAATTCAGAGGAGCAGACCACAATTCAGAGGCACAAAAACAAACCGATTGATCAGGCAGACACACTCATGGTGTCCTTCATACGGATCGGGAGTTCTCCTTCCTCTTCCAAGGCTCAGCTCCTGAATGCTCTGCCGACTAAACACAAACACGACACTTTCTGCCACCGACATTGCAAAGGCAGCACCAAAGGCTGTCTTCTAATGACAGGTGTTGTGGAGATCTCTTGGTCCTGTGCCAGTGGCAGTGCTGACGACACTTTTGACGGCTGTGTTGCTTTCTGTAACCTGCATGGGGATGCTAGAGGTCATGAACAACAATTGCCGTTTTTACAGCAGATCTCTTCTGTGAAGGAGGCTCTCAGTTAGCCGAGTCTGACCAGAGTGACAAGAAAGGCATGAACATTGTACGTGACCCGTGGCAGTCTCAAAAGCCTTTGATTTGTCTTTTCACTGAAGAAGAGAATGTTGCGTGTGGCCGATCTAGCCAGAATGTAAAAAGAGGTATCCAGAACAGAAACAAAGCAGAATTAGTAGAGGAGCTGGTAAAAACAATCAGAGACCTACTAGCAAGGTGAAACAACCTCTTAAGGCTTGATGCTTGTCAGGACACAGCTCGCCAACGTGGATTTATTGTGGCTAAAGAGGCAGAAGAGTGTGTGAGAGCCAAAGCAAAGGCAAGAACCTTGGTGGGATTCTTGACAAAGGAGAAATTGTGTTTGAGATCAAATCACAGCTACTGCCTCTTCAAGGACAACTATGGTACCCATGGTGTAAAAAGGAGAAAGAGCTCCCCCGCTTGCAGGAAAAGAGGAACAAGAACATAGAACATCATGGGAGCCAAACTGAGCCAGAGAAGTGTGCAGGACGAAGAAAGCAACTCGACAGAGCGTTCCCCCTCAAGCAGCTGATGAAATCAGTCCTCGCTTTTCTCCAGGCACAGGCAAGAGACACCAAGAAATACTTGCTGCAGTGGAGGAAGGTCTTTAGGGATGACCTGTCCTCTGAGCACTTGGAGGAACTTCAGAAAGAGTATCATCAGTGAAGGTATCAAATCCTGGAAATAAAGAAAAGCAAGGAAAAAACCAGTCTGAAAACAGCATTGATGAATAAGTTAGAAGCCCTCTCCAATGCAGTCAATGATTCATCCATTGGTCTCAAGCGTCTTTTGAGAGAAGTAGGGCAGATTCGTGAAGCTCTAGAATCCTTGAACTCAAAAGATGAATGTTTTTGCAAACTACCTGAAGTGGCAGTCGATCTGACGGTTTCAGGGTATGCCCTTGAAGTGGTGGATGGTGATGCTTCGTCTGTACGGTGACGATGGCTTGGGGCAATCTTTGACAAGTTAATTGAGAAGCTAGGGGAGAGAAGAGCGTTTGTTCTCTCAGTGCTTGGCATCCAGAGCCCGGGGAAGTCAAGCCTGCTGAATGCCATGTTTGGGCTGCAGTGGAACGTCAGTGCGGGGAGAGGCACGCGGGGAGCGTTTATGCAGCTGCTTCAGGTGGACGAGAAACGCCAAGAGGTCATGGACTTTGATTACAGGCTGATTGTTGACACGGCAGGACTTTGTGCCATGGAGGTGGCCAATAAGCAGTCACTTAATGATGACAATGAGCTAGCCACCTTTGGCATTGGCATTGGCAACATGACTCTGATCAATATCTTGGGAGAAAATCCTGGAGACATGCAAGATGTCCTTCAGCTAGCTGGGCAGGCTTTTCTCCGCATGAAGCAAGTCAATCTTTCGCCAAGCTGCTGCTTTGTGCACCACAATATTGGAGAAATAACTGCCCAGGAACAAAACATGCAAGCACAAAGACGCCTGCAGGAAAAGCTGGAGGAAATGGCAGGGACAGCCGCCCAGCCGCCCAGCAGGCATTCTGCCATGTCACCTGCTTCAGTGATGTCATCCGCTTTGATGTGAACACCCACCGTCACTACTTTGCTCACCTCTGGGTGGCAAGGAAACCCACCCAGGGCCCCACCCAACCCCACACACAGCCAGCACGTGCAGCAGTTAAAGAGCACAATTCTCCAAGGTGCCAAGAAGGGATCGCAGGGCACTATTTCAAGGCTCTCGAGCTTGAAAGTTCGTATGAGTGACTTGTGGAAGGCTCTGCTGAATGAAAAGTTTGTTTTCCCTTTCCAAAACACTTGGGAAATTGCCGCAGACAACAGCTTAGGAACAACCGACAGCCAGTGGACCTGGCAGCTGGGGAGCCACATCCTAGACTTGCAAATGAAACGGAACAATCGGATTAGAAAGGGAGACGTTCCGCAAGTGACCCGAAGAAGCCTTATGGAGGAAGTGCAAGATAAATATGAGACCCTCTGGAAAGGCTTGGAACCGTATTTCAGGGAAGATGACGCCAGTGGGCTTTTGATTCAGCGGAAAGCAAGCATTGAAAATCAACCGCAAGATCTGAGAGAAGCGCTTGTGGAAGAGACACAGAGAAAGTCTGCCGAGTTCATTGAACGGGAGAAGAATCCGAGCAAAGGGCATCAGAAGAAGCCAGAATGTGAACACGAGCTTGTCAAGAGAAGGCAACTGGTGGCTTTGTCGCTAAAGAAGGAAGAGCTGCATGAAGAAAAGCTGAGGCAACACTTGGCTAGCCTCTGGAAACAATGGCTCTACAAAGTATCTTCCAGTGCACCTCCTCCTGCAGAACGAAACATAAACCTCCCTGGTGAGACCACTCTGCTGGAACATTTCAAGCAAGAGCCAAACAGAGAGGAAGAAATAAAATGCTTCTTGCCAAAGGATGCATTTCCCATGGCATCCCTTGCAGGCAGTGCAAGAGATCATTGCTGCTGGAAGCTGCATTTCATTTCATCCCTTTGTATTTCAGATGCTAGTCGTACTTCCCAAAACATGCATACAATAAACTCGCGGGCTAGCCTTCTGGTCAGGGTGTCTGCTGGTGCTGGGCTTGTGGCGGGGGTGCAGGGGGGAGTGGGGCGTTGTGTTGGGGGTGCTGGTCTTGTCGTGGGGGGTGCAGAGGGGATCTGGACCTTGTGTTGGGGGTGCATAGGGGATCTGGGTGTTGTTGTGGGGGTGCTTAGAGGAGGTGGGCCTTGTGTTGGGGGTGCTGGGCTTGTCATGGGGGTGCAGAAGGGATCAGGGCCTTGTTTTTGGAGTGCTGGTCTTTGTTTTGGGGTGCAGAGGGGATCTGGACCTTGTGTTTGGGGTTCAGAGGGGATTTGGGTGTTGTTGTGGGGGTGCTTAGAGGAGATGGGCCTTGTGTTGGGGGTGCTGGGTTTGTTGTGGGGGTGGAGAGGGGATCAGGGCCTTGTTTCTGGGGTGCTGGGCCTTGTTTTGGGAGTGCTGGGCTTGTCATGGGGGTGCTGAGGGGATCAGGGCATTGTGTTGGGGGTGCTGGGCATTGTGTAGGGTTTGCTGGGCTTGTTATGGGGGTGGAGAGGGGATCTGGGTCTTGTTTTGGGGGTGCTTAGGGGACGTGGGCCTTGTGTTGCGGGTGCTGGGCTTGTCGTGGGGGTCCTGAGTGGTCATGGTGTTGTGTTGGGTGTGGTGGGCGTTGTTTTGGGAGAACTAGGCTTGTTTTTGGGGTGCTTAGGGGATCTGGGCCTTGTTTTCGGGGTACTGTGGGGATCTGGGCGTTGTTTTGGCGGTGCTGGGCCTTGTCGTGGGGGTGTTGAGGCGATGTAGGCCTTTTTTGGGGGTGCGGAGAGGGTTCCGGAGCACTCGACCAGGTTGCCCTGAGAGGTTGTGGAGTCTCCTTCCCTGGAGATATTCAAAAGCCGCCTGGCCCAATCCTGGGCAATATGCTCCAGAGGACCCTGGCTGAGCAGGGGCGTTGGACTCCAGGATCTCCGGAGGTCCCTTCCAACCTCCACCATTCTCTGAGCCTGTGATTCTGTGAAATGTTAAGGCTAAAATTTTAACACTCACATCCCAGAAGTTTTCTTTTCCTTTCTTCTCAGAATTGGTTCCCGTCGATGGTCGAGCCCATCACACACCTCCCACAATCGCCTGTAATGTGCTCATGTAGTGTTCCAATGTTATAGGTCCTATGGATTGGCATGGGGTTGGTTCACCTAGTTGATTTAAACCAGTTGAGGGAATGGTTAGAACGTACAGCTAGCAATCTGGTTTTGGAGCTAAGGAAAGGTTTTGCACATTGAGTGACTACTCCCCAAATTACAGCTTGGTTGCCACTGCCCACGCACACAGGGAGCCCCATTCCCCTTGGGATCATTCCAGTTAATATGAAAGAGAGAACAACCGTATCTGGAATAATACCAACGGTGCGTCTATATGATTGGGGCCTGGGCATACAAGTCTCAAACTCCCATCTCTCCATCATATGTCTAGCAAGCCATGAATCTTCCACAAGACTTGAACTGGAGGAATGTGTGGGATCAAAACTGTCATGTCACCTGGGGGAGTGAACCAGACACCGTGCGTAGGGCCTACGAAATAGATGGCTCAGCGTTACAGTGGGGACAACAAACAATTGTACTCGGGACCTGAGAGGACCACTCCCTGAGAGAGACCTGCCCAATCGAAGCTATTTCCAAGCAGGTGGTCATGAAGGGAGCACTGCCCTTCAGGAAAAAGCCTTTGCGCAGCTGCGCTATTACCAGAACGGAGCAGCTTCACGACCGCATCACACAGCTCATCTGCCTCCCCATCGACACAAAGGAACAGGAGCCAATGCATGACAACCAAAGTTGCATTCATGACAGACTGCATGAAATAGGAAAACAGGTGGACTCGGCAGCCAGGAACTCCACATATGTCTTCACTCATGGATACAGAAGACATTCAGCAGTGTCTCTAGGCAAAGTGGCAGCAGAAAGGTTGGCAAAGATGCAGAAGGCTTTCACAAGAGCAAACGACCCCACTTTCTACCTGCGGGGCCAGAGAGAAGACTTCTTCACAAGTTTCCACATGTCCTGCCAAGCAGTGCCCTCTATCACAGCAGTTGCTGATTTTTTTTATGTGACGAGCTTTCAGGAGCTCTTTGACAGGCAGTGTCTGTGAAGACTGCTCTTGATATAGCCTGGGAAAGGAGCTCTAACTCTCCAGCTTTCAGTGGCCATCGATCTCAACTAGAAACGGCTATTCTCCTGTCTCTTGCGGAGGAAGAGAATGGTGAGAAGTTCAGGCAGCACATTCATTTCCCCCAACATGTTTTAGAAGGTTTCATTGAGAAGTGTGTTAACAACTATTGCTTAGACAAGAACAATTCAAGGCTGAAGAACTTGTTCCATGTTTCCCTGAATTCATTCCAGACTCTTGTTGCTGCTGCTAGCTTTGCGCCTACAACTCCAGTTGTCCAAGAGAACTGTGGCAATGTCTCCCTGTGGCTAGAGGAATTTGGGAGCAGACTTGGAGCTAATTCTGAACTTCCCAGAAGTCATCTGAAAAGCATTGAGCATCAAGAAAGAAAGGAGCTAGAGCTCCTGGAGGAGGCAATGAGTAAAGCTCTGGCCCCTGTGCTAGCAAACCTGAAACAGGCATTTTCCATGCCTCATCTGAAAGCTTGGAACTGGAAACCTCATACAATCGGAGTTGAAGGGCTGCACGGCTGCTGGAAGCAATGCCCGTTGTGCAGCGCTCTTTGCACAGACACAATACGTGCTCCTGATGGGGACCACAGTGTTCACTTCCATCGCCCTCAAGTCCTCAATGGTAGCCAGTGGGTTAGAAGAAATCAGTTGGTCCCTGCCCTTTGCTCCAGTCTTGTAGCAAGTCACTGTTGCCTTGTGCTTGAGGATAACAAGGAAGCTGCCTATACAAAGTCTAGAGAAGCAGGAGCAGCTTCTGCCAATTGGGGCCTCACGCCAGAAAGCTCCCCGCAGGCATGCTGCAAATGGCTTGTGTGCCGTTTCCGCTCCCAATTGCAACAAGATTGCTGTGCACAATTGGAGGGCACAGCAGCAACCCGTCCAGAAGGGGAAAAGTGCCCAAAGGAAGAACGAGCCACAGGCTCGGCATGGGCTTGTCAGGGACGACTCTGGGCTTTGGTTGGGCTTTGTGCTGGCGGGAGCTGTGTTGGGGCTGGCCTTGGCGGGCTGCGCCTTGTTGGGGTTTGGGTGAGAGCAGCGTCAGGTGGGGCCTGGGGGTGCCCTGGCAGACCAGGTGTGTGGAAGTGATGTCGCCATGGCATCACAATGCCGGGGTCTTTCTGGAGGTGGGGCTGGGGGAAGTGCCGCTGTCACTTTGCCTGCGAGCGAGCGAGCGAGCGAGTGTGCGAGCGAGTGCGCGAGCAGGTGGAGAGTGTGGTGTTGAGCTGGGGCGAAGGAGCAAGGCAGCGGGGTAAGAGCTGGCTCCTTCCGTCTCTCTGCAGTCTCTCCTCCCCTCGGGGCGCTCTCCGTGGCTTTGTCGCCCCCCCAGCGCCCACCACCCGCTGCACGCTCCCTCGGTGGGCACAAGTGCCACAATCAGGCAAACGTCCCCGCCGCGAAGCCCAGCCACGCTCGGGCACCATTCTGCGCCCTTGCTGCTCACGACCCGGTGTCCCCGCGTCACACGTGGGAAAGCAGCCGCGGGAGCGGGCAGCCAGGCAAGGCCGACGGAGTGAGCGCACCATGCCCTGCTTTTTGCAGAGTTGCTCTCGGCGGCCTTTGGCTCTTGTCCTGGTGTCAGATTGACGCTGTCGATCTTGGGGTGCGGAGGAGCGTGCACAGGGTGAGCCGCAGAGCAGAGCGGAGCGGTCAGGGTCGGGGAGGTTGGTGGAGGGGCGTTGGAGGGGCGGTGGGGAGCAGGGCTTTGGGGGCTGCTGGTCTGCCTTGGTCGGGGAGGGGGAGGGTGGCTGCAAGGGGCGGCATGCTCAGAGGTGGGTGCTGTGTTTTGGGTGGCACTCTTGGAGCAGGACGTGGAGGCGGAGCGCTGAGCAGGCTGCACGCTCGCGGCGCGCTTCCGGTGGCGGCATGGAGCCTCGGAGGCTGAGCGTCGTGGGCGAGTTTGTGGTGCTGAGCCTCTTTGTGGTGTGCCTGGCCCACATGCCCTCGGTCGTCAACGTCCTCACGATCCTGTGCATAGCGGTGGTGTTGGTGCTGGCGGGGAAAAGGCTCTGGCCCAAGGTAGGAGTCAGCCTGGGCATGGCCCCGAGCTGGCGTGGGCAGCGAGAGGGCTGAGGCCGCGGCAGCACCTGCAGCAAGGGCAGCCTGACGGTGCTGCGCGCAAGCCTGCCTCCAGCCTCAGCTCTGCGTGCCCCGCGCAGCCCTTCCGCGAGCAGGGCGCCTCTTGGCGCAGCTTGGATGCTCGCCCCTAAGGCAGCGCTCTCTTGGGCTGTGCAGGGGCCTCGCGGCAGTGCTGGCAGCCTGGGCAACGGCAGCGTGGACGAGCCCGGAGGTGAGCAGCCCCGGCCCAGAGCGTAGGCGCGCTCGGCAGCGCCTCCCGGCCAAGACAGCCCAGCGCCGCCAGCGCCCACCGCCCTCGGCCCCAGCTGGGGCTCCGCCGACGGGCTGCCCTCGCTCACTGCCTCTCTGCCTCCTCTTCCAGCAGCCTCCTTCCTGCCCACGGTGCAGACGCAGGACTGTGCAGCCAGCCGGCAGGCAGGGTAAGCGGAGGCCTGGCCTGCAGGGGGGGCTGCCCCACAGCCCTGGCCAGGCCCACCGCAGGCAAGAGCCCGATGCAGCCCAGAGCCACGGACCTGCGCCTGGCCTGGGTCCCCCAAAGAGCAGGGCATGGCATGGCTAGGGCTGGGGTCGACGCGCGGGATGCCCAGGACATGCCGCATGCCTGCTGCTCACCAACTGGGAAGCCCCTTTGCTCCTTGCCCACTGCTGCAGCCCTGGCCCCAGCGCCCCCTCCGCCCGCACCCTGGCACCCTTTGGCGTCTGCCGCCGCAACCAGGGCTTCCCCCTGGGGCACCCAAGGCAGCCTCCTCACCTCCTTTCTCCCTCCCAGGCTCACAAGCGAGGACACCTTGCCCCCTCGCCACCTCCTGCCCACCTCCGAGCCGGACACGGATGGATGGAAGTTGGATGGCCCTCTCCCACTGCCACCACCCTCCATCCTGCTGGACGCTCCCCCAACACCTGCAGCAGTGCTGGGTGAGCTGCTTGTGCCCACAGCCCTCCCGCCATCCCCACCATGCAGGCGGGTCCGCTTTGGGCGCAACCAGACCGTGTTGCTGAGCGAGGAAGGTCACGAGCTGCTGGACTGCCTCCCCAAAGCCCCACACCTCGACTGGCCAGCCCACATCCCGCGCCGGTCCATCCTGCACTGTGCCTGGGCACCCGTCCCGCTGGCAGGGGAAGGCACAGTGCGGCCACTTTCACCCGCCGGGCAGTCCGAGGACGAAGAGGACGAGGAGCCAGCGTGTGCCACCTCCCTGCAGCGCTGGCCCACCATGCAGCTCTGGAGCCCACCACCGGAGGCGCCCTCCCCTCCCGCTGCAGCCACCGGCTGCACAGCGGCCCTGGCCTGCCTGCTGTGCCCAGCCTGCCCAGCCTGCCCTGCAGGCGCCTTCAGAGGGCTGCGCAAGGGCCTCCGCAGATGCGCCTCCTTCCTGCGAAGGCCACGGCGAGTGCTCAGGAGGCGCCAGGCAAGGGCCAGCTGATTGGGGCCAGCAGCAGGCTCCGCGCCTGGGCAGACGTGCCAGTAACCAGCGCCCGCGGAGCTAGACGCCTTTGCCACCTCCGGGCCAGCGTCAATAAACCTCTGTGCAAGACTCTGCGGGAGGCGAGAGTGAAACACCATGTGAAGTGAAAAGAAGGCGGCGCAGGAATGCTCCCTGAGTCTTAGGAAGCCAGCCGTTCCCCGAACTCAGGCTTTCCTGCTCCTGACAGGGCTGAGTAGAGCAGCAACATGCAAAAACATGTCTCCAGAACAGAAGTTTAAATGCTTAGCTCAGATGAACCATCACATAGGAAACTGGCTGTCAGAAGAAGTCCGTGAGATCCTTACAAAGCGCGGTGGATGTGATCCTGGGGGCGCTCTGGAGCAAGATCTGAATTCCCCTGTGAATGGAGACTATGTAGCCTCCAACAGTGATCTGCAGAAAGAAGTTATAAAACGGGGGAGAATTGATATCGGTCAGGGGGCTGAGCGGAAAGATTCATCCAAGCCATCACCCTCAGCAGAACAGTCGGAGGATCCTAAAAGGAATGAGCGTTCCAGAGGCCAAGAGGTCCTCCACTTGATCAAACACCCGGGACTAGAAAATTGCTACGCAAGGAAAAGGGGGAGGGCAGATCTTCAGGTTATCGACAAGACTGCCCTGTGTGACAGCCAGCCCAGGATTGGCAGTGAATACCCCTTCCATTTTCGGCACAAGCTGCTGATGCTGGACTACCGTGGAAGGTCTCTGGTTTGCCAGGAGCATGGCAAAGCAAAAGAAGGCGTTCTGAGCACTCCGAATGCAACAAGCCTTGGCACTGAGTGCTCAGATAGTGCCTCAGATATGGACAGTGAGTTTTTCAATGCTGAGCGTGAAGAAGGGGATGCCTCTGTTACAGCAGGTCTGACACACACACATGCCATGGACCTCCAGGTGGCGATGTTTCATGGTGCCCATGATTTCACGAGCCAGTACATTTCAACAAACCTCGCTTTGTGCCACTTGGTGCTCCCCCTCCTGCTACCAAATCCATGCACCGCACCAAGAGAGTTCCCTCAGCCAAGTTAAAAAGAGCTGGAAAGCCACGGAACAATCGGGAAAGCAGACCACAATTCAGAGGAGCAGACCACAATTCAGAGGCACAAAAACAAACCGATTGATCAGGCAGACACACTCATGGTGTCCTTCATACGGATCGGGAGTTCTCCTTCCTCTTCCAAGGCTCAGCTCCTGAATGCTCTGCCGACTAAACACAAACACGACACTTTCTTCCACCGACATTGCAAAGGCAGCACCAAAGGCTGTCTTCTAACGACAGGTGTTGTGGAGATCTCTTGGTCCTGTGCCAGTGGCAGTGCTGATGACACTTTTGACGGCTGTGTTGCTTTTTGTAACCTGCATGGGGATGCTAGAGGTCATGAACAACAATTGCCGTTTTTACAGCAGATCTCTTCTGTGAAGGAGGCTCTCAGTTAGCTGAGTCTGACCAGAGTGACAAGAAAGGCGTGAACATTGTACGTGACCCGTGGCAGTCTCAAAAGCCTTTGATTTGTCTTTTCACTGAAGAAGAGAATGTTGCATGTGGCCGATCTAGCCAGAATGTAAAAAGAGGTATCCAGAACAGAAACAAAGCAGAATTAGTAGAGGAGCTGATAAAAACAATCAGAGACCTACTAGCAAGGTGAAACAACCTTTTAAGGCTTGATGCTTGTCAGGACACAGCTCGCCAACGTGGATTTATTGTGGCTAAAGAGGCAGAAGAGTGTGTGAGAGCCAAAGCAAAGGCAAGAACCTTGGTGGGATTCTTGACAAAGGAGAAATTGTGTTTGAGATCAAATCACAGCTACTGCCTCTTCAAGGACAACTATGGTACCCATGGTGTAAAAAGGAGAAAGAGCTCCCCCGCTTGCAGGAAAAGAGGAACAAGAACATAGAACATCATGGGAGCCAAACTGAGCCAGAGAAGTGGGCAGGACGAAGAAAGCAACTCGACAGAGCGTTCCCCCTCAAGCAGCTGCTGAAATCAGTCCTCGCTTTTCTCCAGGCACAGGCAAGAGACACCAAGAAATACTTGCTGCAGTGGAGGAAGGTCTTTAGGGATGACCTGTCCTCTGAGCACTTGGAGGAACTTCAGAAAGAGTATCATCAGTGAAGGTATCAAATCCTGGAAATAAAGAAAAGCAATGAAAAAAACCAGTCTGAAAACAGCATTGATGAATAAGTTAGAAGCCCTCTCCAATGCAGTCAATGATTCATCCATTGGTCTCAAGCGTCTTTTGAGAGAAGTAGGGCAGATTCGTGAAGCTCTAGAATCCTTGAACTCAAAAGATGAATGTTTTTGCAAACTACCTGAAGTGGCAGTCGATCTGATGGTTTCAGGGTATGCCCTTGAAGTGGTGGATGGTGATGCTTCGTCTGTACGGTGACGATGGCTTGGGGCAATCTTTGACAAATTGAGAAGCTAGGGGAGAGAAGAGCGTTTGTTCTCTCAGTGCTTGGCATCCAGAGCCCGGGGAAGTCAAGCCTGCTGAATGCCATGTTTGGGCTGCAGTGGAACGTCAGTGCGGGGAGAGGCACGCAGGGAGCGTTTATGCAGCTGCTTCAGGTGGACGAGAAACCCCAAGAGGCCGTGGACTTTGATTACAGGCTGATTGTTGACACGGCAGGACTTTGTGCCATGGAGGTGGCCAATAAGCAGTCACTTAATGATGACAATGAGCTAGCCACCTTTGGCATTGGCATTGGCAACATGACTCTGATCAATATCTTGGGAGAAAATCCTGGAGACATGCAAGATGTCCTTCAGCTAGCTGGGCAGGCTTTTCTCCGCATGAAGCAAGTCAATCTTTCGCCAAGCTGCTGCTTTGTGCACCACAATGTTGGAGAAATAACTGCCCAGGAACAAAACATGCAAGCACAAAGATGCCTGCAGGAAAAGCTGGAGGAAATGGCAGGGACAGCCGCCCAGCCGCCCAGCAGGCGTTCTGCCATGTCACCTGCTTCAGCGATGTCATCCGCTTTGATGTGAACACCCACCGTCACTACTTTGCTCACCTCTGGGTGGCAAGGAAACCCACGCAGGACCCCACCCAACCCCACACACAGCCAGCACGTGCAGCAGTTAAAGAGCACAATTCTCCAAGGTGCCAAGAAGGGATCGCAGGGCACTATTTCAAGGCTCTCGAGCTTGAAAGTTCGTATGAGTGACTTGTGGAAGGCTCTGCTGAATGAAAAGTATGTTTTCCCTTTCCAAAACACTCGGGAAGTTGCCGCAGACAACAGCTTAGGAACAACCGACAGCCAGTGGACCTGGCAGCTGGGGAGCCACATCCTAGACTTGCAAATGAAACGGAACAATCGGATTAGAAAGGGAGACGTTCCGCATGTGACCCGAAGAAGCCTTATGGAGGAAGTGCAAGATAAATATGAGACCCTCTGGAAAGGCTTGGAACCGTATTTCAGGGAAGATGACGCCAGTGGGCTTTTGATTCAGCGGAAAGCAAGCATTGAAAATCAACCGCAAGATCTGAGAGAAGCACTTGTGGAAGAGACACAGAGAAAGTCTGCCGAGTTCATTGAACGGGAGAAGAATCCGAGCAAAGGGCATCAGAAGAAGCCAGAATGTGAACACG
The DNA here is from genome assembly GCF_040807025.1 of Struthio camelus. Classification (NCBI taxonomy): domain Eukaryota; kingdom Metazoa; phylum Chordata; class Aves; order Struthioniformes; family Struthionidae; genus Struthio; species Struthio camelus. Next base: position 4,130,348 of record NC_090944.1, read on the forward strand.
AGCTTGTCAAGAGAAGGCAACTGGTGGCTTTGTCGCTAAAGAAGGAAGAGCTGCATGAAGAAAAGCTGCGGCAACACTTGGCTAGCCTCTGGAAACAATGGCTCTACAAAGTATCTTCCAGTGCACCTCCTCCTGCAGAACCAAACATAAACCTCCCTAGTGAGACCACTCTGCTGGAACATTTCAAGCAAGAGCCAAACAGAGAGGAAGAAATAAAATGCTTCTTGCCAAAGGATGCATTTCCCATGGCATCCCTTGCAGGCAGTGCAAGAGATCATTGCTGCTGGAAGCTGCATTTCATTTCATCCCTTTGTATTTCAGATGCTAGTCGTACTTCCCAAAACATGCATACAATAAACTCGCGGGCTAGCCTTCTGGTCAGGGTGTCTGCTGGTGCTGGGCTTGTGGCGGGGGTGCAGGGGGGAGTGGGGCGTTGTGTTGGGGGTGCTGGTCTTGACGTGGGGGGTGCAGAGGGGAGTTGGTCCTTGTGTTGGGGGTGCTGGTCTTTGTTTTGAGGTGCAGAGGGGATCTGGACCTTGTGTTGCGGGTGCAGAGGGGATCTGGGTGTTGTTGTGGGGGTGCTTAGAGGAGGTGGGCCTTGTGTTGGGGGTGCTGGTCTTGTCATGGGGGTTCAGAGGGGATCAGGGCCTTGTTTCTGGGGTGCTGGGCCTTGTTTTGGGAGTGCTGGGCTTGTCATGGTGCTGAGGGGATCAGGGCATTGTGTTGGGGGTGCTGGGCATTGTGTAGGGTTTGCTGGGCTTGTTATGGGGGTGCAGAGGGGATCTGGGTCTTGTTTTGGGGGCGCTTAGAGGACGTGGGCCTTGTGTTGGGGGTGCTGGGCTTGTCGTGGGGGTCCTGAGTGGTCATGGTGTTGTGTTGGGGGTGGTGGGCCTTGTTTTGGGAGAACTAGGCTTGTTTTTGGGGTGCTTAGGGGATCTGGGCCTTGTTTTCGGGGTACTGTGGGGATCTGGGCGTTGTTTTGGGGGTGCTGGGCCTTGTTGTGGGGGTGTTGAGGGGATCTAGGCCTTTTTTTGGGGGTGCGGAGAGGGTTCCGGAGCACTCGACCAGGTCGCCCAGAGAGGTTGTGGAGTCTCCTTCCCTGGAGATATTCAAAAGCCGCCTGGCCCAATCCTGGGCAATATGCTCCAGAGGACCCTGGCTGAGCAGGGGCGTTGGACTCCAGGATCTCCGGAGGTCCCTTCCAACCTCCACCATTCTCTGAGCCTGTGATTCTGTGAAATGTTAAGGCTAAAATTTTAACACTCACATCCCAGAAGTTTTCTTTTCCTTTCTTCTCAGAATTGGTTCCCGTCGATGGTCGAGCCCATCACACACCTTCCACAATCGCCTGTAACGTGCTCATGTAGTGTTCCAATGTTATAGGTCCTATGGATTGGCATGGGGTTGGTTCACCTAGTTGATTTAAACCAGTTGAGGGAATGGTTAGAACGTACAGCTAGCAATCTGGTTTTGGAGCTAAGGAAAGGTTTTGCACATTGAGTGACTACTCCCCAAATTACAGCTTGGTTGCCACTGGCCACGCACACAGGGAGCCCCATTCCCCTTGGGATCATTCCAGTTAATATGAAAGAGAGAATCAACCGTATCTGGAATAATACCAACGGTGCGTCTATATGATTGGGGCCTGGGCATACAAGTCTCGAACTCCCATCTCTCCATCATATGTCTAGCAAGCAAGAATCTTCCACAAGACTTGAACTGGAGGAATGTGTGGGATCAAAACTGTCATGTCACCTGGGGGAGTGAACCAGACACCGTGCGTAGGGCCTACGAAATAGATGGCTCAGCGTTACAGTGGGGACAACAAACAATTGTACTCGGGACCTGAGAGGACCACTCCCTGAGAGAGACCTGCCCAATCGAAGCTATTTCCAAGCAGGTGGTCATGAAGGGAGCACTGCCCTTCAGGAAAAAGCCTTTGTGCAGCTGCGATATTACCAGAACGGAGCAGCTTCACGACCGCATCACACAGCTCATCAGCCTCCCCATCGACACAAAGGAACAGGAGCCAATGCATGACAACCAAAGTTGCATTCATGACAGACTGCATGAAATAAGAGAACAGGTGGACTCGGCAGCCAGGAACTCCACATATGTCTTCACTCATGGATACAGAAGACATTCAGCAGTGTCTCTAGGCAAAGTGGCAGCAGAAAGGTTGGCAAAGATGCAGAAGGCTTTCACAAGAGCAAACGACCCCACTTTCTACCTGCAGGGCCAGAGAGAAGACTTCTTCACAAGTTTCCACATGTCCTGCCAAGCAGTGCCCTCTATCACAGCAGTTGCTGATTTTTTTTATGTGACGAGCTTTCAGGAGCTCTTTGACAGGCAGTGTCTGTGAAGACTGCTCTTGATATAGCCTGGGAAAGGAGCTCTAACTCTCCAGCTTTCAATGGCCATCGATCTCAACTAGAAACGGCTATTCTCCTCTCTCTTGCGGAGGAAGAGAATGGTGAGTTCAGGCAGCACATTCATTTCCCCCAACATGTTTTAGAAGGTTTCGTTGAAAAGTGTGTTAACTATTGCTTAGACAAGAACAATTCAAGGCTGAAGAACTTGTTCCATGTTTCCCTGAATTCATTCCAGACTCTTGTTGCTGCTGCTAGCTTTGCGCCTACAACTCCAGTTGTCCAAGAGAACTGTGGCAATGTCTCCCTGTGGCTAGAGGAATTTGGGAGCAGACTTGGAGCTAATTCTGAACTTCCCAGAAGTCATCTGAAAAGCACTGAGCATCAAGAAAGAAAGGAGCGAGAGCTCCTGAAGGAGGCAATGAGTAAAGCTCTGGCCCCTGTGCTAGCAAACCTGAAACAGGCATTTTCCATGCCTCATCTGAAAGCTTGGAACTGGAAACCTCATACAATCGGAGTTGAAGGGCTGCACGGCTGCTGGAAGCAATGCCCGTTGTGCAGCGCTCTTTGCACAGACACAATACGTGCTCCTGATGGGGACCACAGTGTTCACTTCCATCGCCCTCAAGTCCTCAATGGGACCCAGTGGGTTAGAAGAAATCAGTTGGTCCCTGCCCTTTGCTCCAGTCTTGTAGCAAGTCACTGTTGCCTTGTGCTTGAGGATAACAAGGAAGCTGCCTATACAAAGTCTAGAGAAGCAGGAGCAGCTTCTGCCAATTGGGGCCTCACGCCAGAAAGCTCCCCGCAGGCATGCTGCAAATGGCTTGTGTGCCGTTTCCGCTCACAATTGCAACAAGATTGCTGTGCACAATTGGAGGGCACAGCAGCAACCCGTCCAGAAGGGGAAAAGTGCCCAAAGGAAGAACGAGCCACAGGCTCGGCATGGGCTTGTCAGGGACGACTCTGGGCTTTGGTTGGGCTTTGTGCTGGCGGGAGCTGTGTTGGGGCTGGCCTTGGCGGGCTGCGCCTTGTTGGGGTTTGGGTGAGAGCAGCGTCAGGTGGGGCCTGGGGGTGCCCTGGCAGACCAGGTGTGTGGAAGTGATGTCGCCATGGCATCACAATGCCGGGGTCTTTCTGGAGGTGGGGCTGGGGGAAGTGCCGCTGTCACTTTGCCTGCGAGCGAGCGAGCGAGCGAGTGTGCGAGCGAGTGCGCGAGCAGGTGGAGAGTGTGGTGTTGAGCTGGGGCGAAGGAGCAAGGCAGCGGGGTAAGAGCTGGCTCCTTCCGTCTCTCTGCAGTCTCTCCTCCCCTCGGGGCGCTCTCCCTGGCTTTGTCGCCCCCCCAGCGCCCACCACCCGCTGCACGCTCCCTCGGTGGGCACAAGTGCCACAATCAGGCAAACGTCCCCGCCGCGAAGCCCAGCCACGCTCGGGCACCATTCTGCGCCCTTGCTGCTCACGACCCGGTGTCCCCGCGTCACACGTGGGAAAGCAGCCGCGGGAGCGGGCAGCCAGGCAAGGCCGACGGAGTGAGCGCACCATGCCCTGCTTTTTGCAGAGTTGCTCTCGGCGGCCTTTGGCTCTTGTCCTGGTGTCAGATTGACGTTGTCAATCTTGGGGTGCGGAGGAGCGTGCACAGGGTGAGCCGCAGAGCAGAGCGGAGCGGTCAGGGTCGGGGGAGGTTGGTGGAGGGGCGTTGGAGGGGCGGTGGGGAGCAGGGCTTTGGGGGCTGCTGGTCTGCCTTGGTCGGGGAGGGGGAGGGTGGCTGCAAGGGGCGGCGTGCTCAGAGGTGGGTGCTGTGTTTTGGGTGGCACTCTTGGAGCAGGACGTGGAGGCGGAGCGCTGAGCAGGCTGCACGCTCGCGGCGCGCTTCCGGTGGCGGCATGGAGCCTCGGAGGCTGAGCGTCGTGGGCGAGTTTGTGGTGCTGAGCCTCTTTGTGGTGTGCCTGGCCCACATGCCCTCGGTCGTCAACGTCCTCACGATCCTGTGCATAGCGGTGGTGTTGGTGCTGGCGGGGAAAAGGCTCTGGCCCAAGGTAGGAGTCAGCCTGGGCATGGCCCCGAGCTGGCGTGGGCAGCGAGAGGGCTGAGGCCGCGGCAGCACCTGCAGCAAGGGCAGCCTGACGGTGCTGCGCGCAAGCCTGCCTCCAGCCTCAGCTCTGCGTGCCCCGCGCAGCCCTTCCGCGAGCAGGGGGCCTCTTGGCGCAGCGTGGATGCTCGCCACTAAGGCAGCGCTCTCTTGGGCTGTGCAGGGGCCTCGCGGCAGTGCTGGCAGCCTGGGCAACGGCAGCGTGGACGAGCCCGGAGGTGAGCAGCCCCGGCCCAGAGCGTAGGCGCGCTCGGCAGCGCCTCCCGGCCAAGACAGCCCAGCGCCGCCAGCGCCCACCGCCCTCGGCCCCAGCTGGGGCTCCGCCGACGGGCTGCCCTCGCTCACTGCCTCTCTGCCTCCTCTTCCAGCAGCCTCCTTCCTGCCCACGGTGGACACGCAGGACTGTGCAGCCAGCCGGCAGGCAGGGTAAGCGGAGGCCTGGCCTGCAGGGGGGCTGCCCCACAGCCCTGGCCAGGCCCACCGCAGGCAAGAGCCTGATGCAGCCCAGAGCCACAGACCTGCGCCTGGCCTGGGCCCCCCAAAGAGCAGGGCATGGCATGGCTAGGGCTGGGGTCGACGCGCGGGATGCCCAGGACATGCCGCATGCCTGCTGCTCACCAACTGGGAAGCCCCTTTGCTCCTTGCCCACTGCTGCAGCCCTGGCCCCAGCGCCCCCTCCGCCCGCACCCTGGCACCCTTTGGCGTCTGCCGCCGCAACCAGGGCTTCCCCCTGGGGCACCCAAGGCAGCCTCCTCACCACCTTTCTCCCTCCCAGGCTCACAAGCGAGGACACCTTGCCCCCTCGCCACCTCCTGCCCACCTCCGAGCCGGACACGGATGGATGGAAGTTGGATGGCCCTCTCCCACTGCCACCACCCTCCATCCTGCTGGACGCTCCCCCAACACCTGCAGCAGTGCTGGGTGAGCTGCTTGTGCCCACAGCCCTCCCGCCATCCCCACCATGCAGGCGGGTCCGCTTTGGGCGCAACCAGACCGTGTTGCTGAGCGAGGAAGGTCACGAGCTGCTGGACTGCCTCCCCAAAGCCCCACACCTCGACTGGCCAGCCCACATCCCGCGCCGGTCCATCCTGCACTGTGCCTGGGCACCCGTCCCGCTGGCAGAGGAAGGCACAGTGCGGCCACTTTCACCCGCCGGGCAGTCCGAGGACGAAGAGGACGAGGAGCCAGCGTGTGCCACCTCCCTGCAGCGCTGGCCCACCATGCAGCTCTGGAGCCCACCACCGGAGGCGCCCTCCCCTCCCGCTGCAGCCACCGGCTGCACAGCGGCCCTGGCCTGCCTGCTGTGCCCAGCCTGCCCAGCCTGCCCTGCAGGCACCTTCAGAGGGCTGCGCAAGGGCCTCCGCAGATGCGCCTCCTTCCTGCGAAGGCCACGGCGAGTGCTCAGGAGGCGCCAGGCAAGGGCCAGCTGATTGGGGCCAGCAGCAGGCTCCGCGCCTGGGCAGACGTGCCAATAACCAGCGCCCGCGGAGCTAGACGCCTTTGCCACCTCCGGGCCAGCGTCAATAAACCTCTGTGCAAGACTCTGCGGGAGGCGAGAGTGAAACACCATGTGAAGTGATATGAAGAAGGCGCAGGAATGCTCCCTGAGTCTTAGGAAGCCAGCCGTTCCCCGAACTCAGGCTTTCCTGCTCCTGACAGGGCTGAGTAGAGCAGCAACATGCAAAAACATGTCTCCAGAACAGAAGTTTAAATGCTTAGCTCAGATGAACCATCACATAGGAAACTGGCTGTCAGAAGAAGTCCGTGAGATCCTTACAAAGCGCGGTGGATGTGATCCTGGGGGCGCTCTGGAGCAAGATCTGAATTCCCCTGTGAATGGAGACTATGTAGCCTCCAACAGTGATCTGCAGAAAGAAGTTATAAAACGGGGGAGAATTGATATCGGTCAGGGGGCTGAGCGGAAAGATTCATCCAAGCCATCACCCTCAGCAGAACAGTCGGAGGATCCTAAAAGGAATGAGCGTTCCAGAGGCCAAGAGGTCCTCCACTTGATCAAACACCCGGGACTAGAAAATTGCTACGCAAGGAAAAGGGGGAGGGCAGATCTTCAGGTTATCGACAAGACTGCCCTGTGTGACAGCCAGCCCAGGATTGGCAGTGAATACCCCTTCCATTTTCGGCACAAGCTGCTGATGCTGGACTACCGTGGAAGGTATCTGGTTTGCCAGGAGCATGGCAAAGCAAAAGAAGGCGTTCTGAGCACTCCGAATGCAACAAGCCTTGGCACTGAGTGCTCAGATAGTGCCTCAGATATGGACAGTGAGTTTTTCAATGCTGAGCGTGAAGAAGGGGATGCCTCTGTTACAGCAGGTCTGACACACACACATGCCATGGACCTCCAGGTGGCGATGTTTCATGGTGCCCATGATTTCACGAGCCAGTACATTTCAACAAACCTCGCTTTGTGCCACTTGGTGCTCCCCCTCCTGCTACCAAATCCATGCACCGCACCAAGAGAGTTCCCTCAGCCAAGTTAAAAAGAGCTGGAAAGCCACGGAACAATCGGGAAAGCAGACCACAATTCAGAGGAGCAGACCACAATTCAGAGGCACAAAAACAAACCGATTGATCAGGCAGACACACTCATGGTGTCCTTCATACGGATCGGGAGTTCTCCTTCCTCTTCCAAGGCTCAGCTCCTGAATGCTCTGCTGAGTAAACACAAACACCACACTTTCTGCCACCGACATTGCAAAGGCAGCACCAAAGGCTGTCTTCTAACGACAGGTGTTGTGGAGATCTCTTGGTCCTGTGCCAGTGGCAGTGCTGATGACACTTTTGACGGCTGTGTTGCTTTTTGTAACCTGCATGGGGATGCTAGAGGTCATGAACAACAATTGCCGTTTTTACAGCAGATCTCTTCTGTGAAGGAGGCTCTCAGTTAGCTGAGTCTGACCAGAGTGACAAGAAAGGCGTGAACATTGTACGTGACCCGTGGCAGTCTCAAAAGCCTTTGATTTGTCTTTTCACTGAAGAAGAGAATGTTGCATGTGGCCGATCTAGCCAGAATGTAAAAAGAGGTATCCAGAACAGAAACAAAGCAGAATTAGTAGAGGAGCTGATAAAAACAATCAGAGACCTACTAGCAAGGTCAAACAACCTTTTAAGGCTTGATGCTTGTCAGGACACAGCTCGCCAACGTGGATTTATTGTGGCTAAAGAGGCAGAAGAGTGTGTGAGAGCCAAAGCAAAGGCAAGAACCTTGGTGGGATTCTTGACAAAGGAGAAATTGTGTTTGAGATCAAATCACAGCTACTGCCTCTTCAAGGACAACTATGGTACCCATGGTGTAAAAAGGAGAAAGAGCTCCCCCGCTTGCAGGAAAAGAGGAACAAGAACATAGAACATCATGGGAGCCAAACTGAGCCAGAGAAGTGTGCAGGACGAAGAAAGCAACTCGACAGAGCGTTCCCCCTCAAGCAGCTGCTGAAATCAGTCCTCGCTTTTCTCCAGGCACAGGCAAGAGACACCAAGAAATACTTACTGCAGTGGAGGAAGGTCTTTAGGGATGACCTGTCCTCTGAGCACTTGGAGGAACTTCAGAAAGAGTATCATCAGTGATGGTATCAAATCCTGGAAATAAAGAAAAGCAAGGAAAAAACCAGTCTGAAAACAGCATTGATGAATAAGTTAGAAGCCCTCTCCAATGCAGTCAATGATTCATCCATTGGTCTCAAGCGTCTTTTGAGAGAAGTAGGGCAGATTCGTGAAGCTCTAGAATCCTTGAACTCAAAAGATGAATGTTTTTGCAAACTACCTGAAGTGGCAGTCGATCTGATGGTTTCAGGGTATGCCCTTGAAGTGGTGGATGGTGATGCTTCGTCTGTACGGTGACGATGGCTTGGGGCAATCTTTGACAAATTGAGAAGCTAGGGGAGAGAAGAGCGTTTGTTCTCTCAGTGCTTGGCATCCAGAGCCCGGGGAAGTCAAGCCTGCTGAATGCCATGTTTGGGCTGCAGTGGAACGTCAGTGCGGGGAGAGGCACGCAGGGAGCGTTTATGCAGCTGCTTCAGGTGGACGAGAAACCCCAAGAGGCCGTGGACTTTGATTACAGGCTGATTGTTGACACGGCAGGACTTTGTGCCATGGAGGTGGCCAATAAGCAGTCACTTAATGATGACAATGAGCTAGCCACCTTTGGCATTGGCATTGGCAACATGACTCTGATCAATATCTTGGGAGAAAATCCTGGAGACATGCAAGATGTCCTTCAGCTAGCTGGGCAGGCTTTTCTCCGCATGAAGCAAGTCAATCTTTCGCCAAGCTGCTGCTTTGTGCACCACAATGTTGGAGAAATAACTGCCCAGGAACAAAACATGCAAGCACAAAGATGCCTGCAGGAAAAGCTGGAGGAAATGGCAGGGACAGCCGCCCAGCCGCCCAGCAGGCGTTCTGCCATGTCACCTGCTTCAGCGATGTCATCCGCTTTGATGTGAACACCCACAGTCACTACTTTGCTCACCTCTGGGTGGCAAGGAAACCCACGCAGGACCCCACCCAACCCCACACACAGCCAGCACGTGCAGCAGTTAAAGAGCACAATTCTCCAAGGTGCCAAGAAGGGATCGCAGGGCACTATTTCAAGGCTCTCGAGCTTGAAAGTTCGTATGAGTGACTTGTGGAAGGCTCTGCTGAATGAAAAGTATGTTTTCCCTTTCCAAAACACTCGGGAAGTTGCCGCAGACAACAGCTTAGGAACAACCGACAGCCAGTGGACCTGGCAGCTGGGGAGCCACATCCTAGACTTGCAAATGAAACGGAACAATCGGATTAGAAAGGGAGACGTTCCGCAAGTGACTCGAAGAAGCCTTATGGAGGAAGTGCAAGATAAATATGAGACCCTCTGGAAAGGCTTGGAACCGTATTTCAGGGAAGATGACGCCAGTGGGCTTTTGATTCAGCGGAAAGCAAGCATTGAAAATCAACCGCAAGATCTGAGAGAAGCACTTGTGGAAGAGACACAGAGAAAGTCTGCCGAGTTCATTGAACGGGAGAAGAATCAGAGCAAAGGGCATCAGAAGAAGCCAGAATGTGAACACGAGCTTGTCAAGAGAAGGCAACTGGTGGCTTTGTCGCTAAAGAAGGAAGAGCTGCATGAAGAAAAGCTGCGGCAACACTTGGCTAGCCTCTGGAAACAATGGCTCTACAAAGTATCTTCCAGTGCACCTCCTCCTGCAGAACCAAACATAAACCTCCCTAGTGAGACCACTCTGCTGGAACATTTCAAGCAAGAGCCAAACAGAGAGGAAGAAATAAAATGCTTCTTGCCAAAGGATGCATTTCCCATGGCATCCCTTGCAGGCAGTGCAAGAGATCATTGCTGCTGGAAGCTGCATTTCATTTCATCCCTTTGTATTTCAGATGCTAGTCGTACTTCCCAACACATGTATACAATAAACTGGCGGGCTAGCCTTCTGGTCAGGGTGTCTGCTGGTGCTGGTCTTGTGGCGGGGGTGCAGGGGGGAGTGGGGCGTTGTGTTGGGGGTGCTGGTCTTGTCGTGGGGGGTGCAGAGGGGAGTTGGTCCTTGTGTTGGGGGTGCTGGTCTTTGTTTTGAGGTGCAGAGGGGATCTGGACCTTGTGTTGCGGGTGCAGAGGGGATCTGGGTGTTGTTGTGGGGGTGCTTAGAGGAGGTGGGCCTTGTGTTGGGGGTGCTGGTCTTGTCATGGGGGTGCAGAGGGGATCAGGGCCTTGTTTCTGGGGTGCTGGGCCTTGTTTTGGGAGTGCTGGGCTTGTCATGGTGCTGAGGGGATCAGGGCATTGTGTTGGGGGTGCTGGGCATTGTGTAGGGTTTGCTGGGCTTGTTATGGGGGTGCAGAGGGGATCTGGGTCTTGTTTTGGGGGCGCTTAGAGGACGTGGGCCTTGTGTTGGGGGTGCTGGGCTTGTCGTGGGGGTCCTGAGTGGTCATGGTGTTGTGTTGGGGGTGGTGGGCCTTGTTTTGGGAGAACTAGGCTTGTTTTTGGGGTGCTTAGGGGATCTGGGCCTTGTTTTCGGGGTACTGTGGGGATCTGGGCGTTGTTTTGGGGGTGCTGGGCCTTGTTGTGGGGGTGTTGAGGGAATCTAGGCCTTTTTTTGGGGGTGCGGAGAGGGTTCCGGAGCACTCGACCAGGTCGCCCAGAGAGGTTGTGGAGTCTCCTTCCCTGGAGATATTCAAAAGCCGCCTGGCCCAATCCTGGGCAATATGCTCCAGAGGACCCTGGCTGAGCAGGGGCGTTGGACTCCAGGATCTCCGGAGGTCCCTTCCAACCTCCACCATTCTCTGAGCCTGTGATTCTGTGAAATGTTAAGGCTAAAATTTTAACACTCACATCCCAGAAGTTTTCTTTTCCTTTCTTCTCAGAATTGGTTCCCGTCGATGGTCGAGCCCATCACACACCTTCCACAATCGCCTGTAACGTGCTCATGTAGTGTTCCAATGTTATAGGTCCTATGGATTGGCATGGGGTTGGTTCACCTAGTTGATTTAAACCAGTTGAGGGAATGGTTAGAACGTACAGCTAGCAATCTGGTTTTGGAGCTAAGGAAAGGTTTTGCACATTGAGTGACTACTCCCCAAATTACAGCTTGGTTGCCACTGCCCACGCACACAGGGAGCCCCATTCCCCTTGGGATCATTCCAGTTAATATGAAAGAGAGAATCAACCGTATCGGGAATAATACCAACGGTGCGTCTATATGATTGGGGCCTGGGCATACAAGTCTCGAACTCCCATCTCTCCATCATATGTCTAGCAAGCAAGAATCTTCCACAAGACTTGAACTGGAGGAATGTGTGGGATCAAAACTGTCATGTCACCTGGGGGAGTGAACCAGACACCGTGCGTAGGGCCTACGAAATAGATGGCTCAGCGTTACAGTGGGGACAACAAACAATTGTACTCGGGACCTGAGAGAACCACTCCCTGAGAGAGACCTGCCCAATCGAAGCTATTTCCAAGCAGGTGGTCATGAAGGGAGCACTGCCCTTCAGGAAAAAGCCTTTGCGCAGCTGCGATATTACCAGAACGGAGCAGCTTCACGACCGCATCACACAGCTCATCAGCCTCCCCATCGACACAAAGGAACAGGAGCCAATGCATGACAACCAAAGTTGCATTCATGACAGACTGCATGAAATAAGAGAACAGGTGGACTCGGCAGCCAGGAACTCCACATATGTCTTCACTCATGGATACAGAAGACATTCAGCAGTGTCTCTAGGCAAAGTGGCAGCAGAAAGGTTGGCAAAGATGCAGAAGGCTTTCACAAGAGCAAACGACCCCACTTTCTACCTGCAGGGCCAGAGAGAAGACTTCTTCACAAGTTTCCACATGTCCTGCCAAGCAGTGCCCTCTCTCACAGCAGTTGCTGATTTTTTTATGTGACGAGCTTTCAGGAGCTCTTTGACAGGCAGTGTCTGTGAAGACTGCTCTTGATATAGCCTGGGAAAGGAGCTCTAACTCTCCAGCTTTCAGTGGCCATCGATCTCAACTAGAAACGGCTATTCTCCTCTCTCTTGCGGAGGAAGAGAATGGTGAGAAGTTCAGGCAGCACATTCATTTCCCCCAACATGTTTTAGAAGGTTTCGTTGAAAAGTGTGTTAACAACTATTGCTTAGACAAGAACAATTCAAGGCTGAAGAACTTGTTCCATGTTTCCCTGAATTCATTCCAGACTCTTGCTGCTGCTGCTAGCTTTGCGCCTACAACTCCAGTTGTCCAAGAGAACTGTGGCAATGTCTCCCTGTGGCTAGAGGAATTTGGGAGCAGACTTGGAGCTAATTCTGAACTTCCCAGAAGTCATCTGAAAAGCATTGAGCATCAAGAAAGAAAGGAGCGAGAGCTCCTGAAGGAGGCAATGAGTAAAGCACTGGCCCCTGTGCTAGCAAACCTGAAACAGGCATTTTCCATGACTCATCTGAAAGCTTGGAACTGGAAACCTCATACAATCGGAGTTGAAGGGCTGCACGGCTGCTGGAAGCAATGCCCGTTCTGCAGCGCTCTTTGCACAGACACAATACGTGCTCCTGATGGGGACCACAGTGTTCACTTCCATCGCCCTCAAGTCCTCAATGGGACCCAGTGGGTTAGAAGAAATCAGTTCGTCCCTGCCATTTGCATTTGCTGCCCTTTGCTCCAGTCTTGTAGCAAGTCACTGTTGCCTTGTACTTGAGGATAACAAGGAAGCTGCCTATACAAAGTCTAGAGAAGCAGGAGCAGCTTCTGCCAATTGGGGCCTCACGCCAGAAAGCTCCCCGCAGGCATGCTGCAAATGGCTTGTGTGCCGTTTCCGCTCACAATTGCAACAAGATTGCTGTGCAAAATTGGAGTCAAAGGAGCAACCCCTCCAGAAGGGGAAAAGTGCCCAAAGACAGATGTGATCTCTGAGCTGGAACAGCTATCCCCTCCACATAGCATCTCCCAGCGCCAAAACGGTCTGCAATGGCAATGGCCTGAATGTATTGGCATCCCTTGCAGGCAGTCCAAGAGATCATTGCTGCTGGAAGCTGCATTTCATTTCATGCCTTTGTATTTCAGTTGCTAGTCTTACTCTGGGAAACATGTATACAATCACCTCAAGGGCTAGCCTTCTGCAAAGAACCCAAACAATAGCCAACAGCAGAAGCAGCAAGATACACACCTAGATAATACCATGGCCTGTACATCACATCTGTGATTTTCTTCTCCTCTCCATAAGTGGGTTCACTTCTGGAGAGTGTTCAACTTCTGGACTCCATGAAGCAGAGTCTTTGCTGAAGTCTGTGCTTTTAAATTCCAACTGGACTGATAGGATCCCCTCATCTGATGGCCTCGGGAACAAACACGTCACGGAATGTCACCCTTCACCAAGTCTCTCTCTTGTGTTTGATCCTGTGGCTCTGCTCTGTCTGTAACACATGTTCCCACGTTCATAGCTCTGTACCAGCAACAAGCAGTAAAAGGGGCCTGTTGCCTGCTCTCGCTTCCTGACGTTCTCCTTGTATGTGGGAAGCATTGTGCGGGTGCTGGCGGGGAGGTTGTGGGGAGAGAAAGTGCCAGGTGCCTTTGGGAAGGTCTTCCGCAGGAGCCAGGCCTGAAGCCCCCTTACGAAGCCTTGCTGCAGAGTGCAGGCGTCTCCTGCTGAGCCTGGCAAGAGCTGGTCGCACTCTCCTGTGGCAAGTCAGGTCCAGTACGCTCGTCTGCACGGGCAGGACTGGAGGCTGTTGTCCCAAGAGGGCCACCTCTCCCTCCTGGCTCAGCTGGTGCACATAGAGATTTGCACGGCTCCTGCCACAGACGCGCAGAGATTGAAGCAATGTGGGATGAGGGCCAGGGTGCATACAAGGTGTGAAAAGCAGCAGAGCGGCTGCAACGCTAGTCAGGGTCTCTCCTGGTGCTGGGCTTGTCATGGGGGTGCTGAGGGGATCTGGGCGTTGTGTTGGGGGTTCTGGGCTTGTCGTGGGGGTGGAGAGGGGACGTGGGCCTTGTGTTTGGGGTGCAGGGCCTGTTGTGGGGGTCCTGAGTAGTCAGGGCGTTGTTTTGGGGGTGCTGGGACTTGTTTTGGGAGAGCTAGGCTTGTTTTGGGGTGCTGAGGGGACCTAGGCATTGTTTTGGGAGTGCTGGAGATATCTGGGCCTTGTATTGGGGGTGCTGGACTTTTCATGAGGGTGCTGAGGGGATCTGGGCATTGTGTTGTGGGTACCGGGCTTGTCGTGGTGCTTAGGGGATCTAGGCCTTGTGTTGGGTGTCCTGAGAGTATCGGGGCCTTTTTCTGGGGGTGCTGGGTCTTGTTTTAGGGGTGCTGGTCTTGTCGTTGGGGTGCTGAGGGGATCTGGGCTGTGTTTTTGGGGTGCTGGGCATTGCTTTTGGGGGTGCTGGGCATTGTGTTGGAGGTGCGGGGCTTTTTTGGGGGGTGCGGAGGGGATCTGGGCCTGGTTTTAGGAGCGCTGAGGGTATCTGGGGCTTTTATTGGAAATGCTGGTCTTGTCATGGGGACGTTGAGGGGATTTGGGCCTTGTATTGGGAGTGCTGGGCTTTGTGTTGGGGGTTCTGATGGGATCTGTGTCTTTTTTTGGGGGTGGTGAGGGGATCTGGGCCTTGTGTTAGTAGAGCTGAGGGGATCTTGGCCTTGTTTTGTGAGTGGTGGGTCTTGTTTTGCACGTGCTGAGGCGATCTGGGCATTGTTTTGGGGGTGCTGGGCCTTGCTGTGGGGGTGCTGAGGGGATATGTTGGGGGTGCGGGGCTTGTGTTGTGGGTGCTGAGGAGATCTGGGCATTTTGTAGGGGGGCTGGGCTTATGGTGGTGCTGAGGGGATCTGGGCCTTGTGTTGGGGGTGCTGGGCTTGTTGTACGAGTGCTGAGGGGATCTGGGCCTTGTATTGGGGAGAGCTGGGCTTGTCGTGGGTGTGCTGAGGAGAGCTAGGTGTTGTTTTAGGGGTGCTGGGGCTTGTTTTGGGAGTCCTGAGGGGATCTGGGCCTTGTATTGGGGAGAGCTGGGCTTGTCGTGGGTGTGCTGAGGAGAGCTAGGTGTTGTTTTACGGGTGCTGGGCCTTGTTTTGGGAGTCCTGAGGGGATCTGGGCCTTGTATTGGGGGTGCGGGGCTTGTCATGGGGGTGCTGAACGGGATCTGGGCCTTATGTTTGGGAGTGCTGGGCCTTGTTTTGGGGTGCTGGGCCTTGTTTTTGGAGTTCTGGGCTTTGTTGTGGGGGTGCTGAGGGGATCTGGGCCTTGTGTTGGGCGTTCCTGAGGGGATCTGGGCGTTGTATTGGGGGTCAGGGCGCATACAAGGTGTGAAAAGCAGCAGAGCGGCTGCAACGCTAGTCAGGCTCTCTCCTGGTGCTGGAGACAGTGGGGTGGGGGGACAAGCGGCACGTCCTCGTCCCAGGAGCTGCCCAAGACGTGGGCACTCGTCGTGGCACCAAGGGGAGAAGCCATCTGGCAAGCAGCGCCCAGGAGGCCGTACCGGGGCGGTCCGGCTGGATTTCCTGCCACAGACAGCTCTCGCCACGCCAGCCAGAAACGCAGCAGCCTCCACCGCAGCCTTCTCCATCGCCATTTGTTATTGGAGCGGCTCTTGGAGGGGCAAGGGGGAAAGGATTCCCCACATTTTCACCTTTTGGGGGGGGAGGGTGGCACATTTCCTTTCTGATTTGCAACACTTTCTTTTTTTTTTTTTTTCTCCCTGTCTTTTGGCAGATGGAGGGTGGTGGTTGCCCATATTTGAGCAGCTTGTGTGCAGGTTTTTAAAATGTATTTCCTGAGGAAGTTTTTTACAGCCTTGAAACTCTCCAGGTTTTTTTCCAGCAGTTTTTTTTTTTGTCTTTTTCTTCTTCCTCCCCCACAAGCAATCACCCATAGGGGTCATTTATTTACTTACACACTGTGGGTTTTATTTATTTACCCATGGGAAGGAGGCTGGGTTGGGGTTTGGCTGTTCTTTGTTTTTCAGCAGCTCCCCCTTTCCCCTCACCACCCCCCCCCCCGGCATTTCCTTGGGGCGTTCCTGATTAATTTTCACTCGGGGGTCACGGAGTCAGGCGCAGGGGCAGGGGGTGGGATGCCCTCTCCCCCCGAGCAGCTGGTTGTGGCTCCATTACTCCTTTTCTCCGGAGCCCGTTTTCTCTGGGCATTTCCTCACTCCCTGCTGGCCCGGGGAAGCTTCTAGAAGGTGCCGGAGCAACAGCTGCGGTAGGAGCCTCCTGATTGGCGGGTGTGGGAGTGTTAGCTGTGTCCTGATTGGCGGGTTGTGGATGGCAGCGTGGGGCGGGGAGTGAAGCCTTGTCTGTCCCTGCTGAGGGGATCTGGGGGTTGTGGGGGGTGCGGGGGGGATCTGGGGGTTGGGGGCGCTGGGGGTGTTTTGGGGGCAGAGAGGCGGGAGGCAGGGCAAGGGGAGGCCTTGGCTGCAGAGGTCTGCCCCTGCGGCAGGTGCTGGGATGGGGAGGGCACTAGTGTGTGCCTGTGGCCTGGGCAGGTGCCGCAGGAGCGGGGGGAGGCGCAGGCCGGGGCAGAGCAGGATGCAGCCCAGAGGCAGAGAGGTGGGCATGGCCGTGCTGAGCTGCCGAGGCCAAGAGAGGATTGTGGTGGTGGTGGGGGGGTGCTGAGAAGAGGGCAACAGCAACATGTGCACTGCACAGGCAGAGCCGGCTCCGTTGTGCTGACAACCAGGCGGTGCTGGTGAGCGATGAAGGCCATGAGCTGCTGGACTGCCTCCCAAAAGTTGCACACAAAGAGTGGCCGGCGCACGTGAGACATCGCTAGTGCATCGTGCAGAAGCCTCCAGAGGCCCAGAGGGCAAACTGGGCATGAGGTGCAAGCTGCCTCGGCCCTCAGGTGCCCAACGGGACAGGGCCTGCGAGATTGCTGGTGGGGCGCTGCTGGCGCATCGGAGGCTCGAAGGCATCATCTTGGGCTGCTGCAGAAGGGCAGGTGAGAGGCAAGTGGGGGACGGAGCAGGCGCAGAGGCGGCAAGAGGTGGAGAGCAAGGGCTGGCCTGAGAAGAAGCAAGGGGCTGCTGCTCATGCAAAAGAGCCAGCAGCACACTCGTGCTGCACTAGTGCGAGAGCTCTGCCGAGGACAGTGAGGCAGAGAGAGAGGAAGGAGGAGGCTGGAGGTGAGCAACCGCATGCAAGAGTGAGTGCGGCACTGTGCAGCTGGTCGCAGCAAGAAATCGCCGCCGCTGCCGGTGCCCACGTGCCTCTGGCGCAGGCAAGGCTTGGCAGAGGAGCTGCCCTCGCTCACTCTGTGTGTGCCTCTTCTTGCAGCAGCCTCTGTGGCGCACAGGGAAGCGGAGGAGGAGTGTGCAGGAAGGCAGGAGGCAGGGTAGGCAGAGGCCTTGGCTGCAGGGCATCAGGCTGTGCGAGAGACCGTGATGCGGGGGGCTCCCTGAATGTGTGCCTGCGGGCCTTGCAGCTGCGGCGTGGCCCTGGGGAGACTGAGGGCAGGATGGAGCCCAGAGGCAGAGAGGTGCTCATGGCGTGGCTGAGGTGCAGAGGCCAAGGAGGGGATGGGTGTTGGGAGTGCTGAAGAGCAGGCAATGGCTTAGGGAGGGCCAGGGTAAATGGAAAGGCTGCCGCAGAGCTGCCCGAAAGGCTGCCTGGTGCTGAGACACAGCCCAGGCGCCCGGTGCAGGTGTGTCTGCAGGGCCCCTCTGTGCGGCAAGGCTGGGTGCCTTTGGGGCCTGCCTGGCGCAGGGGTGCCTGCTCAGGGGCAAAAGGGAGCCCTGAGGGAGGGTTGTCACCTGCTTTCTGCCTCCCAGGTGGAGCAAAGAGACATTGGGCAGCATGCGAGTGCCCCCATGCTGCCTATGGAAGATGCCCAGGTAGTGCTGGCTCTTGCCTGGCCAACAGCAGCCCCTGGCAGTGGCTCTGGTGGCTCTCAGCTAGGCAGGAGTGCTGAGGCAGAGGTGTGGTGGCATGCCACTCAGAGGGGAAGGCAGAGCTGTGACTGTGTTGCTGCGTGTGCTGCCAAGGGGCTGTGGGCAAGAGGAGCGGCCACAAGCCTTGTGCCTTGTTGTGACCCAGGTGAGCTGCAGCTCCAAGCATCTGCGGAGGCCTCCAGAGGTGGAGACAGGAACAATCGGGAAGCTGCATGAGCCATGGCATGCGCAGTGGTGGAGGGCGTGCGGGCTGCCTGCTGGGGGGTGAGTAGCCCCATTTCAAGAGGCTGCAGCTGAGGCTTTCAAGGAGCCAGCGACACAGTCTCTGCACTCCCAACACAACACCCAGATCCCCTCAGGACGCCGATAAGCCCAGCACCCCGAAAACAACGCCCAGAACCCCTCAGCACCCCCAACACACCGCGCAGATCTCCCCGGAACAAGGCCCAGATCCCCTCCGCACCCCCAAAACAAGGCCCAGCAATTTCAACACAACGCCCAGCTCCCCTCTGCAACCCCACAAAAAGCCCTGCACCCGCAACACAAGCCCAACACCTCAAAAACAAGCCCCAGATCCCCTCAACACTCCCACAAGCCCAACACAGCAAACACACGGCCCAGATCCCCTCAGCACCCCCAACACAAGGCCCAGCACTCCCAAGACAAGGCCCAGACCCCTCAGTACCCCTATGACAAGCCCATCACCTCCAACACAATGCCCAGATCCCCTCAGCACCCCCAAAACAAGCCCCAGATCTCCTCAGTACCCCCACCACAAGCCCAGCATCTCCAATAGAAGCCCCAGATCCCAAGCGCACTCGCACAGAACACCCAGCACCCCCAACACAAGGCCCCGATCCCCCAAAACAAGGCCCAGCACCTCCAACACAACGCCCAGATCCCCTCAGCACCCCAAAAACAAGGCCAGCACCCACAACACAAGCCCAGCACCTCGAAAACAAACCCAGGTCCCCTCAGCACCACCACAACACGCCCAGCACCCCCAACACAACACCCAGATCCCCCAAAACAAGGCCCAGCACCTCCAACACAATGCCCAGATCCCCTCTGCACCCCCAAAACAAAGCCCAGCACCCCCAACACAACGCTCCGATACCCTGAGCACCCCCATCATAAGCCCAGCATCCCCAACACAACGCCCAGATCCCATTCAGTACCCTCATGACAAGTCCAGCACCCCCTAAAAAGGCCCAGATCCCCACAGCACCCCCACAACAAGGCCCAGCACCTCGAAAACAATGCCCAGATCCCCTCAGCACCCCCACCACAAGCCCAGCACCCCCAACACAACACCCAGCTCCACTGAGCAGCCCGAAAACAAGCCTAGCACCCCCAACACAACACCCAGATCCCCCAAAACAAGGCCCAGCACCTCCAACACAACGCCCAGCACACCTCTGCACCCCCCAAAAAAGGCCAGCTCCCCCACCACAATCCCAACACCCCCAAAACAAGCCCCAGATGCCCTCAGCACTCCCACAAGCTCAACACAACAAACACATGGCCCAGACCCCCTCAGCACCCCCAACACAAGGCCCAGCACTCCCAAGACAAGGCCCAGACCCCTCAGTACCCCTATGACAGGCCCAACACCTCCAACACCATGCCCAGATCCCCTCTGCACACCCACAGAACAAAGCCCAGCACCTCGAAAACAAAGCCCAGATCTCCTCAGCACCCGCACGACAAGCCCAGCACTCCCAACACAAGGCCCAGCAACCCCAACACAAAGCCCAGACCCCTCAGCATCCCCACCAGAAGCCCGGCATCTCCAATACAAGCTCCAGATCCCCTCAGCACTCCCACAAGCCCAACACAACAAACACACCACCCAGATCCCCTCCGCACACCCCAAAACAAGGCCCTGATCCCCTCTGCATTCCCAAAACAAGCCCCAGCACCCCTAAAACAAGACCTAGCTTTCCTCAGCACCCCCACGACACGCCCAGCTCTCCCCAACACAAGGCCCAGATCCCCTCAGCACCCTGCATGACAGGACCAGCACCCCCAACACAATGCCCAGATCCCCTCAGCACCCCCACAACAAGCCCCAAATCCCCTCAGCACTCCCACAAGCTCAACACAACAAACACACAGCCCAGACGCCCTCAGCACCCCCACAACAAGGCCCTGATCTCCCCTGCACTCCCAAAACAAGGCCCAGCACCCCTAAAACAAGACCTAGCTTTCCTCAGCACCCCCACAACAAGCCCAGCTCTCCCCAATACAAGGCCCAGATCCCCTCCGCACTCGCACAACACGCCCAGCACCCCCACCACAACGCCCAGATCCCCTCTGCACACCCACGACAAGCCCAGCACCCCCAACACAACGCCCAGATCTCCTCTGCACCATGGAAAAAAGGCCCAGCACCTCGAAAACAAGGCTCCGATCCCCTCAGCAGCCCCACCACAAGCCCTGCACCCCCAACGCAATGCCCAGATCCCCTCAGCACCTCCACCACAAGCCCTGCACCCCCAACACAAGGCCCCGATCCCCTCAGCAACCCCAAAACAGGGCCCACATCCCCTCAGCAAACCCATTACAAGACCAGCTCCCCCGACACAAGGCCCACATCCCCTCAGCACCCCCAAAACAAGGCCCAGCAACTCCAACACAACGCCCAGCTCCCCTCTGCACCTCCACGACAAGCCCAGCACTCCCAACACAAGGCCCAGCCACCCCAACACAAAGCCCAGACCCCTCAGCACCCCCACCAGTAGCCCAGCATCTCCAATACAAGCCCCAGATGCCCTCAGCACCCCCACCACAAGCCCAACACAACAAACACACCGCCCAGATCCCCTCCACACACCCCAAAACAAGGCCCTGATCCCCTCTGTACTCCCAAAACAAAGCCCAGCACCCCCAACACAACACCCAGATCCCCCAAAACAAGGCCCAGCACCTCCAACACAATGCCCAGATCCCCTCTGCACCCCCAAAACAAAGCCCAGCACCCCGAACACAACGCTCCGATACCCTGAGCACCCCCATCATAAGCCCAGCATCCCCAACACAACGCCCAGATCCCATTCAGTACCCTCATGACAAGTCCAGCACCCCCTAAAAAGGCCCAGATCCCCACAGCACCCCCACAACAAGGCCCAGCACCTCGAAAACAATGCCCAGATCCCCTCAGCACCCCCACCACAAGCCCAGCACCCCCAACACAACACCCAGCTCCACTGAGCAGCCCGAAAACAAGCCCAGCACCCCCAACACAACACCCAGATCCCCCAAAACAAGGCCCAGCACCTCCAACACAACGCCCAGCACACCTCTGCACCCCCAAAAAAGGCCAGCTCCCCCACCACAATCCCAACACCCCCAAAACAAGCCCAGATCCCCTCAGCACCCCCAAAACAAGGCCCAGCAATTTCAACACAACGCCCAGCTCCCCTCTGCAACCCCACAAAAAGCCCTGCACCCGCAACACAAGCCCAACACCTCAAAAACAAGCCCCAGATCCCCTCAACACTCCCACAAGCCCAACACAGCAAACACACGGCCCAGATCCCCTCAGCACCCCCAACACAAGGCCCAGCACTCCCAAGACAAGGCCCAGACCCCTCAGTACCCCTATGACAAGCCCATCACCTCCAACACAATGCCCAGATCCCCTCAGCACCCCCAAAACAAGCCCCAGATCTCCTCAGTACCCCCACCACAAGCCCAGCATCTCCAATAGAAGCCCCAGATCCCAAGCGCACTCGCACAGAACACCCAGCACCCCCAACACAAGGCCCCGATCCCCCAAAACAAGGCCCAGCACCTCCAACACAACGCCCAGATCCCCTCAGCACCCCAAAAACAAGGCCAGCACCCACAACACAAGCCCAGCACCTCGAAAACAAACCCAGGTCCCCTCAGCACCACCACAACACGCCCAGCACCCCCAACACAAGGCCCCGATCCCCCAAAACAAGGCCCAGCACCTCCAACACAATGCCCAGATCCCCTCTGCACCCCCAAAACAAAGCCCAGCACCCCGAACACAACGCTCCGATACCCTGAGCACCCCCATCATAAGCCCAGCATCCCCAACACAACGCCCAGATCCCATTCAGTACCCTCATGACAAGTCCAGCACCCCCTAAAAAGGCCCAGATCCCCACAGCACCCCCACAACAAGGCCCAGCACCTCGAAAACAATGCCCAGATCCCCTCAGCACCCCCACCACAAGCCCAGCACCCCCAACACAACACCCAGCTCCACTGAGCAGCCCGAAAACAAGCCTAGCACCCCCAACACAACACCCAGATCCCCCAAAACAAGGCCCAGCACCTCCAACACAACGCCCAGCACACCTCTGCACCCCCCAAAAAAGGCCAGCTCCCCCACCACAATCCCAACACCCCCAAAACAAGCCCCAGATGCCCTCAGCACTCCCACAAGCCCAACACAACAAACACACCACCCAGATCCCCTCCGCACACCCCAAAACAAGGCCCTGATCCCCTCTGCATTCCCAAAACAAGCCCCAGCACCCCTAAAACAAGACCTAGCTTTCCTCAGCACCCCCACGACACGCCCAGCTCTCCCCAACACAAGGCCCAGATCCCCTCAGCACCCTGCATGACAGGACCAGCACCCCCAACACAATGCCCAGATCCCCTCAGCACCCCCACAACAAGCCCCAAATCCCCTCAGCACTCCCACAAGCTCAACACAACAAACACACAGCCCAGACGCCCTCAGCACCCCCACAACAAGGCCCT
Organism: Struthio camelus; assembly: GCF_040807025.1. Lineage (NCBI taxonomy): Eukaryota > Metazoa > Chordata > Aves > Struthioniformes > Struthionidae > Struthio > Struthio camelus. The sequence goes on from NC_090944.1 coordinate 4,152,897, forward strand.
GATCTCCCCTGCACTCCCAAAACAAGGCCCAGCACCCCTAAAACAAGACCTAGCTTTCCTCAGCACCCCCACAACAAGCCCAGCTCTCCCCAATACAAGGCCCAGATCCCCTCCGCACTCGCACAACACGCCCAGCACCCCCACCACAACGCCCAGATCCCCTCTGCACACCCACGACAAGCCCAGCACCCCCAACACAACGCCCAGATCTCCTCTGCACCATGGAAAAAAGGCCCAGCACCTCGAAAACAAGGCTCCGATCCCCTCAGCAGCCCCACCACAAGCCCTGCACCCCCAACGCAATGCCCAGATCCCCTCAGCACCTCCACCACAAGCCCTGCACCCCCAACACAAGGCCCCGATCCCCGCAGCAACCCCAAAACAGGGCCCACATCCCCTCAGCAAACCCATTACAAGACCAGCTCCCCCGACACAAGGCCCACATCCCCTCAGCACCCCCAAAACAAGGCCCAGCAACTCCAACACAACGCCCAGCTCCCCTCTGCACCTCCACGACAAGCCCAGCACTCCCAACACAAGGCCCAGCCACCCCAACACAAAGCCCAGACCCCTCAGCACCCCCACCAGTAGCCCAGCATCTCCAATACAAGCCCCAGATGCCCTCAGCACCCCCACCACAAGCCCAACACAACAAACACACCGCCCAGATCCCCTCCACACACCCCAAAACAAGGCCCTGATCCCCTCTGTACTCCCAAAACAAAGCCCAGCACCCCCAACACAACACCCAGATCCCCCAAAACAAGGCCCAGCACCTCCAACACAATGCCCAGATCCCCTCTGCACCCCCAAAACAAAGCCCAGCACCCCGAACACAACGCTCCGATACCCTGAGCACCCCCATCATAAGCCCAGCATCCCCAACACAACGCCCAGATCCCATTCAGTACCCTCATGACAAGTCCAGCACCCCCTAAAAAGGCCCAGATCCCCACAGCACCCCCACAACAAGGCCCAGCACCTCGAAAACAATGCCCAGATCCCCTCAGCACCCCCACCACAAGCCCAGCACCCCCAACACAACACCCAGCTCCACTGAGCAGCCCGAAAACAAGCCCAGCACCCCCAACACAACACCCAGATCCCCCAAAACAAGGCCCAGCACCTCCAACACAACGCCCAGCACACCTCTGCACCCCCAAAAAAGGCCAGCTCCCCCACCACAATCCCAACACCCCCAAAACAAGCCCAGATCCCCTCAGCACCCCCAAAACAAGGCCCAGCAATTTCAACACAACGCCCAGCTCCCCTCTGCAACCCCACAAAAAGCCCTGCACCCGCAACACAAGCCCAACACCTCAAAAACAAGCCCCAGATCCCCTCAACACTCCCACAAGCCCAACACAGCAAACACACGGCCCAGATCCCCTCAGCACCCCCAACACAAGGCCCAGCACTCCCAAGACAAGGCCCAGACCCCTCAGTACCCCTATGACAAGCCCATCACCTCCAACACAATGCCCAGATCCCCTCAGCACCCCCAAAACAAGCCCCAGATCTCCTCAGTACCCCCACCACAAGCCCAGCATCTCCAATAGAAGCCCCAGATCCCAAGCGCACTCGCACAGAACACCCAGCACCCCCAACACAAGGCCCCGATCCCCCAAAACAAGGCCCAGCACCTCCAACACAACGCCCAGATCCCCTCAGCAGCCCAAAAACAAGGCCAGCACCCACAACACAAGCCCAGCACCTCGAAAACAAACCCAGGTCCCCTCAGCACCACCACAACACGCCCAGCACCCCCAACACAACACCCAGATCCCCCAAAACAAGGCCCAGCACCTCCAACACAATGCCCAGATCCCCTCTGCACCCCCAAAACAAAGCCCAGCACCCCGAACACAACGCTCCGATACCCTGAGCACCCCCATCATAAGCCCAGCATCCCCAACACAACGCCCAGATCCCATTCAGTACCCTCATGACAAGTCCAGCACCCCCTAAAAAGGCCCAGATCCCCACAGCACCCCCACAACAAGGCCCAGCACCTCGAAAACAATGCCCAGATCCCCTCAGCACCCCCACCACAAGCCCAGCACCCCCAACACAACACTCAGCTCCACTGAGCAGCCCGAAAACAAGCCTAGCACCCCCAACACAACACCCAGATCCCCCAAAACAAGGCCCAGCACCTCCAACACAACGCCCAGCACACCTCTGCACCCCCCAAAAAAGGCCAGCTCCCCCACCACAATCCCAACACCCCCAAAACAAGCCCCAGATGCCCTCAGCACTCCCACAAGCTCAACACAACAAACACATGGCCCAGACCCCCTCAGCACCCCCAACACAAGGCCCAGCACTCCCAAGACAAGGCCCAGACCCCTCAGTACCCCTATGACAGGCCCAACACCTCCAACACCATGCCCAGATCCCCTCTGCACACCCACAGAACAAAGCCCAGCACCTCGAAAACAAAGCCCAGATCTCCTCAGCACCCGCACGACAAGCCCAGCACTCCCAACACAAGGCCCAGCAACCCCAACACAAAGCCCAGACCCCTCAGCATCCCCACCAGAAGCCCGGCATCTCCAATACAAGCTCCAGATCCCCTCAGCACTCCCACAAGCCCAACACAACAAACACACCACCCAGATCCCCTCCGCACACCCCAAAACAAGGCCCTGATCCCCTCTGCATTCCCAAAACAAGCCCCAGCACCCCTAAAACAACACCTAGCTTTCCTCAGCACCCCCACGACACGCCCAGCTCTCCCCAACACAAGGCCCAGATCCCCTCAGCACCCTGCATGACAGGACCAGCACCCCCAACACAATGCCCAGATCCCCTCAGCACCCCCACAACAAGCCCCAAATCCCCTCAGCACTCCCACAAGCTCAACACAACAAACACACAGCCCAGACGCCCTCAGCACCCCCACAACAAGGCCCTGATCTCCCCTGCACTCCCAAAACAAGGCCCAGCACCCCGAAAACAAGACCTAGCTTTCCTCAGCACCCCCACAACAAGCCCAGCTCTCCCCAATACAAGGCCCAGATCCCCTCCGCACTCGCACAACACGCCCAGCACCCCCACCACAACGCCCAGATCCCCTCTGCACACCCACGACAAGCCCAGCACCCCCAACACAACGCCCAGATCTCCTCTGCACCATGGAAAAAAGGCCCAGCACCTCGAAAACAAGGCTCCGATCCCCTCAGCAGCCCCACCACAAGCCCTGCACCCCCAACGCAATGCCCAGATCCCCTCAGCACCTCCACCACAAGCCCTGCACCCCCAACACAAGGCCCCGATCCCCGCAGCAACCCCAAAACAGGGCCCACATCCCCTCAGCAAACCCATTACAAGACCAGCTCCCCCGACACAAGGCCCACATCCCCTCAGCACCCCCAAAACAAGGCCCAGCAACTCCAACACAACGCCCAGCTCCCCTCTGCACCTCCACGACAAGCCCAGCACTCCCAACACAAGGCCCAGCCACCCCAACACAAAGCCCAGACCCCTCAGCACCCCCACCAGTAGCCCAGCATCTCCAATACAAGCCCCAGATGCCCTCAGCACCCCCACCACAAGCCCAACACAACAAACACACCGCCCAGATCCCCTCCACACACCCCAAAACAAGGCCCTGATCCCCTCTGTACTCCCAAAACAAAGCCCAGCACCCCCAACACAACACCCAGATCCCCCAAAACAAGGCCCAGCACCTCCAACACAATGCCCAGATCCCCTCTGCACCCCCAAAACAAAGCCCAGCACCCCGAACACAACGCTCCGATACCCTGAGCACCCCCATCATAAGCCCAGCATCCCCAACACAACGCCCAGATCCCATTCAGTACCCTCATGACAAGTCCAGCACCCCCTAAAAAGGCCCAGATCCCCACAGCACCCCCACAACAAGGCCCAGCACCTCGAAAACAATGCCCAGATCCCCTCAGCACCCCCACCACAAGCCCAGCACCCCCAACACAACACCCAGCTCCACTGAGCAGCCCGAAAACAAGCCCAGCACCCCCAACACAACACCCAGATCCCCCAAAACAAGGCCCAGCACCTCCAACACAACGCCCAGCACACCTCTGCACCCCCAAAAAAGGCCAGCTCCCCCACCACAATCCCAACACCCCCAAAACAAGCCCAGATCCCCTCAGCACCCCCAAAACAAGGCCCAGCAATTTCAACACAACGCCCAGCTCCCCTCTGCAACCCCACAAAAAGCCCTGCACCCGCAACACAAGCCCAACACCTCAAAAACAAGCCCCAGATCCCCTCAACACTCCCACAAGCCCAACACAGCAAACACACGGCCCAGATCCCCTCAGCACCCCCAACACAAGGCCCAGCACTCCCAAGACAAGGCCCAGACCCCTCAGTACCCCTATGACAAGCCCATCACCTCCAACACAATGCCCAGATCCCCTCAGCACCCCCAAAACAAGCCCCAGATCTCCTCAGTACCCCCACCACAAGCCCAGCATCTCCAATAGAAGCCCCAGATCCCAAGCGCACTCGCACAGAACACCCAGCACCCCCAACACAAGGCCCCGATCCCCCAAAACAAGGCCCAGCACCTCCAACACAACGCCCAGATCCCCTCAGCACCCCAAAAACAAGGCCAGCACCCACAACACAAGCCCAGCACCTCGAAAACAAACCCAGGTCCCCTCAGCACCACCACAACACGCCCAGCACCCCCAACACAACACCCAGATCCCCCAAAACAAGGCCCAGCACCTCCAACACAATGCCCAGATCCCCTCTGCACCCCCAAAACAAAGCCCAGCACCCCCAACACAACGCTCCGATACCCTGAGCACCCCCATCATAAGCCCAGCATCCCCAACACAACGCCCAGATCCCATTCAGTACCCTCATGACAAGTCCAGCACCCCCTAAAAAGGCCCAGATCCCCACAGCACCCCCACAACAAGGCCCAGCACCTCGAAAACAATGCCCAGATCCCCTCAGCACCCCCACCACAAGCCCAGCACCCCCAACACAACACCCAGCTCCACTGAGCAGCCCGAAAACAAGCCCAGCACCCCCAACACAACACCCAGATCCCCCAAAACAAGGCCCAGCACCTCCAACACAACGCCCAGCACACCTCTGCACCCCCAAAAAAGGCCAGCTCCCCCACCACAATCCCAACACCCCCAAAACAAGCCCAGATCCCCTCAGCACCCCCAAAACAAGGCCCAGCAATTTCAACACAACGCCCAGCTCCCCTCTGCAACCCCACAAAAAGCCCTGCACCCGCAACACAAGCCCAACACCTCAAAAACAAGCCCCAGATCCCCTCAACACTCCCACAAGCCCAACACAGCAAACACACGGCCCAGATCCCCTCAGCACCCCCAACACAAGGCCCAGCACTCCCAAGACAAGGCCCAGACCCCTCAGTACCCCTATGACAAGCCCATCACCTCCAACACAATGCCCAGATCCCCTCAGCACCCCCAAAACAAGCCCCAGATCTCCTCAGTACCCCCACCACAAGCCCAGCATCTCCAATAGAAGCCCCAGATCCCAAGCGCACTCGCACAGAACACCCAGCACCCCCAACACAAGGCCCCGATCCCCCAAAACAAGGCCCAGCACCTCCAACACAACGCCCAGATCCCCTCAGCACCCCAAAAACAAGGCCAGCACCCACAACACAAGCCCAGCACCTCGAAAACAAACCCAGGTCCCCTCAGCACCACCACAACACGCCCAGCACCCCCAACACAACACCCAGATCCCCCAAAACAAGGCCCAGCACCTCCAACACAATGCCCAGATCCCCTCTGCACCCCCAAAACAAAGCCCAGCACCCCCAACACAACGCTCCGATACCCTGAGCACCCCCATCATAAGCCCAGCATCCCCAACACAACGCCCAGATCCCATTCAGTACCCTCATGACAAGTCCAGCACCCCCTAAAAAGGCCCAGATCCCCACAGCACCCCCACAACAAGGCCCAGCACCTCGAAAACAATGCCCAGATCCCCTCAGCACCCCCACCACAAGCCCAGCACCCCCAACACAACACCCAGCTCCACTGAGCAGCCCGAAAACAAGCCTAGCACCCCCAACACAACACCCAGATCCCCCAAAACAAGGCCCAGCACCTCCAACACAACGCCCAGCACACCTCTGCACCCCCCAAAAAAGGCCAGCTCCCCCACCACAATCCCAACACCCCCAAAACAAGCCCCAGATGCCCTCAGCACTCCCACAAGCCCAACACAACAAACACACCACCCAGATCCCCTCCGCACACCCCAAAACAAGGCCCTGATCCCCTCTGCATTCCCAAAACAAGCCCCAGCACCCCTAAAACAAGACCTAGCTTTCCTCAGCACCCCCACGACACGCCCAGCTCTCCCCAACACAAGGCCCAGATCCCCTCAGCACCCTGCATGACAGGACCAGCACCCCCAACACAATGCCCAGATCCCCTCAGCACCCCCACAACAAGCCCCAAATCCCCTCAGCACTCCCACAAGCTCAACACAACAAACACACAGCCCAGACGCCCTCAGCACCCCCACAACAAGGCCCTGATCTCCCCTGCACTCCCAAAACAAGGCCCAGCACCCCTAAAACAAGACCTAGCTTTCCTCAGCACCCCCACAACAAGCCCAGCTCTCCCCAATACAAGGCCCAGATCCCCTCCGCACTCGCACAACACGCCCAGCACCCCCACCACAACGCCCAGATCCCCTCTGCACACCCACGACAAGCCCAGCACCCCCAACACAACGCCCAGATCTCCTCTGCACCATGGAAAAAAGGCCCAGCACCTCGAAAACAAGGCTCCGATCCCCTCAGCAGCCCCACCACAAGCCCTGCACCCCCAACGCAATGCCCAGATCCCCTCAGCACCTCCACCACAAGCCCTGCACCCCCAACACAAGGCCCCGATCCCCGCAGCAACCCCAAAACAGGGCCCACATCCCCTCAGCAAACCCATTACAAGACCAGCTCCCCCGACACAAGGCCCACATCCCCTCAGCACCCCCAAAACAAGGCCCAGCAACTCCAACACAACGCCCAGCTCCCCTCTGCACCTCCACGACAAGCCCAGCACTCCCAACACAAGGCCCAGCCACCCCAACACAAAGCCCAGACCCCTCAGCACCCCCACCAGTAGCCCAGCATCTCCAATACAAGCCCCAGATGCCCTCAGCACCCCCACCACAAGCCCAACACAACAAACACACCGCCCAGATCCCCTCCACACACCCCAAAACAAGGCCCTGATCCCCTCTGTACTCCCAAAACAAAGCCCAGCACCCCCAACACAACACCCAGATCCCCCAAAACAAGGCCCAGCACCTCCAACACAATGCCCAGATCCCCTCTGCACCCCCAAAACAAAGCCCAGCACCCCGAACACAACGCTCCGATACCCTGAGCACCCCCATCATAAGCCCAGCATCCCCAATACAACGCCCAGATCCCATTCAGTACCCTCATGACAAGTCCAGCACCCCCTAAAAAGGCCCAGATCCCCACAGCACCCCCACAACAAGGCCCAGCACCTCGAAAACAATGCCCAGATCCCCTCAGCACCCCCACCACAAGCCCAGCACCCCCAACACAACACCCAGCTCCACTGAGCAGCCCGAAAACAAGCCCAGCACCCCCAACACAACACCCAGATCCCCCAAAACAAGGCCCAGCACCTCCAACACAACGCCCAGCACACCTCTGCACCCCCAAAAAAGGCCAGCTCCCCCACCACAATCCCAACACCCCCAAAACAAGCCCAGATCCCCTCAGCACCCCCAAAACAAGGCCCAGCAATTTCAACACAACGCCCAGCTCCCCTCTGCAACCCCACAAAAAGCCCTGCACCCGCAACACAAGCCCAACACCTCAAAAACAAGCCCCAGATCCCCTCAACACTCCCACAAGCCCAACACAGCAAACACACGGCCCAGATCCCCTCAGCACCCCCAACACAAGGCCCAGCACTCCCAAGACAAGGCCCAGACCCCTCAGTACCCCTATGACAAGCCCATCACCTCCAACACAATGCCCAGATCCCCTCAGCACCCCCAAAACAAGCCCCAGATCTCCTCAGTACCCCCACCACAAGCCCAGCATCTCCAATAGAAGCCCCAGATCCCAAGCGCACTCGCACAGAACACCCAGCACCCCCAACACAAGGCCCCGATCCCCCAAAACAAGGCCCAGCACCTCCAACACAACGCCCAGATCCCCTCAGCAGCCCAAAAACAAGGCCAGCACCCACAACACAAGCCCAGCACCTCGAAAACAAACCCAGGTCCCCTCAGCACCACCACAACACGCCCAGCACCCCCAACACAACACCCAGATCCCCCAAAACAAGGCCCAGCACCTCCAACACAATGCCCAGATCCCCTCTGCACCCCCAAAACAAAGCCCAGCACCCCGAACACAACGCTCCGATACCCTGAGCACCCCCATCATAAGCCCAGCATCCCCAACACAACGCCCAGATCCCATTCAGTACCCTCATGACAAGTCCAGCACCCCCTAAAAAGGCCCAGATCCCCACAGCACCCCCACAACAAGGCCCAGCACCTCGAAAACAATGCCCAGATCCCCTCAGCACCCCCACCACAAGCCCAGCACCCCCAACACAACACCCAGCTCCACTGAGCAGCCCGAAAACAAGCCTAGCACCCCCAACACAACACCCAGATCCCCCAAAACAAGGCCCAGCACCTCCAACACAACGCCCAGCACACCTCTGCACCCCCCAAAAAAGGCCAGCTCCCCCACCACAATCCCAACACCCCCAAAACAAGCCCCAGATGCCCTCAGCACTCCCACAAGCCCAACACAACAAACACACCACCCAGATCCCCTCCGCACACCCCAAAACAAGGCCCTGATCCCCTCTGCATTCCCAAAACAAGCCCCAGCACCCCTAAAACAAGACCTAGCTTTCCTCAGCACCCCCACGACACGCCCAGCTCTCCCCAACACAAGGCCCAGATCCCCTCAGCACCCTGCATGACAGGACCAGCACCCCCAACACAATGCCCAGATCCCCTCAGCACCCCCACAACAAGCCCCAAATCCCCTCAGCACTCCCACAAGCTCAACACAACAAACACACAGCCCAGACGCCCTCAGCACCCCCACAACAAGGCCCTGATCTCCCCTGCACTCCCAAAACAAGGCCCAGCACCCCTAAAACAAGACCTAGCTTTCCTCAGCACCCCCACAACAAGCCCAGCTCTCCCCAATACAAGGCCCAGATCCCCTCCGCACTCGCACAACACGCCCAGCACCCCCACCACAACGCCCAGATCCCCTCTGCACACCCACGACAAGCCCAGCACCCCCAACACAACGCCCAGATCTCCTCTGCACCATGGAAAAAAGGCCCAGCACCTCGAAAACAAGGCTCCGATCCCCTCAGCAGCCCCACCACAAGCCCTGCACCCCCAACGCAATGCCCAGATCCCCTCAGCACCTCCACCACAAGCCCTGCACCCCCAACACAAGGCCCCGATCCCCGCAGCAACCCCAAAACAGGGCCCACATCCCCTCAGCAAACCCATTACAAGACCAGCTCCCCCGACACAAGGCCCACATCCCCTCAGCACCCCCAAAACAAGGCCCAGCAACTCCAACACAACGCCCAGCTCCCCTCTGCACCTCCACGACAAGCCCAGCACTCCCAACACAAGGCCCAGCCACCCCAACACAAAGCCCAGACCCCTCAGCACCCCCACCAGTAGCCCAGCATCTCCAATACAAGCCCCAGATGCCCTCAGCACCCCCACCACAAGCCCAACACAACAAACACACCGCCCAGATCCCCTCCACACACCCCAAAACAAGGCCCTGATCCCCTCTGTACTCCCAAAACAAAGCCCAGCACCCCCAACACAACACCCAGATCCCCCAAAACAAGGCCCAGCACCTCCAACACAATGCCCAGATCCCCTCTGCACCCCCAAAACAAAGCCCAGCACCCCGAACACAACGCTCCGATACCCTGAGCACCCCCATCATAAGCCCAGCATCCCCAACACAACGCCCAGATCCCATTCAGTACCCTCATGACAAGTCCAGCACCCCCTAAAAAGGCCCAGATCCCCACAGCACCCCCACAACAAGGCCCAGCACCTCGAAAACAATGCCCAGATCCCCTCAGCACCCCCACCACAAGCCCAGCACCCCCAACACAACACCCAGCTCCACTGAGCAGCCCGAAAACAAGCCCAGCACCCCCAACACAACACCCAGATCCCCCAAAACAAGGCCCAGCACCTCCAACACAACGCCCAGCACACCTCTGCACCCCCAAAAAAGGCCAGCTCCCCCACCACAATCCCAACACCCCCAAAACAAGCCCAGATCCCCTCAGCACCCCCAAAACAAGGCCCAGCAATTTCAACACAACGCCCAGCTCCCCTCTGCAACCCCACAAAAAGCCCTGCACCCGCAACACAAGCCCAACACCTCAAAAACAAGCCCCAGATCCCCTCAACACTCCCACAAGCCCAACACAGCAAACACACGGCCCAGATCCCCTCAGCACCCCCAACACAAGGCCCAGCACTCCCAAGACAAGGCCCAGACCCCTCAGTACCCCTATGACAAGCCCATCACCTCCAACACAACGCCCAGATCCCCTCAGCAGCCCAAAAACAAGGCCAGCACCCACAACACAAGCCCAGCACCTCGAAAACAAACCCAGGTCCCCTCAGCACCACCACAACACGCCCAGCACCCCCAACACAACACCCAGATCCCCCAAAACAAGGCCCAGCACCTCCAACACAATGCCCAGATCCCCTCTGCACCCCCAAAACAAAGCCCAGCACCCCGAACACAACGCTCCGATACCCTGAGCACCCCCATCATAAGCCCAGCATCCCCAACACAACGCCCAGATCCCATTCAGTACCCTCATGACAAGTCCAGCACCCCCTAAAAAGGCCCAGATCCCCACAGCACCCCCACAACAAGGCCCAGCACCTCGAAAACAATGCCCAGATCCCCTCAGCACCCCCACCACAAGCCCAGCACCCCCAACACAACACTCAGCTCCACTGAGCAGCCCGAAAACAAGCCTAGCACCCCCAACACAACACCCAGATCCCCCAAAACAAGGCCCAGCACCTCCAACACAACGCCCAGCACACCTCTGCACCCCCCAAAAAAGGCCAGCTCCCCCACCACAATCCCAACACCCCCAAAACAAGCCCCAGATGCCCTCAGCACTCCCACAAGCTCAACACAACAAACACATGGCCCAGACCCCCTCAGCACCCCCAACACAAGGCCCAGCACTCCCAAGACAAGGCCCAGACCCCTCAGTACCCCTATGACAGGCCCAACACCTCCAACACCATGCCCAGATCCCCTCTGCACACCCACAGAACAAAGCCCAGCACCTCGAAAACAAAGCCCAGATCTCCTCAGCACCCGCACGACAAGCCCAGCACTCCCAACACAAGGCCCAGCAACCCCAACACAAAGCCCAGACCCCTCAGCATCCCCACCAGAAGCCCGGCATCTCCAATACAAGCTCCAGATCCCCTCAGCACTCCCACAAGCCCAACACAACAAACACACCACCCAGATCCCCTCCGCACACCCCAAAACAAGGCCCTGATCCCCTCTGCATTCCCAAAACAAGCCCCAGCACCCCTAAAACAAGACCTAGCTTTCCTCAGCACCCCCACGACACGCCCAGCTCTCCCCAACACAAGGCCCAGATCCCCTCAGCACCCTGCATGACAGGACCAGCACCCCCAACACAATGCCCAGATCCCCTCAGCACCCCCACAACAAGCCCCAAATCCCCTCAGCACTCCCACAAGCTCAACACAACAAACACACAGCCCAGACGCCCTCAGCACCCCCAACACAAGGCCCTGATCTCCCCTGCACTCCCAAAACAAGGCCCAGCACCCCTAAAACAAGACCTAGCTTTCCTCAGCACCCCCACAACAAGCCCAGCTCTCCCCAATACAAGGCCCAGATCCCCTCCGCACTCGCACAACACGCCCAGCACCCCCACCACAACGCCCAGATCCCCTCTGCACACCCACGACAAGCCCAGCACCCCCAACACAACGCCCAGATCTCCTCTGCACCATGGAAAAAAGGCCCAGCACCTCGAAAACAAGGCTCCGATCCCCTCAGCAGCCCCACCACAAGCCCTGCACCCCCAACGCAATGCCCAGATCCCCTCAGCACCCCCACCACAAGCCCTGCACCCGCAACACAAGGCCCCGATCCCCGCAGCAACCCCAAAACAAGGCCCACATCCCCTCAGCAAACCCATTACAAGACCAGCTCCCCCGACACAAGGCCCACATCCCCTCAGCACCCCCAAAACAAGGCCCAGCAACTCCAACACAACGCCCAGCTCCCCTCTGCACCTCCACGACAAGCCCAGCACTCCCAACACAAGGCCCAGCCACCCCAACACAAAGCCCAGACCCCTCAGCACCCCCACCAGTAGCCCAGCATCTCCAATACAAGCCCCAGATGCCCTCAGCACCCCCACCACAAGCCCAACACAACAAACACACCGCCCAGATCCCCTCCACACACCCCAAAACAAGGCCCTGATCCCCTCTGTACTCCCAAAACAAAGCCCAGCACCCCCAACACAACACCCAGATCCCCCAAAACAAGGCCCAGCACCTCCAACACAATGCCCAGATCCCCTCTGCACCCCCAAAACAAAGCCCAGCACCCCGAACACAACGCTCCGATACCCTGAGCACCCCCATCATAAGCCCAGCATCCCCAACACAACGCCCAGATCCCATTCAGTACCCTCATGACAAGTCCAGCACCCCCTAAAAAGGCCCAGATCCCCACAGCACCCCCACAACAAGGCCCAGCACCTCGAAAACAATGCCCAGATCCCCTCAGCACCCCCACCACAAGCCCAGCACCCCCAACACAACACCCAGCTCCACTGAGCAGCCCGAAAACAAGCCCAGCACCCCCAACACAACACCCAGATCCCCCAAAACAAGGCCCAGCACCTCCAACACAACGCCCAGCACACCTCTGCACCCCCAAAAAAGGCCAGCTCCCCCACCACAATCCCAACACCCCCAAAACAAGCCCAGATCCCCTCAGCACCCCCAAAACAAGGCCCAGCAATTTCAACACAACGCCCAGCTCCCCTCTGCAACCCCACAAAAAGCCCTGCACCCGCAACACAAGCCCAACACCTCAAAAACAAGCCCCAGATCCCCTCAACACTCCCACAAGCCCAACACAGCAAACACACGGCCCAGATCCCCTCAGCACCCCCAACACAAGGCCCAGCACTCCCAAGACAAGGCCCAGACCCCTCAGTACCCCTATGACAAGCCCATCACCTCCAACACAATGCCCAGATCCCCTCAGCACCCCCAAAACAAGCCCCAGATCTCCTCAGTACCCCCACCACAAGCCCAGCATCTCCAATAGAAGCCCCAGATCCCAAGCGCACTCGCACAGAACACCCAGCACCCCCAACACAAGGCCCCGATCCCCCAAAACAAGGCCCAGCACCTCCAACACAACGCCCAGATCCCCTCAGCAGCCCAAAAACAAGGCCAGCACCCACAACACAAGCCCAGCACCTCGAAAACAAACCCAGGTCCCCTCAGCACCACCACAACACGCCCAGCACCCCCAACACAACACCCAGATCCCCCAAAACAAGGCCCAGCACCTCCAACACAATGCCCAGATCCCCTCTGCACCCCCAAAACAAAGCCCAGCACCCCGAACACAACGCTCCGATACCCTGAGCACCCCCATCATAAGCCCAGCATCCCCAACACAACGCCCAGATCCCATTCAGTACCCTCATGACAAGTCCAGCACCCCCTAAAAAGGCCCAGATCCCCACAGCACCCCCACAACAAGGCCCAGCACCTCGAAAACAATGCCCAGATCCCCTCAGCACCCCCACCACAAGCCCAGCACCCCCAACACAACACCCAGCTCCACTGAGCAGCCCGAAAACAAGCCTAGCACCCCCAACACAACACCCAGATCCCCCAAAACAAGGCCCAGCACCTCCAACACAACGCCCAGCACACCTCTGCACCCCCCAAAAAAGGCCAGCTCCCCCACCACAATCCCAACACCCCCAAAACAAGCCCCAGATGCCCTCAGCACTCCCACAAGCCCAACACAACAAACACACCACCCAGATCCCCTCCGCACACCCCAAAACAAGGCCCTGATCCCCTCTGCATTCCCAAAACAAGCCCCAGCACCCCTAAAACAAGACCTAGCTTTCCTCAGCACCCCCACGACACGCCCAGCTCTCCCCAACACAAGGCCCAGATCCCCTCAGCACCCTGCATGACAGGACCAGCACCCCCAACACAATGCCCAGATCCCCTCAGCACCCCCACAACAAGCCCCAAATCCCCTCAGCACTCCCACAAGCTCAACACAACAAACACACAGCCCAGACGCCCTCAGCACCCCCACAACAAGGCCCTGATCTCCCCTGCACTCCCAAAACAAGGCCCAGCACCCCTAAAACAAGACCTAGCTTTCCTCAGCACCCCCACAACAAGCCCAGCTCTCCCCAATACAAGGCCCAGATCCCCTCCGCACTCGCACAACACGCCCAGCACCCCCACCACAACGCCCAGATCCCCTCTGCACACCCACGACAAGCCCAGCACCCCCAACACAACGCCCAGATCTCCTCTGCACCATGGAAAAAAGGCCCAGCACCTCGAAAACAAGGCTCCGATCCCCTCAGCAGCCCCACCACAAGCCCTGCACCCCCAACGCAATGCCCAGATCCCCTCAGCACCTCCACCACAAGCCCTGCACCCCCAACACAAGGCCCCGATCCCCGCAGCAACCCCAAAACAGGGCCCACATCCCCTCAGCAAACCCATTACAAGACCAGCTCCCCCGACACAAGGCCCACATCCCCTCAGCACCCCCAAAACAAGGCCCAGCAACTCCAACACAACGCCCAGCTCCCCTCTGCACCTCCACGACAAGCCCAGCACTCCCAACACAAGGCCCAGCCACCCCAACACAAAGCCCAGACCCCTCAGCACCCCCACCAGTAGCCCAGCATCTCCAATACAAGCCCCAGATGCCCTCAGCACCCCCACCACAAGCCCAACACAACAAACACACCGCCCAGATCCCCTCCACACACCCCAAAACAAGGCCCTGATCCCCTCTGTACTCCCAAAACAAAGCCCAGCACCCCCAACACAACACCCAGATCCCCCAAAACAAGGCCCAGCACCTCCAACACAATGCCCAGATCCCCTCTGCACCCCCAAAACAAAGCCCAGCACCCCGAACACAACGCTCCGATACCCTGAGCACCCCCATCATAAGCCCAGCATCCCCAACACAACGCCCAGATCCCATTCAGTACCCTCATGACAAGTCCAGCACCCCCTAAAAAGGCCCAGATCCCCACAGCACCCCCACAACAAGGCCCAGCACCTCGAAAACAATGCCCAGATCCCCTCAGCACCCCCACCACAAGCCCAGCACCCCCAACACAACACCCAGCTCCACTGAGCAGCCCGAAAACAAGCCCAGCACCCCCAACACAACACCCAGATCCCCCAAAACAAGGCCCAGCACCTCCAACACAACGCCCAGCACACCTCTGCACCCCCAAAAAAGGCCAGCTCCCCCACCACAATCCCAACACCCCCAAAACAAGCCCAGATCCCCTCAGCACCCCCAAAACAAGGCCCAGCAATTTCAACACAACGCCCAGCTCCCCTCTGCAACCCCACAAAAAGCCCTGCACCCGCAACACAAGCCCAACACCTCAAAAACAAGCCCCAGATCCCCTCAACACTCCCACAAGCCCAACACAGCAAACACACGGCCCAGATCCCCTCAGCACCCCCAACACAAGGCCCAGCACTCCCAAGACAAGGCCCAGACCCCTCAGTACCCCTATGACAAGCCCATCACCTCCAACACAACGCCCAGATCCCCTCAGCAGCCCAAAAACAAGGCCAGCACCCACAACACAAGCCCAGCACCTCGAAAACAAACCCAGGTCCCCTCAGCACCACCACAACACGCCCAGCACCCCCAACACAACACCCAGATCCCCCAAAACAAGGCCCAGCACCTCCAACACAATGCCCAGATCCCCTCTGCACCCCCAAAACAAAGCCCAGCACCCCGAACACAACGCTCCGATACCCTGAGCACCCCCATCATAAGCCCAGCATCCCCAACACAACGCCCAGATCCCATTCAGTACCCTCATGACAAGTCCAGCACCCCCTAAAAAGGCCCAGATCCCCACAGCACCCCCACAACAAGGCCCAGCACCTCGAAAACAATGCCCAGATCCCCTCAGCACCCCCACCACAAGCCCAGCACCCCCAACACAACACCCAGCTCCACTGAGCAGCCCGAAAACAAGCCTAGCACCCCCAACACAACACCCAGATCCCCCAAAACAAGGCCCAGCACCTCCAACACAACGCCCAGCACACCTCTGCACCCCCCAAAAAAGGCCAGCTCCCCCACCACAATCCCAACACCCCCAAAACAAGCCCCAGATGCCCTCAGCACTCCCACAAGTTCAACACAACAAACACATGGCCCAGACCCCCTCAGCACCCCCAACACAAGGCCCAGCACTCCCAAGACAAGGCCCAGACCCCTCAGTACCCCTATGACAGGCCCAACACCTCCAACACCATGCCCAGATCCCCTCTGCACACCCACAGAACAAAGCCCAGCACCTCGAAAACAAAGCCCAGATCTCCTCAGCACCCGCACGACAAGCCCAGCACTCCCAACACAAGGCCCAGCAACCCCAACACAAAGCCCAGACCCCTCAGCATCCCCACCAGAAGCCCGGCATCTCCAATACAAGCTCCAGATCCCCTCAGCACTCCCACAAGCCCAACACAACAAACACACCACCCAGATCCCCTCCGCACACCCCAAAACAAGGCCCTGATCCCCTCTGCATTCCCAAAACAAGCCCCAGCACCCCTAAAACAAGACCTAGCTTTCCTCAGCACCCCCACGACACGCCCAGCTCTCCCCAACACAAGGCCCAGATCCCCTCAGCACCCTGCATGACAGGACCAGCACCCCCAACACAATGCCCAGATCCCCTCAGCACCCCCACAACAAGCCCCAAATCCCCTCAGCACTCCCACAAGCTCAACACAACAAACACACAGCCCAGACGCCCTCAGCACCCCCACAACAAGGCCCTGATCTCCCCTGCACTCCCAAAACAAGGCCCAGCACCCCTAAAACAAGACCTAGCTTTCCTCAGCACCCCCACAACAAGCCCAGCTCTCCCCAATACAAGGCCCAGATCCCCTCCGCACTCGCACAACACGCCCAGCACCCCCACCACAACGCCCAGATCCCCTCTGCACACCCACGACAAGCCCAGCACCCCCAACACAACGCCCAGATCTCCTCTGCACCATGGAAAAAAGGCCCAGCACCTCGAAAACAAGGCTCCGATCCCCTCAGCAGCCCCACCACAAGCCCTGCACCCCCAACGCAATGCCCAGATCCCCTCAGCACCTCCACCACAAGCCCTGCACCCCCAACACAAGGCCCCGATCCCCGCAGCAACCCCAAAACAAGGCCCACATCCCCTCAGCAAACCCATTACAAGACCAGCTCCCCCGACACAAGGCCCACATCCCCTCAGCACCCCCAAAACAAGGCCCAGCAACTCCAACACAACGCCCAGCTCCCCTCTGCACCTCCACGACAAGCCCAGCACTCCCAACACAAGGCCCAGCAACCCCAACACAAAGCCCAGACCCCTCAGCACCCCCACCAGTAGCCCAGCATCTCCAATACAAGCCCCAGATGCCCTCAGCACCCCCACCACAAGCCCAACACAACAAACACACCGCCCAGATCCCCTCCACACACCCCAAAACAAGGCCCTGATCCCCTCTGTACTCCCAAAACAAAGCCCAGCACCCCCAACACAACACCCAGATCCCCCAAAACAAGGCCCAGCACCTCCAACACAACGCCCAGCTCCCCTCTGCACCCCCAAAAAAGGCCAGCCCCCGCAACACAAGCCCAACACCTCCAAAACAAGCCCAGATCCCCTCAGCACCCCCAAAACAAGGCCCAGCAATTTCAACACAACGCCCAGCTCCCCTCTGCAACCCCACAAAAAGCCCTGCACCCGCAACACAAGCCCAACACCTCAAAAACAAGCCCCAGATCCCCTCAACACTCCCACAAGCCCAACACAGCAAACACACGGCCCAGATCCCCTCAGCACCCCCAACACAAGGCCCAGCACTCCCAAGACAAGGCCCAGACCCCTCAGTACCCCTATGACAAGCCCATCACCTCCAACACAATGCCCAGATCCCCTCAGCACCCCCAAAACAAGCCCCAGATCTCCTCAGTACCCCCACCACAAGCCCAGCATCTCCAATAGAAGCCCCAGATCCCAAGCGCACTCGCACAGAACACCCAGCACCCCCAACACAAGGCCCCGATCCCCCAAAACAAGGCCCAGCACCTCCAACACAACGCCCAGATCCCCTCAGCACCCCAAAAACAAGGCCAGCACCCACAACACAAGCCCAGCACCTCGAAAACAAACCCAGGTCCCCTCAGCACCACCACAACACGCCCAGCACCCCCAACACAACACCCAGATCCCCCAAAACAAGGCCCAGCACCTCCAACACAATGCCCAGATCCCCTCTGCACCCCCAAAACAAAGCCCAGCACCCCGAACACAACGCTCCGATACCCTGAGCACCTCCATCATAAGCCCAGCATCCCCAACACAACGCCCAGATCCCATTCAGTACCCTCATGACAAGTCCAGCACCCCCTAAAAAGGCCCAGATCCCCACAGCACCCCCACAACAAGGCCCAGCACCTCGAAAACAATGCCCAGATCCCCTCAGCACCCCCACCACAAGCCCAGCACCCCCAACACAACACCCAGCTCCACTGAGCAGCCCGAAAACAAGCCTAGCACCCCCAACACAACACCCAGATCCCCCAAAACAAGGCCCAGCACCTCCAACACAACGCCCAGCACACCTCTGCACCCCCCAAAAAAGGCCAGCTCCCCCACCACAATCCCAACACCCCCAAAACAAGCCCCAGATGCCCTCAGCACTCCCACAAGCTCAACACAACAAACACATGGCCCAGACCCCCTCAGCACCCCCAACACAAGGCCCAGCACTCCCAAGACAAGGCCCAGACCCCTCAGTACCCCTATGACAGGCCCAACACCTCCAACACCATGCCCAGATCCCCTCTGCACACCCACAGAACAAAGCCCAGCACCTCGAAAACAAAGCCCAGATCTCCTCAGCACCCGCACGACAAGCCCAGCACTCCCAACACAAGGCCCAGCAACCCCAACACAAAGCCCAGACCCCTCAGCATCCCCACCAGAAGCCCGGCATCTCCAATACAAGCTCCAGATCCCCTCAGCACTCCCACAAGCCCAACACAACAAACACACCACCCAGATCCCCTCCGCACACCCCAAAACAAGGCCCTGATCCCCTCTGCATTCCCAAAACAAGCCCCAGCACCCCTAAAACAAGACCTAGCTTTCCTCAGCACCCCCACGACACGCCCAGCTCTCCCCAACACAAGGCCCAGATCCCCTCAGCACCCTGCATGACAGGACCAGCACCCCCAACACAATGCCCAGATCCCCTCAGCACCCCCACAACAAGCCCCAAATCCCCTCAGCACTCCCACAAGCTCAACACAACAAACACACAGCCCAGACGCCCTCAGCACCCCCACAACAAGGCCCTGATCTCCCCTGCACTCCCAAAACAAGGCCCAGCACCCCTAAAACAAGACCTAGCTTTCCTCAGCACCCCCACAACAAGCCCAGCTCTCCCCAATACAAGGCCCAGATCCCCTCCGCACTCGCACAACACGCCCAGCACCCCCACCACAACGCCCAGATCCCCTCTGCACACCCACGACAAGCCCAGCACCCCCAACACAACGCCCAGATCTCCTCTGCACCATGGAAAAAAGGCCCAGCACCTCGAAAACAAGGCTCCGATCCCCTCAGCAGCCCCACCACAAGCCCTGCACCCCCAACGCAATGCCCAGATCCCCTCAGCACCTCCACCACAAGCCCTGCACCCCCAACACAAGGCCCCGATCCCCTCAGCAACCCCAAAACAGGGCCCACATCCCCTCAGCAAACCCATTACAAGACCAGCTCCCCCGACACAAGGCCCACATCCCCTCAGCACCCCCAAAACAAGGCCCAGCAACTCCAACACAACGCCCAGCTCCCCTCTGCACCTCCACGACAAGCCCAGCACTCCCAACACAAGGCCCAGCCACCCCAACACAAAGCCCAGACCCCTCAGCACCCCCACCAGTAGCCCAGCATCTCCAATACAAGCCCCAGATGCCCTCAGCACCCCCACCACAAGCCCAACACAACAAACACACCGCCCAGATCCCCTCCACACACCCCAAAACAAGGCCCTGATCCCCTCTGTACTCCCAAAACAAAGCCCAGCACCCCCAACACAACACCCAGATCCCCCAAAACAAGGCCCAGCACCTCCAACACAACGCCCAGCTCCCCTCTGCACCCCCAAAAAAGGCCAGCCCCCGCAACACAAGCCCAACACCTCCAAAACAAGCCCAGATCCCCTCAGCACCCCCAAAACAAGGCCCAGCAATTTCAACACAACGCCCAGCTCCCCTCTGCAACCCCACAAAAAGCCCTGCACCCGCAACACAAGCCCAACACCTCAAAAACAAGCCCCAGATCCCCTCAACACTCCCACAAGCCCAACACAGCAAACACACGGCCCAGATCCCCTCAGCACCCCCAACACAAGGCCCAGCACTCCCAAGACAAGGCCCAGACCCCTCAGTACCCCTATGACAAGCCCATCACCTCCAACACAATGCCCAGATCCCCTCAGCACCCCCAAAACAAGCCCCAGATCTCCTCAGTACCCCCACCACAAGCCCAGCATCTCCAATAGAAGCCCCAGATCCCAAGCGCACTCGCACAGAACACCCAGCACCCCCAACACAAGGCCCCGATCCCCCAAAACAAGGCCCAGCACCTCCAACACAACGCCCAGATCCCCTCAGCAGCCCAAAAACAAGGCCAGCACCCACAACACAAGCCCAGCACCTCGAAAACAAACCCAGGTCCCCTCAGCACCACCACAACACGCCCAGCACCCCCAACACAACACCCAGATCCCCCAAAACAAGGCCCAGCACCTCCAACACAATGCCCAGATCCCCTCTGCACCCCCAAAACAAAGCCCAGCACCCCCAACACAACGCTCCGATACCCTGAGCACCCCCATCATAAGCCCAGCATCCCCAACACAACGCCCAGATCCCATTCAGTACCCTCATGACAAGTCCAGCACCCCCTAAAAAGGCCCAGATCCCCACAGCACCCCCACAACAAGGCCCAGCACCTCGAAAACAATGCCCAGATCCCCTCAGCACCCCCACCACAAGCCCAGCACCCCCAACACAACACCCAGCTCCACTGAGCAGCCCGAAAACAAGCCCAGCACCCCCAACACAACACCCAGATCCCCCAAAACAAGGCCCAGCACCTCCAACACAACGCCCAGCACACCTCTGCACCCCCCAAAAAAGGCCAGCTCCCCCACCACAATCCCAACACCCCCAAAACAAGCCCCAGATGCCCTCAGCACTCCCACAAGCTCAACACAACAAACACATGGCCCAGACCCCCTCAGCACCCCCAACACAAGGCCCAGCACTCCCAAGACAAGGCCCAGACCCCTCAGTACCCCTATGACAGGCCCAACACCTCCAACACCATGCCCAGATCCCCTCTGCACACCCACAGAACAAAGCCCAGCACCTCGAAAACAAAGCCCAGATCTCCTCAGCACCCGCACGACAAGCCCAGCACTCCCAACACAAGGCCCAGCAACCCCAACACAAAGCCCAGACCCCTCAGCATCCCCACCAGAAGCCCGGCATCTCCAATACAAGCTCCAGATCCCCTCAGCACTCCCACAAGCCCAACACAACAAACACACCACCCAGATCCCCTCCGCACACCCCAAAACAAGGCCCTGATCCCCTCTGCATTCCCAAAACAAGCCCCAGCACCCCTAAAACAAGACCTAGCTTTCCTCAGCACCCCCACGACACGCCCAGCTCTCCCCAACACAAGGCCCAGATCCCCTCAGCACCCTGCATGACAGGACCAGCACCCCCAACACAATGCCCAGATCCCCTCAGCACCCCCACAACAAGCCCCAAATCCCCTCAGCACTCCCACAAGCTCAACACAACAAACACACAGCCCAGACGCCCTCAGCACCCCCACAACAAGGCCCTGATCTCCCCTGCACTCCCAAAACAAGGCCCAGCACCCCTAAAACAAGACCTAGCTTTCCTCAGCACCCCCACAACAAGCCCAGCTCTCCCCAATACAAGGCCCAGATCCCCTCCGCACTCGCACAACACGCCCAGCACCCCCACCACAACGCCCAGATCCCCTCTGCACACCCACGACAAGCCCAGCACCCCCAACACAACGCCCAGATCTCCTCTGCACCATGGAAAAAAGGCCCAGCACCTCGAAAACAAGGCTCCGATCCCCTCAGCAGCCCCACCACAAGCCCTGCACCCCCAACGCAATGCCCAGATCCCCTCAGCACCTCCACCACAAGCCCTGCACCCCCAACACAAGGCCCCGATCCCCTCAGCAACCCCAAAACAGGGCCCACATCCCCTCAGCAAACCCATTACAAGACCAGCTCCCCCGACACAAGGCCCACATCCCCTCAGCACCCCCAAAACAAGGCCCAGCAACTCCAACACAACGCCCAGCTCCCCTCTGCACCTCCACGACAAGCCCAGCACTCCCAACACAAGGCCCAGCCACCCCAACACAAAGCCCAGACCCCTCAGCACCCCCACCAGTAGCCCAGCATCTCCAATACAAGCCCCAGATGCCCTCAGCACCCCCACCACAAGCCCAACACAACAAACACACCGCCCAGATCCCCTCCACACACCCCAAAACAAGGCCCTGATCCCCTCTGTACTCCCAAAACAAAGCCCAGCACCCCCAACACAACACCCAGATCCCCCAAAACAAGGCCCAGCACCTCCAACACAACGCCCAGCTCCCCTCTGCACCCCCAAAAAAGGCCAGCCCCCGCAACACAAGCCCAACACCTCCAAAACAAGCCCAGATCCCCTCAGCACCCCCAAAACAAGGCCCAGCAATTTCAACACAACGCCCAGCTCCCCTCTGCAACCCCACAAAAAGCCCTGCACCCGCAACACAAGCCCAACACCTCAAAAACAAGCCCCAGATCCCCTCAACACTCCCACAAGCCCAACACAGCAAACACACGGCCCAGATCCCCTCAGCACCCCCAACACAAGGCCCAGCACTCCCAAGACAAGGCCCAGACCCCTCAGTACCCCTATGACAAGCCCATCACCTCCAACACAATGCCCAGATCCCCTCAGCACCCCCAAAACAAGCCCCAGATCTCCTCAGTACCCCCACCACAAGCCCAGCATCTCCAATAGAAGCCCCAGATCCCAAGCGCACTCGCACAGAACACCCAGCACCCCCAACACAAGGCCCCGATCCCCCAAAACAAGGCCCAGCACCTCCAACACAACGCCCAGATCCCCTCAGCAGCCCAAAAACAAGGCCAGCACCCACAACACAAGCCCAGCACCTCGAAAACAAACCCAGGTCCCCTCAGCACCACCACAACACGCCCAGCACCCCCAACACAACACCCAGATCCCCCAAAACAAGGCCCAGCACCTCCAACACAATGCCCAGATCCCCTCTGCACCCCCAAAACAAAGCCCAGCACCCCCAACACAACGCTCCGATACCCTGAGCACCCCCATCATAAGCCCAGCATCCCCAACACAACGCCCAGATCCCATTCAGTACCCTCATGACAAGTCCAGCACCCCCTAAAAAGGCCCAGATCCCCACAGCACCCCCACAACAAGGCCCAGCACCTCGAAAACAATGCCCAGATCCCCTCAGCACCCCCACCACAAGCCCAGCACCCCCAACACAACACCCAGCTCCACTGAGCAGCCCGAAAACAAGCCCAGCACCCCCAACACAACACCCAGATCCCCCAAAACAAGGCCCAGCACCTCCAACACAACGCCCAGCACACCTCTGCACCCCCCAAAAAAGGCCAGCTCCCCCACCACAATCCCAACACCCCCAAAACAAGCCCCAGATGCCCTCAGCACTCCCACAAGCTCAACACAACAAACACATGGCCCAGACCCCCTCAGCACCCCCAACACAAGGCCCAGCACTCCCAAGACAAGGCCCAGACCCCTCAGTACCCCTATGACAGGCCCAACACCTCCAACACCATGCCCAGATCCCCTCTGCACACCCACAGAACAAAGCCCAGCACCTCGAAAACAAAGCCCAGATCTCCTCAGCACCCGCACGACAAGCCCAGCACTCCCAACACAAGGCCCAGCAACCCCAACACAAAGCCCAGACCCCTCAGCATCCCCACCAGAAGCCCGGCATCTCCAATACAAGCTCCAGATCCCCTCAGCACTCCCACAAGCCCAACACAACAAACACACCACCCAGATCCCCTCCGCACACCCCAAAACAAGGCCCTGATCCCCTCTGCATTCCCAAAACAAGCCCCAGCACCCCTAAAACAAGACCTAGCTTTCCTCAGCACCCCCACGACACGCCCAGCTCTCCCCAACACAAGGCCCAGATCCCCTCAGCACCCTGCATGACAGGACCAGCACCCCCAACACAATGCCCAGATCCCCTCAGCACCCCCACAACAAGCCCCAAATCCCCTCAGCACTCCCACAAGCTCAACACAACAAACACACAGCCCAGACGCCCTCAGCACCCCCACAACAAGGCCCTGATCTCCCCTGCACTCCCAAAACAAGGCCCAGCACCCCTAAAACAAGACCTAGCTTTCCTCAGCACCCCCACAACAAGCCCAGCTCTCCCCAATACAAGGCCCAGATCCCCTCCGCACTCGCACAACACGCCCAGCACCCCCACCACAACGCCCAGATCCCCTCTGCACACCCACGACAAGCCCAGCACCCCCAACACAACGCCCAGATCTCCTCTGCACCATGGAAAAAAGGCCCAGCACCTCGAAAACAAGGCTCCGATCCCCTCAGCAGCCCCACCACAAGCCCTGCACCCCCAACGCAATGCCCAGATCCCCTCAGCACCTCCACCACAAGCCCTGCACCCCCAACACAAGGCCCCGATCCCCTCAGCAACCCCAAAACAGGGCCCACATCCCCTCAGCAAACCCATTACAAGACCAGCTCCCCCGACACAAGGCCCACATCCCCTCAGCACCCCCAAAACAAGGCCCAGCAACTCCAACACAACGCCCAGCTCCCCTCTGCACCTCCACGACAAGCCCAGCACTCCCAACACAAGGCCCAGCCACCCCAACACAAAGCCCAGACCCCTCAGCACCCCCACCAGTAGCCCAGCATCTCCAATACAAGCCCCAGATGCCCTCAGCACCCCCACCACAAGCCCAACACAACAAACACACCGCCCAGATCCCCTCCACACACCCCAAAACAAGGCCCTGATCCCCTCTGTACTCCCAAAACAAAGCCCAGCACCCCCAACACAACACCCAGATCCCCCAAAACAAGGCCCAGCACCTCCAACACAACGCCCAGCTCCCCTCTGCACCCCCAAAAAAGGCCAGCCCCCGCAACACAAGCCCAACACCTCCAAAACAAGCCCAGATCCCCTCAGCACCCCCAAAACAAGGCCCAGCAATTTCAACACAACGCCCAGCTCCCCTCTGCAACCCCACAAAAAGCCCTGCACCCGCAACACAAGCCCAACACCTCAAAAACAAGCCCCAGATCCCCTCAACACTCCCACAAGCCCAACACAGCAAACACACGGCCCAGATCCCCTCAGCACCCCCAACACAAGGCCCAGCACTCCCAAGACAAGGCCCAGACCCCTCAGTACCCCTATGACAAGCCCATCACCTCCAACACAATGCCCAGATCCCCTCAGCACCCCCAAAACAAGCCCCAGATCTCCTCAGTACCCCCACCACAAGCCCAGCATCTCCAATAGAAGCCCCAGATCCCAAGCGCACTCGCACAGAACACCCAGCACCCCCAACACAAGGCCCCGATCCCCCAAAACAAGGCCCAGCACCTCCAACACAACGCCCAGATCCCCTCAGCAGCCCAAAAACAAGGCCAGCACCCACAACACAAGCCCAGCACCTCGAAAACAAACCCAGGTCCCCTCAGCACCACCACAACACGCCCAGCACCCCCAACACAACACCCAGATCCCCCAAAACAAGGCCCAGCACCTCCAACACAATGCCCAGATCCCCTCTGCACCCCCAAAACAAAGCCCAGCACCCCGAACACAACGCTCCGATACCCTGAGCACCCCCATCATAAGCCCAGCATCCCCAACACAACGCCCAGATCCCATTCAGTACCCTCATGACAAGTCCAGCACCCCCTAAAAAGGCCCAGATCCCCACAGCACCCCCACAACAAGGCCCAGCACCTCGAAAACAATGCCCAGATCCCCTCAGCACCCCCACCACAAGCCCAGCACCCCCAACACAACACCCAGCTCCACTGAGCAGCCCGAAAACAAGCCCAGCACCCCCAACACAACACCCAGATCCCCCAAAACAAGGCCCAGCACCTCCAACACAACGCCCAGCACACCTCTGCACCCCCCAAAAAAGGCCAGCTCCCCCACCACAATCCCAACACCCCCAAAACAAGCCCCAGATGCCCTCAGCACTCCCACAAGCTCAACACAACAAACACATGGCCCAGACCCCCTCAGCACCCCCAACACAAGGCCCAGCACTCCCAAGACAAGGCCCAGACCCCTCAGTACCCCTATGACAGGCCCAACACCTCCAACACCATGCCCAGATCCCCTCTGCACACCCACAGAACAAAGCCCAGCACCTCAAAAACAAAGCCCAGATCTCCTCAGCACCCGCACGACAAGCCCAGCACTCCCAACACAAGGCCCAGCAACCCCAACACAAAGCCCAGACCCCTCAGCATCCCCACCAGAAGCCCGGCATCTCCAATACAAGCTCCAGATCCCCTCAGCACTCCCACAAGCCCAACACAACAAACACACCACCCAGATCCCCTCCGCACACCCCAAAACAAGGCCCTGATCCCCTCTGCATTCCCAAAACAAGCCCCAGCACCCCTAAAACAAGACCTAGCTTTCCTCAGCACCCCCACGACACGCCCAGCTCTCCCCAACACAAGGCCCAGATCCCCTCAGCACCCTGCATGACAGGACCAGCACCCCCAACACAATGCCCAGATCCCCTCAGCACCCCCACAACAAGCCCCAAATCCCCTCAGCACTCCCACAAGCTCAACACAACAAACACACAGCCCAGACGCCCTCAGCACCCCCACAACAAGGCCCTGATCTCCCCTGCACTCCCAAAACAAGGCCCAGCACCCCTAAAACAAGACCTAGCTTTCCTCAGCACCCCCACAACAAGCCCAGCTCTCCCCAATACAAGGCCCAGATCCCCTCCGCACTCGCACAACACGCCCAGCACCCCCACCACAACGCCCAGATCCCCTCTGCACACCCACGACAAGCCCAGCACCCCCAACACAACGCCCAGATCTCCTCTGCACCATGGAAAAAAGGCCCAGCACCTCGAAAACAAGGCTCCGATCCCCTCAGCAGCCCCACCACAAGCCCTGCACCCCCAACGCAATGCCCAGATCCCCTCAGCACCTCCACCACAAGCCCTGCACCCCCAACACAAGGCCCCGATCCCCTCAGCAACCCCAAAACAGGGCCCACATCCCCTCAGCAAACCCATTACAAGACCAGCTCCCCCGACACAAGGCCCACATCCCCTCAGCACCCCCAAAACAAGGCCCAGCAACTCCAACACAACGCCCAGCTCCCCTCTGCACCTCCACGACAAGCCCAGCACTCCCAACACAAGGCCCAGCCACCCCAACACAAAGCCCAGACCCCTCAGCACCCCCACCAGTAGCCCAGCATCTCCAATACAAGCCCCAGATGCCCTCAGCACCCCCACCACAAGCCCAACACAACAAACACACCGCCCAGATCCACTCCACACACCCCAAAACAAGGCCCTGATCCCCTCTGTACTCCCAAAACAAAGCCCAGCACCCCCAACACAACACCCAGATCCCCCAAAACAAGGCCCAGCACCTCCAACACAACGCCCAGCTCCCCTCTGCACCCCCAAAAAAGGCCAGCCCCCGCAACACAAGCCCAACACCTCCAAAACAAGCCCAGATCCCCTCAGCACCCCCAAAACAAGGCCCAGCAATTTCAACACAACGCCCAGCTCCCCTCTGCAACCCCACAAAAAGCCCTGCACCCGCAACACAAGCCCAACACCTCAAAAACAAGCCCCAGATCCCCTCAACACTCCCACAAGCCCAACACAGCAAACACACGGCCCAGATCCCCTCAGCACCCCCAACACAAGGCCCAGCACTCCCAAGACAAGGCCCAGACCCCTCAGTACCCCTATGACAAGCCCATCACCTCCAACACAATGCCCAGATCCCCTCAGCACCCCCAAAACAAGCCCCAGATCTCCTCAGTACCCCCACCACAAGCCCAGCATCTCCAATAGAAGCCCCAGATCCCAAGCGCACTCGCACAGAACACCCAGCACCCCCAACACAAGGCCCCGATCCCCCAAAACAAGGCCCAGCACCTCCAACACAACGCCCAGATCCCCTCAGCAGCCCAAAAACAAGGCCAGCACCCACAACACAAGCCCAGCACCTCGAAAACAAACCCAGGTCCCCTCAGCACCACCACAACACGCCCAGCACCCCCAACACAACACCCAGATCCCCCAAAACAAGGCCCAGCACCTCCAACACAATGCCCAGATCCCCTCTGCACCCCCAAAACAAAGCCCAGCACCCCCAACACAACGCTCCGATACCCTGAGCACCCCCATCATAAGCCCAGCATCCCCAACACAACGCCCAGATCCCATTCAGTACCCTCATGACAAGTCCAGCACCCCCTAAAAAGGCCCAGATCCCCACAGCACCCCCACAACAAGGCCCAGCACCTCGAAAACAATGCCCAGATCCCCTCAGCACCCCCACCACAAGCCCAGCACCCCCAACACAACACCCAGCTCCACTGAGCAGCCCGAAAACAAGCCCAGCACCCCCAACACAACACCCAGATCCCCCAAAACAAGGCCCAGCACCTCCAACACAACGCCCAGCACACCTCTGCACCCCCCAAAAAAGGCCAGCTCCCCCACCACAATCCCAACACCCCCAAAACAAGCCCCAGATGCCCTCAGCACTCCCACAAGCTCAACACAACAAACACATGGCCCAGACCCCCTCAGCACCCCCAACACAAGGCCCAGCACTCCCAAGACAAGGCCCAGACCCCTCAGTACCCCTATGACAGGCCCAACACCTCCAACACCATGCCCAGATCCCCTCTGCACACCCACAGAACAAAGCCCAGCACCTCGAAAACAAAGCCCAGATCTCCTCAGCACCCGCACGACAAGCCCAGCACTCCCAACACAAGGCCCAGCAACCCCAACACAAAGCCCAGACCCCTCAGCATCCCCACCAGAAGCCCGGCATCTCCAATACAAGCTCCAGATCCCCTCAGCACTCCCACAAGCCCAACACAACAAACACACCACCCAGATCCCCTCCGCACACCCCAAAACAAGGCCCTGATCCCCTCTGCATTCCCAAAACAAGCCCCAGCACCCCTAAAACAAGACCTAGCTTTCCTCAGCACCCCCACGACACGCCCAGCTCTCCCCAACACAAGGCCCAGATCCCCTCAGCACCCTGCATGACAGGACCAGCACCCCCAACACAATGCCCAGATCCCCTCAGCACCCCCACAACAAGCCCCAAATCCCCTCAGCACTCCCACAAGCTCAACACAACAAACACACAGCCCAGACGCCCTCAGCACCCCCACAACAAGGCCCTGATCTCCCCTGCACTCCCAAAACAAGGCCCAGCACCCCGAAAACAAGACCTAGCTTTCCTCAGCACCCCCACAACAAGCCCAGCTCTCCCCAATACAAGGCCCAGATCCCCTCCGCACTCGCACAACACGCCCAGCACCCCCACCACAACGCCCAGATCCCCTCTGCACACCCACGACAAGCCCAGCACCCCCAACACAACGCCCAGATCTCCTCTGCACCATGGAAAAAAGGCCCAGCACCTCGAAAACAAGGCTCCGATCCCCTCAGCAGCCCCACCACAAGCCCTGCACCCCCAACGCAATGCCCAGATCCCCTCAGCACCTCCACCACAAGCCCTGCACCCCCAACACAAGGCCCCGATCCCCTCAGCAACCCCAAAACAGGGCCCACATCCCCTCAGCAAACCCATTACAAGACCAGCTCCCCCGACACAAGGCCCACATCCCCTCAGCACCCCCAAAACAAGGCCCAGCAACTCCAACACAACGCCCAGCTCCCCTCTGCACCTCCACGACAAGCCCAGCACTCCCAACACAAGGCCCAGCCACCCCAACACAAAGCCCAGACCCCTCAGCACCCCCACCAGTAGCCCAGCATCTCCAATACAAGCCCCAGATGCCCTCAGCACCCCCACCACAAGCCCAACACAACAAACACACCGCCCAGATCCCCTCCACACACCCCAAAACAAGGCCCTGATCCCCTCTGTACTCCCAAAACAAAGCCCAGCACCCCCAACACAACACCCAGATCCCCCAAAACAAGGCCCAGCACCTCCAACACAACGCCCAGCTCCCCTCTGCACCCCCAAAAAAGGCCAGCCCCCGCAACACAAGCCCAACACCTCCAAAACAAGCCCAGATCCCCTCAGCACCCCCAAAACAAGGCCCAGCAATTTCAACACAACGCCCAGCTCCCCTCTGCAACCCCACAAAAAGCCCTGCACCCGCAACACAAGCCCAACACCTCAAAAACAAGCCCCAGATCCCCTCAACACTCCCACAAGCCCAACACAGCAAACACACGGCCCAGATCCCCTCAGCACCCCCAACACAAGGCCCAGCACTCCCAAGACAAGGCCCAGACCCCTCAGTACCCCTATGACAAGCCCATCACCTCCAACACAATGCCCAGATCCCCTCAGCACCCCCAAAACAAGCCCCAGATCTCCTCAGTACCCCCACCACAAGCCCAGCATCTCCAATAGAAGCCCCAGATCCCAAGCGCACTCGCACAGAACACCCAGCACCCCCAACACAAGGCCCCGATCCCCCAAAACAAGGCCCAGCACCTCCAACACAACGCCCAGATCCCCTCAGCAGCCCAAAAACAAGGCCAGCACCCACAACACAAGCCCAGCACCTCGAAAACAAACCCAGGTCCCCTCAGCACCACCACAACACGCCCAGCACCCCCAACACAACACCCAGATCCCCCAAAACAAGGCCCAGCACCTCCAACACAATGCCCAGATCCCCTCTGCACCCCCAAAACAAAGCCCAGCACCCCGAACACAACGCTCCGATACCCTGAGCACCCCCATCATAAGCCCAGCATCCCCAACACAACGCCCAGATCCCATTCAGTACCCTCATGACAAGTCCAGCACCCCCTAAAAAGGCCCAGATCCCCACAGCACCCCCACAACAAGGCCCAGCACCTCGAAAACAATGCCCAGATCCCCTCAGCACCCCCACCACAAGCCCAGCACCCCCAACACAACACCCAGCTCCACTGAGCAGCCCGAAAACAAGCCTAGCACCCCCAACACAACACCCAGATCCCCCAAAACAAGGCCCAGCACCTCCAACACAACGCCCAGCACACCTCTGCACCCCCCAAAAAAGGCCAGCTCCCCCACCACAATCCCAACACCCCCAAAACAAGCCCCAGATGCCCTCAGCACTCCCACAAGCTCAACACAACAAACACATGGCCCAGACCCCCTCAGCACCCCCAACACAAGGCCCAGCACTCCCAAGACAAGGCCCAGACCCCTCAGTACCCCTATGACAGGCCCAACACCTCCAACACCATGCCCAGATCCCCTCTGCACACCCACAGAACAAAGCCCAGCACCTCAAAAACAAAGCCCAGATCTCCTCAGCACCCGCACGACAAGCCCAGCACTCCCAACACAAGGCCCAGCAACCCCAACACAAAGCCCAGACCCCTCAGCATCCCCACCAGAAGCCCGGCATCTCCAATACAAGCTCCAGATCCCCTCAGCACTCCCACAAGCCCAACACAACAAACACACCACCCAGATCCCCTCCGCACACCCCAAAACAAGGCCCTGATCCCCTCTGCATTCCCAAAACAAGCCCCAGCACCCCTAAAACAAGACCTAGCTTTCCTCAGCACCCCCACGACACGCCCAGCTCTCCCCAACACAAGGCCCAGATCCCCTCAGCACCCTGCATGACAGGACCAGCACCCCCAACACAATGCCCAGATCCCCTCAGCACCCCCACAACAAGCCCCAAATCCCCTCAGCACTCCCACAAGCTCAACACAACAAACACACAGCCCAGACGCCCTCAGCACCCCCACAACAAGGCCCTGATCTCCCCTGCACTCCCAAAACAAGGCCCAGCACCCCTAAAACAAGACCTAGCTTTCCTCAGCACCCCCACAACAAGCCCAGCTCTCCCCAATACAAGGCCCAGATCCCCTCCGCACTCGCACAACACGCCCAGCACCCCCACCACAACGCCCAGATCCCCTCTGCACACCCACGACAAGCCCAGCACCCCCAACACAACGCCCAGATCTCCTCTGCACCATGGAAAAAAGGCCCAGCACCTCGAAAACAAGGCTCCGATCCCCTCAGCAGCCCCACCACAAGCCCTGCACCCCCAACGCAATGCCCAGATCCCCTCAGCACCTCCACCACAAGCCCTGCACCCCCAACACAAGGCCCCGATCCCCTCAGCAACCCCAAAACAGGGCCCACATCCCCTCAGCAAACCCATTACAAGACCAGCTCCCCCGACACAAGGCCCACATCCCCTCAGCACCCCCAAAACAAGGCCCAGCAACTCCAACACAACGCCCAGCTCCCCTCTGCACCTCCACGACAAGCCCAGCACTCCCAACACAAGGCCCAGCCACCCCAACACAAAGCCCAGACCCCTCAGCACCCCCACCAGTAGCCCAGCATCTCCAATACAAGCCCCAGATGCCCTCTGCACCCCCACCACAAGCCCAACACAACAAACACACCGCCCAGATCCCCTCCACACACCCCAAAACAAGGCCCTGATCCCCTCTGTACTCCCAAAACAAAGCCCAGCACCCCCAACACAACACCCAGATCCCCCAAAACAAGGCCCAGCACCTCCAACACAACGCCCAGCTCCCCTCTGCACCCCCAAAAAAGGCCAGCCCCCGCAACACAAGCCCAACACCTCCAAAACAAGCCCAGATCCCCTCAGCACCCCCAAAACAAGGCCCAGCAATTTCAACACAACGCCCAGCTCCCCTCTGCAACCCCACAAAAAGCCCTGCACCCGCAACACAAGCCCAACACCTCAAAAACAAGCCCCAGATCCCCTCAACACTCCCACAAGCCCAACACAGCAAACACACGGCCCAGATCCCCTCAGCACCCCCAACACAAGGCCCAGCACTCCCAAGACAAGGCCCAGACCCCTCAGTACCCCTATGACAAGCCCATCACCTCCAACACAATGCCCAGATCCCCTCAGCACCCCCAAAACAAGCCCCAGATCTCCTCAGTACCCCCACCACAAGCCCAGCATCTCCAATAGAAGCCCCAGATCCCAAGCGCACTCGCACAGAACACCCAGCACCCCCAACACAAGGCCCCGATCCCCCAAAACAAGGCCCAGCACCTCCAACACAACGCCCAGATCCCCTCAGCACCCCAAAAACAAGGCCAGCACCCACAACACAAGCCCAGCACCTCGAAAACAAACCCAGGTCCCCTCAGCACCACCACAACACGCCCAGCACCCCCAACACAACACCCAGATCCCCCAAAACAAGGCCCAGCACCTCCAACACAATGCCCAGATCCCCTCTGCACCCCCAAAACAAAGCCCAGCACCCCCAACACAACGCTCCGATACCCTGAGCACCCCCATCATAAGCCCAGCATCCCCAACACAACGCCCAGATCCCATTCAGTACCCTCATGACAAGTCCAGCACCCCCTAAAAAGGCCCAGATCCCCACAGCACCCCCACAACAAGGCCCAGCACCTCGAAAACAATGCCCAGATCCCCTCAGCACCCCCACCACAAGCCCAGCACCCCCAACACAACACCCAGCTCCACTGAGCAGCCCGAAAACAAGCCCAGCACCCCCAACACAACACCCAGATCCCCCAAAACAAGGCCCAGCACCTCCAACACAACGCCCAGCACACCTCTGCACCCCCCAAAAAAGGCCAGCTCCCCCACCACAATCCCAACACCCCCAAAACAAGCCCCAGATGCCCTCAGCACTCCCACAAGCTCAACACAACAAACACATGGCCCAGACCCCCTCAGCACCCCCAACACAAGGCCCAGCACTCCCAAGACAAGGCCCAGACCCCTCAGTACCCCTATGACAGGCCCAACACCTCCAACACCATGCCCAGATCCCCTCTGCACACCCACAGAACAAAGCCCAGCACCTCAAAAACAAAGCCCAGATCTCCTCAGCACCCGCACGACAAGCCCAGCACTCCCAACACAAGGCCCAGCAACCCCAACACAAAGCCCAGACCCCTCAGCATCCCCACCAGAAGCCCGGCATCTCCAATACAAGCTCCAGATCCCCTCAGCACTCCCACAAGCCCAACACAACAAACACACCACCCAGATCCCCTCCGCACACCCCAAAACAAGGCCCTGATCCCCTCTGCATTCCCAAAACAAGCCCCAGCACCCCTAAAACAAGACCTAGCTTTCCTCAGCACCCCCACGACACGCCCAGCTCTCCCCAACACAAGGCCCAGATCCCCTCAGCACCCTGCATGACAGGACCAGCACCCCCAACACAATGCCCAGATCCCCTCAGCACCCCCACAACAAGCCCCAAATCCCCTCAGCACTCCCACAAGCTCAACACAACAAACACACAGCCCAGACGCCCTCAGCACCCCCACAACAAGGCCCTGATCTCCCCTGCACTCCCAAAACAAGGCCCAGCACCCCTAAAACAAGACCTAGCTTTCCTCAGCACCCCCACAACAAGCCCAGCTCTCCCCAATACAAGGCCCAGATCCCCTCCGCACTCGCACAACACGCCCAGCACCCCCACCACAACGCCCAGATCCCCTCTGCACACCCACGACAAGCCCAGCACCCCCAACACAACGCCCAGATCTCCTCTGCACCATGGAAAAAAGGCCCAGCACCTCGAAAACAAGGCTCCGATCCCCTCAGCAGCCCCACCACAAGCCCTGCACCCCCAACGCAATGCCCAGATCCCCTCAGCACCTCCACCACAAGCCCTGCACCCCCAACACAAGGCCCCGATCCCCTCAGCAACCCCAAAACAGGGCCCACATCCCCTCAGCAAACCCATTACAAGACCAGCTCCCCCGACACAAGGCCCACATCCCCTCAGCACCCCCAAAACAAGGCCCAGCAACTCCAACACAACGCCCAGCTCCCCTCTGCACCTCCACGACAAGCCCAGCACTCCCAACACAAGGCCCAGCCACCCCAACACAAAGCCCAGACCCCTCAGCACCCCCACCAGTAGCCCAGCATCTCCAATACAAGCCCCAGATGCCCTCAGCACCCCCACCACAAGCCCAACACAACAAACACACCGCCCAGATCCCCTCCACACACCCCAAAACAAGGCCCTGATCCCCTCTGTACTCCCAAAACAAAGCCCAGCACCCCCAACACAACACCCAGATCCCCCAAAACAAGGCCCAGCACCTCCAACACAACGCCCAGCTCCCCTCTGCACCCCCAAAAAAGGCCAGCCCCCGCAACACAAGCCCAACACCTCCAAAACAAGCCCAGATCCCCTCAGCACCCCCAAAACAAGGCCCAGCAATTTCAACACAACGCCCAGCTCCCCTCTGCAACCCCACAAAAAGCCCTGCACCCGCAACACAAGCCCAACACCTCAAAAACAAGCCCCAGATCCCCTCAACACTCCCACAAGCCCAACACAGCAAACACACGGCCCAGATCCCCTCAGCACCCCCAACACAAGGCCCAGCACTCCCAAGACAAGGCCCAGACCCCTCAGTACCCCTATGACAAGCCCATCACCTCCAACACAATGCCCAGATCCCCTCAGCACCCCCAAAACAAGCCCCAGATCTCCTCAGTACCCCCACCACAAGCCCAGCATCTCCAATAGAAGCCCCAGATCCCAAGCGCACTCGCACAGAACACCCAGCACCCCCAACACAAGGCCCCGATCCCCCAAAACAAGGCCCAGCACCTCCAACACAACGCCCAGATCCCCTCAGCAGCCCAAAAACAAGGCCAGCACCCACAACACAAGCCCAGCACCTCGAAAACAAACCCAGGTCCCCTCAGCACCACCACAACACGCCCAGCACCCCCAACACAACACCCAGATCCCCCAAAACAAGGCCCAGCACCTCCAACACAATGCCCAGATCCCCTCTGCACCCCCAAAACAAAGCCCAGCACCCCCAACACAACGCTCCGATACCCTGAGCACCCCCATCATAAGCCCAGCATCCCCAACACAACGCCCAGATCCCATTCAGTACCCTCATGACAAGTCCAGCACCCCCTAAAAAGGCCCAGATCCCCACAGCACCCCCACAACAAGGCCCAGCACCTCGAAAACAATGCCCAGATCCCCTCAGCACCCCCACCACAAGCCCAGCACCCCCAACACAACACCCAGCTCCACTGAGCAGCCCGAAAACAAGCCCAGCACCCCCAACACAACACCCAGATCCCCCAAAACAAGGCCCAGCACCTCCAACACAACGCCCAGCACACCTCTGCACCCCCCAAAAAAGGCCAGCTCCCCCACCACAATCCCAACACCCCCAAAACAAGCCCCAGATGCCCTCAGCACTCCCACAAGCTCAACACAACAAACACATGGCCCAGACCCCCTCAGCACCCCCAACACAAGGCCCAGCACTCCCAAGACAAGGCCCAGACCCCTCAGTACCCCTATGACAGGCCCAACACCTCCAACACCATGCCCAGATCCCCTCTGCACACCCACAGAACAAAGCCCAGCACCTCGAAAACAAAGCCCAGATCTCCTCAGCACCCGCACGACAAGCCCAGCACTCCCAACACAAGGCCCAGCAACCCCAACACAAAGCCCAGACCCCTCAGCATCCCCACCAGAAGCCCGGCATCTCCAATACAAGCTCCAGATCCCCTCAGCACTCCCACAAGCCCAACACAACAAACACACCACCCAGATCCCCTCCGCACACCCCAAAACAAGGCCCTGATCCCCTCTGCATTCCCAAAACAAGCCCCAGCACCCCTAAAACAAGACCTAGCTTTCCTCAGCACCCCCACGACACGCCCAGCTCTCCCCAACACAAGGCCCAGATCCCCTCAGCACCCTGCATGACAGGACCAGCACCCCCAACACAATGCCCAGATCCCCTCAGCACCCCCACAACAAGCCCCAAATCCCCTCAGCACTCCCACAAGCTCAACACAACAAACACACAGCCCAGACGCCCTCAGCACCCCCACAACAAGGCCCTGATCTCCCCTGCACTCCCAAAACAAGGCCCAGCACCCCTAAAACAAGACCTAGCTTTCCTCAGCACCCCCACAACAAGCCCAGCTCTCCCCAATACAAGGCCCAGATCCCCTCCGCACTCGCACAACACGCCCAGCACCCCCACCACAACGCCCAGATCCCCTCTGCACACCCACGACAAGCCCAGCACCCCCAACACAACGCCCAGATCTCCTCTGCACCATGGAAAAAAGGCCCAGCACCTCGAAAACAAGGCTCCGATCCCCTCAGCAGCCCCACCACAAGCCCTGCACCCCCAACGCAATGCCCAGATCCCCTCAGCACCTCCACCACAAGCCCTGCACCCCCAACACAAGGCCCCGATCCCCTCAGCAACCCCAAAACAGGGCCCACATCCCCTCAGCAAACCCATTACAAGACCAGCTCCCCCGACACAAGGCCCACATCCCCTCAGCACCCCCAAAACAAGGCCCAGCAACTCCAACACAACGCCCAGCTCCCCTCTGCACCTCCACGACAAGCCCAGCACTCCCAACACAAGGCCCAGCCACCCCAACACAAAGCCCAGACCCCTCAGCACCCCCACCAGTAGCCCAGCATCTCCAATACAAGCCCCAGATGCCCTCTGCACCCCCACCACAAGCCCAACACAACAAACACACCGCCCAGATCCCCTCCACACACCCCAAAACAAGGCCCTGATCCCCTCTGTACTCCCAAAACAAAGCCCAGCACCCCCAACACAACACCCAGATCCCCCAAAACAAGGCCCAGCACCTCCAACACAACGCCCAGCTCCCCTCTGCACCCCCAAAAAAGGCCAGCCCCCGCAACACAAGCCCAACACCTCCAAAACAAGCCCAGATCCCCTCAGCACCCCCAAAACAAGGCCCAGCAATTTCAACACAACGCCCAGCTCCCCTCTGCAACCCCACAAAAAGCCCTGCACCCGCAACACAAGCCCAACACCTCAAAAACAAGCCCCAGATCCCCTCAACACTCCCACAAGCCCAACACAGCAAACACACGGCCCAGATCCCCTCAGCACCCCCAACACAAGGCCCAGCACTCCCAAGACAAGGCCCAGACCCCTCAGTACCCCTATGACAAGCCCATCACCTCCAACACAATGCCCAGATCCCCTCAGCACCCCCAAAACAAGCCCCAGATCTCCTCAGTACCCCCACCACAAGCCCAGCATCTCCAATAGAAGCCCCAGATCCCAAGCGCACTCGCACAGAACACCCAGCACCCCCAACACAAGGCCCCGATCCCCCAAAACAAGGCCCAGCACCTCCAACACAACGCCCAGATCCCCTCAGCACCCCAAAAACAAGGCCAGCACCCACAACACAAGCCCAGCACCTCGAAAACAAACCCAGGTCCCCTCAGCACCACCACAACACGCCCAGCACCCCCAACACAACACCCAGATCCCCCAAAACAAGGCCCAGCACCTCCAACACAATGCCCAGATCCCCTCTGCACCCCCAAAACAAAGCCCAGCACCCCCAACACAACGCTCCGATACCCTGAGCACCCCCATCATAAGCCCAGCATCCCCAACACAACGCCCAGATCCCATTCAGTACCCTCATGACAAGTCCAGCACCCCCTAAAAAGGCCCAGATCCCCACAGCACCCCCACAACAAGGCCCAGCACCTCGAAAACAATGCCCAGATCCCCTCAGCACCCCCACCACAAGCCCAGCACCCCCAACACAACACCCAGCTCCACTGAGCAGCCCGAAAACAAGCCCAGCACCCCCAACACAACACCCAGATCCCCCAAAACAAGGCCCAGCACCTCCAACACAACGCCCAGCACACCTCTGCACCCCCCAAAAAAGGCCAGCTCCCCCACCACAATCCCAACACCCCCAAAACAAGCCCCAGATGCCCTCAGCACTCCCACAAGCTCAACACAACAAACACATGGCCCAGACCCCCTCAGCACCCCCAACACAAGGCCCAGCACTCCCAAGACAAGGCCCAGACCCCTCAGTACCCCTATGACAGGCCCAACACCTCCAACACCATGCCCAGATCCCCTCTGCACACCCACAGAACAAAGCCCAGCACCTCAAAAACAAAGCCCAGATCTCCTCAGCACCCGCACGACAAGCTCAGCACTCCCAACACAAGGCCCAGCAACCCCAACACAAAGCCCAGACCCCTCAGCATCCCCACCAGAAGCCCGGCATCTCCAATACAAGCTCCAGATCCCCTCAGCACTCCCACAAGCCCAACACAACAAACACACCACCCAGATCCCCTCCGCACACCCCAAAACAAGGCCCTGATCCCCTCTGCATTCCCAAAACAAGCCCCAGCACCCCTAAAACAAGACCTAGCTTTCCTCAGCACCCCCACGACACGCCCAGCTCTCCCCAACACAAGGCCCAGATCCCCTCAGCACCCTGCATGACAGGACCAGCACCCCCAACACAATGCCCAGATCCCCTCAGCACCCCCACAACAAGCCCCAAATCCCCTCAGCACTCCCACAAGCTCAACACAACAAACACACAGCCCAGACGCCCTCAGCACCCCCACAACAAGGCCCTGATCTCCCCTGCACTCCCAAAACAAGGCCCAGCACCCCTAAAACAAGACCTAGCTTTCCTCAGCACCCCCACAACAAGCCCAGCTCTCCCCAATACAAGGCCCAGATCCCCTCCGCACTCGCACAACACGCCCAGCACCCCCACCACAACGCCCAGATCCCCTCTGCACACCCACGACAAGCCCAGCACCCCCAACACAACGCCCAGATCTCCTCTGCACCATGGAAAAAAGGCCCAGCACCTCGAAAACAAGGCTCCGATCCCCTCAGCAGCCCCACCACAAGCCCTGCACCCCCAACGCAATGCCCAGATCCCCTCAGCACCTCCACCACAAGCCCTGCACCCCCAACACAAGGCCCCGATCCCCTCAGCAACCCCAAAACAGGGCCCACATCCCCTCAGCAAACCCATTACAAGACCAGCTCCCCCGACACAAGGCCCACATCCCCTCAGCACCCCCAAAACAAGGCCCAGCAACTCCAACACAACGCCCAGCTCCCCTCTGCACCTCCACGACAAGCCCAGCACTCCCAACACAAGGCCCAGCCACCCCAACACAAAGCCCAGACCCCTCAGCACCCCCACCAGTAGCCCAGCATCTCCAATACAAGCCCCAGATGCCCTCAGCACCCCCACCACAAGCCCAACACAACAAACACACCGCCCAGATCCCCTCCACACACCCCAAAACAAGGCCCTGATCCCCTCTGTACTCCCAAAACAAAGCCCAGCACCCCCAACACAACACCCAGATCCCCCAAAACAAGGCCCAGCACCTCCAACACAACGCCCAGCTCCCCTCTGCACCCCCAAAAAAGGCCAGCCCCCGCAACACAAGCCCAACACCTCCAAAACAAGCCCAGATCCCCTCAGCACCCCCAAAACAAGGCCCAGCAATTTCAACACAACGCCCAGCTCCCCTCTGCAACCCCACAAAAAGCCCTGCACCCGCAACACAAGCCCAACACCTCAAAAACAAGCCCCAGATCCCCTCAACACTCCCACAAGCCCAACACAGCAAACACACGGCCCAGATCCCCTCAGCACCCCCAACACAAGGCCCAGCACTCCCAAGACAAGGCCCAGACCCCTCAGTACCCCTATGACAAGCCCATCACCTCCAACACAATGCCCAGATCCCCTCAGCACCCCCAAAACAAGCCCCAGATCTCCTCAGTACCCCCACCACAAGCCCAGCATCTCCAATAGAAGCCCCAGATCCCAAGCGCACTCGCACAGAACACCCAGCACCCCCAACACAAGGCCCCGATCCCCCAAAACAGGGCCCAGCACCTCCAACACAACGCCCAGATCCCCTCAGCACCCCAAAAACAAGGCCAGCACCCACAACACAAGCCCAGCACCTCGAAAACAAACCCAGGTCCCCTCAGCACCACCACAACACGCCCAGCACCCCCAACACAACACCCAGATCCCCCAAAACAAGGCCCAGCACCTCCAACACAATGCCCAGATCCCCTCTGCACCCCCAAAACAAAGCCCAGCACCCCGAACACAACGCTCCGATACCCTGAGCACCCCCATCATAAGCCCAGCATCCCCAACACAACGCCCAGATCCCATTCAGTACCCTCATGACAAGTCCAGCACCCCCTAAAAAGGCCCAGATCCCCACAGCACCCCCACAACAAGGCCCAGCACCTCGAAAACAATGCCCAGATCCCCTCAGCACCCCCACCACAAGCCCAGCACCCCCAACACAACACCCAGCTCCACTGAGCAGCCCGAAAACAAGCCCAGCACCCCCAACACAACACCCAGATCCCCCAAAACAAGGCCCAGCACCTCCAACACAACGCCCAGCACACCTCTGCACCCCCCAAAAAAGGCCAGCTCCCCCACCACAATCCCAACACCCCCAAAACAAGCCCCAGATGCCCTCAGCACTCCCACAAGCTCAACACAACAAACACATGGCCCAGACCCCCTCAGCACCCCCAACACAAGGCCCAGCACTCCCAAGACAAGGCCCAGACCCCTCAGTACCCCTATGACAGGCCCAACACCTCCAACACCATGCCCAGATCCCCTCTGCACACCCACAGAACAAAGCCCAGCACCTCAAAAACAAAGCCCAGATCTCCTCAGCACCCGCACGACAAGCCCAGCACTCCCAACACAAGGCCCAGCAACCCCAACACAAAGCCCAGACCCCTCAGCATCCCCACCAGAAGCCCGGCATCTCCAATACAAGCTCCAGATCCCCTCAGCACTCCCACAAGCCCAACACAACAAACACACCACCCAGATCCCCTCCGCACACCCCAAAACAAGGCCCTGATCCCCTCTGCATTCCCAAAACAAGCCCCAGCACCCCTAAAACAAGACCTAGCTTTCCTCAGCACCCCCACGACACGCCCAGCTCTCCCCAACACAAGGCCCAGATCCCCTCAGCACCCTGCATGACAGGACCAGCACCCCCAACACAATGCCCAGATCCCCTCAGCACCCCCACAACAAGCCCCAAATCCCCTCAGCACTCCCACAAGCTCAACACAACAAACACACAGCCCAGACGCCCTCAGCACCCCCACAACAAGGCCCTGATCTCCCCTGCACTCCCAAAACAAGGCCCAGCACCCCTAAAACAAGACCTAGCTTTCCTCAGCACCCCCACAACAAGCCCAGCTCTCCCCAATACAAGGCCCAGATCCCCTCCGCACTCGCACAACACGCCCAGCACCCCCACCACAACGCCCAGATCCCCTCTGCACACCCACGACAAGCCCAGCACCCCCAACACAACGCCCAGATCTCCTCTGCACCATGGAAAAAAGGCCCAGCACCTCGAAAACAAGGCTCCGATCCCCTCAGCAGCCCCACCACAAGCCCTGCACCCCCAACGCAATGCCCAGATCCCCTCAGCACCTCCACCACAAGCCCTGCACCCCCAACACAAGGCCCCGATCCCCTCAGCAACCCCAAAACAGGGCCCACATCCCCTCAGCAAACCCATTACAAGACCAGCTCCCCCGACACAAGGCCCACATCCCCTCAGCACCCCCAAAACAAGGCCCAGCAACTCCAACACAACGCCCAGCTCCCCTCTGCACCTCCACGACAAGCCCAGCACTCCCAACACAAGGCCCAGCCACCCCAACACAAAGCCCAGACCCCTCAGCACCCCCACCAGTAGCCCAGCATCTCCAATACAAGCCCCAGATGCCCTCAGCACCCCCACCACAAGCCCAACACAACAAACACACCGCCCAGATCCCCTCCACACACCCCAAAACAAGGCCCTGATCCCCTCTGTACTCCCAAAACAAAGCCCAGCACCCCCAACACAACACCCAGATCCCCCAAAACAAGGCCCAGCACCTCCAACACAACGCCCAGCTCCCCTCTGCACCCCCAAAAAAGGCCAGCCCCCGCAACACAAGCCCAACACCTCCAAAACAAGCCCAGATCCCCTCAGCACCCCCAAAACAAGGCCCAGCAATTTCAACACAACGCCCAGCTCCCCTCTGCAACCCCACAAAAAGCCCTGCACCCGCAACACAAGCCCAACACCTCAAAAACAAGCCCCAGATCCCCTCAACACTCCCACAAGCCCAACACAGCAAACACACGGCCCAGATCCCCTCAGCACCCCCAACACAAAGCCCAGCACTCCCAAGACAAGGCCCAGACCCCTCAGTACCCCTATGACAAGCCCATCACCTCCAACACAATGCCCAGATCCCCTCACCAACCCCAAAACAAGCCCCAGATCTCCTCAGTACCCCCACCACAAGCCCAGCATCTCCAATAGAAGCCCCAGATCCCAAGCGCACTCGCACAGAACACCCAGCACCCCCAACACAAGGCCCCAGATCCCCTCAGCACTCCCACAAGCCCAAAACAACACACAACCCAGATCCCCTCAGCACCCCCAAAACAAGGCCCAGCACTCCAAAGACAAGGCCTAGCTCCCCTCAGCACCCCCATGACAAGCCCAACACCTCCAAAACAAGCCCCAGATCCCCTCAGCACTCCCACACGCCCAACACAACAAACACACAGCCCAGATCCCCTCCCCACACCCAACACAAGGCCCAGACCCCTCAGTACCCCCATGAAAAGCCCGACACCTCCAAAACAAGCCCCAGATCTCCTCAGTACTCCCAGAAGCTCAACACAACAAACACACAGCCCAAATCCACTCAGCACCCCGAAAACAAGACCCTGATCCCCTCTGCACTCCCAAAGGAAGGCTCAGCACCCCGAAAACAAGACCTGGCTTTCCTCAGCGCCCCCACGGCAAGCACAGCTGTCCCCAATACAAGGCCCAGATCCCCTCAGCACCCTGCCTGACAAGCCCAGCACCCCCAACACAACACCCAGATCCGCTCTGCACCCCCACGACAAGCCCCAAATCCCCTCAGCACCCCCACAAGCTCAACACAACAAACACACGGCCCACATCCCCTCAGCACCCCCAACACATGGCCCAGCACTCCCAAGACAAGGCCCAGACCCCTCAGTATCCCAGTATGACGAGCCCAACACCTCCAACACCATGCCCAGATCCCCTCAGCAACCCCACAACAAGCCCCAGATCCCCTCCGCACTCCCACAAGCTCAACAAAACAAACACACAGCCCAAATCCACTCAGCACCCCAGGACAAGGCCGAGACCCCTCAGTATCCCTATGACAAGCCCGACACCCCCAACACAAGGCCCAGCTCCCC
This sequence comes from Struthio camelus, assembly GCF_040807025.1. Lineage (NCBI taxonomy): Eukaryota > Metazoa > Chordata > Aves > Struthioniformes > Struthionidae > Struthio > Struthio camelus. The sequence continues at coordinate 4,197,884 of NC_090944.1, forward strand.
TCAGCACTCCCACAAGCCCAAAACAACAAACACACAGCCCACCCAGATCCCCTCAGCACTCCCTCGACAAGCCCAGCACCTCCAAAACAACGCCCAGATCCCCTCAGCAATCCCACCACAAGCCCAGCACCCGTAACACAATGCCCACTTCCCATCAGCAGCCCCACAACAAGCCCAGCACCCATAACAGAACGCCCAGATCCCTTCAGCACCCCCATAAGCCAAGCACCCACAACACAAGCCCAATATCGCCTCTGCACCCCCATAAGCCCAGCCCCCCAATACAAGGCCCAGATCCCCTCTGCACCCGCACCACAAGCCCCGCACCACCTACACAATGCCCAGATCCCCTCAGCACCCCCACGACAAGCCCAGCACCTCCAAAACAATGCCCAGATCCCCTCCGCACCCTACCAAGCCCAGCAAACCCAAAACAAGACCCTGATCCCTTTCAGTACCCTGAGAAACCCAGAAACCCCAACACAACGCCCAGATCCCCTCAGCACCCAAAATACTAGGACCAGGTCCCCTCAGCACCTGCAAAACAAGGTCTAGATCCCCTCAGCACTCCCAGAACAAGCCCAGAACGCTCAACACAAGGCCCACATCCCCTCATCACCCCCATGACAAGTTCAGCACTCCCAAAAAAAGAGATCCAGATCCCCTCAACAACCCCTCACGTCAAGCCCGGCGCCCCCAACACAACACCCAGATCACCTCAGGAACCCCAAAACATGGCCCAGCACCCCCAACAAAAGGCCCACATCCCCTCAAGATCCACACAAGAAAGGTCGAGATCCCCTCAGCACCCCCACAACAATCCCAGTACTCCCAATACAAGGCTCAGCTCCACTGAGCAGCCCAAAAACAAGCCTAGCACCACAAACACAACGCCCAGATCCCCTCAGCACCCCCACAACAACCCCACCACCCCCAACACAAGACTCAGTGACCCTCAGCACCCCCGCAACATGCCCAGCACCCCCAACACAACGCCGAGATCCTCTCAGCATTCCCACCACAAGCCCAGCACCCCCAACACAACGCCCAGATCCCCTCAGCACCCCCACCACAAGGCCCTGATCCCCTCTGCACTCCGAAAACACATCCAGCACCTCAAAAACAAGCCCCTGATCCCCTCAGTACCCCCAATACAAGGCCCCGATCTCCTGAGCACCCCCAACACAACGCCCAGATCCCCTCTGCACCCCCACCACAAGCCCAGCACCCCCAACACAATGCCCAGATTTCCTCTGCACCACGGAAAAAAAGGCCCAGCACCTCGAAAACATGGCCAGATCCCCTCAGCACCCCCACTACAAGCCCCGCACCTCCAAAACAATGCCCCGATCACCTCAGCAGCCGCACCACAAGCCCTGCACCCCCAACGCAATGCCCAGATCCCCTCAGCACCCCTACCACAAGCCCTGCACCCCCAACACAACGCCCCGATCCCCTCAGCAACCCCAAAACAAGGCCCACATCCCCTCAGCAAACCCATTACAAGAGCAGCTCCCCCGACACAAGGCCCACATCCCCTCAGCACCCCCAAAACAAGGCCCAGCAGCTCCAACACAACACCCAGCTCCCCTCTGCACTTCCACAAAAAGCCCAGCAGCCTGCATGACAAGCCCAGCACCTCGAAAACAAGCCCCATATTCCCTCAGCACCCCCACAAGAAGGCCCACATCCCCTCAGCACCCCGAACACAAGGCCCAGCACTCCCAAGACAAGGCCCAGACCCCTCAGTACCCCTACTACAAGCCCAGCCCCTCCACCACAATGCCCAGATCCCGTCAGCACGTCCACGACAAGCCCAGCGCACCCAACACAAGGCCCAGATCCCCTCAGCATCCTCCATCACAAGCCCAGCACCCCAAAAACAAGGCCCAGATCCCCTCAGCACTCCCACACGCCCCACACAACAAACACACGGCCCAGATCCCCTCCGCACCCCCAAAACAAGGCCCTGATCCCATCTGCACTCCCCAAACAAGGCCCAGCACTCCCACAACAAGCCCAGCACCCCCAGTGCAAGACCTAGCTCTCCTCAGCACCCCCACTACAAGCCCAGCACCCCCAACACAATGCCCAGATCCCCTCAGCACCCCCACCACAAGGCCCTGATCCCCTCTGCACTCCCAAAACACATCCAGCACCTCGAAAACCAGCCCCTGATCCCCTCAGTACCCGCAATACAAGGCCCCGATCTCCTCAGCACCCCGACCACAACGCCCAGAGCCCCTCTGCACCCCCACCACAAGCCCAGCACCCCCAACACAATGCCCAGATTTCCTCTGCACCACGGAAAAAAGGCCCAGCACCTCGAAAACAAGGCTCCGATCCCCTCAGCACCCCTACCACAAGCCCTGCACCCCCAACACAATGTCCCAGATCCCCTCAGCAACCCCAAAACAAGGCCCAGATCCCCTCAGCAAACCCATTACAAGACCAGCTCCCCTGACACAAGGCCCACATCCCCTCAGCACCCCCAAAATAAGGCCCAGCAACTCCAACACAACGCCCAGCTCCCCTCTGCACTTCCACAAAAAGCCCAGCAGCCTGCATGACAAGCCCAGCACCTCGAAAACAAGCCCCATATTCCCTCAGCACTCCCACCACAAGGCCCAGATCCCCTCAGCACCCCCAAAATAAGGCCAGTACGCGCAACACAAACCAGCACCTCGAAAACAAGCCCCAGATCCCCTCAGGACCCCCACAACAAGCCCAGATCCCCTCAGCACCCCCAAAACAAGGCCAGCACCCGCAACACAAGTCCAGCACCTCAAAAACAATGCCCAGATCCCCTAAGCACCCCCGATACACAGCCCAGATCCCCTAGGCACTCCCACACACCCAACACAACAAAAACACGGCCTGAATCACCTCAGCATCCCCACCACAAGCCCAGCACTCCAAAAACAACGCCCAGCACCCCCAACACAACGCCCCAATCCCCTCAGCAAACCCACCACAAGCCCTGCACCCCCAACGAAATGCCCAGACCCCCTAAGCAACCCCAAAACAGGGCCGATATCCCGTCAGCAAACCCCTTACAAGAACAGCTCCCCCGACACAAGGCCCACATCCCCTCAGGACCCTCAAAACAAGGCCCAGCACTCCCAAGACAAGGCCCAGACCCCTCAGTACCCCTACGACAAGCCCAGCCCCTCCACCACAATGCCCAGATCCCGTCAGCACCTGCACGACAAGCCCAGCACACCCAACACAAGCCCCAGATCCCTTCTGCACTCGCACAACAAGCCCAGCACCCCCAACACAAGGACCAGATCCCCTCAGCACCACTATGACAAGTCCCGCCCCCATAACACAAGGCCCTGATCCCCTCAGCACCCCTAAAACAAAGCCCAGCAACTCCAACACAACGCCCAGCTCCCCTCTGCACTTCCACAAAAAGCCCAGCAGCCTGCATGACAAGCCCAGCACCTCAAAACAAGCCCCATATTCCCTCAGCACCCCCACAAGAAGGTCCAGATCCCCTCAGCACCCCCATGACAAGCCCAGATCCCCTCTGCACTCCCACAAGCCCAACACAACAAACACACAGCCCAGATCCCCTCTGCACACCCATAACAGGCCCAACACCTCCAATACAAGCCCCAGATCCCCTCCGCACTGGCACAACACGCCCCGCACCCCTAACACAAGCCCAGATCCCCTCAGCACCACTATGACAAGTCCAGCACCCCCAACACAATGCCCAGATCCCCTCTGCACCCCCACAACAAAGCCCAGCACTTCAAAAACAATGCCCCGATCCCCTCAGCACCCCTACCACAAGCCCTGCACCCCCAACACAATGCCCCAGATCCCCTCAGAACCCCAAAACAAGGCCCACATCCCCTCAGCAAACCCATTACAAGACCAGCTCCCCCGACACAAGGCCCACATCCCCTCAGCACCCCCAAAACAAGGCCCAGCAACTCCAACACAACGCCCAGCTCCCCTCTGCACTTCCACAAAAAGCCCAGCAGCCTGCATGACAAGCCCAGCACCTCAAAACAAGCCCCATATTCCCTCAGCACCCCCACAAGAAGGTCCAGATCCCCTCAGCACCCCCATGACAAGCCCAGATCCCCTCTGCACTCCCACAAGCCCAAAACAACAAACAATGCCCAGATCCCCTCTGCACCCCCATAACAGGCCCAACACCTCCAATACAAGCCCCAGATCCCCTCCGCACTGGCACAACACGCCCCGCACCCCTAACAAAAGCCCAGATCCCCTCAGCACCACTATGACAAGTCCAGCACCCCCAACACAATGCCCAGATCCCCTCTGCACCCCCACAACAAAGCCCAGCACTTCAAAAACAATGCCCAGATCCCCTCAGCACCCCCATGACAAGCCCAGATCCCCTCTGCACTCCCACAAGCCCAACACAACAAACACACAGCCCAGATCCCCTCTGCACCCCCATAACAGGCCCAACACCTCCAATACAAGCCCCAGATCCCCTCCGCACTCGCACAACACGCCCAGCACCCCTAACAAAAGCCCAGATCCCCTCAGCACCACTATGACAAGTCCAGCACCTCAAAAACAATGCCCAGATCCCCTCTGCACCCCCAAAACAAGGCCAGCCCCCGCAACACAAGCCCAGCACCTCGAAAACAAGCCCAGATCCCCTCTGCACTCCCACAAGCTCAACGCAACAAACACAAAGCCCAGATCCCCTCAGCACCCCCAAGACAAGGCCCTGCACCCCCAAGACAAGGCCCAGACCCCTCAGTATCCCTATGACAAACCGACACCTCCAACACAAGGCCCAGATCCCCTCAGCACCCCCACCACAAGCCCAGCACTCCCACCACAATCCCAGCACTCCCAATACAAGGCCTAGATTCCCTCAGCACCACTACGACAAGCCCAGCAATCCCAAAACAAGGCCCAGACCACTCAGTACCCCCACGAAAAGACTAGCACCCCCAACACAACGCCCAGATCCCCTCAGCACCGCCCACCACAAGCCCAGCACCTCCAAAAGAATGATCAGATCCCCTCAGTACCCCCAAAACAAAGCCCAGCACCCCCAGCCCCACACCCAGATCCCGTTCAGTACCCTCATGACAAGACCAGCACCCCCAACACAATGCCCCAGATCCCCCAAAACAAGGCCCAGCACCTCCAACCAACGCCCAGCTCCCCTCTGCACCCCCAAAACAAGCCCAGCACCTTGAAAACAAGCCCAGATCCCCTTAGCAACCCCACAACAAGGCCCAGCAACTCCAACACAACGCCCAGCTCCCCTCTGCACCCCCACAGAAAGCCCTGCACCCGCAACACAAGCTCAACACCTCCAAGACAAGCCCCAGATGCCCTCAGCACTCCCACAAGCTCAACGCAACAAACACAAAGCCCAGATCCCCTCAGCAGCCCCACCACAAGCCCTGCACCCCCAACGCAATACCCAGATCCCCTCAGCACCCCCAACACAAGGCCCAGCACCCCCAACACAACGGCCCAGATTCCCTCAGCACCCCCAACACAAGGCCCAGCACTCCCAACACAAGGCCCAGCAACCCCAACACAAAGCTCAGACCTCTCAGCACCCCCACCAGAAGCCCAGCATCTCCAATACAAACTCCAGATGCCCTCAGCACTCCCACAAGCCCAACACAACAAACACACCGCCCAGATCTACTCAGCACCCCCAAAACAGGGCCCTGATCCCCTCTGCACTCCCAAAACAAGGCCCAGCACCCCGAAAACAAGACCTAGCTTTCCTCAGCACCCCCACAACAAGCCCTGCTCTCCCCAACACAAGGCCCAGATCCCCTCAGCACCCTGCATGACAAGCCCAGCAGTCCCAACACAATGTCCCGATCCCCTCAGCAGACCCACAAGCCCAGCACCCCAACACAAGGCCTGATCCCCCAAAACAAGCCCAGCAGCCCCATAAGAAAGGTCCAGATCCCCTCTGCACCCCCGCGACAAGCCTAGCACTTGCAACAAAAGGCTCAGCACCTCCTGCACAACGCCCAGATCCCCTAAGCACCACCATGACAACCCCAGCACCCGCAACACAAGGCTCAGCTCCACTGAGCAGCCCGAAAACAAACCTAGCACCCCCAACACAACAAGCAGATCCACTCAGCACTCCCAACACAAAGTTCAGTGACCCTCAGCACCCCCACAACAAGCCCAGCACCCCCAACACAAGGCCCAGGTCCCCTGAGCAAACCTATGACAAGACCAGCTCCCCCAAAGGGCACGGAGGAGCTGCCCTCCCTCACTCTCTGTGTGGCTCTTGTTGCCGCAGCCTCCTTGCTTCCCCCCCGGCAGACGGGGAGCTTTGGGCAGAGAGGCGGGAGGCAGGGTTAAGGGGAGGCCTTGGCTGCAGAGGTCTGCCCCTGCGGCAGGTGCTGGAATGGGGAGGGCACTAGTGTGTGCCTGTGGCCTGGGCAGATGCCCCAGGAGCAGGGGGAGGCGCAGGCCGGGGCAGAGCAGGATGCAGCCCAGAGGCAGAGAGGTGGGCATGGCCGTGCTGAGCTGCCGAGGCCAAGAAAGGATTGTGGTGGGGGCGCGTGCTGAAAAGAGGGCAACAGCAACATCTGCACTGCACAGGCAGAGCCGGATGGCTCTGTTTTGGTGAAAACGCACCTGTTCTTGTCATGGTGCAGTGATGAGCTGCAGAGCACAGCAAACAGAGGCAGCAAACAGATGCAGCAGTTTGCGCAGCAGTGTCTGGGCTCTGCCTGGGCCTTTTGTGGGCCTTGTTGGAAGTTGGGGAGGCTTTCTGGGGACCCCCGAGGAACTAGACAGTGCTTGCTGCTAGCAGGAAGGGAGAGCTAGGCAAGGACTACTGCAGGGGGCCTTGACTTAACTTCTCCTGGGAAGTTCTAGCTAGGTGGGGCTGCTGCTAACGAGCTCTCTGGGCTGGCCTGGTCAGAGGGAGTTGGGGCTTTTGTTTCAGGTGGCTCCTGATTGGGTGGGTCAAGCACCCTTGTGAGTCACTGCTGGGCAGAGGCCTATATAAGAGCCAGGCCTAGAGCCCAGCTCCCAGAGTGGGGCTGGCAGAGGCAGCAGTTTGGGCAGCAGGCAAAGAAGGTGCCTCTCCCTTTTCTGCAGTGGTGTGTCCTTCCCTGGGGCATGGTCATGACATGCTGCAGAGCACATTCCCCAGTGGCTGTTGGAGGTGCTGCCTCAGCTGTGTGTGAGGCTTCAACCCAGACAGACCCTCAGACAGCAGATGCAGCTCTGCAGGTGTCAGGCTGCAGGGAGTGCCTGGGGCCTTTCTGTGAGGCCTGGGCTGACAGTCAGCTCTCCTGTGCAAGGTGTGCTGTGGTTGACCCTTTGTATTGCCAGATAAAGGAGCTGGGGGAGGAAGTGAGCAGGAAGTTAGCAGTCCCTCTTCTAACCTCAACCATTCTGTGATTCTGTGAAACCTCCTGTTGTCCCCTGTGTCACAGAGAACACCACTAAAAGTACAGGATACAATGAGTTCTTTCAGAAGAAAGAACGTCTTCTTCCGGAGCTGGGAAAGGAGTTTTTTTTCAGCCATGAAGCTTGGCAAGACGCGTCCACCAAAGGATGATCATTGGAAGCAAGGTAGGTGCTGGGAGGAGGTTGTTCCCTGATCCAGTACTGCTGTTCCAGGAAAGCCCCTGGTCCCATCCACTTACGGATGAGACCCCCCCCCGGCTGCACCCCGTAAGTGGCACACATCAACGCTGTTGGTAACTCAGGGATTAGACAGGGAGCATTTGGTGGACAGGGTGAAGGCTGGAGAGAGGGTCTCCATGGGGGAATCTGGGAAGCAGGGATAGATGGAGAGAGCCTTACACTGAAGGCTTTGCCAGATCTCACCCGCTTTGTGAGATCATGGTGAAACCTGGAAGTCAGGTGGGCAGTTTCTGGCTTATTTTAAGGATTACTTGCAAGTGTAAGAGCAAAAAGCGTGATTTAGCCCTTTCACTGCTTCTCTGTGATGCATGGAGACCCGCATGAATAGCGTTGCAGCAGCACAGTGAGAGGTAGGGCTCTGTTGCCTCAAGGTTGTCCGTTCCAAGGTCTCGATACCTGCTACAGTGCTGAAATGGGACACCTTTCTGGAAAGGCAGAAGGTGGTTAGCGATCGGAAATTTGTTGTTGTTTCCATTCGGCTCAAACTATGATGTTTCAGTGACAAAGAAATTGGGGAATGCCTTTTTGTGGAGGAAGACCAAATGTTGCTTTAGATATTCTTCATGGGCAAATCTTTGTTGTTGTTCAGCCAGCTTTTAAGAGAAGAAAGGAGGGATTTGGCCTGAGACACTATAGAGGTAGAGGCCTTGGCAGACTGTAGAGGCATAATACTGAAACCTTGGTGATCTTCCTGCTCTCCCCAGTGAAAGGGTGTTCTTCTTGTGGTGGAGACTTCACCTAAGGTGATGAGGAAAGCCATCTGGGATGCAAAGGCATGAAAAGGCTGTACTTCCAGATTGTGGAGTACATTCACATGTAGATTTACCAGTGGTGGGGGAACAGTTGCAACAACTGTTCATGTGGTCATTGCCTCACAGCTGTGTGTATCCTTCCTCCCCCTTTGCCCTCCACAGGGCGTAGTCCTCCCAGCATCCCTCCTGAGTGGTGGTCTGCTTCTTTCTGCCATCCCAGGCAGATTGCCAGTTCTGCTCGGGTCAAACAAACCCACTGAATCACTGCAAGCAGAGCTGGGAAGGTGCTGGTCTGTCCCTCCACCCACACGTGGCAGGATGGAATCTGCTTAGGTCCCTCAGTGGAAATGAGGACACTCTTTTCACACACAACTTGCTGCCCCACCTAGGAAAGCTTTTCCTAGCATCCAGCCTAGATCCCCCTCACTTCAGCTGAGGCCCAAGGTTATTTCTGTATTATCTCACAGAACCGGGCCAGACTATGGTGAAGCAATTGATCCAAGTCTTGGATTAGCCACGAGGTAGGAAACCTGTTTCCCAAAAGCGATGTCTGTGCTCTATGCGTGGTTTTGGTAGTATTTCCCCCTGTGCCAACGAAACAAACCAGTGACCCTAAAGCAGCTCCCCACCTCCCTTCATCCTCAGCATTGCATCACCTTATGGCAGTTAGAGCTGCAGCACATGTTCACATGCTCTTTTACCTCGTGAAGTCTGCATTGCTCATTTGTCGGATTTCAGTTTTCCAAAGCTTATTGCCTTCATGAAACTGTGCTGGCACACAGCACAGGTGGAATAATGTGTCACGCTACGCAAACCTCTCTTAAAATCCATTTTAAACCAGGTTGTCTGTGGCCTGACCAGGTGACCACTGTTCTTTGTATTTCCAGGAGAGGTTGATAGGATGTATTGGTTACCTTTCTCGGAGTCTTCAATTATCCACCGAGTGGAAACAACAAGAGACGTTCTTTTGTCTGTGTGCCTTTATGCAGAGGAACCTGCTGTTTTGGAAGCAGAAGACCTGGGCCGAAAAGCCATGAGACTAGGAGGTGGACTGGACCCAGACACAGTCTCCTTGGCTTCCGTCATGGCTGTAACCACCAATGTCTCCAACAAGAGGTGAAGGCCAGATGTGAGCTTGTGCAAGCCAGGAGGTGATGGCAAACTCTCAGACGTGCCTGCTCCCCAGAGCCATGTGTCCCCTGAGCTGAGCTATGCTGGAAATCACGTTGCCCCATGCAACTGTTTTCAGAAACGCTTGAACAAAGAATGTTCAGTGGCATTTCACAGCCCCTGGAGTTTATATTCCTCTCATGCCAAGAGAGCTGGCACTGCGAGGAGTAACCCTGGGAAATGCTCTGTCACAGTCTGCAGTGAGTTCCTCTGTTGTTTGACGGAGGTCTTTTTTCCTGCCCTTTGGAAGGTCCAAGCCTGATATCAAAATGGAGCCGAGTGCTGGGAGGCCGATGGATTATCAGGTAGGTGACAACGCTGTGCCCCCAACTTCAGCTCGGGGGGTTCAGAGCCCAGAGAGAGACCATTTCACAGGGAGTGTTTAAGGGGAGGAAGAGGCGAGTTGAGAACTTTTCTTTCACACTTTCTTGGACCACAACTATCAGCAGAGTAGTTACTTGAGGAGCTGAATCTCTTAGTTGAAGCCTTTGTCCCCGATGGCCTGTGGGACAGCTCTGGGACCAGGAGGAAGGACTGACAGTCACTTGAGCAGGCCTAGGCTTGCTGGAGTCCCACTGAGGCTGTGCCTCCTCCCCGTGCAGCAGGTTATGGACCTTGGCATGGCATTGTTGGGAGCGAGTCCAGTGCAGGTTTCAATGTACTGTGCTCACAAAAGCAACTGACAATTTGTTTAAGTCTGAAGGCTGGCTCATGTGTGAACGACTGTTTCAGGTACTGTTCTGTAGGAGGATGACTTTCAAAAAGCTGGTGTTTAAATGCTAGAGTGATAAGCTATATCCCAAGTAGTTAACTGGATTTGCTGTCCATTGTGACAAGCCCAGAAAGCCCAGCTTAATCAGGGTTTGAAGCAGGCAATCTCCAACACAGTTCTCTTAATTTCCAAAGGCTTTCAGTACCTGTTTTAGTGTTCCCAATTGACGAGGCCTGGCTGGCAGTACTCGTTGGATTTCCTCTGGTAGGTTGGTGCCTGGTTGCTGTTATCTTGTTCCTCTTCTCGTTTTCACCGAGTCATGCTGATTCGGCAGCCGTTTACTTTTCTGTCCTTGCGTGTTAGCGCAGTAGCACGTTCCTAGGGATGTCTGGGAACAATGCAAATAATGATTTGTTGTTAAAGGTTTATTGTAGACCATATACGGCGTCCACTTCTAAATCCCATGAGAGACCAGTTGACATCAGAAGATGCAGTAGAGCAGTATGTGGAAGAGGTTTAATTATACGCATAAAAAGCCTAAAGCAAGTTGCGAGGACGACGAGGACTGAGTGTCCCTGGTTCGGGAATAGTATAATCAGAATGTAAGGAGAAGGAGGAAGGTGCAAGACAAATTATGTGCAAGACAGAGCAAGAGGTTCAGTTAATTGGCCAGTGCAAACAGGAGTATCACAAGGCTGGTTTTCATTGGGAATGGTGAGGGAACAGAGCGGTGACCTTAGCTGCTTACCTCCTCAGAAGGAGTCTGAGAGTATTCGCACCTACCTTGCTGCCCTTGAAATGAGGAAGGGATTTGAGCTGGGTTTGTTAAGCTGGTGCAGCTTTGGGTGAGGGGTAGGAGGTTGCATTTGCAGCTCAGCTCCTCTGCAGTAAGTCAGTTTGTGCAGCAATCAATGCCAGGCAGTCTTGTCCTCTTCTTTAGAGAGCTCAGCTGTCTTTTATCAGCTTCCTTTTCTGAGCGGTTTACCCCTTGTATTTTTTAGCAGAAGCAAGTTAAGCCAGTTAGGGCATCAGTAGCAGAGTGTCTGCTCCCGCAGCTTAGCTAAATCTGTTCAACTTTGTGCCTTACGTGCTCTTGGAGCAGAAGAGCCATCTGAACGGACAGGGCTGCTCTGATGCGCCTACCTCCCATGCCATGCCGCAGCTCTCTCAGGCTTGTAGGAGCAGCCCTGTCCCTTTTGTGTGATGAAGAGAGACTACCCAGCTGCCACCCCGGCACTGAAAGCACCTTGGAGAGGAGAGCCAGGTGGAGACACAGTTTAGGGCAGCCAAGGTGGAGGTCCATGAATCTCTCTCCCCAGGTCAGCATCACAGTCATTGAGGCACGGCAGCTGGTTGGGCTCAACATGGACCCCGTGGCCTGTGTGGAGGTTGGAGATGAAAAGAAATGCACGTCCATGAAGGACTCGACTAACTGCCCTTACTACAATGAGGTGAGCTGGATTTTTCCTGAGGTGCTGCTCCAGGCTCGTTGCTCCTCAAGGCCTACACTGCAGTTTGACAGCAAGTTACATTTATTTGACTTTGGTTTTTTTCTTTTTCTTCTGTTACCTTTTGCTGGAGTAAGATGAAATCACAAACCATGCAGAAGGAGGGATGAAACCTTGGCCCTCTGGTATTTTACAAAATGGTGACAAAGAACCAAAGCAAAACAAAACCCCTTACTTGATCAGTTTCAAATTAAATGATCCTGTGCCCACTTTCTGAGTCTTTCCAAGAAGTTAATGCTTTATTTCAGTTTCTCAGATCACTGATGCTGTCAGTTGTTGGGCTGACGTGGGTCCCTCTGCAGCTGTGACGTGAACTGCAGGCTGTTCCTCTGCCCAGACACGTCTCTGTTGGTGGGATATGGACCATAATGTTGTCCTTCAATTCAGGAGGAGCCCATGCCTGCTTCCCTGCTTTCACGCATGCTCCTTCTCTTTCAGTACTTTGTCTTTGATTTCCATGTTCCCCCAGATGTCGTGTTCGATAAGATCATCAAGCTGTCCGTAAGTGAGCGTGGTTGTGTTGCCCTTTTCAGTGGGCTTTGGTGGAAACCAACCCATTTTACTTACTTGTTGGGATGGATTTAAGACCCTTGATGATGCGAGACCTGTGGCAGGAGCGGAGGTGCTCAGTCCCTCTCTCTGAGCCCTCATGTCCTACGAGCCTCACCTCCTTTGCAGACCCCCCCAATCCCTCTGTCAGTGTCCTTATTGCTGCAGCCACACACCCCTCCACTCGTGTTCCCTCTGTGGCTGCTCTCTGGTATTTCCTAGCTAGGCAAAACTAAGCCTGTCTCAGGATGTCTCTTTAGGCTTGGGGAGAAGCAAGAGCTTCCTGAGGCTGCCAGTGGATTCCCTGAAGCATGAGGGTGGGTACAGCTCTTGAGGAAATTCAGAGTTGTAAATAATGAGAGCAAAACAGAGGCTCCAGCTCTCCCCAGAGCCGCAAAGGAAGACTAGGAAGGAGATTCATAGATTCACAGATCAAAGCAGGCTGGCTAGGAGCATCCACATCTATCCCATGCATAGTCTGGCTGTGTAATTTCTCCCAGGAAGGGAATTAAAGCATAGATTTCAAGCATCTTTGGGACACTTCCTTGAGGAGAATGTCTCAGTGTTTGGTGCCATAGTAGCTGGAACACTGCATCTTGTTTCAAAGATGGGGGTTTTTTTTACTTTTTTTTTCTGTTGAATCCAAGTGTACACTTGCTTGCAAGACTGCTAAACAAGAGCTGCCAACCACACTGTGCTTCACAAAGTGATTATATCTCCTGCCCGGACTAAGCAAGATGCATCAAATCCTTTAGAAGGGTTCAGTGTCAAACATTAGAAACAGCCCTACCCCTCCCAGCATGGCTGGGCACAGAAAAAGCTCTGACTTGTTGTTCTCCCTCGCTTTTCAGGTGATCCACTCAAAAAATCTCTTGCGCAGTGGGACTTTGGTAGGCTCCTTCAAGGTGGATGTTGGAACTGTTTACACCCAGCCTGGTATGTCACCACAATTTGCAAGGGGTCATATAGATGCCTACCTTCACCATCAAACAAATGTCTTTGCAAGGTAGCCAGGCAGTCACTAGTTTCCTTTGGCAACACTTAGTCAACTTAATTTTAGTATCCCAGGTGCAAGCATGTCATCTAGGCTCCTTCTGCAGTCAGAAAAGAGCCCTCAGCATCTCCAGAAGATGGTATATCCCATTCTAGGATAAGGCATAATGCACGCAGGTAGAATTGTCCTCAGATGTGCCATTCTCTCTCCACTGACCTCCTAAGAAGCTTAGATTAGCTTGCTTAGGCAAGATGTTGACCTTTCCGAGAGCTGAAGGTCTAGCCCTGTGTGGCTGGCCTTTAGACCAAGACAGGAAGATGCCCAGTGTGCAAAGAAAGAGAGGTTAATTAGAGCTTCTGTGAGAATGTCATGTTGCTCACTGACGATAAAGCCTGCCTTGACTTAGCACAGAGGGGCCCGATGAGTGCTACTAAAATCCACTGTGCTATCGTGGGCTTTGTTTAGAGGACCTCTGTTTCAGGGAAGCCTGTTTTATAGAACCATAAAAGAAATGTGGAAGCTTTCAGCATCCTGCACTCGCTGTGCGCAGCGAAAGCAGGCATGGTTGGGATTAGTATAAAGGAGGTCCAGAAGGGTCCCTGGAGAGGTCATTCAGTCCATACCCTTGCTCTTGGGAAGGATCAGCCCTACTCCGTGACAGGCTCCCCGCTGAGCTTCTGCCTGAAAAGTCACTGAATCAGTGAATCGTCTTGAACGTGTCTGGCAGACTGATGAAGCAAACCCGTCTGCAGGAGAGGAGACTAAGAAATGCCTGCTCTGTACAGAAGAGCATGGCTCCTTGGAGGGCCCAGGGCTTGCAGCATGCCAGCGTAAGGAACACCTGAAACTTCCCTTTAGAGAAGAGACATCCAGAATCACTGGGATCTTATCTTAGCTCATGCAGCTTTTTGTAGCACTCTGCCCCTCTGAAGAGTCCTGAGAGCTAAGTTTCCATTTCAGGGGGGCTCAGCAAACGATGCTGGAAGGGATCTGAAGAGAGCGTCTCTTCTGATGCACTCCACAGAAGGATGAGATCTTTCTCGCCCATCTGAGAGGCACCAGGCCTTAAAAATGTCCAGTGATGGAAACTCCACACCTCTACAGGCAGTTTATCCCATTGCTTCTCTGTCTCCAACATTGGGCAGATCCTCCCAATGGATTTTCAGGGGGTTCTGTCTGGAATTCCTCACACCTGGAGAGGTCTCTTTATGCATGCATGCAGGCTTCTGCAGTCAAGTGGACAGACATGCCCAGTGCTCGCAGTAATTCCTGTAATTGTGATAAATGTCTGTCTTGTTCCTTGGCTTTCAGAGCACCAGTTCTATCGCAAACGGGCCATCCTTTCTGACCCTGAGGGTCGGTCTCACTGCTGGACTTAAAGGTTATCTGGAGGGTGCCGTTGCCGTGGTAGGGAAAGGGGACAACATCAAGACACCACACAAAGCCAATGAGACAGATGAGGATGATATTGAGGGGTAAGGATTCGCAGAGCCAGTTTCCTGTATCCTTCCTTGGGAATGAGCTATGAGCTTTTCGTGTCACTTTATTTTGGATTATTCAGTAAGGACAGCATCCCTTCCCAATTAGGCTGACAGCCCCTCTAGTAGTCGTGCACTGCAATCAGAAGTGCCAACTAGATTGTTTCTCGGAAAGAGAAGAGTTGCTAGATTACTGATGCAAATCCTGGTCACATCACTACAGACCAGTCCTTTATATCAGTTCAGACCCTCTGCTGCTGGTTGTTCACTTGTGCATACCATCACCAGCCTGATGTGAACCAACATGATGTCCGTACTTTTTAGCTGTTGCTCCAGTTGGCCGTTGAATGGGAGCCACAGAAGTGAGGTTGAAGGGAAGATGGGAAATGATGGCTGAGGTCTCCCTACCCGCTGTAAGGACAGAGAGGGCACCAAGGGGCTTAAAGCAGCATGTGAACTCTTTTGGACTATTGTTCCATGCTGCAGTCATGCTCTTATCCCACTTTATTGTGGACAAAGTTCCTTTAGAACTGTTGTTCACGGCATCCTCTGTAGCTCTCGGGGAAGAGAGAAGAGGCAAGACCTGCCACGAGAAGCCATTTCATGGAGCTCAAGTTTCCTTCCAGTATAACCACTCCAGTTCTCCTTATACCCTGGCAGGGTATGAGGGCCTTTTCCAAAGGTAAAGGCCCTTCTAACATCCCATTCATCTGGGCTGCTGCAGATGTCTAAACTAGGTAGAGATTAGTCTTCCCCTCGGCTCCACTGCTGATAATGATTATATCCCTTTAGAAAGATGCAGGTTGTCTCTGAGGCACCTCAATGTGTTGCCATAAGGTTTCCCTTATGAAACCGCCCTTCCCCGTCCTGAATCGGGAGGGTGGGCAGGAACAGGACTATGATAAAATATAGGGCTGCAGAAATGGCTACCTTTCCACCTCCTCACAGCCTGTGCCCCACAAGGGGGGCAGCTTCTCCCTCTTCTGCAAGTCTCTCCCGACAAACCTGCCAGGCCCAGGAGCTGTTTTGAGTCCTGTTTTCTGATGCTGCAGGAACCTCCTCCTTCCAGATGGGGTCCCTCCGGAGCGGCAATGGGCTCGTTTCTACCTAAAGATCTATTGAGCTGAGGGGCTGCCCCGTATGAACACCAGCCTCGTGGCCAATGTGAAGAAGGCTCTCATTGGGGAGAGCAAGGACTTGGTGGACCCCGATGTGGAGGTGTTCTTTGCAGGGCAGAAGGTGGGTGATCTGCTTGCTATACTATTGTGACATGATAACGTGAGCAGGGCTAGCCATTATGCAGGTTTGGGACTACGTGGCCAAGGATGATCTCAGCTGTCCTGGCATGTAGATGTTGAACTGTGTGACAAAGCTGCTTGTTTGTCATGTGCCACGTTCCCTTCTCTTGCCCAGACTATGAGGGGGTTGCAGCAGTCTGCAGTCTCCAGCAGTCTCTATTTGGGAGAAGAAAGTCCCGAGCAGAACACGTGTTGCTATCATGGTCATTAGCAGGGGAGGAGTTGAGGTCTGAAAGAAGGTGGGTGGCTTGTGGGCTCAGACCCTTGTGAAACATGTGCTTTCTCCTCCCACTTGGCAGGGGAAGACATCTGTGCGGAAGAGCAGCTACGAGCCCCTCTGGAATGAGCAAATAGTCTTCACAGGAATGTTCCCCCCCATTGTGCAAGAGGATAAAGATCCAGGTCCGAGACTCTGACGAAGTCCATGATGTGGCCATTGGGACCCATTTCATTGATTGGCGGGAGGTCTCTAACGAAGGAGACAAAGGTAAAGCTAATATGAGGGGAGGACTGAGACACCCTCTTCATGGTAGAGAGAGAGGCTTCCCTTTGGCAGAGAGTTAGCAAAATAGCCCAGGCTCCTTCCCCAGCCCTGGAGACAGCTGCTCCTTGGTGGCCAGTAGGAGAGACCTTTATTCCCTGCAGTGGTTTTCTGAGATCACTGGGCACCCATTCCCTGAAAACCAAGTCCCATAACATGCCTCCAGTCAGAAACTTGAAAGAAAAGACACCCAAGAGCAACGGGCCCTTCCAGAAAATTCATGGCCATGAATGGATGAATATCTGACAGGCTCTCATGTTCACACAGACACACACATGCATGAATGCACACACACACAAATGCACTAGCGCACACGTGGACAGGACCAATGTAAAAGCAGAGAGGGCTCTATGAAGGTGGCTAATGAGGGTTTCTCCTCTCTGTTGCCTCATGCTGGGTGGCTTGCCCAACGGAGTAGTTGTGTGTGTCTTTGACGTGGTGAGCTGCACAATCCCCCTCACTGCTGTCACCACAAAATCATCTCCATGTATTGTTGCAAGTGTGTATTTTTCATGTGCACGCGCACGCACACATACGCATGCTCAATCCTGTAGTACAATACCCAGAGCAGGGAAGTGATGGCATTCCATGAGCCAGCTTGAGCCCTGAGACAAAGCCATGCCCTCCTTCTTGCACATCCCCTTCACTACGTGTGTGTCTGGTCTCCTGCAGGCTTCCTGCCCACCTTTGGTCGTGCCTGGGTGAACATGTACGGCTCCACTCGGAACTACACCCTGATGGATGAGCACCAAGATCTGAATGAGGGTCTGGGTGAAGGCATCTCTTTCCGGGCCAGGCTTTTGATAAGCCTTGTTGTGGAGATCTTGGAGATGAGTTGCTGACGTGAGTCTTCCCTGACCCTTTGGTTGCCAGTGACAAGTGCTGGGTGTTAGTGATAGTTTGCTCAGTCCCCTTGGTAGTTATGTCTGGCCTCATAGACTGAGGATTTTATTTGGTGTTGCACTAAAAGCACTGGATCCCCCAGCACAACAACAAATCTTGCAAAGATTTTTCAGGTTTTATGGTCATTCAAAAAGAACGTGCAGTGAGCCTAGACACCGAGTTCAGCCAGACACCTATCTCTTAGAAGGCCTGAGCAGAGGGAGAGAAAACCCTCGTAGTCTCCATGAAAACCTAGACAGTGGCACGTCCCCTTCATAGAGCCCGTGTAGGTGTTCAAGGTGCCGAATGTGGCCTTCTGGGACCCCCTGCCCTGTGGCTTGTTCTCCTAAGGGTCCATCCAGCTGACCTTAACCTTGTATCCTACTTGCCTGTTTTTTTTCCTGCAGAACTGTCCTGGGAAAATGGAGGAATTCTTCCTCTTTGGAGCCTTCCTGGAAGCTACCGTGATGGACAGGAAGATTGGTGACAAACCCATCAACTCTGAGGTCACAATAGGTTGGTGGTTTTCTGAGGAGGTTGGTTTTGAAACATGCCCGGCAGAGACTGCAGGAGCCAAGGCCAAAAGCAGGCTGTTTACCCCCTCTTTCCATGCTAACGTTTGACAGAGCATCCGAGGCTCTCAGTTTAGGAAGAAGGTGATGGCTACTTCATTGGCACAAGCCATGCGTGTCCCCAGATGAGCTCTTTGCTGCGTGATCTCCTGTCAGCAGTGGATCTGCTCCATCTCTCAGTTGAGAGCACCTGGCTTTGCGTTTCCAGAGGTTAACCACCAAAGGAAGGATGTATGTTTCTAATGGCTAGGAAGG
Organism: Struthio camelus; assembly: GCF_040807025.1. Classification (NCBI taxonomy): domain Eukaryota; kingdom Metazoa; phylum Chordata; class Aves; order Struthioniformes; family Struthionidae; genus Struthio; species Struthio camelus. The sequence goes on from NC_090944.1 coordinate 4,216,242, forward strand.
GGGCATGAGTAGAGGACAGATTTCTGTTGTTAGTTTGTAATCCCTGGTCAGGGTTTCAGAAAGCTGAACTCCACTGTCCCCCATGGTTCCTGCAGAGGAAGTTGCTCCCCAGCCTGAATTAAAGGCAGGTGACTGAGGCTGTTTAACCCCAGTGTGAGTTATAGCCCTGTGACTTCTTTCCTGAGGTAACTACGGGAACCAGATTGATGGCATGGCCAAGCCTACCTTGCGGAGGAAGAAAGATGGAGAGGATGGGGACGAAGCAGAGTCTGAGCTGCTGCAGAACTCAAGTGAGGAAGACGGTGATGAGGATGGAGAGCTGGTCTCCCTTTGCTCATCTCAACCCATGAAACCCCTGGTCACAGACAGGTAAGTGTGCCCTCCTGGCCACCAGAGGGCGGCCTTGCTGGGCATGGCAAGGGGAAAGTGAGGGAAGGGACATTGCAGTGTTGTAGTGAGGTAGGAGGGGTCTGTCTCCTGCCAGCAGCTGGGAAACAGAGAGGCAGTGTGCTCCCTTGCCTTGCAGGAGAGGGAATTAGCATCTGGTTTCTGAATGGTCTGTAGGCTGATGGGAGCAGCAGACCTAAAAGCTCGTGGGGAGAGATGTGACTTAGTTCCTTGTCCGAAGGTGTTGGCATGTGTGCCAGGTATCTGAGCTCCCCCGAGAGTCAGCAGAGATGGAGTCAGTGCAGTCCCAGGAACCTGGAGAGTCATTCAGCCAGCCAGCCCTAGGAGCAGCAGCAGCCGCCACTAGCTCTCCGTGCCCTGTGAAGGGAGCTTAGCTAACTGCTTGTAGAGACCCCATCTTGGGTATTACAGCTAAGAAGAGCTGAACACCCACCGCCATTGCCTACAGTGCTGAGCACTCTTGTCGATTGCCTGTTGTCTCATAAAGGTTGAGTTGACCTCTCAGCCTACCCTACAGAGGGCCCCTCTCATCTACGCGGCCAGTTGTGCCCAGCGCTCCTAGCTATCCACACCTTTAACGCTCTACCTCTGTGGCAAATTAGGGGAAAGTTAACCAGTGGATTCAAAAATCATTGGTTGGCATTAAAAAAAGCAGATGGACTGCTGCACATGCAAGTTTCAGACATTCAGAAAACCAGCCTAAAAGACAGGTCCCTGCCTAGGACCCTTTGATGCCACAGCAAATGTGTGAATGCACAAACGCACTTCTGCCCATCAGGGAGGAAAGAGGGAGGGAGGTACCTGGGCTTTGCGTCTTTGATTTCTCTAGCTGCCTGACATGTGAAAGCATCCTGGAGACCGTTTAGAGATTGGCAAAAAGTCTACCTTGAAATAAGGCATAGATTTCAGTAATTAAGGTAATTTGTGCTGGGGCAAGGTGCATTTGGAATCGCTTGGGATCTGAAAAGCTAGCCGAGGTCACAAACACAGAGAGGGGCGGATGCAGAAACTGCTGGAGGAAGTTCATGAGAATGGGTTAGCAGGAGTTTGGGGTAAAAGTCTTAAAATCCTTTCAGTGTCTAGATTTGTAGCTTCTCTCTCTCTTTTGGTCAGTCTGTCTATTCCCATTCCCTCTAACTATTGGCATGCCTCGTTCTCGTGTGTCAGTGTCAGAGAATCAGGATATGGGGAAAGTAGATCCTATTCCTGGGACTGTGCCAAAACTGGTGAGTTTCACTGGGCAGATGAGTTCTGTTCTCTCTGCTTCAGGTTCTCCCTCTGTAGAATTGAGGCAATTCTTTGCGATGTGCAGGTAGAAATTACCCTAACAGACAGGTGATCCAGACAGCTGCAAATGTGAGTCTACTCGATGCTTTCTACCTGTGACGTGCCACTAGTGGGGCGTCCGGGATTCTTTTGTATTCTGGGGTTAGTTGCACTGAACTGGAGAGATGGTTCTTTGTCAGATGTAAGAATGTATTAGATCTAAGCGGTTCTGCACATATGACGGACACTGGACAACACTAAACCATGACCAGCAGACAATCTACAAGTATAACAAGGCTAAGAAGTATAGTAAGGAATCCAAAACCCCCACATATCAGAGCTCTATGGTTAAGCCTCGGAAGCCCAGTACAATGACTGCTCTTGGATGCACGGTATAATGACCGCTCTCGCCCTTTCCTTGTCCTTATGGGCCAGCCCTGCGGTATAGTTTTCCCCGGCTTGTTCTCACCACGCTCGAGCTGCGCCAAGAGGATTCAGGTTCTCTCTGGCAGTTGGCATCAGGGGCGTCCCCGCTGATGGGTGGGTTGTGGGGTCCGCAGGCCAGCTGACGGTGAGTCCGAGTCCACACAGAGGTATGTGGCTTGCTGTCTTTTATCCTTCCCGGGCTTAGTTCATTGATCAGTGCCAGACCATAGCTGGACAATGGAACGGATAGTCTTAGGTGATAACAGTAGGGATGCCAACAGGATGGTCAACAGGATGCTTATCAGTATATTCAGCAGCTATCAGTGTGCATGTTTAACAGTTGCACGTTTAACAGCTATCAGTGCGCACAGTCAGCAGCTATCAGTGCGCAATTCCAAGGTATCCAGATGCTTAGAGTGTGAGTCTGTGGTGTCCCTTCTCCTTTGCTGACTAGGTTTGCTCTGCACTCATGCTGTGCACTCATGAGGCTACGGCACCCCCACAGTGTGGTGGCTCTGGCCGTGGTGCACCCGGGGTTCCTAAACTCTTGGGGAGCACCCTAGAGCAAACCCCTCTTCTAGGGGCTGCACCATCCTGAGTCCCACACTTGCCTGTGTGGCGCCTATCACTACCGCAAGCACCTGGAGCTTCAGAAGGCTTTTCAGAAAGCCCAGAAGCAAATGGGATCAGGACCCAGGTCTTGGTGTGTCTAGGCTGCACGCCATCCCTGGCCAAGATTTGAATACAAAGGACTTGTACTCAGGAAGGCTAATCGGATTTAACCTGAGGAGATGTATTGGAAGTGGATTATTGTAACTATTATACCAGCAGATAGATGTTGCTAATCAAAATTAACTGACTGACTTAATTCAACTGGGAAATGGAAGAGACTAACCTGAATCAAGGCTGTTTGCATTCTAGATAGAACTGTCTGCCTGGGGTTGCTGCACTTGTTAAGCAGCCCATTGGGAAGGTGAATGCAGAAGGGAGATGGAAAGCACAGATGTTTTACAGAGCGTATTCCCCTGGGCTTTGCTTTTCCTACTCCCTTATCAGAGCACAGGGAGTTTCCCCATCAACTGTGGGACTCTGCTGACATCATCTGCCTAAAAATAACCCAGATAGCTTCACTTCATCTTGTGAAGCTGTTTTGTAACCTAAGGGTGATTCCAGTTGCAGCAGGATCTGCAGTGGCTTTATCCAGGGTGAATCCTGGCTCACAGCGGATGCTCAGGCTGCCTTGGGCAAACCAGAAGCGTGAACCTGTTCTGCAGGGCATGCCTGTGATTCTGGCTCTTCCCCCCGCCTTTTCTGTGCCATGACTATTGTCTCTCCATGCCACGTCCATCCCACAGACGAATGGAAATCTGGCAGCTCTGCAAACAGCAGAGACCTCTGCCTGTTGTGAAGGCCAGGGGGGTCTATAAGAAATGCTCGCTGGCTTTCAGAATAGGGTGTTAGTGCTTTGGTTTCACTTGTGCTCGCTCATGGTGTCTGCCTGCATGCGCTGTCACACTGGAGCACCTGGCCAATGCATGCAGCCCCAACCCTCCCTGGGCAGAGGCAGGGGTTAACCCAGGCAGGGCATGCCTGGGGGCAGTTTGGGTGGGCCTTGGCTGGGAGGGGAAAGTTTCCCCCAGGCATGGCTGGCCTAGCTGTGGGCTTGGGTGGGGACCGGTCTGGTGCTAGGAATCACAGAATGGTTGCGGTTGGAAGGGACCTCTGGGGATCATCTAGTCCAACCCCCACCTCTGCTCAACCAGGGTCACCTACAACATTTTTCCCAGGACTGTGTCCAGATGCTTTTGAATATCTCCAAGGAAGGAGACTCTGCAGTCTGTCTGGGCAACCTGGTCCCGTGCTCTGTCACCCTCACAGTCAACAAGTTTTTCTTCCTATTCATATGGAACTTCCTGTGCTTCAGTTTGTGCCTGTTGCCTCTCGTCCTGTCGCTGGGCACCACGCAGAAGAGTCTGGCCTCCTCCTCTCGACGCCCTCCCTTCAGATACTTGTCCACATTGATGAGATTCCCCCTCAATTTTTTCTTCTGCAGGCTGAAGAGTCCCAGCTCCCTCAGCCTTTCCTCCTAGGGGAGATGCTCCAGTCCCTTCATCATCGTACTGGCCCTTTGCTGGACTCACTCCAGGAGCTCCATGTCTCTCTTGTATTGGGGAGCCCAGATGTGGACACAGTACTCCAGATGCGGAAGGGTGCTAGGAGAGATGGAGTCTCTGTCCTTGAACGTGCAATTCATATATGCTACTCCCAGCGCCTTTCCTCTTGGCCTGACTTCATGTATATCCATTTCCCCATCCCAGCACTCTGACATGCTGGGAGAGGTGGGGGGCAATGGCCGTTCCTGTCTGGGAGTGGTCCTACCACAGAACATCCTTCTGCTTCCTGTTGCAGGAACTGCTTCCACCTGCCATACTTTGAGAAGAAGGCCTGCAGGTACATCAAGAGCTGGTGGCCAGACCAGCGCCGGAGACTGTATAATGCCACCATCATGGACAAGATTGCAGACAAGGTGGCCAGTAGGTGCTGGGGATGGAGCTGGCTCAGGGGATGGGGTAGGCCATTCCTGGCACATCCAGGCTCCCTGCATGTCTCTGCAGCTTGTTACAAAGCAGGGCCAGACCGTTGCAGAGAGCCTTTATCAAACTCATGCCAGGAAAGAGGAAGCTCCGCAATACTAAACACTCCACAGAATGAATGGCCAAACCCTGGGGGTTGAATGAATTTTGGTGTGGGTCAGACCCAGAGTGTCCCCCGGAAGGCTGAAGGAAGGTGGGAGACTTTACCTGCCTGGACTCCTGGAGTGAGCCCCTTTTGTGGCAGAGCCTCCTTTGTAGCCTGAACTGATTGCTGAGGAGCCTTTGTGATGCCTGCAGGTGGAGAGAGGTGAAATTCACATCAACTGAAGCCAGCCTCCCCCAGCCAAACATGTGCCAGAGCTGAGCTCTGAGGCAGGAAAGCCTGGGGAAGAAGCAGGTGTGTGCTATTGGCAGTGCCAGGGCTGCTCTTCATGGAGTGGCTGTGGTGCTAAACCTCAGCCTGCTGTGGGGCTCTGCTCCACTGCCCCCTTCACTGCTTCCCCCCCATTGCCATTCCAGGAGGAAGGCCTCAGTGATGTGCAGGAAACGATCAAGACGGAGAAGCCACAGCTGGAGCGCTGGCTCCGAGGGGTCCTGGAGGAGCTGAGCAGTGGGTGCTTGTGAGTAAAAGACTAGCAAAAGCTGCCCACCACAGACCTGTGCTCTCAGCCAGGATATGGGCAAGATCATGGGACTGAGAGCATGAGCTCCCCTTGCGTTATGCTCCGAGATGATAGGCAATCATTTTCTTGGCTTAGCACACCACCATATTGATTGCCTTCTGCCTTGGAGCATGGGCGAGGTGGTACTCGCCTCTGAATTCCAAAGACCCCCAGCCAGTGATGAAAGCCACACAGACTCAGTCTTGTGGCCTCCACAGGCTAGTGCCTGAGTGGTACCTTCTCCTCATGCACGTCATTGAGTGCTGGGTGTAAATAGGCCACTTGGCTGCGATTGCAGCGCACACTGAAAGAACAAGGGCGCTTCCGTGTAGGCAAGTGCCCTACTGCTAGCAGAGATCCAGCCTGGCAAGGCTGCTTGCAGAGAGCCAGCAGGCTCTCGCAGGATTCATGCTGACGAGCTTTTCCATCAGGCGCTTTGTGACCTTAGCTGACAAGGACCGGCACCACTCTTCCCGCACGAGGCTGGATCGAGAAAGACTCGAGTCCTGCATGAGGGAGCTGGTAAGTGTGATTCAGCTGGGGAGGAAGATTCGGGAATGGGGCTGGTCCCCATCAATGCGGCGGGGAACCTTGGTCCTTAGGGGTCTTGACTTCCAGTCTCTGCGGATTGGTGGTTTGAGGTTTATTGCTAAAGAGGGGGACCCAAGAGCACTTCCTGTCTTGCACAGGTCCCACATGACCCTTGGGTCCACACCACTACGTCCCCTCCATCACGCTCTGCTTTTCATTGGGAAGAAATCCCGGAGTGCAGAAAAGGAGTCGCTTTATTGTCAAAGAGTTCAGGAGAGGGGAAAGCAGGAATGTAGGGGACCCTGCCGAGTATAGATGCTGCAGGGCTAGCTCTAGCCTGGGTATTTGGAGCTGGTAGGCCAACGTATTGGAAAGGAGCTGTGCAAAGACCAAGTGGTTTATCCAGCTGACGCAATGAAGCTTCATTAGCCAGCTGCATACAACAGAGTGATGAATGTGACCTGTGGAAGCCTCTATGTCCCCTCTTCTGAACTGCCAGATGCTGATTTGTAGTGGAGTCAGGGAAAGGGGAGAGGCTATGCTTAAGACAAGGCTTGAAGCCACTGCAAAATGCCATAAGCACAACTGACACCTCTCTGTCCCATGGCAGGCCCTGCTGGGGCAGAAACCTCTGTGCTGTGGGACCCTTCCTATATCCTGCTGAGGTTAACAAAGGGGCGCCAGAAGTACCATTATCTGGATGCACATGGCAGGACTAAGGCATTTGTGTCCTCACCACGCCTTCCTAAACGCAGGGAGACCTGTCTGCTGCTTTTGCCTTCTCTGTGCTCCATTGTGCTCTCATTCACAATGTGTCCTGGGCTCCCTTTTAATCACAGGAAAACATGGGTCAGCAAGCCATGACTCTGTGCTCGCAGGTGAAGTACACCACCATGAAAGACAAGGTGAAGCTGGTGCAAAACTTCCTCCAGAAACTCTGGTTGTTAGCTGATGAGGTGAGTTGCCCTCCACAGGGAGAGTGCCTGTTAGCTGGGTCAGCTTATGGGCAAATCCTGCGTGCAGGAGAGTTCCCTGGTGAGACAGGTCTTCTGCAAGGAGCCAGTCCAAGAAGAAAAGACCTTTGTTGGGCTCTGCTCCTTTTCTAAAGGACCTGTATGTTCCTCCTGTGTCAAGACAGGTGCTTAGACCTCTCTTCAGACCACCTAATAGAAGTGCTCAGCCAAGGCAGCATGACCACTTCCCTCCACTGACTACACCAGTTATATCTAGTGTGCTAATTAACCAGTCTGTGGTGGGAACTGAGCCCTGTCTGTCCATCCTGGTGCACCGTGAGCCCAAGCCAAAATGCCCAGCCCTAACCCGTCCGCAGGTGAGGCCAGGCTTAGCCCTGGACAGGGCATCCCTGGAGCTGGTTGGAGGGACCCCTTGAGGTGGGGGCGTTTCCCAGCCTGGCCCAGGGCCTGAGGCAGGGCCCTGGCCTGAAATAGGTCACCAGTATACTTTTCACCATCTGGCAACTTTGCATAGTCTGTCTATAACCTGCCCCGTGCCTCCCAGGTTTGCCTATACGCTCCTGGATTGGGAAGGATGAGCATTAATATAAGTTGAAGAGCCCTTCCCAGACAGTAACAGAACTGGGTCCTCTTGCAGTTGAGCTAGAGGATGGTTTTGCCTGCCTTGAGCCGTGACAAGGCTGTGCAATTCCCCAGGGGAGCAGCCCCCAGAAGGTGGCAAATGTCCACCCAATATTGAAGTGAGCAGCCTGCAGCCATCTCTGATTTTTGCTAAGTAGAGAAAAATGTTAAGTAGATAGCTCTTTGGAGAGCTTTCAGATGAAGCCATCTAATTATTATCACTGCGGTGTATTCTTGCTTCACTCCACCTCATGGGTGACAGTTAATAGCCGAATATGTTAGAGCTGCTCACAAAATTTCCAAAAAGATGCTATATCTGCAAAATCTTTTGTTCCTTCCTGCAGAAAATTGCAGTTCCTCTGAAATTCGTGCAGTTTCTACCTGGGTCTGTGTGCCTGCAGCCATTTGGGGTTATTGGTCCACGTGGAAGTTGTAGTTTTGGCACTTGCTGTTCTCATTTGCCAATATAGGCGAGGCTCCTAGGCTTGGTGAAATAGCCCTTTATAAAGTAACTCTTTCCTCTGCTTTGGCTTGCCACAGCAGAAAATAAAGCAGGCTCTAAGGCATGATAGGAGATGTCCAGAGAGGGAGCTGCTTCCATTGTAGGGAATGGAAGTGCAGGGCACCTGCCCTACAGTCCTTGTGGGCACTGAACTAAGAGAAAGGGAAAATCTTCAGCCTTCCAATCTGGAGTTATCCATGGCTAAGCTCCAGGGATGCATCCCAAGCTGTCTCACTTCCCCCTCTCTCTGTCACAGAGAAGCAGGTGTTTGAGCTGCGAGCCCACATGTACCAGGCCAGGAGTTTGTTTGCTGCTGACAGTAGTGGCCTTTTGGCTCCCTTTGCCCGAGTCGTCTTCCTCCCCCAGAGCCAATGCACCGAGGTGAACACTATTTCCTGACCTGGAGGAGTGGGCAATCCCTGGGGTTGAATGTGGTACTTGTCCTATCATCTGTCCATCCTGCTGCCCTGCCATGGGGCTGGGTCTCCTGACTCCTGCAGAATCATGGATCAGGTTGACCGTGGGGTCCTGGGGTGCGAAAGCAGCCATAGCACTGGGGCCTGACTATCTATCTCGAGCAACCTTGCACTCAAAGGAAGCCTGCTGGAAGTCTCTTCCCCAGCTGCAGGCAAGTCCAACAGCCCTTTCACCGCATGTCCCTGGGCACAAGCACACAGCCACCCCGTTTCTGTGTGACTGAGCTTTCAGCTGCCTGGTGAAGAGAAACTGGACCCTACAGGAAGCAGGAGGTGTTTCTGTGCCATCTCTTCCTGTGCTGAAGGCTGCTGAGCTTTAGCAAACCTTGTGGAAGCTAGGAATAATTTGTGCCTGCCTGCTGTTTTTTCCTGGGAGAGTCCATGGGAGATGCGCTATGGCTCGCTTGCCTGCAGAGCAAGCGCCAGCCTACGGGTGCTGCCAGCACTGAAGTTGCAGCCTGTGGCCTGGCTCAGACAGGCCAGGCCTGGGGTCATTCACAGAAATGGGGTCATCCCTGTGGCTGCCCCTTTGCAGGGTACTGTTTTGTCCTGATTTGACAGAAGGAAGCAGATGCTCAGGCAGAGAAAATTAGACCATCAGAGCAAGGGGTGAACTCTGGGAGCTGCAAGTATCTTGGGTCAAGATCTGCCAAGCGAGTTAGACCTGTAATTCCCCTTCCTTTGGATCAGGCTTCAGATCCTAATGTGGCTCTTTCCCATCTCTTGCCCCATAAGCCATCAACCCTCTAATGGGTTTAGCCCCAGGTGCCTTCACAGTATGATCCAGTAAATATCTGTGATCCAAAGCACTGCTTGGCAATAGCATTAATACCCAATAGATGGCAGACTGCCACAGTGTCCGCATCTGCATCAGAGCTGCCTCAATTCTCTGAATAAGCAGTGGGGAGAAAAGGACCTTTAAAAGACAAAATACATCTCATCTATTTTAGCCATACACCTTAGGAAGAGTCAATCGGTGCCATAAAGAGATTTCTTTTCTCTCCCCTCCCTAGTCAGGGATTCTGGGGTGCCTACCATGAAGTAAGGGAGCCTTTATGTTGTGGACATGCAATGTGACCCAAGATAAATCCCCTCATATTTTCAAAGTAACCTCCCCACTGCTCGCAGCACTGCAAAAAGTCCTGGTGCAGGAAAACGGAGATCAATATCCTCTCTGCTCCCGTTGTTCAGAGCCTTAGGCCCTGGCTGCTACTCCTAGCTGTAGTGGTAAATGCTGTTTCTGTTCCTCCAGGTTCTCAATGAAAGCCTTTGCCCAAGCTGGGACCAGCTGCTGGTCTTTGACAATGTGGAGCTATACGGAGAAGCTCACGAAATGCGGGACGACCCTCCCATAGTTGTCATTGAGATCTATGAGCAGGACCCAGTGGTAAGATGAATCTCAGCAGAGGAAAGCATTTCTGATTCAGGTACTGAGATCACTCCTGGCAAGGCAGCTGGTGCAGCAGATGTGAGAAGAAGTGCTTTTCCTGACCTGTGGAAGATGTTTCCTCCCTGTTTCCCAGGGCACAGAAGAAACTAGGAGCCTCTGCTGCTAATTGATCTCTTGCACTCGTTGGTGTCTTATGTTAGGAGCCAGAAGCAAGAGTTCAGGTGAGGCTGGAGGCAAGGATATATTACTGTAGTCTCTCCCTGTAGAGCAGTGCTCAGTCCTGGCCTCATTGCTGCCCCAACCCTGGGCCACCTCCTTCACCTTCCTTAAAGAAGTTGGTGCATTAGGAAAGGCCTCGTGGATGGAAAGGCACCAGTGAAAGGTGGCACTGAGCTTTGGTCACGTACGTGCAGCAGACTGATCCTGTTCTGCCCATACTGGGGAGTGCTGTGGGGCTAACTGTGGAGACCTTTGGTTGGTCTCTCAAGGCAGACAAGAAGCCCCGTGCTAAAAACCCGAGTGCTGTCTTTGCCTGGCCAGGGCAAAGCTGACTTGATGGGCTGCACCTTTGCCCAACCTGTGGTGAAGATGTCAGATGAACAGTACTGCCCTCCACGGTTCCCTCCGCAGCTGGAGTGCTACCAGATATACCGGGGCAACTCCACAGCAGGCGACCTGCTGGCTGCCTTTGAGCTACTGCAGGTAGCAGCTGGACAGAGCCATCCCAGACCGAGGGAGGGAAGAGAGCGGGAGGGGGTGTGGGGGAGAACCGCGTTTAATCCACGCTTCTGTTTCTGAGGTGCTGCAAAGAGTGGTTAGTTCATGCATCCTAGAAAAGCTAGCAGGGTGTAGTATAGCTACTCGCAGCTCAGTGTGAGGGCAGCTCCTGCAGAGTTATGCTGGTGTGCAATGAATGCCAGCTTCTTTCTGGCAGAGAACCCTACTAAAGCGTTGCAGCAGCACAAACTCTCTGCAACATCCCTGGGCTATGGAAGCTGTCATTGGGAGTCTTGGTTCTCTCAAGAGATGTCAATGGGAAGGTCCCAGGTAAAAGGGGTGTGAGTTCTCATAGAGGAAGATGGTGTATGCTAAGCATCTTTGACAAGGAGCTCAGGGTGGGGCTAATCTCTCTCTGTAGGTATCCCTCTCTTTCCATTGACTAGACAGAGCAGGAGATGCCTGGAGTGGTTGAAGGTGGTGGAGTAGAGACCTGCTGGCTTTGCTCAGGCTTTGAGCTGGCCAAAGCCTGTCCGTATCAGCCTGTCAGCTGCACTAGTGGGTGGGCTTGGAAGTTTGCTTTGCTGCTGAATGTGCCCTGTGTGGAAGCATAGCACCACCTCTTGTGCTCCTATGAACACCTTTTCCCAAAGTGCCTGTACTGTACAGTCAGTGGATTGCTGAATCGTCTAAGACTCTACAGACCCAGTGTGGGAGAGCAGGGTGTGCCGGTTCCCCCAGTTCAAAAAAGCAGACCTTAATCCGTGATGCATCTCTTCCAGATTGGAGCTGGGGGCAAGTCAGACCTGCCTCGTGTCGATGGACCCCCAGGCATTGACAGGGGTCCCATCCTGCCAGTGCCACTGGGGATTCGTCTGGTGCTGAGTAAATACAGAGTGGAGGCAAATGCGTTGACAGCAGAGGGGTTTGTCTTGGGGCGCCAGACTTGAATGCTGCGCAGCCAGATGGCTACACAGCAGAAGGTACTGTGTTGTCATGGCCTCGACCAGATCCCATTATGAGGGCTCCATCTGTTAGGCGAGGGTGATGTAAGGCAGAAGACTCTGTCAGTGGGTGTTTGAAGGCCAGGAGGGATCTTAGAGGTTCTGATGACAAGTTAAGCACCTACAGCCAGATGTTTGGATTGCAAGGACCTGCCTGTACTAGCTGCACAGGGAGTTAAGCTGCAGCAGCCCTAAAAAAAAAAAAAAAAAACCAGGATGACTGGATTAGTACTTGCTTTCTTTCTTAACTGTGGGCACCATAGCAAGCCTAGGAGCTGCAGTAGAGGGCACTTGGTCTGAAATTCAGAGGAATGCACATTAGGGGTGTACACCTACACCTGAAGTAGTCACGCTGACTCTCCCTTAGTATCGGTGGGAGGGGAAAAACCCAAGATTGGTAGCCTGAAGCTCATTTGACCTATCTTGGACCTCAAGGACAGGATGCCTGCTGCTTCTCTCTAGTGAGATATGGTGACACATCCATCAGGGCTCCTCACCCTAGGCTGACTTGGTAGACAATGGTGATGTGGGCAATAGAGACAGTGAGGTTTGGTGCATGACTCACCCGGCTGTTGTAGGTGTTTCTGCTAGGAGGAGATGCTGCTGATCGGATCCCCAGGGGCTCTAAAGAGATCCTACGTCCACGTTTTGCAGACTTTTTCATCTGGTCAAAGAAATACTATTCCTCTGGTGCGCAGTGTGAATATGGCCATGGGGGGACAGGAGGTGGAAAAAGCTCGTTTCAGGGGGACTTTTAATCATGGTGTTGGTCTCTTATCCCAAGAAAGGAAAGGGGAGGAGGCAGTCATTTCCCTGTTTCTGACAAAATGCTGCCAGTGCTGAATGAAGAGCCACTGCAGATGGGCTAAACTAAACTGATGTGGTCCTGCTCTATGGAGTCTGAGGGCAGAAGAGGGCTAGGAGAGGAGTGCTGAGGGCATCGGAAAGGAGATGTTAGGCTGTTGCAGGTGAGTCATGGGGTGGTTTGTGTGGGGTCAGTGAGAGAGCATGCTGCATGCCAGAGCCGCATGGAGAAGGAAAAGAAGCTTGAGGGCTCCATTGCTGCCCAGGTGATTTTGTGTGCCGTGAGGGATCCTTGCTCCCAGGGGATGAGGAAAGCCAACTCCTTTGGCTCCAGCAAAGAGGTCTGGCAGCAGTTGGGGGCAGTTCTTCTCACCTGTATGCCTTTCCTCCTCCTGCTGCCCTAGATGTTGTTCTGGGGACTCAGAGACCTGAAGAGAGTGAACGTGGCTCAGGTGGAGCGGCCCCGTGTGGACATTGAGTGTGCTGGAAAGGGGGTCCAGTCAGCTCTCATCCAGAACTACAAGAAAAGCGCCAACTTCAGCCCTTTAGTCAAGCGGTTGGGAGTGGTGAGTGTTGCCTCTTTCCTCTGAGCCCTTGGCCAAAATCCAGGCTTGGCTGGAGCTCAAATTGTGGCTGCTGGCCCCTTGCTTCCGTTTGCCCACGATAGTAAAGGAAGTGATCTCCAGCCTAGTTGGGGATCCCCTTTCTGTGATGGCTCCCAGGCCCAGCTCTGCTGGAGTTACATGAGACCTCTTCCTCCAACATGATCTCTCTTTGAGTCCCTACTGGCAACCACCACAATAGACATGCTGTAGCCTACATGCAGCCCTTGATAACCAGGACCCCTTTGCTTCCAGGACCTCCCAGAGAATGAACTGCTTCACCCGCCCCTCCACATCCGAGTGGTGGAGTGCCGGGCTTTTGGGCGTTATACCCTAGTGGGGTCCCGTGCTGTCAGCTCCGTCTGAAAGTTCATCTGTCGCCCACCAGAGAAGGCGGCCCACCATTGGAATATGACAGGTACCAGGCTTGGGCCAAGAGGGACAGGCTGGTGTGGGTCATTGGTGGGGCACCGCACACAAGTGAGCGATACAGAAAAGAAGGGAGATGGGTAGTGGGTTGTAAGGACTATGGGCCATTGTCTGCTTGGTTGTTAAATGAATTAGGATTCAAGGTTCACATCGAGGGGTTGGGAAGCCGTGGGGGCATGAGGTCATCGTTGCCTTTTGATTGGTTTGATCCATGGGTCTCACTGTGATAACTGCCTACTCTTCCTGACACCTGTCAGACAAGAAAGCCTGGTTCACCACTAACATAGCTGTGTTTCCGTGGCTCTACAATCTCCAACTGTTCCTCAGGACTGGGAGATGAATTTGCTCAGGACAGACAGCTCAGGCTCCCGTGGAAGAGATATAGTCAATACACTTAATGCAGCCTGGAGGGCTGGACTCATTGTTGTGTCATTGCAAGTAGCTTTTCTGTCCAGGGCACGGGCCTTGTGCTCTAGACTAGACTGAATTACTTAGATCTCTGGCGATTATAACGAGAGCCTGGGATGGCTTGCTTAGGTGGAGGTGCCTTCCCTGTGGACGTTTATAGCAAGGAGACCTGAAAAGTCATGGGGACAGCAGCAAGACCAGCAGTGTTCCTGGCACTGAGGTGGCCAGTGTTTGAATCCCAACCAGTGTACTAATTTCCGTGCTTTGGTCCTTCTCTGAACAAGAGGGTCACACGCCACTCCTGTCTGAATCCTGTAGGATCGCACTTGAGCTCTCAGTTTCCACTCTGCACTATCCTTTCTCTCTTGTTGTCTGTCTTTCTCTGTCCTCTGTCCAGTTGAACTGCTCAATGGCTCTCTGGCAATGACCAACAGAGGTCCTCCCTCTTGCCCCACGGGGGAGCTTGTTGTCAAGGTGGAACCTGAGGTTCCCATCAAGAAGATGGAGACCATGGTGAAGCTGGAAGCTGTGAGTATCCGTGTGTCAGCACTACTTTAGCATGTCTGTCTTCACTGCATTGTCAATAACTGGGTGATCCCCCCGCAAGCAGAGGCCACCTTGTGCTGTTGGGCATGTAGTTGGACTGATGCCTGGAATTAAAGGCCTTGGGGTCATAGTTAGTTGCACTAATCAGTCACGTCCTGTCCTGTCCTGGCTGAACTCAGCTGGTGCTTGCTGCCCCAAGACAGCCTGTCCTGGGCTAAGAAAATGAGGTATTTGTACGTTTTCCTGTGAAGACAGTTAAATAGGAATGAGCCCCCATGAGCATAACCCTGCCCCTATGTTGCTCTGTCTGAACCATCGTTCTGTGAATGGTGCAGACTCGAGATGCATGCACCTCAGATGCATGTGGCACGGGGCTGATCCAGGCACACAGAGTCATCCTGATGCAGGCAGAGCCCTCTAGACCTACTGGGTCTGCCCTGAAAAATCAGCAGTCTGCACATGGGACAAGCAACGTGTCCCCGAGGAGTCAGACTTTGCTCACGTGTTGAATAAGCCTGTCACCGTTTTCTTGCCCAGAATGGAAATTGGAGCACCCTCCTGTAGCTGTCTACTCCAGAGCGCTCTCTACCAAAAGAAATGCCTGTCTCTCTACAGGAAGCCCTTTGTAGGGACATGTCCTCCTCTGCAGGCAAGCAGCATGTGTGCATGCATGTGCCTATGGGCACATTGCGGGCTCCAAATGTGCATGCATATCCATGGCCCCTCATGGACACATTTACAGAAAGACCACAGCACATACAAAGCCACTTCTGCACAGATGCACATGTGCATAAACACACACACACCTGTACAACCCACAAGTCCTTGGTGGATTTACAAATGCACCTCTACCTAGAGTTCCTAGCAGGTGCACAAAAAACTCTTGTCACTTGCATTTGCATTCACAAGGAGTCTGTTGGCCCAGCTGTGTTCAAGAGGACCCCCAGAGCATGTGTGCATGTGTGAAAAGCCCTGGCATGCACATGCTTCTTGGCTTCGGGAAATGTACCACAAAAACTTGCAAACCTCCTTAGCTAGACAAAAAGAAGCTCCAAGGGAGCAAAGCAGTCTTTATCCATACTGAAGGCCCAGGTATCTTTCCAGGCCCGTGCTCTCATTGTTTGGGATTGGGGTTCTTCATTAGCAGAGCTCTCCCAAGAGGAGATGGGTTTGATGTGTCCCAGCAGACGTCTCCCTTGTATGTAGAGCTTCCCAGCCAGGGCTGTTCCTTCAAGGCCTTTGCTTCCTGCAACCGTGGGGAGCTGTTTGTGACTTCTCGCAGCTCACTGTGCACGTGTGTGTCTGTGTGCATTTGTACTCTGCTGCCTTTTGGCGGTGCAGTTGCCCACTAGCCTGCTGTTCCCTCTCCCTGTTCCCTTTTAGCCCTGGCGGCAGAACTCGGATGCAGTGGTGAAGGTGGAGGTGGTAAGTGACGGATCTGCTTCCGAGCATAGTTGGGCTGGGAGGAGCAGGAGAGACAGCACCCTGCGAGTGTGCATGATGATTATTCCCACCACAACTATGTGGTTGTGGTACCACCTCCCAAAGGCTTAATGGTGAGGCACTGAGCGGGCTCAGGATACCTTGCTGGGACAGGGGGGCCTGGTACCATGTAAGCTTCAGGTGCTTCAGCCTGGGAAATGCATGAGTGAAAGGGATGGTGGAAAAGGGATGAGGACATCTCTGGTTTAGGACTCTGACACTGTCTCTCTGGAGCCTTGGGCAGCTCCCTTTGCTACTCAGAGCCTGTTGTAAAAGGTGGCAGGTGCTAATGATACAGGGTTCTGCCTTCTCAAGGGATTTACCTATCACCTTGGCCCTTTGAGAGACATCTTGCTTCCATCTGATCCCTCTTCTTCTCTGTCTTTGCTTCCTTTGTTCCTGCAGTCTGAGGAAGAGAAGGAGAAAAGGAAGAAGAAGAAGAAAGGAGGAGGAGGAGAGGAAGGAGAAGAGGAGGAGCCGGATGAGAGCATGCTGGACTGGTGGTCCAAGTATTTTGCTTCAATTGAGAGCAGTGGAGGGGTGCATGTAGGGGGGTGCAGGAAGATGTTCCCTGCCTGCAAGGTCTCGGCTATTTCCAGCAGAACAGCACAGTCCCAACATCTGTTGGGACAGCACAGCAGTGGACTGCTTTTGAAATGCAAACAGTGCCCATTCCCAGCACTAAGGCTGGGACCACTGGCCTAAGGAAGGAGGGGAAGTATGTGTATTGAAGTCCCCATCCCCGGTGTGAAAAATGGGGTGGTAGAAAAGCAGCGATCAGCTGCTGTTTCTGCCTATTGCCTCCCTGATCATTGCCGAGCTGGTAAGGGGCACGTGGGCTTGCACCAGCCAGGTGCTCATTCCGTTTCCCTTTCTGGTACCAGCCCAGTCGTCTTCCCAGTGTCTCAGCTGCGAACTGCCCAAGTGCACAAGGATGCCATGCAAACATAGACACGTCCTCCTGCCCCATCCCCTGCGAGAGAGACTCCCTCGCACACAGTCCTGCTCATGGCTGAGCCCTGCCTTTGTGAGAATTCCTGCTCACGTACCAGTGCTGAAAAATTGTACAGTGAGGGAGAGGGTGTTTCTTTTCTCTTGTGGGGCCTGATCCTCCGCTGTTACACAGAACCACCTAAAACTAAAGGCTCTTTGCACTGGCAACATCCCTGGCCTTGGGAACTGCTCCTTGGATACCCTAGAGCCATCCCTACTTGCCTGGGCTCTGTCCAGCTTCCTGGATGGACACACAATTTAAACAAGTGCAAGAGAGGTAAAAGTGCTTTAGCTGTCAATAGGCTGTTCTTGCAGAGACCGGGGCAGCCTTGTGGCCAAAGGCTTGGGGCCATGCTGCTTTTCTCGCCAGCCTTGCCTGACTGTCAACCAGGCTTTCACCTGGCAGAGCTGAACAGGGTTTCTTTTCCTTGAGTGTACTTATTTTGTGTCTCGTTTGTATTCAGAGCACAGTTATTTAGCAGCGTCACTGTTGAAGACTGTGTTGAACAACTTTGATTTCTCCAGTTTGGCTAGATCCTAGCTCCCTGCTCAAAGGAGAAAGGGAGAGCTGCGACCCCTAAGCTAGGCACTTTCAATGAGCACAGAGAGCTCAGTGCAACTGGCCACTCGTTGTTCATTTCGTTTCTCCCCCAGCAACTTTGGCAGCAGGAAGCAGCTGCAGCAGAAGCAGAGGAGGAGGAGGGAATGGAGACTGCTGAGGGTGAGCTGTTTGCAAGCAAGGGAGGAAACGGGGCAGGGAAGGGTAGGACCAGAGTTCCTTTTGGTGCTTGGGCACCCAATTCCGAGCATGCAATTGCTCTTCTGCTCAGTCAGATACTCGTGCTGTGTTGCATATCTCCAGGCGGGATCAATTTTTGTGAATGCAGACCTGGTATGGATTGTGTTGGGCTGACGTATCAGGCTGCAAATGCCAGGGGACTCCCAGTCCGAGTGTGGCATTGTGGCAGCCTCCAGCTCATCCCTGCTGGAAGGAAGGCTGTGTGGAAGTAATGAGATTAGTGACTAGGATCTGTGTTATTGACTGAAGGCATTTTTGTGCCTTCAGAAGTTAGTAGTCGCATCCCCTTGCCCATGCGTTTATAGAGCTGCAAGGCTGTGTGCTCAAAGTCTATTGAGAACACCAAGGCACAGATACTTTAATATCACATTTGCAGGGTTTTCCCTCGTCACCATGAGGGAGGCTTTATGGAGGCCTCCTTTTGCCCCAGTTTTGCCAGGGAAGAGTCCACTAGGCAAGATGTTTGGGATCCATCTAACCTGACTGCTTTTATCTTCAGTGTAAAGCTGAAGAGTGATCTGTTTAAAAAAAAAAGTGTAATCTGGAAGTGTAGTCTGTGATCTAAAGCTGAAAGTGTAGTCTGTGTTCTGGTTTTCTAGGATGGGCAGTAGAGAAAGCTATGCCTTTCAGGGCCGGTTCTCTGACCTATTTTAGATACTGTCCTGAGATGAAGTGTGCCCTAAGAGCGTTTTTCTCTCAAGGAGTCTGGGGGACAGTAGCTCAGATGGGGCATTGCAGATGCCTCAAGCTGGGTGAGGCCAATTTCATACCAAGAGTACTATGGGCTGTGAACATGAGTGAGCTGGGACCTGCTGTCCAAGGGTGACCTTGTCCACCCTGCAGGCTCTTTGGCAGTCCCTGGTAAGCAGGGCTGGTGAGTGTTTCCCTGAGGAGCCATGATTGGCCAGCTCAGTCATGAAGACTGAGATGGGAATGGGCAGAGGGAGAAGGTTAGGAGCCTCTGCGTAGGGGCTCAGCAAAGGGCCACCCTATGGACTAAATGGGCAGTGGAGTAAAGAAGGGTAGCAGCAGATAGCACTGAGTTCCCAGCGCTGCCTGCTTCCCCTGCTCTCCATAGGTCGTGAATTCAGAGGAGAGGGGGTGGTTGTCCTGTTCGTGCAGACTCCATTAGGTGGGAAAAATAGAGAGTCTGGCTTCTGTTGGAAGACTAGCCTTTGTATCATGAGAAAGATGAGGCCAGGTGCTGCTGAGCTTGGCGATGACTCTGAGCAGCTTCTGCCTGGGCTTGCTGTAGTAGCAGAGCTGTTGGGGGGGGGTGTCCTTGTATGCCTCCTCGTTCTCTGTCAGTCATTCTGAGCAGGGTTCATTTTCCCCTTTTACACTGCCCTTCCTTCCTGCTTTCCTCTTCCCCATTAAAGGTTTATCTGTTGTCATCTGTCTGTTCTCATCTGCCTTGCGCAGCAGCCATGAAAGCTGGCGGGATAGAGGCAGTGAGGGCTGGGGATTGCACATGAGTGGGAGAAGCGTGCAGTGTTGTGCAGCCTCCTTTGAGCATGCCTTTCTAGGTAGACTGTACTGTGTCCTTGGCTGGTGACTGCTCTGAAGAGAGCGAGATCGTAAGAGCCTGTTGTTGCAGCTAGTCATTGGCGTCACCCTTGAAGAGCAGCAGTCTGTGCTTTGGCACTGAGCTTCAAGCATTGTCACCTCAGCCACACCTAGGCAGGGGTTTTGCTCTGCAAGCTGCGCACATGTCAGGGGTCTAGGCACAGGAAGTATTCTCTTCCATGGGCGCACCTAGCAGGGCCCAGCCAGGTGCCCTTGATGTTTTTCACTCCCTTCTCTTTTCTCCAACGCCATTGCTGTCAGCTTCAAAGGACGTAGCGGAGACCAGAGTGAGATGGGGAAATGAGTCCTTCAGGGAAGACTGGGAAGGGTGTTGTACTAGCAGCCCAGCAGGACAAGTGGAAAGAAGACAAGAAGGTGCTATGGGCAGGATCAGATATTTTCAGTGCTGTTGAAACTAGGCAGAGCCTAGGCTCTCAGTCCATGTTTCGTAGTCCTCCAAATGACTCCTGCTCGGGTCAACTGTGGGAGTTCCCTACGCAGAGATCTGTGGGCTCCTGGAAATGCTGTGAGCTGGGTAGCAATGGCCAGAGCTGAGGAAAGAGAGGAGAGAGGTTGAAGGGTTTCTGTGGGACTGAGATGGGAATTGCAGGCAGTAGCAGCTGTCAGCTTTCATGTTCCTCTTGTTTGAGTGCCTGTGATCATGTTCCCCTTCCCTGTCTTCCTCCGCTCCACCTCACCCTCGTTTCCATCTCCTCCATCCCCATTGCTTCCCCTTGGACTCAGAAATCAAACCGGATGACTCTCCCATGGAAGGCTCCAAGGGTCAGGCGAAGAGCAAGGAGAAGCAGCAGTGAGCCGCTGAGCTTCTGAGCTTCCTGAGAAGCAGAACAAGCGGAAGATTGATGAACTGAAGGTATGTGTGTTGGCAGGGGGAGGAGGAGGCTCTGCCTGCTCAGCAGCAGGATGGAAGTCGGATCCTAGCCATGTGGAAAACACAGTGGAAAACACCCCTGCTGGATGCATCTCACCTGTGTGAGGGGTATCTAGCACTAGGTGAGATGAGCCTTGGGACTGTCAAATTCTCTGCATAGACGGAGAGTTCAGGGTAACTAGCTTTGCAGGAAAGGACCTGGGATCTTGGGGACAGGAAAAGTCAGCAGTGAACCCTTCTAGCAGTGAAGGCCAAGTGCATGCTGGGCTGTGTTAGCAAGAGTTGGCCAACGAGTTGAGGGGAGGGATTCTTCCCCTCTTTCTGGCACTTGTCAGATCCCTTCTGGCTTCTCTGTCCTGACTGGTGCTCCCCAGCACAAGGAAGACACTGACCTACTGCAGTGAGTCCAGTGGTGGAAGCCACCAGGCTGGTCACAGGTCTGGAGGACGTGGCATACAAGAAGAGGAAGAGGCTGAGAGCTGGGTTTGTTCAGCTTGGAGAGGAGAAGGTGAATGGGGGATTGAATTGTCATCTTCAGGTACCTGATGGTACATGGCAGGGGGATATGGCAGAGGA
This sequence comes from Struthio camelus, assembly GCF_040807025.1. NCBI lineage: Eukaryota > Metazoa > Chordata > Aves > Struthioniformes > Struthionidae > Struthio > Struthio camelus. The sequence goes on from NC_090944.1 coordinate 4,236,910, forward strand.
CAAAGGAGAGTGCAGAAGGAAATGGACGCAAGATGCAGCAAAGGAAATTCCTGTTGGACATAAAGCATCATTTGTTTCCTACAATGAACTGATTCATCATGAGTGTGCTGCAACTTTGCAGAGCTCTCCGTCCTTGGAGACATGGGCGCTTGACCCTGGGCAAGCTTCTCTAACTTTGAATGCCAGTGGTCCCTTCCCACCTCGGTTCCCATATGACTGTATGATTTGTCCATCCAGAGATGCCCCCATTTGATCAGGCAGCTCCCATGTTCAGCCAGTGGATGTCTAAAGCTCCTGAGGTGACTGGCATCCTGAGTGCCCCAAACAGCTGCTGTATGTGGGGCTGAAACCCAACATGCCTCATGGCAGCAGGAATCACAGCCATCACTGTATGTAGTTCTTGGAGGGGTTTGTCCCACACAATGCAGCTGGAACCAGAAGTACTTGCAGGAATTGCAGGGGAGAAAAAACCAAAGGTGGGGGGAGCTATGATTTGCTCTCTGTAACTGCACTGAAGGATCAGGCAATCGTGTAGCTTAATGAGTAGTATGAGAAAGGCATCAACTTGGTCTTGAGAGTGGAGGAAGAAGTTCTAAGTTGGTGAGAACACCCTCCCCACGGTGGAATCAGAGTCTACAGCTATAGTAGGAGATGGATCAGGGCCAGGCATTGCCCATCAGCAACCCAAACCAGGACCCTGGCGCCAGGCCTGGCGCCAGGGCTCCAGGCCAATGTGCCCAGCCCCATCCCACTGCTGGGCAGGGGCAGGGAATAGCCTGGGGCAAGGCTATCCCATGGGCAGTTTGGATGGGCCCTGGGTGGGGGAGAGTTTCCTGTGGGCCATAGCCAGCCTGGCCAAGACTCAGTGCAGGAAAGGGCCCTGGTTCAGGTTAGTGGTCCATGGACTTTACTGTATTATAATCTGTGACTCTGGGCCTGAGAAGGAATTTGAACCCGGATTATACACGTAAGGGGAATAGCTACACAGCCCATTCAGCTGAGGTTCCCTCCTATACATGATCAGTTTGGGAAGGTGCTTATGTCATCAAGGTCTGACCCAATGACCTGGAGATCCCTTTGCATCCTAGAGAATTAGTCACTGGGAACGGTGATGTCCATGATCTCTTTGATTGTCCTTGGGTAACCACTGGATCTTATCTTTTTTTTTTTTTTTCTTTTTAAACTGCTCCCCTCTAATTTTGTGTCATCACAGGTCTTCAACAAAGAGCTGGAAAGAGAGTTTGATAACTTTGAGGACTGGCTGCACACCTTCAACCTGCTCCGTGGAAAGACCGGGGACAATGATGACAACGCCAACAGAAGAGGAGCGGCTAGTGGGGAGGCTCAAAGTGAGTGTGGCTGCTGAGTTGGGTCAGGGCAGGGACAGCTTGGGAAAGGCTTGCCTATAGGGTTCTCTCCTGAAGGTGCATTAGCTGAAAGGAGGTTGGATGTAAGAGAGACCAATTTGCATTGACTCAACCACATCTCCTTGCAGGGGAGGGTAAGCCTCCAAGGATAGCCCCAGGAGTCAGATGCCTCCACAGAGTGCATTGCAGAGGGCAGTCCTTTGCAGCAACCAGATCTTTCGTGATTCCTACAGAAGGCCAAGGGCAAAGCAGATCCTCTTTATCACCCGCTGTGGATATAAGTCATGCCTGGAGTTATCTTTGCAGACTATTTTTCACCAGTAGCACGGAGCTGCCTGCCATGTTGCACCAATGCATGCAAGTTAAACTCTTGCTGGAGGGAGTGATCAGACGGTCAGGGAGCATGGAAATGAACTGTTTCACGTGGTAGTTCCTGGATTTCCCAGCCCCTGCCTTGACAGCACCTTTTATTTCCATTGCTCTTGGTTTTCTGCCAGTTGTATTCCTGGAATTCCCTGCCTGTGAGCACCTTGCTAGTCTGATTCCTCTGCAGGTGTCCTTCACGTTGTCCAGTTGCTCTGCTCAGGGTTGTATCCTCTGCAGGGGGTGCTTGTGAGGCAGAGGAAGCTTCCAGACCTCGCCTGTCTACTACAGCACAGGGCTAGAAACAAGGAGAGAAAGTGGGCTCTCAGGAAGGGTGGTTTGGGATGGGTCTGCTCGCTCTGAGCCTCGGGAGCAGCAGGACTACTGAGGCCGTGCACTCCCTTGTGCTAGGGCTCCATCTGTGTCTACAAAGTGCCGCTCCGTGATGATATGGGCAAGGAGGCAGGATACGACCCCGACTTGGGCATGTTCCAGGGGATCGCCAGCAATGACCCCATCAATGTGCTGGTCCGAGTCTCTGTTGTTCGGGTGAGTATAACCATGTTGTATGCCAAGGCGTGATGCTGTGTTCCCTTACAGTGCTCGCACCCAGAGCTGGTGCTGAAGCTGCAGAGAAGTTGACTTTTAGTTCTTGGTGCTGTTGGTGCCAGCATCCACCTGATAGCAGATGGCACCAAGGTCAAGGATGCAGCATGAGGACTAAAGCAGCTCACTGATGGGCCCTTGAAAGGGGCGTCTTCCTAGCTTTGTGCTCTCCCCATTGGGATACTAAGCCTGTGTGAGGTCCAGACACCTGGCCTACAGGATGGATGGAGGTGTCCGTTGTAGTGCTCAACTTCAGAGAAGAATTTGGATCAGCCCAGACTACGAGACTCTGGTTCTTTACATAATCCCCTTTAGATAATCAATGAGGCATGTGCTGAGCAAACCAGGAGGAGGCAGGGATTAGTAGATCTGGCTGAAGGGCCTGTCACCTTGTGGGACACATGCCGAGTGATAATCAATGTGGTCCAGCTAATGCCTGTCTCTTTATATGGAGTGCACTCTGGAAAAAGTCCTTCTTGACCTCCATTCTTATGTCAAGATAAGATATCTTGAGAAATCTCAGCCCTGCTGGAAGCACCTGGGTGGCTCTTTGCCAACCCCTTGTCCCTGTTGTTTTATAAATGCAACCTACTTTCACCTACGTTTCCCACTAACCTGGTTTCCCATCCAGTGCTACATCTCATTGCCCTGAGAAGGGGATAGCAGGTGAGATTGCAATCCCAGAATCACAAAATCACTGAATGGTTGAAGTTGGAAGGGACCTCTGGAGATCATCTAGTCCAACTCCCCCCGCTCAACCAGGGTCACCTACAGCATGTTGCGTAGAATTGTGTCCAGATGGCTTTTGAATATCTTCAAGGAAGGAGACTCCACAGCCTCTCTGGGCAACCTGCTCCAGTGCTCAGTTACCCTCCCAGGAAAGAAGTATTTCCTCATGTTCAGACAGAACTTCCTATGTTTCAGGTTGTGCCCGTTGCCTCTTGTCCTGTTGCTGGGCACCATGGAGAAGAGTCTGGCCCCGTCTTCCTGTCACCCTCCCTTCACATGCTTAGACTCATTGATGAGACTCCCCTCTCAGTCTTCTCTTCTGCAGGCTGAAGAGTAGCAGCGCTCTCAGCCTTTCGTCCTAGGAGAGATGCTCCAGGCCCTTCCTCATCTTAGTGGCCCTTTGCTGGACTCACTCCAGGAGCTCCATGTCTGTCTTGTACTGGGGAGCCCAGCACTAGACACACCACCCGAGGTGTGGTCTCAGCAGGGCTGAGGAGAGGGGGAGGCCCTCACCTCCCTCCACCTGCTAGCAACACTCTTCCTAAGGCTGCCCAGGGTACCATTGACCTTGTTGGCCACAAGGGCATATTGCTGGCTTATAGTCAACTTGTTGTCCACCAGGACTCCCAGGTCCTTCTCTGCAGAGCTGCTTTCCAGGAGGTCAACCCCGAGCCTGTCCTGGTGCCCATGCACCATGCACCAGGTTATTCCTCCCCAGGTGCAGGACCCTGCACTGGCCTTTGTTGAATGTCATGAGGCTCCTCTCTGCCCAACTCTCCAGCCTGTCCAGGTCCCTCGCAATGGCAGCACAGCCTTCTGGTGTGTCAGCCGCTCCTCCTAGTTTAGCATCCTCAGCAAACTTGCTGAGGAGGCACTCTGTCCTTTCATCCAGGTCACTGAGGAATAAGTTGAACAAGACTGGACCCAGTATTGACCCCTGGGGCACACTGCTCGTTATAGACCTCCAACTAGACTCTGAACTGGAGAGATTGAGGATACTTACCCCTGCTTGCGGGGGCTACTTACAGAAGCCCGTGGCCCTAACAAATCCATGGAGGGAAAGAGAGGCGGAGGGATGTCTTCTGGACATCTCAGTCAGGTTTCTGCTGAGGGTCTCTAGCTAGAGGAACCTGCGTCTTTCCACTGATGAGAGAGAAGCCAAAGGAGACTGTGACTATGTCTTTCCGAAGGGGACACAGCCACTTGGGCTTGACCTGAGTCAGCCCAGACCAACACACCTAGCCCCACTACATGCCTAGGCAGGGACATAGGTTAGCAGAAGGCAGGACTGATCCCTGGTTTAAATTGAGTCCCTATATTTAGGTGACCTTATAAAAGGACTTGGGCACACAGCTATGGCCAGGTAAGGCCAGCTGGTCTCAGGGATGGAGAATAGGGACTGTCCCTGACTGGGCTGACCTATCTTATCTTTTCCCTACAGGCCACAGAGCTGCCCCCAGCTGACATCAATGGGAAAGCTGATCCTTATATTGCCATCGAGCTGGGGAAGACAAACATCAAAGATGAGGAGAACTACATCTCCCAACAGTTGAATCCTGTCTTTGGCGAGTGAGTTGCCCCAGCCCTGTTACCTGTCTTCACCCTGAAGAGTGAGCTAGGCTCACCAGCCCTTGGGCCTGCACCCTACCCATCCCATAGCCCCAGCTTGGGGTCAAAAGATGGGACTGATCGCCCTGAACTTTCCTTGGGTGCAGTGTAGCTGTCCCCATTGAAGTCATCTGTCCTGCTTTGTCAGCAGTCTCGTCAACGCTGTCAAGAGTGTTGAAGAGCTATCCGTATCTGGTCAAGATAGGTGCCTACTTTAGGAAGCGCTAGGCCTGGACCCAAGTAACAGCATCGCCGGCTCTCCAGTGACACACACATTTAGTTTCAGGGCTATTGGGACATCCACGTCAAGCGATCCTCATGATCGCTCTCCCTTCTAGGGCTGCTAGTTCAGAAGCAGTCCGCGCAGAGAATTAGTGACAACACGTAAGCTGAATGTACTGCAGTGGGAGGTGCAATTAAACACTGTCCAGAGACTGGAGCAGACCCACCTCACCCATGCATGTGTCTTGAGCGCCATCCAAACCCTTGGATGGCTACAGCCTGTTCTCCCTCTCCACCCTTTCTCCCGCCACAGGTCCTTTGACATTGAGGCCACCTTTCCCATGGAGTCCATGCTGAGGGTGGCGGTGTACGACTGGGACTTGGTGGGGACCGACGACCTCGTTGGAGAGACCAAGATTGACCTGGAGAACCACTACTACAGCAAGCACCGAGCTACTTGTGGGGTGTCACAGCCTTATGCCATGTATGAGCCAAGCTTTCCCTGTGCAACCTGGTGTCTGGACCCGTGTCAGTTTCATCTTCCGCACTAGGCCTAGATCTCCTGTAGGGATCTCCCTCTTTCATTGCCTGATGATGAGGGAATCTGTGCTGTGCCCTCAGTCTTAACGTGGGCTTTGGGACCAGCACAGTGGGGTAGCAGGAGAGCAGGTTGTAAGCAGGAGCACAGGGCGGTGAGGAAGGGACTGAGGGGCATTGGTAGGTCTGGATATAGAAATGAAGAGGTTGCTGAAATAGCAGCTGGGCCGGAGCAGCAGAACTGAGCATCAGTAGCAAAGTGGAGGGCGCTGGGGATTGCAGGTCTGGGTCAGCACAGAGTGAAGGGCCTGGGCTGGAAAGGTATCGGCAAAGCATAGAGTTTGGGCACGGATGGCCCTACCTTGCTCTGAAGTTTCACATGTGGAGCCTCAGATCCTTCCCCGATGAATCCTGGCTCCTGAGGGGCAGTAACATTTGCGTTTCTGGCAGATGGAAACAAAAATTCCTTCTTCCTCCAAGTCTGACCTTGTGCTCTTGTTCACAGACATGGGTATAACATGTGGCGTGACCCCATGAAGCCTTCCCAAATGCTGTGCAAGCTGTGCAAAGAGGGCCAAGTGGATGGGCCGCCCTTTGGTCCAGGAGGAAGAGTGAAAGTGGCCACGAGGGTCTTCAGTGGCGCCACGGAGATGGAGGATGAAAATGGTACGCACCCCATGGCGTGAAGGTGGGGAGGGGAGCAGGGGCATGGGGTGTCCCCTCATCATCCAGAACTGAATCCCATCACCCCCTGCAGTATTGCAATGTCTCTCCAGCCACCCCCTTGTGTGGGGCCTGCGTTATGTCACCAGCTAGACAGTGTCTTATAGACGACCCAGGTTGCTGTCAGAGTTACTGGTGAGCATCCACGGCATGGCATGACCAAAGCTGCCTTTGAAACCTTCCTGCTGGCAGTTTATGGCAAAGGACCAATGCAGATAGCCCATCCTGGCCCTTGCAGGGCTTAGGAAGCCACTGTCCATATAGCTGCATCCCCAAACAATGGTTGTGTCCAAATCACTCGTATATACGCAACACAGTTGAATGCAGACCAGGAGGAGTGCAGAGGAGGGGGGCAGCAGTGTCGGTGGATATAGAGCTTGTTGAGCGTGGGAAAATACAGGCTGGTAGGGGATCTGGACCTTCTCTGTGAGTGCCTAGGAGTAGAAAGGGGAGAAAGAGGAGTTAGGGAGTGTTGGTGCAAGAACAAAGTGGGCCCAAGGAGATGGAGAGGAGCAACTACTAGGCAGTTCTGCTGCCTTGAAGTTGGTAGGAGCTGGAAGAGGTAGCCAGCAGGAGCAGTGTGTGTGGCCTTGGGGAAGAGGATGTCAGCAGAAGTTTGCAAAGCCAGACTGGAGGTCCTGCTGTCAGTAGGAGGTTGGGTCCTGCTTGGGATTGTTTGCTGTCCCTGGTGTCTCTTCTGCCCAGTTCTCCACACTCAGTCCTCCCTTTACCCACACGGGACAGAAGAAGCAGGCAGAGGAGCGCCTAGCACTGAGCGTGCTGCACCACTGGGAAGACGTTCCACGCGCAGGCTGCAGGCTGGTCCCTGAGCACGAGGAGACGCATCCATTGCTGAACCCTGACAAGCCGGGCATTGAACAGGTCCCCGCAGCCCAAGATCCGGGGGAAGGGCAGGGCCTGCTTAGCCTCCAAGCAGGGAGAAGAGACCTCAGCTGGGCAGACAAGCTGCAACCCCCCTTGTCATGGGGAGCAGTGGGGAGGGAGGCAGCCTACGAAAAGTGGCACTTGGACATAGCAGTCCTTAACGCTCGGCCTGTTGAGCCCAGCTGACTAAATCTTCAATGCCTCTTCATCTTCAGCTGGCACCTATTTCATACCCCAAAGTCTCTGGGTCCCCTGCTTCCCCCCTGCCTGACATGTTCCCCATGGATATGCTGGCACCAGGCCCTGCCATTGATATTTCCCCCAGGAAACCAAAGAAGTAAGGAATCTGCCAGCCAACAAACCCCAGGGAAAACCCGTGGCTGGGGCTGGAGCCCTGCTTCCCCACTCTTCTACTGGTTCTCCATGGCCCACCTCAGCACAGCCATGTGCCTGGGACCCCCAACCAGACTGGCATGGCCAGAGATCCCAAGACTGGAGGCATCAAATGCTGTCTTCCGCTTCCCCAGAGGTTGTGGAGCTGCCCTTGCAGGGTGCTTCAGTTCCCATCTGTTCAGTTCCCTGCAGCTCCTCACCTCTCTGTGTCGGTCTAGACGAGGAGTTCAAATTGCTAGCTAGTGCCTGGTATGGGGAAGGGGGCAGACCAATGCAGCCAGCCCGAACGCAGCCCCAGGGGCAGGGGTTAGCCTAGGTCAGGGCGTCCACAGGCCCTTGGCTGGAGGGGAGAGTTTCCCAGTCTGGCTGGGGCTCTGGGCAAGGAAGGGCCCTGGCACCAGGCGGATCACTGGGAGAGACTTGGTAAAGGCAGGTAGGACAGAGCAGGCAGCAGACAGTGAACTAGAGAGTTCTCCTTCCCATTCCTGTCCTCTCCACCTCTGCCCTCCGATGCTCAGCCCCTCTAGGAGTCCTTTAGACAGAAGGAAGACATTGCGTTCCTCAGCATCCATGCTAGGCCAATTTTACCCAGCTAGACTGTGTCCTTGGGCCCCTTTTGCCCGTCCCCGGGGGCTGGGATGCAGAGGCCGTATTTGCATCCTCGTGGGAATCTCTTGCACTCCTGTGCTCAGTCGACTGGTGTTTGGCTCCAAAGCACAATGAAAGTGGAGACAATTTCCTCTGATCTCCGAGGGCCATAGCTTGGATGTGAAGAGCAGGGCAGGCAGCTGCAGGAAAGCTGAAGCCAGAGAAAGCTCTAGTTGCTGAAGCAGCCTGGAAAAAACAGAGGTTTATCTGCAATGCAGCCAGGGGCAGCCATGCTCAGTAGTGCCCCGTGTGCTGGAGTTGAGACATTCCTCCGGAGGGGCTGAAGGGAGGATTTCAATAGCCTTGAAAACACCAATGCACCCTTCCCTGTGGGGAAAATGGAGCAGGAAGGGCTATGGCTCTGGTCGCTCTGTTTTGGCAGGGATAAACGTGAGCTCCAGTCAAGTTACACATGGACACATCAGCCCATGTATGTCTTCACACGTGCACTGGAGAGCACCTGCGTGAGTGCCTGTGTCTGTAGGAAGATGCTGTATTTCAGCAAGGTTCTGCTGATGTATCATCCTCGGGATTTAACGCAGCTCCCCCCTCTTTGCCAGGAGTTTCAGCATGTAACACAAGCTGACGGTGTGGCCTGTTAGCTCTGAAGAGCATCCCTGTGTTGCTTGGACAAGTGCTAGGTGCTATAGAGGAACAGCACAGAGAAAGCCCCCCCCTGCCCTCCCCCGCAACAGGAGCAGGCAGGAGGGTGCTGGCACTGAAGATGGCAGGAATCTCACAGTTCCACAGGAGTCCCTGGCACTTGCAGCCATGTGATGTGATTGTGGCCACGTGGCTGCCTTTCTCTGCCACTGTCTTCCAGTCCTCTTCTAGCCCGTCCACACTGCAGCTGCTTCCAGTTCAAGGAAACTGGCTTCTGCTTTTCCTCTGGCAACTCCCACGGGAGCTGGTTTATCCATCAGCACAATTCCCAAGTGAACTGAGTGTGGCTGGGAAACCCCAGTTGCCTGCACACCAAAGGCAATGCTGGGAATATCTTACAGGCTCCAAACTTGCTGGAGTCCTAGGAAAGGCAGTGATGCCCGATGAAGTGACTGGGACACAAGAGCAGGTAGAGCCTTTGGAGCTGACTTCTGAAGGCAGGGGAAAATTGTCCTGTGTTTCCAGGAGGGTGGCCCGGTTGGGTAAGGTGGGGAAATGAGGAAAAGAGCTGTCTTCAGACTGTTTTGCAGGGCCAACAGACCCGCATTGTAACCACAAATGTACCTGAGACTAAGGCTGTGCTGTCTCCTAGAGCCTTTGGCTTGGGCCATGCAGCAGTTCAGAGTAGATGAAGGTAAAAGTCCCTTTGTTGCTCCTCTGACCCTGCCTGGGCTGCCTCCGAGCTGAGGCACCATTTCCCTCTGTGTTCCTGCCCTGTTGGTCCCTAGGACAAGACGGCTGCGAGTGGAGCCCTACAGTTGGCGTTCCTGCCGCCCTGTTTCCTGCAGCATCATCCCATTCCCTTCTGCCCACCCCATCTCCTCCTGCCCCTTCCCTCTGTTCCCCCCTCTGTGCCTCACCTCCTGGTCTCCCTTCCTGCTGCCAGATATGAGCTTAGAGTGATAGTGTGGAGCACAGATGAGGTCATCCTGGAGGACGATGACTACTTGACTGGCGAGAAATCCAGGGACGTTTTTGTCAGCGGGGTGTGTACGATGTGGCTGGCCAGTGCCACCACTTCCACTTCTCCTCGAGGTGGGGTCCTGGTGCTCACTTAGGCCCCAGGGCTGGTTTTGGAGAGGGGGGGTTCTGTGATGCAGCTAGGAAGGGTTTCCCCATGGGGAGGGCCAGATGGTGCCAGTGCTGCTGTTATGTGCTGTGCTCTGTCTCTGCCTCTGTGTCTCTCTTGCTGGCTGCTTGACCTACTGTGTGTGTCTGTCTGTGCTGCCTGGCCTGGTTGCCCAGCTTTGAGCTGCAGGTCATTATCTGGAACACGGATGAGGTGGTTTTGGAAGATGATGCTTTCCTGGTGGGAGAGAAGATGTCTGTCGGGGGTAATGGCCGAGGTCTTGCTGCTTGGTCCCTTCAGGTTATCTGATCTCAGACCGCACTGACCCTCCCCATATTCAGCATGGAGCAGATGGTACCTGTGGACCATCTCTGAGTGAGCCCTGGCCCACGACTTACCTTAACGTGCTTGTGAGTCCCTTTTCTCCTGTCCTCATATAGCAGGGCTCTGAGACTGGCCCTCAGCATGGGCTCCGCCAAATTTGGTCCCCAGATTTCCCTTTCCCGTCCCTGCGGAGCTGCCTGAACTGTCCTGCTTCAGCAAGAGTCGATTTGGATTTCCCAGATCCTTTCATTCATTTTGAATTGACACGCACAGGTTAAGATGCAACTAGATCATAGCGCAATGTGCAGCAGGCAAAAAAACAAGCTTTCTCCAAAGGCTTAAACCCTATGTCATGGCAAAGAGGCATGAGGAGGAAGGTCAGATTAGTGTAGCAGAATCTAAGGCTGATGGCTGACATCACAGCATGCAGTGACTTCCCACAGCTCTGCTAAACTGCTCACTGCTTCCCAAAAGCTACCCTGAGCTTTTGGGCCAGGTCTCCTTGTCTTGCACCTCATGCTGCTCTTGGAGAACGTGTTCCATTTTCTATGTCTGGTCCTGTTTGCAGAGTGCAGTGGAGGGTTGTTTAGGGCAGTGCATGCAGTGCCTGCCTCGGCATTCCCAGTGCCATGCTGCACAGAGGGCAGGTGCCCTTGGAGCGATGAACTTTAACATGCTGGCAGGACCCATGCTCTCTCATGCCGTTGCTGCATACTGGCAGGCGTGTGAAATTTGTGTCTGTGTACATGTGCGTGAGGGGGACAAGGTGTTGTCACTGTCTGTTTCAAGGCCGGTAAGTAGGTGGTTTATGCATGGGTGGCTTTTCTGCGATGACTCTGAATCTGAAACGTGAGAGGCCTTCCCTTTGTGCTTGGGGTGGGATTGCTTGCCCTGTGTGTTTTGCAGGGCAGAGCGGGAGTGTCAGCATGCTCAGAGGCCAGGGGAACAACCCTGTACTAAGTGTCTAAGCACGGACCCATGTCCCTGCTGGCTGCAGCCCCTCAGGACCAAGAGACTCACACAAATCTGAGAGTTCCCTGAGGAACAGAGGTGTCCTGTCATGTCGAAGAAGCTGAGGAATATTCATAATGCTCCTTCCAGCAAGCTCTGCTCCAGACTTCCCAGCAGTGCTGCCTGCTCCTTTCCATCTCTTGAACATCCCCCTGCCCAGAGAAGGACCCCGATAACCAGCTTGCATGTTGCTCCCTCAATCAGCCTGTTCCCTCTAGGGCCCTCATGCCCATGTTGTCTCTTGGCGAGGCTGACACGGTGATTTGAGCAACCCTAGCCCACTGCTCGTTACTCTTGAGTCCTTCCAGTGTGTCCATGCCTTGCTGGCCTGGAGACATGCCAGCTGTATGCGCAGGATGGCCCTTTGCCCTCTCCTCCCTCCTGCTAATATGTGCCACCCCTCTCATCCCTCTGGGCCCTGCAGGTGGCTGAAGGGCCAGCAGGAGGACAAGCAAGACACAGATGTCCCTTACCCCTCACTCACTGGCGAGGGCAACTTCAGCTGGCGCTCCACCTTTCCCTTTGACTACTTGATGGCAGAGAAGAAGATGGTCAACTCCAAGAAGGAGTCTATGTTCTCCTGGGATGAGACTGAAGACAAGCTCCCTGCTCGCCTCACCCTGCAGGTCTGGGATGCCGACCACTTCTTGGCCGACGATTTCCTCGGTAAGAGGGGAGGGCCAGCTGAGCTGGGGTGACAGGGAAGCTGGAGGGATAGGGGGAGGTTACATGGCTGATGGAGCAGGAAGGCATGTGGGATGAGGCAAGGTTTATGTAGGAACAGATCCTGGAAGGACAGCCCTGGTCTTTAAGCCAATTGTGTCCTACAAACGCCTTTGGATGCTGCAGGTAAGAGCAGTTAGGCTAAGAGGCCTTGTCTTCATGCTGCTGTTCAAAGGCTGCTCCTGTAGCAAAGGCATTAGCTTTTTCCCTTAGGTGCCTGTCTGGGAGCTCTATGCCCAAGCTAGTTTTGGAGTGCAGGGTGGCTGGAAGCCGTGGGCAGATGTTTGAGAGGGTGAGAAGAGGTGGGGACGTGACCCAAAAAGCAGGCTATAGTGGAGAGATCGGAGGATGCATGGCCATAGATGTGTGGGAGGATGCCAGGACACACAGCTCAGAAATGCTCGCCAGGGCAGGAAATGTTGGCCCAGCCCGCCTCCAGCCAAAGACTCACAGTTGAGGGGTGCCACCATGTATCCTTCGCCCTCTCCTACCAGGGGCAATCGAGCTGGACCTGAAGCGCTTTCCCCGGGGAGCTAAGACTGCAAAGCAGTGCAGCATGGAGATGGGGACAAATGAGGCAGAGCTGGCCATGGTTTCCCTCTTCAAGCAGAAGCGAGTGAAAGGCTGGTGGCCGTTTGTGGCCAGGGATGAAAACGATGAGCTGGAGATGACGGCAAGGATGGGGAGAAGCGGGAGGATTTTCTGTCCTGGGGACTGCATCCTCTGTGTACACGGAGGCCCCTTTGCAGAGCTCCTTCATGCCTGCCTCTGCTACGTGGGGCTCCCTCTGCTCACCATGTCGCTGGCTGGCACCGTCTCTGGGGCCTGCGGTGGAGAGCGTTGCCCATGTCTCAGCAGGCCTCTCTCTGCTCCCTGCAGGGAAAAGTTGAAGCTGAACTACAGCTCCTGAGAGCAGAGGAGGCAGAGAAATCGCCTGCTGGGCTGGCTCGCAATGAGCCTGACCCACTGGAGAAACCCAAGTAAGTAGGAGACGCCTCTCCCCCAGCAGATGCCTGGATTTGTGGGAGATGCTGCGTCGGGTGGTTCCCGGGGAGGTAGCCAGGCAGGGGAAGGTTAGAAAGGGGTCACTTATCTGGGGATGTAGGAATGAGGGCTGCGGGCAGGGTAAAAGGGGCAGAGTCACCTCTCCTGGTTCATTCCAGTGCCCTCTATTTACTTCCCTGCCTTTCCTTAGTCTCTTCCTTCTCTCCCTCCCTTCCTAGCTCCAGCCTCCCACCTCTTCTTCCTCCCCTCTGGTACCCGTTGCCAGGACATCAGCTTCATCAGGACCCCCTCCCCCACCCCACCCACTCAAGTCCCTGCACTCCTTCTGGCACAAATTCTGCTGGCTCCTCTTGGAAACCCTCCTGATCCTCAAGGTCAGGCTCTTTCACTGCGTGAAGGGTTATCCAAGGAAGGAGATCGTGGGCTCTCTCACAGTGCCCCTCTCCATTGCCAGCTGGGCTTGTAAAAGGAAAGTCAAGGCTGTGCCAGGGTGCGAGCAGACTGCGGTGAGCCGGGGAGGATCATGCACTTGGGCAGCCACAGGAAAGCCACATCTGGGTGGGGATGGTTGCTGTGGCCCCAACCCCGAGAGAGCCTGCTGCACCCTGGAGTGGCTGGATGGGACACAATGCTGCCGCCGCATTGGCTCACATGTTGGTTGTATTGCTTGTTGTGCCTGCCCTCCCTTTCTGTGGCCATGGCATTCATGACAGATGCTTGCTTCCCCAACAGCCGCCCAGACACATCCTTCATGAGGTTCCTCAACCCCCTCAAGTCCATCAAATGCCTCACCTGCACCCGCTACAAGTGGCTCATCATCAAAATAGTGTTGGCCCTGCTGCTCCTCATCCTGCTGGCCCTCTTCCTTTACAGCATGCCAGGCTACATGGTCAAGAAGCTCGTGGGAGCGTGAGGCAAAGGGGCCTCCCCCACACCCCTAGCCCAGCGCCACTGCCTGCCCCAGCCCCATGCCCTTCTCCTCGCCTCTGCCTTGCAGCAACCTTGAGGGACATCTCCTCCCTGCTGCTGTGCCTCCTATTTTGCGTTTCTGCTTTGTGGATCCCTTTCTTGGCTTTACTCTCAGAGCAGTGGGGTTGGAGAAGGCCTCTGGTCCCCAGGCTGTCCTGTGTCCCTCACCTGGGCTGGCAGAGATGCGTGGCTGGCTACTCTGGGTCACCCGTGCTGTGGGTCCCAGATGCCTTGACCCACTGGGGGCAGAGGTCGGTGCCCCGTCTGGGCAGCTCAGCTCCTCTGCCCCAGCAGAAAGCAGAGGGAGCACTAGGGTTGCGTTGCTGGAGCTGTGGGAATGCTGCCTAAATGCTTGTTCACAGGACACGTTAAAAGCAGTCATGAACCAGTGACGTGGGGCAGAGCAGCCAGGGCTTGCTGGGAGCACGCCAGCCCCTCGGGCTTGGGGACAAGGCACAGAGCAGCCCCAAAGCCTGGCCTCCATGCCAGTACTGCCGCTGCCCCCCTCCTAGCCCTGAAGGTCACTGCCCCTGACTGCAGGGGCTGATGCCACCACAGGGCACGCCAGCCACCCTGCCCCAACAGCAGTTGAGACTTGGCAGAGCCCTTGGGCTCTGCAAGGGGCAGACTGGGCTGCCCCATCCCCAGGAAGGCAGATTTCCAGCAGCTCAAGCATCTTTCTAAGGCCACTGAAAGCAGCAGTGGTGGTGGGACTTGCCTGAAGGCTCCCATGGAGCCACGTTCTCTGGTGCAGTGTGAGCTCAGCGTGGTCTGCTGGTTTACCTATTTATTTTGTACTGACCACTACTTCTTGGGGCTGGGGCTTTTCTTGCTGTGTATATTGGGGGAGGGAGGGAAGGTCTCTTTCTTCAGCCCACTGCAATATAAAGCTGTTGAAGATCCACCTTTCTCAGCTTCAAGTGTGCAAGACCCTTACTCACTACCTGGGGAGCTCTTGGGGTTGTTTTTAGGATGATGTTGTTGTGGTTTGTCAATAAAAGTTGGTTTAAGCTCTTCCAGAAGAGCTGCTGCCTGCCACTGCCCTCTGTTACCCAGCCACACGTGCCCTGGGGGTTCACTTCCAGCCCCGAGCACAGATTGGACCCCCCAGGGCGGAGACCTGTTGCCCACTAGGCTGTGGCCATATATACCAAATGCCACCATAGACTCGAGAATAGTTTATGTGGTCAGGGACCTGTGCCGATCTTCTAGTGCAACCGTGCTGCTTGAAGCTTGGCCAGCTGGAGCAGCTTGCTCATGGTCATGTCCAGTCAAGTTTGTATTCTCTACAAGAATGGAGACGCCACGGACTCTCTGGGGAACTCATTGCAGTGTTTAACCACCCTCACAGTAAAGAAGTATTTTCTGATCTTTAAGTGCAATTTCCTGTATTTCAGTTTGTGCCACTTGCCCCTTGTCCTGTCATTCAGCATCACTGAGAGGAGTCTTGCTCTCTCTTCTTTACTCCCCCTCCCCAATCACATACTAAGATGATCCCCCAGAGGCTTCTCCTCTCCAGGCTAAACAGTCCCAGCTCTCTCAGGCTCTCCTTGTCTGACAGATGCTCCAGTGCCTTAATCATCTTCGTTGCCCTTTGCTGGATTCACTACAGGAGCTCCGTGTGTCTCTTGTAGTGGGGAGTGCAGAACTGGACACAGTACTCCAGGTGTGTCGTCAGCAGTGCTGTGTGGAGGGGAAGGACCACCTCCGTCGACCTGCTGGTAAAGCTCTTCCTAATGCAGCTCATGATGCTGTTGGCCTTTCCAGCTTTGGAGTCGATTGGCCCCAGCCTGTATTGGTGCATGGAGTTGTTCCTGCCTGGCTGCAGAACTTGGCATTTCCTTCTGCCCCACCCTGGGCTTGGAGTTTGTGCAAAGCTGAGGGTGCTGCTCCAGTGGTGGCTGCAAGGCCTGGATCACCCTCCAGCAAAGCAGATGAGGGATGCTGCTCCTCGGTGCCTTCTAGTGCTTGGCCTTGCAGCCAGGGTTTGGGTGAGAGCAGTGTCAGGTGGGGCCTGGGGGTGCCCTGGCAGACCAGGTGTGTGGAAGTGATGTGGCCATGGCATCACAATGCCGGGGTCTTTCTGGAGGTGGGGCTGGGGGAAGGGCCGCTGTCACTTTGCCTGCGAGCGAGTGCGCGAGCAGGTGGAGAGCGTGGTGTTGAGCTGGGGCGAAGGAGCAAGGCAGCGGGGTAAGAGCTGGCTCCTTCCGTCTCTCTGCAGTCTCTCCTCCCCTCGGGGCGCTCTCCGTGGCTTTGTCGCCCCCCCAGCGCCCACCACCCGCTGCACGCTCCCTCGGTGGGCACAAGTGCCACAATCAGGCAAACGTCCCCGCCGCGAAGCCCAGCCACGCTCGGGCACCATTCTGCGCCCTTGCTGCTCACGACCCGGTGTCCCCGCGTCACACGTGGGAAAGCAGCGGCGGGAGCGGGCAGCCAGGCAAGGCCGACGGAGTGAGGGCACCGTGCCCTGCTTTTTGCAGAGTTGCTCTCGGCGGCCTTTGGCTCTTCTCCTGGTGTCAGATTGACGCTGTCGATCTTGGGGTGCGGAGGAGCGTGCACAGGGTGAGCGGCAGAGCAGAGCAGAGCGGTCAGGGTCGGGGGAGGTTGGTGGAGGGGCGTTGGAGGGGCGGTGGGGAGCAGGGCTTTGGGGGCTGCTGGTCTGCCTTGGTCGGGGAGGGGGAGGGTGGCTGCAAGGGGCGGCGTGCTCAGAGGTGGGTGCTGTGTTTTGGGTGGCACTCTTGGAGCAGGACGTGGAGGCGGAGCGCTGAGCAGGCTGCACGCTCGCGGCGCGCTTCCGGTGGCGGCATGGAGCCTCGGAGGCTGAGCGTCGTGGGCGAGTTTGTGGTGCTGAGCCTCTTTGTGGTGTGCCTGGCCCACATGCCCTCGGTCGTCAACGTCTTCACGATCCTGTGCATAGCGGTGGTGTTGGTGCTGGCGGGGAAAAGGCTCTGGCCCAAGGTAGGAGTCAGCCTGGGCATGGCCCCGAGCTGGCGCGGGCAGCGAGAGGACTGAGGCCGCGGCAGCACCTGCAGCAAGGGCAGCCTGACGGTGCTGCGCGCAAGCCTGCCTCCAGCCTCAGCTCTGCGTGCCCCGCGCAGCCCTTCCGCGAGCAGGGGGCCTCTTGGCGCAGCGTGGATGCTCGCCACTAAGGCAGCGCTCTCTCGGGCTGTGCAGGGGCCTCGCGGCAGTGCTGGCAGCCTGGGCAACGGCAGCGTGGACGAGCCCGGAGGTGAGCAGCCCCGGCCCAGAGCGTAGGCGCGCTCGGCAGCGCCTCCCGGCCAAGACAGCCCAGCGCCGCCAGCGCCCACCGCCCTCGGCCCCAGCTGGGGCTCCGCCCACGGGCTGCCCTCGCTCACTGCCTCTCTGCCTCCTCTTCCAGCAGCCTCCTTCCTGCCCACGGTGGAGACGCAGGACTGTGCAGCCAGCCGGCAGGCAGGGTAAGCGGAGGCCTGGCCTGCAGGGGGGCTGCCCCACAGCCCTGGCCAGGCCCACCGCAGGCAAGAGCCCGATGCAGCCCAGAGCCACGGACCTACGCCTGGCCTGGGCCCCCCAAAGAGCAGGGCATGGCATGGCTAGGGCTGGGGTCGACGCGCGGGATGCCCAGGACATGCCGCATGCCTGCTGCTCACCAACTGGGAAGCCCTTTTGCTCCTTGCCCACTGCTGCAGCCCTGGCCCCAGCGCCCCCTCCGCCCGCACCCTGGCACCCTTTGGCGTCTGCTGCCACCAGGGCTTCCCCCTGGGGCCCCCAAGGCAGCCTCCTCACCTCCTTTCTCCCTCCCAGGCTCACAAGCGAGGACACCTTGTCCCCTCGCCACCTCCTGCCGACCTCGGAGCCGGACACGGATGGATGGAAGTTGGATGGCCCTCTCCCACTGCCACCAACCTCCATCCTGCTGGACGCTCCCCCAACACCTGAAGGAGTGCTGGGTGAGCTGCTTGTGCCCACAGCCCTCCCGCCATCCCCACCACGCAGGCGGGTCCGCTTTGGGCGCAACCAGACCGTGTTGCTGAGCGAGGAAGGTCACGAGCTGCTGGACTGCCTCCCCAAAGCCCCACACCTCGACTGGCCATCCCACATCCCGCACCGGTCCATCCTGCACTGTGCCTGGGCACCCGTCCCGCTGGCAGAGGAAGGCACAGTGCGGCCAGTTTCACCCCTCGAGCAGTCCGAGGAGGAAGAGGACGAGGAGCCAGCGTGTGCCACCTCCCTGCAGCGCTGGCCCACCATGCAGCTCTGGAGCCCACCACCGGAGGCGCCCTCCCCTCCCGCTGCAGCCACCGGCTGCACAGCGGCCCTGGCCTGCCTGCTGTGCCCAGCCTGCCCAGCTTGCCCTGCAGGCGCCTTCAGAGGGCTGCGCAAGGGCCTCCGCAGATGTGCCTCCTTCCTGCGAAGGCCACGGCGAGTGCTGAGGAGGCGCCAGGCAAGGGCCAGCTGATTGGGGCCAGCAGCAGGCTCCGCGCCTGGGCAGAGGTGCCAGTAACCAGCGCCCGCGGAGCTAGACGCCTTCGCCACCTCCGGGCCAGCGTCAATAAACCTCTGAGCAAGACTCTGCGGGAGGCGAGAGTGAAACACCATGTGAAGTGAAAAGAAGGCGGCGCAGGAATGCTCCCTGAGTCTTAGGAAGCCAGCCGTTCCCCGAACTCAGGCTTTCCTGCTCCTGACAGGGCTGAGTAGAGCAGCAACATGCAAAAACATGTCTCCAGAACAGAAGTTTAAATGCTTAGCTCAGATGAACCATCACATAGGAAACTGGCTGTCAGAAGAAGTCCGTGAGATCCTTAGAAAGTGCGGTGGATGTGATCCTGGGGGCGCTCTGGAGCAAGATCTGAATTCCCCTGTGAATGGAGACTATGTAGCCTCCAACAGTGATCTGCAGAAAGAAGTTATAAAACGGGGGAGAATTGATATCGGTCAGGGGGCTGAGCGGAAAGATTCATCCAAGCCATCACCCTCAGCAGAACAGTGGGAGGATCCTAAAAGGAATGAGCGTTCCAGAGGCCAAGAGGTCTTCCACTTGATCAAACACCCGGGACTAGAAAATTGCTACGCAAGGAAAAGGGGGAGGGCAGATCTTCAGGTTATCGACAAGACTGCCCTGTGTGACAGCCAGCCCAGGATTGGCAGTGAATACCCCTTCCATTTTCGGCACAAGCTGCTGATGCTGGACTACCGTGGAAGGTATCTGGTTTGCCAGGAGGATGGCAAAGCAAAAGAAGGCGTTCTGAGCACTCCGAATGCAACAAGCCTTGGCACTGAGTGCTCAGATAGTGCCTCAGATATTGACAGTGAGTTTTTCAATGCTGAGCGTGAAGAAGGGGATGCCTCTGTTACAGCAGGTCTGACACACACACATGCCATGGACCTCCAGGTGGCGATGTTTCATGGTGCCCATGATTTCACGAGACAGTACATTTCAACAAACCTCGCTTTGTGCCACTTGGTGCTCCCCCTCCTGCTACCAAATCCATGCACCGCACCAAGAGAGTTCCCTCAGCCAAGTTAAAAAGAGCTGGAAAGGGACGGAACAATTGGGAAAGCAGACCACAATTCAGAGGAGCAGACCACAATTCAGAGGCACAAAAACAAACCGATTGATCAGGCAGACACACTCATCGTGTCCTTCCTACGGATCGGGAGTTCTCCTTCCTCTTCCAAGGCTCAGCTCCTGAATGCTCTGCCGACTAAACACAAACACGACACTTTCTTCCACCGACATTGCAAAGGCAGCACCAAAGGCTGTCTTCTAACGACAGGTGTTGTGGAGATCTCTTGGTCCTGTGCCAGTGGCAGTGCTGATGACACTTTTGACGGCTGTGTTGCTTTTTGTAACCTGCATGGAGATGCTAGAGGTCATGAACAACAATTGCCGTTTTTACAGCAGATCTCTTCTGTGAAGGAGGCTCTCAGTTAGCTGAGTCTGACCAGAGTGACAAGAAAGGCGTGAACATTGTACGTGACCCGTGGCAGTCTCAAAAGCCTTTGATTTGTCTTTTCACTGAAGAAGAGAATGTTGCATGTGGCCGATCTAGCCAGAATGTAAAAAGAGGTATCCAGAACAGAAACAAAGCAGAATTGGTAGAGGAGCTGATAAAAACAATCAGAGACCTACTAGCAAGGTGAAACAACCTCTTAAGGCTTGATGCTTGTCAGGACACAGCTCGCCAACGTGGATTTATTGTGGCTAAAGAGGCAGAAGAGTGTGTGAGAGCCAAAGCAAAGGCAAGAACCTTGGTGGGATTCTTGACAAAGGAGAAATTGTGTTTGAGATCAAATCACAGCTACTGCCTCTTCAAGGACAACTATGGTACCCATGGTGTGAAAAGGAGAAAGAGCTCCCCCACTTGCAGGAAAAGAGGAACAAGAACATAGAACATCATGGGAGCCAAACTGAGCCAGAGAAGTGTGCAGGACGAAGAAAGCAACTCGACAGAGCGTTCCCCCTCAAGCAGCTGCTGAAATCAGTCCTCGCTTTTCTCCAGGCACAGTCAAGAGACACCAAGAAATACTTGCTGCAGTGGAGGAAGGTCTTTAGGGATGACCTGTCCTCTGAGCACTTGGAGGAAGTTCAGAAAGAGTATCATCAGTGAAGGTATCAAATCCTGGAAATAAAGAAAAGCAATGAAAAAAACCAGTCTGAAAACAGCATTGATGAATAAGTTAGAAGCCCTCTCCAATGCAGTCAATGATTCATCCATTGGTCTCAAGCGTCTTTTGAGAGAAGTAGGGCAGATTCGTGAAGCTCTAGAATCCTTGAACTCAAAAGATGAATGTTTTTGCAAACTACCTGAAGTGGCAGTCGATCTGACGGTTTCAGGGTATGCCCTTGAAGTGGTGGATGGTGATGCTTCGTCTGTACGGTGACGATGGCTTGGGGCAATCTTTGACAAATTGAGAAGCTAGGGGAGAGAAGAGCGTTTGTTCTCTCAGTGCTTGGCATCCAGAGCCCGGGGAAGTCAAGCCTGCTGAATGCCATGTTTGGTCTGCAGTGGAACGTCAGTGCGGGGAGAGGCACGCGGGGAGCGTTTATGCAGCTGCTTCAGGTGGACGAGAAACGCCAAGAGGCCGTGGACTTTGATTACAGGCTGATTGTTGACACAGGAGGACTTTGTGCCATGGAGGTGGCCAATAAGCAGTCACTTAATGATGACAATGAGCTAGCCACCTTTGGCATTGGCATTGGCAACATGACTCTGATCAATATCTTGGGAGAAAATCCTGGAGACATGCAAGATGTCCTTCAGCTAGCTGGGCAGGCTTTTCTCCGCATGAAGCAAGTCAATCTTTCGCCAAGCTGCTGCTTTGTGCACCACAATGTTGGAGAAATAACTGCCCAGGAACAAAACATGCAAGCACAAAGACGCCTGCAGGAAAAGCTGGAGGAAATGGCAGGGACAGCCGCCCAGCCGCCCAGCAGGCGTTCTGCCATGTCACCTGCTTCAGCGATGTCATCCGCTTTGATGTGAACACCCACAGTCACTACTTTGCTCACCTCTGGGTGGCAAGGAAACCCACGCAGGGCCCCACCCAACCCCCCACACAGCCAGCACGTGCAGCAGTTAAAGAGCACAATTCTCCAAGCTGCCAAGAAGGGATCGCAGGGCACTATTTCAAGGCTCTCGAGCTTGAAAGTTCGTATGAGTGACTTGTGGAAGGCTCTGCTGAATGAAAAGTTTGTTTTCCCTTTCCAAAACACTCGGGAAGTTGCCGCAGACAACAGCTTAGGAACAACCGACAGCCAGTGGACCTGGCAGCTGGGGAGCCACATCCTAGACTTGCAAATGAAATGGAACAATCGGATTAGAAAGGGAGACGTTCCGCATGTGACTCGAAGAAGCCTTATGGAGGAAGTGCAAGATAAATATGAGACCCTCTGGAAAGGCTTGGAACCGTATTTCAGGGAAGATGACGCCAGTGGGCTTTTGATTCAGCGGAAAGCAAGCATTGAAAATCAACCGCAAGATCTGAGAGAAGCACTTGTGGAAGAGACACAGAGAAAGTCTGCCGAGTTCATTGAACGGGAGAAGAATCAGAGCAAAGGGCATCAGAAGAAGCCAGAATGTGAACACGAGCTTGTCAAGAGAAGGCAACTGGTGGCTTTGTCGCTAAAGAAGGAAGAGCTGCATGAAGAAAAGCTGAGGCAACACTTGGCTAGCCTCTGGAAACAATGGCTCTACAAAGTATCTTCCAGTGCACCTCCTCCTGCAGAACCAAACATAAACCTCCCTAGTGAGACCACTCTGCTGGAACATTTCAAGCAAGAGCCAAACAGAGAGGAAGAAATAAAATGCTTCCTGCCAAAGGATGCATTTCCCATGGCATCCCTTGCAGGCAGTGCAAGAGATCATTGCTGCTGGAAGCTGCATTTCATTTCATCCCTTTGTATTTCAGATGCTAGTCGTACTTCCCAAAACATGTCTACAATAAACTCGCGGGCTAGCCTTCTGGTCAGGGTGTCTGCTGGTGCTGGGCTTGTGGCGGGGGTGCAGGGGGGAGTGGGGCGTTGTGTTGGGGGTGCTGGTCTTGTCGTGGGGGGTGCAGAGGGGAGTTGGTCCTTGTGTTGGGGGTGCTGGTCTTTGTTTTGAGGTGCAGAGGGGATCTGGACCTTGTGTTGGGGGTGCATAGGGGATCTGGGTGTTGTTGTGGGGGTGCTTAGAGGAGGTGGGCCTTGTGTTGGGGGAGCTGGGTTTGTCATGGGGGTGCAGAGGGGATCAGGGCCTTGTTTCTGGGGTGCTGGGCCTTGTTTTGGGAGTGCTGGGCTTGTTGTGGGGGTGCAGAGGGGATCAGGGCATTGTGTTGGGGGTGCTGGGCATTGTGTAGGGTTTGCTGGGCTTGTTCTGGGGGTGCAGAGGGGGTCTGGGTCTTGTTTTGGGGGTGCTTAGAGGAGGTGGGCCTTGTGTTGGGGGTGCTGGGCTTGTCGTGGGGGTCCTGAGTGGTCATGGTGTTGTGTTGGGGGTGGTGGGCGTTGTTTTGGGAGAACTAGGCTTGTTTTTGGGGTGCTTAGGGGATCTGGGCCTTGTTTTCGGGGTGTGGGCCTTGTTTTGGGGGTACTGGGCTTGTCGTAAGGGTGCTGAGGGGATGTGGGCCTTGTTTTCGGGGTACTGTGGGGATCTGGGCGTTGTTTTGGGGGTGCTGGGCCTTGTTGTGGGGGTGTTGAGGGGATCTAGGCCTTTTTTTGGGGGTGCGGAGAGGGTTCCGGAGCACTCGACCAGGTTGCCCAGAGAGGTTGTGGAGTCTCCTTCCCTGGAGATATTCAAAAGCCGCCTGGCCCAATCCTGGGCAATATGCTCCAGAGGACCCTGGCTGAGCAGGGGCGTTGGACTCCAGGATCTCCGGAGGTCCCTTCCAACCTCCACCATTCTCTGAGCCTGTGATTCTGTGAAATGTTAAGGCTAAAATTTTAACACTCACATCCCAGAAGTTTTCTTTTCCTTTCTTCTCAGAATTGGTTCCCGTCGATGGTCGAGCCCATCACACACCTCCCACAATCGCCTGTAATGTGCTCATGTAGTGTTCCAATGTTATAGGTCCTATGGATTGGCATGGGGTTGGTTCACCTAGTTGATTTAAACCAGTTGAGGGAATGGTTAGAACGTACAGCTAGCAATCTGGTTTTGGAGCTAAGGAAAGGTTTTGCACATTGAGTGACTACTCCCCAAATTACAGCTTGGTTGCCACTGCCCACGCACACAGGGAGCCCCATTCCCCTTGGGATCATTCCAGTCAATATGAAAGAGAGAATCAACTGTATCGGGAATAATACCAACAGTGCGTCTATATGATTGGGGCCTGGGCATACAAGTCTCGAACTCCCATCTCTCCATCATATGTCTAGCAAGCCAAGAATCTTCCACAAGACTTGAACTGGAGGAATGCGTGGGATCAAAACTGTCATGTCACCTGGGGGAGTGAACCAGACACCGTGCATAGGGCCTACGAAATAGATGGCTCAGCGTTACAGTGGGGACAACAAACAATTGTACTCGGGACCTGAGAGGACCACTCCCTGAGAGAGACCTGCCCAATCGAAGCTATTTCCAAGCAGGTGGTCATGAAGGGAGCACTGCCCTTCAGGAAAAAGCCTTTGCGCAGCTGCGCTATTACCAGAACGGAGCAGCTTCACGACCGCATCACACAGCTCATCAGCCTCCCCATCGACACAAAGGAACAGGAGCCAATGCATGACAACCAAAGTTGCATTCATGACAGACTGCATGAAATAAGAGAACAGGTGGACTCAGCAGCCAGGAACTCCACATATGTCTTCACTCATGGATACAGAAGACATTCAGCAGTGTCTCTAGGCAAAGTGGCAGCAGAAAGGTTGGCAAAGATGCAGAAGGCTTTCACAAGAGCAAACAACCCCACTTTCTACCTGCAGGGCCAGAGAGAAGACTTCTTCACAAGTTTCCACATGTCCTGCCAAGCAGTGCCCTCTATCACAGCAGTTGCTGATTTTTTTATGTGACGAGCTTTCAGGAGCTCTTTGACAGGCAGTGTCTGTGAAGACTGCTCTTGATATAGCCTGGGAAAGGAGCTCTAACTCTCCAGCTTTCAGTGGCCATCGATCTCAACTAGAAACGGCTATTCTCCTCTCTCTTGCGGAGGAAGAGAATGGTGAGAAGTTCAGGCAGCACATTCATTTCCCCCAACATGTTTTAGAAGGTTTCGTTGAGAAGTGTGTTAACAACTATTGCTTAGACAAGAACAATTCAAGGCTGAAGAACTTGTTCCATGTTTCCCTGAATTCATTCCAGACTCTTGCTGCTGCTGCTAGCTTTGCGCCTACAACTCCAGTTGTCCAAGAGAACTGTGGCAATGTCTCCCTGTGGCTAGAGGAATTTGGGAGCAGACTTGGAGCTAATTCTGAACTTCCCAGAAGTCATCTGAAAAGCACTGAGCATCAAGAAAGGAAGGAGCTAGAGCTCCTGGAGGAGGCAATGAGTAAAGCTCTGGCCCCTGTGCTAGCAAACCTGAAACAGGCATTTTCCATGCCTCATCTGAAAGCTTGGAACTGGAAACCTCATACAATCGGAGTTGAAGGGCTGCACGGCTGCTGGAAGCAATGCCCGTTGTGCAGCGCTCTTTGCACAGACACAATACGTGCTCCTGATGGGGACCACAGTGTTCACTTCCATCGCCCTCAAGTCCTCAATGGTAGCCAGTGGGTTAGAAGAAATCAGTTGGTCCCTGCCCTTTGCTCCAGTCTTGTAGCAAGTCACTGTTGCCTTGTGCTTGAGGATAACAAGGAAGCTGCCTATACAAAGTCTAGAGAAGCAGGAGCAGCTTCTGCCAATTGGGGCCTCACGCCAGAAAGCTCCCCGCAGGCATGCTGCAAATGGCTTGTGTGCCGTTTCCGCTCCCAATTGCAACAAGATTGCTGTGCACAATTGGAGGGCACAGCAGCAACCCGTCCAGAAGGGGAAAAGTGCCCAAAGAAAGAACGAGCCACGGGCTCGGCATGGGCTTGTCAGGGACGACTCTGGGCTTTGGTTGGGCTTTGTGCTGGCGGGAGCTGTGTTGGGGCTGGCCTTGGCGGGCTGCGCCTTGTTGGGGTTTGGGTGAGAGCAGCGTCAGGTGGGGCCTGGGGGTGCCCTGGCAGACCAGGTGTGTGGAAGTGATGTGGCCATGGCATCACAATGCCGGGGTCTTTCTGGAGGTGGGGCTGGGGGAAGGGCCGCTGTCACTTTGCCTGCGAGCGAGCGAGCGAGCGAGTGTGCGAGCGAGTGCGCGAGCAGGTGGAGAGCGTGGTGTTGAGCTGGGGCAAAGGAGCGAGGCAGCGGGGTAAGAGCTGGCTCCTTCCGTCTCTCTGCAGTCTCTCCTCCCCTCGGGGCGCTCTCCGTGGCTTTGTCGCCCCCCCAGCGCCCACCACCCGCTGCACGCTCCCTCGGTGGGCACAAGTGCCACAATCAGGCAAACGTCCCCGCCGCGAAGCCCAGCCACGCTCGGGCACCATTCTGCGCCCTTGCTGCTCACCACCCGGTGTCCCCGCGTCACACGTGGGAAAGCAGCGGCGGGAGTGGGCAGCCAGGCAAGGCCGACGGAGTGAGGGCACCGTGCCCTGCTTTTTGCAGAGTTGCTCTCGGCGGCCTTTGGCTCTTCTCCTGGTGTCAGATTGACGTTGTCAATCTTGGGGTGCGGAGGAGCGTGCACAGGGTGAGCCGCAGAGCAGAGCGGAGCGGTCAGGGTCGGGGGAGGTTGGTGGAGGGGCGTTGGAGGGGCGGTGGGGAGCAGGGCTTTGGGGGCTGCTGGTCTGCCTTGGTCGGGGAGGGGGAGGGTGGCTGCAAGGGGCGGCGTGCTCAGAGGTGGGTGCTGTGTTTTGGGTGGCACTCTTGGAGCAGGACGTGGAGGCGGAGCGCTGAGCAGGCTGCACGCTCGCGGCGCGCTTCCGGTGGCGGCATGGAGCCTCGGAGGCTGAGCGTCGTGGGCGAGTTTGTGGTGCTGAGCCTCTTTGTGGTGTGCCTGGCCCACATGCCCTCGGTCGTCAACGTCCTCATGATCCTGTGCATAGCGGTGGTGTTGGTGCTGGCGGGGAAAAGGCTCTGGCCCAAGGTAGGAGTCAGCCTGGGCATGGCCCCGAGCTGGCATGGGCAGCGAGAGGGCTGAGGCCGCGGCAGCACCTGCAGCAAGGGCAGCCTGACGGTGCTGCGCGCAGGCCTGCCTCCAGCCTCAGCTCTGCGTGCCCCGCGCAGCCCTTCTGCGAGCAGGGCGCCTCTTGGCGCAGCGTGGATGCTCGCCACTAAGGCAGCGCTCTCTTGGGCTGTGCAGGGGCCTCGCGGCAGTGCTGGCAGCCTGGGCAACGGCAGCGTGGACGAGCCCGGAGGTGAGCAGCCCCGGCCCAGAGCGTAGGCGCGCTCGGCAGCGCCTCCCGGCCAAGACAGCCCAGCGCCGCCAGCGCCCACCACCCTCGGCCCCAGCTGGGGCTCCGCCGACGGGCTGCCCTCGCTCACTGCCTCTCTGCCTCCTCTTCCAGCAGCCTCCTTCCTGCCCACGGTGGAGACGCAGGACTGTGCAGCCAGCCGGCAGGCAGGGTAAGCGGAGGCCTGGCCTGCAGGGGGGCTGCCCCACAGCCCTGGCCAGGCCCACCGCAGGCAAGAGCCCGATGCAGCCCAGAGCCACGGACCTACGCCTGGCCTGGGCCCCCCAAAGAGCAGGGCATGGCATGGCTAGGGCTGGGGTCGACGCGCGGGATGCCCAGGACATGCCGCATGCCTGCTGCTCACCAACTGGGAAGCCCTTTTGCTCCTTGCCCACTGCTGCAGCCCTGGCCCCAGCGCCCCCTCCGCCCGCACCCTGGCACCCTTTGGCGTCTGCTGCCACCAGGGCTTCCCCCTGGGGCACCCAAGGCAGCCTCCTCACCTCCTTTCTCCCTCCCAGGCTCACAAGCGAGGACACCTTGCCCCCTCGCCACCTCCTGCCGACCTCGGAGCCGGACACGGATGGATGGAAGTTGGATGGCCCTCTCCCACTGCCACCAACCTCCATCCTGCTGGACGCTCCCCCAACACCTGAAGGAGTGCTGGGTGAGCTGCTTGTGCCCACAGCCCTCCCGCCATCCCCACCACGCAGGCGGGTCCGCTTTGGGCGCAACCAGACCGTGTTGCTGAGCGAGGAAGGTCACGAGCTGCTGGACTGCCTCCCCAAAGCCCCACACCTCGACTGGCCAGCCCACATCCCGCGCCGGTCCATCCTGCACTGTGCCTGGGCACCCGTCCCGCTGGCAGAGGAAGGCACAGTGCGGCCACTTTCACCCGCCGGGCAGTCCGAGGACGAAGAGGACGAGGAGCCAGCGTGTGCCACCTCCCTGCAGCGCTGGCCCACCATGCAGCTCTGGAGCCCACCACCGGAGGCGCCCTCCCCTCCCGCTGCAGCCACCGGCTGCACAGCGGCCCTGGCCTGCCTGCTGTGCCCAGCCTGCCCAGCCTGCCCTGCAGGCGCCTTCAGAGGGCTGCGCAAGGGCCTCCGCAGATGCGCCTCCTTCCTGCGAAGGCCACGGCGAGTGCTGAGGAGGCGCCAGGCAAGGGCCAGCTGATTGGGGCCAGCAGCAGGCTCCGCGCCTGGGCAGAGGTGCCAGTAACCAGCGCCCGCGGAGCTAGACGCCTTCGCCACCTCCGGGCCAGCGTCAATAAACCTCTGAGCAAGACTCTGCGGGAGGCGAGAGTGAAACACCATGTGAAGTGAAAAGAAGGCGGCGCAGGAATGCTCCCTGAGTCTTAGGAAGCCAGCCGTTCCCTGAACTCAGGCTTTCCTGCTCCTGACAGGGCTGAGTAGAGCAGCAACATGCAAAAACATGTCTCCAGAACAGAAGTTTAAATGCTTAGCTCAGATGAACCATCACATAGGAAACTGGCTGTCAGAAGAAGTCCGTGAGATCCTTACAAAGCGCGGTGGATGTGATCCTGGGGGCGCTCTGGAGCAAGATCTGAATTCCCCTGTGAATGGAGACTATGTAGCCTCCAACAGTGATCTGCAGAAAGAAGTTATAAAACGGGGGAGAATTGATATCGGTCAGGGGGCTGAGCGGAAAGATTCATCCAAGCCATCACCCTCAGCAGAACAGTGGGAGGATCCTAAAAGGAATGAGCGTTCCAGAGGCCAAGAGGTCTTCCACTTGATCAAACACCCGGGACTAGAAAATTGCTACGCAAGGAAAAGGGGGAGGGCAGATCTTCAGGTTATCGACAAGACTGCCCTGTGTGACAGCCAGCCCAGGATTGGCAGTGAATACCCCTTCCATTTTCGGCACAAGCTGCTGATGCTGGACTACCGTGGAAGGTATCTGGTTTGCCAGGAGGATGGCAAAGCAAAAGAAGGCGTTCTGAGCACTCCGAATGCAACAAGCCTTGGCACTGAGTGCTCAGATAGTGCCTCAGATATTGACAGTGAGTTTTTCAATGCTGAGCGTGAGGAAGGGGATGCCTCTGTTACAGCAGGTCTGACACACACACATGCCATGGACCTCCAGGTGGCGATGTTTCATGGTGCCCCTGATTTCACGAGACAGTACATTTCAACAAACCTCGCTTTGTGCCACTTGGTGCTCCCCCTCCTGCTACCAAATCCATGCACCGCACCAAGAGAGTTCCCTCAGCCAAGTTAAAAAGAGCTGGAAAGCCACGGAACAATCGGGAAAGCAGACCACAATTCAGAGGAGCAGACCACAATTCAGAGGCACAAAAACAAACCGATTGATCAGGCAGACACACTCATCGTGTCCTTCCTACGGATCGGGAGTTCTCCTTCCTCTTCCAAGGCTCAGCTCCTGAATGCTCTGCCGACTAAACACAAACACGACACTTTCTTCCATCGACATTGCAAAGGCAGCACCAAAGGCTGTCTTCTAACGACAGGTGTTGTGGAGATCTCTTGGTCCTGTGCCAGTGGCAGTGCTGATGACACTTTTGACGGCTGTGTTGCTTTTTGTAACCTGCATGGAGATGCTAGAGGTCATGAACAACAATTGCCGTTTTTACAGCAGATCTCTTCTGTGAAGGAGGCTCTCAGTTAGCTGAGTCTGACCAGAGTGACAAGAAAGGCGTGAACATTGTACGTGACCCGTGGCAGTCTCAAAAGCCTTTGATTTGTCTTTTCACTGAAGAAGAGAATGTTGCATGTGGCCGATCTAGCCAGAATGTAAAAAGAGGTATCCAGAACAGAAACAAAGCAGAATTGGTAGAGGAGCTGATAAAAACAATCAGAGACCTACTAGCAAGGTGAAACAACCTCTTAAGGCTTGATGCTTGTCAGGACACAGCTCGCCAACGTGGATTTATTGTGGCTAAAGAGGCAGAAGAGTGTGTGAGAGCCAAAGCAAAGGCAAGAACCTTGGTGGGATTCTTGACAAAGGAGAAATTGTGTTTGAGATCAAATCACAGCTACTGCCTCTTCAAGGACAACTATGGTACCCATGGTGTGAAAAGGAGAAAGAGCTCCCCCACTTGCAGGAAAAGAGGAACAAGAACATAGAACATCATGGGAGCCAAACTGAGCCAGAGAAGTGTGCAGGACGAAGAAAGCAACTCGACAGAGCGTTCCCCCTCAAGCAGCTGCTGAAATCAGTCCTCGCTTTTCTCCAGGCACAGTCAAGAGACACCAAGAAATACTTGCTGCAGTGGAGGAAGGTCTTTAGGGATGACCTGTCCTCTGAGCACTTGGAGGAACTTCAGAAAGAATATCATCAGTGATGGTATCAAATCCTGGAAATAAAGAAAAGCAAGGAAAAAACCAGTCTGAAAACAGCATTGATGAATAAGTTAGAAGCCCTCTCCAATGCAGTCAATGATTCATCCATTGGTCTCAAGCGTCTTTTGAGAGAAATAGGGCAGATTCGTGAAGCTCTAGAATCCTTGAACTCAAAAGATGAATGTTTTTGCAAACTACCTGAAGTGGCAGTCGATCTGACGGTTTCAGGGTATGCCCTTGAAGTGGTGGATGGTGATGCTTCGTCTGTACGGTGACGATGGCTTGGGGCAATCTTTGACAAATTGAGAAGCTAGGGGAGAGAAGAGCGTTTGTTCTCTCAGTGCTTGGCATCCAGAGCCCGGGGAAGTCAAGCCTGCTGAATGCCATGTTTGGTCTGCAGTGGAACGTCAGTGCGGGGAGAGGCACGCGGGGAGCGTTTATGCAGCTGCTTCAGGTGGACGAGAAACGCCAAGAGGCCGTGGACTTTGATTACAGGCTGATTGTTGACACAGGAGGACTTTGTGCCATGGAGGTGGCCAATAAGCAGTCACTTAATAATGACAATGAGCTAGCCACCTTTGGCATTGGCATTGGCAACATGACTCTGATCAATATCTTGGGAGAAAATCCTGGAGACATGCAAGATGTCCTTCAGCTAGCTGGGCAGGCTTTTCTCCGCATGAAGCAAGTCAATCTTTCGCCAAGCTGCTGCTTTGTGCACCACAATGTTGGAGAAATAACTGCCCAGGAACAAAACATGCAAGCACAAAGACGCCTGCAGGAAAAGCTGGAGGAAATGGCAGGGACAGCCGCCCAGCCGCCCAGCAGGCGTTCTGCCATGTCACCTGCTTCAGCGATGTCATCCGCTTTGATGTGAACACCCACAGTCACTACTTTGCTCACCTCTGGGTGGCAAGGAAACCCACGCAGGGCCCCACCCAACCCCACACACAGCCAGCACGTGCAGCAGTTAAAGAGCACAATTCTCCAAGCTGCCAAGAAGGGATCGCAGGGCACTATTTCAAGGCTCTCGAGCTTGAAAGTTCGTATGAGTGACTTGTGGAAGGCTCTGCTGAATGAAAAGTTTGTTTTCCCTTTCCAAAACACTCGGGAAGTTGCCGCAGACAACAGCTTAGGAACAACCGACAGCCAGTGGACCTGGCAGCTGGGGAGCCACATCCTAGACTTGCAAATGAAACGGAACAATCGGATTAGAAAGGGAGACGTTCCGCATGTGACTCGAAGAAGCCTTATGGAGGAAGTGCAAGATAAATATGAGACCCTCTGGAAAGGCTTGGAACCGTATTTCAGGGAAGATGACGCCAGTGGGCTTTTGATTCAGTGGAAAGCAAGCATTGAAAATCAACCGCAAGATCTGAGAGAAGCACTTGTGGAAGAGACACAGAGAAAGTCTGCCGAGTTCATTGAACGGGAGAAGAATCCGAGCAAAGGGCATCAGAAGAAGCCAGAATGTGAACACGAGCTTGTCAAGAGAAGGCAACTGGTGGCTTGGTCGCTAAAGAAGGAAGAGCTGCATGAAGAAAAGCTGAGGCAACACTTGGCTAGCCTCTGGAAACAATGGCTCTACAAAGTATCTTCCAGTGCACCTCCTCCTGCAGAACCAAACATAAACCTCCCTAGTGAGACCACTCTGCTGGAACATTTCAAGCAAGAGCCAAACAGAGAGGAAGAAATAAAATGCTTCCTGCCAAAGGATGCATTTCCCATGGCATCCCTTGCAGGCAGTGCAAGAGATCATTGCTGCTGGAAGCTGCATTTCATTTCATCCCTTTGTATTTCAGATGCTAGTCGTACTTCCCAAAACATGTCTACAATAAACTCGCGGGCTAGCCTTCTGGTCAGGGTGTCTGCTGGTGCTGGGCTTGTGGCGGGGGTGCAGGGGGGAGTGGGGCGTTGTGTTGGGGGTGCTGGTCTTGTCGTGGGGGGTGCAGAGGGGAGTTGGTCCTTGTGTTGGGGGTGCTGGTCTTTGTTTTGAGGTGCAGAGGGGATCTGGACCTTGTGTTGGGGGTGCATAGGGGATCTGGGTGTTGTTGTGGGGGTGCTTAGAGGAGGTGGGCCTTGTGTTGGGGGAGCTGGTCTTGTCATGAGGGTGCAGAGGGGATCAGGGCCTTGTTTCTGGGGTGCTGGGCCTTGTTTTGGGAGTGCTGGGCTTGTTGTGGGGGTGCAGAGGGGATCAGGGCATTGTGTTGGGGGTGCTGGGCATTGTGTAGGGTTTGCTGGGCTTGTTCTGGGGGTGCAGAGGGGGTCTGGGTCTTGTTTTGGGGGTGCTTAGAGGAGGTGGGCCTTGTGTTGGGGGTGCTGGGCTTGTCGTGGGGGTCCTGAGTGGTCATGGTGTTGTGTTGGGGGTGGTGGGCGTTGTTTTGGGAGAACTAGGCTTGTTTTCGGGGTGCTTAGGGGATCTGGGCCTTGTTTTCGGGGTGTGGGCCTTGTTTTGGGGGTACTGGGCTTGTCGTAAGGGTGCTGAGGGGATCTGGGCCTTGTTTTCGGGGTACTGTGGGGTCTGGGCGTTGTTTTGGGGGTGCTGGGCCTTGTTGTGGGGGTGTTGAGGGGATCTAGGCCTTTTTTTGGGGGTGCGGAGAGGGTTCCGGAGCACTCGACCAGGTTGCCCAGAGAGGTTGTGGAGTCTCCTTCCCTGGAGATATTCAAAAGCCGCCTGGCCCAATCCTGGGCAATATGCTCCAGAGGACCCTGGCTGAGCAGGGGCGTTGGACTCCAGGATCTCCGGAGGTCCCTTCCAACCTCCACCATTCTGTGAGCCTGTGATTCTGTGAAATGTTAAGGCTAAAATTTTAGCACTCACATCCCAGAAGTTTTCTTTTCCTTTCTTCTCAGAATTGGTTCCCGTCGATGGTCGAGCCCATCACACACCTCCCACAATCGCCTGTAATGTGCTCATGTAGTGTTCCAATGTTATAGGTCCTATGGATTGGCATGGGGTTGGTTCACCTAGTTGATTTAAACCAGTTGAGGGAATGGTTAGAACGTACAGCTAGCAATCTGGTTTTGGAGCTAAGGAAAGATTTGCACATTGAGTGACTACTCCCCAAATTACAGCTTGGTTGCCACTGCCCACGCACACAGGGAGCCCCATTCCCCTTGGGATCATTCCAGTCAATATGAAAGAGAGAATCAACTGTATCGGGAATAATACCAACAGTGCGTCTATATGATTGGGGCCTGGGCATACAAGTCTCGAACTCCCATCTCTCCATCATATGTCTAGCAAGCCAAGAATCTTCCACAAGACTTGAACTGGAGGAATGCGTGGGATCAAAACTGTCATGTCACCTGGGGGAGTGAACCAGACACCGTGCGTAGGGCCTACGAAATAGATGGCTCAGCGTTACAGTGGGGACAACAAACAATTGTACTCGGGACCTGAGAGGACCACTCCCTGAGAGAGACCTGCCCAATCGAAGCTATTTCCAAGCAGGTGGTCATGAAGGGAGCACTGCCCTTCAGGAAAAAGCCTTTGCGCAGCTGCGCTATTACCAGAACGGAGCAGCTTCACGACCGCATCACACAGCTCATCAGCCTCCCCATCGACACAAAGGAACAGGAGCCAATGCATGACAACCAAAGTTGCATTCATGACAGACTGCATGAAATAAGAGAACAGGTGGACTCGGCAGCCAGGAACTCCACATATGTCTTCACTCATGGATACAGAAGACATTCAGCAGTGTCTCTAGGCAAAGTGGCAGCAGAAAGGTTGGCAAAGATGCAGAAGGCTTTCACAAGAGCAAACAACCCCACTTTCTACCTGCAGGGCCAGAGAGAAGACTTCTTCACAAGTTTCCACATGTCCTGCCAAGCAGTGCCCTCTATCACAGCAGTTGCTGATTTTTTTATGTGACGAGCTTTCAGGAGCTCTTTGACAGGCAGTGTCTGTGAAGACTGCTCTTGATATAGCCTGGGAAAGGAGCTCTAACTCTCCAGCTTTCAGTGGCCATCGATCTCAACTAGAAACGGCTATTCTCCTGTCTCTTGCGGAGGAAGAGAATGGTGAGAAGTTCAGGCAGCACATTCATTTCCCCCAACATGTTTTAGAAGGTTTCGTTGAGAAGTGTGTTAACAACTATTGCTTAGACAAGAACAATTCAAGGCTGAAGAACTTGTTCCATGTTTCCCTGAATTCATTCCAGACTCTTGTTGCTGCTGCTAGCTTTGCGCCTACAACTCCAGTTGTCCAAGAGAACTGTGGCAATGTCTCCCTGTGGCTAGAGGAATTTGGGAGCAGACTTGGAGCTAATTCTGAACTTCCCAGAAGTCATCTGAAAAGCACTGAGCATCAAGAAAGGAAGGAGCTAGAGCTCCTGGAGGAGGCAATGAGTAAAGCTCTGGCCCCTGTGCTAGCAAACCTGAAACAGGCATTTTCCATGCCTCATCTGAAAGCTTGGAACTGGAAACCTCATACAATCGGAGTTGAAGGGCTGCACGGCTGCTGGAAGCAATGCCCGTTGTGCAGCGCTCTTTGCACAGACACAGTACGTGCTCCTGATGGGGACCACAGTGTTCACTTCCATCGCCCTCAAGTCCTCAATGGTAGCCAGTGGGTTAGAAGAAATCAGTTGGTCCCTGCCCTTTGCTCCAGTCTTGTAGCAAGTCACTGTTGCCTCGTGCTTGAGGATAACAAGGAAGCTGCCTATACAAAGTCTAGAGAAGCAGGAGCAGCTTCTGCCAATTGGGGCCTCACGCCAGAAAGCTCCCCGCAGGCATGCTGCAAATGGCTTGTGTGCCGTTTCCGCTCCCAATTGCAACAAGATTGCTGTGCACAATTGGAGGGCACAGCAGCAACCCGTCCAGAAGGGGAAAAGTGCCCAAAGAAAGAACGAGCCACGGGCTCGGCATGGGCTTGTCAGGGACGACTCTGGGCTTTGGTTGGGCTTTGTGCTGGCGGGAGCTGTGTTGGGGCTGGCCTTGGCGGGCTGCGCCTTGTTGGGGTTTGGGTGAGAGCAGCGTCAGGTGGGGCCTGGGGGTGCCCTGGCAGACCAGGTGTGTGGAAGTGATGTGGCCATGGCATCACAATGCCGGGGTCTTTCTGGAGGTGGGGCTGGGGGAAGTGCCGCTGTCACTTTGCCTGCGAGCGAGCGAGCGAGCGAGTGTGCGAGCGAGTGCGCGAGCAGGTGGAGAGCGTGGTGTTGAGCTGGGGCAAAGGAGCGAGGCAGCGGGGTAAGAGCTGGCTCCTTCCGTCTCTCTGCAGTCTCTCCTCCCCTCGGGGCGCTCTCCCTGGCTTTGTCGCCCCCCCAGCGCCCACCACCCGCTGCACGCTCCCTCGGTGGGCACAAGTGCCACAATCAGGCAAACGTCCCCGCCGCGAAGCCCAGCCACGCTCGGGCACCATTCTGCGCCCTTGCTGCTCACCACCCGGTGTCCCCGCGTCACACGTGGGAAAGCAGCGGCGGGAGTGGGCAGCCAGGCAAGGCCGACGGAGTGAGGGCACCGTGCCCTGCTTTTTGCAGAGTTGCTCTCGGCGGCCTTTGGCTCTTCTCCTGGTGTCAGATTGACGTTGTCAATCTTGGGGTGCGGAGGAGCGTGCACAGGGTGAGCCGCAGAGCAGAGCGGAGCGGTCAGGGTCGGGGGAGGTTGGTGGAGGGGCGTTGGAGGGGCGGTGGGGAGCAGGGCTTTGGGGGCTGCTGGTCTGCCTTGGTCGGGGAGGGGGAGGGTGGCTGCAAGGGGCGGCGTGCTCAGAGGTGGGTGCTGTGTTTTGGGTGGCACTCTTGGAGCAGGACGTGGAGGCGGAGCGCTGAGCAGGCTGCACGCTCGCGGCGCGCTTCCGGTGGCGGCATGGAGCCTCGGAGGCTGAGCGTCGTGGGCGAGTTTGTGGTGCTGAGCCTCTTTGTGGTGTGCCTGGCCCACATGCCCTCGGTCGTCAACGTCCTCATGATCCTGTGCATAGCGGTGGTGTTGGTGCTGGCGGGGAAAAGGCTCTGGCCCAAGGTAGGAGTCAGCCTGGGCATGGCCCCGAGCTGGCGCGGGCAGCGAGAGGACTGAGGCCGCGGCAGCACCTGCAGCAAGGGCAGCCTGACGGTGCTGCGCGCAAGCCTGCCTCCAGCCTCAGCTCTGCGTGCCCCGCGCAGCCCTTCCGCGAGCAGGGGGCCTCTTGGCGCAGCGTGGATGCTCGCCACTAAGGCAGCGCTCTCTTGGGCTGTGCAGGGGCCTCGCGGCAGTGCTGGCAGCCTGGGCAACGGCAGCGTGGACGAGCCCGGAGGTGAGCAGCCCCGGCCCAGAGCGTAGGCGCGCTCGGCAGCGCCTCCCGGCCAAGACAGCCCAGCGCCGCCAGCGCCCACCGCCCTCGGCCCCAGCTGGGGCTCCGCCCACGGGCTGCCCTCGCTCACTGCCTCTCTGCCTCCTCTTCCAGCAGCCTCCTTCCTGCCCACGGTGGAGACGCAGGACTGTGCAGCCAGCCGGCAGGCAGGGTAAGCGGAGGCCTGGCCTGCAGGGGGGCTGCCCCACAGCCCTGGCCAGGCCCACCGCAGGCAAGAGCCCGATGCAGCCCAGAGCCACGGACCTACGCCTGGCCTGGGCCCCCCAAAGAGCAGGGCATGGCATGGCTAGGGCTGGGGTCGACGCGCGGGATGCCCAGGACATGCCGCATGCCTGCTGCTCACCAACTGGGAAGCCCTTTTGCTCCTTGCCCACTGCTGCAGCCCTGGCCCCAGCGCCCCCTCCGCCCGCACCCTGGCACCCTTTGGCGTCTGCTGCCACCAGGGCTTCCCCCTGGGGCACCCAAGGCAGCCTCCTCACCTCCTTTCTCCCTCCCAGGCTCACAAGCGAGGACACCTTGCCCCCTCGCCACCTCCTGCCGACCTCGGAGCCGGACACGGATGGATGGAAGTTGGATGGCCCTCTCCCACTGCCACCAACCTCCATCCTGCTGGACGCTCCCCCAACACCTGAAGGAGTGCTGGGTGAGCTGCTTGTGCCCACAGCCCTCCCGCCATCCCCACCACGCAGGCGGGTCCGCTTTGGGCGCAACCAGACCGTGTTGCTGAGCGAGGAAGGTCACGAGCTGCTGGACTGCCTCCCCAAAGCCCCACACCTCGACTGGCCAGCCCACATCCCGCGCCGGTCCATCCTGCACTGTGCCTGGGCACCCGTCCCGCTGGCAGAGGAAGGCACAGTGCGGCCACTTTCACCCGCCGGGCAGTCCGAGGACGAAGAGGACGAGGAGCCAGCGTGTGCCACCTCCCTGCAGCGCTGGCCCACCATGCAGCTCTGGAGCCCACCACCGGAGGCGCCCTCCCCTCCCGCTGCAGCCACCGGCTGCACAGCGGCCCTGGCCTGCCTGCTGTGCCCAGCCTGCCCAGCCTGCCCTGCAGGCGCCTTCAGAGGGCTGCGCAAGGGCCTCCGCAGATGCGCCTCCTTCCTGCGAAGGCCACGGCGAGTGCTGAGGAGGCGCCAGGCAAGGGCCAGCTGATTGGGGCCAGCAGCAGGCTCCGCGCCTGGGCAGAGGTGCCAGTAACCAGCGCCCGCGGAGCTAGACGCCTTTGCCACCTCCGGGCCAGCGTCAATAAACCTCTGAGCAAGACTCTGCGGGAGGCGAGAGTGAAACACCATGTGAAGTGAAAAGAAGGCGGCGCAGGAATGCTCCCTGAGTCTTAGGAAGCCAGCCGTTCCCCGAACTCAGGCTTTCCTGCTCCTGACAGGGCTGAGTAGAGCAGCAACATGCAAAAACATGTCTCCAGAACAGAAGTTTAAATGCTTAGCTCAGATGAACCATCACATAGGAAACTGGCTGTCAGAAGAAGTCCGTGAGATCCTTACAAAGCGCAGTGGATGTGATCCTGGGGGCGCTCTGGAGCAAGATCTGAATTCCCCTGTGAATGGAGACTATGTAGCCTCCAACAGTGATCTGCAGAAAGAAGTTATAAAACGGGGGAGAATTGATATCGGTCAGGGGGCTGAGCGGAAAGATTCATCCAAGCCATCACCCTCAGCAGAACAGTGGGAGGATCCTAAAAGGAATGAGCGTTCCAGAGGCCAAGAGGTCTTCCACTTGATCAAACACCCGGGACTAGAAAATTGCTACGCAAGGAAAAGGGGGAGGGCAGATCTTCAGGTTATCGACAAGACTGCCCTGTGTGACAGCCAGCCCAGGATTGGCAGTGAATACCCCTTCCATTTTCGGCACAAGCTGCTGATGCTGGACTACCGTGGAAGGTATCTGGTTTGCCAGGAGGATGGCAAAGCAAAAGAAGGCGTTCTGAGCACTCCGAATGCAACAAGCCTTGGCACTGAGTGCTCAGATAATGCCTCAGATATTGACAGTGAGTTTTTCAATGCTGAGCGTGAGGAAGGGGATGCCTCTGTTACAGCAGGTCTGACACACACACATGCCATGGACCTCCAGGTGGCGATGTTTCATGGTGCCCCTGATTTCACGAGACAGTACATTTCAACAAACCTCGCTTTGTGCCACTTGGTGCTCCCCCTCCTGCTACCAAATCCATGCACCGCACCAAGAGAGTTCCCTCAGCCAAGTTAAAAAGAGCTGGAAAGGGACGGAACAATTGGGAAAGCAGACCACAATTCAGAGGAGCAGACCACAATTCAGAGGCACAAAAACAAACCGATTGATCAGGCAGACACACTCATCGTGTCCTTCCTACGGATCGGGAGTTCTCCTTCCTCTTCCAAGGCTCAGCTCCTGAATGCTCTGCCGACTAAACACAAACACGACACTTTCTTCCATCGACATTGCAAAGGCAGCACCAAAGGCTGTCTTCTAACGACAGGTGTTGTGCAGATCTCTTGGTCCTGTGCCAGTGGCAGTGCTGATGACACTTTTGACGGCTGTGTTGCTTTTTGTAACCTGCATGGAGATGCTAGAGGTCATGAACAACAATTGCCGTTTTTACAGCAGATCTCTTCTGTGAAGGAGGCTCTCAGTTAGCTGAGTCTGACCAGAGTGACAAGAAAGGCGTGAACATTGTACGTGACCCGTGGCAGTCTCAAAAGCCTTTGATTTGTCTTTTCACTGAAGAAGAGAATGTTGCATGTGGCCGATCTAGCCAGAATGTAAAAAGAGGTATCCAGAACAGAAACAAAGCAGAATTGGTAGAGGAGCTGATAAAAACAATCAGAGACCTACTAGCAAGGTGAAACAACCTCTTAAGGCTTGATGCTTGTCAGGACACAGCTCGCCAACGTGGATTTATTGTGGCTAAAGAGGCAGAAGAGTGTGTGAGAGCCAAAGCAAAGGCAAGAACCTTGGTGGGATTCTTGACAAAGGAGAAATTGTGTTTGAGATCAAATCACAGCTACTGCCTCTTCAAGGACAACTATGGTACCCATGGTGTGAAAAGGAGAAAGAGCTCCCCCACTTGCAGGAAAAGAGGAACAAGAACATAGAACATCATGGGAGCCAAACTGAGCCAGAGAAGTGTGCAGGACGAAGAAAGCAACTCGACAGAGCGTTCCCCCTCAAGCAGCTGCTGAAATCAGTCCTCGCTTTTCTCCAGGCACAGTCAAGAGACACCAAGAAATACTTGCTGCAGTGGAGGAAGGTCTTTAGGGATGACCTGTCCTCTGAGCACTTGGAGGAACTTCAGAAAGAATATCATCAGTGATGGTATCAAATCCTGGAAATAAAGAAAAGCAAGGAAAAAACCAGTCTGAAAACAGCATTGATGAATAAGTTAGAAGCCCTCTCCAATGCAGTCAATGATTCATCCATTGGTCTCAAGCGTCTTTTGAGAGAAATAGGGCAGATTCGTGAAGCTCTAGAATCCTTGAACTCAAAAGATGAATGTTTTTGCAAACTACCTGAAGTGGCAGTCGATCTGACGGTTTCAGGGTATGCCCTTGAAGTGGTGGATGGTGATGCTTCGTCTGTACCGTGACGATGGCTTGGGGCAATCTTTGACAAATTGAGAAGCTAGGGGAGAGAAGAGCGTTTGTTCTCTCAGTGCTTGGCATCCAGAGCCCGGGGAAGTCAAGCCTGCTGAATGCCATGTTTGGTCTGCAGTGGAACGTCAGTGCGGGGAGAGGCACGCGGGGAGCGTTTATGCAGCTGCTTCA
This sequence comes from Struthio camelus, assembly GCF_040807025.1. NCBI lineage: Eukaryota > Metazoa > Chordata > Aves > Struthioniformes > Struthionidae > Struthio > Struthio camelus. The sequence goes on from NC_090944.1 coordinate 4,276,981, forward strand.
GGTGGACGAGAAACGCCAAGAGGCCGTGGACTTTGATTACAGGCTGATTGTTGACACAGGAGGACTTTGTGCCATGGAGGTGGCCAATAAGCAGTCACTTAATAATGACAATGAGCTAGCCACCTTTGGCATTGGCATTGGCAACATGACTCTGATCAATATCTTGGGAGAAAATCCTGGAGACATGCAAGATGTCCTTCAGCTAGCTGGGCAGGCTTTTCTCCGCATGAAGCAAGTCAATCTTTCGCCAAGCTGCTGCTTTGTGCACCACAATGTTGGAGAAATAACTGCCCAGGAACAAAACATGCAAGCACAAAGACGCCTGCAGGAAAAGCTGGAGGAAATGGCAGGGACAGCCGCCCAGCCGCCCAGCAGGCGTTCTGCCATGTCACCTGCTTCAGCGATGTCATCCGCTTTGATGTGAACACCCACAGTCACTACTTTGCTCACCTCTGGGTGGCAAGGAAACCCACGCAGGGCCCCACCCAACCCCACACACAGCCAGCACGTGCAGCAGTTAAAGAGCACAATTCTCCAAGCTGCCAAGAAGGGATCGCAGGGCACTATTTCAAGGCTCTCGAGCTTGAAAGTTCGTATGAGTGACTTGTGGAAGGCTCTGCTGAATGAAAAGTTTGTTTTCCCTTTCCAAAACACTTGGGAAGTTGCCGCAGACAACAGCTTAGGAACAACCGACAGCCAGTGGACCTGGCAGCTGGGGAGCCACATCCTAGACTTGCAAATGAAACGGAACAATCGGATTAGAAAGGGAGACGTTCCGCATGTGACTCGAAGAAGCCTTATGGAGGAAGTGCAAGATAAATATGAGACCCTCTGGAAAGGCTTGGAACCGTATTTCAGGGAAGATGACGCCAGTGGGCTTTTGATTCAGTGGAAAGCAAGCATTGAAAATCAACCGCAAGATCTGAGAGAAGCACTTGTGGAAGAGACACAGAGAAAGTCTGCCGAGTTCATTGAACGGGAGAAGAATCCGAGCAAAGGGCATCAGAAGAAGCCAGAATGTGAACACGAGCTTGTCAAGAGAAGGCAACTGGTGGCTTTGTCGCTAAAGAAGGAAGAGCTGCATGAAGAAAAGCTGAGGCAACACTTGGCTAGCCTCTGGAAACAATGGCTCTACAAAGTATCTTCCAGTGCACCTCCTCCTGCAGAACCAAACATAAACCTCCCTAGTGAGACCACTCTGCTGGAACATTTCAAGCAAGAGCCAAACAGAGAGGAAGAAATAAAATGCTTCCTGCCAAAGGATGCATTTCCCATGGCATCCCTTGCAGGCAGTGCAAGAGATCATTGCTGCTGGAAGCTGCATTTCATTTCATCCCTTTGTATTTCAGATGCTAGTCGTACTTCCCAAAACATGTCTACAATAAACTCGCGGGCTAGCCTTCTGGTCAGGGTGTCTGCTGGTGCTGGGCTTGTGGCGGGGGTGCAGGGGGGAGTGGGGCGTTGTGTTGGGGGTGCTGGTCTTGTCGTGGGGGGTGCAGAGGGGAGTTGGTCCTTGTGTTGGGGGTGCTGGTCTTTGTTTTGAGGTGCAGAGGGGATCTGGACCTTGTGTTGGGGGTGCATAGGGGATCTGGGTGTTGTTGTGGGGGTGCTTAGAGGAGGTGGGCCTTGTGTTGGGGGAGCTGGTCTTGTCATGAGGGTGCAGAGGGGATCAGGGCCTTGTTTCTGGGGTGCTGGGCCTTGTTTTGGGAGTGCTGGGCTTGTTGTGGGGGTGCAGAGGGGATCAGGGCATTGTGTTGGGGGTGCTGGGCATTGTGTAGGGTTTGCTGGGCTTGTTCTGGGGGTGCAGAGGGGGTCTGGGTCTTGTTTTGGGGGTGCTTAGAGGAGGTGGGCCTTGTGTTGGGGGTGCTGGGCTTGTCGTGGGGGTCCTGAGTGGTCATGGTGTTGTGTTGGGGGTGGTGGGCGTTGTTTTGGGAGAACTAGGCTTGTTTTCGGGGTGCTTAGGGGATCTGGGCCTTGTTTTCGGGGTGTGGGCCTTGTTTTGGGGGTACTGGGCTTGTCGTAAGGGTGCTGAGGGGATCTGGGCCTTGTTTTCGGGGTACTGTGGGGTCTGGGCGTTGTTTTGGGGGTGCTGGGCCTTGTTGTGGGGGTGTTGAGGGGATCTAGGCCTTTTTTTGGGGGTGCGGAGAGGGTTCCGGAGCACTCGACCAGGTTGCCCAGAGAGGTTGTGGAGTCTCCTTCCCTGGAGATATTCAAAAGCCGCCTGGCCCAATCCTGGGCAATATGCTCCAGAGGACCCTGGCTGAGCAGGGGCGTTGGACTCCAGGATCTCCGGAGGTCCCTTCCAACCTCCACCATTCTGTGAGCCTGTGATTCTGTGAAATGTTAAGGCTAAAATTTTAGCACTCACATCCCAGAAGTTTTCTTTTCCTTTCTTCTCAGAATTGGTTCCCGTCAATGGTCGAGCCCATCACACACCTCCCACAATCGCCTGTAATGTGCTCATGTAGTGTTCCAATGTTATAGGTCCTATGGATTGGCATGGGGTTGGTTCACCTAGTTGATTTAAACCAGTTGAGGGAATGGTTAGAACGTACAGCTAGCAATCTGGTTTTGGAGCTAAGGAAAGGTTTGCACATTGAGTGACTACTCCCCAAATTACAGCTTGGTTGCCACTGCCCACGCACACAGGGAGCCCCATTCCCCTTGGGATCATTCCAGTTAATATGAAAGAGAGAATCAACCGTATCTGGAATAATACCAACGGTGCGTCTATATGATTGGGGCCTGGGCATACAAGTCTCCAACTCCCATCTCTCCATCATATGTCTAGCAAGCCAAGAATCTTCCACAAGACTTGAACTGGAGGAATGCGTGGGATCAAAACTGTCATGTCACCTGGGGGAGTGAACCAGACACCGTGCGTAGGGCCTACGAAATAGATGGCTCAGCGTTACAGTGGGGACAACAAACAATTGTACTCGGGACCTGAGAGGACCACTCCCTGAGAGAGACCTGCCCAATCGAAGCTATTTCCAAGCAGGTGGTCATGAAGGGAGCACTGCCCTTCAGGAAAAAGCCTTTGCGCAGCTGCGCTATTACCAGAACGGAGCAGCTTCACGACCGCATCACACAGCTCATCAGCCTCCCCATCGACACAAAGGAACAGGAGCCAATGCATGACAACCAAAGTTGCATTCATGACAGACTGCATGAAATAAGAGAACAGGTGGACTCGGCAGCCAGGAACTCCACATATGTCTTCACTCATGGATACAGAAGACATTCAGCAGTGTCTCTAGGCAAAGTGGCAGCAGAAAGGTTGGCAAAGATGCAGAAGGCTTTCACAAGAGCAAACAACCCCACTTTCTACCTGCAGGGCCAGAGAGAAGACTTCTTCACAAGTTTCCACATGTCCTGCCAAGCAGTGCCCTCTATCACAGCAGTTGCTGATTTTTTTATGTGACGAGCTTTCAGGAGCTCTTTGACAGGCAGTGTCTGTGAAGACTGCTCTTGATATAGCCTGGGAAAGGAGCTCTAACTCTCCAGCTTTCAGTGGCCATCGATCTCAACTAGAAACGGCTATTCTCCTGTCTCTTGCGGAGGAAGAGAATGGTGAGAAGTTCAGGCAGCACATTCATTTCCCCCAACATGTTTTAGAAGGTTTCGTTGAGAAGTGTGTTAACAACTATTGCTTAGACAAGAACAACTCAAGGCTGAAGAACTTGTTCCATGTTTCCCTGAATTCATTCCAGACTCTTGCTGCTGCTGCTAGCTTTGCGCCTACAACTCCAGTTGTCCAAGAGAACTGTGGCAATGTCTCCCTGTGGCTAGAGGAATTTGGGAGCAGACTTGGAGCTAATTCTGAACTTCCCAGAAGTCATCTGAAAAGCACTGAGCATCAAGAAAGGAAGGAGCTAGAGCTCCTGGAGGAGGCAATGAGTAAAGCTCTGGCCCCTGTGCTAGCAAACCTGAAACAGGCATTTTCCATGCCTCATCTGAAAGCTTGGAACTGGAAACCTCATACAATCGGAGTTGAAGGGCTGCACGGCTGCTGGAAGCAATGCCCGTTGTGCAGCGCTCTTTGCACAGACACAATACGTGCTCCTGATGGGGACCACAGTGTTCACTTCCATCGCCCTCAAGTCCTCAATGGTAGCCAGTGGGTTAGAAGAAATCAGTTGGTCCCTGCCCTTTGCTCCAGTCTTGTAGCAAGTCACTGTTGCCTTGTGCTTGAGGATAACAAGGAAGCTGCCTATACAAAGTCTAGAGAAGCAGGAGCAGCTTCTGCCAATTGGGGCCTCACGCCAGAAAGCTCCCCGCAGGCATGCTGCAAATGGCTTGTGTGCCGTTTCCGCTCCCAATTGCAACAAGATTGCTGTGCACAATTGGAGGGCACAGCAGCAACCCGTCCAGAAGGGGAAAAGTGCCCAAAGAAAGAACGAGCCACGGGCTCGGCATGGGCTTGTCAGGGACGACTCTGGGCTTTGGTTGGGCTTTGTGCTGGCGGGAGCTGTGTTGGGGCTGGCCTTGGCGGGCTGCGCCTTGTTGGGGTTTGGGTGAGAGCAGCGTCAGGTGGGGCCTGGGGGTGCCCTGGCAGACCAGGTGTGTGGAAGTGATGTGGCCATGGCATCACAATGCCGGGGTCTTTCTGGAGGTGGGGCTGGGGGAAGTGCCGCTGTCACTTTGCCTGCGAGCGAGCGAGCGAGCGAGTGTGCGAGCGAGTGCGCGAGCAGGTGGAGAGCGTGGTGTTGAGCTGGGGCGAAGGAGCAAGGCAGCGGGGTAAGAGCTGGCTCCTTCCGTCTCTCTGCAGTCTCTCCTCCCCTCGGGGCGCTCTCCGTGGCTTTGTCACCCCCCCAGCACCCACCACCCGCTGCACGCTCCCTCGGTGGGCACAAGTGCCACAATCAGGCAAACGTCCCCGCCGCGAAGTCCAGCCACGCTCGGGCACCATTCTGCGCCCTTGCTGCTCACCACCCGGTGTCCCCGCGTCACACGTGGGAAAGCAGCGGCGGGAGCGGGCAGCCAGGCAAGGCCGACGGAGTGAGGGCACCGTGCCCTGCTTTTTGCAGAGTTGCTCTCGGCGGCCTTTGGCTCTTCTCCTGGTGTCAGATTGACGCTGTCGATCTTGGGGTGCGGAGGAGCGTGCACAGGGTGAGCCGCAGAGCAGAGCAGAGCGGTCAGGGTCGGGGGAGGTTGGTGGAGGGGCGTTGGAGGGGCGGTGGGGAGCAGGGCTTTGGGGGCTGCTGGTCTGCCTTGGTCGGGGAGGGGGAGGGTGGCTGCAAGGGGCGGCGTGCTCAGAGGTGGGTGCTGTGTTTTGGGTGGCACTCTTGGAGCAGGACGTGGAGGCGGAGCGCTGAGCAGGCTGCACGCTCGCGGCGCGCTTCCGGTGGCGGCATGGAGCCTCGGAGGCTGAGCGTCGTGGGCGAGTTTGTGGTGCTGAGCCTCTTTGTGGTGTGCCTGGCCCACATGCCCTCGGTCGTCAACGTCCTCATGATCCTGTGCATAGCGGTGGTGTTGGTGCCGGCGGGGAAAAGGCCCTGGCCCAAGGTAGGAGTCAGCCTGGGCATGGCCCCGAGCTGGCATGGGCAGCGAGAGGGCTGAGGCCGCGGCAGCACCTGCAGCAAGGGCAGCCTGACGGTGCTGCGCGCAAGCCTGCCTCCAGCCTCAGCTCTGCGTGCCCCGCGCAGCCCTTCCGCGAGCAGGGTGCCTCTTGGCGCAGCGTGGATGCTCGCCACTAAGGCAGCGCTCTCTTGGGCTGTGCAGGGGCCTCGCGGCAGTGCTGGCAGCCTGGGCAACGGCAGCGTGGACGAGCCCGGAGGTGAGCAGCCCCGGCCCAGAGCGTAGGCGCGCTCGGCAGCGCCTCCCGGCCAAGACAGCCCAGCGCCGCCAGCGCCCACCGCCCTCGGCCCCAGCTGGGGCTCCGCCGGCGGGCTGCCCTCGCTCACTGCCTCTCTGCCTCCTCTTCCAGCAGCCTCCTTCCTGCCCACGGTGGAGACGCAGGACTGTGCAGCCAGCCGGCAGGCAGGGTAAGCGGAGGCCTGGCCTGCAGGGGGGCTGCCCCACAGCCCTGGCCAGGCCCACCGCAGGCAAGAGCCCGATGCAGCCCAGAGCCACGGACCTACGCCTGGCCTGGGCCCCCCAAAGAGCAGGGCATGGCATGGCTAGGGCTGGGGTCGACGCGCGGGATGCCCAGGACATGCCGCATGCCTGCTGCTCACCAACTGGGAAGCCCTTTTGCTCCTTGCCCACTGCTGCAGCCCTGGCCCCAGCGCCCCCTCCGCCCGCACCCTGGCACCCTTTGGCGTCTGCTGCCACCAGGGCTTCCCCCTGGGGCACCCAAGGCAGCCTCCTCACCTCCTTTCTCCCTCCCAGGCTCACAAGCGAGGACACCTTGTCCCCTCGCCACCTCCTGCCCACCTCGGAGCCGGACACGGATGGATGGAAGTTGGATGGCCCTCTCCCACTGCCACCAACCTCCATCCTGCTGGACGCTCCCCCAACACCTGCAGCAGTGCTGGGTGAGCTGCCTGTGCCCACAGCCCTCCCGCCATCCCCACCACGCAGGCGGGTCCGCTTTGGGCGCAACCAGACCGTGTTGCTGAGCGAGGAAGGACACGAGCTGCTGGACTGCCTCCCCAAAGCCCCACACCTCGACTGGCCATCCCACATCCCGCACCGGTCCATCCTGCACTGTGCCTGGGCACCCGTCCCGCTGGCAGAGGAAGGCACAGTGCGGCCAGTTTCACCCCTCGAGCAGTCCGAGGAGGAAGAGGATGAGGAGCCAGCGTGTGCCACCTCCCTGCAGCGCTGGCCCACCATGCAGCTCTGGAGCCCACCACCGGAGGCGCCCTCCCCTCCCGCTGCAGCCACTGGCTGCACAGCGGCCCTGGCCTGCCTGCTGTGCCCAGCCTGCCCAGCTTGCCCTGCAGGCGCCTTCAGAGGGCTGCGCAAGGGCCTCCGCAGATGTGCCTCCTTCCTGCGAAGGCCACGGCGAGTGCTGAGGAGGCGCCAGGCAAGGGCCAGCTGATTGGGGCCAGCAGCAGGCTCCGCGCCTGGGCAGACGTGCCAGTAACCAGCGCCCGCGGAGCTAGACGCCTTCGCCACCTCCGGGCCAGCGTCAATAAACCTCTGAGCAAGACTCTGCGGGAGGCGAGAGTGAAACACCATGTGAAGTGAAAAGAAGGCGGCGCAGGAATGCTCCCTGAGTCTTAGGAAGCCAGCCGTTCCCCGAACTCAGGCTTTCCTGCTCCTGACAGGGCTGAGTAGAGCAGCAACATGCAAAAACATGTCTCCAGAACAGAAGTTTAAATGCTTAGCTCAGATGAACCATCACATAGGAAACTGGCTGTCAGAAAAAGTCCGTGAGATCCTTACAAAGTGCGGTGGATGTGATCCTGGGGGCACTCTGGAGCAAGATCTGAATTCCCCTGTGAATGGAGACTATGTAGCCTCCAACAGTGATCTGCAGAAAGAAGTTGTAAAACAGGGGAGAATTGATATTGGTCAGGGGGCTGAGCAGAAAGATTCATCCAAGCCATCACCCTCAGCAGAACAGTGGGAGGATCCTAAAAGGAATGAGCGTTCCAGAGGCCAAGAGGTCCTCCACTTGATCAAACACCCGGGACTAGAAAATTGCTACGCAAGGAAAAGGGGGAGGGCAGATCTTCAGGTTATCGACAAGACTGCCCTGTGTGACAGCCAGCCCAGGATTGGCAGTGAATACCCCTTCCATTTTCGGCACAAGCTGCTGATGCTGGACTACCGTGGAAGGTATCTGGTTTGCCAGGAGCATGGCAAAGCAAAAGAAGGCGTTCTGAGCACTCCGAATGCAACAAGCCTTGGCACTGAGTGCTCAGATAGTGCCTCAGATATTGACAGTGAGTTTTTCAATGCTGAGTGTGAAGAAGGGGATGCCTCTGTTACAGCAGGTCTGACACACACACATGCCATGGACCTCCAGGTGGCGATGTTTCATGGTGCCCATGATTTCACGAGACAGTACATTTCAACAAACCTCGCTTTGTGCCACTTGGCGCTCCCCCTCCTGCTACCAAATCCATGCACCGCACCAAGAGAGTTCCCTCAGCCAAGTTAAAAAGAGCTGGAAAGGGACGGAACAATTGGGAAAGCAGACCACAATTCAGAGGAGCAGACCACAATTCAGAGGCACAAAAACAAACCGATTGATCAGGCAGACACACTCATCGTGTCCTTCCTACGGATCGGGAGTTCTCCTTCCTCTTCCAAGGCTCAGCTCCTGAATGCTCTGCCGACTAAACACAAACACGACACTTTCTTCCACCGACATTGCAAAGGCAGCACCAAAGGCTGTCTTCTAACGACAGGTGTTGTGGAGATCTCTTGGTCCTGTGCCAGTGGCAGTGCTGATGACACTTTTGACGGCTGTGTTGCTTTTTGTAACCTGCATGGAGATGCTAGAGGTCATGAACAACAATTGCCGTTTTTACAGCAGATCTCTTCTGTGAAGGAGGCTCTCAGTTAGCTGAGTCTGACCAGAGTGACAAGAAAGGCGTGAACATTGTACGTGACCCGTGGCAGTCTCAAAAGCCTTTGATTTGTCTTTTCACTGAAGAAGAGAATGTTGCATGTGGCCGATCTAGCCAGAATGTAAAAAGAGGTATCCAGAACAGAAACAAAGCAGAATTGGTAGAGGAGCTGATAAAAACAATCAGAGACCTACTAGCAAGGTGAAACAACCTCTTAAGGCTTGATGCTTGTCAGGACACAGCTCGCCAACGTGGATTTATTGTGGCTAAAGAGGCAGAAGAGTGTGTGAGAGCCAAAGCAAAGGCAAGAACCTTGGTGGGATTCTTGACAAAGGAGAAATTGTGTTTGAGATCAAATCACAGCTACTGCCTCTTCAAGGACAACTATGGTACCCATGGTGTGAAAAGGAGAAAGAGCTCCCCCGCTTGCAGGAAAAGAGGAACAAGAACATAGAACATCATGGGAGCCAAACTGAGCCAGAGAAGTGTGCAGGACGAAGAAAGCAACTCGACAGAGCGTTCCCCCTCAAGCAGCTGCTGAAATCAGTCCTCGCTTTTCTCCAGGCACAGGCAAGAGACACCAAGAAATACTTGCTGCAGTGGAGGAAGGTCTTTAGGGATGACCTGTCCTCTGAGCACTTGGAGGAACTTCAGAAAGAGTATCATCAGTGAAGGTATCAAATCTTGGAAATAAAGAAAAGCAAGGAAAAAACCAGTCTGAAAACAGCATTGATGAATAAGTTAGAAGCCCTCTCCAATGCAGTCAATGATTCATCCATTGGTCTCAAGCGTCTTTTGAGAGAAGTAGGGCAGATTCGTGAAGCTCTAGAATCCTTGAACTCAAAAGATGAATGTTTTTGCAAACTACCTGAAGTGGCAGTCGATCTGATGGTTTCAGGGTATGCCCTTGAAGTGGTGGATGGTGATGCTTCGTCTGTACCGTGACGATGGCTTGGGGCAATCTTTGACAAATTGAGAAGCTAGGGGAGAGAAGAGCGTTTGTTCTCTCAGTGCTTGGCATCCAGAGCCCGGGGAAGTCAAGCCTGCTGAATGCCATGTTTGGTCTGCAGTGGAACGTCAGTGCGGGGAGAGGCACGCGGGGAGCGTTTATGCAGCTGCTTCAGGTGGACGAGAAACGCCAAGAGGCCGTGGACTTTGATTACAGGCTGATTGTTGACACAGGAGGACTTTGTGCCATGGAGGTGGCCAATAAGCAGTCACTTAATGATGACAATGAGCTAGCCACCTTTGGCATTGGCATTGGCAACATGACTCTGATCAATATCTTGGGAGAAAATCCTGGAGACATGCAAGATGTCCTTCAGCTAGCTGGGCAGGCTTTTCTCCGCATGAAGCAAGTCAATCTTTCGCCAAGCTGCTGCTTTGTGCACCACAATGTTGGAGAAATAACTGCCCAGGAACAAAACATGCAAGCACAAAGACGCCTGCAGGAAAAGCTGGAGGAAATGGCAGGGACAGCCGCCCAGCCGCCCAGCAGGCGTTCTGCCATGTCACCTGCTTCAGCGATGTCATCCGCTTTGATGTGAACACCCACCGTCACTACTTTGCTCACCTCTGGGTGGCAAGGAAACCCACGCAGGGCCCCACCCAACCCCACACACAGCCAGCACGTGCAGCAGTTAAAGAGCACAATTCTCCAAGCTGCCAAGAAGGGATCGCAGGGCACTATTTCAAGGCTCTCGAGCTTGAAAGTTCGTATGAGTGACTTGTGGAAGGCTCTGCTGAATGAAAAGTTTGTTTTCCCTTTCCAAAACACTCGGGAAGTTGCCGCAGACAACAGCTTAGGAACAACCGACAGCCAGTGGACCTGGCAGCTGGGGAGCCACATCCTAGACTTGCAAATGAAACGGAACAATCGGATTAGAAAGGGATACGTTCCGCATGTGACTCGAAGAAGCCTTATGGAGGAAGTGCAAGATAAATATGAGACCCTCTGGAAAGGCTTGGAACCGTATTTCAGGGAAGATGACGCCAGTGGGCTTTTGATTCAGTGGAAAGCAAGCATTGAAAATCAACCGCAAGATCTGAGAGAAGCACTTGTGGAAGAGGCACAGAGAAAGTCTGCCGAGTTCATTGAACGGGAGAAGAATCAGAGCAAAGGGCATCAGAAGAAGCCAGAATGTGAACACGAGCTTGTCAAGAGAAGGCAACTGGTGGCTTTGTCGCTAAAGAAGGAAGAGCTGCATGAAGAAAAGCTGAGGCAACACTTGGCTAGCCTCTGGAAACAATGGCTCTACAAAGTATCTTCCAGTGCACCTCCTCCTGCAGAACCAAACATAAACCTCCCTAGTGAGACCACTCTGCTGGAACATTTCAAGCAAGAGCCAAACAGAGAGGAAGAAATAAAATGCTTCTTGCCAAAGGATGCATTTCCCATGGCATCCCTTGCAGGCAGTGCAAGAGATCATTGCTGCTGGAAGCTGCATTTCATTTCATCCCTTTGTATTTCAGATGCTAGTCGTACTTCCCAAAACATGTCTACAATAAACTCGCGGGCTAGCCTTCTGGTCAGGGTGTCTCGTGGTGCTGGGCTTGTGGCGGGGGTGCAGGGGGGAGTGGGGCGTTGTGTTGGGGGTGCTGGTCTTGTCGTGGGGGGTGCAGAGGGGAGTTGGTCCTTGTGTTGGGGGTGCTGGTCTTTGTTTTGAGGTGCAGAGGGGATCTGGACCTTGTGTTGGGGGTGCATAGGGGATCTGGGTGTTGTTGTGGGGGTGCTTAGAGGAGGTGGGCCTTGTGTTGGGGGAGCTGGGCTTGTCATGGGGGTGCAGAGGGGATCAGGGCCTTGTTTCTGGGGTGCTGGGCCTTGTTTTGGGAGTGCTGGGCTTGTTGTGGGGGTGCAGAGGGGATCAGGGCATTGTGTTGGGGGTGCTGGGCATTGTGTAGGGTTTGCTGGGCTTGTTCTGGGGGTGCAGAGGGGGTCTGGGTCTTGTTTTGGGGGTGCTTAGAGGACGTGGGCCTTGTGTTGGGGGTGCTGGGCTTGTCGTGGGGGTCCTGAGTGGTCATGGTGTTGTGTTGGGGGTGGTGGGCGTTGTTTTGGGAGAACTAGGCTTGTTTTCGGGGTGCTTAGGGGATCTGGGCCTTGTTTTCGGGGTGTGGGCCTTGTTTTGGGGGTACTGGGCTTGTCCTAAGGGTGCTGAGGGGATGTGGGCCTTGTTTTCGGGGTACTGTGGGGATCTGGGCGTTGTTTTGGGGGTGCTGGGCCTTGTTGTGGGGGTGTTGAGGGGATCTAGGCCTGTTTTTGGGGGTGCGGAGAGGGTTCCGGAGCACTCGACCAGGTTGCCCAGAGAGGTTGTGGAGTCTCCTTCCCTGGAGATATTCAAAAGCCGCCTGGCCCAATCCTGGGCAATATGCTCCAGAGGACCCTGGCTGAGCAGGGGCGTTGGACTCCAGGATCTCCGGAGGTCCCTTCCAACCTCCACCATTCTGTGAGCCTGTGATTCTGTGAAATGTTAAGGCTAAAATTTTAGCACTCACATCCCAGAAGTTTTCTTTTCCTTTCTTCTCAGAATTGGTTCCCGTCAATGGTCGAGCCCATCACACACCTCCCACAATCGCCTGTAATGTGCTCATGTAGTGTTCCAATGTTATAGGTCCTATGGATTGGCATGGGGTTGGTTCACCTAGTTGATTTAAACCAGTTGAGGGAATGGTTAGAACGTACAGCTAGCAATCTGGTTTTGGAGCTAAGGAAAGGTTTTGCACATTGAGTGACTACTCCCCAAATTACAGCTTGGTTGCCACTGGCCACGCACACAGGGAGCCCCATTCCCCTTGGGATCATTCCAGTTAATATGAAAGAGAGAATCAACCGTATCTGGAATAATACCAACGGTGCGTCTATATGATTGGGGCCTGGGCATACAAGTCTCGAACTCCCATCTCTCCATCATATGTCTAGCAAGCCAAGAATCTTCCACAAGACTTGAACTGGAGGAATGCGTGGGATCAAAACTGTCATGTCACCTGGGGGAGTGAACCAGACACCGTGCGTAGGGCCTACGAAATAGATGGCTCAGTGTTACAGTGGGGACAACAAACAATTGTACTCGGGACCTGAGAGGACCACTCCCTGAGAGAGACCTGCCCAATCGAAGCTATTTCCAAGCAGGTGGTCATGAAGGGAGCACTGCCCTTCAGGAAAAAGCCTTTGCGCAGCTGCGCTATTACCAGAACGGAGCAGCTTCACGACCGCATCACACAGCTCATCAGCCTCCCCATCGACACAAAGGAACAGGAGCCAATGCATGACAACCAAAGTTGCATTCATGACAGACTGCATGAAATAAGAGAACAGGTGGACTCAGCAGCCAGGAACTCCACATATGTCTTCACTCATGGATACAGAAGACATTCAGCAGTGTCTCTAGGCAAAGTGGCAGCAGAAAGGTTGGCAAAGATGCAGAAGGCTTTCACAAGAGCAAACAACCCCACTTTCTACCTGCAGGGCCAGAGAGAAGACTTCTTCACAAGTTTCCACATGTCCTGCCAAGCAGTGCCCTCTATCACAGCAGTTGCTGATTTTTTTTATGTGACGAGCTTTCAGGAGCTCTTTGACAGGCAGTGTCTGTGAAGACTGCTCTTGATATAGCCTGGGAAAGGAGCTCTAACTCTCCAGCTTTCAGTGGCCATCGATCTCAACTAGAAACGGCTATTCTCCTGTCTCTTGCGGAGGAAGAGAATGGTGAGAAGTTCAGGCAGCACATTCATTTCCCCCAACATGTTTTAGAAGGTTTCGTTGAGAAGTGTGTTAACAACTATTGCTTAGACAAGAACAACTCAAGGCTGAAGAACTTGTTCCATGTTTCCCTGAATTCATTCCAGACTCTTGCTGCTGCTGCTAGCTTTGCGCCTACAACTCCAGTTGTCCAAGAGAACTGTGGCAATGTCTCCCTGTGGCTAGAGGAATTTGGGAGCAGACTTGGAGCTAATTCTGAACTTCCCAGAAGTCATCTGAAAAGCACTGAGCATCAAGAAAGGAAGGAGCTAGAGCTCCTGGAGGAGGCAATGAGTAAAGCTCTGGCCCCTGTGCTAGCAAACCTGAAACAGGCATTTTCCATGCCTCATCTGAAAGCTTGGAACTGGAAACCTCATACAATCGGAGTTGAAGGGCTGCACGGCTGCTGGAAGCAATGCCCGTTGTGCAGCGCTCTTTGCACAGACACAATACGTGCTCCTGATGGGGACCACAGTGTTCACTTCCATCGCCCTCAAGTCCTCAATGGTAGCCAGTGGGTTAGAAGAAATCAGTTGGTCCCTGCCCTTTGCTCCAGTCTTGTAGCAAGTCACTGTTGCCTTGTGCTTGAGGATAACAAGGAAGCTGCCTATACAAAGTCTAGAGAAGCAGGAGCAGCTTCTGCCAATTGGGGCCTCACGCCAGAAAGCTCCCCGCAGGCATGCTGCAAATGGCTTGTGTGCCGTTTCCGCTCCCAATTGCAACAAGATTGCTGTGCACAATTGGAGGGCACAGCAGCAACCCGTCCAGAAGGGGAAAAGTGCCCAAAGAAAGAACGAGCCACGGGCTCGGCATGGGCTTGTCAGGGACGACTCTGGGCTTTGGTTGGGCTTTGTGCTGGCGGGAGCTGTGTTGGGGCTGGCCTTGGCGGGCTGCGCCTTGTTGGGGTTTGGGTGAGAGCAGCGTCAGGTGGGGCCTGGGGGTGCCCTGGCAGACCAGGTGTGTGGAAGTGATGTGGCCATGGCATCACAATGCCGGGGTCTTTCTGGAGGTGGGGCTGGGGGAAGTGCCGCTGTCACTTTGCCTGCGAGCGAGCGAGCGAGCGAGTGTGCGAGTGAGTGCGCGAGCAGGTGGAGAGCGTGGCGTTGAGCTGGGGCGAAGGAGCAAGGCAGCGGGGTAAGAGCTGGCTCCTTCCGTCTCTCTGCAGTCTCTCCTCCCCTCGGGGCGCTCTCCGTGGCTTTGTCGCCCCCCCAGCGCCCACCACCCGCTGCACACTCCCTCGGTGGGCACAAGTGCCACAATCAGGCAAACGTCCCCGCCGCGAAGCCCAGCCACGCTCGGGCACCATTCTGCGCCCTTGCTGCTCACCACCCGGTGTCCCCGCGTCACACGTGGGAAAGCAGCGGCGGGAGCGGGCAGCCAGGCAAGGCCGACGGAGTGAGGGCACCGTGCCCTGCTTTTTGCAGAGTTGCTCTCGGCGGCCTTTGGCTCTTCTCCTGGTGTCAGATTGACGCTGTCGATCTTGGGGTGCGGAGGAGCGTGCACAGGGTGAGCCGCAGAGCAGAGCAGAGCGGTCAGGGTCGGGGGAGGTTGGTGGAGGGGCGTTGGAGGGGCGGTGGGGAGCAGGGCTTTGGGGGCTGCTGGTCTGCCTTGGTCGGGGAGGGGGAGGGTGGCTGCAAGGGGCGGCGTGCTCAGAGGTGGGTGCTGTGTTTTGGGTGGCACTCTTGGAGCAGGACGTGGAGGCGGAGCGCTGAGCAGGCTGCACGCTCGCGGCGCGCTTCCGGTGGCGGCATGGAGCCTCGGAGGCTGAGCGTCGTGGGCGAGTTTGTGGTGCTGAGCCTCTTTGTGGTGTGCCTGGCCCACATGCCCTCGGTCGTCAACGTCCTCATGATCCTGTGCATAGCGGTGGTGTTGGTGCTGGCGGGGAAAAGGCTCTGGCCCAAGGTAGGAGTCAGCCTGGGCATGGCCCCGAGCTGGCGCGGGCAGCGAGAGGGCTGAGGCCGCGGCAGCACCTGCAGCAAGGGCAGCCTGACGGTGCTGCGCGCAAGCCTGCCTCCAGCCTCAGCTCTGCGTGCCCCGCGCAGCCCTTCCGCGAGCAGGGCGCCTCTTGGCGCAGCGTGGATGCTCGCCACTAAGGCAGCGCTCTCTTGGGCTGTGCAGGGGCCTCGCGGCAGTGCTGGCAGCCTGGGCAACGGCAGCGTGGACGAGCCCGGAGGTGAGCAGCCCCGGCCCAGAGCGTAGGCGTGCTCGGCAGCGCCTCCCGGCCAAGACAGCCCAGCGCCGCCAGCGCCCACCGCCCTCGGCCCAGCTGGGGCTCCGCCGGCGGGCTGCCCTCGCTCACTGCCTCTCTGCCTCCTCTTCCAGCAGCCTCCTTCCTGCCCACGGTGGAGACGCAGGACTGTGCAGCCAGCCGGCAGGCAGGGTAAGCGGAGGCCTGGCCTGCAGGGGGGCTGCCCCACAGCCCTGGCCAGGCCCACCGCAGGCAAGAGCCTGATGCAGCCCAGAGCCACAGACCTGCGCCTGGCCTGGGCCCCCCAAAGAGCAGGGCATGGCATGGCTAGGGCTGGGGTCGACGCGCGGGATGCCCAGGACATGCCGCATGCCTGCTGCTCACCAACTGGGAAGCCCTTTTGCTCCTTGCCCACTGCTGCAGCCCTGGCCCCAGCGCCCCCTCCGCCCGCACCCTGGCACCCTTTGGCGTCTGCTGCCACCAGGGCTTCCCCCTGGGGCACCCAAGGCAGCCTCCTCACCTCCTTTCTCCCTCCCAGGCTCACAAGCGAGGACACCTTGTCCCCTCGCCACCTCCTGCCGACCTCGGAGCCGGACACGGATGGATGGAAGTTGGATGGCCCTCTCCCACTGCCACCAACCTCCATCCTGCTGGACGCTCCCCCAACACCTGCAGCAGTGCTGGGTGAGCTGCCTGTGCCCACAGCCCTCCCGCCATCCCCACCACGCAGGCGGGTCCGCTTTGGGCACAACCAGACCGTGTTGCTGAGCGAGGAAGGACACGAGCTGCTGGACTGCCTCCCCAAAGCCCCACACCTCGACTGGCCAGCCCACATCCCGCGCCGGTCCATCCTGCACTGTGCCTGGGCACCCGTCCCGCTGGCAGGGGAAGGCACAGTGCGGCCACTTTCACCCCTCGAGCAGTCCGAGGAGGAAGAGGATGAGGAGCCAGCGTGTGCCACCTCCCTGCAGCGCTGGCCCACCATGCAGCTCTGGAGCCCACCACCGGAGGCGCCCTCCCCTCCCGCTGCAGCCACTGGCTGCACAGCGGCCCTGGCCTGCCTGCTGTGCCCAGCCTGCCCAGCTTGCCCTGCAGGCGCCTTCAGAGGGCTGCGCAAGGGCCTCCGCAGATGTGCCTCCTTCCTGCGAAGGCCACGGCGAGTGCTGAGGAGGCGCCAGGCAAGGGCCAGCTGATTGGGGCCAGCAGCAGGCTCCGCGCCTGGGCAGACGTGCCAGTAACCAGCGCCCGCGGAGCTAGACGCCTTCGCCACCTCCGGGCCAGCGTCAATAAACCTCTGAGCAAGACTCTGCGGGAGGCGAGAGTGAAACACCATGTGAAGTGAAAAGAAGGCGGCGCAGGAATGCTCCCTGAGTCTTAGGAAGCCAGCCGTTCCCCGAACTCAGGCTTTCCTGCTCCTGACAGGGCTGAGTAGAGCAGCAACATGCAAAAACATGTCTCCAGAACAGAAGTTTAAATGCTTAGCTCAGATGAACCATCACATAGGAAACTGGCTGTCAGAAGAAGTCCGTGAGATCCTTAGAAAGTGCGGTGGATGTGATCCTGGGGGCGCTCTGGAGCAAGATCTGAATTCCCCTGTGAATGGAGACTATGTAGCCTCCAACAGTGATCTGCAGAAAGAAGTTGTAAAACAGGGGAGAATTGATATTGGTCAGGGGGCTGAGCAGAAAGATTCATCCAAGCCATCACCCTCAGCAGAACAGTGGGAGGATCCTAAAAGGAATGAGCGTTCCAGAGGCCAAGAGGTCCTCCACTTGATCAAACACCCGGGACGAGAAAATTGCTACGCAAGGAAAAGGGGGAGGGCAGATCTTCAGGTTATCCACAAGACTGCCCTGTGTGACAGCCAGCCCAGGATTGGCAGTGAATACCCCTTCCATTTTCGGCACAAGCTGCTGATGCTGGACTACCGTGGAAGGTATCTGGTTTGCCAGGAGCATGGCAAAGCAAAAGAAGGCGTTCTGAGCACTCCGAATGCAACAAGCCTTGGCACTGAGTGCTCAGATAGTGCCTCAGATATTGACAGTGAGTTTTTCAATGCTGAGCGTGAAGAAGGGGATGCCTCTGTTACAGCAGGTCTGACACACACACATGCCATGGACCTCCAGGTGGCGATGTTTCATGGTGCCCCTGATTTCACGAGACAGTACATTTCAACAAACCTCGCTTTGTGCCACTTGGCGCTCCCCCTCCTGCTACCAAATCCATGCACCGCACCAAGAGAGTTCCCTCAGCCAAGTTAAAAAGAGCTGGAAAGGGACGGAACAATTGGGAAAGCAGACCACAATTCAGAGGAGCAGACCACAATTCAGAGGCACAAAAACAAACCGATTGATCAGGCAGACACACTCATCGTGTCCTTCCTACGGATCGGGAGTTCTCCTTCCTCTTCCAAGGCTCAGCTCCTGAATGCTCTGCCGACTAAACACAAACACGACACTTTCTTCCACCGACATTGCAAAGGCAGCACCAAAGGCTGTCTTCTAACGACAGGTGTTGTGCAGATCTCTTGGTCCTGTGCCAGTGGCAGTGCTGATGACACTTTTGACGGCTGTGTTGCTTTTTGTAACCTGCATGGGGATGCTAGAGGTCATGAACAACAATTGCCGTTTTTACAGCAGATCTCTTCTGTGAAGGAGGCTCTCAGTTAGCTGAGTCTGACCAGAGTGACAAGAAAGGCGTGAACATTGTACGTGACCCGTGGCAGTCTCAAAAGCCTTTGATTTGTCTTTTCACTGAAGAAGAGAATGTTGCATGTGGCCGATCTAGCCAGAATGTAAAAAGAGGTATCCAGAACAGAAACAAAGCAGAATTGGTAGAGGAGCTGATAAAAACAATCAGAGACCTACTAGCAAGGTGAAACAACCTCTTAAGGCTTGATGCTTGTCAGGACACAGCTCGCCAACGTGGATTTATTGTGGCTAAAGAGGCAGAAGAGTGTGTGAGAGCCAAAGCAAAGGCAAGAACCTTGGTGGGATTCTTGACAAAGGAGAAATTGTGTTTGAGATCAAATCACAGCTACTGCCTCTTCAAGGACAACTATGGTACCCATGGTGTGAAAAGGAGAAAGAGCTCCCCCGCTTGCAGGAAAAGAGGAACAAGAACATAGAACATCATGGGAGCCAAACTGAGCCAGAGAAGTGTGCAGGACGAAGAAAGCAACTCGACAGAGCGTTCCCCCTCAAGCAGCTGCTGAAATCAGTCCTCGCTTTTCTCCAGGCACAGGCAAGAGACACCAAGAAATACTTGCTGCAGTGGAGGAAGGTCTTTAGGGATGACCTGTCCTCTGAGCACTTGGAGGAACTTCAGAAAGAATATCATCAGTGATGGTATCAAATCCTGGAAATAAAGAAAAGCAAGGAAAAAACCAGTCTGAAAACAGCATTGATGAATAAGTTAGAAGCCCTCTCCAATGCAGTCAATGATTCATCCATTGGTCTCAAGCGTCTTTTGAGAGAAATAGGGCAGATTCGTGAAGCTCTAGAATCCTTGAACTCAAAAGATGAATGTTTTTGCAAACTACCTGAAGTGGCAGTCGATCTGATGGTTTCAGGGTATGCCCTTGAAGTGGTGGATGGTGATGCTTCGTCTGTACGGTGACGATGGCTTGGGGCAATCTTTGACAAATTGAGAAGCTAGGGGAGAGAAGAGCGTTTGTTCTCTCAGTGCTTGGCATCCAGAGCCCGGGGAAGTCAAGCCTGCTGAATGCCATGTTTGGTCTGCAGTGGAACGTCAGTGCGGGGAGAGGCACGCGGGGAGCGTTTATGCAGCTGCTTCAGGTGGACGAGAAACGCCAAGAGGCCGTGGACTTTGATTACAGGCTGATTGTTGACACAGGAGGACTTTGTGCCATGGAGGTGGCCAATAAGCAGTCACTTAATGATGACAATGAGCTAGCCACCTTTGGCATTGGCATTGGCAACATGACTCTGATCAATATCTTGGGAGAAAATCCTGGAGACATGCAAGATGTCCTTCAGCTAGCTGGGCAGGCTTTTCTCCGCATGAAGCAAGTCAATCTTTCGCCAAGCTGCTGCTTTGTGCACCACAATGTTGGAGAAATAACTGCCCAGGAACAAAACATGCAAGCACAAAGACGCCTGCAGGAAAAGCTGGAGGAAATGGCAGGGACAGCCGCCCAGCCGCCCAGCAGGCGTTCTGCCATGTCACCTGCTTCAGCGATGTCATCCGCTTTGATGTGAACACCCACCGTCACTACTTTGCTCACCTCTGGGTGGCAAGGAAACCCACGCAGGGCCCCACCCAACCCCACACACAGCCAGCACGTGCAGCAGTTAAAGAGCACAATTCTCCAAGCTGCCAAGAAGGGATCGCAGGGCACTATTTCAAGGCTCTCGAGCTTGAAAGTTCGTATGAGTGACTTGTGGAAGGCTCTGCTGAATGAAAAGTTTGTTTTCCCTTTCCAAAACACTTGGGAAGTTGCCGCAGACAACAGCTTAGGAACAACCGACAGCCAGTGGACCTGGCAGCTGGGGAGCCACATCCTAGACTTGCAAATGAAACGGAACAATCGGATTAGAAAGGGAGACGTTCCGCAAGTGACTCGAAGAAGCCTTATGGAGGAAGTGCAAGATAAATATGAGACCCTCTGGAAAGGCTTGGAACCGTATTTCAGGGAAGATGACACCAGTGGGCTTTTGATTCAGCGGAAAGCAAGCATTGAAAATCAACCGCAAGATCGGAGAGAAGCACTTGTGGAAGAGACACAGAGAAAGTCTGCCGAGTTTATTGAACGGGAGAAGAATCCGAGCAAAGGGCATCAGAAGAAGCCAGAATGTGAACACGAGCTTGTCAAGAGAAGGCAACTGGTGGCTTTGTCGCTAAAGAAGGAAGAGGTGCATGAAGAAAAGCTGAGGCAACACTTGGCTAGCCTCTGGAAACAATGGCTCTACAAAGTATCTTCCAGTGCACCTCCTCCTGCAGAACCAAACATAAACCTCCCTAGTGAGACCACTCTGCTGGAACATTTCAAGCAAGAGCCAAACAGAGAGGAAGAAATAAAATGCTTCCTGCCAAAGGATGCATTTCCCATGGCATCCCTTGCAGGCAGTGCAAGAGATCATTGCTGCTGGAAGCTGCATTTCATTTCATCCCTTTGTATTTCAGATGCTAGTCGTACTTCCCAAAACATGTCTACAATAAACTCGCGGGCTAGCCTTCTGGTCAGGGTGTCTGCTGGTGCTGGGCTTGTGGCGGGGGTGCAGGGGGGAGTGGGGCGTTGTGTTGGGGGTGCTGGTCTTGTCGTGGGGGGTGCAGAGGGGAGTTGGTCCTTGTGTTGGGGGTGCTGGTCTTTGTTTTGAGGTGCAGAGGGGATCTGGACCTTGTGTTGGGGGTGCATAGGGGATCTGGGTGTTGTTGTGGGGGTGCTTAGAGGAGGTGGGCCTTGTGTTGGGGGAGCTGGGCTTGTCATGGGGGTGCAGAGGGGATCAGGGCCTTGTTTCTGGGGTGCTGGGCCTTGTTTTGGGAGTGCTGGGCTTGTTGTGGGGGTGCAGAGGGGATCAGGGCATTGTGTTGGGGGTGCTGGGCATTGTGTAGGGTTTGCTGGGCTTGTTCTGGGGGTGCAGAGGGGGTCTGGGTCTTGTTTTGGGGGTGCTTAGAGGACGTGGGCCTTGTGTTGGGGGTGCTGGGCTTGTCGTGGGGGTCCTGAGTGGTCATGGTGTTGTGTTGGGGGTGGTGGGCGTTGTTTTGGGAGAACTAGGCTTGTTTTCGGGGTGCTTAGGGGATCTGGGCCTTGTTTTCGGGGTGTGGGCCTTGTTTTGGGGGTACTGGGCTTGTCCTAAGGGTGCTGAGGGGATGTGGGCCTTGTTTTCGGGGTACTGTGGGGATCTGGGCGTTGTTTTGGGGGTGCTGGGCCTTGTTGTGGGGGTGTTGAGGGGATCTAGGCCTTTTTTTGGGGGTGCGGAGAGGGTTCCGGAGCACTCGACCAGGTTGCCCAGAGAGGTTGTGGAGTCTCCTTCCCTGGAGATATTCAAAAGCCGCCTGGCCCAATCCTGGGCAATATGCTCCAGGGGACCCTGGCTGAGCAGGGGCGTTGGACTCCAGGATCTCCGGAGGTCCCTTCCAACCTCCACCATTCTGTGAGCCTGTGATTCTGTGAAATGTTAAGGCTAAAATTTTAACACTCACATCCCAGAAGTTTTCTTTTCCTTTCTTCTCAGAATTGGTTCCCGTCGATGGTCGAGCCCATCACACACCTCCCACAATCGCCTGTAATGTGCTCATGTAGTGTTCCAATGTAATAGGTCCTATGGATTGGCATGGGGTTGGTTCACCTAGTTGATTTAAACCAGTTGAGGGAATGGTTAGAACGTACAGCTAGCAATCTGGTTTTGGAGCTAAGGAAAGGTTTTGCACATTGAGTGACTACTCCCCAAATTACAGCTTGGTTGCCACTGGCCACGCACACAGGGAGCCCCATTCCCCTTGGGATCATTCCAGTTAATATGAAAGAGAGAATCAACCGTATCTGGAATAATACCAACGGTGCGTCTATATGATTGGGGCCTGGGCATACAAGTCTCCAACTCCCATCTCTCCATCATATGTCTAGCAAGCCAAGAATCTTCCACAAGACTTGAACTGGAGGAATGCGTGGGATCAAAACTGTCATGTCACCTGGGGGAGTGAACCAGACACCGTGCGTAGGGCCTACGAAATAGATGGCTCAGCGTTACAGTGGGGACAACAAACAATTGTACTCGGGACCTGAGAGGACCACTCCCTGAGAGAGACCTGCCCAATCGAAGCTATTTCCAAGCAGGTGGTCATGAAGGGAGCACTGCCCTTCAGGAAAAAGCCTTTGCGCAGCTGCGCTATTACCAGAACGGAGCAGCTTCACGACCGCATCACACAGCTCATCAGCCTCCCCATCGACACAAAGGAACAGGAGCCAATGCATGACAACCAAAGTTGCATTCATGACAGACTGCATGAAATAAGAGAACAGGTGGACTCAGCAGCCAGGAACTCCACATATGTCTTCACTCATGGATACAGAAGACATTCAGCAGTGTCTCTAGGCAAAGTGGCAGCAGAAAGGTTGGCAAAGATGCAGAAGGCTTTCACAAGAGCAAACAACCCCACTTTCTACCTGCAGGGCCAGAGAGAAGACTTCTTCACAAGTTTCCACATGTCCTGCCAAGCAGTGCCCTCTATCACAGCAGTTGCTGATTTTTTTATGTGACGAGCTTTCAGGAGCTCTTTGACAGGCAGTGTCTGTGAAGACTGCTCTTGATATAGCCTGGGAAAGGAGCTCTAACTCTCCAGCTTTCAGTGGCCATCGATCTCAACTAGAAACGGCTATTCTCCTGTCTCTTGCGGAGGAAGAGAATGGTGAGAAGTTCAGGCAGCACATTCATTTCCCCCAACATGTTTTAGAAGGTTTCGTTGAGAAGTGCGTTAACAACTATTGCTTAGACAAGAACAACTCAAGGCTGAAGAACTTGTTCCATGTTTCCCTGAATTCATTCCAGACTCTTGCTGCTGCTGCTAGCTTTGCGCCTACAACTCCAGTTGTCCAAGAGAACTGTGGCAATGTCTCCCTGTGGCTAGAGGAATTTGGGAGCAGACTTGGAGCTAATTCTGAACTTCCCAGAAGTCATCTGAAAAGCACTGAGCATCAAGAAAGGAAGGAGCTAGAGCTCCTGGAGGAGGCAATGAGTAAAGCTCTGGCCCCTGTGCTAGCAAACCTGAAACAGGCATTTTCCATGCCTCATCTGAAAGCTTGGAACTGGAAACCTCATACAATCGGAGTTGAAGGGCTGCACGGCTGCTGGAAGCAATGCCCGTTGTGCAGCGCTCTTTGCACAGACACAATACGTGCTCCTGATGGGGACCACAGTGTTCACTTCCATCGCCTTCAAGTCCTCAATGGTAGCCAGTGGGTTAGAAGAAATCAGTTGGTCCCTGCCCTTTGCTCCAGTCTTGTAGCAAGTCACTGTTGCCTTGTGCTTGAGGATAACAAGGAAGCTGCCTATACAAAGTCTAGAGAAGCAGGAGCAGCTTCTGCCAATTGGGGCCTCACGCCAGAAAGCTCCCCGCAGGCATGCTGCAAATGGCTTGTGTGCCGTTTCCGCTCCCAATTGCAACAAGATTGCTGTGCACAATTGGAGGGCACAGCAGCAACCCGTCCAGAAGGGGAAAAGTGCCCAAAGAAAGAACGAGCCACGGGCTCGGCATGGGCTTGTCAGGGACGACTCTGGGCTTTGGTTGGGCTTTGTGCTGGCGGGAGCTGTGTTGGGGCTGGCCTTGGCGGGCTGCGCCTTGTTGGGGTTTGGGTGAGAGCAGCGTCAGGTGGGGCCTGGGGGTGCCCTGGCAGACCAGGTGTGTGGAAGTGATGTGGCCATGGCATCACAATGCCGGGGTCTTTCTGGAGGTGGGGCTGGGGGAAGTGCCGCTGTCACTTTGCCTGCGAGCGAGCGAGCGAGCGAGTGTGCGAGCGAGTGCGCGAGCAGGTGGAGAGCGTGGTGTTGAGCTGGGGCGAAGGAGCGAGGCAGCGGGGTAAGAGCTGGCTCCTTCCGTCTCTCTGCAGTCTCTCCTCCCCTCGGGGCGCTCTCCGTGGCTTTGTCGCCCCCCCAGCGCCCACCACCCGCTGCACGCTCCCTCGGTGGGCACAAGTGCCACAATCAGGCAAACGTCCCCGCCGCGAAGCCCAGCCACGCTCGGGCACCATTCTGCGCCCTTGCTGCTCACCACCCGGTGTCCCCGCGTCACACGTGGGAAAGCAGCGGCGGGAGTGGGCAGCCAGGCAAGGCCGACGGAGTGAGGGCACCGTGCCCTGGTTTTTGCAGAGTTGCTCTCGGCGGCCTTTGGCTCTTCTCCTGGTGTCAGATTGACGCTGTCGATCTTGGGGTGCGGAGGAGCGTGCACAGGGTGAGCCGCAGAGCAGAGCGGAGCGGTCAGGGTCGGGGGAGGTTGGTGGAGGGGCGTTGGAGGGGCGGTGGGGAGCAGGGCTTTGGGGGCTGCTGGTCTGCCTTGGTCGGGGAGGGGGAGGGTGGCTGCAAGGGGCGGCGTGCTCAGAGGTGGGTGCTGTGTTTTGGGTGGCACTCTTGGAGCAGGACGTGGAGGCGGAGCGCTGAGCAGGCTGCACGCTCGCGGCGCGCTTCCGGTGGCGGCATGGAGCCTCGGAGGCTGAGCGTCGTGGGCGAGTTTGTGGTGCTGAGCCTCTTTGTGGTGTGCCTGGCCCACATGCCCTCGGTCGTCAACGTCCTCATGATCCTGTGCATAGCGGTGGTGTTGGTGCTGGCGGGGAAAAGGCTCTGGCCCAAGGTAGGAGTCAGCCTGGGCATGGCCCCGAGCTGGCATGGGCAGCGAGAGGGCTGAGGCCGCGGCAGCACCTGCAGCAAGGGCAGCCTGACGGTGCTGCGCGCAAGCCTGCCTCCAGCCTCAGCTCTGCGTGCCCCGCGCAGCCCTTCCGCGAGCAGGGCGCCTCTTGGCGCAGCGTGGATGCTCGCCACTAAGGCAGCGCTCTCTTGGGCTGTGCAGGGGCCTCGCGGCAGTGCTGGCAGCCTGGGCAACGGCAGCGTGGATGAGCCCGGAGGTGAGCAGCCCCGGCCCAGAGCGTAGGCGCGCTCGGCAGCGCCTCCCGGCCAAGACAGCCCAGCGCCGCCAGCGCCCACCGCCCTCGGCCCCAGCTGGGGCTCCGCCGGCGGGCTGCCCTCGCTCACTGCCTCTCTGCCTCCTCTTCCAGCAGCCTCCTTCCTGCCCACGGTGGAGACGCAGGACTGTGCAGCCAGCCGGCAGGCAGGGTAAGCGGAGGCCTGGCCTGCAGGGGGGCTGCCCCACAGCCCTGGCCAGGCCCACCGCAGGCAAGAGCCCGATGCAGCCCAGAGCCACGGACCTACGCCTGGCCTGGGCCCCCCAAAGAGCAGGGCATGGCATGGCTAGGGCTGGGGTCGACGCGCGGGATGCCCAGGACATGCCGCATGCCTGCTGCTCACCAACTGGGAAGCCCTTTTGCTCCTTGCCCACTGCTGCAGCCCTGGCCCCAGCGCCCCCTCCGCCCGCACCCTGGCACCCTTTGGCGTCTGCTGCCACCAGGGCTTCCCCCTGGGGCACCCAAGGCAGCCTCCTCACCTCCTTTCTCCCTCCCAGGCTCACAAGCGAGGACATCTTGTCCCCTCGCCACCTCCTGCCGACCTCGGAGCCGGACACGGATGGATGGAAGTTGGATGGCCCTCTCCCACTGCCACCACCCTCCATCCTGCTGGACGCTCCCCCAACACCTGCAGCAGTGCTGGGTGAGCTGCCTGTGCCCACAGCCCTCCCGCCATCCCCACCACGCAGGCGGGTCCGCTTTGGGCGCAACCAGACCGTGTTGCTGAGCGAGGAAGGACACGAGCTGCTGGACTGCCTCCCCAAAGCCCCACACCTCGACTGGCCAGCCCACATCCCGCGCCGGTCCATCCTGCACTGTGCCTGGGCACCCGTCCCGCTGGCAGGGGAAGGCACAGTGCGGCCACTTTCACCCCTCGAGCAGTCCGAGGAGGAAGAGGATGAGGAGCCAGCGTGTGCCACCTCCCTGCAGCGCTGGCCCACCATGCAGCTCTGGAGCCCACCACCGGAGGCGCCCTCCCCTCCCGCTGCAGCCACTGGCTGCACAGCAGCCCTGGCCTGCCTGCTCTGCCCAGCCTGCCCAGCCTGCCCTGCAGGCGCCTTCAGAGGGCTGCGCAAGGGCCTCCGCAGATGTGCCTCCTTCCTGCGAAGGCCACGGCGAGTGCTGAGGAGGCGCCAGGCAAGGGCCAGCTGATTGGGGCCAGCAGCAGGCTCCGCGCCTGGGCACACGTGCCAGTAACCAGCGCCCGCGGAGCTAGACGCCTTCGCCACCTCCGGGCCAGCGTCAATAAACCTCTGAGCAAGACTCTGCGGGAGGCGAGAGTGAAACACCATGTGAAGTGAAAAGAAGGCGGCGCAGGAATGCTCCCTGAGTCTTAGGAAGCCAGCCGTTCCCCGAACTCAGGCTTTCCTGCTCCTGACAGGGCTGAGTAGAGCAGCAACATGCAAAAACATGTCTCCAGAACAGAAGTTTAAATGCTTAGCTCAGATGAACCATCACATAGGAAACTGGCTGTCAGAAGAAGTCCGTGAGATCCTTAGAAAGTGCGGTGGATGTGATCCTGGGGGCGCTCTGGAGCAAGATCTGAATTCCCCTGTGAATGGAGACTATGTAGCCTCCAACAGTGATCTGCAGAAAGAAGTTGTAAAACAGGGGAGAATTGATATTGGTCAGGGGGCTGAGCAGAAAGATTCATCCAAGCCATCACCCTCAGCAGAACAGTGGGAGGATCCTAAAAGGAATGAGCGTTCCAGAGGCCAAGAGGTCCTCCACTTGATCAAACACCCGGGACGAGAAAATTGCTACGCAAGGAAAAGGGGGAGGGCAGATCTTCAGGTTATCGACAAGACTGCCCTGTGTGACAGCCAGCCCAGGATTGGCAGTGAATACCCCTTCCATTTTCGGCACAAGCTGCTGATGCTGGACTACCGTGGAAGGTATCTGGTTTGCCAGGAGCATGGCAAAGCAAAAGAAGGCGTTCTGAGCACTCCGAATGCAACAAGCCTTGGCACTGAGTGCTCAGATAGTGCCTCAGATATTGACAGTGAGTTTTTCAATGCTGAGCGTGAAGAAGGGGATGCCTCTGTTACAGCAGGTCTGACACACACACATGCCATGGACCTCCAGGTGGCGATGTTTCATGGTGCCCATGATTTCACGAGACAGTACATTTCAACAAACCTCGCTTTGTGCCACTTGGTGCTCCCCCTCCTGCTACCAAATCCATGCACCGCACCAAGAGAGTTCCCTCAGCCAAGTTAAAAAGAGCTGGAAAGCCACGGAACAATTGGGAAAGCAGACCACAATTCAGAGGAGCAGACCACAATTCAGAGGCACAAAAACAAACCGATTGATCAGGCAGACACACTCATCGTGTCCTTCATACGGATCGGGAGTTCTCCTTCCTCTTCCAAGGCTCAGCTCCTGAATGCTCTGCCGACTAAACACAAACACGACACTTTCTTCCACCGACATTGCAAAGGCAGCACCAAAGGCTGTCTTCTAACGACAGGTGTTGTGGAGATCTCTTGGTCCTGTGCCAGTGGCAGTGCTGATGACACTTTTGACGGCTGTGTTGCTTTTTGTAACCTGCATGGAGATGCTAGAGGTCATGAACAACAATTGCCGTTTTTACAGCAGATCTCTTCTGTGAAGGAGGCTCTCAGTTAGCTGAGTCTGACCAGAGTGACAAGAAAGGCGTGAACATTGTACGTGACCCGTGGCAGTCTCAAAAGCCTTTGATTTGTCTTTTCACTGAAGAAGAGAATGTTGCATGTGGCCGATCTAGCCAGAATGTAAAAAGAGGTATCCAGAACAGAAACAAAGCAGAATTGGTAGAGGAGCTGATAAAAACAATCAGAGACCTACTAGCAAGGTGAAACAACCTCTTAAGGCTTGATGCTTGTCAGGACACAGCTCGCCAACGTGGATTTATTGTGGCTAAAGAGGCAGAAGAGTGTGTGAGAGCCAAAGCAAAGGCAAGAACCTTGGTGGGATTCTTGACAAAGGAGAAATTGTGTTTGAGATCAAATCACAGCTACTGCCTCTTCAAGGACAACTATGGTACCCATGGTGTGAAAAGGAGAAAGAGCTCCCCCGCTTGCAGGAAAAGAGGAACAAGAACATAGAACATCATGGGAGCCAAACTGAGCCAGAGAAGTGTGCAGGACGAAGAAAGCAACTCGACAGAGCGTTCCCCCTCAAGCAGCTGCTGAAATCAGTCCTCGCTTTTCTCCAGGCACAGTCAAGAGACACCAAGAAATACTTGCTGCAGTGGAGGAAGGTCTTTAGGGATGACCTGTCCTCTGAGCACTTGGAGGAACTTCAGAAAGAATATCATCAGTGATGGTATCAAATCCTGGAAATAAAGAAAAGCAAGGAAAAAACCAGTCTGAAAACAGCATTGATGAATAAGTTAGAAGCCCTCTCCAATGCAGTCAATGATTCATCCATTGGTCTCAAGCGTCTTTTGAGAGAAATAGGGCAGATTCGTGAAGCTCTAGAATCCTTGAACTCAAAAGATGAATGTTTTTGCAAACTACCTGAAGTGGCAGTCGATCTGATGGTTTCAGGGTATGCCCTTGAAGTGGTGGATGGTGATGCTTCGTCTGTACGGTGACGATGGCTTGGGGCAATCTTTGACAAATTGAGAAGCTAGGGGAGAGAAGAGCGTTTGTTCTCTCAGTGCTTGGCATCCAGAGCCCGGGGAAGTCAAGCCTGCTGAATGCCATGTTTGGGCTGCAGTGGAACGTCAGTGCGGGGAGAGGCACGCGGGGAGCGTTTATGCAGCTGCTTCAGGTGGACGAGAAACGCCAAGAGGCCGTGGACTTTGATTACAGGCTGATTGTTGACACGGGAGGACTTTGTGCCATGGAGGTGGCCAATAAGCAGTCACTTAATGATGACAATGAGCTAGCCACCTTTGGCATTGGCATTGGCAACATGACTCTGATCAATATCTTGGGAGAAAATCCTGGAGACATGCAAGATGTCCTTCAGCTAGCTGGGCAGGCTTTTCTCCGCATGAAGCAAGTCAATCTTTCGCCAAGCTGCTGCTTTGTGCACCACAATGTTGGAGAAATAACTGCCCAGGAACAAAACATGCAAGCACAAAGACGCCTGCAGGAAAAGCTGGAGGAAATGGCAGGGACAGCCGCCCAGCCGCCCAGCAGGTGTTCTGCCATGTCACCTGCTTCAGCGATGTCATCCGCTTTGATGTGAACACCCACCGTCACTACTTTGCTCACCTCTGGGTGGCAAGGAAACCCACGCAGGGCCCCACCCAACCCCACACACAGCCAGCACGTGCAGCAGTTAAAGAGCACAATTCTCCAAGCTGCCAAGAAGGGATCGCAGGGCACTATTTCAAGGCTCTCGAGCTTGAAAGTTCGTATGAGTGACTTGTGGAAGGCTCTGCTGAATGAAAAGTTTGTTTTCCCTTTCCAAAACACTCGGGAAGTTGCTGCAGACAACAGCTTAGGAACAACCGACAGCCAGTGGACCTGGCAGCTGGGGAGCCACATCCTAGACTTGCAAATGAAACGGAACAATCGGATTAAAAAGGGAGACGTTCCGCAAGTGACTCGAAGAAGCCTTATGGAGGAAGTGCAAGATAAATATGAGACCCTCTGGAAAGGCTTGGAACCGTATTTCAGGGAAGATGACGCCAGTGGGCTTTTGATTCAGCGGAAAGCAAGCATTGAAAATCAACCGCAAGATCTGAGAGAAGCACTTGTGGAAGAGACACAGAGAAAGTCTGCCGAGTTCATTGAACGGGAGAAGAATCCGAGCAAAGGGCATCAGAAGAAGCCAGAATGTGAACACGAGCTTGTCAAGAGAAGGCACCTGGTGGCTTTGTCGCTAAAGAAGGAAGAGCTGCATGAAGAAAAGCTGAGGCAACACTTGGCTAGCCTCTGGAAACAATGGCTCTACAAAGTATCTTCCAGTGCACCTCCTCCTGCAGAACCAAACATAAACCTCCCTAGTGAGACCACTCTGCTGGAACATTTCAAGCAAGAGCCAAACAGAGAGGAAGAAATAAAATGCTTCCTGCCAAAGGATGCATTTCCCATGGCATCCCTTGCAGGCAGTGCAAGAGATCATTGCTGCTGGAAGCTGCATTTCATTTCATCCCTTTGTATTTCAGATGCTAGTCGTACTTCCCAAAACATGTCTACAATAAACTCGCGGGCTAGCCTTCTGGTCAGGGTGTCTGCTGGTGCTGGGCTTGTGGCGGGGGTGCAGGGGGGAGTGGGGCGTTGTGTTGGGGGTGCTGGTCTTGTCGTGGGGGGTGCAGAGGGGAGTTGGTCCTTGTGTTGGGGGTGCTGGTCTTTGTTTTGAGGTGCAGAGGGGATCTGGACCTTGTGTTGGGGGTGCAGAGGGGATCTGGGTGTTGTTGTGGGGGTGCTTAGAGGAGGTGGGCCTTGTGTTGGGGGAGCTGGTCTTGTCATGGGGGTGCAGAGGGGATCAGGGCCTTGTTTCTGGGGTGCTGGGCCTTGTTTTGGGAGTGCTGGGCTTGTTGTGGGGGTGCAGAGGGGATCAGGGCATTGTGTTGGGGGTGCTGGGCATTGTGTAGGGTTTGCTGGGCTTGTTCTGGGGGTGCAGAGGGGGTCTGGGTCTTGTTTTGGGGGTGCTTAGAGGACGTGGGCCTTGTGTTGGGGGTGCTGGGCTTGTCGTGGGGGTCCTGAGTGGTCATGGTGTTGTGTTGGGGGTGGTGGGCGTTGTTTTGGGAGAACTAGGCTTGTTTTCGGGGTGCTTAGGGGATCTGGGCCTTGTTTTCAGGGTGTGGGCCTTGTTTTGGGGGTACTGGGCTTGTCCTAAGGGTGCTGAGGGGATGTGGGCCTTGTTTTCGGGGTACTGTGGGGATCTGGGCGTTGTTTTGGGGGTGCTGGGCCTTGTTGTGGGGGTGTTGAGGGGATCTAGGCCTTTTTTTGGGGGTGCGAAGAGGGTTCCGGAGCACTCGACCAGGTTGCCCAGAGAGGTTGTGGAGTCTCCTTCCCTGGAGATATTCAAAAGCCGCCTGGCCCAATCCTGGGCAATATGCTCCAGAGGACCCTGGCTGAGCAGGGGCGTTGGACTCCAGGATCTCCGGAGGTCCCTTCCAACCTCCACCATTCTGTGAGCCTGTGATTCTGTGAAATGTTAAGGCTAAAATTTTAACACTCACATCCCAGAAGTTTTCTTTTCCTTTCTTCTCAGAATTGGTTCCCGTCAATGGTCGAGCCCATCACACACCTCCCACAATCGCCTGTAATGTGCTCATGTAGTGTTCCAATGTTATAGGTCCTATGGATTGGCATGGGGTTGGTTCACCTAGTTGATTTAAACCAGTTGAGGGAATGGTTAGAACGTACAGCTAGCAATCTGGTTTTGGAGCTAAGGAAAGATTTGCACATTGAGTGACTACTCCCCAAATTACAGCTTGGTTGCCACTGCCCACGCACACAGGGAGCCCCATTCCCCTTGGGATCATTCCAGTTAATATGAAAGAGAGAATCAACTGTATCGGGAATAATACCAACAGTGCGTCTATATGATTGGGGCCTGGGCATACAAGTCTCGAACTCCCATCTCTCCATCATATGTCTAGCAAGCCAAGAATCTTCCACAAGACTTGAACTGGAGGAAAGTGTGGGATCAAAACTGTCATGTCACCTGGGGGAGTGAACCAGACACCGTGCGTAGGGCCTACGAAATAGATGGCTCAGTGTTACAGTGGGGACAACAAACAATTGTACTCGGGACCTGAGAGGACCACTCCCTGAGAGAGACCTGCCCAATCAAAGCTATTTCCAAGCAGGTGGTCATGAAGGGAGCACTGCCCTTCAGGAAAAAGCCTTTGCGCAGCTGCGCTATTACCAGAACGGAGCAGCTTCACGACCGCATCACACAGCTCATCAGCCTCCCCATCGACACAAAGGAACAGGAGCCAATGCATGACAACCAAAGTTGCATTCATGACAGACTGCATGAAATAAGAGAACAGGTGGACTCAGCAGCCAGGAACTCCACATATGTCTTCACTCATGGATACAGAAGACATTCAGCAGTGTCTCTAGGCAAAGTGGCAGCAGAAAGGTTGGCAAAGATGCAGAAGGCTTTCACAAGAGCAAACAACCCCACTTTCTACCTGCAGGGCCAGAGAGAAGACTTCTTCACAAGTTTCCACATGTCCTGCCAAGCAGTGCCCTCTATCACAGCAGTTGCTGATTTTTTTATGTGACGAGCTTTCAGGAGCTCTTTGACAGGCAGTGTCTGTGAAGACTGCTCTTGATATAGCCTGGGAAAGGAGCTCTAACTCTCCAGCTTTCAGTGGCCATCGATCTCAACTAGAAACGGCTATTCTCCTCTCTCTTGCGGAGGAAGAGAATGGTGAGAAGTTCAGGCAGCACATTCATTTCCCCCAACATGTTTTAGAAGGTTTCGTTGAGAAGTGTGTTAACAACTATTGCTTAGACAAGAACAACTCAAGGCTGAAGAACTTGTTCCATGTTTCCCTGAATTCATTCCAGACTCTTGCTGCTGCTGCTAGCTTTGCGCCTACAACTCCAGTTGTCCAAGAGAACTGTGGCAATGTCTCCCTGTGGCTAGAGGAATTTGGGAGCAGACTTGGAGCTAATTCTGAACTTCCCAGAAGTCATCTGAAAAGCACTGAGCATCAAGAAAGGAAGGAGCTAGAGCTCCTGGAGGAGGCAATGAGTAAAGCTCTGGCCCCTGTGCTAGCAAACCTGAAACAGGCATTTTCCATGCCTCATCTGAAAGCTTGGAACTGGAAACCTCATACAATCGGAGTTGAAGGGCTGCACGGCTGCTGGAAGCAATGCCCGTTGTGCAGCGCTCTTTGCACAGACACAATACGTGCTCCTGATGGGGACCACAGTGTTCACTTCCATCGCCCTCAAGTCCTCAATGGTAGCCAGTGGGTTAGAAGAAATCAGTTGGTCCCTGCCCTTTGCTCCAGTCTTGTAGCAAGTCACTGTTGCCTTGTGCTTGAGGATAACAAGGAAGCTGCCTATACAAAGTCTAGAGAAGCAGGAGCAGCTTCTGCCAATTGGGGCCTCACGCCAGAAAGCTCCCCGCAGGCATGCTGCAAATGGCTTGTGTGCCGTTTCCGCTCCCAATTGCAACAAGATTGCTGTGCACAATTGGAGGGCACAGCAGCAACCCGTCCAGAAGGGGAAAAGTGCCCAAAGAAAGAACGAGCCACGGGCTCGGCATGGGCTTGTCAGGGACGACTCTGGGCTTTGGTTGGGCTTTGTGCTGGCGGGAGCTGTGTTGGGGCTGGCCTTGGCGGGCTGCGCCTTGTTGGGGTTTGGGTGAGAGCAGCGTCAGGTGGGGCCTGGGGGTGCCCTGGCAGACCAGGTGTGTGGAAGTGATGTGGCCATGGCATCACAATGCCGGGGTCTTTCTGGAGGTGGGGCTGGGGGAAGTGCCGCTGTCACTTTGCCTGCGAGCGAGCGAGCGAGCGAGTGTGCGAGCGAGTGCGCGAGCAGGTGGAGAGCGTGGTGTTGAGCTGGGGCGAAGGAGCGAGGCAGCGGGGTAAGAGCTGGCTCCTTCCGTCTCTCTGCAGTCTCTCCTCCCCTCGGGGCGCTCTCCGTGGCTTTGTCGCCCCCCCAGCGCCCACCACGCGCTGCACGCTCCCTCGGTGGGCACAAGTGCCACAATCAGGCAAACGTCCCCGCCGCGAAGCCCAGCCACGCTCGGGCACCATTCTGCGCCCTTGCTGCTCACCACCCGGTGTCCCCGCGTCACACGTGGGAAAGCAGCGGCGGGAGCGGGCAGCCAGGCAAGGCCGACGGAGTGAGGGCACCGTGCCCTGCTTTTTGCAGAGTTGCTCTCGGCGGCCTTTGGCTCTTCTCCTGGTGTCAGATTGACGCTGTCGATCTTGGGGTGCGGAGGAGCGTGCACAGGGTGAGCCGCAGAGCAGAGCGGAGCGGTCAGGGTCGGGGGAGGTTGGTGGAGGGGCGTTGGAGGGGCGGTGGGGAGCAGGGCTTTGGGGGCTGCTGGTCTGCCTTGGTCGGGGAGGGGGAGGGTGGCTGCAAGGGGCGGCGTGCTCAGAGGTGGGTGCTGTGTTTTGGGTGGCACTCTTGGAGCAGGACGTGGAGGCGGAGCGCTGAGCAGGCTGCACGCTCGCGGCGCGCTTCCGGTGGCGGCATGGAGCCTCGGAGGCTGAGCGTCGTGGGCGAGTTTGTGGTGCTGAGCCTCTTTGTGGTGTGCCTGGCCCACATGCCCTCGGTCGTCAACGTCCTCATGATCCTGTGCATAGCGGTGGTGTTGGTGCTGGCGGGGAAAAGGCTCTGGCCCAAGGTAGGAGTCAGCCTGGGCATGGCCCCGAGCTGGCATGGGCAGCGAGAGGGCTGAGGCCGCGGCAGCACCTGCAGCAAGGGCAGCCTGACGGTGCTGCGCGCAAGCCTGCCTCCAGCCTCAGCTCTGCGTGCCCCGCGCAGCCCTTCCGCGAGCAGGGGGCCTCTTGGCGCAGCTTGGATGCTCGCCACTAAGGCAGCGCTCTCTTGGGCTGTGCAGGGGCCTCGCGGCAGTGCTGGCAGCCTGGGCAACGGCAGCGTGGACGAGCCCGGAGGTGAGCAGCCCCGGCCCAGAGCGTAGGCGCGCTCGGCAGCGCCTCCCGGCCAAGACAGCCCAGCGCCGCCAGCGCCCACCGCCCTCGGCCCCAGCTGGGGCTCCGCCGACGGGCTGCCCTCGCTCACTGCCTCTCTGCCTCCTCTTCCAGCAGCCTCCTTCCTGCCCACGGTGGAGACGCAGGACTGTGCAGCCAGCCGGCAGGCAGGGTAAGCGGAGGCCTGGCCTGCAGGGGGGCTGCCCCACAGCCCTGGCCAGGCCCACCGCAGGCAAGAGCCCGATGCAGCCCAGAGCCACGGACCTACGCCTGGCCTGGGCCCCCCAAAGAGCAGGGCATGGCATGGCTAGGGCTGGGGTCGACGCGCGGGATGCCCAGGACATGCCGCATGCCTGCTGCTCACCAACTGGGAAGCCCTTTTGCTCCTTGCCCACTGCTGCAGCCCTGGCCCCAGCGCCCCCTCCGCCCGCACCCTGGCACCCTTTGGCATCTGCCGCCACCACCAGGGCTTCCCCCTGGGGCACCCAAGGCAGCCTCCTCACCTCCTTTCTCCCTCCCAGGCTCACAAGCGAGGACATCTTGTCCCCTCGCCACCTCCTGCCCACCTCCGAGCCGGACACGGATGGATGGAAGTTGGATGGCCCTCTCCCACTGCCACCAACCTCCATCCTGCTGGACGCTCCCCCAACACCTGCAGGAGTGCTGGGTGAGCTGCCTGTGCCCACAGCCCTCCCGCCATCCCCACCACGCAGGCGGGTCCGCTTTGGGCGCAACCAGACCGTGTTGCTGAGCGAGGAAGGACACGAGCTGCTGGACTGCCTCCCCAAAGCCCCACACCTCGACTGGCCAGCCCACATCCCGCGCCGGTCCATCCTGCACTGTGCCTGGGCACCCGTCCCGCTGGCAGGGGAAGGCACAGTGCGGCCAGTTTCACCCCTCGAGCAGTCCGAGGAGGAAGAGGATGAGGAGCCAGCGTGTGCCACCTCCCTGCAGCGCTGGCCCACCATGCAGCTCTGGAGCCCACCACCGGAGGCGCCCTCCCCTCCCGCTGCAGCCACCGGCTGCACAGCGGCCCTGGCCTGCCTGCTCTGCCCAGCCTGCCCAGCCTGCCCTGCAGGCGCCTTCAGAGGGCTGCGCAAGGGCCTCCGCAGATGTGCCTCCTTCCTGCGAAGGCCACGGCGAGTGCTGAGGAGGCGCCAGGCAAGGGCCAGCTGATTGGGGCCAGCAGCAGGCTCCGCGCCTGGGCAGACGTGCCAGTAACCAGCGCCCGCGGAGCTAGACGCCTTCGCCACCTCCGGGCCAGCGTCAATAAACCTCTGAGCAAGACTCTGCGGGAGGCGAGAGTGAAACACCATGTGAAGTGAAAAGAAGGCGGCGCAGGAATGCTCCCTGAGTCTTAGGAAGCCAGCCGTTCCCCGAACTCAGACTTTCCTGCTCCTGACAGGGCTGAGTAGAGCAGCAACATGCAAAAACATGTCTCCAGAACAGAAGTTTAAATGCTTAGCTCAGATGAACCATCACATAGGAAACTGGCTGCCAGAAGAAGTCCGTGAGATCCTTAGAAAGTGCGGTGGATGTGATCCTGGGGGCGCTCTGGAGCAAGATCTGAATTCCCCTGTGAATGGAGACTATGTAGCCTCCAACAGTGATCTGCAGAAAGAAGTTGTAAAACAGGGGAGAATTGATATTGGTCAGGGGGCTGAGCAGAAAGATTCATCCAAGCCATCACCCTCAGCAGAACAGTCGGAGGATCCTAAAAGGAATGAGCGTTCCAGAGGCCAAGAGGTCCTCCACTTGATCAAACACCCGGGACGAGAAAATTGCTACGCAAGGAAAAGGGGGAGGGCAGATCTTCAGGTTATCCACAAGACTGCCCTGTGTGACAGCCAGCCCAGGATTGGCAGTGAATACCCCTTCCATTTTCGGCACAAGCTGCTGATGCTGGACTACCATGGAAGGTATCTGGTTTGCCAGGAGGATGGCAAAGCAAAAGAAGGCGTTCTGAGCACTCCGAATGCAACAAGCCTTGGCACTGAGTGCTCAGATAGTGCCTCAGATATTGACAGTGAGTTTTTCAATGCTGAGCGTGAAGAAGGGGATGCCTCTGTTACAGCAGGTCTGACACACACACATGCCATGGACCTCCAGGTGGCGATGTTTCATGGTGCCCATGATTTCACGAGACAGTACATTTCAACAAACCTCGCTTTGTGCCACTTGGTGCTCCCCCTCCTGCTACCAAATCCATGCACCGCACCAAGAGAGTTCCCTCAGCCAAGTTAAAAAGAGCTGGAAAGCCACGGAACAATCGGGAAAGCAGACCACAATTCAGAGGAGCAGACCACAATTCAGAGGCACAAAAACAAACCGATTGATCAGGCAGACACACTCATCGTGTCCTTCCTACGGATCGGGAGTTCTCCTTCCTCTTCCAAGGCTCAGTTCCTGAATGCTCTGCCGACTAAACACAAACACGACACTTTCTTCCACCGACATTGCAAAGGCAGCACCAAAGGCTGTCTTCTAACGACAGGTGTTGTGGAGATCTCTTGGTCCTGTGCCAGTGGCAGTGCTGATGACACTTTTGACGGCTGTGTTGCTTTTTGTAACCTGCATGGAGATGCTAGAGGTCATGAACAACAATTGCCGTTTTTACAGCAGATCTCTTCTGTGAAGGAGGCTCTCAGTTAGCTGAGTCTGACCAGAGTGACAAGAAAGGCGTGAACATTGTACGTGACCCGTGGCAGTCTCAAAAGCCTTTGATTTGTCTTTTCACTGAAGAAGAGAATGTTGCATGTGGCCGATCTAGCCAGAATGTAAAAAGAGGTATCCAGAACAGAAACAAAGCAGAATTGGTAGAGGAGCTGATAAAAACAATCAGAGACCTACTAGCAAGGTGAAACAACCTCTTAAGGCTTGATGCTTGTCAGGACACAGCTCGCCAACGTGGATTTATTGTGGCTAAAGAGGCAGAAGAGTGTGTGAGAGCCAAAGCAAAGGCAAGAACCTTGGTGGGATTCTTGACAAAGGAGAAATTGTGTTTGAGATCAAATCACAGCTACTGCCTCTTCAAGGACAACTATGGTACCCATGGTGTGAAAAGGAGAAAGAGCTCCCCCGCTTGCAGGAAAAGAGGAACAAGAACATAGAACATCATGGGAGCCAAACTGAGCCAGAGAAGTGTGCAGGACGAAGAAAGCAACTCGACAGAGCGTTCCCCCTCAAGCAGCTGATGAAATCAGTCCTCGCTTTTCTCCAGGCACAGTCAAGAGACACCAAGAAATACTTGCTGCAGTGGAGGAAGGTCTTTAGGGATGACCTGTCCTCTGAGCACTTGGAGGAACTTCAGAAAGAATATCATCAGTGATGGTATCAAATCCTGGAAATAAAGAAAAGCAAGGAAAAAACCAGTCTGAAAACAGCATTGATGAATAAGTTAGAAGCCCTCTCCAATGCAGTCAATGATTCATCCATTGGTCTCAAGCGTCTTTTGAGAGAAATAGGGCAGATTCGTGAAGCTCTAGAATCCTTGAACTCAAAAGATGAATGTTTTTGCAAACTACCTGAAGTGGCAGTCGATCTGATGGTTTCAGGGTATGCCCTTGAAGTGGTGGATGGTGATGCTTCGTCTGTACGGTGACGATGGCTTGGGGCAATCTTTGACAAATTGAGAAGCTAGGGGAGAGAAGAGCGTTTGTTCTCTCAGTGCTTGGCATCCAGAGCCCGGGGAAGTCAAGCCTGCTGAATGCCATGTTTGGTCTGCAGTGGAACGTCAGTGCGGGGAGAGGCACGCGGGGAGCGTTTATGCAGCTGCTTCAGGTGGACGAGAAACCCCAAGAGGCCGTGGACTTTGATTACAGGCTGATTGTTGACACAGGAGGACTTTGTGCCATGGAGGTGGCCAATAAGCAGTCACTTAATGATGACAATGAGCTAGCCACCTTTGGCATTGGCATTGGCAACATGACTCTGATCAATATCTTGGGAGAAAATCCTGGAGACATGCAAGATGTCCTTCAGCTAGCTGGGCAGGCTTTTCTCCGCATGAAGCAAGTCAATCTTTCGCCAAGCTGCTGCTTTGTGCACCACAATGTTGGAGAAATAACTGCCCAGGAACAAAACATGCAAGCACAAAGACGCCTGCAGGAAAAGCTGGAGGAAATGGCAGGGACAGCCGCCCAGCCGCCCAGCAGGTGTTCTGCCATGTCACCTGCTTCAGCGATGTCATCCGCTTTGATGTGAACACCCACCGTCACTACTTTGCTCACCTCTGGGTGGCAAGGAAACCCACGCAGGGCCCCACCCAACCCCACACACAGCCAGCACGTGCAGCAGTTAAAGAGCACAATTCTCCAAGCTGCCAAGAAGGGATCGCAGGGCACTATTTCAAGGCTCTCGAGCTTGAAAGTTCGTATGAGTGACTTGTGGAAGGCTCTGCTGAATGAAAAGTTTGTTTTCCCTTTCCAAAACACTCGGGAAGTTGCCACAGACAACAGCTTAGGAACAACCGACAGCCAGTGGACCTGGCAGCTGGGGAGCCACATCCTAGACTTGCAAATGAAACGGAACAATCGGATTAAAAAGGGAGACGTTCCGCAAGTGACTCGAAGAAGCCTTATGGAGGAAGTGCAAGATAAATATGAGACCCTCTGGAAAGGCTTGGAACCGTATTTCAGGGAAGATGACGCCAGTGGGCTTTTGATTCAGCGGAAAGCAAGCATTGAAAATCA
Source organism: Struthio camelus (assembly GCF_040807025.1). Classification (NCBI taxonomy): domain Eukaryota; kingdom Metazoa; phylum Chordata; class Aves; order Struthioniformes; family Struthionidae; genus Struthio; species Struthio camelus. Next base: position 4,316,265 of record NC_090944.1, read on the forward strand.
ACCGCAAGATCTGAGAGAAGCACTTGTGGAAGAGACACAGAGAAAGTCTGCCGAGTTCATTGAACGGGAGAAGAATCCGAGCAAAGGGCATCAGAAGAAGCCAGAATGTGAACACGAGCTTGTCAAGAGAAGGCAACTGGTGGCTTTGTCGCTAAAGAAGGAAGAGCTGCATGAAGAAAAGCTGAGGCAACACTTGGCTAGCCTCTGGAAACAATGGCTCTACAAAGTATCTTCCAGTGCACCTCCTCCTGCAGAACCAAACATAAACCTCCCTAGTGAGACCACTCTGCTGGAACATTTCAAGCAAGAGCCAAACAGAGAGGAAGAAATAAAATGCTTCCTGCCAAAGGATGCATTTCCCATGGCATCCCTTGCAGGCAGTGCAAGAGATCATTGCTGCTGGAAGCTGCATTTCATTTCATCCCTTTGTATTTCAGATGCTAGTCGTACTTCCCAAAACATGTCTACAATAAACTCGCGGGCTAGCCTTCTGGTCAGGGTGTCTGCTGGTGCTGGGCTTGTGGCGGGGGTGCAGGGGGGAGTGGGGCGTTGTGTTGGGGGTGCTGGTCTTGTCGTGGGGGGTGCAGAGGGGAGTTGGTCCTTGTGTTGGGGGTGCTGGTCTTTGTTTTGAGGTGCAGAGGGGATCTGGACCTTGTGTTGGGGGTGCATAGGGGATCTGGGTGTTGTTGTGGGGGTGCTTAGAGGAGGTGGGCCTTGTGTTGGGGGAGCTGGTCTTGTCATGGGGGTGCAGAGGGGATCAGGGCCTTGTTTCTGGGGTGCTGGGCCTTGTTTTGGGAGTGCTGGGCTTGTTGTGGGGGTGCTGAGGGGATCAGGGCATTGTGTTGGGGGTGCTGGGCATTGTGTAGGGTTTGCTGGGCTTGTTCTGGGGGTGCAGAGGGGGTCTGGGTCTTGTTTTGGGGGTGCTTAGAGGACGTGGGCCTTGTGTTGGGGGTGCTGGGCTTGTCGTGGGGGTCCTGAGTGGTCATGGTGTTGTGTTGGGGGTGGTGGGCGTTGTTTTGGGAGAACTAGGCTTGTTTTCGGGGTGCTTAGGGGATCTGGGCCTTGTTTTCAGGGTGTGGGCCTTGTTTTGGGGGTACTGGGCTTGTCCTAAGGGTGCTGAGGGGATGTGGGCCTTGTTTTCGGGGTACTGTGGGGATCTGGGCGTTGTTTTGGGGGTGCTGGGCCTTGTTGTGGGGGTGTTGAGGGGATCTAGGCCTTTTTTTGGGGGTGCGAAGAGGGTTCCGGAGCACTCGACCAGGTTGCCTAGAGAGGTTGTGGAGTCTCCTTCCCTGGAGATATTCAAAAGCCGCCTGGCCCAATCCTGGGCAATATGCTCCAGAGGACCCTGGCTGAGCAGGGGCGTTGGACTCCAGGATCTCCGGAGGTCCCTTCCAACCTCCACCATTCTGTGAGCCTGTGATTCTGTGAAATGTTAAGGCTAAAATTTTAACACTCACATCCCAGAAGTTTTCTTTTCCTTTCTTCTCAGAATTGGTTCCCGTCAATGGTCGAGCCCATCACACACCTCCCACAATCGCCTGTAATGTGCTCATGTAGTGTTCCAATGTTATAGGTCCTATGGATTGGCATGGGGTTGGTTCACCTAGTTGATTTAAACCAGTTGAGGGAATGGTTAGAACGTACAGCTAGCAATCTGGTTTTGGAGCTAAGGAAAGATTTGCACATTGAGTGACTACTCCCCAAATTACAGCTTGGTTGCCACTGCCCACGCACACAGGGAGCCCCATTCCCCTTGGGATCATTCCAGTTAATATGAAAGAGAGAATCAACTGTATCGGGAATAATACCAACAGTGCGTCTATATGATTGGGGCCTGGGCATACAAGTCTCGAACTCCCATCTCTCCATCATATGTCTAGCAAGCCAAGAATCTTCCACAAGACTTGAACTGGAGGAAAGTGTGGGATCAAAACTGTCATGTCACCTGGGGGAGTGAACCAGACACCGTGCGTAGGGCCTACGAAATAGATGGCTCAGTGTTACAGTGGGGACAACAAACAATTGTACTCGGGACCTGAGAGGACCACTCCCTGAGAGAGACCTGCCCAATCGAAGCTATTTCCAAGCAGGTGGTCATGAAGGGAGCACTGCCCTTCAGGAAAAAGCCTTTGCGCAGCTGCGATATTACCAGAACGGAGCAGCTTCACGACCGCATCACACAGCTCATCAGCCTCCCCATCGACACAAAGGAACAGGAGCCAATGCATGACAACCAAAGTTGCATTCATGACAGACTGCATGAAATAAGAGAACAGGTGGACTCAGCAGCCAGGAACTCCACATATGTCTTCACTCATGGATACAGAAGACATTCAGCAGTGTCTCTAGGCAAAGTGGCAGCAGAAAGGTTGGCAAAGATGCAGAAGGCTTTCACAAGAGCAAACAACCCCACTTTCTACCTGCAGGGCCAGAGAGAAGACTTCTTCACAAGTTTCCACATGTCCTGCCAAGCAGTGCCCTCTATCACAGCAGTTGCTGATTTTTTTATGTGACGAGCTTTCAGGAGCTCTTTGACAGGCAGTGTCTGTGAAGACTGCTCTTGATATAGCCTGGGAAAGGAGCTCTAACTCTCCAGCTTTCAGTGGCCATCGATCTCAACTAGAAACGGCTATTCTCCTGTCTCTTGCGGAGGAAGAGAATGGTGAGAAGTTCAGGCAGCACATTCATTTCCCCCAACATGTTTTAGAAGGTTTCGTTGAGAAGTGTGTTAACAACTATTGCTTAGACAAGAACAACTCAAGGCTGAAGAACTTGTTCCATGTTTCCCTGAATTCATTCCAGACTCTTGCTGCTGCTGCTAGCTTTGCGCCTACAACTCCAGTTGTCCAAGAGAACTGTGGCAATGTCTCCCTGTGGCTAGAGGAATTTGGGAGCAGACTTGGAGCTAATTCTGAACTTCCCAGAAGTCATCTGAAAAGCACTGAGCATCAAGAAAGGAAGGAGCTAGAGCTCCTGGAGGAGGCAATGAGTAAAGCTCTGGCCCCTGTGCTAGCAAACCTGAAACAGGCATTTTCCATGCCTCATCTGAAAGCTTGGAACTGGAAACCTCATACAATCGGAGTTGAAGGGCTGCACGGCTGCTGGAAGCAATGCCCGTTGTGCAGCGCTCTTTGCACAGACACAATACGTGCTCCTGATGGGGACCACAGTGTTCACTTCCATCGCCCTCAAGTCCTCAATGGTAGCCAGTGGGTTAGAAGAAATCAGTTGGTCCCTGCCCTTTGCTCCAGTCTTGTAGCAAGTCACTGTTGCCTTGTGCTTGAGGATAACAAGGAAGCTGCCTATACAAAGTCTAGAGAAGCAGGAGCAGCTTCTGCCAATTGGGGCCTCACGCCAGAAAGCTCCCCGCAGGCATGCTGCAAATGGCTTGTGTGCCGTTTCCGCTCCCAATTGCAACAAGATTGCTGTGCACAATTGGAGGGCACAGCAGCAACCCGTCCAGAAGGGGAAAAGTGCCCAAAGAAAGAACGAGCCACGGGCTCGGCATGGGCTTGTCAGGGACGACTCTGGGCTTTGGTTGGGCTTTGTGCTGGCGGGAGCTGTGTTGGGGCTGGCCTTGGCGGGCTGCGCCTTGTTGGGGTTTGGGTGAGAGCAGCGTCAGGTGGGGCCTGGGGGTGCCCTGGCAGACCAGGTGTGTGGAAGTGATGTGGCCATGGCATCACAATGCCGGGGTCTTTCTGGAGGTGGGGCTGGGGGAAGTGCCGCTGTCACTTTGCCTGCGAGCGAGCGAGCGAGCGAGTGTGCGAGCGAGTGCGCGAGCAGGTGGAGAGCGTGGTGTTGAGCTGGGGCGAAGGAGCGAGGCAGCGGGGTAAGAGCTGGCTCCTTCCGTCTCTCTGCAGTCTCTCCTCCCCTCGGGGCGCTCTCCGTGGCTTTGTCGCCCCCCCAGCGCCCACCACCCGCTGCACGCTCCCTCGGTGGGCACAAGTGCCACAATCAGGCAAACGTCCCCGCCGCGAAGCCCAGCCACGCTCGGGCACCATTCTGCGCCCTTGCTGCTCACCACCCGGTGTCCCCGCGTCACACGTGGGAAAGCAGCGGCGGGAGCGGGCAGCCAGGCAAGGCCGACGGAGTGAGGGCACCGTGCCCTGCTTTTTGCAGAGTTGCTCTCGGCGGCCTTTGGCTCTTCTCCTGGTGTCAGATTGACGCTGTCGATCTTGGGGTGCGGAGGAGCGTGCACAGGGTGAGCCGCAGAGCAGAGCGGAGCGGTCAGGGTCGGGGGAGGTTGGTGGAGGGGCGTTGGAGGGGCGGTGGGGAGCAGGGCTTTGGGGGCTGCTGGTCTGCCTTGGTCGGGGAGGGGGAGGGTGGCTGCAAGGGGCGGCGTGCTCAGAGGTGGGTGCTGTGTTTTGGGTGGCACTCTTGGAGCAGGACGTGGAGGCGGAGCGCTGAGCAGGCTGCACGCTCGCGGCGCGCTTCCGGTGGCGGCATGGAGCCTCGGAGGCTGAGCGTCGTGGGCGAGTTTGTGGTGCTGAGCCTCTTTGTGGTGTGCCTGGCCCACATGCCCTCGGTCGTCAACGTCTTCACGATCCTGTGCATAGCGGTGGTGTTGGTGCCGGCGGGGAAAAGGCCCTGGCCCAAGGTAGGAGTCAGCCTGGGCATGGCCCCGAGCTGGCGCGGGCAGCGAGAGGGCTGAGGCCGCGGCAGCACCTGCAGCAAGGGCAGCCTGACGGTGCTGCGCGCAAGCCTGCCTCCAGCCTCAGCTCTGCGTGCCCCGCGCAGCCCTTCCGCGAGCAGGGGGCCTCTTGGCGCAGCGTGGATGCTCGCCACTAAGGCAGCGCTCTCTTGGGCTGTGCAGGGGCCTCGCGGCAGTGCTGGCAGCCTGGGCAACGGCAGCGTGGACGAGCCCGGAGGTGAGCAGCCCCGGCCCAGAGCGTAGGCGCGCTCGGCAGCGCCTCCCGGCCAAGACAGCCCAGCGCCGCCAGCGCCCACCGCCCTCGGCCCCAGCTGGGGCTCCGCCCACGGGCTGCCCTCGCTCACTGCCTCTCTGCCTCCTCTTCCAGCAGCCTCCTTCCTGCCCACGGTGGACACGCAGGACTGTGCAGCCAGCCGGCAGGCAGGGTAAGCGGAGACCTGGCCTGCAGGGGGGCTGCCCCACAGCCCTGGCCAGGCCCACCGCAGGCAAGAGCCCGATGCAGCCCAGAGCCACAGACCTGCGCCTGGCCTGGGCCCCCCAAAGAGCAGGGCATGGCATGGCTAGGGCTGGGGTCGACGCGCGGGATGCCCAGGACATGCCGCATGCCTGCTGCTCACCAACTGGGAAGCCCCTTTGCTCCTTGCCCACTGCTGCAGCCCTGGCCCCAGCGCCCCCTCCGCCCGCACCCTGGCACCCTTTGGCGTCTGCCGCCACCACCAGGGCTTCCCCCTGGGGCACCCAAGGCAGCCTCCTCACCACCTTTCTCCCTCCCAGGCTCACAAGCGAGGACACCTTGCCCCCTCGCCACCTCCTGCCCACCTCCGAGCCGGACACGGATGGATGGAAGTTGGATGGCCCTCTCCCACTGCCACCACCCTCCATCCTGCTGGACGCTCCCCCAACACCTGCAGCAGTGCTGGGTGAGCTGCTTGTGCCCACAGCCCTCCCGCCATCCCCACCACGCAGGCGGGTCCGCTTTGGGCGCAACCAGACCGTGTTGCTGAGCGAGGAAGGACACGAGCTGCTGGACTGCCTCCCCAAAGCCCCACACCTCGACTGGCCAGCCCACATCCCGCGCCGGTCCATCCTGCACTGTGCCTGGGCACCCGTCCCACTGGCAGGGGAAGGCACAGTGCGGCCAGTTTCGCCCCCCGGGCAGTCCGAGGAGGAAGAGGACGAGGAGCCAGCGTGTGCCACCTCCCTGCAGTGCTGGCCCACCATGCAGCTCTGGAGCCCACCACCGGAGGCGCCCTCCCCTCCCGCTGCAGCCACCGGCTGCACAGCGGCCCTGGCCTGCCTGCTGTGCCCAGCCTGCCCAGCCTGCCCTGCAGGCGCCTTCAGAGGGCTGCGCAAGGGCCTCCGCAGATGCGCCTCCTTCCTGCGAGGGCCACGGCGAGTGCTCAGGAGGCGCCAGGCAAGGGCCAGCTGATTGGGGCCAGCAGCAGGCTCCGCGCCTGGGCAGACGTGCCAGTAACCAGCGCCCGCGGAGCTAGACGCCTTCGCCACCTCCGGGCCATCGTCAATAAACCTCTGAGCAAGACTCTGCGGAAGGCGAGAGTGAAACACCATGTGAAGTGAAAAGAAGGCGGCGCAGGAATGCTCCCTGAGTCTTAGGAAGCCAGCCGTTCCCCGAACTCAGGCTTTCCTGCTCCTGACAGGGCTGAGTAGAGCAGCAACATGCAAAAACATGTCTCCAGAACAGAAGTTTAAATGCTTAGCTCAGATGAACCATCACATAGGAAACTCACTGTCAGAAGAAGTCCGTGAGATCCTTACAAAGCGCAGTGGATGTGATCCTGGGGGCACTCTGGAGCAAGATCTGAATTCCCCTGTGAATGGAGACTATGTAGCCTCCAACAGTGATCTGCAGAAAGAAGTTGTAAAACAGGGGAGAATTGATATTGGTCAGGGGGCTGAGCAGAAAGATTCATCCAAGCCATCACCCTCAGCAGAACAGTCGGAGGATCCTAAAAGGAATGAGCGTTCCAGAGGCCAAGAGGTCCTCCACTTGATCAAACACCCGGGACGAGAAAATTGCTACGCAAGGAAAAGGGGGAGGGCAGATCTTCAGGTTATCGACAAGACTGCCCTGTGTGACAGCCAGCCCAGGATTGGCAGTGAATACCCCTTCCATTTTCGGCACAAGCTGCTGATGCTGGACTACCGTGGAAGGTATCTGGTTTGCCAGGAGGATGGCAAAGCAAAAGAAGGCGTTCTGAGCACTCCGAATGCAACAAGCCTTGGCACTGAGTGCTCAGATAGTGCCTCAGATATTGACAGTGAGTTTTTCAATGCTGAGAGTGAAGAAGGTATGCCTCTGTTACAGCAGGTCTGACACACACACATGCCATGGACCTCCAGGTGGCGATGTTTCATGGTGCCCATGATTTCACGAGACAGTACATTTCAACAAACCTCGCTTTGTGCCACTTGGCGCTCCCCCTCCTGCTACCAAATCCATGCACCGCACCAAGAGAGTTCCCTCAGCCAAGTTAAAAAGAGCTGGAAAGCCACGGAACAATTGGGAAAGCAGTCCACAAGAGGAGCAGACCACAACTCAGAGGCACAAAAACAAACCGATTGATCAGGCAGACACACCCATCGTGTCCTTCATACGGATCGGGAGTTCTCCTTCCTCTTCCAAGGCTCAGCTCCTGAATGCTCTGCCGACTAAACACAAACACGACACTTTCTTCCACCGACATTGCAAAGGCAGCACCAAAGGCTGTCTTCTAACGACAGGTGTTGCGGAGATCTCTTGGTCCTGTGCCAGTGGCAGTGCTGATGACACTTTTGACGGCTGTGTTGCTTTTTGTAACCTGCATGGAGATGCTAGAGGTCATGAACAACAATTGCCGTTTTTACAGCAGATCTCTTCTGTGAAGGAGGCTCTCAGTTAGCTGAGTCTGACCAGAGTGACAAGAAAGGCATGAACATTGTACGTGACCCGTGGCAGTCTCAAAAGCCTTTGATTTGTCTTTTCACTGAAGAAGAGAATGTTGCATGTGGCCGATCTAGCCAGAATGTAAAAAGAGGTATCCAGAACAGAAACAAAGCAGAATTAGTAGAGGAGCTGGTAAAAACAATCAGAGACCTGCTAGCAAGGTGAAACAACCTTTTAAGGCTTGATGCTTGTCAGGACACAGCTCGCCAACGTGGATTTATTGTGGCTAAAGAGGCAGAAGAGTGTGTGAGAGCCAAAGCAAAGGCAAGAACCTTGGTGGGATTCTTGACAAAGGAGAAATTGTGTTTGAGATCAAATCACAGCTACTGCCTCTTCAAGGACAACTATGGTACCCATGGTGTAAAAAGGGGAAAGAGCTCCCCCGCTTGCAGGAAAAGAGGAACAAGAACATAGAACATCATGGGAGCCAAAGTGAGCCAGAGAAGTGTGCAGGACGAAGAAAGCAACTCGACAGAGCGTTCCCCCTCAAGCAGCTGATGAAATCAGTCCTCGCTTTTCTCCAGGCACAGGCAAGAGACACCAAGAAATACTTGCTGCAGTGGATGAAGGTCTTTAGGGATGACCTGTCCTCTGAGCACTTGGAGGAACTTCAGAAAGAGTATCATCAGTGAAGGTATCAAATCCTGGAAATAAAGAAAAGCAATGAAAAAAACCAGTCTGAAAACAGCATTGATGAATAAGTTAGAAGCCCTCTCCAATGCAGTCAATGATTCATCCATTGGTCTCAAGCGTCTTTTGAGAGAAGTAGGGCAGATTCGTGAAGCTCTAGAATCCTTGAACTTTGCTCACCTCTGGGTGGCAAGGAAACCCACCCATCGCCCCACGCAACCCCACACACAGCCAGCACGTGCAGCAGTTAAAGAGCACAATTCTCCAAGGTGCCAAGAAGGGATCGCAGGGCACTATTTCAAGGCTCTCGAGCTTGAAAGTTCGTATGAGTGACTTGTGGAAGGCTCTGCTGAATGAAAAGTTTGTTTTCCCTTTCCAAAACACTCGGGAAGTTGCTGCAGACAACAGCTTAGGAACAACCGACAGCCAGTGGACCTGGCAGCTGGGGAGCCACATCCTAGACTTGCAAATGAAACGGAACAATCGGATTAGAAAGGGAGACGTTCCGCATGTGACCCGAAGAAGCCTTATGGAGGAAGTGCAAGATAAATAGGAGACCCTCTGGAAAGGCTTGGAACCGTATTTCAGGGAAGATGACGCCAGTGGGCTTTTGATTCAGCGGAAAGCAAGCATTGAAAATCAACCGCAAGATCTGAGAGAAGCACTTGTGGAAGAGACACAGAGAAAGTCTGCCGAGTTCATTGAACGGGAGAAGAATCCGAGCAAAGGGCATCAGAAGAAGCCAGAATGTGAACACGAGCTTGTCAAGAGAAGGCACCTGGTGGCTTTGTCGCTAAAGAAGGAAGAGCTGCATGAAGAAAAGCTGAGGCAACACTTGGCTAGCCTCTGGAAACAATGGCTCTACAAAGTATCTTCCAGTGCACCTCCTCCTGCAGAACCAAACATAAACCTCCCTAGTGAGACCACTCTGCTGGAACATTTCAAGCAAGAGCCAAACAGAGAGGAAGAAATAAAATGCTTCTTGCCAAAGGATGCATTTCCCATGGCATCCCTTGCAGGCAGTGCAAGAGATCATTGCTGCTGGAAGCTGCATTTCATTTCATCCCTTTGTATTTCAGATGCTAGTCGTACTTCCCAAAACATGTCTACAATAAACTCGCGGGCTAGCCTTCTGGTCAGGGTGTCTGCTGGTGCTGGGCTTGTGGCGGGGGTGCAGGGGGGAGTGGGGCGTTGTGTTGGGGGTGCTGGTCTTGTCGTGGGGGGTGCAGAGGGGAGTTGGTCCTTGTGTTGGGGGTGCTGGTCTTTGTTTTGAGGTGCAGAGGGGATCTGGACCTTGTGTTGGGGGTGCATAGGGGATCTGGGTGTTGTTGTGGGGGTGCTTAGAGGAGGTGGGCCTTGTGTTGGGGGTGCTGGGTTTGTTGTGGGGGTGGAGAGGGGATCAGGGCCTTGTTTTTGGGGTGCTGGGCCTTGTTTTGGGAGTGCTGGGCTTGTCATGGGGGTGCAGAGGGGATCAGGGCATTGTGTTGGGGGTGCTGGGCATTGTGTAGGGTTTGCTGGGCTTGTTATGGGGGTGCAGAGGGGATCTGGGTCTTGTTTTGGGGGTGCTTAGAGGACGTGGGCCTTGTGTTGGGGGTGCTGGGCTTGTCGTGGGGGTCCTGAGTGGTCATGGTGTTGTATTGGGGGTGGTGGGGGTTGTTTTGGGAGAACTAGGCTTGTTTTCAGGGTGCTTAGGGGATCTGGGCCTTGTTTTTGGGGTACTGAGGGGATCTGGGCGTTGTTTTGGCGGTGCTGGGCCTTGTCATGGGGGTGTTGAGGGAATCTAGGCCTTTTTTTGGGGGTGCGGAGAGGGTTCCGGAGCACTCGACCAGGTTGCCCAGAGAGGTTGTGGAGTCTCCTTCCCTGGAGATATTCAAAAGCCGCCTGGCCCAATCCTGGGCAATATGCTCCAGGGGACCCTGGCTGAGCAGGGGCGTTGGACTCCAGGATCTCCGGAGGTCCCTTCCAACCTCCACCATTCTCTGAGCCTGTGATTCTGTGAAAGGTTAAGGCTAAAATTTTAACACTCACATCCCAGAAGTTTTCTTTTCCTTTCTTCTCAGAATTGGTTCCCATCGATGGTTGAGCCCATCACACATCTTCCACAATCACCTGTAATGTGCTCATGTAGTGTTCCAATGCTATAGGTCATATGGTTGCTACAGGGGTTGGTTCACCTAGTTGATTTAAACCAGTTGAGGGAATGGTTAGAACGTACAGCTAGCAATCTGGTTTTGGAGCTAAGGAAAGGTTTTGCACATTGAGTGACTACTCCCCAAATTACAGCTTGGTTGCCACTGCCCATGCACACAGGGAGCCCCATTCCCCTTGGGATCATTCCAGTTAATATGAAAGAGAGAATCAACCGTATCTGGAATAATACCAACGGTGCGTCTATATGATTGGGGCCTGGGCATACAAGTCTCGAACTCCCATCTCTCCATCATATGTCTAGCAAGCCAAGAATCTTCCACAAGACTTGAACTGGAGGAATGCGTGAGATCAAAACTGTCATGTCACCTGGGGGAGTGAACCAGACACCGTGCGGAGGGCCTACGAAATAGATGGCTCAGCGTTACAGTGGGGACAACAAACAATTGTACTCGGGACCTGAGAGGACCACTCCCTGAGAGAGACCTGCCCAATCGAAGCTATTTCCAAGCAGGTGGTCATGAAGGGAGCACTGCCCTTCAGGAAAAAGCCTTTGTGCAGCTGCGCTATTACCAGAACGGAGCAGCTTCACGACCACATCACACAGCTCATCAGCCTCCCCATCGACACAAAGGAACAGGAGCCAATGCATGACAACCAAAGTTGCATTCATGACAGACTGCATGAAATAGGAAAACAGGTGGACTCGGCAGCCAGGAACTCCACATATGTCTTCACTCATGGATACAGAAGACATTCAGCAGTGTCTCTAGGCAAAGTGGCAGCAGAAAGGTTGGCAAAGATGCAGAAGGCTTTCACAAGAGCAAACGACCCCACTTTCTACCTGCGGGGCCAGAGAGAAGACTTCTTCACAAGTTTCCACATGTCCTGCCAAGCAGTGCCCTCTATCACAGCAGTTGCTGATTTTTTTTATGTGACGAGCTTTCAGGAGCTCTTTGACAGGCAGTGTCTGTGAAGACTGCTCTTGATATAGCCTGGGAAAGGAGCTCTAACTCTCCAGCTTTCAATGGCCATCGATCTCAACTAGAAACGGCTATTCTCCTCTCTCTTGCGGAGGAAGAGAATGGTGAGAAGTTCAGGCAGCACATTCATTTCCCCCAACATGTTTTAGAAGGTTTCGTTGAGAAGTGTGTTAACAACTATTGCTTAGACAAGAACAATTCAAGGCTGAAGAACTTGTTCCATGTTTCCCTGAATTCATTCCAGACTCTTGTTGCTGCTGCTAGCTTTGCGCCTACAACTCCAGTTGTCCAAGAGAACTGTGGCAATGTCTCCCTGTGGCTAGAGGAATTTGGGAGCAGACTTGGAGCTAATTCTGAACTTCCCAGAAGTCATCTGAAAAGCACTGAGCATCAAGAAAGAAAGGAGCTAGAGCTCCTGGAGGAGGCAATGAGTAAAGCTCTGGCCCCTGTGCTAGCAAACCTGAAACAGGCATTTTCCATGCCTCATCTGAAAGCTTGGAACTGGAAACCTCATACAATCGGAGTTGAAGGGCTGCATGGCTGCTGGAAGCAATGCCCGTTGTGCAGCGCTCTTTGCACAGACACAGTACGTGCTCCTGATGGGGACCACAGTGTTCACTTCCATCGCCCTCAAGTCCTCAATGGGACCCAGTGGGTTAGAAGAAATCGGTTTGTCCCTGCCCTTTGCTCCAGTCTTGTAGCAAGTCACTGTTGCCTTGTACTTGAGGATAACAAGGAAGCTGCCTATACAAAGTCTAGAGAAGCAGGAGCAGCTTCTGCCAATTGGGGCCTCACGCCAGAAAGCTCCCCGCAGGCATGCTGCAAATGGCTTGTGTGCCGTTTCCGCTCACAATTGCAACAAGATTGCTGTGCACAATTGGAGGGCACAGCAGCAACCCGTCCAGAAGGGGAAAAGTGCCCAAAGGAAGAACGAGCCACGGGCTCGGCATGGGCTTGTCAGGGACGACTCTGGGCTTTGGTTGGGCTTTGTGCTGGCGGGAGCTGTGTTGGGGCTGGCCTTGGCGGGCTGCGCCTTGTTGGGGTTTGGGTGAGAGCAGCGTCAGGTGGGGCCTGGGGGTGCCCTGGCAGACCAGGTGTGTGGAAGTGATGTCACCATGGCATCACAATGCCGGGGTCTTTCTGGAGGTGGGGCTGGGGGAAGTGCCGCTGTCACTTTGCCTGCGAGCGAGCGAGCGAGTGAGTGTGCGAGCGAGTGCGCGAGCAGGTGGAGAGCGTGGTGTTGAGCTGGGGCGAAGGAGCAAGGCAGCGGGGTAAGAGCTGGCTCCTTCCGTCTCTCTGCAGTCTCTCCTCCCCTCGGGGCGCTCTCCCTGGCTTTGTCGCCCCCCCAGCGCCCACCACCCGCTGCATGCTCCCTCGGTGGGCACAAGTGCCACAATCAGGCAAACGTCCCTGCCGCGAAGCCCAGCCACGCTCGGGCACCATTCTGCGCCCTTGCTGCTCACGACCCGGTGTCCCCGCGTCACACGTGGGAAAGCAGCGGCGGGAGCGGGCAGCCAGGCAAGGCCGACGGAGTGAGGGCACCGTGCCCTGCTTTTTGCAGAGTTGCTCTCGGCGGCCTTTGGCTCTTCTCCTGGTGTCAGATTGACGCTGTCGATCTTGGGGTGCGGAGGAGCGTGCACAGGGTGAGCCGCAGAGCAGAGCGGAGCGGTCAGGGTCGGGGGAGGTTGGTGGAGGGGCGTTGGAGGGGCGGTGGGGAGCAGGGCTTTGGGGGCTGCTGGTCTGCCTTGGTCGGGGAGGGGGAGGGTGGCTGCAAGGGGCGGCGTGCTCAGAGGTGGGTGCTGTGTTTTGGGTGGCACTCTTGGAGCAGGACGTGGAGGCGGAGCGCTGAGCAGGCTGCACGCTCGCGGCGCGCTTCCGGTGGCGGCATGGAGCCTCGGAGGCTGAGCGTCGTGGGCGAGTTTGTGGTGCTGAGCCTCTTTGTGGTGTGCCTGGCCCACATGCCCTCGGTCGTCAACGTCTTCACGATCCTGTGCATAGCGGTGGTGTTGGTGCCGGCGGGGAAAAGGCCCTGGCCCAAGGTAGGAGTCAGCCTGGGCATGGCCCCGAGCTGGCGCGGGCAGCGAGAGGGCTGAGGCCGCGGCAGCACCTGCAGCAAGGGCAGCCTGACGGTGCTGCGCGCAAGCCTGCCTGCAGCCTCAGCTCTGCGTGCCCCGCGCAGCCCTTCCGCGAGCAGGGGGCCTCTTGGCGCAGCGTGGATGCTCGCCACTAAGGCAGCGCTCTCTTGGGCTGTGCAGGGGCCTCGCGGCAGTGCTGGCAGCCTGGGCAACGGCAGCGTGGACGAGCCCGGAGGTGAGCAGCCCCGGCCCAGAGCGTAGGCGCGCTCGGCAGCGCCTCCCGGCCAAGACAGCCCAGCGCCGCCAGCGCCCACCGCCCTCGGCCCCAGCTGGGGCTCCGCCCACGGGCTGCCCTCGCTCACTGCCTCTCTGCCTCCTCTTCCAGCAGCCTCCTTCCTGCCCACGGTGGACACGCAGGACTGTGCAGCCAGCCGGCAGGCAGGGTAAGCGGAGACCTGGCCTGCAGGGGGGCTGCCCCACAGCCCTGGCCAGGCCCACCGCAGGCAAGAGCCCGATGCAGCCCAGAGCCACAGACCTGCGCCTGGCCTGGGCCCCCCAAAGAGCAGGGCATGGCATGGCTAGGGCTGGGGTCGACGCGCGGGATGCCCAGGACATGCCGCATGCCTGCTGCTCACCAACTGGGAAGCCCCTTTGCTCCTTGCCCACTGCTGCAGCCCTGGCCCCAGCGCCCCCTCCGCCCGCACCCTGGCACCCTTTGGCGTCTGCCGCCACCACCAGGGCTTCCCCCTGGGGCACCCAAGGCAGCCTCCTCACCTCCTTTCTCCCTCCCAGGCTCACAAGCGAGGACATCTTGTCCCCTCGCCACCTCCTGCCCACCTCCGAGCCGGACACGGATGGATGGAAGTTGGATGGCCCTCTCCCACTGCCACCACCCTCCATCCTGCTGGACGCTCCCCCAACACCTGCAGCAGTGCTGGGTGAGCTGCTTGTGCCCACAGCCCTCCCGCCATCCCCACCACGCAGGCGGGTCCGCTTTGGGCGCAACCAGACCGTGTTGCTGAGCGAGGAAGGACACGAGCTGCTGGACTGCCTCCCCAAAGCCCCACACCTCGACTGGCCAGCCCACATCCCGCGCCGGTCCATCCTGCACTGTGCCTGGGCACCCGTCCCACTGGCAGGGGAAGGCACAGTGCGGCCAGTTTCGCCCCCCGGGCAGTCCGAGGAGGAAGAGGACGAGGAGCCAGCGTGTGCCACCTCCCTGCAGCGCTGGCCCACCATGCAGCTCTGGAGCCCACCACCGGAGGCGCCCTCCCCTCCCGCTGCAGCCACCGGCTGCACAGCGGCCCTGGCCTGCCTGCTGTGCCCAGCCTGCCCAGCCTGCCCTGCAGGCGCCTTCAGAGGGCTGCGCAAGGGCCTCCGCAGATGCGCCTCCTTCCTGCGAGGGCCACGGCGAGTGCTCAGGAGGCGCCAGGCAAGGGCCAGCTGATTGGGGCCAGCAGCAGGCTCCGCGCCTGGGCAGAGGTGCCAGTAACCAGCGCCCGCGGAGCTAGACGCCTTCGCCACCTCCGGGCCATCGTCAATAAACCTCTGAGCAAGACTCTGCGGAAGGCGAGAGTGAAACACCATGTGAAGTGAAAAGAAGGCGGCGCAGGAATGCTCCCTGAGTCTTAGGAAGCCAGCCGTTCCCCGAACTCAGGCTTTCCTGCTCCTGACAGGGCTGAGTAGAGCAGCAACATGCAAAAACATGTCTCCAGAACAGAAGTTTAAATGCTTAGCTCAGATGAACCATCACATAGGAAACTGGCTGTCAGAAGAAGTCCGTGAGATCCTTACAAAGCGCAGTGGATGTGATCCTGGGGGCACTCTGGAGCAAGATCTGAATTCCCCTGTGAATGGAGACTATGTAGCCTCCAACAGTGATCTGCAGAAAGAAGTTGTAAAACAGGGGAGAATTGATATTGGTCAGGGGGCTGAGCAGAAAGATTCATCCAAGCCATCACCCTCAGCAGAACAGTGGGAGGATCCTAAAAGGAATGAGCGTTCCAGAGGCCAAGAGGTCCTCCACTTGATCAAACACCCGGGACTAGAAAATTGCTACGCAAGGAAAAGGGGGAGGGCAGATCTTCAGGTTATCGACAAGACTGCCCTGTGTGACAGCCAGCCCAGGATTGGCAGTGAATACCCCTTCCATTTTCGGCACAAGCTGCTGATGCTGGACTACCGTGGAAGGTATCTGGTTTGCCAGGAGCATGGCAAAGCAAAAGAAGGCGTTCTGAGCACTCCGAATGCAACAAGCCTTGGCACTGAGTGCTCAGATAGTGCCTCAGATATTGACAGTGAGTTTTTCAATGCTGAGAGTGAAGAAGGTATGCCTCTGTTACAGCAGGTCTGACACACACACATGCCATGGACCTCCAGGTGGCGATGTTTCATGGTGCCCATGATTTCACGAGACAGTACATTTCAACAAACCTCGCTTTGTGCCACTTGGTGCTCCCCCTCCTGCTACCAAATCCATGCACCGCACCAAGAGAGTTCCCTCAGCCAAGTTAAAAAGAGCTGGAAAGCCACGGAACAATTGGGAAAGCAGACCACAATTCAGAGGAGCAGACCACAACTCAGAGGCACAAAAACAAACCGATTGATCAGGCAGACACACCCATCGTGTCCTTCATACGGATCGGGAGTTCTCCTTCCTCTTCCAAGGCTCAGCTCCTGAATGCTCTGCCGACTAAACACAAACACGACACTTTCTTCCACCGACATTGCAAAGGCAGCACCAAAGGCTGTCTTCTAACGACAGGTGTTGCGGAGATCTCTTGGTCCTGTGCCAGTGGCAGTGCTGATGACACTTTTGACGGCTGTGTTGCTTTTTGTAACCTGCATGGAGATGCTAGAGGTCATGAACAACAATTGCCGTTTTTACAGCAGATCTCTTCTGTGAAGGAGGCTCTCAGTTAGCTGAGTCTGACCAGAGTGACAAGAAAGGCATGAACATTGTACGTGACCCGTGGCAGTCTCAAAAGCCTTTGATTTGTCTTTTCACTGAAGAAGAGAATGTTGCATGTGGCCGATCTAGCCAGAATGTAAAAAGAGGTATCCAGAACAGAAACAAAGCAGAATTAGTAGAGGAGCTGGTAAAAACAATCAGAGACCTGCTAGCAAGGTGAAACAACCTTTTAAGGCTTGATGCTTGTCAGGACACAGCTCGCCAACGTGGATTTATTGTGGCTAAAGAGGCAGAAGAGTGTGTGAGAGCCAAAGCAAAGGCAAGAACCTTGGTGGGATTCTTGACAAAGGAGAAATTGTGTTTGAGATCAAATCACAGCTACTGCCTCTTCAAGGACAACTATGGTACCCATGGTGTAAAAAGGGGAAAGAGCTCCCCCGCTTGCAGGAAAAGAGGAACAAGAACATAGAACATCATGGGAGCCAAAGTGAGCCAGAGAAGTGTGCAGGACGAAGAAAGCAACTCGACAGAGCGTTCCCCCTCAAGCAGCTGATGAAATCAGTCCTCGCTTTTCTCCAGGCACAGGCAAGAGACACCAAGAAATACTTGCTGCAGTGGAGGAAGGTCTTTAGGGATGACCTGTCCTCTGAGCACTTGGAGGAACTTCAGAAAGAGTATCATCAGTGAAGGTATCAAATCCTGGAAATAAAGAAAAGCAAGGAAAAAAACCACTCTGAAAACAGCATTGATGAATAAGTTAGAAGCCCTCTCCAATGCAGTCAATGATTCATCCATTGGTCTCAAGCGTCTTTTGAGAGAAGTAGGGCAGATTCGTGAAGCTCTAGAATCCTTGAACTTTGCTCACCTCTGGGTGGCAAGGAAACCCACCCATCGCCCCACGCAACCCCACACACAGCCAGCACGTGCAGCAGTTAAAGAGCACAATTCTCCAAGCTGCCAAGAAGGGATCGCAGGGCACTATTTCAAGGCTCTCGAGCTTGAAAGTTCGTATGAGTGACTTGTGGAAGGCTCTGCTGAATGAAAAGTTTGTTTTCCCTTTCCAAAACACTCGGGAAGTTGCTGCAGACAACAGCTTAGGAACAACCGACAGCCAGTGGACCTGGCAGCTGGGGAGCCACATCCTAGACTTGCAAATGAAACGGAACAATCGGATTAGAAAGGGAGACGTTCCGCATGTGACCCGAAGAAGCCTTATGGAGGAAGTGCAAGATAAATAGGAGACCCTCTGGAAAGGCTTGGAACCGTATTTCAGGGAAGATGACGCCAGTGGGCTTTTGATTCAGCGGAAAGCAAGCATTGAAAATCAACCGCAAGATCGGAGAGAAGCACTTGTGGAAGAGACACAGAGAAAGTCTGCCGAGTTCATTGAACGGGAGAAGAATCCGAGCAAAGGGCATCAGAAGAAGCCAGAATGTGAACACGAGCTTGTCAAGAGAAGGCACCTGGTGGCTTTGTCGCTAAAGAAGGAAGAGCTGCATGAAGAAAAGCTGAGGCAACACTTGGCTAGCCTCTGGAAACAATGGCTCTACAAAGTATCTTCCAGTGCACCTCCTCCTGCAGAACCAAACATAAACCTCCCTAGTGAGACCACTCTGCTGGAACATTTCAAGCAAGAGCCAAACAGAGAGGAAGAAATAAAATGCTTCTTGCCAAAGGATGCATTTCCCATGGCATCCCTTGCAGGCAGTGCAAGAGATCATTGCTGCTGGAAGCTGCATTTCATTTCATCCCTTTGTATTTCAGATGCTAGTCGTACTTCCCAAAACATGTATACAATAAACTCGCGGGCTAGCCTTCTGGTCAGGGTGTCTCGTGGTGCTGGGCTTGTGGCGGGGGTGCAGGGGGGAGTGGGGCGTTGTGTTGGGGGTGCTGGTCTTGTCGTGGGGGGTGCAGAGGGGAGTTGGTCCTTGTGTTGGGGGTGCTGGTCTTTGTTTTGAGGTGCAGAGGGGATCTGGACCTTGTGTTGGGGGTGCATAGGGGATCTGGGTGTTGTTGTGGGGGTGCTTAGAGGAGGTGGGCCTTGTGTTGGGGGTGCTGGGTTTGTTGTGGGGGTGGAGAGGGGATCAGGGCCTTGTTTCTGGGGTGCTGGGCCTTGTTTTGGGAGTGCTGGGCTTGTCATGGGGGTGCAGAGGGGATCAGGGCATTGTGTTGGGGGTGCTGGGCATTGTGTAGGGTTTGCTGGGCTTGTTATGGGGGTGCAGAGGGGATCTGGGTCTTGTTTTGGGGGTGCTTAGAGGACGTGGGCCTTGTGTTGGGGGTGCTGGGCTTGTCGTGGGGGTCCTGAGTGGTCATGGTGTTGTATTGGGGGTGGTGGGGGTTGTTTTGGGAGAACTAGGCTTGTTTTCAGGGTGCTTAGGGGATCTGGGCCTTGTTTTCGGGGTACTGAGGGGATCTGGGCGTTGTTTTGGCGGTGCTGGGCCTTGTCATGGGGGTGTTGAGGGAATCTAGGCCTTTTTTTGGGGGTGCGGAGAGGGTTCCGGAGCACTCGACCAGGTTGCCCAGAGAGGTTGTGGAGTCTCCTTCCCTGGAGATATTCAAAAGCCGCCTGGCCCAATCCTGGGCAATATGCTCCAGGGGACCCTGGCTGAGCAGGGGCGTTGGACTCCAGGATCTCCGGAGGTCCCTTCCAACCTCCACCATTCTCTGAGCCTGTGATTCTGTGAAAGGTTAAGGCTAAAATTTTAACACTCACATCCCAGAAGTTTTCTTTTCCTTTCTTCTCAGAATTGGTTCCCATCGATGGTTGAGCCCATCACACATCTTCCACAATCACCTGTAATGTGCTCATGTAGTGTTCCAATGCTATAGGTCATATGATTGCTACAGGGGTTGGTTCACCTAGTTGATTTAAACCAGTTGAGGGAATGGTTAGAACGTACAGCTAGCAATCTGGTTTTGGAGCTAAGGAAAGGTTTTGCACATTGAGTGACTACTCCCCAAATTACAGCTTGGTTGCCACTGCCCATGCACACAGGGAGCCCCATTCCCCTTGGGATCATTCCAGTTACTATGAAAGAGAGAATCAACCGTATCTGGAATAATACCAACGGTGCGTCTATATGATTGGGGCCTGGGCATACAAGTCTCGAACTCCCATCTCTCCATCATATGTCTAGCAAGCCAAGAATCTTCCACAAGACTTGAACTGGAGGAATGCGTGGGATCAAAACTGTCATGTCACCTGGGGGA
Source organism: Struthio camelus (assembly GCF_040807025.1). Taxonomy (NCBI): domain Eukaryota; kingdom Metazoa; phylum Chordata; class Aves; order Struthioniformes; family Struthionidae; genus Struthio; species Struthio camelus. The sequence continues at coordinate 4,335,817 of NC_090944.1, forward strand.
GTGAACCAGACACCGTGCGGAGGGCCTACGAAATAGATGGCTCAGCGTTACAGTGGGGACAACAAACAATTGTACTCGGGACCTGAGAGGACCACTCCCTGAGAGAGACCTGCCCAATCGAAGCTATTTCCAAGCAGGTGGTCATGAAGGGAGCACTGCCCTTCAGGAAAAAGCCTTTGTGCAGCTGCGCTATTACCAGAACGGAGCAGCTTCACGACCACATCACACAGCTCATCAGCCTCCCCATCGACACAAAGGAACAGGAGCCAATGCATGACAACCAAAGTTGCATTCATGACAGACTGCATGAAATAGGAAAACAGGTGGACTCGGCAGCCAGGAACTCCACATATGTCTTCACTCATGGATACAGAAGACATTCAGCAGTGTCTCTAGGCAAAGTGGCAGCAGAAAGGTTGGCAAAGATGCAGAAGGCTTTCACAAGAGCAAACGACCCCACTTTCTACCTGTGGGGCCAGAGAGAAGACTTCTTCACAAGTTTCCACATGTCCTGCCAAGCAGTGCCCTCTATCACAGCAGTTGCTGATTTTTTTTATGTGACGAGCTTTCAGGAGCTCTTTGACAGGCAGTGTCTGTGAAGACTGCTCTTGATATAGCCTGGGAAAGGAGCTCTAACTCCAGCTTTCAATGGCCATCGATCTCAACTAGAAACGGCTATTCTCCTCTCTCTTGCGGAGGAAGAGAATGGTGAGAAGTTCAGGCAGCACATTCATTTCCCCCAACATGTTTTAGAAGGTTTCGTTGAGAAGTGTGTTAACAACTATTGCTTAGACAAGAACAATTCAAGGCTGAAGAACTTGTTCCATGTTTCCCTGAATTCATTCCAGACTCTTGTTGCTGCTGCTAGCTTTGCGCCTACAACTCCAGTTGTCCAAGAGAACTGTGGCAATGTCTCCCTGTGGCTAGAGGAATTTGGGAGCAGACTTGGAGCTAATTCTGAACTTCCCAGAAGTCATCTGAAAAGCACTGAGCATCAAGAAAGAAAGGAGCTAGAGCTCCTGGAGGAGGCAATGAGTAAAGCTCTGGCCCCTGTGCTAGCAAACCTGAAACAGGCATTTTCCATGCCTCATCTGAAAGCTTGGAACTGGAAACCTCATACAATCGGAGTTGAAGGGCTGCATGGCTGCTGGAAGCAATGCCCGTTGTGCAGCGCTCTTTGCACAGACACAGTACGTGCTCCTGATGGGGACCACAGTGTTCACTTCCATCGCCCTCAAGTCCTCAATGGGACCCAGTGGGTTAGAAGAAATCGGTTTGTCCCTGCCCTTTGCTCCAGTCTTGTAGCAAGTCACTGTTGCCTTGTACTTGAGGATAACAAGGAAGCTGCCTATACAAAGTCTAGAGAAGCAGGAGCAGCTTCTGCCAATTGGGGCCTCACGCCAGAAAGCTCCCCGCAGGCATGCTGCAAATGGCTTGTGTGCCGTTTCCGCTCACAATTGCAACAAGATTGCTGTGCACAATTGGAGGGCACAGCAGCAACCCGTCCAGAAGGGGAAAAGTGCCCAAAGGAAGAACGAGCCACGGGCTCGGCATGGGCTTGTCAGGGACGACTCTGGGCTTTGGTTGGGCTTTGTGCTGGCGGGAGCTGTGTTGGGGCTGGCCTTGGCGGGCTGCGCCTTGTTGGGGTTTGGGTGAGAGCAGCGTCAGGTGGGGCCTGGGGGTGCCCTGGCAGACAAGGTGTGTGGAAGTGATGTCACCATGGCATCACAATGCCGGGGTCTTTCTGGAGGTGGGGCTGGGGGAAGTGCCGCTGTCACTTTGCCTGCGAGCGAGCGAGCGAGCGAGTGTGCGAGCGAGTGCGCGAGCAGGTGGAGAGCGTGGTGTTGAGCTGGGGCGAAGGAGCGAGGCAGCGGGGTAAGAGCTGGCTCCTTCCGTCTCTCTGCAGTCTCTCCTCCCCTCGGGGCACTCTCCCTGGCTTTGTCGCCCCCCCAGCGCCCACCACCCGCTGCATGCTCCCTCGGTGGGCACAAGTGCCACAATCAGGCAAACGTCCCTGCCGCGAAGCCCAGCCACGCTCGGGCACCATTCTGCGCCCTTGCTGCTCACGACCCGGTGTCCCCGCGTCACACGTGGGAAAGCAGCGGCGGGAGCGGGCAGCCAGGCAAGGCCGACGGAGTGAGCGCACCGTGCCCTGCTTTTTGCAGAGTTGCTCTCGGCGGCCTTTGGCTCTTCTCCTGGTGTCAGATTGACGCTGTCGATCTTGGGGTGCGGAGGAGCGTGCACAGGGTGAGCCGCAGAGCAGAGCGGAGCGGTCAGGGTCGGGGGAGGTTGGTGGAGGGGCGTTGGAGGGGCGGTGGGGAGCAGGGCTTTGGGGGCTGCTGGTCTGCCTTGGTCGGGGAGGGGGAGGGTGGCTGCAAGGGGCGGCGTGCTCAGAGGTGGGTGCTGTGTTTTGGGTGGCACTCTTGGAGCAGGACGTGGAGGCGGAGCGCTGAGCAGGCTGCACGCTCGCGGCGCGCTTCCGGTGGCGGCATGGAGCCTCGGAGGCTGAGCGTCGTGGGCGAGTTTGTGGTGCTGAGCCTCTTTGTGGTGTGCCTGGCCCACATGCCCTCGGTCGTCAACGTCTTCACGATCCTGTGCATAGCGGTGGTGTTGGTGCCGGCGGGGAAAAGGCCCTGGCCCAAGGTAGGAGTCAGCCTGGGCATGGCCCCGAGCTGGCGCGGGCAGCGAGAGGGCTGAGGCCGCGGCAGCACCTGCAGCAAGGGCAGCCTGACGGTGCTGCGCGCAAGCCTGCCTGCAGCCTCAGCTCTGCGTGCCCCGCGCAGCCCTTCCGCGAGCAGGGGGCCTCTTGGCGCAGCGTGGATGCTCGCCACTAAGGCAGCGCTCTCTTGGGCTGTGCAGGGGCCTCGCGGCAGTGCTGGCAGCCTGGGCAACGGCAGCGTGGACGAGCCCGGAGGTGAGCAGCCCCGGCCCAGAGCGTAGGCGCGCTCGGCAGCGCCTCCCGGCCAAGACGGCCCAGCGCCGCCAGCGCCCACCGCCCTCGGCCCCAGCTGGGGCTCCGCCCACGGGCTGCCCTCGCTCACTGCCTCTCTGCCTCCTCTTCCAGCAGCCTCCTTCCTGCCCACGGTGGAGACGCAGGACTGTGCAGCCAGCCGGCAGGCAGGGTAAGCGGAGGCCTGGCCTGCAGGGGGGCTGCCCCACAGCCCTGGCCAGGCCCACCGCAGGCAAGAGCCTGATGCAGCCCAGAGCCACAGACCTGCGCCTGGCCTGGGCCCCCCAAAGAGCAGGGCATGGCATGGCTAGGGCTGGGGTCGACGCGCGGGATGCCCAGGACATGCCGCATGCCTGCTGCTCACCAACTGGGAAGCCCCTTTGCTCCTTGCCCACTGCTGCAGCCCTGGCCCCAGCGCCCCCTCCGCCCGCACCCTGCCACCCTTTGGCGTCTGCCGCCGCAACCAGGGCTTCCCCCTGGGGCACCCAAGGCAGCCTCCTCACCACCTTTCTCCCTCCCAGGCTCACAAGCAAGGACACCTTGCCCCCTCGCCACCTCCTGCCCACCTCCGAGCCGGACACGGATGGATGGAAGTTGGATGGCCCTCTCCCACTGCCACCACCCTCCATCCTGCTGGACGCTCCCCCAACACCTGCAGGAGTGCTGGGTGAGCTGCTTGTGCCCACAGCCCTCCCGCCATCCCCACCATGCAGGCGGGTCCGCTTTGGGCGCAACCAGACCGTGTTGCTGAGCGAGGAAGGTCACGAGCTGCTGGACTGCCTCCCCAAAGCCCCACACCTCGACTGGCCAGCCCACATCCCGCGCCGGTCCATCCTGCACTGTGCCTGGGCACCCGTCCCGCTGGCAGGGGAAGGCACAGTGCGGCCACTTTCACCCGCCGGGCAGTCCGAGGAGGAAGAGGGCGAGGAGCCAGCGTGTGCCACCTCCCTGCAGCGCTGGCCCACCATGCAGCTCTGGAGCCCACCACCGGAGGCGCCCTCCCCTCCCGCTGCAGCCACCGGCTGCACAGCGGCCCTGGCCTGCCTGCTGTGCCCAGCCTGCCCAGCCTGCCCTGCAGGCGCCTTCAGAGGGCTGCGCAAGGGCCTCCGCAGATGCGCCTCCTTCCTGCGAGGGCCACGGCGAGTGCTCAGGAGGCGCCAGGCAAGGGCCAGCTGATTGGGGCCAGCAGCAGGCTCCGCGCCTGGGCAGACGTGCCAGTAACCAGCGCCCGCGGAGCTAGACGCCTTTGCCACCTCCGGGCCAGCGTCAATAAACCTCTGTGCAAGACTCTGCGGGAGGCGAGAGTGAAACACCATGTGAAGTGATATGAAGGCGGCGCAGGAATGCTCCCTGAGTCTTAGGAAGCCAGCCGTTCCCCGAACTCAGGCTTTCCTGCTCCTGACAGGGCTGAGTAGAGCAGCAACATGCAAAAACATGTCTCCAGAACAGAAGTTTAAATGCTTAGCTCAGATGAACCATCACATAGGAAACTGGCTGTCAGAAGAAGTCCGTGAGATCCTTACAAAGCGCGGTGGATGTGATCCTGGGGGCGCTCTGGAGCAAGATCTGAATTCCCCTGTGAATGGAGACTATGTAGCCTCCAACAGTGATCTGCAGAAAGAAGTTATAAAACGGGGGAGAATTGATATCGGTCAGGGGGCTGAGCGGAAAGATTCATCCAAGCCATCACCCTCAGCAGAACAGTGGGAGGATCCTAAAAGGAATGAGCGTTCCAGAGGCCAAGAGGTCCTCCACTTGATCAAACACCCGGGACTAGAAAATTGCTACGCAAGGAAAAGGGGGAGGGCAGATCTTCAGGTTATCGACAAGACTGCCCTGTGTGACAGCCAGCCCAGGATTGGCAGTGAATACCCCTTCCATTTTCGGCACAAGCTGCTGATGCTGGACTACCGTGGAAGGTATCTGGTTTGCCAGGAGCATGGCAAAGCAAAAGAAGGCGTTCTGAGCACTCCGAATGCAACAAGCCTTGGCACTGAGTGCTCAGATAGTGCCTCAGATATTGACAGTGAGTTTTTCAATGCTGAGCGTGAAGAAGGGGATGCCTCTGTTACAGCAGGTCTGACACACACACATGCCATGGACCTCCAGGTGGCGATGTTTCATGGTGCCCATGATTTCACGAGCCAGTACATTTCAACAAACCTCGCTTTGTGCCACTTGGTGCTCCCCCTCCTGCTACCAAATCCATGCACCGCACCAAGAGAGTTCCCTCAGCCAAGTTAAAAAGAGCTGGAAAGCCACGGAACAATTGGGAAAGCAGACCACAATTCAGAGGAGCAGACCACAACTCAGAGGCACAAAAACAAACCGATTGATCAGGCAGACACACCCATCGTGTCCTTCATACGGATCGGGAGTTCTCCTTCCTCTTCCAAGGCTCAGCTCCTGAATGCTCTGCCGACTAAACACAAACACGACACTTTCTTCCACCGACATTGCAAAGGCAGCACCAAAGGCTGTCTTCTAACGACAGGTGTTGTGGAGATCTCTTGGTCCTGTGCCAGTGGCAGTGCTGATGACACTTTTGACGGCTGTGTTGCTTTTTGTAACCTGCATGGAGATGCTAGAGGTCATGAACAACAATTGCCGTTTTTACAGCAGATCTCTTCTGTGAAGGAGGCTCTCAGTTAGCTGAGTCTGACCAGAGTGACAAGAAAGGCGTGAACATTGTACGTGACCCGTGGCAGTCTCAAAAGCCTTTGATTTGTCTTTTCACTGAAGAAGAGAATGTTGCATGTGGCCGATCTAGCCAGAATGTAAAAAGAGGTATCCAGAACAGAAACACAGCAGAATTAGTAGAGGAGCTGATAAAAACAATCAGAGATCTGCTAGCAAGGTCAAACAACCTTTTAAGGCTTGATGCTTGTCAGGACACAGCTCGCCAACGTGGATTTATTGTGGCTAAAGAGGCAGAAGAGTGTGTGAGAGCCAAAGCAAAGGCAAGAACCTTGGTGGGATTCTTGACAAAGGAGAAATTGTGTTTGAGATCAAATCACAGCTACTGCCTCTTCAAGGACAACTATGGTACCCATGGTGTAAAAAGGAGAAAGAGCTCCCCCGCTTGCAGGAAAAGAGGAACAAGAACATAGAACATCATGGGAGCCAAAGTGAGCCAGAGAAGTGTGCAGGACGAAGAAAGCAACTCGACAGAGCGTTCCCCCTCAAGCAGCTGCTGAAATCAGTCCTCGCTTTTCTCCAGGCACAGGCAAGAGACACCAAGAAATACTTGCTGCAGTGGAGGAAGGTCTTTAGGGATGACCTGTCCTCTGAGCACTTGGAGGAACTTCAGAAAGAATATCATCAGTGATGGTATCAAATCCTGGAAATAAAGAAAAGCAAGGAAAAAACCAGTCTGAAAACAGCATTGATGAATAAGTTAGAAGCCCTCTCCAATGCAGTCAATGATTCATCCATTGGTCTCAAGCGTCTTTTGAGAGAAGTAGGGCAGATTCGTGAAGCTCTAGAATCCTTGAACTCAAAAGATGAATGTTTTTGCAAACTACCTGAAGTGGCAGTCGATCTGATGGTTTCAGGGTATGCCCTTGAAGTGGTGGATGGTGATGCTTCGTCTGTACGGTGACGATGGCTTGGGGCAATCTTTGACAAATTGAGAAGCTAGGGGAGAGAAGAGCGTTTGTTCTCTCAGTGCTTGGCATCCAGAGCCTGGGGAAGTCAAGCCTGCTGAATGCCATGTTTGGGCTGCAGTGGAACGTCAGTGCGGGGAGAGGCACGCAGGGAGCGTTTATGCAGCTGCTTCAGGTGGACGAGAAACCCCAAGAGGCCGTGGACTTTGATTACAGGCTGATTGTTGACACGGCAGGACTTTGTGCCATGGAGGTGGCCAATAAGCAGTCACTTAATGATGACAATGAGCTAGCCACCTTTGGCATTGGCATTGGCAACATGACTCTGATCAATATCTTGGGAGAAAATCCTGGAGACATGCAAGATGTCCTTCAGCTAGCTGGGCAGGCTTTTCTCCGCATGAAGCAAGTCAATCTTTCGCCAAGCTGCTGCTTTGTGCACCACAATGTTGGAGAAATAACTGCCCAGGAACAAAACATGCAAGCACAAAGATGCCTGCAGGAAAAGCTGGAGGAAATGGCAGGGACAGCCGCCCAGCCGCCCAGCAGGCGTTCTGCCATGTCACCTGCTTCAGCGATGTCATCCGCTTTGATGTGAACACCCACAGTCACTACTTTGCTCACCTCTGGGTGGCAAGGAAACCCACGCAGGACCCCACCCAACCCCACACACAGCCAGCACGTGCAGCAGTTAAAGAGCACAATTCTCCAAGGTGCCAAGAAGGGATCGCAGGGCACTATTTCAAGGCTCTCGAGCTTGAAAGTTCGTATGAGTGACTTGTGGAAGGCTCTGCTGAATGAAAAGTTTGTTTTCCCTTTCCAAAACACTCGGGAAGTTGCCGCAGACAACAGCTTAGGAACAACCGACAGCCAGTGGACCTGGCAGCTGGGGAGCCACATCCTAGACTTGCAAATGAAACGGAACAATCGGATTAGAAAGGGAGACGTTCCGCATGTGACCCGAAGAAGCCTTATGGAGGAAGTGCAAGATAAATAGGAGACCCTCTGGAAAGGCTTGGAACCGTATTTCAGGGAAGATGACGCCAGTGGGCTTTTGATTCAGCGGAAAGCAAGCATTGAAAATCAACCGCAAGATCGGAGAGAAGCACTTGTGGAAGAGACACAGAGAAAGTCTGCCGAGTTCATTGAACGGGAGAAGAATCCGAGCAAAGGGCATCAGAAGAAGCCAGAATGTGAACACGAGCTTGTCAAGAGAAGGCAACTGGTGGCTTTGTCGCTAAAGAAGGAAGAGCTGCATGAAGAAAAGCTGAGGCAACACTTGGCTAGCCTCTGGAAACAATGGCTCTACAAAGTATCTTCCAGTGCACCTCCTCCTGCAGAACCAAACATAAACCTCCCTAGTGAGACCACTCTGCTGGAACATTTCAAGCAAGAGCCAAACAGAGAGGAAGAAATAAAATGCTTCTTGCCAAAGGATGCATTTCCCATGGCATCCCTTGCAGGCAGTGCAAGAGATCATTGCTGCTGGAAGCTGCATTTCATTTCATCCCTTTGTATTTCAGATGCTAGTCGTACTTCCCAAAACATGTATACAATAAACTCGCGGGCTAGCCTTCTGGTCAGGGTGTCTCGTGGTGCTGGGCTTGTGGCGGGGGTGCAGGGGGGAGTGGGGCGTTGTGTTGGGGGTGCTGGTCTTGTCGTGGGGGGTGCAGAGGGGAGTTGGTCCTTGTGTTGGGGGTGCTGGTCTTTGTTTTGAGGTGCAGAGGGGATCTGGACCTTGTGTTGGGGGTGCAGAGGGGATCTGGGTGTTGTTGTGGGGGTGCTTAGAGGAGGTGGGCCTTGTGTTGGGGGTGCTGGTCTTGTCATGGGGGTGCAGAGGGGATCAGGGCCTTGTTTCTGGGGTGCTGGGCCTTGTTTTGGGAGTGCTGGGCTTGTCATGGTGCTGAGGGGATCAGGGCATTGTGTTGGGGGTGCTGGGCATTGTGTAGGGTTTGCTGGGCTTGTTATGGGGGTGCAGAGGGGATCTGGGTCTTGTTTTGGGGGTGCTTAGAGGACGTGGGCCTTGTGTTGGGGGTGCTGGGCTTGTCGTGGGGGTCCTGAGTGGTCATGGTGTTGTGTTGGGGGTGGTGGGCCTTGTTTTGGGAGAACTAGGCTTGTTTTTGGGGTGCTTAGGGGATCTGGGCCTTGTTTTCGGGGTACTGTGGGGATCTGGGCGTTGTTTTGGCGGTGCTGGGCCTTGTCGTGGGGGTGTTGAGGGGATCTAGGCCTTTTTTTGGGGGTGCGGAGAGGGTTCCGGAGCACTCGACCAGGTTGCCCTGAGAGGTTGTGGAGTCTCCTTCCCTGGAGATATTCAAAAGCCGCCTGGCCCAATCCTGGGCAATATGCTCCAGAGGACCCTGGCTGAGCAGGGGCGTTGGACTCCAGGATCTCCGGAGGTCCCTTCCAACCTCCACCATTCTCTGAGCCTGTGATTCTGTGAAATGTTAAGGCTAAAATTTTAACACTCACATCCCAGAAGTTTTCTTTTCCTTTCTTCTCAGAATTGGTTCCCGTCGATGGTCGAGCCCATCACACACCTTCCACAATCGCCTGTAACGTGCTCATGTAGTGTTCCAATGTTATAGGTCCTATGGATTGGCATGGGGTTGGTTCACCTAGTTGATTTAAACCAGTTGAGGGAATGGTTAGAACGTACAGCTAGCAATCTGGTTTTGGAGCTAAGGAAAGGTTTTGCACATTGAGTGACTACTCCCCAAATTACAGCGTGGTTGCCACTGCCCACGCACACAGGGAGCCCCATTCCCCTTGGGATCATTCCAGTTACTATGAAAGAGAGAATCAACCGTATCGGGAATAATACCAACGGTGCGTCTATATGATTGGGGCCTGGGCATACAAGTCTCAAACTCCCATCTCTCCATCATATGTCTAGCAAGCAAGAATCTTCCACAAGACTTGAACTGGAGGAATGTGTGGGATCAAAACTGTCATGTCACCTGGGGGAGTGAACCAGACACCGTGCGTAGGGCCTACGAAATAGATGGCTCAGCGTTACAGTGGGGACAACAAACAATTGTACTCGGGACCTGAGAGAACCACTCCCTGAGAGAGACCTGCCCAATCGAAGCTATTTCCAAGCAGGTGGTCCTGAAGGGAGCACTGCCCTTCAGGAAAAAGCCTTTGCGCAGCTGCGCTATTACCAGAACGGAGCAGCTTCACGACCGCATCACACAGCTCATCAGCCTCCCCATCGACACAAAGGAACAGGAGCCAATGCATGACAACCAAAGTTGCATTCATGACAGACTGCATGAAATAGGAAAACAGGTGGACTCAGCAGCCAGGAACTCCACATATGTCTTCACTCATGGATACAGAAGACATTCAGCAGTGTCTCTAGGCAAAGTGGCAGCAGAAAGGTTGGCAAAGATGCAGAAGGCTTTCACAAGAGCAAACGACCCCACTTTCTACCTGCAGGGCCAGAGAGAAGACTTCTTCACAAGTTTCCACATGTCCTGCCAAGCAGTGCCCTCTATCACAGCATTTGCTGATTTTTTTATGTGACGAGCTTTCAGGAGCTCTTTGACAGGCAGTGTCTGTGAAGACTGCTCTTGATATAGCCTGAGAAAGGAGCTCTAACTCTCCAGCTTTCAATGGCCATCGATCTCAACTAGAAACGGCTATTCTCCTCTCTCTTGCGGAGGAAGAGAATGGTGAGAAGTTCAGGCAGCACATTCATTTCCCCCAACATGTTTTAGAAGGTTTCGTTGAGAAGTGTGTTAACAACTATTGCTTAGACAAGAACAATTCAAGGCTGAAGAACTTGTTCCATGTTTCCCTGAATTCATTCCAGACTCTTGTTGCTGCTGCTAGCTTTGCGCCTACAACTCCAGTTGTCCAAGAGAACTGTGGCAATGTCTCCCTGTGGCTAGAGGAATTTGGGAGCAGACTTGGAGCTAATTCTGAACTTCCCAGAAGTCATCTGAAAAGCATTGAGCATCAAGAAAGAAAGGAGCGAGAGCTCCTGAAGGAGGCAATGAGTAAAGCTCTGGCCCCTGTGCTAGCAAACCTGAAACAGGCATTTTCCATGCCTCATCTGAAAGCTTGGAACTGGAAACCTCATACAATCGGAGTTGAAGGGCTGCATGGCTGCTGGAAGCAATGCCCGTTCTGCAGCGCTCTTTGCACAGACACAATACGTGCTCCTGATGGGGACCACAGTGTTCACTTCCATCGCCCTCAAGTCCTCAATGGGACCCAGTGGGTTAGAAGAAATCAGTTCGTCCCTGCCATTTGCATTTGCTGCCCTTTGCTCCAGTCTTGTAGCAAGTCACTGTTGCCTTTTGCTTGAGGATAACAAGGAAGCTGCCTATACAAAGTCTAGAGAAGCAGGAGCAGCTTCTGCCAATTGGGGCCTCACGCCAGAAAGCTCCCCGCAGGCATGCTGCAAATGGCTTGTGTGCCGTTTCCGCTCACAATTGCAACAAGATTGCTGTGCAAAATTGGAGGCAAAGGAGCAACCCGTCCAGAAGGGGAAAAGTGCCCAAAGACAGATGTGATCTCTGAGCTGGAACAGCTATCCCCTCCACATAGCATCTCCCAGCGCCAAAACGGTCTGCAATGGCAATGGCCTGAATGTATTGGCATCCCTTGCCAGCAGTCCAAGAGATCATTGCTGCTGGAAGCTGCATTTCATTTCATGCCTTTGTATTTCAGTTGCTAGTCTTACTCTGGGAAACATGTATACAATCACCTCAAGGGCTAGCCTTCTGCAAAGAACCCAAACAATAGCCAACAGCAGAAGCAGCAAGATACACACCTAGATAATACCATGGCCTGTACATCACATCTGTGATTTTCTTCTCCTCTCCATAAGTGGGTTCACTTCTGGAGAGTGTTCAACTTCTGGACTCCATGAAGCAGAGTCTTTGCTGAAGTCTGTGCTTTTAAATTCCAACTGGACTGATAGGATCCCCTCATCTGATGGCCTCGGGAACAAACACGTCACGGAATGTCACCCTTCACCAAGTCTCTCTCTTGTGTTTGATCCTGTGGCTCTGCTCTGTCTGTAACACATGTTCCCACGTTCATAGCTCTGTACCAGCAACAAGCAGTAAAAGGGACCTGTTGCCTGCTCTCGCTTCCTGACGTTCTCCTTGTATGTGGGAAGCATCGTGCGGGTGCTGGCGGGGAGGTTGTGGGGAGAGAAAGTGCCAGGTGCCTTTGGGAAGGTCTTCCGCAGGAGCCAGGCCTGAAGCCCCCTTACGAAGCCTTGCTGCAGAGTGCAGGCGTCTCCTGCTGAGCCTGGCAAGAGCTGGTCGCACTCTCCTGTGGCAAGTCAGGTCCAGTACGCTCGTCTGCACGGGCAGGACTGGAGGCTGTTGTCCCAAGAGGGCCACCTCTCCCTCCTGGCTCAGCTGGTGCACATAGAGATTTGCACGGCTCCTGCCACAGACGCACAGAGATTGAAGCAATGTGGGATGAGGGCCAGGGCGCATACAAGGTGTGAAAAGCAGCAGAGCGGCTGCAACGCTAGTCAGGGTCTCTTCTGGTGCTGGGCTTGTCATGGGGGTGCTGAGGGGATCTGGGCGTTGTGTTGGGGGTTCTGGGCTTGTCGTGGGGGTGGAGAGGGGACGTGGGCCTTGTGTTTGGGGTGCAGGGCCTGTTGTGGGGGTCCTGAGTAGTCAGGGCGTTGTTTTGGGGGTGCTGGGACTTGTTTTGGGAGAGCTAGGCTTGTTTTGGGGTGCTGAGGGGACCTAGGCATTGTTTTGGGAGTGCTGGAGATATCTGGGCCTTGTATTGGGGGTGCTGGACTTTTCATGAGGGTGCTGAGGGGATCTGGGCATTGTGTTGTGGGTACCGGGCTTGTCGTGGTGCTTAGGGGATCTAGGCCTTGTGTTGGGTGTCCTGAGAGTATCGGGGCCTTTTTCTGGGGGTGCTGGGTCTTGTTTTAGGGGTGCTGGTCTTGTCGTTGGGGTGCTGAGGGGATCTGGGCTGTGGTTTTGGGGTGCTGGGCATTGCTTTTGGGGGTGCTGGGCATTGTGTTGGAGGTGCGGGGCTTTTTTGGGGGGTGCGGAGGGGATCTGGGCCTGGTTTTAGGAGCGCTGAGGGTATCTGGGGCTTTTATTGGAAATGCTGGTCTTGTCATGGGGACGTTGAGGGGATTTGGGCCTTGTATTGGGAGTGCTGGGCTTTGTGTTGGGGGTTCTGATGGGATCTGTGTCTTTTTTTGGGGGTGGTGAGGGGATCTGGGCCTTGTGTTAGTAGAGCTGAGGGGATCTTGGCCTTGTTTTGTGAGTGGTGGGTCTTGTTTTGCACGTGCTGAGGCGATCTGGGCATTGTTTTGGGGGTGCTGGGCCTTGCTGTGGGGGTGCTGAGGGGATATGTTGGGGGTGCGGGGCTTGTGTTGTGGGTGCTGAGGAGATCTGGGCATTTTGTAGGGGGGCTGGGCTTATGGTGGTGCTGAGGGGATCTGGGCCTTGTGTTGGGGGTGCTGGGCTTGTTGTACGAGTGCTGAGGGGATCTGGGCCTTGTATTGGGGAGAGCTGGGCTTGTTGTGGGTGTGCTGAGGAGAGCTAGGTGTTGTTTTAGGGGTGCTGGGGCTTGTTTTGGGAGTCCTGAGGGGATCTGGGCCTTGTATTGGGGAGAGCTGGGCTTGTCGTGGGTGTGCTGAGGAGAGCTAGGTGTTGTTTTACGGGTGCTGGGCCTTGTTTTGGGAGTCCTGAGGGGATCTGGGCCTTGTATTGGGGGTGCGGGGCTTGTCATGGGGGTGCTGAACGGGATCTGGGCCTTATGTTTGGGAGTGCTGGGCCTTGTTTTGGGGTGCTGGGCCTTGTTTTTGGAGTTCTGGGCTTTGTTGTGGGGGTGCTGAGGGGATCTGGGCCTTGTGTTGGGCGTTCCTGAGGGGATCTGGGCGTTGTATTGGGGGTCAGGGCGCATACAAGGTGTGAAAAGCAGCAGAGCGGCTGCAACGCTAGTCAGGCTCTCTCCTGGTGCTGGAGACAGTGGGGTGGGGGGACAAGCGGCACGTCCTCGTCCCAGGAGCTGCCCAAGACGTGGGCACTCGTCGTGGCACCAAGGGGAGAAGCCATCTGGCAAGCAGCGCCCAGGAGGCCGTACCGGGGCGGTCCGGCTGGATTTCCTGCCACAGACAGCTCTCGCCACGCCAGCCAGAAACGCAGCAGCCTCCACCGCAGCCTTCTCCATCGCCATTTGTTATTGGAGCGGCTCTTGGAGGGGCAAGGGGGAAAGGATTCCCCACATTTTCACCTTTTGGGGGGGGAGGGTGGCACATTTCCTTTCTGATTTGCAACACTTTCTTTTTTTTTTTTTTTCTCCCTGTCTTTTGGCAGATGGAGGGTGGTGGTTGCCCATATTTGAGCAGCTTGTGTGCAGGTTTTTAAAATGTATTTCCTGAGGAAGTTTTTTACAGCCTTGAAACTCTCCAGGTTTTTTTCCAGCAGGTTTTTTTTTTGTCTTTTTCTTCTTCCTCCCCCACAAGCAATCACCCATAGGGGTCATTTATTTACTTACACACTGTGGGTTTTATTTATTTACCCATGGGAAGGAGGCTGGGTTGGGGTTTGGCTGTTCTTTGTTTTTCAGCAGCTCCCCCTTTCCCCTCACCCCCCCCCCGGCATTTCTTTGGGGCGTTCCTGATTAATTTTCACTCGGGGGTTACGGAGTCAGGCGCAGGGGCAGGGGGTGGGATGCCCTCTCCCCCCGAGCAGCTGGTTGTGGCTCCATTACTCCTTTTCTCCGGAGCCCGTTTTCTCTGGGCATTTCCTCACTCCCTGCTGGCCCGGGGAAGCTTCTAGAAGGTGCCGGAGCAACAGCTGCGGTAGGAGCCTCCTGATTGGTGGGTGTGGGAGTGTTAGCTGTGTCCTGATTGGCGGGTTGTGGATGGCAGCGTGGGGCGGGGAGTGAAGCCTTGTCTGTCCCTGCTGAGGGGATCTGGGGGTTGTGGGGGGTGCGGGGGGGATCTGGGGGTTGTGGGCGCTGGGGGTGTTTTGGGGGCAGAGAGGCGGGAGGCAGGGCAAGGGGAGGCCTTGGCTGCAGAGGTCTGCCCCTGCGGCAGGTGCTGGGATGGGGAGGGCACTAGTGTGTGCCTGTGGCCTGGGCAGGTGCCGCAGGAGCGGGGGGAGGCGCAGGCCGGGGCAGAGCAGGATGCAGCCCAGAGGCAGAGAGGTGGGCATGGCCGTGCTGAGCTGCCGAGGCCAAGAGAGGATTGTGGTGGGGGGGTGCTGAGAAGAGGGCAACAGCAACATGTGCACTGCACAGGCAGAGCCGGCTCCGTTGTGCTGACAACCAGGCGGTGTTGGTGAGCGATGAAGGCCATGAGCTGCTGGACTGCCTCCCAAAAGTTGCACACACAGAGTGGCCGGCGCACGTGAGACATCGCCAGTGCATCGTGCAGAAGCCTCCAGAGGCCCAGAGGGCAAACTGGGCATGAGGTGCAAGCTGCCTCGGCCCTCAGGTGCCCAACGGGACAGGGCCTGCGAGATTGCTGGTGGGGCGCTGCTGGCGCATCGGAGGCTCAAAGGCATCATCTTGGGCTGCTGCAGAAGGGCAGGTGAGAGGCAAGTGGGGGTGGAGTAGGCGCAGAGGCGGCAAGAGGTGGAGAGCAAGGGCTGGCCTGAGAAGAAGCAAGGGGCTGCTGCTCATGCAAAAGAGCCAGCAGCACACTCGTGCTGCACTAGTGCGAGAGCTCTGCCGAGGACAATGAGGCAGAGAGAGAGGAAGGAGGAGGCTGGAGGTGAGCAACCACATGCAAGAGTGAGTGCGGCACTGTGCAGCTGGTCGCAGCAAGAAATCGCCGCCGCTGCCGGCACCCACATGCCTCTGGCGCAGGCAAGGCTTGGCAGAGGAGCTGCCCTCGCTCACTCTGTGTGTGCCTCTTCTTGCAGCAGCCTGTGTGGTGCACAAGGAAGCGGAGGAGGAGTGTGGAGCAAGGCAGGAGGCAGGGTAGGCAGAGGCCTTGGCTGCAGGGCATCAGGCTGTGCGAGAGACCGTGATGCGGGGGGCTCCCTGAATGTGTGCCTGTGAGCCTTGCAGCTGCGGCGTGGCCCTGGGGAGACTGAGGGCAGGATGGAGCCCAGAGGCAGAGAGGTGCTCATGGCGTGGCTGAGGTGCAGAGGCCAAGGAGGGGATGGGTGTTGGGAGTGCTGAAGAGCAGGCAATGGCTTAGGGAGGGCCAGGGTAAATGGAAAGGCTGCCGCAGAGCTGCCCGAAAGGCTGCCTGGTGCTGAGACACAGCCCAGGCGCCCGGTGCAGGTGTGTCTGCAGGGCCCCTCTGTGCGGCAAGGCTGGGTGCCTTTGGGGCCTGCCTGGTGCAGGGGTGCCTGCTCAGGGGCAAAAGGGAGCCCTGAGGGAGGGTTGTCACCTGCTTTCTGCCTCCCAGGTGGAGCAAAGAGACATTGGGCAGCATGCGAGTGCCCCCATGCTGCCTATGGAAGATGCCCAGGTAGTGCTGGCTCTTGCCTGGCCAACAGCAGCCCCTGGCAGTGGCTCTGGTGGCTCTCAGCTAGGCAGGAGTGCTGAGGCAGAGGTGTGGTGGCATGCCACTCAGAGGGGAAGGCAGAGCTGTGACTGTGTCGCTGCGTGTGCTGCCAAGGGGCTGTGGGCAAGAGGAGCGGCCACAAGCCTTGTGCCTTGTTGTGACCCAGGTGAGCTGCAGCTCCAAGCATCTGCGGAGTTCTCCAGAGGCGGAGACAGGAACAATCGGGAAGCTGCATGAGCCATGGCATACGCAGTGGTGGAGGGCGTGCGGGCTGCCTGCTGGGGGGTGAGTAGCCCCATTTCAAGAGGCTGCAGCTGAGGCTTTCAAGGAGCCAGCGACACAGTCTCTGCACTCCCAACACAACACCCAGATCCCCTCAGGACGCCGATAAGCCCAGCACCCCGAAAACAACGCCCAGAACCCCTCAGCACCCCCAACACACCGCCCAGATCTCCCCGGAACAAGGCCCAGATCCCCTCCGCACCCCCACTAAAAAAAGACCCAGCACCCGAAATACAAGCCCAGATCCCCTCTCCACCTCCATGACAGCTCCAGATCGCTGCTGCAAGCCGAGCACAAGGCCCAACACCCCCAACACAATGCCCAGATCTCCTCTGCACCACGGAAAAAAGGCCCAGCACGTCGAAAATAAGGACAGATTCCCTCAGCACCCCCACTACAAGCCCAGCACCTCCAAAACAAGGCCAGATCCCCTCAGCAACCCCTACCACAAGCCCTGCACCCCCAACGCAATGCCCCGATCCCCTCAGAAACCCCAAAACAAGGCCCAACAGCTCCAACACAACGCCCAGCTCCACTCTGCACTTCCACAAAAAGCCCAGCAGCCTGCATGACAAGCCAAGCACCTCGAAAACAAGCACCCCCAACACAATGCCCCGATCCCCTCAGCACCCCCACAACAGGGCCCAGATCCCCTCAGCAAACCCATTCCAAGACCAGCTCCCCCGACACAAAGCCCAGATCCCCTCAGAACCCTGACCACAAGCCCAGCACCCCCAACACAATGCCCAGATTTCCTCTGCACCACGGAAAAAAGGCCCAGCACCTCGAAAACATGGCCAGATCCCTTCAGCACCCCCACTACAAGCCCCGCACCTCCAAAACAACGCCCTGATCACCTCAGCACCCCACCACACGCCCTGCACCCCCAACGCAATGCCCAGATCCCCTCAGCAACCCCATAACAAGGCCCAGATCCCCTCAGCAAACCCATTACAAGACCAGCTCCCCTGACACAAGGCCCACATCCCCTCTGCACCCCCACAAAAAGCCCAGATCCCCTGCAAAACAAGCCCAGCACCTCGAAAACAAGCCCCATATTCCCTCAGCAGCCCCACAACAATGCCCAGATCCTCTCTGCACCCCAAAAACAAGGCCAGCACCCCCAAAACAAGGCCAGCACCTTGAAAACAAGCCCCAGATCCCCTCAGGACCCCCACAAAAAGGCCCAGATCCGGTCAGCACCACCGACACATAGCCCAGATCCCCTAGGCACTCCCACACGCCCAACAAACCAAAAACACAGCCTAAATCACCTCAGCATCCCCACCACAAGCCCAGCACTCCAAAAACAACGCGCAGCACCCCCAAAACAACGCTCGGATCCCCTCTGCACCCCCACCACAAGCCCAGCACCCCCAACACAATGCCCCAGATCCCCTCTGCACCCCCAACGCAATGCCCAGATCCCCTCAGCACCCCTACCACAAGCCCAGCACCCCCAATACAATGCCCCGATCCCCTCAGCACCCCCACCAGAAGCCCCGCACCTCCAACACAATGCCCCAGATCCCCTCAGAACCCCAAAACAAGGCCCACATCCCCTCAGCAAACCCATTACAAGACCAGCTCCCCCGACACAAGGCCCACATCCCCTCAGCACCCCCAAAACAAGGCCCAGCAACTCCAACACAACGCCCAGCTCCCCTCTGCACTTCCACAAAAAGCCCAGCAGCCTGCATGACAAGCCCAGCACCTCAAAACAAGCCCCATATTCCCTCAGCACCCCCACAAGAAGGTCCAGATCCCCTCAGCACCCCCATGACAAGCCCAGATCCCCTCTGCACTCCCACAAGCCCAACACAACAAACACACAGCCCAGATCCCCTCTGCACCCCCATAACAGGCCCAACACCTCCAATACAAGCCCCAGATCCCCTCCGCACTGGCACAACACGCCCAGCACCCCTAACACAAGCCCAGATCCCCTCAGCACCACTATGACAAGTCCAGCACCCCCAACACAATGCCCAGATCCCCTCTGCACCCCCACAACAAAGCCCAGCACTTCAAAAACAATGCCGAGATCCCCTCAGCACCCCTAAAACAAAGCCCAGCAACTCCAACACAACGCCCAGCTCCCCTCTGCACTTCCACAAAAAACCCAGCAGCCTGCATGACAAGCCCAGCACCTCAAAACAAGCCCCATATTCCCTCAGCACCCCCACAAGAAGGTCCGGATCCCCTCAGCACCCCCATGACAAGCCCAGATCCCCTCTGCACTCCCACAAGCCCAACACAACAAACACACAGCCCAGATCCCCTCTGCACACCCATAACAGGCCCAACACCTCCAATACAAGCCCCAGATCCCCTCCGCACTCGCACAACATGCCCAGCACCCCTAACACAAGCCCAGATCCCCTCAGCACCACTATGACAAGTCCAGCACCTCAAAAACAATGCCCAGATCCCCTCTGCACCCCCACAACAAAGCCCAACACAACAAACACACAGCCCAGATCCCCTCAGCACCCCCACAACAAGCCCAGCACCCCCAACACAACGCCCAGATCCCGTTCAGTACCCTCATGACAAGACCAGCACCCCCAACACAACACCCAGCTCCACTGAGCAGCCCGAAAACAAGCCTAGCACCCCCAACACAACACCCAGATCCCCCAAAACTAGGCCCAGCACCTCCAACACAATGCCCAGCTCCCCTCTGCACCCCCAAAACAAGCCCAGCCCCCGCAACACAAGCCCAACACCTCAAAAACAAGCCCAGATCCCCTCAACACTCCCACAAGCTCAACACAACAAACACACAGCCCAGATCCCCTCTGCACCCCCATAACAGGCCCAACACCTCCAATACAAGCCCCAGATCCCCTCCGCACCCCCACCACAAGCCCAGCACCCCCAACACAATGCCCAGATCTCCTCTACACCACGGAAAAAAAGGCCCCGCACCTCGAAAACATGGCCAGATCCCCTCAGCACCCCCACTACAAGCCCCGCACCTCCAAAACAATGCCCCGGATCACCTCAGCAGCCCCACCACAACGCCCAGATTCCCTCTGCACCCCCAACACAATGCCCCGATCCCCTCAGCACCCCTAACACAAGCCCTGCACCCCCAACACAATGCCCCAGATCCACTCAGAACCCCAAAACAAGGCCCATATCCCCTCAGCAAACCCATTACAAGACCAGCTCCCCCGACACAAGGCCCACATCCCCTCAGCACCCCCAAAACAAGGCCCAGCAACTCCAACACATCGCCCAGCTCCCCTCTGCACTTCCACAAAAAGCCCAGCAGCCTGCCTGACAAGCCCAGCACCTCAAAACAAGCCCCATATTCCCTCAGCACCCCCACAAGAAGGTCCAAATCCCCTCAGCACCCCCATGACAAGCCCAGATGCCCTCTGCACTCCCACAAGCCCAACACAACAAACACACAGCCCAGATCCCCTCAGCACCCCCACAACAAGCCCAGCACCCCCAACACAACGCCCAGATCCCGTTCAGTACCCTCATGACAAGACCAGCACCCCCAACACAACACCCAGCTCCACTGAGCAGCCCGAAAACAAGCCTCGCACCCCCAACACAACACCCAGATCCCCCAAAACTAGGCCCAGCACCTCCAACACAATGCCCAGCTCCCCTCTGCACCCCCAAAACAAGCCCAGCCCCCGCAACACAAGCCCAACACCTCAAAAACAAGCCCAGATCCCCTCAACACTCCCACAAGCTCAACACAACAAACACACAGCCCAGATCCCCTCTGCACCCCCATAACAGGCCCAACACCTCCAATACAAGCCCCAGATCCCCTCAGCACCCCCACCACAAGCCCAGCACCCCCAACAGAAGGCCCAGATCTCCTCTACACCACGGAAAAAAAGGCCCCGCACCTCGAAAACATGGCCAGATCCCCTCAGCACCCCCACTACAAGCCCCGCACCTCCAAAACAATGCCCCGGATCACCTCAGCAGCCCCACCACAACGCCCAGATCCCCTCTGCACCCCCAACGCAATGGCCAGATCCCCCCAGCACCCCTACCCCAAGCCCAGCACCCCCAACACAATGCCCCGATCCCCTCAGCACCCCTACCACAAGCCCTGCACCCCCAACACAATGCCCCAGATCCCCTCAGAACCCCAAAACAAGGCCCAGATCCCCTCAGCAAACCCATTACAAGACCAGCTCCCCCGACACAAGGCCCACATCCCCTCAGCACCCCCAAAACAAGGCCCAGCAACTCCAACACAACGCCCACCTCCCCTCTGCACTTCCACAAAAAGCCCAGCAGCCTGCATGACAAGCCCAGCACCTCAAAACAAGCCCCATATTCCCTCAGCACCCCCACAAGAAGGTCCAAATCCCCTCAGCACCCCCATGACAAGCCCAGATCCCCTCTGCACTCCCACAAGCCCAAAACAACAAATAATGCCCAGATCCCCTCTGCACACCCATAACAGGCCCAACACCTCCAATACAAGTCCCAGATCCCCTCCGCACTCGCACAACATGCCCAGCACCCCTAACACAAGCCCAGATCCCCTCAGCACCACTATGACAAGTCCAGCACCCCCAACACAATGCCCAGATCCCCTCGGCACCCCCACAACAAAGCCCAGCACTTCAAAAACAATGCCCAGATCCCCTCAGCACCCCTAAAACAAAGCCCAGCAACTCCAACACATCGCCCAGCTCCCCTCTGCACTTCCACAAAAAGCCCAGCAGCCTGCATGACAAGCCCAGCACCTCAAAACAAGCCGCATATTCCCTCAGCACCCCCACAAGAAGGTCCGGATCCCCTCAGCACCCCCATGACAAGCCCAGATGCCCTCTGCACTCCCACAAGCCCAACACAACAAACACACAGCCCAGATCCCCTCTGCACCCCCATAACAGGCCCAACACCTCCAATACAAGCCCCAGATCCCCTCCGCACTGGCACAACATGCCCAGCACCCCCAACACAAGCCCAGATCCCCTCAGCACCACTATGACAAGTCCAGCACCTCAAAAACAATGCCCAGATCCCCTCAGCACCCCCACCACAAGCCCAGCACCCCCAACACAACGCCCAGATCCCTTCAGTACCCTCATGACAAGACTAGCACCCCCAACACAACACCCAGCTCCACTGAGCAGCCCGAAAACAAGCCTAGCACCCCCAACACAACACCCAGATCCCCCAAAACTAGGCCCAGCACCTCCAACACAATGCCCAGCTCCCCTCTGCACCCCCAAAACAAGCCCAGCCCCCGCAACACAAGCCCAACACCTCAAAAACAAGCCCCTGATCCCCTCAACACTCCCACAAGCTCTACACAACAAACACACAGCCCAATCCCCTCTGCACACCCATAACAGGCCCAACACCTCCAATACAAGCCCCAGATCCCCTCCGCACTCGCACAACATGCCCAGCACCCCCAACACAATGCCCAGATCCGCTCAGCACCACTATGACAAGTCCAGGACCCCCAACACAAGGCCCTGATCCCCTCGGCACCCCCACAACAAAGCCCAGCACCCCAAACACAAAGCCCAGATCCCCTCAGCATCCCCACCACAAGCCCAGCAGTCCAAAAACAACACGCAGCACCCCCAACACAATGCCCCGATCCCCTCAGCACCCCCAACACAATGCCCAGATCCCCTCAGCACCCCCACCACAAGGCCCTGATCCCCTCTGCACTCCCAAAACACATCCAGCACCTCGAAAACAAGCCGCTGATCCCCTCAGTACCCCCAATACAAGGCCCCGTTCTCCTGAGCACCCCCACCACAACGCCCAGATCCCCTCTGCACCCCCACCACAAGCCCAGCACCCCCAACACAATGCCCAGATTTCCTCTGCACCACGGAAAAAAAGGCCCAGCACCTCGAAAACATGGCCAGATCCCCTCAGCACCCCCACTACAAGCCCCGCACCTCCAAAACAATGCCCCGATCACCTCAGAAGCCCCACCACAAGCCCTGCACCCCCAACACAATGCCCCGATCCCCTCAGCAACCCCAAAACAAGGCCCAGATCCCCTCAGCAAACCCATTACAAGACCAGCTCCCCTGACACAAGGCCCACATCCCCTCAGCACCCCCAAAACAAGGCCCAGCAACTCCAACACAACGCCCAGCTCCCCTCTGCACTTCCACAAAAAGCCCAGCAGCCTGCATGACAAGCCCAGCACCTCAAAACAAGCCCCATATTCCCTCAGCACCCCCACAAGAAGGTCCAGATCCCCTCAGCACCCCCATGACAAGCCCAGATGCCCTCTGCACTCCCACAAGCCCAACACAACAAACACACAGCCCAGATCCCCTCTGCACCCCCATAACAGGCCCAACACCTCCAATACAAGCCCCAGATCCCCTCCGCACTGGCACAACACGCCCAGCACCCCTAACACAAGCCCAGATCCCCTCAGCACCACTATGACAAGTCCAGCACCTCAAAAACAATGCCCAGATCCCCTCTGCACCCCCACAACAAAGCCCAACACAACAAACACACAGCCCAGATCCCCTCAGCACCCCCACAACAAGCCCAGCACCCCCAACACAACGCCCAGATCCCTTCAGTACCCTCATGACAAGACCAGCACCCCCAACACAACACCCAGCTCCACTGAGCAGCCCGAAAACAAGCCTAGCACCCCCAACACAACACCCAGATCCCCCAAAACTAGGCCCAGCACCTCCAACACAATGCCCAGCTCCCCTCTGCACCCCCAAAACAAGCCCAGCCCCCGCAACACAAGCCCAACACCTCAAAAACAAGCCCAGATCCCCTCAACACTCCCACAAGCTCAACACAACAAACACACAGCCCAGATCCCCTCTGCACCCCCATAACAGCCCCAACACCTCCAATACAAGCCCCAGATCCCCTCAGCACCCCCACCACAAGCCCAGCACCCCCACCACAAGGCCCAGATCTCCTCTACACCACGGAAAAAAAGGCCCCGCACCTCGAAAACATGGCCAGATCCCCTCAGCACCCCCACTACAAGCCCCGCACCTCCAAAACAATGCCCCGGATCACCTCAGCAGCCCCACCACAACGCCCAGATCCCCTCTGCACCCCCAACACAATGGCCAGATCCCCCCAGCACCCCCACCACAAGCCCAGCACCCCCAACACAACGCCCAGATCCCTTCAGTACCCTCATGACAAGACTAGCACCCCCAACACAACACCCAGCTCCACTGAGCAGCCCGAAAACAAGCCTAGCACCCCCAACACAACACCCAGATCCCCCAAAACTAGGCCCAGCACCTCCAACACAATGCCCAGCTCCCCTCTGCACCCCCAAAACAAGCCCAGCACCCGCAACACAAGCCCAACACCTCAAAAACAAGCCCCTGATCCCCTCAACACTCCCACAAGCTCAACACAACAAACACACAGCCCAATCCCCTCTGCACACCCATAACAGGCCCAACACCTCCAATACAAGCCCCAGATCCCCTCCGCACTCGCACAACACGCCCAGCACCCCCAACACAATGCCCAGATCCGCTCAGCACCACTATGACAAGTCCAGCACCCCCAACACAAGGCCCTGATCCCCTCGGCACCCCCACAACAAAGCCCAGCACCCCAAACACAAAGCCCAGATCCCCTCAGCATCCCCACCACAAGCCCAGCAGTCCAAAAACAACACCCAGCACCCCCAACACAATGCCCCGATCCCCTCAGCACCCCCAACACAATGCCCAGATCCCCTCAGCACCCCCACCACAAGGCCCTGATCCCCTCTGCACTCCCAAAACACATCCAGCACCTCGAAAACAAGCCGCTGATCCCCTCACTACCCCCAATACAAGGCCCCGTTCTCCTGAGCACCCCCACCACAACGCCCAGATCCCCTCTGCACCCCCACCACAAGCCCAGCACCCCCAACACAATGCCCAGATTTCCTCTGCACCACGGAAAAAAAGGCCCAGCACCTCGAAAACATGGCCAGATCCCCTCAGCACCCCCACTACAAGCCCCGCACCTCCAAAACAATGCCCCGATCACCTCAGCAGCTGCACCACAAGCCCTGCACCCCCAACGCAATGCCCAGATCCCCTCAGCACCCCTACCACAAGCCCTGCACCCCCAACACAATGCCCCGATCCCCTCAGCAACCCCAAAACAAGGCCCACATCCCCTCAGCAAACCCATTACAAGACCAGCTCCCCCGACACAAGGCCCACATCCCCTCAGCACCCCCAAAACAAGGCCCAGCAACTCCAACACAACGCCCAGCTCCCCTCTGCACTTCCACAAAAAGCCCAGCAGCCTGCATGACAAGCCCAGCACCTCAAAACAAGCCGCATATTCCCTCAGCACCCCCACAAGAAGGTCCGGATCCCCTCAGCACCCCCATGACAAGCCCAGATGCCCTCTGCACTCCCACAAGCCCAACACAACAAACACACAGCCCAGATCCCCTCTGCACACCCATAACAGGCCCAACACCTCCAATACAAGCCCCAGATCCCCTCCGCACTGGCACAACACGCCCAGCACCCCTAACACAAGCCCAGATCCCCTCAGCACCACTATGACAAGTCCAGCACCTCAAAAACAATGCCCAGATCCCCTCTGCACCCCCACAACAAAGCCCAACACAACAAACACACAGCCCAGATCCCCTCAGCACCCCCACCACAAGCCCAGCACCCCCAACACAACGCCCAGATCCCGTTCAGTACCCTCATGACAAGACCAGCACCCCCAACACAACACCCAGCTCCACTGAGCAGCCCGAAAACAAGCCTAGCACCCCCAACACAACACCCAGATCCCCCAAAACTAGGCCCAGCACCTCCAACACAACGCCCAGCTCCCCTCTGCACCCCCAAAACAAGCCCAGCCCCCGCAACACAAGCCCAACACCTCAAAAACAAGCCCAGATCCCCTCAACACTCCCACAAGCTCAACACAACAAACACACAGCCCAGATCCCCTCTGCACCCCCATAACAGGCCCAACACCTCCAATACAAGCCCCAGATCCCCTCAGCACCCCCACCACAAGCCCAGCACCCCCAACACAATGCCCAGATCTCCTCTACACCACGGAAAAAAAGGCCCCGCACCTCGAAAACATGGCCAGATCCCCTCAGCACCCCCACTACAAGCCCCGCACCTCCAAAACAATGCCCCGGATCACCTCAGCAGCCCCACCACAACGCCCAGATCCCCTCTGCACCCCCAACGCAATGGCCAGATCCCCCCAGCACCCCTACCCCAAGCCCAGCACCCCCAACACAATGCCCCGATCCCCTCAGCACCCCTACCACAAGCCCTGCACCCCCAACACAATGCCCCAGATCCCCTCAGAACCCCAAAACAAGGCCCAGATCCCCTCAGCAAACCCATTACAAGACCAGCTCCCCCGACACAAGGCCCACATCCCCTCAGCACCCCCAAAACAAGGCCCAGCAACTCCAACACAACGCCCACCTCCCCTCTGCACTTCCACAAAAAGCCCAGCAGCCTGCATGACAAGCCCAGCACCTCAAAACAAGCCCCATATTCCCTCAGCACCCCCACAAGAAGGTCCGGATCCCCTCAGCACCCCCATGACAAGCCCAGATCCCCTCTGCACTCCCACAAGCCCAACATAACAAACACACAGCCCAGATCCCCTCTGCACCCCCATAACAGGCCCAACACCTCCAGTACAAGCCCCAGATCCCCTCCGCACTGGCACAACACGCCCAGCACCCCTAACACAAGCCCAGATCCCCTCAGCACCACTATGACAAGTCCAGCACCTCAAAAACAATGCCCAGATCCCCTCGGCACCCCCACAACAAAGCCCAACACAACAAACACAACGCCCAGATCCCCTCAGCACCCCCACCACAAGCCCAGCACCCCCAACACAACGCCCAGATCCCTTCAGTACCCTCATGACAAGACTAGCACCCCCAACACAACACCCAGCTCCACTGAGCAGCCCGAAAACAAGCCTAGCACCCCCAACACAACACCCAGATCCCCCAAAACTAGGCCCAGCACCTCCAACACAATGCCCAGCTCCCCTCTGCACCCCCCAAAAAAGCCCAGCCCCCGCAACACAAGCCCAACACCTCAAAAACAAGCCCCTGATCCCCTCAACACTCCCACAAGCTCAACACAACAAACACACAGCCCAATCCCCTCTGCACACCCATAACAGGCCCAACACCTCCAATACAAGCCCCAGATCCCCTCCGCACTCGCACAACACGCCCAGCACCCCCAACACAATGCCCAGATCCGCTCAGCACCACTATGACAAGTCCAGCACCCCCAACACAAGGCCCTGATCCCCTCTGCACCCCCACAACAAAGCCCAGCACCCCAAACACAAAGCCCAGATCCCCTCAGCATCCCCGCCACAAGCCCAGCTCCCCCAAAACAACACCCAGCACCCCCAATACAATGCCCCGATCCCCTCAGCACCCCCAACACAATGCCCAGATCCCCTCAGCACCCCCACCACAAGGCCCTGATCCCCTCTGCACTCCCAAAACACATCCAGCACCTCGAAAACAAGCCGCTGATCCCCTCACTACCCCCAATACAAGGCCCCGTTCTCCTGAGCACCCCCACCACAACGCCCAGATCCCCTCTGCACCCCCACCACAAGCCCAGCACCCCCAACACAATGCCCAGATTTCCTCTGCACCACGAAAAAAAAGGCCCAGCACCTCGAAAACATGGCCAGATCCCCTCAGCACCCCCACTACAAGCCCCGCACCTCCAAAACAATGCCCCGATCACCTCAGCAGCCCCACCACAAGCCCTGCACCCCCAACGCAATGCCCAGATCCCCTCAGCACCCCTACCACAAGCCCTGCACCCCCAACACAATGCCCCGATCCCCTCAGCAACCCCAAAACAAGGCCCACATCCCCTCAGCAAACCCATTACAAGACCAGCTCCCCCGACACAAGGCCCACATCCCCTCAGCACCCCCAAAACAAGGCCCAGCAACTCCAACACAACGCCCAGCTCCCCTCTGCACTTCCACAAAAAGCCCAGCAGCCTGCATGACAAGCCCAGCACCTCAAAACAAGCCCCATATTCCCTCAGCACCCCCACAAGAAGGTCCAGATCCCCTCAGCACCCCCATTACAAGCCCAGATCCCCTCTGCACTCCCACAAGCCCAACACAACAAACACACAGCCCAGATCCCCTCTGCACACCCATAACAGGCCCAACACCTCCAATACAAGCCCCAGATCCCCTCCGCACTGGCACAACACGCCCAGCACCCCTAACACAAGCCCAGATCCCCTCAGCACCACTATGACAAGTCCAGCACCTCAAAAACAATGCCCAGATCCCCTCAGCACCCCCACCACAAGCCCAGCACCCCCAACACAACACCCAGCTCCACTGAGCAGCCCGAAAACAAGCCTAGCACCCCCAACACAACACCCAGATCCCCCAAAACTAGGCCCAGCACCTCCAACACAATGCCCAGCTCCCCTCTGCACCCCCAAAACAAGCCCAGCCCCCGCAACACAAGCCCAACACCTCAAAAACAAGCCCAGATCCCCTCAACACTCCCACAAGCTCAACACAACAAACACACAGCCCAGATCCCCTCTGCACCCCCATAACAGGCCCAACACCTCCAATACAAGCCCCAGATCCCCTCAGCACCCCCACCACAAGCCCAGCACCCCCAACACAATGCCCAGATCTCCTCTACACCACGGAAAAAAAGGCCCCGCACCTCGAAAACATGGCCAGATCCCCTCAGCACCCCCACTACAAGCCCCGCACCTCCAAAACAATGCCCCGGATCACCTCAGCAGCCCCACCACAACGCCCAGATCCCCTCTGCACCCCCAACGCAATGGCCAGATCCCCCCAGCACCCCTACCCCAAGCCCAGCACCCCCAACACAATGCCCCGATCCCCTCAGCACCCCTACCACAAGCCCTGCACCCCCAACACAATGCCCCAGATCCCCTCAGAACCCCAAAACAAGGCCCAGATCCCCTCAGCAAACCCATTACAAGACCAGCTCCCCCGACACAAGGCCCACATCCCCTCAGCACCCCCAAAACAAGGCCCAGCAACTCCAACACAACGCCCACCTCCCCTCTGCACTTCCACAAAAAGCCCAGCAGCCTGCATGACAAGCCCAGCACCTCAAAACAAGCCCCATATTCCCTCAGCACCCCCACAAGAAGGTCCGGATCCCCTCAGCACCCCCATGACAAGCCCAGATCCCCTCTGCACTCCCACAAGCCCAACATAACAAACACACAGCCCAGATCCCCTCTGCACCCCCATAACAGGCCCAACACCTCCAGTACAAGCCCCAGATCCCCTCCGCACTGGCACAACACGCCCAGCACCCCTAACACAAGCCCAGATCCCCTCAGCACCACTATGACAAGTCCAGCACCTCAAAAACAATGCCCAGATCCCCTCGGCACCCCCACAACAAAGCCCAGCACTTCAAAAACAATGCCCAGATCCCCTCAGCACCCCTAAAACAAAGCCCAGCAACTCCAACACAACGCCCAGCTCCCCTCTGCACTTCCACAAAAAGCCCAGCAGCCTGCATGACAAGCCCAGCACCTCAAAACAAGCCGCATATTCCCTCAGCACCCCCACAAGAAGGTCCAGATCCCCTCAGCACCCCCATGACAAGCCCAGATCCCCTCTGCACTCCCACAAGCCCAACACAACAAACACACAGCCCAGATCCCCTCTGCACACCCATAACAGGCCCAACACCTCCAATACAAGCCCCAGATCCCCTCCGCACTGGCACAACACGCCCAGCACCCCTAACACAAGCCCAGATCCCCTCAGCACCACTATGACAAGTCCAGCACCTCAAAAACAATGCCCAGATCCCCTCTGCACCCCCACAACAAAGCCCAACACAACAAACACAACGCCCAGATCCCCTCAGCACCCCCACCACAAGCCCAGCACCCCCAACACAACGCCCAGATCCCTTCAGTACCCTCATGACAAGACTAGCACCCCCAACACAACACCCAGCTCCACTGAGCAGCCCGAAAACAAGCCTAGCACCCCCAACACAACACCCAGATCCCCCAAAACTAGGCCCAGCACCTCCAACACAATGCCCAGCTCCCCTCTGCACCCCCCAAAAAAGCCCAGCCCCCGCAACACAAGCCCAACACCTCAAAAACAAGCCCCTGATCCCCTCAACACTCCCACAAGCTCAACACAACAAACACACAGCCCAATCCCCTCTGCACACCCATAACAGGCCCAACACCTCCAATACAAGCCCCAGATCCCCTCCGCACTCGCACAACACGCCCAGCACCCCCAACACAATGCCCAGATCCGCTCAGCACCACTATGACAAGTCCAGCACCCCCAACACAAGGCCCTGATCCCCTCTGCACCCCCACAACAAAGCCCAGCACCCCAAACACAAAGCCCAGATCCCCTCAGCATCCCCGCCACAAGCCCAGCTCCCCCAAAACAACACCCAGCACCCCCAATACAATGCCCCGATCCCCTCAGCACCCCCAACACAATGCCCAGATCCCCTCAGCACCCCCACCACAAGGCCCTGATCCCCTCTGCACTCCCAAAACACATCCAGCACCTCGAAAACAAGCCGCTGATCCCCTCACTACCCCCAATACAAGGCCCCGTTCTCCTGAGCACCCCCACCACAACGCCCAGATCCCCTCTGCACCCCCACCACAAGCCCAGCACCCCCAACACAATGCCCAGATTTCCTCTGCACCACGAAAAAAAAGGCCCAGCACCTCGAAAACATGGCCAGATCCCCTCAGCACCCCCACTACAAGCCCCGCACCTCCAAAACAATGCCCCGATCACCTCAGCAGCCCCACCACAAGCCCTGCACCCCCAACGCAATGCCCAGATCCCCTCAGCACCCCTACCACAAGCCCTGCACCCCCAACACAATGCCCCGATCCCCTCAGCAACCCCAAAACAAGGCCCACATCCCCTCAGCAAACCCATTACAAGACCAGCTCCCCCGACACAAGGCCCACATCCCCTCAGCACCCCCAAAACAAGGCCCAGCAACTCCAACACAACGCCCAGCTCCCCTCTGCACTTCCACAAAAAGCCCAGCAGCCTGCATGACAAGCCCAGCACCTCAAAACAAGCCCCATATTCCCTCAGCACCCCCACAAGAAGGTCCAGATCCCCTCAGCACCCCCATTACAAGCCCAGATCCCCTCTGCACTCCCACAAGCCCAACACAACAAACACACAGCCCAGATCCCCTCTGCACACCCATAACAGGCCCAACACCTCCAATACAAGCCCCAGATCCCCTCCGCACTGGCACAACACGCCCAGCACCCCTAACACAAGCCCAGATCCCCTCAGCACCACTATGACAAGTCCAGCACCTCAAAAACAATGCCCAGATCCCCTCAGCACCCCCACCACAAGCCCAGCACCCCCAACACAACACCCAGCTCCACTGAGCAGCCCGAAAACAAGCCTAGCACCCCCAACACAACACCCAGATCCCCCAAAACTAGGCCCAGCACCTCCAACACAATGCCCAGCTCCCCTCTGCACCCCCAAAACAAGCCCAGCCCCCGCAACACAAGCCCAACACCTCAAAAACAAGCCCAGATCCCCTCAACACTCCCACAAGCTCAACACAACAAACACACAGCCCAGATCCCCTCTGCACCCCCATAACAGGCCCAACACCTCCAATACAAGCCCCAGATCCCCTCAGCACCCCCACCACAAGCCCAGCACCCCCAACACAATGCCCAGATCTCCTCTACACCACGGAAAAAAAGGCCCCGCACCTCGAAAACATGGCCAGATCCCCTCAGCACCCCCACTACAAGCCCCGCACCTCCAAAACAATGCCCCGGATCACCTCAGCAGCCCCACCACAACGCCCAGATCCCCTCTGCACCCCCAACGCAATGGCCAGATCACCCCAGCACCCCTACCCCAAGCCCAGCACCCCCAACACAATGCCCCGATCCCCTCAGCACCCCTACCACAAGCCCTGCACCCCCAACACAATGCCCCAGATCCCCTCAGAACCCCAAAACAAGGCCCACATCCCCTCAGCAAACCCATTACAAGACCAGCTCCCCCGACACAAGGCCCACATCCCCTCAGCACCCCCAAAACAAGGCCCAGCAACTCCAACACATCGCCCAGCTCCCCTCTGCACTTCCACAAAAAGCCCAGCAGCCTGCATGACAAGCCCAGCACCTCAAAACAAGCCCCATATTCCCTCAGCACCCCCACAAGAAGGTCCAGATCCCCTCAGCACCCCCATGACAAGCCCAGATGCCCTCTGCACTCCCACAAGCCCAACATAACAAACACACAGCCCAGATCCCCTCTGCACCCCCATAACAGGCCCAACACCTCCAATACAAGCCCCAGATCCCCTCCGCACTGGCACAACATGCCCAGCACCCCTAACACAATGCCCAGATCCCCTCAGCACCACTATGACAAGTCCAGCACCTCAAAAACAATGCCCAGATCCCCTCGGCACCCCCACAACAAAGCCCAGCACCTCAAAAACAATGCCCAGATCCCCTCAGCACCCCTAAAACAAAGCCCAGCAACTCCAACACAATGCCCAGCTCCCCTCTGCACTTCCACAAAAAGCCCAGCAGCCTGCATGACAAGCCCAGCACCTCAAAACAAGCCCCATATTCCCTCAGCACCCCCACAAGAAGGTCCAGATCCCCTCAGCACCCCCATGACAAGCCCAGATCCCCTCTGCACTCCCACAAGCCCAACACAACAAACACACAGCCCAGATCCCCTCTGCACCCCCACAACAAAGCCCAGCACCTCAAAAACAATGCCCAGATCCCCTAAACACCCCCACAACAAAGCCCAGCACCCACAACACAACGCCCAGATCCCCTCAGCACCCCCACCACAAGCCCAGCACCCCCAACACAACGCCCAGATCCCCTGCAGTACCCTCATGACAAGACCAGCACCCCCAACACAACACTCAGATCCCCCAAAACAAGGCCCAGCACCTTCAACACAACGCCCAGCTTCCCTCTGCAACCCCAAAACAAGCCCAGCACCCGCAACACAAGCCCAGCACCTCGAAAACAAGCCCATGATCCCCTCAACACTCCCACAAGCTCAACACAACAAACACACAGCCCAGATCCCGTCTGCACACCCATAACAGGCCCAACACCTCCAATACAAGCTCCAGATCCCCTCCGCACTCGCACAACACGCCCAGCTCGCCTAACACAAGCCCAGATCCGCTCAGCACCACTATGACAAGTCCAGCACCGCCAACACAAGGCCCAGATCCCCTCTGCACCCCCACAACAAAGCCCAGCACACCCAACACAACGCCCAGATCCCCTCAGCACCCCCACCACAAGGCCCTGATCCCCTCTGCACTCCCAAAACACATCCAGCACCTCGAAAACAAGCCCCTGATCCCCTCAGTACCCGCAATACAAGGCCCCGATCTCCTCAGCACCCCCACCACAACGCCCAGATCCCCTCTGCACCCCCACCACAAGCCCAGCACCCCCAACACAATGCCCAGATCTCCTCTGCACCACGGAAAAAAAGGCCCAGATCCCCTCAGCAAACCCATTACAAGACCAGCTCCCCCGACACAAGGCCCACATCCCCTCAGCACCCCCAAAACAAGGCCCGTCACTCCCCAGACAAGGTCCAGACCCCTCAGTACCCCTACGACAAGCCCAGCCCGTCCACCACAATGCCCCGATCCCGTCAGCACGTCCACGACAAGCCCAGCGCACCCAACACAAGGCCCAGATCCCCTCAGCATCCTCCATCACAAGCCCAGCACCCCAAAAACAAGGCCCAGATCCCCTCAGCACTCCCACACGCCCCACACAACAAACACACGGCCCAGATCCCCTCCGCACCCCCAAAACAAGGCCCTGATCCCATCTGCACTCCCAAAACAAGGCCCAGCACTCCCACAACAAGCCCAGCACCCCCAGTGCAAGACCTAGCTCTCCTCAGCACCCCCACCACAAGCCCAGCACCCCCAACACAACGCCCAGATCCCCTCAGCACCCCCACCACAAGGCCCTGATCCCTTCTGCACTCCCAAAACACATCCAGCACCTCAAAAACAAGCCCCTGATCCCCTCAGTACCCGCAATACAAGGCCCCGATCTCCTCAGCACCCCCAACACAAAGCCCAGATCCCCTCTGCACCCCCACCACAAGGCCAGCACCCCCACCACAATGCCCAGATTTCCTCTGCACCACGGAAAAAAGGCCCAGCACCTCGAAAACAAAGTACAGATCCCCTCAGCACCCCTACCACAAGCCCAGCACCCCCAACACAATGTCCCAGATCCCCTCAGCAACCCCACCACAAGCCCAGCACCCCCAACACAAGGCCCAGATCTCCTCTACACCACGGAAAAAAAGGCCCCGCACCTCGAAAACATGGCCAGATCCCCTCAGCACCCCCACTACAAGCCCCGCACCTCCAAAACAATGCCCCGGATCACCTCAGCAGCCCCACCACAACGCCCAGATCCCCTCTGCACCCCCAACGCAATGGCCAGATCCCCCCAGCACCCCTACCCCAAGCCCAGCACCCCCAACACAATGCCCCGATCCCCTCAGCACCCCTACCACAAGCCCTGCACCCCCAACACAATGCCCCAGATCCCCTCAGAACCCCAAAACAAGGCCCACATCCCCTCAGCAAACCCATTACAAGACCAGCTCCCCTGACACAAGGCCCACATCCCCTCAGCACCCCCAAAACAAGGCCCAGCAACTCCAACACAACGCCCACCTCCCCTCTGCACTTCCACAAAAAGCCCAGCAGCCTGCATGACAAGCCCAGCACCTCAAAACAAGCCCCATATTCCCTCAGCACCCCCACAAGAAGGTCCGGATCCCCTCAGCACCCCCATGACAAGCCCAGATGCCCTCTGCACTCCCACAAGCCCAACACAACAAACACACAGCCCAGATCCCCTCTGCACACCCATAACAGGCCCAACACCTCCAATACAAGCCCCAGATCCCCTCCGCACTCGCACAACATGCCCAGCACCCCTAACACAAGCCCAGATCCCCTCAGCACCACTATGACAAGTCCAGCACCTCAAAAACAATGCCCAGATCCCCTCGGCACCCCCACAACAAAGCCCAACACAACAAACACAACGCCCAGATCCCCTCAGCACCCCCACCACAAGCCCAGCACCCCCAACACAACGCCCAGATCCCTTCAGTACCCTCATGACAAGACTAGCACCCCCAACACAACACCCAGCTCCACTGAGCAGCCCGAAAACAAGCCTAGCACCCCCAACACAACACCCAGATCCCCCAAAACTAGGCCCAGCACCTCCAACACAATGCCCAGCTCCCCTCTGCACCCCCAAAACAAGCCCAGCACCCGCAACACAAGCCCAACACCTCAAAAACAAGCCCCTGATCCCCTCAACACTCCCACAAGCTCAACACAACAAACACACAGCCCAATCCCCTCTGCACCCCCATAACAGGCCCAACACCTCCAATACAAGCCCCAGATCCCCTCCGCACTCGCACAACACGCCCAGCACCCCCAACACAATGCCCAGATCCGCTCAGCACCACTATGACAAGTCCAGCACCC
Source organism: Struthio camelus (assembly GCF_040807025.1). Lineage (NCBI taxonomy): Eukaryota > Metazoa > Chordata > Aves > Struthioniformes > Struthionidae > Struthio > Struthio camelus. The sequence continues at coordinate 4,370,721 of NC_090944.1, forward strand.
CCAACACAAGGCCCTGATCCCCTCGGCACCCCCACAACAAAGCCCAGCACCCCAAACACAAAGCCCAGATCCCCTCAGCATCCCCGCCACAAGCCCAGCTCCCCCAAAACAACACCCAGCACCCCCAATACAATGCCCCGATCCCCTCAGCACCCCCAACACAATGCCCAGATCCCCTCAGCACCCCCACCACAAGGCCCTGATCCCCTCTGCACTCCCAAAACACATCCAGCACCTCGAAAACAAGCCGCTGATCCCCTCACTACCCCCAATACAAGGCCCCGTTCTCCTGAGCACCCCCACCACAACGCCCAGATCCCCTCTGCACCCCCACCACAAGCCCAGCACCCCCAACACAATGCCCAGATTTCCTCTGCACCACGAAAAAAAAGGCCCAGCACCTCGAAAACATGGCCAGATCCCCTCAGCACCCCCACTACAAGCCCCGCACCTCCAAAACAATGCCCCGATCACCTCAGCAGCCCCACCACAAGCCCTGCACCCCCAACGCAATGCCCAGATCCCCTCAGCACCCCTACCACAAGCCCTGCACCCCCAACACAATGCCCCGATCCCCTCAGCAACCCCAAAACAAGGCCCACATCCCCTCAGCAAACCCATTACAAGACCAGCTCCCCCGACACAAGGCCCACATCCCCTCAGCACCCCCAAAACAAGGCCCAGCAACTCCAACACAACGCCCAGCTCCCCTCTGCACTTCCACAAAAAGCCCAGCAGCCTGCATGACAAGCCCAGCACCTCAAAACAAGCCCCATATTCCCTCAGCACCCCCACAAGAAGGTCCAGATCCCCTCAGCACCCCCATTACAAGCCCAGATCCCCTCTGCACTCCCACAAGCCCAACACAACAAACACACAGCCCAGATCCCCTCTGCACACCCATAACAGGCCCAACACCTCCAATACAAGCCCCAGATCCCCTCCGCACTGGCACAACACGCCCAGCACCCCTAACACAAGCCCAGATCCCCTCAGCACCACTATGACAAGTCCAGCACCTCAAAAACAATGCCCAGATCCCCTCAGCACCCCCACCACAAGCCCAGCACCCCCAACACAACACCCAGCTCCACTGAGCAGCCCGAAAACAAGCCTAGCACCCCCAACACAACACCCAGATCCCCCAAAACTAGGCCCAGCACCTCCAACACAATGCCCAGCTCCCCTCTGCACCCCCAAAACAAGCCCAGCCCCCGCAACACAAGCCCAACACCTCAAAAACAAGCCCAGATCCCCTCAACACTCCCACAAGCTCAACACAACAAACACACAGCCCAGATCCCCTCTGCACCCCCATAACAGGCCCAACACCTCCAATACAAGCCCCAGATCCCCTCAGCACCCCCACCACAAGCCCAGCACCCCCAACACAATGCCCAGATCTCCTCTACACCACGGAAAAAAAGGCCCCGCACCTCGAAAACATGGCCAGATCCCCTCAGCACCCCCACTACAAGCCCCGCACCTCCAAAACAATGCCCCGGATCACCTCAGCAGCCCCACCACAACGCCCAGATCCCCTCTGCACCCCCAACGCAATGGCCAGATCCCCCCAGCACCCCTACCCCAAGCCCAGCACCCCCAACACAATGCCCCGATCCCCTCAGCACCCCTACCACAAGCCCTGCACCCCCAACACAATGCCCCAGATCCCCTCAGAACCCCAAAACAAGGCCCACATCCCCTCAGCAAACCCATTACAAGACCAGCTCCCCCGACACAAGGCCCACATCCCCTCAGCACCCCCAAAACAAGGCCCAGCAACTCCAACACATCGCCCAGCTCCCCTCTGCACTTCCACAAAAAGCCCAGCAGCCTGCATGACAAGCCCAGCACCTCAAAACAAGCCCCATATTCCCTCAGCACCCCCACAAGAAGGTCCAGATCCCCTCAGCACCCCCATGACAAGCCCAGATGCCCTCTGCACTCCCACAAGCCCAACATAACAAACACACAGCCCAGATCCCCTCTGCACCCCCATAACAGGCCCAACACCTCCAATACAAGCCCCAGATCCCCTCCGCACTGGCACAACACGCCCAGCACCCCTAACACAATGCCCAGATCCCCTCAGCACCACTATGACAAGTCCAGCACCTCAAAAACAATGCCCAGATCCCCTCGGCACCCCCACAACAAAGCCCAGCACCTCAAAAACAATGCCGAGATCCCCTCAGCACCCCTAAAACAAAGCCCAGCAACTCCAACACAATGCCCAGCTCCCCTCTGCACTTCCACAAAAAGCCCAGCAGCCTGCATGACCAGCCCAGCACCTCAAAACAAGCCCCATATTCCCTCAGCACCCCCACAAGAAGGTCCAGATCCCCTCAGCACCCCCATGACAAGCCCAGATCCCCTCTGCACTCCCACAAGCCCAACACAACAAACACACAGCCCAGATCCCCTCTGCACCCCCACAACAAAGCCCAGCACCTCAAAAACAATGCCCAGATCCCCTAAACACCCCCACAACAAAGCCCAGCACCCACAACACAACGCCCAGATCCCCTCAGCACCCCCACCACAAGCCCAGCACCCCCAACACAACGCCCAGATCCCCTGCAGTACCCTCATGACAAGACCAGCACCCCCAACACAACACTCAGATCCCCCAAAACAAGGCCCAGCACCTTCAACACAACGCCCAGCTTCCCTCTGCAACCCCAAAACAAGCCCAGCACCCGCAACACAAGCCCAGCACCTCGAAAACAAGCCCATGATCCCCTCAACACTCCCACAAGCTCAACACAACAAACACACAGCCCAGATCCTGTCTGCACACCCATAACAGGCCCAACACCTCCAATACAAGCTCCAGATCCCCTCCGCACTCGCACAACACGCCCAGCTCGCCTAACACAAGCCCAGATCCGCTCAGCACCACTATGACAAGTCCAGCACCGCCAACACAAGGCCCAGATCCCCTCTGCACCCCCACAACAAAGCCGAGCACACCCAACACAACGCCCAGATCCCCTCAGCACCCCCACCACAAGGCCCTGATCCCCTCTGCACTCCCAAAACACATCCAGCACCTCGAAAACAAGCCCCTGATCCCCTCAGTACCCGCAATACAAGGCCCCGATCTCCTCAGCACCCCCACCACAACGCCCAGATCCCCTCTGCACCCCCACCACAAGCCCAGCACCCCCAACACAATGCCCAGATCTCCTCTGCACCACGGAAAAAAAGGCCCAGATCCCCTCAGCAAACCCATTACGAGACCAGCTCCCCCGACACAAGGCCCACATCCCCTCAGCACCCCCAAAACAAGGCCCAGCACTCCCCAGACAAGGTCCAGACCCCTCAGTACCCCTACGACAAGCCCAGCCCGTCCACCACAATGCCCCGATCCCGTCAGCACGTCCACGACAAGCCCAGCGCACCCAACACAAGGCCCAGATCCCCTCAGCATCCTCCATCACAAGCCCAGCACCCCAAAAACAAGGCCCAGATCCCCTCAGCACTCCTACACGCCCCACACAACAAACACACGGCCCAGATCCCCTCCGCACCCCCAAAACAAGGCCCTGATCCCATCTGCACTCCCAAAACAAGGCCCAGCACTCCCACAACAAGCCCAGCACCCCCAGTGCAAGACCTAGCTCTCCTCAGCACCCCCACCACAAGCCCAGCACCCCCAACACAACGCCCAGATCCCCTCAGCACCCCCACCACAAGGCCCTGATCCCCTCTGCACTCCCAAAACACATCCAGCACCTCAAAAACAAGCTCCTGATCCCCTCACTACCCCCAATACAAGGCCCCGATCTCCTGAGCACCCCCACCACAACGCCCAGATCCCCTCTGCACCCCCACCACAAGCCCAGCACCCCCAACACAATGCCCAGATTTCCTCTGCACCACGGAAAAAAAGGCCCAGCACCTCGAAAACATGGCCAGATCCCCTCAGCACCCCCACTACAAGCCCCGCACCTCCAAAACAATGCCCCAGATCACCTCAGCACCCCCACCACAAGCCCTGCACCCCCAACGCAATGCCCAGATCCCCTCTGCACCCCCACCAAAAGCCCTGCACCCCCAACACAATGCCCAGATCTCCTCTGCACCACAGAAAAAAAGGCCCAGCACCTCGAAAACATGGCCAGATCCCCTCAGCACCCCCACCACAAGGCCCTGATCCGCTCTGCACTCCCAAAACACATCCAGCACCTCAAAAACAAGCCCCTGATCCCCTCAGTACTCCCAATACAAGGCCCCGATCTCTTGAGCACCCCCACCACAAAGCCCAGACCCCTCAGTACCCCCACCACAAGGCCAGCACCCCCAACACAATGCCCAGATCTCCTCTGCACCACGGAAAAAAAGGCCCCGCACCTCGAAAACATGGCCCAGATCCCCTCTGCACCCCAAAAACAAGGCCAGCACCCCCAAAACAATGCCCCGATCACCTCAGCAGCCCCACCACAACGCCCAGATCCCCTCTGCACCCCCAACGCAATGGCCAGATCCCCTCAGCACCCCTACCCCAAGCCCAGCACCCCCAACACAATGCCCAGATCCCCTCGGCACCCCCACAACAAAGCCCAGCACTTCAAAAACAATGCCCAGATCCCCTCAGCACCCCTAAAACAAAGCCCAGCAACTCCAACACAACGCCCAGCTCCCCTCTGCACTTCCACAAAAAGCCCAGCAGCCTGCATGACAAGCCCAGCACCTCAAAACAAGCCCCATATTCCCTCAGCACCCCCACAAGAAGGTCCAGATCCCCTCAGCACCCCCATGACAAGCCCAGATCCCCTCTGCACTCCCACAAGCCCAAAACAACAAAAAATGCCCAGATCCCCTCTGCACACCCATAACAGGCCCAACACCTCCAATACAAGCCCCAGATCCCCTCCGCACTCGCACAACACGCCCAGCACCCCTAACACAAGCCCAGATCCCCTCAGCACCACTATGACAAGTCCAGCACCTCAAAAACAATGCCCAGATCCCCTCGGCACCCCCACAACAAAGCCCAGCACTTCAAAAACAATGCCCAGATCCCCTAAGCACCTCCACAACAAAGCCCAGCACCCCAAACACAATGCCCAGATCCCCTCAGCAACCCCACCACAAGCCCAGCACCCCCAACACAACGCCCAGATCCCCTTCAGTACCCTCATGACAAGACTAGCACCCCCAACACAACACCCAGCTCCACTGAGCAGCCCGAAAACAAGCCTAGCACCCCCAACACAACACCCAGATCCCCCAAAACTAGGCCCAGCACCTCCAACACAATGCCAAGCTCCCCTCTGCACCCCCAAAACAAGGCTAGCACCCGGCATGACAAGCCCAGCACCACGAAAACAAGCCCCATATTCCCTCAACACCCCCACAAGACGGTCCAGATCCCCTCAGCACCCCCACCACAAGCCCAGATCCCCTCAGCACTCCCACAAGCTCAACACAACAAACACAACGCCCAGATCCCCTGAGCACCCCCGACACACAGCCCAGATCCCCTAGCACTCCCACACGCCCCACACAACAAAAACAGGGCCTAAATCACCTCAGCATCCCCACCACAAGCCCAGCAGTCCAAAAACAACACCCAGCACCCCCAACACAATGCCCCGATCCCCTCAGCACCCCCAACACAATGCCCAGATCCCCTCAGCACCCCCACCACAAGGCCCTGATCCCCTCTGCACTCCCAAAACACATCCAGCACCTCGAAAACAAGCCCCTGATCCCCTCAGTACCCGCAATACAAGGCCCCGATCTCCTCAGCACCCCCACCACAACGCCCAGATCCCCTCTGCACCCCCACCACAAGCCCAGCACCCCCAACACAATGCCCAGATCTCCTCTGCACCACGGAAAAAAAGGCCCAGATCCCCTCAGCAAACCCATTACGAGACCAGCTCCCCCGACACAAGGCCCACATCCCCTCAGCACCCCCAAAACAAGGCCCAGCACTCCCCAGACAAGGTCCAGACCCCTCAGTACCCCTACGACAAGCCCAGCCCGTCCACCACAATGCCCCGATCCCGTCAGCACGTCCACGACAAGCCCAGCGCACCCAACACAAGGCCCAGATCCCCTCAGCATCCTCCATCACAAGCCCAGCACCCCAAAAACAAGGCCCAGATCCCCTCAGCACTCCTACACGCCCCACACAACAAACACACGGCCCAGATCCCCTCCGCACCCCCAAAACAAGGCCCTGATCCCATCTGCACTCCCAAAACAAGGCCCAGCACTCCCACAACAAGCCCAGCACCCCCAGTGCAAGACCTAGCTCTCCTCAGCACCCCCACCACAAGCCCAGCACCCCCAACACAACGCCCAGATCCCCTCAGCACCCCCACCACAAGGCCCTGATCCCCTCTGCACTCCCAAAACACATCCAGCACCTCAAAAACAAGCTCCTGATCCCCTCACTACCCCCAATACAAGGCCCCGATCTCCTGAGCACCCCCACCACAACGCCCAGATCCCCTCTGCACCCCCACCACAAGCCCAGCACCCCCAACACAATGCCCAGATTTCCTCTGCACCACGGAAAAAAAGGCCCAGCACCTCGAAAACATGGCCAGATCCCCTCAGCACCCCCACTACAAGCCCCGCACCTCCAAAACAATGCCCCAGATCACCTCAGCACCCCCACCACAAGCCCTGCACCCCCAACGCAATGCCCAGATCCCCTCTGCACCCCCACCAAAAGCCCTGCACCCCCAACACAATGCCCAGATCTCCTCTGCACCACAGAAAAAAAGGCCCAGCACCTCGAAAACATGGCCAGATCCCCTCAGCACCCCCACCACAAGGCCCTGATCCGCTCTGCACTCCCAAAACACATCCAGCACCTCAAAAACAAGCCCCTGATCCCCTCAGTACTCCCAATACAAGGCCCCGATCTCTTGAGCACCCCCACCACAAAGCCCAGACCCCTCAGTACCCCCACCACAAGGCCAGCACCCCCAACACAATGCCCAGATCTCCTCTACACCACGGAAAAAAAGGCCCCGCACCTCGAAAGCATGGCCCAGATCCCCTCTGCACCCCAAAAACAAGGCCAGCACCCCCAAAACAATGCCCCGATCACCTCAGCAGCCCCACCACAACGCCCAGATCCCCTCTGCACCCCCAACGCAATGCCCCGATCCCCTCAGCACCCCTACCCCAAGCCCAGCACCCCCAACACAATGCCCAGATCCCCTCGGCACCCCCACAACAAAGCCCAGCACTTCAAAAACAATGCCCAGATCCCCTCAGCACCCCTAAAACAAAGCCCAGCAACTCCAACACAACGCCCAGCTCCCCTCTGCACTTCCACAAAAAGCCCAGCAGCCTGCATGACAAGCCCAGCACCTCAAAACAAGCCCCATATTCCCTCAGCACCCCCACAAGAAGGTCCAGATCCCCTCAGCACCCCCATGACAAGCCCAGATCCCCTCTGCACTCCCACAAGCCCAAAACAACAAACAATGCCCAGATCCCCTCTGCACCCCCATAACAGGCCCAACACCTCCAATACAAGCCCCAGATCCCCTCCGCACTCGCACCACAAGCCCAGCACCCCTAACACAAGCCCAGATCCCCTCAGCACCACTATGACAAGTCCAGCACCTCAAAAACAATGCCCAGATCCCCTCGGCACCCCCACAACAAAGCCCAGCACTTCAAAAACAATGCCCAGATCCCCTAAGCACCTCCACAACAAAGCCCAGCACCCCAAACACAATGCCCAGATCCCCTCAGCAACCCCACCACAAGCCCAGCACCCCCAACACAACGCCCAGATCCCCTTCAGTACCCTCATGACAAGACTAGCACCCCCAACACAACACCCAGCTCCACTGAGCAGCCCGAAAACAAGCCTAGCACCCCCAACACAACACCCAGATCCCCCAAAACTAGGCCCAGCACCTCCAACACAATGCCAAGCTCCCCTCTGCACCCCCAAAACAAGGCTAGCACCCGGCATGACAAGCCCAGCACCACGAAAACAAGCCCCATATTCCCTCAACACCCCCACAAGACGGTCCAGATCCCCTCAGCACCCCCACCACAAGCCCAGATCCCCTCAGCACTCCCACAAGCTCAACACAACAAACACAACGCCCAGATCCCCTGAGCACCCCCGACACACAGCCCAGATCCCCTAGCACTCCCACACGCCCCACACAACAAAAACAGGGCCTAAATCACCTCAGCATCCCCACCACAAGCCCAGCAGTCCAAAAACAACACCCAGCACCCCCAACACAATGCCCCGATCCCCTCAGCACCCCCAACACAATGCCCAGATCCCCTCAGCACCCCCACCACAAGGCCCTGATCCCCTCTGCACTCCCAAAACACATCCAGCACCTCGAAAACAAGCCCCTGATCCCCTCACTACCCCCAATACAAGGCCCCGATCTCCTGAGCACCCCCACCACAAAGCCCAGATCCCCTCTGCACCCCCACCACAAGCCCAGCACCCCCAACACAATGCCCAGATTTCCTCTGCACCACGGAAAAAAAGGCCCAGCACCTCGAAAACATGGCCAGATCCCCTCAGCACCCCCACTACAAGCCCCGCACCTCCAAAACAATGCCCCGATCACCTCAGCACCCCCACCACAAGCCCTGCACCCCCAACGCAATGCCCAGATCCCCTCAGCACCCCTACCCCAAGCCCTGCACCCCCAACACAATGCCCCGATCCCCTCAGCAACCCCAAAACAAGGCCCACATCCCCTCAGCAAACCCATTACAAGACCAGCTCCCCCGACACAAGGCCCACATCCCCTCAGCACCCCCAAAACAAGGCCCAGCACTCCCCAGACAAGGCCCAGACCCCTCAGTACCCCTACGACAAGCCCAGCCCGTCCACCACAATGCCCCGATCCCGTCAGCACGTCCACGACAAGCCCAGCGCACCCAACACAAGGCCCAGATCCCCTCAGCATCCTCCATCACAAGCCCAGCACCCCAAAAACAAGGCCCAGATCCCCTCAGCACTCCCACACGCCCCACACAACAAACACACGGCCCAGATCCCCTCCGCACCCCCAAAACAAGGCCCTGATCCCATCTGCACTCCCAAAACAAGGCCCAGCACTCCCACAACAAGCCCAGCACCCCCAGTGCAAGACCTAGCTCTCCTCAGCACCCCCACCACAAGCCCAGCACCCCCAACACAACGCCCAGATCCCCTCAGCACCCCCACCACAAGGCCCTGATCCCCTCTGCACTCCCAAAACACATCCAGCACCTCAAAAACAAGCTCCTGATCCCCTCACTACCCCCAATACAAGGCCCCGATCTCCTGAGCACCCCCACCACAACGCCCAGATCCCCTCTGCACCCCCACCACAAGCCCAGCACCCCCAACACAATGCCCAGATTTCCTCTGCACCACGAAAAAAAAGGCCCAGCACCTCGAAAACATGGCCAGATCCCCTCAGCACCCCCACTACAAGCCCCGCACCTCCAAAACAATGCCCCAGATCACCTCAGCACCCCCACCACAAGCCCTGCACCCCCAACGCAATGCCCAGATCCCCTCTGCACCCCCACCAAAAGCCCTGCACCCCCAACACAATGCCCAGATCTCCTCTGCACCACAGAAAAAAAGGCCCAGCACCTCGAAAACATGGCCAGATCCCCTCAGCACCCCCACCACAAGGCCCTGATCCGCTCTGCACTCCCAAAACACATCCAGCACCTCAAAAACAAGCCCCTGATCCCCTCAGTACTCCCAATACAAGGCCCCGATCTCTTGAGCACCCCCACCACAAAGCCCAGACCCCTCAGTACCCCCACCACAAGGCCAGCACCCCCAACACAATGCCCAGATCTCCTCTGCACCACGGAAAAAAAGGCCCCGCACCTCGAAAACATGGCCCAGATCCCCTCTGCACCCCAAAAACAAGGCCAGCACCCCCAAAACAATGCCCCGATCACCTCAGCAGCCCCACCACAACGCCCAGATCCCCTCTGCACCCCCAACGCAATGGCCAGATCCCCTCAGCACCCCTACCCCAAGCCCAGCACCCCCAACACAATGCCCAGATCCCCTCGGCACCCCCACAACAAAGCCCAGCACTTCAAAAACAATGCCCAGATCCCCTCAGCACCCCTAAAACAAAGCCCAGCAACTCCAACACAACGCCCAGCTCCCCTCTGCACTTCCACAAAAAGCCCAGCAGCCTGCATGACAAGCCCAGCACCTCAAAACAAGCCCCATATTCCCTCAGCACCCCCACAAGAAGGTCCAGATCCCCTCAGCACCCCCATGACAAGCCCAGATCCCCTCTGCACTCCCACAAGCCCAAAACAACAAAAAATGCCCAGATCCCCTCTGCACACCCATAACAGGCCCAACACCTCCAATACAAGCCCCAGATCCCCTCCGCACTCGCACAACACGCCCAGCACCCCCACCACAAGCCCAGCACCCCCAACACAACACCCAGCTCCACTGAGCAGCCCGAAAACAAGCCTAGCACCCCCAACACAACACCCAGATCCCCCAAAACTAGGCCCAGCACCTCCAACACAATGCCCAGCTCCCCTCTGCACCCCCAAAACAAGCCCAGCCCCCGCAACACAAGCCCAACACCTCAAAAACAAGCCCAGATCCCCTCAACACTCCCACAAGCTCAACACAACAAACACACAGCCCAGATCCCCTCTGCACCCCCATAACAGGCCCAACACCTCCAATACAAGCCCCAGATCCCCTCAGCACCCCCACCACAAGCCCAGCACCCCCAACACAATGCCCAGATCTCCTCTACACCACGGAAAAAAAGGCCCCGCACCTCGAAAACATGGCCAGATCCCCTCAGCACCCCCACTACAAGCCCCGCACCTCCAAAACAATGCCCCGGATCACCTCAGCAGCCCCACCACAACGCCCAGATCCCCTCTGCACCCCCAACGCAATGGCCAGATCCCCCCAGCACCCCTACCCCAAGCCCAGCACCCCCAACACAATGCCCCGATCCCCTCAGCACCCCTACCACAAGCCCTGCACCCCCAACACAATGCCCCAGATCCCCTCAGAACCCCAAAACAAGGCCCACATCCCCTCAGCAAACCCATTACAAGACCAGCTCCCCCGACACAAGGCCCACATCCCCTCAGCACCCCCAAAACAAGGCCCAGCAACTCCAACACATCGCCCAGCTCCCCTCTGCACTTCCACAAAAAGCCCAGCAGCCTGCATGACAAGCCCAGCACCTCAAAACAAGCCCCATATTCCCTCAGCACCCCCACAAGAAGGTCCAGATCCCCTCAGCACCCCCATGACAAGCCCAGATGCCCTCTGCACTCCCACAAGCCCAACATAACAAACACACAGCCCAGATCCCCTCTGCACCCCCATAACAGGCCCAACACCTCCAATACAAGCCCCAGATCCCCTCCGCACTGGCACAACACGCCCAGCACCCCTAACACAATGCCCAGATCCCCTCAGCACCACTATGACAAGTCCAGCACCTCAAAAACAATGCCCAGATCCCCTCGGCACCCCCACAACAAAGCCCAGCACCTCAAAAACAATGCCGAGATCCCCTCAGCACCCCTAAAACAAAGCCCAGCAACTCCAACACAATGCCCAGCTCCCCTCTGCACTTCCACAAAAAGCCCAGCAGCCTGCATGACCAGCCCAGCACCTCAAAACAAGCCCCATATTCCCTCAGCACCCCCACAAGAAGGTCCAGATCCCCTCAGCACCCCCATGACAAGCCCAGATCCCCTCTGCACTCCCACAAGCCCAACACAACAAACACACAGCCCAGATCCCCTCTGCACCCCCACAACAAAGCCCAGCACCTCAAAAACAATGCCCAGATCCCCTAAACACCCCCACAACAAAGCCCAGCACCCACAACACAACGCCCAGATCCCCTCAGCACCCCCACCACAAGCCCAGCACCCCCAACACAACGCCCAGATCCCCTGCAGTACCCTCATGACAAGACCAGCACCCCCAACACAACACTCAGATCCCCCAAAACAAGGCCCAGCACCTTCAACACAACGCCCAGCTTCCCTCTGCAACCCCAAAACAAGCCCAGCACCCGCAACACAAGCCCAGCACCTCGAAAACAAGCCCATGATCCCCTCAACACTCCCACAAGCTCAACACAACAAACACACAGCCCAGATCCTGTCTGCACACCCATAACAGGCCCAACACCTCCAATACAAGCTCCAGATCCCCTCCGCACTCGCACAACACGCCCAGCTCGCCTAACACAAGCCCAGATCCGCTCAGCACCACTATGACAAGTCCAGCACCGCCAACACAAGGCCCAGATCCCCTCTGCACCCCCACAACAAAGCCGAGCACACCCAACACAACGCCCAGATCCCCTCAGCACCCCCACCACAAGGCCCTGATCCCCTCTGCACTCCCAAAACACATCCAGCACCTCGAAAACAAGCCCCTGATCCCCTCAGTACCCGCAATACAAGGCCCCGATCTCCTCAGCACCCCCACCACAACGCCCAGATCCCCTCTGCACCCCCACCACAAGCCCAGCACCCCCAACACAATGCCCAGATCTCCTCTGCACCACGGAAAAAAAGGCCCAGATCCCCTCAGCAAACCCATTACGAGACCAGCTCCCCCGACACAAGGCCCACATCCCCTCAGCACCCCCAAAACAAGGCCCAGCACTCCCCAGACAAGGTCCAGACCCCTCAGTACCCCTACGACAAGCCCAGCCCGTCCACCACAATGCCCCGATCCCGTCAGCACGTCCACGACAAGCCCAGCGCACCCAACACAAGGCCCAGATCCCCTCAGCATCCTCCATCACAAGCCCAGCACCCCAAAAACAAGGCCCAGATCCCCTCAGCACTCCTACACGCCCCACACAACAAACACACGGCCCAGATCCCCTCCGCACCCCCAAAACAAGGCCCTGATCCCATCTGCACTCCCAAAACAAGGCCCAGCACTCCCACAACAAGCCCAGCACCCCCAGTGCAAGACCTAGCTCTCCTCAGCACCCCCACCACAAGCCCAGCACCCCCAACACAACGCCCAGATCCCCTCAGCACCCCCACCACAAGGCCCTGATCCCCTCTGCACTCCCAAAACACATCCAGCACCTCAAAAACAAGCTCCTGATCCCCTCACTACCCCCAATACAAGGCCCCGATCTCCTGAGCACCCCCACCACAACGCCCAGATCCCCTCTGCACCCCCACCACAAGCCCAGCACCCCCAACACAATGCCCAGATTTCCTCTGCACCACGGAAAAAAAGGCCCAGCACCTCGAAAACATGGCCAGATCCCCTCAGCACCCCCACTACAAGCCCCGCACCTCCAAAACAATGCCCCAGATCACCTCAGCACCCCCACCACAAGCCCTGCACCCCCAACGCAATGCCCAGATCCCCTCTGCACCCCCACCAAAAGCCCTGCACCCCCAACACAATGCCCAGATCTCCTCTGCACCACAGAAAAAAAGGCCCAGCACCTCGAAAACATGGCCAGATCCCCTCAGCACCCCCACCACAAGGCCCTGATCCGCTCTGCACTCCCAAAACACATCCAGCACCTCAAAAACAAGCCCCTGATCCCCTCAGTACTCCCAATACAAGGCCCCGATCTCTTGAGCACCCCCACCACAAAGCCCAGACCCCTCAGTACCCCCACCACAAGGCCAGCACCCCCAACACAATGCCCAGATCTCCTCTGCACCACGGAAAAAAAGGCCCCGCACCTCGAAAACATGGCCCAGATCCCCTCTGCACCCCAAAAACAAGGCCAGCACCCCCAAAACAATGCCCCGATCACCTCAGCAGCCCCACCACAACGCCCAGATCCCCTCTGCACCCCCAACGCAATGGCCAGATCCCCTCAGCACCCCTACCCCAAGCCCAGCACCCCCAACACAATGCCCAGATCCCCTCGGCACCCCCACAACAAAGCCCAGCACTTCAAAAACAATGCCCAGATCCCCTCAGCACCCCTAAAACAAAGCCCAGCAACTCCAACACAACGCCCAGCTCCCCTCTGCACTTCCACAAAAAGCCCAGCAGCCTGCATGACAAGCCCAGCACCTCAAAACAAGCCCCATATTCCCTCAGCACCCCCACAAGAAGGTCCAGATCCCCTCAGCACCCCCATGACAAGCCCAGATCCCCTCTGCACTCCCACAAGCCCAAAACAACAAAAAATGCCCAGATCCCCTCTGCACACCCATAACAGGCCCAACACCTCCAATACAAGCCCCAGATCCCCTCCGCACTCGCACAACACGCCCAGCACCCCTAACACAAGCCCAGATCCCCTCAGCACCACTATGACAAGTCCAGCACCTCAAAAACAATGCCCAGATCCCCTCGGCACCCCCACAACAAAGCCCAGCACTTCAAAAACAATGCCCAGATCCCCTAAGCACCTCCACAACAAAGCCCAGCACCCCAAACACAATGCCCAGATCCCCTCAGCAACCCCACCACAAGCCCAGCACCCCCAACACAACGCCCAGATCCCCTTCAGTACCCTCATGACAAGACTAGCACCCCCAACACAACACCCAGCTCCACTGAGCAGCCCGAAAACAAGCCTAGCACCCCCAACACAACACCCAGATCCCCCAAAACTAGGCCCAGCACCTCCAACACAATGCCAAGCTCCCCTCTGCACCCCCAAAACAAGGCTAGCACCCGGCATGACAAGCCCAGCACCACGAAAACAAGCCCCATATTCCCTCAACACCCCCACAAGACGGTCCAGATCCCCTCAGCACCCCCACCACAAGCCCAGATCCCCTCAGCACTCCCACAAGCTCAACACAACAAACACAACGCCCAGATCCCCTGAGCACCCCCGACACACAGCCCAGATCCCCTAGCACTCCCACACGCCCCACACAACAAAAACAGGGCCTAAATCACCTCAGCATCCCCACCACAAGCCCAGCAGTCCAAAAACAACACCCAGCACCCCCAACACAATGCCCCGATCCCCTCAGCACCCCCAACACAATGCCCAGATCCCCTCAGCACCCCCACCACAAGGCCCTGATCCCCTCTGCACTCCCAAAACACATCCAGCACCTCGAAAACAAGCCCCTGATCCCCTCAGTACCCGCAATACAAGGCCCCGATCTCCTCAGCACCCCCACCACAACGCCCAGATCCCCTCTGCACCCCCACCACAAGCCCAGCACCCCCAACACAATGCCCAGATCTCCTCTGCACCACGGAAAAAAAGGCCCAGATCCCCTCAGCAAACCCATTACGAGACCAGCTCCCCCGACACAAGGCCCACATCCCCTCAGCACCCCCAAAACAAGGCCCAGCACTCCCCAGACAAGGTCCAGACCCCTCAGTACCCCTACGACAAGCCCAGCCCGTCCACCACAATGCCCCGATCCCGTCAGCACGTCCACGACAAGCCCAGCGCACCCAACACAAGGCCCAGATCCCCTCAGCATCCTCCATCACAAGCCCAGCACCCCAAAAACAAGGCCCAGATCCCCTCAGCACTCCTACACGCCCCACACAACAAACACACGGCCCAGATCCCCTCCGCACCCCCAAAACAAGGCCCTGATCCCATCTGCACTCCCAAAACAAGGCCCAGCACTCCCACAACAAGCCCAGCACCCCCAGTGCAAGACCTAGCTCTCCTCAGCACCCCCACCACAAGCCCAGCACCCCCAACACAACGCCCAGATCCCCTCAGCACCCCCACCACAAGGCCCTGATCCCCTCTGCACTCCCAAAACACATCCAGCACCTCAAAAACAAGCTCCTGATCCCCTCACTACCCCCAATACAAGGCCCCGATCTCCTGAGCACCCCCACCACAACGCCCAGATCCCCTCTGCACCCCCACCACAAGCCCAGCACCCCCAACACAATGCCCAGATTTCCTCTGCACCACGGAAAAAAAGGCCCAGCACCTCGAAAACATGGCCAGATCCCCTCAGCACCCCCACTACAAGCCCCGCACCTCCAAAACAATGCCCCAGATCACCTCAGCACCCCCACCACAAGCCCTGCACCCCCAACGCAATGCCCAGATCCCCTCTGCACCCCCACCAAAAGCCCTGCACCCCCAACACAATGCCCAGATCTCCTCTGCACCACAGAAAAAAAGGCCCAGCACCTCGAAAACATGGCCAGATCCCCTCAGCACCCCCACCACAAGGCCCTGATCCGCTCTGCACTCCCAAAACACATCCAGCACCTCAAAAACAAGCCCCTGATCCCCTCAGTACTCCCAATACAAGGCCCCGATCTCTTGAGCACCCCCACCACAAAGCCCAGACCCCTCAGTACCCCCACCACAAGGCCAGCACCCCCAACACAATGCCCAGATCTCCTCTACACCACGGAAAAAAAGGCCCCGCACCTCGAAAGCATGGCCCAGATCCCCTCTGCACCCCAAAAACAAGGCCAGCACCCCCAAAACAATGCCCCGATCACCTCAGCAGCCCCACCACAACGCCCAGATCCCCTCTGCACCCCCAACGCAATGCCCCGATCCCCTCAGCACCCCTACCCCAAGCCCAGCACCCCCAACACAATGCCCAGATCCCCTCGGCACCCCCACAACAAAGCCCAGCACTTCAAAAACAATGCCCAGATCCCCTCAGCACCCCTAAAACAAAGCCCAGCAACTCCAACACAACGCCCAGCTCCCCTCTGCACTTCCACAAAAAGCCCAGCAGCCTGCATGACAAGCCCAGCACCTCAAAACAAGCCCCATATTCCCTCAGCACCCCCACAAGAAGGTCCAGATCCCCTCAGCACCCCCATGACAAGCCCAGATCCCCTCTGCACTCCCACAAGCCCAAAACAACAAACAATGCCCAGATCCCCTCTGCACCCCCATAACAGGCCCAACACCTCCAATACAAGCCCCAGATCCCCTCCGCACTCGCACCACAAGCCCAGCACCCCTAACACAAGCCCAGATCCCCTCAGCACCACTATGACAAGTCCAGCACCTCAAAAACAATGCCCAGATCCCCTCGGCACCCCCACAACAAAGCCCAGCACTTCAAAAACAATGCCCAGATCCCCTAAGCACCTCCACAACAAAGCCCAGCACCCCAAACACAATGCCCAGATCCCCTCAGCAACCCCACCACAAGCCCAGCACCCCCAACACAACGCCCAGATCCCCTTCAGTACCCTCATGACAAGACTAGCACCCCCAACACAACACCCAGCTCCACTGAGCAGCCCGAAAACAAGCCTAGCACCCCCAACACAACACCCAGATCCCCCAAAACTAGGCCCAGCACCTCCAACACAATGCCAAGCTCCCCTCTGCACCCCCAAAACAAGGCTAGCACCCGGCATGACAAGCCCAGCACCACGAAAACAAGCCCCATATTCCCTCAACACCCCCACAAGACGGTCCAGATCCCCTCAGCACCCCCACCACAAGCCCAGATCCCCTCAGCACTCCCACAAGCTCAACACAACAAACACAACGCCCAGATCCCCTGAGCACCCCCGACACACAGCCCAGATCCCCTAGCACTCCCACACGCCCCACACAACAAAAACAGGGCCTAAATCACCTCAGCATCCCCACCACAAGCCCAGCAGTCCAAAAACAACACCCAGCACCCCCAACACAATGCCCCGATCCCCTCAGCACCCCCAACACAATGCCCAGATCCCCTCAGCACCCCCACCACAAGGCCCTGATCCCCTCTGCACTCCCAAAACACATCCAGCACCTCGAAAACAAGCCCCTGATCCCCTCACTACCCCCAATACAAGGCCCCGATCTCCTGAGCACCCCCACCACAAAGCCCAGATCCCCTCTGCACCCCCACCACAAGCCCAGCACCCCCAACACAATGCCCAGATTTCCTCTGCACCACGGAAAAAAAGGCCCAGCACCTCGAAAACATGGCCAGATCCCCTCAGCACCCCCACTACAAGCCCCGCACCTCCAAAACAATGCCCCGATCACCTCAGCACCCCCACCACAAGCCCTGCACCCCCAACGCAATGCCCAGATCCCCTCAGCACCCCTACCCCAAGCCCTGCACCCCCAACACAATGCCCCGATCCCCTCAGCAACCCCAAAACAAGGCCCACATCCCCTCAGCAAACCCATTACAAGACCAGCTCCCCCGACACAAGGCCCACATCCCCTCAGCACCCCCAAAACAAGGCCCAGCACTCCCCAGACAAGGCCCAGACCCCTCAGTACCCCTACGACAAGCCCAGCCCGTCCACCACAATGCCCCGATCCCGTCAGCACGTCCACGACAAGCCCAGCGCACCCAACACAAGGCCCAGATCCCCTCAGCATCCTCCATCACAAGCCCAGCACCCCAAAAACAAGGCCCAGATCCCCTCAGCACTCCCACACGCCCCACACAACAAACACACGGCCCAGATCCCCTCCGCACCCCCAAAACAAGGCCCTGATCCCATCTGCACTCCCAAAACAAGGCCCAGCACTCCCACAACAAGCCCAGCACCCCCAGTGCAAGACCTAGCTCTCCTCAGCACCCCCACCACAAGCCCAGCACCCCCAACACAACGCCCAGATCCCCTCAGCACCCCCACCACAAGGCCCTGATCCCCTCTGCACTCCCAAAACACATCCAGCACCTCAAAAACAAGCTCCTGATCCCCTCACTACCCCCAATACAAGGCCCCGATCTCCTGAGCACCCCCACCACAACGCCCAGATCCCCTCTGCACCCCCACCACAAGCCCAGCACCCCCAACACAATGCCCAGATTTCCTCTGCACCACGAAAAAAAAGGCCCAGCACCTCGAAAACATGGCCAGATCCCCTCAGCACCCCCACTACAAGCCCCGCACCTCCAAAACAATGCCCCAGATCACCTCAGCACCCCCACCACAAGCCCTGCACCCCCAACGCAATGCCCAGATCCCCTCTGCACCCCCACCAAAAGCCCTGCACCCCCAACACAATGCCCAGATCTCCTCTGCACCACAGAAAAAAAGGCCCAGCACCTCGAAAACATGGCCAGATCCCCTCAGCACCCCCACCACAAGGCCCTGATCCGCTCTGCACTCCCAAAACACATCCAGCACCTCAAAAACAAGCCCCTGATCCCCTCAGTACTCCCAATACAAGGCCCCGATCTCTTGAGCACCCCCACCACAAAGCCCAGACCCCTCAGTACCCCCACCACAAGGCCAGCACCCCCAACACAATGCCCAGATCTCCTCTGCACCACGGAAAAAAAGGCCCCGCACCTCGAAAACATGGCCCAGATCCCCTCTGCACCCCAAAAACAAGGCCAGCACCCCCAAAACAATGCCCCGATCACCTCAGCAGCCCCACCACAACGCCCAGATCCCCTCTGCACCCCCAACGCAATGGCCAGATCCCCTCAGCACCCCTACCCCAAGCCCAGCACCCCCAACACAATGCCCAGATCCCCTCGGCACCCCCACAACAAAGCCCAGCACTTCAAAAACAATGCCCAGATCCCCTCAGCACCCCTAAAACAAAGCCCAGCAACTCCAACACAACGCCCAGCTCCCCTCTGCACTTCCACAAAAAGCCCAGCAGCCTGCATGACAAGCCCAGCACCTCAAAACAAGCCCCATATTCCCTCAGCACCCCCACAAGAAGGTCCAGATCCCCTCAGCACCCCCATGACAAGCCCAGATCCCCTCTGCACTCCCACAAGCCCAAAACAACAAAAAATGCCCAGATCCCCTCTGCACACCCATAACAGGCCCAACACCTCCAATACAAGCCCCAGATCCCCTCCGCACTCGCACAACACGCCCAGCACCCCTAACACAAGCCCAGATCCCCTCAGCACCACTATGACAAGTCCAGCACCTCAAAAACAATGCCCAGATCCCCTCGGCACCCCCACAACAAAGCCCAGCACTTCAAAAACAATGCCCAGATCCCCTAAGCACCTCCACAACAAAGCCCAGCACCCCAAACACAATGCCCAGATCCCCTCAGCAACCCCACCACAAGCCCAGCACCCCCAACACAACGCCCAGATCCCCTTCAGTACCCTCATGACAAGACTAGCACCCCCAACACAACACCCAGCTCCACTGAGCAGCCCGAAAACAAGCCTAGCACCCCCAACACAACACCCAGATCCCCCAAAACTAGGCCCAGCACCTCCAACACAATGCCAAGCTCCCCTCTGCACCCCCAAAACAAGGCTAGCACCCGGCATGACAAGCCCAGCACCACGAAAACAAGCCCCATATTCCCTCAACACCCCCACAAGACGGTCCAGATCCCCTCAGCACCCCCACCACAAGCCCAGATCCCCTCAGCACTCCCACAAGCTCAACACAACAAACACAACGCCCAGATCCCCTGAGCACCCCCGACACACAGCCCAGATCCCCTAGCACTCCCACACGCCCCACACAACAAAAACAGGGCCTAAATCACCTCAGCATCCCCACCACAAGCCCAGCAGTCCAAAAACAACACCCAGCACCCCCAACACAATGCCCCGATCCCCTCAGCACCCCCAACACAATGCCCAGATCCCCTCAGCACCCCCACCACAAGGCCCTGATCCCCTCTGCACTCCCAAAACACATCCAGCACCTCGAAAACAAGCCCCTGATCCCCTCAGTACCCGCAATACAAGGCCCCGATCTCCTCAGCACCCCCACCACAACGCCCAGATCCCCTCTGCACCCCCACCACAAGCCCAGCACCCCCAACACAATGCCCAGATCTCCTCTGCACCACGGAAAAAAAGGCCCAGATCCCCTCAGCAAACCCATTACGAGACCAGCTCCCCCGACACAAGGCCCACATCCCCTCAGCACCCCCAAAACAAGGCCCAGCACTCCCCAGACAAGGTCCAGACCCCTCAGTACCCCTACGACAAGCCCAGCCCGTCCACCACAATGCCCCGATCCCGTCAGCACGTCCACGACAAGCCCAGCGCACCCAACACAAGGCCCAGATCCCCTCAGCATCCTCCATCACAAGCCCAGCACCCCAAAAACAAGGCCCAGATCCCCTCAGCACTCCTACACGCCCCACACAACAAACACACGGCCCAGATCCCCTCCGCACCCCCAAAACAAGGCCCTGATCCCATCTGCACTCCCAAAACAAGGCCCAGCACTCCCACAACAAGCCCAGCACCCCCAGTGCAAGACCTAGCTCTCCTCAGCACCCCCACCACAAGCCCAGCACCCCCAACACAACGCCCAGATCCCCTCAGCACCCCCACCACAAGGCCCTGATCCCCTCTGCACTCCCAAAACACATCCAGCACCTCAAAAACAAGCTCCTGATCCCCTCACTACCCCCAATACAAGGCCCCGATCTCCTGAGCACCCCCACCACAACGCCCAGATCCCCTCTGCACCCCCACCACAAGCCCAGCACCCCCAACACAATGCCCAGATTTCCTCTGCACCACGGAAAAAAAGGCCCAGCACCTCGAAAACATGGCCAGATCCCCTCAGCACCCCCACTACAAGCCCCGCACCTCCAAAACAATGCCCCAGATCACCTCAGCACCCCCACCACAAGCCCTGCACCCCCAACGCAATGCCCAGATCCCCTCTGCACCCCCACCAAAAGCCCTGCACCCCCAACACAATGCCCAGATCTCCTCTGCACCACAGAAAAAAAGGCCCAGCACCTCGAAAACATGGCCAGATCCCCTCAGCACCCCCACCACAAGGCCCTGATCCGCTCTGCACTCCCAAAACACATCCAGCACCTCAAAAACAAGCCCCTGATCCCCTCAGTACTCCCAATACAAGGCCCCGATCTCTTGAGCACCCCCACCACAAAGCCCAGACCCCTCAGTACCCCCACCACAAGGCCAGCACCCCCAACACAATGCCCAGATCTCCTCTACACCACGGAAAAAAAGGCCCCGCACCTCGAAAGCATGGCCCAGATCCCCTCTGCACCCCAAAAACAAGGCCAGCACCCCCAAAACAATGCCCCGATCACCTCAGCAGCCCCACCACAACGCCCAGATCCCCTCTGCACCCCCAACGCAATGCCCCGATCCCCTCAGCACCCCTACCCCAAGCCCAGCACCCCCAACACAATGCCCAGATCCCCTCGGCACCCCCACAACAAAGCCCAGCACTTCAAAAACAATGCCCAGATCCCCTCAGCACCCCTAAAACAAAGCCCAGCAACTCCAACACAACGCCCAGCTCCCCTCTGCACTTCCACAAAAAGCCCAGCAGCCTGCATGACAAGCCCAGCACCTCAAAACAAGCCCCATATTCCCTCAGCACCCCCACAAGAAGGTCCAGATCCCCTCAGCACCCCCATGACAAGCCCAGATCCCCTCTGCACTCCCACAAGCCCAAAACAACAAACAATGCCCAGATCCCCTCTGCACCCCCATAACAGGCCCAACACCTCCAATACAAGCCCCAGATCCCCTCCGCACTCGCACCACAAGCCCAGCACCCCTAACACAAGCCCAGATCCCCTCAGCACCACTATGACAAGTCCAGCACCTCAAAAACAATGCCCAGATCCCCTCGGCACCCCCACAACAAAGCCCAGCACTTCAAAAACAATGCCCAGATCCCCTAAGCACCTCCACAACAAAGCCCAGCACCCCAAACACAATGCCCAGATCCCCTCAGCAACCCCACCACAAGCCCAGCACCCCCAACACAACGCCCAGATCCCCTTCAGTACCCTCATGACAAGACTAGCACCCCCAACACAACACCCAGCTCCACTGAGCAGCCCGAAAACAAGCCTAGCACCCCCAACACAACACCCAGATCCCCCAAAACTAGGCCCAGCACCTCCAACACAATGCCAAGCTCCCCTCTGCACCCCCAAAACAAGGCTAGCACCCGGCATGACAAGCCCAGCACCACGAAAACAAGCCCCATATTCCCTCAACACCCCCACAAGACGGTCCAGATCCCCTCAGCACCCCCACCACAAGCCCAGATCCCCTCAGCACTCCCACAAGCTCAACACAACAAACACAACGCCCAGATCCCCTGAGCACCCCCGACACACAGCCCAGATCCCCTAGCACTCCCACACGCCCCACACAACAAAAACAGGGCCTAAATCACCTCAGCATCCCCACCACAAGCCCAGCAGTCCAAAAACAACACCCAGCACCCCCAACACAATGCCCCGATCCCCTCAGCACCCCCAACACAATGCCCAGATCCCCTCAGCACCCCCACCACAAGGCCCTGATCCCCTCTGCACTCCCAAAACACATCCAGCACCTCGAAAACAAGCCCCTGATCCCCTCACTACCCCCAATACAAGGCCCCGATCTCCTGAGCACCCCCACCACAAAGCCCAGATCCCCTCTGCACCCCCACCACAAGCCCAGCACCCCCAACACAATGCCCAGATTTCCTCTGCACCACGGAAAAAAAGGCCCAGCACCTCGAAAACATGGCCAGATCCCCTCAGCACCCCCACTACAAGCCCCGCACCTCCAAAACAATGCCCCGATCACCTCAGCACCCCCACCACAAGCCCTGCACCCCCAACGCAATGCCCAGATCCCCTCAGCACCCCTACCCCAAGCCCTGCACCCCCAACACAATGCCCCGATCCCCTCAGCAACCCCAAAACAAGGCCCACATCCCCTCAGCAAACCCATTACAAGACCAGCTCCCCCGACACAAGGCCCACATCCCCTCAGCACCCCCAAAACAAGGCCCAGCACTCCCCAGACAAGGCCCAGACCCCTCAGTACCCCTACGACAAGCCCAGCCCGTCCACCACAATGCCCCGATCCCGTCAGCACGTCCACGACAAGCCCAGCGCACCCAACACAAGGCCCAGATCCCCTCAGCATCCTCCATCACAAGCCCAGCACCCCAAAAACAAGGCCCAGATCCCCTCAGCACTCCCACACGCCCCACACAACAAACACACGGCCCAGATCCCCTCCGCACCCCCAAAACAAGGCCCTGATCCCATCTGCACTCCCAAAACAAGGCCCAGCACTCCCACAACAAGCCCAGCACCCCCAGTGCAAGACCTAGCTCTCCTCAGCACCCCCACCACAAGCCCAGCACCCCCAACACAACGCCCAGATCCCCTCAGCACCCCCACCACAAGGCCCTGATCCCCTCTGCACTCCCAAAACACATCCAGCACCTCAAAAACAAGCCCCTGATCCCCTCAGTACTCCCAATACAAGGCCCCGATCTCCTGAGCACCCCCACCACAACGCCCAGATCCCCTCTGCACCCCCACCACAAGCCCAGCACCCCCAACACAATGCCCAGATTTCCTCTGCACCACGAAAAAAAAGGCCCAGCACCTCGAAAACATGGCCAGATCCCCTCAGCACCCCCACTACAAGCCCCGCACCTCCAAAACAATGCCCCAGATCACCTCAGCACCCCCACCACAAGCCCTGCACCCCCAACGCAATGCCCAGATCCCCTCTGCACCCCCACCAAAAGCCCAGCACCCCCAACACAATGCCCAGATCTCCTCTGCACCACAGAAAAAAAGGCCCAGCACCTCGAAAACATGGCCAGATCCCCTCAGCACCCCCACCACAAGGCCCTGATCCGCTCTGCACTCCCAAAACACATCCAGCACCTCAAAAACAAGCCCCTGATCCCCTCAGTACTCCCAATACAAGGCCCCGATCTCTTGAGCACCCCCACCACAAAGCCCAGACCCCTCAGTACCCCCACCACAAGGCCAGCACCCCCAACACAATGCCCAGATCTCCTCTACACCACGGAAAAAAAGGCCCCGCACCTCGAAAGCATGGCCCAGATCCCCTCTGCACCCCAAAAACAAGGCCAGCACCCCCAAAACAATGCCCCGATCACCTCAGCAGCCCCACCACAACGCCCAGATCCCCTCTGCACCCCCAACGCAATGCCCAGATCCCCTCAGCACCCCTACCCCAAGCCCAGCACCCCCAACACAATGCCCAGATCCCCTCGGCACCCCCACAACAAAGCCCAGCACTTCAAAAACAATGCCCAGATCCCCTCAGCACCCCTAAAACAAAGCCCAGCAACTCCAACACAACGCCCAGCTCCCCTCTGCACTTCCACAAAAAGCCCAGCAGCCTGCATGACAAGCCCAGCACCTCAAAACAAGCCCCATATTCCCTCAGCACCCCCACAAGAAGGTCCAGATCCCCTCAGCACCCCCATTACAAGCCCAGATCCCCTCTGCACTCCCACAAGCCCAACACAACAAACACACAGCCCAGATCCCCTCTGCACACCCATAACAGGCCCAACACCTCCAATACAAGCCCCAGATCCCCTCCGCACTCGCACAACACGCCCAGCACCCCTAACACAAGCCCAGATCCCCTCAGCACCACTATGACAAGTCCAGCACCTCAAAAACAATGCCCAGATCCCCTCGGCACCCCCACAACAAAGCCCAGCACTTCAAAAACAATGCCCAGATCCCCTAAGCACCTCCACAACAAAGCCCAGCACCCCAAACACAATGCCCAGATCCCCTCAGCAACCCCACCACAAGCCCAGCACCCCCAACACAACGCCCAGATCCCCTTCAGTACCCTCATGACAAGACTAGCACCCCCAACACAACACCCAGCTCCACTGAGCAGCCCGAAAACAAGCCTAGCACCCCCAACACAACACCCAGATCCCCCAAAACTAGGCCCAGCACCTCCAACACAATGCCAAGCTCCCCTCTGCACCCCCAAAACAAGGCTAGCACCCGGCATGACAAGCCCAGCACCACGAAAACAAGCCCCATATTCCCTCAACACCCCCACAAGACGGTCCAGATCCCCTCAGCACCCCCACCACAAGCCCAGATCCCCTCAGCACTCCCACAAGCTCAACACAACAAACACAACGCCCAGATCCCCTGAGCACCCCCGACACACAGCCCAGATCCCCTAGCACTCCCACACGCCCCACACAACAAAAACAGGGCCTAAATCACCTCAGCATCCCCACCACAAGCCCAGCAGTCCAAAAACAACACCCAGCACCCCCAACACAATGCCCCGATCCCCTCAGCACCCCCAACACAATGCCCAGATCCCCTCAGCACCCCCACCACAAGGCCCTGATCCCCTCTGCACTCCCAAAACACATCCAGCACCTCGAAAACAAGCCCCTGATCCCCTCACTACCCCCAATACAAGGCCCCGATCTCCTGAGCACCCCCACCACAAAGCCCAGATCCCCTCTGCACCCCCACCACAAGCCCAGCACCCCCAACACAATGCCCAGATTTCCTCTGCACCACAGAAAAAAAGGCCCAGCACCTCGAAAACATGGCCAGATCCCCTCAGCACCCCCACTACAAGCCCCGCACCTCCAAAACAATGCCCCGATCACCTCAGCACCCCCACCACAAGCCCTGCACCCCCAACGCAATGCCCAGATCCCCTCAGCACCCCTACCCCAAGCCCTGCACCCCCAACACAATGCCCCGATCCCCTCAGCAACCCCAAAACAAGGCCCACATCCCCTCAGCAAACCCATTATAAGACCAGCTCCCCCGACACAAGGCCCACATCCCCTCAGCACCCCCAAAACAAGGCCCAGCACTCCCCAGACAAGGCCCAGACCCCTCAGTACCCCTACGACAAGCCCAGCCCGTCCACCACAATGCCCCGATCCCGTCAGCACGTCCACGACAAGCCCAGCGCACCCAACACAAGGCCCAGATCCCCTCAGCATCCTCCATCACAAGCCCAGCACCCCAAAAACAAGGCCCAGATCCCCTCAGCACTCCCACACGCCCCACACAACAAACACACGGCCCAGATCCCCTCCGCACCCCCAAAACAAGGCCCTGATCCCATCTGCACTCCCAAAACAAGGCCCAGCACTCCCACAACAAGCCCAGCACCCCCAGTGCAAGACCTAGCTCTCCTCAGCACCCCCACCACAAGCCCAGCACCCCCAACACAACGCCCAGATCCCCTCAGCACCCCCACCACAAGGCCCTGATCCCCTCTGCACTCCCAAAACACATCCAGCACCTCAAAAACAAGCTCCTGATCCCCTCACTACCCCCAATACAAGGCCCCGATCTCCTGAGCACCCCCACCACAACGCCCAGATCCCCTCTGCACCCCCACCACAAGCCCAGCACCCCCAACACAATGCCCAGATTTCCTCTGCACCACGGAAAAAAAGGCCCAGCACCTCGAAAACACGGCCAGATCCCCTCAGCACCCCCACTACAAGCCCCGCACCTCCAAAACAATGCCCCAGATCACCTCAGCACCCCCACCACAAGCCCTGCACCCCCAACGCAATGCCCAGATCCCCTCTGCACCCCCACCAAAAGCCCAGCACCCCCAACACAATGCCCAGATCTCCTCTGCACCACAGAAAAAAAGGCCCAGCACCTCGAAAACATGGCCAGATCCCCTCAGCACCCCCACCACAAGGCCCTGATCCGCTCTGCACTCCCAAAACACATCCAGCACCTCAAAAACAAGCCCCTGATCCCCTCAGTACTCCCAATACAAGGCCCCGATCTCTTGAGCACCCCCACCACAAAGCCCAGACCCCTCAGTACCCCCACCACAAGGCCAGCACCCCCAACACAATGCCCAGATCTCCTCTACACCACGGAAAAAAAGGCCCCGCACCTCGAAAGCATGGCCCAGATCCCCTCTGCACCCCAAAAACAAGGCCAGCACCCCCAAAACAATGCCCCGATCACCTCAGCAGCCCCACCACAACGCCCAGATCCCCTCTGCACCCCCAACGCAATGCCCCGATCCCCTCAGCACCCCTACCCCAAGCCCAGCACCCCCAACACAATGCCCAGATCCCCTCGGCACCCCCACAACAAAGCCCAGCACTTCAAAAACAATGCCCAGATCCCCTCAGCACCCCTAAAACAAAGCCCAGCAACTCCAACACAACGCCCAGCTCCCCTCTGCACTTCCACAAAAAGCCCAGCAGCCTGCATGACAAGCCCAGCACCTCAAAACAAGCCCCATATTCCCTCAGCACCCCCACAAGAAGGTCCAGATCCCCTCAGCACCCCCATGACAAGCCCAGATCCCCTCTGCACTCCCACAAGCCCAAAACAACAAACAATGCCCAGATCCCCTCTGCACCCCCATAACAGGCCCAACACCTCCAATACAAGCCCCAGATCCCCTCCGCACTCGCACCACAAGCCCAGCACCCCTAACACAAGCCCAGATCCCCTCAGCACCACTATGACAAGTCCAGCACCTCAAAAACAATGCCCAGATCCCCTCGGCACCCCCACAACAAAGCCCAGCACTTCAAAAACAATGCCCAGATCCCCTAAGCACCTCCACAACAAAGCCCAGCACCCCAAACACAATGCCCAGATCCCCTCAGCAACCCCACCACAAGCCCAGCACCCCCAACACAACGCCCAGATCCCCTTCAGTACCCTCATGACAAGACTAGCACCCCCAACACAACACCCAGCTCCACTGAGCAGCCCGAAAACAAGCCTAGCACCCCCAACACAACACCCAGATCCCCCAAAACTAGGCCCAGCACCTCCAACACAATGCCAAGCTCCCCTCTGCACCCCCAAAACAAGGCTAGCACCCGGCATGACAAGCCCAGCACCACGAAAACAAGCCCCATATTCCCTCAACACCCCCACAAGACGGTCCAGATCCCCTCAGCACCCCCACCACAAGCCCAGATCCCCTCAGCACTCCCACAAGCTCAACACAACAAACACAACGCCCAGATCCCCTGAGCACCCCCAACACACAGCCCAGATCCCCTAGCACTCCCACACGCCCCACACAACAAAAACAGGGCCTAAATCACCTCAGCATCCCCACCACAAGCCCAGCAGTCCAAAAACAACACCCAGCACCCCCAACACAATGCCCCGATCCCCTCAGCACCCCCAACACAATGCCCAGATCCCCTCAGCACCCCCACCACAAGGCCCTGATCCCCTCTGCACTCCCAAAACACATCCAGCACCTCGAAAACAAGCCCCTGATCCCCTCAGTACCCCCAATACAAGGCCCCGATCTCCTGAGCACCCCCACCACAAAGCCCAGATCCCCTCTGCACCCCCACCACAAGCCCAGCACCCCCAACACAATGCCCAGATTTCCTCTGCACCACGGAAAAAAAGGCCCAGCACCTCGAAAACATGGCCAGATCCCCTCAGCACCCCCACTACAAGCCCCGCACCTCCAAAACAATGCCCCGATCACCTCAGCACCCCCACCACAAGCCCTGCACCCCCAACGCAATGCCCAGATCCCCTCAGCACCCCTACCCCAAGCCCTGCACCCCCAACACAATGCCCCGATCCCCTCAGCAACCCCAAAACAAGGCCCACATCCCCTCAGCAAACCCATTACAAGACCAGCTCCCCCGACACAAGGCCCACATCCCCTCAGCACCCCCAAAACAAGGCCCAGCACTCCCCAGACAAGGCCCAGACCCCTCAGTACCCCTACGACAAGCCCAGCCCGTCCACCACAATGCCCCGATCCCGTCAGCACGTCCACGACAAGCCCAGCGCACCCAACACAAGGCCCAGATCCCCTCAGCATCCTCCATCACAAGCCCAGCACCCCAAAAACAAGGCCCAGATCCCCTCAGCACTCCCACACGCCCCACACAACAAACACACGGCCCAGATCCCCTCCGCACCCCCAAAACAAGGCCCTGATCCCATCTGCACTCCCAAAACAAGGCCCAGCACTCCCACAACAAGCCCAGCACCCCCAGTGCAAGACCTAGCTCTCCTCAGCACCCCCACCACAAGCCCAGCACCCCCAACACAACGCCCAGATCCCCTCAGCACCCCCACCACAAGGCCCTGATCCCCTCTGCACTCCCAAAACACATCCAGCACCTCAAAAACAAGCCCCTGATCCCCTCAGTACTCCCAATACAAGGCCCCGATCTCCTGAGCACCCCCACCACAACGCCCAGATCCCCTCTGCACCCCCACCACAAGCCCAGCACCCCCAACACAATGCCCAGATTTCCTCTGCACCACGAAAAAAAAGGCCCAGCACCTCGAAAACATGGCCAGATCCCCTCAGCACCCCCACTACAAGCCCCGCACCTCCAAAACAATGCCCCAGATCACCTCAGCACCCCCACCACAAGCCCTGCACCCCCAACGCAATGCCCAGATCCCCTCTGCACCCCCACCAAAAGCCCAGCACCCCCAACACAATGCCCAGATCTCCTCTGCACCACAGAAAAAAAGGCCCAGCACCTCGAAAACATGGCCAGATCCCCTCAGCACCCCCACCACAAGGCCCTGATCCGCTCTGCACTCCCAAAACACATCCAGCACCTCAAAAACAAGCCCCTGATCCCCTCAGTACTCCCAATACAAGGCCCCGATCTCTTGAGCACCCCCACCACAAAGCCCAGACCCCTCAGTACCCCCACCACAAGGCCAGCACCCCCAACACAATGC
This sequence comes from Struthio camelus, assembly GCF_040807025.1. Classification (NCBI taxonomy): domain Eukaryota; kingdom Metazoa; phylum Chordata; class Aves; order Struthioniformes; family Struthionidae; genus Struthio; species Struthio camelus. The sequence goes on from NC_090944.1 coordinate 4,401,080, forward strand.
CCAGATCTCCTCTACACCACGGAAAAAAAGGCCCCGCACCTCGAAAGCATGGCCCAGATCCCCTCTGCACCCCAAAAACAAGGCCAGCACCCCCAAAACAATGCCCCGATCACCTCAGCAGCCCCACCACAACGCCCAGATCCCCTCTGCACCCCCAACGCAATGCCCAGATCCCCTCAGCACCCCTACCCCAAGCCCAGCACCCCCAACACAATGCCCAGATCCCCTCGGCACCCCCACAACAAAGCCCAGCACTTCAAAAACAATGCCCAGATCCCCTCAGCACCCCTAAAACAAAGCCCAGCAACTCCAACACAACGCCCAGCTCCCCTCTGCACTTCCACAAAAAGCCCAGCAGCCTGCATGACAAGCCCAGCACCTCAAAACAAGCCCCATATTCCCTCAGCACCCCCACAAGAAGGTCCAGATCCCCTCAGCACCCCCATTACAAGCCCAGATCCCCTCTGCACTCCCACAAGCCCAACACAACAAACACACAGCCCAGATCCCCTCTGCACACCCATAACAGGCCCAACACCTCCAATACAAGCCCCAGATCCCCTCCGCACTCGCACAACACGCCCAGCACCCCTAACACAAGCCCAGATCCCCTCAGCACCACTATGACAAGTCCAGCACCTCAAAAACAATGCCCAGATCCCCTCGGCACCCCCACAACAAAGCCCAGCACTTCAAAAACAATGCCCAGATCCCCTAAGCACCTCCACAACAAAGCCCAGCACCCCAAACACAATGCCCAGATCCCCTCAGCAACCCCACCACAAGCCCAGCACCCCCAACACAACGCCCAGATCCCCTTCAGTACCCTCATGACAAGACTAGCACCCCCAACACAACACCCAGCTCCACTGAGCAGCCCGAAAACAAGCCTAGCACCCCCAACACAACACCCAGATCCCCCAAAACTAGGCCCAGCACCTCCAACACAATGCCAAGCTCCCCTCTGCACCCCCAAAACAAGGCTAGCACCCGGCATGACAAGCCCAGCACCACGAAAACAAGCCCCATATTCCCTCAACACCCCCACAAGACGGTCCAGATCCCCTCAGCACCCCCACCACAAGCCCAGATCCCCTCAGCACTCCCACAAGCTCAACACAACAAACACAACGCCCAGATCCCCTGAGCACCCCCGACACACAGCCCAGATCCCCTAGCACTCCCACACGCCCCACACAACAAAAACAGGGCCTAAATCACCTCAGCATCCCCACCACAAGCCCAGCAGTCCAAAAACAACACCCAGCACCCCCAACACAATGCCCCGATCCCCTCAGCACCCCCAACACAATGCCCAGATCCCCTCAGCACCCCCACCACAAGGCCCTGATCCCCTCTGCACTCCCAAAACACATCCAGCACCTCGAAAACAAGCCCCTGATCCCCTCACTACCCCCAATACAAGGCCCCGATCTCCTGAGCACCCCCACCACAAAGCCCAGATCCCCTCTGCACCCCCACCACAAGCCCAGCACCCCCAACACAATGCCCAGATTTCCTCTGCACCACAGAAAAAAAGGCCCAGCACCTCGAAAACATGGCCAGATCCCCTCAGCACCCCCACTACAAGCCCCGCACCTCCAAAACAATGCCCCGATCACCTCAGCACCCCCACCACAAGCCCTGCACCCCCAACGCAATGCCCAGATCCCCTCAGCACCCCTACCCCAAGCCCTGCACCCCCAACACAATGCCCCGATCCCCTCAGCAACCCCAAAACAAGGCCCACATCCCCTCAGCAAACCCATTATAAGACCAGCTCCCCCGACACAAGGCCCACATCCCCTCAGCACCCCCAAAACAAGGCCCAGCACTCCCCAGACAAGGCCCAGACCCCTCAGTACCCCTACGACAAGCCCAGCCCGTCCACCACAATGCCCCGATCCCGTCAGCACGTCCACGACAAGCCCAGCGCACCCAACACAAGGCCCAGATCCCCTCAGCATCCTCCATCACAAGCCCAGCACCCCAAAAACAAGGCCCAGATCCCCTCAGCACTCCCACACGCCCCACACAACAAACACACGGCCCAGATCCCCTCCGCACCCCCAAAACAAGGCCCTGATCCCATCTGCACTCCCAAAACAAGGCCCAGCACTCCCACAACAAGCCCAGCACCCCCAGTGCAAGACCTAGCTCTCCTCAGCACCCCCACCACAAGCCCAGCACCCCCAACACAACGCCCAGATCCCCTCAGCACCCCCACCACAAGGCCCTGATCCCCTCTGCACTCCCAAAACACATCCAGCACCTCGAAAACAAGCCCCTGATCCCCTCAGTACCCCCAATACAAGGCCCCGATCTCCTGAGCACCCCCACCACAAAGCCCAGATCCCCTCTGCACCCCCACCACAAGCCCAGCACCCCCAACACAATGCCCAGATTTCCTCTGCACCACGGAAAAAAAGGCCCAGCACCTCGAAAACATGGCCAGATCCCCTCAGCACCCCCACTACAAGCCCCGCACCTCCAAAACAATGCCCCGATCACCTCAGCACCCCCACCACAAGCCCTGCACCCCCAACGCAATGCCCAGATCCCCTCAGCACCCCTACCCCAAGCCCTGCACCCCCAACACAATGCCCCGATCCCCTCAGCAACCCCAAAACAAGGCCCACATCCCCTCAGCAAACCCATTACAAGACCAGCTCCCCCGACACAAGGCCCACATCCCCTCAGCACCCCCAAAACAAGGCCCAGCACTCCCCAGACAAGGCCCAGACCCCTCAGTACCCCTACGACAAGCCCAGCCCGTCCACCACAATGCCCCGATCCCGTCAGCACGTCCACGACAAGCCCAGCGCACCCAACACAAGGCCCAGATCCCCTCAGCATCCTCCATCACAAGCCCAGCACCCCAAAAACAAGGCCCAGATCCCCTCAGCACTCCCACACGCCCCACACAACAAACACACGGCCCAGATCCCCTCCGCACCCCCAAAACAAGGCCCTGATCCCATCTGCACTCCCAAAACAAGGCCCAGCACTCCCACAACAAGCCCAGCACCCCCAGTGCAAGACCTAGCTCTCCTCAGCACCCCCACCACAAGCCCAGCACCCCCAACACAACGCCCAGATCCCCTCAGCACCCCCACCACAAGGCCCTGATCCCCTCTGCACTCCCAAAACACATCCAGCACCTCGAAAACAAGCCCCTGATCCCCTCAGTACTCCCAATACAAGGCCCCGATCTCCTGAGCACCCCCACCACAACGCCCAGATCCCCTCTGCACCCCCACCACAAGCCCAGCACCCCCAACACAATGCCCAGATTTCCTCTGCACCACGAAAAAAAAGGCCCAGCACCTCGAAAACATGGCCAGATCCCCTCAGCACCCCCACTACAAGCCCCGCACCTCCAAAACAATGCCCCAGATCACCTCAGCACCCCCACCACAAGCCCTGCACCCCCAACGCAATGCCCAGATCCCCTCTGCACCCCCACCAAAAGCCCAGCACCCCCAACACAATGCCCAGATCTCCTCTGCACCACAGAAAAAAAGGCCCAGCACCTCGAAAACATGGCCAGATCCCCTCAGCACCCCCACCACAAGGCCCTGATCCGCTCTGCACTCCCAAAACACATCCAGCACCTCAAAAACAAGCCCCTGATCCCCTCAGTACTCCCAATACAAGGCCCCGATCTCTTGAGCACCCCCACCACAAAGCCCAGACCCCTCAGTACCCCCACCACAAGGCCAGCACCCCCAACACAATGCCCAGATCTCCTCTACACCACGGAAAAAAAGGCCCCGCACCTCGAAAGCATGGCCCAGATCCCCTCTGCACCCCAAAAACAAGGCCAGCACCCCCAAAACAATGCCCCGATCACCTCAGCAGCCCCACCACAACGCCCAGATCCCCTCTGCACCCCCAACGCAATGCCCCGATCCCCTCAGCACCCCTACCCCAAGCCCAGCACCCCCAACACAATGCCCAGATCCCCTCGGCACCCCCACAACAAAGCCCAGCACTTCAAAAACAATGCCCAGATCCCCTCAGCACCCCTAAAACAAAGCCCAGCAACTCCAACACAACGCCCAGCTCCCCTCTGCACTTCCACAAAAAGCCCAGCAGCCTGCATGACAAGCCCAGCACCTCAAAACAAGCCCCATATTCCCTCAGCACCCCCACAAGAAGGTCCAGATCCCCTCAGCACCCCCATGACAAGCCCAGATCCCCTCTGCACTCCCACAAGCCCAAAACAACAAACACACAGCCCAGATCCCCTCTGCACACCCATAACAGGCCCAACACCTCCAATACAAGCCCCAGATCCCCTCCGCACTCGCACAACACGCCCAGCACCCCTAACACAAGCCCAGATCCCCTCAGCACCACTATGACAAGTCCAGCACCTCAAAAACAATGCCCAGATCCCCTCGGCACCCCCACAACAAAGCCCAGCACTTCAAAAACAATGCCCAGATCCCCTAAGCACCTCCACAACAAAGCCCAGCACCCCAAACACAATGCCCAGATCCCCTCAGCAACCCCACCACAAGCCCAGCACCCCCAACACAACACCCAGATCCCCTTCAGTACCCTCATGACAAGACTAGCACCCCCAACACAACACCCAGCTCCACTGAGCAGCCCGAAAACAAGCCTAGCACCCCCAACACAACACCCAGATCCCCCAAAACTAGGCCCAGCACCTCCAACACAATGCCAAGCTCCCCTCTGCACCCCCAAAACAAGGCTAGCACCCGGCATGACAAGCCCAGCACCACGAAAACAAGCCCCATATTCCCTCAACACCCCCACAAGACGGTCCAGATCCCCTCAGCACCCCCACCACAAGCCCAGATCCCCTCAGCACTCCCACAAGCTCAACACAACAAACACAACGCCCAGATCCCCTGAGCACCCCCGACACACAGCCCAGATCCCCTAGCACTCCCACACGCCCCACACAACAAAAACAGGGCCTAAATCACCTCAGCATCCCCACCACAAGCCCAGCAGTCCAAAAACAACACCCAGCACCCCCAACACAATGCCCCGATCCCCTCAGCACCCCCAACACAATGCCCAGATCCCCTCAGCACCCCCACCACAAGGCCCTGATCCCCTCTGCACTCCCAAAACACATCCAGCACCTCAAAAACAAGCCCCTGATCCCCTCACTACCCCCAATACAAGGCCCCGATCTCCTGAGCACCCCCACCACAAAGCCCAGATCCCCTCTGCACCCCCACCACAAGCCCAGCACCCCCAACACAATGCCCAGATTTCCTCTGCACCACGGAAAAAAAGGCCCAGCACCTCGAAAACATGGCCAGATCCCCTCAGCACCCCCACTACAAGCCCCGCACCTCCAAAACAATGCCCCGATCACCTCAGCACCCCCACCACAAGCCCTGCACCCCCAACGCAATGCCCAGATCCCCTCAGCACCCCTACCCCAAGCCCTGCACCCCCAACACAATGCCCCGATCCCCTCAGCAACCCCAAAACAAGGCCCACATCCCCTCAGCAAACCCATTACAAGACCAGCTCCCCCGACACAAGGCCCACATCCCCTCAGCACCCCCAAAACAAGGCCCAGCAACTCCAACACAACACCCAGCTCCCCTCTGCACTTCCACAAAAAGCCCAGCAGCCGGCATGACAAGCCCAGCACCACGAAAACAAGCCCCATATTCCCTCAACACCCCCACAAGAAGGTCCAGATCCCCTCAGCACCCCCATGACAAGCCCAGATCCCCTCTGCACCCCCATAACAAGCCCAGCACCCCCAACACAATGCCCCAATCCCCTCAGAACCCCCAAAAAAGGCCCAGATCCCCTCAGCAAACCCATTACAAGACCAGCTCCCCCGACACAAGGCCCACATCCCCTCAGCACCCCGAACACAAGGCCCAGCACTCCCCAGACAAGGCCGAGACCCCTCAGTACCCCTACGGCAAGCCCAGCCCCCCCACCACAAGGCCCTGATCCCCTCTGCACTCCCAAAACACATCCAGCACCTCGAAAACAAGCCCCTGATCCCCTCAGTACTCCCAATACAAGGCCCCGATCTCCTGAGCACCCCCACCACAACGCCCAGATCCCCTCTGCACCCCCACCACAAGCCCAGCACCCCCAACACAATGCCCAGATCTCCTCTACACCACAGAAAAAAAGGCCCAGCACCTCGAAAACATGGCCAGATCCCCTCAGCACCCCCACTACAAGCCCCGCATCTCCAAAACAATGCCCGAGATCCCCTCAGCAGCCCCACCACAATGCCCAGATCCCCTCTGCACCCCCAACGCAATGCCCACATGCCCTCAGCACCCCTATCACAAGCCCAGCACCCCCTACAAAATGCCCCGATCCCCTCAGCACCCCCACCACAAGCCCAGCACCCACAACACAATGCCCCAGATCCCCTCAGCAACCCCAAAACAAGGCCCACATCCCCTCAGCAAACCCATTACAAGACCAGCTCCCCCGACACAAGGCCCACATCCCCTCAGCACCCCCAAATCAAGGCCCAGCAACTCCAACACAACGCCCAGCTCCCCTCTGCACTTCCACAAAAAGCCCAGCAGCCTGCATGACAAGCCCAGCACCTCAAAACAAGCCCCATATTCCCTCAGCACCCCCACAAGAAGGTCCAGATCCCCTCAGCACCCCCATGACAAGCCCAGATCCCCTCTGCACTCCCACAAGCCCAACACAACAAACACACAGCCCAGATCCCCTCTGCACCCCCACAACAAAGCCCAGCACCTCAAAAACAATGCCCAGATCCCCTAAACACCCCCACAACAAAGCCCAGCACCCACAACACAACGCCGAGATACCCTCTGCACCCCCACCACAAGCCCAGCACCCCCAACACAACGCCCAGATCCCCTTCAGTACCCTCATGACAAGACCAGCACCCCCAACACAACACTCAGATCCCCCAAAACAAGGCCCAGCACCTTCAACACAACGCCCAGCTTCCCTCTGCAACCCCAAAACAAGCCCAGCACCCGCAACACAAGCCCAGCACCTCGAAAACAAGCCCATGATCCCCTCAACACTCCCACAAGCTCAACACAACAAACACACAGCCCAGATCCCGTCTGCACACCCATAACAGGCCCAACACCTCCAATACAAGCTCCAGATCCCCTCCGCACTCGCACAACACGCCCAGCTCGCCTAACACAAGCCCAGATCCGCTCAGCACCACTATGACAAGTCCAGCACCGCCAACACAAGGCCCAGATCCCCTCTGCACCCCCACAACAAAGCCCAGCACACCCAACACAATGCCCAGATCCCCTCAGCACCCCCACCACAAGGCCCTGATCCCCTCTGCACTCCCAAAACACATCCAGCACCTCGAAAACAAGCCCCTGATCCCCTCAGTACCCGCAATACAAGGCCCCGATCTCCTCAGCACCCCCACCACAACGCCCAGATCCCCTCTGCACCCCCACCACAAGCCCAGCACCCCCAACACAATGCCCAGATCTCCTCTGCACCACGGAAAAAAAGGCCCAGCACCTCGAAACCATGGCCAGATCCCCTCAGCACCCCCACTACAAGCCCCGCATCTCCAAAACAATGCCCGAGATCCCCTCAGCAGCCCCACCACAATGCCCAGATCCCCTCTGCACCCCCAACGCAATGCCCACATGCCCTCAGCACCCCTATCACAAGCCCAGCACCCCCTACAAAATGCCCCGATCCCCTCAGCACCCCCACCACAAGCCCAGCACCCCCAACACAATGCCCCAGATCCCATCAGCAACCCCAAAACAAGGCCCACATCCCCTCAGCAAACCCATTACAAGACCAGCTCCTCCGACACAAGGCCCACATCCCCTCAGCACCCCTAAAACAAGGCCCAGCAACTCCAACACAACGCCCAGCTCGCCTCTGCACTTCCACAAAAAGCCCAGCAGCCTGCATGACAAGCCCAGCACCTCAAAACAAGCCCCATATTCCCTCAGCACCCCCACAAGAAGGTCCAGATCCCCTCAGCACCCCCATGACAAGCCCAGATCCCCTCTGCACTCCCACAAGCCCAACACAACAAACACACAGCCCAGATCCCCTCTGCACCCCCACAACAAAGCCCAGCACCTCAAAAACAATGCCCAGATCCCGTCCGCACTCGCACAACACGCCCAGCACCCCTAACACAAGCCCAGATCCCCTCAGCACCACTATGACAAGTCCAGCACCGCCAACACAAGGCCCAGATACCCTCTGCACCCCCACAACAAAGCCTAGCACCACCAACACAACACCCAGATCCCCCAAAACAAGGCCCAGCACCTCCAACACAATGCCCAGCTTCCCTCTGCACCCCCAAAACAAGCCCAGCACCCGCAACACAAGCCCAGCACCTCGAAAACAAGCCCAGATCCCCTCAACACTCCCACAAGCTCAACACAACAAACACACAGCCCAGATCCCCTCTGCACCCCCATAAAAGGCCCAACACCTCCAATACAAGCCCCAGATCCCCTCCGCACTCCCAAAACACGCCCAGAACCCACAACACAAGGCCCAGATCCCCTCTGCACCCCCACAACAAAGCCCAACACTTCAAAAACCATGCCCAGATCCCCTAAGCACCTCCACAACAAAGCTCAGCACCCCCAACACAACGCCCAGATCCCCTCAGCACCCCCACCACAAGCCCAGCACCCCCAACACAACGCCCAGATCTCCTCTGCACCCCCAAAACAAGGCTAGCACCCTGCATGACAAGCCCAGCACCTCGAAAACAAGCCCAGATCGCCTCAGCACCCCCACCACAAGCCCAGCACCCCCAAAACAAGCCCATCATCCCCTCAGCACTCCCCCAAGCCCAACACAACAAACATACAGCCCAGATCCCCTCAGCAGCCCCAACACAAGGCCCAGCACTCCCAAGACAAGGCCCAGACCCCTCAGTACCCCGATGACAAGCCCAACACCTCCGACACCATGCCCAGATCCCCTCTGCACCCCCACAACAAGCCCCAGATCCCCTGAGCACTCCCACAAGCTCAACACAACAAACACAACGCACAGATCCCCTGAGCACCCCCACCACAAGCCCAGCACCCCCAACACAATGCCCAGATCTCCTCTGCACCTCGAAAAAAAGGCCCAGCACCTCGAAAACATGGCCAGATCCCCTCAGCACCCCCACTACAAGCCCCGCACCTCCAAAACAACGCCCCGATCCCCTCAGCACCCCCACCACAAGCCCAGCACCCCCAACGCAATGCCCAGATCCCCTCAGAACCCCCAAAACAGGGCCCACATCCCCTCAGCAAACCCATGACAACACCAGCTCCCCCAACACAAGGCCCACATCCCCTCAGCACCCCCAAAACAAGGCCCAGCAACTCCAACACAAGCCCCAGATCCCCTCTGCACCCCCACAAAAATCCCAGCCCCCGCAACAGAAGCCCAACACCTCCAAAACAAGCCCAGATCCCCTCAACACTCCCACAAGCTCAACACAACAAACACACAGCCCAGATCCCCTCTGCACACCCATAACAGGCCCAACACCTCCAATACAAGCCCCAGATCCCCTCCGCACTCGCAAAACAGGCCCAGCACCCCCATCACAAGGCCCAGATCCCCTCTGCACCCCCTTAACAAAGCCCAGCTCCCCCAACACAACGCCCCGATCCCCTTCAGTACCCTCATGACAAGACCAGCACCCCCAACACAACACTCAGCTCCAGTGAGCAGCCCGAAAACAAGCCTAGCACCCCCAACACAATACCCAGATCCCCCGACACAAGGCCCAGCACCTCCAACACAATGCCCAGCTCCCCTCTGCACCCCCAAAACAAGGCTAGCACCCTGCATGACAAGCCCAGCACCCCCAAAACAAGCCCGACACCCCCACAACAAGACCCAGATCCCCTCTGCACACCCACCACTAGCCCAGCACTCCCACAACAAGCCCAGCACCCCTAGTGCAAGACCTAGCTCTGCTCAGCACCCCCACCACAAGCCCAGCACCCCCAACACAACGCCCAGATCCCCTCAGCACCCCCACCACAAGGCCCTGACCCCCTCTGCACTCCCAAACCACATCCAGCACCTCGAAAACAAGCCCCATATTCCCTCAGCACCCCCACAAGAAGGTCCGGATCCCCTCTGCACCCCCATGACAAGCTCAGATCCCCTCTGCACTCCCACAAGCCCAAAACAACAAACAATGCCCAGATCCCCTCTTCACCCCCATAACAAGCCCAGCACCTCCACCACAATGCTCAGACCCCGTCAGCACGTCCACGACAAGCCCAGCGCACCCAACACAAGCCCCAGATCCCATCCGCACTCACACAACACGCCCAGCACCCCCAACACAAGGACCAGATCCCCTCAGCACCACTATGACAAGTCCAGCAGCCAAAACACAAGGCCCACATCCCCTCAGCACCCCTAAAACAAGGCCCAGCAACTCCAACACAACGCCCACCTCCCCTCTGCACTTCCACAAAAAGCCCAGCAGCCTGCATGACAAGCCCAGCACCTCGAAAACAAGCCCCAGATCCCCTCAGGACCCCCATAACAAGCCCTGATCCCCTCAGCACCCCCAAAACAAGGCCAGCACCCGCAACACAAGCCCATCACCTCGAAAAGAATCCCCAGATCCCCTCAGCACCCCCGACACACAGCCCAGATCCCCTAGGCACTCCCACACGCCCAGCACTCCAAAAACAACGCCCAGCACCCCCAACACAACGCCCCGATACCCTCAGCAACCCCAAAACAAGGCCCAGATCCCCTCAGCAAACCCCTTACAAGACCAGCTCCCCCGACAAAAGGCCCAGATCCCATCAGCAGCCCGACCACAAGCCCAGCACCCGTAACACAACACCCAGATCCCCTCAGCACCCCCACCACAAGCCCAGCACCCCCAACACAATGCCCAGATTTCCTCTGCACCACGGAAAAAAGGCCCAGCACCTTGAAAACAAAGTCCAGATCCCCTCAGCACCCCTACCACAAGCCCAGCACCCCCAACACAATGCCCCGATCACCTCAGCAGCCCCTCCACAAGGCCCTGATCCCCTCTGCACTCCCAAAACACATCCAGTACCTCGAAAACAAGCCCGTGATCCCCTCAGTACCCCCAATACAAGGCCCTGATCCCCTCAGTACCCCCAATACAAGGCCCCGATCTCCTCAGCACCCCCACCACAACGCCCAGATCCCCTCAGCACCCCCACCACAAGCCCAGCACTCCCAACACAACGCCCGGATCCCCTCAGCACCCCCATGACAAGCCCAGAACTCCCAACACAATGCCCAGATCCCCTTAGTACCCCGACCACAAGCCCAGCATCTCCAATACAAGCTCGAGATCCCCTCAGCATTCCCACAAGCCCAACACAAGAAACACAGAGCCCAGATCTACTCAGCACCCCCAAAACAGGGCCCTGATCCCCTCTGCACCCCCAACACAAGGCCCAGCCCTCCCAACACAAGGCCCAGATCCCCTCAGTACCCCTATGACAAGCCCGACGCCCCCACAACAAGACCCAGATCCCCTCTGCACACCCACCACTAGCCCAGCACTCCCACAACAAGCCCATGATCCCCTCAGCACTCCCACAAGCTCAACACAACAAACACAAAGCCCAGATCCCCTCAGCAGCCCCAACACAAGGCCCAGCACTCCCAAGACAAGGCCCAGACCCCTCAGTACCCCTACGAGAAGCCCAGCACCTCCACAACAATGCCCAGATCCCGTCAGCACGTCCACGACAAGCCCAGCGCACCCAACACAAGCCCCAGATCCCCTCCGCACTCGCACAACACGCCCAGCACCCCCAACACAACGCCCAGATCCCCTCAGCACCCCCACCACAAGGCCCTGATCCCCTCTGCACTCCCAATACAAGGCCCCGATCTCCTCAGCACCCCCAACACAGCATCCAGATCCCCTCAGCACCCCCACCACAAGCCCAGCACTCCCAACACAACGCCCAGATCCCCTCAGCACCCCCATGACAAGCCCAGAGCTCCCAACACAATGCCCAGATCCCCTTAGTACCCCCACCAGAAGCCCAGCATCTCCAATACAAGCTCGAGATCCCCTCAGCACTCCCACAAGACCAACCCAACAAACACAGAGCCCAGATCTACTCAGCACCCGCAAAACAGGGCCCTGATCCCCTCTGCACTCCCAAAACAAGGCCCAGCACCCCTAAAACAACACCTAGCTTTCCTCAGCACACCCACGACAAGCCCAGCTCTCCCAACACAAGGCCCTGATCCCCTCAGCACCCTGCATGACAAGCCCAGCACCCCCAACACAATGTCCCGATCCCCTCAGCACCCCCACAACAAGCCCCAGATCCTCTCCGCACTCCCACAAGCTCAACACAACAAAAACACAGCCCAGATCCCCTCAGCACCCCCAACACAAGGCCCAGCACTCCCAAGACAAGGCCCACATCCCCTCAGTACCCCTATGACAAGCCCAACACCTCCAACACAACACCCAGCTCCCCTCTGCACCCCACAAAAAGCCCAGCACCCCCAACACAAGCCCATGATCCCCTCAGCACTCCCACAAGCTCAACACAACAAACTCACAGCCCAAATCCCCTCAGCACCCCCAACACAAGGCCCGGATCCCCTCAGCAGCCCCATAACAAACCCAACACCTCCAATACTAGCCCCAGATCCCCTCCGCACTCGCACAACACGCCCAGCACCCCCAACACAAGGCCCAGATCCCCTCTGCAACCCCACCACAAGCGCAGCATCTCCAAAACAAGTACCTGATAAACCTCTGCACCACCAAAAAAAGGCCCAGCACCTTGAAAACAAGCCCCACATCCCTTCAGCACCTCCACTACAAGCCCAGCACGCCCAACACAATGCCCAGACCCCCTCAGCACCCCGACCACAAGCCCAGCATCTCGAAAACAAGCCCCAGATCTCCTCTGCACCACGGAAAAAAGGCCCAGCACCCCTAAAACAAGCCCCAGATCCCCTCAGCACCCTGCATGACAAGCCCAGCACCCCCAACACAAGCCCCAGATCCCCTCTGCACCCCCACAACAAAGCCCAGCACCTCGAAAACAAAGCCCAGATCCCCTAAGCACAGCCACAACAAGCCCAGCACCCCCAACACTACGCCCAGATCCCCTCAGCACCCCCACAACAAGCCCCAGAGGCCCTCAGCACTCCCACAAGCTCAACACAACAAACACACCGCCCAGATCCCCTCAGCACCCCCAACACAAGGCCCAGCACCCCCAACAACAAGGCCCAGATCCCCTCTGCACTCCCACAAGCCCAAAACAACAAACACACAGCCCAGATCCCCTCAGCAGCCCAAACACAAGGCCCAACACCTCCAATACAAGCCCCAGATCCCCTCCTCACTCACACAACACACCCAGCACCCCCCACACAAGCCCAGATCCCCTCAGCACCACTATGACAAGTCCAGCACCCCCAACACAATGCCCAGATCCCCTCAGCACCCCCACAACAAAGCCCAGCACCTCGAAAACAAGCCCCAGATCCCCTCTGCACCCCCACCACAAGCCCAGCATCTCCAATAGAAGCCCCAGATCCCCACCGCACTCGCACAGAACGCCCAGCACCCCCAACACAAGGCCCCGATCCCCTCAGCACTCCCACAAGCCCAAAACAACAAACACACAGCCCAGATCCCCTCTGCACACCCACCACAAGCCCAGCACCTCGAAAACAATGTCCAAATACCCTCAGCACCCCCACAACAAGCCTAGCACACCCAACACCACACCCAGATCCCGGTCAGTACCCTCATGACAAGACCAGCACCCCCAACACAACACCCAGATCCCCTCTGCACCCCCAAAACAAGGCCAGCCCCCGCAACACAAGCCCAGCACCTCGAAAACAAGCCCAGATCCCCTCTGCACTCCCACAAGCTCAACGCAACAAACACAAAGCCCAGATCCCCTCAGCACCCCCAAGACAAGGCCCTGCACCCCCAAGACAAGGCCCAGACCCCTCAGTATCCCTATGACAAACCGACACCTCCAACAAAAGGCCCAGATACCCTCAGCACCCCCACCACAAGCCCAGCACTCCCACCACAATCCCAGCACTCCCAATACAAGGCCTAGATTCCCTCAGCACCACTACGACAAGCCCAGCAATCCCAAGACAAGGCCCAGACCACTCAGTACCCCCACGACAAGACTAGCACCCCCAACACAACGCCCAGATCCCCTCCACACTCGCACAATACGCCCAGCTCCCCTAACACAAGCCCAGATCCCCTCAGCACCACTATGACAAGTCCAGCACCCCCAACACAAGGCCCAGATCCCCTCTGCACCCCCACAACAAAGCCCAGCACCTCCAACACAACGCCCAGCTCCCCTCTGCACCCCTACCACAAGGCCCTGATCCCCTCTGCACTCCCAAAACACATCCAGCACCTCAAAAACAAGCCCCTGATCCCCTCACTACACCCAATACAAGGCCCCGATCTCCTCAGCACCCCCACCACAACGCCCAGATCCCCTCTGCACCCCCACCACAAGCCCAGCACCCCCAACACAATGCCCAGATCTCCTCTGCACCACAGAAAAAAAGGCCCAGCACCTCGAAAACATGGCCAGATCCCCTCAGCACCCCCACTACAAGCCCCGCATCTCCAAAACAATGCCCGAGATCCCCTCAGCAGCCCCACCACAATGCCCAGATCCCCTCTGCACCCCCAACGCAATGCCCACATGCCCTCAGCACCCCTATCACAAGCCCAGCACCCCCTACAAAATGCCCCGATCCCCTCAGCACCCCCACCACAAGCCCTGCACCCACAACACAATGCCCCAGATCCCCTCAGCAACCCCAAAACAAGGCCCACATCCCCTCAGCAAACCCATTACAAGACCAGCTCCCCCGACACAAGGCCCACATCCCCTCAGCAAACCCATTACAAGACCAGCTCCCCCGACACAAGGCCCACATCCCCTCAGCACCCCCAAAACACGGCCCAGCAACTCCAACACAACGCCCAGCTCCCCTCTGCACTTCCACAAAAAGCCCAGCAGCCTGCATGACAAGCCCAGCACCTCGAAAACAAGCCCCATATTCCCTCAGCACCCCCACAAGAAGGTCCGGATCCCCTCAGCACCCCCATGACAAGCCCAGATGCCCTCTGCACTCCCACAAGCCCAACACAACAAACACACAGCCCAGATCCCCTCAGCACCCCCATAACAGGCCCAACACCTCCAATACAAGCCCCAGATCCCCTCCACACTCGCACAACCCGCCCAGCTCCCCTAACACAACCCCAGATCCCCTCAGCACCACTATGACAAGTCCAGCACCCCCAACACAAGGCCCAGATCCCCTCTGCACCCCCACAACAAAGACCAGCACCTCAAAAACAATGCCCAGATCCCCTAAGCACCCCCACAACAAAGCCCAGCACCCCGAACACAATGCCCAGATACCCTCAGCACCCCCATGACAAGCCCAGCACCCCCAACACAACACTCAGCTCCACTGAGCAGCCCGAAAACAAGCCTAGCAACCCCAACACAACACCCAGATCCCCCAAAACAAGGCCCAGCAACTCCAACACAACACCCAGCTTCCCTCTACACCCCCAAAACAAACCCAGCACCCGCAACACAAGCCCAGCACCTCGAAAACAAGCCCAGATCCCCTCAACACTCCCACAAGCTCAACACAACAAACACACAGCCCAGATCCCCTCTGCACCCCCATAACAGGCCCAACACCTCCAATACAAGCCCCAGATCCCCTCCGCACTCCCAAAACACGCCCAGAACCCACAACACAAGGCCCAGATCCCCTCTGCACCCCCACAACAAAGCCCAACACTTCAAAAACCATGCCCAGATCCCCTAAGCACCTCCACAACAAAGCCCAGCACTCCCAACACAACGCCCAGATCCGCTCAGCACCCCCAAAACAAAGCTAGCACCCTGCATGACAAGCCCAGCACCTCGAAAACAAGCCCAGATCGCCTCAGCACCCCCACCACAAGCCCAGCACCCCCAAAACAAGCCCATCATCCCCTCGGCACTCCCCCAAGCCCAACACAACAAACACACAGCCCAGATCGCCTCAGCAGCCCCAACACAAGGCCCAGCACTCCCAAGACAAGGCCCAGACCCCTCAGTACCCCTATGACAAGCCCAACACCTCCGACACCATGCCCAGATCCCCTCTGCACCCCCACAACAAGCCCCAGATCCCCTCAGCACTCCCACAAGCTCAACACAACAAACACAACGCCCAGATCCCCAGAGCACCCCCGACACACAGCCCAGATCCCCTAGGCACTCCCACACGCCCAACACAACAAAAACACGGCCTAAATCACCTCAGCATCCCCACCACAAGCCCAGCACTCCAAAAACAACACCCAGCACCCCCAACACAATGCCCCGATCCCCTCAGCAACCCCAAAACAAGGCCCACATCCCCTCAGCAAACCCATTACAAGACCAGCTCCCCCGACACAAGGCCCACATCCCATCAGCAGCCTGACCACAAGCCCAGCACCCGTAACACAACACCCAGATCCCATCTGCACTCCCAAAAGAAGGCCCAGCACTCCCACAACAAGCCCAGCACCCCCAGTGCAAGACCTAGCTCTCCTCAGCACCCCCACCACAAGGCCAGCACCCCCAACACAATGCCCAGATCTCCTCTGCACCACGGAAAAAAAGGCCCAGCACCTCGAAAACATGGCCAGATCCCCTCAGCACCCCCACTACAAGCCCCGCATCTCCAAAACAATGCCCGAGATCCCCTCAGCAGCCCCACCACAATACCCAGATCCCCTCTGCACCCCCAAAACACATCCAGCACCTCGAAAACAAGCCCCTGATCCCCTCAGTACCCCCAATACAAGGCCCCGATCTCCTCAGCACCCCCACCACAACGCCCAGATCCCCTCTGCACCCCCACCACAAGTCCAGCACCCCCAACACAATGCCCCGATCCCCTCAGCAACCCCAAAACAGGGCCCACATCCCCTCAGCAAACCCATTACAAGACCAGCTCCCCCGACACAAGGCCCACATCCCCTCAGCACGCCTAAAACAAGGCCCAGCAACTCCAACACAACACCCAGCTCCCCTCTGCACCCCCACAAAAATCCCAGCCCCCGCAACACAAGCCCAACACCTCCAAAAAAAGCCCAGATCCCCTCAACACTCCCACAAGCTCAACACAACAAACAATGCCCAGATCCCCTCTGCACACCCATAACAGGCCCAACACCTCCAATACAAGCCCCAGATCCCCTCCGCACTCGCACAACATGCCCAGCTCCCCTAACACAAGCCCAGATCCCCTCAGCACCACTATGACAAGTCCAGCACCCCCAACACAAGGCCCAGATCCCCTCTGCACCCCCAAAACAAGGCCAGCCCCCGCAACACAAGCCCAGCACCTCGAAAACAAGCCCAGATCCCCTCTGCACTCCCACAAGCTCAACGCAACAAACACAAAGCCCAGATCCCCTCAGCACCCCCAAGACAAGGCCCTGCACCCCCAAGACAAGGCCCAGACCCCTCAGTATCCCTATGACAAACCCGACACCTCCAACACAAGGCCCAGATCCCCTTAGCAACCCCACAACAAGGCCCAGCACCTCCAACACAACGCCCAGCTCCCCTCTGCACCCCCAAAACAAGGCCAGCCCCCGCAACACAAGCCCAGCACCTCGAAAACAAGCCCAGATCCCCTTAGCAACCCCACAACAAGGCCCAGCAACTCCAACACAACGCCCAGCTCCCCTCTGCACCCCCACAGAAAGCCCTGCACCCGCAACACAAGCCCAACACCTCCAAAACAAGCCCCAGATGCCCTCAGCACTCCCACAAGCTCAACGCAACAAACACAAAGCCCAGATCCCCTCAGCAGCCCCACCACAAGCCCTGCACCCCCAACGCAATACCCAGATCCCCTCAGCACCCCCAACACAAGGCCCAGCACCCCCAACGCAACGGCCCAGATTCCCTCAGCACCCCCAACACAAGGCCCAGCACTCCCAACACAAGGCCCAGCAACCCCAACACAAAGCTCAGACCCCTCAGCACCCCCACCAGAAGCCCAGCATCTCCAATACAAGCTCAAGATCCCCTCAGCACTCCCACAAGCCCAACACAACAAACTCACCGCCCAGATCTACTCAGCACCCCCAAAACAGGGCCCTGATCCCCTCTGCACTCCCAAAACAAGG
Source organism: Struthio camelus (assembly GCF_040807025.1). NCBI lineage: Eukaryota > Metazoa > Chordata > Aves > Struthioniformes > Struthionidae > Struthio > Struthio camelus. The sequence goes on from NC_090944.1 coordinate 4,419,294, forward strand.
CCCAGCACCCCGAAAACAAGACCTAGCTTTCCTCAGCACCCCCACAACAAGCCTTGCTCTCCCCAACACAAGGCCCTGATCCCCTCAGCACCCTGCATGACAAGCCCAGCAGTCCCAACACAATGTCCCGATCCCCTCAGCAGACCCACAAGCCCAGCACCCCCAACACAAGGCCCAGATCCCCCAAAACAAGCCCAGCAGCCCCATAAGAAAGATCCAGATCCCCTCTGCACCCCCGCGACAAGCCTAGCACTCGCAACAAAAGGCTCAGCACCTCCTGCACAACGCCCAGATCCCCTAAGCACCACCATGACAACCCCAGCACCCCCAACACAAGGCTCAGCTCCACTGAGCAGCCCGAAAACAAACCTAGCACCCCCAACACAACAAGCAGATCCACTCAGCACTCCCCAACACAAAGTTCAGTGACCCTCAGCACCCCCACAACAAGCCCAGCACCCCCAACACAAGGCCCAGGTCCCCTGAGCAAACCTATGACAAGACCAGCTCCCCCAAAGGGCACGGAGGAGCTGCCCTCCCTCACTCTCTGTGTGGCTCTTGTTGCCGCAGCCTCCTTGCTTCCCCCCGGCAGACGGGGAGCTTTGGGCAGAGAGGCGGGAGGCAGGGTTAAGGGGAGGCCTTGGCTGCAGAGGTCTGCCCCTGTGGCAGGTGCTGGAATGGGGAGGGCACTAGTGTGTGCCTGTGGCCTGGGCAGATGCCCCAGGAGCAGGGGGAGGTACAGGCCGGGGCAGAGCAGGATGCAGCCCAGAGGCAGAGAGGTGGGCATGGCCAGCTCTGTTTTGGTGAAAACGCACCTGTTCTTGTCATGGTGCAGTGATGAGCTGCAGAGCACAGCAAACAGAGGCAGCAAACAGACACAGCAGTTTGCTCAGCAGTGTCTGGGCTCTGCCTGGGCCTTTTGTGGGCCTTGTTGGAAGTTGGGGAGGCTTTCTGGGGACCCCCGAGGAACTAGACAGTGCTTGCTGCTAGCAGGAAGGGAGAGCTAGGCAAGGACTACTGCAGGGGGCCTTGACTTAACTTCTCCTGGGAAGTCCTAGCTAGGTGGGGCTGCTGCTAACGAGCTCTCTGGGCTGGCCTGGTCAGAGGGAGTTGGGGCTTTTGTTTCAGGTGGCTCCTGATTGGGTGGGTCAAGCACCCTTGTGAGTCACTGCTGGGCAGAGGCCTATATAAGAGCCAGGCCTAGAGCCCAGCTCCCAGAGTGGGGCTGGCAGAGGCAGCAGTTTGGGCAGCAGGCAAAGAAGGTGCCTCTCCCTTTTCTGCAGTGGTGTGTCCTTCCCTGGGGCATGGTCATGACATGCTGCAGAGCACATTCCCCAGTGGCTGTTGGAGGTGCTGCCTCAGCTGTGTGTGAGGCTTCAACCCAGACAGACCCTCAGACAGCAGATGCAGCTCTGCAGATGTCAGGCTGCAGGGAGTGCCTGGGGGCCTTTCTGTGAGGCCTGGGCTGACAGTCAGCTCTCCTGTGCAAGGTGTGCTGTGGTTGACCCTTTGTATTGCCAGATAAAGGAGCTGGGGGAGGAAGTGAGCAGGAAGTTAGCAGTCCCTCTTCTAACCTCAACCATTCTGTGATTCTGTGAAACCTCCTGTTGTCCCCTGTGTCACAGAGAACACCACTAAAAGTACAGGATACAATGAGTTCTTTCCCACGTCTTCTTCCGGAGCTGGGAAAGGAGTGTTTTTTCAGCCATGAAGCTTGGCAAGACGCGTCCACCAAAGGATGATCATCGGAAGCAAGGTAGGTGCTGGGAGGAGGTTGTTCCCTGATCCAGTACTGCTGTTCCAGGAAAGCCCCTGCTCCCATCCACTTACGGATGAGACCCCCCCCGGCTGCGCCCCGTAAGTGGCACACATCAATGCTGTTGGTAACTCAGGGATTAGACAGGGAGCATTTGGTGGACAGGGTGAAGGCTGGAGAGAGGGTCTGCATGGGGGAATCTGGGAAGCAGGGATAGATGGAGAGAGCCTTACACTGAAGGCTTTGCCAGATCTCACCCGCTTTGTGAGATCATGGTGAAACCTGGAAGTCAGGTGGGCAGTTTCTGGCTTATTTTAAGGATTACTTGCAAGTGTAAGAGCAAAAAGCGTGATTTAGCCCTTTCACTGCTTCTCTGTAATGCATGGAGACCCGCATGAATAGCGTTGCAGCAGCACAGTGAGAGGTAGGGCTCTGTTGCCTCAAGGTTGTCTGTTCCAAGGTCTCGATACCTGCTACAGTGCTGAAATGGGACACCTTTCTGGAAAGGCAGAAGGTGGTTAGCGATCGGAAATTTGTTGTTGTTTCCATTCGGCTCAAATTATGATGTTTCAGTGACAAAGAAATTGGGGAATGCCTTTTTGTGGAGGAAGACCAAATGTTGCTTTAGATATTCTTCATGGGCAAATCTTTGTTGTTGTTCAGCCAGCTTTTAAGAGAAGAAAGGAGGGATTTGGCCTGAGACACTATAGAGGTAGAGGCCTTGGCAGACTGTAGAGGCATAATACTGAAACCTTGGTGATCTTCCTGCCCTCCCCAGTGAAAGGGCGTTCTTCTTGTGGTGGAGACTTCACCTAAGGTGATGAGGAAAGCCATCTGGGATGCAAAGGCATGAAAAGGCTGTACTTCCAGATTGTGGAGTACATTCACATGTAGATTTACCAGTGGTGGGGGAACAGTTGCAACAACTGTTCATGTGGTCATTGCCTCACAGCTGTGTGTATCCTTCCTCCCCCTTTGCCCTCCACAGGGCGTAGTCCTCCCAGCATCCCTCCTGAGTGGTGGTCTGCTTCTTTCTGCCATCCCAGGCAGATTGCCAGTTCTGCTCGGGTCAAACAAACCCACTGAATCACTGCAAGCAGAGCTGGGAAGGTGCTGGTCTGTCCCTCCACCCACACGTGGCAGGATGGAATCTGCTTAGGTCCCTCAGTGGAAATGAGGACACTCTTTTCACACACAACTTGCTGCAGTGCCTCTCTCCACCTAGGAAAGCTTTTCCTAACATCCAGCCTAGATCCCCCTCACTTCAGCTGAGGCCCAAGGTTATTTCTGTATTATCTCACAGAACCGGGCCAGACTATGGTGAAGCAACTGATCCAAGTCTTGGATTAGCCACGAGGTAGGAAACCTGTTTCCCAAAAGCGATGTCTGTGCTCTATGCGTGGTTTTGGTAGTATTTCCCCCTGTGCCAACGAAACAAACCAGTGACCCTAAAGCAGCTCCCCACCTCCCTTCATCCTCAGCAGTGCATCACCTTATGGCAGTTAGAGCTGCAGCACATGTTCACATGCTCTTTTACCTCGTGAAGTCTGCATTGCTCATTTGTCGGATTTCAGTTTTCCAAAGCTTATTGCCTTCATGAAACTGTGCTGGCACACAGCACAGGTGGAATAATGTGTCACGCTACGCAAACCTCTTTTAAATCCATTTTAAACCAGGTTGTCTGTGACCTGACCAGGTGACCACTGTTCTTTGTATTTCCAGGAGAGGTTGATAGGATGTATTGGTTACCTTTCTCGGAGTCTTTAATTATCCACCGAGTGGAAACAACAAGAGACGTTCTTTTGTCTGTGTGCCTTTATGCAGAGGAACCTGCTGTTTTGGAAGCAGAAGACCTGGGCCGAAAAGCCATGAGACTAGGAGGTGGACTGGACCCAGACACAGTCTCCTTGGCTTCCGTCACGGCTGTAACCACCAATGTCTCCAACAAGAGGTGAAGGCCAGATGTGAGCTTGTGCAAGCCAGGAGGTGATGGCAAACTCTCAGACGTGCCTGCTCCCCAGAGCCATGTGTCCCCTGAGCTGAGCTATGCTGGAAATCACGTTGCCCCATGCAACCGTTTTCAGAAACGCTTGAACAAAGAATGTTTAGTGGCATTTCACAGCCCCTGAAGTTTATATTCCTCTCATGCCAAGGGAGCTGGCACTGTGAGGAGTAACCCTGGGAAATGCTCTGTCACAGTCTGCAGTGAGTTCCTCTGTTGTTTGACGGAGGTCTTTTTTCCTGCCCTTTGGAAGGTCCAAGCCTGATATCAAAATGGAGCCGAGTGCTGGGAGGCCGATGGATTATCAGGTAGGTGACAACGCTGTGCCCCCAACTTCAGCTCGGGGGGTTCAGAGCCCAGGGAGAGACCATTTCACAGGGAGTGTTTAAGGGGAGGAAGAGGCAAGTTGAGAACTTTTCTTTCACGCTTTCTTGGACCACAACTATCAGCAGAGTAGTTCCTTGAGGAGCTGAATCTCTTAGTTGAAGCCTTTGTCCCCGATGGCCTGTGGGACAGCTCTGGGACCAGGAGGAAGGACTGACAGTCACTTGAGCAGGCCTAGGCTTGCTGGAGTCCCACCGAGGCTGTGCCTCCTCCCCGTGCAGCAGGTTATGGACCTTGGCATGGCGTTGTTGGGAGCGAGTCCAGCGCGGGTTTCAATGTACTGCGCTCACAAAAGCAACTGACAATTTGTTTGTTAAGTCTGAAGGCTGGCTCACGTGTGAACGACTGTTTCAGGTACTGTTCCTGTGGGAGGATGACTTTCAAAAAGCTGGTATTTAAATGCTAGAGTGATAAGCTATATCTCAAGTAGTTAACTGGATTTGCTGTCCATTGTGACAAGCCCAGAAAGCCCAGCTTAATCAGGGTTTGAAGCAGGCAATCTCCAACACAGTTCTCTTAATTTCCAAAGGCTTTCAGTACCTGTTTTAGCGTTCCCAATTGACGAGGCCTGGCTGGCAGTACTCTTTGGATTTCCTCTGGTAGGTTGGTGCCTGGTTGCTGTTATCTTGTTCCTCTTCTCGTTTTCCCTGAGTCATGCTGATTCGGCAGCCGTTTACTTTTCTGTCCTTGCGTGTTAGTGCAGTAGCACGTTCCTAGGGATGTCTGGGAACAATGCCAATAATGATTTGTTGTTAAAGGTTTATTGTAGACCACATACGGCGTCCACTTCTAAATCCCACGAGAGACCAGTTGACATCAGAAGATGCAGTAGAGCAGTATGTGGAAGAGGTTTAATTATACGCATAAAAAGCCTAAAGCAAGTTGCGAGGACGACGAGGACTGAGTGTCCCTGGTTCGGGAATAGTATAATCGGAATGTAAGGAGAAGGAGGAAGGTGCAAGACGAATTATGTGCAAGACAGAGCAAGAGGTTCAGTTAATTGGCCAGTGCAAACAGGAGTATCACAAGGCTGCTCTTCATTGGGAATGGTGAGGGAACAGAGCGGTGACCTTAGCTGCTTACCTCCTCAGAAGGAGTCTGAGAGTATTCGCACCTACCTTGCTGCCCTTGAAATGAGGAAGGGATTTGAGCTGGGTTTGTTAAGCTGGTGCAGCTTTGGGTGAGGGGTAGGAGGTTGCATTTGCAGCTCAGCTCCTCTGCAGTAAGTCAGTTTGTGCAGCAATCAATGCCAGGCAGTCTTGTCCTCTTCTTTAGAGAGCTCAGCTGTCTTTTATCAGCTTCCTTTTATGAGCGGTTTACCCCTTGTATTTTTTAGCAGAAGCAAGTTAAGCCAGTTAGGGCATCAGTAGCAGAGTGTCTGCTCCCGCAGCTTAGCTAAATCTGTTCAACTTTGTGCCTTACGTGCTCTTGGAGCAGAAGAGCCATCTGAACGGACAGGGCTGCTCTGATGCTCCTACCTCCCATGCCATGCCGCAGCTCTCTCAGGCTTGTAGGAGCAGCCCTGTCTCTTTTGTGTGATGAAGAGAGACTACCCAGCTGCCACCCCGGCACTGAAAGCACCTTGGAGAGGAGAGCCAGGTGGAGACACAGTTTAGGGCAGCCAAGGTGGAGGTCCATGAATCTCTCTCCCCAGGTCAGCATCACAGTCATTGAGGCACGGCAGCTGGTTGGGCTCAACATGGACCCCGTGGCCTGTGTGGAGGTTGGAGATGAAAAGAAATGCACGTCCATGAAGGACTCGACTAATTGCCCTTACTACAATGAGGTGAGCTGGATTTTTCCTGAGGTGCTGCTCCAGGCTCGTTGCTCCTCAAGGCCTAGACTGCAGTTTGACAGCAAATGACATTTATTTGACTTTGTTTTTTTTTTCTTTTTCTTCTGTTAGTAAGTAAGATGGAGTAAGATGAAATCGCAAACCATGCAGAAGGAGGGATGAAACCTTGGCCCTCTGGTATTTTACAAAATGGTGACAAAGAACCAAAGCAAGACAAAACCCCTTACTTGATCAGTTTCAAATTAAATGATCCTGTGCCCACTTTCTGAGTCTTTCCAAGAAGTTAATGCTTTATTTTAGTTTCTCAGATCACTGATGCTGTCAGTTGTTGGGCTGACGTGGGTCCCTCTGCAGCTGTGACGTGAACTGCAAGCTGTTCCTCTGCCCAGACACGTCTCTGTTGGTGGGATATGGACCATAATATTGTCCTTCAATTCAGAAGGAGCCCATGCCTGCTTCCCTGCTTTCACGCATGCTCCTTCTCTTTCAGTGCTTTGTCTTTGATTTCCATGTTCCCCCAGATGTCGTGTTCGATAAGATCATCAAGCTGTCCGTAAGTGAGCATGGTTGTGTTGCCCTTTTCAGTGGGCTTTGGTGGAAACCAACCCATTTTACTTACTTGTTGGGATGGATTTAAGACCCTTGATGCGAGACCTCTGGCAGGAGCGGAGGTGCTCAGTCCCTCTCTCTGAGCCCTCATGTCCTACGAGCCTCACCTCCTTTGCAGACCCCTCCAGTCCCTCTGTCAGTGTCCTTATTGCTGCAGCCACACCCCCCTCCACTCGTGTTCCCTCTGTTGCTCTGTGGCTGCTCTCTGGTATTTCCTAGCTAGGCAAAACTAAGCCTGTCTCAGGATGTCTCTTTAGGCTTGGGGAGAAGCAAGAGCTTCCTGAGGCTGCCAGTGGATTCCCTGAAGCATGAGGGTGGGTACAGCTCTTGAGGAAATTCAGAAGTGTAAATAATGAGAGCAAAACAGAGGCTCCAGCTCTCCCCAGAGCCGCAAAGGAAGACTAGGAAGGAGATTTAGATACACAGATCAAAGCAGGCTGGCTAGGAGCATCCACATCTATCCCATGCATAGTCTGGCTGTGTAATTTCTCCCAGGAAGGGAATTAAAGCATAGATTTCAAGCATCTTTGAGACACTTCCTTGAGGAGAATGTCTCAGTGTTTGTTGCCATAGTGGCTGGAACACTGCATCTTGTTTCAAAGATGATTTTTTTTTTACTTTTTTTTTTCTGTTGAATCCAAATGTACGCTTGCTTGCAAGACTGCTAAACAAGAGCTGCCAACCACACTGTGCTTCACACAGCACAGTGAGTGATTATATCTCCTGCCCAAACTAAGCAAGATGCATCAAATCCTTTAATGTTTGACACTGAACCGTTCTAGAAACAGCCCTACCCCTCCCAGCATGGCTGGGCAGAAAAAAAGCTCTGACTTGTTCTCCCTCGCTTTTCAGGTGATCCACTCAAAATCTCTTGCGCAGTGGGACTTTGGTAGGCTCCTTCAAGGTGGATGTTGGAACTGTTTACACCCAGCCTGGTATGTCACCACAATTTGCAAGGGGTCATATAGATGCCTACCTTCACCATCAAACAAATGTCTTGGCAAGGTAGCCAGGCAGTCACTAGTTTCCTTTGGCAACACTTAGTCAACTTAATTTTAGTATCCCAGGTGCAAGCATGTCATCTAGGCTCCTTCTGCAGTCCGAAAAGAGCCCTCAGCCTCTCCAGAAGATGGTATATCCCATTCTAGGATAAGGCATAATGCACGCAGGTAGAATTGTCCTCAGATGTGCCATTCTCTCTCCACTGACCTCCTAAGAAGCTTAGCTAGCTTGCTTAGGCAAGATGTTGACCTTTCCGAGAGCTGAAGGTCTAGCCCTGTGTGGCTGGCCTTTAGACCAAGACAGGAAGATGCCCAGTGTGCAAAGAAAGAGAGGTTAATTAGAGCTTCTGTGAGAATGTCATGTTGCTCACTGATGCTACAGCCTGCCTTGACTTAGCACAGAGGGGCCCAATGAGTGCTACTAAAATCCACTGTGCTATCGTGGGCTTTGTTTAGAGGACCTCTGTTTCAGGGAAGCCTGTTTTATAGAACCATAAAAGAAATGTGGAAGCTTTCAGCATCCTGCACTCGCTGTGCGCAGCGAAAGCAGGCATGGTTGGGATTAGTATAAAGGAGGTCCAGAAGGGTCCCTGGAGAGGTCATTCAGTCCATACCCTTGCTCTTGGGAAGGATCAGCCCTACTCCGTGACAGGCTCCCTGCTGAGCTTCTGCCTGAAAAGTCACTGAATCAGTGAATCGTCTTGAACGTGTCTGGCAGACTGATGAAGCAAACCCATCTGCAGGAGAGGAGACTAAGAAATGCCTGCTCTGTACAGAAGAGCATGGCTCCTTGGAGGGCCCAGGGCTTGCAGCATGCCAGCGTAAGGAAGACCTGAAACTTCCCTTTAGAGAAGAGACATCCAGAATCACTGGGATTTTATCTTAGCTTATGCATCAGGCCTTTTTGTAGCACTCTGCCCCTCTGAAGAGTCCTGAGAGCTAAGTTTCCATTTCAGGGGTGCTCAGCAAACGATGCTGGAAGGGATCTGAAGAGAGCATCTCTTCTGATGCACTCCACAGAAGGATGAGATCTTTCTCGCCCATCTAAGAGGCACCAGGCCTTAAAAATGTCCAGTGATGGAAACTCCACACCTCTACAGGCAGTTTATCCCATTGCTTCTCTGTCTCCAACATTGGGCAGATCCTCCCAATGGATTTTCAGGGGGTTCTGTCTGGAATTCCTCACACCTGGAGAGGTCTCTTTATGCATGCATGCAGGCTTCTGCAGTCAAGTGGACAGACATGCCCAGTGCTCGCAGTAATTCCTGTAATTGTGATAAATGTCTGTCTTGTTCCTTGGCTTTCAGAGCACCAGTTCTATCGCAAACGGGCCATCCTTTCTGACCCTGAGGGTCGGTCTCACTGCTGGACTTAAAGGTTATCTGGAGGGTGCCGTTGCCGTGGTAGGGAAAGGGGACAACATCAAGACACCACACAAAGCCAATGAGACAGATGAGGATGATATTGAGGGGTAAGGATTTGTGGAGCCAGTTTCCTGTATCCTTCCTTGGGAATGAGCTATGAGCTTTTCGTGTCACTTTATTTTGGATTATTCAGTAAGGACAGCATCCCTTCCCAATTAGGCTGACAGCCCCTCTAGTAGTTGTGCACTGCAATCAGAAGTGCCAACTAGATTGTTTCTTGGAAAGAGGAGAGTTGCTAGATTACTGATGCAAATCCTGGTCACATCACTACAGACCAGTCCTTTATATCAGTTCAGACCCTCTGCTGCTGGTTGTTCACTTGTGCATACCAGCACCAGCCTGATGTGAACCAACATGATGTCCGTACTTTTTAGCTGTTGCTCCAGTTGGCCGTTGAATGGGAGCCACAGAAGTGAGGTTGAAGGGAAGATGGGAAATGATGGCTGAGGTCTCCCTACCCGCTGTAAGGACAGGGAGGGCACCAAGGGGCTTAAAGCAGCATGTGAACTCTTTTGGACTATTGTTCCATGCTGTAGTCATGCTCTTATCCCACTTTATCGTGGACAAAGTTCCTTTAGAACTGTTGTTCACAGCATCCTCTGTAGCTCTCGGGGAAGAGAGAAGAAGCAAGACCTGCCACGAGAAGCCATTTCATGGAGCTCAAGTTTCCTTCCAGTATAACCACCCCAGTTCTCCTTATACCCTGGCAGGGTATGAGGGCCTTTTCCAAAGGTAAAGGCCCTTCTAACATCCCATTCATCTGGGCTGCTGCAGATGTCTAAACTAGGTAGAGATTAGTCTTCCCCTCGGCTCCACTGCTGATAATGATTATATCCCTTTAGAAAGATGCAGGTTGTCTCTGAGGCACCTCAATGTGTTGCCATAAGGTTCCCTTATGAAACCGCCCTTCCCTGTCCTGAATCAGGAGGGTGGGCAGGAATAGGACTATGATAAAATATAGGGCTGCAGAAATGGCTACCTTTCCACCTCCTCACAGCCTGTGCTCCACAAGTGGGGCAGCTTCTCCCTCTTCTGCAAGTCTCTCCTGACAAACCTGCCAGGCCCAGGAGCTGTTTTGAGTCCTGTTTTCTGATGTTGCAGGAACCTCCTCCTTCCAGATGGGGTCCCTCCGGAGCGGCAATGGGCTCGTTTCTACCTAAAGATCTATTGAGCTGAGGGGCTGCCCCGTATGAACACCAGCCTCGTGGCCAATGTGAAGAAGGCTCTCATTGGGGAGAGCAAGGACTTGGTGGACCCCGATGTGGAGGTGTTCTTTGCAGGGCAGAAGGTGGGTGAGCTGCTTGCTATACCTTTGTGACATGATAACGTGAGCAGGGCTAGCCATTGTGCAGGTTTGGGACTACGTGGCCAAGGATGATCTCAGCTGTCCTGGCATGTAGATGCTGACCTGTGTGACAAAGCTGCTTGTTTGTCCTGTGCCACGTTCCCTTCTCTTGCCCAGACTACGAGGGGGTTGCATCAGTCTGCAGTCTCCAGCAGTCTCTATTTGGGAGAAGAAAGTCCCGAGCAGAACACATGTTGCTATCATGGTCATTAGCAGGGGAGGAGTTGAGGTCTGAAAGAAGGTGGGTGGCTTGTGGGCTCAGACCCTTGTGAAACATGTGCTTTCTCCTCCCACTTGGCAGGGGAAGACATCTGTGCGGAAGAGCAGCTACGAGCCCCTCTGGAATGAGCAAATAGTCTTCACAGGAATGTTCCCCCCATTGTGCAAGAGGATAAAGATCCAGGTCCGAGACTCTGACGAAGTCCATGATGTGGCCATTGGGACCCATTTCATTGATTGGCGGGAGGTCTCTAACGAAGGAGACAAAGGTAAAGCTAATATGAGGGGAGGACTGAGACACCCTCTTCATGGTAGAGAGAGAGGCTTCCCTTTGGCAGAGAGTTAGCAAAATAGCCCAGGCTCCTTCCCCAGCCCTGGAGACAGCTGCTCCTTGGTGGCCAGTAGGAGAGACCTTTATTCCCTGCAGTGGTTTTCTGAGATCACTGGGCACCCATTCCCTGAAAACCAAGTCCCATAACATGCCTCCAGTCAGAAACTTGAAAGAAAAGACACCCAAGAGCAACTGGCCCTTCCAGAAAATTCATGGCCGTGAATGGATGAATATGTGACAGGCTCTCATGTTCACACAGACACACATGCACACACGAATGCACACACATGCACAAATGCACTAGCGCACATGTGGACAGGACCAATGTAAAAGCAGAGAGGGCTCTACGAAGGTGGCTAATGAGGGTTTCTCCTCTCTGTTGCCTCATGCTGGGTGGCTTGCCCAACGGAGTAGTTGTGTGTGTCTTTGGCGTGGTGAGCTGCACAATCCCCCTCACTGCTGTCACCACAAAATCATCTCCATGTATTGTTGCATGTGTGTATTTTCCATGTGCGCGCACGCACACACGCATGCTCAATCCTGTACTACCCTACCCAGAGCAGGGAAGTGATGCCATTCCATGAGCCAGCTTGAGCCCTGAGACAAAGCCATGCCCTCCTTCTTGCACATCCAGATGTGTGTCTGGTCTCCTGCAGGCTTCCTGCCCACCTTTGGCCGTGCCTGGGTGAACATGTACGGCTCCACTCGGAACTACACCCTGATGGATGAGCACCAAGATCTGAATGAGGGTCTGGGTGAAGGCATCTCTTTCCGGGCCAGGCTTTTGATAAGCCTTGCTGTGGAGATCTTGGAGATGAGTTGCTGATGTGAGTCTTCCCTGACCCTTTGGTTGCCAGTGACAAGTGCTGGGTGTTAGTGATAGTTTGCTCAGTCCCCTTGGTAGTTATGTCTGGTCTCATAGACTGAGGATTTTATTTGGTGTTGCACTAAAAGCACTGGATCCCCCAGCGCAACAACAAATCTTGCAAAGATTTTTCAGGTTTTATGGTCATTCAAAAAGAACGTGCAGTGAGCCTAGACACCGAGTTCAGCCAGACACCTATCTCTTAGAAGGCTTGAGCAGAGGGAGAGAAAACCCTCGTAGTCTCCATGAAAACCTAGACAGTGGCACGTCCCCTTCATAGAGCCCGTGTAGGTGTTCAAGGTGCCGAATGTGGCCTTCTGGGACCCCCTGCCCTGTGGCTTGTTCTCCTAAGGGTCCATCCAGCTGACCTTAACCTTGTATCCTACTTGCCTGTTTTTTTTCCTGCAGAACTGTCCTGGGAAAATGGAGGAGTTCTTTCTCTTTGGAGTCTTCCTGGAAGCTACCGTGATGGACAGGAAGATTGGTGACAAACCCATCAACTCTGAGGTCACAATAGGTTGGTGGTTTTCTGAGGAGGTTGGTTTTGAAACATGCCCGGCAGAGACTGCAGGAGCCAAGGCCAAAAGCAGGCTGTTTACCCCCTCTTTTCATGCTAACATTTGACAGAGCATCCGAGGCTCTCAGTTTAGGAAGAAGGTGATGGCTACTTCATTGGCACAAGCCGTGTGTGTCCCCAGATGAGCTCTTTGCTGCGTGATCTCCTGTCAGCAGTGGATCTGCTCCATCTCTCAGTTGAGAGCACCTGGCTTTGCGTTTCCAGAGGTTAACCACCAAAGGAAGGATGTATGTTTCTAGTGGCTTGGAAGGGGGCATGAGTAGAGGACAGATTTCTGTTGTTAGTTTGTAATCCCTGGTCAGGGTTTCAGAAAGCTGAACTCCACTGTCCCCCATGGTTCCTGCAGAGGAAGTTGCTCCCCAGCCTGAATTAAAGGCAGGTGACTGAGCCTGTTTAACCCCAGTGTGAGTTATAGCCCCGTGACTTCTTTCCTGAGGTAACAATCTGGTTCCCGTAGATGGCATGGCCAAGCCTACCTTGCGGAGGAAGAAAGATGGAGGGGATGGGGACGAAGCAGAGTCTGAGCTGCTGCAGAACTCAAGTGAGGAAGACTGTGATGAGGATGGAGAGCTGGTCTCCCTTTGCTCATCTCAACCCATGAAACCCCTGGTCACAGACAGGTAAGTGTGCCCTCCTGGCCACCAGAGGGCGGCCTTGCTGGGCATGGCAAGGGGAAAATGAGGGAAGGGACATTGCAGTGTTGTAGTGAGGTAGGAGGGGTCTGTCTCCTGCCAGCAGCTGGGAAACAGAGAGGCAGTGTGCTCCCTTGCCTTGCAGGAGAGGGAATTAGCATCTGGTTTCTGAACGGTCTGTAGGCTGATGGGAGCAGCAGACCTAAAAGCTCGTGGGGAGAGATGTGACTTAGTTCCTTGCCCGAAGGTGTTGGCCTGTGTGCCAGGTATCTGAGCTCCCCCGAGAGTCAGCAGAGATGGAGTCAGTGCAGTCCCAGGAACCTGGAGAGTCATTCAGCCAGCCAGCCCTAGGAGCAGCAGCAGCCGCCACTAGCTCTCTGTGCCCTGTGAAGGGAGCTTAGCTAAGTGCTTGTAGAGACCCCATCTTGGGTATTACAGCTAAGAAGAGCTGAACACCCACCGCCATTGCCTACAGTGCTGAGCACTCTTGTCGATTGCCTGTTGTCTCATAAAGGTTGAGTTGACCTCTCAGCCTACCCTACAGAGGGCCTCTCTCATCTACGCAGCCAGTTATGTGCCCAGCGCTCCTAGCTATCCACACCTTTAACGCTCTACCTCTGTGGCAAGTTAGGGGAAAGTTAACCAGTGGATTCAAAAATCATTGGTTGGCATTAAAAAAAGCAGATGGACTGCTGCACATGCAAGTTTCAGACATTCAGAAAACCAGCCTAAAAGACAGGTCCCTGCCTAGGACCCTTTGATGCCACAGCAAATGTGTGAATGCACAAACGCACTTCTGCCCATCAGGGAGGAAAGAGGGAGGGAGGTGCCTGGGCTTTGCGTCTTTGATTTCTCTAGCTGCCTGACATGTGAAAGCATCCTGGAGACCGTTTAGAGATTGGCAAAAAGTCTACCTTGAAATAAGGCATAGATTTCAGTAATTAAGGTAATTTGTTCTGGGGCAAGGTGCATTTGGAATCACTTGGGATCTGAAAAGCTAGCCGAGGTCACAAACACAGAGAGGGGAGGATGCAGAAACTGCTGGAGGAAGTTCATGAGGATGGGTTAGCAGGAGTTTGGGGTAAAAGTCTTAATTCTTTCAGTGTCTAGATTTGTAGCTTCTCTCTCTCTTTTGGTCAGTCTGTCTATTCCCATTCCCTCTAACTATTGGCATGCCTCGTTCTCGTGTGTCAGTGTCAGAGAATCAGGATATGGGGAAAGTAGATCCTATTCCTGGGACTGCCAAAACTGGTGAGTTTCACTGGGCAGATGAGTTCTGTTCTCTCTGCTTCAGGTTCTCCCTCTGTAGAATTGAGGCAATTCTTTGCGATGTGCAGGTAGAAATTACCCTAACAGACAGGTGATCCAGACAGCTGCAAATGTGAGTCTACTCGATGCTTTCTACCTGTGACGTGCCACTAGTGGGGCGTCCGGGATTCTTTTGTATTCTGGGGTTAGTTGCACTGAACTGGAGAGATGGTTCTTTGTCAGATGTAAGAATGTATTAGATCTAAGCGGTTCTGCACGTATGACGGACACTGGACAACACTAAACCATGACCAGCAGACAATCTACAAGTATAACAAAGCTAAGAAGTATAGTAAGGAATCCAAAACCCCCACGTATCAGAGCTCTATGGTTAAGCCACGGAAGCCCAGTACAATGACTGCTCTCGGATGCACGGTATAATGACCGCTCTCGCCCTTTCCTTGTCCTTATGGGCCAGCCCTGCGGTATAGTTTTCCCCGGCTTGTTCTCACCACGCTCGAGCTGCGCCAAGAGGATTCAGGTTCTCTCTGGCAGTTGGCATCAGGGGCGTCCCCGCTGATGGGTGGGTTGTGGCGTCTGCAGGCCAGCTGACGGTGAGTCCGAGTCCACACAGAGGTATGTGGCTTGCTGTCTTTTATCCTTCCCGGGCTTAGTTCATTGATCAGTGCCAGACCATAGCTGGACAATGGAACGGATGGTCTTAGGTGATAACAGTAGGGATGCCAACAGGATGCTTATCAGTATATTCAGCATGCACACTGATAGCTGTTTAACAGTTGCACAGTCAGCAGCTATCAGTGCGCACAGTCAGCAGCTATCAGTGCGCAATTCCAAGGTATCCAGATGCTTAGAGTGTGAGTCTGCGGTGTCCCTTCTCCTTTGCTGACTAGGTTTGCTCTGCACTCATGCTGTGCACTCATGAGGCTACGGCACCCCCACAGTGTGGTGGCTCTGGCCGTGGTGCACCCGGGGTTCCTAAACTCTTGGGGAGCACCCTAGAGCAAACCCCTCTTCTAGGGGCTGCACCATCCTGAGTCCCACACTTGCCTGTGTGGCGCCTATCACTACCGCAAGCACCTGGAGCTTCAGAAGGCTTTTCAGAAAGCCCAGAAGCAAATGGGATCAGGACCCGGGTCTTGGTGTGTCTAGGCTGCATGCCATCCCTGGCCAAGATTTGAATACAAAGGACTTGTACTCAGGAAGGCTAATCGGATTTAACCTGAGGAGATGTATTGGAAGTGGATTATTGTAACTATTATACCAGCAGATAGATGTTGCTAATCAAAATTAACTGACTGACTTAATTCAACTGGGAAATGGAAGAGACTAACCTGAATCAAGGCTGTTTGCATTCTAGATAGAACTGTCTGCCTGGGGTTGCTGCACTTGTTAAGCAGCCCATTGGGAAGGTGAATGCAGAAGGGAGATGGAAAGCACAGATGTTTTACAGAGTGTATTCCCCTGGGCTTTGCTTTTCCTACTGCCTTATCAGAGCACAGGGAGTTTCCCCATCAACTGTGGGACTCTGCTGACATCTTCTGGCTAAAAATAACCCAGATAGCTTCACAAGATGAAGTGAAGCTGTTTTGTAACCTAAGGGTGATTCCAGTTGCAGCAGGATCTGCAGTGGCTTTATCCAGGGTGAATCCTGGCTCACAGTGGATGCTCAGGCTGCCTTGGGCAAACCAGAAGCATGAACCTGTTCTGCAGGGCATGCCTGCGATCCTGGCTCTTCCCCCCCCCCCTTTTCTGTGCCATGACTATTGTCTCTCCATGCCACGTCCATCCCACAGACGAATGGAAATCTGGCAGCTCTGCAAACAGCAGAGACCTCTGCCTGTTGTGAAGGCCAGGGGGGTCTATAAGAAATGCTCGCTGGCTTTCAGAATAGGGTGTTAGTGCTTTGGTTTCACTTGTGCTCGCTCATGGTGTCTGCCTGCATGCGCTGTCACACTGGAGCACCTGGCCAATGCATGCAGCCCCAACCCTCCCTGGGCAGAGGCAGGGGTTAACCCAGGCAGGGCATGCCTGGGGGCAGTTTGGGTGGGCCTTGGCTGGGAGGGGAAAGTTTCCCCCAGGCATGGCTGGCCTAGCTGTGGGCTTGGGTGGGGACCGGTCTGGTGCTAGGAATCACAGAATGGTTGTGGTTGGAAGGGACCTCTGGGGATCATCTAGTCCAACCCCCACCTCCGCTCAACCAGGGTCACCTACAACATTTTTCCCAGGACTGTGTCCAGATGCTTTTGAATATCTGCAGTCTGTCTGGGCAACCTGGTCCCGTGCTCTGTCACCCTCACAGTCAACAAGTTTTTCTTCCTATTCATATGGAAGTTCCTGTGCTCCAGTTTGTGCCCGTTGCCTCTCGTCCTGTCGCTGGGCACCACGCAGAAGAGTCTGGCCTCATCCTCTTGACGCCCTCCCTTCAGATACTTGTCCACATTGATGAGATTCCCCCTCAATTTTTTCTTCTGCAGGCTGAAGAGTCCCAGCTCCCTTAGCCTTTCCTCCTAGGGGAGATGCTCCAGTCCCTTCATCGTAGTGGCCCTTTGCTGGACTCACTCCAGGAGCTCCATGTCTCTCTTGTATTGGGGAGCCCAGATGTGGACACAGTACTCCAGATGCGGAAGGGTGCTAGGAGAGATGGAGTCTCTGTCCTTGAACGTGCAATTCATATATGCTACTCCCAGCGCCTTTCCTCTTGGCCTGACTTCATGTATATCCATTTCCCCATCCCAGCGCTCTGACATGCTGGGAGAGGTGGGGGGCAATGGCCATTCCTGTCTGGGAGTGGTCCTACCACAGAACATCCTTCTGCTTCCTGTTGCAGGAACTGCTTCCACGTGCCATACTTTGAGAAGAAGGCCTGCAGGTACATCAAGAGCTGGTGGCCAGACCAGCGCCGGAGACTGTATAATGCCACCATCATGGACAAGATTGCAGACAAGGTGGCCAGTATGTGCTGGGGATGGAGCTGGCTCAGGGGATGGGGTAGGCCATTCCTGGCACATCCCGGCTCCCTGCATGTCTCTGCAGCTTGTTACAAAGCAGGGCCAGACCATTGCAGAGAGCCTTTATCAAACTCATGCCAGGAAAGAGGAAGCTCCGCAATACTAAACGCTCCACAGAATGAATGGCCAAACCCTGGGGGTTGAATGAATTTTGGTGTGGGTCAGACCCAGAGTGTCCCCCGGAAGGCTGAAGGAAGGTGGGAGACTTTACCTGCCTGGACTCCTGGAGTGAGCCCCTTTTGTGGCAGAGCCTCCTTTGTAGCCTGAACTGATTGCTGAGGAGCCTTTGTGATGCCTGCAGGTGGAGAGAGGTGAAATTCACATCAACTGAAGCCAGCCTCCCCCAGCCAAACATGTGCCAGAGCTGAGCTCTGTGGCAGGAAAGTCTGGGGAAGAAGCAGGTGTGTGCTATTGGCAGTGCCAGGGCTGCTCTTCATGGAGTGGCTGTGGTGCTAAACCTCAGCCTGCTGTGGGGCTCTGCTCCACTGCCCCCTTCACTGCTTCCCCCCCATTGCCATTCCAGGAGGAAGGCCTCAGTGATGTGCAGGAAACGATCAAGACGGAGAAGCCACAGCTGGAGCGCTGGCTCCGAGGGGTCCTGGAGGAGCTGAGCAGTGGGTGCTTGTGAGTAAAAGACTAGCAAAAGCTGCCCACCAAGGACCTGTGCTCTCAGCCGGGATATGGGCAAGATCATGGGACTGAGAGCATGAGCTCCCCTTGCGTTATGCTCCGAGATGACAGGCAATCATTTTCTTGGCTTAGCACACCACCATATTGATTGCCTTCTGCCTTGGAGCATGGGCAAGGTGGTACTCGCCTCTGAACTCCAAAGACCCCCAGCCAGTGATGAAAGCCACACAGACTCAGTCTTGTGGCCTCCACAGACTAGTGCCTGAGCAGTACCTTCTCCTCATGCACGTCATTGAGTGCTGGGTGTAAATAGGCCACTTGGCTGCAATTGCAGCGCACACTGAAAGAACAAGGGCGCTTCCGTGTAGGCAAGTGCCCTACTGCTAGCAGAGATCCAGCCTGGCAAGGCTGCTTGCAGAGAGCCAGCAGGCTCTCGCAGGATTCATGCTGACGAGCTTTTCCATCAGGCGCTTTGTGACCTTAGCTGACAAGGACCGGCACCACTCTTCCCGCACGAGGCTGGATCGAGAAAGACTCGAGTCCTGCATGAGGGAGCTGGTAAGTGTGATTCAGCTGGGGAGGAAGATTCGGGAATGGGGCTGGTCCCCATCAATCACAGAATCACAGAATCGTTTAGGTTGGAAGGGACCTCTGGAGATCATCTAGTCCAACCTCCCTGCTCAAGCAGGGTCACCTAGAGCATATTGCCCAGGATCACATCCAGACGGCTTTTGAATATCTCCAGCGAAGGAGACTCCACCACCTCTCTGGGCAACCTGTTCCAATGCTCTGTCACCCTCACAGTGAAGAAGTTTTTCCTCAGGTTCAGATGGAACTTCCTGTGGTTCAGTTTCTGCCCGTTGCCTCTTGTCCTGTTGCTGGGCACCACGGAGAAGAGGCTGGCCTCATCCTCTTGACACTCCCCCTTCAGATACTTGTACACGTTGATGAGATCTCCTCTCAATCTTCTCTTCTCCAGGCTGAACAGGCCCAGCTCTTGCAATCTTTCTTCATAGGAGAGATGCTCCAGCCCTCTAATCATCTTGGTAGCCCTCCGCTGGACTCTCTCCAGGAGTGCCATGTCTCTCTTGTACTGGGGAGCCCAGAACTGGACACAGTACTCCAGGTGAGGCCTCCCCAGGGCTGAGGCGAGGGGCAGGATCACCTCCCTCGTCCTGCTGGCAACACTCTGCCTAATGCACCCCAGGAGACCATTGGCCTTCTTGGCCACAAGGGCACACTGCTGGCTCATGTTTAACTTGTTGTCCACCAGCACTCCCAGGTCCTTCTCGGCAGAGCTACTTTCCAACAGGTCAGTCCCCAGCCTGTACTGGTGCATGGGATTATTCCTGCCTAGGTGCAGGACCTTGCACTTGCCTTTGTTGAACTTCATGAGGTTCCTCTCCGCCCACCTCTCCAGCCTGTCCAGGTCCCTCTGAATGGCAGCACAGTCTTCTGGTGTGTTAGCCTCTCCCCCCAGTTTAGTATCATCAGCAAACTTGCTGAGGGTGCACTCTGTCCCTTCTTCCAGGTCATTGATGAATATATTGAACAAGACTGGGCCCAGGACTGACCCCTGGGGGACACCACTAGCCACAGGCCTCCAACTTGACTCTGCGCCATTCACCACAACCCTCTGTGCTCGGCCATCCAGCCAGTTCTCAACCCACCTCACCGTCCACTCATCTAGCCCACACTTCCTGAGCTTACCTAGGAGGATGTGATGGGAGACAGTGTCCAAAGCCTTGCTGAAGTCCAGGTAGACAACATCCACTGCTCTGCCCTCATCTACCCAGCCAGTCATTCCGTCATAGAAGGCTATCAGATTGGTCAAGCATGATTTCCCTTTGGTGAATCCATGCTGACTACTCCTGATCACCTTCTTGTCCTCCAGATGCTTAGTGATGACCTTCAGGAGGAGCTGTTCCATCACCTTTCCCGGGATGGAGGTGAGGCTGACAGGCCTGTAGTTCCCTGGCTCCTCCTTCTTGCCCTTTTTGAAGACTGGCGTGACATTGGCTTTCTTCCAGGCCTCAGGCACCTCTCCTGATTGCCATGACCTTTCAAAGATGATGGAGAGTGGCCTAGCGATAACATCCGCCAGCTCCCTCAGCACTCGTGGGTGCATCCCATCGGGGCCCATGGATTTATGGATGTCAAGTTTGGACAAAAGATCTCTAACCTGATCTTCCTCCACCAAGGGAGAGTCTTCCTTTCTCCAGCCTTCCTCTCTTGTCTCCAAGGTCTGGAATTCCTCAGGACTGGCCTTAGCAGTGAAGACTGAAACAAAGGCAGCATTCAATAACTCTGCCTTCTCTGTATCTTTTGTCACCAGGGCACCTGCCCCATTCAGCAGCGGGCCCACGTTTTCCCTAGTCTTCCTTTTGCTATTGATGTATTTGAAGAAGGCCTTCTTGTTGTCCTTGACATCCCTTGCCAGATTTAATTCCAACTGGGCCTTAGCCTTTCTTGTCGCATCCCTGCACGCTCTGACAACGTCCCTGTATTCCTCCCAAGTGGCCTGTCCCCTTTTCCACATTCTGTACACTTCCTTCTTCTGTTGGAGTTTGGCCAGGAGTTCCTTGCTCATCCATGCAGGTCTCCTGCCCGCTTTGCTGGACTCCTTCCTCAGAGGGATGCACTGATCCTGAGCCTGGAGGAAGTGACGCTTGAATATTAACCAGCTTTCTTGGACCCCTCTTCCTTCTAGGGCCCTACCCCAGGAGATTCCCCTAAGTAGGTCCCCGAAGAGGCCAAAGTCAGCTCTCCTGAAGTCCAGCGTTGCAATCCTACTCATTGCCCTGCTCCCTCCTCGCAGGATCCTGAACTCCACCATCTCATGGTCATTGCAGCCAAGGCTGCCTCCAACCTTCACATCTCCAACTAGACCTTCTTTGTTCGTTAGTACAAGGTCTAGCATTGCACCTCTCCTCGTTGGCGTCTCCACCACCTGAGTCAAGAAATTATCATCAATGCTTTGCAGGAACCTCTTTGACTGTTTGTGCCTAGCTGTGCTCTCTTCCCAACAGATGTCAGGGTGGTTGAAGTCTCCCATGAGAACCAGGGCCTGTGATCGTGAGGCTTCTTCCAGCTGTCTGTAGAAGGCCTCATCTATGGCTTCCTCCTGATCAGGTGGCCTGTAGTAGACCCCCACAACAGTGTCACCCATGTTACCCTGCCCTTTCATCCTTACCCATAGGCTCTCAACTTGCTCTTCATCCACCCTGAGGCAGAGCTCCATACATTCTAGTTGCTCCCTCACATAAAGAGCAACTCCACCACCTCGCCTTCCTGGCCTGTCTTTCCTAAAAAGCACATAGCCATCCATGACCGCATCCCAGTCATGTGAACTATCCCACCATGTCTCTGCAACCGCAATGAGATCATGGCCCTGCGACCGCACACAGATCTCTAACTCTTCCTGCTTATTCCCCATGCTGCGTGCATTGGTATACAGGCATTTGAGAGAGCCAGTCAAGCACGCAGGCTTCCCAGAAGAGGTGCAAGAGGATCCTCCATAGCCACATTGCATGCTGTCTCCCCTGGTTGTATGCACCCGCTGGAGGCATCCTGACTTGAGCGGTGTTTTACTGACTCCCCTGCCACTATACCACTCCCCTTCCCCCATCTTGCCTAGTTTAAGGCCCTCCGTACCAGGCTGGCCAATCTGTTGGCAAAGACGCGCGTGCCCCGCTTGGTAAGGTGGATCCCATCACTCCCTATCAGCTGTTGATCTTCAAACAGGGTCCCATGGTCATAGAAACCAAAGCCCTGTTGCCAACACCAGCGGCGCAGCCAGCTGTTAACTTGGACAACTCGTCTACTCCTCCTCCTGTCCTTTCCCCTCACAGGCAAGATTGAGGAGAAAACAACCTGGGCTCCCAGACCCTTGACCATCATTCCCAGAGCTCTGAAGTCCCGTTTGATGGTTTCCAGTTTGCCTTTCGTGTCATTAGCACCCACATGGAAGATCAGCAGAGGGTAGTAGTCCGACGCGTGGACAAGCCTTGGCAGTCTTTCCACGACATCTCTTATTCGAGCCCCTGGCAGGCAGCAAACCTCTCTGGACAAGAGGTCAGGTCGGCAGATAGGTGCCTCTGTCCCCTGCAGCAGGGAGTCACCCACAACAATCACTCGCCGTTTCTTCCGGGGGTTCCTGCACGGCACAGGGTCTGCCAGGCCAGTTGCCTCCCTTGGAGCCATGCCCAGCTCCTCCTCGGGTTGGAGGGCGCTAAACTTCTTCTTCAAGGGTAAGTCTTGAGGAGGAGCAAGAGCCTTTCTCTTTCTACGAGAGGTCACCAGCTTCCAGCCCTCTTCAACAGCGTTATGATGCACCTTTACACATGGTGCTGAGCCCTCTGACACCTCCGCTGCAGTGGGGACAGGGGACTCCCGGAGCTGAACAGTCTCCGAGAACGCCCTGTCAATCTCCCGCTCATCCTCTTGGATGCTATGCAGCCTACTAACCTCCTCCTGTAACTCCTTTATCTGGTGACGCAACTGGTCAACCACAGCACACCTCACACAGGAGAGCTGTCTGTCAGCCCAGGCCCCAATGTGGTGGGGAACCTTGGTCCTTAGGGGTCTTGACTTCCAGTCTCTGCGGATTGGTGGTTTGAGGTTTATTGCTAAAGAGGGGGACCCAAGAGCACTTCCTGTCTTGCACAGGTCCCACATGACCCTTGGGTCCACACCACTACGTCCCCTCCATCACGCTCTGCTTTTCATTGGGAAGAAATCCCGGAGTGCAGAAAAGGAGTCGCTTTATTGTCAAAGAGTTCAGGAGAGGGGAAAGCAGGAATGTGGGGGACTCTGCCGAGTATAGATGCTGCAGGGCTAGCTCTAGCCTGGGTATTTGGAGCTGGTAGGCCAACGTATTGGAAAGGAGCTGTACAAAGACCAAGTGGTTTATCCAGCTGACGCAATGAAGCTTCATTAGCCAGCTGCATACAACAGAGTGATGAATGTGACCTGTGGAAGCCTCTATGTCCCCTCTTCTGAACTGCCAGATGCTGATTTGTAGTGGAGTCAGGGAAAGGGGAGAGACCATGCTTAAGACAAGGCTTGAAGCCACTGCAAAATGCCATAAACACAACTGACACCTCTCTGTCCCATGGCACGTCCTGCTGGGGCAGAAACCTCTGTGCTGTGGACCCTTCCTATATCCTGCTGAGGTTAACAAAGGGGCGCCAGAAGTACCATCATCTGGATGCACATGGCAGGACTAAGGCATTTGTGTCCTCACCACGCCTTCCTAAACGCAGGGAGACCTGTCTGGCTGCTTTTGCCTTCTCTGTGCTCCATTGTGCTCTCATTCACAATGTGTCCTGGGCTCCCTTTTAATCACAGGAAAATGTGGGGCAGCAAGCCACGACTCTGCGCTCGCAGGTGAAGAACACCACCATGAAAGACAAGGTGAAGCTGGTGCAAAACTTCCTCCAGAAACTCTGGTTGTTAGCTGATGAGGTGAGTTGCCCTCCACAGGGAGAGTGCCTGTTAGCTGGGTCAGCTTATGGGCAAATCCTGCGTGCAGGAGAGTTCCCTGGTGACACAGGTCTTCTGCAAGGAGCCAGTCCAAGAAGACAAGACCTTTGTTGGGCTCTGCTCCTTTTCTAAAGGACCTGTATGCTCCTCCTGTGTCAAGACAAGTGCTTAGACCTCTCTTCAGACCACCTAATAGAAGTGCTCAGCCAAGGCAGCATGACCACTTCCCTCCACTGACTACACCAGTTATATCTCGTGTGCTAATTAACCAGTCTGTGGTGGGAACTGAGGCCTGGCTGTCCATCCTGGTGCACCGTGAGCCCAAGCCAAAATGCCCAGCCCTAACCCGTCCGCAGGTGAGGCCAGGCTTAGCCCTGGACAGGGCATCCCTGGAGCCGGTTGGATGGGACCCCTTGAGGTGGGGGCGTTTCCCAGCCTGGCCCAGGGCCTGAGGCAGGGCCCTGGCCTGAAATAGGTCACCAGTATACTTTTCACCATCTGGCAACTTTGTGTAGTCTGTCTATAAACTGCCCCGTGCCTCCCAGGTTTGCCTATACGCTCCTGGATTGGGAAGGATGAGCATTAATATAAGTTGAAGAGCCCTTCCCAGACAGTAACAGAACTGGGTCCTCTTGCAGTTGAGCTAGAGAATGGTTTTGCCTGCCTTGAGCCGTGACAAGGCCGTGCAATTCCCCAGGAGAGCAGCCCCCAGAAGGTGGCAAATGTCCACCCAATATTCAAGTGAGCAGCCTGCAGCCATCTCTGATTTTTGCTAATTAGAGAAAAATGTTAAGTAGGTAGCTCTTTGGAGAGCTTTCAGATGAAGCCATCTAATTGTTATCACTGCGGTGTACTCTTGCTTCACTCCACCTCATGGGTGACAGTTAATAGCCGAATATGTTAGAGCTGCTCACAAAATTTCCAAAAAGATGCTATATCTGCAAAATCTCTTGTTCCTTCCTGCAGAAAATTGCAGTTCCTCTGAAATTCGTGCAATTTCTACCTGGGTCTGTGTGGCTGCAGCCATTTGGGGTTATTGGTCCACGTGGAAGTTGTAGTTTTGGCACTTGCTGTTCTCATTTGCCAATATGGGCGAGGCTCCTAGGCTTGGTGAAATAGCCCTTTATAAAGTAACTCTTTTCTCTGCTTTGGCTTGCCACAGCAGAAAATAAAGCAGGCTCTAAGGCATGATAGGAGATGTCCAGAGAGGGAGCTGCTTCCATTGTAGGGAATGGAAGTGCAGGGCACCTGCCCTACAGTCCTCGTGGGCACTGAACTAACAGAAAGGGAAAATCTTCAGCCTTCCAATCTGGAGTTAATATCTTTTTTTCTTTTTTTTTTTTAAATTTTATCAGAACAAATGTAAATCCCAGTTTCTTTCCTGCTAGGCTTCACCTTGCCAGTGTGTCAGGGGTCAGAAAGGGCTAAGATGCTGACAGGGCTCTTCGTTGGTGTTCACAGCCCCAGCACACCATTGCTGACCTCTTCATCTGGATGATGAGCAACAACAAACGCATTGCTTACAGGCGTCTCCCTTGCAAGGATATTCTCTGCTGCATTGTGGATGAGGAGATGGGAAAGGACTGGGCCGAAGTGAAGACCGTCTTCCTCAAGGTGCCTGCCCGTCTTCCTTGGGGGAGCTGAAACCACAAGGAGGGAGGTGAAGCAGAGACAGAATCGGGGGGATGGGGGTGGAGATGAGAGAGCTGGGTACCAGGTGGTCTGGTAGGTGATAGAGGTCTGGAAGGAGAGAGATGTCCTATTGAGTTTGCTGGGAGGGGAGCTAGTGGCTTGAGAAGAGGAAGCCAGTGTGCTGGGAAGAACATGATGCATGAGAAAGAGTAGCGGACGTGATCCAGAATGATAAGGGGTGGCTCCCTGGGTTTAAGGAGCAGCGGTACAAGGTGAGGCCGCAGAAGGTGGTGGGCACTGCAAGAGGTGGTCTGTCCAATCTCTAAGGCCCCTCCTATGTCCCTGTAAAGTCTCTTGTCCCTTGTGCCCAGCTACCTGGGAAGAGGGGCTTTGGACCTGCAGGCTGGACAGTTCAGGCCAAGATGGAGATTTACTTGTGGCTGGGCCTCAACAAGCAGCGCAACGACTTCCTGAGCGGCGTGCCCTGTGGCTTTGAGGAGAAGATGACAGCCAGAGGCCCAAACCTGCCATCCTTTCCACGCATCAGCCTCCTTTACACGAGTAAGAGGGCAGGCTATGGAAAAGGCAGGCGGGAGCCTGGTTCAACACCACTTGGGCCAAGGACCTGCAGGAACTGAGGGGGAAATATGGGAAATACTTCCACATGTGCCAGTCTGAGGTCTCCCACTGTTCGCGTGGGGAGCTGGGGTGGGGGACTTCTGCGCCCTTCTCCTTACCCCATTCCCAGCTGTCATTCTGCACATTGTGAGCAGGACCCTGAAGAAGTCCATATCCATTCAGGATCCATGCTTTAAGCCGACTTCCTTCATCCGTGTTGGCCCTGAGCAAAAGTGTGCCTCTGAGACCTTGCTCTCCATGGCTAAGCTCCAGGGATGCATCCCAAGCTGTCTCACTTCCCCCTCTCTCTGTCACAGAGAAGCAGGTGTTTGAGCTGCGAGCCCACATGTACCAGGCCAGGAGTTTGTTTGCTGCTGACAGTAGTGGCCTTTTGGCTCCCTTTGCCCGAGTCGTCTTCCTCCCCCAGAGCCAATGCACCGAGGTGAACACTATTTCCTGACCTGGAGGAGTGGGCAATCCCTGGGGTTGAATGTGGTACTTGTCCTCTCATCTGTCCATCCTGCTGCCCTGCCATGGGGCTGGGTCTCCTGACTCCTGCTGAATCATGGATCAGGTTGACCGTGGGGTCCTGGGGTGCAAAAGCAGCCATAGCACTGGGGCCTGACTATCTATCTCGAGCTTCCTTTGAGTGCAAGGTTGCCTGCTGGAAGTCTCTTCCCCAGCTGCAGGCAAGTCCAACAGCCCTTTCACTGCATGTCCCTGGGCACAAGCACACAGCCACCCCGTTTCTGTGTGACTGAGCTTTCAGCTGCCTGGTGAAGAGAAACTGGACCCTACAGGAAGCAGGAGGTGTTTCTGTGCCATCTCTTCCTGTGCTGAAGGCTGCCGAGCTTTAGCAAACCTCGTGGAAGCTGGGGATAATTTGTGCCTGCCTGCTGTTTTTTCCTGGGAGAGTCCATGGGAGATGCGCTATGGCTCACTTGCCTGCAGAGCAAGCGCCAGCCTACCAGTGCTGCCAGCACTGAAGTTGCAGCCTGTGGCCTGGCTCAGACAGGCCAGGCCTGGGGTCATTCACGGAAATGGGGTCATCCCTGTGGCTGCCCCTTTGCAGGGTACTGTTTTGTCCTGATTTGACAGAAGGAAGCAGATGCTCAGGCAGAGAAAATTAGACCATCAGAGCAAGGGGTGAACTCTGGGAGCTGCAAGTATCTTGGGTCAAGATCTGCCAAGCGAGTTAGACCTGTAATTCCCCTTCCTTTGGATCAGGCTTCAGATCCTAATGTGGCTCTTTCCCATCTCTTGCCCCATAAGCCATCAACCCTCTAATGGGTTTAGCCCCAGGTGCCTTCACAGTATGATCCAGTAAATATCTGTGATCCAAAGCACTGCTTGGCAATAGCATTAATACCCAATAGACTGCAGACTGCCACAGTGTTCACATCTGCATCAGAGCTGCCTCAATTCTCTGAATAAGCAGTGGGGAGAAAAGGACCTTTACAAGACAAAATACATCTCATCTATTTTAGCCATACACCTTAGGAAGAGACAAGCGGTGCCATAAAGAGATTTCTTTTCTCTCCCCTCCCTAGTCAGGGATCCTGGGGTGCCTACCATGAAGTAAGGGAGCCTTTATGTTGTGGACATGCAATGTGACCCAAGATAAATCCCCTCATATTTTCAAAGTAACCTCCCCGCTGCTCGCAGCGCTGCAAAAGTCCTGGTGCAGGAAAACTGAGATCAATATCCTCTCTGCTCCCGTTGTTCAGGGCCTTAGGCCCTGGCTGCTACTCCTAGCTGTAGTGGTAAATGCTGTTTCTGTTCCTCCAGGTTCTCAATGAAAGCCTTTGCCCAAGCTGGGACCAGCTGCTGGTCTTTGACAATGTGGAGCTATATGGAGAAGCTCACGAAATGTGGGACGACCCTCCCATAGTTGTCATTGAGATCTATGAGCAGGACCCAGTGGTAAGATGAATCTCAGCAGAGGAAAGCATTTCTGATTCAGGTACTGAGATCACTCCTGGCAAGGCAGCTGGTGCAGCAGATGTGAGAAGAAGTGTTTTTCCTGACCTGTGGAAGATGTTTCCTCCCTGTTTCCCAGGGCACAGAAGAAACTAGGAGCCTCTGCTGCTAATTGATCTCTTGCACTCGTTGGTGTCTTATGTTTGGAGCCAGAAGCAAGAGTTCAGGTGAGGCTGGAGGCAAGGATATATTACTGTAGTCTCTCCCTGTAGAGCAGTGCTCAGTCCTGGCCTCATTGCTGCCCCAACCCTGGGCCACCTCCTTCACCTTCCTTAAAGATGTTGGTGCATTAGGAAAGGCCTCGTGGATGGAAAGGCACCAGTGAAAGGTGACACTGAGCTTTGGTCACGTACGTGCAGCAGACTGATCCTGTTCTGCCCATACTGGGGAGTGCTGTGGGGCTAACTGTGGAGACCTTTGGTTGGTCTCTCAAGGCAGACAAGAAGCCCGATGCTAAAAACCCGAGTGCTGTCTTTGCCTGGCCAGGGCAAAGCTGACTTGATGGGCCGCACCTTTGCCCAACCTGGGGTGAAGATGTCAGATGAACAGTACTGCCCTCCACGGTTCCCTCCGCAGCTGGAGTGCTACCAGATATACCGGGGCAACTCCACAGCAGGCGACCTGCTGGCTGCCTTTGAGCTACTGCAGGTAGCAGCTGGACAGAGCCATCCCAGACCGAGGGAGGGAAGAGAGCGGGAGGGGGTGTGGGGGAGAACCGCGTTTAATCCACGCTTCTGTTTCTGAGGTGCTGCAAAGAGTGGTTAGTTCATGCATCCTAGAAAAGCTAGCAGGGTGTAGTATAGCTACTCGCAGCTCAGTGTGAGGGCAGCTCCTGCAGAGTTATGCTGGTGTGCAATGAATGCCAGCTTCTTTCTGGCAGGGAACCCTACTAAAGCGTTGCAGCAGCACAAACTCTCTGCAACATCCCTGGGCTATGGAAGCTGTCATTGGGAGTCTTGGTTCTCTCAAGAGATGTCAATGGGAAGGTCCCAGGTAAAAGGGGTGTGAGTTCTCATAGAGGAAGATGGTGTATGCTAAGCATCTTTGACAAGGAGCTCAGGGTGGGGCTAATCTCTCTCTGTAGGTATCCCTCTCTTTCCATTGACTAGACAGAGCAGGAGATGCCTGGAGTGGTTGAAGGTGGTGGAGTAGAGACCTGCTGGCTTTGCTCAGGCTTTGAGCTGGCCAAAGCCTGTCCGTATCAGCCTGTCAGCTGCACTAGTGGGTGGGCTTGGAAGTTTGCTTTGCTGCTGAATGTGCCCTGTGTGGAAGCATAGCACCACCTCTTCTGCTCCTATGAACACCTTTTCCCAAAGTGCCTGTACTGTACAGTCAGTGGATTGCTGAATCATCTAAGACTCTACAGACCCAGTGTGGGAGAGCAGGGTGTGCCGGTTCCCCCAGTTCAAAAAAGCAGACCTTAATCCGTGATGCATCTCTTCCAGATTGGAGCTGGGGGCAAGTCAGACCTGCCTCGTGTCGATGGGCCCACAGGCATTGACAGGGGTCCCATCCTGCCAGTGCCACTGGGGATTCGTCTGGTGCTGAGTAAATACAGAGTGGAGGCAAATGCGTTGACAGCAGAGGAGTTCGTCTTGGGGCACCAGACTTGAATGCTGCGCAGCCAGATGGCTACACAGCAGAAGGTACTGTGTTGTCATGGCCTCGACCAGATCCCATTATGAGGGCTCCATCTGTTAGGCGAGGGTGATGTAAGGCAGAAGACTCTGTCAGTGGGTGTTTGAAGGCCAGGAGGGATCTTAGAGGTTCTGATGACAAGTTAAGCACCTACAGCCAGATGTTTGGATTGCAAGGACCTGCCTGTACTAGCTGCACAGGGAGTTAAGCTGCAGCAGCCCTAAAAAAAAAAAAAAAAAAAAAAAAGCAGGATGACTGGATTACTACTTGCTTTCTTAACTGTGGGCACCATAGCAAGCCTAGGAGCTGCAGTAGAGGGCACTTGGTCTGAAATTCAGAGGAATGCACATTAGGGGTGTACACCTACACCTGAAGTAGTCACGCTGACTCTCCCTTAGTATCGGTGGGAGGGGGAAAAACCCAAGATTGGTAGCCTGAAGCTCATTTGACCTATCTTGGACATCAAGGACAGGATGCCTGCTGCTTCTCTCTAGTGAGATATGGTGACACATCCATCAGGGCTCCTCACCCTAGGCTGACTTGGTAGACAAAGGTGATGTGGGCAATAAAGACAGTGACATTTGGTGCATGACTCACCCGGCTGTTGTAGGTGTCTCTGCTAGGAGGAGATGCTGCTGATCGGATCCCCAGGGGCTCTAAAGAGATCCTACGTCCACGTTTTGCAGACTTTTTCATCTGGTCAAAGAAATACTATTCCTCTGGTGCGCAGTGTGAATATGGCCATGGGGGGACAGGAGGTGGAAAAAGCTTGTTTCAGGGGGACTTTTAATCATGGTGTTGGTCTCTTATCCCAAGAAAGGAAAGGGGAGGAGGCAGTCATTTCCCTGTTTCTGACAAAATGCTGCCAGTGCTGAATGAAGAGCCACTGCAGATGGGCTAAACTAAACTGATGTGGTCCTGCTCTATGGAGCCTGAGGGCAGAAGAGGGCTAGGAGAGGAGTGCTGAGGGCATCGGAAAGGAGATGTTAGGCTGTTGCAGGTGAGTCATGGGGTGGTTTGTGTGGGGTCAGTGAGAGAGCATGCTGCATGCCAGAGCCGCATGGAGAAGGAAAAGAAGCTTGAGGGCTCCATTGCTGCCCAGGTGATTTTGTGTGCCGTGAGGGATCCTTGCTCCCAGGGGATGAGGAAAGCCAACTCCTTTGGCTCCAGCAAAGAGGTCTGGCAGCAGTTGGGGGCAGTTCTTCTCACCTGTATGCCTTTCCTCCTCCTGCTGCCCTAGATGTTGTTCTGGGGACTCAGAGACCTGAAGAGAGTGAACGTGGCTCAGGTGGAGCGGCCCCGCGTGGACATTGAGTGTGCTGGAAAGGGGGTCCAGTCAGCTCTCATCCAGAACTACAAGAAAAGCGCCAACTTCAGCCCTTTAGTCAAGCGGTTGGGAGTGGTGAGTGTTGCCTCTTTCCTCTGAGCCCTTGGCCAAAATCCAGGCTTGGCTGGAGCTCAAATTGTGGCTGCTGGCCCCTTGCTTCCGTGTGCCCACGATAGTAAAGGAAGTGATCTCCAGCCTAGTTGGGGATCCCCTTTCTGTGATGGCTCCCAGGCCCAGCTCTGCCAGAGTTACATGAGACCTCTTCCTCCAACATGATCTCTCTTTGAGTCCCTACTGGCAACCACCACAATAGACATGCTGTAGCCTACATGCAGCCCTTGATAACCAGGACCCCTTTGCTTCCAGGACCTCCCAGAGAATGAACTGCTTCACCCGCCCCTCCACATCCGAGTGGTGGAGTGCCGGGCTTTTGGGCGTTATACCCTAGTGGGGTCCCGTGCTGTCAGCTCCGTCTGAAAGTTCATCTGTCGCCCACCAGAGAAGGCAGCCCACCATTGGAATATGACAGGTACCAGGCTTGGGCCAAGAGGGACAGGCTGGTGTGGGTCATTGGTGGGGCACCGCACACAAGTGAGCGATACAGAAAAGAAGGGAGATGGGTAGTAGGTTGTAAGGACTATGGGGCATTGTCTGCTTGGTTGTTAAATGAATTAGGATTCAAGGTTCACATCGAGGGGTTGGGAAGCCGTGGGGGCATGAGGTCATCGTTGCCTTTTGATTGGTTTGATCCATGGGTCTCACTGTGATAACTGCCTACTCTTCCTGACACCTGTCAGACAAGAAAGCCTGGTTCACCACTAACATAGCTGTGTTTCCGTGGCTCTACAATCTCCAACTGTTCCTCAGGACTGGGAGATGAATTTGCTCAGGACAGACAGCTCAGGCTCCCGTGGAAGAGATATAGTCAATACACTTAATGCAGCCTGGAGGGCTGGACTCATTGTTGTGTCATTGCAAGTAGCTTTTCTGTCCAGGGCACGGGCCTTGTGCTCTAGACTAGACTGAATTACTTAGATCTCTGGCGATTATAACGAGAGCCTGGGATGGCTTGCTTAGGTGGAGGTGCCTTCCCTGTGGACGTTTATAGCAAGGAGACCTGAAAAGTCATGGGGACAGCAGCAAGACCAGCAGTGTTCCTGGCACTGAGGTGGCCAGTGTTTGAATCCCAACCAGTGTACTAATTTCCGTGCTTTGGTCCCTCTCTGAACAAGAGGGTCACACGCCACTCCTGTCTGAATCCTGTAGGATCGCACTTGAGCTCTCAGTTTCCACTCTGCACTATCCTTTCTCTCTTGTTGTCTGTCTTTCTCTGTCCTCTGTCCAGTTGAACTGCTCAATGGCTCTCTGGCAATGGCCATCAGAGGTCCTCCCTCTTGCCCCACGGGGGAGCTTGTTGTCAAGGTGGAACCTGAGGTTCCCGTCAAGAAGATGGAGACCATGGTGAAGCTGGAAGCTGTGAGTATCCGTGTGTCGGCACTACTTTAGCATGTCTGTCTTCACTGCATTGTCAATAACTGGTTGATCCCCCCGCAAGCAGAGGCCACCTTGTGCTGTTGGGCATGTAGTTGGACTGATGCCTGGAATTAAAGGCCTTGGGGTCATAGTTAGTTGCACTAATCAGTCACGTCCTGTCCTGTCCTGGCTGAACTCAGCTGGTGCTTGCTGCCCCAAGACAGCCTGTCCTGGGCTAAGAAAATGAGGTATTGGTACGTTTTCCTGTGAAGACAGTTAAATAGGAATGAGCCCCCATGAGCATAACCCTGCCCCTGTGTTGCTCTGTCTGAACCATCGTTCTGTGAATGGTGCAGACTCGAGATGCATGCACCTCAGATGCATGTGGCACGGGGCTGATCCAGGCACACAGAGTCATCCTGATGCAGGCAGAGCCCTCTAGACCTACTGGGTCTGCCCTGAAAAATCAGCAGTCTGCACATGGGACAAGCAACGTGTCCCCGAGGAGTCAGACTTTGCTCACGTGTTGAATAAGCCTGTCACCGTTTTCTTGCCCAGAATGGAAATTGGAGCACCCTCCTGTAGCTGTCTACTCCAGAGCGCTCTCTACCAAAAGAAATGCCTGTGTCTCTACAGGAAGCCCTTTGTAGGGACATGTCCTCCTCTGCAGGCAAGCAGCATGTGTGCATGCATGTGCCTATGGGCACATTGCGGGCTCCAAATGTGCATGCATATCCATGGCCCCTCATGGGCACATTTACAGAAAGACCACAGCACATACAAAGCCACTTCTGCACAGATGCACATGTGCATAAACACACACACACCCGTACAACCCACAAGTCCTTGTTGGATTTAGAAATGCACCTCTACCTAGAGTTCCTAGCAGGTGCACAAAAAACTCTTGTCACTTGCATTTGCATTCACAAGGAGTCTGTTGGCCCAGCTGTGTTCAGGAGGACCCCCAGAGCATGTGTGCATGTGTGAAAAGCCCTGGCATGCACATGCTTCTTGGCTTCGGGAAATGTACCACAAAAACTTGCAAACCTCCTTAGCTAGACAAAAAGAAGCTCCAAGGGAGCAAAGCAGTCTTTATCCATACTGAAGGCCCAGGTATCTTTCCAGGCCCGTGCTCTCATTGTTTGGGATTGGGGTTCTTCATTAGCAGAGCTCTCCCAAGAGGAGATGGGTTTGATGTGTCCCAGCAGACGTCTCCCTTGTATGTAGAGCTTCCCAGCCAGGGCTGTTCCTTCAAGGCCTTTGCTTCCTGCAACCGTGGGGAGCTGTTTGTGACTTCTCGCAGCTCACTGTGCACGTGTGTGTCTGTGTGCCTTTGTACTCTGCTGCCTTTTGGCGGTGCAGTTGCCCACTAGCCTGCTGTTCCCTCTCCCTGTTCCCTTTTAGCCCTGGTGGCAGAACTCGGATGCAGTGGTGAAGGTGGAGGTGGTAAGTGACGGATCTGCTTCCGAGCATAGTTGGGCTGGGAGGAGCAGGAGAGACAGCACCCTGCGAGTGTGCATGATGATTATTCCCACCACAACTATGTGGTTGTGGTACCACCTCCCAAAGGCTTAATGGTGAGGCACTGAGCGGGCTCAGGATACCTTGCTGGGACAGGGGGCCTGGTACCATGTAAGCTTCAGGTGCTTCAGCCTGGGAAATGCATGAGTGAAAGGGATGGTGGAAAAGGGATGAGGACATCTCTGGTTTAGGACTCTGACACTGTCTCTCTGGAGCCTTGGGCAGCTCCCTTTGCTACTCAGAGCCTGTTGTGAAAGGTGGCAGGTGCTAATGATACAGGGTTCTGCCTTCTCAAGGGATTTACCTATCACCTTGGCCCTTTGAGAGACATCTTGCTTCCATCTGATCCCTCTTCTTCTCTGTCTTTGCTTCCTTTGTTCCTGCAGTCTGAGGAAGAGAAGGAGAAAAGAAGAAGAAGAAGAAAGGAGGAGGAGGAGCAGGAGGAGGAGAGGAAGGAGAAGAGGAGGAGCCGGATGAGAGCATGCTGGACTGGTGGTCCAAGTATTTTGCTTCAATTGAGAGCAGTGGAGGGGTGCATGTAGGGGGGTGCAGGAAGATGTTCCCTGCCTGCAAGGTCTGGGCTATTTCCAGCAGAACAGCACAGTCCCAACATCTGTTGGGACAGCACAGCAGTGGACTGCTTTTGAAATGCAAACAGTGCCCATTCCCAGCACTAAGGCTGGGACCACTGGCCTAAGGAAGGAGGGGAAGTATGTGTATTGAAGTCCCCATCCCCAGTGTGAAAAATGGGGTGGTAGAAAAGCAGCGATCAGCTGCTGTTTCTGTCTGTTGCCTCCCTGATCATTGCCGAGCTGGTAAGGGGCACGTGGGCTTGCGCCAGCCAGGTGCTCATTCCGTTTCCCTTTCTGGTACCAGCCCAGTCGTCTTCCCAGTGTCTCAGCTGCGAACTGCCCAAGTGCACAAGGATGCCATGCAAACATAGACACGTCCTCCTGCCCCATCCCCTGCGAGAGACTCTCCCTCGCACACAGTCCTGCTCATGGCTGAGCCCTGCCTTTGTGAGAATTCCTGCTCACGTACCAGTGCTGAAAAATTGTACAGTGAGGGAGAGGGTGTTTCTTTTCTCCTGTGGGGCCTGATCCTCCGCTGTTACACAGAACCACCTAAAACTAAAGGCTCTTTGCACTGGCAACATCCCTGGCCTTGGGAACTGCTCCTTGGATACCCTAGAGCCATCCCCACTTGCCTGGGCTCTGTCCAGCTTCCTGGATGGACACACAATTTAAACAAGTGCAAGAGAGAGGTAAAAGTGCTTTAGCTGTCAATAGGCTGTTCTTGCAGAGACCGGGGCAGCCTTGTGGCCAAAGGCTTGGGGCCATGCTGCTTTTCTCGCCAGCCTTGCCTGACTGTCAACCAGGCTTTCACCTGGCAGAGCTGAGCAGGGTTTCTTTTCCTTGAGTGTACTTATTTTGTGTCTCGTTTGTATTCAGAGCACAGTTATTTAGCAGCGTCACTGTTGAAGACTGTGTTGAACAACTTTGATTTCTCCAGTTTGGCTAGATCTAGCTCCCTGCTCAAAGGAGAAAGGGAGAGCTGCGACCCCTAAGCTAGGCACTTTCAATGAGCACAGAGAGCTCAGTGCAACTGGCCGCTCGTTGTTCATTTTGTTTCTCCCCCAGCAACTTTGGCAGCAGGAAGCAGCCGCAGCAGAAGCGGAGGAGGAGGAGGGAATGGAGACTGCTGAGGGTGAGCTGTTTGCAAGCAAGGGAGGAAACGGGGCAGGGAAGGGTAGGACCAGAGTTCCTTTTGGTGCTTGGGCACCCAATTCCGAGCATGCAATTGCTCTTCTGCTCAGTCAGATACTCGTGCTGTGTTGCATATCTCCAGGCAGGATCAATTTTTGTGAATGCAGACCTGGTATGGATTGTGTTGGGCTGACGTATCAGGCTGCAAATGCCAGGGGACTCCCAGTCCGAGTGTGGCATTGTGGCAACCTCCAGCTCATCCCTGCTGGAAGGAAGGCTGTGTGGAGGTAATGAGATTAGTGACTAGGATCTGTGTTATTGACTGAAGGCATTTTTGTGCCTTCAGAAGTTAGTAGTCGCATCCCCTTGCCCATGCGTTTATAGAGCTGCAAGGCTGTGTGCTCCAAGTCTATTGAGAACACCAAGGCACAGATACGTTAATATCGCATTTGCAGGGTTTTCCCTCGTCACCATGAGGGAGGCTTTATGGAGGCCTCCTTTTGCCCCAGTTTTGCCAGGGAAGAGTCCACTAGGCAAGATGTTTGGGATCCATCTAACCTGACTGCTTTTATCTTCAGTGTAAAGCTGAAGAGTGATCTGTTTTAAAAAAAAAAAAGTGTAATCTGAAAGTGTAGTCTGTGATCTAAAGCTGAAAGTGTAGTCTGTGTTCTGGTTTTCTAGAATGGGCAGTAGAGAAAACTATGCCTTTCAGGGCCGGTTCTCTGACCTATTTTAGATACTGTCCTGAGATGAAGTGTGCCCTAAGAGCGTTTTTCTCTCAAGGAGTCTGGGGGACAGTAGCTCAGATGGGGCATTGCAGATGCCTCAAGCTGGGTGAGGCCAATTTCATACCAAGAGTACTATGGGCTGTGAACATGAGTGAGCTGGGACCTGCTGTCCAAGGGTGACCTTGTCCACCCTGCAGGCTCTTTGGCAGTCCCTGGTAAGCAGGGCTGGTGAGTGTTTCCCTGAGGAGCCATGATTGGCCAGCTCAGTCATGAAGACTGAGATGGGAATGGGCAGAGGGAGAAGGTTAGGAGCCTCTGCGTAGGGGCTCAGCAAAGGGCCACCCTATGGACTAAATGGGCAGTGGAGTAAAGAAGGGTAGCAGCAGATAGCACTGAGTTCCCAGCGCTGCCTGCTTCCCCTGCTCTCCATAGATCGTGAATTCAGAGGAGAGGGGGTGGTTGTCCTGTTCGTGCAGACTCCATTAGGTGGGAAAAATAGAGAGTCTGGCTTCTGTTGGAAGACTAGCCTTTGTATCATGAGAAAGATGAGGCCAGGTGCTGCTGAGCTTGGCAATGACTCTGAGCAGCTTCTGCCTGGGCTTGCTGTAGTAGCAGAGCTGTTGGGGGGGTGTCCTTGTATGCCTCCTCGTTCTCTGTCAGTCATTCTGAGCAGGGTTCACTTTCCCCTTTGACACTGCCCTTCCTTCCTGCTTTCCTCTTCCCCATTAAAGGTTTATCTGTTGTCATCTGTCTGTTCTCATCTGCCTTGCGCAGCAGCCATGAAAGCTGGCGGGATAGAGGCAGTGAGGGCTGGGGATTGCACATGAGTGGGAGAAGCGTGCAGTGTTGTGCAGCCTCCTTTGAGCATGCCTTTCTAGGTAGACTGTACTGTGTCCTTGGCTGGTGACTGCTCTGAAGAGAGCGAGATCGTAAGAGCCTGTTGTTGCAGCTAGTCATTGGCGTCACCCTTGAAGAGCAGCAGTCTGTGCTTTGGCACTGAGCTTCAAGCATTGTCACCTCAGCCACACCTAGGCAGGGGTTTTGCTCTGCAAGCTGCGCACGTGTCAGGGGTCTGGGCACAGGAAGTATTCTCTTCCATGGGCGCACCTAGCAGGGCCCAGCCAGGTGCCCTTGATGTTTTTCACTCCCTTCTCTTTTCTCCAACGCCATTGCTGTCAGCTTCAAAGGACGTAGCGGAGACCAGAGTGAGATGGGGAAATGAGCCCTTCAGGGAAGACTGGGAAGGGTGTTGTACTAGCAGCCCAGCAGGACAAGTGGAAAGAAGACAAGAAGGTGCTATGATCAGATATTTTCAGTGCTGTTGAAACTAGGCAGAGCCTAGGCTCTCAGTCCATGTTTCGTAGTCCTCCAAATGACTCCTGCTCGGGTCAACTGTGGGAGTTCCCTACGCGGAGATCTGTGGGCTCCTGGAAATGCTGTGAGCTGGGTAGCAATGGCCAGAGCTGAGGAAAGAGAGGAGAGAGGTTGAAGGGTTTCTGTGGGACTGAGATGGGAATTGCAGGCAGTAGCAGCTGTCAGCTTTCATGTTCCTCTTGTTTGAGTGCCTGTGATCATGTTCCCCCTTCTCTGTCTTCCTCCGCTCCACCTCACCCTCGTTTCCATCTCCTCCATCCCCATTGCTTCCCCTTGGACTCAGAAATCAAACCGGATGACTCTCCCATGAAAGGCTCCAAGGGTCAGGCAAAGAGCAAGAAGTCCAAGGCACCCAAAGATGATAAGAAGCAGCAGCAGCAGTGAGCCACTGAGCTTCCTGAGAAGCAGAACAAGCTGAAGATTGATGAACTGAAGGTATGTGTGTTGGCAGGGGGAGGAGGAGGCTCTGCCTGCTCAGCAGCAGGATGGAAGTCAGATCCTAGCCATGTGGAAAACACAGTAGGATGGATCAGCTCTGCTGGATGCATCTCACCTGTGTGAGGGGTATCTAGCACTAGGTGAGATGTGCCTTGGGACTGTCAAATTCTCTGCATAGACGGAGAGTTCAGGGTAACTAGCTTTGCAGGAAAGGACCTGGGATCTTGGGGACAGGAAAAGTCAGCAGTGAACCCTTCTAGCAGTGAAGGCCAAGTGCATGCTGGGCTGTATTAGCAAGAGTTGGCCAGCAAGTTGAGGGGAGGGATTCTTCCCCTCTTTCTGGCACTTGTCAGATCCCTTCTGGCTTCTCTGTCCTGACTGGTGCTCCCCAGCGCAAGGAAGACACTGACCTACTGCAGTGAGTCCAGTGGTGGAAGCCACCAGGCTGGTC
Organism: Struthio camelus; assembly: GCF_040807025.1. Lineage (NCBI taxonomy): Eukaryota > Metazoa > Chordata > Aves > Struthioniformes > Struthionidae > Struthio > Struthio camelus. Next base: position 4,457,511 of record NC_090944.1, read on the forward strand.
ACAGGTCTGGAGGACGTGGCATACAAGAAGAGGAAGAGGCTGAGAGCTGGGTTTGTTCAGCTTGGAGAGGAGAAGGTGAATGGGGGATTGAATTGCCATCTTCAGGTACCTGATGGTACGTGGCAGGGGGATATGGCAGAGGACAAAGGAGAGTGCAGAAGGAAATGGACGCAAGATGCAGCAAAGGAAATTCCTGTTGGACATAAAGCATCATTTGTTTCCTACAATGAACTGATTCATCATGAGTGTGCTGCAACTTTGCAGAGCTCTCCGTCCTTGGAGACATGGGAGCTTGACCCTGGGCAAGCTTCTCTAACTTTGAATGCCAGTGGTCCCTTCCCACCTCGGTTCCCATATGACTGTATGATTTGCCCATCCAGAGATGCCCCCATTTGATCAGGCAGCTCCCATGTTCAGCCAGTGGATGTCTAAAGCTCCTGAGGTGACTGGCATCCTGAGTGCCCAAACAGCTGCTGTATGTGGGGCTGAAACCCAACATGCCTCATGGCAGCAGGAATCACAGCCATCACTGTATGTAGTTCTTGGAGGGGTTTGTCCCACACAATGCAGCTGGAACCAGAAGTACTTGCAGGAATTACAGGGGAGAAAAAACCAAAGGTGGGGGGAGCTATGATTTGCTCTCTGTAACTGCACTGAAGGATCAGGCAATTGTGTAGCTTAATGAGTAGTATGAGAAAGGCATCAACTTGGTCTTGAGAGTGGAGGAAGATGTTTTAAGTTGGTGAGAACACCCTCCCCACGGTGGAATCAGAGTCTACAGCTATAGTAGGAGATGGATCAGGGCCAGGCATTGTGCATCAGCAACCCAAACCAGGACCCTGCCCCCAGGCCTGGCGCCAGGGCTCCAGGCCAATGTGCCCAGCCCCATCCCACTGCTGGGCAGGGGCAGGGAATAGCCTGGGGCAAGGCTATCCCATGGGCAGTTTGGATGGGCCCTGGGTGGGGGAGAGCTTCCTGTGGGCCATAGCTAGCCTGGCCAAGACTCAGTGCAGGAAAGGGCCCTGGTTCAGGTTAGTGGTCCATGGACTTTACTGTATTATAATCTGTGACTCTGGGCCTGAGAAGGAATTTGAACCCGGATTATACACGTAAGGGGAATAGCTACACAGCCCATTCAGCTGAGGTTCCCTCCTATACATGATCAGTTTGGGAAGGTGCTTATGTCATCAAGGTCTGACCCAATGACCTGGAGATCCCTTTGCATCCTAGAGAATTAGTCACTGGGAACGGTGATGTCCATGATCTCTTTGATTGTCCTTGGGTAACCATTGGATCTTTTTTTTTTTTTTTAAACTGCTCCCCTCTAATTTTGTGTCATCACAGGTCTTCAACAAAGAGCTGGAAAGAGAGTTTGATAACTTTGAGGACTGGCTGCACACCTTCAACCTGCTCCGTGGAAAGATCGGGGACAATGATGACGACGCAAGAGAAGAGGAGCGGCTAGTGGGGAGGCTCAGAGTGAGTGTGGCTGCTGAGTTGGGTCAGGGCAGGGACAGCTTGGGAAAGCCTTGTCTATAGGGTTCTCTCCTTGAAGGTGCATTAGCTGAAAGGAGGTTGGATGTAAGAGAGACCAATTTGCATTGACTCAACCACATCTCCTTGCAGGGAGGGTAAGCCTCCAAGGATAGCCCCAGGAGTCAGGTGGCTTCACAGAGTGCATTGCAGAGGGCAGTCCTTTGCAGCAACCAGATCTTTTGTGATTCCTACAGAAGGCCAAGGGCAAAGCAGATCCTCTTTATCACCCGCTGTGGATATAAGTCATGCCTGGAGTTATCTTTGCAGACTATTTTTCACCAATAGCACGGAGCTGCCTGCCATGTTGCACCAATGCATGCAAGTTAAACTCTTGCTGGAGGGAGTGATCAGACGGTCAGGGAGCATGGAAATGAACTGTGTTTCACGTGGTAGTTCCTGGATTTCCCAGCCCCTGCCTTGACAGCACCTTTTATTTCCATTGCTCTTGGTTTTCTGCCAGTTGTATTCCTGGAATTCCCTGCCTGTGAGCACCTTGCTAGTCTGATTCCTCTGCAGGTGTCCTTCACGTTGTCCAGTTGCTCTGCTCAGGGTTGTATCCTCTGCAGGGGGTGCTTGTGAGGCAGAGGAAGCTTCCAGACCTCGCCTGTCTACTACAGCACAGGGCTAGAAACAAGGAGAGAAAGTGGGCTCTCAGGAAGGGTGGTTTGGGATGGGTCTGCTCGCTCCGAGCCTCGGGAGCAGCAGGACTACTGAGGCTGTGCACTCCCTTGTGCTAGGGCTCCATCTGTGTCTACAAAGTGCCGCTCCGTGATGATACGGGCAAGGAGGCAGGATACGACCCCGACTTGGGCATGTTCCAGGGGATCGCCAGCAATGACCCCATCAATGTGCTGGTCCGAGTCTCTGTTGTTCGGGTGAGTATAACCACGTTGTATGCCAAGGCGTGATGCTGTGTTCCCTTACAGTGCTCGCACCCAGAGCTGGTGCTGAAGCTGCAGAGAAGTTGACTTTTAGTTCTTGGTGCTGTTGGTGCCAGCATCCACCTGATAGCAGATGGCAGCAAGGTCAAGGATGCAGCATGAGGACTAAAGCAGCTCACTGATGGGCCCTTGAAAGGGGCGTCTTCCTAGCTTTGTGCTCTCCCCATTGGGATACTAAGCCTGTGTGAGGTCCAGACACCTGGCCTACAGGATGGATGGAGGTGTCCGTTGTAGTGCTCAACTTCAGAGAAGAATTTGGATCAGCCCAGACTACGAGATTCTGGTTCTTTACATAATCCCCTTTAGATAATCAATGAGGCATATGCTGAGCAAACCAGGAGGAGGCAGGGATTAGTAGATCTGGCTGAAGGGCTTGTCACCTCCTGGGACACATGCCGAGTGATAATCAATGTGGTCCAGCCTGTCTCTTTATATGGAGTGCACTCTGGAAAAAGTCCTTCTTGACCTCCATTCTTATGTCAAGATAAGATATCTTGAGATATCTCAGCCCTGCTGGAAGCACCTGGGTGGCTCTTTGCCAACCCCTTGTCCCTGTTGTTTTATAAATGCGACCTACTTTCACCTACGTTTCCCACTAACCTGGTTTCCCATCCAGTGCTACATCTCATTGCCCTGAGAAGGGGATAGCAGGTGAGATTGCAATCCCAGAATCACAAAATCACCGAATGGTTGAAGTTGGAAGGGACCTCTGGAGATCATCTAGTCCAACTCCCCCCGCTCAACCAGGGTCACCTACAGCATGTTGCGTAGAATTGTGTCCAGATGGCTTTTGAATATCTTCAAGGAAGGAGACTCCACAGCCTCTCTGGGCAACCTGCTCCAGTGCTCAGTTACCCTCCCAGGAAAGAAGTATTTCCTCATGTTCAGACAGAACTTCCTATGTTTCAGGTTGTGCCCGTTGCCTCTTGTCCTGTTGCTGGGCACCATGGAGAAGAGTCCGGCCCCGTCTTCCTGTCACCCTCCCTTCACATGCTTAGACTCATTGATGAGACTCCCCTCTCAGTCTTCTCTTCTGCAGGCTGAAGAGTAGCAGCGCTCTCAGCCTTTCGTCCTAGGAGAGATGCTCCAGGCCCTTCCTCATCTTAGTGGCCCTTTGCTGGACTCACTCCAGGAGCTCCATGTCTGTCTTGTACTGGGGAGCCCAGCACTAGACACACCACCCGAGGTGTGGTCTCAGCAGGGCTGAGGAGAGGGGGAGGCCCTCACCTCCCTCCACCTGCTAGCAACACTCTTCCTAAGGCTGCCCAGGGTACCATTGACCTTGTTGGCCACAAGGGCACATTGCTGGCTTATAGTCAACTTGTTGTCCACCAGGACTCCCAGGTCCTTCTCTGCAGAGCTGCTTTCCAGGAGGTCAACCCCGAGCCTCTCCTGGTGCCCATGCACCATGCACCAGGTTATTCCTCCCCAGGTGCAGGACCCTGCACTGGCCTTTGTTGAATGTCATGAGGCTCCTCTCTGCCCAACTCTCCAGCCTGTCCAGGTCCCTCGCAATGGCAGCACAGCCTTCTGGTGTGTCAGCCGCTCCTCCTAGTTTAGCATCCTCAGCAAACTTGCTGAGGAGGCCCTCTGTCCTTTCATCCAGGTCATTGAGGAATAAGTTGAACAAGACTGGACCCAGTATTGACCCCTGGGGCACACTGCTCGTTATAGACCTCCAACTAGACTCTGAACTGGAGAGATGGAGGATACTTACCCCTGCTTGCGGGGGCTACTTACAGAAGCCCGTGGCCCTAATAAATCCATGGAGGGAAAGAGAGAGGCGGAGGGATGTCTTCTGGACATCTCAGTCAGGTTTCTGCTGAGGGTCTCTAGCTAGAGGAACCTGCGTCTTTCCACTGATGAGAGAGAAGCCAAAGGAGACTGTGACTATGTCTTTCCGAAGGGGACACAGCCACTTGGGCTTGACCTGAGTCAGCCCAGACCAACACACCTAGCCCCACTACATGCCTAGGCAGGGACATAGGTTAGCAGAAGGCAGGACTGATCCCTGGTTTAAATTGAGTCCCTATATTTAGGTGACCTTATAAAAGGACTTGGGCACATGGCTGTGGCCAGGTAAGGCCAGCTGGTCTCAGGGATGGAGAATAGGGACTGTCCCTGACTGGGCTGACCTATCTTTTCTTTTCCCTACAGGCCACAGAGCTGCCCCCAGCTGACATCAATGGGAAAGCTGATCCTTATATTGCCATCAAGCTGGGGAAGACAGACATCAAAGATGAGGAGAACTACATCTCCCAACAGTTGAATCCTGTCTTTGGCGAGTGAGTTGCCCCAGCCCTGTTAGCTGTCTTCACCCTGAAGAGTGAGCGAAGCTCACCAGCCCTTGGGCCTGCACCCTACCCATCCCATAGCCCCAGCTTGGGGTCGAAAGATGGGACTGATCGCCCTGAACTTTCCTTGGGTGCAGTGTAGCTGTCCCCATTGAAGTCATCTGTCCTGCTTTGTCAGCAGTCTCGTCAACGCTGTCAAGAGTGTTGAAGAGCTATCCGTATCTGGTCAAGATAGGTGCCTACTTTAGGAAGCGCTAGGCCTGGACCCAAGTAACAGCATCGCCGGCTCTCCAGTGACACACACATTTAGTTTCAGGGCTATTGGGACATCCACGTCAAGCGATCCTCATGATCGCTCTCCCTTCTAGGGCTGCTAGTTCAGAAGCAGTCCGCGCAGAGAATTAGTGACAACACGTAAGCTGAATGTACTGCAGTGGGAGGTGCAATTAAACACTGTCCAGAGACTGGAGCAGACCCACCTCACCCATGCATGTGTCTTGAGCGCCATCCAAACCCTTGGATGGCTACAGCCTGTTCTCCCTCTCCACCCTTTCTCCCGCCACAGGTCCTTTGACATTGAGGCCACCTTTCCCATGGAGTCCATGCTGAGGGTGGCGGTGTACGACTGGGACTTGGTGGGGACCGACGACCTCGTTGGAGAGACCAAGATTGACCTGGAGAACCACTACTACAGCAAGCACCGAGCTACTTGTGGGGTGTCACAGCCTTATGCCATGTATGAGCCAAGCTTTCCCTGTGCAACCTGGTGTCTGGACCCGTGTCAGTTTCATCTTCCGCACTAGGCCTAGATCTCCTGTAGGGATCTCCCTCTTTCATTGCCTGATGATGAGGGAATCTGTGCTGTGCCCTCACTCTTAACATGGGCTTTGGGACCAGCACAGTGGGGTAGCAGGAGAGCAGGTTGTAAGCAGGAGCACAGGGCGGTGAGGAAGGGACTGAGGGGCATTGGTAGGTCTGGATATAGAAATGAAGAGGTTGCTGAAATAGCAGCTGGGCCGGAGCAGCAGAACTGAGCATCAGTAGCAAAGTGGAGGGCGCTGGGGATTGCAGGTCTGGGTCAGCACAGAGTGAAGGGCCTGGGGTGGAAAGGTATTGGCAAAGCGTAGAGTTTGGGCTTGGATGGCCCTACCTTGCTCTGAAGTTTCACATGTGGAGCCTCAGATCCTTCCCTGATGAATCCTGGCTCCTGAGGGGCAGTAACATTTGCGTTTCTGGCAGATGGAAACAAAAATTCCTTCTTCCTCCAAGTCTGACCTTGTGCTCTTGTTCACAGACATGGGTATAACATGTGGCGTGACCCCATGAAGCCTTCCCAAATGCTGTGCAAGCTGTGCAAAGAGGGCCAAGTGGATGGGCCGCCCTTTGGTCCAGGAGGAAGAGTGAAAGTGGCCACGAGGGTCTTCAGTGGCGCCACGGAGATGGAGGATGAAAATGGTACGCACCCCATGGCGTGAAGGTGGGGAGGGGAGCAGGGGCATGGGGTGTCCCCTCATCATCCAGAACTGAATCCCATCACCCCCTGCAGCATTGCAATGTCTCTCCAGCCACCCCCTTGTGTGGGGCCTGCGTTATGTCACCAGCTAGACAGTGTCTTATAGACGACCCAGGTTGCTGTCAGAGTTACTGGTGAGCATCCACGGCATGGCATGACCAAAGCTGCCTTTGAAACCTTCCTGCTGGCAGTTTATGACAAAGGACCAATGCAGATAGCCCATCCTGGCCCTTCCAGGGCTTAGGAAGCCACTGTCCATATAGCTGCATCCCCAAACAATGGTTGTGTCCAAATCACTTGTATATACGCAACACAGTTGAATGCGGTGCAGAGGAGGGGGGCAGCAGTGTCGGTGGATATAGAGCTTGTTGAGCGTGGGAAAATACAGGCTGGTAGGGGATCTGGACCTTCTCTGTGAGTGCCTAGGAGTAGAAAGGGGAGAAAGAGGAGTGAGGGAGTGTTGGTGCAAGAACAAAGTGGGCCCAAGGAAACGGGAGAGGAGCAACTACTAGGCAGTCCTGCTGCCTTGAAGTTGGTAGGAGCTGGAAGAGGTAGCCAGCAGGAGCAGTGTGTGTGGCCTTGGGGAAGAGGATGTCAGCAGAAGTTTGCAAAGCCAGACTGGAGGTCCTGCTGTCAGTAGGAGGTTTGGTCCTGCTGTCCCTGGTGTCTCTTCTGCCCAGTTCTCCACACTCAGTCCTCCCTTTACCCACATGGGACAGAAGAAGCAGGCAGAGGAGCGCCTAGCACTGACCGTGCTGCACCACTGGGAAGACGTTCCACGCGCAGGCTGCAGGCTGGTCCCTGAGCACGTGGAGCCGCGTCCATTGCTGAACCCTGACAAGCCGGGCATTGAACAGGTCCCCGCAGCCCAAGATCCGGGGGAAGGGCAGGGCCTGCTTAGCCTCCAAGCAGGGAGAAGAGACCTCAGCTGGGCAGACAAGCTGCAACCCCCCTTGTCATGGGGAGCAGTGGGGAGGGAGGCAGCCTACGAAAAGTGGCACTTGGACATAGCAGTCCTTAACGCTCGGCCTGTTGAACCCAGCTGACTAAATCTTCAATGCCTCTTCATCTTCAGCTGGCACCTATTTCATACCCCAAAGTCTCTGGGTCCCCTGCTTCCCCCCTGCCTGACATGTTCCCCATGGATATGCTGGCACCAGGCCCTGCCATTGATATTTCCCCCAGGAAACCAAAGAAGTAAGGAATCTGCCAGCCAACAAACCCCAGGGAAAACCCGTGGCTGGGGCTGGAGCCCTGCTTCCCCACTCTTCTACTGGTTCTCCATGGCCCAGCTCAGCACAGCCATGTGCCTGGGACCCCCAACCAGACTGGCGTGGCCAGAGATCCCAAGACTGGAGGCATCAAATGCTGTCTTCCGCTTCCCCACAGGTTGTGGAGCTGCCCTTGCAGGGTGCTTCAGTTCCCATCTGTTCAGTTCCCTGCAGCTCCTCACCTCTCTGTGTCAGTCTAGACGAGGAGTTCAAATTGCTAGCTAGTGCCTGGTATGGGGAAGGGGGCAGACCAATGCAGCCAGCCCTAACGCAGCCCCAGGGGCAGGGGTTAGCCTAGGTCAGGGCGTCCACAGGCCCTTGGCTGGAGGGGAGAGTTTCCCAGTCTGGCTGGGGCTCTGGGCAAGGAAGGGCCCTGGCACCAGGCGGATCACTGGGAGAGACTTGGTAAAGGCAGGTAGGACAGAGCAGGCAGCAGACAGTGAACTAGAGAGCTCTCCTTCCCATTCCTGTCCTCTCCACCTCTGCCCTCCGATGCTCAGCCCCTCTAGGAGTCCTTTAGACAGAAGGAAGACATTGCGTTCCTCAGCATCCATGCTAGGCCAATTTTACCCAGCTAGACTGTGTCCTTGGGCCCCTTTTGCCCGTCCCCGGGGGCTGGGATGCAGAGGCCGTATTTGCATCCTCGTGGGAATCTCTTGCACTCCTGTGCTCAGTCGACTGGTGTTTGGCTCCAAAGCACAATGAAAGTGGAGACAATTTCCTCTGATCTCCGAGGGCCGTAGCTTGGATGTGAAGAGCAGGGCAGGCAGCTGCAGGAAAGCTGAAGCCAGAGAAAGCTCTAGTTGCTGAAGCAGCCTGGAAAAAACAGAGGTTTATCTGCAATGCAGCCAGGGGCAGCCATGCTCAGTAGTGCCCCGTGTGCTGGAGTTGAGACATTCCTCCGGAGGGGCTGAAGGGAGGATTTCAGTAGCCTTGAAAACACCAATGCACCCTTCCCTGTGGGGAAAATGGAGCAGGAAGGGCTATGGCTCTGGTCGCTCTGTTTTGGCAGGGATAAACGTGAGCTCCAGTCAAGTTACACATGGACACATCAGCCCATGTATGTCTTCACATGTGCACTGGAGAGCACCTGCGTGAGTGCCTGTGTCTGTAGGAAGATGCTGTATTTCAGCAAGGTTCTGCTGATGTATCATCCTCGGGATTTAACGCAGCTCCCCCCTCTTTGCCAGGAGTTTCAGCATGTAACACAAGCTGACGGTGTGGCCTGTTAGCTCTGAAGAGCATCCCTGTGTTGCTTGGACAAGTGCTAGGTGCTATAGAGGAACAGCACAGAGAAAGCCCCCCCCTGCCCTCCCCCGCAACAGGAGCAGACCGGAGGGTGCTGGCACTGAAGATGGCAGGAATCTCACAGTTCCACAGGAGTCCCTGGCACTTGCAGCCATGTGATGTGATTGTGGCCACAGGGCTGCCTTTCTCTGCCACTGTCTTCCAGTCCTCTTCTAGCCCGTCCACACTGCAGCTGCTTCCAGTTCAAGGAAACTGGCTTCTGCTTTTCCTCTGGCAACTCCCACGGGAGCTGGTTTATCCATCAGCACAATTCCCAAGCGAACCGAGTGTGTCTGGGAAACCCCAGTTGCCTGCACACCAAAGGCAATGCTGGGAATATCTTACAGGCTCCAAACTTGCTGGAGTCCTAGGAAAGGCAGTGATGCCCGATGAAGTGACTGGGACACAAGAGCAGGTAGAGCCTTTGGAGCTGACTTCTGAAGGCAGGGGAAAATTGTCCTGTGTTTCCAGGAGGGTGGCCCGGTTGGGTAAGGTGGGGAAATGAGGAAAAGAGCTGGCTTCAGACTGTTTTGCAGGGCCAACAGACCCGCATTGTAACCACAAATGTACCTGAGACTAAGGCTGTGCTGTCTCCTAGAGCCTTTGGCTCGGGCCATGCAGCAGTTCAGAGTAGATGAAGGTAAAAGTCCCTTTGTTGCTCCTCTGACCCTGCCTGGGCTGCCTCCGAGCTGAGGCACCGTTTCCCTCTGTGTTCCTGCCCTGTTGGTCCCTAGGACAAGACAGCTGCGAGTGGAGCCCTGCAGTTGGCGTTCCTGCCGCCCTGTTTCCTGCAGCATCATCCCATTCCCTTCTGCCCACCCCATCTCCTCCTGCCCCTTCCCTCTGTTCCCCCCTCTGTGCCTCACCTCCTGGTCTCCCTTCCTGCTGCCAGATATGAGCTTAGAGTGATAGTGTGGAGCACAGACGAGGTCATCCTGGAGGACGATGACTACTTGACTGGCGAGAAATCCAGGGACGTTTTTGTCAGTGGGGTATGTACGATGTGGCTGGCCAGTGCCACCACTTCCACTTCTCCTCGAGGTGGGGTCCTGGTGCTCACTTAGGCCTGGTTTTGGAGAGGGGGGTTCTGTGATGCAGCTAGGAAGGGTTTCCCCATGGGGAGGGCCAGATGATGCCAGTGCTGCTGTTATGTGCTGTGCTCTGTCTCTGCCTCTGTGTCTCTCTTGCTGGCTACTTGACCTACTGTGTGTGTCTGTCTGTGCTGCCTGGCCTGGTTGCCCAGCTTTGAGCTGCGGGTCATTATCTGGAACACGGATGAGGTGGTTTTGGAAGATGATGCCTTCCTGGTGGGAGAGAAGATGTCTGACATCTATGTCAGGGGGTAATAGCCGAGGTCTTGCTGCTTGCTCCCTTCTGCCCCTCTCCCCTTGGACAGGACCTGAGTGCGGGCTGTTCCTCTACTTGTCTGTGCCTCAGGTCTGCTTCCCGACATTCATAGCTCCTGGCAGGCACAGTGCTTCCGTCCCCCTTGGCTCTGGTCTTGGTGTCCCCAGTTGGCTCTTCAGCCCAACATGCCTCCACTTCCAGCATCTGGATCCAAATTCCAGGTAGCTTCCTGGTGGTGACCCTCTCTCTGCTTCTCTCTCATCCACCGCTTCCAAAACTCCCCTGTTTTAGAGACAAGAGAACCCGCACCTTCACATACCAATTCTTTACAAGACATTTCTCTCCTGAGCTGCCAGGATACAGCTAAATCTGGGGGGGTGGGGGGGGGGGCGTGGGTGGAGAAGGTTATTTGATCTCAGACCCCACTGACCCTCCCCATATTCAGCATGGGGGCAGATGGTACCTGTGGACCATCTCTGAGTGAGCCCTGGCCCACGACTTACCTTAACGTGCTTGTGAGTCCCTTTTCTCCTGTCCTCATATAGCAGGGCTCTGAGACTGGCCCTCAACATGGGCTCCATGTCCCCAGATTTCCCTTTCCTGTCCCTGCGGAGCTGCCTGAACTGTCCTGCTTCAGCAAGAGTCGATTTGGATTTCCCAGATCCTTTCATTCATTTTAAATTGACACGCACGGGTTAAGATGCAACTAGATCATAGTGCAATGTGCAGCAGGCAAGAAAACAAGCTTTCTCCAAAGGCTTAAACCCTATGTCATGGCAAAGAGGCATGAGGAGGAAGGTCAGATTAGTGTAGCAGAATCTAAGGCTGATGGCTGACATCACAGCGTGCAGTGACTTCCCACAGCTCTGCTAAACTGCTCACTGCTTCCCAAAAGCTACCCTGAGCTTTTGGGCCAGGTCTCCTTGTCTTGCACCTCATGCTGCTCTTGGAGAACGTGTTCCATTTTCTATGTCTGGTCCTGTTTGCAGAGTGCAGTGGAGGGTTGTTTAGGGCAGTGCATGCAGTGCCTGCCTCGGCATTCCCAGTGCCATGCTGCACAGAGGGCAGGTGCCCTTGGAGCGATGAACTTTTAACATGCTGGCAGGACCCATGCTCTCTCATGCCGTTGCTGCATACTGGCAGGCGTGTGAAATTTGTGTCTGTGTACATGTGCGTGAGGGGGACAAGGTCTTGTCACTGTCTGTTTCAAGGCCGGTAAGTAGGTGGTTTATGCATGGGTGGCTTTTCTGCGATGACTCTGAATCTGAAACGTGAGAGGCCTTCCCTTTGTGCTTGGGGTGGGATTGCTTGCCCTGTGTGTTTTGCAGGGCAGAGCGGGAGTGTCAGCATGCTCAGAGGCCAGGGGAACAACCCTGTACTAAGTGTCTAAGCACGGACCCATGTCCCTGCTGGCTGCAGCCCCTCTGGACCAAGAGACTCACACAAATCTGAGAGTTCCCTGAGGAACAGAGGTGTCCTGTCATGTCGAAGAAGCTGAGGAACATTCATAATGCTCCTTCCAGCAAGCTCTGCTCCAGACTTCCCAGCAGTGCTGCCTGCTCCTTTCCATCTCTTGAACATCCCCCTGCCCAGAGCAAGACCCCGATAACCAGCTTGCATGTTGCTCCCTCAATCAGCCTGTTCCCTCTAGGGCCCTCATGCCCATGTTGTCTCTTGGCGAGGCTGACATGGTGATTTGAGCAACCCTAGCCCATTGCTCGTTACTCTTGAGTCCTTCCAGTGTGTCTATGCCTTGCTGGCCTGGAGACATGCCAGCTGTATGCGCAGGATGGCCCTTTGCCCTCTCCTCCCTCCTGCTAATATGTGCCACCCCTCTCATCCCTCTGGGCCCTGCAGGTGGCTGAAGGGCCAGCAGGAGGACAAGCAAGACACACATGTCCCTTACCCCTCACTCACTGGCGAGGGCAACTTCAGCTGGCGCTCCACCTTTCCCTTTGACTACCTGATGGCAGAGAAGAAGATGGTCATCTCCAAGAAGGAGTCTATGTTCTCCTGGGATGAGACTGAAGACAAGATCCCTGCTCGCCTCACCCTGCAGGTCTGGGATGCCGACCACTTCTCGGCCGACGATTTCCTCGGTAAGAGGGGAGGGCCAGCTGAGCTGGAGTGACAGGGAAGCTGGAGGGATAGGGGGAGGTTACATGGCTGATGGAGCAGGAAGGCATGTGGGATGAGACAAGGTTTATGTAGGAACAGATCCTGGAAGGACAGCCCTGGTCTTTAAGCCAATTGTGTCCTACAAACGCCTTTGGATGCTGCAGGTAAGAGCAGTTAGGCTAAGAGGCCTTGTCTTCATGCTGCTGTTCAAAGGCTGCTCCTGTAGCAAAGGCATTAGCTTTTTCCGTTAGGTGCCTGTCTGGGAGCTCTATGCCCAAGCTAGTTTTGGAGTGCAGGGTGGCTGGAAGCCATGGACAGATGTTTGAGAGGGTGAGAGGAGGTGGGGACGTGACCCAAAAAGCAGGCTATAGTGGAGAGATCGGAGGATGCATGGCCATAGATGTGTGGGAGGATGCCAGGACACAGCTCAGGGCAGGAAATGTTGCTCGCCAGGGCAGGAAATGTTGGCCCAGCCCGCCTCCAGCCAAAGACTCACAGTTGAGGGGTGCCACCATGTATCCTTCGCCCTCTCCTACCAGGGGCAATCGAGCTGGACCTGAAGCGCTTTCCCCGGGGAGCTAAGACTGCAAAGCAGTGCAGCATGGAGATGGGGACAAATGAGGCAGAGCTGGCCATGGTTTCCCTCTTCAAGCAGAAGCGAGTGAAAGGCTGGTGGCCGTTTGTGGCCAGGGATGAAAACGATGAGCTGGAGATGACGGCAAGGATGGGGAGAAGCGGGGGGATTTTCTCTCCTGGGGACTGCATCCTCTGTGTACACGGAGGCCCCTTTGCAGAGCTCCTTCATGCCTGCCTCTGCTACCTGGGGCCCCCTCTGCTCACCATGTCGCTGGCTGGCACCGTCTCTGGGGCCGGCGGTGGAGAGCGTTGCCCATGTCTCAGCAGGCCTCTCTCTGCTCCCTGCAGGGAAAAGTTGAAGCTGAACTACAGCTCCTGAGAGCAGAGGAGGCAGAGAAATCGCCTGCTGGGCTGGCTCGCAATGAGCCTGACCCACTGGAGAAACCCAAGTAAGTAGGAGACGCCTCTCCCCCAGCAGATGCCTGGATTTGTGGGAGATGCTGCGTCGGGTGGTTCCCGGGGAGGTAGCCAGGCAGGGGAAGGTTAGAAAGGGGTCACTTATCTGGGGATGTAGGAATGAGGGCTGCGGGCAGGGTAAAAGGGGCAGAGTCACCTCTCCTGGTTCATTCCAGTGCCCTCTATTTACTTCCCTGCCTTTCCTTAGTCTCTTCCTTCTCTCCCTCCCTTCCTAGCTCCATCCCCCTTTCCCAGCCTCCCACCTCTTCTTCCTCCCCTCTGGTACCCGTTGCCAGGACATCAGCTTCATCAGGACCCCCTCCCCCACCCCCCCCACTCAAGTCCCTGCACTCCTTCTGGCCCAAATTCTGCTGGCTCCTCTTGGAAACCCTCCTGATCCTCAAGGTCAGGCTCTTTCACTGCGTGAAGGGTTATCCAAGGAAGGAGATCGTGAGCTCTCTGACAGTGCCCCTCTCCATTGCCAGCTGGGCTTGTAAAAGGAAAGTCAAGGCTGTGCCAGGGTGCGAGCAGACTGTGGTGAGCCGGGGAGGATCATGCACTTGGGCAGCCACAGGAAAGCCACATCTGGGTGGGGATGGTTGCTGTGGCCCCAACCCCGAGAGAGCCTGCTGCACCCTGGAGTGGCTGGGTGGGACACAATGCTGCCGCTGCATTGGCTCACATGTTGGTTGTATTGCTTGTTGTGCCTGCCCTCCCTTTCTGTGGCCATGGCATTCATGACAGATGCTTGCTTCCCCAACAGCCGCCCAGACACATCCTTCATGAGGTTCCTCAACCCCCTCAAGTCCATCAAATACCTCACCTGCACCCGCTACAAGTGGCTCATCATCAAAATAGTGTTGGCCCTGCTGCTCCTCATCCTGCTGGCCCTCTTCCTTTACAGCATGCCAGGCTACATGGTCAAGAAGCTCGTGGGAGCGTGAAGCAAAGGGGCCACCCCCACACGCCTAGCCCAGCTCCACCGCCTGCCCCAGCCCCATGCCCTTCTCCTCGCCTCTGCCTTGCAGCAACCTTGAGGGACATCTCCTCCCTGCTGCTGTGCCTCCTATTTTGCGTTTCTGCTTTGTGGATCCCTTTCTTGGCTTTACTCTCAGAGCAGTGGGGTTGGAGAAGGCCTCTGGTCCCCAGGCTGTCCTGTGTCCCTCACCTGGGCTGGCAGAGATGCGTGGCTGGCTACTCTGGGTCACCCGTGCTGTGGGTCCCAGATGCCTTGACCCACTGGGGGCAGAGGTCGGTGCCCCGTCTGGGCAGCTCAGCTCCTCTGCCCCAGCAGAAAGCAGAGGGAGCACTAGGGTTGCGTTGCTGGAGCTGTGGGAATGCTGCCTAAATGCTTGTTCACAGGACACGTTAAAAGCAGTCATGAACCAGTGACGTGGGGCAGAGCAGCCAGGGCTTGCTGGGAGCACGCCAGCCCCTCGGGCTTGGGGACAAGGCACAGAGCAGCCCCAAAGCCTGGCCTCCATGCCAGTACTGCCGCTGCCCCCCTCCTAGCCCTGAAGGTCACTGCCCCTGACTGCAGGGGCTGATGCCACCACAGGGCACGCCAGCCACCCTGCCCCAACAGCAGTTGAGACTTGGCAGAGCCCTTGGGCTCTGCAAGGGGCAGACTGGGCTGCCCCATCCCCAGGAAGGCAGATTTCCAGCAGCTCAAGCATCTTTCTAAGGCCACTGAAAGCAGCAGTGGTGGTGGGACTTGCCTGAAGGCTCCCATGGAGCCACGTTCTCTGGTGCAGTGTGAGCTCAGCGTGGTCTGCTGGTTTACCTATTTATTTTGTACTGACCACTACTTCTTGGGGCTGGGGCTTTTCTTGCTGTGTATATTGGGGGAGGGAGGGAAGGTCTCTTTCTTCAGCCCACTGCAATATTAAGCTGTTGAAGATCCACCTTTCTCAGCTTCAAGTGTGCAAGACCCTTACTCACTACCTGGGGAGCTTTTGGGGTTGTTTTTAGGATGATGTTGTTTTGGTTTGTCAATAAAAGTTGGTTTAAGCTCTTCCAGAAGAGCTGCTGTCTGCCACTGCCCTCTGTTACCCAGCCACACGTGCCCTGGGGGTTCACTTCCAGCCCCGAGCACAGATTGGACCCCCCAGGGCGGAGACCCCTTGCCCACTAGGCTGTGGACATATATACCAAATGCCACCATAGACTCGAGAATAGTTTATGTGGTCAGGGACCTGTGCAGATCTTCTAGTGCAACCGCGCTGCTTGAAGCTTGGCCAGCTGGAGCAGCTTGCTCATGGTCATGTCCAGTCAAGTTTGTATTCTCTACAAGAATGGAGACGCCACGGACTCTCTGGGGAACTCATTGCAGTGTTTAACCACCCTCACAGTAAAGAAGTATTTTCTGATCTTTAAGTGCAATTTCCTGTATTTCAGTTTGTGCCACTTGCCCCTTGTCCTGTCATTCAGCATCACTGAGAGGAGTCTTGCTCTCTCTTCTTTACTCCCCCTCCCCAATCACATACTAAGATGATCCCCCAGAGGCTTCTCCTCTCCAGGCTAAACAGTCCCAGCTCTCTCAGGCTCTCCTTGTCTGACAGATGCTCCAGTGCCTTAATCATCTTCGTTGCCCTTTGCTGGATTCACTACAGGAGCTCCGTGTGTCTCTTGTACTGGGGAGTGCAGAACTGGACACAGTACTCCAGGTGTGTCCTCAGCAGTGCTGTGTGGAGGGGAAGGATCACCTCCGTCGACCTGCTGGTAAAGCTCTCCCTAATGCAGCTCATGATGCTGTTGGCCTTTCCAGCTTTGGAGTCGATTGGCCCCAGCCTGTATTGGTGCATGGAGTTGTTCCTGCCTGGCTGCAGAACTTGGCATTTCCTTCTGCCCCACCCTGGGCTTGGAGTTTGTGCAAAGCTGAGGGTGCTGCTCTAGTGGTGGCTGCAAGGCCTGGATCACCCTCCAGCAAAGCAGATCAGGGATGCTGCTCCTCGGTGCCCTCCAGTGCTTGGCCTTGCAGCCAGGGTTTGGGTGAGAGCAGTGTCAGGTGGGGCCTGGGGGTGCCCTGGCAGACCAGGTGTGTGGAAGTGATGTGGCCATGGCATCACAATGCCGGGGTCTTTCTGGAGGTGGGGCTGGGGGAAGTGCCGCTGTCACTTTGCCTGCGAGCGAGCGAGCGAGCGAGTGTGCGAGCGAGTGCGCGAGCAGGTGGAGAGCGTGGTGTTGAGCTGGGGCGAAGGAGCGAGGCAGCAGGGTAAGAGGTGGCTCCTTCCGTCTCTCTGCAGTCTCTCCTCCCCTCGGGGCGCTCTCCGTGGCTTTGTCGCCCCCCCAGCGCCCACCACCCGCTGCACGCTCCCTCGGTGGGCACAAGTGCCACAATCAGGCAAACGTCCCCGCCGCGAAGCCCAGCCACGCTCGGGCACCATTCTGCGCCCTTGCTGCTCACGACCCGCTGTCCCCGCGTCACACGTGGGAAAGCAGCGGCGGGAGCGGGCAGCCGGGCAAGGCCGACGGAGTGAGGGCACCGTGCCCTGCTTTTTGCAGAGTTGCTCTCGGCGGCCTTTGGCTCTTCTCCTGGTGTCAGATTGACGCTGTCGATCTTGGGGTGCGGAGGAGCGTGCACAGGGTGAGCCGCAGAGCAGAGCGGAGCGGTCAGGGTCGGGGGAGGTTGGTGGAGGGGCGTTGGAGGGGCGGTGGGGAGCAGGGCTTTGGGGGCTGCTGGTCTGCCTTGGTCGGGGAGGGGGAGGGTGGCTGCAAGGGGCGGCGTGCTCAGAGGTGGGTGCTGTGTTTTGGGTGGCACTCTTGGAGCAGGACGTGGAGGCGGAGCGCTGAGCAGGCTGCACGCTCGCGGCGCGCTTCCGGTGGCGGCATGGAGCCTCGGAGGCTGAGCGTCGTGGGCGAGTTTGTGGTGCTGAGCCTCTTTGTGGTGTGCCTGGCCCACATGCCCTCGGTCGTCAACGTCCTCACGATCCTGTGCATAGCGGTGGTGTTGGTGCTGGCGGGGAAAAGGCTCTGGCCCAAGGTAGGAGTCAGCCTGACGGTGCTGCGCGCAAGCCTGCCTGCAGCCTCAGCTCTGCGTGCCCCGCGCAGCCCTTCCGCGAGCAGGGGGCCTCTTGGCGCAGCGTGGATGCTCGCCACTAAGGCAGCGCTCTCTTGGGCTGTGCAGGGGCCTCGCGGCAGTGCTGGCAGCCTGGGCAACGGCAGCGTGGATGAGCCCGGAGGTGAGCAGCCCCGGCCCAGAGCGTAGGCGCGCTCGGCAGCGCCTCCCGGCCAAGACAGCCCAGCGCCGCCAGCGCCCACCGCCCTCGGCCCCAGCTGGGGCTCCGCCGACGGGCTGCCCTCGCTCACTGCCTCTCTGCCTCCTCTTCCAGCAGCCTCCTTCCTGCCCACGGTGGAGACGCAGGACTGTGCAGCCAGCCGGCAGGCAGGGTAAGCGGAGGCCTGGCCTGCAGGGGGGCTGCCCCACAGCCCTGGCCAGGCCCACCGCAGGCAAGAGCCCGATGCAGCCCAGAGCCACAGACCTGCGCCTGGCCTGGGCCCCCCAAAGAGCAGGGCATGGCATGGCTAGGGCTGGGGGTCGACGCGCGGGATGCCCGGGACATGCCGCATGCCTGCTGCTCACCAACTGGGAAGCCCCTTTGCTCCTTGTCCACTGCTGCAGCCCTGGCCCCAGCGCCCCCTCCGCCCGCACCCTGGCACCCTTTGGCGTCTGCCGCCACCACCAGGGCTTCCCCCTGGGGCACCCAAGGCAGCCTCCTCACCTCCTTTCTCCCTCCCAGGCTCACAAGCGAGGACACCTTGCCCCCTCGCCACCTCCTGCCCACCTCTGAGCCGGACACGGATGGATGGAAGTTGGATGGCCCTCTCCCACTGCCACCACCCTCCATCCTGCTGGACGCTCCCCCAACACCTGCAGGAGTGCTGGGTGAGCTGCTTGTGCCCACAGCCCTCCCGCCATCCCCACCATGCAGGCGGGTCCGCTTTGGGCGCAACCAGACCGTGTTGCTCAGCGAGGAAGGTCACGAGCTGCTGGACTGCCTCCCCAAAGCCCCACACCTCGACTGGCCAGCCCACATCCCGCGCCGGTCCATCCTGCACTGTGCCTGGGCACCTGTCCCGCTGGCAGGGGAAGGCACAGTGCGGCCACTTTCGCCCCCCGGGCAGTCCGAGGAGGAAGAGGACGAGGAGCCAGCGTGTGCCACCTCCCTGCAGCGCTGGCCCACCATGCAGCTCTGGAGCCCACCACCGGAGGCGCCCTCCCCTCCCGCTGCAGCCACCGGCTGCACAGCGGCCCTGGCCTGCCTGCTGTGCCCAGCCTGCCCAGCCTGCCCTGCAGGCGCCTTCAGAGGGCTGCGCAAGGGCCTCCGCAGATGCGCCTCCTTCCTGCGAGGGCCACGGCGAGTGCTCAGGAGGCGCCAGGCAAGGGCCAGCTGATTGGGGCCAGCAGCAGGCTCCGCGCCTGGGCAGAGGTGCCAGTAACCAGCGCCCGCGGAGCTAGACGCCTTCGCCACCTCCGGGCCATCGTCAATAAACCTCTGAGCAAGACTCTGTGGGAGGCGAGAGTGAAACACCATGTGAAGTGCTATGAAGAAGGCGCAGGAATGCTCCCTGAGTCTTAGGAAGCCAGCCGTTCCCCGAACTCAGGCTTTCCTGCTCCTGACAGGGCTGAGTAGAGCAGCAACATGCAAAAACATGTCTCCAGAACGGAAGTTTAAATGCTTAGCTCAGATGAACCATCACATAGGAAACTGGCTGTCAGAAGAAGTCCGTTGAGATCCTTACAAAGCGCGGTGGATGTGATCCTGGGGGCACTCTGGAGCAAGATCTGAATTCCCCTGTGAATGGAGACTATGTAGCCTCCAACAGCGATCTGCAGAAAGAAGTCTAAAACGGGAGAATTGATATCGGTCAGGGGGCTGAGCAGAAAGATTCATCCAAGCCATCACCCTCAGCAGAACAGTGGGAGGATCCTAAAAGGAATGAGCGTTCCAGAGGCCAAGAGGTCCTCCACTTGATCAAACACCCGGGACGAGAAAATTGCTACGCAAGGAAAAGGGGGAGGGCAGATCTTCAGGTTATCGACAAGACTGCCCTGTGTGACAGCCAGCCCAGGATTGGCAGTGAATACCCCTTCCATTTTCGGCACAAGCTGCTGATGCTGGACTACCGTGGAAGGTATCTGGTTTGCCAGGAGCATGGCAAAGCAAAAGAAGGCGTTCTGAGCACTCCGAATGCAACAAGCCTTGGCACTGAGTGCTCAGATAGTGCCTCAGATTTTGACAGTCAGTTTTTCAATGCTGAGCGTGAAGAAGGGGATGCCTCTGTTACAGCAGGTCTGACACACACACACATGCCATGGACCTCCAGGTGGTGATGTTTCATGGTGCCCCTGATTTCACGAGACAGTACATTTCAACAAACCTCGCTTTGTGCCACTTGGCGCTTCCTCTCCTGCTACCAAATCCATGCACCGCACCAAGAGAGTTCCCTCAGCCAAGTTAAAAAGAGCTGGAAAGCCACGGAACAATTGGGAAAGCAGACCACAATTCAGAGGAGCAGACCACAATTCAGAGGCACAAAAACAAACCGATTGATCAGGCAGACACACCCATCGTGTCCTTCATACGGATCGGGAGTTCTCCTTCCTCTTCCAAGGCTCAGCTCCTGAATGCTCTGCCGAGTAAACACAAACACGACACTTTCTTCCACCGACATTGCAAAGGCAGCACCAAAGGCTGTCTTCTAATGACAGGTGTTGTGCAGATCTCTTGGTCCTGTGCCAGTGGCAGTGCTGATGACACTTTTGACGGCTGTGTTGCTTTTTGTAACCTGCATGGGGATGCTAGAGGTCATGAACAACAATTGCCGTTTTTACAGCAGATCTCTTCTGTGAAGGAGGCTCTCAGTTAGCTGAGTCTGACCAGAGTGACAAGAAAGGCATGAACATTGTACGTGACCCGTGGCAGTCTCAAAAGCCTTTGATTTGTCTTTTCACTGAAGAAGAGAATGTTGCATGTGGCCGATCTAGCCAGAATGTAAAAAGAGGTATCCAGAACAGAAACAAAGCAGAATTAGTAGAGGAGCTGATAAAAACAATCAGAGACCTGCTAGCAAGGTGAAACAACCTTTTAAGGCTTGATGCTTGTCAGGACACAGCTCGCCAACGTGGATTTATTGTGGCTAAAGAGGCAGAAGAGTGTGTGAGAGCCAAAGCAAAGGCAAGAACCTTGGTGGGATTCTTGACAAAGGAGAAATTGTGTTTGAGATCAAATCACAGCTACTGCCTCTTCAAGGACAACTATGGTACCCATGGTGTAAAAAGGAGAAAGAGCTCCCCCGCTTGCAGGAAAAGAGGAACAAGAACATAGAACATCATGGGAGCCAAACTGAGCCAGAGAAGTGTGCAGGACGAAGAAAGCAACTCGACAGAGCGTTCCCCCTCAAGCAGCTGATGAAATCAGTCCTCGCTTTTCTCCAGGCACAGGCAAGAGACACCAAGAAATACTTGCTGCAGTGGAGGAAGGTCTTTAGGGATGACCTGTCCTCTGAGCACTTGGAGGAACTTCAGAAAGAGTATCATCAGTGATGGTATCAAATCCTGGAAATAAAGAAAAGCAAGGAAAAAACCAGTCTGAAAACAGCATTGATGAATAAGTTAGAAGCCCTCTCCAATGCAGTCAATGATTCATCCATTGGTCTCAAGCGTCTTTTGAGAGAAGTAGGGCAGATTCGTGAAGCTCTAGAATCCTTGAACTCAAAAGATGAATGTTTTTGCAAACTACCTGAAGTGGCAGTCGATCTGATGGTTTCAGGGTATGCCCTTGAAGTGGTGGATGGTGATGCTTCGTCTGTACGGTGACGATGGCTTGGGGCAATCTTTGACAAATTGAGAAGCTAGGGGAGAGAAGAGCGTTTGTTCTCTCAGTGCTTGGCATCCAGAGCCCGGGGAAGTCAAGCCTGCTGAATGCCATGTTTGGTCTGCAGTGGAACGTCAGTGCGGGGAGAGGCACGCGGGGAGCGTTTATGCAGCTGCTTCAGGTGGACGAGAAACCCCAAGAGGCCGTGGACTTTGATTACAGGCTGATTGTTGACACGGGAGGACTTTGTGCCATGGAGGTGGCCAATAAGCAGTCACTTAATGATGACAATGAGCTAGCCACCTTTGGCATTGGCATTGGCAACATGACTCTGATCAATATCTTGGGAGAAAATCCTGGAGACATGCAAGATGTCCTTCAGCTAGCTGGGCAGGCTTTTCTCCGCATGAAGCAAGTCAATCTTTCGCCAAGCCGCAGCTTTGTGCACCACAATGTTGGAGAAATAACTGCCCAGGAACAAAACATGCAAGGACAAAGACGCCTGCAGGAAAAGCGGGAGGAAATGGCAGGGACAGCCGCCCAGCCGCCCAGCAGGCGTTCTGCCATGTCACCTGCTTCAGCGATGTCATCCGCTTTGATGTGAACACCCACCGTCACTACTTTGCTCACCTCTGGGTGGCAAGGAAACCCACGCAGGGCCCCACCCAACCCCCCACACAGCCAGCACGTGCAGCAGTTAAAGAGCACAATTCTCCAAGCTGCCAAGAAGGGATCGCAGGGCACTATTTCAAGGCTCTCGAGCTTGAAAGTTCGTATGAGTGACTTGTGGAAGGCTCTGCTGAATGGAAAGTTTGTTTTCCCTTTCCAAAACACTTGGGAAGTTGCCGCAGACAACAGCTTAGGAACAACCGACAGCCAGTGGACCTGGCAGCTGGGGAGCCACATCCTAGACTTGCAAATGAAATGGAACAATCGGATTAGAAAGGGAGACGTTCCGCATGTGACCCGAAGAAGCCTTATGGAGGAAGTGCAAGATAAATATGAGACCCTCTGGAAAGGCTTGGAACCGTATTTCAGGGAAGATGACGCCAGTGGGCTTTTGATTCAGTGGAAAGCAAGCATTGAAAATCAACCGCAAGATCTGAGAGAAGCACTTGTGGAAGAGACACAGAGAAAGTCTGCCGAGTTCATTGAACGGGAGAAGAATCCGAGCAAAGGGCATCAGAAGAAGCCAGAATGTGAACACGAGCTTGTCAAGAGAAGGCAACTGGTGGCTTTGTCGCTAAAGAAGGAAGAGGTGCATGAAGAAAAGCTGAGGCAACACTTGGCTAGCCTCTGGAAACAATGGCTCTACAAAGTATCTTCCAGTGCACCTCCTCCTGCAGAACCAAACATAAACCTCCCTAGTGAGACCACTCTGCTGGAACATTTCAAGCAAGAGCCAAACAGAGAGGAAGAAATAAAATGCTTCTTGCCAAAGGATGCATTTCCCATGGCATCCCTTGCAGGCAGTGCAAGAGATCATTGCTGCTGGAAGCTGCATTTCATTTCATCCCTTTGTATTTCAGATGCTAGTCGTACTTCCCAAAACATGTCTACAATAAACTCGCGGGCTAGCCTTCTGGTCAGGGTGTCTGCTGGTGCTGGGCTTGTGGCGGGGGTTCAGGGGGGAGTGGGGCGTTGTGTTGGGGGTGCTGGTCTTGTCGTGGGGGGTGCAGAGGGGAGTTGGGCCTCGTGTTGGGGGTGCTGGTCTTTGTTTTGTGGTGCAGAGGGGATCTGGACATTGTGTTGGGGGTGCATAGGGGATCTGGGTGTTGTTGTGGGGGTGCTTAGAGGAGGTGGGCCTTGTGTTGGGGGTGCTGGGTTTGTTGTGGGGGTGGAGAGGGGATCAGGGCATTGTGTTGGGGGTGCTGGGCATTGTGTAGGGTTTGCTGGGCTTGTTATGGGGGTGCAGAGGGGGTCTGGGTCTTGTTTTGGGGGTGCTTAGAGGACGTGGGCCTTGTGTTGGGGGTGCTGGGCTTGTCGTGGGGGTCCTGAGTAGTCATGGTGTTGTGTTGGGGGTGGTGGGCCTTGTTTTGGGAGAACTAGGCTTGTTTTCGGGGTGCTTAGGGGATCTGGCATTGTCTTGGCGGTCTGGGCTTGTTGTGGGGGTGCAGAGGGGAGCTGGGTCTTGTCATGGGGGTGCTGAGGGAATGCTCGGCCTTGTAATGGGTGTGCTGGGCTTGTCGTGGGGATGCTGAGGGGATCTGGGCCTTGTAATGGGTGTGCTGGGCTTGTCATGGGGGTGCTGAGGGGATCTGGGCCTTGTATTGGGGATGGTCAGGCGATGTGGGCCTTGTCTTGGGAGTGCTGAGGGGATCTGGGCCTTGTTTTCGGGGTACTGTGGGGATCTGGGTGTTGTTTTGGGGGTGCTGGGCCTTGTTGTGGGGGTGTTGAGGGGATCTAGGCCTTTTTTTTGGGTGCGGAGAGGGTTCTGGAGCACTTGAGCAGATTGCCCAGAGAGGTTGTGGAGTCTCCTTCCCTGGAGATATTCAAAAGCCGCCTGGCCCAATCCTGGGCAATATGCTCCAGAGGACCCTGGCTGAGCAGGGGCGTTGGACTCCAGGATCTCCGGAGGTCCCTTCCAACCTCCACCATTCTCTGAGCCTGTGATTCTGTGAAATGTTAAGGCTAAAATTTTAACACTCACATCCCAGAAGTTTTCTTTTCCTTTCTTCTCAGAATTGGTTCCCATCGATGGTCGAGCCCATCACACACCTCCCACAATCACCTGTAATGTGCTCATGTAGTGTTCCAATGTTATAGGTCCTATGGATTGGCATGGGGTTGGTTCACCTAGTTGATTTAAACAGTTGAGGGAATGGTTAGAACGTACAGCTAGCAATCTGGTTTTGGAGCTAAGGAAAGGTTTTGCACATTGAGTGACTACTCCCCAAATTACAGCTTGGTTGCCACTGGCCACGCACACAGGGAGCCCCATTCCCATTTCACCCCAGAAAGCTCCCCGCAGGCATGCTGCAAATGGCTTGTGTGCCGTTTCCGCTCACAATTGCAACAAGATTGCTGTGCACAATTGGAGGGCACAGCAGCAACCCGTCCAGAAGGGGAAAAGTGCCCAAAGGAAGAACGAGCCACGGGCTCGGCATGGGCTTGTCAGGGACGACTCTGGGCTTTGGTTGGGCTTTGTGCTGGCGGGAGCTGTGTTGGGGCTGGCCTTGGCGGGCTGCGCCTTGTTGGGGTTTGGGTGAGAGCAGCGTCAGGTGGGGCCTGGGGGTGCCCTGGCAGACCAGGTGTGTGGAAGTGATGTCGCCATGGCATCACAATGCCGGGGTCTTTCTGGAGGTGGGGCTGGGGGAAGTGCCGCTGTCACTTTGCCTGCGAGCGAGCGAGCGAGCGAGTGTGCGAGCGAGTGCGCGAGCAGGTGGAGAGCGTGGTGTTGAGCTGGGGCGAAGGAGCGAGGCAGCGGGGTAAGAGCTGGCTCCTTCCGTCTCTCTGCAGTCTCTCCTCCCCTCGGGGCGCTCTCCCTGGCTTTGTCGCCCCCCCAGCGCCCACCACCCGCTGCACGCTCCCTCGGTGGGCACAAGTGCCACAATCAGGCAAACGTCCCCGCCGCGAAGCCCAGCCACGCTCGGGCACCATTCTGCGCCCTTGCTGCTCACGACCCGCTGTCCCCGCGTCACACGTGGGAAAGCAGCGGCGGGAGCGGGCAGCCAGGCAAGGCCGACGGAGTGAGGGCACCGTGCCCTGCTTTTTGCAGAGTTGCTCTCGGCGGCCTTTGGCTCTTCTCCTGGTGTCAGATTGACGCTGTCGATCTTGGGGTGCGGAGGAGCGTGCACAGGGTGAGCCGCAGAGCAGAGCGGAGCGGTCAGGGTCGGGGGAGGTTGGTGGAGGGGCGTTGGAGGGGCGGTGGGGAGCAGGGCTTTGGGGGCTGCTGGTCTGCCTTGGTCGGGGAGGGGGAGGGTGGCTGCAAGGGGCGGCGTGCTCAGAGGTGGGTGCTGTGTTTTGGGTGGCACTCTTGGAGCAGGACGTGGAGGCGGAGCGCTGAGCAGGCTGCACGCTCGCGGCGCGCTTCCGGTGGCGGCATGGAGCCTCGGAGGCTGAGCGTCGTGGGCGAGTTTGTGGTGCTGAGCCTCTTTGTGGTGTGCCTGGCCCACATGCCCTCGGTCGTCAACGTCCTCACGATCCTGTGCATAGCGGTGGTGTTGGTGCTGGCGGGGAAAAGGCTCTGGCCCAAGGTAGGAGTCAGCCTGGGCATGGCCCCGAGCTGGCGTGGGCAGCGAGAGGGCTGAGGCCGCGGCAGCACCTGCAGCAAGGGCAGCCTGACGGTGCTGCGCGCAAGCCTGCCTCCAGCCTCAGCTCTGCGTGCCCCGCGCAGCCCTTCTGCGAGCAGGGCGCCTCTTGGCGCAGCGTGGATGCTCGCCACTAAGGCAGCGCTCTCTTGGGCTGTGCAGGGGCCTCGCGGCAGTGCTGGCAGCCTGGGCAACGGCAGCGTGGACGAGCCCGGAGGTGAGCAGCCCCGGCCCAGAGCGTAGGCGCGCTCGGCAGCGCCTCCCGGCCAAGACAGCCCAGCGCCGCCAGCGCCCACCACCCTCGGCCCCAGCTGGGGCTCCGCCGACGGGCTGCCCTCGCTCACTGCCTCTCTGCCTCCTCTTCCAGCAGCCTCCTTCCTGCCCACGGTGGAGACGCAGGACTGTGCAGCCAGCCGGCAGGCAGGGTAAGCGGAGGCCTGGCCTGCAGGGGGGCTGCCCCACAGCCCTGGCCAGGCCCACCGCAGGCAAGAGCCCGATGCAGCCCAGAGCCACAGACCTGCGCCTGGCCTGGGCCCCCCAAAGAGCAGGGCATGGCATGGCTAGGGCTGGGGTCGACGCGCGGGATGCCCAGGACATGCCGCATGCCTGCTGCTCACCAACTGGGAAGCCCCTTTGCTCCTTGCCCACTGCTGCAGCCCTGGCCCCAGCGCCCACTCCGCCCGCACCCTGGCACCCTTTGGCGTCTGCCGCCACCACCAGGGCTTCCCCCTGGGGCACCCAAGGCAGCCTCCTCACCTCCTTTCTCCCTCCCAGGCTCACAAGCGAGGACATCTTGTCCCCTTGCCACCTCCTGCCGACCTCGGAGCCGGACACGGATGGATGGAAGTTGGATGGCCCTCTCCCACTGCCACCAACCTCCATCCTGCTGGACGCTCCCCCAACACCTGCAGGAGTACTGGGTGAGCTGCTTGTGCCCACAGCCCTCCCGCCATCCCCACCACGCAGGCGGGTCCGCTTTGGGCGCAACCAGACCGTGTTGCTCAGCGAGGAAGGACACGAGCTGCTGGACTGCCTCCCCAAAGCCCCACACCTCGACTGGCCAGCCCACATCCCGCGCCGGTCCATCCTGCACTGTGCCTGGGCACCTGTCCCGCTGGCAGGGGAAGGCACAGTGCGGCCACTTTCGCCCCCCGGGCAGTCCGAGGAGGAAGAGGACGAGGAGCCAGCGTGTGCCACCTCCCTGCAGCGCTGGCCCACCATGCAGCTCTGGAGCCCACCACCGGAGGCGCCCTCCCCTCCCGCTGCAGCCACCGGCTGCACAGCGGCCCTGGCCTGCCTGCTGTGCCCAGCCTGCCCAGCCTGCCCTGCAGGCGCCTTCAGAGGGCTGCGCAAGGGCCTCCGCAGATGCGCCTCCTTCCTGCGAGGGCCACGGCGAGTGCTCAGGAGGCGCCAGGCAAGGGCCAGCTGATTGGGGCCAGCAGCAGGCTCCACGCCTGGGCAGAGGTGCCAGTAACCAGCGCCCGCAGAGCTAGACGCCTTCGCCACCTCCGGGCCAGCGTCAATAAACCTCTGAGCAAGACTCTGCGGGAGGCGAGAGTGAAACACCATGTGAAGTGAAAAGAAGGCGGCGCAGGAATGCTCCCTGAGTCTTAGGAAGCCAGCCGTTCCCCGAACTCAGGCTTTCCTGCTCCTGACAGGGCTGAGTAGAGCAGCAACATGCAAAAACATGTCTCCAGAACAGAAGTTTAAATGCTTAGCTCAGATGAACCATCACATAGGAAACTGGCTGTCAGAAAAAGTCCGTGAGATCCTTACAAAGCGCAGTGGATGTGATCCTGGGGGCACTCTGGAGCAAGATCTGAATTCCCCTGTGAATGGAGACTATGTAGCCTCCAACAGTGATCTGCAGAAAGAAGTTGTAAAACAGGGGAGAATTGATATTGGTCAGGGGGCTGAGCAGAAAGATTCATCCAAGCCATCACCCTCAGCAGAACAGTGGGAGGATCCTAAAAGGAATGAGCGTTCCAGAGGCCAAGAGGTCCTCCACTTGATCAAACACCCGGGACTAGAAAATTGCTACGCAAGGAAAAGGGGGAGGGCAGATCTTCAGGTTATCGACAAGACTGCCCTGTGTGACAGCCAGCCCAGGATTGGCAGTGAATACCCCTTCCATTTTCGGCACAAGCTGCTGATGCTGGACTACTGTGGAAGGTATCTGGTTTGCCAGGAGCATGGCAAAGCAAAAGAAGGCGTTCTGAGCACTCCGAATGCAACAAGCCTTGGCACTGAGTGCTCAGATAGTGCCTCAGATATTGACAGTGAGTTTTTCAATGCTGAGAGTGAAGAAGGTATGCCTCTGTTACAGCAGGTCTGACACACACACATGCCATGGACCTCCAGGTGGCGATGTTTCATGGTGCCCATGATTTCACGAGACAGTACATTTCAACAAACCTCGCTTTGTGCCACTTGGCGCTCCCCCTCCTGCTACCAAATCCATGCACCGCACCAAGAGAGTTCCCTCAGCCAAGTTAAAAAGAGCTGGAAAGCCACGGAACAATTGGGAAAGCAGTCCACAAGAGGAGCAGACCACAACTCAGAGGCACAAAAACAAACCGATTGATCAGGCAGACACACCCATCGTGTCCTTCATACGGATCGGGAGTTCTCCTTCCTCTTCCAAGGCTCAGCTCCTGAATGCTCTGCCGACTAAACACAAACACGACACTTTCTTCCACCGACATTGCAAAGGCAGCACCAAAGACTGTCTTCTAACGACAGGTGTTGTGCAGATCTCTTGGTCCTGTGCCAGTGGCAGTGCTGATGACACTTTTGACGGCTGTGTTGCTTTTTGTAACCTGCATGGAGATGCTAGAGGTCATGAACAACAATTGCCGTTTTTACAGCAGATCTCTTCTGTGAAGGAGGCTCTCAGTTAGCTGAGTCTGACCAGAGTGACAAGAAAGGCATGAACATTGTACGTGACCCGTGGCAGTCTCAAAAGCCTTTGATTTGTCTTTTCACTGAAGAAGAGAATGTTGCATGTGGCCAATCTAGCCAGAATGTAAAAAGAGGTATCCAGAACAGAAACAAAGCAGAATTAGTAGAGGAGCTGATAAAAACAATCAGAGACCTACTAGCAAGGTGAAACAACCTCTTAAGGCTTGATGCTTGTCAGGACACAGCTCGCCAACGTGGATTTATTGTGGCTAAAGAGGCAGAAGAGTGTGTGAGAGCCAAAGCAAAGGCAAGAACCTTGGTGGGATTCTTGACAAAGGAGAAATTGTGTTTGAGATCAAATCACAGCTACTGCCTCTTCAAGGACAACTATGGTACCCATGGTGTAAAAAGGAGAAAGAGCTCCCCCGCTTGCAGGAAAAGAGGAACAAGAACATAGAACATCATGGGAGCCAAAGTGAGCCAGAGAAGTGTGCAGGACGAAGAAAGCAACTCGACAGAGCGTTCCCCCTCAAGCAGCTGCTGAAATCAGTCCTCGCTTTTCTCCAGGCACAGGCAAGAGACACCAAGAAATACTTGCTGCAGTGGAGGAAGGTCTTTAGGGATGACCTGTCCTCTGAGCACTTGGAGGAACTTCAGAAAGAGTATCATCAGTGATGGTATCAAATCCTGGAAATAAAGAAAAGCAAGGAAAAAACCAGTCTGAAAACAGCATTGATGAATAAGTTAGAAGCCCTCTCCAATGCAGTCAATGATTCATCCATTGGTCTCAAGCGTCTTTTGAGAGAAGTAGGGCAGATTCGTGAAGCTCTAGAATCCTTGAACTCAAAAGATGAATGTTTTTGCAAACTACCTGAAGTGGCAGTCGATCTGACGGTTTCAGGGTATGCCCTTGAAGTGGTGGATGGTGATGCTTCGTCTGTACCGTGACGATGGCTTGGGGCAATCTTTGACAAGTTAATTGAGAAGCTAGGGGAGAGAAGAGCGTTTGTTCTCTCAGTGCTTGGCATCCAGAGCCCGGGGAAGTCAAGCCTGCTGAATGCCATGTTTGGGCTGCAGTGGAACATCAGTGCGGGGAGAGGCACGCGGGGAGCGTTTATGCAGCTGCTTCAGGTGGACGAGAAACCCCAAGAGGCCGTGGACTTTGATTACAGGCTGATTGTTGACACGGGAGGACTTTGTGCCATGGAGGTGGCCAATAAGCAGTCACTTAATGATGACAATGAGCTAGCCACCTTTGGCATTGGCATTGGCAACATGACTCTGATCAATATCTTGGGAGAAAATCCTGGAGACATGCAAGATGTCCTTCAGCTAGCTGGGCAGGCTTTTCTCCGGATGAAGCAAGTCAATCTTTCGCCAAGCTGCTGCTTTGTGCACCACAATGTTGGAGAAATAACTGCCCAGGAACAAAACATGCAAGGACAAAGACGCCTGCAGGAAAAGCTGGAGGAAATGGCAGGGACAGCCGCCCAGCCGCCCAGCAGGCATTCTGCCATGTCACCTGCTTCAGCAATGTCATCCGCTTTGATGTGAACACCCACAGTCACTACTTTGCTCACCTCTGGGTGGCAAGGAAACCCACCCAGGGCCCCACCCAACCCCACACACAGCCAGCACGTGCAGCAGTTAAAGAGCACAATTCTCCAAGCTGCCAAGAAGGGATCGCAGGGCACTATTTCAAGGCTCTCGAGCTTGAAAGTTTGTATGAGTGACTTGTGGAAGGCTCTGCTGAATGAAAAGTTTGTTTTCCCTTTCCAAAACACTCGGGAAGTTGCCGCAGACAACAGCTTAGGAACAACCGACAGCCAGTGGACCTGGCAGCTGGGGAGCCACATCCTAGACTTGCAAATGAAATGGAACAATCGGATTAGAAAGGGAGATGTTCCACATGTGACCCGAAGAAGCCTTATGGAGGAAGTGCAAGATAAATATGAGACCCTCTGGAAAGGCTTGGAACCGTATTTCAGGGAAGATGACGCCAGTGGGCTTTTGATTCAGCGGAAAGCAAGCATTGAAAATCAACCGCAAGATCGGAGAGAAGCACTTGTGGAAGAGACACAGAGAAAGTCTGCCGAGTTCATTGAACGGGAGAAGAATCCGAGCAAAGGGCATCAGAAGAAGCCAGAATGTGAACACGAGCTTGTCAAGAGAAGGCAACTGGTGGCTTTGTCGCTAAAGAAGGAAGAGGTGCATGAAGAAAAGCTGAGGCAACACTTGGCTAGCCTCTGGAAACAATGGCTCTACAAAGTATCTTCCAGCGCACCTCCTCCTGCAGAACCAAACATAAACCTCCCTAGTGAGACCACTCTGCTGGAACATTTCAAGCAAGAGCCAAACAGAGAGGAAGAAATAAAATGCTTCTTGGCAAAGGATGCATTTCCCATGGCATCCCTTGCAGGCAGTGCAAGAGATCATTGCTGCTGGAAGCTGCATTTCATTTCATCCCTTTGTATTTCAGATGCTAGTCGTACTTCCCAAAACATGTCTACAATAAACTCGCGGGCTAGCCTTCTGGTCAGGGTATCTCCTGGTGCTGGGCTTGTGGCGGGGGTGCAGGGGGGAGTGGAGCGTTGTGTTGGGGGTGCTGGTCTTGTCGTGGGGGGTGCAGAGGGGAGTTGGTCCTTGTGTTGGGGGTGCTGGTCTTTGTTTTGAGGTGCAGAGGGGATCTGGGCATTGTGTTGGGGGTGCAGAGGGGATCTGGGTGTTGTTGTGGGGGTGCCTAGAGGAGGTGGGCCTTGTGTTGGGGGTGCTGGGCATTGTGTAGGGTTTGCTGGGCTTGTTATGGGGGTGCAGAGGGGATCTGGGTCTTGTTTTGGGGGCGCTTAGAGGACGTGGGCCTTGTGTTGGGGGTGCTGGGCTTGTCGTGGGGGTCCTGAGTAGTCATGGTGTTGTGTTGGGGGTGGTGGGCCTTGTTTTGGGAGAACTAGGCTTGTTTTTGGGGTGCTTAGGGGATCTGGGCCTTGTTTTCGGGGTACTGAGGGGATCTGGGCGTTGTTTTGGCGGTGCTGGGCCTTGTCATGGGGGTGTTGAGGGGATCTAGGCCTTTTTTTGGGGGTGCGGAGAGGGTTCCGGAGCACTCGACCAGGTTGCCCAGAGAGGTTGTGGAGTCTCCTTCCCTGGAGATATTCAAAAGCCGCCTGGCCCAATCCTGGGCAATATGCTCCAGAGGACCCTGGCTGAGCAGGGGCGTTGGACTCCAGGATCTCCGGAGGTCCCTTCCAACCTCCACCATTCTCTGAGCCTGTGATTCTGTGAAATGTTAAGGCTAAAATTTTAACACTCACATCCCAGAAGTTTTCTTTTCCTTTCTTCTCAGAATTGGTTCCCGTCGATGGTCGAGCCCATCACACACCTCCCACAATCGCCTGTAATGTGCTCATGTAGTGTTCCAATGCTATAGGTCCTATGGATTGGCATGGGGTTGGTTCACCTAGTTGATTTAAACCAGTTGAGGGAATGGTTAGAACGTACAGCTAGCAATCTGGTTTTGGAGCTAAGGAAAGGTTTTGCACATTGAGTGACTACTCCCCAAATTACAGCTTGGTTGCCACTGCCCACGCACACAGGGAGCCCCATTCCCCTTGGGATCATTCCAGTTAATATGAAAGAGAGAATCAACCGTATCTGGAATAATACCAACGGTGCATCTATATGATTGGGGCCTGGGCATACAAGTCTCGAACTCCCATCTCTCCATCATATGTCTAGCAAGCCAAGAATCTTCCACAAGACTTGAACTGGAGGAATGTGTGGGATCAAAACTGTCATGTCACCTGGGGGAGTGAACCAGACACCGTGCGTAGGGCCTACGAAATAGATGGCTCAGCGTTACAGTGGGGACAACAAACAATTGTACTCGGGACCTGAGAGGACCACTCCCTGAGAGAGACCTGCCCAATCGAAGCTATTTCCAAGCAGGTGGTCATGAAGGGAGCACTGCCCTTCAGGAAAAAGCCTTTGCGCAGCTGCGATATTACCAGAACGGAGCAGCTTCACGACCGCATCACACAGCTCATCAGCCTCCCCATCGACACAAAGGAACAGGAGCCAATGCATGACAACCAAAGTTGCATTCATGACAGACTGCATGAAATAAGAGAACAGGTGGACTCGGCAGCCAGGAACTCCACATATGTCTTCACTCATGGATACAGAAGACATTCAGCAGTGTCTCTAGGCAAAGTGGCAGCAGAAAGGTTGGCAAAGATGCAGAAGGCTTTCACAAGAGCAAACGACCCCACTTTCTACCTGCAGGGCCAGAGAGAAGACTTCTTCACAAGTTTCCACATGTCCTGCCAAGCAGTGCCCTCTATCACAGCAGTTGCTGATTTTTTTTATGTGACGAGCTTTCAGGAGCTCTTTGACAGGCAGTGTCTGTGAAGACTGCTCTTGATATAGCCTGGGAAAGGAGCTCTAACTCTCCAGCTTTCAATGGCCATCGATCTCAACTAGAAACGGCTATTCTCCTCTCTCTTGCGGAGGAAGAGAATGGTGAGTTCAGGCAGCACATTCATTTCCCCCAACATGTTTTAGAAGGTTTCGTTGAAAAGTGTGTTAACTATTGCTTAGACAAGAACAATTCAAGGCTGAAGAACTTGTTCCATGTTTCCCTGAATTCATTCCAGACTCTTGTTGCTGCTGCTAGCTTTGCGCCTACAACTCCAGTTGTCCAAGAGAACTGTGGCAATGTCTCCCTGTGGCTAGAGGAATTTGGGAGCAGACTTGGAGCTAATTCTGAACTTCCCAGAAGTCATCTGAAAAGCACTGAGCATCAAGAAAGAAAGGAGCGAGAGCTCCTGAAGGAGGCAATGAGTAAAGCTCTGGCCCCTGTGCTAGCAAACCTGAAACAGGCATTTTCCATGCCTCATCTGAAAGCTTGGAACTGGAAACCTCATACAATCGGAGTTGAAGGGCTGCACGGCTGCTGGAAGCAATGCCCGTTGTGCAGCGCTCTTTGCACAGACACAATACGTGCTCCTGATGGGGACCACAGTGTTCACTTCCATCGCCCTCAAGTCCTCAATGGGACCCAGTGGGTTAGAAGAAATCAGTTGGTCCCTGCCCTTTGCTCCAGTCTTGTAGCAAGTCACTGTTGCCTCGTGCTTGAGGATAACAAGGAAGCTGCCTATACAAAGTCTAGAGAAGCAGGAGCAGCTTCTGCCAATTGGGGCCTCACGCCAGAAAGCTCCCCGCAGGCATGCTGCAAATGGCTTGTGTGCCGTTTCCGCTCACAATTGCAACAAGATTGCTGTGCACAATTGGAGGGCACAGCAGCAACCCGTCCAGAAGGGGAAAAGTGCCCAAAGGAAGAACGAGCCACAGGCTCGGCATGGGCTTGTCAGGGACGACTCTGGGCTTTGGTTGGGCTTTGTGCTGGCGGGAGCTGTGTTGGGGCTGGCCTTGGCGGGCTGCGCCTTGTTGGGGTTTGGGTGAGAGCAGCGTCAGGTGGGGCCTGGGGGTGCCCTGGCAGACCAGGTGTGTGGAAGTGATGTCGCCATGGCATCACAATGCCGGGGTCTTTCTGGAGGTGGGGCTGGGGGAAGTGCCGCTGTCACTTTGCCTGCGAGCGAGCGAGCGAGCGAGTGTGCGAGCGAGTGCGCGAGCAGGTGGAGAGTGTGGTGTTGAGCTGGGGCGAAGGAGCAAGGCAGCGGGGTAAGAGCTGGCTCCTTCCGTCTCTCTGCAGTCTCTCCTCCCCTCGGGGCGCTCTCCGTGGCTTTGTCGCCCCCCCAGCGCCCACCACCCGCTGCACGCTCCCTCGGTGGGCACAAGTGCCACAATCAGGCAAACGTCCCCGCCGCGAAGCCCAGCCACGCTCGGGCACCATTCTGCGCCCTTGCTGCTCACGACCCGGTGTCCCCGCGTCACACGTGGGAAAGCAGCGGCGGGAGCGGGCAGCCAGGCAAGGCCGACGGAGTGAGCGCACCATGCCCTGCTTTTTGCAGAGTTGCTCTCGGCGGCCTTTGGCTCTTCTCCTGGTGTCAGATTGACGCTGTCGATCTTGGGGTGCGGAGGAGCGTGCACAGGGTGAGCCGCAGAGCAGAGCGGAGCGGTCAGGGTCGGGGGAGGTTGGTGGAGGGGCGTTGGAGGGGCGGTGGGGAGCAGGGCTTTGGGGGCTGCTGGTCTGCCTTGGTCGGGGAGGGGGAGGGTGGCTGCAAGGGGCGGCGTGCTCAGAGGTGGGTGCTGTGTTTTGGGTGGCACTCTTGGAGCAGGACGTGGAGGCGGAGCGCTGAGCAGGCTGCACGCTCGCGGCGCGCTTCCGGTGGCGGCATGGAGCCTCGGAGGCTGAGCGTCGTGGGCGAGTTTGTGGTGCTGAGCCTCTTTGTGGTGTGCCTGGCCCACATGCCCTCGGTCGTCAACGTCCTCACGATCCTGTGCATAGCGGTGGTGTTGGTGCTGGCGGGGAAAAGGCTCTGGCCCAAGGTAGGAGTCAGCCTGGGCATGGCCCCGAGCTGGCGTGGGCAGCGAGAGGGCTGAGGCCGCGGCAGCACCTGCAGCAAGGGCAGCCTGACGGTGCTGCGCGCAAGCCTGCCTCCAGCCTCAGCTCTGCGTGCCCCGCGCAGCCCTTCTGCGAGCAGGGGGCCTCTTGGCGCAGCGTGGATGCTCGCCACTAAGGCAGCGCTCTCTTGGGCTGTGCAGGGGCCTCGCGGCAGTGCTGGCAGCCTGGGCAACGGCAGCGTGGACGAGCCCGGAGGTGAGCAGCCCCAGCCCAGAGCGTAGGCGCGCTCGGCAGCGCCTCCCGGCCAAGACAGCCCAGCGCCGCCAGCGCCCACCGCCCTCGGCCCCAGCTGGGGCTCCGCCCACGGGCTGCCCTCGCTCACTGCCTCTCTGCCTCCTCTTCCAGCAGCCTCCTTCCTGCCCACGGTGGACACGCAGGACTGTGCAGCCAGCCGGCAGGCAGGGTAAGCGGAGGCCTGGCCTGCAGGGGGGCTGCCCCACAGCCCTGGCCAGGCCCACCGCAGGCAAGAGCCCGATGCAGCCCAGAGCCACAGACCTGCGCCTGGCCTGGGCCCCCCAAAGAGCAGGGCATGGCATGGCTAGGGCTGGGGTCGACGCGCGGGATGCCCAGGACATGCCGCATGCCTGCTGCTCACCAACTGGGAAGCCCCTTTGCTCCTTGCCCACTGCTGCAGCCCTGGCCCCAGCGCCCCCTCCGCCCGCACCCTGGCACCCTTTGGCGTCTGCCGCCGCAACCAGGGCTTCCCCCTGGGGCACCCAAGGCAGCCTCCTCACCACCTTTCTCCCTCCCAGGCTCACAAGCGAGGACACCTTGCCCCCTCGCCACCTCCTGCCCACCTCCGAGCCGGACACGGATGGATGGAAGTTGGATGGCCCTCTCCCACTGCCACCACCCTCCATCCTGCTGGACGCTCCCCCAACACCTGCAGGAGTGCTGGGTGAGCTGCTTGTGCCCACAGCCCTCCCGCCATCCCCACCATGCAGGCGGGTCCGCTTTGGGCGCAACCAGACCGTGTTGCTGAGCGAGGAAGGTCACGAGCTGCTGGACTGCCTCCCCAAAGCCCCACACCTCGACTGGCCAGCCCACATCCCGCGCCGGTCCATCCTGCACTGTGCCTGGGCACCCGTCCCGCTGGCAGGGGAAGGCACAGTGCGGCCACTTTCACCCGCCGGGCAGTCCGAGGACGAAGAGGACGAGGAGCCAGCGTGTGCCACCTCCCTGCAGCGCTGGCCCACCATGCAGCTCTGGAGCCCACCACCGGAGGCGCCCTCCCCTCCCGCTGCAGCCGCCGGCTGCACAGCGGCCCTGGCCTGCCTGCTGTGCCCAGCCTGCCCAGCCTGCCCTGCAGGCGCCTTCAGAGGGCTGCGCAAGGGCCTCCGCAGATGCGCCTCCTTCCTGCGAGGGCCACGGCGAGTGCTGAGGAGGCGCCAGGCAAGGGCCAGCTGATTGGGGCCAGCAGCAGGCTCCGCGCCTGGGCAGACGTGCCAGTAACCAGCGCCCGCGGAGCTAGACGCCTTTGCCACCTCCGGGCCAGCGTCAATAAACCTCTGTGCAAGACTCTGCGGGAGGCGAGAGTGAAACACCATGTGAAGTGCTATGAAGAAGGCGCAGGAATGCTCCCTGAGTCTTAGGAAGCCAGCCGTTCCCCGAACTCAGGCTTTCCTGCTCCTGACAGGGCTGAGTAGAGCAGCAACATGCAAAAACATGTCTCCAGAACAGAAGTTTAAATGCTTAGCTCAGATGAACCATCACATAGGAAACTGGCTGTCAGAAGAAGTCCGTGAGATCCTTAGAAAGTGCGGTGGATGTGATCCTGGGGGCGCTCTGGAGCAAGATCTGAATTCCCCTGTGAATGGAGACTATGTAGCCTCCAACAGTGATCTGCAGAAAGAAGTTATAAAACGGGGGAGAATTGATATCGGTCAGGGGGCTGAGCGGAAAGATTCATCCAAGCCATCACCCTCAGCAGAACAGTGGGAGGATCCTAAAAGGAATGAGCGTTCCAGAGGCCAAGAGGTCCTCCACTTGATCAAACACCCGGGACTAGAAAATTGCTACGCAAGGAAAAGGGGGAGGGCAGATCTTCAGGTTATCGACAAGACTGCCCTGTGTGACAGCCAGCCCAGGATTGGCAGTGAATACCCCTTCCATTTTCGGCACAAGCTGCTGATGCTGGACTACCGTGGAAGGTATCTGGTTTGCCAGGAGCATGGCAAAGCAAAAGAAGGCGTTCTGAGCACTCCGAATGCAACAAGCCTTGGCACTGAGTGCTCAGATAGTGCCTCAGATATTGACAGTGAGTTTTTCAATGCTGAGCGTGAAGAAGGGGATGCCTCTGTTACAGCAGGTCTGACACACACACATGCCATGGACCTCCAGGTGGCGATGTTTCATGGTGCCCATGATTTCACGAGCCAGTACATTTCAACAAACCTCGCTTTGTGCCACTTGGTGCTCCCCCTCCTGCTACCAAATCCATGCACCGCACCAAGAGAGTTCCCTCAGCCAAGTTAAAAAGAGCTGGAAAGCCACGGAACAATCGGGAAAGCAGACCACAATTCAGAGGAGCAGACCACAATTCAGAGGCACAAAAACAAACCGATTGATCAGGCAGACACACTCATCGTGTCCTTCATACGGATCGGGAGTTCTCCTTCCTCTTCCAAGGCTCAGCTCCTGAATGCTCTGCTGAGTAAACACAAACACCACACTTTCTGCCACCGACATTGCAAAGGCAGCACCAAAGGCTGTCTTCTAACGACAGGTGTTGTGGAGATCTCTTGGTCCTGTGCCAGTGGCAGTGCTGATGACACTTTTGACGGCTGTGTTGCTTTTTGTAACCTGCATGGAGATGCTAGAGGTCATGAACAACAATTGCCGTTTTTACAGCAGATCTCTTCTGTGAAGGAGGCTCTCAGTTAGCTGAGTCTGACCAGAGTGACAAGAAAGGCATGAACATTGTACGTGACCCGTGGCAGTCTCAAAAGCCTTTGATTTGTCTTTTCACTGAAGAAGAGAATGTTGCATGTGGCCGATCTAGCCAGAATGTAAAAAGAGGTATCCAGAACAGAAACAAAGCAGAATTAGTAGAGGAGCTGATAAAAACAATCAGAGACCTACTAGCAAGGTGAAACAACCTCTTAAGGCTTGATGCTTGTCAGGACACAGCTCGCCAATGTGGATTTATTGTGGCTAAAGAGGCAGAAGAGTGTGTGAGAGCCAAAGCAAAGGCAAGAACCTTGGTGGGATTCTTGACAAAGGAGAAATTGTGTTTGAGATCAAATCACAGCTACTGCCTCTTCAAGGACAACTATGGTACCCATGGTGTAAAAAGGAGAAAGAGCTCCCCCGCTTGCAGGAAAAGAGGAACAAGAACATAGAACATCATGGGAGCCAAAGTGAGCCAGAGAAGTGTGCAGGACGAAGAAAGCAACTCGACAGAGCGTTCCCCCTCAAGCAGCTGCTGAAATCAGTCCTCGCTTTTCTCCAGGCACAGGCAAGAGACACCAAGAAATACTTGCTGCAGTGGAGGAAGGTCTTTAGGGATGACCTGTCCTCTGAGCACTTGGAGGAACTTCAGAAAGAGTATCATCAGTGATGGTATCAAATCCTGGAAATAAAGAAAAGCAAGGAAAAAACCAGTCTGAAAACAGCATTGATGAATAAGTTAGAAGCCCTCTCCAATGCAGTCAATGATTCATCCATTGGTCTCAAGCGTCTTTTGAGAGAAGTAGGGCAGATTCGTGAAGCTCTAGAATCCTTGAACTCAAAAGATGAATGTTTTTGCAAACTACCTGAAGTGGCAGTCGATCTGACGGTTTCAGGGTATGCCCTTGAAGTGGTGGATGGTGATGCTTCGTCTGTACCGTGACGATGGCTTGGGGCAATCTTTGACAAGTTAATTGAGAAGCTAGGGGAGAGAAGAGCGTTTGTTCTCTCAGTGCTTGGCATCCAGAGCCCGGGGAAGTCAAGCCTGCTGAATGCCATGTTTGGGCTGCAGTGGAACATCAGTGCGGGGAGAGGCACGCGGGGAGCGTTTATGCAGCTGCTTCAGGTGGACGAGAAACCCCAAGAGGCCGTGGACTTTGATTACAGGCTGATTGTTGACACGGGAGGACTTTGTGCCATGGAGGTGGCCAATAAGCAGTCACTTAATGATGACAATGAGCTAGCCACCTTTGGCATTGGCATTGGCAACATGACTCTGATCAATATCTTGGGAGAAAATCCTGGAGACATGCAAGATGTCCTTCAGCTAGCCGGGCAGGCTTTTCTCCGGATGAAGCAAGTCAATCTTTCGCCAAGCTGCTGCTTTGTGCACCACAATGTTGGAGAAATAACTGCCCAGGAACAAAACATGCAAGGACAAAGACGCCTGCAGGAAAAGCTGGAGGAAATGGCAGGGACAGCCGCCCAGCCGCCCAGCAGGCATTCTGCCATGTCACCTGCTTCAGCAATGTCATCCGCTTTGATGTGAACACCCACAGTCACTACTTTGCTCACCTCTGGGTGGCAAGGAAACCCACGCAGGGCCCCACCCAACCCCACACACAGCCAGCACGTGCAGCAGTTAAAGAGCACAATTCTCCAAGCTGCCAAGAAGGGATCGCAGGGCACTATTTCAAGGCTCTCGAGCTTGAAAGTTTGTATGAGTGACTTGTGGAAGGCTCTGCTGAATGAAAAGTTTGTTTTCCCTTTCCAAAACACTCGGGAAGTTGCCGCAGACAACAGCTTAGGAACAACCGACAGCCAGTGGACCTGGCAGCTGGGGAGCCACATCCTAGACTTGCAAATGAAATGGAACAATCGGATTAGAAAGGGAGACGTTCCGCATGTGACCCGAAGAAGCCTTATGGAGGAAGTGCAAGATAAATATGAGACCCTCTGGAAAGGCTTGGAACCGTATTTCAGGGAAGATGACGCCAGTGGGCTTTTGATTCAGCGGAAAGCAAGCATTGAAAATCAACCGCAAGATCGGAGAGAAGCACTTGTGGAAGAGACACAGAGAAAGTCTGCCGAGTTCATTGAACGGGAGAAGAATCCGAGCAAAGGGCATCAGAAGAAGCCAGAATGTGAACACGAGCTTGTCAAGAGAAGGCAACTGGTGGCTTTGTCGCTAAAGAAGGAAGAGGTGCATGAAGAAAAGCTGAGGCAACACTTGGCTAGCCTCTGGAAACAATGGCTCTACAAAGTATCTTCCAGCGCACCTCCTCCTGCAGAACCAAACATAAACCTCCCTAGTGAGACCACTCTGCTGGAACATTTCAAGCAAGAGCCAAACAGAGAGGAAGAAATAAAATGCTTCTTGGCAAAGGATGCATTTCCCATGGCATCCCTTGCAGGCAGTGCAAGAGATCATTGCTGCTGGAAGCTGCATTTCATTTCATCCCTTTGTATTTCAGATGCTAGTCGTACTTCCCAAAACATGTATACAATAAACTCGCGGGCTAGCCTTCTGGTCAGGGTATCTCCTGGTGCTGGGCTTGTGGCGGGGGTGCAGGGGGGAGTGGAGCGTTGTGTTGGGGGTGCTGGTCTTGTCGTGGGGGGTGCAGAGGGGAGTTGGTCCTTGTGTTGGGGCTGCTGGTCTTTGTTTTGAGGTGCAGAGGGGATCTGGGCATTGTGTTGGGGGTGCAGAGGGGATCTGGGTGTTGTTGTGGGGGTGCCTAGAGGAGGTGGGCCTTGTGTTGGGGGTGCTGGGCATTGTGTAGGGTTTGCTGGGCTTGTTATGGGGGTGCAGAGGGGATCTGGGTCTTGTTTTGGGGGCGCTTAGAGGACGTGGGCCTTGTGTTGGGGGTGCTGGGCTTGTCGTGGGGGTCCTGAGTGGTCATGGGGTTGTGTTGGGGGTGGTGGGCCTTGTTTTGGGAGAACTAGGCTTGTTTTTGGGGTGCTTAGGGGATCTGGGCCTTGTTTTCGGGGTACTGAGGGGATCTGGGCGTTGTTTTGGCGGTGCTGGGCCTTGTCATGGGGGTGTTGAGGGGATCTAGGCCTTTTTTTGGGGGTGCGGAGAGGGTTCCGGAGCACTCGACCAGGTTGCCCAGAGAGGTTGTGGAGTCTCCTTCCCTGGAGATATTCAAAAGCCGCCTGGCCCAATCCTGGGCAATATGCTCCAGAGGACCCTGGCTGAGCAGGGGCGTTGGACTCCAGGATCTCCGGAGGTCCCTTCCAACCTCCACCATTCTCTGAGCCTGTGATTCTGTGAAATGTTAAGGCTAAAATTTTAACACTCACATCCCAGAAGTTTTCTTTTCCTTTCTTCTCAGAATTGGTTCCCGTCGATGGTCGAGCCCATCACACACCTCCCACAATCGCCTGTAATGTGCTCATGTAGTGTTCCAATGCTATAGGTCCTATGGATTGGCATGGGGTTGGTTCACCTAGTTGATTTAAACCAGTTGAGGGAATGGTTAGAACGTACAGCTAGCAATCTGGTTTTGGAGCTAAGGAAAGGTTTTGCACATTGAGTGACTACTCCCCAAATTACAGCTTGGTTGCCACTGCCCACGCACACAGGGAGCCCCATTCCCCTTGGGATCATTCCAGTTAATATGAAAGAGAGAATCAACCGTATCTGGAATAATACCAACGGTGCATCTATATGATTGGGGCCTGGGCATACAAGTCTCGAACTCCCATCTCTCCATCATATGTCTAGCAAGCCAAGAATCTTCCACAAGACTTGAACTGGAGGAAAGTGTGGGATCAAAACTGTCATGTCACCTGGGGGAGTGAACCAGACACCGTGCGTAGGGCCTACGAAATAGATGGCTCAGCGTTACAGTGGGGACAACAAACAATTGTACTCGGGACCTGAGAGGACCACTCCCTGAGAGAGACCTGCCCAATCGAAGCTATTTCCAAGCAGGTGGTCATGAAGGGAGCACTGCCCTTCAGGAAAAAGCCTTTGCGCAGCTGCGATATTACCAGAACGGAGCAGCTTCACGACCGCATCACACAGCTCATCAGCCTCCCCATCGACACAAAGGAACAGGAGCCAATGCATGACAACCAAAGTTGCATTCATGACAGACTGCATGAAATAAGAGAACAGGTGGACTCGGCAGCCAGGAACTCCACATATGTCTTCACTCATGGATACAGAAGACATTCAGCAGTGTCTCTAGGCAAAGTGGCAGCAGAAAGGTTGGCAAAGATGCAGAAGGCTTTCA
Organism: Struthio camelus; assembly: GCF_040807025.1. Taxonomy (NCBI): domain Eukaryota; kingdom Metazoa; phylum Chordata; class Aves; order Struthioniformes; family Struthionidae; genus Struthio; species Struthio camelus. The sequence continues at coordinate 4,499,462 of NC_090944.1, forward strand.
CAAGAGCAAACGACCCCACTTTCTACCTGCAGGGCCAGAGAGAAGACTTCTTCACAAGTTTCCACATGTCCTGCCAAGCAGTGCCCTCTATCACAGCAGTTGCTGATTTTTTTTATGTGACGAGCTTTCAGGAGCTCTTTGACAGGCAGTGTCTGTGAAGACTGCTCTTGATATAGCCTGGGAAAGGAGCTCTAACTCTCCAGCTTTCAATGGCCATCGATCTCAACTAGAAACGGCTATTCTCCTCTCTCTTGCGGAGGAAGAGAATGGTGAGTTCAGGCAGCACATTCATTTCCCCCAACATGTTTTAGAAGGTTTCGTTGAAAAGTGTGTTAACTATTGCTTAGACAAGAACAATTCAAGGCTGAAGAACTTGTTCCATGTTTCCCTGAATTCATTCCAGACTCTTGTTGCTGCTGCTAGCTTTGCGCCTACAACTCCAGTTGTCCAAGAGAACTGTGGCAATGTCTCCCTGTGGCTAGAGGAATTTGGGAGCAGACTTGGAGCTAATTCTGAACTTCCCAGAAGTCATCTGAAAAGCACTGAGCATCAAGAAAGAAAGGAGCGAGAGCTCCTGAAGGAGGCAATGAGTAAAGCTCTGGCCCCTGTGCTAGCAAACCTGAAACAGGCATTTTCCATGCCTCATCTGAAAGCTTGGAACTGGAAACCTCATACAATCGGAGTTGAAGGGCTGCACGGCTGCTGGAAGCAATGCCCGTTGTGCAGCGCTCTTTGCACAGACACAATACGTGCTCCTGATGGGGACCACAGTGTTCACTTCCATCGCCCTCAAGTCCTCAATGGGACCCAGTGGGTTAGAAGAAATCAGTTGGTCCCTGCCCTTTGCTCCAGTCTTGTAGCAAGTCACTGTTGCCTCGTGCTTGAGGATAACAAGGAAGCTGCCTATACAAAGTCTAGAGAAGCAGGAGCAGCTTCTGCCAATTGGGGCCTCACGCCAGAAAGCTCCCCGCAGGCATGCTGCAAATGGCTTGTGTGCCGTTTCCGCTCACAATTGCAACAAGATTGCTGTGCACAATTGGAGGGCACAGCAGCAACCCGTCCAGAAGGGGAAAAGTGCCCAAAGGAAGAACGAGCCACAGGCTCGGCATGGGCTTGTCAGGGACGACTCTGGGCTTTGGTTGGGCTTTGTGCTGGCGGGAGCTGTGTTGGGGCTGGCCTTGGCGGGCTGCGCCTTGTTGGGGTTTGGGTGAGAGCAGCGTCAGGTGGGGCCTGGGGGTGCCCTGGCAGACCAGGTGTGTGGAAGTGATGTCGCCATGGCATCACAATGCCGGGGTCTTTCTGGAGGTGGGGCTGGGGGAAGTGCCGCTGTCACTTTGCCTGCGAGCGAGCGAGCGAGCGAGTGTGCGAGCGAGTGCGCGAGCAGGTGGAGAGTGTGGTGTTGAGCTGGGGCGAAGGAGCAAGGCAGCGGGGTAAGAGCTGGCTCCTTCCGTCTCTCTGCAGTCTCTCCTCCCCTCGGGGCGCTCTCCGTGGCTTTGTCGCCCCCCCAGCGCCCACCACCCGCTGCACGCTCCCTCGGTGGGCACAAGTGCCACAATCAGGCAAACGTCCCCGCCGCGAAGCCCAGCCACGCTCGGGCACCATTCTGCGCCCTTGCTGCTCACGACCCGGTGTCCCCGCGTCACACGTGGGAAAGCAGCGGCGGGAGCGGGCAGCCAGGCAAGGCCGACGGAGTGAGGGCACCGTGCCCTGCTTTTTGCAGAGTTGCTCTCGGCGGCCTTTGGCTCTTCTCCTGGTGTCAGATTGACGCTGTCGATCTTGGGGTGCGGAGGAGCGTGCACAGGGTGAGCCGCAGAGCAGAGCGGAGCGGTCAGGGTCGGGGGAGGTTGGTGGAGGGGCGTTGGAGGGGCGGTGGGGAGCAGGGCTTTGGGGGCTGCTGGTCTGCCTTGGTCGGGGAGGGGGAGGGTGGCTGCAAGGGGCGGCGTGCTCAGAGGTGGGTGCTGTGTTTTGGGTGGCACTCTTGGAGCAGGACGTGGAGGCGGAGCGCTGAGCAGGCTGCACGCTCGCGGCGCGCTTCCGGTGGCGGCATGGAGCCTCGGAGGCTGAGCGTCGTGGGCGAGTTTGTGGTGCTGAGCCTCTTTGTGGTGTGCCTGGCCCACATGCCCTCGGTCGTCAACGTCTTCACGATCCTGTGCATAGCGGTGGTGTTGGTGCCGGCGGGGAAAAGGCCCTGGCCCAAGGTAGGAGTCAGCCTGGGCATGGCCCCGAGCTGGCGCGGGCAGCGAGAGGGCTGAGGCCGCGGCAGCACCTGCAGCAAGGGCAGCCTGACGGTGCTGCGCGCAAGCCTGCCTGCAGCCTCAGCTCTGCGTGCCCCGCGCAGCCCTTCCGCGAGCAGGGGGCCTCTTGGCGCAGCGTGGATGCTCGCCACTAAGGCAGCGCTCTCTTGGGCTGTGCAGGGGCCTCGCGGCAGTGCTGGCAGCCTGGGCAACGGCAGCGTGGACGAGCCCGGAGGTGAGCAGCCCCGGCCCAGAGCGTAGGCGCGCTCGGCAGCGCCTCCCGGCCAAGACAGCCCAGCGCCGCCAGCGCCCACCGCCCTCGGCCCCAGCTGGGGCTCCGCCCACGGGCTGCCCTCGCTCACTGCCTCTCTGCCTCCTCTTCCAGCAGCCTCCTTCCTGCCCACGGTGGACACGCAGGACTGTGCAGCCAGCCGGCAGGCAGGGTAAGCGGAGACCTGGCCTGCAGGGGGGCTGCCCCACAGCCCTGGCCAGGCCCACCGCAGGCAAGAGCCCGATGCAGCCCAGAGCCACAGACCTGCGCCTGGCCTGGGCCCCCCAAAGAGCAGGGCATGGCATGGCTAGGGCTGGGGTCGACGCGCGGGATGCCCAGGACATGCCGCATGCCTGCTGCTCACCAACTGGGAAGCCCCTTTGCTCCTTGCCCACTGCTGCAGCCCTGGCCCCAGCACCCCCTCCGCCCGCACCCTGGCACCCTTTGGCGTCTGCCGCCGCAACCAGGGCTTCCCCCTGGGGCACCCAAGGCAGCCTCCTCACCACCTTTCTCCCTCCCAGGCTCACAAGCGAGGACACCTTGCCCCCTCGCCACCTCCTGCCCACCTCGGAGCCGGACACGGATGGATGGAAGTTGGATGGCCCTCTCCCACTGCCACCACCCTCCATCCTGCTGGACGCTCCCCCAACACCTGCAGGAGTGCTGGGTGAGCTGCTTGTGCCCACAGCCCTCCCGCCATCCCCACCATGCAGGCGGGTCCGCTTTGGGCGCAACCAGACCGTGTTGCTGAGCGAGGAAGGTCACGAGCTGCTGGACTGCCTCCCCAAAGCCCCACACCTCGACTGGCCAGCCCACATCCCGCGCCGGTCCATCCTGCACTGTGCCTGGGCACCCGTCCCGCTGGCAGAGGAAGGCACAGTGCGGCCACTTTCACCCGCCGGGCAGTCCGAGGACGAAGAGGACGAGGAGCCAGCGTGTGCCACCTCCCTGCAGCGCTGGCCCACCATGCAGCTCTGGAGCCCACCACCGGAGGCGCCCTCCCCTCCCGCTGCAGCCACCGGCTGCACAGCGGCCCTGGCCTGCCTGCTGTGCCCAGCCTGCCCAGCCTGCCCTGCAGGCGCCTTCAGAGGGCTGCGCAAGGGCCTCCGCAGATGCGCCTCCTTCCTGCGAAGGCCACGGCGAGTGCTGAGGAGGCGCCAGGCAAGGGCCAGCTGATTGGGGCCAGCAGCAGGCTCCACGCCTGGGCAGACGTGCCAGTAACCAGCGCCCGCGGAGCTAGACGCCTTTGCCACCTCCGGGCCAGCGTCAATAAACCTCTGTGCAAGACTCTGCGGGAGGCGAGAGTGAAACACCATGTGAAGTGCTATGAAGAAGGCGCAGGAATGCTCCCTGAGTCTTAGGAAGCCAGCCGTTCCCCGAACTCAGGCTTTCCTGCTCCTGACAGGGCTGAGTAGAGCAGCAACATGCAAAAACATGTCTCCAGAACAGAAGTTTAAATGCTTAGCTCAGATGAACCATCACATAGGAAACTGGCTGTCAGAAGAAGTCCGTGAGATCCTTAGAAAGTGCGGTGGATGTGATCCTGGGGGCGCTCTGGAGCAAGATCTGAATTCCCCTGTGAATGGAGACTATGTAGCCTCCAACAGTGATCTGCAGAAAGAAGTTATAAAACGGGGGAGAATTGATATCGGTCAGGGGGCTGAGCGGAAAGATTCATCCAAGCCATCACCCTCAGCAGAACAGTGGGAGGATCCTAAAAGGAATGAGCGTTCCAGAGGCCAAGAGGTCCTCCACTTGATCAAACACCCGGGACTAGAAAATTGCTACGCAAGGAAAAGGGGGAGGGCAGATCTTCAGGTTATCGACAAGACTGCCCTGTGTGACAGCCAGCCCAGGATTGGCAGTGAATACCCCTTCCATTTTCGGCACAAGCTGCTGATGCTGGACTACCGTGGAAGGTATCTGGTTTGCCAGGAGCATGGCAAAGCAAAAGAAGGCGTTCTGAGCACTCCGAATGCAACAAGCCTTGGCACTGAGTGCTCAGATAGTGCCTCAGATATTGACAGTGAGTTTTTCAATGCTGAGAGTGAAGAAGGGGATGCCTCTGTTACAGCAGGTCTGACACACACACATGCCATGGACCTCCAGGTGGCGATGTTTCATGGTGCCCATGATTTCACGAGCCAGTACATTTCAACAAACCTCGCTTTGTGCCACTTGGTGCTCCCCCTCCTGCTACCAAATCCATGCACCGCACCAAGAGAGTTCCCTCAGCCAAGTTAAAAAGAGCTGGAAAGCCACGGAACAATCGGGAAAGCAGACCACAATTCAGAGGAGCAGACCACAATTCAGAGGCACAAAAACAAACCGATTGATCAGGCAGACACACTCATCGTGTCCTTCATACGGATCGGGAGTTCTCCTTCCTCTTCCAAGGCTCAGCTCCTGAATGCTCTGCTGAGTAAACACAAACACCACACTTTCTGCCACCGACATTGCAAAGGCAGCACCAAAGGCTGTCTTCTAACGACAGGTGTTGTGGAGATCTCTTGGTCCTGTGCCAGTGGCAGTGCTGATGACACTTTTGACGGCTGTGTTGCTTTTTGTAACCTGCATGGAGATGCTAGAGGTCATGAACAACAATTGCCGTTTTTACAGCAGATCTCTTCTGTGAAGGAGGCTCTCAGTTAGCTGAGTCTGACCAGAGTGACAAGAAAGGCGTGAACATTGTACGTGACCCGTGGCAGTCTCAAAAGCCTTTGATTTGTCTTTTCACTGAAGAAGAGAATGTTGCATGTGGCCGATCTAGCCAGAATGTAAAAAGAGGTATCCAGAACAGAAACAAAGCAGAATTAGTAGAGGAGCTGATAAAAACAATCAGAGACCTACTAGCAAGGTGAAACAACCTCTTAAGGCTTGATGCTTGTCAGGACACAGCTCGCCAACGTGGATTTATTGTGGCTAAAGAGGCAGAAGAGTGTGTGAGAGCCAAAGCAAAGGCAAGAACCTTGGTGGGATTCTTGACAAAGGAGAAATTGTGTTTGAGATCAAATCACAGCTACTGCCTCTTCAAGGACAACTATGGTACCCATGGTGTAAAAAGGAGAAAGAGCTCCCCCGCTTGCAGGAAAAGAGGAACAAGAACATAGAACATCATGGGAGCCAAAGTGAGCCAGAGAAGTGTGCAGGACGAAGAAAGCAACTCGACAGAGCGTTCCCCCTCAAGCAGCTGCTGAAATCAGTCCTCGCTTTTCTCCAGGCACAGGCAAGAGACACCAAGAAATACTTGCTGCAGTGGATGAAGGTCTTTAGGGATGACCTGTCCTCTGAGCACTTGGAGGAACTTCAGAAAGAGTTTCATCAGTGAAGGTATCAAATCCTGGAAATAAAGAAAAGCAAGGAAAAAACCAGTCTGAAAACAGCATTGATGAATAAGTTAGAAGCCCTCTCCAATGCAGTCAATGATTCATCCATTGGTCTCAAGCGTCTTTTGAGAGAAGTAGGGCAGATTCGTGAAGCTCTAGAATCCTTGAACTCAAAAGATGAATGTTTTTGCAAACTACCTGAAGTGGCAGTCGATCTGACGGTTTCAGGGTATGCCCTTGAAGTGGTGGATGGTGATGCTTCGTCTGTACCGTGACGATGGCTTGGGGCAATCTTTGACAAATTGAGAAGCTAGGGGAGAGAAGAGCGTTTGTTCTCTCAGTGCTTGGCATCCAGAGCCTGGGGAAGTCAAGCCTGCTGAATGCCATGTTTGGGCTGCAGTGGAACATCAGTGCGGGGAGAGGCACGCGGGGAGCATTTATGCAGCTGCTTCAGGTGGACGAGAAACCCCAAGAGGCCGTGGACTTTGATTACAGGCTGATTGTTGACACAGGAGGACTTTGTGCCATGGAGGTGGCCAATAAGCAGTCACTTAATGATGACAATGAGCTAGCCACCTTTGGCATTGGCATTGGCAACATGACTCTGATCAATATCTTGGGAGAAAATCCTGGAGACATGCAAGATGTCCTTCAGCTAGCCGGGCAGGCTTTTCTCCGGATGAAGCAAGTCAATCTTTCGCCAAGCTGCTGCTTTGTGCACCACAATGTTGGAGAAATAACTGCCCAGGAACAAAACATGCAAGGACAAAGACGCCTGCAGGAAAAGCTGGAGGAAATGGCAGGGACAGCCGCCCAGCCGCCCAGCAGGCATTCTGCCATGTCACCTGCTTCAGCAATGTCATCCGCTTTGATGTGAACACCCACAGTCACTACTTTGCTCACCTCTGGGTGGCAAGGAAACCCACGCAGGGCCCCACCCAACCCCACACACAGCCAGCACGTGCAGCAGTTAAAGAGCACAATTCTCCAAGCTGCCAAGAAGGGATCGCAGGGCACTATTTCAAGGCTCTCGAGCTTGAAAGTTTGTATGAGTGACTTGTGGAAGGCTCTGCTGAATGAAAAGTTTGTTTTCCCTTTCCAAAACACTCGGGAAGTTGCCGCAGACAACAGCTTAGGAACAACCGACAGCCAGTGGACCTGGCAGCTGGGGAGCCACATCCTAGACTTGCAAATGAAATGGAACAATCGGATTAGAAAGGGAGATGTTCCACATGTGACTCGAAGAAGCCTTATGGAGGAAGTGCAAGATAAATATGAGACCCTCTGGAAAGGCTTGGAACCGTATTTCAGGGAAGATGACGCCAGTGGGCTTTTGATTCAGCGGAAAGCAAGCATTGAAAATCAACCGCAAGATCGGAGAGAAGCACTTGTGGAAGAGACACAGAGAAAGTCTGCCGAGTTCATTGAACGGGAGAAGAATCCGAGCAAAGGGCATCAGAAGAAGCCAGAATGTGAACACGAGCTTGTCAAGAGAAGGCAACTGGTGGCTTTGTCGCTAAAGAAGGAAGAGCTGCATGAAGAAAAGCTGAGGCAACACTTGGCTAGCCTCTGGAAACAATGGCTCTACAAAGTATCTTCCAGCGCACCTCCTCCTGCAGAACCAAACATAAACCTCCCTAGTGAGACCACTCTGCTGGAACATTTCAAGCAAGAGCCAAACAGAGAGGAAGAAATAAAATGCTTCTTGGCAAAGGATGCATTTCCCATGGCATCCCTTGCAGGCAGTGCAAGAGATCATTGCTGCTGGAAGCTGCATTTCATTTCATCCCTTTGTATTTCAGATGCTAGTCGTACTTCCCAAAACATGTCTACAATAAACTCGCGGGCTAGCCTTCTGGTCAGGGTATCTCCTGGTGCTGGGCTTGTGGCGGGGGTGCAGGGGGGAGTGGAGCGTTGTGTTGGGGGTGCTGGTCTTGTCGTGGGGGGTGCAGAGGGGAGTTGGTCCTTGTGTTGGGGGTGCTGGTCTTTGTTTTGAGGTGCAGAGGGGATCTGGGCATTGTGTTGGGGGTGCAGAGGGGATCTGGGTGTTGTTGTGGGGGTGCCTAGAGGAGGTGGGCCTTGTGTTGGGGGTGCTGGGCATTGTGTAGGGTTTGCTGGGCTTGTTATGGGGGTGCAGAGGGGATCTGGGTCTTGTTTTGGGGGCGCTTAGAGGACGTGGGCCTTGTGTTGGGGGTGCTGGGCTTGTCGTGGGGGTCCTGAGTGGTCATGGTGTTGTGTTGGGGGTGGTGGGCCTTGTTTTGGGAGAACTAGGCTTGTTTTTGGGGTGCTTAGGGGATCTGGGCCTTGTTTTCGGGGTACTGAGGGGATCTGGGCGTTGTTTTGGCGGTGCTGGGCCTTGTCATGGGGGTGTTGAGGGGATCTAGGCCTTTTTTTGGGGGTGCGGAGAGGGTTCCAGAGCACTCGACCAGGTTGCCCAGAGAGGTTGTGGAGTCTCCTTCCCTGGAGATATTCAAAAGCCGCCTGGCCCAATCCTGGGCAATATGCTCCAGAGGACCCTGGCTGAGCAGGGGCGTTGGACTCCAGGATCTCCGGAGGTCCCTTCCAACCTCCACCATTCTCTGAGCCTGTGATTCTGTGAAATGTTAAGGCTAAAATTTTAACACTCACATCCCAGAAGTTTTCTTTTCCTTTCTTCTCAGAATTGGTTCCCGTCGATGGTCGAGCCCATCACACACCTCCCACAATCGCCTGTAATGTGCTCATGTAGTGTTCCAATGCTATAGGTCCTATGGATTGGCATGGGGTTGGTTCACCTAGTTGATTTAAACCAGTTGAGGGAATGGTTAGAACGTACAGCTAGCAATCTGGTTTTGGAGCTAAGGAAAGGTTTTGCACATTGAGTGACTACTCCCCAAATTACAGCTTGGTTGCCACTGCCCACGCACACAGGGAGCCCCATTCCCCTTGGGATCATTCCAGTTAATATGAAAGAGAGAATCAACCGTATCTGGAATAATACCAACGGTGCATCTATATGATTGGGGCCTGGGCATACAAGTCTCGAACTCCCATCTCTCCATCATATGTCTAGCAAGCCAAGAATCTTCCACAAGACTTGAACTGGAGGAATGTGTGGGATCAAAACTGTCATGTCACCTGGGGGAGTGAACCAGACACCGTGCGTAGGGCCTACGAAATAGATGGCTCAGCGTTACAGTGGGGACAACAAACAATTGTACTCGGGACCTGAGAGGACCACTCCCTGAGAGAGACCTGCCCAATCGAAGCTATTTCCAAGCAGGTGGTCATGAAGGGAGCACTGCCCTTCAGGAAAAAGCCTTTGTGCAGCTGCGCTATTACCAGAACGGAGCAGCTTCACGACCGCATCACACAGCTCATCAGCCTCCCCATCGACACAAAGGAACAGGAGCCAATGCATGACAACCAAAGTTGCATTCATGACAGACTGCATGAAATAAGAGAACAGGTGGACTCGGCAGCCAGGAACTCCACATATGTCTTCACTCATGGATACAGAAGACATTCAGCAGTGTCTCTAGGCAAAGTGGCAGCAGAAAGGTTGGCAAAGATGCAGAAGGCTTTCACAAGAGCAAACGACCCCACTTTCTACCTGCAGGGCCAGAGAGAAGACTTCTTCACAAGTTTCCACATGTCCTGCCAAGCAGTGCCCTCTATCACAGCAGTTGCTGATTTTTTTTATGTGACGAGCTTTCAGGAGCTCTTTGACAGGCAGTGTCTGTGAAGACTGCTCTTGATATAGCCTGGGAAAGGAGCTCTAACTCTCCAGCTTTCAATGGCCATCGATCTCAACTAGAAACGGCTATTCTCCTCTCTCTTGCGGAGGAAGAGAATGGTGAGTTCAGGCAGCACATTCATTTCCCCCAACATGTTTTAGAAGGTTTCGTTGAGAAGTGTGTTAACTATTGCTTAGACAAGAACAATTCAAGGCTGAAGAACTTGTTCCATGTTTCCCTGAATTCATTCCAGACTCTTGTTGCTGCTGCTAGCTTTGCGCCTACAACTCCAGTTGTCCAAGAGAACTGTGGCAATGTCTCCCTGTGGCTAGAGGAATTTGGGAGCAGACTTGGAGCTAATTCTGAACTTCCCAGAAGTCATCTGAAAAGCACTGAGCATCAAGAAAGAAAGGAGCGAGAGCTCCTGAAGGAGGCAATGAGTAAAGCTCTGGCCCCTGTGCTAGCAAACCTGAAACAGGCATTTTCCATGCCTCATCTGAAAGCTTGGAACTGGAAACCTCATACAATCGGAGTTGAAGGGCTGCACGGCTGCTGGAAGCAATGCCCGTTGTGCAGCGCTCTTTGCACAGACACAATACGTGCTCCTGATGGGGACCACAGTGTTCACTTCCATCGCCCTCAAGTCCTCAATGGGACCCAGTGGGTTAGAAGAAATCAGTTGGTCCCTGCCCTTTGCTCCAGTCTTGTAGCAAGTCACTGTTGCCTTGTGCTTGAGGATAACAAGGAAGCTGCCTATACAAAGTCTAGAGAAGCAGGAGCAGCTTCTGCCAATTGGGGCCTCACGCCAGAAAGCTCCCCGCAGGCATGCTGCAAATGGCTTGTGTGCCGTTTCCGCTCACAATTGCAACAAGATTGCTGTGCACAATTGGAGGGCACAGCAGCAACCCGTCCAGAAGGGGAAAAGTGCCCAAAGGAAGAACGAGCCACAGGCTCGGCATGGGCTTGTCAGGGACGACTCTGGGCTTTGGTTGGGCTTTGTGCTGGCGGGAGCTGTGTTGGGGCTGGCCTTGGCGGGCTGCGCCTTGTTGGGGTTTGGGTGAGAGCAGCGTCAGGTGGGGCCTGGGGGTGCCCTGGCAGACCAGGTGTGTGGAAGTGATGTCGCCATGGCATCACAATGCCGGGGTCTTTCTGGAGGTGGGGCTGGGGGAAGTGCCGCTGTCACTTTGCCTGCGAGCGAGCGAGCGAGCGAGTGTGCGAGCGAGTGCGCGAGCAGGTGGAGAGTGTGGTGTTGAGCTGGGGCGAAGGAGCAAGGCAGCGGGGTAAGAGCTGGCTCCTTCCGTCTCTCTGCAGTCTCTCCTCCCCTCGGGGCGCTCTCCGTGGCTTTGTCGCCCCCCCAGCGCCCACCACCCGCTGCACGCTCCCTCGGTGGGCACAAGTGCCACAATCAGGCAAACGTCCCCGCCGCGAAGCCCAGCCACGCTCGGGCACCATTCTGCGCCCTTGCTGCTCACGACCCGGTGTCCCCGCGTCACACGTGGGAAAGCAGCGGCGGGAGCGGGCAGCCAGGCAAGGCCGACGGAGTGAGGGCACCGTGCCCTGCTTTTTGCAGAGTTGCTCTCGGCGGCCTTTGGCTCTTGTCCTGGTGTCAGATTGACGCTGTCGATCTTGGGGTGCGGAGGAGCGTGCACAGGGTGAGCCGCAGAGCAGAGCGGAGCGGTCAGGGTCGGGGGAGGTTGGTGGAGGGGCGTTGGAGGGGCGGTGGGGAGCAGGGCTTTGGGGGCTGCTGGTCTGCCTTGGTCGGGGAGGGGGAGGGTGGCTGCAAGGGGCGGCGTGCTCAGAGGTGGGTGCTGTGTTTTGGGTGGCACTCTTGGAGCAGGACGTGGAGGCGGAGCGCTGAGCAGGCTGCACGCTCGCGGCGCGCTTCCGGTGGCGGCATGGAGCCTCGGAGGCTGAGCGTCGTGGGCGAGTTTGTGGTGCTGAGCCTCTTTGTGGTGTGCCTGGCCCACATGCCCTCGGTCGTCAACGTCCTCACGATCCTGTGCATAGCGGTGGTGTTGGTGCTGGCGGGGAAAAGGCTCTGGCCCAAGGTAGGAGTCAGCCTGGGCATGGCCCCGAGCTGGCGTGGGCAGCGAGAGGGCTGAGGCCGCGGCAGCACCTGCAGCAAGGGCAGCCTGACGGTGCTGCGCGCAAGCCTGCCTCCAGCCTCAGCTCTGCGTGCCCCGCGCAGCCCTTCTGCGAGCAGGGGGCCTCTTGGCGCAGCTTGGATGCTCGCCCCTAAGGCAGCGCTCTCTTGGGCTGTGCAGGGGCCTCGCGGCAGTGCTGGCAGCCTGGGCAACGGCAGCGTGGACGAGCCCGGAGGTGAGCAGCCCCGGCCCAGAGCGTAGGCGCGCTCGGCAGCGCCTCCCGGCCAAGACGGCCCAGCGCCGCCAGCGCCCACCGCCCTCGGCCCCAGCTGGGGCTCCGCCGACGGGCTGCCCTCGCTCACTGCCTCTCTGCCTCCTCTTCCAGCAGCCTCCTTCCTGCCCACGGTGGAGACGCAGGACTGTGCAGCCAGCTGGCAGGCAGGGTAAGCGGAGGCCTGGCCTGCAGGGGGGCTGCCCCACAGCCCTGGCCAGGCCCACCGCAGGCAAGAGCCCGATGCAGCCCAGAGCCACAGACCTGCGCCTGGCCTGGGCCCCCCAAAGAGCAGGGCATGGCATGGCTAGGGCTGGGGTCGACGCGCGGGATGCCCAGGACATGCCGCATGCCTGCTGCTCACCAACTGGGAAGCCCCTTTGCTCCTTGCCCACTGCTGCAGCCCTGGCCCCAGCACCCCCTCCGCCCGCACCCTGGCACCCTTTGGCGTCTGCCGCCGCAACCAGGGCTTCCCCCTGGGGCACCCAAGGCAGCCTCCTCACCACCTTTCTCCCTCCCAGGCTCACAAGCGAGGACACCTTGCCCCCTCGCCACCTCCTGCCCACCTCCGAGCCGGACACGGATGGATGGAAGTTGGATGGCCCTCTCCCACTGCCACCACCCTCCATCCTGCTGGACGCTCCCCCAACACCTGCAGGAGTGCTGGGTGAGCTGCTTGTGCCCACAGCCCTCCCGCCATCCCCACCATGCAGGCGGGTCCGCTTTGGGCGCAACCAGACCGTGTTGCTGAGCGAGGAAGGTCACGAGCTGCTGGACTGCCTCCCCAAAGCCCCACACCTCGACTGGCCAGCCCACATCCCGCGCCGGTCCATCCTGCACTGTGCCTGGGCACCCGTCCCGCTGGCAGAGGAAGGCACAGTGCGGCCACTTTCACCCGCCGGGCAGTCCGAGGACGAAGAGGACGAGGAGCCAGCGTGTGCCACCTCCCTGCAGCGCTGGCCCACCATGCAGCTCTGGAGCCCACCACCGGAGGCGCCCTCCCCTCCCGCTGCAGCCGCCGGCTGCACAGCGGCCCTGGCCTGCCTGCTGTGCCCAGCCTGCCCAGCCTGCCCTGCAGGCGCCTTCAGAGGGCTGCGCAAGGGCCTCCGCAGATGCGCCTCCTTCCTGCGAAGGCCACGGCGAGTGCTGAGGAGGCGCCAGGCAAGGGCCAGCTGATTGGGGCCAGCAGCAGGCTCCACGCCTGGGCAGACGTGCCAGTAACCAGCGCCCGCGGAGCTAGACGCCTTTGCCACCTCCGGGCCAGCGTCAATAAACCTCTGTGCAAGACTCTGCGGGAGGCGAGAGTGAAACACCATGTGAAGTGCTATGAAGAAGGCGCAGGAATGCTCCCTGAGTCTTAGGAAGCCAGCCGTTCCCCGAACTCAGGCTTTCCTGCTCCTGACAGGGCTGAGTAGAGCAGCAACATGCAAAAACATGTCTCCAGAACAGAAGTTTAAATGCTTAGCTCAGATGAACCATCACATAGGAAACTGGCTGTCAGAAGAAGTCCGTGAGATCCTTAGAAAGTGCGGTGGATGTGATCCTGGGGGCGCTCTGGAGCAAGATCTGAATTCCCCTGTGAATGGAGACTATGTAGCCTCCAACAGTGATCTGCAGAAAGAAGTTATAAAACGGGGGAGAATTGATATCGGTCAGGGGGCTGAGCGGAAAGATTCATCCAAGCCATCACCCTCAGCAGAACAGTGGGAGGATCCTAAAAGGAATGAGCGTTCCAGAGGCCAAGAGGTCCTCCACTTGATCAAACACCCGGGACTAGAAAATTGCTACGCAAGGAAAAGGGGGAGGGCAGATCTTCAGGTTATCGACAAGACTGCCCTGTGTGACAGCCAGCCCAGGATTGGCAGTGAATACCCCTTCCATTTTCGGCACAAGCTGCTGATGCTGGACTACCGTGGAAGGTATCTGGTTTGCCAGGAGCATGGCAAAGCAAAAGAAGGCGTTCTGAGCACTCCGAATGCAACAAGCCTTGGCACTGAGTGCTCAGATAGTGCCTCAGATATTGACAGTGAGTTTTTCAATGCTGAGAGTGAAGAAGGGGATGCCTCTGTTACAGCAGGTCTGACACACACACATGCCATGGACCTCCAGGTGGCGATGTTTCATGGTGCCCATGATTTCACGAGCCAGTACATTTCAACAAACCTCGCTTTGTGCCACTTGGTGCTCCCCCTCCTGCTACCAAATCCATGCACCGCACCAAGAGAGTTCCCTCAGCCAAGTTAAAAAGAGCTGGAAAGCCACGGAACAATCGGGAAAGCAGACCACAATTCAGAGGAGCAGACCACAATTCAGAGGCACAAAAACAAACCGATTGATCAGGCAGACACACTCATCGTGTCCTTCATACGGATCGGGAGTTCTCCTTCCTCTTCCAAGGCTCAGCTCCTGAATGCTCTGCTGAGTAAACACAAACACCACACTTTCTGCCACCGACATTGCAAAGGCAGCACCAAAGGCTGTCTTCTAACGACAGGTGTTGTGGAGATCTCTTGGTCCTGTGCCAGTGGCAGTGCTGATGACACTTTTGACGGCTGTGTTGCTTTTTGTAACCTGCATGGAGATGCTAGAGGTCATGAACAACAATTGCCGTTTTTACAGCAGATCTCTTCTGTGAAGGAGGCTCTCAGTTAGCTGAGTCTGACCAGAGTGACAAGAAAGGCGTGAACATTGTACGTGACCCGTGGCAGTCTCAAAAGCCTTTGATTTGTCTTTTCACTGAAGAAGAGAATGTTGCATGTGGCCGATCTAGCCAGAATGTAAAAAGAGGTATCCAGAACAGAAACAAAGCAGAATTAGTAGAGGAGCTGATAAAAACAATCAGAGACCTACTAGCAAGGTGAAACAACCTCTTAAGGCTTGATGCTTGTCAGGACACAGCTCGCCAACGTGGATTTATTGTGGCTAAAGAGGCAGAAGAGTGTGTGAGAGCCAAAGCAAAGGCAAGAACCTTGGTGGGATTCTTGACAAAGGAGAAATTGTGTTTGAGATCAAATCACAGCTACTGCCTCTTCAAGGACAACTATGGTACCCATGGTGTAAAAAGGAGAAAGAGCTCCCCCGCTTGCAGGAAAAGAGGAACAAGAACATAGAACATCATGGGAGCCAAAGTGAGCCAGAGAAGTGTGCAGGACGAAGAAAGCAACTCGACAGAGCGTTCCCCCTCAAGCAGCTGCTGAAATCAGTCCTCGCTTTTCTCCAGGCACAGGCAAGAGACACCAAGAAATACTTGCTGCAGTGGATGAAGGTCTTTAGGGATGACCTGTCCTCTGAGCACTTGGAGGAACTTCAGAAAGAGTTTCATCAGTGAAGGTATCAAATCCTGGAAATAAAGAAAAGCAAGGAAAAAACCAGTCTGAAAACAGCATTGATGAATAAGTTAGAAGCCCTCTCCAATGCAGTCAATGATTCATCCATTGGTCTCAAGCGTCTTTTGAGAGAAGTAGGGCAGATTCGTGAAGCTCTAGAATCCTTGAACTCAAAAGATGAATGTTTTTGCAAACTACCTGAAGTGGCAGTCGATCTGACGGTTTCAGGGTATGCCCTTGAAGTGGTGGATGGTGATGCTTCGTCTGTACCGTGACGATGGCTTGGGGCAATCTTTGACAAATTGAGAAGCTAGGGGAGAGAAGAGCGTTTGTTCTCTCAGTGCTTGGCATCCAGAGCCTGGGGAAGTCAAGCCTGCTGAATGCCATGTTTGGGCTGCAGTGGAACGTCAGTGCGGGGAGAGGCACGCGGGGAGCATTTATGCAGCTGCTTCAGGTGGACGAGAAACCCCAAGAGGCCGTGGACTTTGATTACAGGCTGATTGTTGACACGGCAGGACTTTGTGCCATGGAGGTGGCCAATAAGCAGTCACTTAATGATGACAATGAGCTAGCCACCTTTGGCATTGGCATTGGCAACATGACTCTGATCAATATCTTGGGAGAAAATCCTGGAGACATGCAAGATGTCCTTCAGCTAGCTGGGCAGGCTTTTCTCCGCATGAAGCAAGTCAATCTTTCGCCAAGCTGCTGCTTTGTGCACCACAATGTTGGAGAAATAACTGCCCAGGAACAAAACATGCAAGGACAAAGACGCCTGCAGGAAAAGCTGGAGGAAATGGCAGGGACAGCCACCCAGCCGCCCAGCAGGCATTCTGCCATGTCACCCACAGTCACTACTTTGCTCACCTCTGGGTGGCAAGGAAACCCACCCAGGGCCCCACCCAACCCCACACACAGCCAGCACGTGCAGCAGTTAAAGAGCACAATTCTCCAAGGTGCCAAGAAGGGATCGCAGGGCACTATTTCAAGGCTCTCGAGCTTGAAAGTTTGTATGAGTGACTTGTGGAAGGCTCTGCTGAATGAAAAGTATGTTTTCCCTTTCCAAAACACTCGGGAAGTTGCCGCAGACAACAGCTTAGGAACAACCGACAGCCAGTGGACCTGGCAGCTGGGGAGCCACATCCTAGACTTGCAAATGAAACGGAACAATCGGATTAAAAAGGGAGACGTTCCGCAAGTGACTCGAAGAAGCCTTATGGAGGAAGTGCAAGATAAATATGAAAGACTCTCTCTCTTTCCCTCTGGAAAGACTTGGAACCATATTTCAGGGAAGATGACGCCAGTGGGCTTTTGATTCAGCGGAAAGCAAGCATTGAAAATCAACCGCAAGATCGGAGAGAAGCACTTGTGGAAGAGACACAGAGAAAGTCTGCCGAGTTCATTGAACGGGAGAAGAATCCGAGCAAAGGGCATCAGAAGAAGCCAGAATGTGAACACGAGCTTGTCAAGAGAAGGCAACTGGTGGCTTTGTCGCTAAAGAAGGAAGAGCTGCATGAAGAAAAGCTGAGGCAACACTTGGCTAGCCTCTGGAAACAATGGCTCTACAAAGTATCTTCCAGTGCACCTCCTCCTGCAGAACCAAACATAAACCTCCCTAGTGAGACCACTCTGCTGGAACATTTCAAGCAAGAGCCAAACAGAGAGGAAGAAATAAAATGCTTCTTGCCAAAGGATGCATTTCCCATGGCATCCCTTGCAGGCAGTGCAAGAGATCATTGCTGCTGGAAGCTGCATTTCATTTCATCCCTTTGTATTTCAGATGCTAGTCGTACTTCCCAACACATGTATACAATAAACTGGCGGGCTAGCCTTCTGGTCAGGGTGTCTGCTGGTGCTGGTCTTGTGGCGGGGGTTCAGGGGGGAGTGGGGCGTTGTGTTGGGGGTGCTGGTCTTGTCGTGGGGGGTGCAGAGGGGAGTTGGTCCTTGTGTTGGGGGTGCTGGTCTTTGTTTTGAGGTGCAGAGGGGATCTGGACCTTGTGTTGGGGGTGCAGAGGGGATCTGGGTGTTGTTGTGGGGGTGCTTAGAGGAGGTGGGCCTTGTGTTGGGGGAGCTGGTCTTGTCATGGGGGTGCAGAGGGGATCAGGGCCTTGTTTCTGGGGTGCTGGGCCTTGTTTTGGGAGTGCTGGGCTTGTCATGGTGCTGAGGGGATCAGGGCATTGTGTTGGGGGTGCTGGGCATTGTGTAGGGTTTGCTGGACTTGTTATGGGGGTGCAGAGGGGATCTGGGTCTTGTTTTGGGGGCGCTTAGAGGACGTGGGCCTTATGTTGGGGGTGCTGGGCTTGTCGTGGGGGTCCTGAGTGGTCATGGTGTTGTGTTGGGGGTGGTGGGCCTTGTTTTGGGAGAACTAGGCTTGTTTTCGGGGTGCTTAGGGGATCTGGGCCTTGTTTTCGGGGTGTGGGCCTTGTTTTGGGGGTACTGGGCTTGTCCTAAGGGTGCTGAGGGGATGTGGGCCTTGTTTTCGGGGTACTGTGGGGATCTGGGCGTTGTTTTGGCGGTGCTGGGCCTTGTCATGGGGGTGTTGAGGGGATCTAGGCCTTTTTTTGGGGGTGCGGAGAGGGTTCCGGAGCACTCGACCAGGTTGCCCAGAGAGGTTGTGGAGTCTCCTTCCCTGGAGATATTCAAAAGCCGCCTGGCCCAATCCTGGGCAATATGCTCCAGAGGACCCTGGCTGAGCAGGGGCGTTGGACTCCAGGATCTCCGGAGGTCCCTTCCAACCTCCACCATTCTCTGAGCCTGTGATTCTGTGAAATGTTAAGGCTAAAATTTTAACACTCACATCCCAGAAGTTTTCTTTTCCTTTCTTCTCAGAATTGGTTCCCGTCGATGGTCGAGCCCATCACACACCTCCCACAATCGCCTGTAATGTGCTCATGTAGTGTTCCAATGTTATAGGTCCTATGGATTGGCATGGGGTTGGTTCACCTAGTTGATTTAAACCAGTTGAGGGAATGGTTAGAACGTACAGCTAGCAATCTGGTTTTGGAGCTAAGGAAAGGTTTTGCACATTGAGTGACTACTCCCCAAATTACAGCTTGGTTGCCACTGGCCACGCACACAGGGAGCCCCATTCCCCTTGGGATCATTCCAGTTAATATGAAAGAGAGAACAACCGTATCTGGAATAATACCAACGGTGCGTCTATATGATTGGGGCCTGGGCATACAAGTCTCGAACTCCCATCTCTCCATCATATGTCTAGCAAGCCATGAATCTTCCACAAGACTTGAACTGGAGGAAAGTGTGGGATCAAAACTGTCATGTCACCTGGGGGAGTGAACCAGACACCGTGCGGAGGGCCTACGAAATAGATGGCTCAGCGTTACAGTGGGGACAACAAACAATTGTACTCGGGACCTGAGAGGACCACTCCCTGAGAGAGACCTGCCCAATCGAAGCTATTTCCAAGCAGGTGGTCATGAAGGGAGCACTGCCCTTCAGGAAAAAGCCTTTGCGCAGCTGCGCTATTACCAGAACGGAGCAGCTTCACGACCGCATCACACAGCTCATCAGCCTCCCCATCGACACAAAGGAACAGGAGCCAATGCATGACAACCAAAGTTGCATTCATGACAGACTGCATGAAATAAGAGAACAGGTGGACTCGGCAGCCAGGAACTCCGCATATGTTTTCACTCATGGATACAGAAGACATTCAGCAGTGTCTCTAGGCAAAGTGGCAGCAGAAAGGTTGGCAAAGATGCAGAAGGCTTTCACAAGAGCAAACGACCCCACTTTCTACCTGCAGGGCCAGAGAGAAGACTTCTTCACAAGTTTCCACATGTCCTGCCAAGCAGTGCCCTCTATCACAGCAGTTGCTGATTTTTTTATGTGACGAGCTTTCAGGAGCTCTTTGACAGGCAGTGTCTGTGAAGACTGCTCTTGATATAGCCTGGGAAAGGAGCTCTAACTCTCCAGCTTTCAGTGGCCATCGATCTCAACTAGAAACGGCTATTCTCCTCTCTCTTGCGGAGGAAGAGAATGGTGAGAAGTTCAGGCAGCACATTCATTTCCCCCAACATGTTTTAGAAGGTTTCGTTGAGAAGTGTGTTAACAACTATTGCTTAGACAAGAACAATTCAAGGCTGAAGAACTTGTTCCATGTTTCCCTGAATTCATTCCAGACTCTTGCTGCTGCTGCTAGCTTTGCGCCTACAACTCCAGTTGTCCAAGAGAACTGTGGCAATGTCTCCCTGTGGCTAGAGGAATTTGGGAGCAGACTTGGAGCTAATTCTGAACTTCCCAGAAGTCATCTGAAAAGCACTGAGCATCAAGAAAGAAAGGAGCGAGAGCTCCTGAAGGAGGCAATGAGTAAAGCTCTGGCCCCTGTGCTAGCAAACCTGAAACAGGCATTTTCCATGCCTCATCTGAAAGCTTGGAACTGGAAACCTCATACAATCGGAGTTGAAGGGCTGCACGGCTGCTGGAAGCAATGCCCGTTGTGCAGCGCTCTTTGCACAGACACAATACGTGCTCCTGATGGGGACCACGGTGTTCACTTCCATCGCCCTCAAGTCCTCAATGGTAGCCAGTGGGTTAGAAGAAATCAGTTGGTCCCTGCCCTTTGCTCCAGTCTTGTAGCAAGTCACTGTTGCCTTGTGCTTGAGGATAACAAGGAAGCTGCCTATACAAAGTCTAGAGAAGCAGGAGCAGCTTCTGCCAGTTGGGGCCTCACGCCAGAAAGCTCCCCGCAGGCATGCTGCAAATGGCTTGTGTGCCGTTTCCGCTCACAATTGCAACAAGATTGCTGTGCACAATTGGAGGGCACAGCAGCAACCCGTCCAGAAGGGGAAAAGTGCCCAAAGAAAGAACGAGCCACGGGCTCGGCATGGGCTTGTCAGGGACGACTCTGGGCTTTGGTTGGGCTTTGTGCTGGCGGGAGCTGTGTTGGGGCTGGCCTTGGTGGGCTGCGCCTTGTTGGGGTTTGGGTGAGAGCAGCGTCAGGTGGGGCCTGGGGGTGCCCTGGCAGACCAGGTGTGTGGAAGTGATGTCGCCATGGCATCACAATGCCGGGGTCTTTCTGGAGGTGGGGCTGGGGGAAGTGCCGCTGTCACTTTGCCTGCGAGCGAGCGAGCGAGCGAGTGTGCGAGCGAGTGCGCGAGCAGGTGGAGAGCATGGCGTTGAGCTGGGGCGAAGGAGCGAGGCAGCGGGGTAAGAGCTGGCTCCTTCCGTCTCTCTGCAGTCTCTCCTCCCCTCGGGGCGCTCTCCGTGGCTTTGTCGCCCCCCCAGCGCCCACCACCCGCTGCACGCTCCCTCGGTGGGCACAAGCGCCACAATCAGGCAAACGTCCCCGCCGCGAAGCCCAGCCACGCTCGGGCACCATTCTGCGCCCTTGCTGCTCACCACCCGGTGTCCCCGCGTCACACGTGGGAAAGCAGCGGCGGGAGCGGGCAGCCAGGCAAGGCCGACGGAGTGAGCGCACCGTGCCCTGCTTTTTGCAGAGTTGCTCTCGGCGGCCTTTGGCTCTTGTCCTGGTGTCAGATTGACGCTGTCGATCTTGGGGTGCGGAGGAGCGTGCACAGGGTGAGCCGCAGAGCAGAGCGGAGCGGTCAGGGTCGGGGGAGGTTGGTGGAGGGGCGTTGGAGGGGCGGTGGGGAGCAGGGCTTTGGGGGCTGCTGGTCTGCCTTGGTCGGGGAGGGGGAGGGTGGCTGCAAGGGGCGGCGTGCTCAGAGGTGGGTGCTGTGTTTTGGGTGGCACTCTTGGAGCAGGACGTGGAGGCGGAGCGCTGAGCAGGCTGCACGCTCGCGGCGCGCTTCCGGTGGCGGCATGGAGCCTCGGAGGCTGAGCGTCGTGGGCGAGTTTGTGGTGCTGAGCCTCTTTGTGGTGTGCCTGGCCCACATGCCCTCGGTCGTCAACGTCCTCACGATCCTGTGCATAGCGGTGGTGTTGGTGCCGGCAGGGAAAAGGCTCTGGCCCAAGGTAGGAGTCAGCCTGGGCATGGCCCCGAGCTGGCGCGGGCAGCGAGAGGGCTGAGGCCGCGGCAGCACCTGCAGCAAGGGCAGCCTGACGGTGCTGCGCGCAAGCCTGCCTCCAGCCTCAGCTCTGCGTGCCCCGCGCAGCCCTTCCGCGAGCAGGGGGCCTCTTGGCGCAGCGTGGATGCTCGCCACTAAGGCAGCGCTCTCTTGGGCTGTGCAGGGGCCTCGCGGCAGTGCTGGCAGCCTGGGCAACGGCAGCGTGGACAAGCCCGGAGGTGAGCAGCCCCGGCCCAGAGCGTAGGCGCGCTCGGCAGCGCCTCCCGGCCAAGACGGCCCAGCGCCGCCAGCGCCCACCGCCCTCGGCCCCAGCTGGGGCTCCGCCGACGGGCTGCCCTCGCTCACTGCCTCTCTGCCTCCTCTTCCAGCAGCCTCCTTCCTGCCCACGGTGGAGACGCAGGACTGTGCAGCCAGCCGGCAGGCAGGGTAAGCGGAGGCCTGGCCTCCACAGCCCTGGCCAGGCCCACCGCAGGCAAGAGCCTGATGCAGCCCAGAGCCACGGACCTACGCCTGGCCTGGGCCCCCCAAAGAGCAGGGCATGGCATGGCTAGGGCTGGGGTCGACGCGCGGGATGCCCAGGACATGCCGCATGCCTGCTGCTCACCAACTGGGAAGCCCCTTTGCTCCTTGCCCACTGCTGCAGCCCTGGCCCCAGCACCCCCTCCGCCCGCACCCTGGCACCCTTTGGCGTCTGCCGCCACCACCAGGGCTTCCCCCTGGGGCCCCCAAGGCAGCCTTCTCACCTCCTTTCTCCCTCCCAGGCTCACAAGCGAGGACATCTTGTCCCCTCGCCACCTCCTGCCCACCTCCGAGCCGGACACGGATGGATGGAAGTTGGATGGCCCTCTCCCACTGCCACCACCCTCCATCCTGCTGGACGCTCCCCCAACACCTGCAGGAGTGCTGGGTGAGCTGCTTGTGCCCACAGCCCTCCCGCCATCCCCACCATGCAGGCGGGTCCGCTTTGGGCGCAACCAGACCGTGTTGCTGAGCGAGGAAGGTCACGAGCTGCTGGACTGCCTCCCCAAAGCCCCACACCTCGACTGGCCAGCCCACATCCCGCGCCGGTCCATCCTGCACTGTGCCTGGGCACCCGTCCCGCTGGCAGAGGAAGGCACAGTGCGGCCACTTTCACCCGCCGGGCAGTCCGAGGAGGAAGAGGACGAGGAGCCAGCGTGTGCCACCTCCCTGCAGCGCTGGCCCACCATGCAGCTCTGGAGCCCACCACCGGAGGCGCCCTCCCCTCCCGCTGCAGCCACCGGCTGCACAGCGGCCCTGGCCTGCCTGCTCTGCCCAGCCTGCCCAGCCTGCCCTGCAGGCGCCTTCAGAGGGCTGCGCAAGGGCCTCCGCAGATGCGCCTCCTTCCTGCGAGGGCCACGGCGAGTGCTGAGGAGGCGCCAGGCAAGGGCCAGCTGATTGGGGCCAGCAGCAGGCTCCGCGCCTGGGCAGACGTGCCAGTAACCAGCGCCCGCGGAGCTAGACGCCTTTGCCACCTCCGGGCCAGCGTCAATAAACCTCTGTGCAAGACTCTGCGGGAGGCGAGAGTGAAACACCATGTGAAGTGCTATGAAGAAGGCGCAGGAATGCTCCCTGAGTCTTAGGAAGCCAGCCGTTCCCCGAACTCAGGCTTTCCTGCTCCTGACAGGGCTGAGTAGAGCAGCAACATGCAAAAACATGTCTCCAGAACAGAAGTTTAAATGCTTAGCTCAGATGAACCATCACATAGGAAACTGGCTGTCAGAAGAAGTCCGTGAGATCCTTACAAAGCGCGGTGGATGTGATCCTGGGGGCGCTCTGGAGCAAGATCTGAATTCCCCTGTGAATGGAGACTATGTAGCCTCCAACAGTGATCTGCAGAAAGAAGTTATAAAACGGGGGAGAATTGATATCGGTCAGGGGGCTGAGCAGAAAGATTCATCCAAGCCATCACCCTCAGCAGAACAGTGGGAGGATCCTAAAAGGAATGAGCGTTCCAGAGGCCAAGAGGTCCTCCACTTGATCAAACACCCGGGACTAGAAAATTGCTACGCAAGGAAAAGGGGGAGGGCAGATCTTCAGGTTATCGACAAGACTGCCCTGTGTGACAGCCAGCCCAGGATTGGCAGTGAATACCCCTTCCATTTTCGGCACAAGCTGCTGATGCTGGACTACCGTGGAAGGTATCTGGTTTGCCAGGAGCATGGCAAAGCAAAAGAAGGCGTTCTGAGCACTCCGAATGCAACAAGCCTTGGCGCTGAGTGCTCAGATAGTGCCTCAGATATTGACAGTGAGTTTTTCAATGCTGAGAGTGAAGAAGGGGATGCCTCTGTTACAGCAGGTCTGACACACACACATGCCATGGACCTCCAGGTGGCGATGTTTCATGGTGCCCATGATTTCACGAGCCAGTACATTTCAACAAACCTCGCTTTGTGCCACTTGGCGCTCCCCCTCCTGCTACCAAATCCATGCACCGCACCAAGAGAGTTCCCTCAGCCAAGTTAAAAAGAGCTGGAAAGCCACGGAACAATCGGGAAAGCAGACCACAATTCAGAGGAGCAGACCACAATTCAGAGGCACAAAAACAAACCGATTGATCAGGCAGACACACTCATCGTGTCCTTCATACGGATCGGGAGTTCTCCTTCCTCTTCCAAGGCTCAGCTCCTGAATGCTCTGCCGACTAAACACAAACACGACACTTTCTGCCACCGACATTGCAAAGGCAGCACCAAAGGCTGTCTTCTAATGACAGGTGTTGTGCAGATCTCTTGGTCCTGTGCCAGTGGCAGTGCTGATGACACTTTTGACGGCTGTGTTGCTTTTTGTAACCTGCATGGGGATGCTAGAGGTCATGAACAACAATTGCCGTTTTTACAGCAGATCTCTTCTGTGAAGGAGGCTCTCAGTTAGCTGAGTCTGACCAGAGTGACAAGAAAGGCGTGAACATTGTACGTGACCCGTGGCAGTCTCAAAAGCCTTTGATTTGTCTTTTCACTGAAGAAGAGAATGTTGCATGTGGCCGATCTAGCCAGAATGTAAAAAGAGGTATCCAGAACAGAAACACAGCAGAATTAGTAGAGGAGCTGATAAAAACAATCAGAGACCTACTAGCAAGGTGAAACAACCTCTTAAGGCTTGATGCTTGTCAGGACACAGCTCGCCAACGTGGATTTATTGTGGCTAAAGAGGCAGAAGAGTGTGTGAGAGCCAAAGCAAAGGCAAGAACCTTGGTGGGATTCTTGACAAAGGAGAAATTGTGTTTGAGATCAAATCACAGCTACTGCCTCTTCAAGGACAACTATGGTACCCATGGTGTAAAAAGGAGAAAGAGCTCCCCCGCTTGCAGGAAAAGAGGAACAAGAACATAGAACATCATGGGAGCCAAAGTGAGCCAGAGAAGTGTGCAGGACGAAGAAAGCAACTCGACAGAGCGTTCCCCCTCAAGCAGCTGCTGAAATCAGTCCTCGCTTTTCTCCAGGCACAGGCAAGAGACACCAAGAAATACTTGCTGCAGTGGAGGAAGGTCTTTAGGGATGACCTGTCCTCTGAGCACTTGGAGGAACTTCAGAAAGAGTATCATCAGTGAAGGTATCAAATCCTGGAAATAAAGAAAAGCAAGGAAAAAACCAGTCTGAAAACAGCATTGATGAATAAGTTAGAAGCCCTCTCCAATGCAGTCAATGATTCATCCATTGGTCTCAAGCGTCTTTTGAGAGAAGTAGGGCAGATTCGTGAAGCTCTAGAATCCTTGAACTCAAAAGATGAATGTTTTTGCAAACTACCTGAAGTGGCAGTCGATCTGACGGTTTCAGGGTATGCCCTTGAAGTGGTGGATGGTGATGCTTCGTCTGTACGGTGACGATGGCTTGGGGCAATCTTTGACAAGTTAATTGAGAAGCTAGGGGAGAGAAGAGCGTTTGTTCTCTCAGTGCTTGGCATCCAGAGCCCGGGGAAGTCAAGCCTGCTGAATGCCATGTTTGGGCTGCAGTGGAACGTCAGTGCGGGGAGAGGCACGCGGGGAGCGTTTATGCAGCTGCTTCAGGTGGACGAGAAACCCCAAGAGGTCATGGACTTTGATTACAGGCTGATTGTTGACACGGGAGGACTTTGTGCCATGGAGGTGGCCAATAAGCAGTCACTTAATGATGACAATGAGCTAGCCACCTTTGGCATTGGCATTGGCAACATGACTCTGATCAATATCTTGGGAGAAAATCCTGGAGACATGCAAGATGTCCTTCAGCTAGCTGGGCAGGCTTTTCTCCGCATGAAGCAAGTCAATCTTTTGCCAAGCTGCTGCTTTGTGCACCACAATGTTGGAGAAATAACTGCCCAGGAACAAAACATGCAAGGACAAAGACGCCTGCAGGAAAAGCTGGAGGAAATGGCAGGGACAGCCACCCAGCCGCCCAGCAGGCATTCTGCCATGTCACCTGCTTCAGTGATGTCATCCGCTTTGATGTGAACACCCACCGTCACTACTTTGCTCACCTCTGGGTGGCAAGGAAACCCACCCAGGGCCCCACCCAACCCCACACACAGCCAGCACGTGCAGCAGTTAAAGAGCACAATTCTCCAAGCTGCCAAGAAGGGATCGCAGGGCACTATTTCAAGGCTCTCGAGCTTGAAAGTTCGTATGAGTGACTTGTGGAAGGCTCTGCTGAATGAAAAGTTTGTTTTCCCTTTCCAAAACACTTGGGAAATTGCCGCAGACAACAGTTTAGGAACAACTGACAGCCAGTGGACCTGGCAGCTGGGGAGCCACATCCTAGACTTGCAAATGAAATGGAACAATCGGATTAGAAAGGGAGATGTTCCACATGTGACCCGAAGAAGCCTTATGGAGGAAGTGCAAGATAAATATGAGACCCTCTGGAAAGGCTTGGAACCGTATTTCAGGGAAGATGACGCCAGTGGGCTTTTGATTCAGCGGAAAGCAAGCATTGAAAATCAACCGCAAGATCTGAGAGAAGCACTTGTGGAAGAGACACAGAGAAAGTCTGCCGAGTTCATTGAACGGGAGAAGAATCCGAGCAAAGGGCATCAGAAGAAGCCAGAATGTGAACACGAGCTTGTCAAGAGAAGGCAACTGGTGGCTTTGTCGCTAAAGAAGGAAGAGCTGCATGAAGAAAAGCTGAGGCAACACTTGGCTAGCCTCTGGAAACAATGGCTCTACAAAGTATCTTCCAGCGCACCTCCTCCTGCAGAACCAAACATAAACCTCCCTGGTGAGACCACTCTGCTGGAACATTTCAAGCAAGAGCCAAACAGAGAGGAAGAAATAAAATGCTTCTTGCCAAAGGATGCATTTCCCATGGCATCCCTTGCAGGCAGTGCAAGAGATCATTGCTGCTGGAAGCTGCATTTCATTTCATCCCTTTGTATTTCAGATGCTAGTCGTACTTCCCAAAACATGTCTACAATAAACTCGCGGGCTAGCCTTCTGGTCAGGGTATCTCCTGGTGCTGGGCTTGTGGCGGGGGTGCAGGGGGGAGTGGAGCGTTGTGTTGGGGGTGCTGGTCTTGTCGTGGGGGGTGCAGAGGGGAGTTGGTCCTTGTGTTGGGGGTGCTGGTCTTTGTTTTGAGGTGCAGAGGGGATCTGGGCATTGTGTTGGGGGTGCAGAGGGGATCTGGGTGTTGTTGTGGGGGTGCCTAGAGGAGGTGGGCCTTGTGTTGGGGGTGCTGGGCATTGTGTAGGGTTTGCTGGGCTTGTTATGGGGGTGCAGAGGGGATCTGGGTCTTGTTTTGGGGGCGCTTAGAGGACGTGGGCCTTGTGTTGGGGGTGCTGGGCTTGTCGTGGGGGTCCTGAGTGGTCATGGTGTTGTGTTGGGGGTGGTGGGCCTTGTTTTGGGAGAACTAGGCTTGTTTTTGGGGTGCTTAGGGGATCTGGGCCTTGTTTTCGGGGTACTGAGGGGATCTGGGCGTTGTTTTGGCGGTGCTGGGCCTTGTCATGGGGGTGTTGAGGGAATCTAGGCCTTTTTTTGGGGGTGCGGAGAGGGTTCCGGAGCACTCGACCAGGTTGCCCAGAGAGGTTGTGGAGTCTCCTTCCCTGGAGATATTCAAAAGCCGCCTGGCCCAATCCTGGGCAATATGCTCCAGAGGACCCTGGCTGAGCAGGGGCGTTGGACTCCAGGATCTCCGGAGGTCCCTTCCAACCTCCACCATTCTCTGAGCCTGTGATTCTGTGAAAGGTTAAGGCTAAAATTTTAACACTCACATCCCAGAAGTTTTCTTTTCCTTTCTTCTCAGAATTGGTTCCCATCGATGGTTGAGCCCATCACACATCTTCCACAATCACCTGTAATGTGCTCATGTAGTGTTCCAATGCTATAGGTCATATGGTTGCTACAGGGGTTGGTTCACCTAGTTGATTTAAACCAGTTGAGGGAATGGTTAGAACGTACAGCTAGCAATCTGGTTTTGGAGCTAAGGAAAGGTTTTGCACATTGAGTGACTACTCCCCAAATTACAGCTTGGTTGCCACTGGCCACGCACACAGGGAGCCCCATTCCCCTTGGGATCATTCCAGTTAATATGAAAGAGAGAATCAACCGTATCTGGAATAATACCAACGGTGCGTCTATATGATTGGGGCCTGGGCATACAAGTCTCGAACTCCCATCTCTCCATCATATGTCTAGCAAGCCAAGAATCTTCCACAAGACTTGAACTGGAGGAATGCGTGGGATCAAAACTGTCATGTCACCTGGGGGAGTGAACCAGACACCGTGCGGAGGGCCTACGAAATAGATGGCTCAGCGTTACAGTGGGGACAACAAACAATTGTACTCGGGACCTGAGAGGACCACTCCCTGAGAGAGACCTGCCCAATCGAAGCTATTTCCAAGCAGGTGGTCATGAAGGGAGCACTGCCCTTCAGGAAAAAGCCTTTGCGCCGCTGCGCTATTACCAGAACGGAGCAGCTTCACGACCGCATCACACAGCTCATCAGCCTCCCCATCGACACAAAGGAACAGGAGCCAATGCATGACAACCAAAGTTGCATTCATGACAGACTGCATGAAATAAGAGAACAGGTGGACTCGGCAGCCAGGAACTCCACATATGTCTTCACTCATGGATACAGAAGACATTCAGCAGTGTCTCTAGGCAAAGTGGCAGCAGAAAGGTTGGCAAAGATGCAGAAGGCTTTCACAAGAGCAAACGACCCCACTTTCTACCTGCAGGGCCAGAGAGAAGACTTCTTCACAAGTTTCTACATGTCCTGCCAAGCAGTGCCCTCTATCACAGCAGTTGCTGATTTTTTTTATGTGACGAGCTTTCAGGAGCTCTTTGACAGGCAGTGTCTGTGAAGACTGCTCTTGATATAGCCTGGGAAAGGAGCTCTAACTCTCCAGCTTTCAATGGCCATCGATCTCAACTAGAAACGGCTATTCTCCTCTCTCTTGCGGAGGAAGAGAATGGTGAGTTCAGGCAGCACATTCATTTCCCCCAACATGTTTTAGAAGGTTTCGTTGAAAAGTGTGTTAACTATTGCTTAGACAAGAACAATTCAAGGCTGAAGAACTTGTTCCATGTTTCCCTGAATTCATTCCAGACTCTTGTTGCTGCTGCTAGCTTTGCGCCTACAACTCCAGTTGTCCAAGAGAACTGTGGCAATGTCTCCCTGTGGCTAGAGGAATTTGGGAGCAGACTTGGAGCTAATTCTGAACTTCCCAGAAGTCATCTGAAAAGCACTGAGCATCAAGAAAGAAAGGAGCGAGAGCTCCTGAAGGAGGCAATGAGTAAAGCTCTGGCCCCTGTGCTAGCAAACCTGAAACAGGCATTTTCCATGACTCATCTGAAAGCTTGGAACTGGAAACCTCATACAATCGGAGTTGAAGGGCTGCACGGCTGCTGGAAGCAATGCCCGTTGTGCAGCGCTCTTTGCACAGACACAATACGTGCTCCTGATGGGGACCACAGTGTTCACTTCCATCGCCCTCAAGTCCTCAATGGGACCCAGTGGGTTACAAGAAATCAGTTGGTCCCTGCCCTTTGCTCCAGTCTTGTAGCAAGTCACTGTTGCCTCGTGCTTGAGGATAACAAGGAAGCTGCCTATACAAAGTCTAGAGAAGCAGGAGCAGCTTCTGCCAATTGGGGCCTCACGCCAGAAAGCTCCCCGCAGGCATGCTGCAAATGGCTTGTGTGCCGTTTCCGCTCACAATTGCAACAAGATTGCTGTGCACAATTGGAGGGCACAGCAGCAACCCGTCCAGAAGGGGAAAAGTGCCCAAAGGAAGAACGAGCCACAGGCTCGGCATGGGCTTGTCAGGGACGACTCTGGGCTTTGGTTGGGCTTTGTGCTGGCGGGAGCTGTGTTGGGGCTGGCCTTGGCGGGCTGCGCCTTGTTGGGGTTTGGGTGAGAGCAGCGTCAGGTGGGGCCTGGGGGTGCCCTGGCAGACCAGGTGTGTGGAAGTGATGTCGCCATGGCATCACAATGCCGGGGTCTTTCTGGAGGTGGGGCTGGGGGAAGTGCCGCTGTCACTTTGCCTGCGAGCGAGCGAGCGAGCGAGTGTGCGAGCGAGTGCGCGAGCAGGTGGAGAGCGTGGTGTTGAGCTGGGGCGAAGGAGCAAGGCAGCGGGGTAAGAGCTGGCTCCTTCCGTCTCTCTGCAGTCTCTCCTCCCCTCGGGGCGCTCTCCGTGGCTTTGTCGCCCCCCCAGCGCCCACCACCCGCTGCACGCTCCCTCGGTGGGCACAAGTGCCACAATCAGGCAAACGTCCCCGCCGCGAAGCCCAGCCACGCTCGGGCACCATTCTGCGCCCTTGCTGCTCACGACCCGGTGTCCCCGCGTCACACGTGGGAAAGCAGCGGCGGGAGCGGGCAGCCAGGCAAGGCCGACGGAGTGAGGGCACCGTGCCCTGCTTTTTGCAGAGTTGCTCTCGGCGGCCTTTGGCTCTTCTCCTGGTGTCAGATTGACGCTGTCGATCTTGGGGTGCGGAGGAGCGTGCACAGGGTGAGCCGCAGAGCAGAGCGGAGCGGTCAGGGTCGGGGGAGGTTGGTGGAGGGGCGTTGGAGGGGCGGTGGGGAGCAGGGCTTTGGGGGCTGCTGGTCTGCCTTGGTCGGGGAGGGGGAGGGTGGCTGCAAGGGGCGGCGTGCTCAGAGGTGGGTGCTGTGTTTTGGGTGGCACTCTTGGAGCAGGACGTGGAGGCGGAGCGCTGAGCAGGCTGCACGCTCGCGGCGCGCTTCCGGTGGCGGCATGGAGCCTCGGAGGCTGAGCGTCGTGGGCGAGTTTGTGGTGCTGAGCCTCTTTGTGGTGTGCCTGGCCCACATGCCCTCGGTCGTCAACGTCCTCACGATCCTGTGCATAGCGGTGGTGTTGGTGCTGGCGGGGAAAAGGCTCTGGCCCAAGGTAGGAGTCAGCCTGGGCATGGCCCCGAGCTGGCGTGGGCAGCGAGAGGGCTGAGGCCGCGGCAGCACCTGCAGCAAGGGCAGCCTGACGGTGCTGCGCGCAAGCCTGCCTCCAGCCTCAGCTCTGCGTGCCCCGCGCAGCCCTTCTGCGAGCAGGGGGCCTCTTGGCGCAGCTTGGATGCTCGCCCCTAAGGCAGCGCTCTCTTGGGCTGTGCAGGGGCCTCGCGGCAGTGCTGGCAGCCTGGGCAACGGCAGCGTGGACGAGCCCGGAGGTGAGCAGCCCCGGCCCAGAGCGTAGGCGCGCTCGGCAGCGCCTCCCGGCCAAGACGGCCCAGCGCCGCCAGCGCCCACCGCCCTCGGCCCCAGCTGGGGCTCCGCCGACGGGCTGCCCTCGCTCACTGCCTCTCTGCCTCCTCTTCCAGCAGCCTCCTTCCTGCCCACGGTGGACACGCAGGACTGTGCAGCCAGCCGGCAGGCAGGGTAAGCGGAGGCCTGGCCTGCAGGGGGGCTGCCCCACAGCCCTGGCCAGGCCCACCGCAGGCAAGAGCCTGATGCAGCCCAGAGCCACAGACCTGCGCCTGGCCTGGGCCCCCCAAAGAGCAGGGCATGGCATGGCTAGGGCTGGGGTCGACGCGCGGGATGCCCAGGACATGCCGCATGCCTGCTGCTCACCAACTGGGAAGCCCCTTTGCTCCTTGCCCACTGCTGCAGCCCTGGCCCCAGCGCCCCCTCCGCCCGCACCCTGGCACCCTTTGGCGTCTGCCGCCGCAACCAGGGCTTCCCCCTGGGGCACCCAAGGCAGCCTCCTCACCACCTTTCTCCCTCCCAGGCTCACAAGCGAGGACACCTTGCCCCCTCGCCACCTCCTGCCCACCTCCGAGCCGGACACGGATGGATGGAAGTTGGATGGCCCTCTCCCACTGCCACCACCCTCCATCCTGCTGGACGCTCCCCCAACACCTGCAGGAGTGCTGGGTGAGCTGCTTGTGCCCACAGCCCTCCCGCCATCCCCACCATGCAGGCGGGTCCGCTTTGGGCGCAACCAGACCGTGTTGCTGAGCGAGGAAGGTCACGAGCTGCTGGACTGCCTCCCCAAAGCCCCACACCTCGACTGGCCAGCCCACATCCCGCGCCGGTCCATCCTGCACTGTGCCTGGGCACCCGTCCCGCTGGCAGAGGAAGGCACAGTGCGGCCACTTTCACCCGCCGGGCAGTCCGAGGACGAAGAGGACGAGGAGCCAGCGTGTGCCACCTCCCTGCAGCGCTGGCCCACCATGCAGCTCTGGAGCCCACCACCGGAGGCGCCCTCCCCTCCCGCTGCAGCCGCCGGCTGCACAGCGGCCCTGGCCTGCCTGCTGTGCCCAGCCTGCCCAGCCTGCCCTGCAGGCGCCTTCAGAGGGCTGCGCAAGGGCCTCCGCAGATGCGCCTCCTTCCTGCGAGGGCCACGGCGAGTGCTGAGGAGGCGCCAGGCAAGGGCCAGCTGATTGGGGCCAGCAGCAGGCTCCGCGCCTGGGCAGACGTGCCAGTAACCAGCGCCCGCGGAGCTAGACGCCTTTGCCACCTCCGGGCCAGCGTCAATAAACCTCTGTGCAAGACTCTGCGGGAGGCGAGAGTGAAACACCATGTGAAGTGATATGAAGAAGGCGCAGGAATGCTCCCTGAGTCTTAGGAAGCCAGCCGTTCCCCGAACTCAGGCTTTCCTGCTCCTGACAGGGCTGAGTAGAGCAGCAACATGCAAAAACATGTCTCCAGAACAGAAGTTTAAATGCTTAGCTCAGATGAACCATCACATAGGAAACTGGCTGTCAGAAGAAGTCCGTGAGATCCTTAGAAAGTGCGGTGGATGTGATCCTGGGGGCGCTCTGGAGCAAGATCTGAATTCCCCTGTGAATGGAGACTATGTAGCCTCCAACAGTGATCTGCAGAAAGAAGTTATAAAACGGGGGAGAATTGATATCGGTCAGGGGGCTGAGCGGAAAGATTCATCCAAGCCATCACCCTCAGCAGAACAGTCGGAGGATCCTAAAAGGAATGAGCGTTCCAGAGGCCAAGAGGTCCTCCACTTGATCAAACACCCGGGACTAGAAAATTGCTACGCAAGGAAAAGGGGGAGGGCAGATCTTCAGGTTATCCACAAGACTGCCCTGTGTGACAGCCAGCCCAGGATTGGCAGTGAATACCCCTTCCCTTTTCGGCACAAGCTGCTGATGCTGGACTACCGTGGAAGGTATCTGGTTTGCCAGGAGCATGGCAAAGCAAAAGAAGGCGTTCTGAGCACTCCGAATGCAACAAGCCTTGGCACTGAGTGCTCAGATAGTGCCTCAGATATTGACAGTGAGTTTTTCAATGCTGAGCGTGAAGAAGGGGATGCCTCTGTTACAGCAGGTCTGACACACACACATGCCATGGACCTCCAGGTGGCGATGTTTCATGGTGCCCATGATTTCACGAGCCAGTACATTTCAACAAACCTCGCTTTGTGCCACTTGGTGCTCCCCCTCCTGCTACCAAATCCATGCACCGCACCAAGAGAGTTCCCTCAGCCAAGTTAAAAAGAGCTGGAAAGCCACGGAACAATCGGGAAAGCAGACCACAATTCAGAGGAGCAGACCACAATTCAGAGGCACAAAAACAAACCGATTGATCAGGCAGACACACTCATGGTGTCCTTCATACGGATCGGGAGTTCTCCTTCCTCTTCCAAGGCTCAGCTCCTGAATGCTCTGCTGAGTAAACACAAACACCACACTTTCTGCCACCGACATTGCAAAGGCAGCACCAAAGGCTGTCTTCTAACGACAGGTGTTGTGGAGATCTCTTGGTCCTGTGCCAGTGGCAGTGCTGATGACACTTTTGACGGCTGTGTTGCTTTTTGTAACCTGCATGGAGATGCTAGAGGTCATGAACAACAATTGCCGTTTTTACAGCAGATCTCTTCTGTGAAGGAGGCTCTCAGTTAGCTGAGTCTGACCAGAGTGACAAGAAAGGCGTGAACATTGTACGTGACCCGTGGCAGTCTCAAAAGCCTTTGATTTGTCTTTTCACTGAAGAAGAGAATGTTGCATGTGGCCGATCTAGCCAGAATGTAAAAAGAGGTATCCAGAACAGAAACAAAGCAGAATTAGTAGAGGAGCTGATAAAAACAATCAGAGACCTACTAGCAAGGTGAAACAACCTCTTAAGGCTTGATGCTTGTCAGGACACAGCTCGCCAACGTGGATTTATTGTGGCTAAAGAGGCAGAAGAGTGTGTGAGAGCCAAAGCAAAGGCAAGAACCTTGGTGGGATTCTTGACAAAGGAGAAATTGTGTTTGAGATCAAATCACAGCTACTGCCTCTTCAAGGACAACTATGGTACCCATGGTGTAAAAAGGAGAAAGAGCTCCCCCGCTTGCAGGAAAAGAGGAACAAGAACATAGAACATCATGGGAGCCAAAGTGAGCCAGAGAAGTGTGCAGGACGAAGAAAGCAACTCGACAGAGCGTTCCCCCTCAAGCAGCTGCTGAAATCAGTCCTCGCTTTTCTCCAGGCACAGGCAAGAGACACCAAGAAATACTTGCTGCAGTGGAGGAAGGTCTTTAGGGATGACCTGTCCTCTGAGCACTTGGAGGAACTTCAGAAAGAGTATCATCAGTGATGGTATCAAATCCTGGAAATAAAGAAAAGCAAGGAAAAAACCAGTCTGAAAACAGCATTGATGAATAAGTTAGAAGCCCTCTCCAATGCAGTCAATGATTCATCCATTGGTCTCAAGCGTCTTTTGAGAGAAGTAGGGCAGATTCGTGAAGCTCTAGAATCCTTGAACTCAAAAGATGAATGTTTTTGCAAACTACCTGAAGTGGCAGTCGATCTGACGGTTTCAGGGTATGCCCTTGAAGTGGTGGATGGTGATGCTTCGTCTGTACGGTGACGATGGCTTGGGGCAATCTTTGACAAGTTAATTGAGAAGCTAGGGGAGAGAAGAGCGTTTGTTCTCTCAGTGCTTGGCATCCAGAGCCCGGGGAAGTCAAGCCTGCTGAATGCCATGTTTGGGCTGCAGTGGAACATCAGTGCGGGGAGAGGCACGCGGGGAGCGTTTATGCAGGTGCTTCAGGTGGACGAGAAACCCCAAGAGGCCGTGGACTTTGATTACAGGCTGATTGTTGACACGGGAGGACTTTGTGCCATGGAGGTGGCCAATAAGCAGTCACTTAATGATGACAATGAGCTAGCCACCTTTGGCATTGGCATTGGCAACATGACTCTGATCAATATCTTGGGAGAAAATCCTGGAGACATGCAAGATGTCCTTCAGCTAGCCGGGCAGGCTTTTCTCCGGATGAAGCAAGTCAATCTTTCGCCAAGCTGCTGCTTTGTGCACCACAATGTTGGAGAAATAACTGCCCAGGAACAAAACATGCAAGGACAAAGACGCCTGCAGGAAAAGCTGGAGGAAATGGCAGGGACAGCCACCCAGCCGCCCAGCAGGCATTCTGCCATGTCACCTGCTTCAGTGATGTCATCCGCTTTGATGTGAACACCCACCGTCACTACTTTGCTCACCTCTGGGTGGCAAGGAAACCCACCCAGGGCCCCACCCAACCCCACACACAGCCAGCACGTGCAGCAGTTAAAGAGCACAATTCTCCAAGCTGCCAAGAAGGGATCGCAGGGCACTATTTCAAGGCTCTCGAGCTTGAAAGTTTGTATGAGTGACTTGTGGAAGGCTCTGCTGAATGAAAAGTTTGTTTTCCCTTTCCAAAACACTCGGGAAGTTGCCGCAGACAACAGCTTAGGAACAACCGACAGCCAGTGGACCTGGCAGCTGGGGAGCCACATCCTAGACTTGCAAATGAAATGGAACAATCGGATTAGAAAGGGAGATGTTCCACATGTGACTCGAAGAAGCCTTATGGAGGAAGTGCAAGATAAATATGAGACCCTCTGGAAAGGCTTGGAACCGTATTTCAGGGAAGATGACGCCAGTGGGCTTTTGATTCAGCGGAAAGCAAGCATTGAAAATCAACCGCAAGATCTGAGAGAAGCACTTGTGGAAGAGACACAGAGAAAGTCTGCCGAGTTCATTGAACGGGAGAAGAATCCGAGCAAAGGGCATCAGAAGAAGCCAGAATGTGAACACGAGCTTGTCAAGAGAAGGCAACTGGTGGCTTTGTCGCTAAAGAAGGAAGAGGTGCATGAAGAAAAGCTGAGGCAACACTTGGCTAGCCTCTGGAAACAATGGCTCTACAAAGTATCTTCCAGCGCACCTCCTCCTGCAGAACCAAACATAAACCTCCCTAGTGAGACCACTCTGCTGGAACATTTCAAGCAAGAGCCAAACAGAGAGGAAGAAATAAAATGCTTCTTGGCAAAGGATGCATTTCCCATGGCATCCCTTGCAGGCAGTGCAAGAGATCATTGCTGCTGGAAGCTGCATTTCATTTCATCCCTTTGTATTTCAGATGCTAGTCGTACTTCCCAAAACATGTATACAATAAACTCGCGGGCTAGCCTTCTGGTCAGGGTATCTCCTGGTGCTGGGCTTGTGGCGGGGGTGCAGGGGGGAGTGGAGCGTTGTGTTGGGGGTGCTGGTCTTGTCGTGGGGGGTGCAGAGGGGAGTTGGTCCTTGTGTTGGGGGTGCTGGTCTTTGTTTTGAGGTGCAGAGGGGATCTGGGCATTGTGTTGGGGGTGCAGAGGGGATCTGGGTGTTGTTGTGGGGGTGCCTAGAGGAGGTGGGCCTTGTGTTGGGGGTGCTGGGCATTGTGTAGGGTTTGCTGGGCTTGTTATGGGGGTGCAGAGGGGATCTGGGTCTTGTTTTGGGGGCGCTTAGAGTACATGGGCCTTGTGTTGGGGGTGCTGGGCTTGTCGTGGGTGTCCTGAGTGGTCATGGTGTTGTGTTGGGGGTGGTGGGCCTTGTTTTGGGAGAACTAGGCTTGTTTTTGGGGTGCTTAGGGGATCTGGGCCTTGTTTTCGGGGTACTGAGGGGATCTGGGCGTTGTTTTGGCGGTGCTGGGCCTTGTCATGGGGGTGTTGAGGGAATCTAGGCCTTTTTTTGGGGGTGCGGAGAGGGTTCCGGAGCACTCGACCAGGTTGCCCAGAGAGGTTGTGGAGTCTCCTTCCCTGGAGATATTCAAAAGCCGCCTGGCCCAATCCTGGGCAATATGCTCCAGAGGACCCTGGCTGAGCAGGGGCGTTGGACTCCAGGATCTCCGGAGGTCCCTTCCAACCTCCACCATTCTCTGAGCCTGTGATTCTGTGAAATGTTAAGGCTAAAATTTTAACACTCACATCCCAGAAGTTTTCTTTTCCTTTCTTCTCAGAATTGGTTCCCGTCGATGGTCGAGCCCATCACACACCTCCCACAATCGCCTGTAATGTGCTCATGTAGTGTTCCAATGCTATAGGTCCTATGGATTGGCATGGGGTTGGTTCACCTAGTTGATTTAAACCAGTTGAGGGAATGGTTAGAACGTACAGCTAGCAATCTGGTTTTGGAGCTAAGGAAAGGTTTTGCACATTGAGTGACTACTCCCCAAATTACAGCTTGGTTGCCACTGGCCACGCACACAGGGAGCCCCATTCCCCTTGGGATCATTCCAGTTAATATGAAAGAGAGAATCAACCGTATCTGGAATAATACCAACGGTGCATCTATATGATTGGGGCCTGGGCATACAAGTCTCAAACTCCCATCTCTCCATCATATGTCTAGCAAGCCAAGAATCTTCCACAAGACTTGAACTGGAGGAATGTGTGGGATCAAAACTGTCATGTCACCTGGGGGAGTGAACCAGACACCGTGCGTAGGGCCTACGAAATAGATGGCTCAGTGTTACAGTGGGGACAACAAACAATTGTACTCGGGACCTGAGAGGACCACTCCCTGAGAGAGACCTGCCCAATCGAAGCTATTTCCAAGCAGGTGGTCATGAAGGGAGCACTGCCCTTCAGGAAAAAGCCTTTGCGCCGCTGCGCTATTACCAGAACGGAGCAGCTTCACGACCGCATCACACAGCTCATCAGCCTCCCCATCGACACAAAGGAACAGGAGCCAATGCATGACAACCAAAGTTGCATTCATGACAGACTGCATGAAATAAGAGAACAGGTGGACTCGGCAGCCAGGAACTCCACATATGTCTTCACTCATGGATACAGAAGACATTCAGCAGTGTCTCTAGGCAAAGTGGCAGCAGAAAGGTTGGCAAAGATGCAGAAGGCTTTCACAAGAGCAAACGACCCCACTTTCTACCTGCAGGGCCAGAGAGAAGACTTCTTCACAAGTTTCCACATGTCCTGCCAAGCAGTGCCCTCTATCACAGCAGTTGCTGATTTTTTTTATGTGACGAGCTTTCAGGAGCTCTTTGACAGGCAGTGTCTGTGAAGACTGCTCTTGATATAGCCTGGGAAAGGAGCTCTAACTCTCCAGCTTTCAATGGCCATCGATCTCAACTAGAAACGGCTATTCTCCTCTCTCTTGCGGAGGAAGAGAATGGTGAGTTCAGGCAGCACATTCATTTCCCCCAACATGTTTTAGAAGGTTTCGTTGAGAAGTGTGTTAACTATTGCTTAGACAAGAACAATTCAAGGCTGAAGAACTTGTTCCATGTTTCCCTGAATTCATTCCAGACTCTTGTTGCTGCTGCTAGCTTTGCGCCTACAACTCCAGTTGTCCAAGAGAACTGTGGCAATGTCTCCCTGTGGCTAGAGGAATTTGGGAGCAGACTTGGAGCTAATTCT
Organism: Struthio camelus; assembly: GCF_040807025.1. Lineage (NCBI taxonomy): Eukaryota > Metazoa > Chordata > Aves > Struthioniformes > Struthionidae > Struthio > Struthio camelus. Next base: position 4,537,731 of record NC_090944.1, read on the forward strand.
GAACTTCCCAGAAGTCATCTGAAAAGCACTGAGCATCAAGAAAGAAAGGAGCGAGAGCTCCTGAAGGAGGCAATGAGTAAAGCTCTGGCCCCTGTGCTAGCAAACCTGAAACAGGCATTTTCCATGCCTCATCTGAAAGCTTAGAACTGGAAACCTCATACAATCGGAGTTGAAGGGCTGCACGGCTGCTGGAAGCAATGCCCGTTGTGCAGCGCTCTTTGCACAGACACAATACGTGCTCCTGATGGGGACCACAGTGTTCACTTCCATCGCCCTCAAGTCCTCAATGGTAGCCAGTGGGTTAGAAGAAATCAGTTGGTCCCTGCCCTTTGCTCCAGTCTTGTAGCAAGTCACTGTTGCCTTGTGCTTGAGGATAACAAGGAAGCTGCCTATACAAAGTCTAGAGAAGCAGGAGCAGCTTCTGCCAATTGGGGCCTCACGCCAGAAAGCTCCCCGCAGGCATGCTGCAAATGGCTTGTGTGCCGTTTCCGCTCACAATTGCAACAAGATTGCTGTGCACAATTGGAGGGCACAGCAGCAACCCGTCCAGAAGGGGAAAAGTGCCCAAAGGAAGAACGAGCCACAGGCTCGGCATGGGCTTGTCAGGGACGACTCTGGGCTTTGGTTGGGCTTTGTGCTGGCGGGAGCTGTGTTGGGGCTGGCCTTGGCGGGCTGCGCCTTGTTGGGGTTTGGGTGAGAGCAGCGTCAGGTGGGGCCTGGGGGTGCCCTGGCAGACCAGGTGTGTGGAAGTGATGTCGCCATGGCATCACAATGCCGGGGTCTTTCTGGAGGTGGGGCTGGGGGAAGTGCCGCTGTCACTTTGCCTGCGAGCGAGCGAGCGAGCGAGTGTGCGAGCGAGTGCGCGAGCAGGTGGAGAGCGTGGTGTTGAGCTGGGGCGAAGGAGCAAGGCAGCGGGGTAAGAGCTGGCTCCTTCCGTCTCTCTGCAGTCTCTCCTCCCCTCGGGGCGCTCTCCGTGGCTTTGTCGCCCCCCCAGCGCCCACCACCCGCTGCACGCTCCCTCGGTGGGCACAAGTGCCACAATCAGGCAAACGTCCCCGCCGCGAAGCCCAGCCACGCTCGGGCACCATTCTGCGCCCTTGCTGCTCACGACCCGGTGTCCCCGCGTCACACGTGGGAAAGCAGCGGCGGGAGCGGGCAGCCAGGCAAGGCCGACGGAGTGAGGGCACCGTGCCCTGCTTTTTGCAGAGTTGCTCTCGGCGGCCTTTGGCTCTTGTCCTGGTGTCAGATTGACGCTGTCGATCTTGGGGTGCGGAGGAGCGTGCACAGGGTGAGCCGCAGAGCAGAGCGGAGCGGTCAGGGTCGGGGGAGGTTGGTGGAGGGGCGTTGGAGGGGCGGTGGGGAGCAGGGCTTTGGGGGCTGCTGGTCTGCCTTGGTCGGGGAGGGGGAGGGTGGCTGCAAGGGGCGGCGTGCTCAGAGGTGGGTGCTGTGTTTTGGGTGGCACTCTTGGAGCAGGACGTGGAGGCGGAGCGCTGAGCAGGCTGCACGCTCGCGGCGCGCTTCCGGTGGCGGCATGGAGCCTCGGAGGCTGAGCGTCGTGGGCGAGTTTGTGGTGCTGAGCCTCTTTGTGGTGTGCCTGGCCCACATGCCCTCGGTCGTCAACGTCCTCACGATCCTGTGCATAGCGGTGGTGTTGGTGCTGGCGGGGAAAAGGCTCTGGCCCAAGGTAGGAGTCAGCCTGGGCATGGCCCCGAGCTGGCGTGGGCAGCGAGAGGGCTGAGGCCACGGCAGCACCTGCAGCAAGGGCAGCCTGACGGTGCTGCGCGCAAGCCTGCCTCCAGCCTCAGCTCTGCGTGCCCCGCGCAGCCCTTCTGCGAGCAGGGGGCCTCTTGGCGCAGCTTGGATGCTCGCCCCTAAGGCAGCGCTCTCTTGGGCTGTGCAGGGGCCTCGCGGCAGTGCTGGCAGCCTGGGCAACGGCAGCGTGGACGAGCCCGGAGGTGAGCAGCCCCGGCCCAGAGCGTAGGCGCGCTCGGCAGCGCCTCCCGGCCAAGACGGCCCAGCGCCGCCAGCGCCCACCGCCCTCGGCCCCAGCTGGGGCTCCGCCGACGGGCTGCCCTCGCTCACTGCCTCTCTGCCTCCTCTTCCAGCAGCCTCCTTCCTGCCCACGGTGGACACGCAGGACTGTGCAGCCAGCCGGCAGGCAGGGTAAGCGGAGGCCTGGCCTGCAGGGGGGCTGCCCCACAGCCCTGGCCAGGCCCACCGCAGGCAAGAGCCTGATGCAGCCCAGAGCCACAGACCTGCGCCTGGCCTGGGCCCCCCAAAGAGCAGGGCATGGCATGGCTAGGGCTGGGGTCGACGCGCGGGATGCCCAGGACATGCCGCATGCCTGCTGCTCACCAACTGGGAAGCCCCTTTGCTCCTTGCCCACTGCTGCAGCCCTGGCCCCAGCGCCCCCTCCGCCCGCACCCTGGCACCCTTTGGCGTCTGCCGCCGCAACCAGGGCTTCCCCCTGGGGCACCCAAGGCAGCCTCCTCACCACCTTTCTCCCTCCCAGGCTCACAAGCGAGGACACCTTGCCCCCTCGCCACCTCCTGCCCACCTCCGAGCCGGACACGGATGGATGGAAGTTGGATGGCCCTCTCCCACTGCCACCACCCTCCATCCTGCTGGACGCTCCCCCAACACCTGCAGGAGTGCTGGGTGAGCTGCTTGTGCCCACAGCCCTCCCGCCATCCCCACCATGCAGGCGGGTCCGCTTTGGGCGCAACCAGACCGTGTTGCTGAGCGAGGAAGGTCACGAGCTCCTGGACTGCCTCCCCAAAGCCCCACACCTCGACTGGCCAGCCCACATCCCGCGCCGGTCCATCCTGCACTGTGCCTGGGCACCCGTCCCGCTGGCAGAGGAAGGCACAGTGCGGCCACTTTCACCCGCCGGGCAGTCCGAGGACGAAGAGGACGAGGAGCCAGCGTGTGCCACCTCCCTGCAGCGCTGGCCCACCATGCAGCTCTGGAGCCCACCACCGGAGGCGCCCTCCCCTCCCGCTGCAGCCGCCGGCTGCACAGCGGCCCTGGCCTGCCTGCTGTGCCCAGCCTGCCCAGCCTGCCCTGCAGGCGCCTTCAGAGGGCTGCGCAAGGGCCTCCGCAGATGCGCCTCCTTCCTGCGAGGGCCACGGCGAGTGCTGAGGAGGCGCCAGGCAAGGGCCAGCTGATTGGGGCCAGCAGCAGGCTCCGCGCCTGGGCAGACGTGCCAGTAACCAGCGCCCGCGGAGCTAGACGCCTTTGCCACCTCCGGGCCAGCGTCAATAAACCTCTGTGCAAGACTCTGCGGGAGGCGAGAGTGAAACACCATGTGAAGTGATATGAAGAAGGCGCAGGAATGCTCCCTGAGTCTTAGGAAGCCAGCCGTTCCCCGAACTCAGGCTTTCCTGCTCCTGACAGGGCTGAGTAGAGCAGCAACATGCAAAAACATGTCTCCAGAACAGAAGTTTAAATGCTTAGCTCAGATGAACCATCACATAGGAAACTGGCTGTCAGAAGAAGTCCGTGAGATCCTTAGAAAGTGCGGTGGATGTGATCCTGGGGGCGCTCTGGAGCAAGATCTGAATTCCCCTGTGAATGGAGACTATGTAGCCTCCAACAGTGATCTGCAGAAAGAAGTTATAAAACGGGGGAGAATTGATATCGGTCAGGGGGCTGAGCGGAAAGATTCATCCAAGCCATCACCCTCAGCAGAACAGTCGGAGGATCCTAAAAGGAATGAGCGTTCCAGAGGCCAAGAGGTCCTCCACTTGATCAAACACCCGGGACTAGAAAATTGCTACGCAAGGAAAAGGGGGAGGGCAGATCTTCAGGTTATCCACAAGACTGCCCTGTGTGACAGCCAGCCCAGGATTGGCAGTGAATACCCCTTCCCTTTTCGGCACAAGCTGCTGATGCTGGACTACCGTGGAAGGTATCTGGTTTGCCAGGAGCATGGCAAAGCAAAAGAAGGCGTTCTGAGCACTCCGAATGCAACAAGCCTTGGCACTGAGTGCTCAGATAGTGCCTCAGATATTGACAGTGAGTTTTTCAATGCTGAGCGTGAAGAAGGGGATGCCTCTGTTACAGCAGGTCTGACACACACACATGCCATGGACCTCCAGGTGGCGATGTTTCATGGTGCCCATGATTTCACGAGCCAGTACATTTCAACAAACCTCGCTTTGTGCCACTTGGTGCTCCCCCTCCTGCTACCAAATCCATGCACCGCACCAAGAGAGTTCCCTCAGCCAAGTTAAAAAGAGCTGGAAAGCCACGGAACAATCGGGAAAGCAGACCACAATTCAGAGGAGCAGACCACAATTCAGAGGCACAAAAACAAACCGATTGATCAGGCAGACACACTCATGGTGTCCTTCATACGGATCGGGAGTTCTCCTTCCTCTTCCAAGGCTCAGCTCCTGAATGCTCTGCTGAGTAAACACAAACACCACACTTTCTGCCACCGACATTGCAAAGGCAGCACCAAAGGCTGTCTTCTAACGACAGGTGTTGTGGAGATCTCTTGGTCCTGTGCCAGTGGCAGTGCTGATGACACTTTTGACGGCTGTGTTGCTTTTTGTAACCTGCATGGAGATGCTAGAGGTCATGAACAACAATTGCCGTTTTTACAGCAGATCTCTTCTGTGAAGGAGGCTCTCAGTTAGCTGAGTCTGACCAGAGTGACAAGAAAGGCGTGAACATTGTACGTGACCCGTGGCAGTCTCAAAAGCCTTTGATTTGTCTTTTCACTGAAGAAGAGAATGTTGCATGTGGCCGATCTAGCCAGAATGTAAAAAGAGGTATCCAGAACAGAAACAAAGCAGAATTAGTAGAGGAGCTGATAAAAACAATCAGAGACCTACTAGCAAGGTGAAACAACCTCTTAAGGCTTGATGCTTGTCAGGACACAGCTCGCCAACGTGGATTTATTGTGGCTAAAGAGGCAGAAGAGTGTGTGAGAGCCAAAGCAAAGGCAAGAACCTTGGTGGGATTCTTGACAAAGGAGAAATTGTGTTTGAGATCAAATCACAGCTACTGCCTCTTCAAGGACAACTATGGTACCCATGGTGTAAAAAGGAGAAAGAGCTCCCCCGCTTGCAGGAAAAGAGGAACAAGAACATAGAACATCATGGGAGCCAAAGTGAGCCAGAGAAGTGTGCAGGACGAAGAAAGCAACTCGACAGAGCGTTCCCCCTCAAGCAGCTGCTGAAATCAGTCCTCGCTTTTCTCCAGGCACAGGCAAGAGACACCAAGAAATACTTGCTGCAGTGGAGGAAGGTCTTTAGGGATGACCTGTCCTCTGAGCACTTGGAGGAACTTCAGAAAGAGTATCATCAGTGATGGTATCAAATCCTGGAAATAAAGAAAAGCAAGGAAAAAACCAGTCTGAAAACAGCATTGATGAATAAGTTAGAAGCCCTCTCCAATGCAGTCAATGATTCATCCATTGGTCTCAAGCGTCTTTTGAGAGAAGTAGGGCAGATTCGTGAAGCTCTAGAATCCTTGAACTCAAAAGATGAATGTTTTTGCAAACTACCTGAAGTGGCAGTCGATCTGACGGTTTCAGGGTATGCCCTTGAAGTGGTGGATGGTGATGCTTCGTCTGTACGGTGACGATGGCTTGGGGCAATCTTTGACAAGTTAATTGAGAAGCTAGGGGAGAGAAGAGCGTTTGTTCTCTCAGTGCTTGGCATCCAGAGCCCGGGGAAGTCAAGCCTGCTGAATGCCATGTTTGGGCTGCAGTGGAACATCAGTGCGGGGAGAGGCACGCGGGGAGCGTTTATGCAGGTGCTTCAGGTGGACGAGAAACCCCAAGAGGCCGTGGACTTTGATTACAGGCTGATTGTTGACACGGGAGGACTTTGTGCCATGGAGGTGGCCAATAAGCAGTCACTTAATGATGACAATGAGCTAGCCACCTTTGGCATTGGCATTGGCAACATGACTCTGATCAATATCTTGGGAGAAAATCCTGGAGACATGCAAGATGTCCTTCAGCTAGCCGGGCAGGCTTTTCTCCGGATGAAGCAAGTCAATCTTTCGCCAAGCTGCTGCTTTGTGCACCACAATGTTGGAGAAATAACTGCCCAGGAACAAAACATGCAAGGACAAAGACGCCTGCAGGAAAAGCTGGAGGAAATGGCAGGGACAGCCACCCAGCCGCCCAGCAGGCATTCTGCCATGTCACCTGCTTCAGTGATGTCATCCGCTTTGATGTGAACACCCACCGTCACTACTTTGCTCACCTCTGGGTGGCAAGGAAACCCACCCAGGGCCCCACCCAACCCCACACACAGCCAGCACGTGCAGCAGTTAAAGAGCACAATTCTCCAAGCTGCCAAGAAGGGATCGCAGGGCACTATTTCAAGGCTCTCGAGCTTGAAAGTTTGTATGAGTGACTTGTGGAAGGCTCTGCTGAATGAAAAGTTTGTTTTCCCTTTCCAAAACACTCGGGAAGTTGCCGCAGACAACAGCTTAGGAACAACCGACAGCCAGTGGACCTGGCAGCTGGGGAGCCACATCCTAGACTTGCAAATGAAATGGAACAATCGGATTAGAAAGGGAGATGTTCCACATGTGACTCGAAGAAGCCTTATGGAGGAAGTGCAAGATAAATATGAGACCCTCTGGAAAGGCTTGGAACCGTATTTCAGGGAAGATGACGCCAGTGGGCTTTTGATTCAGCGGAAAGCAAGCATTGAAAATCAACCGCAAGATCTGAGAGAAGCACTTGTGGAAGAGACACAGAGAAAGTCTGCCGAGTTCATTGAACGGGAGAAGAATCCGAGCAAAGGGCATCAGAAGAAGCCAGAATGTGAACACGAGCTTGTCAAGAGAAGGCAACTGGTGGCTTTGTCGCTAAAGAAGGAAGAGCTGCATGAAGAAAAGCTGAGGCAACACTTGGCTAGCCTCTGGAAACAATGGCTCTACAAAGTATCTTCCAGCGCACCTCCTCCTGCAGAACCAAACATAAACCTCCCTAGTGAGACCACTCTGCTGGAACATTTCAAGCAAGAGCCAAACAGAGAGGAAGAAATAAAATGCTTCTTGGCAAAGGATGCATTTCCCATGGCATCCCTTGCAGGCAGTGCAAGAGATCATTGCTGCTGGAAGCTGCATTTCATTTCATCCCTTTGTATTTCAGATGCTAGTCGTACTTCCCAAAACATGTATACAATAAACTCGCGGGCTAGCCTTCTGGTCAGGGTATCTCCTGGTGCTGGGCTTGTGGCGGGGGTGCAGGGGGGAGTGGAGCGTTGTGTTGGGGGTGCTGGTCTTGTCGTGGGGGGTGCAGAGGGGAGTTGGTCCTTGTGTTGGGGGTGCTGGTCTTTGTTTTGAGGTGCAGAGGGGATCTGGGCATTGTGTTGGGGGTGCAGAGGGGATCTGGGTGTTGTTGTGGGGGTGCCTAGAGGAGGTGGGCCTTGTGTTGGGGGTGCTGGGCATTGTGTAGGGTTTGCTGGGCTTGTTATGGGGGTGCAGAGGGGATCTGGGTCTTGTTTTGGGGGCGCTTAGAGTACATGGGCCTTGTGTTGGGGGTGCTGGGCTTGTCGTGGGGGTCCTGAGTGGTCATGGTGTTGTGTTGGGGGTGGTGGGCCTTGTTTTGGGAGAACTAGGCTTGTTTTTGGGGTGCTTAGGGGATCTGGGCCTTGTTTTCGGGGTACTGAGGGGATCTGGGCGTTGTTTTGGCGGTGCTGGGCCTTGTCATGGGGGTGTTGAGGGAATCTAGGCCTTTTTTTGGGGGTGCGGAGAGGGTTCCGGAGCACTCGACCAGGTTGCCCAGAGAGGTTGTGGAGTCTCCTTCCCTGGAGATATTCAAAAGCCGCCTGGCCCAATCCTGGGCAATATGCTCCAGAGGACCCTGGCTGAGCAGGGGCGTTGGACTCCAGGATCTCCGGAGGTCCCTTCCAACCTCCACCATTCTCTGAGCCTGTGATTCTGTGAAATGTTAAGGCTAAAATTTTAACACTCACATCCCAGAAGTTTTCTTTTCCTTTCTTCTCAGAATTGGTTCCCGTCGATGGTCGAGCCCATCACACACCTCCCACAATCGCCTGTAATGTGCTCATGTAGTGTTCCAATGCTATAGGTCCTATGGATTGGCATGGGGTTGGTTCACCTAGTTGATTTAAACCAGTTGAGGGAATGGTTAGAACGTACAGCTAGCAATCTGGTTTTGGAGCTAAGGAAAGGTTTTGCACATTGAGTGACTACTCCCCAAATTACAGCTTGGTTGCCACTGGCCACGCACACAGGGAGCCCCATTCCCCTTGGGATCATTCCAGTTAATATGAAAGAGAGAATCAACCGTATCTGGAATAATACCAACGGTGCATCTATATGATTGGGGCCTGGGCATACAAGTCTCAAACTCCCATCTCTCCATCATATGTCTAGCAAGCCAAGAATCTTCCACAAGACTTGAACTGGAGGAATGTGTGGGATCAAAACTGTCATGTCACCTGGGGGAGTGAACCAGACACCGTGCGTAGGGCCTACGAAATAGATGGCTCAGTGTTACAGTGGGGACAACAAACAATTGTACTCGGGACCTGAGAGGACCACTCCCTGAGAGAGACCTGCCCAATCGAAGCTATTTCCAAGCAGGTGGTCATGAAGGGAGCACTGCCCTTCAGGAAAAAGCCTTTGCGCCGCTGCGCTATTACCAGAACGGAGCAGCTTCACGACCGCATCACACAGCTCATCAGCCTCCCCATCGACACAAAGGAACAGGAGCCAATGCATGACAACCAAAGTTGCATTCATGACAGACTGCATGAAATAAGAGAACAGGTGGACTCGGCAGCCAGGAACTCCACATATGTCTTCACTCATGGATACAGAAGACATTCAGCAGTGTCTCTAGGCAAAGTGGCAGCAGAAAGGTTGGCAAAGATGCAGAAGGCTTTCACAAGAGCAAACGACCCCACTTTCTACCTGCAGGGCCAGAGAGAAGACTTCTTCACAAGTTTCCACATGTCCTGCCAAGCAGTGCCCTCTATCACAGCAGTTGCTGATTTTTTTTATGTGACGAGCTTTCAGGAGCTCTTTGACAGGCAGTGTCTGTGAAGACTGCTCTTGATATAGCCTGGGAAAGGAGCTCTAACTCTCCAGCTTTCAATGGCCATCGATCTCAACTAGAAACGGCTATTCTCCTCTCTCTTGCGGAGGAAGAGAATGGTGAGTTCAGGCAGCACATTCATTTCCCCCAACATGTTTTAGAAGGTTTCGTTGAGAAGTGTGTTAACTATTGCTTAGACAAGAACAATTCAAGGCTGAAGAACTTGTTCCATGTTTCCCTGAATTCATTCCAGACTCTTGTTGCTGCTGCTAGCTTTGCGCCTACAACTCCAGTTGTCCAAGAGAACTGTGGCAATGTCTCCCTGTGGCTAGAGGAATTTGGGAGCAGACTTGGAGCTAATTCTGAACTTCCCAGAAGTCATCTGAAAAGCACTGAGCATCAAGAAAGAAAGGAGCGAGAGCTCCTGAAGGAGGCAATGAGTAAAGCTCTGGCCCCTGTGCTAGCAAACCTGAAACAGGCATTTTCCATGCCTCATCTGAAAGCTTAGAACTGGAAACCTCATACAATCGGAGTTGAAGGGCTGCACGGCTGCTGGAAGCAATGCCCGTTGTGCAGCGCTCTTTGCACAGACACAATACGTGCTCCTGATGGGGACCACAGTGTTCACTTCCATCGCCCTCAAGTCCTCAATGGTAGCCAGTGGGTTAGAAGAAATCAGTTGGTCCCTGCCCTTTGCTCCAGTCTTGTAGCAAGTCACTGTTGCCTTGTGCTTGAGGATAACAAGGAAGCTGCCTATACAAAGTCTAGAGAAGCAGGAGCAGCTTCTGCCAATTGGGGCCTCACGCCAGAAAGCTCCCCGCAGGCATGCTGCAAATGGCTTGTGTGCCGTTTCCGCTCACAATTGCAACAAGATTGCTGTGCACAATTGGAGGGCACAGCAGCAACCCGTCCAGAAGGGGAAAAGTGCCCAAAGGAAGAACGAGCCACAGGCTCGGCATGGGCTTGTCAGGGACGACTCTGGGCTTTGGTTGGGCTTTGTGCTGGCGGGAGCTGTGTTGGGGCTGGCCTTGGCGGGCTGCGCCTTGTTGGGGTTTGGGTGAGAGCAGCGTCAGGTGGGGCCTGGGGGTGCCCTGGCAGACCAGGTGTGTGGAAGTGATGTCGCCATGGCATCACAATGCCGGGGTCTTTCTGGAGGTGGGGCTGGGGGAAGTGCCGCTGTCACTTTGCCTGCGAGCGAGCGAGCGAGCGAGTGTGCGAGCGAGTGCGCGAGCAGGTGGAGAGCGTGGTGTTGAGCTGGGGCGAAGGAGCAAGGCAGCGGGGTAAGAGCTGGCTCCTTCCGTCTCTCTGCAGTCTCTCCTCCCCTCGGGGCGCTCTCCGTGGCTTTGTCGCCCCCCCAGCGCCCACCACCCGCTGCACGCTCCCTCGGTGGGCACAAGTGCCACAATCAGGCAAACGTCCCCGCCGCGAAGCCCAGCCACGCTCGGGCACCATTCTGCGCCCTTGCTGCTCACGACCCGGTGTCCCCGCGTCACACGTGGGAAAGCAGCGGCGGGAGCGGGCAGCCAGGCAAGGCCGACGGAGTGAGGGCACCGTGCCCTGCTTTTTGCAGAGTTGCTCTCGGCGGCCTTTGGCTCTTGTCCTGGTGTCAGATTGACGCTGTCGATCTTGGGGTGCGGAGGAGCGTGCACAGGGTGAGCCGCAGAGCAGAGCGGAGCGGTCAGGGTCGGGGGAGGTTGGTGGAGGGGCGTTGGAGGGGCGGTGGGGAGCAGGGCTTTGGGGGCTGCTGGTCTGCCTTGGTCGGGGAGGGGGAGGGTGGCTGCAAGGGGCGGCGTGCTCAGAGGTGGGTGCTGTGTTTTGGGTGGCACTCTTGGAGCAGGACGTGGAGGCGGAGCGCTGAGCAGGCTGCACGCTCGCGGCGCGCTTCCGGTGGCGGCATGGAGCCTCGGAGGCTGAGCGTCGTGGGCGAGTTTGTGGTGCTGAGCCTCTTTGTGGTGTGCCTGGCCCACATGCCCTCGGTCGTCAACGTCCTCACGATCCTGTGCATAGCGGTGGTGTTGGTGCTGGCGGGGAAAAGGCTCTGGCCCAAGGTAGGAGTCAGCCTGGGCATGGCCCCGAGCTGGCGTGGGCAGCGAGAGGGCTGAGGCCACGGCAGCACCTGCAGCAAGGGCAGCCTGACGGTGCTGCGCGCAAGCCTGCCTCCAGCCTCAGCTCTGCGTGCCCCGCGCAGCCCTTCTGCGAGCAGGGGGCCTCTTGGCGCAGCTTGGATGCTCGCCCCTAAGGCAGCGCTCTCTTGGGCTGTGCAGGGGCCTCGCGGCAGTGCTGGCAGCCTGGGCAACGGCAGCGTGGACGAGCCCGGAGGTGAGCAGCCCCGGCCCAGAGCGTAGGCGCGCTCGGCAGCGCCTCCCGGCCAAGACGGCCCAGCGCCGCCAGCGCCCACCGCCCTCGGCCCCAGCTGGGGCTCCGCCGACGGGCTGCCCTCGCTCACTGCCTCTCTGCCTCCTCTTCCAGCAGCCTCCTTCCTGCCCACGGTGGACACGCAGGACTGTGCAGCCAGCCGGCAGGCAGGGTAAGCGGAGGCCTGGCCTGCAGGGGGGCTGCCCCACAGCCCTGGCCAGGCCCACCGCAGGCAAGAGCCTGATGCAGCCCAGAGCCACAGACCTGCGCCTGGCCTGGGCCCCCCAAAGAGCAGGGCATGGCATGGCTAGGGCTGGGGTCGACGCGCGGGATGCCCAGGACATGCCGCATGCCTGCTGCTCACCAACTGGGAAGCCCCTTTGCTCCTTGCCCACTGCTGCAGCCCTGGCCCCAGCGCCCCCTCCGCCCGCACCCTGGCACCCTTTGGCGTCTGCCGCCGCAACCAGGGCTTCCCCCTGGGGCACCCAAGGCAGCCTCCTCACCACCTTTCTCCCTCCCAGGCTCACAAGCGAGGACACCTTGCCCCCTCGCCACCTCCTGCCCACCTCCGAGCCGGACACGGATGGATGGAAGTTGGATGGCCCTCTCCCACTGCCACCACCCTCCATCCTGCTGGACGCTCCCCCAACACCTGCAGGAGTGCTGGGTGAGCTGCTTGTGCCCACAGCCCTCCCGCCATCCCCACCATGCAGGCGGGTCCGCTTTGGGCGCAACCAGACCGTGTTGCTGAGCGAGGAAGGTCACGAGCTCCTGGACTGCCTCCCCAAAGCCCCACACCTCGACTGGCCAGCCCACATCCCGCGCCGGTCCATCCTGCACTGTGCCTGGGCACCCGTCCCGCTGGCAGAGGAAGGCACAGTGCGGCCACTTTCACCCGCCGGGCAGTCCGAGGACGAAGAGGACGAGGAGCCAGCGTGTGCCACCTCCCTGCAGCGCTGGCCCACCATGCAGCTCTGGAGCCCACCACCGGAGGCGCCCTCCCCTCCCGCTGCAGCCGCCGGCTGCACAGCGGCCCTGGCCTGCCTGCTGTGCCCAGCCTGCCCAGCCTGCCCTGCAGGCGCCTTCAGAGGGCTGCGCAAGGGCCTCCGCAGATGCGCCTCCTTCCTGCGAAGGCCACGGCGAGTGCTCAGGAGGCGCCAGGCAAGGGCCAGCTGATTGGGGCCAGCAGCAGGCTCCGCGCCTGGGCAGACGTGCCAGTAACCAGCGCCCGCGGAGCTAGACGCCTTTGCCACCTCCGGGCCAGCGTCAATAAACCTCTGTGCAAGACTCTGCGGGAGGCGAGAGTGAAACACCATGTGAAGTGCTATGAAGAAGGCGCAGGAATGCTCCCTGAGTCTTAGGAAGCCAGCCGTTCCCCGAACTCAGGCTTTCCTGCTCCTGACAGGGCTGAGTAGAGCAGCAACATGCAAAAACATGTCTCCAGAACAGAAGTTTAAATGCTTAGCTCAGATGAACCATCACATAGGAAACTGGCTGTCAGAAGAAGTCCGTGAGATCCTTAGAAAGTGCGGTGGATGTGATCCTGGGGGCGCTCTGGAGCAAGATCTGAATTCCCCTGTGAATGGAGACTATGTAGCCTCCAACAGTGATCTGCAGAAAGAAGTTATAAAACGGGGGAGAATTGATATCGGTCAGGGGGCTGAGCGGAAAGATTCATCCAAGCCATCACCCTCAGCAGAACAGTCGGAGGATCCTAAAAGGAATGAGCGTTCCAGAGGCCAAGAGGTCCTCCACTTGATCAAACACCCGGGACTAGAAAATTGCTACGCAAGGAAAAGGGGGAGGGCAGATCTTCAGGTTATCGACAAGACTGCCCTGTGTGACAGCCAGCCCAGGATTGGCAGTGAATACCCCTTCCATTTTCGGCACAAGCTGCTGATGCTGGACTACCGTGGAAGGTATCTGGTTTGCCAGGAGCATGGCAAAGCAAAAGAAGGCGTTCTGAGCACTCCGAATGCAACAAGCCTTGGCACTGAGTGCTCAGATAGTGCCTCAGATATTGACAGTGAGTTTTTCAATGCTGAGCGTGAAGAAGGGGATGCCTCTGTTACAGCAGGTCTGACACACACACATGCCATGGACCTCCAGGTGGCGATGTTTCATGGTGCCCATGATTTCACGAGCCAGTACATTTCAACAAACCTCGCTTTGTGCCACTTGGTGCTCCCCCTCCTGCTACCAAATCCATGCACCGCACCAAGAGAGTTCCCTCAGCCAAGTTAAAAAGAGCTGGAAAGCCACGGAACAATCGGGAAAGCAGACCACAATTCAGAGGAGCAGACCACAATTCAGAGGCACAAAAACAAACCGATTGATCAGGCAGACACACTCATCGTGTCCTTCATACGGATCGGGAGTTCTCCTTCCTCTTCCAAGGCTCAGCTCCTGAATGCTCTGCTGAGTAAACACAAACACCACACTTTCTGCCACCGACATTGCAAAGGCAGCACCAAAGGCTGTCTTCTAACGACAGGTGTTGTGGAGATCTCTTGGTCCTGTGCCAGTGGCAGTGCTGATGACACTTTTGACGGCTGTGTTGCTTTTTGTAACCTGCATGGGGATGCTAGAGGTCATGAACAACAATTGCCGTTTTTACAGCAGATCTCTTCTGTGAAGGAGGCTCTCAGTTAGCTGAGTCTGACCAGAGTGACAAGAAAGGCGTGAACATTGTACGTGACCCGTGGCAGTCTCAAAAGCCTTTGATTTGTCTTTTCACTGAAGAAGAGAATGTTGCATGTGGCCGATCTAGCCAGAATGTAAAAAGAGGTATCCAGAACAGAAACAAAGCAGAATTAGTAGAGGAGCTGATAAAAACAATCAGAGACCTACTAGCAAGGTGAAACAACCTCTTAAGGCTTGATGCTTGTCAGGACACAGCTCGCCAACGTGGATTTATTGTGGCTAAAGAGGCAGAAGAGTGTGTGAGAGCCAAAGCAAAGGCAAGAACCTTGGTGGGATTCTTGACAAAGGAGAAATTGTGTTTGAGATCAAATCACAGCTACTGCCTCTTCAAGGACAACTATGGTACCCATGGTGTAAAAAGGAGAAAGAGCTCCCCCGCTTGCAGGAAAAGAGGAACAAGAACATAGAACATCATGGGAGCCAAAGTGAGCCAGAGAAGTGGGCAGGACGAAGAAAGCAACTCGACAGAGCGTTCCCCCTCAAGCAGCTGATGAAATCAGTCCTCGCTTTTCTCCAGGCACAGGCAAGAGACACCAAGAAATACTTGCTGCAGTGGAGGAAGGTCTTTAGGGATGACCTGTCCTCTGAGCACTTGGAGGAACTTCAGAAAGAGTATCATCAGTGATGGTATCAAATCCTGGAAATAAAGAAAAGCAAGGAAAAAACCAGTCTGAAAACAGCATTGATGAATAAGTTAGAAGCCCTCTCCAATGCAGTCAATGATTCATCCATTGGTCTCAAGCGTCTTTTGAGAGAAGTAGGGCAGATTCGTGAAGCTCTAGAATCCTTGAACTCAAAAGATGAATGTTTTTGCAAACTACCTGAAGTGGCAGTCGATCTGACGGTTTCAGGGTATGCCCTTGAAGTGGTGGATGGTGATGCTTCGTCTGTACGGTGACGATGGCTTGGGGCAATCTTTGACAAGTTAATTGAGAAGCTAGGGGAGAGAAGAGCGTTTGTTCTCTCAGTGCTTGGCATCCAGAGCCCGGGGAAGTCAAGCCTGCTGAATGCCATGTTTGGGCTGCAGTGGAACATCAGTGCGGGGAGAGGCACGCGGGGAGCGTTTATGCAGGTGCTTCAGGTGGACGAGAAACCCCAAGAGGCCGTGGACTTTGATTACAGGCTGATTGTTGACACGGGAGGACTTTGTGCCATGGAGGTGGCCAATAAGCAGTCACTTAATGATGACAATGAGCTAGCCACCTTTGGCATTGGCATTGGCAACATGACTCTGATCAATATCTTGGGAGAAAATCCTGGAGACATGCAAGATGTCCTTCAGCTAGCCGGGCAGGCTTTTCTCCGGATGAAGCAAGTCAATCTTTCGCCAAGCTGCTGCTTTGTGCACCACAATGTTGGAGAAATAACTGCCCAGGAACAAAACATGCAAGGACAAAGACGCCTGCAGGAAAAGCTGGAGGAAATGGCAGGGACAGCCGCCCAGCCGCCCAGCAGGCGTTCTGCCATGTCACCTGCTTCAGCAATGTCATCCGCTTTGATGTGAACACCCACAGTCACTACTTTGCTCACCTCTGGGTGGCAAGGAAACCCACCCAGGGCCCCACCCAACCCCACACACAGCCAGCACGTGCAGCAGTTAAAGAGCACAATTCTCCAAGCTGCCAAGAAGGGATCGCAGGGCACTATTTCAAGGCTCTCGAGCTTGAAAGTTTGTATGAGTGACTTGTGGAAGGCTCTGCTGAATGAAAAGTTTGTTTTCCCTTTCCAAAACACTCGGGAAGTTGCCGCAGACAACAGCTTAGGAACAACCGACAGCCAGTGGACCTGGCAGCTGGGGAGCCACATCCTAGACTTGCAAATGAAATGGAACAATCGGATTAGAAAGGGAGATGTTCCACATGTGACTCGAAGAAGCCTTATGGAGGAAGTGCAAGATAAATATGAGACCCTCTGGAAAGGCTTGGAACCGTATTTCAGGGAAGATGACGCCAGTGGGCTTTTGATTCAGCGGAAAGCAAGCATTGAAAATCAACCGCAAGATCTGAGAGAAGCACTTGTGGAAGAGACACAGAGAAAGTCTGCCGAGTTCATTGAACGGGAGAAGAATCCGAGCAAAGGGCATCAGAAGAAGCCAGAATGTGAACACGAGCTTGTCAAGAGAAGGCAACTGGTGGCTTTGTCGCTAAAGAAGGAAGAGGTGCATGAAGAAAAGCTGAGGCAACACTTGGCTAGCCTCTGGAAACAATGGCTCTACAAAGTATCTTCCAGCGCACCTCCTCCTGCAGAACCAAACATAAACCTCCCTAGTGAGACCACTCTGCTGGAACATTTCAAGCAAGAGCCAAACAGAGAGGAAGAAATAAAATGCTTCTTGGCAAAGGATGCATTTCCCATGGCATCCCTTGCAGGCAGTGCAAGAGATCATTGCTGCTGGAAGCTGCATTTCATTTCATCCCTTTGTATTTCAGATGCTAGTCGTACTTCCCAAAACATGTATACAATAAACTCGCGGGCTAGCCTTCTGGTCAGGGTATCTCCTGGTGCTGGGCTTGTGGCGGGGGTGCAGGGGGGAGTGGAGCGTTGTGTTGGGGGTGCTGGTCTTGTCGTGGGGGGTGCAGAGGGGAGTTGGTCCTTGTGTTGGGGGTGCTGGTCTTTGTTTTGAGGTGCAGAGGGGATCTGGGCATTGTGTTGGGGGTGCAGAGGGGATCTGGGTGTTGTTGTGGGGGTGCCTAGAGGAGGTGGGCCTTGTGTTGGGGGTGCTGGGCATTGTGTAGGGTTTGCTGGGCTTGTTATGGGGGTGCAGAGGGGATCTGGGTCTTGTTTTGGGGGCGCTTAGAGGACGTGGGCCTTGTGTTGGGGGTGCTGGGCTTGTCGTGGGGGTCCTGAGTGGTCATGGGGTTGTGTTGGGGGTGGTGGGCCTTGTTTTGGGAGAACTAGGCTTGTTTTTGGGGTGCTTAGGGGATCTGGGCCTTGTTTTCGGGGTACTGAGGGGATCTGGGCGTTGTTTTGGCGGTGCTGGGCCTTGTCATGGGGGTGTTGAGGGGATCTAGGCCTTTTTTTGGGGGTGCGGAGAGGGTTCCGGAGCACTCGACCAGGTTGCCCAGAGAGGTTGTGGAGTCTCCTTCCCTGGAGATATTCAAAAGCCGCCTGGCCCAATCCTGGGCAATATGCTCCAGAGGACCCTGGCTGAGCAGGGGCGTTGGACTCCAGGATCTCCGGAGGTCCCTTCCAACCTCCACCATTCTCTGAGCCTGTGATTCTGTGAAATGTTAAGGCTAAAATTTTAACACTCACATCCCAGAAGTTTTCTTTTCCTTTCTTCTCAGAATTGGTTCCCGTCGATGGTCGAGCCCATCACACACCTCCCACAATCGCCTGTAATGTGCTCATGTAGTGTTCCAATGCTATAGGTCCTATGGATTGGCATGGGGTTGGTTCACCTAGTTGATTTAAACCAGTTGAGGGAATGGTTAGAACGTACAGCTAGCAATCTGGTTTTGGAGCTAAGGAAAGGTTTTGCACATTGAGTGACTACTCCCCAAATTACAGCTTGGTTGCCACTGCCCACGCACACAGGGAGCCCCATTCCCCTTGGGATCATTCCAGTTAATATGAAAGAGAGAATCAACCGTATCTGGAATAATACCAACGGTGCGTCTATATGATTGGGGCCTGGGCATACAAGTCTCGAACTCCCATCTCTCCATCATATGTCTAGCAAGCCAAGAATCTTCCACAAGACTTGAACTGGAGGAATGTGTGGGATCAAAACTGTCATGTCACCTGGGGGAGTGAACCAGACACCGTGCGTAGGGCCTACGAAATAGATGGCTCAGCGTTACAGTGGGGACAACAAACAATTGTACTCGGGACCTGAGAGGACCACTCCCTGAGAGAGACCTGCCCAATCGAAGCTATTTCCAAGCAGGTGGTCATGAAGGGAGCACTGCCCTTCAGGAAAAAGCCTTTGCGCAGCTGCGCTATTACCAGAACGGAGCAGCTTCACGACCGCATCACACAGCTCATCAGCCTCCCCATCGACACAAAGGAACAGGAGCCAATGCATGACAACCAAAGTTGCATTCATGACAGACTGCATGAAATAAGAGAACAGGTGGACTCGGCAGCCAGGAACTCCACATATGTCTTCACTCATGGATACAGAAGACATTCAGCAGTGTCTCTAGGCAAAGTGGCAGCAGAAAGGTTGGCAAAGATGCAGAAGGCTTTCACAAGAGCAAACGACCCCACTTTCTACCTGCAGGGCCAGAGAGAAGACTTCTTCACAAGTTTCCACATGTCCTGCCAAGCAGTGCCCTCTATCACAGCAGTTGCTGATTTTTTTTATGTGACGAGCTTTCAGGAGCTCTTTGACAGGCAGTGTCTGTGAAGACTGCTCTTGATATAGCCTGGGAAAGGAGCTCTAACTCTCCAGCTTTCAATGGCCATCGATCTCAACTAGAAACGGCTATTCTCCTCTCTCTTGCGGAGGAAGAGAATGGTGAGTTCAGGCAGCACATTCATTTCCCCCAACATGTTTTAGAAGGTTTCGTTGAGAAGTGTGTTAACTATTGCTTAGACAAGAACAATTCAAGGCTGAAGAACTTGTTCCATGTTTCCCTGAATTCATTCCAGACTCTTGTTGCTGCTGCTAGCTTTGCGCCTACAACTCCAGTTGTCCAAGAGAACTGTGGCAATGTCTCCCTGTGGCTAGAGGAATTTGGGAGCAGACTTGGAGCTAATTCTGAACTTCCCAGAAGTCATCTGAAAAGCACTGAGCATCAAGAAAGAAAGGAGCGAGAGCTCCTGAAGGAGGCAATGAGTAAAGCTCTGGCCCCTGTGCTAGCAAACCTGAAACAGGCATTTTCCATGCCTCATCTGAAAGCTTGGAACTGGAAACCTCATACAATCGGAGTTGAAGGGCTGCACGGCTGCTGGAAGCAATGCCCGTTGTGCAGCGCTCTTTGCACAGACACAATACGTGCTCCTGATGGGGACCACGGTGTTCACTTCCATCGCCCTCAAGTCCTCAATGGTAGCCAGTGGGTTAGAAGAAATCAGTTGGTCCCTGCCCTTTGCTCCAGTCTTGTAGCAAGTCACTGTTGCCTTGTGCTTGAGGATAACAAGGAAGCTGCCTATACAAAGTCTAGAGAAGCAGGAGCAGCTTCTGCCAATTGGGGCCTCACGCCAGAAAGCTCCCCGCAGGCATGCTGCAAATGGCTTGTGTGCCGTTTCCGCTCACAATTGCAACAAGATTGCTGTGCACAATTGGAGGGCACAGCAGCAACCCGTCCAGAAGGGGAAAAGTGCCCAAAGGAAGAACGAGCCACAGGCTCGGCATGGGCTTGTCAGGGACGACTCTGGGCTTTGGTTGGGCTTTGTGCTGGCGGGAGCTGTGTTGGGGCTGGCCTTGGCGGGCTGCGCCTTGTTGGGGTTTGGGTGAGAGCAGCGTCAGGTGGGGCCTGGGGGTGCCCTGGCAGACCAGGTGTGTGGAAGTGATGTCGCCATGGCATCACAATGCCGGGGTCTTTCTGGAGGTGGGGCTGGGGGAAGTGCCGCTGTCACTTTGCCTGCGAGCGAGCGAGCGAGCGAGTGTGCGAGCGAGTGCGCGAGCAGGTGGAGAGTGTGGCGTTGAGCTGGGGCGAAGGAGCGAGGCAGCGGGGTAAGAGCTGGCTCCTTCCGTCTCTCTGCAGTCTCTCCTCCCCTCGGGGCGCTCTCCCTGGCTTTGTCGCCCCCCCAGCGCCCACCACGCGCTGCACGCTCCCTCGGTGGGCACAAGTGCCACAATCAGGCAAACGTCCCCGCCGCGAAGCCCAGCCACGCTCGGGCACCATTCTGCGCCCTTGCTGCTCACGACCCGGTGTCCCCGCGTCACACGTGGGAAAGCAGCGGCGGGAGCGGGCAGCCAGGCAAGGCCAACGGAGTGAGCGCACCATGCCCTGCTTTTTGCAGAGTTGCTCTCGGCGGCCTTTGGCTCTTGTCCTGGTGTCAGATTGACGCTGTCGATCTTGGGGTGCGGAGGAGCGTGCACAGGGTGAGCCGCAGAGCAGAGCGGAGCGGTCAGGGTCGGGGGAGGTTGGTGGAGGGGCGTTGGAGGGGCGGTGGGGAGCAGGGCTTTGGGGGCTGCTGGTCTGCCTTGGTCGGGGAGGGGGAGGGTGGCTGCAAGGGGCGGCGTGCTCAGAGGTGGGTGCTGTGTTTTGGGTGGCACTCTTGGAGCAGGACGTGGAGGCGGAGCGCTGAGCAGGCTGCACGCTCGCGGCGCGCTTCCGGTGGCGGCATGGAGCCTCGGAGGCTGAGCGTCGTGGGCGAGTTTGTGGTGCTGAGCCTCTTTGTGGTGTGCCTGGCCCACATGCCCTCGGTCGTCAACGTCCTCACGATCCTGTGCATAGCGGTGGTGTTGGTGCTGGCGGGGAAAAGGCTCTGGCCCAAGGTAGGAGTCAGCCTGGGCATGACCCCGAGCTGGCGTGGGCAGCGAGAGGGCTGAGGCCGCGGCAGCACCTGCAGCAAGGGCAGCCTGACGGTGCTGCGCGCAAGCCTGCCTCCAGCCTCAGCTCTGCGTGCCCCGCGCAGCCCTTCCGCGAGCAGGGCGCCTCTTGGCGCAGCTTGGATGCTCGCCCCTAAGGCAGCGCTCTCTTGGGCTGTGCAGGGGCCTCGCGGCAGTGCTGGCAGCCTGGGCAACGGCAGCGTGGACGAGCCCGGAGGTGAGCAGCCCCAGCCCAGAGCGTAGGCGCGCTCGGCAGCGCCTCCCGGCCAAGACGGCCCAGCGCCGCCAGCGCCCACCGCCCTCGGCCCCAGCTGGGGCTCCGCCGACGGGCTGCCCTCGCTCACTGCCTCTCTGCCTCCTCTTCCAGCAGCCTCCTTCCTGCCCACGGTGGACACGCAGGACTGTGCAGCCAGCCGGCAGGCAGGGTAAGCGGAGACCTGGCCTGCAGGGGGGCTGCCCCACAGCCCTGGCCAGGCCCACCGCAGGCAAGAGCCCGATGCAGCCCAGAGCCACAGACCTGCGCCTGGCCTGGGCCCCCCAAAGAGCAGGGCATGGCATGGCTAGGGCTGGGGTCGACGCGCGGGATGCCCAGGACATGCCGCATGCCTGCTGCTCACCAACTGGGAAGCCCCTTTGCTCCTTGCCCACTGCTGCAGCCCTGGCCCCAGCGCCCCCTCCGCCCGCACCCTGGCACCCTTTGGCGTCTGCCGCCGCAACCAGGGCTTCCCCCTGGGGCACCCAAGGCAGCCTCCTCACCACCTTTCTCCCTCCCAGGCTCACAAGCGAGGACACCTTGCCCCCTCGCCACCTCCTGCCCACCTCCGAGCCGGACATGGATGGATGGAAGTTGGATGGCCCTCTCCCACTGCCACCACCCTCCATCCTGCTGGACGCTCCCCCAACACCTGCAGGAGTGCTGGGTGAGCTGCTTGTGCCCACAGCCCTCCCGCCATCCCCACCATGCAGGCGGGTCCGCTTTGGGCGCAACCAGACCGTGTTGCTGAGCGAGGAAGGTCACGAGCTGCTGGACTGCCTCCCCAAAGCCCCACACCTCGACTGGCCAGCCCACATCCCGCGCCGGTCCATCCTGCACTGTGCCTGGGCACCCGTCCCGCTGGCAGAGGAAGGCACAGTGCGGCCACTTTCACCCGCCGGGCAGTCCGAGGACGAAGAGGACGAGGAGCCAGCGTGTGCCACCTCCCTGCAGCGCTGGCCCACCATGCAGCTCTGGAGCCCACCACCGGAGGCGCCCTCCCCTCCCGCTGCAGCCGCCGGCTGCACAGCGGCCCTGGCCTGCCTGCTGTGCCCAGCCTGCCCAGCCTGCCCTGCAGGCGCCTTCAGAGGGCTGCGCAAGGGCCTCCGCAGATGCGCCTCCTTCCTGCGAAGGCCACGGCGAGTGCTCAGGAGGCGCCAGGCAAGGGCCAGCTGATTGGGGCCAGCAGCAGGCTCCGCGCCTGGGCAGACGTGCCAGTAACCAGCGCCCGCGGAGCTAGACGCCTTTGCCACCTCCGGGCCAGCGTCAATAAACCTCTGTGCAAGACTCTGCGGGAGGCGAGAGTGAAACACCATGTGAAGTGCTATGAAGAAGGCGCAGGAATGCTCCCTGAGTCTTAGGAAGCCAGCCGTTCCCCGAACTCAGGCTTTCCTGCTCCTGACAGGGCTGAGTAGAGCAGCAACATGCAAAAACATGTCTCCAGAACAGAAGTTTAAATGCTTAGCTCAGATGAACCATCACATAGGAAACTGGCTGTCAGAAGAAGTCCGTGAGATCCTTACAAAGCGCAGTGGATGTGATCCTGGGGGCGCTCTGGAGCAAGATCTGAATTCCCCTGTGAATGGAGACTATGTAGCCTCCAACAGTGATCTGCAGAAAGAAGTTGTAAAACAGGGGAGAATTGATATCGGTCAGGGGGCTGAGCGGAAAGATTCATCCAAGCCATCACCCTCAGCAGAACAGTGGGAGGATCCTAAAAGGAATGAGCGTTCCAGAGGCCAAGAGGTCCTCCACTTGATCAAACACCCGGGACTAGAAAATTGCTACGCAAGGAAAAGGGGGAGGGCAGATCTTCAGGTTATCGACAAGACTGCCCTGTGTGACAGCCAGCCCAGGATTGGCAGTGAATACCCCTTCCATTTTCGGCACAAGCTGCTGATGCTGGACTACCGTGGAAGGTATCTGGTTTGCCAGGAGCATGGCAAAGCAAAAGAAGGCGTTCTGAGCACTCCGAATGCAACAAGCCTTGGCACTGAGTGCTCAGATAGTGCCTCAGATATTGACAGTGAGTTTTTCAATGCTGAGAGTGAAGAAGGTATGCCTCTGTTACAGCAGGTCTGACACACACACATGCCATGGACCTCCAGGTGGCGATGTTTCATGGTGCCCATGATTTCACGAGCCAGTACATTTCAACAAACCTCGCTTTGTGCCACTTGGCGCTCCCCCTCCTGCTACCAAATCCATGCACCGCACCAAGAGAGTTCCCTCAGCCAAGTTAAAAAGAGCTGGAAAGGGACGGAACAATTGGGAAAGCAGACCACAATTCAGAGGAGCAGACCACAATTCAGAGGCACAAAAACAAACCGATTGATCAGGCAGACACACCCATCGTGTCCTTCATACGGATCGGGAGTTCTCCTTCCTCTTCCAAGGCTCAGCTCCTGAATGCTCTGCCGACTAAACACAAACACAACACTTTCTGCCACCGACATTGCAAAGGCAGCACCAAAGGCTGTCTTCTAATGACAGGTGTTGTGCAGATCTCTTGGTCCTGTGCCAGTGGCAGTGCTGATGACACTTTTGACGGCTGTGTTGCTTTCTGTAACCTGCATGGAGATGCTAGAGGTCATGAACAACAATTGCCGTTTTTACAGCAGATCTCTTCTGTGAAGGAGGCTCTCAGTTAGCTGAGTCTGACCAGAGTGACAAGAAAGGCGTGAACATTGTACGTGACCCGTGGCAGTCTCAAAAGCCTTTGATTTGTCTTTTCACTGAAGAAGAGAATGTTGCATGTGGCCGATCTAGCCAGAATGTAAAAAGAGGTATCCAGAACAGAAACAAAGCAGAATTAGTAGAGGAGCTGATAAAAACAATCAGAGACCTACTAGCAAGGTCAAACAACCTTTTAAGGCTTGATGCTTGTCAGGACACAGCTCGCCAACGTGGATTTATTGTGGCTAAAGAGGCAGAAGAGTGTGTGAGAGCCAAAGCAAAGGCAAGAACCTTGGTGGGATTCTTGACAAAGGAGAAATTGTGTTTGAGATCAAATCACAGCTACTGCCTCTTCAAGGACAACTATGGTACCCATGGTGTAAAAAGGAGAAAGAGCTCCCCCGCTTGCAGGAAAAGAGGAACAAGAACATAGAACATCATGGGAGCCAAAGTGAGCCAGAGAAGTGTGCAGGACGAAGAAAGCAACTCGACAGAGCGTTCCCCCTCAAGCAGCTGCTGAAATCAGTCCTCGCTTTTCTCCAGGCACAGGCAAGAGACACCAAGAAATACTTGCTGCAGTGGAGGAAGGTCTTTAGGGATGACCTGTCCTCTGAGCACTTGGAGGAACTTCAGAAAGAGTATCATCAGTGATGGTATCAAATCCTGGAAATAAAGAAAAGCAAGGAAAAAACCAGTCTGAAAACAGCATTGATGAATAAGTTAGAAGCCCTCTCCAATGCAGTCAATGATTCATCCATTGGTCTCAAGCGTCTTTTGAGAGAAGTAGGGCAGATTCGTGAAGCTCTAGAATCCTTGAACTCAAAAGATGAATGTTTTTGCAAACTACCTGAAGTGGCAGTCGATCTGATGGTTTCAGGGTATGCCCTTGAAGTGGTGGATGGTGATGCTTCGTCTGTACCGTGACGATGGCTTGGGGCAATCTTTGACAAATTGAGAAGCTAGGGGAGAGAAGAGCGTTTGTTCTCTCAGTGCTTGGCATCCAGAGCCCGGGGAAGTCAAGCCTGCTGAATGCCATGTTTGGGCTGCAGTGGAACGTCAGTGCGGGGAGAGGCACGCAGGGAGCGTTTATGCAGCTGCTTCAGGTGGACGAGAAACGCCAAGAGGCCGTGGACTTTGATTACAGGCTGATTGTTGACACGGCAGGACTTTGTGCCATGGAGGTGGCCAATAAGCAGTCACTTAATGATGACAATGAGCTAGCCACCTTTGGCATTGGCATTGGCAACATGACTCTGATCAATATCTTGGGAGAAAATCCTGGAGACATGCAAGATGTCCTTCAGCTAGCTGGGCAGGCTTTTCTCCGCATGAAGCAAGTCAATCTTTCGCCAAGCTGCTGCTTTGTGCACCACAATGTTGGAGAAATAACTGCCCAGGAACAAAACATGCAAGCACAAAGATGCCTGCAGGAAAAGCTGGAGGAAATGGCAGGGACAGCCGCCCAGCCGCCCAGCAGGCGTTCTGCCATGTCACCTGCTTCAGCGATGTCATCCGCTTTGATGTGAACACCCACAGTCACTACTTTGCTCACCTCTGGGTGGCAAGGAAACCCACGCAGTACCCCACCCAACCCCACACACAGCCAGCACGTGCAGCAGTTAAAGAGCACAATTCTCCAAGGTGCCAAGAAGGGATCGCAGGGCACTATTTCAAGGCTCTCGAGCTTGAAAGTTCGTATGAGTGACTTGTGGAAGGCTCTGCTGAATGAAAAGTTTGTTTTCCCTTTCCAAAACACTCGGGAAGTTGCCGCAGACAACAGGTTAGGAACAACCGACAGCCAGTGGACCTGGCAGCTGGGGAGCCACATCCTAGACTTGCAAATGAAACGGAACAATCGGATTAGAAAGGGAGACGTTCCGCAAGTGACCCGAAGAAGCCTTATGGAGGAAGTGCAAGATAAATATGAGACCCTCTGGAAAGGCTTGGAACCGTATTTCAGGGAAGATGACGCCAGTGGGCTTTTGATTCAGCGGAAAGCAAGCATTGAAAATCAACCGCAAGATCTGAGAGAAGCACTTGTGGAAGAGACACAGAGAAAGTCTGCCGAGTTCATTGAACGGGAGAAGAATCCGAGCAAAGGGCATCAGAAGAAGCCAGAATGTGAACACGAGCTTGTCAAGAGAAGGCAACTGGTGGCTTTGTCGCTAAAGAAGGAAGAGCTGCATGAAGAAAAGCTGAGGCAACACTTGGCTAGCCTCTGGAAACAATGGCTCTACAAAGTATCTTCCAGTGCACCTCCTCCTGCAGAACCAAACATAAACCTCCCTAGTGAGACCACTCTGCTGGAACATTTCAAGCAAGAGCCAAACAGAGAGGAAGAAATAAAATGCTTCTTGCCAAAGGATGCATTTCCCATGGCATCCCTTGCAGGCAGTGCAAGAGATCATTGCTGCTGGAAGCTGCATTTCATTTCATCCCTTTGTATTTCAGATGCTAGTCGTACTTCCCAAAACATGCATACAATAAACTCGCGGGCTAGCCTTCTGGTCAGGGTATCTCCTGGTGCTGGGCTTGTGGCGGGGGTGCAGGGGGGAGTGGGGCGTTGTGTTGGGGGTGCTGGTCTTGACGTGGGGGGTGCAGAGGGGAGTTGGTCCTTGTGTTGGGGGTGCTGGTCTTTGTTTTGAGGTGCAGAGGGGATCTGGACCTTGTGTTGGGGGTGCAGAGGGGATCTGGGTGTTGTTGTGGGGGTGCTTAGAGGAGGTGGGCGTTGTTTTGGCGGTGCTGGTCTTGTCATGGGGGTGCAGAGGGGATCAGGGCCTTGTTTCTGGGGTGCTGGGCCTTGTTTTGGGAGTGCTGGGCTTGTCATGGTGCTGAGGGGATCAGGGCATTGTGTTGGGGGTGCTGGGCATTGTGTAGGGTTTGCTGGGCTTGTTATGGGGGTGCAGAGGGGATCTGGGTCTTGTTTTGGGGGCGCTTAGAGGACGTGGGCCTTGTGTTGGGGGTGCTGGGCTTGTCGTGGGGGTCCTGAGTGGTCATGGGGTTGTGTTGGGGGTGGTGGGCCTTGTTTTGGGAGAACTAGGCTTGTTTTTGGGGTGCTTAGGGGATCTGGGCCTTGTTTTCGGGGTACTGTGGGGATCTGGGCGTTTTTTTGGCGGTGCTGGGCCTTGTTGTGGGGGTGTTGAGGGGATCTAGGCCTTTTTTTGGGGGTGCGGAGAGGGTTCCGGAGCACTCGACCAGGTTGCCCAGAGAGGTTGTGGAGTCTCCTTCCCTGGAGATATTCAAAAGCCGCCTGGCCCAATCCTGGGCAATATGCTCCAGAGGACCCTGGCTGAGCAGGGGCGTTGGACTCCAGGATCTCCGGAGGTCCCTTCCAACCTCCACCATTCTCTGAGCCTGTGATTCTGTGAAATGTTAAGGCTAAAATTTTAACACTCACATCCCAGAAGTTTTCTTTTCCTTTCTTCTCAGAATTGGTTCCCGTCGATGGTCGAGCCCATCACACACCTTCCACAATCGCCTGTAACGTGCTCATGTAGTGTTCCAATGTTATAGGTCCTATGGATTGGCATGGGGTTGGTTCACCTAGTTGATTTAAACCAGTTGAGGGAATGGTTAGAACGTACAGCTAGCAATCTGGTTTTGGAGCTAAGGAAAGGTTTTGCACATTGAGTGACTACTCCCCAAATTACAGCTTGGTTGCCACTGGCCACGCACACAGGGAGCCCCATTCCCCTTGGGATCATTCCAGTTAATATGAAAGAGAGAATCAACCGTATCGGGAATAATACCAACGGTGCGTCTATATGATTGGGGCCTGGGCATACAAGTCTCGAACTCCCATCTCTCCATCATATGTCTAGCAAGCAAGAATCTTCCACAAGACTTGAACTGGAGGAATGTGTGGGATCAAAACTGTCATGTCACCTGGGGGAGTGAACCAGACACCGTGCGTAGGGCCTACGAAATAGATGGCTCAGCGTTACAGTGGGGACAACAAACAATTGTACTCGGGACCTGAGAGGACCACTCCCTGAGAGAGACCTGCCCAATCGAAGCTATTTCCAAGCAGGTGGTCCTGAAGGGAGCACTGCCCTTCAGGAAAAAGCCTTTGCGCAGCTGCGCTATTACCAGAACGGAGCAGCTTCACGACCGCATCACACAGCTCATCTGCCTCCCCATCGACACAAAGGAACAGGAGCCAATGCATGACAACCAAAGTTGCATTCATGACAGACTGCATGAAATAGGAAAACAGGTGGACTCGGCAGCCAGGAACTCCACATATGTCTTCACTCATGGATACAGAAGACATTCAGCAGTGTCTCTAGGCAAAGTGGCAGCAGAAAGGTTGGCAAAGATGCAGAAGGCTTTCACAAGAGCAAACGACCCCACTTTCTACCTGCAGGGCCAGAGAGAAGACTTCTTCACAAGTTTCCACATGTCCTGCCAAGCAGTGCCCTCTATCACAGCAGTTGCTGATTTTTTTATGTGATGAGCTTTCAGGAGCTCTTTGACAGGCAGTGTCTGTGAAGACTGCTCTTGATATAGCCTGGGAAAGGAGCTCTAACTCTCCAGCTTTCAGTGGCCATCGATCTCAACTAGAAACGGCTATTCTCCTCTCTCTTGCGGAGGAAGAGAATGGTGAGAAGTTCAGGCAGCACATTCATTTCCCCCAACATGTTTTAGAAGGTTTCGTTGAAAAGTGTGTTAACAACTATTGCTTAGACAAGAACAATTCAAGGCTGAAGAACTTGTTCCATGTTTCCCTGAATTCATTCCAGACTCTTGTTGCTGCTGCTAGCTTTGCGCCTACAACTCCAGTTGTCCAAGAGAACTGTGGCAATGTCTCCCTGTGGCTAGAGGAATTTGGGAGCAGACTTGGAGCTAATTCTGAACTTCCCAGAAGTCATCTGAAAAGCACTGAGCATCAAGAAAGAAAGGAGCGAGAGCTCCTGAAGGAGGCAATGAGTAAAGCACTGGCCCCTGTGCTAGCAAACCTGAAACAGGCATTTTCCATGCCTCATCTGAAAGCTTGGAACTGGAAACCTCATACAATCGGAGTTGAAGGGCTGCACGGCTGCTGGAAGCAATGCCCGTTGTGCAGCGCTCTTTGCACAGACACAATACGTGCTCCTGATGGGGACCACAGTGTTCACTTCCATCGCCCTCAAGTCCTCAATGGGACCCAGTGGGTTAGAAGAAATCAGTTCGTCCCTGCCATTTGCATTTGCTGCCCTTTGCTCCAGTCTTGTAGCAAGTCACTGTTGCCTTGTGCTTGAGGATAACAAGGAAGCTGCCTATACAAAGTCTAGAGAAGCAGGAGCAGCTTCTGCCAATTGGGGCCTCACGCCAGAAAGCTCCCCGCAGGCATGCTGCAAATGGCTTGTGTGCCGTTTCCGCTCACAATTGCAACAAGATTGCTGTGCAAAATTGGAGGCAAAGGAGCAACCCCTCCAGAAGGGGAAAAGTGCCCAAAGACAGATGTGATCTCTGAGCTGGAACAGCTATCCCCTCCACATAGCATCTCCCAGCGCCAAAACGGTCTGCAATGGCAATGGCCTGAATGTATTGGCATCCCTTGCAGGCAGTCCAAGAGATCATTGCTGCTGGAAGCTGCATTTCATTTCATGCCTTTGTATTTCAGTTGCTAGTCTTACTCTGGGAAACATGTATACAATCACCTCAAGGGCTAGCCTTCTGCAAAGAACCCAAACAATAGCCAACAGCAGAAGCAGCAAGATACACACCTAGATAATACCATGGCCTGTACATCACATCTGTGATTTTCTTCTCCTCTCCATAAGTGGGTTCACTTCTGGAGAGTGTTCAACTTCTGGACTCCATGAAGCAGAGTCTTTGCTGAAGTCTGTGCTTTTAAATTCCAACTGGACTGATAGGATCCCCTCATCTGATGGCCTCGGGAACAAACACGTCACGGAATGTCACCCTTCACCAAGTCTCTCTCTTGTGTTTGATCCTGTGGCTCTGCTCTGTCTGTAACACATGTTCCCACGTTCATAGCTCTGTACCAGCAACAAGCAGTAAAAGGGGCCTGTTGCCTGCTCTCGCTTCCTGACGTTCTCCTTGTATGTGGGAAGCATCGTGCGGGTGCTGGCGGGGAGGTTGTGGGGAGAGAAAGTGCCAGGTGCCTTTGGGAAGGTCTTCCGCAGGAGCCAGGCCTGAAGCCCCCTTACGAAGCCTTGCTGCAGAGTGCAGGCGTCTCCTGCTGAGCCTGGCAAGAGCTGGTCGCACTCTCCTGTGGCAAGTCAGGTCCAGTACGCTCGTCTGCACGGGCAGGACTGGAGGCTGTTGTCCCAAGAGGGCCACCTCTCCCTCCTGGCTCAGCTGGTGCACATAGAGATTTGCACGGCTCCTGCCACAGACGCGCAGAGATTGAAGCAATGTGGGATGAGGGCCAGGGTGCATACAAGGTGTGAAAAGCAGCAGAGCGGCTGCAACGCTAGTCAGGGTCTCTCCTGGTGCTGGGCTTGTCATGGGGGTGCTGAGGGGATCTGGGCGTTGTGTTGGGGGTTCTGGGCTTGTCGTGGGGGTGGAGAGGGGACGTGGGCCTTGTGTTTGGGGTGCAGGGCCTGTTGTGGGGGTCCTGAGTAGTCAGGGCGTTGTTTTGGGGGTGCTGGGACTTGTTTTGGGAGAGCTAGGCTTGTTTTGGGGTGCTGAGGGGACCTAGGCATTGTTTTGGGAGTGCTGGAGATATCTGGGCCTTGTATTGGGGGTGCTGGACTTTTCATGAGGGTGCTGAGGGGATCTGGGCATTGTGTTGTGGGTACCGGGCTTGTCGTGGTGCTTAGGGGATCTAGGCCTTGTGTTGGGTGTCCTGAGAGTATCGGGGCCTTTTTCTGGGGGTGCTGGGTCTTGTTTTAGGGGTGCTGGTCTTGTCGTTGGGGTGCTGAGGGGATCTGGGCTGTGGTTTTGGGGTGCTGGGCATTGCTTTTGGGGGTGCTGGGCATTGTGTTGGAGGTGCGGGGCTTTTTTGGGGGGTGCGGAGGGGATCTGGGCCTGGTTTTAGGAGCGCTGAGGGTATCTGGGGCTTTTATTGGAAATGCTGGTCTTGTCATGGGGACGTTGAGGGGATTTGGGCCTTGTATTGGGAGTGCTGGGCTTTGTGTTGGGGGTTCTGATGGGATCTGTGTCTTTTTTTGGGGGTGGTGAGGGGATCTGGGCCTTGTGTTAGTAGAGCTGAGGGGATCTTGGCCTTGTTTTGTGAGTGGTGGGTCTTGTTTTGCACGTGCTGAGGCGATCTGGGCATTGTTTTGGGGGTGCTGGGCCTTGCTGTGGGGGTGCTGAGGGGATATGTTGGGGGTGCGGGGCTTGTGTTGTGGGTGCTGAGGAGATCTGGGCATTTTGTAGGGGGGCTGGGCTTATGGTGGTGCTGAGGGGATCTGGGCCTTGTGTTGGGGGTGCTGGGCTTGTTGTACGAGTGCTGAGGGGATCTGGGCCTTGTATTGGGGAGAGCTGGGCTTGTCGTGGGTGTGCTGAGGAGAGCTAGGTGTTGTTTTAGGGGTGCTGGGGCTTGTTTTGGGAGTCCTGAGGGGATCTGGGCCTTGTATTGGGGAGAGCTGGGCTTGTCGTGGGTGTGCTGAGGAGAGCTAGGTGTTGTTTTACGGGTGCTGGGCCTTGTTTTGGGAGTCCTGAGGGGATCTGGGCCTTGTATTGGGGGTGCGGGGCTTGTCATGGGGGTGCTGAACGGGATCTGGGCCTTATGTTTGGGAGTGCTGGGCCTTGTTTTGGGGTGCTGGGCCTTGTTTTTGGAGTTCTGGGCTTTGTTGTGGGGGTGCTGAGGGGATCTGGGCCTTGTGTTGGGCGTTCCTGAGGGGATCTGGGCGTTGTATTGGGGGTCAGGGCGCATACAAGGTGTGAAAAGCAGCAGAGCGGCTGCAACGCTAGTCAGGCTCTCTCCTGGTGCTGGAGACAGTGGGGTGGGGGGACAAGCGGCACGTCCTCGTCCCAGGAGCTGCCCAAGACGTGGGCACTCGTCGTGGCACCAAGGGGAGAAGCCATCTGGCAAGCAGCGCCCAGGAGGCCGTACCGGGGCGGTCCGGCTGGATTTCCTGCCACAGACAGCTCTCGCCACGCCAGCCAGAAACGCAGCAGCCTCCACCGCAGCCTTCTCCATCGCCATTTGTTATTGGAGCGGCTCTTGGAGGGGCAAGGGGGAAAGGATTCCCCACATTTTCACCTTTTGGGGGGGGAGGGTGGCACATTTCCTTTCTGATTTGCAACTATTTCTTTTTTTTTTCTCCCTGTCTTTTGGCAGATGGAGGGTGGTGGTTGCCCATATTTGAGCAGCTTGTGTGCAGGTTTTTAAAATGTATTTCCTGAGGAAGTTTTTTACAGCCTTGAAACTCTGCAGGTTTTTTTCCAGCAGTTTTTTTTTTGGTCTTTTTCTTCTTCCTCCCCCACAAGCAATCACCCATAGGGGTCATTTATTTACTTACACACTGTGGGTTTTATTTATTTACCCATGGGAAGGAGGCTGGGTTGGGGTTTGGCTGTTCTTTGTTTTTCAGCAGCTCCCCCTTTCCCCTCACCCCCCCCCCCCCAGCCATTTCCTTGGGGCGTTCCTGATTAATTTTCACTCGGGGGTTACGGAGTCAGGCGCAGGGGCAGGGGGTGGGATGCCCTCTCCCCCCGAGCAGCTGGTTGTGGCTCCATTACTCCTTTTCTCCGGAGCCCGTTTTCTCTGGGCATTTCCTCACTCCCTGCTGGCCCGGGGAAGCTTCTAGAAGGTGCCGGAGCAACAGCTGCGGTAGGAGCCTCCTGATTGGTGGGTGTGGGAGTGTTAGCTGTGTCCTGATTGGCGGGTTGTGGATGGCAGCGTGGGGCGGGGAGTGAAGCCTTGTCTGTCCCTGCTGAGGGGATCTGGGGGTTGTGGGGGGTGCGGGGGGGATCTGGGGGTTGGGGGCGCTGGGGGTGTTTTGGGGGCAGAGAGGCGGGAGGCAGGGCAAGGGGAGGCCTTGGCTGCAGAGGTCTGCCCCTGCGGCAGGTGCTGGAATGGGGAGGGCACTAGTGTGTGCCTGTGGCCTGGGCAGGTGCCGCAGGAGCGGGGGGAGGCGCAGGCCGGGGCAGAGCAGGATGCAGCCCAGAGGCAGAGAGGTGGGCATGGCCGTGCTGAGCTGCCGAGGCCAAGAGAGGATTGTGGTGGGGGGGTGCTGAGAAGAGGGCAACAGCAATATGTGCACTGCACAGGCAGAGCCGGCTCCGTTGTGCTGACAACCAGGCGGTGTTGGTGAGCGATGAAGGCCATGAGCTGCTGGACTGCCTCCCAAAAGTTGCACACAAAGAGTGGCCGGCGCACGTGAGACATCGCCAGCGCATCGTGCAGAAGCCTCCAGAGGCCCAGAGCGCAAACTGGGCATGAGGTGCAAGCTGCCTCGGCCCTCAGGTGCCCAACGGGACAGGGCCTGCGAGATTGCTGGTGGGGCGCTGCTGGCGCATCGGAGGCTCGAAGGCATCATCTTGGGCTGCTGCAGAAGGGCAGGTGAGAGGCAAGTGGGGGACGGAGCAGGCGCAGAGGCGGCAAGAGGCGGAGAGCAAGGGCTTGCCTGAGAAGAAGCAAGGGGCTGCTGCTCATGCAAAAGAGCCAGCAGCACACTCGTGCTGCACTAGTGCGAGAGCTCTGCCGAGGACAATTTGAGGCAGAGAGAGAGGAAGGAGGAGGCTGGAGGTGAGCAACCACATGCAAGAGTGAGTGCGGCACTGTGCAGCTGGTCGCAGCAAGAAATCGCCGCCACTGCCGGCGCCCACGTGCCTCTGGCGCAGGCAAGGCTTGGCAGAGGAGCTGCCCTCGCTCACTCTGTGTGTGCCTCTTCTTGCAGCAGCCTGTGTGGTGCACAAGGAAGCGGAGGAGGAGTGTGGAGCAAGGCAGGAGGCAGGGTAGGCAGAGGCCTTGGCTGCAGGGCATCAGGCTGTGCGAGAGACCGTGATGCGGGGGGCTCCCTGAATGTGTGCCTGCGGGCCTTGCAGCTGCGGCGTGGCCCTGGGGAGACTGAGGGCAGGATGGAGCCCAGAGGCAGAGAGGTGCTCATGGTGTGGCTGAGGTGCAGAGGCCAAGGAGGGGATGGGTGTTGGGAGTGCTGAAGAGCAGGCAATGGCTTAGGGAGGGCCAGGGTAAATGGAAAGGCTGCCGCAGAGCTGCCCGAAAGGCTGCCTGGTGCTGAGACACAGCCCAGGCGCCCAGTGCAGGTGTGTCTGCAGGGCCCCTCTGTGCGGCAAGGCTGAGTGCCTTTGGGGCCTGCCTGGCACAGGGGTGCCTGCTCAGGGGCAAAAGGGAGCCCTGAGGGAGGGTTGTCACCTGCTTTCTGCCTCCCAGGTGGAGCAAAGAAACATTGGGCAGCATGCGAGTGCCCCCATGCTGCCTATGGAAGATGCCCAGGTAGTGCTGGCTCTTGCCTGGCCAACAGCAGCCCCTGGCAGTGGCTCTGGTGGCTCTCAGCTAGGCAGGAGTGCTGAGGCAGAGGTGTGGTGGCATGCCACTCAGAGGGGAAGGCAGAGCTGTGACTGTGTCGCTGCGTGTGCTGCCAAGGGGCTGTGGGCAAGAGGAGCGGCCACATGCCTCGTGCCTTGTTGTGACCCAGGTGAGCTGCAGCTCCAAGCATCTGCGGAGGCCTCCGGAGGCGTGGACAAGAACAATCGGGAAGCTGCATGAGCCATGGCACACGCAGTGGTGGAGGGCATGCAGGCTGCCTGCCGGGGGGTGAGTAGCCCCATTCAAGAGGCTGCAGCTGAGGCTTTCAAGGAGCCATCGACACAGTCTCTGCACTCCCAAAACAATGCGCAGATCCCCTCAGGATGCCGATAAGCCCAGTACCCCGAACATAACACCCAGAACCCCTCAGCACCCCCAACACACCGCCGAGATCCCCGCTACAAACCCCAGGTCATGCCCAGCACCCCAAATACAAGGCCCAGATGCCCACAGCACCCCCATGACAAGCCCAGCACCCCCAACACAAGGCCCAGATCCGCTCGGAAACCCCAAAACAAACCCCAACACCCCCAACACAACGCCCCGATCTCCTCAGCACCCCCACCACAACGCCCAGATCCCCTCAGCAACCCCAGAACAAGGCCCAGATTCCCTCAGCAAACCCATTACAAGACCAGCTCCCCGGACACAAGGCCCACATCCCCTAAGCACCCCCAAAACAAGGCCCAGCACTCCCAACACAACGCCCCGATCCCCTTCAGTACCTCCAACACAATGCCCAGCTCCCCTCTGCACCCCCAAAACAAGGCTAGCACCCTGCATGACAATCCCAGCACCCCCAAAACAAGCCCATGATCCCCTCAGCACTCCCACAAGCCCAACACAACAAACACACGGCCCAGATCTCCTCTGCACCGCCAACACAAGGCCCAGCACTCCCAAGACAAGGCCCAGACCCCTCAGTACTCCCATGACAAGCCTGACACCCCCACAACAAGACCCAGATCCCCTCTGCACACCCACCACTATCCCAGCACCCCCACCACAAGCCCAGCACCCCAAACACAACGCCCAGATCCCCTCAGCACCTCCACCACAAGCCCAGCACCCCCAACACAATGCCCAGATCCCCTCAGTACCCCCACCACAAGGCCCTGATCCCCTCTGCACTCCCAAAACACATCCAGCACCTCGAAAACAAGCCCCTGAGCCCCTCAGTACCCCCAATACAAGGCCCCGTTCTCCTCAGCACCCCCACCACAACGCCCAGATCCCCTCAGCACCCCCACCACAAGCCCAGCACCCCCAACACAATGCCCAGATCTCCTCTGCACCACGGAAAAAAAGGCCCAGCACCTCGAAAACATGGCCAGATCCCCTCAGCACCCCCACTACAAGCCCCGCATCTCCAAAACAATGCCCGAGATCCCCTCAGCAGCCCCACCACAATGCCCAGATCCCCTCTGCACCCCCAACGCAATGCCCACATGCCCTCAGCACCCCTATCACAAGCCCAGCACCCCCTACAAAATGCCCCGATCCCCTCAGCACCCCCACCACAAGCCCTGCACCCCCAACACAATGCCCCAGCTCCCCTCTGCACTTCCACAAAAAGCCCAGCAGCCTGCATGACAAGCCCAGCACCTCAAAACAAGCCCCATATTCCCTCAGCACCCCCACAAGAAGGTCCAGATCCCCTCAGCACCCCCATGACAAGCCCAGATCCCCTCAGCACCACTATGACAAGTCCAGCACCTCAAAAACAATGCCCAGATCCCCTCGGCACCCCCACAACAAAGCCCAGCACTTCAAAAACAATGCCCAGATCCCCTCAGCACCCCCACCACAAGCCCAGCACCCCCACCACAACGCCCAGATCCCCTCAGCACCCCCACCACAAGCCCAGCACCCCCAACACAATGCCCAGATCTCCTCTGCACCACGGAAAAAAGGCCCAGCACGTCGAAAACAAGGCCAGATCCCCTCAGCACCCCCACTACAAGCCCAGCACCTTGAAAACAACGTCCCGATCCCCTCAGCAACCCCACCACAAGCCCTGCACCCCCAACGCAATGCCCAGATCCCCTCAGTACCCCTACCACAAGCCCAGCACCCCCAACACAATGCCCCGATCCCCTCAGCAACCCGAAAACAAGGCCCAGATCCCCTCAGCACCCCCAAAACAAGGCCCAGCAGCTCCAACACAACGCCCAGCTCCCCTCTGCACTTCTACAAAAAGCCCAGCAGCCTGCATGACAAGCCCAGCACCTCGAAAACAAGCCCAGATCCCCTCAGCAGCCCCACCACAACGCCCAGATCCCATGAGCAACCCCCAACACACAGCCCAGATCCCCTAGGCACTCCCACCACAAGGCCAGCACCTCCAAAACAATGCCCAGATCCCCTCAGCACCCCCACCACAAGTCCAGCACCCCCAACACAATGCCCAGATCCCGTTCAGTACGCTCATGACAAGACTAGCACCCCCAACACAACACCCAGCTCCACTGAGCAGCCCGAAAACAAGCCTAGCACCCCCAACACAACACCCAGATCCCCCAAAACAAGGCCCAGCACCTCCAACACAATGCCCAGCTCCCCTCTGCACCCCCCAAAAAAAGCCCAGCCCCCGCAACACAAGCCCATCACCTCAAAAACAAGCCCAGATCCCCTCAACACTCCCACAAGCTCAACACAACAAACACACAGCCCAGATCCCCTCTGCACACCCATAACAGGCCCAACACCTCCAATACAAGCCCCAGATCCCCTCCGCACTCGCACAACACACCCAGCACCCCTAACACAAGCCCAGATCCCCTCAGCACCACTATGACAAGTCCAGCACCTCAAAAACAATGCCCAGATCCCCTCGGCACCCCCACAACAAAGCCCAGCACTTCAAAAACAATGCCCAGATCCCCTAAGCACCCCCACAACAAAGCCCAGCACCCCAAACACAACGCCCAGATCCCCTCAGCACCCCCACCACAAGCCCTGCACCCCCAACACAACGCCCCGATCCCGTTCAGTACCCTCATGACAAGACCAGAACCCCCAACACAACACTCAGCTCCACTGAGCAGCCCGAAAACAAGCCTAGCACCCCCAACACAACACCCAGATCCCCAAAAACAAGGCCCAGCAGCTCCAACACAACGCCCAGCTCCCCTCTGCACTTCTACAAAAAGCCCAGCAGCCTGCATGACAAGCCCAGCAGCACCTTGAAAACAAGCCCATGATCCCCTCAGCATCCTCCATCACAAGCCCAGCACTCCCAACACAAGCCCCAGACCCCCTCGGCACTCCCCCAAGCCCAACACAACAAACACACCACCCAGATCCCCTCCGCACCCCCAAAACAAGGCCCTGATCCCATCTGCACTACCAAAACAAGGCCCAGCACTCCCACAACAAGCCCAGCACCCCAGTGCAAGACCTAGCTCTCCTCAGCACCCCCACCACAAGCCCAGCACCCCCAACACAACGCCCAGATCCCCTCAGCA
The DNA here is from genome assembly GCF_040807025.1 of Struthio camelus. Lineage (NCBI taxonomy): Eukaryota > Metazoa > Chordata > Aves > Struthioniformes > Struthionidae > Struthio > Struthio camelus. The sequence goes on from NC_090944.1 coordinate 4,575,114, forward strand.
CCCCCACCACAAGGCCCTGATCCCCTCTGCACTCCCAAAACACATCCAGCACCTCAAAAACAAGCCCCTGATCCCCTCAGTACCCCCAATACAAGGCCCCGATCTCCTGAGCACCCCCACCACAACGCCCAGATCCCCTCAGCACCCCCACCACAAGCCCAGCACCCCCAACACAACGCCCAGATCTCCTCTACACCACGGAAAAAAAGGCCCAGCACCTCGAAAAGAAGCCCAGATCCCCTCAGCACCCCCACTACAAGCCCCGCACCTCCAAAACAATGCCCCGATCACCTCAGCAGCCCCACCACAACGCCCAGATCCCCTCTGCACCCCCAACGCAATGCCCAGATCCCCTCAGCACCACTATGACAAGTCCAGCACCCCCAACACAAGGCCCAGATCCCCTAAGCACCCCCACAACAAAGCCCAGCACCCCAAACACAACGCCCAGATCCCCTCCGCACCCCCACCACAAGCCCAGCACCCCTAACACAATGCCCAGATCTCCTCTGCTCCACGGAAAAAAGGCCCAGCACGTCGAAAACAAGGCCAGATCCCCTCAGCACCCCCACTACAAGCCCAGCACCTCGAAAACAACGTCCCGATCCCCTCAGCAACCCCACCACAAGCCCTGCACCCCCAACGCAATGCCCAGATCCCCTCAGCACCCCTACCACAAGCCCAGCACCCCCAACACAACGCCCCGATCCCCTCAGCAACCCCAAAACAAGGCCCAGATCCCCTCAGCATCACCAAAACAAAGCGCAGCATCTCCAATACAAGGCCCAGATCCAATTAGCACTCCAACAAGCCCAACACAACAAACGGCCCAGCTCCCCTCAGAACCACCAACACAAGCCCAGCACTCCCAAAACAAGGCCCAGACCGCTCAGTACCCCCATGACAAGCCCAACACCTCCAAAACAATGCCCAGATACCCTCCGCACCCCCATCAAAACAAGGCACAGTACCCCCAATACAATACCCAGATCCCCTTAGCTCCCCCATCACAAGCCCAGCATCTCCAAAACAACGCCCACATCCCCTCAGCACCCCCACAACAAGCCCAACACCTCCAAAAGAAACCCCAGATCCCCTCTGCAACCCCACCACAAGCCCAGATCTCCCAACACAAGCCCCAGATCCCCTCAGCACCCCCAAAAACAAGGTCCAGATCCCCCAACACAATGCCCAGACCCCCTCAAAACCACCACTACAAGCCCAGCACCTCGAAAACAAGCCCCTGATCCCCTCAGCACTCCCATGACAAGCCGAGAACGCCCAACACAATGCCCAGAAAGCCTCAGCACCCCGACCACAAGCCCAGCATCTCCAAAACAAGGCCAAGATCTCCTCTGCATCACGGAAAAAAGGCCCAGCACCCCAAAAACAAGCCCAGATCCCCTCAGCACCCCGACAACAAAGCCCAGCACCTAAAAAACAATGCCCAGATCCCCTCAGCATCCCCACCAAAAGCCCTGCACCCCCAACACAATGCCCAGATCCCCTCTGCAACCCCACCACAAGCCCAGCACCCACAACACAACGCCTAGCTGCCCTCAGCACACCCACGACAAGCGCAGAACTCCCAGCACAACGCCCAGATCCCCACTGCAACCCCACCACAAGCCCAGCATCCCCACCACAACGCCCAGATCCCCTCAGCATCCCCACGACAAGCCCAGCACCTCAAAAACAATGCCCAGATCCCCTCTGCAACCCCACCACAAGCCCAGCACCCCCAACACAATGCCCAGATCCCCTCTGCACCCCCACAACAAAGCCCGGCACCCCCAACACAATGCCCAGCTCCCCTCAGGACCCCCAAAACACGGCCAGCACCCGCAACACAAGCCCAGCACCTCGAAAACAATCCCAGATCCCCTCAGCACCCCCACAACAAGGCCCAGATCCCCTCTGCACCCCCACAATAAGGCCCGCACCCGCAACACAAGCCCAGAACCTCGAAAACAATCCCCAGATCCCCTCTGCACCCCCACAACAAGGCCCAGATCCCCTAGGCACTCCCACACGCCCAACACAACAAAAACACGGCCTAAATCACCTCAGCATCCCCACCACAAGCCCAGCACTCCCGCAACAAGCCCAGCACCCCCAGTGCAAGACCTAGCTCTCCTCAGCACCCCCACCACAAGCCCAGCACCCCCAACACAAAGCCCAGATCCCCTCAGCACCCCCACCACAAGGCCCTGATCCCCTCTGCACTCCCAAAACACATCCAGCACCTCGAAAACAAGCCCCTGATCCCCTCAGTACCCCCAATACAAGGCCCCGATCTCCTCAGCACCCCCAACACAACGCCCAGATCCCCTCTGCACCCCCACCACAACGCCCAGATCCCCTCAGCATCCCCACCACAAGGCCCTGATCCCCTCAGCCCCCCGACCACAAACCCAGCACCCCCAACACAATGCCCAGATTTCCTCTGCACCATGGAAAAAAGGCCCAGCACCTCAAAAACAAAGCCCAGATCCCGTCAGCACCCCTACGACAAGCCCAGCACCCCCAATACAATGCCCCAGATCCCCTCAGCAACCCCAAAACAAGGCCCACATCCCCTCAGCAAACCCATTACAAGACCAGCTCCCCCGAAACAAGGCCCACATCCCCTCAGCACCCCCAAAACAAGGCCCAACAACTTCAACACAACGCCCAGCTCCCCTCTGCACTTCCACAAAAAGCCCAGCAGCCTGCATGACAAGCCCAGCACCTCGAAAACAAGCCCCATATTCCCTCAGCACTCCCACAAGAAGGTCCAGATCCCCTCAGCACCCCCATGACAAGCCCAGATCCCCTCTGCACTCCCACAAGCCCAACACAACAAACACACAGCCCAGATCCCCTCTGCACACCCATAACAGGCCCAACACCTCCAGTACAAGCCCCAGATCCCCTCCGCACTCGCACAACACGCCCAGCACCCCTAACACAAGCCCAGATCCCCTCAGCACCACTATGACAAGTCCAGCACCCCCAACACAACGCCCAGATCCCCTCTGCACCACTAGGACAAGTCCAGCACCCCCAACACAAGGCCCAGATCCCCTCTGCACCCCCACCACAAGCCCAGCACCCCCAACACAACGCCCCGATCCCGTTCAGTACCCTCATGACAAGACCAGCACCCCCAACACAACACCCAGATCCCCCAAAACTAGGCCCAGCACCTCCAACACATTGCCCAGCTCCCCTCTGCACCCCCAAAACAAGGCTAGCACCCTGCATGACAAGCCCAGCACCTCGAAAACAAGCACAGATTCCCCTCAGCACCTCCACGACAAGCCCAGCACCCCCACCACAAGCCCCAGACCCCCTCGGCACTCCCCCAAGCCCAACACAACAAACACACAGCCCAGATCTCCTCTTCACCCCCAACGCAAGGCCCGGATCAGTACTCCCCGATCAGCGATCAGTACTCCCAAGACAAGGCCCAGACCCCTCAGTACCCCCATGACAAGCCCGACACCCCCACAACAAGACTCAGATCTGCTCTGCACACCCACCACTAGCCCAGCACTCCCACAACAAGCCCAGCACCCCCAGTGCAAGACCTAGCTCTCCTCAGCACCCCCACCACAAGCCCACCACCCCCAACACAATGCCCAGATCTCCTCTGCACCACGGAAAAAAGGCCCAGCACGTCGAAAACAAGGCCAGATCCCCTCAGCACCCCCACTACAAGCCCAGCACCTCGAAAACAACGTCCCGATCCCCTCAGCAACCCCACCACAAGCCCTGCACCCCCAACGCAATGCCCAGATCCCCTCAGCACCCCCACCACAAGCCCAGCACTCCCAACACAAGCCCCAGACCCCCTCGGCACTCCCCCAAGCCCAACACAACAAACACACCACCCAGATCCTCTCCGCACCGCCAACACAAGGCCCTGATCCCCTCTGCACTCCGAAAACAAGGCCTAGCAGCCCTAAAAAAAAACCTAGCTTTCCTCAGCACACCCACGACAAGCCCAGCTCTCCCAAATACAAGGCCCAAATCCCCTCAGCACCCTCCATGACAAGCCCAGCACTCCCAACACAATGTCCAGATCCCCTCAGCACTCCCACAAGCTCAACACAACAAACACACCGCCCAGATCCCCTCGACCAGCCCCAACACAAGGCCCAGCACTCCCAAGACAAGGCCCAGACCCCTCAGTACCCCTATGACAAGCCCAACACCTCCAACACCATGCCCAGATCCCCTCAGCACCCCCACAACAAGCCCCAGATCCCCTCCGCACTCGCATAACACACCCAGCACGCCCAACACAAGGCCCAGATCCCCTCTGCACCCCCACAACAAAGCCCAGCACCTCAGAAACAATGCCCAGATCCACTCAGCACCCCCACAACAAAGCCCAGCACCCCGAACACAACGCCCAGATCCAATCAGCACCCCCACCACAAGCCCAGCACCCCCAACACAATGCCCCGATCCCCTTCAGTACCCTCATGACAAGACCAGCACCCCCAACACAACGCTCAGCTCCACTGAGCAGCCTGAAAACAAGCCTAGCACCCCCAACACAACACCCAGATCCCCCGACACAAGGCCCAGCACCTCCAACACAATGCCCAGCTCCCCTCTGCACCCCCAAAACAAGGCTAGCACCCTGCATGACAAGCCCAGCACCCCCAAAACAAGCCAATGATCCCCTCAGCACTCCCACAAGCCCAACACAACAAACACACGGCCCAGATCTCCTCTGCACCCCCAACGCAAGGCCCAGTACTCCCAAGACAAGGCCCAGACCCCTCAGTACCCCCATGACAAGCCCGACACCCCCACAACAAGACCCAGATCCCCTCTGCACACCCACCACTAGCCCAGCACTCCCACAACAAGCCCAGCACCCCCAGTGCAAGACCTAGCTCTCCTCAGCACCCCCACCACAAGCCCAGCACCCCCACCACAATGCCCCGATCCCCTCAGCAACCCGAAAACAAGGCCGACATCCCCTCAGCAAACCCATTACAAGACCAGCTCCCCCGACACAAGGCCCACATCCCCTCAGCACCCCCACAAAAAGCCCAGATCCCCTGCAAAACAAGCCCAGCACCTCGAAAACAAGCCCCATATTCCCTCAGCACCCCCACAACAAAGCCCAGAGCCCCTCTGCACCCCCAAAACAAGGCCAGCACCCCCAAAACAAGGACAGCACGTCGAAAACAAGCCCCAGATCCCCTCAGGACCCCCACAACAAGGCCCAGATCCCGTCAGCACCACCGACACATAGCCCAGATCCCCTAGGCACTCCCACACGCCCAACACACCAAAAACACAGCCTAAATCACCTCAGCATCCCCACCACAAGCCCAGCACTCCAAAAACAACGCGCAGCACCCCCAACACAACGCTCGGATACCCTCAGCACCCCCACAACAAGCCCAACACCCCCAACACAACGCCCAGATCCCGTTCAGTACCCTCATGACAAGACTAGCACCCCCAACACAACACCCAGCTCCACTGAGCAGCCCGAAAACAAGCCTAGCACCCCCAACACAACACCCAGATCCCCCAAAACTAGGCCCAGCACCTCCAACACAATGCCCAGCTCCCCTCTGCACCCCCAAAACAAGCCCAGCACCCGCAACACAAGCCCAACACCTCAAAAACAAGCCCAGATCCCTTCTGCTCTCCCACAAGCTCAACACAACAAACACACAGCCCAGATCCCCTCTGCACACCCATAACAGGCCCAACACCTCCAATACAAGCCCCAGATCCCCTCCGCACTGGCACAACACGCCCAGCACCCCCAACACAACGCCCCGATCCCCTCAGCAACCCCAAAACAAGGCCCAGATCCCCTCTGCAAACCCATTACAAGACCAGCTCCCCCGACACAAGGCCCACATCCCATCAGTAGCCCGACCACAAGCCCAGCACCCCCAACACAACACCAGGATCCCCTCTGCACACCCACCACTAGCCCAGCACTCCCGCAACAAGCCCAGCACCCCCAGTGCAAGACCTAGCTCCCCTCAGCACTCCCACCACAAGCCCAGCACCCCCAACACAACGCCCAGATCCCTCCCCTCAGCACTCCCACCACAAGGCCCTGATCCCCTCTGCACTCCCAAAACACATCCAGCACCTCGAAAACAAGCCCCTGATCCCCTCAGTACCCCCAATACAAGGCCCCGATCTCCTCAGCACCCCCACCACAACGCCCAGATCCCCTCAGCACCCCTACCACAAGCCCAGCACCCCCAACACAATGCCCCGATCCCCTCTGCAACCCCACAACAAGGCCCAGATCCCCTCAGCACCCCCAAAACAAGGCCCAGCAACTCCAACACCACGCCCAGCTCCCCTCTGCACTTCCACAAAAAGCCCAGCAGCCTGCATGACAAGCCCAGCACCATGAAAACAAGCCCCATATTCCCTCAGCACCCCCACAAGAAGGTCCGGATCCCCTCAGCACCCCCATAACAAGCCTAGATCCCCTCTACACTCCCACAAGCCCAACACAACAAACACACAGCCCAGATCCCCTCTGCACCCCCATAAGAAGCCCAGCATCTCCACCACAATGTCCAGATCCCGTCAGCACGTCCACGACAAGCCCAGCGCACCCCTAACACAAGCCCCAGATCCCCTCCGCACTCGCACAACACGCCCAGCACCCCCAACACAAGGACCAGATCCCCTCAGCACCACTATGACAAGTCCAGCAGCCACAACACAAGGCCCAGATCCCCTCACCACCCCGAACACAATGCCCAGCACCCCCACCACAACGCCCAGATCCCCTCTGCACCCCCACCACAAGCCCAGCACCTCCACCACAAGGCCAGCACCCCCACCACAACGCCCAGATCCCCTCAGCACCCCCACCACAAGTCCAGCACCCCAAAAACAATGCCCCGATCCCATTCAGTACCCTCATGACAAGCCCAGCACCCCCAACACAACACCCAGCTCCACTGAGCAGCCCGAAAACAAGCCCCGCACCCCCAACACAACACCCAAATCCCCCAAAACAAGGCCCAGCACCTCCAACACAATGCCCAGCTCCCCTCTGCACCCCCAAAAAAAGGCTAGCACCCTGCATGACAAGCCCAGCACCTCGAAAACAAGCCGAGATCCCCTCAGCACCCCCACCACAAGCCCAGCGCACCCAACACAAGCCCCAGATCCCCTCCGCACTCGCACAACACGCCCAGCACCCCCAACACAAGGCCCTGATCCCCTCAGCACCCTGCATCACAAGCCCAGCACCCCAAAAACAAGCCCCAGTTCCCCTCAGCACTCCCACACGCCCCACACAACAAACACACGGCCCAGATCCCCTCCGCACCCCCAAAACAAGGCCCTGATCTCATCTGCACTCCCAAAACAAGGCCCAGCACTCCCACAACAAGCCCAGCACCCTCAGTGCAAGACCTAGCTCTCCTCAGCACCCCCACCACAAGCCCAGCACCCCCAACACAACGCCCAGATCCCCTCAGCACCCCCACCACAAGGCCCTGATCCCCTCTGCACTCCCAAAACACATCCAGCACCTCGAAAACAAGCCCCTGATCCCCTCAGTACCCGCAATACAAGGCCCCGATCTCCTCAGCACCCCCAACACAAAGCCCAGATCCCCTCTGCACCCCCACCATAAGCCCAGCACCCCCAACACAATGCCCAGATTTCCTCTGCACCACGGAAAAAAGGCCCAGTACCTCGAAAAGAAGCCCAGATCCCCTCAGCACCCCCACTACAAGCCCCGCACCTCCAAAACAACGCCCCGATCACCTCAGCACGCCCACCACAAGCCCTGCACCCCCAACGCAATGCCCAGATCCCCTCAACACCCCTACCACAAGTCCAGCACCCCCAACACAATGCCCAGATCTCCTCAGCAACCCCAAAACAGGGCCTAGATCCCCTCAGCAAACCCGTTACAAGACCAGCTCCCCCAACACAAGGCCCACATCCCCTCAGCACTCCCAAAACAACGCCCAGCAACTCCAACACAACGCCCAGCTCCCCTCTGCACTTCCACAAAAAGCCCAGCAGCCTGCATGACAAGCCCAGCACCATGAAAACAAGCCCCATATTCCCTCAGCACCCCCACAAGAAGGTCCGGATCCCCTCAGCACCCCCATGACAAGCCCAGATCCCCTCTGCACTCCCACAAGCCCAACACAACAAACACACAGCCCAGATCCCCTCTGCACCCCCATAACAAGCCCAGCACCCCCAACACAATGCCCCGATCCCCTCAGCAACCCCAAAACAAGGCCCAGATCCCCTCAGCAAACCCATTACAAGACCAGCTCCCCCGAAACAAGGCCCACATCCCCTCAGCACCCCGAAGACAAGGCCCAGCACTCCCCAGACAAGGCCCAGACCCCTCAGTACCCCTACGACAAGCCCAGCACCTCCACCACAATGCCCAGATCCCGTCAGCACGTCCACCACAAGCCCAGCGCACCCAACACAAGGCCCAGATCCCCTCAGCATCCTCCATCACAAGCCCAGCACCCCAAAAACAAGCCCCAGATCCCCTCAGCACTCCCACACGCCCCACACAACAAACACACGGCCCAGATCCCCTCCGCACCCCCAAAACAAGGCCCTGATCCCATCTGCACTCCCACAACAAGCCCAGCACCCCCAGTGCAAGACCTAGCTCTCCTCAGCACCCTCACCACAAGCCCAGCACCCCCAACACAACGCCCAGATCCCCTCAGCACCCCCACCACAAGGCCCTGATCCCCTCTGCACTCCCAAAACACATCCAGCACCTCGAAAACAAGCCCCTGATCCCCTCAGTACCCCCAATACAAGGCCCCGATCTCCTCAGCACCCCCAACACAAAGCCCAGATCCCCTCAGCACCCCCACTACAAGCCCCGCACCTCCAAAACAACGCCCCGATCACCTCAGCAGCCGCACCACAAGCCCTGCACCCCCAACGCAATGCCCAGATCCCCTCAGCACCCCTACCACAAGTCCAGCACCCCCAACACAATGCCCCAGATCCCCTCAGCAACCCCAAAACAAGGCCCACATCCCCTCAGCAAACCCCTTACAAGAAGACCTCCCCCGACACAAGGCCCACATCCCCTCAGCACCCCCAAAACAAGGCCCAGCAACTCCAACACAACGCCCAGCTCCCCTCTGCACTTCCACAAAAAGCCCAGCAGCCTGCATGACAAGCCCAGCACCTCAAAACAAGCCCCATATTCCCTCAGCACCTCAAAAACAATGCCCAGATCCCCTCAGCACCCCCACAACAAAGCCCAGCACCCCAAACACAACGCCCAGATCCCCTCAGCACCCCCACCACAAGCCCAGCACCCCCAACACAACACTCATCTCCAGTGAGCAGCCCGAAAACAAGCCTAGCACCCCCAACACAACACCCAGATCCCCCGACACAAGGCCCAGCACCTCCAACACAATGCCCAGCTCCCCTCTGCACCCCCAAAACAAGGCTAGCACCCTGCATGACAAGCCCAGCACCTCGAAAACAAGCCCAGATCCCCTCAGCACCCCCACCACAAGCCCAGCACCCCCAAAACAAGCCAATGATCCCCTCAGCACTCCCACAAGCCCAACACAACAAACACACGGCCCAGATCTCCTCTGCACCGCCAACACAAGGCCCAGCACTCCCAAGACAAGGCCCAGACCCCTCAGTACTCCCATGACAAGCCTGACACCCCCACAACAAGACCCAGATCCCCTCTGCACACCCACCACTAGCCCAGCACTCCCACAACAAGCCCAGCACCCCCAGTGCAAGACCTAGCTCTCCTCAGCACCCGCACCACAAGCCCAGCACCCCCAACACAACGCCCAGATCCCCTCAGCACCCCCACCACAAGGCCCTGATCCCCTCTGCACTCCCAAAACACATCCAGCACCTCGAAAACAAGCCCCATATTCCCTCAACACCCCCACAAGAAGGTCCGGATCCCCTCAGCACCCCCATGACAAGCTCAGATCCCCTCTGCACTTCCACAAGCCGAACACAACAAACACACAGCCCAGATCTCCTCTTCACTCCCAACACAAGGCCCAGTACTCCCAAGACAAGGCCCAGACCCCTCAGTACCCCCATGACAAGCCCGACACCCCCACAACAAGACCCAGATCCCCTCTGCACTCCCACAAGCCCAACACAACAAACACAATGCCCAGATTTCCTCTGCACCACGGAAAAAAGGCCCAGCACCTCGAAAACATGGCCAGATCCCCTCAGCACCCCCACTACAAGCCCAGCACCTCCAAAACAACGCCCCGATCCCCTCAGCAGCCCCACCACAAGCCCTGCACCCCCAACGCAACGCCCAGATCCCCTCAGCACCCCCACAACAAGGCCCAGATCCCCTCTGCACTCCCAAAGCACATCCAGCACCTCCAAAACATGCCCCATATCCCCTCAGTACCCCCAACACAATGCCCCGATCCCCTCAGCAACCCCAAAACAAGGCCCAGATCCCCTCAGCAAACCCATTACAAGACCAACTCCCCCGAAACAAGGCCCACATCCCCTCAGCACCCCCAACACAAGGCCCAGCACTCCCCAGACAAGCCCTCAGTACCCCTACGACAAGCCCAGCACCTCCACCACAATGCCCAGATCCCATCAGCACGTCCACCACAAGCCCAGCGCACCCAACACAAGGCCCAGATCCCCTCAGCATCCTCCATCACAAGCCCAGCACCCCAAAAACAAGCCCCAGATCCCCTCAGCACTCCCACACGCCCCACACAACAAACACACGGCCCAGATCCCCTCCACACCCCCAACACAACGCCCTGATCCCATCTGCACTCCCAAAACAAGGCCCAGCACCCCCAGTGCAAGACCTAGCTCTCCTCAGCACCCCCACCACAAGCCCAGCACCCCCAACACAACGCCCAGATCCCCTCAGCACCCCCACCACAAGGCCCTGATCCCCTCTGCACTCCCAAAACACATCCAGCACCTCGAAAACAAGCCCCTGATCCCCTCAGTACCCCCAATACAAGGCCCCAATCTCCTCAGCACCCCCAACACAAAGCCCAGATCCCCTCAGCACCCCCACTACAAGCCCCGCACCTCCAAAACAACGCCCCGATCACCTAAGCAGCCACACCACAAGCCCTGCACCCCCAACGCAATGCCCAGATCCCCTCAGCACCCCTACCACAAGTCCAGCACCCCCAACACAATGCCCAGATTTCCTCTGCCCCACGGAAAAAAGGCCCAGTACCTCGAAAACAAAGTCCAGATCCCCACAGCACCCCTACCACAAGCCCAGCACCCCCAACACAATGCCCCAGATCCCCTCAGCAACCCCAAAACAAGGCCCAGATCCCCTCAGCAAACCCCTTACAAGACCAGCTCCCCCAACACAAGGCCCACATCCCCTCAGCACCCCCAAAACAAGGCCCAGCAACTCCAACACAACACCCAGCTCCCCTCTGCACTTCCACAAAAAGCCCAGCAGCCTGCATGACAAGCCCAGCACCTCAAAACAAGCCCCATATTCCCTCAGCACCCCCACAAGAAGGTCCAGATCCCCTCAGCACCCCCATGACAAGCCCAGCACCCCCAACACAACGCCCAGATCCCCTTCAGTACCCTCATGACAAGACCAGCACCCCCAACACAACACTCATCTCCAGTGAGCAGCCCGAAAACAAGCCTAGCACCCCCAACACAACACCCAGATCCCCCGACACAAGGCCCAGCACCTCCAACACAATGCCCAGCTCCCCTCTGCACCCCCAAAACAAGTCTAGCACCCTGCAGGACAAGCCCAGCACCTCGAAAACAAGTCCAGATCCCCTCAGCACCCCCACCACAAGCCCAGCACCCCCAAAACAAGCCAATGATCCCCTCAGCACTCCCACAAGCCCAACACAACAAACACACGGCCCAGATCTCCTCTGCACCCCCAACACAAGGCCCAGCACTCCCAAGACAAGGCCCAGACCCCTCAGTACCCCCATGACAAGCCCGACACCCCCACAACAAGACCCAGATCCCCTCTGCACACCCACCACTAGCCCAGCACTCCCACAACAAGCCCAGCACCCCCAACACAACGCCCAGATCCCCTCAGCATCCCCACCACAAGGCCCTGATCCCCTCAGCCCCCCGACCACAAACCCAGCACCCCCAACACAATGCCCAGATTTCCTCTGCACCATGGAAAAAAGGCCCAGCACCTCAAAAACAAAGCCCAGATCCCGTCAGCACCCCTACGACAAGCCCAGCACCCCCAATACAATGCCCCAGATCCCCTCAGCAACCCCAAAACAAGGCCCACATCCCCTCAGCAAACCCCTTACAAGACCAGCTCCCCCGAAACAAGGCCCACATCCCCTCAGCACCCCCAAAACAAGGCCCAACAACTTCAACACAACGCCCAGCTCCCCTCTGCACTTCCACAAAAAGCCCAGCAGCCTGCATGACAAGCCCAGCACCTCGAAAACAAGCCCCATATTCCCTCAGCACTCCCACAAGAAGGTCCAGATCCCCTGCAAAACAAGCCCAGCACCTCGAAAACAAGCCCCATATTCCCTCAGCACCCCCACAACAAAGCCCAGAGCCCCTCTGCACCCCCAAAACAAGGCCAGCACCCCCAAAACAAGGACAGCACGTCGAAAACAAGCCCCAGATCCCCTCAGGACCCCCACAACAAGGCCCAGATCCCGTCAGCACCACCGACACATAGCCCAGATCCCCTAGGCACTCCCACACGCCCAACACACCAAAAACACAGCCTAAATCACCTCAGCATCCCCACCACAAGCCCAGCACTCCAAAAACAACGCGCAGCACCCCCAACACAACGCTCGGATACCCTCAGCACCCCCACAACAAGCCCAACACCCCCAACACAACGCCCAGATCCCGTTCAGTACCCTCATGACAAGACTAGCACCCCCAACACAACACCCAGCTCCACTGAGCAGCCCGAAAACAAGCCTAGCACCCCCAACACAACACCCAGATCCCCCAAAACTAGGCCCAGCACCTCCAACACAATGCCCAGCTCCCCTCTGCACCCCCAAAACAAGCCCAGCACCCGCAACACAAGCCCAACACCTCAAAAACAAGCCCAGATCCCTTCTGCTCTCCCACAAGCTCAACACAACAAACACACAGCCCAGATCCCCTCTGCACACCCATAACAGGCCCAACACCTCCAATACAAGCCCCAGATCCCCTCCGCACTGGCACAACACGCCCAGCACCCCCAACACAACGCCCCGATCCCCTCAGCAACCCCAAAACAAGGCCCAGATCCCCTCTGCAAACCCATTACAAGACCAGCTCCCCCGACACAAGGCCCACATCCCATCAGTAGCCCGACCACAAGCCCAGCACCCCCAACACAACACCAGGATCCCCTCTGCACACCCACCACTAGCCCAGCACTCCCGCAACAAGCCCAGCACCCCCAGTGCAAGACCTAGCTCCCCTCAGCACTCCCACCACAAGCCCAGCACCCCCAACACAACGCCCAGATCCCTCCCCTCAGCACTCCCACCACAAGGCCCTGATCCCCTCTGCACTCCCAAAACACATCCAGCACCTCGAAAACAAGCCCCTGATCCCCTCAGTACCCGCAATACAAGGCCCCGATCTCCTCAGCACCCCCACCACAACGCCCAGATCCCCTCAGCACCCCTACCACAAGCCCAGCACCCCCAACACAATGCCCCGATCCCCTCTGCAACCCCACAACAAGGCCCAGATCCCCTCAGCACCCCCAAAACAAGGCCCAGCAACTCCAACACCACGCCCAGCTCCCCTCTGCACTTCCACAAAAAGCCCAGCAGCCTGCATGACAAGCCCAGCACCATGAAAACAAGCCCCATATTCCCTCAGCACCCCCACAAGAAGGTCCGGATCCCCTCAGCACCCCCATAACAAGCCTAGATCCCCTCTACACTCCCACAAGCCCAACACAACAAACACACAGCCCAGATCCCCTCTGCACCCCCATAAGAAGCCCAGCATCTCCACCACAATGTCCAGATCCCGTCAGCACGTCCACGACAAGCCCAGCGCACCCCTAACACAAGCCCCAGATCCCCTCCGCACTCGCACAACACGCCCAGCACCCCCAACACAAGGACCAGATCCCCTCAGCACCACTATGACAAGTCCAGCAGCCACAACACAAGGCCCAGATCCCCTCACCACCCCGAACACAATGCCCAGCACCCCCACCACAACGCCCAGATCCCCTCTGCACCCCCACCACAAGCCCAGCACCTCCACCACAAGGCCAGCACCCCCACCACAACGCCCAGCTCCACTGAGCAGCCCGAAAACAAGCCCCGCACCCCCAACACAACACCCAAATCCCCCAAAACAAGGCCCAGCACCTCCAACACAATGCCCAGCTCCCCTCTGCACCCCCAAAAAAAGGCTAGCACCCTGCATGACAAGCCCAGCACCTCGAAAACAAGCCGAGATCCCCTCAGCACCCCCACCACAAGCCCAGCGCACCCAACACAAGCCCCAGATCCCCTCCGCACTCGCACAACACGCCCAGCACCCCCAACACAAGGCCCTGATCCCCTCAGCACCCTGCATCACAAGCCCAGCACCCCAAAAACAAGCCCCAGTTCCCCTCAGCACTCCCACACGCCCCACACAACAAACACACGGCCCAGATCCCCTCCGCACCCCCAAAACAAGGCCCTGATCTCATCTGCACTCCCAAAACAAGGCCCAGCACTCCCACAACAAGCCCAGCACCCTCAGTGCAAGACCTAGCTCTCCTCAGCACCCCCACCACAAGCCCAGCACCCCCAACACAACGCCCAGATCCCCTCAGCACCCCCACCACAAGGCCCTGATCCCCTCTGCACTCCCAAAACACATCCAGCACCTCGAAAACAAGCCCCTGATCCCCTCAGTACCCGCAATACAAGGCCCCGATCTCCTCAGCACCCCCAACACAAAGCCCAGATCCCCTCTGCACCCCCACCATAAGCCCAGCACCCCCAACACAATGCCCAGATTTCCTCTGCACCACGGAAAAAAGGCCCAGTACCTCGAAAAGAAGCCCAGATCCCCTCAGCACCCCCACTACAAGCCCCGCACCTCCAAAACAACGCCCCGATCACCTCAGCACGCCCACCACAAGCCCTGCACCCCCAACGCAATGCCCAGATCCCCTCAACACCCCTACCACAAGTCCAGCACCCCCAACACAATGCCCAGATCTCCTCAGCAACCCCAAAACAGGGCCTAGATCCCCTCAGCAAACCCGTTACAAGACCAGCTCCCCCAACACAAGGCCCACATCCCCTCAGCACTCCCAAAACAACGCCCAGCAACTCCAACACAACGCCCAGCTCCCCTCTGCACTTCCACAAAAAGCCCAGCAGCCTGCATGACAAGCCCAGCACCATGAAAACAAGCCCCATATTCCCTCAGCACCCCCACAAGAAGGTCCGGATCCCCTCAGCACCCCCATGACAAGCCCAGATCCCCTCTGCACTCCCACAAGCCCAACACAACAAACACACAGCCCAGATCCCCTCTGCACCCCCATAAGAAGCCCAGCATCTCCACCACAATGTCCAGATCCCGTCAGCACGTCCACGACAAGCCCAGCGCACCCCTAACACAAGCCCCAGATCCCCTCCGCACTCGCACAACACGCCCAGCACCCCCAACACAAGGACCAGATCCCCTCAGCACCACTATGACAAGTCCAGCAGCCACAACACAAGGCCCAGATCCCCTCACCACCCCGAACACAATGCCCAGCACCCCCACCACAACGCCCAGATCCCCTCTGCACCCCCACCACAAGCCCAGCACCTCCACCACAAGGCCAGCACCCCCACCACAACGCCCAGATCCCCTCAGCACCCCCACCACAAGTCCAGCACCCCAAAAACAATGCCCCGATCCCATTCAGTACCCTCATGACAAGCCCAGCACCCCCAACACAACACCCAGCTCCACTGAGCAGCCCGAAAACAAGCCCCGCACCCCCAACACAACACCCAAATCCCCCAAAACAAGGCCCAGCACCTCCAACACAATGCCCAGCTCCCCTCTGCACCCCCAAAAAAAGGCTAGCACCCTGCATGACAAGCCCAGCACCTCGAAAACAAGCCGAGATCCCCTCAGCACCCCCACCACAAGCCCAGCGCACCCAACACAAGCCCCAGATCCCCTCCGCACTCGCACAACACGCCCAGCACCCCCAACACAAGGCCCTGATCCCCTCAGCACCCTGCATCACAAGCCCAGCACCCCAAAAACAAGCCCCAGTTCCCCTCAGCACTCCCACACGCCCCACACAACAAACACACGGCCCAGATCCCCTCCGCACCCCCAAAACAAGGCCCTGATCTCATCTGCACTCCCAAAACAAGGCCCAGCACTCCCACAACAAGCCCAGCACCCTCAGTGCAAGACCTAGCTCTCCTCAGCACCCCCACCACAAGCCCAGCACCCCCAACACAACGCCCAGATCCCCTCAGCACCCCCACCACAAGGCCCTGATCCCCTCTGCACTCCCAAAACACATCCAGCACCTCGAAAACAAGCCCCTGATCCCCTCAGTACCCGCAATACAAGGCCCCGATCTCCTCAGCACCCCCAACACAAAGCCCAGATCCCCTCTGCACCCCCACCATAAGCCCAGCACCCCCAACACAATGCCCAGATTTCCTCTGCACCACGGAAAAAAGGCCCAGTACCTCGAAAAGAAGCCCAGATCCCCTCAGCACCCCCACTACAAGCCCCGCACCTCCAAAACAACGCCCCGATCACCTCAGCACGCCCACCACAAGCCCTGCACCCCCAACGCAATGCCCAGATCCCCTCAACACCCCTACCACAAGTCCAGCACCCCCAACACAATGCCCAGATCTCCTCAGCAACCCCAAAACAGGGCCTAGATCCCCTCAGCAAACCCGTTACAAGACCAGCTCCCCCAACACAAGGCCCACATCCCCTCAGCACTCCCAAAACAACGCCCAGCAACTCCAACACAACGCCCAGCTCCCCTCTGCACTTCCACAAAAAGCCCAGCAGCCTGCATGACAAGCCCAGCACCATGAAAACAAGCCCCATATTCCCTCAGCACCCCCACAAGAAGGTCCGGATCCCCTCAGCACCCCCATGACAAGCCCAGATCCCCTCTGCACTCCCACAAGCCCAACACAACAAACACACAGCCCAGATCCCCTCTGCACCCCCATAACAAGCCCAGCACCCCCAACACAATGCCCCGATCCCCTCAGAAACCCCAAAACAAGGCCCAGATCCCCTCAGCAAACCCATTACAAGACCAGCTCCCCCGAAACAAGGCCCACATCCCCTCAGCACCCCGAAGACAAGGCCCAGCACTCCCCAGACAAGGCCCAGACCCCTCAGTACCCCTACGACAAGCCCAGCACCTCCACCACAATGCCCAGATCCCGTCAGCACGTCCACCACAAGCCCAGCGCACCCAACACAAGGCCCAGATCCCCTCAGCATCCTCCATCACAAGCCCAGCACCCCAAAAACAAGCCCCAGATCCCCTCAGCACTCCCACACGCCCCACACAACAAACACACGGCCCAGATCCCCTCCGCACCCCCAAAACAAGGCCCTGATCCCATCTGCACTCCCACAACAAGCCCAGCACCCCCAGTGCAAGACCTAGCTCTCCTCAGCACCCTCACCACAAGCCCAGCACCCCCAACACAACGCCCAGATCCCCTCAGCACCCCCAACACAAGGCCCTGATCCCCTCTGCACTCCCAAAACACATCCAGCACCTCGAAAACAAGCCCCTGATCCCCTCAGTACCCCCAATACAAGGCCCCGATCTCCTCAGCACCCCCAACACAAAGCCCAGATCCCCTCAGCACCCCCACTACAAGCCCCGCACCTCCAAAACAACGCCCCGATCACCTCAGCAGCCGCACCACAAGCCCTGCACCCCCAACGCAATGCCCAGATCCCCTCAGCACCCCTACCACAAGTCCAGCACCCCCAACACAATGCCCCAGATCCCCTCAGCAACCCCAAAACAAGGCCCACATCCCCTCAGCAAACCCCTTACAAGAAGACCTCCCCCGACACAAGGCCCACATCCCCTCAGCACCCCCAAAACAAGGCCCAGCAACTCCAACACAACGCCCAGCTCCCCTCTGCACTTCCACAAAAAGCCCAGCAGCCTGCATGACAAGCCCAGCACCTCAAAACAAGCCCCATATTCCCTCAGCACCTCAAAAACAATGCCCAGATCCCCTCAGCACCCCCACAACAAAGCCCAGCACCCCAAACACAACGCCCAGATCCCCTCAGCACCCCCACCACAAGCCCAGCACCCCCAACACAACACTCATCTCCAGTGAGCAGCCCGAAAACAAGCCTAGCACCCCCAACACAACACCCAGATCCCCCGACACAAGGCCCAGCACCTCCAACACAATGCCCAGCTCCCCTCTGCACCCCCAAAACAAGGCTAGCACCCTGCATGACAAGCCCAGCACCTCGAAAACAAGCCCAGATCCCCTCAGCACCCCCACCACAAGCCCAGCACCCCCAAAACAAGCCAATGATCCCCTCAGCACTCCCACAAGCCCAACACAACAAACACACGGCCCAGATCTCCTCTGCACCGCCAACACAAGGCCCAGCACTCCCAAGACAAGGCCCAGACCCCTCAGTACTCCCATGACAAGCCTGACACCCCCACAACAAGACCCAGATCCCCTCTGCACACCCACCACTAGCCCAGCACTCCCACAACAAGCCCAGCACCCCCAGTGCAAGACCTAGCTCTCCTCAGCACCCGCACCACAAGCCCAGCACCCCCAACACAACGCCCAGATCCCCTCAGCACCCCCACCACAAGGCCCTGATCCCCTCTGCACTCCCAAAACACATCCAGCACCTCGAAAACAAGCCCCATATTCCCTCAACACCCCCACAAGAAGGTCCGGATCCCCTCAGCACCCCCATGACAAGCTCAGATCCCCTCTGCACTTCCACAAGCCGAACACAACAAACACACAGCCCAGATCTCCTCTTCACTCCCAACACAAGGCCCAGTACTCCCAAGACAAGGCCCAGACCCCTCAGTACCCCCATGACAAGCCCGACACCCCCACAACAAGACCCAGATCCCCTCTGCACTCCCACAAGCCCAACACAACAAACACAATGCCCAGATTTCCTCTGCACCACGGAAAAAAGGCCCAGCACCTCGAAAACATGGCCAGATCCCCTCAGCACCCCCACTACAAGCCCAGCACCTCCAAAACAACGCCCCGATCCCCTCAGCAGCCCCACCACAAGCCCTGCACCCCCAACGCAACGCCCAGATCCCCTCAGCACCCCCACAACAAGGCCCAGATCCCCTCTGCACTCCCAAAGCACATCCAGCACCTCCAAAACATGCCCCATATCCCCTCAGTACCCCCAACACAATGCCCCGATCCCCTCAGCAACCCCAAAACAAGGCCCAGATCCCCTCAGCAAACCCATTACAAGACCAACTCCCCCGAAACAAGGCCCACATCCCCTCAGCACCCCCAACACAAGGCCCAGCACTCCCCAGACAAGCCCTCAGTACCCCTACGACAAGCCCAGCACCTCCACCACAATGCCCAGATCCCATCAGCACGTCCACCACAAGCCCAGCGCACCCAACACAAGCCCCAGATCCCCTCAGCATCCTCCATCACAAGCCCAGCACCCCAAAAACAAGCCCCAGATCCCCTCAGCACTCCCACACGCCCCACACAACAAACACACGGCCCAGATCCCCTCCACACCCCCAACACAACGCCCTGATCCCATCTGCACTCCCAAAACAAGGCCCAGCACCCCCAGTGCAAGACCTAGCTCTCCTCAGCACCCCCACCACAAGCCCAGCACCCCCAACACAACGCCCAGATCCCCTCAGCACCCCCACCACAAGGCCCTGATCCCCTCTGCACTCCCAAAACACATCCAGCACCTCGAAAACAAGCCCCTGATCCCCTCAGTACCCCCAATACAAGGCCCCAATCTCCTCAGCACCCCCAACACAAAGCCCAGATCCCCTCAGCACCCCCACTACAAGCCCCGCACCTCCAAAACAACGCCCCGATCACCTAAGCAGCCACACCACAAGCCCTGCACCCCCAACGCAATGCCCAGATCCCCTCAGCACCCCTACCACAAGTCCAGCACCCCCAACACAATGCCCAGATTTCCTCTGCCCCACGGAAAAAAGGCCCAGTACCTCGAAAACAAAGTCCAGATCCCCACAGCACCCCTACCACAAGCCCAGCACCCCCAACACAATGCCCCAGATCCCCTCAGCAACCCCAAAACAAGGCCCAGATCCCCTCAGCAAACCCCTTACAAGACCAGCTCCCCCAACACAAGGCCCACATCCCCTCAGCACCCCCAAAACAAGGCCCAGCAACTCCAACACAACACCCAGCTCCCCTCTGCACTTCCACAAAAAGCCCAGCAGCCTGCATGACAAGCCCAGCACCTCAAAACAAGCCCCATATTCCCTCAGCACCCCCACAAGAAGGTCCAGATCCCCTCAGCACCCCCACCACAAGCCCAGCACCCCCAACACAACGCCCAGATCCCCTTCAGTACCCTCATGACAAGACCAGCACCCCCAACACAACACTCATCTCCAGTGAGCAGCCCGAAAACAAGCCTAGCACCCCCAACACAACACCCAGATCCCCCGACACAAGGCCCAGCACCTCCAACACAATGCCCAGCTCCCCTCTGCACCCCCAAAACAAGTCTAGCACCCTGCAGGACAAGCCCAGCACCTCGAAAACAAGTCCAGATCCCCTCAGCACCCCCACCACAAGCCCAGCACCCCCAAAACAAGCCAATGATCCCCTCAGCACTCCCACAAGCCCAACACAACAAACACACGGCCCAGATCTCCTCTGCACCGCCAACACAAGGCCCAGCACTCCCAAGACAAGGCCCAGACCCCTCAGTACCCCCATGACAAGCCCGACACCCCCACAACAAGACCCAGATCCCCTCTGCACACCCACCACTAGCCCAGCACTCCCACAACAAGCCCAGCACCCCCAACACAACGCCCAGATCCCCTCAGCATCCCCACCACAAGGCCCTGATCCCCTCAGCCCCCCGACCACAAACCCAGCACCCCCAACACAATGCCCAGATTTCCTCTGCACCATGGAAAAAAGGCCCAGCACCTCAAAAACAAAGCCCAGATCCCGTCAGCACCCCTACGACAAGCCCAGCACCCCCAATACAATGCCCCAGATCCCCTCAGCAACCCCAAAACAAGGCCCACATCCCCTCAGCAAACCCCTTACAAGACCAGCTCCCCCGAAACAAGGCCCACATCCCCTCAGCACCCCCAAAACAAGGCCCAACAACTTCAACACAACGCCCAGCTCCCCTCTGCACTTCCACAAAAAGCCCAGCAGCCTGCATGACAAGCCCAGCACCTCGAAAACAAGCCCCATATTCCCTCAGCACTCCCACAAGAAGGTCCAGATCCCCTGCAAAACAAGCCCAGCACCTCGAAAACAAGCCCCATATTCCCTCAGCACCCCCACAACAAAGCCCAGAGCCCCTCTGCACCCCCAAAACAAGGCCAGCACCCCCAAAACAAGGACAGCACGTCGAAAACAAGCCCCAGATCCCCTCAGGACCCCCACAACAAGGCCCAGATCCCGTCAGCACCACCGACACATAGCCCAGATCCCCTAGGCACTCCCACACGCCCAACACACCAAAAACACAGCCTAAATCACCTCAGCATCCCCACCACAAGCCCAGCACTCCAAAAACAACGCGCAGCACCCCCAACACAACGCTCGGATACCCTCAGCACCCCCACAACAAGCCCAACACCCCCAACACAACGCCCAGATCCCGTTCAGTACCCTCATGACAAGACTAGCACCCCCAACACAACACCCAGCTCCACTGAGCAGCCCGAAAACAAGCCTAGCACCCCCAACACAACACCCAGATCCCCCAAAACTAGGCCCAGCACCTCCAACACAATGCCCAGCTCCCCTCTGCACCCCCAAAACAAGCCCAGCACCCGCAACACAAGCCCAACACCTCAAAAACAAGCCCAGATCCCTTCTGCTCTCCCACAAGCTCAACACAACAAACACACAGCCCAGATCCCCTCTGCACACCCATAACAGGCCCAACACCTCCAATACAAGCCCCAGATCCCCTCCGCACTGGCACAACACGCCCAGCACCCCCAACACAACGCCCCGATCCCCTCAGCAACCCCAAAACAAGGCCCAGATCCCCTCTGCAAACCCATTACAAGACCAGCTCCCCCGACACAAGGCCCACATCCCATCAGTAGCCCGACCACAAGCCCAGCACCCCCAACACAACACCAGGATCCCCTCTGCACACCCACCACTAGCCCAGCACTCCCGCAACAAGCCCAGCACCCCCAGTGCAAGACCTAGCTCCCCTCAGCACTCCCACCACAAGCCCAGCACCCCCAACACAACGCCCAGATCCCTCCCCTCAGCACTCCCACCACAAGGCCCTGATCCCCTCTGCACTCCCAAAACACATCCAGCACCTCGAAAACAAGCCCCTGATCCCCTCAGTACCCGCAATACAAGGCCCCGATCTCCTCAGCACCCCCACCACAACGCCCAGATCCCCTCAGCACCCCTACCACAAGCCCAGCACCCCCAACACAATGCCCCGATCCCCTCTGCAACCCCACAACAAGGCCCAGATCCCCTCAGCACCCCCAAAACAAGGCCCAGCAACTCCAACACCACGCCCAGCTCCCCTCTGCACTTCCACAAAAAGCCCAGCAGCCTGCATGACAAGCCCAGCACCATGAAAACAAGCCCCATATTCCCTCAGCACCCCCACAAGAAGGTCCGGATCCCCTCAGCACCCCCATAACAAGCCTAGATCCCCTCTACACTCCCACAAGCCCAACACAACAAACACACAGCCCAGATCCCCTCTGCACCCCCATAAGAAGCCCAGCATCTCCACCACAATGTCCAGATCCCGTCAGCACGTCCACGACAAGCCCAGCGCACCCCTAACACAAGCCCCAGATCCCCTCCGCACTCGCACAACACGCCCAGCACCCCCAACACAAGGACCAGATCCCCTCAGCACCACTATGACAAGTCCAGCAGCCACAACACAAGGCCCAGATCCCCTCACCACCCCGAACACAATGCCCAGCACCCCCACCACAACGCCCAGATCCCCTCTGCACCCCCACCACAAGCCCAGCACCTCCACCACAAGGCCAGCACCCCCACCACAACGCCCAGCTCCACTGAGCAGCCCGAAAACAAGCCCCGCACCCCCAACACAACACCCAAATCCCCCAAAACAAGGCCCAGCACCTCCAACACAATGCCCAGCTCCCCTCTGCACCCCCAAAAAAAGGCTAGCACCCTGCATGACAAGCCCAGCACCTCGAAAACAAGCCGAGATCCCCTCAGCACCCCCACCACAAGCCCAGCGCACCCAACACAAGCCCCAGATCCCCTCCGCACTCGCACAACACGCCCAGCACCCCCAACACAAGGCCCTGATCCCCTCAGCACCCTGCATCACAAGCCCAGCACCCCAAAAACAAGCCCCAGTTCCCCTCAGCACTCCCACACGCCCCACACAACAAACACACGGCCCAGATCCCCTCCGCACCCCCAAAACAAGGCCCTGATCTCATCTGCACTCCCAAAACAAGGCCCAGCACTCCCACAACAAGCCCAGCACCCTCAGTGCAAGACCTAGCTCTCCTCAGCACCCCCACCACAAGCCCAGCACCCCCAACACAACGCCCAGATCCCCTCAGCACCCCCACCACAAGGCCCTGATCCCCTCTGCACTCCCAAAACACATCCAGCACCTCGAAAACAAGCCCCTGATCCCCTCAGTACCCGCAATACAAGGCCCCGATCTCCTCAGCACCCCCAACACAAAGCCCAGATCCCCTCTGCACCCCCACCATAAGCCCAGCACCCCCAACACAATGCCCAGATTTCCTCTGCACCACGGAAAAAAGGCCCAGTACCTCGAAAAGAAGCCCAGATCCCCTCAGCACCCCCACTACAAGCCCCGCACCTCCAAAACAACGCCCCGATCACCTCAGCACGCCCACCACAAGCCCTGCACCCCCAACGCAATGCCCAGATCCCCTCAACACCCCTACCACAAGTCCAGCACCCCCAACACAATGCCCAGATCTCCTCAGCAACCCCAAAACAGGGCCTAGATCCCCTCAGCAAACCCGTTACAAGACCAGCTCCCCCAACACAAGGCCCACATCCCCTCAGCACTCCCAAAACAACGCCCAGCAACTCCAACACAACGCCCAGCTCCCCTCTGCACTTCCACAAAAAGCCCAGCAGCCTGCATGACAAGCCCAGCACCATGAAAACAAGCCCCATATTCCCTCAGCACCCCCACAAGAAGGTCCGGATCCCCTCAGCACCCCCATGACAAGCCCAGATCCCCTCTGCACTCCCACAAGCCCAACACAACAAACACACAGCCCAGATCCCCTCTGCACCCCCATAAGAAGCCCAGCATCTCCACCACAATGTCCAGATCCCGTCAGCACGTCCACGACAAGCCCAGCGCACCCCTAACACAAGCCCCAGATCCCCTCCGCACTCGCACAACACGCCCAGCACCCCCAACACAAGGACCAGATCCCCTCAGCACCACTATGACAAGTCCAGCAGCCACAACACAAGGCCCAGATCCCCTCACCACCCCGAACACAATGCCCAGCACCCCCACCACAACGCCCAGATCCCCTCTGCACCCCCACCACAAGCCCAGCACCTCCACCACAAGGCCAGCACCCCCACCACAACGCCCAGATCCCCTCAGCACCCCCACCACAAGTCCAGCACCCCAAAAACAATGCCCCGATCCCATTCAGTACCCTCATGACAAGCCCAGCACCCCCAACACAACACCCAGCTCCACTGAGCAGCCCGAAAACAAGCCCCGCACCCCCAACACAACACCCAAATCCCCCAAAACAAGGCCCAGCACCTCCAACACAATGCCCAGCTCCCCTCTGCACCCCCAAAAAAAGGCTAGCACCCTGCATGACAAGCCCAGCACCTCGAAAACAAGCCGAGATCCCCTCAGCACCCCCACCACAAGCCCAGCGCACCCAACACAAGCCCCAGATCCCCTCCGCACTCGCACAACACGCCCAGCACCCCCAACACAAGGCCCTGATCCCCTCAGCACCCTGCATCACAAGCCCAGCACCCCAAAAACAAGCCCCAGTTCCCCTCAGCACTCCCACACGCCCCACACAACAAACACACGGCCCAGATCCCCTCCGCACCCCCAAAACAAGGCCCTGATCTCATCTGCACTCCCAAAACAAGGCCCAGCACTCCCACAACAAGCCCAGCACCCTCAGTGCAAGACCTAGCTCTCCTCAGCACCCCCACCACAAGCCCAGCACCCCCAACACAACGCCCAGATCCCCTCAGCACCCCCACCACAAGGCCCTGATCCCCTCTGCACTCCCAAAACACATCCAGCACCTCGAAAACAAGCCCCTGATCCCCTCAGTACCCGCAATACAAGGCCCCGATCTCCTCAGCACCCCCAACACAAAGCCCAGATCCCCTCTGCACCCCCACCATAAGCCCAGCACCCCCAACACAATGCCCAGATTTCCTCTGCACCACGGAAAAAAGGCCCAGTACCTCGAAAAGAAGCCCAGATCCCCTCAGCACCCCCACTACAAGCCCCGCACCTCCAAAACAACGCCCCGATCACCTCAGCACGCCCACCACAAGCCCTGCACCCCCAACGCAATGCCCAGATCCCCTCAACACCCCTACCACAAGTCCAGCACCCCCAACACAATGCCCAGATCTCCTCAGCAACCCCAAAACAGGGCCTAGATCCCCTCAGCAAACCCGTTACAAGACCAGCTCCCCCAACACAAGGCCCACATCCCCTCAGCACTCCCAAAACAACGCCCAGCAACTCCAACACAACGCCCAGCTCCCCTCTGCACTTCCACAAAAAGCCCAGCAGCCTGCATGACAAGCCCAGCACCATGAAAACAAGCCCCATATTCCCTCAGCACCCCCACAAGAAGGTCCGGATCCCCTCAGCACCCCCATGACAAGCCCAGATCCCCTCTGCACTCCCACAAGCCCAACACAACAAACACACAGCCCAGATCCCCTCTGCACCCCCATAACAAGCCCAGCACCCCCAACACAATGCCCCGATCCCCTCAGAAACCCCAAAACAAGGCCCAGATCCCCTCAGCAAACCCATTACAAGACCAGCTCCCCCGAAACAAGGCCCACATCCCCTCAGCACCCCGAAGACAAGGCCCAGCACTCCCCAGACAAGGCCCAGACCCCTCAGTACCCCTACGACAAGCCCAGCACCTCCACCACAATGCCCAGATCCCGTCAGCACGTCCACCACAAGCCCAGCGCACCCAACACAAGGCCCAGATCCCCTCAGCATCCTCCATCACAAGCCCAGCACCCCAAAAACAAGCCCCAGATCCCCTCAGCACTCCCACACGCCCCACACAACAAACACACGGCCCAGATCCCCTCCGCACCCCCAAAACAAGGCCCTGATCCCATCTGCACTCCCACAACAAGCCCAGCACCCCCAGTGCAAGACCTAGCTCTCCTCAGCACCCTCACCACAAGCCCAGCACCCCCAACACAACGCCCAGATCCCCTCAGCACCCCCACCACAAGGCCCTGATCCCCTCTGCACTCCCAAAACACATCCAGCACCTCGAAAACAAGCCCCTGATCCCCTCAGTACCCCCAATACAAGGCCCCGTTCTCCTCAGCACCCCCACCACAACGCCCAGATCTCCTCTGCACCATGGAAAAAAAGGCCCAGCACCTCGAAAACATGGCCAGATCTCCTCTGCACCCCCACTACAAGCCCCGCACCTCCAAAACAATGCCCCGATCACCTCAGCAGCCGCACCACAAGCCCTGAACCCCCAACGCAATGCCCAGATTCCCTCAGCACCCCTACCACAAGTCCAGCACCCCCAACACAATGCCCCAGATCCCCTCAGCAACCCCAAAACAAGGCCCACATCCCCTCAGCAAACCCCTTACAAGAAGACCTCCCCCGACACAAGGCCCACATCCCCTCAGCACCCCCAAAACAAGGCCCAGCAACTCCAACACAACGCCCAGCTCCCCTCTGCACTTCCACAAAAAGCCCAGCAGCCTGCATGACAAGCCCAGCACCTCAAAACAAGCCCCATATTCCCTCAGCACCTCAAAAACAATGCCCAGATCCCCTCAGCACCCCCACAACAAAGCCCAGCACCCCAAACACAACGCCCAGATCCCCTCAGCACCCCCACCACAAGCCCAGCACCCCCAACACAACACTCATCTCCAGTGAGCAGCCCGAAAACAAGCCTAGCACCCCCAACACAACACCCAGATCCCCCGACACAAGGCCCAGCACCTCCAACACAATGCCCAGCTCCCCTCTGCACCCCCAAAACAAGGCTAGCACCCTGCATGACAAGCCCAGCACCTCGAAAACAAGCCCAGATCCCCTCAGCACCCCCACCACAAGCCCAGCACCCCCAAAACAAGCCAATGATCCCCTCAGCACTCCCACAAGCCCAACACAACAAACACACGGCCCAGATCTCCTCTGCACCGCCAACACAAGGCCCAGCACTCCCAAGACAAGGCCCAGACCCCTCAGTACTCCCATGACAAGCCTGACACCCCCACAACAAGACCCAGATCCCCTCTGCACACCCACCACTAGCCCAGCACTCCCACAACAAGCCCAGCACCCCCAGTGCAAGACCTAGCTCTCCTCAGCACCCGCACCACAAGCCCAGCACCCCCAACACAACGCCCAGATCCCCTCAGCACCCCCACCACAAGGCCCTGATCCCCTCTGCACTCCCAAAACACATCCAGCACCTCGAAAACAAGCCCCATATTCCCTCAACACCCCCACAAGAAGGTCCGGATCCCCTCAGCACCCCCATGACAAGCTCAGATCCCCTCTGCACTTCCACAAGCCGAACACAACAAACACACAGCCCAGATCTCCTCTTCACTCCCAACACAAGGCCCAGTACTCCCAAGACAAGGCCCAGACCCCTCAGTACCCCCATGACAAGCCCGACACCCCCACAACAAGACCCAGATCCCCTCTGCACTCCCACAAGCCCAACACAACAAACACAATGCCCAGATTTCCTCTGCACCACGGAAAAAAGGCCCAGCACCTCGAAAACATGGCCAGATCCCCTCAGCACCCCCACTACAAGCCCAGCACCTCCAAAACAACGCCCCGATCCCCTCAGCAGCCCCACCACAAGCCCTGCACCCCCAACGCAACGCCCAGATCCCCTCAGCACCCCCACAACAAGGCCCAGATCCCCTCTGCACTCCCAAAGCACATCCAGCACCTCCAAAACATGCCCCATATCCCCTCAGTACCCCCAACACAATGCCCCGATCCCCTCAGCAACCCCAAAACAAGGCCCAGATCCCCTCAGCAAACCCATTACAAGACCAACTCCCCCGAAACAAGGCCCACATCCCCTCAGCACCCCCAACACAAGGCCCAGCACTCCCCAGACAAGCCCTCAGTACCCCTACGACAAGCCCAGCACCTCCACCACAATGCCCAGATCCCATCAGCACGTCCACCACAAGCCCAGCGCACCCAACACAAGCCCCAGATCCCCTCAGCATCCTCCATCACAAGCCCAGCACCCCAAAAACAAGCCCCAGATCCCCTCAGCACTCCCACACGCCCCACACAACAAACACACGGCCCAGATCCCCTCCACACCCCCAACACAACGCCCTGATCCCATCTGCACTCCCAAAACAAGGCCCAGCACCCCCAGTGCAAGACCTAGCTCTCCTCAGCACCCCCACCACAAGCCCAGCACCCCCAACACAACGCCCAGATCCCCTCAGCACCCCCACCACAAGGCCCTGATCCCCTCTGCACTCCCAAAACACATCCAGCACCTCGAAAACAAGCCCCTGATCCCCTCAGTACCCCCAATACAAGGCCCCAATCTCCTCAGCACCCCCAACACAAAGCCCAGATCCCCTCAGCACCCCCACTACAAGCCCCGCACCTCCAAAACAACGCCCCGATCACCTAAGCAGCCACACCACAAGCCCTGCACCCCCAACGCAATGCCCAGATCCCCTCAGCACCCCTACCACAAGTCCAGCACCCCCAACACAATGCCCAGATTTCCTCTGCCCCACGGAAAAAAGGCCCAGTACCTCGAAAACAAAGTCCAGATCCCCACAGCACCCCTACCACAAGCCCAGCACCCCCAACACAATGCCCCAGATCCCCTCAGCAACCCCAAAACAAGGCCCAGATCCCCTCAGCAAACCCCTTACAAGACCAGCTCCCCCAACACAAGGCCCACATCCCCTCAGCACCCCCAAAACAAGGCCCAGCAACTCCAACACAACACCCAGCTCCCCTCTGCACTTCCACAAAAAGCCCAGCAGCCTGCATGACAAGCCCAGCACCTCAAAACAAGCCCCATATTCCCTCAGCACCCCCACAAGAAGGTCCAGATCCCCTCAGCACCCCCACCACAAGCCCAGCACCCCCAACACAACGCCCAGATCCCCTTCAGTACCCTCATGACAAGACCAGCACCCCCAACACAACACTCATCTCCAGTGAGCAGCCCGAAAACAAGCCTAGCACCCCCAACACAACACCCAGATCCCCCGACACAAGGCCCAGCACCTCCAACACAATGCCCAGCTCCCCTCTGCACCCCCAAAACAAGTCTAGCACCCTGCAGGACAAGCCCAGCACCTCGAAAACAAGTCCAGATCCCCTCAGCACCCCCACCACAAGCCCAGCACCCCCAAAACAAGCCAATGATCCCCTCAGCACTCCCACAAGCCCAACACAACAAACACACGGCCCAGATCTCCTCTGCACCGCCAACACAAGGCCCAGCACTCCCAAGACAAGGCCCAGACCCCTCAGTACCCCCATGACAAGCCCGACACCCCCACAACAAGACCCAGATCCCCTCTGCACACCCACCACTAGCCCAGCACTCCCACAACAAGCCCAGCACCCCCAACACAACGCCCAGATCCCCTCAGCATCCCCACCACAAGGCCCTGATCCCCTCAGCCCCCCGACCACAAACCCAGCACCCCCAACACAATGCCCAGATTTCCTCTGCACCATGGAAAAAAGGCCCAGCACCTCAAAAACAAAGCCCAGATCCCGTCAGCACCCCTACGACAAGCCCAGCACCCCCAATACAATGCCCCAGATCCCCTCAGCAACCCCAAAACAAGGCCCACATCCCCTCAGCAAACCCCTTACAAGACCAGCTCCCCCGAAACAAGGCCCACATCCCCTCAGCACCCCCAAAACAAGGCCCAACAACTTCAACACAACGCCCAGCTCCCCTCTGCACTTCCACAAAAAGCCCAGCAGCCTGCATGACAAGCCCAGCACCTCGAAAACAAGCCCCATATTCCCTCAGCACTCCCACAAGAAGGTCCAGATCCCCTCAGCACCCCCATGACAAGCCCAGATCCCCTCTGCACTCCCACAAGCCCAACACAACAAACACACAGCCCAGATCCCCTCTGCACACCCATAACAGGCCCAACACCTCCAGTACAAGCCCCAGATCCCCTCCGCACTCGCACAACACGCCCAGCACCCCTAACACAAGCCCAGATCCCCTCAGCACCACTATGACAAGTCCAGCACCCCCAACACAACGCCCAGATCCCCTCTGCACCACTAGGACAAGTCCAGCACCCCCAACACAACACCCAGCTCCACTGAGCAGCCCGAAAACAAGCCTAGCACCCCCAACACAACACCCAGATCCCCCAAAACTAGGCCCAGCACCTCCAACACAATGCCCAGCTCCCCTCTGCACCCCCAAAACAAGCCCAGCACCCGCAACACAAGCCCAACACCTCAAAAACAAGCCCAGATCCCTTCTGCTCTCCCACAAGCTCAACACAACAAACACACAGCCCAGATCCCCTCTGCACACCCATAACAGGCCCAACACCTCCAATACAAGCCCCAGATCCCCTCCGCACTGGCACAACACGCCCAGCACCCCCAACACAACGCCCCGATCCCCTCAGCAACCCCAAAACAAGGCCCAGATCCCCTCTGCAAACCCATTACAAGACCAGCTCCCCCGACACAAGGCCCACATCCCATCAGTAGCCCGACCACAAGCCCAGCACCCCCAACACAACACCAGGATCCCCTCTGCACACCCACCACTAGCCCAGCACTCCCGCAACAAGCCCAGCACCCCCAGTGCAAGACCTAGCTCCCCTCAGCACTCCCACCACAAGCCCAGCACCCCCAACACAACGCCCAGATCCCTCCCCTCAGCACTCCCACCACAAGGCCCTGATCCCCTCTGCACTCCCAAAACACATCCAGCACCTCGAAAACAAGCCCCTGATCCCCTCAGTACCCGCAATACAAGGCCCCGATCTCCTCAGCACCCCCACCACAACGCCCAGATCCCCTCAGCACCCCTACCACAAGCCCAGCACCCCCAACACAATGCCCCGATCCCCTCTGCAACCCCACAACAAGGCCCAGATCCCCTCAGCACCCCCAAAACAAGGCCCAGCAACTCCAACACCACGCCCAGCTCCCCTCTGCACTTCCACAAAAAGCCCAGCAGCCTGCATGACAAGCCCAGCACCATGAAAACAAGCCCCATATTCCCTCAGCACCCCCACAAGAAGGTCCGGATCCCCTCAGCACCCCCATAACAAGCCTAGATCCCCTCTACACTCCCACAAGCCCAACACAACAAACACACAGCCCAGATCCCCTCTGCACCCCCATAAGAAGCCCAGCATCTCCACCACAATGTCCAGATCCCGTCAGCACGTCCACGACAAGCCCAGCGCACCCCTAACACAAGCCCCAGATCCCCTCCGCACTCGCACAACACGCCCAGCACCCCCAACACAAGGACCAGATCCCCTCAGCACCACTATGACAAGTCCAGCAGCCACAACACAAGGCCCAGATCCCCTCACCACCCCGAACACAATGCCCAGCACCCCCACCACAACGCCCAGATCCCCTCTGCACCCCCACCACAAGCCCAGCACCTCCACCACAAGGCCAGCACCCCCACCACAACGCCCAGCTCCACTGAGCAGCCCGAAAACAAGCCCCGCACCCCCAACACAACACCCAAATCCCCCAAAACAAGGCCCAGCACCTCCAACACAATGCCCAGCTCCCCTCTGCACCCCCAAAAAAAGGCTAGCACCCTGCATGACAAGCCCAGCACCTCGAAAACAAGCCGAGATCCCCTCAGCACCCCCACCACAAGCCCAGCGCACCCAACACAAGCCCCAGATCCCCTCCGCACTCGCACAACACGCCCAGCACCCCCAACACAAGGCCCTGATCCCCTCAGCACCCTGCATCACAAGCCCAGCACCCCAAAAACAAGCCCCAGTTCCCCTCAGCACTCCCACACGCCCCACACAACAAACACACGGCCCAGATCCCCTCCGCACCCCCAAAACAAGGCCCTGATCTCATCTGCACTCCCAAAACAAGGCCCAGCACTCCCACAACAAGCCCAGCACCCTCAGTGCAAGACCTAGCTCTCCTCAGCACCCCCACCACAAGCCCAGCACCCCCAACACAACGCCCAGATCCCCTCAGCACCCCCACCACAAGGCCCTGATCCCCTCTGCACTCCCAAAACACATCCAGCACCTCGAAAACAAGCCCCTGATCCCCTCAGTACCCGCAATACAAGGCCCCGATCTCCTCAGCACCCCCAACACAAAGCCCAGATCCCCTCTGCACCCCCACCATAAGCCCAGCACCCCCAACACAATGCCCAGATTTCCTCTGCACCACGGAAAAAAGGCCCAGTACCTCGAAAAGAAGCCCAGATCCCCTCAGCACCCCCACTACAAGCCCCGCACCTCCAAAACAACGCCCCGATCACCTCAGCACGCCCACCACAAGCCCTGCACCCCCAACGCAATGCCCAGATCCCCTCAACACCCCTACCACAAGTCCAGCACCCCCAACACAATGCCCAGATCTCCTCAGCAACCCCAAAACAGGGCCTAGATCCCCTCAGCAAACCCGTTACAAGACCAGCTCCCCCAACACAAGGCCCACATCCCCTCAGCACTCCCAAAACAACGCCCAGCAACTCCAACACAACGCCCAGCTCCCCTCTGCACTTCCACAAAAAGCCCAGCAGCCTGCATGACAAGCCCAGCACCATGAAAACAAGCCCCATATTCCCTCAGCACCCCCACAAGAAGGTCCGGATCCCCTCAGCACCCCCATGACAAGCCCAGATCCCCTCTGCACTCCCACAAGCCCAACACAACAAACACACAGCCCAGATCCCCTCTGCACCCCCATAAGAAGCCCAGCATCTCCACCACAATGTCCAGATCCCGTCAGCACGTCCACGACAAGCCCAGCGCACCCCTAACACAAGCCCCAGATCCCCTCCGCACTCGCACAACACGCCCAGCACCCCCAACACAAGGACCAGATCCCCTCAGCACCACTATGACAAGTCCAGCAGCCACAACACAAGGCCCAGATCCCCTCACCACCCCGAACACAATGCCCAGCACCCCCACCACAACGCCCAGATCCCCTCTGCACCCCCACCACAAGCCCAGCACCTCCACCACAAGGCCAGCACCCCCACCACAACGCCCAGATCCCCTCAGCACCCCCACCACAAGTCCAGCACCCCAAAAACAATGCCCCGATCCCATTCAGTACCCTCATGACAAGCCCAGCACCCCCAACACAACACCCAGCTCCACTGAGCAGCCCGAAAACAAGCCCCGCACCCCCAACACAACACCCAAATCCCCCAAAACAAGGCCCAGCACCTCCAACACAATGCCCAGCTCCCCTCTGCACCCCCAAAAAAAGGCTAGCACCCTGCATGACAAGCCCAGCACCTCGAAAACAAGCCGAGATCCCCTCAGCACCCCCACCACAAGCCCAGCGCACCCAACACAAGCCCCAGATCCCCTCCGCACTCGCACAACACGCCCAGCACCCCCAACACAAGGCCCTGATCCCCTCAGCACCCTGCATCACAAGCCCAGCACCCCAAAAACAAGCCCCAGTTCCCCTCAGCACTCCCACACGCCCCACACAACAAACACACGGCCCAGATCCCCTCCGCACCCCCAAAACAAGGCCCTGATCTCATCTGCACTCCCAAAACAAGGCCCAGCACTCCCACAACAAGCCCAGCACCCTCAGTGCAAGACCTAGCTCTCCTCAGCACCCCCACCACAAGCCCAGCACCCCCAACACAACGCCCAGATCCCCTCAGCACCCCCACCACAAGGCCCTGATCCCCTCTGCACTCCCAAAACACATCCAGCACCTCGAAAACAAGCCCCTGATCCCCTCAGTACCCGCAATACAAGGCCCCGATCTCCTCAGCACCCCCAACACAAAGCCCAGATCCCCTCTGCACCCCCACCATAAGCCCAGCACCCCCAACACAATGCCCAGATTTCCTCTGCACCACGGAAAAAAGGCCCAGTACCTCGAAAAGAAGCCCAGATCCCCTCAGCACCCCCACTACAAGCCCCGCACCTCCAAAACAACGCCCCGATCACCTCAGCACGCCCACCACAAGCCCTGCACCCCCAACGCAATGCCCAGATCCCCTCAACACCCCTACCACAAGTCCAGCACCCCCAACACAATGCCCAGATCTCCTCAGCAACCCCAAAACAGGGCCTAGATCCCCTCAGCAAACCCGTTACAAGACCAGCTCCCCCAACACAAGGCCCACATCCCCTCAGCACTCCCAAAACAACGCCCAGCAACTCCAACACAACGCCCAGCTCCCCTCTGCACTTCCACAAAAAGCCCAGCAGCCTGCATGACAAGCCCAGCACCATGAAAACAAGCCCCATATTCCCTCAGCACCCCCACAAGAAGGTCCGGATCCCCTCAGCACCCCCATGACAAGCCCAGATCCCCTCTGCACTCCCACAAGCCCAACACAACAAACACACAGCCCAGATCCCCTCTGCACCCCCATAACAAGCCCAGCACCCCCAACACAATGCCCCGATCCCCTCAGAAACCCCAAAACAAGGCCCAGATCCCCTCAGCAAACCCATTACAAGACCAGCTCCCCCGAAACAAGGCCCACATCCCCTCAGCACCCCGAAGACAAGGCCCAGCACTCCCCAGACAAGGCCCAGACCCCTCAGTACCCCTACGACAAGCCCAGCACCTCCACCACAATGCCCAGATCCCGTCAGCACGTCCACCACAAGCCCAGCGCACCCAACACAAGGCCCAGATCCCCTCAGCATCCTCCATCACAAGCCCAGCACCCCAAAAACAAGCCCCAGATCCCCTCAGCACTCCCACACGCCCCACACAACAAACACACGGCCCAGATCCCCTCCGCACCCCCAAAACAAGGCCCTGATCCCATCTGCACTCCCACAACAAGCCCAGCACCCCCAGTGCAAGACCTAGCTCTCCTCAGCACCCTCACCACAAGCCCAGCACCCCCAACACAACGCCCAGATCCCCTCAGCACCCCCAACACAAGGCCCTGATCCCCTCTGCACTCCCAAAACACATCCAGCACCTCGAAAACAAGCCCCTGATCCCCTCAGTACCCCCAATACAAGGCCCCGATCTCCTCAGCACCCCCAACACAAAGCCCAGATCCCCTCAGCACCCCCACTACAAGCCCCGCACCTCCAAAACAACGCCCCGATCACCTCAGCAGCCGCACCACAAGCCCTGCACCCCCAACGCAATGCCCAGATCCCCTCAGCACCCCTACCACAAGTCCAGCACCCCCAACACAATGCCCCAGATCCCCTCAGCAACCCCAAAACAAGGCCCACATCCCCTCAGCAAACCCCTTACAAGAAGACCTCCCCCGACACAAGGCCCACATCCCCTCAGCACCCCCAAAACAAGGCCCAGCAACTCCAACACAACGCCCAGCTCCCCTCTGCACTTCCACAAAAAGCCCAGCAGCCTGCATGACAAGCCCAGCACCTCAAAACAAGCCCCATATTCCCTCAGCACCTCAAAAACAATGCCCAGATCCCCTCAGCACCCCCACAACAAAGCCCAGCACCCCAAACACAACGCCCAGATCCCCTCAGCACCCCCACCACAAGCCCAGCACCCCCAACACAACACTCATCTCCAGTGAGCAGCCCGAAAACAAGCCTAGCACCCCCAACACAACACCCAGATCCCCCGACACAAGGCCCAGCACCTCCAACACAATGCCCAGCTCCCCTCTGCACCCCCAAAACAAGGCTAGCACCCTGCATGACAAGCCCAGCACCTCGAAAACAAGCCCAGATCCCCTCAGCACCCCCACCACAAGCCCAGCACCCCCAAAACAAGCCAATGATCCCCTCAGCACTCCCACAAGCCCAACACAACAAACACACGGCCCAGATCTCCTCTGCACCGCCAACACAAGGCCCAGCACTCCCAAGACAAGGCCCAGACCCCTCAGTACTCCCATGACAAGCCTGACACCCCCACAACAAGACCCAGATCCCCTCTGCACACCCACCACTAGCCCAGCACTCCCACAACAAGCCCAGCACCCCCAGTGCAAGACCTAGCTCTCCTCAGCACCCGCACCACAAGCCCAGCACCCCCAACACAACGCCCAGATCCCCTCAGCACCCCCACCACAAGGCCCTGATCCCCTCTGCACTCCCAAAACACATCCAGCACCTCGAAAACAAGCCCCATATTCCCTCAACACCCCCACAAGAAGGTCCGGATCCCCTCAGCACCCCCATGACAAGCTCAGATCCCCTCTGCACTTCCACAAGCCGAACACAACAAACACACAGCCCAGATCTCCTCTTCACTCCCAACACAAGGCCCAGTACTCCCAAGACAAGGCCCAGACCCCTCAGTACCCCCATGACAAGCCCGACACCCCCACAACAAGACCCAGATCCCCTCTGCACTCCCACAAGCCCAACACAACAAACACAATGCCCAGATTTCCTCTGCACCACGGAAAAAAGGCCCAGCACCTCGAAAACATGGCCAGATCCCCTCAGCACCCCCACTACAAGCCCAGCACCTCCAAAACAACGCCCCGATCCCCTCAGCAGCCCCACCACAAGCCCTGCACCCCCAACGCAACGCCCAGATCCCCTCAGCACCCCCACAACAAGGCCCAGATCCCCTCTGCACTCCCAAAGCACATCCAGCACCTCCAAAACATGCCCCATATCCCCTCAGTACCCCCAACACAATGCCCCGATCCCCTCAGCAACCCCAAAACAAGGCCCAGATCCCCTCAGCAAACCCATTACAAGACCAACTCCCCCGAAACAAGGCCCACATCCCCTCAGCACCCCCAACACAAGGCCCAGCACTCCCCAGACAAGCCCTCAGTACCCCTACGACAAGCCCAGCACCTCCACCACAATGCCCAGATCCCATCAGCACGTCCACCACAAGCCCAGCGCACCCAACACAAGCCCCAGATCCCCTCAGCATCCTCCATCACAAGCCCAGCACCCCAAAAACAAGCCCCAGATCCCCTCAGCACTCCCACACGCCCCACACAACAAACACACGGCCCAGATCCCCTCCACACCCCCAACACAACGCCCTGATCCCATCTGCACTCCCAAAACAAGGCCCAGCACCCCCAGTGCAAGACCTAGCTCTCCTCAGCACCCCCACCACAAGCCCAGCACCCCCAACACAACGCCCAGATCCCCTCAGCACCCCCACCACAAGGCCCTGATCCCCTCTGCACTCCCAAAACACATCCAGCACCTCGAAAACAAGCCCCTGATCCCCTCAGTACCCCCAATACAAGGCCCCAATCTCCTCAGCACCCCCAACACAAAGCCCAGATCCCCTCAGCACCCCCACTACAAGCCCCGCACCTCCAAAACAACGCCCCGATCACCTAAGCAGCCACACCACAAGCCCTGCACCCCCAACGCAATGCCCAGATCCCCTCAGCACCCCTACCACAAGTCCAGCACCCCCAACACAATGCCCAGATTTCCTCTGCCCCACGGAAAAAAGGCCCAGTACCTCGAAAACAAAGTCCAGATCCCCACAGCACCCCTACCACAAGCCCAGCACCCCCAACACAATGCCCCAGATCCCCTCAGCAACCCCAAAACAAGGCCCAGATCCCCTCAGCAAACCCCTTACAAGACCAGCTCCCCCAACACAAGGCCCACATCCCCTCAGCACCCCCAAAACAAGGCCCAGCAACTCCAACACAACACCCAGCTCCCCTCTGCACTTCCACAAAAAGCCCAGCAGCCTGCATGACAAGCCCAGCACCTCAAAACAAGCCCCATATTCCCTCAGCACCCCCACAAGAAGGTCCAGATCCCCTCAGCACCCCCACCACAAGCCCAGCACCCCCAACACAACGCCCAGATCCCCTTCAGTACCCTCATGACAAGACCAGCACCCCCAACACAACACTCATCTCCAGTGAGCAGCCCGAAAACAAGCCTAGCACCCCCAACACAACACCCAGATCCCCCGACACAAGGCCCAGCACCTCCAACACAATGCCCAGCTCCCCTCTGCACCCCCAAAACAAGTCTAGCACCCTGCAGGACAAGCCCAGCACCTCGAAAACAAGTCCAGATCCCCTCAGCACCCCCACCACAAGCCCAGCACCCCCAAAACAAGCCAATGATCCCCTCAGCACTCCCACAAGCCCAACACAACAAACACACGGCCCAGATCTCCTCTGCACCGCCAACACAAGGCCCAGCACTCCCAAGACAAGGCCCAGACCCCTCAGTACCCCCATGACAAGCCCGACACCCCCACAACAAGACCCAGATCCCCTCTGCACACCCACCACTAGCCCAGCACTCCCACAACAAGCCCAGCACCCCCAACACAACGCCCAGATCCCCTCAGCATCCCCACCACAAGGCCCTGATCCCCTCAGCCCCCCGACCACAAACCCAGCACCCCCAACACAATGCCCAGATTTCCTCTGCACCATGGAAAAAAGGCCCAGCACCTCAAAAACAAAGCCCAGATCCCGTCAGCACCCCTACGACAAGCCCAGCACCCCCAATACAATGCCCCAGATCCCCTCAGCAACCCCAAAACAAGGCCCACATCCCCTCAGCAAACCCCTTACAAGACCAGCTCCCCCGAAACAAGGCCCACATCCCCTCAGCACCCCCAAAACAAGGCCCAACAACTTCAACACAACGCCCAGCTCCCCTCTGCACTTCCACAAAAAGCCCAGCAGCCTGCATGACAAGCCCAGCACCTCGAAAACAAGCCCCATATTCCCTCAGCACTCCCACAAGAAGGTCCAGATCCCCTCAGCACCCCCATGACAAGCCCAGATCCCCTCTGCACTCCCACAAGCCCAACACAACAAACACACAGCCCAGATCCCCTCTGCACACCCATAACAGGCCCAACACCTCCAGTACAAGCCCCAGATCCCCTCCGCACTCGCACAACACGCCCAGCACCCCTAACACAAGCCCAGATCCCCTCAGCACCACTATGACAAGTCCAGCACCCCCAACACAACGCCCAGATCCCCTCTGCACCACTAGGACAAGTCCAGCACCCCCAACACAACACCCAGCTCCACTGAGCAGCCCGAAAACAAGCCTAGCACCCCCAACACAACACCCAGATCCCCCAAAACTAGGCCCAGCACCTCCAACACAATGCCCAGCTCCCCTCTGCACCCCCAAAACAAGCCCAGCACCCGCAACACAAGCCCAACACCTCAAAAACAAGCCCAGATCCCTTCTGCTCTCCCACAAGCTCAACACAACAAACACACAGCCCAGATCCCCTCTGCACACCCATAACAGGCCCAACACCTCCAATACAAGCCCCAGATCCCCTCCGCACTGGCACAACACGCCCAGCACCCCCAACACAACGCCCCGATCCCCTCAGCAACCCCAAAACAAGGCCCAGATCCCCTCTGCAAACCCATTACAAGACCAGCTCCCCCGACACAAGGCCCACATCCCATCAGTAGCCCGACCACAAGCCCAGCACCCCCAACACAACACCAGGATCCCCTCTGCACACCCACCACTAGCCCAGCACTCCCGCAACAAGCCCAGCACCCCCAATGCAAGACCTAGCTCCCCTCAGCACTCCCACCACAAGCCCAGCACCCCCAACACAACGCCCAGATCCCTCCCCTCAGCACTCCCACCACAAGGCCCTGATCCCCTCTGCACTCCCAAAACACATCCAGCACCTCGAAAACAAGCCCCTGATCCCCTCAGTACCCGCAATACAAGGCCCCGATCTCCTCAGCACCCCCACCACAACGCCCAGATCCCCTCAGCACCCCTACCACAAGCCCAGCACCCCCAACACAATGCCCCGATCCCCTCTGCAACCCCACAACAAGGCCCAGATCCCCTCAGCACCCCCAAAACAAGGCCCAGCAACTCCAACACCACGCCCAGCTCCCCTCTGCACTTCCACAAAAAGCCCAGCAGCCTGCATGACAAGCCCAGCACCATGAAAACAAGCCCCATATTCCCTCAGCACCCCCACAAGAAGGTCCGGATCCCCTCAGCACCCCCATAACAAGCCTAGATCCCCTCTACACTCCCACAAGCCCAACACAACAAACACACAGCCCAGATC
The DNA here is from genome assembly GCF_040807025.1 of Struthio camelus. Lineage (NCBI taxonomy): Eukaryota > Metazoa > Chordata > Aves > Struthioniformes > Struthionidae > Struthio > Struthio camelus. The sequence goes on from NC_090944.1 coordinate 4,615,824, forward strand.
CCCTCTGCACCCCCATAAGAAGCCCAGCATCTCCACCACAATGTCCAGATCCCGTCAGCACGTCCACGACAAGCCCAGCGCACCCCTAACACAAGCCCCAGATCCCCTCCGCACTCGCACAACACGCCCAGCACCCCCAACACAAGGACCAGATCCCCTCAGCACCACTATGACAAGTCCAGCAGCCACAACACAAGGCCCAGATCCCCTCACCACCCCGAACACAATGCCCAGCACCCCCACCACAACGCCCAGATCCCCTCTGCACCCCCACCACAAGCCCAGCACCTCCACCACAAGGCCAGCACCCCCACCACAACGCCCAGATCCCCTCAGCACCCCCACCACAAGTCCAGCACCCCAAAAACAATGCCCCGATCCCGTTCGGTACCCTCATGACAAGCCCAGCACCCCCAACACAACACCCAGCTCCACTGAGCAGCCCGAAAACAAGCCCCGCACCCCCAACACAACACCCAAATCCCCCAAAACAAGGCCCAGCACCTCCAACACAATGCCCAGCTCCCCTCTGCACCCCCAAAAAAAGGCTAGCACCCTGCATGACAAGCCCAGCACCTCGAAAACAAGCCGAGATCCCCTCAGCACCCCCACCACAAGCCCAGCGCACCCAACACAAGCCCCAGATCCCCTCCGCACTCGCACAACACGCCCAGCACCCCCAACACAAGGCCCTGATCCCCTCAGCACCCTGCATCACAAGCCCAGCACCCCAAAAACAAGCCCCAGTTCCCCTCAGCACTCCCACACGCCCCACACAACAAACACACGGCCCAGATCCCCTCCGCACCCCCAAAACAAGGCCCTGATCCCATCTGCACTCCCAAAACAAGGCCCAGCACTCCCACAACAAGCCCAGCACCCTCAGTGCAAGACCTAGCTCTCCTCAGCACCCCCACCACAAGCCCAGCACCCCCAACACAACGCCCAGATCCCCTCAGCACCCCCACCACAAGGCCCTGATCCCCTCTGCACTCCCAAAACACATCCAGCACCTCAAAAACAAGCCCCTGATCCCCTCAGTACCCGCAATACAAGGCCCCGATCTCCTCAGCACCCCCAACACAAAGCCCAGATCCCCTCTGCACCCCCACCACAAGCCCAGCACCCCCAACACAATGCCCAGATTTCCTCTGCACCACGGAAAAAAGGCCCAGTACCTCGAAAAGAAGCCCAGATCCCCTCAGCACCCCCACTACAAGCCCCGCACCTCCAAAACAACGCCCCGATCACCTCAGCACGCCCACCACAAGCCCTGCACCCCCAACGCAATGCCCAGATCCCCTCAACACCCCTACCACAAGTCCAGCACCCCCAACACAATGCCCAGATCTCCTCAGCAACCCCAAAACAGGGCCTAGATCCCCTCAGCAAACCCGTTACAAGACCAGCTCCCCCAACACAAGGCCCACATCCCCTCAGCACTCCCAAAACAACGCCCAGCAACTCCAACACAACGCCCAGCTCCCCTCTGCACTTCCACAAAAAGCCCAGCAGCCTGCATGACAAGCCCAGCACCCCCAACACAACGCCCAGATCCCCTTCAGTACCCTCATGACAAGACCAGCACCCCCAACACAACACTCATCTCCAGTGAGCAGCCCGAAAACAAGCCTAGCACCCCCAACACAACACCCAGATCCCCCGACACAAGGCCCAGCACCTCCAACACAATGCCCAGCTCCCCTCTGCACCCCCAAAACAAGTCTAGCACCCTGCAGGACAAGCCCAGCACCTCGAAAACAAGTCCAGATCCCCTCAGCACCCCCACCACAAGCCCAGCACCCCCAAAACAAGCCAATGATCCCCTCAGCACTCCCACAAGCCCAACACAACAAACACACGGCCCAGATCTCCTCTGCACCCCCAACACAAGGCCCAGCACTCCCAAGACAAGGCCCAGACCCCTCAGTACCCCCATGACAAGCCCGACACCCCCACAACAAGACCCAGATCCCCTCTGCACACCCACCACTAGCCCAGCACTCCCACAACAAGCCCAGCACCCCCAACACAACGCCCAGATCCCCTCAGCATCCCCACCACAAGGCCCTGATCCCCTCAGCCCCCCGACCACAAACCCAGCACCCCCAACACAATGCCCAGATTTCCTCTGCACCATGGAAAAAAGGCCCAGCACCTCAAAAACAAAGCCCAGATCCCGTCAGCACCCCTACGACAAGCCCAGCACCCCCAATACAATGCCCCAGATCCCCTCAGCAACCCCAAAACAAGGCCCACATCCCCTCAGCAAACCCCTTACAAGACCAGCTCCCCCGAAACAAGGCCCACATCCCCTCAGCACCCCCAAAACAAGGCCCAACAACTTCAACACAACGCCCAGCTCCCCTCTGCACTTCCACAAAAAGCCCAGCAGCCTGCATGACAAGCCCAGCACCTCGAAAACAAGCCCCATATTCCCTCAGCACTCCCACAAGAAGGTCCAGATCCCCTCAGCACCCCCATGACAAGCCCAGATCCCCTCTGCACTCCCACAAGCCCAACACAACAAACACACAGCCCAGATCCCCTCTGCACACCCATAACAGGCCCAACACCTCCAGTACAAGCCCCAGATCCCCTCCGCACTCGCACAACACGCCCAGCACCCCTAACACAAGCCCAGATCCCCTCAGCACCACTATGACAAGTCCAGCACCCCCAACACAACGCCCAGATCCCCTCTGCACCACTAGGACAAGTCCAGCACCCCCAACACAAGGCCCAGATCCCCTCTGCACCCCCACCACAAGCCCAGCACCCCCAACACAACGCCCCGATCCCGTTCAGTACCCTCATGACAAGACCAGCACCCCCAACACAACACCCAGATCCCCCAAAACTAGGCCCAGCACCTCCAACACATTGCCCAGCTCCCCTCTGCACCCCCAAAACAAGGCTAGCACCCTGCATGACAAGCCCAGCACCTCGAAAACAAGCACAGATTCCCCTCAGCACCTCCACAACAAGCCCAGCACCCCCACCACAAGCCCCAGACCCCCTCGGCACTCCCCCAAGCCCAACACAACAAACACACAGCCCAGATCTCCTCTTCACCCCCAACGCAAGGCCCGGATCAGTACTCCCCGATCAGTACTCCCAAGACAAGGCCCAGACCCCTCAGTACCCCCATGACAAGCCCGACACCCCCACAACAAGACCCAGATCCCCTCTGCACACCCACCACTAGCCCAGCACTCCCACAACAAGCCCAGCACCCCCAGTGCAAGACCTAGCTCTCCTCAGCACCCCCACCACAAGCCCAGCACCCCCACCACAATGCCCCGATCCCCTCAGCAACCCGAAAACAAGGCCGACATCCCCTCAGCAAACCCATTACAAGACCAGCTCCCCCGACACAAGGCCCACATCCCCTCAGCACCCCCACAAAAAGCCCAGATCCCCTGCAAAACAAGCCCAGCACCTCGAAAACAAGCCCCATATTCCCTCAGCACCCCCACAACAAAGCCCAGAGCCCCTCTGCACCCCCAAAACAAGGCCAGCACCCCCAAAACAAGGACAGCACGTCGAAAACAAGCCCCAGATCCCCTCAGGACCCCCACAACAAGGCCCAGATCCCGTCAGCACCACCGACACATAGCCCAGATCCCCTAGGCACTCCCACACGCCCAACACACCAAAAACACAGCCTAAATCACCTCAGCATCCCCACCACAAGCCCAGCACTCCAAAAACAACGCGCAGCACCCCCATCACAACGCTCGGATACCCTCAGCACCCCCACAACAAGCCCAACACCCCCAACACAACGCCCAGATCCCGTTCAGTACCCTCATGACAAGACTAGCACCCCCAACACAACACCCAGCTCCACTGAGCAGCCCGAAAACAAGCCTAGCACCCCCAACACAACACCCAGATCCCCCAAAACTAGGCCCAGCACCTCCAACACAATGCCCAGCTCCCCTCTGCACCCCCAAAACAAGCCCAGCACCCGCAACACAAGCCCAACACCTCAAAAACAAGCCCAGATCCCTTCTGCTCTCCCACAAGCTCAACACAACAAACACACAGCCCAGATCCCCTCTGCACACCCATAACAGGCCCAACACCTCCAATACAAGCCCCAGATCCCCTCCGCACTGGCACAACACGCCCAGCACCCCCAACACAACGCCCCGATCCCCTCAGCAACCCCAAAACAAGGCCCAGATCCCCTCTGCAAACCCATTACAAGACCAGCTCCCCCGACACAAGGCCCACATCCCATCAGTAGCCCGACCACAAGCCCAGCACCCCCAACACAACACCAGGATCCCCTCTGCACACCCACCACTAGCCCAGCACTCCCGCAACAAGCCCAGCACCCCCAGTGCAAGACCTAGCTCCCCTCAGCACTCCCACCACAAGCCCAGCACCCCCAACACAACGCCCAGATCCCTCCCCTCAGCACTCCCACCACAAGGCCCTGATCCCCTCTGCACTCCCAAAACACATCCAGCACCTCGAAAACAAGCCCCTGATCCCCTCAGTACCCGCAATACAAGGCCCCGATCTCCTCAGCACCCCCACCACAACGCCCAGATCCCCTCAGCACCCCTACCACAAGCCCAGCACCCCCAACACAATGCCCCGATCCCCTCTGCAACCCCACAACAAGGCCCAGATCCCCTCAGCACCCCCAAAACAAGGCCCAGCAACTCCAACACCACGCCCAGCTCCCCTCTGCACTTCCACAAAAAGCCCAGCAGCCTGCATGACAAGCCCAGCACCTCGAAAACAAGCCCCATATTCCCTCAGCACTCCCACAAGAAGGTCCAGATCCCCTCAGCACCCCCATGACAAGCCCAGATCCCCTCTGCACTCCCACAAGCCCAACACAACAAACACACAGCCCAGATCCCCTCTGCACACCCATAACAGGCCCAACACCTCCAGTACAAGCCCCAGATCCCCTCCGCACTCGCACAACACGCCCAGCACCCCTAACACAAGCCCAGATCCCCTCAGCACCACTATGACAAGTCCAGCACCCCCAACACAACGCCCAGATCCCCTCTGCACCACTAGGACAAGTCCAGCACCCCCAACACAAGGCCCAGATCCCCTCTGCACCCCCACCACAAGCCCAGCACCCCCAACACAACGCCCCGATCCCGTTCAGTACCCTCATGACAAGACCAGCACCCCCAACACAACACCCAGATCCCCCAAAACTAGGCCCAGCACCTCCAACACATTGCCCAGCTCCCCTCTGCACCCCCAAAACAAGGCTAGCACCCTGCATGACAAGCCCAGCACCTCGAAAACAAGCACAGATTCCCCTCAGCACCTCCACGACAAGCCCAGCACCCCCACCACAAGCCCCAGACCCCCTCGGCACTCCCCCAAGCCCAACACAACAAACACACAGCCCAGATCTCCTCTTCACCCCCAACGCAAGGCCCGGATCAGTACTCCCCGATCAGTACTCCCAAGACAAGGCCCAGACCCCTCAGTACCCCCATGACAAGCCCGACACCCCCACAACAAGACCCAGATCCCCTCTGCACACCCACCACTAGCCCAGCACTCCCACAACAAGCCCAGCACCCCCAGTGCAAGACCTAGCTCTCCTCAGCACCCCCACCACAAGCCCAGCACCCCCACCACAATGCCCCGATCCCCTCAGCAACCCGAAAACAAGGCCGACATCCCCTCAGCAAACCCATTACAAGACCAGCTCCCCCGACACAAGGCCCACATCCCCTCAGCACCCCCACAAAAAGCCCAGATCCCCTGCAAAACAAGCCCAGCACCTCGAAAACAAGCCCCATATTCCCTCAGCACCCCCACAACAAAGCCCAGAGCCCCTCTGCACCCCCAAAACAAGGCCAGCACCCCCAAAACAAGGACAGCACGTCGAAAACAAGCCCCAGATCCCCTCAGGACCCCCACAACAAGGCCCAGATCCCGTCAGCACCACCGACACATAGCCCAGATCCCCTAGGCACTCCCACACGCCCAACACACCAAAAACACAGCCTAAATCACCTCAGCATCCCCACCACAAGCCCAGCACTCCAAAAACAACGCGCAGCACCCCCATCACAACGCTCGGATACCCTCAGCACCCCCACAACAAGCCCAACACCCCCAACACAACGCCCAGATCCCGTTCAGTACCCTCATGACAAGACTAGCACCCCCAACACAACACCCAGCTCCACTGAGCAGCCCGAAAACAAGCCTAGCACCCCCAACACAACACCCAGATCCCCCAAAACTAGGCCCAGCACCTCCAACACAATGCCCAGCTCCCCTCTGCACCCCCAAAACAAGCCCAGCACCCGCAACACAAGCCCAACACCTCAAAAACAAGCCCAGATCCCTTCTGCTCTCCCACAAGCTCAACACAACAAACACACAGCCCAGATCCCCTCTGCACACCCATAACAGGCCCAACACCTCCAATACAAGCCCCAGATCCCCTCCGCACTGGCACAACACGCCCAGCACCCCCAACACAACGCCCCGATCCCCTCAGCAACCCCAAAACAAGGCCCAGATCCCCTCTGCAAACCCATTACAAGACCAGCTCCCCCGACACAAGGCCCACATCCCATCAGTAGCCCGACCACAAGCCCAGCACCCCCAACACAACACCAGGATCCCCTCTGCACACCCACCACTAGCCCAGCACTCCCGCAACAAGCCCAGCACCCCCAGTGCAAGACCTAGCTCCCCTCAGCACTCCCACCACAAGCCCAGCACCCCCAACACAACGCCCAGATCCCTCCCCTCAGCACTCCCACCACAAGGCCCTGATCCCCTCTGCACTCCCAAAACACATCCAGCACCTCGAAAACAAGCCCCTGATCCCCTCAGTACCCGCAATACAAGGCCCCGATCTCCTCAGCACCCCCACCACAACGCCCAGATCCCCTCAGCACCCCTACCACAAGCCCAGCACCCCCAACACAATGCCCCGATCCCCTCTGCAACCCCACAACAAGGCCCAGATCCCCTCAGCACCCCCAAAACAAGGCCCAGCAACTCCAACACCACGCCCAGCTCCCCTCTGCACTTCCACAAAAAGCCCAGCAGCCTGCATGACAAGCCCAGCACCATGAAAACAAGCCCCATATTCCCTCAGCACCCCCACAAGAAGGTCCGGATCCCCTCAGCACCCCCATAACAAGCCTAGATCCCCTCTACACTCCCACAAGCCCAACACAACAAACACACAGCCCAGATCCCCTCTGCACCCCCATAAGAAGCCCAGCATCTCCACCACAATGTCCAGATCCCGTCAGCACGTCCACGACAAGCCCAGCGCACCCCTAACACAAGCCCCAGATCCCCTCCGCACTCGCACAACACGCCCAGCACCCCCAACACAAGGACCAGATCCCCTCAGCACCACTATGACAAGTCCAGCAGCCACAACACAAGGCCCAGATCCCCTCACCACCCCGAACACAATGCCCAGCACCCCCACCACAACGCCCAGATCCCCTCTGCACCCCCACCACAAGCCCAGCACCTCCACCACAAGGCCAGCACCCCCACCACAACGCCCAGATCCCCTCAGCACCCCCACCACAAGTCCAGCACCCCAAAAACAATGCCCCGATCCCGTTCAGTACCCTCATGACAAGCCCAGCACCCCCAACACAACACCCAGCTCCACTGAGCAGCCCGAAAACAAGCCCCGCACCCCCAACACAACACCCAAATCCCCCAAAACAAGGCCCAGCACCTCCAACACAATGCCCAGCTCCCCTCTGCACCCCCAAAAAAAGGCTAGCACCCTGCATGACAAGCCCAGCACCTCGAAAACAAGCCGAGATCCCCTCAGCACCCCCACCACAAGCCCAGCGCACCCAACACAAGCCCCAGATCCCCTCCGCACTCGCACAACACGCCCAGCACCCCCAACACAAGGCCCTGATCCCCTCAGCACCCTGCATCACAAGCCCAGCACCCCAAAAACAAGCCCCAGTTCCCCTCAGCACTCCCACACGCCCCACACAACAAACACACGGCCCAGATCCCCTCCGCACCCCCAAAACAAGGCCCTGATCCCATCTGCACTCCCAAAACAAGGCCCAGCACTCCCACAACAAGCCCAGCACCCTCAGTGCAAGACCTAGCTCTCCTCAGCACCCCCACCACAAGCCCAGCACCCCCAACACAACGCCCAGATCCCCTCAGCACCCCCACCACAAGGCCCTGATCCCCTCTGCACTCCCAAAACACATCCAGCACCTCGAAAACAAGCCCCTGATCCCCTCAGTACCCGCAATACAAGGCCCCGATCTCCTCAGCACCCCCAACACAAAGCCCAGATCCCCTCTGCACCCCCACCACAAGCCCAGCACCCCCAACACAATGCCCAGATTTCCTCTGCACCACGGAAAAAAGGCCCAGTACCTCGAAAAGAAGCCCAGATCCCCTCAGCACCCCCACTACAAGCCCCGCACCTCCAAAACAACGCCCCGATCACCTCAGCACGCCCACCACAAGCCCTGCACCCCCAACGCAATGCCCAGATCCCCTCAACACCCCTACCACAAGTCCAGCACCCCCAACACAATGCCCAGATCTCCTCAGCAACCCCAAAACAGGGCCTAGATCCCCTCAGCAAACCCGTTACAAGACCAGCTCCCCCAACACAAGGCCCACATCCCCTCAGCACTCCCAAAACAACGCCCAGCAACTCCAACACAACGCCCAGCTCCCCTCTGCACTTCCACAAAAAGCCCAGCAGCCTGCATGACAAGCCCAGCACCATGAAAACAAGCCCCATATTCCCTCAGCACCCCCACAAGAAGGTCCGGATCCCCTCAGCACCCCCATGACAAGCCCAGATCCCCTCTGCACTCCCACAAGCCCAACACAACAAACACACAGCCCAGATCCCCTCTGCACCCCCATAACAAGCCCAGCACCCCCAACACAATGCCCCGATCCCCTCAGAAACCCCAAAACAAGGCCCAGATCCCCTCAGCAAACCCATTACAAGACCAGCTCCCCCGAAACAAGGCCCACATCCCCTCAGCACCCCGAAGACAAGGCCCAGCACTCCCCAGACAAGGCCCAGACCCCTCAGTACCCCTACGACAAGCCCAGCACCTCCACCACAATGCCCAGATCCCGTCAGCACGTCCACCACAAGCCCAGCGCACCCAACACAAGGCCCAGATCCCCTCAGCATCCTCCATCACAAGCCCAGCACCCCAAAAACAAGCCCCAGATCCCCTCAGCACTCCCACACGCCCCACACAACAAACACACGGCCCAGATCCCCTCCGCACCCCCAAAACAAGGCCCTGATCCCATCTGCACTCCCACAACAAGCCCAGCACCCCCAGTGCAAGACCTAGCTCTCCTCAGCACCCTCACCACAAGCCCAGCACCCCCAACACAACGCCCAGATCCCCTCAGCACCCCCACCACAAGGCCCTGATCCCCTCTGCACTCCCAAAACACATCCAGCACCTCGAAAACAAGCCCCTGATCCCCTCAGTACCCGCAATACAAGGCCCCGATCTCCTCAGCACCCCCAACACAAAGCCCAGATCCCCTCAGCACCCCCACTACAAGCCCCGCACCTCCAAAACAACGCCCCGATCACCTCAGCAGACGCACCACAAGCCCTGCACCCCCAACGCAATGCCCAGATCCCCTCAGCACCCCTACCACAAGTCCAGCACCCCCAACACAATGCCCCAGATCCCCTCAGCAACCCCAAAACAAGGCCCACATCCCCTCAGCAAACCCCTTACAAGAAGACCTCCCCCGACACAAGGCCCACATCCCCTCAGCACCCCCAAAACAAGGCCCAGCAACTCCAACACAACGCCCAGCTCCCCTCTGCACTTCCACAAAAAGCCCAGCAGCCTGCATGACAAGCCCAGCACCTCAAAACAAGCCCCATATTCCCTCAGCACCTCAAAAACAATGCCCAGATCCCCTCAGCACCCCCACAACAAAGCCCAGCACCCCAAACACAACGCCCAGATCCCCTCAGCACCCCCACCACAAGCCCAGCACCCCCAACACAACACTCATCTCCAGTGAGCAGCCCGAAAACAAGCCTAGCACCCCCAACACAACACCCAGATCCCCCGACACAAGGCCCAGCACCTCCAACACAATGCCCAGCTCCCCTCTGCACCCCCAAAACAAGGCTAGCACCCTGCATGACAAGCCCAGCACCTCGAAAACAAGTCCAGATCCCCTCAGCACCCCCACCACAAGCCCAGCACCCCCAAAACAAGCCAATGATCCCCTCAGCACTCCCACAAGCCCAACACAACAAACACACGGCCCAGATCTCCTCTGCACCGCCAACACAAGGCCCAGCACTCCCAAGACAAGGCCCAGACCCCTCAGTACTCCCATGACAAGCCTGACACCCCCACAACAAGACCCAGATCCCCTCTGCACACCCACCACTAGCCCAGCACTCCCACAACAAGCCCAGCACCCCCAGTGCAAGACCTAGCTCTCCTCAGCACCCGCACCACAAGCCCAGCACCCCCAACACAACGCCCAGATCCCTCCCCTCAGCACTCCCACCACAAGGCCCTGATCCCCTCTGCACTCCCAAAACACATCCAGCACCTCGAAAACAAGCCCCTGATCCCCTCAGTACCCGCAATACAAGGCCCCGATCTCCTCAGCACCCCCACCACAACGCCCAGATCCCCTCAGCACCCCTACCACAAGCCCAGCACCCCCAACACAATGCCCCGATCCCCTCTGCAACCCCACAACAAGGCCCAGATCCCCTCAGCACCCCCAAAACAAGGCCCAGCAACTCCAACACCACGCCCAGCTCCCCTCTGCACTTCCACAAAAAGCCCAGCAGCCTGCATGACAAGCCCAGCACCATGAAAACAAGCCCCATATTCCCTCAGCACCCCCACAAGAAGGTCCGGATCCCCTCAGCACCCCCATAACAAGCCTAGATCCCCTCTACACTCCCACAAGCCCAACACAACAAACACACAGCCCAGATCCCCTCTGCACCCCCATAAGAAGCCCAGCATCTCCACCACAATGTCCAGATCCCGTCAGCACGTCCACGACAAGCCCAGCGCACCCCTAACACAAGCCCCAGATCCCCTCCGCACTCGCACAACACGCCCAGCACCCCCAACACAAGGACCAGATCCCCTCAGCACCACTATGACAAGTCCAGCAGCCACAACACAAGGCCCAGATCCCCTCACCACCCCGAACACAATGCCCAGCACCCCCACCACAACGCCCAGATCCCCTCTGCACCCCCACCACAAGCCCAGCACCTCCACCACAAGGCCAGCACCCCCACCACAACGCCCAGATCCCCTCAGCACCCCCACCACAAGTCCAGCACCCCAAAAACAATGCCCCGATCCCGTTCAGTACCCTCATGACAAGCCCAGCACCCCCAACACAACACCCAGCTCCACTGAGCAGCCCGAAAACAAGCCCCGCACCCCCAACACAACACCCAAATCCCCCAAAACAAGGCCCAGCACCTCCAACACAATGCCCAGCTCCCCTCTGCACCCCCAAAAAAAGGCTAGCACCCTGCATGACAAGCCCAGCACCTCGAAAACAAGCCGAGATCCCCTCAGCACCCCCACCACAAGCCCAGCGCACCCAACACAAGCCCCAGATCCCCTCCGCACTCGCACAACACGCCCAGCACCCCCAACACAAGGCCCTGATCCCCTCAGCACCCTGCATCACAAGCCCAGCACCCCAAAAACAAGCCCCAGTTCCCCTCAGCACTCCCACACGCCCCACACAACAAACACACGGCCCAGATCCCCTCCGCACCCCCAAAACAAGGCCCTGATCCCATCTGCACTCCCAAAACAAGGCCCAGCACTCCCACAACAAGCCCAGCACCCTCAGTGCAAGACCTAGCTCTCCTCAGCACCCCCACCACAAGCCCAGCACCCCCAACACAACGCCCAGATCCCCTCAGCACCCCCACCACAAGGCCCTGATCCCCTCTGCACTCCCAAAACACATCCAGCACCTCGAAAACAAGCCCCTGATCCCCTCAGTACCCGCAATACAAGGCCCCGATCTCCTCAGCACCCCCAACACAAAGCCCAGATCCCCTCTGCACCCCCACCACAAGCCCAGCACCCCCAACACAATGCCCAGATTTCCTCTGCACCACGGAAAAAAGGCCCAGTACCTCGAAAAGAAGCCCAGATCCCCTCAGCACCCCCACTACAAGCCCCGCACCTCCAAAACAACGCCCCGATCACCTCAGCACGCCCACCACAAGCCCTGCACCCCCAACGCAATGCCCAGATCCCCTCAACACCCCTACCACAAGTCCAGCACCCCCAACACAATGCCCAGATCTCCTCAGCAACCCCAAAACAGGGCCTAGATCCCCTCAGCAAACCCGTTACAAGACCAGCTCCCCCAACACAAGGCCCACATCCCCTCAGCACTCCCAAAACAACGCCCAGCAACTCCAACACAACGCCCAGCTCCCCTCTGCACTTCCACAAAAAGCCCAGCAGCCTGCATGACAAGCCCAGCACCATGAAAACAAGCCCCATATTCCCTCAGCACCCCCACAAGAAGGTCCGGATCCCCTCAGCACCCCCATGACAAGCCCAGATCCCCTCTGCACTCCCACAAGCCCAACACAACAAACACACAGCCCAGATCCCCTCTGCACCCCCATAACAAGCCCAGCACCCCCAACACAATGCCCCGATCCCCTCAGAAACCCCAAAACAAGGCCCAGATCCCCTCAGCAAACCCATTACAAGACCAGCTCCCCCGAAACAAGGCCCACATCCCCTCAGCACCCCGAAGACAAGGCCCAGCACTCCCCAGACAAGGCCCAGACCCCTCAGTACCCCTACGACAAGCCCAGCACCTCCACCACAATGCCCAGATCCCGTCAGCACGTCCACCACAAGCCCAGCGCACCCAACACAAGGCCCAGATCCCCTCAGCATCCTCCATCACAAGCCCAGCACCCCAAAAACAAGCCCCAGATCCCCTCAGCACTCCCACACGCCCCACACAACAAACACACGGCCCAGATCCCCTCCGCACCCCCAAAACAAGGCCCTGATCCCATCTGCACTCCCACAACAAGCCCAGCACCCCCAGTGCAAGACCTAGCTCTCCTCAGCACCCTCACCACAAGCCCAGCACCCCCAACACAACGCCCAGATCCCCTCAGCACCCCCACCACAAGGCCCTGATCCCCTCTGCACTCCCAAAACACATCCAGCACCTCGAAAACAAGCCCCTGATCCCCTCAGTACCCCCAATACAAGGCCCCGATCTCCTCAGCACCCCCAACACAAAGCCCAGATCCCCTCAGCACCCCCACTACAAGCCCCGCACCTCCAAAACAACGCCCCGATCACCTCAGCAGACGCACCACAAGCCCTGCACCCCCAACGCAATGCCCAGATCCCCTCAGCACCCCTACCACAAGTCCAGCACCCCCAACACAATGCCCCAGATCCCCTCAGCAACCCCAAAACAAGGCCCACATCCCCTCAGCAAACCCCTTACAAGAAGACCTCCCCCGACACAAGGCCCACATCCCCTCAGCACCCCCAAAACAAGGCCCAGCAACTCCAACACAACGCCCAGCTCCCCTCTGCACTTCCACAAAAAGCCCAGCAGCCTGCATGACAAGCCCAGCACCTCAAAACAAGCCCCATATTCCCTCAGCACCTCAAAAACAATGCCCAGATCCCCTCAGCACCCCCACAACAAAGCCCAGCACCCCAAACACAACGCCCAGATCCCCTCAGCACCCCCACCACAAGCCCAGCACCCCCAACACAACACTCATCTCCAGTGAGCAGCCCGAAAACAAGCCTAGCACCCCCAACACAACACCCAGATCCCCCGACACAAGGCCCAGCACCTCCAACACAATGCCCAGCTCCCCTCTGCACCCCCAAAACAAGGCTAGCACCCTGCATGACAAGCCCAGCACCTCGAAAACAAGTCCAGATCCCCTCAGCACCCCCACCACAAGCCCAGCACCCCCAAAACAAGCCAATGATCCCCTCAGCACTCCCACAAGCCCAACACAACAAACACACGGCCCAGATCTCCTCTGCACCGCCAACACAAGGCCCAGCACTCCCAAGACAAGGCCCAGACCCCTCAGTACTCCCATGACAAGCCTGACACCCCCACAACAAGACCCAGATCCCCTCTGCACACCCACCACTAGCCCAGCACTCCCACAACAAGCCCAGCACCCCCAGTGCAAGACCTAGCTCTCCTCAGCACCCGCACCACAAGCCCAGCACCCCCAACACAACGCCCAGATCCCTCCCCTCAGCACTCCCACCACAAGGCCCTGATCCCCTCTGCACTCCCAAAACACATCCAGCACCTCGAAAACAAGCCCCTGATCCCCTCAGTACCCGCAATACAAGGCCCCGATCTCCTCAGCACCCCCACCACAACGCCCAGATCCCCTCAGCACCCCTACCACAAGCCCAGCACCCCCAACACAATGCCCCGATCCCCTCTGCAACCCCACAACAAGGCCCAGATCCCCTCAGCACCCCCAAAACAAGGCCCAGCAACTCCAACACCACGCCCAGCTCCCCTCTGCACTTCCACAAAAAGCCCAGCAGCCTGCATGACAAGCCCAGCACCATGAAAACAAGCCCCATATTCCCTCAGCACCCCCACAAGAAGGTCCGGATCCCCTCAGCACCCCCATAACAAGCCTAGATCCCCTCTACACTCCCACAAGCCCAACACAACAAACACACAGCCCAGATCCCCTCTGCACCCCCATAAGAAGCCCAGCATCTCCACCACAATGTCCAGATCCCGTCAGCACGTCCACGACAAGCCCAGCGCACCCCTAACACAAGCCCCAGATCCCCTCCGCACTCGCACAACACGCCCAGCACCCCCAACACAAGGACCAGATCCCCTCAGCACCACTATGACAAGTCCAGCAGCCACAACACAAGGCCCAGATCCCCTCACCACCCCGAACACAATGCCCAGCACCCCCACCACAACGCCCAGATCCCCTCTGCACCCCCACCACAAGCCCAGCACCTCCACCACAAGGCCAGCACCCCCACCACAACGCCCAGATCCCCTCAGCACCCCCACCACAAGTCCAGCACCCCAAAAACAATGCCCCGATCCCGTTCAGTACCCTCATGACAAGCCCAGCACCCCCAACACAACACCCAGCTCCACTGAGCAGCCCGAAAACAAGCCCCGCACCCCCAACACAACACCCAAATCCCCCAAAACAAGGCCCAGCACCTCCAACACAATGCCCAGCTCCCCTCTGCACCCCCAAAAAAAGGCTAGCACCCTGCATGACAAGCCCAGCACCTCGAAAACAAGCCGAGATCCCCTCAGCACCCCCACCACAAGCCCAGCGCACCCAACACAAGCCCCAGATCCCCTCCGCACTCGCACAACACGCCCAGCACCCCCAACACAAGGCCCTGATCCCCTCAGCACCCTGCATCACAAGCCCAGCACCCCAAAAACAAGCCCCAGTTCCCCTCAGCACTCCCACACGCCCCACACAACAAACACACGGCCCAGATCCCCTCCGCACCCCCAAAACAAGGCCCTGATCCCATCTGCACTCCCAAAACAAGGCCCAGCACTCCCACAACAAGCCCAGCACCCTCAGTGCAAGACCTAGCTCTCCTCAGCACCCCCACCACAAGCCCAGCACCCCCAACACAACGCCCAGATCCCCTCAGCACCCCCACCACAAGGCCCTGATCCCCTCTGCACTCCCAAAACACATCCAGCACCTCGAAAACAAGCCCCTGATCCCCTCAGTACCCGCAATACAAGGCCCCGATCTCCTCAGCACCCCCAACACAAAGCCCAGATCCCCTCTGCACCCCCACCACAAGCCCAGCACCCCCAACACAATGCCCAGATTTCCTCTGCACCACGGAAAAAAGGCCCAGTACCTCGAAAAGAAGCCCAGATCCCCTCAGCACCCCCACTACAAGCCCCGCACCTCCAAAACAACGCCCCGATCACCTCAGCACGCCCACCACAAGCCCTGCACCCCCAACGCAATGCCCAGATCCCCTCAACACCCCTACCACAAGTCCAGCACCCCCAACACAATGCCCAGATCTCCTCAGCAACCCCAAAACAGGGCCTAGATCCCCTCAGCAAACCCGTTACAAGACCAGCTCCCCCAACACAAGGCCCACATCCCCTCAGCACTCCCAAAACAACGCCCAGCAACTCCAACACAACGCCCAGCTCCCCTCTGCACTTCCACAAAAAGCCCAGCAGCCTGCATGACAAGCCCAGCACCATGAAAACAAGCCCCATATTCCCTCAGCACCCCCACAAGAAGGTCCGGATCCCCTCAGCACCCCCATGACAAGCCCAGATCCCCTCTGCACTCCCACAAGCCCAACACAACAAACACACAGCCCAGATCCCCTCTGCACCCCCATAACAAGCCCAGCACCCCCAACACAATGCCCCGATCCCCTCAGAAACCCCAAAACAAGGCCCAGATCCCCTCAGCAAACCCATTACAAGACCAGCTCCCCCGAAACAAGGCCCACATCCCCTCAGCACCCCGAAGACAAGGCCCAGCACTCCCCAGACAAGGCCCAGACCCCTCAGTACCCCTACGACAAGCCCAGCACCTCCACCACAATGCCCAGATCCCGTCAGCACGTCCACCACAAGCCCAGCGCACCCAACACAAGGCCCAGATCCCCTCAGCATCCTCCATCACAAGCCCAGCACCCCAAAAACAAGCCCCAGATCCCCTCAGCACTCCCACACGCCCCACACAACAAACACACGGCCCAGATCCCCTCCGCACCCCCAAAACAAGGCCCTGATCCCATCTGCACTCCCACAACAAGCCCAGCACCCCCAGTGCAAGACCTAGCTCTCCTCAGCACCCTCACCACAAGCCCAGCACCCCCAACACAACGCCCAGATCCCCTCAGCACCCCCAACACAAGGCCCTGATCCCCTCTGCACTCCCAAAACACATCCAGCACCTCGAAAACAAGCCCCTGATCCCCTCAGTACCCGCAATACAAGGCCCCGATCTCCTCAGCACCCCCAACACAAAGCCCAGATCCCCTCAGCACCCCCACTACAAGCCCCGCACCTCCAAAACAACGCCCCGATCACCTCAGCAGCCGCACCACAAGCCCTGCACCCCCAACGCAATGCCCAGATCCCCTCAGCACCCCTACCACAAGTCCAGCACCCCCAACACAATGCCCCAGATCCCCTCAGCAACCCCAAAACAAGGCCCACATCCCCTCAGCAAACCCCTTACAAGAAGACCTCCCCCGACACAAGGCCCACATCCCCTCAGCACCCCCAAAACAAGGCCCAGCAACTCCAACACAACGCCCAGCTCCCCTCTGCACTTCCACAAAAAGCCCAGCAGCCTGCATGACAAGCCCAGCACCTCAAAACAAGCCCCATATTCCCTCAGCACCTCAAAAACAATGCCCAGATCCCCTCAGCACCCCCACAACAAAGCCCAGCACCCCAAACACAACGCCCAGATCCCCTCAGCACCCCCACCACAAGCCCAGCACCCCCAACACAACACTCATCTCCAGTGAGCAGCCCGAAAACAAGCCTAGCACCCCCAACACAACACCCAGATCCCCCGACACAAGGCCCAGCACCTCCAACACAATGCCCAGCTCCCCTCTGCACCCCCAAAACAAGGCTAGCACCCTGCATGACAAGCCCAGCACCTCGAAAACAAGCCCAGATCCCCTCAGCACCCCCACCACAAGCCCAGCACCCCCAAAACAAGCCAATGATCCCCTCAGCACTCCCCCAAGCCCAACACAACAAACACACGGCCCAGATCTCCTCTGCACCGCCAACACAAGGCCCAGCACTCCCAAGACAAGGCCCAGACCCCTCAGTACTCCCATGACAAGCCTGACACCCCCACAACAAGACCCAGATCCCCTCTGCACACCCACCACTAGCCCAGCACTCCCACAACAAGCCCAGCACCCCCAGTGCAAGACCTAGCTCTCCTCAGCACCCGCACCACAAGCCCAGCACCCCCAACACAACGCCCAGATCCCCTCAGCACCCCCACCACAAGGCCCTGATCCCCTCTGCACTCCCAAAACACATCCAGCACCTCGAAAACAAGCCCCTGATCCCCTCAGTACCCCCAATACAAGGCCCCAATCTCCTCAGCACCCCCAACACAAAGCCCAGATCCCCTCAGCACCCCCACTACAAGCCCCGCACCTCCAAAACAACGCCCCGATCACCTAAGCAGCCACACCACAAGCCCTGCACCCCCAACGCAATGCCCAGATCCCCTCAGCACCCCTACCACAAGTCCAGCACCCCCAACACAATGCCCAGATTTCCTCTGCCCCACGGAAAAAAGGCCCAGTACCTCGAAAACAAAGTCCAGATCCCCACAACACCCCTACCACAAGCCCAGCACCCCCAACACAATGCCCCAGATCCCCTCAGCAACCCCAAAACAAGGCCCAGATCCCCTCAGCAAACCCCTTACAAGACCAGCTCCCCCAACACAAGGCCCACATCCCCTCAGCACCCCCAAAACAAGGCCCAGCAACTCCAACACAACACCCAGCTCCCCTCTGCACTTCCACAAAAAGCCCAGCAGCCTGCATGACAAGCCCAGCACCTCAAAACAAGCCCCATATTCCCTCAGCACCCCCACAAGAAGGTCCAGATCCCCTCAGCACCCCCATGACAAGCCCAGCACCCCCAACACAACGCCCAGATCCCGTTCAGTACCCTCATGACAAGACCAGCACCCCCAACACAACACTCATCTCCAGTGAGCAGCCCGAAAACAAGCCTAGCACCCCCAACACAACACCCAGATCCCCCGACACAAGGCCCAGCACCTCCAACACAATGCCCAGCTCCCCTCTGCACCCCCAAAACAAGTCTAGCACCCTGCAGGACAAGCCCAGCACCTCGAAAACAAGTCCAGATCCCCTCAGCACCCCCACCACAAGCCCAGCACCCCCAAAACAAGCCAATGATCCCCTCAGCACTCCCACAAGCCCAACACAACAAACACACGGCCCAGATCTCCTCTGCACCCCCAACACAAGGCCCAGCACTCCCAAGACAAGGCCCAGACCCCTCAGTACCCCCATGACAAGCCCGACACCCCCACAACAAGACCCAGATCCCCTCTGCACACCCACCACTAGCCCAGCACTCCCACAACAAGCCCAGCACCCCCAACACAACGCCCTGATCCCCTCAGCATCCCCACCACAAGGCCCTGATCCCCTCTGCACTCCCAAAACACATCCAGCACCTCGAAAACAAGCCCCAGATCCTCTCAGGACCCCCAAAAGAAGGTCCGGATCCCCTCAGCACCCCCAAAACAAGGACAGCACCCGCAACACATGCCCAGCACCTCGAAAACAATCCCCAGATCCCCTCAGCACCCCCGACACACAGCCCAGATCCCCTAGGCTCTCCCACACGCCCAACACAACAAAAACACGGCCTGAATCACCTCAGCATCCCCACAAGCCCAGCACTCCAAAAACAAAGCCCAGCACCACCAACACAATGCCCCGATCCCCTCAGTAACCTCAAAACAAGGCCCACATCCCCTCAGCAAACCCCTTACAAGACCAGCTCCCCCGACACAAGGCCCAGATCCCAACAGCAGCCCGACCACAAGCCCAGCACCCGTAACACAACACCAGGATCCCCTCTGCACACCCACCACTAGCCCAGCACTCCCACAACAAGCCCAGCACCCCCAGTGCAAGACCTAGCTCTCCTCAGCACCCCCACCACAAGCCCAGCACCCCCAACACAACGCCCAGATCCCCTCAGCACCCCCAACACAAGGCCCTGATCCCCTCTGCACTCCCAAAACACATCCAGCACCTCAAAAACAAGCCCCTGATCCCCTCAGTACCCCCAATACAAGGCCCCGATCTCCTCAGCACCCCCACCACAACGCCCAGATCCCCTCAGCACCCCTACCACAAGTCCAGCACCCCCAACACAATGCCCAGATTTCCTCTGCCCCACGGAAAAAAGGCCCAGCACCTCGAAAACAAAGTCCAGATCCCCACAGCACCCCTACCACAAGCCCAGCACCCCCAACACAATGCCCCACATCCCCTCAGCACCCCCAAAACAAGGCCCAGCAACTCCAACACAACGCCCACCTCCCCTCTGCACTTCCACAAAAAGCCCAGCAGCCTGCATGACAAGCCCAGCACCTCAAAACAAGCCCCATATTCCCTCAGCACCCCCACAAGAAGGTCCAGATCCCCTCAGCAGCCCCATGACAAGCCCAGATCCCCTCTGCACTCCCACAAGCCCAAAACAACAAGCAATGCAGAGATCCCCTCTGCACACCCCTAACAGGCCCAACACCTCCAATACAAGCCCCAGATCCCCTCCGCACTGGCACAACATGCCCAGCACCCCTAACACAAGCCCAGATCCCCTCTGCACCACTATGACAAGTCCAGCACCCCAAACACAACGCCCAGATCCCCTCTGCACCCCCACCACAAGCCCAGCACCCCCAACACAATGCCCAGATCCCCTTCAGTACCCTCATGACAAGACCAGCACCCCCAACACAACACTCATCTCCAGTGAGCAGCCCGAAAACAAGCCTAGCACCCCCAACACAACACCCAGATCCCCCGACACAAGGCCCAGCACCTCCAACACAATGCCCAGCTCCCCTCTGCACCCCCAAAACAAGTCTAGCACCCTGCAGGACAAGCCCAGCACCTCGAAAACAAGTCCAGATCCCCTCAGCACCCCCACCACAAGCCCAGCACCCCCAAAACAAGCCAATGATCCCCTCAGCACTCCCACAAGCCCAACACAACAAACACACGGCCCAGATCTCCTCTGCACCCCCAACACAAGGCCCAGTACTCCCAAGACAAGGCCCAGACCCCTCAGTACCCCCATGACAAGCCCGACACCCCCACAACAAGACCCAGATCCCCTCTGCACACCCACCACTAGCCCAGCACTCCCACAACAAGCCCAGCACCCCCAGTGCAAGACCTAGCTCCCCTCAGCACCCCCACCACAAGCCCAGCACCCCCAACACAACGCCCAGATCCCCTCAGCACCCCCACCACAAGGCCCTGATCCCCTCTGCACTCCCAAAACACATCCAGCACCTCGAAAACAAGCCCCATATTCCCTCAACACCCCCACAAGAAGGTCCGGATCCCCTCAGCACCCCCATGACAAACCAATGATCCCCTCAGCACTCCCACAAGCCCAACACAACAAACACACAGCCCAGATCTCCTCTGCACCGCCAACACAAGGCCCAGCACTCCCAAGACAAGGCCCAGACCCCTCAGTACCCCTACGACAAACCCAGCATCTCCACCACAATGCCCAGATCCCGTCAGCACGTCCACGACAAGCCCAGCGCACCCAACACAAGCCCCAGATCCCCTCCGCACTCGCACAACACGCCCAGCACCCCCAACACAAGGCCTAGATCCCCTCAGCACCCTGCATCACAAGCCCAGCACCCCAAAAACAAGCCCCAGTTCCCCTCAGCAGTCCCACACGCCCCACACAACAAACACACGGCCCAGATCCCCTCCGCACCCCCAAAACAAGGCCCTGATCCCATCTGCACTCCCAAAACAAGGCCCAGCACTCCCACAACAAGCCCAGCACCCCCAGTGCAAGACCTAGCTCTCCTCAGCACCCCCACCACAAGGCCAGCACCCCCAACACAATGCCCAGATCTCCTCTGCACCACAGAAAAAAAGGCCCAGCACCTCGAAAACATGGCCAGATCCCCTCAGCACCCCCACCACAAGCCCAGCACTCCCAACACAAAGCCCCGATCCCGTTCAGTACCCTCATGACAAGACCAGCACCCCCAACACAACACCCAGATCCCCCGACACAAGGCCCAGCACCTCCAACACAATGCCCAGCTCCCCTCTGCACCCCCAAAACAAGGCCAGCACCCGCAACACAAGTCCAGCACCTCAAAAACAATGCCCAGATCCCCTCAGCACCCCCGACACACAGCCCAGATCCCCTCGGCACTCCCACACGCCCAACACAACAAAAACACGGCCTGAATCACCTCAGCATCCCCACCACAAGCCCAGCACTCCAAAAACAAAGCCCAGCACCACCAACACAACGCCCCGATCCCCTCAGTAACCTCAAAACAAGGCCCACATCCCCTCAGCAAACCCCTTACAAGACCAGCTCCCCCGACACAAGGCCCAGATCCCAACAGCAGCCCGACCACAAGCCCAGCACCCGTAACACAACACCAGGATCCCCTCTGCACACCCACCACTAGCCCAGCACTCCCACAACAAGCCCAGCAACCCCAGTGCAAGACCTAGATCTCCTCAGTACCCCCACCACAAGCCCAGCTCTCCCCAACACAACGCCCAGATCCCCTCAGCACTCCCACAAGCTCAACACAACAAAAACACAGCCCAGATCCCCTCAGCACCCCCAACACATGGCCCAGCACTCCCAAGACAAGGCCCAGACCCCTCAGTACCCCTATGACAAGCCCAACACCTCCAACACAATGCCCAGATCCCCTCAGCAACCCCACAACAAGCCCCAGATCCCCTCTGCACTCCCACAAGCTCAACACAACAAACACACGGCCCAGATCCCCTCGGCACCCCGAAAACAAGGCCCTGATCCCCTCTGCACTCCCAAAACCAGGCCGAGCACCCCTAAAACAAGACCGAGCTTTCCTCAGCACCCCCCACCACAAGCCCAGCGCCTCGAAAACAATGCCCAGATCCCCTCAGCACCCTCAAAACAAAGCCCGGCACCCCCAACACAACACCCAGATCCCGTTCAGTTCCCTCATGACAAGACCAGCACCCCCAACACAACACCCAGATCCCCCGACACAAGGCCTAGCACCTCCAACACAACACCCAGCTCCCCTCTGCACCCCCACAAAAAGCCCTGCACCCGCAACACAAGCCCAACACCTCCAAAACAAGCCCCAGATCCCCTCCGCACTCCCACAAGCTCAACAAAACAAACACACAGCCCAAATCCACTCAGCACCCCAGGACAAGGCCCAGACCCCTCAGTATCCCTATGACAAGCCCGACACCCCCAACACAAGGCCCAGCTCCCCTCAGCACTCCCACAAGCCCAAAACAGCAAACACACAGCCCACCCAGATCCCCTCAGCACTCCCTCGACAAGCCCAGCACCTCCAAAACAACGCCCAGATCCCCTCAGCAATCCCACCACAAGCCCAGCACCCGTAACACAATGCCCACTTCCCATCAGCAGCCCCACAACAAGCCCAGCACCCATAACAGAACGCCCTGATCCCTTCAGCACCCCCATAAGCCGAGCACCCACAACACAAGCCCAAGATCCCCTCTGCACCCCCATAAGCCCAGCCCCCCAATACAAGGCCCAGATCCCCTCTGCACCCGCACCACAAGCCCCGCACCACCTACACAATGCCCAGATCCGCTCAGCACCCCCACGACAAGCCCAGCACCTCCAAAACAATGTCCAGATCCCCTCCGCACACTACCAAGCCCAACAAACCCAAAACAAGACCCTGATCCCTTTCAGTACCCTGACAAACCCAGAAACCCCAACACAACGCCCAGATCCCCTCAGCACCCACAATACTAGGACCAGGTCCCCTCAGCACCTGCAAAACAAGGTCTAGATCCCCTCAGCACTCCCAGAACAAGCCCAGAACGCTCAACACAAGGCCCACATCCCCTCAGCACCCCCATGACAAGATCAGCACTCCCAAAAAAAGAGATCCAGATCCCCTCAGCAACCCCTCACGTCAAGCCCAGTGCCCCCAACACAACACCCAGATCACCTCAGCAACCCCAAAACATGGCCCAGCACCCCCAACACAAGGCCCACATCCCCTCAAGATCCACACAAGAAAGGTCGAGATCCCCTCAGCACCCCCACAACAATCCCAGCACTCCCAATACAAGGCTCAGCTCCACTGAGCAGCCCAAAAACAAGCCTAGCACCCCAAACACAACGCCCAGATCCCCTCAGCACCCCCACAACAACCCCACCACCCCCAACACAAGCCTCAGTGACCCTCAGCACCCCCGCAACAAGCCCAGAACCCCCAACACAACACCGAGATCCTCTCAGCACTCCCACCACAAGCCCAGCACCCCCAACACAAGGCCCACATCCCTTCAAGATCCGCACAAGAAAGGTCAAGATCCCCTCAGCATCCCCACAATCCCAGCACTCCCAATACAAGGCTCAGCACCTCCAAAACAAGGCTCAGCTCCACTGAGCAGCCCGAAAACAAGCCTAGCACCCCAAACACAACGCCCAGATCCCCTCAGCTGACCCACAACAAGCCCAGCACCCCCAACACAAGGCCCACATCCCCTCAGTACTCTCAACACAACACCCAGATCCCCTCAGCACCCCCACAACAACCCCACCACTCCCAACACAAGCCTCAGTGACCCTCAGCACCCCCGCAACAAGCCCAGAACCCCCAACACAAGGCCCAGATCCCCCAAAACAAGCCCAGCAGCCCCATAAGAAAGGTCCAGATCCCCTCTGCACCCCCACGACAAGCCTAGCACTCGCAACAAAAGGCTCAGCACCTCCTGCACAACGCCCAGATCCCCTAAGCACCACCATGACAACCCCAGCACCCCCAACACAAGGCTCAGCTCCACTGAGCAGCCCGAAAACAAACCTAGCACCCCCAACACAACAAGCAGATCCCCTCAGCACTCCCAACACAAAGTTCAGTGACCCTCAGCACCCCCACAACAAGCCCAGAACCCCCAACACAAGGCCCAGGTCCCCTGAGCAAACCTATGACAAGACCAGCTCCCCCAAAGGGCACGGAGGAGCTGCCCTCCCTCACTCTCTGTGTGGCTCTTGTTGCCGCAGCCTCCTTGCTTCCCCCCGGCAGACGGGGAGCTTTGGGCAGAGAGGCGGGAGGCAGGGTTAAGGGGAGGCCTTGGCTGCAGAGGTCTGCCCCTGTGGCAGGTGCTGGAATGGGGAGGGCACTAGTGTGTGCCTGTGGCCTGTGCAGATGCCCCAGGAGCAGGGGGAGGTACAGGCCGGGGCAGAGCAGGGTGCAGCCCAGAGGCAGAGAGGTGGGCATGGCCAGCTCTGTTTTGGTGAAAACGCACCTGTTCTTGTCATGGTGCAGTGATGAGCTGCAGAGCACAGCAAACAGAGGCAGCAAACAGACACAGCAGTTTGCGCAGCAGTGTCTGGGCTCTGCCTGGGCCTTTTGTGGGCCTTGTTGGAAGTTGGGGAGGCTTTCTGGGGACCCCCGAGGAACTAGACAGTGCTTGCTGCTAGCAGGAAGGGAGAGCTAGGCAAGGACTACTGCAGGGGGCCTTGACTTAACTTCTCCTGGGAAGTCCTAGCTAGGTGGGACTGCTGCTAACGAGCTCTCTGGGCTGGCCTGGTCAGAGGGAGTTGGGGCTTTTGTTTCAGGTGGCTCCTGATTGGGTGGGTCAAGCACCCTTGTGAGTCACTGCTGGGCAGATGCCTATATAAGAGCCAGGCCTAGAGCCCAGCTCCCAGAGTGGGGCCAGCAGAGGCAGCAGTTTGGGCAGCAGGCAAAGAAGGTGCCTCTCCCTTTTCTGCAGTGGTGTGTCCTTCCCTGGGGCATGGTCATGACATGCTGCAGAGCACATTCCCCAGTGGCTGCTGGAGGTGCTGCCTCAGCTGTGTGTGAGGCTTCAACCCAGACAGACCCTCAGACAGCAGATGCAGCTCTGCAGGTGTCAGGCTGCAGGGAGTGCCTGGGGCCTTTCTGTGAGGCCTGGGCTGACAGTCAGCTCTCCTGTGCAAGGTGTGCTGTGGTTGACCCTTTGTATTGCCAGATAAAGGAGCTGGGGGAGGAAGTGAGCAGGAAGTTAGCAGTCCCTCTTCTAACCTCAACCATTCTGTGATTCTGTGAAACCTCCTGTTGTCCCCTGTGTCACAGAGAACACCACTAAAAGTACAGGATACAATGAGTTCTTTCCCGCGTCTTCTTCCGGAGCTGGGAAAGGAGTGTTTTTTCAGCCATGAAGCTTGGCAAGACGCGTCCACCAAAGGATGATCATCGGAAGCAAGGTAGGTGCTGGGAGGAGGTTGTTCCCTGATCCAGTACTGCTGTTCCAGGAAAGCCCCTGGTCCCATCCACTTAACGGATGAGACTCCCCCCCCGGCTGTGCCCTGTAAGTGGCACACATCAACGCTGTTGGTAACTCAGGGATTAGACAGGGAGCATTTGGTGGACAGGGTGAAGGCTGGAGAGAGGGTCTCCATGGGGGAATCTGGGAAGCAGGGATAGATGGAGAGAGCCTTACACTGAAGGCTTTGCCAGATCTTCTCCGTGGTGCCCAGCAACAGGACAAGAGGCAATGGGCAGAAACTGAACCACAGGAAGTTCCACCTGAACCTGAGAAAAAACTTCTTCACTGTGAGGGTGACAGAGCATTGGAACAGGTTGCCCAGAGAGGTGGTGGAGTCTCCTTCCCTGGAGATATTCAAAAGCCGTCTGGATGTGATCCTGGGCAATATGCTCTAGGTGACCCTGCTTGAGCAGGGAGGTTGGACTAGATGATCTCCAGAGGTCCCTTCCAACCTAAACGATTCTGTGATTCTGTGATCTCACCCGCTTTGTGAGATCATGGTGAAACCTGGAAGTCAGGTGGGCAGTTTCTGGCTTATTTTAAGGATTACTTGCAAGTGTAAGAGCAAAAAGCGTGATTTAGCCCTTTCACTGCTTCTCTGTGATGCATGGAGACCCGCATGAATAGCGTTGCAGCAGCACAGTGAGAGGTAGGGCTCTGTTGCCTCAAGGTTGTCTGTTCCAAGGTCTCGATACCTGCTACAGTGCTGAAATGGGACACCTTTCTGGAAAGGCAGAAGGTGGTTAGCGATCGGAAATTTGTTGTTGTTTCCATTCGGCTCAAATTATGATGTTTCAGTGACAAATTGGGGAATGCCTTTTTGTGGAGGAAGACCAAATGTTGCTTTAGATATTCTTCATGGGCAAATCTTTGTTGTTGTTCAGCCAGCTTTTAAGAGAAGAAAGGAGGGATTTGGCCTGAGACACTATAGAGGTAGAGGCCTTGGCAGACTGTAGAGGCATAATACTGAAACCTTGGTGATCTTCCTGCCCTCCCCAGTGAAAGGGCGTTCTTCTTGTGGTGAAGACTTCACCTAAGGTGATGAGGAAAGCCATCTGGGATGCAAAGGCATGAAAAGGCTGTACTCTCAGATTGTGGAGTACATTCACATGTAGATTTACCAGTGGTGGGGGAACAGTTGCAACAACTGTTCATGTGGTCATTGCCTCACAGCTGTGTGTATCCTTCCTCCCCCTTTGCCCTCCACAGGGCGTAGTCCTCCCAGCATCCCTCCTGAGTGGTGGTCTGCTTCTTTCTGCCATCCCAGGCAGATTGCCAGTTCTGCTCGGGTCAAACAAACCCACTGAATCACTGCAAGCAGAGCTGGGAAGGTGCTGGTCTGTCCCTCCACCCACACGTGGCAGGATGGAATCTGCTTAGGTCCCTCAGTGGAAATGAGGACACTCTTTTCACACACAACTTGCTGCAGTGCCTCTCTCCACCTAGGAAAGCTTTTCCTAACATCCAGCCTAGATCCCCCTCACTTCAGCTGAGGCCCAAGGTTATTTCTGTATTATCTCACAGAACCGGGCCAGACTATGGTGAAGCAACTGATCCAAGTCTTGGATTAGCCACGAGGTAGGAAACCTGTTTCCCAAAAGCGATGTCTGTGCTCTATGCGTGGTTTTGGTAGTATTTCCCCCTGTGCCAACGAAACAAACCAGTGACCCTAAAGCAGCTCCCCACCTCCCTTCATCCTCAGCAGTGCATCACCTTATGGCAGTTAGAGCTGCAGCACATGTTCACATGCTCTTTTACCTCGTGAAGTCTGCATTGCTCATTTGTCGGATTTCAGTTTTCCAAAGCTTATTGCCTTCATGAAACTGTGCTGGCACACAGCACAGGTGGAATAATGTGTCACGCTACGCAAACCTCTTTTAAAATCCATTTTAAACCAGGCTGTCTGTGACCTGACCAGGTGACCACTGTTCTTTGTATTACCAGGAGAGGTTGATAGGATGTATTGGTTACCTTTCTCGGAGTCTTCAATTATCCACCGAGTGGAAACAACAAGAGACATTCTTTTGTCTGTGTGCCTTTATGCAGAGGAACCTGCTGTTTTGGAAGCAGAAGACCTGGGCCGAAAAGCCATGAGACTAGGAGGTGGACTGGACCCAGACACAGTCTCCTTGGCTTCCGTCACGGCTGTAACCACCAATGTCTCCAACAAGAGGTGAAGGCCAGATGTGAGCTTGTGCAAGCCAGGAGGTGATGGCAAACTCTCAGACGTGCCTGCTCCCCAGAGCCATGTGTTCCCTGAGCTGAGCTATGCTGGAAATCATGTTGCCCCATGCAACTGTTTTCAGAAACGCTTGAACGAAGAATGTTCAGTGGCATTTCACAGCCCCTGGAGTTCATATTCCTCTCATGCCAAGAGAGCTGGCACTGCGAGGAGTAACCCTGGGAAATGCTCTGTCACAGTCTGCAGTGAGTTCCTCTGTTGTTTGACGGAGGTCTTTTTTCCTGCCCTTTGGAAGGTCCAAGCCTGATATCAAAATGGAGCCGAGTGCTGGGAGGCCGATGGATTATCAGGTAGGTGACAACGCTGTGCCCCCAACTTCAGCTCGGGGGGTTCAGAGCCCAGAGAGAGACCATTTCACAGGGAGTGTTTAAGGGGAGAAAGAGGCGAGTTGAGAACTTTTCTTTCACGCTTTCTTGGACCACAACTATCAGCAGAGTAGTTACTTGAGGAGCTGAATCTCTTAGTTGAAGCCTTTGTCCCCGATGGCCTGTGGGACAGGTCTGGGACCAGGAGGAAGGACTGACAGTCACTTGAGCAGGCCTAGGCTTGCTGGAGTCCCACCGAGGCTGTGCCTCCTCCCCGTGCAGCAGGTTATGGACCTTGGCATGGCGTTGTTGGGAGCGAGTCCAGCGCGGGTTTCAATGTACTGCGCTCACAAAAGCAACTGACAATTTGTTTGTTAAGTCTGAAGGCTGGCTCATGTGTGAACGACTGTTTCAGGTATTGTTCCTGTGGGAGGATGACTTTCAAAAAGCTGCTGTTTAAATGCTAGAGTGATAAGCTATATCTCAAGTAGTTAACTGGATTTGCTGTCCATTGTGACAAGCCCAGAAAGCCCAGCTTAATCAGGGTTTGAAGCAGGCAATCTCCAACACAGTTCTCTTAATTTCCAAAGGCTTTCAGTACCTGTTTTAGCGTTCCCAATTGACGAGGCCTGGCTGGCAGTACTCGTTGGATTTCCTCTGGTAGGTTGGTGCCTGGTTGCTGTTATCTTGTTCCTCTTCTCGTTTTCACCGAGTCATGCTGATTCGGCAGCCGTTTACTTTTCTGTCCTTGCGTGTTAGTGCAGTAGCACATTCCTAGGGATGTCTGGGACCAATGCAAATAATGATTTGTTGTTAAAGGTTTATTGTAGACCACTTATGGCGTCCACTTTTAAATCCCACGAGAGACCAGTTGACATCAGAAGATGCAGTAGAGCAGTATGTGGAAGAGGTTTAATTATACGCATAAAAAGCCTAAAGCAAGTTGCGAGGACGACGAGGACTGAGTGTCCCTGGTTTGGGAATAGTATAATCGGAATGTAAGGAGAAGGAGGAAGGTGCAAGACGAATTATGTGCAAGACAGAGCAAGAGGTTCAGTTAATTGGCCAGTGCAAACAGGAGTATCACAAGGCTGGTTTTCATTGGGAATGGTGAGGGAACAGAGCGGTGACCTTAGCTGCTTACCTCCTCAGAAGGAGTCTGAGAGTATTCGCACCTACCTTGCTGCGCTTTAAACGAGGAAGGGATTTGAGCTGGGTTTGTTAAGCTGGTGCAGCTTTGGGTGAGGGGTAGGAGGTTGCATTTGCAGCTCAGCTCCTCTGCAGTAAGTCAGTTTGTGCAGCAATCAATGCCAGGCAGTCTTGTCCTCTTCTTTAGAGAGCTCAGCTGTCTTTTATCAGCTTCCTTTTCTGAGCGGTTTACCCCTTGTATTTTTTAGCAGAAGCAAGTTAAGCCAGTTAGGGCATCAGTAGCAGAGTGTCTGCTCCCGCAGCTTAGCTAAATCTGTTCAACTTTGTGCCTTACGTGCTCTTGGAGCAGAAGAGCCATCTGAACGGACAGGGCTGCTCTGATGCTCCTACCTCCCATGCCATGCCGCAGCGTGCTCAGGCTTGTAGGAGCAGCCCTGTCTCTTTTGTGTGATGAAGAGAGACTACCCAGCTGCCACCCCGGCACTGAAAGCACCTTGGAGAGGAGAGCCAGGTGGAGACACGGTTTAGGGCAGCCGAGGTGGAGGTCCATGAATCTCTCTCCCCAGGTCAGCATCACAGTCATTGAGGCACGACAGCTGGTTGGGCTCAACATGGACCCCGTGGCCTGTGTGGAGGTTGGAGATGAAAAGAAATGCACGTCCATGAAGGACTCGACTAATTGCCCTTACTACAATGAGGTGAGCTGGATTTTTCCTGAGGTGCTGCTCCAGGCTCGTTGCTCCTCAAGGCCTACACTGCAGTTTGACAGCAAATGACATTTATTTGACTTTGTTTTTTTTCTTTTTCTTCTTTTAGTAAGTAAGATGGAGTAAGATGAAATCACAAACCATGCAGAAGGAGAGATGAAACCTTGGCCCTCTGGTATTTTACAAAATGGTGACAAAGAACCAAAGCAAGACAAAACCCCTCACTTGATCAGTTTCAAATTAAATGAGCCTGTGCCCACTTTCTCAGTTTTTCCAAGAAGTTAATGCTTTATTTTAGTTTCTCAGATCACTGATGCTGTCAGTTGTTGGGTTGACGTGGGTCCCTCTGCAGCTGTGACGTGAACTGCAGGCTGTTCCTCTGCCCAGACACGTCTCTGTTGGTGGGATATGGACAATAATGTTGTCCTTCAATTCAGAAGGAGTCCATGCCTGCTTCCCTGCTTTCACGCATGCTCCTTCTCTTTCAGTACTTTGTGTTTGATTTCCATGTTCCCCCAGATGTCGTGTTCGATAAGATCATCAAGCTGTCCGTAAGTGAGCATGGTTGTGTTGTCCTTTTCAGTGGGCTTTGGTGGAAACCAACCCATTTTACTTGTTGGGATGGATTTAAGACCCTTGATGATGCGAGACCTCTGGCAGGAGCGGAGGTGCTCAGTCCCTCTCTCTGAGCCCTCATGTCCTACGAGCCTCACCTCCTTTGCAGACCCCTCCAGTCCCTCTGTCAGTGTCCTTATTGCTGCAGCCACACCCCCCTCCACTCGTGTTCCCTCTGTTGCTCTGTGGCTGCTCTCTGGTATTTCCTAGCTAGGCAAAACTAAGCCTGTCTCAGGATGTCTCTTTAGGCTTGGGGAGAAGCAAGAGCTTCCTGAGGCTGCCAGTGGATTCCCTGAAGCATGAGGGTGGGTACAGCTCTTGAGGAAATTCAGAGTTGTAAATAATGAGAGCAAAACAGAGGCTCCAGCTCTCCCCAGAGCCGCAAAGGAAGACTAGGAAGGAGATTCATAGATTCACAGATCAAAGCAGGCTGGCTAGGAGCATCCACATCTATCCCATGCATAGTCTGGCTGTGTAATTTCTCCCAGGAAGGGAATTAAAGCATAGATTTCAAGCATCTTTGAGACGCTTCCTTGAGGAGAATGTCTCAGTGTTTGGTGCCATAGTGGCTGGAACACTGCATCTTGTTTCAGAGATGGTTTTTTTTTTTTTTACTTTTTTTTTCTGTTGAATCCAAGTGTACACTTGCTTGCAAGACTGCTAAACAAGAGCTGCCAACCACACTGTGCTTCACACAGCACAGTGAGTGATTATATCTCCTGCCCGGACTAAGCAAGATGCATCAAATCCTTTAGAAGGGTTCAGTGTCAAACATTAGAAACAGCCCTACCCCTCCCAGCATGGCTGGGCACAGAAAAAGCTCTGACTTGTTGTTCTCCCTCGCTTTTCAGGTGATCCACTCAAAAAATCTCTTGCGCAGTGGGACTTTGGTAGGCTCCTTCAAGGTGGATGTTGGAACTGTTTACACCCAGCCTGGTATGTCACCACAATTTGCAAGGGGTCATATAGATGCCTACCTTCACCATCAAACAAATGTCTACCATTTGCAAGGTAGCCAGGCAGTCACTAGTTTCCTTTGGCAACACTTAGTCAACTTAATTTTAGTATCCCGGGTGCAAGCATGTCATCTAGGCTCCTTCTGCAGTCCGAAAAGAGCCCTCAGCCTCTCCAGAAGATGGTATATCCCATTCTAGGATAAGGCATAATGCACGCAGGTAGAATTGTCCTCAGATGTGCCATTCTCTCTCCACTGACCTCCTAAGAAGCTTAGATTAGCTTGCTTAGGCAAGATGTTGACCTTTCCGAGAGCTGAAGGTCTAGCCCTGTGTGGCTGGCCTTTAGACCAAGACAGGAAGATGCCCAGTGTGCAAAGAAAGAGGTTAATTAGAGCTTCTGTGAGAATGTCATGTTGCTCACTGATGCTACAGCCTGCCTTGACTTAGCACAGAGGGGCCCAATGAGTGCTACTAAAATCCACTGTGCTATCGTGGGCTTTGTTTAGAGGACCTCTGTTTCAGGGAAGCCTGTTTTATAGAACCATAAAAGAAATGGGGAAGCTTTCAGCATCCTGCACTCGCTGTGCGCAGCGAAAGCAGGCATGGTTGGGATTAGTATAAAGGAGGTCCAGAAGGGTCCCTGGAGAGGTCATTCAGTCCATACCCTTGCTCTTGGGAAGGATCAGCCCTACTCCGTGACAGGCTCCCTGCTGAGCTTCTGCCTGAAAAGTCACTGAATCAGTGAATCGTCTTGAACGTGTCTGGCAGACTGATGAAGCAAACCCATCTGCAGGAGAGGAGGCTAAGAAATGCCTGCTCTGTACAGAAGAGCATGGCTCCTTGGAGGGCCGAGGGCTTGCAGCATGCCAGCATAAGGAAGACCTGAAACTTCCCTTTAGAGAAGAGACATCCAGAATCACTGGGATTTTATCTTAGCTTATGCATCAGGCCTTTTTGTAGCACTCTGCCCCTCTGAAGAGTCCTGAGAGCTAAGTTTCCATTTCAGGGGTGCTCAGCAAATGATGCTGGAAGGGATCTGAAGAGAGCGTCTCTTCTGATGCACTCCACAGAAGGATGAGATCTTTCTCGCCCATCTAAGAGGCACCAGGCCTTAAAAATGTCCAGTGATGGAAACTCCACACCTCTACAAGCAGTTTATCCCATTGCTTCTCTGTCTCCAACATTGGGCAGATCCTCCCAATGGATTTTCAGGTGGTTCTGTCTGGAATTCCTCACACCTGGAGAGGTCTCTTTATGCATGCATGCAGGCTTCTGCAGTCAAGTGGACAGACATGCCCAGTGCTCGCAGTAATTCCTGTAATTGTGATAAATGTCTGTCTTGTTCCATGGCTTTCAGAGCACCAGTTCTATCGCAAACGGGCCATCCTTTCTGACCCTGAGGGTCGGTCTCACTGCTGGACTTAAAGGTTATCTGAAGGGTGCCGTTGCCGTGGTAGGGAAAGGGGACAACATCAAGACACCACACAAAGCCAATGAGACAGATGAGGATGATATTGAGGGGTAAGGATTCGTGGAGCCAGTTTCCTGTATCCTTCCTTGGGAATGAGCTATGAGCTTTTCGTGTCACTTTATTTTGGATTATTCAGTAAGGACAGCATCCCTTCCCAATTAGGCTGACAGCCCCTCTAGTAGTCGTGCACTGCAATCAGAAGTGCCAACTAGATTGTTTCTTGGAAAGAGAAGAGTTGCTAGATTACTGATGCAAATCCTGGTCACATCACTACAGACCAGTCCTTTATATCAGTTCAGACCCTCTGCTGCTGGTTGTTCACTTCTGCATACCAGCACCAGCCTGATGTGAACCAACATGATGTCCGTACTTTTTAGCTGTTGCTCCAGTTGGCCGTTGAATGGGAGCCACAGAAGTGAGGTTGAAGGGAAGATGGGAAATGATGGCTGAGGTCTCCCTACCCAGTGCAAGGACAGAGAGGAGCAGTTTGTGTAAGTGTTTGCCAGGTGATGTGAGTGGGCAGAGCTCTTCAACTCCCCAGAGCATCTGAAAGGCCATGCAAGAAGAGTCAAGCGAGTTTAAAACGTAGTTGTAGCCCTGAGTGTTTCAAGTCAATTAAATATCTCCAAGTGCGATCACAGACTTGCAAGTCCATCTCTCAGCCTCTGCCCAAGTAGTCAGCAACTAAGCTTATCACGTTAGTATCAAAAGGCTAATACAGCCTTCTTGACTTGCTGGGCACCAAGGGGCTTAGAGCAGCATGTGAACTCTTTTGGACTGTTGTTCCATGCTGCAGTCATGCTCTTATCCCACTTTATTGTGGACAAAGTTCCTTTAGAACTGTTGTTCACGGCATCCTCTGTAGCTCTCGGGGAAGAGAGAAGAAGCAAGACCTGCCACGAGAAGCCCTTTCAT
Organism: Struthio camelus; assembly: GCF_040807025.1. Lineage (NCBI taxonomy): Eukaryota > Metazoa > Chordata > Aves > Struthioniformes > Struthionidae > Struthio > Struthio camelus. The sequence continues at coordinate 4,650,349 of NC_090944.1, forward strand.
GGAGCTCAAGTTTCCTTCCAGTATAACCACCCCAGTTCTCCTTATACCCTGGCAGGGTATGAGGGCCTTTTCCAAAGATAAAGGCCCTTCTAACATCCCATTCATCTGGGCTGCTGCAGATGTCTAAACTAGGTAGAGATTAGTCTTCCCCTCGGCTCCACTGCTGATAATGATTATATCCCTTTTAGAAAGATGCAGGTTGTCTCTGAGGCACCTCAATGTGTTGCCATAAGGTTTCCCTTATGAAACCGCCCTTCCCCGTCCTGAATCGGGAGGGTGGGCAGGAACAGGACTATGATAAAATATAGGGCTGCAGAATGGCTACCTTTCCACCTCCTCACAGCCTGTGCCCCACAAGGGGGGCAGCTTCTCCCTCTTCTGCAAGTCTCTCCTGACAAACCTGCCAGGCCCAGGAGCTGTTTTGAGTCCTGTTTTCTGATGTTGCAGGAACCTCCTCCTTCCAGATGGGGTCCCTCCGGAGCAGCAATGGGCTCGTTTCTACCTAAAGATCTATTGAGCTGAGGGGCTGCCCCGTATGAACACCAGCCTCGTGGCCAATGTGAAGAAGGCTCTCATTGGGGAGAGCAAGGACTTGGTGGACCCCGATGTGGAGGTGTTCTTTGCAGGGCAGAAGGTGGGTGAGCTGCTTGCTATACTATTGTGACATGATAACGTGAGCAGGGCTAGCCATTGTGCAGGTTTGGGACTACGTGGCCAAGGATGATCTCAGCTGTCCTGGCATGTAGATGCTGACCTGTGTGACAAAGCTGCTTGTTTGTCCTGTGCCACGTTCCCTTCTCTTGCCCAGACTACGAGGGGGTTGCAGCAGTCTGCAGTCTCCAGCAGTCTCTATTTGGGAGAAGAAAGTCCCGAGCAGAACACATGTTGCTATCATGGTCATTAGCAGGGGAGGAGTTGAGGTCTGAAAGAAGGTGGGTGGCTTGTGGGCTCAGACCCTTGTGAAACATGTGCTTTCTCCTCCCACTTGGCAGGGGAAGACATCTGTGCAGAAGAGCAGCTACGAGCCCCTCTGGAATGAGCAAATAGTCTTCACAGGAATGTTCCCCCCCATTGTGCAAGAGGATAAAGATCCAGGTCCGAGACTCTGACGAAGTCCATGATGTGGCCATTGGGACCCATTTCATTGATTGGCGGGAGGTCTCTAACGAAGGAGACAAAGGTAAAGCTAATATGAGGGGAGGACTGAGACACCCTCTTCATGGTAGAGAGAGAGGCTTCCCTTTGGCAGAGAGTTAGCAAAATAGCCCAGGCTCCTTCCCCAGCCCTGGAGACAGCTGCTCCTTGGTGGCCAGTAGGAGAGACCTTTATTCCCTGCAGTGGTTTTCTGAGATCACTGGGCACCCGTTCCCTGAAAACCAAGTCCCATAACATGCCTCCAGTCAGAAACTTGAAAGAAAAGACACCCAAGAGCAACTGGCCCTTCCAGAAAATTCATGGCCATGAATGGATGAATATGTGACAGGCTCTCATGTTCACACAGACACACATGCACACACGAATGCACACACATGCACAAATGCACTAGCGCACATGTGGGCAGGACCAATGTAAAAGCAGAGAGGGCTCTATGAAGGTGGCTAATGAGGGTTTCTCCTCTCTGTTGCCTCATGCTGGGTGGCTTGCCCAACGGAGTAGTTGTGTGTGTCTTTGACGTGGTGAGCTGCACAATCCCCCTCACTGCTGTCACCACAAAATCATCTCCATGTATTGTTGCATGTGTGTATTTTCCATGTGCACGCGCACGCACACATACGCATGCTCAATCCTGTAGTACAATACCCAGAGCAGGGAAGTGATGCCATTCCATGAGCCAGCTTGAGCCCTGAGACAAAGCCATGCCCTCCTTCTTGCACATCCCCTTCACTACGTGTGTGTCTGGTCTCCTGCAGGCTTCCTGCCCACCTTTGGCCGTGCCTGGGTGAACATGTACGGCTCCACTCGGAACTACACCCTGATGGATGAGCACCAAGATCTGAATGAGGGTCTGGGTGAAGGCATCTCTTTCTGGGCCAGGCTTTTGATAAGCCTTGCTGTGGAGATCTTGGAGATGAGTTGCTGATGTGAGTCTTCCCTGACCCTTTGGTTGCCAGTGACAAGTGCTGGGTGTTAGTGATAGTTTGCTCAGTCCCCTTGGTAGTTATGTGTGGTCTCATAGACTGAGGATTTTATTTGGTGTTGCACTAAAAGCGCTGGATCCCCCAGCATGACAACAAATCTTGCAAAGATTTTTCAGGTTTTATGGTCATTCAAAAAGAACATGCAGTGAGCCTAGACACCGAGTTCAGCCAGACACCTATCTCTTAGAAGGCTTGAGCAGAGGGAGAGAAAACCCTCGTAGTCTCCATGAAAACCTAGACAGTGGCACGTCCCCTTCATAGAGCCCGTGTAGGTGTTCAAGGTGCCGAATGTGGCCTTCTGGGACCCCCTGCCCTGTGGCTTGTTCTCCTAAGGGTCCATCCAGCTGACCTTAACCTTGTATCCTACTTGCCTGTTTTTTTTCCTGCAGAACTGTCCTGGGAAAATGGAGGAGTTCTTCCTCTTTGGAGCCTTCCTGGAAGCTACCGTGATGGACAGGAAGATTGGTGACAAACCCATCAACTCTGAGGTCACAATAGGTTGGTGGTTTTCTGAGGAGGTTGGTTTTGAAACATGCCCGGCAGAGACTGCAGGAGCCAAGGCCAAAAGCAGGCTGTTTACCCCCTCTTTCCATGCTAACATTTGACAGAGCATCCGAGGCTCTCAGTTTAGGAAGAAGGTGATGGCTACTTCATTGGCACAAGCCATGCGTGTCCCCAGATGAGCTCTTTGCTGCGTGATCTCCTGTCAGCAGTGGATCTGCTCCATCTCTCAGTTGAGAGCACCTGGCTTTGCGTTTCCAGAGGTTAACCACCAAAGGAAGGATGTATGTTTCTAGTGGCTTGGAAGGGGGCATGAGTAGAGGACAGATTTCTGTTGTTAGTTTGTAATCCCTGGTCAGGGTTTCAGAAAGCTGAACTCCACTGTCCCCCATGGTTCCTGCAGAGGAAGTTGCTCCCCAGCCTGAATTAAAGGCAGGTGACTGAGGCTGTTTAACCCCAGTGTGAGTTATAGCCCTGTGACTTCTTTCCTGAGGTAACAATCTGGTTCCCGTAGATGGCATGGCCAAGCCTACCTTGCGGAGGAAGAAAGATGGAGGGGATGGGGACGAAGCAGAGTCTGAGCTGCTGCAGAACTCAAGTGAGGAAGACTGATGAGGATGGAGAGCTGGTCTCCCTTTGCTCATCTCAACCCATGAAACCCCTGGTCACAGACAGGTAAGTGTGCCCTCCTGGCCACCAGAGGGCCGCCTTGCTGGGCATGGCAAGGGGAAAGTGAGGGAAGGGACATTGCAGTGTTGTAGTGAGGTAGGAGGGGTCTGTCTCCTGCCAGCAGCTGGGAAACAGAGAGGCAGTGTGCTCCCTTGCCTTGCAGGAGAGGGAATTAGCATCTGGTTTCTGAATGGTCTGTAGGCTGATGGGAGCAGCAGACCTAAAAGCTCGTGGGGAGAGATGTGACTTAGTTCCTTGTCTGAAGGTGTTGGCGTGTGTGCCAGGTATCTGAGCTCCCCCGAGAGTCAGCAGAGATGGAGTCAGTGCAGTCCCAGGAACCTGGAGAGTCATTCAGCCAACCAGCCCTAGGAGCAGCAGCCGCCACTAGCTCTCTGTGCCCTGTGAAGGGAGCTTAGCTAAGTGCTTGTAGAGACCCCATCTTGGGTATTACAGCTAAGAAGAGCTGAACACCCACCGCCATTGCCTACAGTGCTGAGCACTCTTGTCGATTGCCTGTTGTCTCATAAAGGTTGAGCTGACCTCTCAGCCTACCCTACAGAGGGCCCCTCTCATCTACGCAGCCAGTTATGTGCCCAGCGCTCCTAGCTATCCACACCTTTAACGCTCTACCTCAGTGGCAAATTAGGGGAAAGTTAACCAGTGGATTCAAAAATCATTGGTTGGCATTAAAAAAGCAGATGGACTGCTGCACATGCAAGTTTCAGACATTCAGAAAACCAGCCTAAAAGACAGGTCCCTGCCTAGGACCCTTTGATGCCACAGCAAATGTGTGAATGCACAAACGCACTTCTGCCCATCAGGGAGGAAAGAGGGAGGGAGGTGCCTGGGCTTTGCGTCTTTGATTTCTCTAGCTGCCTGACATGTGAAAGCATCCTGGAGACCGTTTAGAGATTGGCAAAAAGTCTACCTTGAAATAAGGCATAGATTTCAGTAATGTAATTTGTTCTGGGGCAAGGTGCATTTGGAATCGCTTGGGATCTGAAAAGCTAGCCGAGGTCACAAACACAGAGAGGGGAGGATGCAGGAACTGCTGGAGGAAGTTCATGAGGATGGGTTAGCAGGAGTTTGGGGTAAAAGTCTTAAAATCCTTTCAGTGTCTAGATTTGTAGCTTCTCTCTCTCCTTTGGTCAGTCTGTCTATTCCCATTCCCTCTAACTATTGGCATGCCTCGTTCTCGTGTGTCAGTGTCAGAGAATCAGGATATGGGGAAAGTAGATCCTATTCCTGGGACTGCCAAAACTGGTGAGTTTCACTGGGCAGATGAGTTCTGTTCTCTCTGCTTCAGGTTCTCCCTCTGTAGAATTGAGGCAATTCTTTGCGATGTGCAGGTAGAAATTACCCTAACAGACAGGTGATCCAGACAGCTGCAAATGTGAGTCTACTCGATGCTTTCTACCTGTGACGTGCCACTAGTGGGGCGTCCGGGATTCTTTTGTATTCTGGGGTTAGTTGCACTGAACTGGAGAGATGGTTCTTTGTCAGATGTAAGAATGTATTAGATCTAAGCGGTTCTGCACGTATGACGGACACTGGACAACACTAAACCATGACCAGCAGACAATCTACAAGTATAACAAAGCTAAGAAGTATAGTAAGGAATCCAAAACCCCCACGTATCAGAGCTCTATGGTTAAGCCACGGAAGCCCAGTACAATGACTGCTCTCGGATGCACGGTATAATGACCGCTCTCGCCCTTTCCTTGTCCTTATGGGCCAGCCCTGCGGTATAGTTTTCCCCGGCTTGTTCTCACCACGCTCGAGCTGCGCCAAGAGGATTCAGGTTCTCTCTGGCAGTTGGCATCAGGGGCGTCCCCGCTGATGGGTGGGTTGTGGCGTCCGCAGGCCAGCTGACGGTGAGTCCGAGTCCACACAGAGGTATGTGGCTTACTGTCTTTTATCCTTCCCGGGCTTAGTTCATTAATCAGTGCCAGACCATAGCTGGACAATGGAACGGATGGTCTTAGGTGATAACAGTAGGGATGCCAACAGGATGGTCAACAGGATGCTTATCAGTATATTCAGCAGCTATCAGTGTGCATGTTTAACAGTTGCACGTTTAACAGCTATCAGTGCGCACAGTCAGCAGCTATCAGTGCGCAATTCCAAGGTATCCAGATGCTTAGAGTGTGAGTCTGCGGTGTCCCTTCTCCTTTGCTGACTAGGTTTGCTCTGCACTCATGCTGTGCACTCATGAGGCTACGGCACCCCCACAGTGTGGTGGCTCTGGCTGTGGTGCACCCGGGGTTCCTAAACTCTTGGGGAGCACCCTAGAGCAAACCCCTCTTCTAGGGGCTGCACCATCCTGAGTCCCACGCTTGCCTGTGTGGCGCCTATCACTACCGCAAGCACCTGGAGCTTCAGAAGGCTTTTCAGAAAGCCCAGAAGCAAATGGGATCAGGACCCGGGTCTTGGTGTGTCTAGGCTGCACGCCATCCCTGGCCAAGATTTGAATACAAAGGACTTGTACTCAGAAAGGCTAATCGGATTTAACCTGAGGAGATGTATTGGAAGTGGATTATTGTAACTATTATACCAGCAGATAGATGTTGCTAATCAAAATTAACTGACTGACTTAATTCAACTGGGAAATGAAAGAGACTAACCTGAATCAAGGCTGTTTGCATTCTAGATAGAACTGTCTGCCTGGGGTTGCTGCACTTGTTAAGCAGCCCATTGGGAAGGTGAATGCAGAAGGGAGATGGAAAGCACAGATGTTTTACAGAGCGTATTCCCCTGGGCTTTGCTTTTCCTACTCCCTTACCAGAGCACAGGGAGTTTCCCCATCAACTGTGGGACTCTGCTGACATCTTCTGGCTAAAAATAACCCAGATAGCTTCACAAGATGAAGTGAAGCTGTTTTGTAACCTAAGGGTGATTCCAGTTGCAGCAGGATCTGCAGTGGCTTTATCCAGGGTGAATCCTGGCTCACAGCGGATGCTCAGGCTGCCTTGGGCAAACCAGAAGCATGAACCTGTTCTGCAGGGCATGCCTGCGATCCTGGCTCTTCCCCCCCCCTTTTCTGTGCCATGACTATTGTCTCTCCATGCCACGTCCATCCCACAGACGAATGGAAATCTGGCAGCTCTGCAAACAGCAGAGACCTCTGCCTGTTGTGAAGGCCAGGGGGGTCTATAAGAAATGCTCGCTGGCTTTCAGAATAGGGTGTTAGTGCTTTGGTTTCACTTGTGCTCGCTCATGGTGTCTGCCTGCATGCGCTGTCACACTGGAGCACCTGGCCAATGCATGCAGCCTCAACCCTCCCTGGGCAGAGGCAGGGGTTAACCCAGGCAGGGCATGCCTGGGGGCAGTTTGGGTGGGCCTTGGCTGGGAGGGGAAAGTTTCCCCCAGGCATGGCTGGCCTAGCTGTGGACTTGGGTGGGGACCGGTCTGGTGCTAGGAATCACAGAATGGTTGTGGTTGGAAGGGACCTCTGGGGATCATCTAGTCCAACCCCCACCTCCGCTCAACCAGGGTCACCTACAACATTTTGCTCAGGACTGTGTCCAGATGCTTTTGAATATCTCCAAGGAAGGAGAGTCTGCAGTCTGTCTGGGCAACCTGGTCCCGTGCTCTGTCACCCTCACAGTCAACAAGTTTTTCTTCCTATTCATATGGAAGTTCCTGTGCTTCAGTTTGTGTCCGTTGCCTCTCGCCCTGTCGCTGGGCACCACGCAGAAGAGTCTGGCCTCCTCCTCTTGACGCCCTCCCTTCAGATACTTGTCCACATTGATGAGATTCCCCCTCAATTTTTTCTTCTGCAGGCTGAAGAGTAATAGCTCCCTCAGCCTTTCCTCCTAGGGGAGATGCTCCAGTCCCTTCATCATCGTAGTGGCCCTTTGCTGGACTCACTCCAGGAGCTCCATGTCTCTCTTGTATTGGGGAGCCCAGATGTGGACACAGTACTCCAGATGCGGAAGGGTGCTAGGAGAGATGGAGTCTCTGTCCTTGAACGTGCAATTCATGTATGCTACTCCCAGCGCCTTTCCTCTTGGCCTGACTTCATGTATATCCATTTCCCCATCCCAGCGCTCTGACATGCTGGGGGAGGTGGGGGGCAATGGCCATTCCTGTCTGGGAGTGGTCCTACCACAGAACATCCTTCTGCTTCCTGTTGCAGGAACTGCTTCCACGTGCCATACTTTGAGAAGAAGGCCTGCACAGGCCTACTAAACGCTCCACAGAATGAATGGCCAAACCCTGGGGGTTGAATGAATTTTGGTGTGGGTCAGACCCAGAGTGTCCCCCGGAAGGCTGAAGGAAGGTGGGAGACTTTACCTGCCTGGACTCCTGGAGTGAGCCCCTTTTGTGGCAGAGCCTCCTTTGTAGCCTGAACTGATTGCTGAGGAGCCTTTGTGATGCCTGCAGGTGGAGAGAGGTGAAATTCACATCAACTGAAGCCAGCCTCCCCCAGCCAAACATGTGCCAGAGCTGAGCTCTGTGGCAGGAAAGCCTGGGGAAGAAGCAGGTGTGTGCTATTGGCAGTGCCAGGGCTGCTCTTCATGGAGTGGCTGTGGTGCTAAACCTCAGCCTGCTGTGGGGCTCTGCTCCACTGCCCCCTTCACTGCTTCCCCCCCATTGCCATTCCAGCAGGAAGGCCTCAGTGATGTGCAGGAAACGATCAAGAGTGAGAAGCCACAGCTGGAGCGCTGGCTCCGAGGGGTCCTGGAGGAGCTGAGCAGTGGGTGCTTGTGAGTAAAAGACTAGCAAAAGCTGCCCACCACAGACCTGTGCTCTCAGCCGGGATATGGGCAAGATCATGGGACTGAGAGCATGAGCTCCCCTTGCGTTATGCTCCGAGATGATAGGCAATCATTTTCTTGGCTTAGCACACCACCATATTGATTGCCTTCTGCCTTGGAGCATGGGCGAGGTGGTACTCGCCTCTGAATTCCAAAGACCCCCAGCCAGTGATGAAAGCCACACAGACTCAGTCTTGTGGCCTCCACAGACTAGTGCCTGAGCGGCACCTTCTCCTCATGCACGTCATTGAGTGCTGGGTGTAAATAGGCCACTTGGCTGCGATTGCAGCGCACACTTAAAGAACAAGGGCGCTTCTGTGTAGGCAAGTGCCCTACTGCTAGCAGAGATCCAGCCTGGCAAGGCTGCTTGCAGAGAGCCAGCAGGCTCTCGCAGGATTCATGCTGACGAGCTTTTCCATCAGGTGCTTTGTGACCTTAGCTGACAAGGACCGGCACCACTCTTCCCGCACGAGGCTGGATCGAGAAAGACTCGAGTCCTGCATGAGGGAGCTGGTAAGTGTGATTCAGCTGGGGAGGAAGATTCGGGAATGGGGCTGGACCCCATCAATGCGGCGGGGAACCTTGGTCCTTAGGGGTCTTGACTTCCAGTCTCTGCGGGTTGGTGGTTTGAGGTTTATTGCTAAAGAGGGGGACCCAAGAGCACTTCCTGTCTTGCACAGGTCCCACATGACCCTTGGGTCCACACCACTATGTCCCCTCCATCACGCTCTGCTTTTCATTGGGAAGAAATCCCGGAGTGCAGAAAAGGAGTCGCTTTATTGTCAAAGAGTTCAGGAGAGGGGAAAGCAGGAATGTGGGGGACTCTGCCGAGTATAGATGCTGCAGGGCTAGCTCTAGCCTGGGTATTTGGAGCTGGTAGGCCAACGTATTGGAAAGGAGCTGTACAAAGACCAAGTGGTTTATCCAGCTGACGCAATGAAGCTTCCTTAGCCAGCTGCATACAACAGAGTGATGAATGTGACCTGTGGAAGCCTCTATGTCCCCTCTTCTGAACTGCCAGATGCTGATTTGTAGTGGAGTCAGGGAAAGGGGAGAGGCTATGCTTAAGACAAGGCTTGAAGCCACTGCAAAATGCCATAAGCACAACTGACACCTCTCTGTCCCATGGCACGTCCTGCTGGGGCAGAAACCTCTGTGCTGTGGGACCCTTCCTATATCCTGCTGAGGTTAACAAAGGGGCGCCAGAAGTACCATTATCTGGATGCACATGGCAGGACTAAGGCATTTGTGTCCTCACCACGCCTTCCTGAACGCAGGGAGACCTGTCTGCTGCTTTTACCTTCTCTGTGCTCCATTGTGCTCTCATTCACAATGTGTCCTGGGCTCCCTTTTAATCACAGGAAAACATGGGTCAGCAAGCCACGACTCTGCGCTCGCAGGTGAAGAACACCACCATGAAAGACAAGGTGAAGCTGGTGCAAAACTTCCTCCAGAAACTCTGGTTGTTAGCTGATGAGGTGAGTTGCCCTCCACAGGGAGAGTGCCTGTTAGCTGGGTCAGCTTATGGGCAAATCCTGCGTGCAGGAGAGTTCCCTGGTGACACAGGTCTTCTGCAAGGAGCCAGTCCAAGAAGACAAGACCTTTGTTAGACTCTGCTCCTTTTCTAAAGGACCTGTATGCTCCTCCTGTGTCAAGACAGGTGCTTAAACCTCTCTTCAGACCACCTAATAGAAGTGCTCAGCCAAGGCAGCATGACCACTTCCCTCCACTGACTACACCAGTTATATCTAGTGTGCTAATTAACCAGTCTGTGGTGGGAACTGAGCCCTGGCTGTCCATCCTGGTGCACCGTGAGCCCAAGCCAAAATGCCCAGCCCTAACCCGTCCGCAGGTGAGGCCAGGCTTAGCCCTGGACAGGGCATCCCTGGAGCTGGTTGGAGGGACCCCTTGAGGTGGGGGAGTTTCCCAGCCTGGCCCAGGGCCTGAGGCAGGGCCCTGGCCTGAAATAGGTCACCAGTATACTTTTCACCATCTGGCAACTTTGCATAGTCAGTCTATAAACTGCCCCGTGCCTCCCAGGTTTGCCTATACGCTCCTGGATTGGAAAGGATGAGCATTAATATAAGTTGAAGAGCCCTTCCCAGACAGTAACAGAACTGGGTCCTCTTGCAGTTGAGCTAGAGGATGGTTTTGCCTGCCTTGAGCCGTGACAAGGCCGTGCAATTCCCCAGGGGAGCAGCCCCCAGAAGGTGGCAAATGTCCACCCAATATTGAAGTGAGCAGCCTGCAGCCATCTCTGATTTTTGCTAAGTAGAGAAAAATGTTAAGTAAGTAGCTCTTTGGAGAGCTTTCAGATGAAGCCATCTAATTATTATCACTGCGGTGTACTCTTGCTTCACTCCACCTCATGGGTGACAGTTAATAGCCGAATATGTTAGAGCTGCTCACAAAATTTCCAAAAAGATGTTATTTCTGCAAAATCTCTTGTTCCTTCCTGCAGAAAATTGCAGTTCCTCTGAAATTCGTGCAGTTTCTACCTGGGTCTGTATGGCTGCAGCCATTTGGGGTTATTGGTCCACGTGGAAGTTGTAGTTTGGCACTTGCTGTTCTCATTTGCCAATATGGGCGAGGCTCCTAGGCTTGGTGAAATAGCCCAGTATAAAGTAACTCTTTCCTCTGCTTTGGTTTGCCACAGCAGAAAATAAAGCAGGCTCTAAGGCATGATAGGAGATGTCCAGAGAGGGAGCTGCTTCCATTGTAGGGAATGGAAGTGCAGGGTACCTGCCCTACAGTCCTCGTGGGCACTGAACTAAGAGAAAGGGAAAATCTTCAGCCTTCCAATCTGGAGTTCTCCATGGCTAAGCTCCAGGGATGCATCCCAAGCTGTCTCACTTCCCCCTCTCTCTGTCACAGAGAAGCAGGTGTTTGAGCTGCGAGCCCACATGTACCAGGCCAGGAGTTTGTTTGCTGCTGACAGTAGTGGCCTTTTGGCTCCCTTTGCCCGAGTCGTCTTCCTCCCCCAGAGCCAATGCACCGAGGTGAACACTATTTCCTGACCTGGAGGAGTGGGCAATCCCTGGGGTTGAATGGGATACTTGTCCTATCATCTGTCCATCCTGCTGCCCTGCCATGGGGCTGGGTCTCCTGACTCCTGCTGAATCATGGATCAGGTTGACCGTGGGGTCCTGGGGTGCGAAAGCAGCCATAGCACTGGGGCCTGACTATCTATCTCGAGCAACCTTGCACTCAAAGGAAGCCTGTTGGAAGTCTCTTCCCCAGCTGCAGGCAAGTCCAACAGCCCTTTCACTGCATGTCCCTGGGCACAAGCACACAGCCACCCCGTTTCTGTGTGACTGAGCTTTCAGCTGCCTGGTGAAGAGAAACTGGACCCTACAGGAAGCAGGAGGTGTTTCTGTGCCATCTCTTCCTGTGCTGAAGGCTGCCGAGCTTTAGCAAACCTTGTGGAAGCTAGGAATAATTTGTGCCTGCCTGCTGTTTTTTCCTGGGAGAGTCCATGGGAGATGCGCTATGGCTCGCTTGCCTGCAGAGCAAGCGCCAGCCTACGGGTGCTGCCAGCACTGAAGTTGCAGCCTGTGGCCTGGCTCAGACAGGCCAGGCCTGGGGTCATTCACGGAAATGGGGTCATCCCTGTGGCTGCCCCTTTGCAGGGTACTGTTTTTGCCTGAGCATCTGCTTCCTTCTGTCAAATCAGGACGAGAAAATTAGACCATCAGAGCAAGGGGTGAACTCTGGGAGCTGCAAGTATCTTGGGTCAAGATCTGCCAAGCGAGTTAGACCTGTAATTCCCCTTCCTTTGGATCAGGCTTCAGATCCTAATGTGGCTCTTTCCCATCTCTTGCCCCATAAGCCATCAACCCTCTAATGGGTTTAGCCCCAGGTGCCTTCACAGTATGATCCAGTAAATATCTGTGATCCAAAGCACTGCTTGGCAATAGCATTAATACCCAATAGATGGCAGACTGCCACAGTGTCCGCATCTGCATCAGAGCTGCCTCAATTCTCTGAATAAGCAGTGGGGAGAGAAGGACCTTTACAAGACAAAATACATCTCATCTATTTTAGCCATACACCTTAGGAAGAGACAAGCGGTGCCATAAAGAGATTTCTTTTCTCTCCCCTCCCTAGTCAGGGATCCTGGGGTGCCTACCATGAAGTAAGGGAGCCTTTATGTTGTGGACATGCAATGTGACCCAAGATAAATCCCCTCATATTTTCAAAGTAACCTCCCCACTGCTCGCAGCACTGCAAAAAGTCCTGGTGCAGGAAAACTGAGATCAATATCCTCTCTGCTCCCGTTGTTCAGAGCCTTAGGCCCTGGCTGCTACTCCTAGCTGTAGTGGTAAATGCTGTTTCTGTTCCTCCAGGTTCTCAATGAAAGCCTTTGCCCAAGCTGGGACCAGCTGCTGGTCTTTGACAATGTGGAGCTATACGGAGAAGCTCACGAAATGCGGGACGACCCTCCCATAGTTGTCATTGAGATCTATGAGCAGGACCCAGTGGTAAGATGAATCTCAGCAGAGGAAAGCATTTCTGATTCAGGTACTGAGATCACTCCTGGCAAGGCAGCTGGTGCAGCAGATGTGAGAAGAAGTGTTTTTCCTGACCTGTGGAAGATGTTTCCTCCCTGTTTCCCAGGGCACAGAAGAAACTAGGAGCCTCTGCTGCTAATTGATCTCTTGCACTCGTTGGTGTCTTATGTTTGGAGCCAGAAGCAAGAGTTCAGGTGAGGCTGGAGGCAAGGATATATTACTGTAGTCTCTCCCTGTAGAGCAGTGCTCAGTCCTGGCCTCATTGCTGCCCCAACCCTGGGCCACCTCCTTCACCTTCCTTAAAGATGTTGGTGCATTAGGAAAGGCCTCGTGGATGGAAAGGCACCAGTGAAAGGTGGCACTGAGCTTTGGTCACGTACGTGCAGCAGACTGATCCTGTTCTGCCCATACTGGGGAGTGCTGTGGGGCTAACTGTGGAGACCTTTGGTTGGTCTCTCAAGGCAGACAAGAAGCCCCGTGCTAAAAACTCGAGTGCTGTCTTTGCCTGGCCAGGGCAAAGCTGACTTGATGGGCCGCACCTTTGCCCAACCTGGGGTGAAGATGTCAGATGAACAGTACTGCCCTCCACGGTTCCCTCCGCAGCTGGAGTGCTACCAGATATACCGGGGCAACTCCACAGCAGGCGACCTGCTGGCTGCCTTTGAGCTACTGCAGGTAGCAGCTGGACAGAGCCATCCCAGACCGAGGGAGGGAAGAGAGCGGGAGGGGGTGTGGGGGAGAACCGCGTTTAATCCACGCTTCTGTTTCTGAGGTGCTGCAAAGAGTGGTTAGTTCATGCATCCTAGAAAAGCTAGCAGGGTGTAGTATAGCTACTCGCAGCTCAGTGTGAGGGCAGCTCCTGCAGAGTTATGCTGGTGTGCAATGAATGCCAGCTTCTTTCTGGCAGGGAACCCTACTAAAGCGTTGCAGCAGCACAAACTCTCTGCAACATCCCTGGGCTATGGAAGCTGTCATTGGGAGTCTTGGTTCTCTCAAGAGATGTCAATGGGAAGGTCCCAGGTAAAAGGGGTGTGAGTTCTCATAGAGGAAGATGGTGTATGCTAAGCATCTTTGACAAGGAGCTCAGGGTGGGGCTAATCTCTCTCTGTAGGTATCCCTCTCTTTCCATTGACTAGACAGAGCAGGAGATGCCTGGAGTGGTTGAAGGTGGTGGAGTAGAGACCTGCTGGCTTTGCTCAGGCTTTGAGCTGGCCAAAGCCTGTCCGTATCAGCCTGTCAGCTGCACTAGTGGGTGGGCTTGGAAGTTTGCTTTGCTGCTGAATGTGCCCTGTGTGGAAGCATAGCACCACCTCTTCTGCTCCTATGAACACCTTTTCCCAAAGTGCCTGTACTGTACAGTCAGTGGATTGCTGAATCATCTAAGACTCTACAGACCCAGTGTGGGAGAGCAGGGTGTGCCGGTTCCCCCAGTTCAAAAAAGCAGACCTTAATCCGTGATGCATCTCTTCCAGATTGGAGCTGGGGGCAAGTCAGACCTGCCTCGTGTCGATGGGCCCCCAGGCATTGACAGGGGTCCCATCCTGCCAGTGCCACTGGGGATTCGTCTGGTGCTGAGTAAATACAGAGTGGAGGCAAATGCGTTGACAGCAGAGGGGTTTGTCTTGGGGCACCAGACTTGAATGCTGCGCAGCCAGATGGCTACACAGCAGAAGGTACTGTGTTGTCATGGCCTCGACCAGATCCCATTATGAGGGCTCCATCTGTTAGGCGAGGGTGATGTAAGGCAGAAGACTCTGTCAGTGGGTGTTTGAAGGCCAGGAGGGATCTTAGAGGTTCTGATGACAAGTTAAGCACCTACAGCCAGATGTTTGGATTGCAAGGACCTGCCTGTACTAGCTGCACAGGGAGTTAAGCTGCAGCAGCCCTAAAAAAAAAAAAAAAAAAAAAAAAAAAAAGCAGGATGACTGGATTACTACTTGCTTTCTTAACTGTGGGCACCATAGCAAGCCTAGGAGCTGCAGTAGAGGGCACTTGGTCTGAAATTCAGAGGAATGCACATTAGGGGTGTACACCTACACCTGAAGTAGTCACACTGACTCTCCCTTAGTATCGGTGGGAGGGGGAAAAACCCAAGATTGGTAGCCTGAAGCTCATTTGACCTATCTTGGACATCAAGGACAGGATGCCTGCTGCTTCTCTCTAGTGAGATATGGTGACACATCCATCAGGGCTCCTCACCCTAGGCTGACTTGGTAGACAATGGTGATGTGGGCAATAAAGACAGTGACATTTGGTGCATGACTCACCCGGCTGTTGTAGGTGTCTCTGCTAGGAGGAGATGCTGCTGATCGGATCCCCAGGGGCTCTAAAGAGATCCTACGTCCACGTTTTGCAGACTTTTTCATCTGGTCAAAGAAATACTATTCCTCTGGTGCGCAGTGTGAATATGGCCATGGGGGGACAGGAGGTGGAAAAAGCTCGTTTCAGGGGGACTTTTAATCATGGTGTTGGTCTCTTATCCCAAGAAAGGAAAGGGGAGGAGGCAGTCATTTCCCTGTTTCTGACAAAATGCTGCCAGTGCTGAATGAAGAGCCACTGCAGATGGGCTAAACTAAACTGATGTGGTCCTGCTCTATGGAGTCTGAGGGCAGAAGAGGGCTAGGAGAGGAGTGCTGAGGGCATCGGAAAGGAGATGTTAGGCTGTTGCAGGTGAGTCATGGGGTGGTTTGTGTGGGGTCAGTGAGAGAGCATGCTGCATGCCAGAGCCGCATGGAGAAGGAAAAGAAGCTTGAGGGCTCCATTGCTGCCCAGGTGATTTTGTGTGCCGTGAGGGATCCTTGCTCCCAGGGGATGAGGAAAGCCAACTCCTTTGGCTCCAGCAAAGAGGTCTGGCAGCAGTTGGGGGCAGTTCTTCTCACCTGTATGCCTTTCCTCCTCCTGCTGCCCTAGATGTTGTTCTGGGGACTCAGAGACCTGAAGAGAGTGAACGTGGCTCAGGTGGAGCGGCCCCGCGTGGACATTGAGTGTGCTGGAAAGGGGGTCCAGTCAGCTCTCATCCAGAACTACAAGAAAAGCGCCAACTTCAGCCCTTTAGTCAAGCGGTTGGGAGTGGTGAGTGTTGCCTCTTTCCTCTGAGCCCTTGGCCAAAATCCAGGCTTGGCTGGAGCTCAAATTGTGGCTGCTGGCCCCTTGCTTCCGTGTGCCCACGATAGTAAAGGAAGTGATCTCCAGCCTAGTTGGGGATCCCCTTTCTGTGATGGCTCCCAGGCCCAGCTCTGCCAGAGTTACATGAGACCTCTTCCTCCAACATGATCTCTCTTTGAGTCCCTACTGGCAACCACCACAATAGACATGCTGTAGCCTACATGCAGCCCTTGATAACCAGGACCCCTTTGCTTCCAGGACCTCCCAGAGAATGAACTGCTTCACCCGCCCCTCCACATCCGAGTGGTGGAGTGCCGGGCTTTTGGGCGTTATACCCTAGTGGGGTCCCGTGCTGTCAGCTCCGTCTGAAAGTTCATCTGTCGCCCACCAGAGAAGAAGGCCCACCATTGGAATATGACAGGTACCAGGCTTGGGCCAAGAGGGACAGGCTGGTGTGGGTCATTGGTGGGGCACCGCACACAAGTGAGCGATACAGAAAAGAAGGGAGATGGGTAGTAGGTTGTAAGGACTATGGGGCATTGTCTGCTTGGTTGTTAAATGAATTAGGATTCAAGGTTCACATCGAGGGGTTGGGAAGCCGTGGGGGCATGAGGTCATCGTTGCCTTTTGATTGGTTTGATCCATGGGTCTCACTGTGATAACTGCCTACTCTTCCTGACACCTGTCAGACAAGAAAGCCTGGTTCACCACTAACATAGCTGTGTTTCCGTGGCTCTACAATCTCCAACTGTTCCTCAGGACTGGGAGATGAATTTGCTCAGGACAGACAGCTCAGGCTCCCGTGGAAGAGATATAGTCAATACACTTAATGCAGCCTGGAGGGCTGGACTCATTGTTGTGTCATTGCAAGTAGCTTTTCTGTCCAGGGCACGGGCCTTGTGCTCTAGACTAGACTGAATTACTTAGATCTCTGGCGATTATAACGAGAGCCTGGGATGGCTTGCTTAGGTGGAGGTGCCTTCCCTGTGGACGTTTATAGCAAGGAGACCTGAAAAGTCATGGGGACAGCAGCAAGACCAGCAGTGTTCCTGGCACTGAGGTGGCCAGTGTTTGAATCCCAACCAGTGTACTAATTTCCGTGCTTTGGTCCCTCTCTGAACAAGAGGGTCACACGCCACTCCTGTCTGAATCCTGTAGGATCGCACTTGAGCTCTCAGTTTCCACTCTGCACTATCCTTTCTCTCTTGTTGTCTGTCTTTCTCTGTCCTCTGTCCAGTTGAACTGCTCAATGGCTCTCTGGCAATGGCCATCAGAGGTCCTCCCTCTTGCCCCACGGGGGAGCTTGTTGTCAAGGTGGAACCTGAGGTTCCCGTCAAGAAGATGGAGACCATGGTGAAGCTGGAAGCTGTGAGTATCCGTGTGTCGGCACTACTTTAGCATGTCTGTCTTCACTGCATTGTCAATAACTGGTTGATCCCCCCGCAAGCAGAGGCCACCTTGTGCTGTTGGGCATGTAGTTGGACTGATGCCTGGAATTAAAGGCCTTGGGGTCATAGTTAGTTGTACTAATCAGTCACGTCCTGTCCTGTCCTGGCTGAACTCAGCTGGTGCTTGCTGCCCCAAGACAGCCTGTCCTGGGCTAAGAAAATGAGGTATTGGTATGTTTTCCTGTGAAGACAGTTAAATAGGAATGAGCCCCCATGAGCATAACCCTGCCCCTGTGTTGCTCTGTCTGAACCATCGTTCTGTGAATGGTGCAGACTCGAGATGCATGCACCTCAGATGCATGTGGCACGGGGCTGATCCAGGCACACAGTCATCCTGATGCAGGCAGAGCCCTTTAGACCTACTGGGTCTGCCCTGAAAAATCAGCAGTCTACACATGGGACAAGCAACGTGTCCCCGAGGAGTCAGACTTTGCTCACGTGTTGAATAAGCCTGTCACCGTTTTCTTGCCCAGAATGGAAATTGGAGCACCCTCCTGTAGCTGTCTACTCCAGAGTGCGCTCTCTACCAAAAGAAATGCCTGTGTCTCTACAGGAAGCCCTTTGTAGGGACATGTCCTCCTCTGCAGGCAAGCAGCATGTGTGCATGCATGTGCCTATGGGCACATTGCAGGCTCCAAATGTGCATGCATATCCATGGCCCCTCATGGGCACATTTACAGAAAGACCACAGCACACACAAAGCCACTTCTGCACAGGTGCACGTGTGCATAAACACACAAACACACGTACAACCCACAAGTCCTTGTTGGATTTAGAAATGCACCTCTACCTAGAGTTCCTACTATACCTAGAGTTCCTAGCAGGTGCACAAAAAACTCTTGTCACTTGCATTTGCATTCACAAGGAGTCTGTTGGCCCAGCTGTGTTCAAGAGGACCCCCAGAGCACGTGTGCATGTGTGAAAAGCCCTGGCATGCACATGCTTCTTGGCTTCGGGAAATGTACCACAAACCTCCTTAGCTAGACAAAAAGAAGCTCCAAGGGAGCAAAGCAGTCTTTATCCATACTGAAGGCCCAGGTATCTTTCCAGGCCCGTGCTCTCATTGTTTGGGATTGGGGTTCTTCATTAGCAGAGCTCTCCCGAGAGGAGATGGGTTTGATGTGTCCCAGCAGACGTCTCCCTTGTATGCAGAGCTTCCCAGCCAGGGCTGTTCCTTCAAGGCCTTTGCTTCCTGCAACCGTGGGGAGCTGTTTGTGACTTCTCGCAGCTCACTGTGCACGTGTGTGTCTGTGTGCATTTGTACTCTGCTGCCTTTTGGCGGTGCAGTTGCCCACTAGCCTGCTGTTCCCTCTCCCTGTTCCCTTTTAGCCCTGGTGGCAGAACTCGGATGCAGTGGTGAAGGTGGAGGTGGTAAGTGACGGATCTGCTTCCGAGCATAGTTGGGCTGGGAGGAGCAGGAGAGACAGCACCCTGCGAGTGTGCATGATGATTATTCCCACCACAACTATGTGGTTGTGGTACCACCTCCCAAAGGCTTAATGGTGAGGCACTGAGCGGGCTCAGGATACCTTGCTGGGACAGGGGGGCCTGGTACCATGTAAGCTTCAGGTGCTTCAGCCTGGGAAATGCATGAGTGAAAGGGATGGTGGAGAAGTCAGGACATCTCTGGTTTAGGACTCTGACACTGTCTCTCTGGAGCCTTGGGCAGCTCCCTTTGCTACTCAGAGCCTGTTGTGAAAGGTGGCAGGTGCTAATGATAACAGGGTTCTGCCTTCTCAAGGGATTTACCTATCACCTTGGCCCTTTGAGAGACATCTCGCTTCCATCTGATCCCTCTTCTTCTCTGTCTTTGCTTCCTTTGTTCCTGCAGTCTGAGGAAGAGAAGGAGAAAAAGAAGAATAAAGGAGGAGGAGGAGGAGCAGGAGGAGGAGAGGAAGGAGAAGAGGAGGAGCCGGATGAGAGCATGCTGGACTGGTGGTCCAAGTATTTTGCTTCAATTGAGAGCAGTGGAGGGGTGCATGTAGGGGGGTGCAGGAAGATGTTCCCTGCCTGCAAGGTCTGGGCTATTTCCAGCAGAACAGCACAGTCCCAACATCTGTTGGGACAGCACAGCAGTGGACTGCTTTTGAAATGCAAACAGTGCCCATTCCCAGTACTAAGGCTGGGACCACTGGCCTAAGGAAGGAGGGGAAGTATGTGTATTGAAGTCCCCATCCCCAGTGTGAAAAATGGGGTGGTAGAAAAGCAACGATCAGCTGCTGTTTCTGTCTGTTGCCTCCCTGATCATTGCCGAGCTGGTAAGGGACACGTGGGCTTGCGCCAGCCAGGTGCTCGTTCTGTTTCCCTTGCTGGTACCAGCCCAGTCGTCTTCCCAGTGTCTCAGCTGCGAACTGCCCAAGTGCACAAGGATGCCATGCAAACATAGACACGTCCTCCTGCCCCATCCCCTGCGAGAGACTCTCCCTCGCACACAGTCCTGCTCATGGCTGAGCCCTGCCTTTGTGAGAATTCCTGCTCACGTACCAGTGCTGAAAAATTGTACAGTGAGGGAGAGGGTGTTTCTTTTCTCCTGTGGGGCCTGATCCTCCGCTGTTACACAGAACCACCTAAAACTAAAGGCTCTTTGCACTGGCAACATCCCTGGCCTTGGGAACTGCTCCTTGGATACCCTAGAGCCATCCCCACTTGCCTGGGCTCTGTCCAGCTTCCTGGATGGACACACAATTTAAACAAGTGCAAGAGAGAGGTAAAAGTGCTTTAGCTGTCAATAGGCTGTTCTTGCAGAGACCGGGGCAGCCTTGTGGCCAAAGGCTTGGGGCCATGCTGCTTTTCTCGCCAGCCTTGCCTGACTGTCAACCAGGCTTTCACCTGGCAGAGCTGAGCAGGATTTCTTTTCCTTGGGTGTACTTATTTTGTGTCTCGTTTGTATTCAGAGCACAGTTATTTAGCAGTGTCACTGTTGAAGACTGTGTTGAACAACTTTGATTTCTCCAGTTTGGCTAGATCCTAGCTCCCTGCTCAAAGGAGAAAGGGAGAGCTGCGACCCCTAAGCTAGGCACTTTCAATGAGCACAGAGAGCTCAGTGCAACTGGCCACTCGTTGTTCATTTTGTTTCTCCCCCAGCAACTTTGGCAGCAGGAAGCAGCTGCAGCAGAAGCAGAGGAGGAGGAGGGAATGGAGACTGCTGAGGGTGAGCTGTTTGCAAGCAAGGGAGGAAACGGGGCAGGGAAGGGTAGGACCAGAGTTCCTTTTGGTGCTTGGGCACCCAATTCCGAGCATGCAATTGCTCTTCTGCTCAATCAGATACTCGTGCTGTGTTGCATATCTCCAGGCGGGATCAATTTTGGTGAATGCAGACCTGGTATGGATTGTGTTGGGCTGACGTATTAGGCTGCAAATGCCAGGGGACTCCCAGTCCGAGTGTGGCATTGTGGCAGCCTCCAGCTCATCCCTGCTGGAAGGAAGGCTGTGTGGAAGTAATGAGATTAGTGACTAGGATCTGTGTTATTGACTGAAGGCATTTTTGTGCCTTCAGAAGTTAGTAGTCGCATCCCCTTGCCCATGCGTTTATAGAGCTGCAAGGCTGTGTGCTCAAAGTCTATTGAGAACAGCAAAGAACAGATACGTTAATATCGCATTTGCAGGGTTTTCCCTCGTCACCATGAGGGAGGCTTTATGGAGGCCTCCTTTTGCCCCAGTTTTGCCAGGGAAGAGTCAACTAGGCAAGATGTTTGGGATCCATCTAACCTGACTGCTTTTATCTTCAGTGTAAAGCTGAAGAGTGATCTGTTTAAAAAAAAAAATGTAATCTGAAAGTGTAGTCTGTGATCTAAAGCTGAAAGTGTAGTCTGTGTTCTGGTTTTCTAGAATGGGCAGTAGAGAAAACTATGCCTTTCAGGGCCGGTTCTCTGACCTATTTTAGATACTGTCCTGAGATGAAGTGTGCCCTGAGTGTGTTTTTCTCTCAAGGAGTCTGGGGGACAGTAGCTCAGATGGGGCATTGCAGATGCCTCAAGCTGGGTGAGGCCAATTTCATACCAAGAGTACTATGGGCTGTGAACATGAGTGAGCTGGGACCTGCTGTCCAAGGGTGACCTTGTCCACCCTGCAGGCTCTTTGGCAGTGCCACCAGCAGGGCTGGTAAGTTTTATTTCCCTGAGGAGCCATGATTGGCCAGCTCAGTCATGAAGACTGAGATGGGAATGGGCAGAGGGAGAAGGTTAGGAGCCTCTGCGTAGGGGCTCAGCAAAGGGCCACCCTATGGACTAAATGGGCAGTGGAGTAAAGAAGGGTAGCAGCAGATAGCACTGAGTTCCCAGCGCTGCCTGCTTCCCCTGCTCTCCATAGATCGTGAATTCAGAGGAGAGGGGGTGGTTGTCCTGTTCGTGCAGACTCCATTAGGTGGGAAAAATAGAGAGTCTGGCTTCTGTTGGAAGACTAGCCTTTGTATCATGAGAAAGATGAGGCCAGGTGCTGCTGAGCTTGGCGATGACTCTGAGCAGCTTCTGCCTGGGCTTGCTGTAGTAGCAGAGCTGTTGGGGGGGTGTCCTTGTATGCCTCCTCGTTCTCTGTCAGTCATTCTGAGCAGGGTTCACTTTCCCCTTTGACACTGCCCTTCCTTCCTGCTTTCCTCTTCCACATTAAAGGTTTATCTGTTGTCATCTGTCTGTTCTCATCTGCCTTGCGCAGCAGCCATGAAAGCTGGCGGGATAGAGGCAGTGAGGGCTGGGGATTGCACATGAGTGGGAGAAGCGTGCAGTGTTGTGCAGCCTCCTTTGAGCATGCTTTTCTAGGTAGACTGTACTGTGTCCTTGGCTGGTGACTGCTCTGAAGAGAGCGAGATCGTAAGAGCCTGTTGTTGCAGCTAGTCATTGGCGTCACCCTTGAAGAGCAGCAGTCTGTGCTTTGGCACTGAGCTTCAAGCATTGTCACCTCAGCCACACCTAGGCAGGGGTTTTGCTCTGCAAGCTGCGCACGTGTCAGGGGTCTGGGCACAGGAAGTATTCTCTTCCATGGGCGCACCTAGCAGGGCCCAGCCAGGTGCCCTTGATGTTTTTCACTCCCTTCTCTTTTCTCCAACGCCATTGCTGTCAGCTTCAAAGGACGTAGTGGAGACCAGAGTGAGATGGGGAAATGAGCCCTTCAGGGAAGACTGGGAAGGGTGTTGTACTAGCAGCCCAGCAGGACAAGTGGAAAGAAGACAAGAAGGTGCTATGGGCAGGATCAGATATTTTCAGTGCTGTTGAAACTAGGCAGAGCCTAGGCTCTCAGTCCATGTTTCGTAGTCCTCCAAATGACTCCTGCTCGGGTCAACTGTGGGAGTTCCCTACACGGAGATCTGTGGGCTCCTGGAAATGCTGTGAGCTGGGTAGCAATGGCCAGAGCTGAGGAAAGAGAGGAGAGAGGTTGAAGGGTTTCTGTGGGACTGAGATGGGAATTGCAGGCAGTAGTAGCTGTCAGCTTTCATGTTCCTCCTGTTTGAGTGCCTGTGATCATGTTCCCCCTTCTCTGTCTTCCTCCGCTCCACCTCACCCTCGTTTCCATCTCCTCCATCCCCATTGCTTCCCCTTGGACTCAGAAATCAAACCGGATGACTCTCCCATGAAAGGCTCCAAGGGTCAGGCAAAGAGCAAGAAGTCCAAGGCACCCAAAGATGATAAGAAGAAGCAGCAGCAGTGAGCCGCTGAGCTTCCTGAGAAGCAGAGCAAGCGGAAGATTGATGAACTGAAGGTATGTGTGTTGGCAGGGGGAGGAGGAGGCTCTGCCTGCTCAGCAGCAGGATGGAAGTCAGATCCTAGCCATGTGGAAAACACAGTAGGATGGATCAGCCCTGCTGGATGCATCTCACCTGTGTGAGGGGTATCTAGCACTGGGTGAGATGTGCCTTGGGACTGTCAAATTCTCTGCATAGACGGAGAGTTCAGGGTAACTAGCTTTGCAGGAAAGGACCTGGGATCTTGGGGACAGGAAAAGTCAGCAGTGAACCCTTCTAGCAGTGAAGGCCAAGTGCATGCTGGGCTGTGTTAGCAAGAGTTGGCCAGCGAGTTGAGGGGAGGGATTCTTCCCCTCTTTCTGGCACTTGTCAGATCCCTTCTGGCTTCTCTGTCCTGACTGGTGCTCCCCAGCGCAAGGAAGGCACTGACCTACTGCAGTGAGTCCAGTGGTGGAAGCCACCGGTGTGGTCACAGGTCTGGAGGACGTGGCATACAAGAAGAGGAAGAGGCTGAGAGCTGGGTTTGTTCAGCTTGGAGAGGAGAAGGTGAATGGGGGATTGAATTGTCATCTTCAGGTACCTGATGGTACATGGCAGGGGGATATGGCAGAGGACAAAGGAGAGTGCAGAAGGAAATGGACGCAAGATGCAGCAAAGGAAATTCCTGTTGGACATAAAGCATCGTTTGTTTCCTACAATGAACTTATTCATCATGAGTGTGCTGCAACTTTGCAGAGCCCTCAGTCCTTGGAGACATGGGAGCTTGACCCTGGGCAAGCTTCTCTAACTTTGAATGCCAGTGGTCCCTTCCCACCTCGGTTCCCATATGACTGTATGATTTGTCCATCCAGAGATGCCCCCATTTGATCAGGCAGCTCCCATGTTCAGCCAGTGGATGTCTAAAGCTCCTGAGGTGACTGGCATCCTGAGTGCCCAAACAGCTGCTGTATGTGGGGCTGAAACCCAACATGCCTCATGGCAGCAGGAATCACAGCCATCACTGTATGTAGTTCTTGGAGGGGTTTGTCCCACACAGTGGCTTTGTCCCACACAATGCAGCTGGAACCAGAAGTACTTGCAATTACAGGAAAAAACCAAAGGTGGGGGGAGCTATGATTTGCTCTCTGTAACTGCACTGAAGGATCAGGCAATCGTGTAGCTTAATGAGTAGTATGAGAAAGGCATCAACTTGGTCTTGAGAGTGGAGGAAGAAGTTCTAAGTTGGTGAGAACACCCTCCCCACGGTGGAATCAGAGTCTACAGCTATAGTAGGAGATGGATCAGGGCCAGGCATTGCCCATCAGCAACCCAAACCAGGACCCTGGCGCCAGGGCTCCAGGCCAATGTGCCCAGCCCCATCCCACTGCTGGGCAGGGGCAGGGAATAGCCTGGGGCAAGGCTATCCCATGGGCAGTTTGGATGGGCCCTGGGTGGGGGAGAGCTTCCTGTGGGCCATAGCTAGCCTGGCCAAGACTCAGTGCAGGAAAGGGCCCTGGTTCAGGTTAGTGGTCCATGGACTTTACTGTATTATAATCTGTGACTCTGGGCCTGAGAAGGAATTTGAACCCGGATTATACACGTAAGGGGAATAGCTACACAGCCCATTCAGCTGAGGTTCCCTCCTATACATGATCAGTTTGGGAAGGTGCTTATGTCATCAAGGTCTGACCCAATGACCTGGAGATCCCTTTGCATCCTAGAGAATTAGTCACTGGGCATCCTAGAGAATTAGTCACTGGGAACGGTGATGTCCATGATCTCTTTGATTGTCCTTGGGTAACCACTGGATCTTTTCCCCCTTTTTTTTTTTTAAAAAACTGCTCCCCTCTAATTTTGTGTCATCACAGGTCTTCAACAAAGAGCTGGAAAGAGAGTTTGATAACTTTGAGGACTGGCTGCACACCTTCAACCTGCTCCGTGGAAAGATCGGGGACAATGATGACGACGCAACAGAAGAGGAGCGGCTAGTGGGGAGGCTCAAAGTGAGTGTGGCTGCTGAGTTGGGTCAGGGCAGGGACAGCTTGGGAAAGCCTTGCCTATAGGGTTCTCTCCTGAAGATGCATTAGCTGAAAGGAGGTTGGATGTAAGAGAGACCAATTTGCATTGACTCAACCACATCTCCTTGCAGGGGAGGGTAAGCCTCCAAGGATAGCCCCAGGAGTCAGGTGGCTTCACAGAGTGCATTGCAGAGGGCAGTCCTTTGCAGCAACCAGATCTTTTGTGATTCCTACAGAAGGCCAAGGGCAAAGCAGATCCTCTTTATCACCCACTGTGGATATAAGTCATGCCTGGAGTTATCTTTGCAGACTATTTTTCACCAGTAGCACGGAGCTGCCTGCCATGTTGCACCAATGCATGCAAGTTAAACTCTTGCTGGAGGGAGTGATCAGACGGTCAGGGAGCATGGAAATGAACTGTGTTTCACGTGGTAGTTCCTGGATTTCCCAGCCCCTCCCTTGACAACACCTTTTATTTCCATTGCTCCTGGTTTTCTGCCAGTTGTATTCCTGGAATTCCCTGCCTGTGAGCACCTTGCTAGTCTGATTCCTCTGCAGGTGTCCTTCACGTTGTCCAGTTGCTCTGCTCAGGGTTGTATCCTCTGCAGGGGGTGCTTGTGAGGCAGAGGAAGCTTCCAGACCTCGCCTGTCTACTACAGCACAGGGCTAGAAACAAGGAGAGAAAGTGGGCTCTCAGGAAGGGTGGTTTGGGATGGGTCTGCTCGCTCCGAGCCTCGGGAGCAGCAGGACTACTGAGGCTGTGCACTCCCTTGTGCTAGGGCTCCATCTGTGTCTACAAAGTGCCGCTCCCTGATGATATGGGCAAGGAGGCAGGATACGACCCCGACTTGGGCATGTTCCAGGGGATCGCCAGCAATGACCCCATCAATGTGCTGGTCCGAGTCTGTGTTGTTCGGGTGAGTATAACCACGTTGTATGCCAAGGCGTGATGCTGTGTTCCCTTACAGTGCTCGCACCCAGAGCTGGTGCTGAAGCTGCAGAGAAGTTGACTTTTAGTTCTTGGTGCTGTTGGTGCCAGCATCCACCTGATAGCAGATGGCAGCAAGGTCAAGGATGCAGCATGAGGACTAAAGCAGCTCACTGATGGGCCCTTGAAAGGGGCGTCTTCCTAGCTTTGTGCTCTCCCCATTGGGATACTAAGCCTGTGTGAGGTCCAGACACCTGGCCTACAGGATGGATGGAGGTGTCCGTTGTAGTGCTCAACTTCAGAGAAGAATTTGGATCAGCCCAGACTACGAGATTCTGGTTCTTTACATAATCCCCCTTTTAGATAATCAATGAGGCATATGCTGAGCAAACCAGGAGGAGGCAGGGATTAGTAGATCTGGCTGAAGGGCCTGTCACCTTGTGGGACACATGCCGAGTGATAATCAATGTGGTCCAGCTAATGCCTGTCTCTTTATATGGAGTGCACTCTGGAAAAAGTCCTTCTTGACCTCCATTCTTATGTCAAGATAAGATATCTTGAGAAATCTCAGCCCTGCTGGAAGCACCTGGGTGGCTCTTTGCCAACCCCTTGTCCCTGTTGTTTTATAAATGCAACCTACTTTCACCTATGTTTCCCACTAACCTGGTTTCCCATCCAGTGCTACATCTCATTGCCCTGAGAAGGGGATAGCAGGTGAGATTGCAATCCCAGAATCACAAAATCACTGAATGGTTGAAGTTGGAAGGGACCTCTGGAGATCATCTAGTCCAACTCCCCCCGCTCAACCAGGGTCACCTACAGCATGTTGCGTAGAATTGTGTCCAGATGGCTTTTGAATATCTTCAAGGAAGGAGACTCCACAGCCTCTCTGGGCAACCTGCTCCAGTGCTCAGTTACCCTCCCAGGAAAGAAGTATTTCCTCATGTTCAGACAGAACTTCCTATGTTTCAGGTTGTGCCCGTTGCCTCTTGTCCTGTTGCTGGGCACCATGGAGAAGAGTCTGGCCCCGTCTTCCTGTCACCCTCCCTTCACATGCTTAGACTCATTGATGAGACTCCCCTCTCAGTCTTCTCTTCTGCAGGCTGAAGAGTAGCAGCGCTCTCAGCCTTTCGTCCTAGGAGAGATGCTCCAGGCCCTTCCTCATCTTAGTGGCCCTTTGCTGGACTCACTCCAGGAGCTCCATGTCTGTCTTGTACTGGGGAGCCCAGCACTAGACACACCACCCGAGGTGTGGTCTCAGCAGGGCTGAGGAGAGGGGGAGGCCCTCACCTCCCTCCACCTGCTAGCAACACTCTTCCTAAGGCTGCCCAGGGTACCATTGACCTTGTTGGCCACAAGGGCACATTGCTGGCTTATAGTCAACTTGTTGTCCACCAGGACTCCCAGGTCCTTCTCTGCAGAGCTGCTTTCCAGGAGGTCCTGGTGCCCATGCACCAGGTTATTCCTCCCCAGGTGCAGGACCCTGCACTGGCCTTTGTTGAATGTCATGAGGCTCCTCTCTGCCCAGCTCTCCAGGCTGTCGCAATGGCAGCACAGCCTTCTGGTGTGTCAGCCGCTCCTCCTAGTTTAGCATCCTCAGGCAAACTTGCTGAGGAGGCCCTCTGTCCTTTCATCCAGGTCATTGAGGAATAAGTTGAACAAGACTGGACCCAGTATTGACCCCTGGGGCACACTGCTCGTTATAGACCTCCAACTAGACTCTGAACTGGAGAGATTGAGGATACTTACCCCTGCTTGCGGGGGCTACTTACAGAAGCCCGTGGCCCTAATAAATCCATGGAGGGAAAGAGAGAGGCGGAGGGATGTCTTCTGGACATCTCAGTCGGGTTTCTGCTGAGGGTCTCTAGCTAGAGGAACCTGCGTCTTTCCACTGATGAGAGAGAAGCCAAAGGAGACTGTGACTATGTCTTTCCGAAGGGGACACAGCCACTTGGGCTTGACCTGAGTCAGCCCAGACCAACACACCTAGCCCCACTACATGCCTAGGCAGGGACATAGGTTAGCAGAAGGCAGGACTGATCCCTGGTTTAAATTGAGTCCCTATATTTAGGTGACCTTATAAAAGGACTTGGGCACACAGCTATGGCCAGATAAGGCCAGCTGGTCTCAGGGATGGAGAATAGGGACTGTCCCTGACTGGGCTGACCTATCTTTTCTTTTCCCTACAGGCCACAGAGCTGCCCCCAGCTGACATCAATGGGAAAGCTGATCCTTATATTGCCATCAAGCTGGGGAAGACAGACCTCAAAGATGAGGAGAACTACATCTCCCAACAGTTGAATCCTGTCTTTGGCGAGTGAGTTGCCCCAGCCCTGTTACCTGTCTTCACCCTGAAGAGTGAGCTAGGCTCACCAGCCCTTGGGCCTGCACCGTACCCATCCCATAGCCCCAGCTTGGGGTCGAAAGATGGGACTGATCGCCCTGAACTTTCCTTGGGTGCAGTGTAGCTGTCCCCATTGAAGTCATCTGTCCTGCTTTGTCAGCAGTCTCGTCAACGCTGTCAAGAGTGTTGAAGAGCTATCCGTATCTGGTCAAGATAGGTGCCTACTTTAGGAAGCGCTAGGCCTGGACCCAAGTAACAGCATCGCCGGCTCTCCAGTGACACACACATTTAGTTTCAGGGCTATTGGGACATCCACGTCAAGCAATCCTCGTGATCGCTCTCCCTTCTAGGGCTGCTAGTTCAGAAGCAGTCCGCGCAGAGAATTAGTGACAACACGTAAGCTGAATGTACTGCAGTGGGAGGTGCAATTAAACACTGTCCAGAGACTGGAGCAGACCCACCTCACCCATGCATGTGTCTTGAGCGCCATCCAAACCCTTGGATGGCTACAGCCTGTTCTCCCTCTCCACCCTTTCTCCCGCCACAGGTCCTTTGACATTGAGGCCACCTTTCCCATGGAGTCCATGCTGAGGGTGGCGGTGTACGACTGGGACTTGGTGGGGACCGACGACCTCGTTGGAGAGACCAAGATTGACCTGGAGAACTGCTACTACAGCAAGCACCGAGCTACTTGTGGGGTGTCACAGCCTTATGCCATGTATGAGCCAAGCTTTCCCTGTGCAACCTGGTGTCTGGACCCGTGTCAGTTTCATCTTCCGCACTAGGCCTAGATCTCCTGTAGGGATCTCCCTCTTTCATTGCCTGATGATGAGGGAATCTGTGCTGTGCCCTCAGTCTTAACGTGGGCTTTGGGACCAGCACAGTGGGGTAGCAGGAGAGCAGGTTGTAAGCAGGAGCACAGGGCGGTGAGGAAGGGACTGAGGGGCATTGGTAGGTCTGGATATAGAAATGAAGAGGTTGCTGAAATAGCAGCTGGGCCGGAGCAGCAGAACTGAGCATCAGTAGCAAAGTGGAGGGCGCTGGGGATTGCAGGTCTGGGTCAGCACAGAGTGAGGGGCCTGGGGTGGAAAGGTATTGGCAAAGCGTAGAGTTTGGGCTTGGATGGCCCTACCTTGCTCTGCAGTTTGACATGTGGAGCCTCAGATCCTTCCCTGATGAATCCTGGCTCCTGAGGGGCAGTAACATTTGCGTTTCTGGCAGATGGAAACAAAAATTCCTTCTTCCTCCAAGTCTGACCTTGTGCTCTTGTTCACAGACATGGGTATAACATGTGGCGTGACCCCATGAAGCCTTCCCAAATGCTGTGCAAGCTGTGCAAAGAGGGCCAAGTGGATGGGCCGCCCTTTGGTCCAGGAGGAAGAGTGAAAGTGGCCACGAGGGTCTTCAGTGGCGCCACGGAGATGGAGGATGAAAACAGTACGCACCCCATGGCGTGAAGGTGGGGAGGGGAGCAGGGGCATGGGGTGTCCCCTCATCATCCAGAACTGAATCCCATCACCCCCTGCAGCATTGCAACGTCTCTCCAGCCACCCCCTTGTGTGGGGCCTGCGTTATGTCACCAGCTAGACAGTGTCTTATAGACGACCCAGGTTGCTGTCAGAGTTACTGGTGAGCATCCACGGCATGGCATGACCAAAGCTGCCTTTGAAACCTTCCTGCTGGCAGTTTATGGCAAAGGACCAATGCAGATAGCCCATCCTGGCCCTTGCAGGGCTTAGGAAGCCACTGTCCATATAGCTGCATCCCCAAACAATGGTTGTGTCCAAATCACTCGTATATGTGCAACACAGTTGAATGCAGACCAGGAGGGGTGCAGAGGAGGGGGGCAGCAGTGTCGGTGGATATAGAGCTTGTTGAGCGTGGGAAAATACAGGCTGGTAGGGGATCTGGACCTTCTCTGTGAGTGCCTAGGAGTAGAAAGGGGAGAAAGAGGAGTTAGGGAGTGTTGGTGCAAGAACAAAGTGGGCCCAAGGAAACGGAGAGGAGCAACTACTAGGCAGTCCTGCTGCCTTGAAGTTGGTAGGAGCTGGAAGAGGTAGCCAGCAGGAGCAGTGTGTGTGGCCTTGGGGAAGAGGATGTCAGCAGAAGTTTGCAAAGCCAGACTGGAGGTCCTGCTGTCAGTAGGAGGTTGGGTCCTGCTTGGGATTGTTTGCTGTCCCTGGTGTCTCTTCTGCCCAGTTCTCCACACTCAGTCCTCCCTTTACCCACACGGGACAGAAGAAGCAGGCAGAGGAGCGCCTAGCACTGACCGTGCTGCACCACTGGGAAGACGTTCCACGCGCAGGCTGCAGGCTGGTCCCTGAGCACGTGGAGCCGCGTCCATTGCTGAACCCTGACAAGCCGGGCATTGAACAGGTCCCCGCAGCCCAAGATCCGGGGGAAGGGCAGGGCCTGCTTAGCCTCCAAGCAGGGAGGAGAGACCTCAGCTGGGCAGACAAGCTGCAACCCCCCTTGTCATGGGGAGCAGTGGGGAGGGAGGCAGCCTACGAAAAGTGGCACTTGGACATAGCAGTCCTTAACACTCGGCCTGTTGAGCCCAGCTGACTAAATCTTCAATGCCTCTTCATCTTCAGCTGGCACCTATTTCATACCCCGAAGTCTCTGGGTCCCCTGCTTCCCCCCTGCCTGACATGTTCCCCATGGATATGCTGGCACCAGGCCCTGCCATTGATATTTCCCCCAGGAAACCAAAGAAGTAAGGAATCTGCCAGCCAACAAACCCCAGGGAAAACCCGTGGCTGGGGCTGGAGCCCTGCTTCCCCACTCTTCTACTGGTTCTCCATGGCCCAGCTCAGCACAGCCATGTGCCTGGGACCCCCAACCAGACTGGCATGGCCAGAGATCCCAAGACTGGAGGCATCAAATGCTGTCTTCCGCTTCCCCAGAGGTTGTGGAGCTGCCCTTGCAGGGTGCTTCAGTTCCCATCTGTTCAGTTCCCTGTAGCTCCTCACCTCTCTGTGTCGGTCTAGACGAGGAGTTCAAATTGCTAGCTAGTGCCTGGTATGGGGAAGGGGGCAGACCAATGCAGCCAGCCCTAATGCAGCCCCAGGGGCAGGGGTTAGCCTAGGTCAGGGCGTCCACAGGCCCTTGGCTGGAGGGGAGAGTTTCCCAGTCTGGCTGGGGCTCTGGGCAAGGAAGGGCCCTGGCACCAGGCGGATCACTGGGAGAGACTTGGTAAAGGCAGGTAGGACAGAGCAGGCAGCAGACAGTGAACTAGAGAGTTCTCCTTCCCATTCCTGTCCTCTCCGCCTCTGCCCTCCGATGCTCAGCCCCTCTAGGAGTCCTTTAGACAGAAGGAAGACATTGTGTTCCTCAGCATCCATGCTAGGCCAATTTTACCCAGCTAGACTGTGTCCTTGGGCCCCTTTTGCCCGTCCCCGGGGGCTGGGATGCAGAGGCCGTATTTGCATCCTCGTGGGAATCTCTTGCACTCCTGTGCTCAGTCGACTAGTGTTTGGCTCCAAAGCACAATGAAAGTGGAGACAATTTCCTCTGATCTCCGAGGGCCGTAGCTTGGATGTGAAGAGCAGGGCAGGCAGCTGCAGGAAAGCTGAAGCCAGAGAAAGCTCTAGTTGCTGAAGCAGCCTGGAAAAAACAGAGGTTTATCTGCAATGCAGCCAGGGGCAGCCATGCTCAGTAGTGCCCCGTGTGCTGGAGTTGAGACATTCCTCCGGAGGGGCTGAAGGGAGGATTTCAATAGCCTTGAAAACACCAATGCACCCTTCCCTGTGGGGAAAATGGAGCAGGAAGGGCTATGGCTCTGGTCGCTCTGTTTTGGCAGGGATAAACGTGAGCTCCAGTCAAGTTACACATGGACACATCAGCCCATGTATGTCTTCACACGTGCACTGGAGAGCACCTGCGTGAGTGCCTGTGTCTGTAGGAAGATGCTGTATTTCAGCAAGGTTCTGCTGATGTATCATCCTCGGGATTTAACGCAGCTCCCCTCCCTTTGCCAGGAGTTTCAGCATGTAACACGAGCTGACGGTGTGGCCTGTTAGCTCTGAAGAGCACCCCTGTGTTGCTTGGACAAGTGCTAGGTGCTATAGAGGAACAGCACAGAGAAAGCCCCCCCCGCCCTCCCCCGCAACAGGAGCAGACTGGAGGGTGCTGGCACTGAAGATGGCAGGAATCTCACAGTTCCACAGGAGTCCCTGGCACTTGCAGCCATGTGATGTGATTGTGGCCACATGGCTGCCTTTCTCTGCCACTGTCTTCCAGTCCTCTTCTAGCCCGTCCACACTGCAGCTGCTTCCAGTTCAAGGAAACTGGCTTCTGCTTTTCCTCTGGCAACTCCCACGGGAGCTGGTTTATCCATCAGCACAATTCCCAAGCGAACTGAGTGTGGCTGGGAAACCCCAGTTGCCTGCACACCAAAGGCAATGCTGGGAATATCTTACAGGCTCCAAACTTGCTGGAGTCCTAGGAAAGGCAGTGATGCCCGATGAAGTGACTGGGACACAAGAGCAGGTAGAGCCTTTGGAGCTGACTTCTGAAGGCAGGGGAAAATTGTCCTGTGTTTCCAGGAGGGTGGCCCGGTTGGGTAAGGTGGGGAAATGAGGAAAAGAGCTGGCTTCAGACTGTTTTGCAGGGCCAACAGACCCGCATTGTAACCACAAATGTACCTGAGACTAAGGCTGTGCTGTCTCCTAGAGCCTTTGGCTTGGGCCATGCAGCAGTTCAGAGTAGATGAAGGTAAAAGTCCCTTTGTTGCTCCTCTGACCCTGCCTGGGCTGCCTCCAAGCTGAGGCACCATTTCCCTCTGTGTTCCTGCCCTGTTGGACAAGACGGCTGCGAGAGAGCCCTGCAGTTGGCGTTCCTGGCCCATTTCCTGCAGCATCATCCCATTCCCTTCTGCCCACCCCATCTCCTCCTGCCCCTTCCCTCTGTTCCCCCCATGCCTCACCTCCTGGTCTCCCTTCCTGCTGCCAGATATGAGCTTAGAGTGATAGTGTGGAGCACAGACGAGGTCATCCTGGAGGACGATGACTACTTGACTGGCGAGAAATCCAGGGACGTTTTTGTCAGCGGGGTGTGTACGATGTGGCTGGCCAGTGCCACCACTTCCACTTCTCCTCGAGGTGGGGTCCTGGTGCTCACTTAGGCCCCAGGGCTGGTTTTGGAGAGGGGGGGTTCTGTGATGCAGCTAGGAAGGGTTTCCCCATGGGGAGGGCCAGATGGTGCCAGTGCTGCTGTTATGTGCTGTGCTCTGTCTCTGCCTCTGTGTGTCTCTTGCTGGCTGCTTGACCTACTGTGTGTGTCTGTCTGTGCTGCCTGGCCTGGTTGCCCAGCTTTGAGCTGCGGGTCATTATCTGGAACACGGATGAGGTGGTTTTGGAAGATGATGCTTTCCTGGTGGGAGAGAAGATGTCTGTCGGGGGTAATGGCGGAGGTCTTGCTGCTTGGTCCCTTCAGGTTATCTGATCTCAGACCGCACTGACCCTCCCCATATTCAGCATGGGGCAGATGGTACCTGTGGACCATCTCTGAGTGAGCCCTGGCCCACGACTTACCTTAACGTGCTTGTGAGTCCCTTTTCTCCTGTCCTCATATAGCAGGGCTCTGAGACGCCCTCAGCATGGGCTCCGCCAAATTTGGCCCCCAGATTTCCCTTTCCCGTCCCTGCGGAGCTGCCTGAACTGTCCTGCTTCAGCAAGAGTCGATTTGGATTTCCCAGATCCTTTCATTCATTTTGAATTGACACGCACAGGTTAAGATGCAACTAGATCATAGCGCAATGTGCAGCAGGCAAGAAAACAAGCTTTCTCCAAAGGCTTAAACCCTATGTCATGGCAAAGAGGCATGAGGAGGAAGGTCAGATTAGTGTAGCAGAATCTAAGGCTGATGGCTGACATCACAGCATGCAGTGACTTCCCACAGCTCTGCTAAACTGCTCACTGCTTCCCAAAAGCTACCCTGAGCTTTTGGGCCAGGTCTCCTTGTCTTGCACCTCATGCTGCTCTTGGAGAACGTGTTCCATTTTCTATGTCTGGTCCTGTTTGCAGAGTGCAGTGGAGGGTTGTTTAGGGCAGTGCATGCAGTGCCTGCCTCGGCATTCCCAGTGCCATGCTGCACAGAGGGCAGGTGCCCTTGGAGCGATGAACTTTAACATGCTGGCAGGACCCATGCTCTCTCATGCCGTTGCTGCATACTGGCAGGCGTGTGAAATTTGTGTCTGTGTACATGTGCGTGAGGGGGACAAGGTCTTGTCACTGTCTGTTTCAAGGCCGGTAAGTAGGTGGTTTATGCATGGGTGGCTTTTCTGCGATGACTCTGAATCTGAAACGTGAGAGGCCTTCCCTTTGTGCTTGGGGTGGGATTGCTTGCCCTGTGTGTTTTGCAGGGCAGAGCGGGAGTGTCAGCATGCTCAGAGGCCAGGGGAACAACCCTGTACTAAGTGTCTAAGCACGGACCCATGTCCCTGCTGGCTGCAGCCCCTCTGGACCAAGAGACTCACACAAATCTGAGAGTTCCCTGAGGAACAGAGGTGTCCTGTCATGTCGAAGAAGCTGAGGAACATTCATAATGCTCCTTCAGCAAGCTCTGCTCCAGACTTCCCAGCAGTGCTGCCTGCTCCTTTCCATCTCTTGAACATCCCCCTGCCCAGAGAAGGACCCTGATAACCAGCTTGCATGTTGCTCCCTCAATCAGCCTGTTCCCTCTAGGGCCCTCATGCCCATGTTGTCTCTTGGCGAGGCTGACATGGTGATTTGAGCAACCCTAGCCCATTGCTCGTTACTCTTGAGTCCTTCCAGTGTGTCTATGCCTTGCTGGCCTGGAGACATGCCAGCTGTATGCGCAGGATGGCCCTTTGCCCTCTCCTCCCTCCTGCTAATATGTGCCACCCCTCTCATCCCTCTGGGCCCTGCAGGTGGCTGAAGGGCCAGCAGGAGGACAAGCAAGACACAGATGTCCATTACCACTCACTCACTGGCGAGGGCAACTTCAGCTGGCGCTCCACCTTTCCCTTTGACTACCTGATGGCAGAGAAGAAGATGGTCATCTCCAAGAAGGAGTCTATGTTCTCCTGGGATGAGACTGAAGACAAGATCCCTGCTCGCCTCACCCTGCAGGTCTGGGATGCCGACCGCTTCTCGGCCGACGATTTCCTCGGTAAGAGGGGAGGGCCAGCTGAGCTGGGGTGACAGGGAAGCTGGAGGGATAGGGGGAGGTTACATGGCTGATGGAGCAGGAAGGCATGTGGGATGAGGCAAGGTTTATGTAGGAACAGATCCTGGAAGGACAGCCCTGGTCTTTAAGCCAATTGTGTCCTACAAACGCCTTTGGATGCTGCAGGTAAGAGCAGTTAGGCTAAGAGGCCTTGTCTTCATGCTGCTGTTCAAAGGCTGCTCCTGTAGCAAAGGCATTAGCTTTTTCCCTTAGGTGCCTGTCTGGGAGCTCTATGCCCAAGCTAGTTTTGGAGTGCAGGGTGGCTGGAAGCCGTGGGCAGATGTTTGAGAGGGTGAGAGGAGGTGGGGACGTGACCCAAAAAGCAGGCTATAGTGGAGAGATCGGAGGATGCATGGCCGTAGATGTGTGGGAGGATGCCAGGACACACAGCTCAGAAATGCTCGCCAGGGCAGGAAATGTTGGCCCAGCCCGCCTCCAGCCAAAGACTCACAGTTGAGGGGTGCCACCATGTATCCTTCGCCCTCTCCTACCAGGGGCAATCGAGCTGGACCTGAAGCGCTTTCCCCGGGGAGCTAAGACTGCAAAGCAGTGCAGCATGGAGATGGGGACAAATGAGGCAGAGCTGGCCATGGTTTCCCTCTTCAAGCAGAAGCGAGTGAAAGGCTGGTGGCCGTTTGTGGCCAGGGATGAAAACGATGAGCTGGAGATGACGGCAAGGATGGGGAGAAGCGGGGGGATTTTCTGTCCTGGGGACTGCATCCTCTGTGTACACGGAGGCCCCTTTGCAGAGCTCCTTCATGCCTGCCTCTGCTACATGGGGCCCCCTCTGCTCACCATGTCGCTGGCTGGCACCGTCTCTGGGGCCTGCGGTGGAGAGCGTTGCCCATGTCTCAGCAGGCCTCTCTCTGCTCCCTGCAGGGAAAAGTTGAAGCTGAACTACAGCTCCTGAGAGCAGAGGAGGCAGAGAAATCGCCTGCTGGGCTGGCTCGCAATGAGCCTGACCCACTGGAGAAACCCAAGTAAGTAGGAGACGCCTCTCCCCCAGCAGATGCCTGGATTTGTGGGAGATGCTGCGTCGGGTGGTTCCCGGGGAGGTAGCCAGGCAGGGGAAGGTTAGAAAGGGGTCACTTATCTGGGGATGTAGGAATGAGGGCTGCGGGCAGGGTAAAAGGGGCAGAGTCACCTCTCCTGGTTCATTCCAGTGCCCTCTATTTACTTCCCTGCCTTTCCTTAGTCTTTACTTCCCTGCCTTTCCTTAGTCTCTTCCTTCTCTCCCTCCCTTCCTAGCTCCATCCCCCTTTCCCAGCCTCCCACCTCTTCTTCCTCCCCTCTGGTACCCGTTGCCAGGACATCAGCTTCATCAGGACCCCCTCCCCCACCCCACCCACTCAAGTCCCTGCACTCCTTCTGGCACAAATTCTGCTGGCTCCTCTTGGAAACCCTCCTGATCCTCAAGGTCAGGCTCTTTCACTGCGTGAAGGGTTATCCAAGGAAGGAGATCGTGAGCTCTCTCACAGTGCCCCTCTCCATTGCCAGCTGGGCTTGTAAAAGGAAAGTCAAGGCTGTGCCAGGGTGCGAGCAGACTGCGGTGAGCCGGGGAGGATCATGCACTTGGGCAGCCACAGGAAAGCCACATCTGGGTGGGGATGGTTGCTGTGGCCCCAACCCCGAGAGAGCCTGCTGCACCCTGGAGTGGCTGGATGGGACACAATGCTGCCGCCGCATTGGCTCACATGTTGGTTGTATTGCTTGTTGTGCCTGCCCTCCCTTTCTGTGGCCATGGCATTCATGACAGATGCTTGCTTCCCCAACAGCCGCCCAGACACATCCTTCATGTGGTTCCTCAACCCCCTCAAGTCCATCAAATACCTCACCTGCACCCACTACAAGTGGCTCATCATCAAAATAGTGTTGGCCCTGCTGCTCCTCATCCTGCTGGCCCTCTTCCTTTACAGCATGCCAGGCTACATGGTCAAGAAGCTCCTGGGAGCATGAAGAAAAGGGGCCACCCCCACACGCCTAGCCCGGGGCCACCCCCACACGCCTAGCCCAGCGCCACCGCCTGCCCCAGCCCCATGCCCTTCTCCTCGCCTCTGCCTTGCAGCAACCTTGAGGGACATCTCCTCCCTGCTGCTGTGCCTCCTATTTTGCGTTTCTGCTTTGTGGATCCCTTTCTTGGCTTTACTCTCAGAGAAGTGGGGTTGGAGAAGGCCTCTGGTCCCCAGGCTGTCCTGTGTCCCTCACCTGGGCTGGCAGAGATGCGTGGCTGGCTACTCTGGGTCACCCGTGCTGTGGGTCCCAGATGCCTTGACCCACTGGGGGCAGAGGTCGGTGCCCCGTCTGGGCAGCTCAGCTCCTCTGCCCCAGCAGAAAGCAGAGGGAGCACTAGGGTTGTGTTGCTGGAGCTGTGGGAATGCTGCCTAAATGCTTGTTCACAGGACACGTTAAAAGCAGTCATGAACCAGTGACGTGGGGCAGAGCAGCCAGGGCTTGCTGGGAGCACGCCAGCCCCTCGGGCTTGGGGACAAGGCACAGAGCAGCCCCAATGCCTGGCCTCCGTGCCAGCACTGCCGCTGCCCCCCTCCTAGCCCTGAAGGTCACTGCCCCTGACTGCAGGGGCTGATGCCACCACAGGGCACGCCAGCCACCCTGCCCCAACAGCAGTTGAGACTTGGCAGAGCCCTTGGGCTCTGCAAGGGGCAGACTGGGCTGCCCCATCCCCAGGAAGGCAGATTTCCAGCAGCTGAAGCATCTTTCTAAGGCCACTGAAAGCAGCAGTGGTGGTGGGACTTGCCTGAAGGCTCCCATGGAGCCACGTTCTCTGGTGCAGTGTGAGCTCAGCGTGGTCTGCTGGTTTGCCTATTTATTTTGTACTGACCACTACTTCTTGGGGCTGGGGCTTTTCTTGCTGTGTATATTGGGGGAGGGAGGGAAGGTCTCTTTCTTCAGCCCACTGCAATATTAAGCTGTTGAAGATCCACCTTTCTCAGCTTCAAGTGTGCAAGACCCTTACTCACTACCTGGGGAGCTCTTGGGGTTGTTTTTAGGATGATGTTGTTGTGGTTTGTCAATAAAAGTTGGTTTAAGCTCTTCCAGAAGAGCTGCTGTCTGCCACTGCCCTCTGTTACCCAGCCACACGTGCCCTGGGGGTTCACTTCCAGCCCCGAGCACAGATTGGACCCCCCAGGGCGGAGACCTGTTGCCCACTAGGCTGTGGACATATATACCAAATGCCACCATAGACTCGAGAATAGTTTATGTGGTCAGGGACCTGTGTCGATCTTCTAGTGCAACCGTGCTGCTTGAAGCTTGGCCAGCTGGAGCAGCTTGCTCATGGTCATGTCCAGTCAAGTTTGTATTCTCTACAAGAATGGAGACGCCACGGACTCTCTGGGGAACTCATTGCAGTGTTTAACCACCCTCACAGTAAAGAAGTATTTTCTGATCTTTAAGTGCAATTTCCTGTATTTCAGTTTGTGCCACTTGCCACTTGTCCTGTCATTCAGCATCACTGAGAGGAGTCTTGCTCTCTCTTCTTTACTCCCCCTCCCCAATCACATACTAAGATGATCCCCCAGAGGCTTCTCCTCTCCAGGCTAAACAGCCCCAGCTCTCTCAGGCTCTCCTTGTCTGACAGATGCTCCAGTGCCTTAATCATCTTCGTTGCCCTTTGCTGGATTCACTACAGGAGCTCCGTGTGTCTCTTGTAGTGGGGAGTGCAGAACTGGACACAGTACTCCAGGTGTGTCCTCAGCAGTGCTGTGTGGAGGGGAAGGACCACCTCCGTCGACCTGCTGGTAAAGCTCTCCCTAATGCAGCTCATGATGCTGTTGGCCTTTCCAGCTTTGGAGTCGATTGGCCCCAGCCTGTATTGGTGCATGGAGTTGTTCCTGCCTGGCTGCAGAACTTGGCATTTCCTTCTGCCCCACCCTGGGCTTGGAGTTTGTGCAAAGCTGAGGGTGCTGCTCTAGTGGTGGCTGCAAGGCCTGGATCACTCTCCAGCAAAGCAGATCAGGGATGCTGCTCCTCGGTGCCCTCCAGTGCTTGGCCTTGCAGCCAGGGTTTGTGTGAGAGCAGCGTCAGGTGGGGCCTGGGGGTGCCCTGGCAGACAAGGTGTGTGGAAGTGATGTCACCATGGCATCACAATGCCGGGGTCTTTCTGGAGGTGGGGCTGGGGGAAGTGCCGCTGTCACTTTGCCTGCGAGCGAGCGAGCGAGCGAGTGTGCGAGCGAGTGCGCGAGCAGGTGGAGAGCGTGGTGTTGAGCTGGGGCGAAGGAGCAAGGCAGCGGGGTAAGAGCTGGCTCCTTCCGTCTCTCTGCAGTCTCTCCTCCCCTCGGGGCGCTCTCCCTGGCTTTGTCGCCCCCCCCAGCGCCCACCACCCGCTGCATGCTCCCTCGGTGGGCACAAGTGCCACAATCAGGCAAACGTCCCCGCCGCGAAGCCCAGCCACGCTCGGGCACCATTCTGCGCCCTTGCTGCTCACGACCCGGTGTCCCTGCGTCACACGTGGGAAAGCAGCGGCGGGAGCGGGCAGCCAGGCAAGGCCGACGGAGTGAGGGCACCGTGCCCTGCTTTTTGCAGAGTTGCTCTCGGCGGCCTTTGGCTCTTCTCCTGGTGTCAGATTGACGCTGTCGATCTTGGGGTGCGGAGGAGCGTGCACAGGGTGAGCCGCAGAGCAGAGCGGAGCGGTCAGGGTCGGGGGAGGTTGGTGGAGGGGCGTTGGAGGGGCGGTGGGGAGCAGGGCTTTGGGGGCTGCTGGTCTGCCTTGGTCGGGGAGGGGGAGGGTGGCTGCAAGGGGCGGCGTGCTCAGAGGTGGGTGCTGTGTTTTGGGTGGCACTCTTGGAGCAGGACGTGGAGGCGGAGCGCTGAGCAGGCTGCACGCTCGCGGCGCGCTTCCGGTGGCGGCATGGAGCCTCGGAGGCTGAGCGTCGTGGGCGAGTTTGTGGTGCTGAGCCTCTTTGTGGTGTGCCTGGCCCACATGCCCTCGGTCGTCAACGTCTTCACGATCCTGTGCATAGCGGTGGTGTTGGTGCCGGCGGGGAAAAGGCCCTGGCCCAAGGTAGGAGTCAGCCTGGGCATGGCCCCGAGCTGGCGCGGGCAGCGAGAGGGCTGAGGCCGCGGCAGCACCTGCAGCAAGGGCAGCCTGACGGTGCTGCGCGCAAGCCTGCCTCCAGCCTCAGCTCTGCGTGCCCCGCGCAGCCCTTCCGCGAGCAGGGTGCCTCTTGGCGCAGCGTGGATGCTCGCCACTAAGGCAACGCTCTCTTGGGCTGTGCAGGGGCCTCGCGGCAGTGCTGGCAGCCTGGGCAACGGCAGCGTG
The DNA here is from genome assembly GCF_040807025.1 of Struthio camelus. Classification (NCBI taxonomy): domain Eukaryota; kingdom Metazoa; phylum Chordata; class Aves; order Struthioniformes; family Struthionidae; genus Struthio; species Struthio camelus. The sequence continues at coordinate 4,690,893 of NC_090944.1, forward strand.
GACGAGCCCGGAGGTGAGCAGCCCCGGCCCAGAGCGTAGGCGCGCTCGGCAGCGCCTCCCGGCCAAGACAGCCCAGCGCCGCCAGCGCCCACCGCCCTCGGCCCCAGCTGGGGCTCCGCCCACGGGCTGCCCTCGCTCACTGCCTCTCTGCCTCCTCTTCCAGCAGCCTCCTTCCTGCCCACGGTGGAGACGCAGGACTGTGCAGCCAGCCGGCAGGCAGGGTAAGCGGAGACCTGGCCTGCAGGGGGGCTGCCCCACAGCCCTGGCCAGGCCCACCGCAGGCAAGAGCCCGATGCAGCCCAGAGCCACAGACCTGCGCCTGGCCTGGGCCCCCCAAAGAGCAGGGCATGGCATGGCTAGGGCTGGGGTCGACGCGCGGGATGCCCAGGACATGCCGCATGCCTGCTGCTCACCAACTGGGAAGCCCCTTTGCTCCTTGCCCACTGCTGCAGCCCTGGCCCCAGCGCCCCCTCCGCCCGCACCCTGGCACCCTTTGGCGTCTGCCGCCACCACCAGGGCTTCCCCCTGGGGCACCCAAGGCAGCCTCCTCACCTCCTTTCTCCCTCCCAGGCTCACAAGCGAGGACATCTTGTCCCCTCGCCACCTCCTGCCCACCTCCGAGCCGGACACGGATGGATGGAAGTTGGATGGCCCTCTCCCACTGCCACCACCCTCCATCCTGCTGGACGCTCCCCCAACACCTGCAGGAGTGCTGGGTGAGCTGCTTGTGCCCACAGCCCTCCCGCCATCCCCACCACGCAGGCGGGTCCGCTTTGGGCGCAACCAGACCGTGTTGCTCAGCGAGGAAGGACACGAGCTGCTGGACTGCCTCCCCAAAGCCCCACACCTCGACTGGCCAGCCCACATCCCGCGCCGGTCCATCCTGCACTGTGCCTGGGCACCCGTCCCACTGGCAGGGGAAGGCACAGTGCGGCCAGTTTCGCCCCCCGGGCAGTCCGAGGAGGAAGAGGACGAGGAGCCAGCGTGTGCCACCTCCCTGCAGCGCTGGCCCACCATGCAGCTCTGGAGCCCACCACCGGAGGCGCCCTCCCCTCCCGCTGCAGCCACCGGCTGCACAGCGGCCCTGGCCTGCCTGCTGTGCCCAGCCTGCCCAGCCTGCCCTGCAGGCGCCTTCAGAGGGCTGCGCAAGGGCCTCCGCAGATGCGCCTCCTTCCTGCGAGGCCACGGCGAGTGCTCAGGAGGCGCCAGGCAAGGGCCAGCTGATTGGGGCCAGCAGCAGGCTCCGCGCCTGGGCAGACGTGCCAGTAACCAGCGCCCGCGGAGCTAGACGCCTTCGCCACCTCCGGGCCATCGTCAATAAACCTCTGAGCAAGACTCTGCGGAAGGCGAGAGTGAAACACCATGTGAAGTGAAAAGAAGGCGGCGCAGGAATGCTCCCTGAGTCTTAGGAAGCCAGCCGTTCCCCGAACTCAGGCTTTCCTGCTCCTGACAGGGCTGAGTAGAGCAGCAACATGCAAAAACATGTCTCCAGAACAGAAGTTTAAATGCTTAGCTCAGATGAACCATCACATAGGAAACTGGCTGTCAGAAGAAGTCCGTGAGATCCTTACAAAGCGCAGTGGATGTGATCCTGGGGGCACTCTGGAGCAAGATCTGAATTCCCCTGTGAATGGAGACTATGTAGCCTCCAACAGTGATCTGCAGAAAGAAGTTGTAAAACAGGGGAGAATTGATATCGGTCAGGGGGCTGAGCAGAAAGATTCATCCAAGCCATCACCCTCAGCAGAACAGTGGGAGGATCCTAAAAGGAATGAGCGTTCCAGAGGCCAAGAGGTCCTCCACTTGATCAAACACCCGGGACTAGAAAATTGCTACGCAAGGAAAAGGGGGAGGGCAGATCTTCAGGTTATCGACAAGACTGCCCTGTGTGACAGCCAGCCCAGGATTGGCAGTGAATACCCCTTCCATTTTCGGCACAAGCTGCTGATGCTGGACTACCGTGGAAGGTATCTGGTTTGCCAGGAGCATGGCAAAGCAAAAGAAGGCGTTCTGAGCACTCCGAATGCAACAAGCCTTGGCACTGAGTGCTCAGATAGTGCCTCAGATATTGACAGTGAGTTTTTCAATGCTGAGAGTGAAGAAGGTATGCCTCTGTTACAGCAGGTCTGACACACACACATGCCATGGACCTCCAGGTGGCGATGTTTCATGGTGCCCATGATTTCACGAGCCAGTACATTTCAACAAACCTCGCTTTGTGCCACTTGGCGCTCCCCCTCCTGCTACCAAATCCATGCACCGCACCAAGAGAGTTCCCTCAGCCAAGTTAAAAAGAGCTGGAAAGGGACGGAACAATTGGGAAAGCAGACCACAATTCAGAGGAGCAGACCACAATTCAGAGGCACAAAAACAAACCGATTGATCAGGCAGACACACCCATCGTGTCCTTCATACGGATCGGGAGTTCTCCTTCCTCTTCCAAGGCTCAGCTCCTGAATGCTCTGCCGACTAAACACAAACACAACACTTTCTGCCACCGACATTGCAAAGGCAGCACCAAAGGCTGTCTTCTAATGACAGGTGTTGTGCAGATCTCTTGGTCCTGTGCCAGTGGCAGTGCTGATGACACTTTTGACGGCTGTGTTGCTTTCTGTAACCTGCATGGAGATGCTAGAGGTCATGAACAACAATTGCCGTTTTTACAGCAGATCTCTTCTGTGAAGGAGGCTCTCAGTTAGCTGAGTCTGACCAGAGTGACAAGAAAGGCATGAACATTGTACGTGACCCGTGGCAGTCTCAAAAGCCTTTGATTTGTCTTTTCACTGAAGAAGAGAATGTTGCGTGTGGCCGATCTAGCCAGAATGTAAAAAGAGGTATCCAGAACAGAAACAAAGCAGAATTAGTAGAGGAGCTGGTAAAAACAATCAGAGCTCTGCTAGCAAGGTCAAACAACCTTTTAAGGCTTGATGCTTGTCAGGACACAGCTCGCCAACGTGGATTTATTGTGGCTAAAGAGGCAGAAGAGTGTGTGAGAGCCAAAGCAAAGGCAAGAACCTTGGTGGGATTCTTGACAAAGGAGAAATTGTGTTTGAGATCAAATCACAGCTACTGCCTCTTCAAGGACAACTATGGTACCCATGGTGTAAAAAGGGGAAAGAGCTCCCCCGCTTGCAGGAAAAGAGGAACAAGAACATAGAACATCATGGGAGCCAAAGTGAGCCAGAGAAGTGTGCAGGACGAAGAAAGCAACTCGACAGAGCGTTCCCCCTCAAGCAGCTGATGAAATCAGTCCTCGCTTTTCTCCAGGCACAGGCAAGAGACACCAAGAAATACTTGCTGCAGTGGATGAAGGTCTTTAGGGATGACCTGTCCTCTGAGCACTTGGAGGAACTTCAGAAAGAGTATCATCAGTGAAGGTATCAAATCCTGGAAATAAAGAAAAGCAATGAAAAAAACCAGTCTGAAAACAGCATTGATGAATAAGTTAGAAGCCCTCTCCAATGCAGTCAATGATTCATCCATTGGTCTCAAGCGTCTTTTGAGAGAAGTAGGGCAGATTCGTGAAGCTCTAGAATCCTTGAACTTTGCTCACCTCTGGGTGGCAAGGAAACCCACCCATCGCCCCACGCAACCCCACACACAGCCAGCACGTGCAGCAGTTAAAGAGCACAATTCTCCAAGCTGCCAAGAAGGGATCGCAGGGCACTATTTCAAGGCTCTCGAGCTTGAAAGTTCGTATGAGTGACTTGTGGAAGGCTCTGCTGAATGAAAAGTTTGTTTTCCCTTTCCAAAACACTCGGGAAGTTGCTGCAGACAACAGCTTAGGAACAACCGACAGCCAGTGGACCTGGCAGCTGGGGAGCCACATCCTAGACTTGCAAATGAAACGGAACAATCGGATTAGAAAGGGAGACGTTCCGCATGTGACCCGAAGAAGCCTTATGGAGGAAGTGCAAGATAAATAGGAGACCCTCTGGAAAGGCTTGGAACCGTATTTCAGGGAAGATGACGCCAGTGGGCTTTTGATTCAGCGGAAAGCAAGCATTGAAAATCAACCGCAAGATCTGAGAGAAGCACTTGTGGAAGAGACACAGAGAAAGTCTGCCGAGTTCATTGAACGGGAGAAGAATCCGAGCAAAGGGCATCAGAAGAAGCCAGAATGTGAACACGAGCTTGTCAAGAGAAGGCACCTGGTGGCTTTGTCGCTAAAGAAGGAAGAGCTGCATGAAGAAAAGCTGAGGCAACACTTGGCTAGCCTCTGGAAACAATGGCTCTACAAAGTATCTTCCAGTGCACCTCCTCCTGCAGAACCAAACATAAACCTCCCTAGTGAGACCACTCTGCTGGAACATTTCAAGCAAGAGCCAAACAGAGAGGAAGAAATAAAATGCTTCTTGCCAAAGGATGCATTTCCCATGGCATCCCTTGCAGGCAGTGCAAGAGATCATTGCTGCTGGAAGCTGCATTTCATTTCATCCCTTTGTATTTCAGATGCTAGTCGTACTTCCCAAAACATGTCTACAATAAACTCGCGGGCTAGCCTTCTGGTCAGGGTGTCTCGTGGTGCTGGGCTTGTGGCGGGGGTGCAGGGGGGAGTGGAGCGTTGTGTTGGGGGTGCTGGTCTTGTCGTGGGGGGTGCAGAGGGGAGTTGGTCCTTGTGTTGGGGGTGCTGGTCTTTGTTTTGAGGTGCAGAGGGGATCTGGACCTTGTGTTGGGGGTGCAGAGGGGATCTGGGTGTTGTTGTGGGGGTGCTTAGAGGAGGTGGGCCTTGTGTTGGGGGTGCTGGTCTTGTCATGGGGGTGCAGAGGGGATCAGGGCCTTGTTTCTGGGGTGCTGGGCCTTGTTTTGGGAGTGCTGGGCTTGTCATGGGGGTGGAGAGGGGATCAGGGCATTGTGTTGGGGGTGCTGGGCATTGTGTAGGGTTTGCTGGGCTTGTTATGGGGGTGCAGAGGGGATCTGGGTCTTGTTTTGGGGGTGCTTAGAGGACGTGGGCCTTGTGTTGGGGGTGCTGGGCTTGTCGTGGGGGTCCTGAGTGGTCATGGGGTTGTGTTGGGGGTGGTGGGCCTTGTTTTGGGAGAACTAGGCTTGTTTTCGGGGTGCTTAGGGGATCTGGGCCTTGTTTTCGGGGTACTGAGGGGATCTGGGCGTTGTTTTGGCGGTGCTGGGCCTTGTCATGGGGGTGTTGAGGGAATCTAGGCCTTTTTTTGGGGGTGCGGAGAGGGTTCCGGAGCACTCGACCAGGTTGCCCAGAGAGGTTGTGGAGTCTCCTTCCCTGGAGATATTCAAAAGCCGCCTGGCCCAATCCTGGGCAATATGCTCCAGGGGACCCTGGCTGAGCAGGGGCGTTGGACTCCAGGATCTCCGGAGGTCCCTTCCAACCTCCACCATTCTCTGAGCCTGTGATTCTGTGAAAGGTTAAGGCTAAAATTTTAACACTCACATCCCAGAAGTTTTCTTTTCCTTTCTTCTCAGAATTGGTTCCCATCGATGGTTGAGCCCATCACACATCTTCCACAATCACCTGTAATGTGCTCATGTAGTGTTCCAATGCTATAGGTCATATGGTTGCTACAGGGGTTGGTTCACCTAGTTGATTTAAACCAGTTGAGGGAATGGTTAGAACGTACAGCTAGCAATCTGGTTTTGGAGCTAAGGAAAGGTTTTGCACATTGAGTGACTACTCCCCAAATTACAGCTTGGTTGCCACTGGCCACGCACACAGGGAGCCCCATTCCCCTTGGGATCATTCCAGTTAATATGAAAGAGAGAACAACCGTATCGGGAATAATACCAACGGTGCGTCTATATGATTGGGGCCTGGGCATACAAGTCTCAAACTCCCATCTCTCCATCATATGTCTAGCAAGCCAAGAATCTTCCACAAGACTTGAACTGGAGGAATGCGTGGGATCAAAACTGTCATGTCACCTGGGGGAGTGAACCAGACACCGTGCGTAGGGCCTACGAAATAGATGGCTCAGTGTTACAGTGGGGACAACAAACAATTGTACTCGGGACCTGAGAGGACCACTCCCTGAGAGAGACCTGCCCAATCGAAGCTATTTCCAAGCAGGTGGTCATGAAGGGAGCACTGCCCTTCAGGAAAAAGCCTTTGTGCAGCTGCGATATTACCAGAACGGAGCAGCTTCACGACCGCATCACACAGCTCATCAGCCTCCCCATCGACACAAAGGAACAGGAGCCAATGCATGACAACCAAAGTTGCATTCATGACAGACTGCATGAAATAAGAGAACAGGTGGACTCGGCAGCCAGGAACTCCACATATGTCTTCACTCATGGATACAGAAGACATTCAGCAGTGTCTCTAGGCAAAGTGGCAGCAGAAAGGTTGGCAAAGATGCAGAAGGCTTTCACAAGAGCAAACGACCCCACTTTCTACCTGCAGGGCCAGAGAGAAGACTTCTTCACAAGTTTCCACATGTCCTGCCAAGCAGTGCCCTCTATCACAGCAGTTGCTGATTTTTTTTATGTGACGAGCTTTCAGGAGCTCTTTGACAGGCAGTGTCTGTGAAGACTGCTCTTGATATAGCCTGGGAAAGGAGCTCTAACTCTCCAGCTTTCAATGGCCATCGATCTCAACTAGAAACGGCTATTCTCCTCTCTCTTGCAGAGGAAGAGAATGGTGAGAAGTTCAGGCAGCACATTCATTTCCCCCAACATGTTTTAGAAGGTTTCGTTGAAAAGTGTGTTAACAACTATTGCTTAGACAAGAACAATTCAAGGCTGAAGAACTTGTTCCATGTTTCCCTGAATTCATTCCAGACTCTTGCTGCTGCTGCTAGCTTTGCGCCTACAACTCCAGTTGTCCAAGAGAACTGTGGCAATGTCTCCCTGTGGCTAGAGGAATTTGGGAGCAGACTTGGAGCTAATTCTGAACTTCCCAGAAGTCATCTGAAAAGCACTGAGCATCAAGAAAGAAAGGAGCGAGAGCTCCTGGAGGAGGCAATGAGTAAAGCTCTGGCCCCTGTGCTAGCAAACCTGAAACAGGCATTTTCCATGCCTCATCTGAAAGCTTGGAACTGGAAACCTCATACAATCGGAGTTGAAGGGCTGCACGGCTGCTGGAAGCAATGCCCGTTGTGCAGCGCTCTTTGCACAGACACAATACGTGCTCCTGATGGGGACCACAGTGTTCACTTCCATCGCCCTCAAGTCCTCAATGGGACCCAGTGGGTTACAAGAAATCAGTTGGTCCCTGCCCTTTGCTCCAGTCTTGTAGCAAGTCACTGTTGCCTTGTGCTTGAGGATAACAAGGAAGCTGCCTATACAAAGTCTAGAGAAGCAGGAGCAGCTTCTGCCAATTGGGGCCTCACGCCAGAAAGCTCCCCGCAGGCATGCTGCAAATGGCTTGTGTGCCGTTTCCGCTCACAATTGCAACAAGATTGCTGTGCACAATTGGAGGGCACAGCAGCAACCCGTCCAGAAGGGGAAAAGTGCCCAAAGGAAGAACGAGCCACAGGCTCGGCATGGGCTTGTCAGGGACGACTCTGGGCTTTGGTTGGGCTTTGTGCTGGCGGGAGCTGTGTTGGGGCTGGCCTTGGTGGGCTGCGCCTTGTTGGGGTTTGGGTGAGAGCAGCGTCAGGTGGGGCCTGGGGGTGCCCTGGCAGACCAGGTGTGTGGAAGTGATGTCGCCATGGCATCACAATGCCGGGGTCTTTCTGGAGGTGGGGCTGGGGGAAGTGCCGCTGTCACTTTGCCTGCGAGCGAGCGAGCGAGCGAGTGTGCGAGCGAGTGCGCGAGCAGGTGGAGAGTGTGGCGTTGAGCTGGGGCGAAGGAGCGAGGCAGCGGGGTAAGAGCTGGCTCCTTCCGTCTCTCTGCAGTCTCTCCTCCCCTCGGGGCGCTCTCCCTGGCTTTGTCGCCCCCCCAGCGCCCACCACCCGCTGCACGCTCCCTCGGTGGGCACAAGTGCCACAATCAGGCAAACGTCCCCGCCGCGAAGCCCAGCCACGCTCGGGCACCATTCTGCGCCCTTGCTGCTCACGACCCGGTGTCCCCGCGTCACACGTGGGAAAGCAGCGGCGGGAGCGGGCAGCCAGGCAAGGCCGACGGAGTGAGCGCACCGTGCCCTGCTTTTTGCAGAGTTGCTCTCGGCGGCCTTTGGCTCTTCTCCTGGTGTCAGATTGACGCTGTCGATCTTGGGGTGCGGAGGAGCGTGCACAGGGTGAGCCGCAGAGCAGAGCGGAGCGGTCAGGGTCGGGGGAGGTTGGTGGAGGGGCGTTGGAGGGGCGGTGGGGAGCAGGGCTTTGGGGGCTGCTGGTCTGCCTTGGTCGGGGAGGGGGAGGGTGGCTGCAAGGGGCGGCGTGCTCAGAGGTGGGTGCTGTGTTTTGGGTGGCACTCTTGGAGCAGGACGTGGAGGCGGAGCGCTGAGCAGGCTGCACGCTCGCGGCGCGCTTCCGGTGGCGGCATGGAGCCTCGGAGGCTGAGCGTCGTGGGCGAGTTTGTGGTGCTGAGCCTCTTTGTGGTGTGCCTGGCCCACATGCCCTCGGTCGTCAACGTCCTCATGATCCTGTGCATAGCGGTGGTGTTGGTGCCGGCGGGGAAAAGGCTCTGGCCCAAGGTAGGAGTCAGCCTGGGCATGGCCCCGAGCTGGCGCGGGCAGCGAGAGGGCTGAGGCCGCAGCAGCACCTGCAGCAAGGGCAGCCTGACGGTGCTGCGCGCAAGCCTGCCTCCAGCCTCAGCTCTGCGTGCCCCGCGCAGCCCTTCCGCGAGCAGGGCGCCTCTTGGCGCAGCTTGGATGCTCGCCCCTAAGGCAGCGCTCTCTTGGGCTGTGCAGGGGCCTCGCGGCAGTGCTGGCAGCCTGGGCAACGGCAGCGTGGACGAGCCCGGAGGTGAGCAGCCCCGGCCCAGAGCGTAGGCGCGCTCGGCAGCGCCTCCCGGCCAAGACAGCCCAGCGCCGCCAGCGCCCACCGCCCTCGGCCCCAGCTGGGGCTCCGCCGACGGGCTGCCCTCGCTCACTGCCTCTCTGCCTCCTCTTCCAGCAGCCTCCTTCCTGCCCACGGTGGACACGCAGGACTGTGCAGCCAGCCGGCAGGCAGGGTAAGCGAAGGCCTGGCCTGCAGGGGGGCTGCCCCACAGCCCTGGCCAGGCCCACCGCAGGCAAGAGCCTGATGCAGCCCAGAGCCACGGACCTGCGCCTGGCCTGGGCCCCCCAAAGAGCAGGGCATGGCATGGCTAGGGCTGGGGTCGACGCGCGGGATGCCCAGGACATGCCGCATGCCTGCTGCTCACCAACTGGGAAGCCCCTTTGCTCCTTGCCCACTGCTGCAGCCCTGGCCCCAGCGCCCCCTCCGCCCGCACCCTGGCACCCTTTGGCGTCTGCCGCCGCAACCAGGGCTTCCCCCTGGGGCACCCAAGGCAGCCTCCTCACCACCTTTCTCCCTCCCAGGCTCACAAGCGAGGACACCTTGCCCCCTCGCCACCTCCTGCCCACCTCCGAGCCGGACACGGATGGATGGAAGTTGGATGGCCCTCTCCCACTGCCACCACCCTCCATCCTGCTGGACGCTCCCCCAACACCTGCAGGAGTGCTGGGTGAGCTGCTTGTGCCCACAGCCCTCCCGCCATCCCCACCATGCAGGCGGGTCCGCTTTGGGCGCAACCAGACCGTGTTGCTGAGCGAGGAAGGTCACGAGCTGCTGGACTGCCTCCCCAAAGCCCCACACCTCGACTGGCCAGCCCACATCCCGCGCCGGTCCATCCTGCACTGTGCCTGGGCACCCGTCCCGCTGGCAGGGGAAGGCACAGTGCGGCCAGTTTCACCCCTCGAGCAGTCCGAGGAGGAAGAGGACGAGGAGCCAGCGTGTGCCACCTCCCTGCAGCGCTGGCCCACCATGCAGCTCTGGAGCCCACCACCGGAGGCGCCCTCCCCTCCCGCTGCAGCCACCGGCTGCACAGCGGCCCTGGCCTGCCTGCTCTGCCCAGCCTGCCCAGCCTGCCCTGCAGGCGCCTTCAGAGGGCTGCGCAAGGGCCACCGCAGATGCGCCTCCTTCCTGCGAAGGCCACGGCGAGTGCTCAGGAGGCGCCAGGCAAGGGCCAGCTGATTGGGGCCAGCAGCAGGCTCCGCGCCTGGGCAGACGTGCCAGTAACCAGCGCCCGCGGAGCTAGACGCCTTCGCCACCTCCGGGCCAGCGTCAATAAACCTCTGAGCAAGACTCTGCGGGAGGCGAGAGTGAAACACCATGTGAAGTGAAAAGAAGGCGGCGCAGGAATGCTCCCTGAGTCTTAGGAAGCCAGCCGTTCCCCGAACTCAGGCTTTCCTGCTCCTGACAGGGCTGAGTAGAGCAGCAACATGCAAAAACATGTCTCCAGAACAGAAGTTTAAATGCTTAGCTCAGATGAACCATCACATAGGAAACTGGCTGTCAGAAGAAGTCCGTGAGATCCTTACAAAGCGCGGTGGATGTGATCCTGGGGGCGCTCTGGAGCAAGATCTGAATTCCCCTGTGAATGGAGACTATGTAGCCTCCAACAGTGATCTGCAGAAAGAAGTTATAAAACGGGGGAGAATTGATATCGGTCAGGGGGCTGAGCAGAAAGATTCATCCAAGCCATCACCCTCAGCAGAACAGTGGGAGGATCCTAAAAGGAATGAGCGTTCCAGAGGCCAAGAGGTCCTCCACTTGATCAAACACCCGGGACTAGAAAATTGCTACGCAAGGAAAAGGGGGAGGGCAGATCTTCAGGTTATCGACAAGACTGCCCTGTGTGACAGCCAGCCCAGGATTGGCAGTGAATACCCCTTCCATTTTCGGCACAAGCTGCTGATGCTGGACTACCGTGGAAGGTATCTGGTTTGCCAGGAGCATGGCAAAGCAAAAGAAGGCGTTCTGAGCACTCCGAATGCAACAAGCCTTGGCACTGAGTGCTCAGATAGTGCCTCAGATATTGACAGTGAGTTTTTCAATGCTGAGCGTGAAGAAGGGGATGCCTCTGTTACAGCAGGTCTGACACACACACATGCCATGGACCTCCAGGTGGCGATGTTTCATGGTGCCCATGATTTCACGAGCCAGTACATTTCAACAAACCTCGCTTTGTGCCACTTGGTGCTCCCCCTCCTGCTACCAAATCCATGCACCGCACCAAGAGAGTTCCCTCAGCCAAGTTAAAAAGAGCTGGAAAGCCACGGAACAATTGGGAAAGCAGACCACAATTCAGAGGAGCAGACCACAATTCAGAGGCACAAAAACAAACCGATTGATCAGGCAGACACACTCATGGTGTCCTTCCTACGGATCGGGAGTTCTCCTTCCTCTTCCAAGGCTCAGCTCCTGAATGCTCTGCTGAGTAAACACAAACACCACACTTTCTGCCACCGACATTGCAAAGGCAGCACCAAAGGCTGTCTTCTAACGACAGGTGTTGTGGAGATCTCTTGGTCCTGTGCCAGTGGCAGTGCTGATGACACTTTTGACGGCTGTGTTGCTTTCTGTAACCTGCATGGGGATGCTAGAGGTCATGAACAACAATTGCCGTTTTTACAGCAGATCTCTTCTGTGAAGGAGGCTCTCAGTTAGCTGAGTCTGACCAGAGTGACAAGAAAGGCATGAACATTGTACGTGACCCGTGGCAGTCTCAAAAGCCTTTGATTTGTCTTTTCACTGAAGAAGAGAATGTTGCGTGTGGCCGATCTAGCCAGAATGTAAAAAGAGGTATCCAGAACAGAAACAAAGCAGAATTAGTAGAGGAGCTGATAAAAACAATCAGAGACCTACTAGCAAGGTCAAACAACCTTTTAAGGCTTGATGCTTGTCAGGACACAGCTCGCCAACGTGGATTTATTGTGGCTAAAGAGGCAGAAGAGTGTGTGAGAGCCAAAGCAAAGGCAAGAACCTTGGTGGGATTCTTGACAAAGGAGAAATTGTGTTTGAGATCAAATCACAGCTACTGCCTCTTCAAGGACAACTATGGTACCCATGGTGTAAAAAGGAGAAAGAGCTCCCCCGCTTGCAGGAAAAGAGGAACAAGAACATAGAACATCATGGGAGCCAAAGTGAGCCAGAGAAGTGTGCAGGACGAAGAAAGCAACTCGACAGAGCGTTCCCCCTCAAGCAGCTGATGAAATCAGTCCTCGCTTTTCTCCAGGCACAGGCAAGAGACACCAAGAAATACTTGCTGCAGTGGAGGAAGGTCTTTAGGGATGACCTGTCCTCTGAGCACTTGGAGGAACTTCAGAAAGAATATCATCAGTGATGGTATCAAATCCTGGAAATAAAGAAAAGCAAGGAAAAAACCAGTCTGAAAACAGCATTGATGAATAAGTTAGAAGCCCTCTCCAATGCAGTCAATGATTCATCCATTGGTCTCAAGCGTCTTTTGAGAGAAGTAGGGCAGATTCGTGAAGCTCTAGAATCCTTGAACTCAAAAGATGAATGTTTTTGCAAACTACCTGAAGTGGCAGTCGATCTGATGGTTTCAGGGTATGCCCTTGAAGTGGTGGATGGTGATGCTTCGTCTGTACGGTGACGATGGCTTGGGGCAATCTTTGACAAATTGAGAAGCTAGGGGAGAGAAGAGCGTTTGTTCTCTCAGTGCTTGGCATCCAGAGCCCGGGGAAGTCAAGCCTGCTGAATGCCATGTTTGGGCTGCAGTGGAACGTCAGTGCGGGGAGAGGCACGCAGGGAGCGTTTATGCAGCTGCTTCAGGTGGACGAGAAACCCCAAGAGGTCGTGGACTTTGATTACAGGCTGATTGTTGACACGGGAGGACTTTGTGCCATGGAGGTGGCCAATAAGCAGTCACTTAATGATGACAATGAGCTAGCCACCTTTGGCATTGGCATTGGCAACATGACTCTGATCAATATCTTGGGAGAAAATCCTGGAGACATGCAAGATGTCCTTCAGCTAGCTGGGCAGGCTTTTCTCCGGATGAAGCAAGTCAATCTTTCGCCAAGCTGCTGCTTTGTGCACCACAATGTTGGAGAAATAACTGCCCAGGAACAAAACATGCAAGCACAAAGATGCCTGCAGGAAAAGCTGGAGGAAATGGCAGGGACAGCCGCCCAGCCGCCCAGCAGGCGTTCTGCCATGTCACCTGCTTCAGCGATGTCATCCGCTTTGATGTGAACACCCACAGTCACTACTTTGCTCACCTCTGGGTGGCAAGGAAACCCACGCAGGACCCCACCCAACACCACACACAGCCAGCACGTGCAGCAGTTAAAGAGCACAATTCTCCAAGCTGCCAAGAAGGGATCGCAGGGCACTATTTCAAGGCTCTCGAGCTTGAAAGTTCGTATGAGTGACTTGTGGAAGGCTCTGCTGAATGAAAAGTATGTTTTCCCTTTCCAAAACACTCGGGAAGTTGCCGCAGACAACAGCTTAGGAACAACCGACAGCCAGTGGACCTGGCAGCTGGGGAGCCACATCCTAGACTTGCAAATGAAACGGAACAATCGGATTAGAAAGGGAGACGTTCCGCAAGTGACCCGAAGAAGCCTTATGGAGGAAGTGCAAGATAAATATGAGACCCTCTGGAAAGGCTTGGAACCGTATTTCAGGGAAGATGACGCCAGTGGGCTTTTGATTCAGCGGAAAGCAAGCATTGAAAATCAACCGCAAGATCTGAGAGAAGCACTTGTGGAAGAGACACAGAGAAAGTCTGCCGAGTTCATTGAACGGGAGAAGAATCCGAGCAAAGGGCATCAGAAGAAGCCAGAATGTGAACACGAGCTTGTCAAGAGAAGGCAACTGGTGGCTTTGTCGCTAAAGAAGGAAGAGCTGCATGAAGAAAAGCTGAGGCAACACTTGGCTAGCCTCTGGAAACAATGGCTCTACAAAGTATCTTCCAGCGCACCTCCTCCTGCAGAACCAAACATAAACCTCCCTAGTGAGACCACTCTGCTGGAACATTTCAAGCAAGAGCCAAACAGAGAGGAAGAAATAAAATGCTTCTTGCCAAAGGATGCATTTCCCATGGCATCCCTTGCAGGCAGTGCAAGAGATCATTGCTGCTGGAAGCTGCATTTCATTTCATCCCTTTGTATTTCAGATGCTAGTCGTACTTCCCAAAACATGTATACAATAAACTCGCGGGCTAGCCTTCTGGTCAGGGTGTCTCGTGGTGCTGGGCTTGTGGCGGGGGTGCAGGGGGGAGTGGGGCGTTGTGTTGGGGGTGCTGGTCTTGTCGTGGGGGGTGCAGAGGGGAGTTGGTCCTTGTGTTGGGGGTGCTGGTCTTTGTTTTGAGGTGCAGAGGGGATCTGGACCTTGTGTTGGGGGTGCAGAGGGGATCTGGGTGTTGTTGTGGGGGTGCTTAGAGGAGGTGGGCCTTGTGTTGGGGGTGCTGGTCTTGTCATGGGGGTGCAGAGGGGATCAGGGCCTTGTTTCTGGGGTGCTGGGCCTTGTTTTGGGAGTGCTGGGCTTGTCATGGGGGTGGAGAGGGGATCAGGGCATTGTGTTGGGGGTGCTGGGCATTGTGTAGGGTTTGCTGGGCTTGTTATGGGGGTGCAGAGGGGATCTGGGTCTTGTTTTGGGGGCGCTTAGAGGACGTGGGCCTTGTGTTGGGGGTGCTGGGCTTGTCGTGGGGGTCCTGAGTGGTCATGGTGTTGTGTTGGGGGTGGTGGGCCTTGTTTTGGGAGAACTAGGCTTGTTTTTGGGGTGCTTAGGGGATCTGGGCCTTGTTTTCGGGGTACTGTGGGGATCTGGGCGTTGTTTTGGCGGTGCTGGGCCTTGTCGTGGGGGTGTTGAGGGGATCTAGGCCTTTTTTTGGGGGTGCGGAGAGGGTTCCGGAGCACTCGACCAGGTTGCCCTGAGAGGTTGTGGAGTCTCCTTCCCTGGAGATATTCAAAAGCCGCCTGGCCCAATCCTGGGCAATATGCTCCAGAGGACCCTGGCTGAGCAGGGGCGTTGGACTCCAGGATCTCCGGAGGTCCCTTCCAACCTCCACCATTCTCTGAGCCTGTGATTCTGTGAAATGTTAAGGCTAAAATTTTAACACTCACATCCCAGAAGTTTTCTTTTCCTTTCTTCTCAGAATTGGTTCCCGTCGATGGTCGAGCCCATCACACACCGTCCACAATCGCCTGTAACGTGCTCATGTAGTGTTCCAATGTTATAGGTCCTATGGATTGGCATGGGGTTGGTTCACCTAGTTGATTTAAACCAGTTGAGGGAATGGTTAGAACGTACAGCTAGCAATCTGGTTTTGGAGCTAAGGAAAGGTTTTGCACATTGAGTGACTACTCCCCAAATTACAGCTTGGTTGCCACTGGCCACGCACACAGGGAGCCCCATTCCCCTTGGGATCATTCCAGTTAATATGAAAGAGAGAACAACCGTATCGGGAATAATACCAACGGTGCGTCTATATGATTGGGGCCTGGGCATACAAGTCTCAAACTCCCATCTCTCCATCATATGTCTAGCAAGCCAAGAATCTTCCACAAGACTTGAACTGGAGGAATGCGTGGGATCAAAACTGTCATGTCACCTGGGGGAGTGAACCAGACACCGTGCGTAGGGCCTACGAAATAGATGGCTCAGTGTTACAGTGGGGACAACAAACAATTGTACTCGGGACCTGAGAGGACCACTCCCTGAGAGAGACCTGCCCAATCGAAGCTATTTCCAAGCAGGTGGTCATGAAGGGAGCACTGCCCTTCAGGAAAAAGCCTTTGTGCAGCTGCGATATTACCAGAACGGAGCAGCTTCACGACCGCATCACACAGCTCATCAGCCTCCCCATCGACACAAAGGAACAGGAGCCAATGCATGACAACCAAAGTTGCATTCATGACAGACTGCATGAAATAAGAGAACAGGTGGACTCGGCAGCCAGGAACTCCACATATGTCTTCACTCATGGATACAGAAGACATTCAGCAGTGTCTCTAGGCAAAGTGGCAGCAGAAAGGTTGGCAAAGATGCAGAAGGCTTTCACAAGAGCAAACGACCCCACTTTCTACCTGCAGGGCCAGAGAGAAGACTTCTTCACAAGTTTCCACATGTCCTGCCAAGCAGTGCCCTCTATCACAGCAGTTGCTGATTTTTTTTATGTGACGAGCTTTCAGGAGCTCTTTGACAGGCAGTGTCTGTGAAGACTGCTCTTGATATAGCCTGGGAAAGGAGCTCTAACTCTCCAGCTTTCAATGGCCATCGATCTCAACTAGAAACGGCTATTCTCCTCTCTCTTGCAGAGGAAGAGAATGGTGAGAAGTTCAGGCAGCACATTCATTTCCCCCAACATGTTTTAGAAGGTTTCGTTGAAAAGTGTGTTAACAACTATTGCTTAGACAAGAACAATTCAAGGCTGAAGAACTTGTTCCATGTTTCCCTGAATTCATTCCAGACTCTTGCTGCTGCTGCTAGCTTTGCGCCTACAACTCCAGTTGTCCAAGAGAACTGTGGCAATGTCTCCCTGTGGCTAGAGGAATTTGGGAGCAGACTTGGAGCTAATTCTGAACTTCCCAGAAGTCATCTGAAAAGCACTGAGCATCAAGAAAGAAAGGAGCGAGAGCTCCTGGAGGAGGCAATGAGTAAAGCTCTGGCCCCTGTGCTAGCAAACCTGAAACAGGCATTTTCCATGCCTCATCTGAAAGCTTGGAACTGGAAACCTCATACAATCGGAGTTGAAGGGCTGCACGGCTGCTGGAAGCAATGCCCGTTGTGCAGCGCTCTTTGCACAGACACAATACGTGCTCCTGATGGGGACCACAGTGTTCACTTCCATCGCCCTCAAGTCCTCAATGGGACCCAGTGGGTTACAAGAAATCAGTTGGTCCCTGCCCTTTGCTCCAGTCTTGTAGCAAGTCACTGTTGCCTTGTGCTTGAGGATAACAAGGAAGCTGCCTATACAAAGTCTAGAGAAGCAGGAGCAGCTTCTGCCAATTGGGGCCTCACGCCAGAAAGCTCCCCGCAGGCATGCTGCAAATGGCTTGTGTGCCGTTTCCGCTCACAATTGCAACAAGATTGCTGTGCACAATTGGAGGGCACAGCAGCAACCCGTCCAGAAGGGGAAAAGTGCCCAAAGGAAGAACGAGCCACAGGCTCGGCATGGGCTTGTCAGGGACGACTCTGGGCTTTGGTTGGGCTTTGTGCTGGCGGGAGCTGTGTTGGGGCTGGCCTTGGTGGGCTGCGCCTTGTTGGGGTTTGGGTGAGAGCAGCGTCAGGTGGGGCCTGGGGGTGCCCTGGCAGACCAGGTGTGTGGAAGTGATGTCGCCATGGCATCACAATGCCGGGGTCTTTCTGGAGGTGGGGCTGGGGGAAGTGCCGCTGTCACTTTGCCTGCGAGCGAGCGAGCGAGCGAGTGTGCGAGCGAGTGCGCGAGCAGGTGGAGAGTGTGGCGTTGAGCTGGGGCGAAGGAGCGAGGCAGCGGGGTAAGAGCTGGCTCCTTCCGTCTCTCTGCAGTCTCTCCTCCCCTCGGGGCGCTCTCCCTGGCTTTGTCGCCCCCCCAGCGCCCACCACCCGCTGCACGCTCCCTCGGTGGGCACAAGTGCCACAATCAGGCAAACGTCCCCGCCGCGAAGCCCAGCCACGCTCGGGCACCATTCTGCGCCCTTGCTGCTCACGACCCGGTGTCCCCGCGTCACACGTGGGAAAGCAGCGGCGGGAGCGGGCAGCCAGGCAAGGCCGACGGAGTGAGCGCACCGTGCCCTGCTTTTTGCAGAGTTGCTCTCGGCGGCCTTTGGCTCTTCTCCTGGTGTCAGATTGACGCTGTCGATCTTGGGGTGCGGAGGAGCGTGCACAGGGTGAGCCGCAGAGCAGAGCGGAGCGGTCAGGGTCGGGGGAGGTTGGTGGAGGGGCGTTGGAGGGGCGGTGGGGAGCAGGGCTTTGGGGGCTGCTGGTCTGCCTTGGTCGGGGAGGGGGAGGGTGGCTGCAAGGGGCGGCGTGCTCAGAGGTGGGTGCTGTGTTTTGGGTGGCACTCTTGGAGCAGGACGTGGAGGCGGAGCGCTGAGCAGGCTGCACGCTCGCGGCGCGCTTCCGGTGGCGGCATGGAGCCTCGGAGGCTGAGCGTCGTGGGCGAGTTTGTGGTGCTGAGCCTCTTTGTGGTGTGCCTGGCCCACATGCCCTCGGTCGTCAACGTCCTCATGATCCTGTGCATAGCGGTGGTGTTGGTGCCGGCGGGGAAAAGGCTCTGGCCCAAGGTAGGAGTCAGCCTGGGCATGGCCCCGAGCTGGCGCGGGCAGCGAGAGGGCTGAGGCCGCAGCAGCACCTGCAGCAAGGGCAGCCTGACGGTGCTGCGCGCAAGCCTGCCTCCAGCCTCAGCTCTGCGTGCCCCGCGCAGCCCTTCCGCGAGCAGGGCGCCTCTTGGCGCAGCTTGGATGCTCGCCCCTAAGGCAGCGCTCTCTTGGGCTGTGCAGGGGCCTCGCGGCAGTGCTGGCAGCCTGGGCAACGGCAGCGTGGACGAGCCCGGAGGTGAGCAGCCCCGGCCCAGAGCGTAGGCGCGCTCGGCAGCGCCTCCCGGCCAAGACAGCCCAGCGCCGCCAGCGCCCACCGCCCTCGGCCCCAGCTGGGGCTCCGCCGACGGGCTGCCCTCGCTCACTGCCTCTCTGCCTCCTCTTCCAGCAGCCTCCTTCCTGCCCACGGTGGACACGCAGGACTGTGCAGCCAGCCGGCAGGCAGGGTAAGCGAAGGCCTGGCCTGCAGGGGGGCTGCCCCACAGCCCTGGCCAGGCCCACCGCAGGCAAGAGCCTGATGCAGCCCAGAGCCACGGACCTGCGCCTGGCCTGGGCCCCCCAAAGAGCAGGGCATGGCATGGCTAGGGCTGGGGTCGACGCGCGGGATGCCCAGGACATGCCGCATGCCTGCTGCTCACCAACTGGGAAGCCCCTTTGCTCCTTGCCCACTGCTGCAGCCCTGGCCCCAGCGCCCCCTCCGCCCGCACCCTGGCACCCTTTGGCGTCTGCCGCCGCAACCAGGGCTTCCCCCTGGGGCACCCAAGGCAGCCTCCTCACCACCTTTCTCCCTCCCAGGCTCACAAGCGAGGACACCTTGCCCCCTCGCCACCTCCTGCCCACCTCCGAGCCGGACACGGATGGATGGAAGTTGGATGGCCCTCTCCCACTGCCACCACCCTCCATCCTGCTGGACGCTCCCCCAACACCTGCAGGAGTGCTGGGTGAGCTGCTTGTGCCCACAGCCCTCCCGCCATCCCCACCATGCAGGCGGGTCCGCTTTGGGCGCAACCAGACCGTGTTGCTGAGCGAGGAAGGTCACGAGCTGCTGGACTGCCTCCCCAAAGCCCCACACCTCGACTGGCCAGCCCACATCCCGCGCCGGTCCATCCTGCACTGTGCCTGGGCACCCGTCCCGCTGGCAGGGGAAGGCACAGTGCGGCCAGTTTCACCCCTCGAGCAGTCCGAGGAGGAAGAGGACGAGGAGCCAGCGTGTGCCACCTCCCTGCAGCGCTGGCCCACCATGCAGCTCTGGAGCCCACCACCGGAGGCGCCCTCCCCTCCCGCTGCAGCCACCGGCTGCACAGCGGCCCTGGCCTGCCTGCTCTGCCCAGCCTGCCCAGCCTGCCCTGCAGGCGCCTTCAGAGGGCTGCGCAAGGGCCACCGCAGATGCGCCTCCTTCCTGCGAAGGCCACGGCGAGTGCTCAGGAGGCGCCAGGCAAGGGCCAGCTGATTGGGGCCAGCAGCAGGCTCCGCGCCTGGGCAGACGTGCCAGTAACCAGCGCCCGCGGAGCTAGACGCCTTCGCCACCTCCGGGCCAGCGTCAATAAACCTCTGAGCAAGACTCTGCGGGAGGCGAGAGTGAAACACCATGTGAAGTGAAAAGAAGGCGGCGCAGGAATGCTCCCTGAGTCTTAGGAAGCCAGCCGTTCCCCGAACTCAGGCTTTCCTGCTCCTGACAGGGCTGAGTAGAGCAGCAACATGCAAAAACATGTCTCCAGAACAGAAGTTTAAATGCTTAGCTCAGATGAACCATCACATAGGAAACTGGCTGTCAGAAGAAGTCCGTGAGATCCTTACAAAGCGCGGTGGATGTGATCCTGGGGGCGCTCTGGAGCAAGATCTGAATTCCCCTGTGAATGGAGACTATGTAGCCTCCAACAGTGATCTGCAGAAAGAAGTTATAAAACGGGGGAGAATTGATATCGGTCAGGGGGCTGAGCAGAAAGATTCATCCAAGCCATCACCCTCAGCAGAACAGTGGGAGGATCCTAAAAGGAATGAGCGTTCCAGAGGCCAAGAGGTCCTCCACTTGATCAAACACCCGGGACTAGAAAATTGCTACGCAAGGAAAAGGGGGAGGGCAGATCTTCAGGTTATCGACAAGACTGCCCTGTGTGACAGCCAGCCCAGGATTGGCAGTGAATACCCCTTCCATTTTCGGCACAAGCTGCTGATGCTGGACTACCGTGGAAGGTATCTGGTTTGCCAGGAGCATGGCAAAGCAAAAGAAGGCGTTCTGAGCACTCCGAATGCAACAAGCCTTGGCACTGAGTGCTCAGATAGTGCCTCAGATATTGACAGTGAGTTTTTCAATGCTGAGCGTGAAGAAGGGGATGCCTCTGTTACAGCAGGTCTGACACACACACATGCCATGGACCTCCAGGTGGCGATGTTTCATGGTGCCCATGATTTCACGAGCCAGTACATTTCAACAAACCTCGCTTTGTGCCACTTGGTGCTCCCCCTCCTGCTACCAAATCCATGCACCGCACCAAGAGAGTTCCCTCAGCCAAGTTAAAAAGAGCTGGAAAGCCACGGAACAATTGGGAAAGCAGACCACAATTCAGAGGAGCAGACCACAATTCAGAGGCACAAAAACAAACCGATTGATCAGGCAGACACACTCATGGTGTCCTTCCTACGGATCGGGAGTTCTCCTTCCTCTTCCAAGGCTCAGCTCCTGAATGCTCTGCTGAGTAAACACAAACACCACACTTTCTGCCACCGACATTGCAAAGGCAGCACCAAAGGCTGTCTTCTAACGACAGGTGTTGTGGAGATCTCTTGGTCCTGTGCCAGTGGCAGTGCTGATGACACTTTTGACGGCTGTGTTGCTTTCTGTAACCTGCATGGGGATGCTAGAGGTCATGAACAACAATTGCCGTTTTTACAGCAGATCTCTTCTGTGAAGGAGGCTCTCAGTTAGCTGAGTCTGACCAGAGTGACAAGAAAGGCATGAACATTGTACGTGACCCGTGGCAGTCTCAAAAGCCTTTGATTTGTCTTTTCACTGAAGAAGAGAATGTTGCGTGTGGCCGATCTAGCCAGAATGTAAAAAGAGGTATCCAGAACAGAAACAAAGCAGAATTAGTAGAGGAGCTGATAAAAACAATCAGAGACCTACTAGCAAGGTCAAACAACCTTTTAAGGCTTGATGCTTGTCAGGACACAGCTCGCCAACGTGGATTTATTGTGGCTAAAGAGGCAGAAGAGTGTGTGAGAGCCAAAGCAAAGGCAAGAACCTTGGTGGGATTCTTGACAAAGGAGAAATTGTGTTTGAGATCAAATCACAGCTACTGCCTCTTCAAGGACAACTATGGTACCCATGGTGTAAAAAGGAGAAAGAGCTCCCCCGCTTGCAGGAAAAGAGGAACAAGAACATAGAACATCATGGGAGCCAAAGTGAGCCAGAGAAGTGTGCAGGACGAAGAAAGCAACTCGACAGAGCGTTCCCCCTCAAGCAGCTGATGAAATCAGTCCTCGCTTTTCTCCAGGCACAGGCAAGAGACACCAAGAAATACTTGCTGCAGTGGAGGAAGGTCTTTAGGGATGACCTGTCCTCTGAGCACTTGGAGGAACTTCAGAAAGAATATCATCAGTGATGGTATCAAATCCTGGAAATAAAGAAAAGCAAGGAAAAAACCAGTCTGAAAACAGCATTGATGAATAAGTTAGAAGCCCTCTCCAATGCAGTCAATGATTCATCCATTGGTCTCAAGCGTCTTTTGAGAGAAGTAGGGCAGATTCGTGAAGCTCTAGAATCCTTGAACTCAAAAGATGAATGTTTTTGCAAACTACCTGAAGTGGCAGTCGATCTGATGGTTTCAGGGTATGCCCTTGAAGTGGTGGATGGTGATGCTTCGTCTGTACGGTGACGATGGCTTGGGGCAATCTTTGACAAATTGAGAAGCTAGGGGAGAGAAGAGCGTTTGTTCTCTCAGTGCTTGGCATCCAGAGCCCGGGGAAGTCAAGCCTGCTGAATGCCATGTTTGGGCTGCAGTGGAACGTCAGTGCGGGGAGAGGCACGCAGGGAGCGTTTATGCAGCTGCTTCAGGTGGACGAGAAACCCCAAGAGGTCGTGGACTTTGATTACAGGCTGATTGTTGACACGGGAGGACTTTGTGCCATGGAGGTGGCCAATAAGCAGTCACTTAATGATGACAATGAGCTAGCCACCTTTGGCATTGGCATTGGCAACATGACTCTGATCAATATCTTGGGAGAAAATCCTGGAGACATGCAAGATGTCCTTCAGCTAGCTGGGCAGGCTTTTCTCCGGATGAAGCAAGTCAATCTTTCGCCAAGCTGCTGCTTTGTGCACCACAATGTTGGAGAAATAACTGCCCAGGAACAAAACATGCAAGCACAAAGATGCCTGCAGGAAAAGCTGGAGGAAATGGCAGGGACAGCCGCCCAGCCGCCCAGCAGGCGTTCTGCCATGTCACCTGCTTCAGCGATGTCATCCGCTTTGATGTGAACACCCACAGTCACTACTTTGCTCACCTCTGGGTGGCAAGGAAACCCACGCAGGACCCCACCCAACACCACACACAGCCAGCACGTGCAGCAGTTAAAGAGCACAATTCTCCAAGCTGCCAAGAAGGGATCGCAGGGCACTATTTCAAGGCTCTCGAGCTTGAAAGTTCGTATGAGTGACTTGTGGAAGGCTCTGCTGAATGAAAAGTATGTTTTCCCTTTCCAAAACACTCGGGAAGTTGCCGCAGACAACAGCTTAGGAACAACCGACAGCCAGTGGACCTGGCAGCTGGGGAGCCACATCCTAGACTTGCAAATGAAACGGAACAATCGGATTAGAAAGGGAGACGTTCCGCAAGTGACCCGAAGAAGCCTTATGGAGGAAGTGCAAGATAAATATGAGACCCTCTGGAAAGGCTTGGAACCGTATTTCAGGGAAGATGACGCCAGTGGGCTTTTGATTCAGCGGAAAGCAAGCATTGAAAATCAACCGCAAGATCTGAGAGAAGCACTTGTGGAAGAGACACAGAGAAAGTCTGCCGAGTTCATTGAACGGGAGAAGAATCCGAGCAAAGGGCATCAGAAGAAGCCAGAATGTGAACACGAGCTTGTCAAGAGAAGGCAACTGGTGGCTTTGTCGCTAAAGAAGGAAGAGCTGCATGAAGAAAAGCTGAGGCAACACTTGGCTAGCCTCTGGAAACAATGGCTCTACAAAGTATCTTCCAGCGCACCTCCTCCTGCAGAACCAAACATAAACCTCCCTAGTGAGACCACTCTGCTGGAACATTTCAAGCAAGAGCCAAACAGAGAGGAAGAAATAAAATGCTTCTTGCCAAAGGATGCATTTCCCATGGCATCCCTTGCAGGCAGTGCAAGAGATCATTGCTGCTGGAAGCTGCATTTCATTTCATCCCTTTGTATTTCAGATGCTAGTCGTACTTCCCAAAACATGTATACAATAAACTCGCGGGCTAGCCTTCTGGTCAGGGTGTCTCGTGGTGCTGGGCTTGTGGCGGGGGTGCAGGGGGGAGTGGGGCGTTGTGTTGGGGGTGCTGGTCTTGTCGTGGGGGGTGCAGAGGGGAGTTGGTCCTTGTGTTGGGGGTGCTGGTCTTTGTTTTGAGGTGCAGAGGGGATCTGGACCTTGTGTTGGGGGTGCAGAGGGGATCTGGGTGTTGTTGTGGGGGTGCTTAGAGGAGGTGGGCCTTGTGTTGGGGGTGCTGGTCTTGTCATGGGGGTGCAGAGGGGATCAGGGCCTTGTTTCTGGGGTGCTGGGCCTTGTTTTGGGAGTGCTGGGCTTGTCATGGTGCTGAGGGGATCAGGGCATTGTGTTGGGGGTGCTGGGCATTGTGTAGGGTTTGCTGGGCTTGTTATGGGGGTGCAGAGGGGATCTGGGTCTTGTTTTGGGGGCGCTTAGAGGACGTGGGCCTTGTGTTGGGGGTGCTGGGCTTGTCGTGGGGGTCCTGAGTGGTCATGGTGTTGTGTTGGGGGTGGTGGGCCTTGTTTTGGGAGAACTAGGCTTGTTTTTGGGGTGCTTAGGGGATCTGGGCCTTGTTTTCGGGGTACTGTGGGGATCTGGGCGTTGTTTTGGCGGTGCTGGGCCTTGTCGTGGGGGTGTTGAGGGGATCTAGGCCTTTTTTTGGGGGTGCGGAGAGGGTTCCGGAGCACTCGACCAGGTTGCCCTGAGAGGTTGTGGAGTCTCCTTCCCTGGAGATATTCAAAAGCCGCCTGGCCCAATCCTGGGCAATATGCTCCAGAGGACCCTGGCTGAGCAGGGGCGTTGGACTCCAGGATCTCCGGAGGTCCCTTCCAACCTCCACCATTCTCTGAGCCTGTGATTCTGTGAAATGTTAAGGCTAAAATTTTAACACTCACATCCCAGAAGTTTTCTTTTCCTTTCTTCTCAGAATTGGTTCCCGTCGATGGTCGAGCCCATCACACACCGTCCACAATCGCCTGTAACGTGCTCATGTAGTGTTCCAATGTTATAGGTCCTATGGATTGGCATGGGGTTGGTTCACCTAGTTGATTTAAACCAGTTGAGGGAATGGTTAGAACGTACAGCTAGCAATCTGGTTTTGGAGCTAAGGAAAGGTTTTGCACATTGAGTGACTACTCCCCAAATTACAGCTTGGTTGCCACTGCCCACGCACACAGGGAGCCCCATTCCCCTTGGGATCATTCCAGTTAATATGAAAGAGAGAATCAACCGTATCGGGAATAATACCAACGGTGCGTCTATATGATTGGGGCCTGGGCATACAAGTCTCGAACTCCCATCTCTCCATCATATGTCTAGCAAGCAAGAATCTTCCACAAGACTTGAACTGGAGGAAAGTGTGGGATCAAAACTGTCATGTCACCTGGGGGAGTGAACCAGACACCGTGCGTAGGGCCTACGAAATAGATGGCTCAGCGTTACAGTGGGGACAACAAACAATTGTACTCGGGACCTGAGAGAACCACTCCCTGAGAGAGACCTGCCCAATCGAAGCTATTTCCAAGCAGGTGGTCCTGAAGGGAGCACTGCCCTTCAGGAAAAAGCCTTTGCGCAGCTGCGCTATTACCAGAACGGAGCAGCTTCACGACCGCATCACACAGCTCATCAGCCTCCCCATCGACACAAAGGAACAGGAGCCAATGCATGACAACCAAAGTTGCATTCATGACAGACTGCATGAAATAGGAAAACAGGTGGACTCGGCAGCCAGGAACTCCACATATGTCTTCACTCATGGATACAGAAGACATTCAGCAGTGTCTCTAGGCAAAGTGGCAGCAGAAAGGTTGGCAAAGATGCAGAAGGCTTTCACAAGAGCAAACGACCCCACTTTCTACCTGCAGGGCCAGAGAGAAGACTTCTTCACAAGTTTCCACATGTCCTGCCAAGCAGTGCCCTCTATCACAGCAGTTGCTGATTTTTTTATGTGACGAGCTTTCAGGAGCTCTTTGACAGGCAGTGTCTGTGAAGACTGCTCTTGATATAGCCTGGGAAAGGAGCTCTAACTCTCCAGCTTTCAGTGGCCATCGATCTCAACTAGAAACGGCTATTCTCCTCTCTCTTGCGGAGGAAGAGAATGGTGAGAAGTTCAGGCAGCACATTCATTTCCCCCAACATGTTTTAGAAGGTTTCGTTGAAAAGTGTGTTAACAACTATTGCTTAGACAAGAACAATTCAAGGCTGAAGAACTTGTTCCATGTTTCCCTGAATTCATTCCAGACTCTTGTTGCTGCTGCTAGCTTTGCGCCTACAACTCCAGTTGTCCAAGAGAACTGTGGCAATGTCTCCCTGTGGCTAGAGGAATTTGGGAGCAGACTTGGAGCTAATTCTGAACTTCCCAGAAGTCATCTGAAAAGCACTGAGCATCAAGAAAGAAAGGAGCGAGAGCTCCTGAAGGAGGCAATGAGTAAAGCACTGGCCCCTGTGCTAGCAAACCTGAAACAGGCATTTTCCATGACTCATCTGAAAGCTTGGAACTGGAAACCTCATACAATCGGAGTTGAAGGGCTGCACGGCTGCTGGAAGCAATGCCCGTTGTGCAGCGCTCTTTGCACAGACACAATACGTGCTCCTGATGGGGACCACAGTGTTCACTTCCATCGCCCTCAAGTCCTCAATGGGACCCAGTGGGTTAGAAGAAATCAGTTCGTCCCTGCCATTTGCATTTGCTGCCCTTTGCTCCAGTCTTGTAGCAAGTCACTGTTGCCTTGTGCTTGAGGATAACAAGGAAGCTGCCTATACAAAGTCTAGAGAAGCAGGAGCAGCTTCTGCCAATTGGGGCCTCACGCCAGAAAGCTCCCCGCAGGCATGCTGCAAATGGCTTGTGTGCCGTTTCCGCTCACAATTGCAACAAGATTGCTGTGCAAAATTGGAGGCAAAGGAGCAACCCCTCCAGAAGGGGAAAAGTGCCCAAAGACAGATGTGATCTCTGAGCTGGAACAGCTATCCCCTCCACATAGCATCTCCCAGCGCCAAAACGGTCTGCAATGGCAATGGCCTGAATGTATTGGCATCCCTTGCCAGCAGTCCAAGAGATCATTGCTGCTGGAAGCTGCATTTCATTTCATGCCTTTGTATTTCAGTTGCTAGTCTTACTCTGGCAAACATGTATACAATCACCTCAAGGGCTAGCCTTCTGCAAAGAACCCAAACAATAGCCAACAGCAGAAGCAGCAAGATACACACCTAGATAATACCATGGCCTGTACATCACATCTGTGATTTTCTTCTCCTCTCCATAAGTGGGTTCACTTCTGGAGAGTGTTCAACTTCTGGACTCCATGAAGCAGAGTCTTTGCTGAAGTCTGTGCTTTTAAATTCCAACTGGACTGATAGGATCCCCTCATCTGATGGCCTCGGGAACAAACACGTCACGGAATGTCACCCTTCACCAAGTCTCTCTCTTGTGTTTGATCCTGTGGCTCTGCTCTGTCTGTAACACATGTTCCCACGTTCATAGCTCTGTACCAGCAACAAGCAGTAAAAGGGGCCTGTTGCCTGCTCTCGCTTCCTGACGTTCTCCTTGTATGTGGGAAGCATCGTGCGGGTGCTGGCGGGGAGGTTGTGGGGAGAGAAAGTGCCAGGTGCCTTTGGGAAGGTCTTCCGCAGGAGCCAGGCCTGAAGCCCCCTTACGAAGCCTTGCTGCAGAGTGCAGGCGTCTCCTGCTGAGCCTGGCAAGAGCTGGTCGCACTCTCCTGTGGCAAGTCAGGTCCAGTACGCTCGTCTGCACGGGCAGGACTGGAGGCTGTTGTCCCAAGAGGGCCACCTCTCCCTCCTGGCTCAGCTGGTGCACATAGAGATTTGCACGGCTCCTGCCACAGACGCGCAGAGATTGAAGCAATGTGGGATGAGGGCCAGGGTGCATACAAGGTGTGAAAAGCAGCAGAGCGGCTGCAACGCTAGTCAGGGTCTCTCCTGGTGCTGGGCTTGTCATGGGGGTGCTGAGGGGATCTGGGCGTTGTGTTGGGGGTTCTGGGCTTGTCGTGGGGGTGGAGAGGGGACGTGGGCCTTGTGTTTGGGGTGCAGGGCCTGTTGTGGGGGTCCTGAGTAGTCAGGGCGTTGTTTTGGGGGTGCTGGGACTTGTTTTGGGAGAGCTAGGCTTGTTTTGGGGTGCTGAGGGGACCTAGGCATTGTTTTGGGAGTGCTGGAGATATCTGGGCCTTGTATTGGGGGTGCTGGACTTTTCATGAGGGTGCTGAGGGGATCTGGGCATTGTGTTGTGGGTACCGGGCTTGTCGTGGTGCTTAGGGGATCTAGGCCTTGTGTTGGGTGTCCTGAGAGTATCGGGGCCTTTTTCTGGGGGTGCTGGGTCTTGTTTTAGGGGTGCTGGTCTTGTCGTTGGGGTGCTGAGGGGATCTGGGCTGTGGTTTTGGGGTGCTGGGCATTGCTTTTGGGGGTGCTGGGCATTGTGTTGGAGGTGCGGGGCTTTTTTGGGGGGTGCGGAGGGGATCTGGGCCTGGTTTTAGGAGCGCTGAGGGTATCTGGGGCTTTTATTGGAAATGCTGGTCTTGTCATGGGGACGTTGAGGGGATTTGGGCCTTGTATTGGGAGTGCTGGGCTTTGTGTTGGGGGTTCTGATGGGATCTGTGTCTTTTTTTGGGGGTGGTGAGGGGATCTGGGCCTTGTGTTAGTAGAGCTGAGGGGATCTTGGCCTTGTTTTGTGAGTGGTGGGTCTTGTTTTGCACGTGCTGAGGCGATCTGGGCATTGTTTTGGGGGTGCTGGGCCTTGCTGTGGGGGTGCTGAGGGGATATGTTGGGGGTGCGGGGCTTGTGTTGTGGGTGCTGAGGAGATCTGGGCATTTTGTAGGGGGGCTGGGCTTATGGTGGTGCTGAGGGGATCTGGGCCTTGTGTTGGGGGTGCTGGGCTTGTTGTACGAGTGCTGAGGGGATCTGGGCCTTGTATTGGGGAGAGCTGGGCTTGTCGTGGGTGTGCTGAGGAGAGCTAGGTGTTGTTTTAGGGGTGCTGGGGCTTGTTTTGGGAGTCCTGAGGGGATCTGGGCCTTGTATTGGGGAGAGCTGGGCTTGTCGTGGGTGTGCTGAGGAGAGCTAGGTGTTGTTTTACGGGTGCTGGGCCTTGTTTTGGGAGTCCTGAGGGGATCTGGGCCTTGTATTGGGGGTGCGGGGCTTGTCATGGGGGTGCTGAACGGGATCTGGGCCTTATGTTTGGGAGTGCTGGGCCTTGTTTTGGGGTGCTGGGCCTTGTTTTTGGAGTTCTGGGCTTTGTTGTGGGGGTGCTGAGGGGATCTGGGCCTTGTGTTGGGCGTTCCTGAGGGGATCTGGGCGTTGTATTGGGGGTCAGGGCGCATACAAGGTGTGAAAAGCAGCAGAGCGGCTGCAACGCTAGTCAGGCTCTCTCCTGGTGCTGGAGACAGTGGGGTGGGGGGACAAGCGGCACGTCCTCGTCCCAGGAGCTGCCCAAGACGTGGGCACTCGTCGTGGCACCAAGGGGAGAAGCCATCTGGCAAGCAGCGCCCAGGAGGCCGTACCGGGGCGGTCCGGCTGGATTTCCTGCCACAGACAGCTCTCGCCACGCCAGCCAGAAACGCAGCAGCCTCCACCGCAGCCTTCTCCATCGCCATTTGTTATTGGAGCGGCTCTTGGAGGGGCAAGGGGGAAAGGATTCCCCACATTTTCACCTTTTGGGGGGGGAGGGTGGCACATTTCCTTTCTGATTTGCAACACTTTCTTTTTTTTTTTTTTTCTCCCTGTCTTTTGGCAGATGGAGGGTGGTGGTTGCCCATATTTGAGCAGCTTGTGTGCAGGTTTTTAAAATGTATTTCCTGAGGAAGTTTTTTACAGCCTTGAAACTCTCCAGGTTTTTTTCCAGCAGGTTTTTTTTTTGTCTTTTTCTTCTTCCTCCCCCACAAGCAATCACCCATAGGGGTCATTTATTTACTTACACACTGTGGGTTTTATTTATTTACCCATGGGAAGGAGGCTGGGTTGGGGTTTGGCTGTTCTTTGTTTTTCAGCAGCTCCCCCTTTCCCCTCACCACCCCCCCCCCGGCATTTCCTTGGGGCGTTCCTGATTAATTTTCACTCGGGGGTTACGGAGTCAGGCGCAGGGGCAGGGGGTGGGATGCCCTCTCCCCCCGAGCAGCTGGTTGTGGCTCCATTACTCCTTTTCTCCGGAGCCCGTTTTCTCTGGGCATTTCCTCACTCCCTGCTGGCCCGGGGAAGCTTCTAGAAGGTGCCGGAGCAACAGCTGCGGTAGGAGCCTCCTGATTGGTGGGTGTGGGAGTGTTAGCTGTGTCCTGATTGGCGGGTTGTGGATGGCAGCGTGGGGCGGGGAGTGAAGCCTTGTCTGTCCCTGCTGAGGGGATCTGGGGGTTGTGGGGGGTGCGGGGGGGATCTGGGGGTTGGGGGCGCTGGGGGTGTTTTGGGGGCAGAGAGGCGGGAGGCAGGGCAAGGGGAGGCCTTGGCTGCAGAGGTCTGCCCCTGCGGCAGGTGCTGGAATGGGGAGGGCACTAGTGTGTGCCTGTGGCCTGGGCAGGTGCCGCAGGAGCGGGGGGAGGCGCAGGCCGGGGCAGAGCAGGATGCAGCCCAGAGGCAGAGAGGTGGGCATGGCCGTGCTGAGCTGCCGAGGCCAAGAGAGGATTGTGGTGGGGGGGTGCTGAGAAGAGGGCAACAGCAATATGTGCACTGCACAGGCAGAGCCGGCTCCGTTGTGCTGACAACCAGGCGGTGTTGGTGAGCGATGAAGGCCATGAGCTGCTGGACTGCCTCCCAAAAGTTGCACACAAAGAGTGGCCGGCGCACGTGAGACATCGCCAGCGCATCGTGCAGAAGCCTCCAGAGCCCCAGAGGGCAAACTGGGCATAAGGTGCAAGCTGCCTCGGCCCTCAGATGCCCAACGGGACAGGGCCTGCGAGATTGCTGGTGGGGCGCTGCTGGCGCATCGGAGGCTCGAAGGCATCATCTTGGGCTGCTGCAGAAGGGCAGGTGAGAGGCAAGTGGGGGACGGAGCAGACGCAGAGGCGGCAAGAGGTGGAGAGCAAGGGCTGGCCTGAGAAGAAGCAAGGGGCTGCTGCTCATGCAAAAGAGCCAGCAGCACACTCATGCTGCACTAGTGCGAGAGCTTTGCCGAGGATAATGAGGCAGAGAGAGAGGAAGGAGGAGGCTGGAGGTGAGCAACCGCATGCAAGAGTGAGTGCGGCACTGTGCAGCTGGTCGCAGCAAGAAATCGCCGCCGCTGCCGGCACCCACGTGCCTCTGGCGCAGGCAAGGCTTGGCAGAGGAGCTGCCCTCGCTCACTCTGTGTGTGCCTCTTCTTGCAGCAGCCTCTGTGGCGCACAAGGAAGCGGAGGAGGAGTGTGGAGCAAGGCAGGAGGCAGGGTAGGCAGAGGCCTTGGCTGCAGGGCATCAGGCTGTGCGAGAGACCGTGATGCGGGGGGCTCCCTGAATGTGTGCCTGCGGGCCTTGCAGCTGCGGCGTGGCCCTGGGGAGACTGAGGGCAGGATGGAGCCCAGAGGCAGAGAGGTGCTCATGGTGTGGCTGAGGTGCAGAGGCCAAGGAGGGGATGGGTGTTGGGAGTGCTGAAGAGCAGGCAATAGGGAGGCTTAGGGAGGGCCAGGGTAAATGGAAAGGCTGCTGCAGAGCTGCCCAAAAGGCTGCCTGGTGCTGAGACACAGCCCAGGCGCCCAGTGCAGGTGTGTCTGCAGGGCCCCTCTGTGCGGCAAGGCTGGGTGCCTTTGGGGCCTGCCTGGCGCAGGGGTGCCTGCTCAGGGGCAAAAGGGAGCCCTGAGGGAGGGTTGTCACCTGCTTTCTGCCTCCCAGGTGGAGCAAAGAAACATTGGGCAGCATGCGAGTGCCCCCATGCTGCCTATGGAAGATGCCCGGGTAGTGCTGGCTCTTGCCTGGCCAACAGCAGCCCCTGGCAGTGGCTCTGGTGGCTCTCAGCTAGGCAGGAGTGCTGAGGCAGAGGTGTGGTGGCATGCCACTCAGAGGGGAAGGCAGAGCTGTGACTGTGTCGCTGCGTGTGCTGCCAAGGGGCTGTGGGCAAGAGGAGCGGCCACATGCCTCGTGCCTTGTTGTGACCCAGGTGAGCTGCAGCTCCAAGCATCTGCGGAGGCCTCCAGACGTGGAGACAGGAACAATCAGGAAGCTGCATGAGCCGTGGCATGCGCAGTGGTGGAGGGCGTGCGGGCTGCCTGCCGGGGGGTGAGTAGCCCCATTCAAGAGGCTGCAGTTGAGGCTTTCAAGGAGCCAGCGACACAGTCTCTGCACTCCCAACACAACGCCCAGATCCCCTCAGGACGCCAATAAGCCCAGCACCCCGAACACAACGCCCAGAACCCCTCAGCACCCCCAACACACCGCCCAGATCTCCCCGGAACAAGGCCCAGATCCCCTCTACAAACCCCAGGTCATACCCAGCACCCCAAATACAAGGCCCAGATCCCCCCAGCACCCCCACGACAAGCCCAGCACCCCCAACACAACGCACAGATCCGCTCGGAAACCCCAAAACAAAGCCCAACACCCCCACAACAATGCCCAGATCCCCTCAGCACCCCAGTAAGCCCAGCACCCCCAACACAACGCCCAGATTTTCCAAGACAAGGCCCAGATCCCCTCTACAACCCCCAGGTCAAGCCCAGCATCTCCAATACATGCCCCAGATGCCCTCAGTACTCCCAAAAGCCCAACACAACAAGCACACAGCCCAGATACACACAGCAACCCCAGCACACAACACATCCACACAACAAGCCCAGCACCCGCAATACAAGGCCCTGACCACTCAGTACACCCAGGACAAGCCCAAGACCTCCAAAACAATGCCCAGATCCCATCAGCATCCCCACTAAAAAAAGACCCAGCACCCGAAATACAAGCCCAGATCCCCTCTGCACCCCCATGACAGCTCCAGATCGCTGCTGCAAGCCGAACACAAGGCCCACCACCCCCAACACAATGCCCAGATCTCCTCTGCGCCACGGAAAAAAGGCCCAGCACGTCGAAAACAAGGCCAGATCCCCTCAGCACCCCCACTACAAGCCCAGCACCTCGAAAACAACGTCCCGATCCCCTCAGCAACCCCACCACAAGCCCTGCACCCCCAACGCAATGCCCAGATCCCCTCAGCACCCCTACCACAAGCCCAGCACCCCCAACAAAATGCCCCGATCCCATCAGCAACCTCAAAACAAGGACCAGATCCCCTCAGCACCCCAAAAACAAGGCCTAGCAGCTCCAACACAACGCCCAGCTCCCCTCTGCACTTCCACAAAAAGCCCAGCAGCCTGCATGACAAGCCCAGCACCTCGAAAACAAGCCCCAGATCCCCTCAGCAACCCCAAAACAAGGCCCAGATCCCCTCAGCAACCCCAAAACAAGGCCCAGATCCCCTCAGCAAACCCATTACAAGACCAGCTCCCCCGACACAAGGCTCACATCCCCTCAGCACCCCCAACACAAGGCCCAGCACTCCCAAGACAAGGCCCAGACCCCTCAGTACCCCTACGACAAGCCCAGCACCTCTGACACCATGCCCTGATCCCCTCAGCACCCCCACGACAAGCCCCAATTCCCCTCAGCACTCCCACACGCCCCACACAACAAGCACACGGCCCAGATCCCCTCCGCACCCCCAAAACAAGGCCCTGATCCCATCTGCACTCCCAAAACAAGGCCCAGCACTCCCACAACAAGCCCAGCACCCCCAGTGCAAGACCTAGCTCTCCTCAGCACCCCCACCACAAGCCCAGCACCCCCAACACAACGCCCAGATCCCCTCAGCACCCCCACCACAAGGCCCTGATCCCTTCTGCACTCCCAAAACACATCCAGCACCTCAAAAACAAGCCCCTGATCCCCTCAGTACCCGCAATACAAGGCCCCGATCTCCTCAGCACCCCCAACACAAAGCCCAGATCCCCTCTGCACCCCCACCACAAGGCCAGCACCCCCACCACAATGCCCAGATTTCCTCTGCACCACGGAAAAAAGGCCCAGCACCTCGAAAACAAAGTACAGATCCCCTCAGCACCCCTACCACAAGCCCAGCACCCCCAACACAATGTCCCAGATCCCCTCAGCAACCCCAAAACAGGGCCCAGATCCCCTCAGCAAACCCATTACAAGACCAGCTCCCCTGAC
This sequence comes from Struthio camelus, assembly GCF_040807025.1. Taxonomy (NCBI): domain Eukaryota; kingdom Metazoa; phylum Chordata; class Aves; order Struthioniformes; family Struthionidae; genus Struthio; species Struthio camelus. The sequence continues at coordinate 4,724,567 of NC_090944.1, forward strand.
ACAAGGCCCACATCCCGTCAGCACCCCCAAAACAAGGCCCAGCAACTCCAACACAACGCCCAGCTCCCCTCTGCACTTCCACAAAAAGCCCAGCAGCCTGCATGACAAGCCCAGCACCTCGAAAACAAGCACAGATCCCCTCAGACCCCCACCACAAGCCCCGCACTCCCAACACAAGCCCCAGACCCCCTCAGCACTCCCCCAAGCCAAACACAACAAACACACGGCCCAGATCTCCTCTGCACCCCCAACACAAGGCCCAGCCCTCCCAAGACAAGGCCCAGACCCCTCAGTACTCCCATGACAAGCCCGACACCTCCAAAACAAGCCCCAGATCCCCTCAGCACTCCCACACGCCCAAAGCAACAAACACACGGCCCAGATCCCCTCAGCAGCCCCAACACAAGGCCCAGCACTCCCAAGACAAGGCTCAGACCCCTCAGTACCCCCATGACAAGCCCGACACCCCCACAACAAGACCCAGATCCCCTCTGCACACCCACCACTAGCCCAGCACTCCCACAACAAGCCCAGCACCCCCAGTGCAAGACCTAGCTCTCCTCAGCACCCCCACCACAAGCCCAGCACCCCCAACACAACGCCCAGATCCCCTCAGCACCCCCACCACAAGGCCCTGATCCCCTCTGCACTCCCAAAACACATCCAGCACCTCGAAAACAAGCCCCTGATCCCCTCACTACCCCCAATACAAGGCCCCGATCTCCTCAGCACCCCCAACACAAGCCCCAGATCCCCTCAGAACCCCGACCCCAAGCCCAGCACCCCCAACACAATGCCCCGATCCCCTCAGCAACCCCAAAACAAGGCCCAGCAGAGAAGGCCCAGACCCCTCAGTACCTCTACGACAAGCTCAGCACCTCCACCACAATGCCCAGATCCCGTCAGCACGTCCACGACAAGCCCAGGGCACCCAACACAAGCCCCAGATCCCGTCCGCATTCGCACAACACGCCCAGCACCCCCAACACAAGGCCCAGATCCCCTCAGCACCCTGCATCACAAGCCCAGCACCCCAAAAACAAGCCCCAGTTCCCCTCAGCACTCCCACACGCCCCACACAACAAACACACAGCCCTGATCCCTGCTGCACCCCCAAAACAAGGCCCTGATCTCATCTGCACTCCCAAAACAAGGCCCAGCACTCCCACAACAAGCCCAGCACCCCCAGTGCAAGACCTAGCTCTCCTCAGCACTCCCACAACAAGCCCAGCACCCCCAGTGCAAGACCTAGCTCTCCTCAGCACCCCCACCACAAGCCCAGCACCCCCAACACAACGCCCAGATCCCCTCAGCACCCCCACCAGAAGGCCCTGATCCCCTCTGCACTCCAAAAATACATCCAGCACCTCGAAAACAAGCCCCTGATCCCCTCAGTACCCCCAGTACAAGGCCCCGATCTCCTGAGCACCCCCAACACAAGCCCCAGATCCCCTCAGCACCCCGACCCCAAGCCCAGCACCCCCAACACAATGCCCCGATCCCCTCAGCAACCCCAAAACAAGGCCCAGATCCCCTCAGCACCCCCAAAACAAGGCCCAGCAGCTCCAACACAACGCCCAGCTCCCCTGTGCACTTCTACAAAAAGCCCAGCAGCCTGCATGACAAGCCCAGCACCTCGAAAACAAGGCCCAGATCCCCTCAGCAGCCCCACCACAACGCCCAGATCCCATGAGCAACCCCCAACACACAGCCCAGATCCCCTAGGCACTCCCACCACAAGGCCAGCACCTCCAAAACAATGCCCACATACCCTCAGCACCCCTACAACAAGCCCAGCACCCCCAACACAACGCCCCGATCCCGTTCAGTACCCTCATGACAAGACCAGCACCCCCAACACAACAGTCAGCTCCACTGAGCAGCCCGAAAACAAGCCTAGCACCCCCAACACAACACCCAGATCCCCCGACACAAGGCCCAGCACCTCCAACACAATGCCCAGCTCCCCTCTGCACCCCCAAAAAAAGCCCAGCCCCCGCAACACAAGCCCATCACCTCAAAAACAAGCCCAGATCCCCTCAACACTCCCACAAGCTCAACACAACAAACACACAGCCCAGATCCCCTCTGCACACCCATAACAGGCCCAACACCTCCAATACAAGTCCCAGATCCCCTCCGCACTCGCACAACACGCCCCGCACCCCTAACACAAGCCCAGATCCCCTCAGCACCACTATGACAAGTCCAGCACCTCAAAAACAATGCCCAGATCCCCTCTGCACCCCCACCACAAGCCCAGCACCCCCAACGCAATGCCCCGATCCCCTCAGCACCCCTACCACAAGCCAAGCACCCCCAACACAATGCCCCGATCCCCTCAGCAACCCCAAAACAAGGCCCAGATCCCCTCTGCACCCCCACAACAAAGCCCAGCACTTCAAAAACAATGCCCAGATCCCCTCAGCACCCCCACCAGAAGCCCAGCACCCCCAACACATTGCCCAGATTTCCTCTGCACCTCGGAAAAAAAGGCCCAGCACCTCAAAAACATGGCCAGATCCCCTCAGCACCGCCACTACAAGCCCCGCACCTCCAAAACAATGCCCCGATCACCTCAGCAGCCGCACCACAAGCCCTGCACCCCCAACACAATGCCCAGATCCCCTCAGAACCCCAAAACAAGGCCCACATCCCCTCAGCAAACCCATTACAAGACCAGCTCCCCCGACACAAGGCCCACATCCCCTCAGCACCCGCAAAACAAGGCCCAGCAACTCCAACACAACGCCCAGCTCCCCTCTGCACTTCCACAAAAAGCCCAGCAGCCTGCATGACAAGCCCAGCACCTCAAAACAAGCCCCATATTCCCTCAGCACCCCCACAAGAAGGCCCAGATCCCCTCAGCACCCCCAAAACAAGGCCAGCACCCGCAACACAAGTCCAGCACCTCAAAAACAATGCCCAGATCCCCTAAGCACCCCCGACACACAGCCCAGATCCCCTAGGCACTCCCACACGCCCAACACAACAAAAACACGGCCTGAATCACATCAGCATCCCCACCACAAGCCCAGCACCCCCAATGCAATGCCCAGACCCCCTCAGCAACCCCAAAACAGGGCCGACATCCCGTCAGCAAAACCCTTACAAGAACAGCTCCCCCGACACACGGCCCACATCCCCTCAGCACCCTCAAAACAAGGCCCAGCACTCCCCAGACAAGGCCCAGACCCCTCAGTACCCCTACGACAAGCCCAGCCCCTCCACCACAATGCCCAGATCCCGTCAGCACCTGCACGACAAGCCCAGCGCACCCAACACAAGGACCAGATCCCTTCTGCACTCGCACAACACGCCCAGCCCCCACAACACAAGGCCCACATCCCCTCAGCACCCCTAAAACAAAGCCCAGCAACTCCAACACAACGCCCAGCTCCCCTCTGCACTTCCACAAAAAGCCCAGCAGCCTGCATGACAAGCCCAGCACCTCAAAACAAGCCCCATATTCCCTCAGCACCCCCACAAGAAGGTCCAGATCCCCTCAGCACCCCCATGACAAGCCCAGATCCCCTCTGCACTCCCACAAGCCCAACACAACAAACACACAGCCCAGATCCCCTCTGCACCCCCATAACAGGCCCAACACCTCCAATACAAGCCCCAGATCCCCTCCGCACTCGCACAACACGCCCAGCACCCCTAACACAAGCCCAGATCCCCTCAGCACCACTATGACAAGTCCAGCACCCCCAACACAATGCCCAGATCCCCTCGGCACCCCCACAACAAAGCCCAGCACTTCAAAAACAATGCCCAGATCCTCTAAGCACCCCCACAACAAAGCCCAGCACCCCCAACACAACTCCCAGATCCCCTCAGCACCCCCACCACAAGCCCAGCACCCCCAACACAACGCCCAGATCCCCTTCAGTACCCTCATGACAAGACTAGCACCCCCAACACAACACCCAGCTCCACTGAGCAGCCCGAAAACAAGCCTAGCACCCCCAACACAACACCCAGATCCCCCTGACACAAGGCCCAGCACCTCCAACACAATGCCCAGCTCCCCTCTGCACCCCCAAAACAAGGCTAGCACCCTGCATGACAAGCCCAGCACCTCGAAAACAAGCCCAGATCCCCTCAGCACCCCCACCACAAGCCCAGCACCCCCAAAACAAGCCCATCATCCCCTCAGCACTCCCACAAGCCCAACACAACAAACACACGGCCCAGATCTCCTCTGCACCCCCAACACAAGGCCCAGCCCTCCCAAGACAAGGCCCAGACCCCTCAGTAACCCCATGACAAGCCTGACACCCCCACAACAAGACCCAGATCCCCTCTGCACACCCACCACTAGCCCAGCACTGCCCACAACAAGCCCAGCACCCCCAGTGCAAGACCTAGCTCTCCTCAGCACCCCCACCACAAGCCCAGATCCCCTCTGCACCCCCACCACAAGCCCAGCACCCCCAACACAATGCCCAGATTTCCTCTGCACCACGGAAAAAAGGCCCAGCACCTCGAAAACAAAGTACAGATCCCCTCAGCACCCCTACCACAAGCCCAGCACCCCCAACACAATGTCCCAGATCCCCTCAGCAACCCCAAAACAGGGCCCAGATCCCCTCAGCAAACCCATTACAAGACCAGCTCCCCTGACACAAGGCCCACATCCCGTCAGCACCCCCAAAACAAGGCCCAGCAACTCCAACACAACGCCCAGCTCCCCTCTGCACTTCCACAAAAAGCCCAGCAGCCTGCATGACAAGCCCAGCACCTCGAAAACAAGCACAGATCCCCTCAGCACCCCCACCACAAGCCCCGCACTCCCAACACAAGCCCCAGACCCCCTCAGCACTCCCCCAAGCCAAACACAACAAACACACGGCCCAGATCTCCTCTGCACCCCCAACACAAGGCCCAGCCCTCCCAAGACAAGGCCCAGACCCCTCAGTACTCCCATGACAAGCCCGACACCTCCAAAACAAGCCCCAGATCCCCTCAGCACTCCCACACGCCCAAAGCAACAAACACACGGCCCAGATCCCCTCAGCAGCCCCAACACAAGGCCCAGCACTCCCAAGACAAGGCTCAGACCCCTCAGTACCCCCATGACAAGCCCGACACCCCCACAACAAGACCCAGATCCCCTCTGCACACCCACCACTAGCCCAGCACTCCCACAACAAGCCCAGCACCCCCAGTGCAAGACCTAGCTCTCCTCAGCACCCCCACCACAAGCCCAGCACCCCCAACACAACGCCCAGATCCCCTCAGCACCCCCACCACAAGGCCCTGATCCCCTCTGCACTCCCAAAACACATCCAGCACCTCGAAAACAAGCCCCTGATCCCCTCACTACCCCCAATACAAGGCCCCGATCTCCTCAGCACCCCCAACACAAGCCCCAGATCCCCTCAGAACCCCGACCCCAAGCCCAGCACCCCCAACACAATGCCCCGATCCCCTCAGCAACCCCAAAACAAGGCCCAGCAGAGAAGGCCCAGACCCCTCAGTACCTCTACGACAAGCTCAGCACCTCCACCACAATGCCCAGATCCCGTCAGCACGTCCACGACAAGCCCAGGGCACCCAACACAAGCCCCAGATCCCGTCCGCATTCGCACAACACGCCCAGCACCCCCAACACAAGGCCCAGATCCCCTCAGCACCCTGCATCACAAGCCCAGCACCCCAAAAACAAGCCCCAGTTCCCCTCAGCACTCCCACACGCCCCACACAACAAACACACAGCCCTGATCCCTGCTGCACCCCCAAAACAAGGCCCTGATCTCATCTGCACTCCCAAAACAAGGCCCAGCACTCCCACAACAAGCCCAGCACCCCCAGTGCAAGACCTAGCTCTCCTCAGCACTCCCACAACAAGCCCAGCACCCCCAGTGCAAGACCTAGCTCTCCTCAGCACCCCCACCACAAGCCCAGCACCCCCAACACAACGCCCAGATCCCCTCAGCACCCCCACCACAAGGCCCTGATCCCCTCTGCACTCCAAAAATACATCCAGCACCTCGAAAACAAGCCCCTGATCCCCTCAGTACCCCCAGTACAAGGCCCCGATCTCCTGAGCACCCCCAACACAAGCCCCAGATCCCCTCAGCACCCCGACCCCAAGCCCAGCACCCCCAACACAATGCCCCAATCCCCTCAGCAACCCCAAAACAAGGCCCAGATCCCCTCAGCACCCCCAAAACAAGGCCCAGCAGCTCCAACACAACGCCCAGCTCCCCTGTGCACTTCTACAAAAAGCCCAGCAGCCTGCATGACAAGCCCAGCACCTCGAAAACAAGGCCCAGATCCCCTCAGCAGCCCCACCACAACGCCCAGATCCCATGAGCAACCCCCAACACACAGCCCAGATCCCCTAGGCACTCCCACCACAAGGCCAGCACCTCCAAAACAATGCCCACATACCCTCAGCACCCCCACAACAAGCCCAGCACCCCCAACACAACGCCCCGATCCCGTTCAGTACCCTCATGACAAGACCAGCACCCCCAACACAACAGTCAGCTCCACTGAGCAGCCCGAAAACAAGCCTAGCACCCCCAACACAACACCCAGATCCCCCGACACAAGGCCCAGCACCTCCAACACAATGCCCAGCTCCCCTCTGCACCCCCAAAAAAAGCCCAGCCCCCGCAACACAAGCCCATCACCTCAAAAACAAGCCCAGATCCCCTCAACACTCCCACAAGCTCAACACAACAAACACACAGCCCAGATCCCCTCTGCACCCCCATAACAGGCCCAACACCTCCAATACAAGTCCCAGATCCCCTCCGCACTCGCACAACACGCCCCACACCCCTAACACAAGCCCAGATCCCCTCAGCACCACTATGACAAGTCCAGCACCTCAAAAACAATGCCCAGATCCCCTCTGCACCCCCACCACAAGCCCAGCACCCCCAACGCAATGCCCCGATCCCCTCAGCACCCCTACCACAAGCCAAGCACCCCCAACACAATGCCCCGATCCCCTCAGCAACCCCAAAACAAGGCCCAGATCCCCTCTGCACCCCCACAACAAAGCCCAGCACTTCAAAAACAATGCCCAGATCCCCTCAGCACCCCCACAACAAGCCCAGCACCCCCAACACAACGCCCCGATCCCGTTCAGTACCCTCATGACAAGACCAGCACCCCCAACACAACAGTCAGCTCCACTGAGCAGCCCGAAAACAAGCCTAGCACCCCCAACACAACACCCAGATCCCCCCAATACAAGGCCCAGCACCTCCAACACAATGCCCAGCTCCCCTCTGCACCCCCAAAAAAAGCCCAGCCCCCGCAACACAAGCCCATCACCTCAAAAACAAGCCCAGATCCCCTCAACACTCCCACAAGCTCAACACAACAAACACACAGCCCAGATCCCCTCTGCACACCCATAACAGGCCCAACACCTCCAATACAAGCCCCAGATCCCCTCCGCACTCGCACAACACACCCAGCACCCCTAACACAAGCCCAGATCCCCTCAGCACCACTATGACAAGTCCAGCACCCCCAACACAATGCCCAGATCCCCTCGGCACCCCCACAACAAAGCCCAGCACTTCAAAAACAATGCCCAGATCCCCTAAGCACCCCCACAACAAAGCCCAGCACCCCAAACACAACGCCCAGATCCCCTCAGCACCCCCACCACAAGCCTAGCACCCCCAACACAACACCCAGATCCCCCAAAACTAGGCCTAGCATCTCCAACACAATGCCCAGCTCCCCTCTGCACCCCCAAAACAAGGCTAGCACCCTGCATGACAAGCCCAGCACCCCCAAAACAAGCCTATGATCCCCTCAGCACTCCCACAAGCCCAACACAACAAACACACGGCCCAGATCTCCTCAGCACCCCCAACACAAGGCCCAGCACTCCCAAGACAGGGCCCAGACCCCTCAGTACCCCTATGAGAAGCCCGACACCCCCACAACAAGACCCAGATCCCCTCTGCACATCCACCACTAGCCCAGCACTGCCCACAACAAGCCCAGCACCCCCAGTGCAAGACCTAGCTCCCCTCAGCACCCCCACCACAACGCCCAGATCCCCTCAGCACTCCGACCACAAGCCCAGCACCCCCAACACAATGCCCCGATCTGCTCAGCGACCCCAAAACAAGGCCCAGATCCCCTCAGCAAACCCATTACAAGACCAGCTCCCCCGACACAAGGCCCACATCCCCTCAGCACCCCCAAAACAAGGCCCAGCAACTCCAACACAACGCCCACCTCCCCTCTGCACTTCCAAAAAAACCCAGCAGCCTGCATGACAAGCCCAGCACCTCGAAAACAAGCCCCAGATCCCCTCAGGACCCCCACAACAAGCCCAGATCCCCTCAGCACCCCCAAAACAAGGCCAGCACGCGCAACACAAGCACAGCACCTCGAAAACAAGCCCCAGATCCCCTCAGCACCCCCAAAACAAGGCCAGCACGCGCAACACAAGTCCAGCACCTCGAAAACAAGCCCCAGATCCCCTCAGCACCCCCAAAACAAGGCCAGCACCCGCAACACAAGCCCAGCACCTCGAAAACAATCCCCAGATCCCCTCAGCACCCCCGACACACAGCCCAGATCCCCTAGGCACTCCCACACGCCCAACACAACAAAAACAAGGCCTGAATCACCTCAGCATCCCCACCACAAGCCCAGCACTCCAAAAACAACGCCCAGCACCCCCAACACAACGCCCCGATCCCCTCAGCAAACCCACCACAATGCCCCAATACCCTCAGCAACCCAACCCCAAAACAGGGCCGATATCCCCTCAGCAAACCCCTTACAAGACCAGCTCCCCCGACACAAGGCCCACATCCCCTCAGCACCCCCAACACAAGGCCCAGCACTCCCAAGACAAGGCCCAGACCCCTCAGTACCCCTACGAGAAGCCCAGCACCTCCACAACAATGCCCAGATCCCGTCAGCACCTGCACGACAAGCCCAGCGCACCCAACACAAGCCCCAGATCCCGTCCGCACTCGCACAACACGCCCAGCACCCCCAACACAAGGACCAGATCCCCTCAGCACTACTATGACAAGTCCAGCAGCCACAACACAAGGCCCACATCCCCTCAGCACCCCCAAAACAAGGCCCAGCAACTCCAACACAATGCCCAGCTCCCCTCTGCACTTCCACAAAAAGCCCAGCAGCCTGCATGACAAGCCCAGCACCTCGAAAACAAGCCCCATATTCCCTCAGCACCCCCACAAGAAGGTCCAGATCCCCTCAGCACCCCATGACAAGCCCAGATCCCCTTAGCAGTCCCACACGCCCCACACAACAAACACACGGCCCAGATCCCCTCTGCACCCCCAAAACAAGGCCCTGATCCCATCTGCACTCCCAAAACAAGGCCCAGCACTCCCACAACAAGCCCAGCACCCCCAGTGCAAGACCTAGCTCTCCTCAGCACCCCCACCACAAGCCCAGCACCCCCAACACAACGCCCAGATCCCCTCAGCAAACCCATTACAAGACCAGCTCCCCCGACACAAGGCCCACATCCCCTCAGCACCCCCAAAACAAGGCCATGCACTCCCAAGACAAGGCCCAGACCCCTCAGTACCCCTACGACAAGCCCAGCCCCTCCACCACAATGCCCAGATGCCGTCAGCACGTCCACGACAAGCCCAGGGCACCCAACAAAAGCCCCAGATCCCGTCCGCACTCGCACAACACGCCCAGTACCCCCAACACAAGCCCAGATCCCCTCAGCACCACTATGACAAGTCCAGCACCCCCAACACAAGGCCCAGATCCCCTCAGCATCCTCCATCACAAGCCCAGCACCCCAAAAACAAGGCCCAGATCCCCTCAGCACTCCCACACACCCCACACAACAAACACACGGCCCAGATCCCCTCCGCACCCCCAAAACAAGGCCCTAATCCCATCTGCACTCCCAAAACAAGGCCCAGCATTCCCACAACAAGCCCAGCACCCCCAGTACAAGACCTAGCTCTCCTCAGCACCCCCACAACAAGGCCCAGAAACTCCAACACAACGCCCAGCTCCCCTCTGCACTTCCACAAAAAGCCCAGCAGCCTGCATGACAAGCCCAGCACCTCAAAACAAGCCCCATATTCCCTCAGCACCCCCACAAGAAGGTCCAGATCCCCTCAGCACCCCCATGACAAGCCCAGATCCCCTCTGCACTCCCACAAGCCCAAAACAACAAACACACAGCCCAGATCCCCTCTGCACCCCCATAACAGGCCCAACACCTCCAATACAAGCCCCAGATCCCCTCCGCACTCGCACAACACGCCCAGCACCCCTAACACAAGCCCAGATCCCCTCACCACCACTATGACAAGTCCAGCACCTCAAAAACAATGCCCAGATCCCCTCGGCACCCCCACAACAAAGCCCAGCACTTCAAAAACAATGCCCAGATCCCCTAAGCACCCCCACAACAAAGCCCAGCACCCCAAACACAACGCCCAGATCCCCTCAGCACCCCCACCACAAGCCCAGCACCCCCAACACAACGCCCAGATCCCCTTCAGTACCCTCATGACAAGACTAGCACCCCCAACACAACACCCAGCTCCACTGAGCAGCCCGAAAACAAGCCTAGCACCCCCAACACAACACCCAGATCCCCCTGACACAAGGCCCAGCACCTCCAACACAATGCCCAGCTCCCCTCTGCACCCCCAAAACAAGGCTAGCACCCTGCATGACAAGCCCAGCACCTCGAAAACAAGCCCAGATTGCCTCAGCACCCTCACCACAAGCCCAGCACCCCCAAAACAAGCCCATCATCCCCTCAGCACTCCCACAAGCCCAACACAACAAACACACGGCCCAGATCTCCTCTGCACCCCCAACACAAGGCCCAGCCCTCCCAAGACAAGGCCCAGAGCCCTCAGTACCCCCATGACAAGCCCGACACCCCCACAACAAGACCCAGATCCCCTCTGCACACCCACCACTAGCCCAGCACTCCCACAACAAGCCCAGCACCCCCAGTGCAAGACCTAGCTCCCCTCAGCACCCCCACCACAAGCCCAGCACCCCCAACACAACGCCCAGATCCCCTCAGCACCCTCACCACAAGGCCCTGATCCCCTCTGCACTCCCAAAACACATCCAGCACCTCGAAAACAAGCCCCATATTTCCTCAACACCCCCACAAGAAGGTCCGGATCCGCTCAGCACCCCCATGACAAGCCTAGATCCCCTCTGCACTTCCCCAAGCCCAACACAACAAACACACAGCCCAGATCTCCTCTTCACCCCCACCACAAGCCCAGCACCCCCAACACAATGCCCCAGATCCCCTCAGCAACCCCAAAACAAGACCCAGATCCCCTCAGCAAACCAATTACAAGACCAGCTCCACCAACACAATGCCCAGATCCCCTCTGCACCCCCACAACAAAGCCCAGCACTTCAAAAACAATGCCCAGATCCCCACAGCACCCCCACCAGAAGCCCAGCACCCCCAACACAATGCCCAGATCCCCTCTGCACCCCCAAAACAAGGCTAGCACCCTGCATGACAAGCCCAGCACGTCGAAAACATGGCCAGATCCCCTCAGCACCCCCACTACAAGCCCCGCACCTCCAAAACAATGCCCCAGATCACCTCAGAAGCCCCACCACAACGCCCAGATTCCCTCTGCACCCCCAACGCAATGCCCAGATCCCCTCAGCACCCCTACCCCAAGCCCAGCACCCCCAATACAATGCCCCGATCCCCTCAGCACCCCCACCACAAGCCCAGCACCCCCAACACAACCCCCAGATCCCCTCAGCACCCCCAAAACAAGGCCCAGAACCCCTCAGCAAACCCATTACAAGACCAGCTCCCCCGACACAAGGCCCACATCCCCTCAGCACCCCCAAAACAAGGCCCAGCAACTCCAACACAACGCCCAGCTCCCCTCTGCACTTCCACAAAAAGCCCAGCAGCCTGCATGACAAGCCCAGCACCACGAAAACAAGCCCCATATTCCCTCAACACCCCCACAAGAAGGTCCAGATCCCCTCAGCACCCCCATGACAAGCCCAGATCCCCTCTGCACTCCCACAAGCCCAACACAACAAACACACGGCCCAGATGCCCTCTACACCCCCATAACAAGCCCAGCACCCCCAACACAATGCCCCGATCCCCTCAGAACCCCCAAAAAAGGCCCAGATCCCCTCAGCAAACCCCTTACAAGACCAGCTCCCCCGACACAAGGCCCACATCCCCTCAGCACCCCGAAACAAGGCCCAGCACTCCCCAGACAAGGCCCAGATCCCCTCAGCACCCCTACGACAAGCCCAGCACCCCAAAAACAAGGCCCAGATCCCCTCAGCACTCCCACACACCCCACACAACAAGCATACGGCCCAGATCCCCTCCGCACCCCCAAAACAAGGCCCTGATCCCATCTGCACTCCCAAAACAAGGCCCAGCACTCCCACAACAAGCCCAGCACCCCCAGTGCAAGACCTAGCTCTCCTCAGCACCCCCACCACAAGCCCAGCACCCCCAACACAATGCCCAGATCCCCTCAGCACCCCCACCACAAGGCCCTGATCCCCTCTGCACTCCCAAAACACATCCAGCACCTCGAAAACAAGCCCCTGATCCCCTCACTACCCCCAATACAAGGCCCCGATCCCCTCAGCACCTCCACCACAAGCCCCAGATCCCCTCTGCACCCCCAAAACAAAGCCCAGCACCTCGAAAACAAAGCCCAGACCCCCTAAGCACAGCCACAACAAGCCCAGCACCCCCAACACTACGCCGAGATCCCCTTCAGTACCCTCATGATAAGACCAGCACCCCCAACACAACACTCATCTCCAGTGAGCAGCCTGAAAACAAGCCTAGCACCCCCAACACAACACCCAGATCCCCCCAATACAAGGCCCAGCACCTCCAACACAACACCCCGCTCCCCTCTGCACCCCCAAAACAAGGCCAGCACCCGCAACACAAGCCCAGCACCTCGAAAACAAGCCCAGATCCCCTCAGCACCCCCACCACAAGGCCCAGCACCCCCAACGCAACGGCCCAGATTCCCTCAGCACCCCCAACACAAGACCCAGCACTCCCAACACAAGGCCCAGCAACCCCAACACAAAGCTCAGACCCCTCAGCACCCCCACCAGAAGCCCAGCATCTCCAATACAAGCTCGAGATGCCCTCAGCACTCCCACAAGCCCAACACAACAAACACACCGCCCAGATCTACTCAGCACCCCCAAAACAGGGCCCTGATCCCCTCTGCACTCCCAAAACAAGGCCCAGCACCCCGAAAACAAGACCTAGCTTTCCTCAGCACCCCCACAACAAGCCTTGCTCTCCCCAACACAAGGCCCTGATCCCCTCAGCACCCTGCATGACAAGCCCAGCAGTCCCAACACAATGTCCAGATCCCCTCAGCAGACCCACAAGCCCAGCACCCCCAACACAAGGCCCAGATCCCCCAAAACAAGCCCAGCAGCCCCATAAGAAAGGTCCAGATCCCCTCTGCACCCCCGCGACAAGCCTAGCACTCGCAACAAAAGGCTCAGCACCTCCTGCACAACGCCCAGATCCCCTAAGCACCACCATGACAACCCCAGCACCCGCAACACAAGGCTCCGCTCCACTGAGCAGCCCGAAAATAAACCTAGCACCCCCAACACAACAAGCAGATCCCCTCAGCACCACTATGACAAGTCCAGCCCCCACAACACAAGGCCCACATCCCCTCAGCACCCCCACCACAAGGCCCTGATCCCCTCTGCACTCCCAAAACACATCCAGCACCTCGAAAACAAGCCCCTGATCCCCTCAGTACCCCCAATACAAGCCCCTGATCCCCTCAGCAGCCCCATAACAAACCCAACACCTCCAATACAAGCCCCAGATCCCCTCCGCACTCGCACAACACGCCCCGCACCCCCAACACAAGCCCAGATCCCCTCAGCACCACTATGACAAGTCCAGCACCCCCAACACAAGGCCCAGATCCCCTCTGCACCCCCAGTGCAATGGCCAGATCCCCTCTGCAACCCCACCACAAGCGCAGCATCTCCAAAACAAGTACCTGATAAACCTCTGCACCACCAAAAAAAGGCCCAGCACCTTGAAAACAAGCCCCACATCCCTTCAGCACCTCCACTACAAGCCCAGCACGCCCAACACAATGCCCAGACCCCCTCAGCACCCCGACCACAAGCCCAGCACCCCTAAAACAAGCCCCAGATCCCCTCAGCACCACTATGACAAGCCCAGCACCCCCAACACAAGCCCCAGATCCCCTCTGCACCCCCAAAACAAAGCCCAGCACCTCGAAAACAAAGCCCAGACCCCCTAAGCACAGCCACAACAAGCCCAGCACCCCCAACACTACGCCGAGATCCCCTTCAGTACCCTCATGATAAGACCAGCACCCCCAACACAACACTCATCTCCAGTGAGCAGCCTGAAAACAAGCCTAGCACCCCCAACACAACACCCAGATCCCCCCAATACAAGGCCCAGCACCTCCAACACAACACCCAGCTCCCCTCTGCACCCCCAAAACAAGGCCAGCACCCGCAACACAAGCCCAGCACCTCGAAAACAAGCCCAGATCCCCTCAGCACCCCCACCACAAGGCCCAGCACCCCCAACGCAACGGCCCAGATTCCCTCAGCACCCCCAACACAAGACCCAGCACTCCCAACACAAGGCCCAGCAACCCCAACACAAAGCTCAGACCCCTCAGCACCCCCACCAGAAGCCCAGCATCTCCAATACAAGCTCGAGATGCCCTCAGCACTCCCACAAGCCCAACACAACAAACACACCGCCCAGATCTACTCAGCACCCCCAAAACAGGGCCCTGATCCCCTCTGCACTCCCAAAACAAGGCCCAGCACCCCGAAAACAAGACCTAGCTTTCCTCAGCACCCCCACAACAAGCCTTGCTCTCCCCAACACAAGGCCCTGATCCCCTCAGCACCCTGCATGACAAGCCCAGCAGTCCCAACACAATGTCCAGATCCCCTCAGCAGACCCACAAGCCCAGCACCCCCAACACAAGGCCCAGATCCCCCAAAACAAGCCCAGCAGCCCCATAAGAAAGGTCCAGATCCCCTCTGCACCCCCGCGACAAGCCTAGCACTCGCAACAAAAGACTCAGCACCTCCTGCACAACGCCCAGATCCCCTAAGCACCACCATGACAACCCCAGCACCCGCAACACAAGGCTCCGCTCCACTGAGCAGCCCGAAAACAAACCTAGCACCCCCAACACAACAAGCAGATCCCCTCAGCACCACTATGACAAGTCCAGCCCCCACAACACAAGGCCCACATCCCCTCAGCACCCCTAAAACAAAGCCCAGCAACTCCAACACAACGCCCAGCTCCCCTCTGCACTTCCACAAAAAGCCCAGCAGCCTGCATGACAAGCCCAGCACCTCAAAACAAGCCCCATATTCCCTCAGCACCCCCACAAGAAGGTCCAGATCCCCTCAGCACCCCCATGACAAGCCCAGATCCCCTCTGCACTCCCACAAGCCCAACACAACAAACACACAGCCCAGATCCCCTCTGCACCCCCATAACAGGCCCAACACCTCCAATACAAGCCCCAGATCCCCTCCGCACTCGCACAACACGCCCAGCACCCCTAACACAAGCCCAGATCCCCTCAGCACCACTATGACAAGTCCAGCACCTCAAAAACAATGCCCAGATCCCCTCAGCACCCTGCATCACAAGCCCAGCACCCCAAAAACAAGCCCCAGTTCCCCTCAGCACTCCCACACGCCCCACACAACAAACACACAGCCCTGATCCCTGCTGCACCCCCAAAACAAGGCCCTGATCTCATCTGCACTCCCAAAACAAGGCCCAGCACTCCCACAACAAGCCCAGCACCCCCAGTGCAAGACCTAGCTCTCCTCAGCACTCCCACAACAAGCCCAGCACCCCCAGTGCAAGACCTAGCTCTCCTCAGCACCCCCACCACAAGCCCAGCACCCCCAACACAACGCCCAGATCCCCTCAGCACCCCCACCACAAGGCCCTGATCCCCTCTGCACTCCAAAAATACATCCAGCACCTTGAAAACAAGCCCCTGATCCCCTCAGTACCCCCAGTACAAGGCCCCGATCTCCTGAGCACCCCCAACACAAGCCCCAGATCCCCTCAGCACCCCGACCCCAAGCCCAGCACCCCCAACACAATGCCCCAATCCCCTCAGCAACCCCAAAACAAGGCCCAGATCCCCTCAGCACCCCCAAAACAAGGCCCAGCAGCTCCAACACAACGCCCAGCTCCCCTGTGCACTTCTACAAAAAGCCCAGCAGCCTGCATGACAAGCCCAGCACCTCGAAAACAAGGCCCAGATCCCCTCAGCAGCCCCACCACAACGCCCAGATCCCATGAGCAACCCCCAACACACAGCCCAGATCCCCTAGGCACTCCCACCACAAGGCCAGCACCTCCAAAACAATGCCCACATACCCTCAGCACCCCCACAACAAGCCCAGCACCCCCAACACAACGCCCCGATCCCGTTCAGTACCCTCATGACAAGACCAGCACCCCCAACACAACAGTCAGCTCCACTGAGCAGCCCGAAAACAAGCCTAGCACCCCCAACACAACACCCAGATCCCCCGACACAAGGCCCAGCACCTCCAACACAATGCCCAGCTCCCCTCTGCACCCCCAAAAAAAGCCCAGCCCCCGCAACACAAGCCCATCACCTCAAAAACAAGCCCAGATCCCCTCAACACTCCCACAAGCTCAACACAACAAACACACAGCCCAGATCCCCTCTGCACCCCCATAACAGGCCCAACACCTCCAATACAAGTCCCAGATCCCCTCCGCACTCGCACAACACGCCCCACACCCCTAACACAAGCCCAGATCCCCTCAGCACCACTATGACAAGTCCAGCACCTCAAAAACAATGCCCAGATCCCCTCTGCACCCCCACCACAAGCCCAGCACCCCCAACGCAATGCCCCGATCCCCTCAGCACCCCTACCACAAGCCAAGCACCCCCAACACAATGCCCCGATCCCCTCAGCAACCCCAAAACAAGGCCCAGATCCCCTCTGCACCCCCACAACAAAGCCCAGCACTTCAAAAACAATGCCCAGATCCCCTCAGCACCCCCACAACAAGCCCAGCACCCCCAACACAACGCCCCGATCCCGTTCAGTACCCTCATGACAAGACCAGCACCCCCAACACAACAGTCAGCTCCACTGAGCAGCCCGAAAACAAGCCTAGCACCCCCAACACAACACCCAGATCCCCCCAATACAAGGCCCAGCACCTCCAACACAATGCCCAGCTCCCCTCTGCACCCCCAAAAAAAGCCCAGCCCCCGCAACACAAGCCCATCACCTCAAAAACAAGCCCAGATCCCCTCAACACTCCCACAAGCTCAACACAACAAACACACAGCCCAGATCCCCTCTGCACACCCATAACAGGCCCAACACCTCCAATACAAGCCCCAGATCCCCTCCGCACTCGCACAACACACCCAGCACCCCTAACACAAGCCCAGATCCCCTCAGCACCACTATGACAAGTCCAGCACCCCCAACACAATGCCCAGATCCCCTCGGCACCCCCACAACAAAGCCCAGCACTTCAAAAACAATGCCCAGATCCCCTAAGCACCCCCACAACAAAGCCCAGCACCCCAAACACAACGCCCAGATCCCCTCAGCACCCCCACCACAAGCCTAGCACCCCCAACACAACACCCAGATCCCCCAAAACTAGGCCTAGCATCTCCAACACAATGCCCAGCTCCCCTCTGCACCCCCAAAACAAGGCTAGCACCCTGCATGACAAGCCCAGCACCCCCAAAACAAGCCTATGATCCCCTCAGCACTCCCACAAGCCCAACACAACAAACACACGGCCCAGATCTCCTCAGCACCCCCAACACAAGGCCCAGCACTCCCAAGACAGGGCCCAGACCCCTCAGTACCCCTATGAGAAGCCCGACACCCCCACAACAAGACCCAGATCCCCTCTGCACATCCACCACTAGCCCAGCACTGCCCACAACAAGCCCAGCACCCCCAGTGCAAGACCTAGCTCCCCTCAGCACCCCCACCACAACGCCCAGATCCCCTCAGCACTCCGACCACAAGCCCAGCACCCCCAACACAATGCCCCGATCTGCTCAGCGACCCCAAAACAAGGCCCAGATCCCCTCAGCAAACCCATTACAAGACCAGCTCCCCCGACACAAGGCCCACATCCCCTCAGCACCCCCAAAACAAGGCCCAGCAACTCCAACACAACGCCCACCTCCCCTCTGCACTTCCAAAAAAACCCAGCAGCCTGCATGACAAGCCCAGCACCTCGAAAACAAGCCCCAGATCCCCTCAGGACCCCCACAACAAGCCCAGATCCCCTCAGCACCCCCAAAACAAGGCCAGCACGCGCAACACAAGCACAGCACCTCGAAAACAAGCCCCAGATCCCCTCAGCACCCCCAAAACAAGGCCAGCACGCGCAACACAAGTCCAGCACCTCGAAAACAAGCCCCAGATCCCCTCAGCACCCCCAAAACAAGGCCAGCACCCGCAACACAAGCCCAGCACCTCGAAAACAATCCCCAGATCCCCTCAGCACCCCCGACACACAGCCCAGATCCCCTAGGCACTCCCACACGCCCAACACAACAAAAACAAGGCCTGAATCACCTCAGCATCCCCACCACAAGCCCAGCACTCCAAAAACAACGCCCAGCACCCCCAACACAACGCCCCGATCCCCTCAGCAAACCCACCACAATGCCCCAATACCCTCAGCAACCCAACCCCAAAACAGGGCCGATATCCCCTCAGCAAACCCCTTACAAGACCAGCTCCCCCGACACAAGGCCCACATCCCCTCAGCACCCCCAACACAAGGCCCAGCACTCCCAAGACAAGGCCCAGACCCCTCAGTACCCCTACGAGAAGCCCAGCACCTCCACAACAATGCCCAGATCCCGTCAGCACCTGCACGACAAGCCCAGCGCACCCAACACAAGCCCCAGATCCCGTCCGCACTCGCACAACACGCCCAGCACCCCCAACACAAGGACCAGATCCCCTCAGCACTACTATGACAAGTCCAGCAGCCACAACACAAGGCCCACATCCCCTCAGCACCCCCAAAACAAGGCCCAGCAACTCCAACACAATGCCCAGCTCCCCTCTGCACTTCCACAAAAAGCCCAGCAGCCTGCATGACAAGCCCAGCACCTCGAAAACAAGCCCCATATTCCCTCAGCACCCCCACAAGAAGGTCCAGATCCCCTCAGCACCCCATGACAAGCCCAGATCCCCTTAGCAGTCCCACACGCCCCACACAACAAACACACGGCCCAGATCCCCTCTGCACCCCCAAAACAAGGCCCTGATCCCATCTGCACTCCCAAAACAAGGCCCAGCACTCCCACAACAAGCCCAGCACCCCCAGTGCAAGACCTAGCTCTCCTCAGCACCCCCACCACAAGCCCAGCACCCCCAACACAACGCCCAGATCCCCTCAGCAAACCCATTACAAGACCAGCTCCCCCGACACAAGGCCCACATCCCCTCAGCACCCCCAAAACAAGGCCATGCACTCCCAAGACAAGGCCCAGACCCCTCAGTACCCCTACGACAAGCCCAGCCCCTCCACCACAATGCCCAGATGCCGTCAGCACGTCCACGACAAGCCCAGGGCACCCAACAAAAGCCCCAGATCCCGTCCGCACTCGCACAACACGCCCAGTACCCCCAACACAAGCCCAGATCCCCTCAGCACCACTATGACAAGTCCAGCACCCCCAACACAAGGCCCAGATCCCCTCAGCATCCTCCATCACAAGCCCAGCACCCCAAAAACAAGGCCCAGATCCCCTCAGCACTCCCACACACCCCACACAACAAACACACGGCCCAGATCCCCTCCGCACCCCCAAAACAAGGCCCTAATCCCATCTGCACTCCCAAAACAAGGCCCAGCATTCCCACAACAAGCCCAGCACCCCCAGTACAAGACCTAGCTCTCCTCAGCACCCCCACAACAAGGCCCAGAAACTCCAACACAACGCCCAGCTCCCCTCTGCACTTCCACAAAAAGCCCAGCAGCCTGCATGACAAGCCCAGCACCTCAAAACAAGCCCCATATTCCCTCAGCACCCCCACAAGAAGGTCCAGATCCCCTCAGCACCCCCATGACAAGCCCAGATCCCCTCTGCACTCCCACAAGCCCAAAACAACAAACACACAGCCCAGATCCCCTCTGCACCCCCATAACAGGCCCAACACCTCCAATACAAGCCCCAGATCCCCTCCGCACTCGCACAACACGCCCAGCACCCCTAACACAAGCCCAGATCCCCTCACCACCACTATGACAAGTCCAGCACCTCAAAAACAATGCCCAGATCCCCTCGGCACCCCCACAACAAAGCCCAGCACTTCAAAAACAATGCCCAGATCCCCTAAGCACCCCCACAACAAAGCCCAGCACCCCAAACACAACGCCCAGATCCCCTCAGCACCCCCACCACAAGCCCAGCACCCCCAACACAACGCCCAGATCCCCTTCAGTACCCTCATGACAAGACTAGCACCCCCAACACAACACCCAGCTCCACTGAGCAGCCCGAAAACAAGCCTAGCACCCCCAACACAACACCCAGATCCCCCTGACACAAGGCCCAGCACCTCCAACACAATGCCCAGCTCCCCTCTGCACCCCCAAAACAAGGCTAGCACCCTGCATGACAAGCCCAGCACCTCGAAAACAAGCCCAGATTGCCTCAGCACCCTCACCACAAGCCCAGCACCCCCAAAACAAGCCCATCATCCCCTCAGCACTCCCACAAGCCCAACACAACAAACACACGGCCCAGATCTCCTCTGCACCCCCAACACAAGGCCCAGCCCTCCCAAGACAAGGCCCAGAGCCCTCAGTACCCCCATGACAAGCCCGACACCCCCACAACAAGACCCAGATCCCCTCTGCACACCCACCACTAGCCCAGCACTCCCACAACAAGCCCAGCACCCCCAGTGCAAGACCTAGCTCCCCTCAGCACCCCCACCACAAGCCCAGCACCCCCAACACAACGCCCAGATCCCCTCAGCACCCTCACCACAAGGCCCTGATCCCCTCTGCACTCCCAAAACACATCCAGCACCTCGAAAACAAGCCCCATATTTCCTCAACACCCCCACAAGAAGGTCCGGATCCGCTCAGCACCCCCATGACAAGCCTAGATCCCCTCTGCACTTCCCCAAGCCCAACACAACAAACACACAGCCCAGATCTCCTCTTCACCCCCACCACAAGCCCAGCACCCCCAACACAATGCCCCAGATCCCCTCAGCAACCCCAAAACAAGACCCAGATCCCCTCAGCAAACCAATTACAAGACCAGCTCCACCAACACAATGCCCAGATCCCCTCTGCACCCCCACAACAAAGCCCAGCACTTCAAAAACAATGCCCAGATCCCCACAGCACCCCCACCAGAAGCCCAGCACCCCCAACACAATGCCCAGATCCCCTCTGCACCCCCAAAACAAGGCTAGCACCCTGCATGACAAGCCCAGCACGTCGAAAACATGGCCAGATCCCCTCAGCACCCCCACTACAAGCCCCGCACCTCCAAAACAATGCCCCAGATCACCTCAGAAGCCCCACCACAACGCCCAGATTCCCTCTGCACCCCCAACGCAATGCCCAGATCCCCTCAGCACCCCTACCCCAAGCCCAGCACCCCCAATACAATGCCCCGATCCCCTCAGCACCCCCACCACAAGCCCAGCACCCCCAACACAACCCCCAGATCCCCTCAGCACCCCCAAAACAAGGCCCAGAACCCCTCAGCAAACCCATTACAAGACCAGCTCCCCCGACACAAGGCCCACATCCCCTCAGCACCCCCAAAACAAGGCCCAGCAACTCCAACACAACGCCCAGCTCCCCTCTGCACTTCCACAAAAAGCCCAGCAGCCTGCATGACAAGCCCAGCACCACGAAAACAAGCCCCATATTCCCTCAACACCCCCACAAGAAGGTCCAGATCCCCTCAGCACCCCCATGACAAGCCCAGATCCCCTCTGCACTCCCACAAGCCCAACACAACAAACACACGGCCCAGATGCCCTCTACACCCCCATAACAAGCCCAGCACCCCCAACACAATGCCCCGATCCCCTCAGAACCCCCAAAAAAGGCCCAGATCCCCTCAGCAAACCCCTTACAAGACCAGCTCCCCCGACACAAGGCCCACATCCCCTCAGCACCCCGAAACAAGGCCCAGCACTCCCCAGACAAGGCCCAGATCCCCTCAGCACCCCTACGACAAGCCCAGCACCCCAAAAACAAGGCCCAGATCCCCTCAGCACTCCCACACACCCCACACAACAAGCATACGGCCCAGATCCCCTCCGCACCCCCAAAACAAGGCCCTGATCCCATCTGCACTCCCAAAACAAGGCCCAGCACTCCCACAACAAGCCCAGCACCCCCAGTGCAAGACCTAGCTCTCCTCAGCACCCCCACCACAAGCCCAGCACCCCCAACACAATGCCCAGATCCCCTCAGCACCCCCACCACAAGGCCCTGATCCCCTCTGCACTCCCAAAACACATCCAGCACCTCGAAAACAAGCCCCTGATCCCCTCACTACCCCCAATACAAGGCCCCGATCCCCTCAGCACCTCCACCACAAGCCCCAGATCCCCTCTGCACCCCCAAAACAAAGCCCAGCACCTCGAAAACAAAGCCCAGACCCCCTAAGCACAGCCACAACAAGCCCAGCACCCCCAACACTACGCCGAGATCCCCTTCAGTACCCTCATGATAAGACCAGCACCCCCAACACAACACTCATCTCCAGTGAGCAGCCTGAAAACAAGCCTAGCACCCCCAACACAACACCCAGATCCCCCCAATACAAGGCCCAGCACCTCCAACACAACACCCCGCTCCCCTCTGCACCCCCAAAACAAGGCCAGCACCCGCAACACAAGCCCAGCACCTCGAAAACAAGCCCAGATCCCCTCAGCACCCCCACCACAAGGCCCAGCACCCCCAACGCAACGGCCCAGATTCCCTCAGCACCCCCAACACAAGACCCAGCACTCCCAACACAAGGCCCAGCAACCCCAACACAAAGCTCAGACCCCTCAGCACCCCCACCAGAAGCCCAGCATCTCCAATACAAGCTCGAGATGCCCTCAGCACTCCCACAAGCCCAACACAACAAACACACCGCCCAGATCTACTCAGCACCCCCAAAACAGGGCCCTGATCCCCTCTGCACTCCCAAAACAAGGCCCAGCACCCCGAAAACAAGACCTAGCTTTCCTCAGCACCCCCACAACAAGCCTTGCTCTCCCCAACACAAGGCCCTGATCCCCTCAGCACCCTGCATGACAAGCCCAGCAGTCCCAACACAATGTCCAGATCCCCTCAGCAGACCCACAAGCCCAGCACCCCCAACACAAGGCCCAGATCCCCCAAAACAAGCCCAGCAGCCCCATAAGAAAGGTCCAGATCCCCTCTGCACCCCCGCGACAAGCCTAGCACTCGCAACAAAAGGCTCAGCACCTCCTGCACAACGCCCAGATCCCCTAAGCACCACCATGACAACCCCAGCACCCGCAACACAAGGCTCCGCTCCACTGAGCAGCCCGAAAATAAACCTAGCACCCCCAACACAACAAGCAGATCCCCTCAGCACCACTATGACAAGTCCAGCCCCCACAACACAAGGCCCACATCCCCTCAGCACCCCCACCACAAGGCCCTGATCCCCTCTGCACTCCCAAAACACATCCAGCACCTCGAAAACAAGCCCCTGATCCCCTCAGTACCCCCAATACAAGCCCCTGATCCCCTCAGCAGCCCCATAACAAACCCAACACCTCCAATACAAGCCCCAGATCCCCTCCGCACTCGCACAACACGCCCCGCACCCCCAACACAAGCCCAGATCCCCTCAGCACCACTATGACAAGTCCAGCACCCCCAACACAAGGCCCAGATCCCCTCTGCACCCCCAGTGCAATGGCCAGATCCCCTCTGCAACCCCACCACAAGCGCAGCATCTCCAAAACAAGTACCTGATAAACCTCTGCACCACCAAAAAAAGGCCCAGCACCTTGAAAACAAGCCCCACATCCCTTCAGCACCTCCACTACAAGCCCAGCACGCCCAACACAATGCCCAGACCCCCTCAGCACCCCGACCACAAGCCCAGCACCCCTAAAACAAGCCCCAGATCCCCTCAGCACCACTATGACAAGCCCAGCACCCCCAACACAAGCCCCAGATCCCCTCTGCACCCCCAAAACAAAGCCCAGCACCTCGAAAACAAAGCCCAGACCCCCTAAGCACAGCCACAACAAGCCCAGCACCCCCAACACTACGCCGAGATCCCCTTCAGTACCCTCATGATAAGACCAGCACCCCCAACACAACACTCATCTCCAGTGAGCAGCCTGAAAACAAGCCTAGCACCCCCAACACAACACCCAGATCCCCCCAATACAAGGCCCAGCACCTCCAACACAACACCCAGCTCCCCTCTGCACCCCCAAAACAAGGCCAGCACCCGCAACACAAGCCCAGCACCTCGAAAACAAGCCCAGATCCCCTCAGCACCCCCACCACAAGGCCCAGCACCCCCAACGCAACGGCCCAGATTCCCTCAGCACCCCCAACACAAGACCCAGCACTCCCAACACAAGGCCCAGCAACCCCAACACAAAGCTCAGACCCCTCAGCACCCCCACCAGAAGCCCAGCATCTCCAATACAAGCTCGAGATGCCCTCAGCACTCCCACAAGCCCAACACAACAAACACACCGCCCAGATCTACTCAGCACCCCCAAAACAGGGCCCTGATCCCCTCTGCACTCCCAAAACAAGGCCCAGCACCCCGAAAACAAGACCTAGCTTTCCTCAGCACCCCCACAACAAGCCTTGCTCTCCCCAACACAAGGCCCTGATCCCCTCAGCACCCTGCATGACAAGCCCAGCAGTCCCAACACAATGTCCAGATCCCCTCAGCAGACCCACAAGCCCAGCACCCCCAACACAAGGCCCAGATCCCCCAAAACAAGCCCAGCAGCCCCATAAGAAAGGTCCAGATCCCCTCTGCACCCCCGCGACAAGCCTAGCACTCGCAACAAAAGACTCAGCACCTCCTGCACAACGCCCAGATCCCCTAAGCACCACCATGACAACCCCAGCACCCGCAACACAAGGCTCCGCTCCACTGAGCAGCCCGAAAACAAACCTAGCACCCCCAACACAACAAGCAGATCCCCTCAGCACCACTATGACAAGTCCAGCCCCCACAACACAAGGCCCACATCCCCTCAGCACCCCTAAAACAAAGCCCAGCAACTCCAACACAACGCCCAGCTCCCCTCTGCACTTCCACAAAAAGCCCAGCAGCCTGCATGACAAGCCCAGCACCTCAAAACAAGCCCCATATTCCCTCAGCACCCCCACAAGAAGGTCCAGATCCCCTCAGCACCCCCATGACAAGCCCAGATCCCCTCTGCACTCCCACAAGCCCAACACAACAAACACACAGCCCAGATCCCCTCTGCACCCCCATAACAGGCCCAACACCTCCAATACAAGCCCCAGATCCCCTCCGCACTCGCACAACACGCCCAGCACCCCTAACACAAGCCCAGATCCCCTCAGCACCACTATGACAAGTCCAGCACCTCAAAAACAATGCCCAGATCCCCTCAGCACCCTGCATCACAAGCCCAGCACCCCAAAAACAAGCCCCAGTTCCCCTCAGCACTCCCACACGCCCCACACAACAAACACACAGCCCTGATCCCTGCTGCACCCCCAAAACAAGGCCCTGATCTCATCTGCACTCCCAAAACAAGGCCCAGCACTCCCACAACAAGCCCAGCACCCCCAGTGCAAGACCTAGCTCTCCTCAGCACTCCCACAACAAGCCCAGCACCCCCAGTGCAAGACCTAGCTCTCCTCAGCACCCCCACCACAAGCCCAGCACCCCCAACACAACGCCCAGATCCCCTCAGCACCCCCACCACAAGGCCCTGATCCCCTCTGCACTCCAAAAATACATCCAGCACCTTGAAAACAAGCCCCTGATCCCCTCAGTACCCCCAGTACAAGGCCCCGATCTCCTGAGCACCCCCAACACAAGCCCCAGATCCCCTCAGCACCCCGACCCCAAGCCCAGCACCCCCAACACAATGCCCCAATCCCCTCAGCAACCCCAAAACAAGGCCCAGATCCCCTCAGCACCCCCAAAACAAGGCCCAGCAGCTCCAACACAACGCCCAGCTCCCCTGTGCACTTCTACAAAAAGCCCAGCAGCCTGCATGACAAGCCCAGCACCTCGAAAACAAGGCCCAGATCCCCTCAGCAGCCCCACCACAACGCCCAGATCCCATGAGCAACCCCCAACACACAGCCCAGATCCCCTAGGCACTCCCACCACAAGGCCAGCACCTCCAAAACAATGCCCACATACCCTCAGCACCCCCACAACAAGCCCAGCACCCCCAACACAACGCCCCGATCCCGTTCAGTACCCTCATGACAAGACCAGCACCCCCAACACAACAGTCAGCTCCACTGAGCAGCCCGAAAACAAGCCTAGCACCCCCAACACAACACCCAGATCCCCCGACACAAGGCCCAGCACCTCCAACACAATGCCCAGCTCCCCTCTGCACCCCCAAAAAAAGCCCAGCCCCCGCAACACAAGCCCATCACCTCAAAAACAAGCCCAGATCCCCTCAACACTCCCACAAGCTCAACACAACAAACACACAGCCCAGATCCCCTCTGCACCCCCATAACAGGCCCAACACCTCCAATACAAGTCCCAGATCCCCTCCGCACTCGCACAACACGCCCCGCACCCCTAACACAAGCCCAGATCCCCTCAGCACCACTATGACAAGTCCAGCACCTCAAAAACAATGCCCAGATCCCCTCTGCACCCCCACCACAAGCCCAGCACCCCCAACGCAATGCCCCGATCCCCTCAGCACCCCTACCACAAGCCAAGCACCCCCAACACAATGCCCCGATCCCCTCAGCAACCCCAAAACAAGGCCCAGATCCCCTCTGCACCCCCACAACAAAGCCCAGCACTTCAAAAACAATGCCCAGATCCCCTCAGCACCCCCACAACAAGCCCAGCACCCCCAACACAACGCCCCGATCCCGTTCAGTACCCTCATGACAAGACCAGCACCCCCAACACAACAGTCAGCTCCACTGAGCAGCCCGAAAACAAGCCTAGCACCCCCAACACAACACCCAGATCCCCCCAATACAAGGCCCAGCACCTCCAACACAATGCCCAGCTCCCCTCTGCACCCCCAAAAAAAGCCCAGCCCCCGCAACACAAGCCCATCACCTCAAAAACAAGCCCAGATCCCCTCAACACTCCCACAAGCTCAACACAACAAACACACAGCCCAGATCCCCTCTGCACACCCATAACAGGCCCAACACCTCCAATACAAGCCCCAGATCCCCTCCGCACTCGCACAACACACCCAGCACCCCTAACACAAGCCCAGATCCCCTCAGCACCACTATGACAAGTCCAGCACCTCAAAAACAATGCCCAGATCCCCTCGGCACCCCCACAACAAAGCCCAGCACTTCAAAAACAATGCCCAGATCCCCTAAGCACCCCCACAACAAAGCCCAGCACCCCAAACACAACGCCCAGATCCCCTCAGCACCCCCACCACAAGCCTAGCACCCCCAACACAACACCCAGATCCCCCAAAACTAGGCCTAGCATCTCCAACACAATGCCCAGCTCCCCTCTGCACCCCCAAAACAAGGCTAGCACCCTGCATGACAAGCCCAGCACCCCCAAAACAAGCCTATGATCCCCTCAGCACTCCCACAAGCCCAACACAACAAACACACGGCCCAGATCTCCTCAGCACCCCCAACACAAGGCCCAGCACTCCCAAGACAGGGCCCAGACCCCTCAGTACCCCTATGAGAAGCCCGACACCCCCACAACAAGACCCAGATCCCCTCTGCACATCCACCACTAGCCCAGCACTGCCCACAACAAGCCCAGCACCCCCAGTGCAAGACCTAGCTCCCCTCAGCACCCCCACCACAACGCCCAGATCCCCTCAGCACTCCGACCACAAGCCCAGCACCCCCAACACAATGCCCCGATCTGCTCAGCGACCCCAAAACAAGGCCCAGATCCCCTCAGCAAACCCATTACAAGACCAGCTCCCCCGACACAAGGCCCACATCCCCTCAGCACCCCCAAAACAAGGCCCAGCAACTCAAACACAACGCCCACCTCCCCTCTGCACTTCCAAAAAAACCCAGCAGCCTGCATGACAAGCCCAGCACCTCGAAAACAAGCCCCAGATCCCCTCAGGACCCCCACAACAAGCCCAGATCCCCTCAGCACCCCCAAAACAAGGCCAGCACGCGCAACACAAGCACAGCACCTCGAAAACAAGCCCCAGATCCCCTCAGCACCCCCAAAACAAGGCCAGCACGCGCAACACAAGTCCAGCACCTCGAAAACAAGCCCCAGATCCCCTCAGCACCCCCAAAACAAGGCCAGCACCCGCAACACAAGCCCAGCACCTCGAAAACAATCCCCAGATCCCCTCAGCACCCCCGACACACAGCCCAGATCCCCTAGGCACTCCCACACGCCCAACACAACAAAAACAAGGCCTGAATCACCTCAGCATCCCCACCACAAGCCCAGCACTCCAAAAACAACGCCCAGCACCCCCAACACAACGCCCCGATCCCCTCAGCAAACCCACCACAATGCCCCAATACCCTCAGCAACCCAACCCCAAAACAGGGCCGATATCCCCTCAGCAAACCCCTTACAAGACCAGCTCCCCCGACACAAGGCCCACATCCCCTCAGCACCCCCAACACAAGGCCCAGCACTCCCAAGACAAGGCCCAGACCCCTCAGTACCCCTACGAGAAGCCCAGCACCTCCACAACAATGCCCAGATCCCGTCAGCACCTGCACGACAAGCCCAGCGCACCCAACACAAGCCCCAGATCCCGTCCGCACTCGCACAACACGCCCAGCACCCCCAACACAAGGACCAGATCCCCTCAGCACTACTATGACAAGTCCAGCAGCCACAACACAAGGCCCACATCCCCTCAGCACCCCCAAAACAAGGCCCAGCAACTCCAACACAATGCCCAGCTCCCCTCTGCACTTCCACAAAAAGCCCAGCAGCCTGCATGACAAGCCCAGCACCTCGAAAACAAGCCCCATATTCCCTCAGCACCCCCACAAGAAGGTCCAGATCCCCTCAGCACCCCATGACAAGCCCAGATCCCCTTAGCAGTCCCACACGCCCCACACAACAAACACACGGCCCAGATCCCCTCTGCACCCCCAAAACAAGGCCCTGATCCCATCTGCACTCCCAAAACAAGGCCCAGCACTCCCACAACAAGCCCAGCACCCCCAGTGCAAGACCTAGCTCTCCTCAGCACCCCCACCACAAGCCCAGCACCCCCAACACAACGCCCAGATCCCCTCAGCAAACCCATTACAAGACCAGCTCCCCCGACACAAGGCCCACATCCCCTCAGCACCCCCAAAACAAGGCCCAGCAACTCCAACACATCGCCCAGCTCCCCTCTGCACTTCCACAAAAAGCCCAGCAGCCTGCATGACAAGCCCAGCACCTCGAAAACAAGCCCCATATTCCCTCAGCACTCCCACCACAAGGCCCAGATCCCCTCAGCACCCCCAAAACAAGGCCAGCACGCACAACACAAACCCAGCACCTCGAAAACAAGCCCCAGATCCCCTCAGGACCCCCACAACAAGCCCAGATCCCCTCAGCACCCCCAAAACAAGGCCAGCACCCGCAACACAAGCCCAGCACCTCGAAAACAATCCCCAGATCCCCTCAGCACCCCCGACACACAGCCCAGATCCCCTAGGCACTCCCACACGCCCAACACAACAAAAACACGGCCTGAATCACCTCAGCATCCCCACCACAAGCCCAGCACTCCAAAAACAACGCGCAGCACCCCCAACACAATGCCCCGATTACCTCAGCACCCCCAACACAATGCCCAGATCCCCTCAGCACCCCCACCACAAGGCCCTGATCCCCTCTGCACTCCCAAAACACATCCAGCACCTCGAAAACAAGCCCCTGATCCCCTCACTACACCCAATACAAGGCCCCGTTCTCCTGAGCACCCCCACCACAACGCCCAGATCCCCTCTGCACCCCCACCACAAGCCCAGCACCCCCAACACAATGCCCCGATCCCCTCAGCACCCCTACCACAAGCCCAGCACCCCCAACACAACGCCCAGATCCCCTCTGCACCCCCAGTGCAATGGCCAGATCCACTCTGCAACCCCACCACAAGCGCAGCATCTCCAAAACAAGTACCTGATAAACCTCTGCACCACCAAAAAAAGGCCCAGCACCTTGAAAACAAGCCCCACATCCCTTCAGCACCTCCACTACAAGCCCAGCACCCCCAACACAAGCCCCAGATCCCCTCTGCACCCCCAAAACAAAGCCCAGCACCTCGAAAACAAAGCCCAGACCCCCTAAGCACAGCCACAACAAGCCCAGCACCCCCAACACTACGCCGAGATCCCCTTCAGTACCCTCATGATAAGACCAGCACCCCCAACACAACACTCATCTCCAGTGAGCAGCCTGAAAACAAGCCTAGCACCCCCAACACAACACCCAGATCCCCCCAATACAAGGCCCAGCACCTCCAACACAACACCCCGCTCCCCTCTGCACCCCCAAAACAAGGCCAGCACCCGCAACACAAGCCCAGCACCTCGAAAACAAGCCCAGATCCCCTCAGCACCCCCACCACAAGGCCCAGCACCCCCAACGCAACGGCCCAGATTCCCTCAGCACCCCCAACACAAGACCCAGCACTCCCAACACAAGGCCCAGCAACCCCAACACAAAGCTCAGACCCCTCAGCACCCCCACCAGAAGCCCAGCATCTCCAATACAAGCTCGAGATGCCCTCAGCACTCCCACAAGCCCAACACAACAAACACACCGCCCAGATCTACTCAGCACCCCCAAAACAGGGCCCTGATCCCCTCTGCACTCCCAAAACAAGGCCCAGCACCCCGAAAACAAGACCTAGCTTTCCTCAGCACCCCCACAACAAGCCTTGCTCTCCCCAACACAAGGCCCTGATCCCCTCAGCACCCTGCATGACAAGCCCAGCAGTCCCAACACAATGTCCAGATCCCCTCAGCAGACCCACAAGCCCAGCACCCCCAACACAAGGCCCAGATCCCCCAAAACAAGCCCAGCAGCCCCATAAGAAAGGTCCAGATCCCCTCTGCACCCCCGCGACAAGCCTAGCACTCGCAACAAAAGGCTCAGCACCTCCTGCACAACGCCCAGATCCCCTAAGCACCACCATGACAACCCCAGCACCCGCAACACAAGGCTCCGCTCCACTGAGCAGCCCGAAAACAAACCTAGCACCCCCAACACAACAAGCAGATCCCCTCAGCACCACTATGACAAGTCCAGCCCCCACAACACAAGGCCCACATCCCCTCAGCACCCCTAAAACAAAGCCCAGCAACTCCAACACAACGCCCAGCTCCCCTCTGCACTTCCACAAAAAGCCCAGCAGCCTGCATGACAAGCCCAGCACCTCAAAACAAGCCCCATATTCCCTCAGCACCCCCACAAGAAGGTCCAGATCCCCTCAGCACCCCCATGACAAGCCCAGATCCCCTCTGCACTCCCACAAGCCCAACACAACAAACACACAGCCCAGATCCCCTCTGCACCCCCATAACAGGCCCAACACCTCCAATACAAGCCCCAGATCCCCTCCGCACTCGCACAACACGCCCAGCACCCCTAACACAAGCCCAGATCCCCTCAGCACCACTATGACAAGTCCAGCACCTCAAAAACAATGCCCAGATCCCCTCGGCACCCCCACAACAAAGCCCAGCACTTCAAAAACAATGCCCAGATCCCCTCAGCACCCCCACAACAAAGCCCAGCACCCCCAACACAACTCCCAGATCCCCTCAGCACCCCCACCACAAGGCCCTGATCCCCTCTGCACTCCCAAAACACATCCAGCACCTCGAAAACAAGCCCCTGATCCCCTCAGTACCCCCAATACAAGCCCCTGATCCCCTCAGCAGCCCCATAACAAACCCAACACCTCCAATACAAGCCCCAGATCCCCTCCGCACTCGCACAACACGCCCCGCACCCCCAACACAAGCCCAGATCCCCTCAGCACCACTATGACAAGTCCAGCACCCCCAACACAAGGCCCAGATCCCCTCTGCACCCCCAAAACAAAGCCCAGCACCTCGAAAACAAAGCCCAGACCCCCTAAGCACAGCCACAACAAGCCCAGCACCCCCAACACTACGCCGAGATCCCCTTCAGTACCCTCATGATAAGACCAGCACCCCCAACACAACACTCATCTCCAGTGAGCAGCCTGAAAACAAGCCTAGCACCCCCAACACAACACCCAGATCCCCCCAATACAAGGCCCAGCACCTCCAACACAACACCCAGCTCCCCTCTGCACCCCCAAAACAAGGCCAGCACCCGCAACACAAGCCCAGCACCTCGAAAACAAGCCCAGATCCCCTCAGCACCCCCACCACAAGGCCCAGCACCCCCAACGCAACGGCCCAGATTCCCTCAGCACCCCCAACACAAGACCCAGCACTCCCAACACAAGGCCCAGCAACCCCAACACAAAGCTCAGACCCCTCAGCACCCCCACCAGAAGCCCAGCATCTCCAATACAAGCTCGAGATGCCCTCAGCACTCCCACAAGCCCAACACAACAAACACACCGCCCAGATCTACTCAGCACCCCCAAAACAGGGCCCTGATCCCCTCTGCACTCCCAAAACAAGGCCCAGCACCCCGAAAACAAGACCTAGCTTTCCTCAGCACCCCCACAACAAGCCTTGCTCTCCCCAACACAAGGCCCTGATCCCCTCAGCAGACCCACAAGCCCAGCACCCCCAACACAATGTCCAGATCCCCCAAAACAAGCCCAGCAGCCCCATAAGAAAGGTCCAGATCCCATCTGCACCCCCGCGACAACGCCAGCACCCGCAACACAAGGCTCCGCTCCACTGAGCAGCCCGAAAACAAACCTAGCACCCCCAACACAACAAGCAGATCCCCTCAGCACCACTATGACAAGTCCAGCCCCCACAACACAAGGCCCACATCCCCTCAGCACCCCTAAAACAAAGCCCAGCAACTCCAACACAACGCCCAGCTCCCCTCTGCACTTCCACAAAAAGCCCAGCAGCCTGCATGACAAGCCCAGCACCTCAAAACAAGCCCCATATTCCCTCAGCACCCCCACAAGAAGGTCCAGATCCCCTCAGCACCCCCATGACAAGCCCAGATCCCCTCTGCACTCCCACAAGCCCAACACAACAAACACAAGCCCAGATCCCCTCAGCACCACTATGACAAGTCCAGCACCTCAAAAACAATGCCCAGATCCCCTCGGCACCCCCACAACAAAGCCCAGCACTTCAAAAACAAGGCCCTGATCCCCTCAGCACCCCCACAACAAAGCCCAGCACCCCCAACACAACTCCCAGATCCCCTCAGCACCCCCACCACAAGCCCAGATCCCCTCTGGACCCCCACCACAAGCCCAGCACCCCCAACACAATGCCCAGATTTCCTCTGCACCACGGAAAAAAGGCCCAGCACCTCGAAAACAAAGTACAGATCCCCTCAGCACCCCTACCACAAGCCCAGCACCCCCAACACAATGTCCCAGATCCCCTCAGCAACCCCAAAACAGGGCCCAGATCCCCTCAGCAAACCCATTACAAGACCAGCTCCCCTGACACAAGGCCCACATCCCGTCAGCACCCCCAAAACAAGGCCCAGCAACTCCAACACAACGTCCAGCTCCCCTCTGCACTTCCACAAAAAGCCCAGCAGCCTGCATGACAAGCCCAGCACCTCGAAAACAAGCACAGATCCCCTCAGCACCCCCACCACAAGCCCCGCACTCCCAACACAAGCACCAGACCCCCTCAGCACTCCCCCAAGCCAAACACAACAAACACACGGCCCAGATCTCCTCTGCACCCCCAACACAAGGCCCAGCCCTCCCAAGACAAGGCTCAGACCCCTCAGTACCCCCATGACAAGCCCGACACCTCCAAAACAAGACCCAGATCCCCTCTGCACACCCACCACTAGCCCAGCACTCCCACAACAAGCCCAGCACCCCCAGTGCAAGACCTAGCTCCCCTCAGCACCCCCACCACAAGCCCAGCACCCCCAACACAACGCCCAGATCCCCTCAGCACCCCCACCTCAAGGCCCTGATCCCCTCTGCACTCCCAAAACACATCCAGCACCTCAAAAACAAGCCCCTGATCCCCTCAGTACCCCCAATACAAGGCCCCGATCTCCTCAGCACCCCCAACACAAGCCCCAGATCCCCTCAGAACCCCGACCCCAAGCCCAGCACCCCCAACACAATGCCCCGATCCCCTCAGCAACCCCAAAACAAGGCCCAGATCCCCTCAGCACCCCCAAAACAAGGCCCAGCAGCTCCAACACAACGCCCAGCTCCCCTGTGCACTTCTACAAAAAGCCCAGCAGCCTGCATGACAAGCCCAGCACCTCGAAAACAAGGCCCAGATCCCCTCAGCAGCCCCACCACAACGCCCAGATCCCATGAGCAACCCCCAACACACAGCCCAGATCCCCTAGGCACTCCCACCACAAGGCCAGCACCTCCAAAACAATGCCCACATACCCTCAGCACCCCCACAACAAGCCCAGCACCCCCAACACAACGCCCCGATCCCGTTCAGTACCCTCATGACAAGACCAGCACCCCCAACACAACAGTCAGCTCCACTGAGCAGCCCGAAAACAAGCCTAGCACCCCCAACACAACACCCAGATCCCCCCAATACAAGGCCCAGCACCTCCAACACAATGCCCAGCTCCCCTCTGCACCCCCAAAAAAAGCCCAGCTCCCGCAACACAAGCCCATCACCTCAAAAACAAGCCCAGATCCCCTCAACACTCCCACAAGCTCAACACAACAAACACACAGCCCAGATCCCCTCTGCACACCCATAACAGGCCCAACACCTCCAATACAAGCCCCAGATCCCCTCCGCACTCGCACAACACACCCAGCACCCCTAACACAAGCCCAGATCCCCTCAGCACCACTATGACAAGTCCAGCACCTCAAAAACAATGCCCAGATCCCCTCGGCACCCCCACAACAAAGCCCAGCACTTCAAAAACAATGCCCAGATCCCCTAAGCACCCCCACAACAAAGCCCAGCACCCCAAACACAACGCCCAGATCCCCTCAGCACCCCCACCACAAGCCTAGCACCCCCAACACAACACCCAGATCCCCCAAAACTAGGCCTAGCATCTCCAACACAATGCCCAGCTCCCCTCTGCACCCCCAAAACAAGGCTAGCACCCTGCATGACAAGCCCAGCACCCCCAAAACAAGCCTATGATCCCCTCAGCACTCCCACAAGCCCAACACAACAAACACACGGCCCAGATCTCCTCAGCACCCCCAACACAAGGCCCAGCACTCCCAAGACAGGGCCCAGACCCCTCAGTACCCCTATGAGAAGCCCGACACCCCCACAACAAGACCCAGATCCCCTCTGCACATCCACCACTAGCCCAGCACTGCCCACAACAAGCCCAGCACCCCCAGTGCAAGACCTAGCTCCCCTCAGCACCCCCACCACAACGCCCAGATCCCCTCAGCACTCCGACCACAAGCCCAGCACCCCCAACACAATGCCCCGATCTGCTCAGCGACCCCAAAACAAGGCCCAGATCCCCTCAGCAAACCCATTACAAGACCAGCTCCCCCGACACAAGGCCCACATCCCCTCAGCACCCCCAAAACAAGGCCCAGCAACTCCAACACAACGCCCAGCTCCCCTCTGCACTTCCACAAAAAGCCCAGCAGCCTGCATGACAAGCCCAGCACCTCGAAAACAAGCCCCAGATCCCCTCAGGACCCCCACAACAAGCCCAGATCCCCTCAGCACCCCCAAAACAAGGCCAGCACGCGCAACACAAGCACAGCACCTCGAAAACAAGCCCCAGATCCCCTCAGCACCCCCAAAACAAGGCCAGCACGCGCAACACAAGTCCAGCACCTCGAAAACAAGCCCCAGATCCCCTCAGCACCCCCAAAACAAGGCCAGCACCCGCAACACAAGCCCAGCACCTCGAAAACAATCCCCAGATCCCCTCAGCACCCCCGACACACAGCCCAGATCCCCTAGGCACTCCCACACGCCCAACACAACAAAAACAAGGCCTGAATCACCTCAGCATCCCCACCACAAGCCCAGCACTCCAAAAACAACGCCCAGCACCCCCAACACAACGCCCCGATCCCCTCAGCAAACCCACCACAATGCCCCAATACCCTCAGCAACCCAACCCCAAAACAGGGCCGATATCCCCTCAGCAAACCCCTTACAAGACCAGCTCCCCCGACACAAGGCCCACATCCCCTCAGCACCCCCAACACAAGGCCCAGCACTCCCAAGACAAGGCCCAGACCCCTCAGTACCCCTACGAGAAGCCCAGCACCTCCACAACAATGCCCAGATCCCGTCAGCACCTGCACGACAAGCCCAGCGCACCCAACACAAGCCCCAGATCCCGTCCGCACTCGCACAACACGCCCAGCACCCCCAACACAAGGACCAGATCCCCTCAGCACTACTATGACAAGTCCAGCAGCCACAACACAAGGCCCACATCCCCTCAGCACCCCCAAAACAAGGCCCAGCAACTCCAACACAATGCCCAGCTCCCCTCTGCACTTCCACAAAAAGCCCAGCAGCCTGCATGACAAGCCCGGCACCTCGAAAACAAGCCCCATATTCCCTCAGCACCCCCACAAGAAGGTCCAGATCCCCTCAGCACCCCCACGACAAGCCCCAATTCCCCTCAGCACTCCCACACGCCCCACACAACAAGCACACGGCCCAGATCCCCTCCGCACCCCCAAAACAAGGCCCTGATCCCATCTGCACCCCCAAAACAAGGCCCAGCACTCCCACAACAAGCCCAGCACCCCCAGTGCAAGACCTAGCTCTCCTCAGCACCCCCACCACAAGCCCAGCACCCCCAACACAACGCCCAGATCCCCTCAGCACCCCCACCACAAGGCCCTGATCCCTTCTGCACTCCCAAAACACATCCAGCACCTCGAAAACAAGCCCCTGATCCCCTCAGTACCCGCAATACAAGGCCCCGATCTCCTCAGCACCCCCAACACAAAGCCCAGATCCCCTCTGCACCCCCACCATAAGCCCAGCACCCCCACCACAATGCCCAGATTTCCTCTGCACCACGGAAAAAAGGCCCAGCACCTCGAAAACAAAGTACAGATCCCCTCAGCACCCCTACCACAAGCCCAGCACCCCCAACACAATGTCCCAGATCCCCTCAGCAACCCCAAAACAGGGCCCAGATCCCCTCAGCAAACCCATTACAAGACCAGCTCCCCCGACACAAGGCCCACATCCCCTCAGCACCCCCAAAACAAGGCCATGCACTCCCAAGACAAGGCCCAGACCCCTCAGTACCCCTACGACAAGCCCAGCCCCTCCACCACAATGCCCAGATGCCGTCAGCACGTCCACGACAAGCCCAGGGCACCCAACACAAGCCCCAGATCCCGTCCGCACTCGCACAACACGCCCAGTACCCCCAACACAAGCCCAGATCCCCTCAGCACCACTATGACAAGTCCAGCACCCCCAACACAAGGCCCAGATCCCCTCAGCATCCTCCATCACAAGCCCAGCACCCCAAAAACAAGGCCCAGATCCCCTCAGCACTCCCACACACCCCACACAACAAACACACGGCCCAGATCCCCTCCGCACCCCCAAAACAAGGCCCTAATCCCATCTGCACTCCCAAAACAAGGCCCAGCATTCCCACAACAAGCCCAGCACCCCCAGTACAAGACCTAGCTCTCCTCAGCACCCCCACAACAAGGCCCAGAAACTCCAACACAACGCCCAGCTCCCCTCTGCACTTCCACAAAAAGCCCAGCAGCCTGCATGACAAGCCCAGCACCTCAAAACAAGCCCCATATTCCCTCAGCACCCCCACAAGAAGGTCCAGATCCCCTCAGCACCCCCATGACAAGCCCAGATCCCCTCTGCACTCCCACAAGCCCAACACAACAACCACACAGCCCAGATCCCCTCTGCACCCCCATAACAGGCCCAACACCTCCAATACAAGCCCCAGATCCCCTCCGCACTCGCACAACACGCCCCGCACCCCCAACACAAGCCCAGATCCCCTCAGCACCACTATGACAAGTCCAGCACCCCCAACACAAGGCCCAGATCCCCTCTGCACCCCCAATGCAATGGCCAGATCCCCTCTGCAACCCCACCACAAGCGCAGCATCTCCAAAACAAGTACCTGATAAACCTCTGCACCACCAAAAAAAGGCCCAGCACCTTGAAAACAAGCCCCACATCCCTTCAGCACCTCCACTACAAGCCCAGCACGCCCAACACAATGCCCAGACCCCCTCAGCACCCCGACCACAAGCCCAGCACCCCTAAAACAAGCCCCAGATCCCCTCAGCACCACTATGACAAGCCCAGCACCCCCAACACAAGCCCCAGATCCCCTCTGCACCCCCACAACAAAGCCCAGCACCTCGAAAACAAAGCCCAGACCCCCTAAGCACAGCCACAACAAGCCCAGCACCCCCAACACTACGCCGAGATCCCCTTCAGTACCCTCATGATAAGACCAGCACCCCCAACACAACACTCATCTCCAGTGAGCAGCCTGAAAACAAGCCTAGCACCCCCAACACAACACCCAGATCCCCCCAATACAAGGCCCAGCACCTCCAACACAACACCCAGCTCCCCTCTGCACCCCCAAAACAAGGCCAGCACCCGCAACACAAGCCCAGCACCTCGAAAACAAGCCCAGATCCCCTCAGCACCCCCACCACAAGGCCCAGCACCCCCAACGCAACGGCCCAGATTCCCTCAGCACCCCCAACACAAGACCCAGCACTCCCAACACAAGGCCCAGCAACCCCAACACAAAGCTCAGACCCCTCAGCACCCCCACCAGAAGCCCAGCATCTCCAATACAAGCTCGAGATGCCCTCAGCACTCCCACAAGCCCAACACAACAAACACACCGCCCAGATCTACTCAGCACCCCCAAAACAGGGCCCTGATCCCCTCTGCACTCCCAAAACAAGGCCCAGCACCCCGAAAACAAGACCTAGCTTTCCTCAGCACCCCCACAACAAGCCTTGCTCTCCCCAACACAAGGCCCTGATCCCCTCAGCACCCTGCATGACAAGCCCAGCAGTCCCAACACAATGTCCAGATCCCCTCAGCAGACCCACAAGCCCAGCACCCCCAACACAAGGCCCAGATCCCCCAAAACAAGCCCAGCAGCCCCATAAGAAAGGTCCAGATCCCCTCTGCACCCCCGCGACAAGCCTAGCACTCGCAACAAAAGGCTCAGCACCTCCTGCACAACGCCCAGATCCCCTAAGCACCACCATGACAACCCCAGCACCCGCAACACAAGGCTCCGCTCCACTGAGCAGCCCGAAAACAAACCTAGCACCCCCAACACAACAAGCAGATCCCCTCAGCACCACTATGACAAGTCCAGCCCCCACAACACAAGGCCCACATCCCCTCAGCACCCCTAAAACAAAGCCCAGCAACTCCAACACAACGCCCAGCTCCCCTCTGCACTTCCACAAAAAGCCCAGCAGCCTGCATGACAAGCCCAGCACCTCAAAACAAGCCCCATATTCCCTCAGCACCCCCACAAGAAGGTCCAGATCCCCTCAGCACCCCCATGACAAGCCCAGATCCCCTCTGCACTCCCACAAGCCCAACACAACAAACACACAGCCCAGATCCCCTCTGCACCCCCATAACAGGCCCAACACCTCCAATACAAGCCCCAGATCCCCTCCGCACTCGCACAACACGCCCAGCACCCCTAACACAAGCCCAGATCCCCTCAGCACCACTATGACAAGTCCAGCACCTCAAAAACAATGCCCAGATCCCCTCGGCACCCCCACAACAAAGCCCAGCACCCCCAACACAACTCCCAGATCCCCTCAGCACCCCCACCACAAGGCCCTGATCCCCTCTGCACTCCCAAAACACATCCAGCACCTCGAAAACAAGCCCCTGATCCCCTCAGTACCCCCAATACAAGCCCCTGATCCCCTCAGCAGCCCCATAACAAACCCAACACCTCCAATACAAGCCCCAGATCCCCTCCGCACTCGCACAACACGCCCCGCACCCCCAACACAAGCCCAGATCCCCTCAGCACCACTATGACAAGTCCAGCACCCCCAACACAAGGCCCAGATCCCCTCTGCACCCCCAATGCAATGGCCAGATCCCCTCTGCAACCCCACCACAAGCGCAGCATCTCCAAAACAAGTACCTGATAAACCTCTGCACCACCAAAAAAAGGCCCAGCACCTTGAAAACAAGCCCCACATCCCTTCAGCACCTCCACTACAAGCCCAGCACGCCCAACACAATGCCCAGACCCCCTCAGCACCCCGACCACAAGCCCAGCACCCCTAAAACAAGCCCCAGATCCCCTCAGCACCACTATGACAAGCCCAGCACCCCCAACACAAGCCCCAGATCCCCTCTGCACCCCCACAACAAAGCCCAGCACCTCGAAAACAAAGCCCAGACCCCCTAAGCACAGCCACAACAAGCCCAGCACCCCCAACACTACGCCGAGATCCCCTTCAGTACCCTCATGATAAGACCAGCACCCCCAACACAACACTCATCTCCAGTGAGCAGCCTGAAAACAAGCCTAGCACCCCCAACACAACACCCAGATCCCCCCAATACAAGGCCCAGCACCTCCAACACAACACCCAGCTCCCCTCTGCACCCCCAAAACAAGGCCAGCACCCGCAACACAAGCCCAGCACCTCGAAAACAAGCCCAGATCCCCTCAGCACCCCCACCACAAGGCCCAGCACCCCCAACGCAACGGCCCAGATTCCCTCAGCACCCCCAACACAAGACCCAGCACTCCCAACACAAGGCCCAGCAACCCCAACACAAAGCTCAGACCCCTCAGCACCCCCACCAGAAGCCCAGCATCTCCAATACAAGCTCGAGATGCCCTCAGCACTCCCACAAGCCCAACACAACAAACACACCGCCCAGATCTACTCAGCACCCCCAAAACAGGGCCCTGATCCCCTCTGCACTCCCAAAACAAGGCCCAGCACCCCGAAAACAAGACCTAGCTTTCCTCAGCACCCCCACAACAAGCCTTGCTCTCCCCAACACAAGGCCCTGATCCCCTCAGCACCCTGCATGACAAGCCCAGCAGTCCCAACACAATGTCCAGATCCCCTCAGCAGACCCACAAGCCCAGCACCCCCAACACAAGGCCCAGATCCCCCAAAACAAGCCCAGCAGCCCCATAAGAAAGGTCCAGATCCCCTCTGCACCCCCGCGACAAGCCTAGCACTCGCAACAAAAGACTCAGCACCTCCTGCACAACGCCCAGATCCCCTAAGCACCACCATGACAACCCCAGCACCCGCAACACAAGGCTCCGCTCCACTGAGCAGCCCGAAAACAAACCTAGCACCCCCAACACAACAAGCAGATCCCCTCAGCACCACTATGACAAGTCCAGCCCCCACAACACAAGGCCCACATCCCCTCAGCACCCCTAAAACAAAGCCCAGCAACTCCAACACAACGCCCAGCTCCCCTCTGCACTTCCACAAAAAGCCCAGCAGCCTGCATGACAAGCCCAGCACCTCAAAACAAGCCCCATATTCCCTCAGCACCCCCACAAGAAGGTCCAGATCCCCTCGGCACCCCCACAACAAAGCCCAGCACCCCCAACACAACGCCCTGATCCCCTCAGCACCCCCACCACAAGGCCCTGATCCCCTCTGCACTCCCAAAACACATCCAGCACCTCGAAAACAAGCCCCTGATCCCCTCAGTACCCCCAATACAAGCCCCTGATCCCCTCAGCAGCCCCATAACAAACCCAACACCTCCAATACAAGCCCCAGATCCCCTCCGCACTCCCACAACAAGCCCAGCACCCCCAGTGCAAGACCTAGCTCTCCTCAGCACTCCCACAACAAGCCCAGCACCCCCAGTGCAAGACCTAGCTCTCCTCAGCACCCCCACCACAAGCCCAGCACCCCCAACACAACGCCCAGATCCCCTCAGCACCCCCAGTGCAATGGCCAGATCCACTCTGCACTCCCAAAACACATCCAGCACCTCGAAAACAAGCCCCTGATCCCCTCAGTACCCGCAATACAAGGCCCCGATCCCCTCAGCACCCCCACCACAAGCCCCAGATCCCCTCTGCACCCCCAAAACAAAGCCCAGCACCTCGAAAACAAAGCCCAGACCCCCTAAGCACAGCCACAACAAGCCCAGCACCCCCAACACTACGCCGAGATCCCCTTCAGTACCCTCATGATAAGACCAGCACCCCCAACACAACACTCATCTCCAGTGAGCAGCCTGAAAACAAGCCTAGCACCCCCAACACAACACCCAGATCCCCCCAATACAAGGCCCAGCACCTCCAACACAACACCCCGCTCCCCTCTGCACCCCCAAAACAAGGCCAGCACCCGCAACACAAGCCCAGCACCTCGAAAACAAGCCCAGATCCCCTCAGCACCCCCACCACAAGGCCCAGCACCCCCAACGCAACGGCCCAGATTCCCTCAGCACCCCCAACACAAGACCCAGCACTCCCAACACAAGGCCCAGCAACCCCAACACAAAGCTCAGACCCCTCAGCACCCCCACCAGAAGCCCAGCATCTCCAATACAAGCTCGAGATGCCCTCAGCACTCCCACAAGCCCAACACAACAAACACACCGCCCAGATCTACTCAGCACCCCCAAAACAGGGCCCTGATCCCCTCTGCACTCCCAAAACAAGGCCCAGCACCCCGAAAACAAGACCTAGCTTTCCTCAGCACCCCCACAACAAGCCTTGCTCTCCCCAACACAAGGCCCTGATCCCCTCAGCACCCTGCATGACAAGCCCAGCAGTCCCAACACAATGTCCAGATCCCCTCAGCAGACCCACAAGCCCAGCACCCCCAACACAAGGCCCAGATCCCCCAAAACAAGCCCAGCAGCCCCATAAGAAAGGTCCAGATCCCCTCTGCACCCCCGCGACAAGCCTAGCACTCGCAACAAAAGGCTCAGCACCTCCTGCACAACGCCCAGATCCCCTAAGCACCACCATGACAACCCCAGCACCCGCAACACAAGGCTCCGCTCCACTGAGCAGCCCGAAAACAAACCTAGCACCCCCAACACAACAAGCAGATCCCCTCAGCACCACTATGACAAGTCCAGCCCCCACAACACAAGGCCCACATCCCCTCAGCACCCCTAAAACAAAGCCCAGCAACTCCAACACAACGCCCAGCTCCCCTCTGCACTTCCACAAAAAGCCCAGCAGCCTGCATGACAAGCCCAGCACCTCAAAACAAGCCCCATATTCCCTCAGCACCCCCACAAGAAGGTCCAGATCCCCTCGGCACCCCCACAACAAAGCCCAGCACCCCCAACACAACTCCCAGATCCCCTCAGCACCCCCACCACAAGGCCCTGATCCCCTCTGCACTCCCAAAACACATCCAGCACCTCAAAAACAAGCCCCTGATCCCCTCAGTACCCCCAATACAAGCCCCTGATCCCCTCAGCAGCCCCATAACAAACCCAACACCTCCAATACAAGCCCCAGATCCCCTCCGCACTCGCACAACACGCCCCGCACCCCCAACACAAGCCCAGATCCCCTCAGCACCACTATGACAAGTCCAGCACCTCAAAAACAATGCCCAGATCCCCTCGGCACCCCCACAACAAAGCCCAGCACTTCAAAAACAAGGCCCTGATCCCCTCAGCACCCCCACAACAAAGCCCAGCACCCCCAACACAACTCCCAGATCCCCTCAGCACCCCCACCACAAGCCCAGATCCCCTCTGGACCCCCACCACAAGCCCAGCACCCCCAACACAATGCCCAGATTTCCTCTGCACCACGGAAAAAAGGCCCAGCACCT
Organism: Struthio camelus; assembly: GCF_040807025.1. Taxonomy (NCBI): domain Eukaryota; kingdom Metazoa; phylum Chordata; class Aves; order Struthioniformes; family Struthionidae; genus Struthio; species Struthio camelus. The sequence continues at coordinate 4,768,766 of NC_090944.1, forward strand.
CGAAAACAAAGTACAGATCCCCTCAGCACCCCTACCACAAGCCCAGCACCCCCAACACAATGTCCCAGATCCCCTCAGCAACCCCAAAACAGGGCCCAGATCCCCTCAGCAAACCCATTACAAGACCAGCTCCCCTGACACAAGGCCCACATCCCGTCAGCACCCCCAAAACAAGGCCCAGCAACTCCAACACAACGTCCAGCTCCCCTCTGCACTTCCACAAAAAGCCCAGCAGCCTGCATGACAAGCCCAGCACCTCGAAAACAAGCACAGATCCCCTCAGCACCCCCACCACAAGCCCCGCACTCCCAACACAAGCACCAGACCCCCTCAGCACTCCCCCAAGCCAAACACAACAAACACACGGCCCAGATCTCCTCTGCACCCCCAACACAAGGCCCAGCCCTCCCAAGACAAGGCTCAGACCCCTCAGTACCCCCATGACAAGCCCGACACCTCCAAAACAAGACCCAGATCCCCTCTGCACACCCACCACTAGCCCAGCACTCCCACAACAAGCCCAGCACCCCCAGTGCAAGACCTAGCTCCCCTCAGCACCCCCACCACAAGCCCGGCACCCCCAACACAACGCCCAGATCCCCTCAGCACCCCCACCTCAAGGCCCTGATCCCTTCTGCACTCCCAAAACACATCCAGCACCTCAAAAACAAGCCCCTGATCCCCTCAGTACCCCCAATACAAGGCCCCGATCTCCTCAGCACCCCCAACACAAGCCCCAGATCCCCTCAGAACCCCGACCCCAAGCCCAGCACCCCCAACACAATGCCCCGATCCCCTCAGCAACCCCAAAACAAGGCCCAGATCCCCTCAGCACCCCCAAAACAAGGCCCAGCAGCTCCAACACAACGCCCAGCTCCCCTGTGCACTTCTACAAAAAGCCCAGCAGCCTGCATGACAAGCCCAGCACCTCGAAAACAAGGCCCAGATCCCCTCAGCAGCCCCACCACAACGCCCAGATCCCATGAGCAACCCCCAACACACAGCCCAGATCCCCTAGGCACTCCCACCACAAGGCCAGCACCTCCAAAACAATGCCCACATACCCTCAGCACCCCCACAACAAGCCCAGCACCCCCAACACAACGACCCGATCCCGTTCAGTACCCTCATGACAAGACCAGCACCCCCAACACAACAGTCAGCTCCACTGAGCAGCCCGAAAACAAGCCTAGCACCCCCAACACAACACCCAGATCCCCCCAATACAAGGCCCAGCACCTCCAACACAATGCCCAGCTCCCCTCTGCACCCCCAAAAAAAGCCCAGCCCCCGCAACACAAGCCCATCACCTCAAAAACAAGCCCAGATCCCCTCAACACTCCCACAAGCTCAACACAACAAACACACAGCCCAGATCCCCTCTGCACACCCATAACAGGCCCAACACCTCCAATACAAGCCCCAGATCCCCTCCGCACTCGCACAACACACCCAGCACCCCTAACACAAGCCCAGATCCCCTCAGCACCACTATGACAAGTCCAGCACCTCAAAAACAATGCCCAGATCCCCTCGGCACCCCCACAACAAAGCCCAGCACTTCAAAAACAATGCCCAGATCCCCTAAGCACCCCCACAACAAAGCCCAGCACCCCAAACACAACGCCCAGATCCCCTCAGCACCCCCACCACAAGCCTAGCACCCCCAACACAACACCCAGCACCCCCAAAACTAGGCCTAGCATCTCCAACACAATGCCCAGCTCCCCTCTGCACCCCCAAAACAAGGCTAGCACCCTGCATGACAAGCCCAGCACCCCCAAAACAAGCCTATGATCCCCTCAGCACTCCCACAAGCCCAACACAACAAACACACGGCCCAGATCTCCTCAGCACCCCCAACACAAGGCCCAGCACTCCCAAGACAGGGCCCAGACCCCTCAGTACCCCTATGAGAAGCCCGACACCCCCACAACAAGACCCAGATCCCCTCTGCACATCCACCACTAGCCCAGCACTGCCCACAACAAGCCCAGCACCCCCAGTGCAAGACCTAGCTCCCCTCAGCACCCCCACCACAACGCCCAGATCCCCTCAGCACTCCGACCACAAGCCCAGCACCCCCAACACAATGCCCCGATCTGCTCAGCGACCCCAAAACAAGGCCCAGATCCCCTCAGCAAACCCATTACAAGACCAGCTCCCCCGACACAAGGCCCACATCCCCTCAGCACCCCCAAAACAAGGCCCAGCAACTCAAACACAACGCCCAGCTCCCCTCTGCACTTCCACAAAAAGCCCAGCAGCCTGCATGACAAGCCCAGCACCTCGAAAACAAGCCCCAGATCCCCTCAGGACCCCCACAACAAGCCCAGATCCCCTCAGCACCCCCAAAACAAGGCCAGCACGCGCAACACAAGCACAGCACCTCGAAAACAAGCCCCAGATCCCCTCAGCACCCCCAAAACAAGGCCAGCACGCGCAACACAAGTCCAGCACCTCGAAAACAAGCCCCAGATCCCCTCAGCACCCCCAAAACAAGGCCAGCACCCGCAACACAAGCCCAGCACCTCGAAAACAATCCCCAGATCCCCTCAGCACCCCCGACACACAGCCCAGATCCCCTAGGCACTCCCACACGCCCAACACAACAAAAACAAGGCCTGAATCACCTCAGCATCCCCACCACAAGCCCAGCACTCCAAAAACAACGCCCAGCACCCCCAACACAACGCCCCGATCCCCTCAGCAAACCCACCACAATGCCCCAATACCCTCAGCAACCCAACCCCAAAACAGGGCCGATATCCCCTCAGCAAACCCCTTACAAGACCAGCTCCCCCGACACAAGGCCCACATCCCCTCAGCACCCCCAACACAAGGCCCAGCACTCCCAAGACAAGGCCCAGACCCCTCAGTACCCCTACGAGAAGCCCAGCACCTCCACAACAATGCCCAGATCCCGTCAGCACCTGCACGACAAGCCCAGCGCACCCAACACAAGCCCCAGATCCCGTCCGCACTCGCACAACACGCCCAGCACCCCCAACACAAGGACCAGATCCCCTCAGCACTACTATGACAAGTCCAGCAGCCACAACACAAGGCCCACATCCCCTCAGCACCCCCAAAACAAGGCCCAGCAACTCCAACACAATGCCCAGCTCCCCTCTGCACTTCCACAAAAAGCCCAGCAGCCTGCATGACAAGCCCAGCACCTCGAAAACAAGCCCCATATTCCCTCAGCACCCCCACAAGAAGGTCCAGATCCCCTCAGCACCCCCACGACAAGCCCCAATTCCCCTCAGCACTCCCACACGCCCCACACAACAAGCACACGGCCCAGATCCCCTCCGCACCCCCAAAACAAGGCCCTGATCCCATCTGCACCCCCAAAACAAGGCCCAGCACTCCCACAACAAGCCCAGCACCCCCAGTGCAAGACCTAGCTCTCCTCAGCACCCCCACCACAAGCCCAGCACCCCCAACACAACGCCCAGATCCCCTCAGCACCCCCACCACAAGGCCCTGATCCCTTCTGCACTCCCAAAACACATCCAGCACCTCGAAAACAAGCCCCTGATCCCCTCAGTACCCGCAATACAAGGCCCCGATCTCCTCAGCACCCCCAACACAAAGCCCAGATCCCCTCTGCACCCCCACCACAAGGCCAGCACCCCCACCACAATGCCCAGATTTCCTCTGCACCACGGAAAAAAGGCCCAGCACCTCGAAAACAAAGTACAGATCCCCTCAGCACCCCTACCACAAGCCCAGCACCCCCAACACAATGTCCCAGATCCCCTCAGCAACCCCAAAACAGGGCCCAGATCCCCTCAGCAAACCCATTACAAGACCAGCTCCCCCGACACAAGGCCCACATCCCCTCAGCACCCCCAAAACAAGGCCATGCACTCCCAAGACAAGGCCCAGACCCCTCAGTACCCCTACGACAAGCCCAGCCCCTCCACCACAATGCCCAGATGCCGTCAGCACGTCCACGACAAGCCCAGGGCACCCAACACAAGCCCCAGATCCCGTCCGCACTCGCACAACACGCCCAGTACCCCCAACACAAGCCCAGATCCCCTCAGCACCACTATGACAAGTCCAGCACCCCCAACACAAGGCCCAGATCCCCTCAGCATCCTCCATCACAAGCCCAGCACCCCAAAAACAAGGCCCAGATCCCCTCAGCACTCCCACACACCCCACACAACAAACACACGGCCCAGATCCCCTCCGCACCCCCAAAACAAGGCCCTAATCCCATCTGCACTCCCAAAACAAGGCCCAGCATTCCCACAACAAGCCCAGCACCCCCAGTACAAGACCTAGCTCTCCTCAGCACCCCCACAACAAGGCCCAGAAACTCCAACACAACGCCCAGCTCCCCTCTGCACTTCCACAAAAAGCCCAGCAGCCTGCATGACAAGCCCAGCACCTCAAAACAAGCCCCATATTCCCTCAGCACCCCCACAAGAAGGTCCAGATCCCCTCAGCACCCCCATGACAAGCCCAGATCCCCTCTGCACTCCCACAAGCCCAAAACAACAAACACACGGCCCAGATCCCCTCTGCACCCCCATAACAGGCCCAACACCTCCAATACAAGCCCCAGATCCCCTCCGCACTCGCACAACACGCCCAGCACCCCTAACACAAGCCCAGATCCCCTCAGCACCACTATGACAAGTCCAGCACCTCAAAAACAATGCCCAGATCCCCTCGGCACCCCCACAACAAAGCCCAGCACTTCAAAAACAATGCCCAGATCCCCTAAGCACCCCCACAACAAAGCCCAGCACCCCAAACACAACGCCCAGATCCCCTCAGCACCCCCACCACAAGCCCAGCACCCCCAACACAACGCCCAGATCCCCTTCAGTACCCTCATGACAAGACTAGCACCCCCAACACAACACCCAGCTCCACTGAGCAGCCCGAAAACAAGCCTAGCACCCCCAACACAACACCCAGATCCCCCTGACACAAGGCCCAGCACCTCCAACACAATGCCCAGCTCCCCTCTGCACCCCCAAAACAAGGCTAGCACCCTGCATGACAAGCCCAGCACCTCGAAAACAAGCCCAGATTGCCTCAGCACCCTCACCACAAGCCCAGCACCCCCAAAACAAGCCCATCATCCCCTCAGCACTCCCACAAGCCCAACACAACAAACACACGGCCCAGATCTCCTCTGCACCCCCAACACAAGGCCCAGCCCTCCCAAGACAAGGCCCAGAGCCCTCAGTACCCCCATGACAAGCCCGACACCCCCACAACAAGACCCAGATCCCCTCTGCACACCCACCACTAGCCCAGCACTCCCACAACAAGCCCAGCACCCCCAGTGCAAGACCTAGCTCCCCTCAGCACCCCCACCACAAGCCCAGCACCCCCAACACAACGCCCAGATCCCCTCAGCACCCTCACCACAAGGCCCTGATCCCCTCTGCACTCCCAAAACACATCCAGCACCTCGAAAACAAGCCCCATATTTCCTCAACACCCCCACAAGAAGGTCCGGATCCGCTCAGCACCCCCATGACAAGCCTAGATCCCCTCTGCACTTCCCCAAGCCCAACACAACAAACACACAGCCCAGATCTCCTCTTCACCCCCACCACAAGCCCAGCACCCCCAACACAATGCCCCAGATCCCCTCAGCAACCCCAAAACAAGACCCAGATCCCCTCAGCAAACCAATTACAAGACCAGCTCCACCAACACAATGCCCAGATCCCCTCTGCACCCCCACAACAAAGCCCAGCACTTCAAAAACAATGCCCAGATCCCCACAGCACCCCCACCAGAAGCCCAGCACCCCCAACACAATGCCCAGATCCCCTCTGCACCCCCAAAACAAGGCTAGCACCCTGCATGACAAGCCCAGCACGTCGAAAACATGGCCAGATCCCCTCAGCACCCCCACTACAAGCCCCGCACCTCCAAAACAATGCCCCAGATCACCTCAGAAGCCCCACCACAACGCCCAGATTCCCTCTGCACCCCCAACGCAATGCCCAGATCCCCTCAGCACCCCTACCCCAAGCCCAGCACCCCCAATACAATGCCCCGATCCCCTCAGCACCCCCACCACAAGCCCAGCACCCCCAACACAACCCCCAGATCCCCTCAGCACCCCCAAAACAAGGCCCAGAACCCCTCAGCAAACCCATTACAAGACCAGCTCCCCCGACACAAGGCCCACATCCCCTCAGCACCCCCAACACAAGGCCCAGCAACTCCAACACAACGCCCAGCTCCCCTCTGCACTTCCACAAAAAGCCCAGCAGCCGGCATGACAAGCCCAGCACCACGAAAACAAGCCCCATATTCCCTCAACACCCCCACAAGAAGGTCCAGATCCCCTCAGCACCCCCATGACAAGCCCAGATCCCCTCTGCACTCCCACAAGCCCAACACAACAAACACACGGCCCAGATGCCCTCTACACCCCCATAACAAGCCCAGCACCCCCAACACAATGCCCCGATCCCCTCAGAACCCCCAAAAAAGGCCCAGATCCCCTCAGCAAACCCCTTACAAGACCAGCTCCCCCGACACAAGGCCCACATCCCCTCAGCACCCCGAAACAAGGCCCAGCACTCCCCAGACAAGGCCCAGATCCCCTCAGCACCCCTACGACAAGCCCAGCACCCCAAAAACAAGGCCCAGATCCCCTCAGCACTCCCACACACCCCACACAACAAGCATACGGCCCAGATCCCCTCCGCACCCCCAAAACAAGGCCCTGATCCCATCTGCACTCCCAAAACAAGGCCCAGCACTCCCACAACAAGCCCAGCACCCCCAGTGCAAGACCTAGCTCTCCTCAGCACCCCCACCACAAGCCCAGCACCCCCAACACAACGCCCAGATCCCCTCAGCACCCCCACCACAAGGCCCTGATCCCCTCTGCACTCCCAAAACACATCCAGCACCTCGAAAACAAGCCCCTGATCCCCTCACTACCCCCAATACAAGGCCCCGATCCCCTCAGCACCTCCACCACAAGCCCCAGATCCCCTCTGCACCCCCAAAACAAAGCCCAGCACCTCGAAAACAAAGCCCAGACCCCCTAAGCACAGCCACAACAAGCCCAGCACCCCCAACACTACGCCGAGATCCCCTTCAGTACCCTCATGATAAGACCAGCACCCCCAACACAACACTCATCTCCAGTGAGCAGCCTGAAAACAAGCCTAGCACCCCCAACACAACACCCAGATCCCCCCAATACAAGGCCCAGCACCTCCAACACAACACCCCGCTCCCCTCTGCACCCCCAAAACAAGGCCAGCACCCGCAACACAAGCCCAGCACCTCGAAAACAAGCCCAGATCCCCTCAGCACCCCCACCACAAGGCCCAGCACCCCCAACGCAACGGCCCAGATTCCCTCAGCACCCCCAACACAAGACCCAGCACTCCCAACACAAGGCCCAGCAACCCCAACACAAAGCTCAGACCCCTCAGCACCCCCACCAGAAGCCCAGCATCTCCAATACAAGCTCGAGATGCCCTCAGCACTCCCACAAGCCCAACACAACAAACACACCGCCCAGATCTACTCAGCACCCCCAAAACAGGGCCCTGATCCCCTCTGCACTCCCAAAACAAGGCCCAGCACCCCGAAAACAAGACCTAGCTTTCCTCAGCACCCCCACAACAAGCCTTGCTCTCCCCAACACAAGGCCCTGATCCCCTCAGCACCCTGCATGACAAGCCCAGCAGTCCCAACACAATGTCCAGATCCCCTCAGCAGACCCACAAGCCCAGCACCCCCAACACAAGGCCCAGATCCCCCAAAACAAGCCCAGCAGCCCCATAAGAAAGGTCCAGATCCCCTCTGCACCCCCGCGACAAGCCTAGCACTCGCAACAAAAGGTTCAGCACCTCCTGCACAACGCCCAGATCCCCTAAGCACCACCATGACAACCCCAGCACCCGCAACACAAGGCTCCGCTCCACTGAGCAGCCCGAAAACAAACCTAGCACCCCCAACACAACAAGCAGATCCCCTCAGCACCACTATGACAAGTCCAGCCCCCCCAACACAACTCCCAGATCCCCTCAGCACCCCCACCACAAGGCCCTGATCCCCTCTGCACTCCCAAAACACATCCAGCACCTCGAAAACAAGCCCCTGATCCCCTCAGTACCCCCAATACAAGCCCCTGATCCCCTCAGCAGCCCCATAACAAACCCAACACCTCCAATACAAGCCCCAGATCCCCTCCGCACTCGCACAACACGCCCCGCACCCCCAACACAAGCCCAGATCCCCTCAGCACCACTATGACAAGTCCAGCACCCCCAACACAAGGCCCAGATCCCCTCTGCACCCCCAATGCAATGGCCAGATCCCCTCTGCAACCCCACCACAAGCGCAGCATCTCCAAAACAAGTACCTGATAAACCTCTGCACCACCAAAAAAAGGCCCAGCACCTTGAAAACAAGCCCCACATCCCTTCAGCACCTCCACTACAAGCCCAGCACGCCCAACACAATGCCCAGACCCCCTCAGCACCCCGACCACAAGCCCAGCACCCCTAAAACAAGCCCCAGATCCCCTCAGCACCACTATGACAAGCCCAGCACCCCCAACACAAGCCCCAGATCCCCTCTGCACCCCCAAAACAAAGCCCAGCACCTCGAAAACAAAGCCCAGACCCCCTAAGCACAGCCACAACAAGCCCAGCACCCCCAACACTACGCCGAGATCCCCTTCAGTACCCTCATGATAAGACCAGCACCCCCAACACAACACTCATCTCCAGTGAGCAGCCTGAAAACAAGCCTAGCACCCCCAACACAACACCCAGATCCCCCCAATACAAGGCCCAGCACCTCCAACACAACACCCCGCTCCCCTCTGCACCCCCAAAACAAGGCCAGCACCCGCAACACAAGCCCAGCACCTCGAAAACAAGCCCAGATCCCCTCAGCACCCCCACCACAAGGCCCAGCACCCCCAACGCAACGGCCCAGATTCCCTCAGCACCCCCAACACAAGACCCAGCACTCCCAACACAAGGCCCAGCAACCCCAACACAAAGCTCAGACCCCTCAGCACCCCCACCAGAAGCCCAGCATCTCCAATACAAGCTCGAGATGCCCTCAGCACTCCCACAAGCCCAACACAACAAACACACCGCCCAGATCTACTCAGCACCCCCAAAACAGGGCCCTGATCCCCTCTGCACTCCCAAAACAAGGCCCAGCACCCCGAAAACAAGACCTAGCTTTCCTCAGCACCCCCACAACAAGCCTTGCTCTCCCCAACACAAGGCCCTGATCCCCTCAGCAGACCCACAAGCCCAGCACCCCCAACACAAGGCCCAGATCCCCCAAAACAAGCCCAGCAGCCCCATAAGAAAGGTCCAGATCCCCTCTGCACCCCCGCGACAACGCCAGCACCCGCAACACAAGGCTCCGCTCCACTGAGCAGCCCGAAAACAAACCTAGCACCCCCAACACAACAAGCAGATCCCCTCAGCACCACTATGACAAGTCCAGCCCCCACAACACAAGGCCCACATCCCCTCAGCACCCCTAAAACAAAGCCCAGCAACTCCAACACAACGCCCAGCTCCCCTCTGCACTTCCACAAAAAGCCCAGCAGCCTGCATGACAAGCCCAGCACCTCAAAACAAGCCCCATATTCCCTCAGCACCCCCACAAGAAGGTCCAGATCCCCTCAGCACCCCCATGACAAGCCCAGATCCCCTCTGCACTCCCACAAGCCCAACACAACAAACACAAGCCCAGATCCCCTCAGCACCACTATGACAAGTCCAGCACCTCAAAAACAATGCCCAGATCCCCTCGGCACCCCCACAACAAAGCCCAGCACTTCAAAAACAAGGCCCTGATCCCCTCAGCACCCCCACAACAAAGCCCAGCACCCCCAACACAACTCCCAGATCCCCTCAGCACCCCCACCACAAGCCCAGATCCCCTCTGGACCCCCACCACAAGCCCAGCACCCCCAACACAATGCCCAGATTTCCTCTGCACCACGGAAAAAAGGCCCAGCACCTCGAAAACAAAGTACAGATCCCCTCAGCACCCCTACCACAAGCCCAGCACCCCCAACACAATGTCCCAGATCCCCTCAGCAACCCCAAAACAGGGCCCAGATCCCCTCAGCAAACCCATTACAAGACCAGCTCCCCTGACACAAGGCCCACATCCCGTCAGCACCCCCAAAACAAGGCCCAGCAACTCCAACACAACGTCCAGCTCCCCTCTGCACTTCCACAAAAAGCCCAGCAGCCTGCATGACAAGCCCAGCACCTCGAAAACAAGCACAGATCCCCTCAGCACCCCCACCACAAGCCCCGCACTCCCAACACAAGCACCAGACCCCCTCAGCACTCCCCCAAGCCAAACACAACAAACACACGGCCCAGATCTCCTCTGCACCCCCAACACAAGGCCCAGCCCTCCCAAGACAAGGCTCAGACCCCTCAGTACCCCCATGACAAGCCCGACACCTCCAAAACAAGACCCAGATCCCCTCTGCACACCCACCACTAGCCCAGCACTCCCACAACAAGCCCAGCACCCCCAGTGCAAGACCTAGCTCCCCTCAGCACCCCCACCACAAGCCCAGCACCCCCAACACAACGCCCAGATCCCCTCAGCACTCCCACCTCAAGGCCCTGATCCCCTCTGCACTCCCAAAACACATCCAGCACCTCAAAAACAAGCCCCTGATCCCCTCAGTACCCCCAATACAAGGCCCCGATCTCCTCAGCACCCCCAACACAAGCCCCAGATCCCCTCAGAACCCCGACCCCAAGCCCAGCACCCCCAACACAATGCCCCGATCCCCTCAGCAACCCCAAAACAAGGCCCAGATCCCCTCAGCACCCCCAAAACAAGGCCCAGCAGCTCCAACACAACGCCCAGCTCCCCTGTGCACTTCTACAAAAAGCCCAGCAGCCTGCATGACAAGCCCAGCACCTCGAAAACAAGGCCCAGATCCCCTCAGCAGCCCCACCACAACGCCCAGATCCCATGAGCAACCCCCAACACACAGCCCAGATCCCCTAGGCACTCCCACCACAAGGCCAGCACCTCCAAAACAATGCCCACATACCCTCAGCACCCCCACAACAAGCCCAGCACCCCCAACACAACGACCCGATCCCGTTCAGTACCCTCATGACAAGACCAGCACCCCCAACACAACAGTCAGCTCCACTGAGCAGCCCGAAAACAAGCCTAGCACCCCCAACACAACACCCAGATCCCCCCAATACAAGGCCCAGCACCTCCAACACAATGCCCAGCTCCCCTCTGCACCCCCAAAAAAAGCCCAGCCCCCGCAACACAAGCCCATCACCTCAAAAACAAGCCCAGATCCCCTCAACACTCCCACAAGCTCAACACAACAAACACACAGCCCAGATCCCCTCTGCACACCCATAACAGGCCCAACACCTCCAATACAAGCCCCAGATCCCCTCCGCACTCGCACAACACACCCAGCACCCCTAACACAAGCCCAGATCCCCTCAGCACCACTATGACAAGTCCAGCACCTCAAAAACAATGCCCAGATCCCCTCGGCACCCCCACAACAAAGCCCAGCACTTCAAAAACAATGCCCAGATCCCCTAAGCACCCCCACAACAAAGCCCAGCACCCCAAACACAACGCCCAGATCCCCTCAGCACCCCCACCACAAGCCTAGCACCCCCAACACAACACCCAGATCCCCCAAAACTAGGCCTAGCATCTCCAACACAATGCCCAGCTCCCCTCTGCACCCCCAAAACAAGGCTAGCACCCTGCATGACAAGCCCAGCACCCCCAAAACAAGCCTATGATCCCCTCAGCACTCCCACAAGCCCAACACAACAAACACACGGCCCAGATCTCCTCAGCACCCCCAACACAAGGCCCAGCACTCCCAAGACAGGGCCCAGACCCCTCAGTACCCCTATGAGAAGCCCGACACCCCCACAACAAGACCCAGATCCCCTCTGCACATCCACCACTAGCCCAGCACTGCCCACAACAAGCCCGGCACCCCCAGTGCAAGACCTAGCTCCCCTCAGCACCCCCACCACAACGCCCAGATCCCCTCAGCACTCCGACCACAAGCCCAGCACCCCCAACACAATGCCCCGATCTGCTCAGCGACCCCAAAACAAGGCCCAGATCCCCTCAGCAAACCCATTACAAGACCAGCTCCCCCGACACAAGGCCCACATCCCCTCAGCACCCCCAAAACAAGGCCCAGCAACTCAAACACAACGCCCAGCTCCCCTCTGCACTTCCACAAAAAGCCCAGCAGCCTGCATGACAAGCCCAGCACCTCGAAAACAAGCCCCAGATCCCCTCAGGACCCCCACAACAAGCCCAGATCCCCTCAGCACCCCCAAAACAAGGCCAGCACGCGCAACACAAGCACAGCACCTCGAAAACAAGCCCCAGATCCCCTCAGCACCCCCAAAACAAGGCCAGCACGCGCAACACAAGTCCAGCACCTCGAAAACAAGCCCCAGATCCCCTCAGCACCCCCAAAACAAGGCCAGCACCCGCAACACAAGCCCAGCACCTCGAAAACAATCCCCAGATCCCCTCAGCACCCCCGACACACAGCCCAGATCCCCTAGGCACTCCCACACGCCCAACACAACAAAAACAAGGCCTGAATCACCTCAGCATCCCCACCACAAGCCCAGCACTCCAAAAACAACGCCCAGCACCCCCAACACAACGCCCCGATCCCCTCAGCAAACCCACCACAATGCCCCAATACCCTCAGCAACCCAACCCCAAAACAGGGCCGATATCCCCTCAGCAAACCCCTTACAAGACCAGCTCCCCCGACACAAGGCCCACATCCCCTCAGCACCCCCAACACAAGGCCCAGCACTCCCAAGACAAGGCCCAGACCCCTCAGTACCCCTACGAGAAGCCCAGCACCTCCACAACAATGCCCAGATCCCGTCAGCACCTGCACGACAAGCCCAGCGCACCCAACACAAGCCCCAGATCCCGTCCGCACTCGCACAACACGCCCAGCACCCCCAACACAAGGACCAGATCCCCTCAGCACTACTATGACAAGTCCAGCAGCCACAACACAAGGCCCACATCCCCTCAGCACCCCCAAAACAAGGCCCAGCAACTCCAACACAATGCCCAGCTCCCCTCTGCACTTCCACAAAAAGCCCAGCAGCCTGCATGACAAGCCCAGCACCTCGAAAACAAGCCCCATATTCCCTCAGCACCCCCACAAGAAGGTTCAGATCCCCTCAGCACCCCCACGACAAGCCCCAATTCCCCTCAGCACTCCCACACGCCCCACACAACAAGCACACGGCCCAGATCCCCTCCGCACCCCCAAAACAAGGCCCTGATCCCATCTGCACCCCCAAAACAAGGCCCAGCACTCCCACAACAAGCCCAGCACCCCCAGTGCAAGACCTAGCTCTCCTCAGCACCCCCACCACAAGCCCAGCACCCCCAACACAACGCCCAGATCCCCTCAGCACCCCCACCACAAGGCCCTGATCCCTTCTGCACTCCCAAAACACATCCAGCACCTCGAAAACAAGCCCCTGATCCCCTCAGTACCCGCAATACAAGGCCCCGATCTCCTCAGCACCCCCAACACAAAGCCCAGATCCCCTCTGCACCCCCACCACAAGGCCAGCACCCCCACCACAATGCCCAGATTTCCTCTGCACCACGGAAAAAAGGCCCAGCACCTCGAAAACAAAGTACAGATCCCCTCAGCACCCCTACCACAAGCCCAGCACCCCCAACACAATGTCCCAGATCCCCTCAGCAACCCCAAAACAGGGCCCAGATCCCCTCAGCAAACCCATTACAAGACCAGCTCCCCCGACACAAGGCCCACATCCCCTCAGCACCCCCAAAACAAGGCCATGCACTCCCAAGACAAGGCCCAGACCCCTCAGTACCCCTACGACAAGCCCAGCCCCTCCACCACAATGCCCAGATGCCGTCAGCACGTCCACGACAAGCCCAGGGCACCCAACACAAGCCCCAGATCCCGTCCGCACTCGCACAACACGCCCAGTACCCCCAACACAAGCCCAGATCCCCTCAGCACCACTATGACAAGTCCAGCACCCCCAACACAAGGCCCAGATCCCCTCAGCATCCTCCATCACAAGCCCAGCACCCCAAAAACAAGGCCCAGATCCCCTCAGCACTCCCACACACCCCACACAACAAACACACGGCCCAGATCCCCTCCGCACCCCCAAAACAAGGCCCTAATCCCATCTGCACTCCCAAAACAAGGCCCAGCATTCCCACAACAAGCCCAGCACCCCCAGTACAAGACCTAGCTCTCCTCAGCACCCCCACAACAAGGCCCAGAAACTCCAACACAACGCCCAGCTCCCCTCTGCACTTCCACAAAAAGCCCAGCAGCCTGCATGACAAGCCCAGCACCTCAAAACAAGCCCCATATTCCCTCAGCACCCCCACAAGAAGGTCCAGATCCCCTCAGCACCCCCATGACAAGCCCAGATCCCCTCTGCACTCCCACAAGCCCAACACAACAAACACACAGCCCAGATCCCCTCTGCACCCCCATAACAGGCCCAACACCTCCAATACAAGCCCCAGATCCCCTCCGCACTCGCACAACACGCCCCGCACCCCCAACACAAGCCCAGATCCCCTCAGCACCACTATGACAAGTCCAGCACCCCCAACACAAGGCCCAGATCCCCTCTGCACCCCCAATGCAATGGCCAGATCCCCTCTGCAACCCCACCACAAGCGCAGCATCTCCAAAACAAGTACCTGATAAACCTCTGCACCACCAAAAAAAGGCCCAGCACCTTGAAAACAAGCCCCACATCCCTTCAGCACCTCCACTACAAGCCCAGCACGCCCAACACAATGCCCAGACCCCCTCAGCACCCCGACCACAAGCCCAGCACCCCTAAAACAAGCCCCAGATCCCCTCAGCACCACTATGACAAGCCCAGCACCCCCAACACAAGCCCCAGATCCCCTCTGCACCCCCACAACAAAGCCCAGCACCTCGAAAACAAAGCCCAGACCCCCTAAGCACAGCCACAACAAGCCCAGCACCCCCAACACTACGCCGAGATCCCCTTCAGTACCCTCATGATAAGACCAGCACCCCCAACACAACACTCATCTCCAGTGAGCAGCCTGAAAACAAGCCTAGCACCCCCAACACAACACCCAGATCCCCCCAATACAAGGCCCAGCACCTCCAACACAACACCCAGCTCCCCTCTGCACCCCCAAAACAAGGCCAGCACCCGCAACACAAGCCCAGCACCTCGAAAACAAGCCCAGATCCCCTCAGCACCCCCACCACAAGGCCCAGCACCCCCAACGCAACGGCCCAGATTCCCTCAGCACCCCCAACACAAGACCCAGCACTCCCAACACAAGGCCCAGCAACCCCAACACAAAGCTCAGACCCCTCAGCACCCCCACCAGAAGCCCAGCATCTCCAATACAAGCTCGAGATGCCCTCAGCACTCCCACAAGCCCAACACAACAAACACACCGCCCAGATCTACTCAGCACCCCCAAAACAGGGCCCTGATCCCCTCTGCACTCCCAAAACAAGGCCCAGCACCCCGAAAACAAGACCTAGCTTTCCTCAGCACCCCCACAACAAGCCTTGCTCTCCCCAACACAAGGCCCTGATCCCCTCAGCACCCTGCATGACAAGCCCAGCAGTCCCAACACAATGTCCAGATCCCCTCAGCAGACCCACAAGCCCAGCACCCCCAACACAAGGCCCAGATCCCCCAAAACAAGCCCAGCAGCCCCATAAGAAAGGTCCAGATCCCCTCTGCACCCCCACGACAAGCCTAGCACTCGCAACAAAAGGCTCAGCACCTCCTGCACAACGCCCAGATCCCCTAAGCACCACCATGACAACCCCAGCACCCGCAACACAAGGCTCCGCTCCACTGAGCAGCCCGAAAACAAACCTAGCACCCCCAACACAACAAGCAGATCCCCTCAGCACCACTATGACAAGTCCAGCCCCCACAACACAAGGCCCACATCCCCTCAGCACCCCTAAAACAAAGCCCAGCAACTCCAACACAACGCCCAGCTCCCCTCTGCACTTCCACAAAAAGCCCAGCAGCCTGCATGACAAGCCCAGCACCTCAAAACAAGCCCCATATTCCCTCAGCACCCCCACAAGAAGGTCCAGATCCCCTCAGCACCCCCATGACAAGCCCAGATCCCCTCTGCACTCCCACAAGCCCAACACAACAAACACACGGCCCAGATCCCCTCTGCACCCCCATAACAGGCCCAACACCTCCAATACAAGCCCCAGATCCCCTCCGCACTCGCACAACACGCCCAGCACCCCTAACACAAGCCCAGATCCCCTCAGCACCACTATGACAAGTCCAGCACCTCAAAAACAATGCCCAGATCCCCTCGGCACCCCCACAACAAAGCCCAGCACCCCCAACACAACTCCCAGATCCCCTCAGCACCCCCACCACAAGGCCCTGATCCCCTCTGCACTCCCAAAACACATCCAGCACCTCGAAAACAAGCCCCTGATCCCCTCAGTACCCCCAATACAAGCCCCTGATCCCCTCAGCAGCCCCATAACAAACCCAACACCTCCAATACAAGCCCCAGATCCCCTCCGCACTCGCACAACACGCCCCGCACCCCCAACACAAGCCCAGATCCCCTCAGCACCACTATGACAAGTCCAGCACCCCCAACACAAGGCCCAGATCCCCTCTGCACCCCCAATGCAATGGCCAGATCCCCTCTGCAACCCCACCACAAGCGCAGCATCTCCAAAACAAGTACCTGATAAACCTCTGCACCACCAAAAAAAGGCCCAGCACCTTGAAAACAAGCCCCACATCCCTTCAGCACCTCCACTACAAGCCCAGCACGCCCAACACAATGCCCAGACCCCCTCAGCACCCCGACCACAAGCCCAGCACCCCTAAAACAAGCCCCAGATCCCCTCAGCACCACTATGACAAGCCCAGCACCCCCAACACAAGCCCCAGATCCCCTCTGCACCCCCACAACAAAGCCCAGCACCTCGAAAACAAAGCCCAGACCCCCTAAGCACAGCCACAACAAGCCCAGCACCCCCAACACTACGCCGAGATCCCCTTCAGTACCCTCATGATAAGACCAGCACCCCCAACACAACACTCATCTCCAGTGAGCAGCCTGAAAACAAGCCTAGCACCCCCAACACAACACCCAGATCCCCCCAATACAAGGCCCAGCACCTCCAACACAACACCCAGCTCCCCTCTGCACCCCCAAAACAAGGCCAGCACCCGCAACACAAGCCCAGCACCTCGAAAACAAGCCCAGATCCCCTCAGCACCCCCACCACAAGGCCCAGCACCCCCAACGCAACGGCCCAGATTCCCTCAGCACCCCCAACACAAGACCCAGCACTCCCAACACAAGGCCCAGCAACCCCAACACAAAGCTCAGACCCCTCAGCACCCCCACCAGAAGCCCAGCATCTCCAATACAAGCTCGAGATGCCCTCAGCACTCCCACAAGCCCAACACAACAAACACACCGCCCAGATCTACTCAGCACCCCCAAAACAGGGCCCTGATCCCCTCTGCACTCCCAAAACAAGGCCCAGCACCCCGAAAACAAGACCTAGCTTTCCTCAGCACCCCCACAACAAGCCTTGCTCTCCCCAACACAAGGCCCTGATCCCCTCAGCACCCTGCATGACAAGCCCAGCAGTCCCAACACAATGTCCAGATCCCCTCAGCAGACCCACAAGCCCAGCACCCCCAACACAAGGCCCAGATCCCCCAAAACAAGCCCAGCAGCCCCATAAGAAAGGTCCAGATCCCCTCTGCACCCCCGCGACAAGCCTAGCACTCGCAACAAAAGGCTCAGCACCTCCTGCACAACGCCCAGATCCCCTAAGCACCACCATGACAACCCCAGCACCCGCAACACAAGGCTCCGCTCCACTGAGCAGCCCGAAAACAAACCTAGCACCCCCAACACAACAAGCAGATCCCCTCAGCACCACTATGACAAGTCCAGCCCCCACAACACAAGGCCCACATCCCCTCAGCACCCCTAAAACAAAGCCCAGCAACTCCAACACAACGCCCAGCTCCCCTCTGCACTTCCACAAAAAGCCCAGCAGCCTGCATGACAAGCCCAGCACCTCAAAACAAGCCCCATATTCCCTCAGCACCCCCACAAGAAGGTCCAGATCCCCTCGGCACCCCCACAACAAAGCCCAGCACCCCCAACACAACGCCCTGATCCCCTCAGCACCCCCACCACAAGGCCCTGATCCCCTCTGCACTCCCAAAACACATCCAGCACCTCGAAAACAAGCCCCTGATCCCCTCAGTACCCCCAATACAAGCCCCTGATCCCCTCAGCAGCCCCATAACAAACCCAACACCTCCAATACAAGCCCCAGATCCCCTCCGCACTCCCACAACAAGCCCAGCACCCCCAGTGCAAGACCTAGCTCTCCTCAGCACTCCCACAACAAGCCCAGCACCCCCAGTGCAAGACCTAGCTCTCCTCAGCACCCCCACCACAAGCCCAGCACCCCCAACACAACGCCCAGATCCCCTCAGCACCCCCACCACAAGGCCCTGATCCCCTCTGCACTCCCAAAACACATCCAGCACCTCGAAAACAAGCCCCTGATCCCCTCACTACCCCCAATACAAGGCCCCGATCCCCTCAGCACCCCCACCACAAGCCCCAGATCCCCTCTGCACCCCCAAAACAAAGCCCAGCACCTCGAAAACAAAGCCCAGACCCCCTAAGCACAGCCACAACAAGCCCAGCACCCCCAACACTACGCCGAGATCCCCTTCAGTACCCTCATGATAAGACCAGCACCCCCAACACAACACTCATCTCCAGTGAGCAGCCTGAAAACAAGCCTAGCACCCCCAACACAACACCCAGATCCCCCCAATACAAGGCCCAGCACCTCCAACACAACACCCCGCTCCCCTCTGCACCCCCAAAACAAGGCCAGCACCCGCAACACAAGCCCAGCACCTCGAAAACAAGCCCAGATCCCCTCAGCACCCCCACCACAAGGCCCAGCACCCCCAACGCAACGGCCCAGATTCCCTCAGCACCCCCAACACAAGACCCAGCACTCCCAACACAAGGCCCAGCAACCCCAACACAAAGCTCAGACCCCTCAGCACCCCCACCAGAAGCCCAGCATCTCCAATACAAGCTCGAGATGCCCTCAGCACTCCCACAAGCCCAACACAACAAACACACCGCCCAGATCTACTCAGCACCCCCAAAACAGGGCCCTGATCCCCTCTGCACTCCCAAAACAAGGCCCAGCACCCCGAAAACAAGACCTAGCTTTCCTCAGCACCCCCACAACAAGCCTTGCTCTCCCCAACACAAGGCCCTGATCCCCTCAGCACCCTGCATGACAAGCCCAGCAGTCCCAACACAATGTCCAGATCCCCTCAGCAGACCCACAAGCCCAGCACCCCCAACACAAGGCCCAGATCCCCCAAAACAAGCCCAGCAGCCCCATAAGAAAGGTCCAGATCCCCTCTGCACCCCCGCGACAAGCCTAGCACTCGCAACAAAAGGCTCAGCACCTCCTGCACAACGCCCAGATCCCCTAAGCACCACCATGACAACCCCAGCACCCGCAACACAAGGCTCCGCTCCACTGAGCAGCCCGAAAACAAACCTAGCACCCCCAACACAACAAGCAGATCCCCTCAGCACCACTATGACAAGTCCAGCCCCCACAACACAAGGCCCACATCCCCTCAGCACCCCTAAAACAAAGCCCAGCAACTCCAACACAACGCCCAGCTCCCCTCTGCACTTCCAC
Source organism: Struthio camelus (assembly GCF_040807025.1). Taxonomy (NCBI): domain Eukaryota; kingdom Metazoa; phylum Chordata; class Aves; order Struthioniformes; family Struthionidae; genus Struthio; species Struthio camelus. Next base: position 4,788,609 of record NC_090944.1, read on the forward strand.
AAAAAGCCCAGCAGCCTGCATGACAAGCCCAGCACCTCAAAACAAGCCCCATATTCCCTCAGCACCCCCACAAGAAGGTCCAGATCCCCTCGGCACCCCCACAACAAAGCCCAGCACCCCCAACACAACTCCCAGATCCCCTCAGCACCCCCACCACAAGGCCCTGATCCCCTCTGCACTCCCAAAACACATCCAGCACCTCGAAAACAAGCCCCTGATCCCCTCAGTACCCCCAATACAAGCCCCTGATCCCCTCAGCAGCCCCATAACAAACCCAACACCTCCAATACAAGCCCCAGATCCCCTCCGCACTCGCACAACACGCCCCGCACCCCCAACACAAGCCCAGATCCCCTCAGCACCACTATGACAAGTCCAGCACCTCAAAAACAATGCCCAGATCCCCTCGGCACCCCCACAACAAAGCCCAGCACTTCAAAAACAAGGCCCTGATCCCCTCAGCACCCCCACAACAAAGCCCAGCACCCCCAACACAACTCCCAGATCCCCTCAGCACCCCCACCACAAGCCCAGATCCCCTCTGGACCCCCACCACAAGCCCAGCACCCCCAACACAATGCCCAGATTTCCTCTGCACCACGGAAAAAAGGCCCAGCACCTCGAAAACAAAGTACAGATCCCCTCAGCACCCCTACCACAAGCCCAGCACCCCCAACACAATGTCCCAGATCCCCTCAGCAACCCCAAAACAGGGCCCAGATCCCCTCAGCAAACCCATTACAAGACCAGCTCCCCTGACACAAGGCCCACATCCCGTCAGCACCCCCAAAACAAGGCCCAGCAACTCCAACACAACGTCCAGCTCCCCTCTGCACTTCCACAAAAAGCCCAGCAGCCTGCATGACAAGCCCAGCACCTCGAAAACAAGCACAGATCCCCTCAGCACCCCCACCACAAGCCCCGCACTCCCAACACAAGCACCAGACCCCCTCAGCACTCCCCCAAGCCAAACACAACAAACACACGGCCCAGATCTCCTCTGCACCCCCAACACAAGGCCCAGCCCTCCCAAGACAAGGCTCAGACCCCTCAGTACCCCCATGACAAGCCCGACACCTCCAAAACAAGACCCAGATCCCCTCTGCACACCCACCACTAGCCCAGCACTCCCACAACAAGCCCAGCACCCCCAGTGCAAGACCTAGCTCCCCTCAGCACCCCCACCACAAGCCCAGCACCCCCAACACAACGCCCAGATCCCCTCAGCACCCCCACCTCAAGGCCCTGATCCCCTCTGCACTCCCAAAACACATCCAGCACCTCAAAAACAAGCCCCTGATCCCCTCAGTACCCCCAATACAAGGCCCCGATCTCCTCAGCACCCCCAACACAAGCCCCAGATCCCCTCAGAACCCCGACCCCAAGCCCAGCACCCCCAACACAATGCCCCGATCCCCTCAGCAACCCCAAAACAAGGCCCAGATCCCCTCAGCACCCCCAAAACAAGGCCCAGCAGCTCCAACACAACGCCCAGCTCCCCTGTGCACTTCTACAAAAAGCCCAGCAGCCTGCATGACAAGCCCAGCACCTCGAAAACAAGGCCCAGATCCCCTCAGCAGCCCCACCACAACGCCCAGATCCCATGAGCAACCCCCAACACACAGCCCAGATCCCCTAGGCACTCCCACCACAAGGCCAGCACCTCCAAAACAATGCCCACATACCCTCAGCACCCCCACAACAAGCCCAGCACCCCCAACACAACGACCCGATCCCGTTCAGTACCCTCATGACAAGACCAGCACCCCCAACACAACAGTCAGCTCCACTGAGCAGCCCGAAAACAAGCCTAGCACCCCCAACACAACACCCAGATCCCCCCAATACAAGGCCCAGCACCTCCAACACAATGCCCAGCTCCCCTCTGCACCCCCAAAAAAAGCCCAGCCCCCGCAACACAAGCCCATCACCTCAAAAACAAGCCCAGATCCCCTCAACACTCCCACAAGCTCAACACAACAAACACACAGCCCAGATCCCCTCTGCACACCCATAACAGGCCCAACACCTCCAATACAAGCCCCAGATCCCCTCCGCACTCGCACAACACACCCAGCACCCCTAACACAAGCCCAGATCCCCTCAGCACCACTATGACAAGTCCAGCACCTCAAAAACAATGCCCAGATCCCCTCGGCACCCCCACAACAAAGCCCAGCACTTCAAAAACAATGCCCAGATCCCCTAAGCACCCCCACAACAAAGCCCAGCACCCCAAACACAACGCCCAGATCCCCTCAGCACCCCCACCACAAGCCTAGCACCCCCAACACAACACCCAGATCCCCCAAAACTAGGCCTAGCATCTCCAACACAATGCCCAGCTCCCCTCTGCACCCCCAAAACAAGGCTAGCACCCTGCATGACAAGCCCAGCACCCCCAAAACAAGCCTATGATCCCCTCAGCACTCCCACAAGCCCAACACAACAAACACACGGCCCAGATCTCCTCAGCACCCCCAACACAAGGCCCAGCACTCCCAAGACAGGGCCCAGACCCCTCAGTACCCCTATGAGAAGCCCGACACCCCCACAACAAGACCCAGATCCCCTCTGCACATCCACCACTAGCCCAGCACTGCCCACAACAAGCCCAGCACCCCCAGTGCAAGACCTAGCTCCCCTCAGCACCCCCACCACAACGCCCAGATCCCCTCAGCACTCCGACCACAAGCCCAGCACCCCCAACACAATGCCCCGATCTGCTCAGCGACCCCAAAACAAGGCCCAGATCCCCTCAGCAAACCCATTACAAGACCAGCTCCCCCGACACAAGGCCCACATCCCCTCAGCACCCCCAAAACAAGGCCCAGCAACTCAAACACAACGCCCAGCTCCCCTCTGCACTTCCACAAAAAGCCCAGCAGCCTGCATGACAAGCCCAGCACCTCGAAAACAAGCCCCAGATCCCCTCAGGACCCCCACAACAAGCCCAGATCCCCTCAGCACCCCCAAAACAAGGCCAGCACGCGCAACACAAGCACAGCACCTCGAAAACAAGCCCCAGATCCCCTCAGCACCCCCAAAACAAGGCCAGCACGCGCAACACAAGTCCAGCACCTCGAAAACAAGCCCCAGATCCCCTCAGCACCCCCAAAACAAGGCCAGCACCCGCAACACAAGCCCAGCACCTCGAAAACAATCCCCAGATCCCCTCAGCACCCCCGACACACAGCCCAGATCCCCTAGGCACTCCCACACGCCCAACACAACAAAAACAAGGCCTGAATCACCTCAGCATCCCCACCACAAGCCCAGCACTCCAAAAACAACGCCCAGCACCCCCAACACAACGCCCCGATCCCCTCAGCAAACCCACCACAATGCCCCAATACCCTCAGCAACCCAACCCCAAAACAGGGCCGATATCCCCTCAGCAAACCCCTTACAAGACCAGCTCCCCCGACACAAGGCCCACATCCCCTCAGCACCCCCAACACAAGGCCCAGCACTCCCAAGACAAGGCCCAGACCCCTCAGTACCCCTACGAGAAGCCCAGCACCTCCACAACAATGCCCAGATCCCGTCAGCACCTGCACGACAAGCCCAGCGCACCCAACACAAGCCCCAGATCCCGTCCGCACTCGCACAACACGCCCAGCACCCCCAACACAAGGACCAGATCCCCTCAGCACTACTATGACAAGTCCAGCAGCCACAACACAAGGCCCACATCCCCTCAGCACCCCCAAAACAAGGCCCAGCAACTCCAACACAATGCCCAGCTCCCCTCTGCACTTCCACAAAAAGCCCAGCAGCCTGCATGACAAGCCCAGCACCTCGAAAACAAGCCCCATATTCCCTCAGCACCCCCACAAGAAGGTCCAGATCCCCTCAGCACCCCCACGACAAGCCCCAATTCCCCTCAGCACTCCCACACGCCCCACACAACAAGCACACGGCCCAGATCCCCTCCGCACCCCCAAAACAAGGCCCTGATCCCATCTGCACCCCCAAAACAAGGCCCAGCACTCCCACAACAAGCCCAGCACCCCCAGTGCAAGACCTAGCTCTCCTCAGCACCCCCACCACAAGCCCAGCACCCCCAACACAACGCCCAGATCCCCTCAGCACCCCCACCACAAGGCCCTGATCCCTTCTGCACTCCCAAAACACATCCAGCACCTCGAAAACAAGCCCCTGATCCCCTCAGTACCCGCAATACAAGGCCCCGATCTCCTCAGCACCCCCAACACAAAGCCCAGATCCCCTCTGCACCCCCACCACAAGGCCAGCACCCCCACCACAATGCCCAGATTTCCTCTGCACCACGGAAAAAAGGCCCAGCACCTCGAAAACAAAGTACAGATCCCCTCAGCACCCCTACCACAAGCCCAGCACCCCCAACACAATGTCCCAGATCCCCTCAGCAACCCCAAAACAGGGCCCAGATCCCCTCAGCAAACCCATTACAAGACCAGCTCCCCCGACACAAGGCCCACATCCCCTCAGCACCCCCAAAACAAGGCCATGCACTCCCAAGACAAGGCCCAGACCCCTCAGTACCCCTACGACAAGCCCAGCCCCTCCACCACAATGCCCAGATGCCGTCAGCACGTCCACGACAAGCCCAGGGCACCCAACACAAGCCCCAGATCCCGTCCGCACTCGCACAACACGCCCAGTACCCCCAACACAAGCCCAGATCCCCTCAGCACCACTATGACAAGTCCAGCACCCCCAACACAAGGCCCAGATCCCCTCAGCATCCTCCATCACAAGCCCAGCACCCCAAAAACAAGGCCCAGATCCCCTCAGCACTCCCACACACCCCACACAACAAACACACGGCCCAGATCCCCTCCGCACCCCCAAAACAAGGCCCTAATCCCATCTGCACTCCCAAAACAAGGCCCAGCATTCCCACAACAAGCCCAGCACCCCCAGTACAAGACCTAGCTCTCCTCAGCACCCCCACAACAAGGCCCAGAAACTCCAACACAACGCCCAGCTCCCCTCTGCACTTCCACAAAAAGCCCAGCAGCCTGCATGACAAGCCCAGCACCTCAAAACAAGCCCCATATTCCCTCAGCACCCCCACAAGAAGGTCCAGATCCCCTCAGCACCCCCATGACAAGCCCAGATCCCCTCTGCACTCCCACAAGCCCAACACAACAAACACACAGCCCAGATCCCCTCTGCACCCCCATAACAGGCCCAACACCTCCAATACAAGCCCCAGATCCCCTCCGCACTCGCACAACACGCCCCGCACCCCCAACACAAGCCCAGATCCCCTCAGCACCACTATGACAAGTCCAGCACCCCCAACACAAGGCCCAGATCCCCTCTGCACCCCCAATGCAATGGCCAGATCCCCTCTGCAACCCCACCACAAGCGCAGCATCTCCAAAACAAGTACCTGATAAACCTCTGCACCACCAAAAAAAGGCCCAGCACCTTGAAAACAAGCCCCACATCCCTTCAGCACCTCCACTACAAGCCCAGCACGCCCAACACAATGCCCAGACCCCCTCAGCACCCCGACCACAAGCCCAGCACCCCTAAAACAAGCCCCAGATCCCCTCAGCACCACTATGACAAGCCCAGCACCCCCAACACAAGCCCCAGATCCCCTCTGCACCCCCACAACAAAGCCCAGCACCTTGAAAACAAAGCCCAGACCCCCTAAGCACAGCCACAACAAGCCCAGCACCCCCAACACTACGCCGAGATCCCCTTCAGTACCCTCATGATAAGACCAGCACCCCCAACACAACACTCATCTCCAGTGAGCAGCCTGAAAACAAGCCTAGCACCCCCAACACAACACCCAGATCCCCCCAATACAAGGCCCAGCACCTCCAACACAACACCCCGCTCCCCTCTGCACCCCCAAAACAAGGCCAGCACCCGCAACACAAGCCCAGCACCTCGAAAACAAGCCCAGATCCCCTCAGCACCCCCACCACAAGGCCCAGCACCCCCAACACAACGGCCCAGATTCCCTCAGCACCCCCAACACAAGACCCAGCACTCCCAACACAAGGCCCAGCAACCCCAACACAAAGCTCAGACCCCTCAGCACCCCCACCAGAAGCCCAGCATCTCCAATACAAGCTCGAGATGCCCTCAGCACTCCCACAAGCCCAACACAACAAACACACCGCCCAGATCTACTCAGCACCCCCAAAACAGGGCCCTGATCCCCTCTGCACTCCCAAAACAAGGCCCAGCACCCCGAAAACAAGACCTAGCTTTCCTCAGCACCCCCACAACAAGCCTTGCTCTCCCCAACACAAGGCCCTGATCCCCTCAGCACCCTGCATGACAAGCCCAGCAGTCCCAACACAATGTCCAGATCCCCTCAGCAGACCCACAAGCCCAGCACCCCCAACACAAGGCCCAGATCCCCCAAAACAAGCCCAGCAGCCCCATAAGAAAGGTCCAGATCCCCTCTGCACCCCCGCGACAAGCCTAGCACTCGCAACAAAAGGCTCAGCACCTCCTGCACAACGCCCAGATCCCCTAAGCACCACCATGACAACCCCAGCACCCGCAACACAAGGCTCCGCTCCACTGAGCAGCCCGAAAACAAACCTAGCACCCCCAACACAACAAGCAGATCCCCTCAGCACCACTATGACAAGTCCAGCCCCCACAACACAAGGCCCACATCCCCTCAGCACCCCTAAAACAAAGCCCAGCAACTCCAACACAACGCCCAGCTCCCCTCTGCACTTCCACAAAAAGCCCAGCAGCCTGCATGACAAGCCCAGCACCTCAAAACAAGCCCCATATTCCCTCAGCACCCCCACAAGAAGGTCCAGATCCCCTCAGCACCCCCATGACAAGCCCAGATCCCCTCTGCACTCCCACAAGCCCAACACAACAAACACACAGCCCAGATCCCCTCTGCACCCCCATAACAGGCCCAACACCTCCAATACAAGCCCCAGATCCCCTCCGCACTCGCACAACACGCCCAGCACCCCTAACACAAGCCCAGATCCCCTCAGCACCACTATGACAAGTCCAGCACCTCAAAAACAATGCCCAGATCCCCTCGGCACCCCCACAACAAAGCCCAGCACCCCCAACACAACTCCCAGATCCCCTCAGCACCCCCACCACAAGGCCCTGATCCCCTCTGCACTCCCAAAACACATCCAGCACCTCGAAAACAAGCCCCTGATCCCCTCAGTACCCCCAATACAAGCCCCTGATCCCCTCAGCAGCCCCATAACAAACCCAACACCTCCAATACAAGCCCCAGATCCCCTCCGCACTCGCACAACACGCCCCGCACCCCCAACACAAGCCCAGATCCCCTCAGCACCACTATGACAAGTCCAGCACCCCCAACACAAGGCCCAGATCCCCTCTGCACCCCCAATGCAATGGCCAGATCCCCTCTGCAACCCCACCACAAGCGCAGCATCTCCAAAACAAGTACCTGATAAACCTCTGCACCACCAAAAAAAGGCCCAGCACCTTGAAAACAAGCCCCACATCCCTTCAGCACCTCCACTACAAGCCCAGCACGCCCAACACAATGCCCAGACCCCCTCAGCACCCCGACCACAAGCCCAGCACCCCTAAAACAAGCCCCAGATCCCCTCAGCACCACTATGACAAGCCCAGCACCCCCAACACAAGCCCCAGATCCCCTCTGCACCCCCACAACAAAGCCCAGCACCTCGAAAACAAAGCCCAGACCCCCTAAGCACAGCCACAACAAGCCCAGCACCCCCAACACTACGCCGAGATCCCCTTCAGTACCCTCATGATAAGACCAGCACCCCCAACACAACACTCATCTCCAGTGAGCAGCCTGAAAACAAGCCTAGCACCCCCAACACAACACCCAGATCCCCCCAATACAAGGCCCAGCACCTCCAACACAACACCCCGCTCCCCTCTGCACCCCCAAAACAAGGCCAGCACCCGCAACACAAGCCCAGCACCTCGAAAACAAGCCCAGATCCCCTCAGCACCCCCACCACAAGGCCCAGCACCCCCAACGCAACGGCCCAGATTCCCTCAGCACCCCCAACACAAGACCCAGCACTCCCAACACAAGGCCCAGCAACCCCAACACAAAGCTCAGACCCCTCAGCACCCCCACCAGAAGCCCAGCATCTCCAATACAAGCTCGAGATGCCCTCAGCACTCCCACAAGCCCAACACAACAAACACACCGCCCAGATCTACTCAGCACCCCCAAAACAGGGCCCTGATCCCCTCTGCACTCCCAAAACAAGGCCCAGCACCCCGAAAACAAGACCTAGCTTTCCTCAGCACCCCCACAACAAGCCTTGCTCTCCCCAACACAAGGCCCTGATCCCCTCAGCACCCTGCATGACAAGCCCAGCAGTCCCAACACAATGTCCAGATCCCCTCAGCAGACCCACAAGCCCAGCACCCCCAACACAAGGCCCAGATCCCCCAAAACAAGCCCAGCAGCCCCATAAGAAAGGTCCAGATCCCCTCTGCACCCCCGCGACAAGCCTAGCACTCGCAACAAAAGGCTCAGCACCTCCTGCACAACGCCCAGATCCCCTAAGCACCACCATGACAACCCCAGCACCCGCAACACAAGGCTCCGCTCCACTGAGCAGCCCGAAAACAAACCTAGCACCCCCAACACAACAAGCAGATCCCCTCAGCACCACTATGACAAGTCCAGCCCCCACAACACAAGGCCCACATCCCCTCAGCACCCCTAAAACAAAGCCCAGCAACTCCAACACAACGCCCAGCTCCCCTCTGCACTTCCACAAAAAGCCCAGCAGCCTGCATGACAAGCCCAGCACCTCAAAACAAGCCCCATATTCCCTCAGCACCCCCACAAGAAGGTCCAGATCCCCTCAGCACCCCCATGACAAGCCCAGATCCCCTCTGCACTCCCACAAGCCCAACACAACAAACACACAGCCCAGATCCCCTCTGCACCCCCATAACAGGCCCAACACCTCCAATACAAGCCCCAGATCCCCTCCGCACTCGCACAACACGCCCAGCACCCCTAACACAAGCCCAGATCCCCTCAGCACCACTATGACAAGTCCAGCACCTCAAAAACAATGCCCAGATCCCCTCGGCACCCCCACAACAAAGCCCAGCACCCCCAACACAACTCCCAGATCCCCTCAGCACCCCCACCACAAGGCCCTGATCCCCTCTGCACTCCCAAAACACATCCAGCACCTCGAAAACAAGCCCCTGATCCCCTCAGTACCCCCAATACAAGCCCCTGATCCCCTCAGCAGCCCCATAACAAACCCAACACCTCCAATACAAGCCCCAGATCCCCTCCGCACTCGCACAACACGCCCCGCACCCCCAACACAAGCCCAGATCCCCTCAGCACCACTATGACAAGTCCAGCACCCCCAACACAAGGCCCAGATCCCCTCTGCACCCCCAATGCAATGGCCAGATCCCCTCTGCAACCCCACCACAAGCGCAGCATCTCCAAAACAAGTACCTGATAAACCTCTGCACCACCAAAAAAAGGCCCAGCACCTTGAAAACAAGCCCCACATCCCTTCAGCACCTCCACTACAAGCCCAGCACGCCCAACACAATGCCCAGACCCCCTCAGCACCCCGACCACAAGCCCAGCACCCCTAAAACAAGCCCCAGATCCCCTCAGCACCACTATGACAAGCCCAGCACCCCCAACACAAGCCCCAGATCCCCTCTGCACCCCCACAACAAAGCCCAGCACCTCGAAAACAAAGCCCAGACCCCCTAAGCACAGCCACAACAAGCCCAGCACCCCCAACACTACGCCGAGATCCCCTTCAGTACCCTCATGATAAGACCAGCACCCCCAACACAACACTCATCTCCAGTGAGCAGCCTGAAAACAAGCCTAGCACCCCCAACACAACACCCAGATCCCCCCAATACAAGGCCCAGCACCTCCAACACAACACCCCGCTCCCCTCTGCACCCCCAAAACAAGGCCAGCACCCGCAACACAAGCCCAGCACCTCGAAAACAAGCCCAGATCCCCTCAGCACCCCCACCACAAGGCCCAGCACCCCCAACGCAACGGCCCAGATTCCCTCAGCACCCCCAACACAAGACCCAGCACTCCCAACACAAGGCCCAGCAACCCCAACACAAAGCTCAGACCCCTCAGCACCCCCACCAGAAGCCCAGCATCTCCAATACAAGCTCGAGATGCCCTCAGCACTCCCACAAGCCCAACACAACAAACACACCGCCCAGATCTACTCAGCACCCCCAAAACAGGGCCCTGATCCCCTCTGCACTCCCAAAACAAGGCCCAGCACCCCGAAAACAAGACCTAGCTTTCCTCAGCACCCCCACAACAAGCCTTGCTCTCCCCAACACAAGGCCCTGATCCCCTCAGCACCCTGCATGACAAGCCCAGCAGTCCCAACACAATGTCCAGATCCCCTCAGCAGACCCACAAGCCCAGCACCCCCAACACAAGGCCCAGATCCCCCAAAACAAGCCCAGCAGCCCCATAAGAAAGGTCCAGATCCCCTCTGCACCCCCGCGACAAGCCTAGCACTCGCAACAAAAGGCTCAGCACCTCCTGCACAACGCCCAGATCCCCTAAGCACCACCATGACAACCCCAGCACCCGCAACACAAGGCTCCGCTCCACTGAGCAGCCCGAAAACAAACCTAGCACCCCCAACACAACAAGCAGATCCCCTCAGCACCACTATGACAAGTCCAGCCCCCACAACACAAGGCCCACATCCCCTCAGCACCCCTAAAACAAAGCCCAGCAACTCCAACACAACGCCCAGCTCCCCTCTGCACTTCCACAAAAAGCCCAGCAGCCTGCATGACAAGCCCAGCACCTCAAAACAAGCCCCATATTCCCTCAGCACCCCCACAAGAAGGTCCAGATCCCCTCGGCACCCCCACAACAAAGCCCAGCACCCCCAACACAACTCCCAGATCCCCTCAGCACCCCCACCACAAGGCCCTGATCCCCTCTGCACTCCCAAAACACATCCAGCACCTCGAAAACAAGCCCCTGATCCCCTCAGTACCCCCAATACAAGCCCCTGATCCCCTCAGCAGCCCCATAACAAACCCAACACCTCCAATACAAGCCCCAGATCCCCTCCGCACTCCCACAACAAGCCCAGCACCCCCAGTGCAAGACCTAGCTCTCCTCAGCACTCCCACAACAAGCCCAGCACCCCCAGTGCAAGACCTAGCTCTCCTCAGCACCCCCACCACAAGCCCAGCACCCCCAACACAACGCCCAGATCCCCTCAGCACCCCCACCACAAGGCCCTGATCCCCTCTGCACTCCCAAAACACATCCAGCACCTCGAAAACAAGCCCCTGATCCCCTCACTACCCCCAATACAAGGCCCCGATCCCCTCAGCACCCCCACCACAAGCCCCAGATCCCCTCTGCACCCCCAAAACAAAGCCCAGCACCTCGAAAACAAAGCCCAGACCCCCTAAGCACAGCCACAACAAGCCCAGCACCCCCAACACTACGCCGAGATCCCCTTCAGTACCCTCATGATAAGACCAGCACCCCCAACACAACACTCATCTCCAGTGAGCAGCCTGAAAACAAGCCTAGCACCCCCAACACAACACCCAGATCCCCCCAATACAAGGCCCAGCACCTCCAACACAACACCCCGCTCCCCTCTGCACCCCCAAAACAAGGCCAGCACCCGCAACACAAGCCCAGCACCTCGAAAACAAGCCCAGATCCCCTCAGCACCCCCACCACAAGGCCCAGCACCCCCAACGCAACGGCCCAGATTCCCTCAGCACCCCCAACACAAGACCCAGCACTCCCAACACAAGGCCCAGCAACCCCAACACAAAGCTCAGACCCCTCAGCACCCCCACCAGAAGCCCAGCATCTCCAATACAAGCTCGAGATGCCCTCAGCACTCCCACAAGCCCAACACAACAAACACACCGCCCAGATCTACTCAGCACCCCCAAAACAGGGCCCTGATCCCCTCTGCACTCCCAAAACAAGGCCCAGCACCCCGAAAACAAGACCTAGCTTTCCTCAGCACCCCCACAACAAGCCTTGCTCTCCCCAACACAAGGCCCTGATCCCCTCAGCACCCTGCATGACAAGCCCAGCAGTCCCAACACAATGTCCAGATCCCCTCAGCAGACCCACAAGCCCAGCACCCCCAACACAAGGCCCAGATCCCCCAAAACAAGCCCAGCAGCCCCATAAGAAAGGTCCAGATCCCCTCTGCACCCCCGCGACAAGCCTAGCACTCGCAACAAAAGGCTCAGCACCTCCTGCACAACGCCCAGATCCCCTAAGCACCACCATGACAACCCCAGCACCCGCAACACAAGGCTCCGCTCCACTGAGCAGCCCGAAAACAAACCTAGCACCCCCAACACAACAAGCAGATCCCCTCAGCACCACTATGACAAGTCCAGCCCCCACAACACAAGGCCCACATCCCCTCAGCACCCCTAAAACAAAGCCCAGCAACTCCAACACAACGCCCAGCTCCCCTCTGCACTTCCACAAAAAGCCCAGCAGCCTGCATGACAAGCCCAGCACCTCAAAACAAGCCCCATATTCCCTCAGCACCCCCACAAGAAGGTCCAGATCCCCTCGGCACCCCCACAACAAAGCCCAGCACCCCCAACACAACTCCCAGATCCCCTCAGCACCCCCACCACAAGGCCCTGATCCCCTCTGCACTCCCAAAACACATCCAGCACCTCGAAAACAAGCCCCTGATCCCCTCAGTACCCCCAATACAAGCCCCTGATCCCCTCAGCAGCCCCATAACAAACCCAACACCTCCAATACAAGCCCCAGATCCCCTCCGCACTCGCACAACACGCCCCGCACCCCCAACACAAGCCCAGATCCCCTCAGCACCACTATGACAAGTCCAGCACCCCCAACACAAGGCCCAGATCCCCTCTGCACCCCCAGTGCAATGGCCAGATCCCCTCTGCAACCCCACCACAAGCGCAGCATCTCCAAAACAAGTACCTGATAAACCTCTGCACCACCAAAAAAAGGCCCAGCACCTTGAAAACAAGCCCCACATCCCTTCAGCACCTCCACTACAAGCCCAGCACGCCCAACACAATGCCCAGACCCCCTCAGCACCCCGACCACAAGCCCAGCACCCCTAAAACAAGCCCCAGATCCCCTCAGCACCACTATGACAAGCCCAGCACCCCCAACACAAGCCCCAGATCCCCTCTGCACCCCCACAACAAAGCCCAGCACCTCGAAAACAAAGCCCAGACCCCCTAAGCACAGCCACAACAAGCCCAGCACCCCCAACACTACGCCGAGATCCCCTTCAGTACCCTCATGATAAGACCAGCACCCCCAACACAACACTCATCTCCAGTGAGCAGCCTGAAAACAAGCCTAGCACCCCCAACACAACACCCAGATCCCCCCAATACAAGGCCCAGCACCTCCAACACAACACCCCGCTCCCCTCTGCACCCCCAAAACAAGGCCAGCACCCGCAACACAAGCCCAGCACCTCGAAAACAAGCCCAGATCCCCTCAGCACCCCCACCACAAGGCCCAGCACCCCCAACGCAACGGCCCAGATTCCCTCAGCACCCCCAACACAAGACCCAGCACTCCCAACACAAAGCTCAGACCCCTCAGCACCCCCACCAGAAGCCCAGCATCTCCAATACAAGCTCGAGATGCCCTCAGCACTCCCACAAGCCCAACACAACAAACACACCGCCCAGATCTACTCAGCACCCCCAAAACAGGGCCCTGATCCCCTCTGCACTCCCAAAACAAGGCCCAGCACCCCGAAAACAAGACCTAGCTTTCCTCAGCACCCCCACAACAAGCCTTGCTCTCCCCAACACAAGGCCCTGATCCCCTCAGCACCCTGCATGACAAGCCCAGCAGTCCCAACACAATGTCCAGATCCCCTCAGCAGACCCACAAGCCCAGCACCCCCAACACAAGGCCCAGATCCCCCAAAACAAGCCCAGCAGCCCCATAAGAAAGGTCCAGATCCCCTCTGCACCCCCGCGACAAGCCTAGCACTCGCAACAAAAGGCTCAGCACCTCCTGCACAACGCCCAGATCCCCTAAGCACCACCATGACAACCCCAGCACCCGCAACACAAGGCTCCGCTCCACTGAGCAGCCCGAAAACAAACCTAGCACCCCCAACACAACAAGCAGATCCCCTCAGCACCACTATGACGAGTCCAGCCCCCACAACACAAGGCCCACATCCCCTCAGCACCCCTAAAACAAAGCCCAGCAACTCCAACACAACGCCCAGCTCCCCTCTGCACTTCCACAAAAAGCCCAGCAGCCTGCATGACAAGCCCAGCACCTCAAAACAAGCCCCATATTCCCTCAGCACCCCCACAAGAAGGTCCAGATCCCCTCAGCACCCCCATGACAAGCCCAGATCCCCTCTGCACTCCCACAAGCCCAACACAACAAACACACAGCCCAGATCCCCTCTGCACCCCCATAACAGGCCCAACACCTCCAATACAAGCCCCAGATCCCCTCCGCACTCGCACAACACGCCCAGCACCCTAACACAAGCCCAGATCCCCTCAGCACCACTATGACAAGTCCAGCACCTCAAAAACAATGCCCAGATCCCCTCGGCACCCCCACAACAAAGCCCAGCACTTCAAAAACAATGCCCAGATCCCCTCAGCACCCCCACCACAAGGCCCTGATCCCCTCTGCACTCCCAAAACACATCCAGCACCTCGAAAACAAGCCCCTGATCCCCTCAGTACCCCCAATACAAGCCCCTGATCCCCTCAGCAGCCCCATAACAAACCCAACACCTCCAATACAAGCCCCAGATCCCCTCCGCACTCGCACAACACGCCCCGCACCCCCAACACAAGCCCAGATCCCCTCAGCACCACTATGACAAGTCCAGCACCCCCAACACAAGGCCCAGATCCCCTCTGCACCCCCAGTGCAATGGCCAGATCCCCTCTGCAACCCCACCACAAGCGCAGCATCTCCAAAACAAGTACCTGATAAACCTCTGCACCACCAAAAAAAGGCCCAGCACCTTGAAAACAAGCCCCACATCCCTTCAGCACCTCCACTACAAGCCCAGCACCCCCAACACAAGCCCCAGATCCCCTCTGCACCCCCAAAACAAAGCCCAGCACCTCGAAAACAAAGCCCAGACCCCCTAAGCACAGCCACAACAAGCCCAGCACCCCCAACACTACGCCGAGATCCCCTTCAGTACCCTCATGATAAGACCAGCACCCCCAACACAACACTCATCTCCAGTGAGCAGCCTGAAAACAAGCCTAGCACCCCCAACACAACACCCAGATCCCCCCAATACAAGGCCCAGCACCTCCAACACAACACCCCGCTCCCCTCTGCACCCCCAAAACAAGGCCAGCACCCGCAACACAAGCCCAGCACCTCGAAAACAAGCCCAGATCCCCTCAGCACCCCCACCACAAGGCCCAGCACCCCCAACGCAACGGCCCAGATTCCCTCAGCACCCCCAACACAAGACCCAGCACTCCCAACACAAGGCCCAGCAACCCCAACACAAAGCTCAGACCCCTCAGCACCCCCACCAGAAGCCCAGCATCTCCAATACAAGCTCGAGATGCCCTCAGCACTCCCACAAGCCCAACACAACAAACACACCGCCCAGATCTACTCAGCACCCCCAAAACAGGGCCCTGATCCCCTCTGCACTCCCAAAACAAGGCCCAGCACCCCGAAAACAAGACCTAGCTTTCCTCAGCACCCCCACAACAAGCCTTGCTCTCCCCAACACAAGGCCCTGATCCCCTCAGCACCCTGCATGACAAGCCCAGCAGTCCCAACACAATGTCCAGATCCCCTCAGCAGACCCACAAGCCCAGCACCCCCAACACAAGGCCCAGATCCCCCAAAACAAGCCCAGCAGCCCCATAAGAAAGGTCCAGATCCCCTCTGCACCCCCGCGACAAGCCTAGCACTCGCAACAAAAGGCTCAGCACCTCCTGCACAACGCCCAGATCCCCTAAGCACCACCATGACAACCCCAGCACCCGCAACACAAGGCTCCGCTCCACTGAGCAGCCCGAAAACAAACCTAGCACCCCCAACACAACAAGCAGATCCCCTCAGCACCACTATGACAAGTCCAGCCCCCACAACACAAGGCCCACATCCCCTCAGCACCCCTAAAACAAAGCCCAGCAACTCCAACACAACGCCCAGCTCCCCTCTGCACTTCCACAAAAAGCCCAGCAGCCTGCATGACAAGCCCAGCACCTCAAAACAAGCCCCATATTCCCTCAGCACCCCCACAAGAAGGTCCAGATCCCCTCAGCACCCCCATGACAAGCCCAGATCCCCTCTGCACTCCCACAAGCCCAACACAACAAACACACAGCCCAGATCCCCTCTGCACCCCCATAACAGGCCCAACACCTCCAATACAAGCCCCAGATCCCCTCCGCACTCGCACAACACGCCCAGCACCCCTAACACAAGCCCAGATCCCCTCAGCACCACTATGACAAGTCCAGCACCTCAAAAACAATGCCCAGATCCCCTCGGCACCCCCACAACAAAGCCCAGCACTTCAAAAACAATGCCCAGATCCCCTCAGCACCCCCACAACAAAGCCCAGCACCCCCAACACAACTCCCAGATCCCCTCAGCACCCCCACCACAAGGCCCTGATCCCCTCTGCACTCCCAAAACACATCCAGCACCTCGAAAACAAGCCCCTGATCCCCTCAGTACCCCCAATACAAGCCCCTGATCCCCTCAGCAGCCCCATAACAAACCCAACACCTCCAATACAAGCCCCAGATCCCCTCCGCACTCGCACAACACGCCCCGCACCCCCAACACAAGCCCAGATCCCCTCAGCACCACTATGACAAGTCCAGCACCCCCAACACAAGGCCCAGATCCCCTCTGCACCCCCAATGCAATGGCCAGATCCCCTCTGCAACCCCACCACAAGCGCAGCATCTCCAAAACAAGTACCTGATAAACCTCTGCACCACCAAAAAAAGGCCCAGCACCTTGAAAACAAGCCCCACATCCCTTCAGCACCTCCACTACAAGCCCAGCACGCCCAACACAATGCCCAGACCCCCTCAGCACCCCGACCACAAGCCCAGCACCCCTAAAACAAGCCCCAGATCCCCTCAGCACCACTATGACAAGCCCAGCACCCCCAACACAAGCCCCAGATCCCCTCTGCACCCCCAAAACAAAGCCCAGCACCTCGAAAACAAAGCCCAGACCCCCTAAGCACAGCCACAACAAGCCCAGCACCCCCAACACTACGCCGAGATCCCCTTCAGTACCCTCATGATAAGACCAGCACCCCCAACACAACACTCATCTCCAGTGAGCAGCCTGAAAACAAGCCTAGCACCCCCAACACAACACCCAGATCCCCCCAATACAAGGCCCAGCACCTCCAACACAACACCCCGCTCCCCTCTGCACCCCCAAAACAAGGCCAGCACCCGCAACACAAGCCCAGCACCTCGAAAACAAGCCCAGATCCCCTCAGCACCCCCACCACAAGGCCCAGCACCCCCAACGCAACGGCCCAGATTCCCTCAGCACCCCCAACACAAGACCCAGCACTCCCAACACAAGGCCCAGCAACCCCAACACAAAGCTCAGACCCCTCAGCACCCCCACCAGAAGCCCAGCATCTCCAATACAAGCTCGAGATGCCCTCAGCACTCCCACAAGCCCAACACAACAAACACACCGCCCAGATCTACTCAGCACCCCCAAAACAGGGCCCTGATCCCCTCTGCACTCCCAAAACAAGGCCCAGCACCCCGAAAACAAGACCTAGCTTTCCTCAGCACCCCCACAACAAGCCTTGCTCTCCCCAACACAAGGCCCTGATCCCCTCAGCACCCTGCATGACAAGCCCAGCAGTCCCAACACAATGTCCAGATCCCCTCAGCAGACCCACAAGCCCAGCACCCCCAACACAAGGCCCAGATCCCCCAAAACAAGCCCAGCAGCCCCATAAGAAAGGTCCAGATCCCCTCTGCACCCCCGCGACAAGCCTAGCACTCGCAACAAAAGGCTCAGCACCTCCTGCACAACGCCCAGATCCCCTAAGCACCACCATGACAACCCCAGCACCCGCAACACAAGGCTCCGCTCCACTGAGCAGCCCGAAAACAAACCTAGCACCCCCAACACAACAAGCAGATCCCCTCAGCACCACTATGACAAGTCCAGCCCCCACAACACAAGGCCCACATCCCCTCAGCACCCCTAAAACAAAGCCCAGCAACTCCAACACAACGCCCAGCTCCCCTCTGCACTTCCACAAAAAGCCCAGCAGCCTGCATGACAAGCCCAGCACCTCAAAACAAGCCCCATATTCCCTCAGCACCCCCACAAGAAGGTCCAGATCCCCTCAGCACCCCCATGACAAGCCCAGATCCCCTCTGCACTCCCACAAGCCCAACACAACAAACACACAGCCCAGATCCCCTCTGCACACCCATAACAGGCCCAACACCTCCAATACAAGCCCCAGATCCCCTCCGCACTCGCACAACACGCCCAGCACCCCTAACACAAGCCCAGATCCCCTCAGCACCACTATGACAAGTCCAGCACCTCAAAAACAATGCCCAGATCCCCTCGGCACCCCCACAACAAAGCCCAGCACTTCAAAAACAATGCCCAGATCCCCTCAGCACCCCCACAACAAAGCCCAGCACCCCCAACACAACTCCCAGATCCCCTCAGCACCCCCACCACAAGGCCCTGATCCCCTCTGCACTCCCAAAACACATCCAGCACCTCGAAAACAAGCCCCTGATCCCCTCAGTACCCCCAATACAAGCCCCTGATCCCCTCAGCAGCCCCATAACAAACCCAACACCTCCAATACAAGCCCCAGATCCCCTCCGCACTCGCACAACACGCCCCGCACCCCCAACACAAGCCCAGATCCCCTCAGCACCACTATGACAAGTCCAGCACCCCCAACACAAGGCCCAGATCCCCTCTGCACCCCCAATGCAATGGCCAGATCCCCTCTGCAACCCCACCACAAGCGCAGCATCTCCAAAACAAGTACCTGATAAACCTCTGCACCACCAAAAAAAGGCCCAGCACCTTGAAAACAAGCCCCACATCCCTTCAGCACCTCCACTACAAGCCCAGCACGCCCAACACAATGCCCAGACCCCCTCAGCACCCCGACCACAAGCCCAGCACCCCTAAAACAAGCCCCAGATCCCCTCAGCACCACTATGACAAGCCCAGCACCCCCAACACAAGCCCCAGATCCCCTCTGCACCCCCAAAACAAAGCCCAGCACCTCGAAAACAAAGCCCAGACCCCCTAAGCACAGCCACAACAAGCCCAGCACCCCCAACACTACGCCGAGATCCCCTTCAGTACCCTCATGATAAGACCAGCACCCCCAACACAACACTCATCTCCAGTGAGCAGCCTGAAAACAAGCCTAGCACCCCCAACACAACACCCAGATCCCCCCAATACAAGGCCCAGCACCTCCAACACAACACCCAGCTCCCCTCTGCACCCCCAAAACAAGGCCAGCACCCGCAACACAAGCCCAGCACCTCGAAAACAAGCCCAGATCCCCTCAGCACCCCCACCACAAGGCCCAGCACCCCCAACGCAACGGCCCAGATTCCCTCAGCACCCCCAACACAAGACCCAGCACTCCCAACACAAGGCCCAGCAACCCCAACACAAAGCTCAGACCCCTCAGCACCCCCACCAGAAGCCCAGCATCTCCAATACAAGCTCGAGATGCCCTCAGCACTCCCACAAGCCCAACACAACAAACACACCGCCCAGATCTACTCAGCACCCCCAAAACAGGGCCCTGATCCCCTCTGCACTCCCAAAACAAGGCCCAGCACCCCGAAAACAAGACCTAGCTTTCCTCAGCACCCCCACAACAAGCCTTGCTCTCCCCAACACAAGGCCCTGATCCCCTCAGCACCCTGCATGACAAGCCCAGCAGTCCCAACACAATGTCCAGATCCCCTCAGCAGACCCACAAGCCCAGCACCCCCAACACAAGGCCCAGATCCCCCAAAACAAGCCCAGCAGCCCCATAAGAAAGGTCCAGATCCCCTCTGCACCCCCGCGACAAGCCTAGCACTCGCAACAAAAGGCTCAGCACCTCCTGCACAACGCCCAGATCCCCTAAGCACCACCATGACAACCCCAGCACCCGCAACACAAGGCTCCGCTCCACTGAGCAGCCCGAAAACAAACCTAGCACCCCCAACACAACAAGCAGATCCCCTCAGCACCACTATGACAAGTCCAGCCCCCACAACACAAGGCCCACATCCCCTCAGCACCCCTAAAACAAAGCCCAGCAACTCCAACACAACGCCCAGCTCCCCTCTGCACTTCCACAAAAAGCCCAGCAGCCTGCATGACAAGCCCAGCACCTCAAAACAAGCCCCATATTCCCTCAGCACCCCCACAAGAAGGTCCAGATCCCCTCAGCACCCCCATGACAAGCCCAGATCCCCTCTGCACTCCCACAAGCCCAACACAACAAACACACAGCCCAGATCCCCTCTGCACCCCCATAACAGGCCCAACACCTCCAATACAAGCCCCAGATCCCCTCCGCACTCGCACAACACGCCCAGCACCCTAACACAAGCCCAGATCCCCTCAGCACCACTATGACAAGTCCAGCACCTCAAAAACAATGCCCAGATCCCCTCGGCACCCCCACAACAAAGCCCAGCACCCCCAACACAACTCCCAGATCCCCTCAGCACCCCCACCACAAGGCCCTGATCCCCTCTGCACTCCCAAAACACATCCAGCACCTCGAAAACAAGCCCCTGATCCCCTCAGTACCCCCAATACAAGCCCCTGATCCCCTCAGCAGCCCCATAACAAACCCAACACCTCCAATACAAGCCCCAGATCCCCTCCGCACTCGCACAACACGCCCCGCACCCCCAACACAAGCCCAGATCCCCTCAGCACCACTATGACAAGTCCAGCACCCCCAACACAAGGCCCAGATCCCCTCTGCACCCCCAATGCAATGGCCAGATCCCCTCTGCAACCCCACCACAAGCGCAGCATCTCCAAAACAAGTACCTGATAAACCTCTGCACCACCAAAAAAAGGCCCAGCACCTTGAAAACAAGCCCCACATCCCTTCAGCACCTCCACTACAAGCCCAGCACGCCCAACACAATGCCCAGACCCCCTCAGCACCCCGACCACAAGCCCAGCACCCCTAAAACAAGCCCCAGATCCCCTCAGCACCACTATGACAAGCCCAGCACCCCCAACACAAGCCCCAGATCCCCTCTGCACCCCCAAAACAAAGCCCAGCACCTCGAAAACAAAGCCCAGACCCCCTAAGCACAGCCACAACAAGCCCAGCACCCCCAACACTACGCCGAGATCCCCTTCAGTACCCTCATGATAAGACCAGCACCCCCAACACAACACTCATCTCCAGTGAGCAGCCTGAAAACAAGCCTAGCACCCCCAACACAACACCCAGATCCCCCCAATACAAGGCCCAGCACCTCCAACACAACACCCAGCTCCCCTCTGCACCCCCAAAACAAGGCCAGCACCCGCAACACAAGCCCAGCACCTCGAAAACAAGCCCAGATCCCCTCAGCACCCCCACCACAAGGCCCAGCACCCCCAACGCAACGGCCCAGATTCCCTCAGCACCCCCAACACAAGACCCAGCACTCCCAACACAAAGCTCAGACCCCTCAGCACCCCCACCAGAAGCCCAGCATCTCCAATACAAGCTCGAGATGCCCTCAGCACTCCCACAAGCCCAACACAACAAACACACCGCCCAGATCTACTCAGCACCCCCAAAACAGGGCCCTGATCCCCTCTGCACTCCCAAAACAAGGCCCAGCACCCCGAAAACAAGACCTAGCTTTCCTCAGCACCCCCACAACAAGCCTTGCTCTCCCCAACACAAGGCCCTGATCCCCTCAGCACCCTGCATGACAAGCCCAGCAGTCCCAACACAATGTCCAGATCCCCTCAGCAGACCCACAAGCCCAGCACCCCCAACACAAGGCCCAGATCCCCCAAAACAAGCCCAGCAGCCCCATAAGAAAGGTCCAGATCCCCTCTGCACCCCCGCGACAAGCCTAGCACTCGCAACAAAAGGCTCAGCACCTCCTGCACAACGCCCAGATCCCCTAAGCACCACCATGACAACCCCAGCACCCGCAACACAAGGCTCCGCTCCACTGAGCAGCCCGAAAACAAACCTAGCACCCCCAACACAACAAGCAGATCCCCTCAGCACCACTATGACAAGTCCAGCCCCCACAACACAAGGCCCACATCCCCTCAGCACCCCTAAAACAAAGCCCAGCAACTCCAACACAACGCCCAGCTCCCCTCTGCACTTCCACAAAAAGCCCAGCAGCCTGCATGACAAGCCCAGCACCTCAAAACAAGCCCCATATTCCCTCAGCACCCCCACAAGAAGGTCCAGATCCCCTCAGCACCCCCATGACAAGCCCAGATCCCCTCTGCACTCCCACAAGCCCAACACAACAAACACACAGCCCAGATCCCCTCTGCACCCCCATAACAGGCCCAACACCTCCAATACAAGCCCCAGATCCCCTCCGCACTCGCACAACACGCCCAGCACCCTAACACAAGCCCAGATCCCCTCAGCACCACTATGACAAGTCCAGCACCTCAAAAACAATGCCCAGATCCCCTCGGCACCCCCACAACAAAGCCCAGCACCCCCAACACAACTCCCAGATCCCCTCAGCACCCCCACCACAAGGCCCTGATCCCCTCTGCACTCCCAAAACACATCCAGCACCTCGAAAACAAGCCCCTGATCCCCTCAGTACCCCCAATACAAGCCCCTGATCCCCTCAGCAGCCCCATAACAAACCCAACACCTCCAATACAAGCCCCAGATCCCCTCCGCACTCGCACAACACGCCCCGCACCCCCAACACAAGCCCAGATCCCCTCAGCACCACTATGACAAGTCCAGCACCCCCAACACAAGGCCCAGATCCCCTCTGCACCCCCAATGCAATGGCCAGATCCCCTCTGCAACCCCACCACAAGCGCAGCATCTCCAAAACAAGTACCTGATAAACCTCTGCACCACCAAAAAAAGGCCCAGCACCTTGAAAACAAGCCCCACATCCCTTCAGCACCTCCACTACAAGCCCAGCACGCCCAACACAATGCCCAGACCCCCTCAGCACCCCGACCACAAGCCCAGCACCCCTAAAACAAGCCCCAGATCCCCTCAGCACCACTATGACAAGCCCAGCACCCCCAACACAAGCCCCAGATCCCCTCTGCACCCCCAAAACAAAGCCCAGCACCTCGAAAACAAAGCCCAGACCCCCTAAGCACAGCCACAACAAGCCCAGCACCCCCAACACTACGCCGAGATCCCCTTCAGTACCCTCATGATAAGACCAGCACCCCCAACACAACACTCATCTCCAGTGAGCAGCCTGAAAACAAGCCTAGCACCCCCAACACAACACCCAGATCCCCCCAATACAAGGCCCAGCACCTCCAACACAACACCCCGCTCCCCTCTGCACCCCCAAAACAAGGCCAGCACCCGCAACACAAGCCCAGCACCTCGAAAACAAGCCCAGATCCCCTCAGCACCCCCACCACAAGGCCCAGCACCCCCAACGCAACGGCCCAGATTCCCTCAGCACCCCCAACACAAGACCCAGCACTCCCAACACAAGGCCCAGCAACCCCAACACAAAGCTCAGACCCCTCAGCACCCCCACCAGAAGCCCAGCATCTCCAATACAAGCTCGAGATGCCCTCAGCACTCCCACAAGCCCAACACAACAAACACACCGCCCAGATCTACTCAGCACCCCCAAAACAGGGCCCTGATCCCCTCTGCACTCCCAAAACAAGGCCCAGCACCCCGAAAACAAGACCTAGCTTTCCTCAGCACCCCCACAACAAGCCTTGCTCTCCCCAACACAAGGCCCTGATCCCCTCAGCACCCTGCATGACAAGCCCAGCAGTCCCAACACAATGTCCAGATCCCCTCAGCAGACCCACAAGCCCAGCACCCCCAACACAAGGCCCAGATCCCCCAAAACAAGCCCAGCAGCCCCATAAGAAAGGTCCAGATCCCCTCTGCACCCCCGCGACAAGCCTAGCACTCGCAACAAAAGGCTCAGCACCTCCTGCACAACGCCCAGATCCCCTAAGCACCACCATGACAACCCCAGCACCCGCAACACAAGGCTCCGCTCCACTGAGCAGCCCGAAAACAAACCTAGCACCCCCAACACAACAAGCAGATCCCCTCAGCACCACTATGACGAGTCCAGCCCCCACAACACAAGGCCCACATCCCCTCAGCACCCCTAAAACAAAGCCCAGCAACTCCAACACAACGCCCAGCTCCCCTCTGCACTTCCACAAAAAGCCCAGCAGCCTGCATGACAAGCCCAGCACCTCAAAACAAGCCCCATATTCCCTCAGCACCCCCACAAGAAGGTCCAGATCCCCTCAGCACCCCCATGACAAGCCCAGATCCCCTCTGCACTCCCACAAGCCCAACACAACAAACACACAGCCCAGATCCCCTCTGCACCCCCATAACAGGCCCAACACCTCCAATACAAGCCCCAGATCCCCTCCGCACTCGCACAACACGCCCAGCACCCTAACACAAGCCCAGATCCCCTCAGCACCACTATGACAAGTCCAGCACCTCAAAAACAATGCCCAGATCCCCTCGGCACCCCCACAACAAAGCCCAGCACTTCAAAAACAATGCCCAGATCCCCTCAGCACCCCCACCACAAGGCCCTGATCCCCTCTGCACTCCCAAAACACATCCAGCACCTCGAAAACAAGCCCCTGATCCCCTCAGTACCCCCAATACAAGCCCCTGATCCCCTCAGCAGCCCCATAACAAACCCAACACCTCCAATACAAGCCCCAGATCCCCTCCGCACTCGCACAACACGCCCCGCACCCCCAACACAAGCCCAGATCCCCTCAGCACCACTATGACAAGTCCAGCACCCCCAACACAAGGCCCAGATCCCCTCTGCACCCCCAATGCAATGGCCAGATCCCCTCTGCAACCCCACCACAAGCGCAGCATCTCCAAAACAAGTACCTGATAAACCTCTGCACCACCAAAAAAAGGCCCAGCACCTTGAAAACAAGCCCCACATCCCTTCAGCACCTCCACTACAAGCCCAGCACGCCCAACACAATGCCCAGACCCCCTCAGCACCCCGACCACAAGCCCAGCACCCCTAAAACAAGCCCCAGATCCCCTCAGCACCACTATGACAAGCCCAGCACCCCCAACACAAGCCCCAGATCCCCTCTGCACCCCCAAAACAAAGCCCAGCACCTCGAAAACAAAGCCCAGACCCCCTAAGCACAGCCACAACAAGCCCAGCACCCCCAACACTACGCCGAGATCCCCTTCAGTACCCTCATGATAAGACCAGCACCCCCAACACAACACTCATCTCCAGTGAGCAGCCTGAAAACAAGCCTAGCACCCCCAACACAACACCCAGATCCCCCCAATACAAGGCCCAGCACCTCCAACACAACACCCAGCTCCCCTCTGCACCCCCAAAACAAGGCCAGCACCCGCAACACAAGCCCAGCACCTCGAAAACAAGCCCAGATCCCCTCAGCACCCCCACCACAAGGCCCAGCACCCCCAACGCAACGGCCCAGATTCCCTCAGCACCCCCAACACAAGACCCAGCACTCCCAACACAAGGCCCAGCAACCCCAACACAAAGCTCAGACCCCTCAGCACCCCCACCAGAAGCCCAGCATCTCCAATACAAGCTCGAGATG
Source organism: Struthio camelus (assembly GCF_040807025.1). Taxonomy (NCBI): domain Eukaryota; kingdom Metazoa; phylum Chordata; class Aves; order Struthioniformes; family Struthionidae; genus Struthio; species Struthio camelus. The sequence continues at coordinate 4,814,443 of NC_090944.1, forward strand.
CCCTCAGCACTCCCACAAGCCCAACACAACAAACACACCGCCCAGATCTACTCAGCACCCCCAAAACAGGGCCCTGATCCCCTCTGCACTCCCAAAACAAGGCCCAGCACCCCGAAAACAAGACCTAGCTTTCCTCAGCACCCCCACAACAAGCCTTGCTCTCCCCAACACAAGGCCCTGATCCCCTCAGCACCCTGCATGACAAGCCCAGCAGTCCCAACACAATGTCCAGATCCCCTCAGCAGACCCACAAGCCCAGCACCCCCAACACAAGGCCCAGATCCCCCAAAACAAGCCCAGCAGCCCCATAAGAAAGGTCCAGATCCCCTCTGCACCCCCGCGACAAGCCTAGCACTCGCAACAAAAGGCTCAGCACCTCCTGCACAACGCCCAGATCCCCTAAGCACCACCATGACAACCCCAGCACCCGCAACACAAGGCTCCGCTCCACTGAGCAGCCCGAAAACAAACCTAGCACCCCCAACACAACAAGCAGATCCCCTCAGCACCACTATGACAAGTCCAGCCCCCACAACACAAGGCCCACATCCCCTCAGCACCCCTAAAACAAAGCCCAGCAACTCCAACACAACGCCCAGCTCCCCTCTGCACTTCCACAAAAAGCCCAGCAGCCTGCATGACAAGCCCAGCACCTCAAAACAAGCCCCATATTCCCTCAGCACCCCCACAAGAAGGTCCAGATCCCCTCGGCACCCCCACAACAAAGCCCAGCACCCCCAACACAACTCCCAGATCCCCTCAGCACCCCCACCACAAGGCCCTGATCCCCTCTGCACTCCCAAAACACATCCAGCACCTCGAAAACAAGCCCCTGATCCCCTCAGTACCCCCAATACAAGCCCCTGATCCCCTCAGCAGCCCCATAACAAACCCAACACCTCCAATACAAGCCCCAGATCCCCTCCGCACTCGCACAACACGCCCCGCACCCCCAACACAAGCCCAGATCCCCTCAGCACCACTATGACAAGTCCAGCACCCCCAACACAAGGCCCAGATCCCCTCTGCACCCCCAGTGCAATGGCCAGATCCCCTCTGCAACCCCACCACAAGCGCAGCATCTCCAAAACAAGTACCTGATAAACCTCTGCACCACCAAAAAAAGGCCCAGCACCTTGAAAACAAGCCCCACATCCCTTCAGCACCTCCACTACAAGCCCAGCACGCCCAACACAATGCCCAGACCCCCTCAGCACCCCGACCACAAGCCCAGCACCCCTAAAACAAGCCCCAGATCCCCTCAGCACCACTATGACAAGCCCAGCACCCCCAACACAAGCCCCAGATCCCCTCTGCACCCCCACAACAAAGCCCAGCACCTCGAAAACAAAGCCCAGACCCCCTAAGCACAGCCACAACAAGCCCAGCACCCCCAACACTACGCCGAGATCCCCTTCAGTACCCTCATGATAAGACCAGCACCCCCAACACAACACTCATCTCCAGTGAGCAGCCTGAAAACAAGCCTAGCACCCCCAACACAACACCCAGATCCCCCCAATACAAGGCCCAGCACCTCCAACACAACACCCCGCTCCCCTCTGCACCCCCAAAACAAGGCCAGCACCCGCAACACAAGCCCAGCACCTCGAAAACAAGCCCAGATCCCCTCAGCACCCCCACCACAAGGCCCAGCACCCCCAACGCAACGGCCCAGATTCCCTCAGCACCCCCAACACAAGACCCAGCACTCCCAACACAAAGCTCAGACCCCTCAGCACCCCCACCAGAAGCCCAGCATCTCCAATACAAGCTCGAGATGCCCTCAGCACTCCCACAAGCCCAACACAACAAACACACCGCCCAGATCTACTCAGCACCCCCAAAACAGGGCCCTGATCCCCTCTGCACTCCCAAAACAAGGCCCAGCACCCCGAAAACAAGACCTAGCTTTCCTCAGCACCCCCACAACAAGCCTTGCTCTCCCCAACACAAGGCCCTGATCCCCTCAGCACCCTGCATGACAAGCCCAGCAGTCCCAACACAATGTCCAGATCCCCTCAGCAGACCCACAAGCCCAGCACCCCCAACACAAGGCCCAGATCCCCCAAAACAAGCCCAGCAGCCCCATAAGAAAGGTCCAGATCCCCTCTGCACCCCCGCGACAAGCCTAGCACTCGCAACAAAAGGCTCAGCACCTCCTGCACAACGCCCAGATCCCCTAAGCACCACCATGACAACCCCAGCACCCGCAACACAAGGCTCCGCTCCACTGAGCAGCCCGAAAACAAACCTAGCACCCCCAACACAACAAGCAGATCCCCTCAGCACCACTATGACGAGTCCAGCCCCCACAACACAAGGCCCACATCCCCTCAGCACCCCTAAAACAAAGCCCAGCAACTCCAACACAACGCCCAGCTCCCCTCTGCACTTCCACAAAAAGCCCAGCAGCCTGCATGACAAGCCCAGCACCTCAAAACAAGCCCCATATTCCCTCAGCACCCCCACAAGAAGGTCCAGATCCCCTCAGCACCCCCATGACAAGCCCAGATCCCCTCTGCACTCCCACAAGCCCAACACAACAAACACACAGCCCAGATCCCCTCTGCACCCCCATAACAGGCCCAACACCTCCAATACAAGCCCCAGATCCCCTCCGCACTCGCACAACACGCCCAGCACCCTAACACAAGCCCAGATCCCCTCAGCACCACTATGACAAGTCCAGCACCTCAAAAACAATGCCCAGATCCCCTCGGCACCCCCACAACAAAGCCCAGCACTTCAAAAACAATGCCCAGATCCCCTCAGCACCCCCACCACAAGGCCCTGATCCCCTCTGCACTCCCAAAACACATCCAGCACCTCGAAAACAAGCCCCTGATCCCCTCAGTACCCCCAATACAAGCCCCTGATCCCCTCAGCAGCCCCATAACAAACCCAACACCTCCAATACAAGCCCCAGATCCCCTCCGCACTCGCACAACACGCCCCGCACCCCCAACACAAGCCCAGATCCCCTCAGCACCACTATGACAAGTCCAGCACCCCCAACACAAGGCCCAGATCCCCTCTGCACCCCCAGTGCAATGGCCAGATCCCCTCTGCAACCCCACCACAAGCGCAGCATCTCCAAAACAAGTACCTGATAAACCTCTGCACCACCAAAAAAAGGCCCAGCACCTTGAAAACAAGCCCCACATCCCTTCAGCACCTCCACTACAAGCCCAGCACCCCCAACACAAGCCCCAGATCCCCTCTGCACCCCCAAAACAAAGCCCAGCACCTCGAAAACAAAGCCCAGACCCCCTAAGCACAGCCACAACAAGCCCAGCACCCCCAACACTACGCCGAGATCCCCTTCAGTACCCTCATGATAAGACCAGCACCCCCAACACAACACTCATCTCCAGTGAGCAGCCTGAAAACAAGCCTAGCACCCCCAACACAACACCCAGATCCCCCCAATACAAGGCCCAGCACCTCCAACACAACACCCCGCTCCCCTCTGCACCCCCAAAACAAGGCCAGCACCCGCAACACAAGCCCAGCACCTCGAAAACAAGCCCAGATCCCCTCAGCACCCCCACCACAAGGCCCAGCACCCCCAACGCAACGGCCCAGATTCCCTCAGCACCCCCAACACAAGACCCAGCACTCCCAACACAAGGCCCAGCAACCCCAACACAAAGCTCAGACCCCTCAGCACCCCCACCAGAAGCCCAGCATCTCCAATACAAGCTCGAGATGCCCTCAGCACTCCCACAAGCCCAACACAACAAACACACCGCCCAGATCTACTCAGCACCCCCAAAACAGGGCCCTGATCCCCTCTGCACTCCCAAAACAAGGCCCAGCACCCCGAAAACAAGACCTAGCTTTCCTCAGCACCCCCACAACAAGCCTTGCTCTCCCCAACACAAGGCCCTGATCCCCTCAGCACCCTGCATGACAAGCCCAGCAGTCCCAACACAATGTCCAGATCCCCTCAGCAGACCCACAAGCCCAGCACCCCCAACACAAGGCCCAGATCCCCCAAAACAAGCCCAGCAGCCCCATAAGAAAGGTCCAGATCCCCTCTGCACCCCCGCGACAAGCCTAGCACTCGCAACAAAAGGCTCAGCACCTCCTGCACAACGCCCAGATCCCCTAAGCACCACCATGACAACCCCAGCACCCGCAACACAAGGCTCCGCTCCACTGAGCAGCCCGAAAACAAACCTAGCACCCCCAACACAACAAGCAGATCCCCTCAGCACCACTATGACAAGTCCAGCCCCCACAACACAAGGCCCACATCCCCTCAGCACCCCTAAAACAAAGCCCAGCAACTCCAACACAACGCCCAGCTCCCCTCTGCACTTCCACAAAAAGCCCAGCAGCCTGCATGACAAGCCCAGCACCTCAAAACAAGCCCCATATTCCCTCAGCACCCCCACAAGAAGGTCCAGATCCCCTCAGCACCCCCATGACAAGCCCAGATCCCCTCTGCACTCCCACAAGCCCAACACAACAAACACACAGCCCAGATCCCCTCTGCACCCCCATAACAGGCCCAACACCTCCAATACAAGCCCCAGATCCCCTCCGCACTCGCACAACACGCCCAGCACCCCTAACACAAGCCCAGATCCCCTCAGCACCACTATGACAAGTCCAGCACCTCAAAAACAATGCCCAGATCCCCTCGGCACCCCCACAACAAAGCCCAGCACTTCAAAAACAATGCCCAGATCCCCTCAGCACCCCCACAACAAAGCCCAGCACCCCCAACACAACTCCCAGATCCCCTCAGCACCCCCACCACAAGGCCCTGATCCCCTCTGCACTCCCAAAACACATCCAGCACCTCGAAAACAAGCCCCTGATCCCCTCAGTACCCCCAATACAAGCCCCTGATCCCCTCAGCAGCCCCATAACAAACCCAACACCTCCAATACAAGCCCCAGATCCCCTCCGCACTCGCACAACACGCCCCGCACCCCCAACACAAGCCCAGATCCCCTCAGCACCACTATGACAAGTCCAGCACCCCCAACACAAGGCCCAGATCCCCTCTGCACCCCCAATGCAATGGCCAGATCCCCTCTGCAACCCCACCACAAGCGCAGCATCTCCAAAACAAGTACCTGATAAACCTCTGCACCACCAAAAAAAGGCCCAGCACCTTGAAAACAAGCCCCACATCCCTTCAGCACCTCCACTACAAGCCCAGCACGCCCAACACAATGCCCAGACCCCCTCAGCACCCCGACCACAAGCCCAGCACCCCTAAAACAAGCCCCAGATCCCCTCAGCACCACTATGACAAGCCCAGCACCCCCAACACAAGCCCCAGATCCCCTCTGCACCCCCAAAACAAAGCCCAGCACCTCGAAAACAAAGCCCAGACCCCCTAAGCACAGCCACAACAAGCCCAGCACCCCCAACACTACGCCGAGATCCCCTTCAGTACCCTCATGATAAGACCAGCACCCCCAACACAACACTCATCTCCAGTGAGCAGCCTGAAAACAAGCCTAGCACCCCCAACACAACACCCAGATCCCCCCAATACAAGGCCCAGCACCTCCAACACAACACCCCGCTCCCCTCTGCACCCCCAAAACAAGGCCAGCACCCGCAACACAAGCCCAGCACCTCGAAAACAAGCCCAGATCCCCTCAGCACCCCCACCACAAGGCCCAGCACCCCCAACGCAACGGCCCAGATTCCCTCAGCACCCCCAACACAAGACCCAGCACTCCCAACACAAGGCCCAGCAACCCCAACACAAAGCTCAGACCCCTCAGCACCCCCACCAGAAGCCCAGCATCTCCAATACAAGCTCGAGATGCCCTCAGCACTCCCACAAGCCCAACACAACAAACACACCGCCCAGATCTACTCAGCACCCCCAAAACAGGGCCCTGATCCCCTCTGCACTCCCAAAACAAGGCCCAGCACCCCGAAAACAAGACCTAGCTTTCCTCAGCACCCCCACAACAAGCCTTGCTCTCCCCAACACAAGGCCCTGATCCCCTCAGCACCCTGCATGACAAGCCCAGCAGTCCCAACACAATGTCCAGATCCCCTCAGCAGACCCACAAGCCCAGCACCCCCAACACAAGGCCCAGATCCCCCAAAACAAGCCCAGCAGCCCCATAAGAAAGGTCCAGATCCCCTCTGCACCCCCGCGACAAGCCTAGCACTCGCAACAAAAGGCTCAGCACCTCCTGCACAACGCCCAGATCCCCTAAGCACCACCATGACAACCCCAGCACCCGCAACACAAGGCTCCGCTCCACTGAGCAGCCCGAAAACAAACCTAGCACCCCCAACACAACAAGCAGATCCCCTCAGCACCACTATGACAAGTCCAGCCCCCACAACACAAGGCCCACATCCCCTCAGCACCCCTAAAACAAAGCCCAGCAACTCCAACACAACGCCCAGCTCCCCTCTGCACTTCCACAAAAAGCCCAGCAGCCTGCATGACAAGCCCAGCACCTCAAAACAAGCCCCATATTCCCTCAGCACCCCCACAAGAAGGTCCAGATCCCCTCAGCACCCCCATGACAAGCCCAGATCCCCTCTGCACTCCCACAAGCCCAACACAACAAACACACAGCCCAGATCCCCTCTGCACACCCATAACAGGCCCAACACCTCCAATACAAGCCCCAGATCCCCTCCGCACTCGCACAACACGCCCAGCACCCCTAACACAAGCCCAGATCCCCTCAGCACCACTATGACAAGTCCAGCACCTCAAAAACAATGCCCAGATCCCCTCGGCACCCCCACAACAAAGCCCAGCACTTCAAAAACAATGCCCAGATCCCCTCAGCACCCCCACAACAAAGCCCAGCACCCCCAACACAACTCCCAGATCCCCTCAGCACCCCCACCACAAGGCCCTGATCCCCTCTGCACTCCCAAAACACATCCAGCACCTCGAAAACAAGCCCCTGATCCCCTCAGTACCCCCAATACAAGCCCCTGATCCCCTCAGCAGCCCCATAACAAACCCAACACCTCCAATACAAGCCCCAGATCCCCTCCGCACTCGCACAACACGCCCCGCACCCCCAACACAAGCCCAGATCCCCTCAGCACCACTATGACAAGTCCAGCACCCCCAACACAAGGCCCAGATCCCCTCTGCACCCCCAATGCAATGGCCAGATCCCCTCTGCAACCCCACCACAAGCGCAGCATCTCCAAAACAAGTACCTGATAAACCTCTGCACCACCAAAAAAAGGCCCAGCACCTTGAAAACAAGCCCCACATCCCTTCAGCACCTCCACTACAAGCCCAGCACGCCCAACACAATGCCCAGACCCCCTCAGCACCCCGACCACAAGCCCAGCACCCCTAAAACAAGCCCCAGATCCCCTCAGCACCACTATGACAAGCCCAGCACCCCCAACACAAGCCCCAGATCCCCTCTGCACCCCCAAAACAAAGCCCAGCACCTCGAAAACAAAGCCCAGACCCCCTAAGCACAGCCACAACAAGCCCAGCACCCCCAACACTACGCCGAGATCCCCTTCAGTACCCTCATGATAAGACCAGCACCCCCAACACAACACTCATCTCCAGTGAGCAGCCTGAAAACAAGCCTAGCACCCCCAACACAACACCCAGATCCCCCCAATACAAGGCCCAGCACCTCCAACACAACACCCAGCTCCCCTCTGCACCCCCAAAACAAGGCCAGCACCCGCAACACAAGCCCAGCACCTCGAAAACAAGCCCAGATCCCCTCAGCACCCCCACCACAAGGCCCAGCACCCCCAACGCAACGGCCCAGATTCCCTCAGCACCCCCAACACAAGACCCAGCACTCCCAACACAAGGCCCAGCAACCCCAACACAAAGCTCAGACCCCTCAGCACCCCCACCAGAAGCCCAGCATCTCCAATACAAGCTCGAGATGCCCTCAGCACTCCCACAAGCCCAACACAACAAACACACCGCCCAGATCTACTCAGCACCCCCAAAACAGGGCCCTGATCCCCTCTGCACTCCCAAAACAAGGCCCAGCACCCCGAAAACAAGACCTAGCTTTCCTCAGCACCCCCACAACAAGCCTTGCTCTCCCCAACACAAGGCCCTGATCCCCTCAGCACCCTGCATGACAAGCCCAGCAGTCCCAACACAATGTCCAGATCCCCTCAGCAGACCCACAAGCCCAGCACCCCCAACACAAGGCCCAGATCCCCCAAAACAAGCCCAGCAGCCCCATAAGAAAGGTCCAGATCCCCTCTGCACCCCCGCGACAAGCCTAGCACTCGCAACAAAAGGCTCAGCACCTCCTGCACAACGCCCAGATCCCCTAAGCACCACCATGACAACCCCAGCACCCGCAACACAAGGCTCCGCTCCACTGAGCAGCCCGAAAACAAACCTAGCACCCCCAACACAACAAGCAGATCCCCTCAGCACCACTATGACAAGTCCAGCCCCCACAACACAAGGCCCACATCCCCTCAGCACCCCTAAAACAAAGCCCAGCAACTCCAACACAACGCCCAGCTCCCCTCTGCACTTCCACAAAAAGCCCAGCAGCCTGCATGACAAGCCCAGCACCTCAAAACAAGCCCCATATTCCCTCAGCACCCCCACAAGAAGGTCCAGATCCCCTCAGCACCCCCATGACAAGCCCAGATCCCCTCTGCACTCCCACAAGCCCAACACAACAAACACACAGCCCAGATCCCCTCTGCACCCCCATAACAGGCCCAACACCTCCAATACAAGCCCCAGATCCCCTCCGCACTCGCACAACACGCCCAGCACCCTAACACAAGCCCAGATCCCCTCAGCACCACTATGACAAGTCCAGCACCTCAAAAACAATGCCCAGATCCCCTCGGCACCCCCACAACAAAGCCCAGCACCCCCAACACAACTCCCAGATCCCCTCAGCACCCCCACCACAAGGCCCTGATCCCCTCTGCACTCCCAAAACACATCCAGCACCTCGAAAACAAGCCCCTGATCCCCTCAGTACCCCCAATACAAGCCCCTGATCCCCTCAGCAGCCCCATAACAAACCCAACACCTCCAATACAAGCCCCAGATCCCCTCCGCACTCGCACAACACGCCCCGCACCCCCAACACAAGCCCAGATCCCCTCAGCACCACTATGACAAGTCCAGCACCCCCAACACAAGGCCCAGATCCCCTCTGCACCCCCAATGCAATGGCCAGATCCCCTCTGCAACCCCACCACAAGCGCAGCATCTCCAAAACAAGTACCTGATAAACCTCTGCACCACCAAAAAAAGGCCCAGCACCTTGAAAACAAGCCCCACATCCCTTCAGCACCTCCACTACAAGCCCAGCACGCCCAACACAATGCCCAGACCCCCTCAGCACCCCGACCACAAGCCCAGCACCCCTAAAACAAGCCCCAGATCCCCTCAGCACCACTATGACAAGCCCAGCACCCCCAACACAAGCCCCAGATCCCCTCTGCACCCCCAAAACAAAGCCCAGCACCTCGAAAACAAAGCCCAGACCCCCTAAGCACAGCCACAACAAGCCCAGCACCCCCAACACTACGCCGAGATCCCCTTCAGTACCCTCATGATAAGACCAGCACCCCCAACACAACACTCATCTCCAGTGAGCAGCCTGAAAACAAGCCTAGCACCCCCAACACAACACCCAGATCCCCCCAATACAAGGCCCAGCACCTCCAACACAACACCCAGCTCCCCTCTGCACCCCCAAAACAAGGCCAGCACCCGCAACACAAGCCCAGCACCTCGAAAACAAGCCCAGATCCCCTCAGCACCCCCACCACAAGGCCCAGCACCCCCAACGCAACGGCCCAGATTCCCTCAGCACCCCCAACACAAGACCCAGCACTCCCAACACAAAGCTCAGACCCCTCAGCACCCCCACCAGAAGCCCAGCATCTCCAATACAAGCTCGAGATGCCCTCAGCACTCCCACAAGCCCAACACAACAAACACACCGCCCAGATCTACTCAGCACCCCCAAAACAGGGCCCTGATCCCCTCTGCACTCCCAAAACAAGGCCCAGCACCCCGAAAACAAGACCTAGCTTTCCTCAGCACCCCCACAACAAGCCTTGCTCTCCCCAACACAAGGCCCTGATCCCCTCAGCACCCTGCATGACAAGCCCAGCAGTCCCAACACAATGTCCAGATCCCCTCAGCAGACCCACAAGCCCAGCACCCCCAACACAAGGCCCAGATCCCCCAAAACAAGCCCAGCAGCCCCATAAGAAAGGTCCAGATCCCCTCTGCACCCCCGCGACAAGCCTAGCACTCGCAACAAAAGGCTCAGCACCTCCTGCACAACGCCCAGATCCCCTAAGCACCACCATGACAACCCCAGCACCCGCAACACAAGGCTCCGCTCCACTGAGCAGCCCGAAAACAAACCTAGCACCCCCAACACAACAAGCAGATCCCCTCAGCACCACTATGACAAGTCCAGCCCCCACAACACAAGGCCCACATCCCCTCAGCACCCCTAAAACAAAGCCCAGCAACTCCAACACAACGCCCAGCTCCCCTCTGCACTTCCACAAAAAGCCCAGCAGCCTGCATGACAAGCCCAGCACCTCAAAACAAGCCCCATATTCCCTCAGCACCCCCACAAGAAGGTCCAGATCCCCTCAGCACCCCCATGACAAGCCCAGATCCCCTCTGCACTCCCACAAGCCCAACACAACAAACACACAGCCCAGATCCCCTCTGCACCCCCATAACAGGCCCAACACCTCCAATACAAGCCCCAGATCCCCTCCGCACTCGCACAACACGCCCAGCACCCTAACACAAGCCCAGATCCCCTCAGCACCACTATGACAAGTCCAGCACCTCAAAAACAATGCCCAGATCCCCTCGGCACCCCCACAACAAAGCCCAGCACCCCCAACACAACTCCCAGATCCCCTCAGCACCCCCACCACAAGGCCCTGATCCCCTCTGCACTCCCAAAACACATCCAGCACCTCGAAAACAAGCCCCTGATCCCCTCAGTACCCCCAATACAAGCCCCTGATCCCCTCAGCAGCCCCATAACAAACCCAACACCTCCAATACAAGCCCCAGATCCCCTCCGCACTCGCACAACACGCCCCGCACCCCCAACACAAGCCCAGATCCCCTCAGCACCACTATGACAAGTCCAGCACCCCCAACACAAGGCCCAGATCCCCTCTGCACCCCCAATGCAATGGCCAGATCCCCTCTGCAACCCCACCACAAGCGCAGCATCTCCAAAACAAGTACCTGATAAACCTCTGCACCACCAAAAAAAGGCCCAGCACCTTGAAAACAAGCCCCACATCCCTTCAGCACCTCCACTACAAGCCCAGCACGCCCAACACAATGCCCAGACCCCCTCAGCACCCCGACCACAAGCCCAGCACCCCTAAAACAAGCCCCAGATCCCCTCAGCACCACTATGACAAGCCCAGCACCCCCAACACAAGCCCCAGATCCCCTCTGCACCCCCAAAACAAAGCCCAGCACCTCGAAAACAAAGCCCAGACCCCCTAAGCACAGCCACAACAAGCCCAGCACCCCCAACACTACGCCGAGATCCCCTTCAGTACCCTCATGATAAGACCAGCACCCCCAACACAACACTCATCTCCAGTGAGCAGCCTGAAAACAAGCCTAGCACCCCCAACACAACACCCAGATCCCCCCAATACAAGGCCCAGCACCTCCAACACAACACCCCGCTCCCCTCTGCACCCCCAAAACAAGGCCAGCACCCGCAACACAAGCCCAGCACCTCGAAAACAAGCCCAGATCCCCTCAGCACCCCCACCACAAGGCCCAGCACCCCCAACGCAACGGCCCAGATTCCCTCAGCACCCCCAACACAAGACCCAGCACTCCCAACACAAGGCCCAGCAACCCCAACACAAAGCTCAGACCCCTCAGCACCCCCACCAGAAGCCCAGCATCTCCAATACAAGCTCGAGATGCCCTCAGCACTCCCACAAGCCCAACACAACAAACACACCGCCCAGATCTACTCAGCACCCCCAAAACAGGGCCCTGATCCCCTCTGCACTCCCAAAACAAGGCCCAGCACCCCGAAAACAAGACCTAGCTTTCCTCAGCACCCCCACAACAAGCCTTGCTCTCCCCAACACAAGGCCCTGATCCCCTCAGCACCCTGCATGACAAGCCCAGCAGTCCCAACACAATGTCCAGATCCCCTCAGCAGACCCACAAGCCCAGCACCCCCAACACAAGGCCCAGATCCCCCAAAACAAGCCCAGCAGCCCCATAAGAAAGGTCCAGATCCCCTCTGCACCCCCGCGACAAGCCTAGCACTCGCAACAAAAGGCTCAGCACCTCCTGCACAACGCCCAGATCCCCTAAGCACCACCATGACAACCCCAGCACCCGCAACACAAGGCTCCGCTCCACTGAGCAGCCCGAAAACAAACCTAGCACCCCCAACACAACAAGCAGATCCCCTCAGCACCACTATGACGAGTCCAGCCCCCACAACACAAGGCCCACATCCCCTCAGCACCCCTAAAACAAAGCCCAGCAACTCCAACACAACGCCCAGCTCCCCTCTGCACTTCCACAAAAAGCCCAGCAGCCTGCATGACAAGCCCAGCACCTCAAAACAAGCCCCATATTCCCTCAGCACCCCCACAAGAAGGTCCAGATCCCCTCAGCACCCCCATGACAAGCCCAGATCCCCTCTGCACTCCCACAAGCCCAACACAACAAACACACAGCCCAGATCCCCTCTGCACCCCCATAACAGGCCCAACACCTCCAATACAAGCCCCAGATCCCCTCCGCACTCGCACAACACGCCCAGCACCCTAACACAAGCCCAGATCCCCTCAGCACCACTATGACAAGTCCAGCACCTCAAAAACAATGCCCAGATCCCCTCGGCACCCCCACAACAAAGCCCAGCACTTCAAAAACAATGCCCAGATCCCCTCAGCACCCCCACCACAAGGCCCTGATCCCCTCTGCACTCCCAAAACACATCCAGCACCTCGAAAACAAGCCCCTGATCCCCTCAGTACCCCCAATACAAGCCCCTGATCCCCTCAGCAGCCCCATAACAAACCCAACACCTCCAATACAAGCCCCAGATCCCCTCCGCACTCGCACAACACGCCCCGCACCCCCAACACAAGCCCAGATCCCCTCAGCACCACTATGACAAGTCCAGCACCCCCAACACAAGGCCCAGATCCCCTCTGCACCCCCAATGCAATGGCCAGATCCCCTCTGCAACCCCACCACAAGCGCAGCATCTCCAAAACAAGTACCTGATAAACCTCTGCACCACCAAAAAAAGGCCCAGCACCTTGAAAACAAGCCCCACATCCCTTCAGCACCTCCACTACAAGCCCAGCACGCCCAACACAATGCCCAGACCCCCTCAGCACCCCGACCACAAGCCCAGCACCCCTAAAACAAGCCCCAGATCCCCTCAGCACCACTATGACAAGCCCAGCACCCCCAACACAAGCCCCAGATCCCCTCTGCACCCCCAAAACAAAGCCCAGCACCTCGAAAACAAAGCCCAGACCCCCTAAGCACAGCCACAACAAGCCCAGCACCCCCAACACTACGCCGAGATCCCCTTCAGTACCCTCATGATAAGACCAGCACCCCCAACACAACACTCATCTCCAGTGAGCAGCCTGAAAACAAGCCTAGCACCCCCAACACAACACCCAGATCCCCCCAATACAAGGCCCAGCACCTCCAACACAACACCCAGCTCCCCTCTGCACCCCCAAAACAAGGCCAGCACCCGCAACACAAGCCCAGCACCTCGAAAACAAGCCCAGATCCCCTCAGCACCCCCACCACAAGGCCCAGCACCCCCAACGCAACGGCCCAGATTCCCTCAGCACCCCCAACACAAGACCCAGCACTCCCAACACAAGGCCCAGCAACCCCAACACAAAGCTCAGACCCCTCAGCACCCCCACCAGAAGCCCAGCATCTCCAATACAAGCTCGAGATGCCCTCAGCACTCCCACAAGCCCAACACAACAAACACACCGCCCAGATCTACTCAGCACCCCCAAAACAGGGCCCTGATCCCCTCTGCACTCCCAAAACAAGGCCCAGCACCCCGAAAACAAGACCTAGCTTTCCTCAGCACCCCCACAACAAGCCTTGCTCTCCCCAACACAAGGCCCTGATCCCCTCAGCACCCTGCATGACAAGCCCAGCAGTCCCAACACAATGTCCAGATCCCCTCAGCAGACCCACAAGCCCAGCACCCCCAACACAAGGCCCAGATCCCCCAAAACAAGCCCAGCAGCCCCATAAGAAAGGTCCAGATCCCCTCTGCACCCCCGCAACAAGCCTAGCACTCGCAACAAAAGGCTCAGCACCTCCTGCACAACGCCCAGATCCCCTAAGCACCACCATGACAACCCCAGCACCCGCAACACAAGGCTCCGCTCCACTGAGCAGCCCAAAAACAAACCTAGCACCCCCAACACAACAAGCAGATCCCCTCAGCACTCCCAACACAAAGTTCAGTGACCCTCAGCACCCCCACAACAAGCCCAGAACCCCCAACACAAGGCCCAGGTCCCCTGAGCAAACCTATGACAAGACCAGCTCCCCCAAAGGGCACGGAGGAGCTGCCCTCCCTCACTCTCTGTGTGGCTCTTGTTGCCACAGCCTCCTTGCTTCCCCCCGGCAGACGGGGAGCTTTGGGCAGAGAGGTGGGAGGCAGGGTTAAGGGGAGGCCTTGGCTGCAGAGGTCTGCCCCTGCGGCAGGTGCTGGAATGGGGAGGGCACTAGTGTGTGCCTGTGGCCTGTGCAGATGCCCCAGGAGCAGGGGGAGGCGCAGGCCGGGGCAGAGCAGGATGCAGCCCAGAGGCAGAGAGGTGGGCATGGCCGTGCTGAGCTGCTGAGGCCAAGAAAGGATTGTGGTGGTGGTGGGGGGGTGCTGAGAAGAGGGCAACAGCAACATCTGCACTGCACAGGCAGCCCCAGCTCTGTTTTGGTGAAAACGCACCCGTTCTTGTCATGGTGCAGTGATGAGCTGCAGAGCACAGCAAACAGACGCAACAAACAGACACAGCAGTTTGCGCAGCAGTGCCTGGACTCTGCCTGGGCCTTTTGTGGGCCTTGTTGGAAGTTGGGGAGGCTTTCTGGGGACCCCCGAGGAACTAGACAGTGCTTGCTGCTAGCAGGAAGGGAGAGCTAGGCAAGGACTACTGCAGGGGGCCTTGACTTAACTTAACTTAACTTCTGGGAAGTCCTAGCTAGGTGGGGCTGCTGCTAACGAGCAATCTGGGCTGGCCTGGTCAGAGGGAGTTGGGGCTTTTGTTTCAGGTGGCTCCTGATTGGGTGGGTCAAGCACCCTTGTGAGTCACTGCTGGGCAGAGGCCTATATAAGAGCCAGGCCTAGAGCCTAGCTCCCAGAGTGGGGCTGGCAGAGGCAGCAGTTTGGGCAGCAGGCAAAGAAGGTGCCTCTCCCTTTTCTGCAGTGGTGTGTCCTTCCCTGGGGCATGGTCATGACATGCTGCAGAGCACATTCCCCAGTGGCTGCTGGAGGTGCTGCCTCAGCTGTGTGTGAGGCTTCAACCCAGACAGACCCTCAGACAGCAGATGCAGCTCTGCAGGTGTCAGGCTGCAGGGAGTGCCTGGGGCCTTTCTGTGAGGCCTGGGCTGACAGTCAGCTCTCCTGTGCAAGGTGTGCTGTGGTTGACCCTTTGTATTGCCAGATAAAGGAGCTGGGGGAGGAAGTGAGCAGGAAGTTAGCAGTCCCTCTTCTAACCTCAACCATTCTGTGATTCTGTGAAACCTCCTGTTGTCCCCTGTGTCACAGAGAACACCACTAAAAGTACAGGATACAATGAGTTCTTTCAGAAGAAAGAACGTCTTCTTCCGGAGCTGGGAAAGGAGTTTTTTCAGCCATGAAGCTTGGCAAGACGCGTCCACCAAAGGATGATCATTGGAAGCAAGGTAGGTGCCGGGAGGAGGTTGTTCCCTGATCCAGTACTGCTGTTCCAGGAAAGCCCCTGCTCCCATCCACTTAACGGATGAGACCCCCCCCGTCTGCGCCCCGTAAGTGGCACACATCAATGCTGTTGGTAACTCAGGGATTAGACAGGGAGCATTTGGTGGACAGGGTGAAGGCTGGAGAGAGGGTCTGCATGGGGGAATCTGGGAAGCAGGGATAGATGGAGAGAGCCTTACACTGAAGGCTTTGCCAGATCTCACCCGCTTTGTGAGATCATGGTGAAACCTGGAAGTCAGGTGGGCAGTTTCTGGCTTATTTTAAGGATTACTTGCAAGTGTAAGAGCAAAAAGCGTGATTTAGCCCTTTCACTGCTTCTCTGTGATGCATGGAGACCTGCATGAATAGCATTGCAGCAGCACAGTGAGAGGTAGGGCTCTGTTGCCTCAAGGTTGTCTGTTCCAAGGTCTCGATACCTGCTACAGTGCTGAAATGGGACACCTTCCTGGAAAGGCAGAAGGTGGTTAGCGATCGGAAATTTGTTGTTGTTTCCATTCGGCTCAAATTATGATGTTTCAGTGACAAAGAAATTGGGGAATGCCTTTTTGTGGAGGAAGACCAAATGTTGCTTTAGATATTCTTCATGGGCAAATCTTTGTTGTTGTTCAGCCAGCTTTTAAGAGAAGAAAGGAGGGATTTGGCCTGAGACACTATAGAGGTAGAGGCCTTGGCAGACTGTAGAGGCATAATACTGAAACCTTGGTGATCTTCCTGCCCTCCCCAGTGAAAGGGTGTTCTTCTTGTGGTGGAGACTTCACCTAAGGTGATGAGGAAAGCCATCTGGGATGCAAAGGCATGAAAAGGCTGTACTTCCAGATTGTGGAGTACATTCACATGTAGATTTACCAGTGGTGGGGGAACAGTTGCAACAACTGTTCATGTGGTCATTGCCTCACAGCTGTGTGTATCCTTCCTCCCCCTTTGCCCTCCACAGGGCGTAGTCCTCCCAGCATCCCTCCTGAGTGGTGGTCTGCTTCTTTCTGCCATCCCAGGCAGATTGCCAGTTCTGCTCGGGTCAAACAAACCCACTGAATCACTGCAAGCAGAGCTGGGAAGGTGCTGGTCTGTCCCTCCACCCACACGTGGCAGGATGGAATCTGCTTAGGTCCCTCAGTGGAAATGAGGACACTCTTTTCACACACAACTTGCTGCAGTGCCTCTCTCCACCTAGGAAAGCTTTTCCTAACATCCAGCCTAGATCCCCCTCACTTCAGCTGAGGCCCAAGGTTATTTCTGTATTATCTCACAGAACCGGGCCAGACTATGGTGAAGCAACTGATCCAAGTCTTGGATTAGCCACGAGGTAGGAAACCTGTTTCCCAAAAGCGATGTCTGTGCTCTATGCGTGGTTTTGGTAGTATTTCCCCCTGTGCCAACGAAACAAACCAGTGACCCTAAAGCAGCTCCCCACCTCCCTTCATCCTCAGCAGTGCATCACCTTATGGCAGTTAGAGCTGCAGCACATGTTCACATGCTCTTTTACCTCGTGAAGTCTGCATTGCTCATTTGTCGGATTTCAGTTTTCCAAAGCTTATTGCCTTCATGAAACTGTGCTGGCACACAGCACAGGTGGAATAATGTGTCACGCTACGCAAACCTCTTTTAAAATCCATTTTAAACCAGGTTGTCTGTGGCCTGACCAGGTGACCACTGTTCTTTGTATTACCAGGAGAGGTTGATAGGATGTATTGGTTACCTTTCTCGGAGTCTTTAATTATCCACCGAGTGGAAACAACAAGAGACGTTCTTTTGTCTGTGTGCCTTTATGCAGAGGAACCTGCTGTTTTGGAAGCAGAAGACCTGGACCGAAAAGCCATGAGACTAGGAGGTGGACTGGACCCAGACACAGTCTCCTTGGCTTCCGTCATGGCTGTAACCACCAGTGTCTCCAACAAGAGGTGAAGGCCAGATGTGAGCTTGTGCAAGCCAGGAGGTGATGGCAAACTCTCAGACGTGCCTGCTCCCCAGAGCCATGTGTCCCCTGAGCTGAGCTATGCTGGAAATCACGTTGCCCCATGCAACTGTTTTCAGAAACGCTTGAACAAAGAATGTTCAGTGGCATTTCACAGCCCCTGGAGTTTATATTCCTCTCATGCCAAGAGAGCTGGCACTGCAAGGAGTAACCCTGGGAAATGCTCTGTCACAGTCTGCAGTGAGTTCCTCTGTTGTTTGACGGAGGTCTTTTTTCCTGCCCTTTGGAAGGTCCAAGCCTGATATCAAAATGGAGCCGAGTGCTGGGAGGCCGATGGATTATCAGGTAGGTGACAACGCTGTGCCCCCAACTTCAGCTCGGGGGGTTCAGAGCCCAGGGAGAGACCATTTCACAGGGAGTGTTTAAGGGGAGAAAGAGGCGAGTTGAGAACTTTTCTTTCACACTTTCTTGGACCACAACTATCAGCAGAGTAGTTACTTGAGGAGCTGAATCTCTTAGTTGAAGCCTTTGTCCCCGATGGCCTGTGGGACAGGTCTGGGACCAGGAGGAAGGACTGACAGTCACTTGAGCAGGCCTAGGCTTGCTGGAGTCCCACCGAGGCTGTGCCTCCTCCCCGTGCAGCAGGTTATGGACCTTGGCATGGCGTTGTTGGGAGTGAGTCCAGCGCAGGTTTCAATGTACTGCGCTCACAAAAGCAACTGACAATTTGTTTGTTAAGTCTGAAGGCTGGCTCATGTGTGAACGACTGTTTCAGGTATTGTTCCTGTGGGAGGATGACTTTCAAAAAGCTGCTGTTTAAATGCTAGAGTGATAAGCTATATCTCAAGTAGTTAACTGGATTTGCTGTCCATTGTGACAAGCCCAGAAAGCCCAGCTTAATCAGGGTTTGAAGCAGGCAATCTCCAACACAGTTCTCTTAATTTCCAAAGGCTTTCAGTACCTGTTTTAGCGTTCCCAATTGACGAGGCCTGGCTGGCAGTACTCGTTGGATTTCCTCTGGTAGGTTGGTGCCTGGTTGCTGTTATCTTGTTCCTCTTCTCGTTTTCACCGAGTCATGCTGATTCGGCAGCCGTTTACTTTTCTGTCCTTGCGTGTTAGTGCAGTAGCACATTCCTAGGGATGTCTGGGACCAATGCAAATAATGATTTGTTGTTAAAGGTTTATTGTAGACCATATACGGCGTCCACTTTTAAATCCCACGAGAGACCAGTTGCCATCAGAAGATGCAGTAGAGCAGTATGTGGAAGAGGTTTAATTATACGCATAAAACACCTAAAACAAGTTGCGAGGACAACGAGGACTGAGTGTCCCTGGTTCGGGAATAGTATAATCAGAATGTAAAGAGAAGGAGGAAGGTGCAAGACGAATTATGTGCAAGACAGAGCAAGAGGTTCAGTTAATTGGCCAGTGCAAACAGGAGTATCACAAGGCTGGTTTTCATTGGGAATGGTGAGGGAACAGAGCGGTGACCTTAGCTGCTTACCTCCTCAGAAGGAGTCTGAGAGTATTCGCACCTACCTTGCTGCGCTTTAAACGAGGAAGGGATTTGAGCTGGGTTTGTTAAGCTGGTGCAGCTTTGGGTGAGGGGTAGGAGGTTGCATTTGCAGCTCAGCTCCTCTGCAGTAAGTCAGTTTGTGCAGCAATCAATGCCAGGCAGTCTTGTCCTCTTCTTTAGAGAGCTCAGCTGTCTTTTATCAGCTTCCTTTTATGAGCGGTTTACCCCTTGTATTTTTTAGCAGAAGCAAGTTAAGCCAGTTAGGGCATCAGTAGCAGAGTGTCTGCTCCCGCAGCTTAGCTAAATCTGTTCAGCTTTGTGCCTTACGTGCTCTTGGAGCAGAAGAGCCATCTGAACGGACAGGGCTGCTCTGATGCTCCTACCTCCCATGCCATGCCTCAGCTCTCTCAGGCTTGTAGGAGCAGCCCTGTCCCTTTTGTGTGATGAAGAGAGACTACCCAGCTGCCACCCCGGCACTGAAAGCACCTTGGAGAGGAGAGCCAGGTGGAGACACAGTTTAGGGCAGCCAAGGTGGAGGTCCATGAATCTCTCTCCCCAGGTCAGCATCACAGTCATTGAGGCACGGCAGCTGGTTGGACTCAACATGGACCCCGTGGCCTGTGTGGAGGTTGGAGATGAAAAGAAATGCACGTCCATGAAGGACTCGACTAATTGCCTACAATGAGGTGAGCTGGATTTTTCCTGAGGTGCTGCTCCAGGCTCGTTGCTCCTCAAGGCCTACACTGCAGTTTGACAGCAAGTTACATTTATTTGACTTTGTTTTTTTTTCTTTTTCTTCTGTTAGTAAGTAAGATGGAGTAAGATGAAATCAGAAACCATGCAGAAGGAGGGATGAAACCTTGGCCCTCTGGTATTTTACAAAATGGTGACAAAGAACCAAAGCAAAACAAAACCCCTTACTTGATCAGTTTCAAATTAAATGATCCTGTGCCCACTTTCTGAGTCTTTCCAAGAAGTTAATGCTTTATTTTAGTTTCTCAGATCACTGATGCTGTCAGTTGTTGGGCTGACGTGGGTCCCTCTGCAGCTGTGACGTGAACTGCAGGCTGTTCCTCTGCCCAGACACGTCTCTGTTGGTGGGATATGGACCATAATGTTGTCCTTCAATTCAGGAGGAGTCCACGCCTGCTTCCCTGCTTTCACGCATGCTCCTTCTCTTTCAGTACTTTGTCTTTGATTTCCATGTTCCCCCAGATGTCGTGTTCGATAAGATCATCAAGCTGTCCGTAAGTGAGCATGGTTGTGTTGCCCTTTTCAGTGGGCTTTGGTGGAAACCAACCCATTTTACTTACTTGTTGGGATGGATTTAAGACCCTTGATGATGCGAGACCTGTGGCAGGAGCGGAGGTGCTCAGTCCCTCTCTCTGAGCCCTCATGTCCTACGAGCCTCACCTCCTTTGCAGACCCCCCCAATCCCTCTGTCAGTGTCCTTATTGCTGCAGCCACACACCCCTCCACTCGTGTTCCCTCTGTGGCTGCTCTCTGGTATTTCCTAGCTAGGCAAAACTAAGCCTGTCTCAGGATGTCTCTTTAGGCTTGGGGAGAAGCAAGAGCTTCCTGAGGCTGCCAGTGGATTCCCTGAAGCATGAGGGTGGGTACAGCTCTTGAGGAAATTCAGAGTTGTAAATAATGAGAGCAAAACAGAGGCTCCAGCTCTCCTAGTCTTCCTTCGCGGCTCTGGGGAAGGAGATTCATAGATTCACAGATCAAAGCAGGCTGGCTAGGAGCATCCACATCTATCCCATGCATAGTCTGGCTGTGTAATTTCTTCCAGGAAGGGAATTAAAGCATAGATTTCAAGCATCTTTGGGACACTTCCTTGAGGAGAATGTCTCAGTGTTTGGTGCCATAGTGGCTGGAACACTGCATCTTGTTTCAAAGATGGTTTTTTTTACTTTTTTTTCTATTGAATCCAAGTGTACACTTGCTTGCAAGACTGCTAAACAAGAGCTGCCAACCACACTGTGCTTCATAGAGTGATTATATCTCCTACCCGGACTAAGCAAGATGCATCAAATCCTTTAGAAGGGTTCAGTGTCAAACATTAGAAACAGCCCTACCCCTCCCAGCATGGCTGGGCACAGAAAAAGCTCTGACTTGTTGTTCTCCCTCGCTTTTCAGGTGATCCACTCAAAAAATCTCTTGCGCAGTGGGACTTTGGTAGGCTCCTTCAAGGTGGATGTTGGAACTGTTTACACCCAGCCTGGTATGTCACCACAATTTGCAAGGGGTCATATAGATGCCTACCTTCACCATCAAACAAATGTCTACCATTTGCAAGGTAGCCAGGCAGTCACTAGTTTCCTTTGGCAACACTTAGTCAACTTAATTTTAGTATCCCGGGTGCAAGCATGTCATCTAGGCTCCTTCTGCAGTCCGAAAAGAGCCCTCAGCCTCTCCAGAAGATGGTATATCCCATTCTAGGATAAGGCATAATGCACGCAGGTAGAATTGTCCTCAGATGTGCCATTCTCTCTCCACTGACCTCCTAAGAAGCTTAGCTAGCTTGCTTAGGCAAGATGTTGACCTTTCCGAGAGCTGAAGGTCTAGCCCTGTGTGGCTGGCCTTTAGACCAAGACAGGAAGATGCCCAGTGTGCAAAGAAAGAGAGGTTAATTAGAGCTTCTGTGAGAATGTCATGTTGCTCACTGATGCTACAGCCTGCCTTGACTTAGCACAGAGGGGCCCAATGAGTGCTACTAAAATCCACTGTGCTATCGTGGGCTTTGTTTAGAGGACCTCTGTTTCAGGGAAGCCTGTTTTATAGAACCATAAAAGAAATGTGGAAGCTTTCAGCATCCTGCACTCGCTGTGCGCAGCGAAAGCAGGCATGGTTGGGATTAGTATAAAGGAGGTCCAGAAGGGTCCCTGGAGAGGTCATTCAGTCCATACCCTTGCTCTTGGGAAGGATCAGCCCTACTCCGTGACAGGCTCCCCGCTGAGCTTCTGCCTGAAAAGTCACTGAATCAGTGAATCGTCTTGAACGTGTCTGGCAGACTGATGAAGCAAACCCATCTGCAGGAGAGGAGACTAAGAAATGCCTGCTCTGTACAGAAGAGCATGGCTCCTTGGAGGGCCCAGGGCTTGCAGCATGCCAGCGTAAGGAACACCTGAAACTTCCCTTTAGAGAAGAGACATCCAGAATCACTGGGATTTTATCTTAGCTTATGCATCAGGCCTTTTTGTAGCACTCTGCCCCTCTGAAGAGTCCTGAGAGCTAAGTTTCCATTTCAGGGGGGCTCAGCAAACGATGCTGGAAGGGATCTGAAGAGAGCATCTCTTCTGATGCACTCCACAGAAGGATGAGATCTTTCTCGCCCATCTAAGAGGCACCAGGCCTTAAAAATGTCCAGTGATGGAAACTCCACACCTCTACAGGCAGTTTATCCCATTGCTTTTCTGTCTCCAACATTGGGCAGATCCTCCCAATGGATTTTCAGGGGGTTCTGTCTGGAATTCCTCACACCTGGAGAGGTCTCTTTATGCATGCATGCAGGCTTCTGCAGTCAAGTGGACAGACATGCCCAGTGCTCGCAGTAATTCCTGTAATTGTGATAAATGTCTGTCTTGTTCCTTGGCTTTCAGAGCACCAGTTCTATCGCAAACGGGCCATCCTTTCTGACCCTGAGGGTCGGTCTCACTGCTGGACTTAAAGGTTATCTGGAGGGTGCCGTTGCCGTGGTAGGGAAAGGGGACAACATCAAGACACCACACAAAGCCAATGAGACAGATGAGGATGATATTGAGGGGTAAGGATTCGTGGAGCCAGTTTCCTGTATCCTTCCTTGGGAATGAGCTATGAGCTTTTCGTGTCACTTTATTTTGGATTATTCAGTAAGGACAGCATCCCTTCCCAATTAGGCTGACAGCCCCTCTAATAGGCGTGCTTAACTTGTGCACTGCAATCAGAAGTGCCAACTAGATTGTTTCTTGGAAAGAGGAGAGTTGCTAGATTACTGATGCAAATCCTGGTCACATCACTACAGACCAGTCCTTTATATCAGTTCAGACCCTCTGCTGCTGGTTGTTCACTTCTGCATACCAGCACCAGCCTGATGTGAACCAACATAATGTCCGTACTTTTTAGCTGTTGCTCCAGTTGGCCGTTGAATGGGAGCCACAGAAGTGAGGTTGAAGGGAAGATGGGAAATGATGGCTGAGGTCTCCCTACCCGCTGTAAGGACAGAGAGGGCACCAAGGGGCTTAAAGCAGCATGTGAACTCTTTTGGACTATTGTTCCATGCTGTAGTCATGCTCTTATCCCACTTTATCATGGACAAAGTTCCTTTAGAACTGTTGTTCACGGCATCCTCTGTAGCTCTCGGGGAAGAGAGAAGAGGCAAGACCTGCCACGAGAAGCCGTTTCATGGAGCTCAAGTTTCCTTCCAGTATAACCACCCCAGTTCTCCTTATACCCTGGCAGGGTATGAGGGCCTTTTCCAAAGGTAAAGGCCCTTCTAACATCCCATTCATCTGGGCTGCTGCAGATGTCTAAACTAGGTAGAGATTAGTCTTCCCCTCGGCTCCACTGCTGATAATGATTATATCCCTTTAGAAAGATGCAGGTTGTCTCTGAGGCACCTCAATGTGTTGCCATAAGGTTTCCCTTATGAAACCGCCCTTCCCTGTCCTGAATCGGGAGGGTGGGCAGGAACAGGACTATGATAAAATATAGGGCTGCAGAAATGGCTACCTTTCCACCTCCTCACAGCCTGTGCTCCACAAGGGGGGCAGCTTCTCCCTCTTCTGCAAGTCTCTCCTGACAAACCTGCCAGGCCCAGGAGCTGTTTTGAGTCCTGTTTTCTGATGTTGCAGGAACCTCCTCCTTCCAGATGGGGTCCCTCCGGAGCAGCAATGGGCTCGTTTCTACCTAAAGATCTATTGAGCTGAGGGGCTGCCCCGTATGAACACCAGCCTCGTGGCCAATGTGAAGAAGGCTCTCATTGGGGAGAGCAAGGACTTGGTGGACCCCGATGTGGAGGTGTTCTTTGCAGGGCAGAAGGTGAGTGAGCTGCTTGCTATACCTTTGTGACATGATAACGTGAGCAGGGCTAGCCATTATGCCGGTTTGGGACTACGTGGCCAAGGATGATCTCAGCTGTCCTGGCATGTAGATGCTGACCTGTGTGACAAAGCTGCTTGTTTGTCCTGTGCCACGTTCCCTTCTCTTGCCCAGACTACGAGGGGGTTGCAGCAGTCTGCAGTCTCCAGCAGTCTCTATTTGGGAGAAGAAAGTCCCGAGCAGAACACGTGTTGCTATCATGGTCATTAGCAGGGGAGGAGTTGAGGTCTGAAAGAAGGTGGGTGGCTTGTGGGCTCAGACCCTTGTGAAACATGTGCTTTCTCCTCCCACTTGGCAGGGGAAGACATCTGTGCGGAAGAGCAGCTACGAGCCCCTCTGGAATGAGCAAATAGTCTTCACAGGAATGTTCCCCCCATTGTGCAAGAGGATAAAGATCCAGGTCCGAGACTCTGACGAAGTCCATGATGTGGCCATTGGGACCCATTTCATTGATTGGCGGGAGGTCTCTAACGAAGGAGACAAAGGCAAAGCTAATATGAGGGGAGGACTGAGACACCCTCTTCATGGTAGAGAGAGGCTTCCCTTTGGCAGAGAGTTAGCAAAATAGCCCAGGCTCCTTCCCCAGCCCTGGAGACAGCTGCTCCTTGGTGGCCAGTAGGAGAGACCTTTATTTCCTGCAGTGGTTTTCTGAGATCACTGGGCACCCATTCCCTGAAAACCAAGTCCCATAACATGCCTCCAGTCAGAAACTTGAAAGAAAAGACACCCAAGAACAACTGGCCCTTCCAGAAAATTCATGGCCGTGAATGG
This sequence comes from Struthio camelus, assembly GCF_040807025.1. Classification (NCBI taxonomy): domain Eukaryota; kingdom Metazoa; phylum Chordata; class Aves; order Struthioniformes; family Struthionidae; genus Struthio; species Struthio camelus. Next base: position 4,839,707 of record NC_090944.1, read on the forward strand.
ATGAATATGTGACAGGCTCTCATGTTCACACAGACACACATGCACACACGAATGCACACACATGCACAAATGCACTAGCGCACATGTGGACAGGACCAATGTAAAAGCAGAGAGGGCTCTACGAAGGTGGCTAATGAGGGTTTCTCCTCTCTGTTGCCTCATGCTGGGTGGCTTGCCCAACGGAGTAGTTGTGTGAGTCTTTGGCGTGGTGAGCTGCACAATCCCCCTCACTGCTGTCACCACAAAATCATTTCCATGTATTGTTGCAAGTGTGTATTTTCCATGTGCACGCGCACACACACACACATACGCATGCTCAATCCTGTAGTACAATACCCAGAGCAGGGAAGTGATGCCATTCCATGAGCCAGCTTGAGCCCTGAGACAAAGCCATGCCCTCCTTCTTGCACATCCCCTTCACTACGTGTGTGTCTGGTCTCCTGCAGGCTTCCTGCCCACCTTTGGCCGTGCCTGGGTGAACATGTACGGCTCCACTCGGAACTACACCCTGATGGATGAGCACCAAGATCTGAATGAGGGTCTGGGTGAAGGCATCTCTTTCCGGGCCAGGCTTTTGATAAGCCTTGCTGTGGAGATCTTGGAGATGAGTTGCTGATGTGAGTCTTCCCTGACCCTTTGGTTGCCAGTGACAAGTGCTGGGTGTTAGTGATAGTTTGCTCAGTCCCCTTGGTAGTTATGCCTGGTCTCATAGACTGAGGATTTTATTTGGTGTTGCACTAAAAGCACTGGATCCCCCAGCACGACAACAAATCTTGCAAAGATTTTTCAGGTTTTATGGTCATTCAAAAAGAACGTGCAGTGAGCCTAGACACCGAGTTCAGCCAGACACCTATCTCTTAGAAGGCTTGAGCAGAGGGAGAGAAAACCCTCATAGTCTCCATGAAAACCTAGACAGTGGCACGTCCCCTTCATAGAGCCCGTGTAGATGTTCAAGGTGCTGAATGTGGCCTTCTGGGACCCCCTGCCCTGTGGCTTGTTCTCCTAAGGGTCCATCCAGCTGACCTTAACCTTGTATCCTACTTGCCTGTTTTTTTTCCTGCAGAACTGTCCTGGGAAAATGGAGGAGTTCTTCCTCTTTGGAGCCTTCCTGGAAGCTACCGTGATGGACAGGAAGATTGGTGACAAACCCATCAACTCTGAGGTCACAACAGGTTGGTGGTTTTCTGAGGAGGTTGGTTTTGAAACATGCCCGGCAGAGACTGCAGGAGCCAAGGCCAAAAGCAGGCTGTTTACCCCCTCTTTCCATGCTAACATTTGACAGAGCATCCGAGGCTCTCAGTTTAGGAAGAAGGTGATGGCTACTTCATTGGCACAAGCCATGCGTGTCCCCAGATGAGCTCTTTGCTGCGTGATCTCCTGTCAGCAGTGGATCTGCTCCATCTCTCAGTTGAGAGCACCTGGCTTTGCGTTTCCAGAGGTTAACCACCAAAGGAAGGATGTATGTTTCTAATGGCTTGGAAGGGGGCATGAGTAGAGGACAGATTTCTGTTGTTAGTTTGTAATCCCTGGTCAGGGTTTCAGAAAGCTGAACTCCACTGTCCCCCATGGTTCCTGCAGAGGAAGTTGCTCCCCAGCCTGAATTAAAGGCAGGTGACTGAGGCTGTTTAACCCCAGTGTGAGTTATAGCCCTGTGACTTCTTTCCTGAGGTAACAATCTGGTTCCTGTAGATGGCATGGCCAAGCCTACCTTGCGGAGGAAGAAAGATGGAGGGGATGGGGACGAAGCAGAGTCTGAGCTGCTGCAGAACTCAAGTGAGGAAGACAGTGATGAGGATGGAGAGCTGGTCTCCCTTTGCTCATCTCAACCCATGAAACCCCTGGTCACAGACAGGTAAGTGTGCCCTCCTGGCCACCAGAGGGCGGCCTTGCTGGGCGTGGCAAGGGGAAAGTGAGGGAAGGGACATTGCAGTGTTGTAGTGAGGTAGGAGGGGTCTGTCTCCTGCCAGCATCTGGGAAACAGAGAGGCAGTGTGCTCCCTTGCCTTGCAGGAGAGGGAATTAGCATCTGGTTTCTGAATGGTCTATAGGCTGATGGGAGCAGCAGACCTAAAAGCTCGTGGGGAGAGATGTGACTTAGTTCCTTGTCCGAAGGTGTTGGCATGTGTGCCAGGTATCTGAGCTCCCCCGAGAGTCAGCAGAGATGGAGTCAGTGCAGTCCCAGGAACCTGGAGAGTCATTCAGCCAACCAGCCCTCGGAGCAGCAGCAGCCGCCACTAGCTCTCTGTGCCCTGTGAAGGGAGCTTAGCTAAGTGCTTGTAGAGACCCCATCTTGGGTATTACAGCTAAGAAGAGCTGAACACCCACCGCTATTGCCTACAGTGCTGAGCACTCTTGTCGATTGCCTGTTGTCTTATAAAGGTTGAGTTGACCTCTCAGCCTACCCTACAGAGGGCCTTTCTCATCTACGCAGCCAGTTGTGTGTGCAGCGCTCCTAGCTATCCACACCTTTAACGCTCTACCTCTGTGGCAAATTAGGGGAAAGTTAACCAAAGTTAAGTTGAATGAATTTTGGTGTGGGTCAGACCCAGAGTGTCCCCCGGAAGGCTGAAGGAAGGTGGGAGACTTTACCTGCCTGGACTCCTGGAGTGAGCCACTCTTGTGGCAGAGCCTCCTTTGTAGCCTGAACTGATTGCTGAGGAGCCTTTGTGATGCCTGCAGGTGGAGAGAGGTGAAATTCACATCAACTGAAGCCAGCCTCCCCCAGCCAAACATGTGCCAGAGCTGAGCTCTGTGGCAGGAAAGCCTGGGGAAGAAGCAGGTGTGTGCTATTGGCAGTGCCAGGGCTGCTCTTCATGGAGTGGCTGTGGTGCTAAACCTCAGCCTGCTGTGGGGCTCTGCTCCACTGCCCCCTTCACTGCTTCCCCCCCATTGCCATTCCAGGAGGAAGGCCTCAGTGATGTGCAGGAAACGATCAAGACAGAGAAGCCACAGCTGGAGCGCTGGCTCCGAGGGGTCCTGGAGGAGCTGAGCAGTGGGTGCTTGTGAGTAAAAGACTAGCAAAAGCTGCCCACCACGGACCTGTGCTCTCAGCCGGGATATGGGCAAGATCATGGGACTGAGAGCATGAGCTCCCCTTGCGTTATGCTCCGAGATGACAGGCAATCTTTTTCTTGGCTTAGCACACCACCATATTGATTGCCTTCTGCCTTGGAGCATGGGCAAGGTGGTACTCGCCTCTGAACTCCAAAGACCCCCAGCCAGTGATGAAAGCCACACAGACTCAGTCTTGTGGCCTCCACAGACTAGTGCCTGAGCGGTACCTTCTCCTCATGCACGTCATTGAGTGCTGGGTGTAAATAGGCCACTTGGCTGCGATTGCAGCGCACACTTAAAGAACAAGGGCGCTTCTGTGTAGGCAAGTGCCCTACTGCTAGCAGAGATCCAGCCTGGCAAGGCTGCTTGCAGAGAGCCAGCAGGCTCTCGCAGGATTCATGCTGACGAGCTTTTCCATCAGGTGCTTTGTGACCTTAGCTGACAAGGACCGGCACCACTCTTCCCGCACGAGGCTGGATCGAGAAAGACTCGAGTCCTGCATGAGGGAGCTGGTAAGTGTGATTCAGCTGGGGAGGAAGATTCGGGAATGGGGCTGGTCCCCATCAATGCGGTGGGGAACCTTGGTCCTTAGGGGTCTTGACTTCCAGTCTCTGTGGATTGGTGGTTTGAGGTTTATTGCTAAAGAGGGGGACCCAAGAGCACTTCCTGTCTTGCACAGGTCCCACATGACCCTTGGGTCCACACCACTACGTCCCCTCCATCACGCTCTGCTTTTCATTGGGAAGAAATCCCGGAGTGCAGAAAAGGAGTCGCTTTATTGTCAAAGAGTTCAGGAGAGGGGAAAGCAGGAATGTGGGGGACTCTGCCGAGTATAGATGCTGCAGGGCTAGCTCTAGCCTGGGTATTTGGAGCTGGTAGGCCAACGTATTGGAAAGGAGCTGTGCAAAGACCAAGTGGTTTATCCAGCTGACGCAATGAAGCTTCATTAGCCAGCTGCATACAACAGAGTGATGAATGTGACCTGTGGAAGCCTCTATGTCCCCTCTTCTGAACTGCCAGATGCTGATTTGTAGTGGAGTCAGGGAAAGGGGAGAGACCATGCTTAAGACAAGGCTTGAAGCCACTGCAAAATGCCATAAGCACAACTGACACCTCTCTGTCCCATGGCAGGTCCTGCTGGGGCAGAAACCTCTGTGCTGTGGACCCTTCCTATATCCTGCTGAAGTTAACAAAGGGGCGCCAGAAGTACCATTATCTGGATGCACATGGCAGGACTAAGGCATTTGTGTCCTCACCACGCCTTCCTAAACGCAGGGAGACCTGTCTGCTGCTTTTGCCTTCTCTGTGCTCCATTGTGCTCTCATTCACAATGTGTCCTGGGCTCCCTTTTAATCACAGGAAAACATGGGTCAGCAAGCCACGACTCTGCGCTCGCAGGTGAAGAACACCACCATGAAAGACAAGGTGAAGCTGGTGCAAAACTTCCTCCAGAAACTCTGGTTGTTAGCTGATGAGGTGAGTTGCCCTCCACAGGGAGAGTGCCTGTTAGCTGGGTCAGCTTATGGGCAAATCCTGCGTGCAGGAGAGTTCCCTGGTGAGACAGGTCTTCTGCAAGGAGCCAGTCCAAGACGAAAAGACCTTTGTTGGGCTCTGCTCCTTTTCTAAAGGACCTGTATGTTCCTCCTGTGTCAAGACAGGTGCTTAGACCTCTCTTCAGACGACCCAATAGAAGTGCTCAGCCAAGGCAGCATGACCACTTCCCTCCACTGACTACACCAGTTATATCTCGTGTGCTAATTAACCAGTCTGTGGTGGGAACTGAGCCCTGGCTGTCCATCCTGGTGCACCGTGAGCCCAAGCCAAAATGCCCAGCCCTAACCCATCTGCAGGTGAGGCCAGGCTTAGCCCTGGACAGGGCATCCCTGGAGCCGGTTGGATGGGACCCCTTGAGGTGGGGGCGTTTCCCAGCCTGGTCCAGGGCCTGAGGCAGGGCCCTGGCCTGAAACAGGTCACCAGTATACTTTTCACCATCTGGCAACTTTGCGTAGTCAGTCTATAAACTGCCCCGTGCCTCCCAGGTTTGCCTATACGCTCCTGGATTGGAAAGGATGAGCATTAATATAAGTTGAAGAGCCCTTCCCAGACAGTAACAGAACTGGGTCCTCTTGCAGTTGAGCTAGAGGATGGTTTTGCCTGCCTTGAGCCGTGACAAGGCCGTGCAATTCCCCAGGGGAGCAGCCCCCAGAAGGTGGCAAATGTCCACCCAATATTGAAGTGAGCAGCCTGCAGCCATCTCTGATTTTTGCTAAGTAGAGAAAAATGTTAAGTAGGTAGCTCTTTGGAGAGCTTTCAGATGAAGCCATCTAATTGTTATCGCTGCGGTGTACTCTTGCTTCACTCCACCTCATGGGTGACGGTTAATAGCCGAATATGTTAGAGCTGCTCACAAAATTTCCAAAAAGATGCTATATCTGCAAAATCTCTTGTTCCTTCCTGCAGAAAATTGCAGTTCCTCTGAAATTTGTGCAGTTTCTACCTGGGTCTGTATGGCTGCAGCCATTTGGGGTTATTGGTCCACGTGGAAGTTGTAGTTTTGGCACTTGCTGTTCTCATTTGCCAATATGGGCGAGGCTCCTAGGCTTGGTGAAATAGCCCATTATAAAGTAACTCTTTTCTCTGCTTTGGCTTGCCACAGCAGAAAATAAAGCAGGCTCTAAGGCATGATAGGAGATGTCCAGAGAGGGAACTGCTTCCATTGTAGGGAATGGAAGTGCAGGGCACCTGCCCTACAGTCCTCGTGGGCACTGAACTAACAGAAAGGGAAAATCTTCAGCCTTCCAATCTGGAGTTAATATCTTTTTTTAATTTTATCAGAACAAATGTAAATCCCAGTTTCTTTCCTGCTAGGCTTCACCTTGCAGGTGTCTCAGGGGTCAGAAAGGGCTAAGATGCTGACAGGGCTCTTTGTTGGTGTTCACAGCCCCAGCACACCATTGCTGACATCTTCATCTGGATGATGAGCAACAACAAACGCATTGCTTACAGGCGTCTCCCTTGCAAGGATATTCTCTGCTGCATTGTGGATGAGGAGATGGGAAAGGACTGGGCCGAAGTGAAGACCGTCTTCCTCAAGGTGCCTGCCCGTCTTCCTTGGGGGAGCTGAAACCACAAGGAGGGAGGTGAAGCAGAGACAGAATGGGGGGGATGGGGGTGGAGATGAGAGAGCTGGGTACCAGATGGGTCTGGTAGGTGATGGAGGTCTGGAAGGAGAGAGATGTCCTATTGAGTTTGCTGGGAGGGGAGCTAGTGGCTTGAGAAGAGGAAGCCAGTGTGCTGGGAAGAACATGATGCATGAGAAAGAGTAGCGGACGTGATCCAGAATGATAAGGGGTGGGTCCCTGGGTTTAAGGAGCAGCGGTACAAGGTGAGGCCGCAGAAGGTGGTGGGCACTGCAAGAGGTGGTCTGTCCAATCTCTAAGGCCCCTCCTATGTCCCTGTAAAGTCTCTTGTCCCTTGTGCCCAGCTACCTGGGAAGAGGGGCTTTGGACCTGCAGGCTGGACAGTTCAGGCCAAGATGGAGATTTACTTGTGGCTGGGCCTCAACAAGCAGCGCAACGACTTCCTGAGCGGCGTGCCCTGTGGCTTTGAGGAGAAGATGACAGCCAGAGGCCCAAACCTGCCATCCTTTCCACGCATCAGCCTCCTTTACACGAGTAAGAGGGCAGGCTATGGAAAAGGCAGGCGGGAGCCTGGTTCAACACCACTTGGGCCAAGGACCTGCAGGAACTGAGGGGGAAATATGGGAAATACTTCCACATGTGCCAGTCTGAGGTCTCCCACTGTTCCCGTGGGGAGCTGGGGTGGGGGACTTCTGCGCCCTTCTCCTTACCCCATTCCCAGCTGTCATTCTGCACATCGTGAGCAGGACCCTGAAGAAGTCCATATCCATTCAGGATCCATGCTTTAAGCCGACTTCCTTCACCCGTGTTGGCCCTGAGCAAAAGTGTGCCTCTGAGACCTTGCTCTCCATGGCTAAGCTCCAGGGATGCATCCCAAGCTGTCTCACTTCCCCCTCTCTCTGTCACAGAGAAGCAGGTGTTTGAGCTGCGAGCCCACATGTACCAGGCCAGGAGTTTGTTTGCTGCTGACAGTAGTGGCCTTTTGGCTCCCTTTGCCCGAGTCGTCTTCCTCCCCCAGAGCCAATGCACCGAGGTGAACACTATTTCCTGACCTGGAGGAGTGGGCAATCCCTGGGGTTGAATGTGATAGGACAAGTATCATCTGTCCATCCTGCTGCCCTGCCATGGGGCTGGGTCTCCTGACTCCTGCAGAATCATGGATCAGGTTGACCGTGGGGTCCTGGGGTGCGAAAGCAGCCATAGCACTGGGGCCTGACTATCTATCTCGAGCTTCCTTTGAGTGCAAGGTTGCCTGCTGGAAGTCTCTTCCCCAGCTGCAGGCAAGTCCAACAGCCCTTTCACTGCATGTCCCTGGGCACAAGCACACAGCCACCCCGTTTCTGTGTGACTGAGCTTTCAGCTGCCTGGTGAAGAGAAACTGGACCCTACAGGAAGCAGGAGGTGTTTCTGTGCCATCTCTTCCTGTGCTGAAGGCTGCCGAGCTTTAGCAAACCTTGTGGAAGCTGGGAATAATTTGTGCCTGCCTGCTGTTTTTTCCTGGAAGAGTCCATGGGAGATGCGCTATGGCTCACTTGCCTGCAGAGCAAGCGCCAGCCTACGGGTGCTGCCAGCACTGAAGTTGCAGCCTGTGGCCTGGCTCAGACAGGCCAGGCCTGGGGTCATTCACGGAAATGGGGTCATCCCTGTGGCTGCCCCTTTGCAGGGTACTGTTTTGTCCTGATTTGACAGAAGGAAGCAGATGCTCAAGCAGAGAAAATTAGACCATCAGAGCAAGGGGTGAACTCTGGGAGCTGCAAGTATCTTGGGTCAAGATCTGCCAAGCGAGTTAGACCTGTAATCCCCCTTCCTTTGGATCAGGCTTCAGATCCTAATGTGGCTCTTTCCTGTCTCTTGCCCCATAAGCCATCAACCCTCTAATGGGTTTAGCCCTAGGTGCCTTCACAGTATGATCCAGTAAATATCTGTGATCCAAAGCACTGCTTGGCAATAGCATTAATACCCAATAGACTGCAGACTGCCACAGTGTCCACATCTGCATCAGGGCTGCCTCAATTCTCTGAATAAGCAGTGGGGAGAAAAGGACCTTTAAAAGACAAAATACATCTCATCTATTTTAGCCATACACCTTAGGAAGAGACAAGCGGTGCCATAAAGAGATAGCTTTCTCTCCCCCTCCCTAGTCAGGGATCCTGGGGTGCCTACCATGAAGTAAGGGAGCCTTTATGTTGTGGACATGCAATGTGACCCAAGATAAATCCCCTCATATTTTCAAAGTAACCTCCCCGCTGCTCGCAGCGCTGCAAAAGTCCTGGTGCAGGAAAACTGAGATCAATATCCTCTCTGCTCCCGTTGTTCAGAGCCTTAGGCCCTGGCTGCTACTCCTAGCTGTAGTGGTAAATGCTGTTTCTGTTCCTCCAGGTTCTCAATGAAAGCCTTTGCCTAAGCTGGGACCAGCTGCTGGTCTTTGACAATGTGGAGCTATATGGAGAAGCTCACGAAATGCGGGACAACCCTCCCATAGTTGTCATTGAGATCTATGAGCAGGACCCAGTGGTAAGATGAATCTCAGCAGAGGAAAGCATTTCTGATTCAGGTACTGAGATCACTCCTGGCAAGGCAGCTGGTGCAGCAGATGTGAGAAGAAGTGTTTTTCCTGACCTGTGGAAGATGTTTCCTCCCTGTTTCCCAGGGCACAGAAGAAACTAGGAGCCTCTGCTGCTAATTGATCTCTTGCACTCGTTGGTGTCTTATGTTTGGAGCCAGAAGCAAGAGTTCAGGTGAGGCTGGAGGCAAGGATATATTACTGTAGTCTCTCCCTGTAGAGCAGTGCTCAGTCCTGGCCTCATTGCTGCCCCAACCCTGGGCCACCTCCTTCACCTTCCTTAAAGATGTTGGTGCATTAGGAAAGGCCTCGTGGATGGAAAGGCACCAGTGGAAGGTGGCACTGAGCTTTGGTCACGTACGTGCAGCAGACTGATCCTGTTCTGCCCACACTGGGGAGTGCTGTGGGGCTAACTGTGGAGACCTTTGGTTGGTCTCTCAAGGCAGACAAGAAGCCCCGTGCTAAAAACCCGAGTGCTGTCTTTGCCTGGCCAGGGCAAAGCTGACTTGATGGGCCGCACCTTTGCCCAACCTGTGGTGAAGATGTCAGATGAACAGTACTGCCCTCCACGGTTCCCTCCGCAGCTGGAGTGCTACCAGATATACCGGGGCAACTCCACAGCAGGCGACCTGCTGGCTGCCTTTGAGCTACTGCAGGTAGCAGCTGGACAGAGCCATCCCAGACCAAGGGAGGGAAGAGAGCGGGAGGGGGTGTGGGGGAGAACCGCGTTTAATCCACGCTTCTGTTTCTGAGGTGCTGCAAAGAGTGGTTAGTTCATGCATCCTAGAAAAGCTAGCAGGGTGTAGTATAGCTACTCGCAGCTCAGTGTGAGGGCAGCTCCTGCAGAGTTATGCTGGTGTGCAGTGAATGCCAGCTTCTTTCTGGCAGGGAACCCTACTAAAGCGTTGCAGCAGCACAAAGTCTCTGCAACATCCCTGGGCTATGGAAGCTGTCATTGGGAGTCTTGGTTCTCTCAAGAGATGTCAATGGGAAGGTCCCAGGTAAAAGGGGTGTGAGTTCTCATAGAGGAAGATGGTGTATGCTAAGCATCTTTGACAAGGAGCTCAGGGTGGGGCTAATCTCTCTCTGTGTAGGTATCCCTCTCTTTCCATTGACTAGACAGAGCAGGAGATGCCTGGAGTGGTTGAAGGTGGTGGAGTAGAGACCTGCTGGCTTTGCTCAGGCTTTGAGCTGGCCAAAGCCTGTCCATATCAGCCTGTCAGCTGCACTAGTGGGTGGGCTTGGAATTTTGCTTTGCTGTTGAATGTGCCCTGTGTGGAAGCATAGCACCACCTCTTCTGCTCCTATGAACACCTTTTCCCAAAGTGCCTGTAGTGTACAGTCAGTGGATTGCTGAATCGTCTAAGACTCTACAGACCCAGTGCAGGAGAGCAGGGTGTGCCGGTTCCCCCAGTTCAAAAAAGCAGACCTTAATCCGTCTGCTGGGGGCAAGTCAGACCTGCCTCGTGTCGATGGACCCCCAGGCATTGACAGGGGTCCCATCCTGCCAGTGCCATTGGGGATTCGTCTGGTGCTGAGTAAATACAGAGTGGAGGCAAATGCGTTGACAGCAGAGGGGTTCGTCTTGGGGCGCCAGACTTGAATGCTGCGCAGCCAGATGGCTACACAGCAGAAGGTACTGTGTTGTCATGGCCTCGACCAGATCCCATTATGAGGGCTCCATCTGTTAGGCGAGGGTGATGTAAGGCAGAAGACTCTGTCAGTGGGTGTTTGAAGGCCAGGAGGGATCTTAGAGGTTCTGATGACAAGTTAAGCACCTACAGCCAGATGTTTGGATTGCAAGGACCTGCCTGTACTAGCTGCACAGGGAGTTAAGCTGCAGCAGCCCTAAGGAAAAAAAAAAGCAGGATGACTGGATTAGTACTTGCTTGCTTTCTTAACTGTGGGCACCATAGCAAGCCTAGGAGCTGCAGTAGAGGGCACTTGGTCTGAAATTCAGAGGAATGCACATTAGGGGTGTACACCTACACCTGAAGTAGTCACGCTGACTCTCCCTTAGTATCGGTGGGAGGGGAAAAACCCAAGATTGGTAGCCTGAAGCTCATTTGACCTATCTTGGACCTCAAGGACAGGATGCCTGCTGCTTCTCTCTAGTGAGATATGGTGACACATCCATCAGGGCTCCTCACCCTAGGCTGACTTGGTAGACAATGGTGATGTGGGCAATAGAGACAGTGAGGTTTGGTGCATGACTCACCCGGCTGTTGTAGGTGTCTCTGCTAGGAGGAGATGGTGCTGATCGGATCCCCAGGGGCTCTAAAGAGATCCTACGTCCACGTTTTGTAGACTTTTTCATCTGGTCAAAGAAATACTATTCCTCTGGTGCGCAGTGTGAATATGGCCATGGGGGGACAGGAGGTGGAAAAAGCTTGTTTCAGGGGGACTTTTAATCATGGTGTTGGTCTCTTATCCCAAGAAAGGAAAGGGGAGGAGGCAGTCATTTCCCTGTTTCTGACAAAATGCTGCCAGTGCTGAATGAAGAGCCACTGCAGATGGGCTAAACTAAACTGATGTGGTCCTGCTCTATGGAGCCTGAGGGCAGAAGAGGGCTAGGAGAGGAGTGCTGAGGGCATCGGAAAGGAGATGTTAGGCTGTTGCAGGTGAGTCATGGGGTGGTTTGTGTGGGGTCAGTGAGAGAGCATGCTGCATGCCAGAGCCGCATAGAGAAGGAAAAGCTTGAGGGCTCCATTGCTGCCCAGGTGATTTTGTGTGCCATGAGGGATCCTTGCTCCCAGGGGATGAGGAAAGCCAACTCCTTTGGCTCCAGCAAAGAGGTCTGGCAGCAGTTGGGGGCAGTTCTTCTCACCTGTATGCCTTTCCTCCTCCTGCTGCCCTAGATGTTGTTCTGGGGACTCAGAGACCTGAGGAGAGTGAACGTGGCTCAGGTGGAGCGGCCCCGTGTGGACATTGAGTGTGCTGGAAAGGGGGTCCAGTCAGTTCTCATCCAGAACTACAAGAAAAGCGCCAACTTCAGCACTTCAGTCAAGCGGTTGGGAGTGGTGAGTGTTGCCTCTTTCCTCTGAGCCCTTGGCCAAAATCCAGGCTTGACTGGAGCTCAAATTGTGGCTGCTGGCCCCTTGCTTCCTTTTGCCCACGATAATAGAGGAAGTGATCTCCAGCCTAGTCGGGGATTCCCTTTCTGTGATGGCTCCCAGGCCCAGCTCTGCTGGAGTTACATGAGACCTCTTCCTCCAACATGATCTCTCTTTGAGTCCCTACTGGCAACCACCACAATAGACATGCTGTAGCCTACATGCAGCCCTTGATAACCAGGACCCCTTTGCTTCCAGGACCTCCCAGAGAATGAACTGCTTCACCCGCCCCTCCACATCCGAGTGGTGGAGTGCCGGGCTTTTGGGCGTTATACCCTAGTGGGGTCCCGTGCTGTCAGCTCCGTCTGAAAGTTCATCTGTCGCCCACCAGAGAAGAAGGCCCACCATTGGAATATGACAGGTACCAGGCTTGGGCCAAGAGGAACAGGCTGGTGTGGGTCATTGGTGGGGCACCAATCTCTCTTGTTGTCTGTCTTTCTCTGTCCTCTGTCCAGTTGAACTGCTCAATGGCTCTCTGGCAATGGCCATCAGAGGTCCTCCCTCTTGCCCCACGGGGGAGCTTGTTGTCAAGGTGGAACCTGAGGTTCCCATCAAGAAGATGGAGACCATGGTGAAGCTGGAAGCTGTGAGTATCCGTGTGTCAGCACTACTTTAGCATGTCTGTCTTCACTGCATTGTCAATAACTGGGTGATCCCCCCGCAAGCAGAGGCCACCTTGTGCTGTTGGGCATGTAGTTGGACTGATGCCTGGAATTAAAGGCCTTGGGGTCATAGTTAGTTGTACTAATCAGTCACGTCCTGTCCTGTCCTGGCTGAACTCAGCTGGTGCTTGCTGCCCCAAGACAGCCTGTCCTGGGCTAAGAAAATGAGGTATTTGTAATGTTTTCCTGTGAAGACAGTTAAATAGGAATGAGCCCCCATGAGCATAACCCTGCCCCTGTGTTGCTCTGTCTGAACCATCGTTCTGTGAATGGTGCAGACTCAAGATGCATGCACCTCAGATGCATGTGGCACGGGGCTGATCCAGGCACACAGAGTCACCCTGATGCAGGCAGAGCCCTTTAGACCTACTGGGTCTGCCCTGAAAAATCAGCAGTCTACACATGGGACAAGCAACGTGTCCCCAAGGAGTCAGACTTTGCTCACGTGTTGTCACCGTTTTCTTGCCCAGAATGGAAATTGGAGCACCCTCCTGTAGCTGTCTACTCCAGAGCGCTCTCTACCAAAAGAAATGCCTGTCTCTCTACAGGAAGCCCTTTGTAGGGACATGTCCTCCTCTGCAGGCAAGCAGCATGTGTGCATGCATGTGCCTATGGGCACATTGCGGGCTCCAAATGTGCATGCATATCCATGGCCCCTCATGGGCACATTTACAGAAAGACCACAGCACATACAAAGCCACTTCTGCACAAGTGCACATGTGCATAAACACACACACACCCGTACAACCCACAAGTCCTTGGTGGATTTACAAATGCACCTCTACCTAGAGTTCCTAGCAGGTGCACAAAAAACTCTTGTCACTTGCATTTGCATTCACAAGGAGTCTGTTGGCCCAGCTGTGTTCAGGAGGACCCCCAGAGCACGTGTGCATGTGTGAAAAGCCCTGGCATGCACATGCTTCTTGGCTTCGGGAAATGTACCACAAACACTTGCAAACCTCCTTAGCTAGACAAAAAGAAGCTCCAAGGGAGCAAAGCAGTCTTTATCCATACTGAAGGCCCAGGTATCTTTCCAGGCCCGTGCTCTCATTGTTTGGGATTGGGGTTCTTCGTTAGCAGAGCTCTCCCAAGAGGAGATGGGTTTGATGTGTCCCAGCAGACGTCCCCCTTGTATGCAGAGCTTCCCAGCCAGGGCTGTTCCTTCAAGGCCTTTGCTTCCTGCAACCGTGGGGAGCTGTTTGTGACTTCTCGCAGCTCACTGTGCACGTGTGTGTCTGTGTGCATTTGTACTCTGCTGCCTTTTGGCGGTGCAGTTGCCCACTAGCCTGCTGTTCCCTCTCCCTGTTCCCTTTTAGCCCTGGCGGCAGAACTCAGATGCAGTGGTGAAGGTGGAGGTGGTAAGTGACGGATCTGCTTCCGAGCATAGTTGGGCTGGGAGGAGCAGGAGAGACAGCACCCTGCGAGTGTGCATGATGATTATTCCCACCACAACTATGTGGTTGTGGTACCACCTCCCAAAGGCTTAATGGTGACACACTGAGCGGGCTCAGGATACCTTGCTGGGACAGGGGGGCCTGGTACCATGTAAGCTTCAGGTGCTTCAGCCTGGGAAATGCATGAGTGAAAGGGATGGTGGAGAAGTCAGGACATCTCTGGTTTAGGACTCTGACACTGTCTCTCTGGAGCCTTGGGCAGCTCCCTTTGCTACTCAGAGCCTGTTGTGAAAGGTGGCAGGTGCTAATGATACAGGGTTCTGCCTTCTCAAGGGATTTACCTATCACCTTGGCCCTTTGAGAGACATCTCGCTTCCATCTGATCCCTCTTCTTCTCTGTCTTTGCTTCCTTTGTTCCTGCAGTCTGAGGAAGAGAAGGAGAAAAAGAAGAATAAAGGAGGAGGAGGAGGAGCAGGAGGAGGAGAGGAAGGAGAAGAGGAGGAGCCGGATGAGAGCATGCTGGACTGGTGGTCCAAGTATTTTGCTTCAATTGAGAGCAGTGGAGGGGTGCATGTAGGGGGGTGCAGGAAGATGTTCCCTGCCTGCAAGGTCTGGGCTATTTCCAGCAGAACAGCACAGTCCCAACATCTGTTGGGACAGCACAGCAGTGGACTGCTTTTGAAATGCAAACAGTGCCCATTCCCAGCACTAAGGCTGGGACCACTGGCCTAAGGAAGGAGGGGAAGTATGTGTATTGAAGTCCCCATCCCCAGTGTGAAAAATGGGGTGGTAGAAAAGCAGCGATCAGCTGCTGTTTCTGTCTGTTGCCTCCCTGATCATTGCCGAGCTGGTAAGGGGCACATGGGCTTGCGCCAGCCAGGTGCTCATTCCGTTTCCCTTTCTGGTACCAGCCCAGTCGTCTTCCCAGTGTCTCAGCTGCGAACTGCCCAAGTGCACAAGGATCCCATGCAAACATGACACGTCCTCCTGCTCCTCCTGCCCCATCCCCTGCGAGAGACTCTCCCTCGCACACAGTCCTGCTCATGGCTGAGCCCTGCCTTTGTGAGAATTCCTGCTCGCGTACCAGTGCTGAAAAATTGTACAGTGAGGGAGAGGGTGTTTCTTTTCTCTTGTGGGGCCTGATCCTCCGCTGTTGCACAGAACCACCTAAAACTAAAGGCTCTTTGCACTGGCAACATCCCTGGCCTTGGGAACTGCTCCTTGGATACCCTAGAGCCATCCCCACTTGCCTGGGCTCTGTCCAGCTTCCTGGATGGACACACAATTTAAACAAGTGCAAGAGAGAGGTAAAAGTGCTTTAGCTGTCAATAGGCTGTTCTTGCAGAGACCGGGGCAGCCTTGTGGCCAAAGGCTTGGGGCCATGCTGCTTTTCTCGCCAGCCTTGCCTGACTGTCAACCAGGCTTTCACCCGGCAGAGCTGAGCAGGATTTCTTTTCCTTGGGTGTACTTATTTTGTGTCTCGTTTGTATTCGGAACACAGTTATTTAGCAGCGTCACTGTTGAAGACTGTGTTGAACAACTTTGATTTCTCCAGTTTGGCTAGATCCTAGCTCCCTGCTCAAAGGAGAAAGGGAGAGCTGCGACCCCTAAGCTAGGCACTTTCAATGAGCACAGAGAGCTCAGTGCAACTGGCCACTCGTTGTTCATTTTGTTTCTCCCCCAGCAACTTTGGCAGCAGGAAGCAGCCGCAGCAGAAGCAGAGGAGGAGGAGGGAATGGAGACTGCTGAGGGTGAGCTGTTTGCAAGCAAGGGAGGAAACGGGGCAGGGAAGGGTAGGACCAGAGTTCCTTTTGGTGCTTGGGCACCCAATTCCGAGCACGTAATTGCTCTTCTGCTCAATCAGATACTCGTGCTGTGTTGCATATCTCCAGGCGGGATCAATTTTGGTGAATGCAGACCTGGTATGGATTGTGTTGGGCTGACGTATCAGGCTGCAAATGCCAGGGGACTCCCAGTCCGAGTGTGGCATTGTGGCAGCCTCCAGCTCATCCCTGCTGGAAGGAAGGCTGTGTGGAAGTAATGAGATTAGTGACTAGGATCTGTGTTATTGACTGAAGGCATTTTTGTGCCTTCAGAAGTTAGTAGTCGCATCCCCTTGCCCATGCGTTTATAGAGCTGCAAGGCTGTGTGCTCAAAGTCTATTGAGAACACCAAGGCACAGATACGTTAATATCGCATTTGCAGGGTTTTCCCTCGTCACCATGAGGGAGGCTTTATGGAGGCCTCCTTTTGCCCCAGTTTTGCCAGGGAAGAGTCAACTAGGCAAGATGTTTGGGATCCATCTAACCTGACTGCTTTTATCTTCAGTGTAAAGCTGAAGAGTGATCTGTTTTAAAAAAAAAAAGTGTAATCTGAAAGTGTAGTCTGTGATCTAAAGCTGAAAGTGTAGTCTGTGTTCTGGTTTTCTAGAATGGGCAGTAGAGAAAACTATGCCTTTCAGGGCCGGTTCTCTGACCTATTTTAGATACTGTCCTGAGATGAAGTGTGCCCTAAGAGCGTTTTTCTCTCAAGGAGTCTGGGGGACAGTAGCTCAGATGGGGCATTGCAGATGCCTCAAGCTGGGTGAGGCCAATTTCATACCAAGAGTACTATGGGCTGTGAACATGAGTGAGCTGGGACCTGCTGTCCAAGGGTGACCTTGTCCACCCTGCAGGCTCTTTGGCAGTCCCTGGTAAGCAGGGCTGGTGAGTGTTTCCCTGAGGAGCCATGATTGGCCAGCTCAGTCATGAAGACTGAGATGGGAATGGGCAGAGGGAGAAGGTTAGGAGCCTCTGCGTAGGGGCTCAGCAAAGGGCCACCCTATGGACTAAATGGGCAGTGGAGTAAAGAAGGGTAGCAGCAGATAGCACTGAGTTCCCAGCGCTGCCTGCTTCCCCTGCTCTCCATAGGTCGTGAATTCAGAGGAGAGGGGGTGGTTGTCCTGTTCGTGCAGACTCCATTAGGTGGGAAAAATAGAGAGTCTGGCTTCTGTTGGAAGACTAGCCTTTGTATCATGAGAAAGATGAGGCCAGGTGCTGCTGAGCTTGGCAATGACTCTGAGCAGCTTCTGCCTGGGCTTGCTGTAGTAGCAGAGCTGTTGGGGGGGTGTCCTTGTATGCCTCCTCGTTCTCTGTCAGTCATTCTGAGCAGGGTTCACTTTCCCCTTTGACACTGCCCTTCCTTCCTGCTTTCCTCTTCCACATTAAAGGTTTATCTGTTGTCATCTGTCTGTTCTCATCTGCCTTGCGCAGCAGCCATGAAAGCTGGCGGGATAGAGGCAGTGAGGGCTGGGGATTGCACATGAGTGGGAGAAGCGTGCAGTGTTGTGCAGCCTCCTTTGAGCATGCCTTTCTAGGTAGACTGTACTGTGTCCTTGGCTGGTGACTGCTCTGAAGAGAGCGATCGTAAGAGCCTGTTGCTGCAGCTAGTCATTGGCGTCACCCTTGAAGAGCAGCAGTCTGTGCTTTGGCACTGAGCTTCAAGCATTGTCACCTCAGACACACCTAGGCAGGGGTTTTGCTCTGCAAGCTGCGCACGTGTCAGGGGTCTGGGCACAGGAAGTATTCTCTTCCATGGGCGCACCTAGCAGGGCCCAGCCAGGTGCCCTTGATGTTTTTCACTCCCTTCTCTTTTCTCCAACGCCATTGCTGTCAGCTTCAAAGGACGTAGCGGAGACCAGAGTGAGATGGGGAAATGAGCCCTTCAGGGAAGACTGGGAAGGGTGTTGTACTAGCAGCCCAGCAGGACAAGTGGAAAGAAGACAAGAAGGTGCTATGATCAGATATTTTCAGTGCTGTTGAAACTAGGCAGAGCCTAGGCTCTCAGTCCATGTTTCGTAGTCCTCCAAATGACTCCTGCTCGGGTCAACTGTGGGAGTTCCCTACGCGGAGATCTGTGGGCTCCTGGAAATGCTGTGAGCTGGGTAGCAATGGCCAGAGCTGAGGAAAGAGAGGAGAGAGGTTGAAGGGTTTCTGTGGGACTGAGATGGGAATTGCAGGCAGTAGCAGCTGTCAGCTTTCATGTTCCTCTTGTTTGAGTGCCTGTGATCATGTTCCCCCTTCTCTGTCTTCCTCCGCTCCACCTCACCCTCGTTTCCATCTCCTCCATCCCCATTGCTTCCCCTTGGACTCAGAAATCAAACCGGATGACTCTCCCATGAAAGGCTCCAAGGGTCAGGCAAAGAGCAAGAAGTCCAAGGCACCCAAAGATAATAAGAAGCAGCAGCAGCAGTGAGCCACTGAGCTTCCTGAGAAGCAGAACAAGCCGAAGATTGATGAACTGAAGGTATGTGTGTTGGCAGGGGGAGGAGGAGGCTCTGCCTGCTCAGCAGCAGGATGGAAGTCAGATCCTAGCCATGTGGAAAACACAGTAGGATGGATCAGCTCTGCTGGATGCATCTCACCTGTGTGAGGGGTATCTAGCACTAGGTGAGATTTGCCTTGGGACTGTCAAATTCTCTGCATAGACGGAGAGTTCAGGGTAACTAGCTTTGCAGGAAAGGACCTGGGATCTTGGGGACAGGAAAAGTCAGCAGTGAACCCTTCTAGCAGTGAAGGGCAAGTGCATGCTGGGCTGTATTAGCAAGAGTTGGCCAGCAAGTTGAGGGGAGGGATTCTTCCCCTCTTTCTGGCACTTGTCAGATCCCTTCTGGCTTCTCTGTCCTGAGTGGTGCTCCCCAGCGCAAGGAAGACACTGACCTACTGCAGTGAGTCCAGTGGTGGAAGCCACCAGGCTGGTCACAGGTCTGGAGGACGTGGCATACAAGAAGAGGAAGAGGCTGAGAGCTGGGTTTGTTCAGCTTGGAGAGGAGAAGGTGAATGGGGGATTGAATTGCCATCTTCAGGTACCTGATGGTACGTGGCAGGGGGATATGGCAGAGGACAAAGGAGAGTGCAGAAGGAAATGGACGCAAGATGCAGCAAAGGAAATTCCTGTTGGACATAAAGCATCATTTGTTTCCTACAATGAACTTATGCATCATGAGTGTGCTGCAACTTTGCAGAGCTCTCAGTCCTTGGAGACATGGGAGCTTGACCCTGGGCAAGCTTCTCTAACTTTGAATGCCAGCGGTCCCTTCCCACCTCGGTTCCCATATGACTGTATGATTTGCCCATCCAGAGGTGCCCCCATTTGATCAGGCAGCTCCCATGTTCAGCCAGTGGATGTCTAAAGCTCCTGAGGTGACTGGCATCCTGAGTGCCCAACCAGCTGCTGTATGTGGGGCTGAAACCCAACATGCCTCATGGCAGCAGGAATCACAGCCATCACTGTATGTAGTTCTTGGAGGGGTTTGTCCCACACAATGCAGCTGGAACCAGAAGTACTTGCAGGAATTACAGGGGAAAAAAAACCAAAGGTGGGGGGAGCTATGATTTGCTCTCTGTAACTGCACTGAAGGATCAGGCAATTGTGTAGCTTAATGAGTAGTATGAGAAAGACATCAACTTGGTCTTGAGAGTGGAGGAAGATGTTTTAAGTTGGTGAGAACACCCTCCCCACGGTGGAATCAGAGTCTACAGCTATAGTAGGAGATGGATCAGGGCCAGGCATTGCCCATCAGCAACCCAAACCAGGACCCTGCCCCCAGGCCTGGCGCCAGGGCTCCAGGCCAATGTGCCCAGCCCCATCCCACTGCTGGGCAGGGGCAGGGAATAGCCTGGGGCAAGGCTATCCCATGGGCAGTTTGGATGGGCCCTGGGTGGGGGAGAGCTTCCTGTGGGCCATAGCTAGCCTGGCCAAGACTCAGTGCAGGAAAGGGCCCTGGTTCAGGTTAGTGGTCCATGGACTTTACTGTATTATAATCTGTGACTCTGGGCCTGAGAAGGAATTTGAACCCGGATTATACACGTAAGGGGAATAGCTACACAGCCCATTCAGCTGAGGTTCCCTCCTATACATGATCAGTTTGGGAAGGTGCTTATGTCATCAAGGTCTGACCCAATGACCTGGAGATCCCTTTGCATCCTAGAGAATTAGTCACTGGGAACGGTGATGTCCATGATCTCTTTGATTGTCCTTGGGTAACCATTGGATCTTTTTTTTTTTTTTTTAAACTGCTCCCCTCTAATTTTGTGTCATCACAGGTCTTCAACAAAGAGCTGGAAAGAGAGTTTGATAACTTTGAGGACTGGCTGCACACCTTCAACCTGCTCCGTGGAAAGATCGGGGACAATGATGACGACGCAAGAGAAGAGGAGCGGCTAGTGGGGAGGCTCAGAGTGAGTGTGGCTGCTGAGTTGGGTCAGGGCAGGGACAGCTTGGGAAAGCCTTGTCTATAGGGTTCTCTCCTTGAAGGTGCATTAGCTGAAAGGAGGTTGGATGTAAGAGAGACCAATTTGCATTGACTCAACCACATCTCCTTGCAGGGAGGGTAAGCCTCCAAGGATAGCCCCAGGAGTCAGGTGGCTTCACAGAGTGCATTGCAGAGGGCAGTCCTTTGCAGCAACCAGATCTTTTGTGATTCCTACAGAAGGCCAAGGGCAAAGCAGATCCTCTTTATCACCCGCTGTGGATATAAGCCATGCCTGGAGTTATCTTTGCAGACTATTTTTCACCAGTAGCACGGAGCTGCCTGCCATGTTGCACCAATGCATGCAAGTTAAACTCTTGCTGGAGGGAGTGATCAGACGGTCAGGGAGCATGGAAATGAACTGTGTTTCACGTGGTAGTTCCTGGATTTCCCAGCCCCTGCCTTGACAGCACCTTTTATTTCCATTGCTCTTGGTTTTCTGCCAGTTGTATTCCTGGAATTCCCTGCCTGTGAGCACCTTGCTAGTCTGATTCCTCTGCAGGTGTCCTTCACGTTGTCCAGTTGCTCTGCTCAGGGTTGTATCCTCTGCAGGGGGTGCTTGTGAGGCAGAGGAAGCTTCCAGACCTCGCCTGTCTACTACAGCACAGGGCTAGAAACAAGGAGAGAAAGTGGGCTCTCAGGAAGGGTGGTTTGGGATGGGTCTGCTCGCTCCGAGCCTCGGGAGCAGCAGGACTACTGAGGCTGTGCACTCCCTTGTGCTAGGGCTCCATCTGTGTCTACAAAGTGCCGCTCCGTGATGATACGGGCAAGGAGGCAGGATACGACCCCGACTTGGGCATGTTCCAGGGGATCGCCAGCAATGACCCCATCAATGTGCTGGTCCGAGTCTCTGTTGTTCGGGTGAGTATAACCACGTTGTATGCCAAGGCGTGATGCTGTGTTCCCTTACAGTGCTCGCACCCAGAGCTGGTGCTGAAGCTGCAGAGAAGTTGACTTTTAGTTCTTGGTGCTGTTGGTGCCAGCATCCACCTGATAGCAGATGGCAGCAAGGTCAAGGATGCAGCATGAGGACTAAAGCAGCTCACTGATGGGCCCTTGAAAGGGGCGTCTTCCTAGCTTTGTGCTCTCCCCATTGGGATACTAAGCCTGTGTGAGGTCCAGACACCTGGCCTACAGGATGGATGGAGGTGTCCGTTGTAGTGCTCAACTTCAGAGAAGAATTTGGATCAGCCCAGACTACGAGATTCTGGTTCTTTACATAATCCCCTTTAGATAATCAATGAGGCATATGCTGAGCAAACCAGGAGGAGGCAGGGATTAGTAGATCTGGCTGAAGGGCTTGTCACCTCCTGGGACACATGCCGAGTGATAATCAATGTGGTCCAGCCTGTCTCTTTATATGGAGTGCACTCTGGAAAAAGTCCTTCTTGACCTCCATTCTTATGTCAAGATAAGATATCTTGAGATATCTCAGCCCTGCTGGAAGCACCTGGGTGGCTCTTTGCCAACCCCTTGTCCCTGTTGTTTTATAAATGCGACCTACTTTCACCTACGTTTCCCACTAACCTGGTTTCCCATCCAGTGCTACATCTCATTGCCCTGAGAAGGGGATAGCAGGTGAGATTGCAATCCCAGAATCA
This sequence comes from Struthio camelus, assembly GCF_040807025.1. Lineage (NCBI taxonomy): Eukaryota > Metazoa > Chordata > Aves > Struthioniformes > Struthionidae > Struthio > Struthio camelus. The sequence continues at coordinate 4,861,522 of NC_090944.1, forward strand.
CAAAATCACCGAATGGTTGAAGTTGGAAGGGACCTCTGGAGATCATCTAGTCCAACTCCCCCCGCTCAACCAGGGTCACCTACAGCATGTTGCGTAGAATTGTGTCCAGATGGCTTTTGAATATCTTCAAGGAAGGAGACTCCACAGCCTCTCTGGGCAACCTGCTCCAGTGCTCAGTTACCCTCCCAGGAAAGAAGTATTTCCTCATGTTCAGACAGAACTTCCTATGTTTCAGGTTGTGCCCGTTGCCTCTTGTCCTGTTGCTGGGCACCATGGAGAAGAGTCCGGCCCCGTCTTCCTGTCACCCTCCCTTCACATGCTTAGACTCATTGATGAGACTCCCCTCTCAGTCTTCTCTTCTGCAGGCTGAAGAGTAGCAGCGCTCTCAGCCTTTCGTCCTAGGAGAGATGCTCCAGGCCCTTCCTCATCTTAGTGGCCCTTTGCTGGACTCACTCCAGGAGCTCCATGTCTGTCTTGTACTGGGGAGCCCAGCACTAGACACACCACCCGAGGTGTGGTCTCAGCAGGGCTGAGGAGAGGGGGAGGCCCTCACCTCCCTCCACCTGCTAGCAACACTCTTCCTAAGGCTGCCCAGGGTACCATTGACCTTGTTGGCCACAAGGGCACATTGCTGGCTTATAGTCAACTTGTTGTCCACCAGGACTCCCAGGTCCTTCTCTGCAGAGCTGCTTTCCAGGAGGTCAACCCCGAGCCTCTCCTGGTGCCCATGCACCATGCACCAGGTTATTCCTCCCCAGGTGCAGGACCCTGCACTGGCCTTTGTTGAATGTCATGAGGCTCCTCTCTGCCCAACTCTCCAGCCTGTCCAGGTCCCTCGCAATGGCAGCACAGCCTTCTGGTGTGTCAGCCGCTCCTCCTAGTTTAGCATCCTCAGCAAACTTGCTGAGGAGGCCCTCTGTCCTTTCATCCAGGTCATTGAGGAATAAGTTGAACAAGACTGGACCCAGTATTGACCCCTGGGGCACACTGCTCGTTATAGACCTCCAACTAGACTCTGAACTGGAGAGATGGAGGATACTTACCCCTGCTTGCGGGGGCTACTTACAGAAGCCCGTGGCCCTAATAAATCCATGGAGGGAAAGAGAGAGGCGGAGGGATGTCTTCTGGACATCTCAGTCAGGTTTCTGCTGAGGGTCTCTAGCTAGAGGAACCTGCGTCTTTCCACTGATGAGAGAGAAGCCAAAGGAGACTGTGACTATGTCTTTCCGAAGGGGACACAGCCACTTGGGCTTGACCTGAGTCAGCCCAGACCAACACACCTAGCCCCACTACATGCCTAGGCAGGGACATAGGTTAGCAGAAGGCAGGACTGATCCCTGGTTTAAATTGAGTCCCTATATTTAGGTGACCTTATAAAAGGACTTGGGCACACAGCTATGGCCAGGTAAGGCCAGCTGGTCTCAGGGATGGAGAATAGGGACTGTCCCTGACTGGGCTGACCTATCTTTTCTTTTCCCTACAGGCCACAGAGCTGCCCCCAGCTGACATCAATGGGAAAGCTGATCCTTATATTGCCATCAAGCTGGGGAAGACAGACCTCAAAGATGAGGAGAACTACATCTCCCAACAGTTGAATCCTGTCTTTGGCGAGTGAGTTGCCCCAGCCCTGTTACCTGTCTTCACCCTGAAGAGTGAGCGAAGCTCACCAGCCCTTGGGCCTGCACCCTACCCATCCCATAGCCCCAGCTTGGGGTCGAAAGATGGGACTGATCGCCCTGAACTTTCCTTGGGTGCAGTGTAGCTGTCCCCATTGAAGTCATCTGTCCTGCTTTGTCAGCAGTCTCGTCAACGCTGTCAAGAGTGTTGAAGAGCTATCCGTATCTGGTCAAGATAGGTGCCTACTTTAGGAAGCGCTAGGCCTGGACCCAAGTAACAGCATCGCCGGCTCTCCAGTGACACACACATTTAGTTTCAGGGCTATTGGGACATCCACGTCAAGCAATCCTCATGATCGCTCTCCCTTCTAGGGCTGCTAGTTCAGAAGCAGTCCGCGCAGAGAATTAGTGACAACACGTAAGCTGAATGTACTGCAGTGGGAGGTGCAATTAAACACTGTCCAGAGACTGGAGCAGACCCACCTCACCCATGCATGTGTCTTGAGCGCCATCCAAACCCTTGGATGGCTACAGCCTGTTCTCCCTCTCCACCCTTTCTCCCGCCACAGGTCCTTTGACATTGAGGCCACCTTTCCCATGGAGTCCATGCTGAGGGTGGCGGTGTACGACTGGGACTTGGTGGGGACCGACGACCTCGTTGGAGAGACCAAGATTGACCTGGAGAACCACTACTACAGCAAGCACCGAGCTACTTGTGGGGTGTCACAGCCTTATGCCATGTATGAGCCAAGCTTTCCCTGTGCAACCTGGTGTCTGGACCCGTGTCAGTTTCATCTTCCGCACTAGGCCTAGATCTCCTGTAGGGATCTCCCTCTTTCATTGCCTGATGATGAGGGAATCTGTGCTGTGCCCTCACTCTTAACATGGGCTTTGGGACCAGCACAGTGGGGTAGCAGGAGAGCAGGTTGTAAGCAGGAGCACAGGGCGGTGAGGAAGGGACTGAGGGGCATTGGTAGGTCTGGATATAGAAATGAAGAGGTTGCTGAAATAGCAGCTGGGCCGGAGCAGCAGAACTGAGCATCAGTGGCAAAGTGGAGGGTGCTGGGGATTGCAGGTCTGGGTCAGCACAGAGTGAAGGGCCTGGGGCGGAAAGGTATCGGCAAAGCGTAGAGTTTGGGCACGGATGGCCCTACCTTGCTCTGCAGTTTCACATGTGGAGCCTCAGATCCTTCCCTGATGAATCCTGGCTCCTGAGGGGCAGTAACATTTGCGTTTCTGGCAGATGGAAACAAAGATTCCTTCTTCCTCCAAGTCTGACCTTGTGCTCTTGTTCACAGACATGGGTATAACATGTGGCGTGACCCCATGAAGCCTTCCCAAATGCTGTGCAAGCTGTGCAAAGAGGGCCAAGTGGATGGGCCGCCCTTTGGTCCAGGAGGAAGAGTGAAAGTGGCCACGAGGGTCTTCAGTGGCGCCACGGAGATGGAGGATGAAAATGGTACGCACCCCATGGCGTGAAGGTGGGGAGGGGAGCAGGGGCATGGGGTGTCCCCTCATCATCCAGAACTGAATCCCATCACCCCCTGCAGCATTGCAATGTCTCTCCAGCCACCCCCTTGTGTGGGGCCTGCGTTATGTCACCAGCTAGACAGTGTCTTATAGATGACCCAGGTTGCTGTCAGAGTTACTGGTGAGCATCCACGGCATGGCATGACCAAAGCTGCCTTTGAAACCTTCCTGCTGGCAGTTTATGGCAAAGGACCAATGCAGATAGCCCATCCTGGCCCTTGCAGGGCTTAGGAAGCCACTGTCCATATAGCTGCATCCCCAAACAATGGTTGTGTCCAAATCACTCGTATATACGCAACACAGTTGAATGCAGACCAGGAGGGGTGCAGAGGAGGGGGGCAGCAGTGTCGGTGGATATAGAGCTTGTTGAGCGTGGGAAAATACAGGCTGGTAGGGGATCTGGACCTTCTCTGTGAGTGCCTAGGAGTAGAAAGGGGAGAAAGAGGAGTTAGGGAGTGTTGGTGCAAGAACAAAGTGGGCCCAAGGAAACGGAGAGGAGCAACTACTAGGCAGTCCTGCTGCCTTGAAGTTGGTAGGAGCTGGAAGAGGTAGCCAGCAGGAGCAGTGTGTGTGGCCTTGGGGAAGAGGATGTCAGCAGAAGTTTGCAAAGCCAGACTGGAGGTCCTGCTGTCAGTAGGAGGTTGGGTCCTGCTTGGGATTGTTTGCTGTCCCTGGTGTCTCTTCTGCCCAGTTCTCCACACTCAGTCCTCCCTTTACCCACACGGGACAGAAGAAGCAGGCAGAGGAGCGAGCGCCTAGCACTGACCGTGCTGCACCACTGGGAAGACGTTCCACGCGCAGGCTGCAGGCTGGTCCCTGAGCACGAGGAGCCGCGTCCATTGCTGAACCCTGACAAGCGGGCATTGAACAGGTCCCCGCAGCCCAAGATCCGGGGGAAGGGCAGGGCCTGCTTAGCCTCCAAGCAGGGAGGAGAGACCTCAGCTGGGCAGACAAGCTGCAACCCCCCTTGTCATGGGGAGCAGTGGGGAGGGAGGCAGCCTACGAAAAGTGGCACTTGGACATAGCAGTCCTTAACACTCGGCCTGTTGAGCCCAGCTGACTAAATCTTCAATGCCTCTTCATCTTCAGCTGGCACCTATTTCATACCCTGAAGTCTCTGGGTCCCCTGCTTCCCCCCTGCCTGACATGTTCCCTATGGATATGCTGGCACCAGGCCCTGCCATTGATATTTCCCCCAGGAAACCAAAGAAGTAAGGAATCTGCCAGCCAACAAACCCCAGGGAAAACCCATGGCTGGGGCTGGAGCCCTGCTTCCCCACTCTTCTACTGGTTCTCCATGGCCCAGCTCAGCACAGCCATGTGCCTGGGACCCCCAACCAGACTGGCATGGCCAGAGATCCCAAGACTGGAGGCATCAAATGCTGTCTTCCGCTTCCCCAGAGGTTGTGGAGCTGCCCTTGCAGGGTGCTTCAGTTCCCATCTGTTCAGTTCCCTGCAGCTCCTCACCTCTCTGTGTCGGTCTAGACGAGGAGTTCAAATTGCTAGCTAGTGCCTGGTATGGGGAAGGGGGCAGACCAATGCAGCCAGCCCGAACGCAGCCCCAGGGGCAGGGGTTAGCCTAGGTCAGGGCGTCCACAGGCCCTTGGCTGGAGGGGAGAGTTTCCCAGTCTGGCTGGGGCTCTGGGCAAGGAAGGGCCCTGGCCCCAGGCGGATCACTGGGAGAGACTTGGTAAAGGCAGGTAGGACAGAGCAGGCAGCAGACAGTGAACTAGAGAGTTCTCCTTCCCATTCCTGTCCTCTCCACCTCTGCCCTCTGATGCTCAGCCCCTCTAGGAGTCCTTTAGACAGAAGGAAGACATTGCGTTCCTCAGCATCCATGCTAGGCCAATTTTACCCAGCTAGACTGTGTCCTTGGGCCCCTTTTGCCCGTCCCCGGGGGCTGGGATGCAGAGGCCGTATTTGCATCCTCGTGGGAATCTCTTGCACTCCTGTGCTCAGTCGACTGGTGTTTGGCTCCAAAGCACAATGAAAGTGGAGACAATTTCCTCTGATCTCCGAGGGCCGTAGCTTGGATGTGAAGAGCAGGGCAGGCAGCTGCAGGAAAGCTGAAGCCAGAGAAAGTTCTAGTTGCTGAAGCAGCCTGGAAAAAACAGAGGTTTATCTGCAATGCAGCCAGGGGCAGCCATGCTCAGTAGTGCCCCGTGTGCTGGAGTTGAGACATTCCTCCGGAGGGGCTGAAGGGAGGATTTCAGTAGCCTTGAAAACACCAATGCACCCTTCCCTGTGGGGAAAATGGAGCAGGAAGGGCTATGGCTCTGGTCGCTCTGTTTTGGCAGGGATAAACGTGAGCTCCAGTCAAGTTACACATGGACACATCAGCCCATGTATGTCTTCACACGTGCACTGGAGAGCACCTGCGTGAGTGCCTGTGTCTGTAGGAAGATGCTGTATTTCAGCAAGGTTCTGCTGATGTATCATCCTCGGGATTTAACGCAGCTCCCCCCTCTTTGCCAGGAGTTTCAGCATGTAACACAAGCTGACGGTGTGGCCTGTTAGCTCTGAAGAGCATCCCTGTGTTGCTTGGACAAGTGCTAGGTGCTATAGAGGAACAGCACAGAGAAAGCCCCCCCCTGCCCTCCCCCGCAACAGGAGCAGGCAGGAGGGTGCTGGCACTGAAGATGGCAGGAATCTCGCAGTTCCACAGGAGTCCCTGGCACTTGCAGCCGTGTGATGTGATTGTGGCCACATGGCTGCCTTTCTCTGCCACTGTCTTCCAGTCCTCTTCTAGCCCGTCCACACTGCAGCTGCTTCCAGTTCAAGGAAACTGGCTTCTGCTTTTCCTCTGGCAACTCCCACGGGAGCTGGTTTATCCATCAGCACAATTCCCAAGTGAACCGAGTGTGGCTGGGAAACCCCAGTTGCCTGCACACCAAAGGCAATGCTGGGAATATCTTACAGGCTCCAAACTTGCTGGAGTCCTAGGAAAGGCAGTGATGCCCGATGAAGTGACTGGGACACAAGAGCAGGTAGAGCCTTTGGAGCTGACTTCTGAAGGCAGGGGAAAATTGTCCTGTGTTTCCAGGAGGGTGGCCCGGGTGGGTAAGGTGGGGAAATGAGGAAAAGAGCTGGCTTCAGACTGTTTTGCAGGGCCAACAGACCCGCATTGTAACCACAAATGTACCTGAGACTAAGGCTGTGCTGTCTCCTAGAGCCTTTGGCTTGGGCCATGCAGCAGTTCAGAGTAGATGAAGGTAAAAGTCCCTTTGTTGCTCCTCTGACCCTGCCTGGGCTGCCTCCGAGCTGAGGCACCATTTCCCTCTGTGTTCCTGCCCTGTTGGTCCCTAGGACAAGACGGCTGTGAGAGAGCCCTGCAGTTGGCGTTCCTGCCGCCCTGTTTCCTGCAGCATCATCCCATTCCCTTCTGCCCACCCCATCTCCTCCTGCCCCTTCCCTCTGTTCCCCCCTCTGTGCCTCACCTCCTGGTCTCCCTTCCTGCTGCCAGATATGAGCTTAGAGTGATAGTGTGGAGCACAGATGAGGTCATCCTGGAGGACGATGACTACTTGACTGGCGAGAAATCCAGGGACGTTTTTGTCAGCGGGGTGTGTACAATGTGGCTGGCCAGTGCCACCACTTCCACTTCTCCTCGTGGTGGGGTCCTGGTGCTCACTTAGGCCCCAGGGCTGGTTTTGGAGGGGGGGGGTTCTGTGATGCAGCTAGGAAGGGTTTCCCCATGGGGAGGGCCAGATGGTGCCAGTGGTGCTGTTATGTGCTGTGCTCTGTCTCTGCCTCTGTGTCTCTCTTGCTGGCTGCTTGACCTACTGTGTGTGTCTGTCTGTGCTGCCTGGCCTGGTTGCCCAGCTTTGAGCTGCAGGTCATTATCTGGAACACGGATGAGGTGGTTTTGGAAGATGATGCTTTCCTGGTGGGAGAGAAGATGTCTGTCGGGGGTAATGGCCGAGGTCTTGCTGCTTGGTCCCTTCAGGTTATCTGATCTCAGACCGCACTGACCCTCCCCATATTCAGCATGGGGCAGATGGTACCTGTGGGCCATCTCTGAGTGAGCCCTGGCCCACGACTTACCTTAACGTGCTTGTGAGTCCCTTTTCTCCTGTCCTCATATAGCAGGGCTCTGAGACTGGCCCTCAGCATGGGCTCCGCCAAATTTGGTCCCCAGATTTCCCTTTCCCGTCCCTGCGGAGCTGCCTGAACTGTCCTGCTTCAGCAAGAGTCGATTTGGATTTCCCAGATACTTTCATTCATTTTAAATTGACACGCACGGGTTAAGATGCAACTAGATCATAGTGCAATGTGCAGCAGGCAAGAAAACAAGCTTTCTCCAAAGGCTTAAACCCTATGTCATGGCAAAGAGGCATGAGGAGGAAGGTCAGATTAGTGTAGCAGAATCTAAGGCTGATGGCTGACATCACACCATGCACTGATTTCCCACAGCTCTGCTAAACTGCTCACTGCTTCCCAAAAGCTACCCTGCTGCTCTGCAGGCTTGTGTGCTGAGGCCAGGTCTCCTCGTCTTGCACCTCATGCTGCTCTTGGAGAACGTGTTCCATTTTCTATGTCTGGTCCTGTTTGCAGAGTGCAGTGGAGGGTTGTTTAGGGCAGTGCATGCAGTGCCTGCCTCGGCATTCCCAGTGCCATGCTGCACAGAGGGCAGGTGCCCTTGGAGCGATGAACTTTAACATGCTGGCAGGACCCATGCTCTCTCATGCCGTTGCTGCATACTGGCAGGCGTGTGAAATTTGTGTCTGTGTACATGTGCGTGAGGGGGACAAGGTCTTGTCACTGTCTGTTTCAAGGCCGGTAAGTAGGTGGTTTATGCATGGGTGGCTTTTCTGCGATGACTCTGAATCTGAAACGTGAGAGGCCTTCCCTTTGTGCTTGGGGTGGGATTGCTTGCCCTGTGTGTTTTGCAGGGCAGAGCGGGAGTGTCAGCATGCTCAGAGGCCAGGGGAACAACCCTGTACTAAGTGTCTAAGCACGGACCCATGTCCCTGCTGGCTGCAGCCCCTCTGGACCAAGAGACTCACACAAATCTGAGAGTTCCCTGAGGAACAGAGGTGTCCTGTCATGTCGAAGAAGCTGAGGAACATTCATAATGCTCCTTCAGCAAGCTCTGCTCCAGACTTCCCAGCAGTGCTGCCTGCTCCTTTCCATCTCTTGAACATCCCCCTGCCCAGAGAAGGACCCTGATAACCAGCTTGCATGTTGCTCCCTCAATCAGCCTGTTCCCTCTAGGGCCCTCATGCCCATGTTGTCTCTTGGCGAGGCTGACATGGTGATTTGAGCAACCCTAGCCCATTGCTCGTTACTCTTGAGTCCTTCCAGTGTGTCTATGCCTTGCTGGCCTGGAGACATGCCAGCTGTATGCGCAGGATGGCCCTTTGCCCTCTCCTCCCTCCTGCTAATATGTGCCACCCCTCTCATCCCTCTGGGCCCTGCAGGTGGCTGAAGGGCCAGCAGGAGGACAAGCAAGACACAGATGTCCATTACCACTCACTCACTGGCGAGGGCAACTTCAGCTGGCGCTCCACCTTTCCCTTTGACTACCTGATGGCAGAGAAGAAGATGGTCAACTCCAAGAAGGAGTCTATGTTCTCCTGGGATGAGACTGAAGACAAGATCCCTGCTCGCCTCACCCTGCAGGTCTGGGATGCCGACCGCTTCTCGGCCGACGATTTCCTCGGTAAGAGGGGAGGGCCAGCTGAGCTGGGGTGACAGGGAAGCTGGAGGGATAGGGGGAGGTTACATGGCTGATGGAGCAGGAAGGCATGTGGGATGAGGCAAGGTTTATGTAGGAACAGATCCTGGAAGGACAGCCCTGGTCTTTAAGCCAATTGTGTCCTACAAACGCCTTTGGATGCTGCAGGTAAGAGCAGTTAGGCTAAGAGGCCTTGTCTTCATGCTGCTGTTCAAAGGCTGCTCCTGTAGCAAAGGCATTAGCTTTTTCCCTTAGGTGCCTGTCTGGGAGCTCTATGCCCAAGCTAGTTTTGGAGTGCAGGGTGGCTGGAAGCCGTGGGCAGATGTTTGAGAGGGTGAGAGGAGGTGGGGACGTGACCCAAAAAGCAGGCTATAGTGGAGAGATCGGAGGATGCATGGCCGTAGATGTGTGGGAGGATGCCAGGACACACAGCTCAGAAATGCTCGCCAGGGCAGGAAATGTTGGCCCAGCCCGCCTCCAGCCAAAGACTCACAGTTGAGGGGTGCCACCATGTATCCTTCGCCCTCTCCTACCAGGGGCAATCGAGCTGGACCTGAAGCGCTTTCCCCGGGGAGCTAAGACTGCAAAGCAGTGCAGCATGGAGATGGGGACAAATGAGGCAGAGCTGGCCATGGTTTCCCTCTTCAAGCAGAAGCGAGTGAAAGGCTGGTGGCCGTTTGTGGCCAGGGATGAAAACGATGAGCTGGAGATGACGGCAAGGATGGGGAGAAGCGGGGGGATTTTCTGTCCTGGGGACTGCATCCTCTGTGTACACGGAGGCCCCTTTGCAGAGCTCCTTCATGCCTGCCTCTGCTACATGGGGCCCCCTCTGCTCACCATGTCGCTGGCTGGCACCGTCTCTGGGGCCTGCGGTGGAGAGCGTTGCCCATGTCTCAGCAGGCCTCTCTCTGCTCCCTGCAGGGAAAAGTTGAAGCTGAACTACAGCTCCTGAGAGCAGAGGAGGCAGAGAAATCGCCTGCTGGGCTGGCTCGCAATGAGCCTGACCCACTGGAGAAACCCAAGTAAGTAGGAGACGCCTCTCCCCCAGCAGATGCCTGGATTTGTGGGAGATGCTGCGTCGGGTGGTTCCCGGGGAGGTAGCCAGGCAGGGGAAGGTTAGAAAGGGGTCACTTATCTGGGGATGTAGGAATGAGGGCTGCGGGCAGGGTAAAAGGGGCAGAGTCACCTCTCCTGGTTCATTCCAGTGCCCTCTATTTACTTCCCTGCCTTTCCTTAGTCTTTACTTCCCTGCCTTTCCTTAGTCTCTTCCTTCTCTCCCTCCCTTCCTAGCTCCATCCCCCTTTCCCAGCCTCCCACCTCTTCTTCCTCCCCTCTGGTACCCGTTGCCAGGACATCAGCTTCATCAGGACCCCCTCCCCCACCCCACCCACTCAAGTCCCTGCACTCCTTCTGGCACAAATTCTGCTGGCTCCTCTTGGAAACCCTCCTGATCCTCAAGGTCAGGCTCTTTCACTGCGTGAAGGGTTATCCAAGGAAGGAGATCGTGAGCTCTCTCACAGTGCCCCTCTCCATTGCCAGCTGGGCTTGTAAAAGGAAAGTCAAGGCTGTGCCAGGGTGCGAGCAGACTGCGGTGAGCCGGGGAGGATCATGCACTTGGGCAGCCACAGGAAAGCCACATCTGGGTGGGGATGGTTGCTGTGGCCCCAACCCCGAGAGAGCCTGCTGCACCCTGGAGTGGCTGGATGGGACACAATGCTGCCGCCGCATTGGCTCACATGTTGGTTGTATTGCTTGTTGTGCCTGCCCTCCCTTTCTGTGGCCATGGCATTCATGACAGATGCTTGCTTCCCCAACAGCCGCCCAGACACATCCTTCATGTGGTTCCTCAACCCCCTCAAGTCCATCAAATACCTCACCTGCACCCACTACAAGTGGCTCATCATCAAAATAGTGTTGGCCCTGCTGCTCCTCATCCTGCTGGCCCTCTTCCTTTACAGCATGCCAGGCTACATGGTCAAGAAGCTCCTGGGAGCATGAAGAAAAGGGGCCACCCCCACACGCCTAGCCCGGGGCCACCCCCACACGCCTAGCCCAGCGCCACCGCCTGCCCCAGCCCCATGCCCTTCTCCTCGCCTCTGCCTTGCAGCAACCTTGAGGGACATCTCCTCCCTGCTGCTGTGCCTCCTATTTTGCGTTTCTGCTTTGTGGATCCCTTTCTTGGCTTTACTCTCAGAGAAGTGGGGTTGGAGAAGGCCTCTGGTCCCCAGGCTGTCCTGTGTCCCTCACCTGGGCTGGCAGAGATGCGTGGCTGGCTACTCTGGGTCACCCGTGCTGTGGGTCCCAGATGCCTTGACCCACTGGGGGCAGAGGTCGGTGCCCCGTCTGGGCAGCTCAGCTCCTCTGCCCCAGCAGAAAGCAGAGGGAGCACTAGGGTTGTGTTGCTGGAGCTGTGGGAATGCTGCCTAAATGCTTGTTCACAGGACACGTTAAAAGCAGTCATGAACCAGTGACGTGGGGCAGAGCAGCCAGGGCTTGCTGGGAGCACGCCAGCCCCTCGGGCTTGGGGACAAGGCACAGAGCAGCCCCAATGCCTGGCCTCCGTGCCAGCACTGCCGCTGCCCCCCTCCTAGCCCTGAAGGTCACTGCCCCTGACTGCAGGGGCTGATGCCACCACAGGGCACGCCAGCCACCCTGCCCCAACAGCAGTTGAGACTTGGCAGAGCCCTTGGGCTCTGCAAGGGGCAGACTGGGCTGCCCCATCCCCAGGAAGGCAGATTTCCAGCAGCTGAAGCATCTTTCTAAGGCCACTGAAAGCAGCAGTGGTGGTGGGACTTGCCTGAAGGCTCCCATGGAGCCACGTTCTCTGGTGCAGTGTGAGCTCAGCGTGGTCTGCTGGTTTGCCTATTTATTTTGTACTGACCACTACTTCTTGGGGCTGGGGCTTTTCTTGCTGTGTATATTGGGGGAGGGAGGGAAGGTCTCTTTCTTCAGCCCACTGCAATATTAAGCTGTTGAAGATCCACCTTTCTCAGCTTCAAGTGTGCAAGACCCTTACTCACTACCTGGGGAGCTCTTGGGGTTGTTTTTAGGATGATGTTGTTGTGGTTTGTCAATAAAAGTTGGTTTAAGCTCTTCCAGAAGAGCTGCTGTCTGCCACTGCCCTCTGTTACCCAGCCACACGTGCCCTGGGGGTTCACTTCCAGCCCCGAGCACAGATTGGACCCCCCAGGGCGGAGACCTGTTGCCCACTAGGCTGTGGCCATATATACCAAATGCCACCATAGACTCGAGAATAGTTTATGTGGTCAGGGACCTGTGTCGATCTTCTAGTGCAACCGTGCTGCTTGAAGCTTGGCCAGCTGGAGCAGCTTGCTCATGGTCATGTCCAGTCAAGTTTGTATTCTCTACAAGAATGGAGACGCCACGGACTCTCTGGGGAACTCATTGCAGTGTTTAACCACCCTCACAGTAAAGAAGTATTTTCTGATCTTTAAGTGCAATTTCCTGTATTTCAGTTTGTGCCACTTGCCACTTGTCCTGTCATTCAGCATCACTGAGAGGAGTCTTGCTCTCTCTTCTTTACTCCCCCTCCCCAATCACATACTAAGATGATCCCCCAGAGGCTTCTCCTCTCCAGGCTAAACAGCCCCAGCTCTCTCAGGCTCTCCTTGTCTGACAGATGCTCCAGTGCCTTAATCATCTTCGTTGCCCTTTGCTGGATTCACTACAGGAGCTCCGTGTGTCTCTTGTAGTGGGGAGTGCAGAACTGGACACAGTACTCCAGGTGTGTCCTCAGCAGTGCTGTGTGGAGGGGAAGGACCACCTCCGTCGACCTGCTGGTAAAGCTCTCCCTAATGCAGCTCATGATGCTGTTGGCCTTTCCAGCTTTGGAGTCGATTGGCCCCAGCCTGTATTGGTGCATGGAGTTGTTCCTGCCTGGCTGCAGAACTTGGCATTTCCTTCTGCCCCACCCTGGGCTTGGAGTTTGTGCAAAGCTGAGGGTGCTGCTCTAGTGGTGGCTGCAAGGCCTGGATCACTCTCCAGCAAAGCAGATCAGGGATGCTGCTCCTCGGTGCCCTCCAGTGCTTGGCCTTGCAGCCAGGGTTTGTGTGAGAGCAGCGTCAGGTGGGGCCTGGGGGTGCCCTGGCAGACAGGGTGTGTGGAAGTGATGTCACCATGGCATCACAATGCCGGGGTCTTTCTGGAGGTGGGGCTGGGGGAAGTGCCGCTGTCACTTTGCCTGCGAGCGAGCGAGCGAGCGAGTGTGCGAGCGAGTGCGCGAGCAGGTGGAGAGCGTGGTGTTGAGCTGGGGCGAAGGAGCAAGGCAGCGGGGTAAGAGCTGGCTCCTTCCGTCTCTCTGCAGTCTCTCCTCCCCTCGGGGCGCTCTCCCTGGCTTTGTCGCCCCCCCCAGCGCCCACCACCCGCTGCATGCTCCCTCGGTGGGCACAAGTGCCACAATCAGGCAAACGTCCCCGCCGCGAAGCCCAGCCACGCTCGGGCACCATTCTGCGCCCTTGCTGCTCACGACCCGGTGTCCCCGCGTCACACGTGGGAAAGCAGCCGCGGGAGCGGGCAGCCAGGCAAGGCCGACGGAGTGAGGGCACCGTGCCCTGCTTTTTGCAGAGTTGCTCTCGGCGGCCTTTGGCTCTTCTCCTGGTGTCAGATTGACGCTGTCGATCTTGGGGTGCGGAGGAGCGTGCACAGGGTGAGCCGCAGAGCAGAGCGGAGCGGTCAGGGTCGGGGGAGGTTGGTGGAGGGGCGTTGGAGGGGCGGTGGGGAGCAGGGCTTTGGGGGCTGCTGGTCTGCCTTGGTCGGGGAGGGGGAGGGTGGCTGCAAGGGGCGGCGTGCTCAGAGGTGGGTGCTGTGTTTTGGGTGGCACTCTTGGAGCAGGACGTGGAGGCGGAGCGCTGAGCAGGCTGCACGCTCGCGGCGCGCTTCCGGTGGCGGCATGGAGCCTCGGAGGCTGAGCGTCGTGGGCGAGTTTGTGGTGCTGAGCCTCTTTGTGGTGTGCCTGGCCCACATGCCCTCGGTCGTCAACGTCTTCACGATCCTGTGCATAGCGGTGGTGTTGGTGCCGGCGGGGAAAAGGCCCTGGCCCAAGGTAGGAGTCAGCCTGGGCATGGCCCCGAGCTGGCGCGGGCAGCGAGAGGGCTGAGGCCGCGGCAGCACCTGCAGCAAGGGCAGCCTGACGGTGCTGCGCGCAAGCCTGCCTCCAGCCTCAGCTCTGCGTGCCCCGCGCAGCCCTTCCGCGAGCAGGGTGCCTCTTGGCGCAGCGTGGATGCTCGCCACTAAGGCAACGCTCTCTTGGGCTGTGCAGGGGCCTCGCGGCAGTGCTGGCAGCCTGGGCAACGGCAGCGTGGACGAGCCCGGAGGTGAGCAGCCCCGGCCCAGAGCGTAGGCGCGCTCGGCAGCGCCTCCCGGCCAAGACAGCCCAGCGCCGCCAGCGCCCACCGCCCTCGGCCCCAGCTGGGGCTCCGCCGACGGGCTGCCCTCGCTCACTGCCTCTCTGCCTCCTCTTCCAGCAGCCTCCTTCCTGCCCACGGTGGAGACGCAGGACTGTGCAGCCAGCCGGCAGGCAGGGTAAGCGGAGACCTGGCCTGCAGGGGGGCTGCCCCACAGCCCTGGCCAGGCCCACCGCAGGCAAGAGCCCGATGCAGCCCAGAGCCACAGACCTGCGCCTGGCCTGGGCCCCCCAAAGAGCAGGGCATGGCATGGCTAGGGCTGGGGTCGACGCGCGGGATGCCCAGGACATGCCGCATGCCTGCTGCTCACCAACTGGGAAGCCCCTTTGCTCCTTGCCCACTGCTGCAGCCCTGGCCCCAGCGCCCCCTCCGCCCGCACCCTGGCACCCTTTGGCGTCTGCCGCCACCACCAGGGCTTCCCCCTGGGGCACCCAAGGCAGCCTCCTCACCTCCTTTCTCCCTCCCAGGCTCACAAGCGAGGACATCTTGTCCCCTCGCCACCTCCTGCCCACCTCCGAGCCGGACACGGATGGATGGAAGTTGGATGGCCCTCTCCCACTGCCACCAACCTCCATCCTGCTGGACGCTCCCCCAACACCTGAAGGAGTGCTGGGTGAGCTGCTTGTGCCCACAGCCCTCCCGCCATCCCCACCACGCAGGCGGGTCCGCTTTGGGCGCAACCAGACCGTGTTGCTGAGCGAGGAAGGACACGAGCTGCTGGACTGCCTCCCCAAAGCCCCACACCTCGACTGGCCAGCCCACATCCCGCGCCGGTCCATCCTGCACTGTGCCTGGGCACCCGTCCCACTGGCAGGGGAAGGCACAGTGCGGCCAGTTTCGCCCCCCGGGCAGTCCGAGGAGGAAGAGGACGAGGAGCCAGCGTGTGCCACCTCCCTGCAGCGCTGGCCCACCATGCAGCTCTGGAGCCCACCACCGGAGGCGCCCTCCCCTCCCGCTGCAGCCACCGGCTGCACAGCGGCCCTGGCCTGCCTGCTGTGCCCAGCCTGCCCAGCCTGCCCTGCAGGCGCCTTCAGAGGGCTGCGCAAGGGCCTCCGCAGATGCGCCTCCTTCCTGCGAGGCCACGGCAAGTGCTCAGGAGGCGCCAGGCAAGGGCCAGCTGATTGGGGCCAGCAGCAGGCTCCGCGCCTGGGCAGACGTGCCAGTAACCAGCGCCCGCGGAGCTAGACGCCTTCGCCACCTCCGGGCCATCGTCAATAAACCTCTGAGCAAGACTCTGCGGAAGGCGAGAGTGAAACACCATGTGAAGTGAAAAGAAGGCGGCGCAGGAATGCTCCCTGAGTCTTAGGAAGCCAGCCGTTCCCCGAACTCAGGCTTTCCTGCTCCTGACAGGGCTGAGTAGAGCAGCAACATGCAAAAACATGTCTCCAGAACAGAAGTTTAAATGCTTAGCTCAGATGAACCATCACATAGGAAACTGGCTGTCAGAAGAAGTCCGTGAGATCCTTACAAAGCGCAGTGGATGTGATCCTGGGGGCACTCTGGAGCAAGATCTGAATTCCCCTGTGAATGGAGACTATGTAGCCTCCAACAGTGATCTGCAGAAAGAAGTTGTAAAACAGGGGAGAATTGATATCGGTCAGGGGGCTGAGCAGAAAGATTCATCCAAGCCATCACCCTCAGCAGAACAGTGGGAGGATCCTAAAAGGAATGAGCGTTCCAGAGGCCAAGAGGTCCTCCACTTGATCAAACACCCGGGACTAGAAAATTGCTACGCAAGGAAAAGGGGGAGGGCAGATCTTCAGGTTATCGACAAGACTGCCCTGTGTGACAGCCAGCCCAGGATTGGCAGTGAATACCCCTTCCATTTTCGGCACAAGCTGCTGATGCTGGACTACCGTGGAAGGTATCTGGTTTGCCAGGAGCATGGCAAAGCAAAAGAAGGCGTTCTGAGCACTCCGAATGCAACAAGCCTTGGCACTGAGTGCTCAGATAGTGCCTCAGATATTGACAGTGAGTTTTTCAATGCTGAGAGTGAAGAAGGTATGCCTCTGTTACAGCAGGTCTGACACACACACATGCCATGGACCTCCAGGTGGCGATGTTTCATGGTGCCCATGATTTCACGAGCCAGTACATTTCAACAAACCTCGCTTTGTGCCACTTGGCGCTCCCCCTCCTGCTACCAAATCCATGCACCGCACCAAGAGAGTTCCCTCAGCCAAGTTAAAAAGAGCTGGAAAGGGACGGAACAATTGGGAAAGCAGACCACAATTCAGAGGAGCAGACCACAATTCAGAGGCACAAAAACAAACCGATTGATCAGGCAGACACACCCATCGTGTCCTTCATACGGATCGGGAGTTCTCCTTCCTCTTCCAAGGCTCAGCTCCTGAATGCTCTGCCGACTAAACACAAACACAACACTTTCTGCCACCGACATTGCAAAGGCAGCACCAAAGGCTGTCTTCTAATGACAGGTGTTGTGCAGATCTCTTGGTCCTGTGCCAGTGGCAGTGCTGATGACACTTTTGACGGCTGTGTTGCTTTCTGTAACCTGCATGGAGATGCTAGAGGTCATGAACAACAATTGCCGTTTTTACAGCAGATCTCTTCTGTGAAGGAGGCTCTCAGTTAGCTGAGTCTGACCAGAGTGACAAGAAAGGCATGAACATTGTACGTGACCCGTGGCAGTCTCAAAAGCCTTTGATTTGTCTTTTCACTGAAGAAGAGAATGTTGCGTGTGGCCGATCTAGCCAGAATGTAAAAAGAGGTATCCAGAACAGAAACAAAGCAGAATTAGTAGAGGAGCTGGTAAAAACAATCAGAGCTCTGCTAGCAAGGTCAAACAACCTTTTAAGGCTTGATGCTTGTCAGGACACAGCTCGCCAACGTGGATTTATTGTGGCTAAAGAGGCAGAAGAGTGTGTGAGAGCCAAAGCAAAGGCAAGAACCTTGGTGGGATTCTTGACAAAGGAGAAATTGTGTTTGAGATCAAATCACAGCTACTGCCTCTTCAAGGACAACTATGGTACCCATGGTGTAAAAAGGAGAAAGAGCTCCCCCGCTTGCAGGAAAAGAGGAACAAGAACATAGAACATCATGGGAGCCAAAGTGAGCCAGAGAAGTGGGCAGGACGAAGAAAGCAACTCGACAGAGCGTTCCCCCTCAAGCAGCTGATGAAATCAGTCCTCGCTTTTCTCCAGGCACAGTCAAGAGACACCAAGAAATACTTGCTGCAGTGGATGAAGGTCTTTAGGGATGACCTGTCCTCTGAGCACTTGGAGGAACTTCAGAAAGAGTATCATCAGTGAAGGTATCAAATCCTGGAAATAAAGAAAAGCAAGGAAAAAAACAGTCTGAAAACAGCATTGATGAATAAGTTAGAAGCCCTCTCCAATGCAGTCAATGATTCATCCATTGGTCTCAAGCGTCTTTTGAGAGAAGTAGGGCAGATTCGTGAAGCTCTAGAATCCTTGAACTCAAAAGATGAATGTTTTTGCAAACTACCTGAAGTGGCAGTCGATCTGACGGTTTCAGGGTATGCCCTTGAAGTGGTGGATGGTGATGCTTCGTCTGTACGGTGACGATGGCTTGGGGCAATCTTTGACAAGTTAATTGAGAAGCTAGGGGAGAGAAGAGCGTTTGTTCTCTCAGTGCTTGGCATCCAGAGCCCGGGGAAGTCAAGCCTGCTGAATGCCATGTTTGGGCTGCAGTGGAACGTCAGTGCGGGGAGAGGCACGCGGGGAGCGTTTATGCAGCTGCTTCAGGTGGACGAGAAACCCCAAGAGGTCGTGGACTTTGATTACAGGCTGATTGTTGACACGGGAGGACTTTGTGCCATGGAGGTGGCCAATAAGCAGTCACTTAATGATGACAATGAGCTAGCCACCTTTGGCATTGGCATTGGCAACATGACTCTGATCAATATCTTGGGAGAAAATCCTGGAGACATGCAAGATGTCCTTCAGCTAGCTGGGCAGGCTTTTCTCCAGATGAAGCAAGTCAATCTTTCGCCAAGCTGCTGCTTTGTGCACCACAATGTTGGAGAAATAACTGCCCAGGAACAAAACACGCAAGGACAAAGACGCCTGCAGGAAAAGCTGGAGGAAATGGCAGGGACAGCCGCCCAGCCGCCCAGCAGGCGTTCTGCCATGTCACCTGCTTCAGCAATGTCATCCGCTTTGATGTGAACACCCACCGTCACTACTTTGCTCACCTCTGGGTGGCAAGGAAACCCATGCAGGGCCCCACCCAACCCCACACACAGCCAGCACGTGCAGCAGTTAAAGAGCACAATTCTCCAAGCTGCCAAGAAGGGATCGCAGGGCACTATTTCAAGGCTCTCGAGCTTGAAAGTTCGTATGAGTGACTTGTGGAAGGCTCTGCTGAATGAAAAGTTTGTTTTCCCTTTCCAAAACACTTGGGAAATTGCCGCAGACAACAGCTTAGGAACAACCGACAGCCAGTGGACCTGGCAGCTGGGGAGCCACATCCTAGACTTGCAAATGAAACGGAACAATCGGATTAGAAAGGGAGACGTTCCGCATGTGACCCGAAGAAGCCTTATGGAGGAAGTGCAAGATAAATATGAGACCCTCTGGAAAGGCTTGGAACCGTATTTCAGGGAAGATGACGCCAGTGGGCTTTTGATTCAGCGGAAAGCAAGCATTGAAAATCAACCGCAAGATCTGAGAGAAGCACTTGTGGAAGAGACACAGAGAAAGTCTGCCGAGTTCATTGAACGGGAGAAGAATCCGAGCAAAGGGCATCAGAAGAAGCCAGAATGTGAACACGAGCTTGTCAAGAGAAGGCAACTGGTGGCTTTGTCGCTAAAGAAGGAAGAGCTGCATGAAGAAAAGCTGAGGCAACACTTGGCTAGCCTCTGGAAACAATGGCTCTACAAAGTATCTTCCAGTGCACCTCCTCCTGCAGAACCAAACATAAACCTCCCTGGTGAGACCACTCTGCTGGAACATTTCAAGCAAGAGCCAAACAGAGAGGAAGAAATAAAATGCTTCTTGCCAAAGGATGCATTTCCCATGGCATCCCTTGCAGGCAGTGCAAGAGATCATTGCTGCTGGAAGCTGCATTTCATTTCATCCCTTTGTATTTCAGATGCTAGTCGTACTTCCCAAAACATGTCTACAATAAACTGGCGGGCTAGCCTTCTGGTCAGGGTGTTTGCTGGTGCTGGGCTTGTGGCGGGGGTGCAGGGGGGAGTGGGGCGTTGTGTTGGGGGTGCTGGTCTTGTCGTGGGGGGTGCAGAGGGGATCTGGACCTTGTGTTGGGGGTGCAGAGGGGATCTGGGTGTTGTTGTGGGGGTGCTTAGAGGAGGTGGGCCTTGTGTTGGGGGTGCTGGGCTTGTCATGGGGGTGCAGAAGGGATCAGGGCCTTGTTTTTGGAGTGCTGGTCTTTGTTTTGGGGTGCAGAGGGGATCTGGACCTTGTGTTGGGGGTGCAGAGGGGATTTGGGTGTTGTTGTGGGGGTGCTTAGAGGAGATGGGCCTTGTGTTGGGGGTGCTGGGTTTGTTGTGGGGGTGGAGAGGGGATCAGGGCCTTGTTTCTGGGGTGCTGGGCCTTGTTTTGGGAGTGCTGGGCTTGTCATGGGGGTGCTGAGGGGATCAGGGCATTGTGTTGGGGGTGCTGGGCATTGTGTAGGGTTTGCTGGGCTTGTTATGGGGGTGGAGAGGGGATCTGGGTCTTGTTTTGGGGGTGCTTAGGGGACGTGGGCCTTGTGTTGGGGGTGCTGGGCTTGTCGTGGGGGTCCTGAGTGGTCATGGTGTTGTGTTGGGGGTGGTGGGCCTTGTTTTGGGAGAACTAGGCTTGTTTTCGGGGTGCTTAGGGGATCTGGGCCTTGTTTTCGGGGTGTGGGCCTTGTTTTGGGGGTACTGGGCTTGTCCTAAGGGTGCTGAGGGGATGTGGGCCTTGTTTTCGGGGTACTGAGGGGATCTGGGCGTTGTTTTGGGGGTGCTGGGCCTTGTTGTGGGGGTGTTGAGGGGATCTAGGCCTTTTTTTGGGGGTGCGGAGAGGGTTCCGGAGCACTCGACCAGGTTGCCCTGAGAGGTTGTGGAGTCTCCTTCCCTGGAGATATTCAAAAGCCGCCTGGCCCAATCCTGGGCAATATGCTCCAGAGGACCCTGGCTGAGCAGGGGCGTTGGACTCCAGGATCTCCGGAGGTCCCTTCCAACCTCCACCATTCTCTGAGCCTGTGATTCTGTGAAATGTTAAGGCTAAAATTTTAACACTCACATCCCAGAAGTTTTCTTTTCCTTTCTTCTCAGAATTGGTTCCCGTCGATGGTCGAGCCCATCACACACCTCCCACAATCGCCTGTAATGTGCTCATGTAGTGTTCCAATGTTATAGGTCCTATGGATTGGCATGGGGTTGGTTCACCTAGTTGATTTAAACCAGTTGAGGGAATGGTTAGAACGTACAGCTAGCAATCTGGTTTTGGAGCTAAGGAAAGGTTTTGCACATTGAGTGACTACTCCCCAAATTACAGCTTGGTTGCCACTGCCCACGCACACAGGGAGCCCCATTCCCCTTGGGATCATTCCAGTTAATATGAAAGAGAGAATCAACCGTATCGGGAATAATACCAACGGTGCGTCTATATGATTGGGGCCTGGGCATACAAGTCTCAAACTCCCATCTCTCCATCATATGTCTAGCAAGCCAAGAATCTTCCACAAGACTTGAACTGGAGGAATGTGTGGGATCAAAACTGTCATGTCACCTGGGGGAGTGAACCAGACACCGTGCGTAGGGCCTACGAAATAGATGGCTCAGTGTTACAGTGGGGACAACAAACAATTGTACTCGGGACCTGAGAGGACCACTCCCTGAGAGAGACCTGCCCAATCGAAGCTATTTCCAAGCAGGTGGTCATGAAGGGAGCACTGCCCTTCAGGAAAAAGCCTTTGTGCAGCTGCGATATTACCAGAACGGAGCAGCTTCACGACCGCATCACACAGCTCATCAGCCTCCCCATCGACACAAAGGAACAGGAGCCAATGCATGACAACCAAAGTTGCATTCATGACAGACTGCATGAAATAAGAGAACAGGTGGACTCGGCAGCCAGGAACTCCACATATGTCTTCACTCATGGATACAGAATACATTCAGCAGTGTCTCTAGGCAAAGTGGCAGCAGAAAGGTTGGCAAAGATGCAGAAGGCTTTCACAAGAGCAAACGACCCCACTTTCTACCTGCAGGGCCAGAGAGAAGACTTCTTCACAAGTTTCCACATGTCCTGCCAAGCAGTGCCCTCTATCACAGCAGTTGCTGATTTTTTTTATGTGACGAGCTTTCAGGAGCTCTTTGACAGGCAGTGTCTGTGAAGACTGCTCTTGATATAGCCTGGGAAAGGAGCTCTAACTCTCCAGCTTTCAATGGCCATCGATCTCAACTAGAAACGGCTATTCTCCTCTCTCTTGCGGAGGAAGAGAATGGTGAGAAGTTCAGGCAGCACATTCATTTCCCCCAACATGTTTTAGAAGGTTTCGTTGAGAAGTGTGTTAACAACTATTGCTTAGACAAGAACAATTCAAGGCTGAAGAACTTGTTCCATGTTTCCCTGAATTCATTCCAGACTCTTGCTGCTGCTGCTAGCTTTGCGCCTACAACTCCAGTTGTCCAAGAGAACTGTGGCAATGTCTCCCTGTGGCTAGAGGAATTTGGGAGCAGACTTGGAGCTAATTCTGAACTTCCCAGAAGTCATCTGAAAAGCACTGAGCATCAAGAAAGAAAGGAGCGAGAGCTCCTGGAGGAGGCAATGAGTAAAGCTCTGGCCCCTGTGCTAGCAAACCTGAAACAGGCATTTTCCATGCCTCATCTGAAAGCTTGGAACTGGAAACCTCATACAATCGGAGTTGAAGGGCTGCACGGCTGCTGGAAGCAATGCCCGTTGTGCAGCGCTCTTTGCACAGACACAATACGTGCTCCTGATGGGGACCACAGTGTTCACTTCCATCGCCCTCAAGTCCTCAATGGGACCCAGTGGGTTACAAGAAATCAGTTGGTCCCTGCCCTTTGCTCCAGTCTTGTAGCAAGTCACTGTTGCCTTGTGCTTGAGGATAACAAGGAAGCTGCCTATACAAAGTCTAGAGAAGCAGGAGCAGCTTCTGCCAATTGGGGCCTCACGCCAGAAAGCTCCCCGCAGGCATGCTGCAAATGGCTTGTGTGCCGTTTCCGCTCACAATTGCAACAAGATTGCTGTGCACAATTGGAGGGCACAGCAGCAACCCGTCCAGAAGGGGAAAAGTGCCCAAAGGAAGAACGAGCCACAGGCTCGGCATGGGCTTGTCAGGGACGACTCTGGGCTTTGGTTGGGCTTTGTGCTGGCGGGAGCTGTGTTGGGGCTGGCCTTGGTGGGCTGCGCCTTGTTGGGGTTTGGGTGAGAGCAGCGTCAGGTGGGGCCTGGGGGTGCCCTGGCAGACCAGGTGTGTGGAAGTGATGTCGCCATGGCATCACAATGCCGGGGTCTTTCTGGAGGTGGGGCTGGGGGAAGTGCCGCTGTCACTTTGCCTGCGAGCGAGCGAGCGAGCGAGTGTGCGAGCGAGTGCGCGAGCAGGTGGAGAGTGTGGCGTTGAGCTGGGGCGAAGGAGCGAGGCAGCGGGGTAAGAGCTGGCTCCTTCCGTCTCTCTGCAGTCTCTCCTCCCCTCGGGGCGCTCTCCCTGGCTTTGTCGCCCCCCCAGCGCCCACCACGCGCTGCACGCTCCCTCGGTGGGCACAAGTGCCACAATCAGGCAAACGTCCCCGCCGCGAAGCCCAGCCACGCTCGGGCACCATTCTGCGCCCTTGCTGCTCACGACCCGGTGTCCCCGCGTCACACGTGGGAAAGCAGCGGCGGGAGCGGGCAGCCAGGCAAGGCCGACGGAGTGAGCGCACCGTGCCCTGCTTTTTGCAGAGTTGCTCTCGGCGGCCTTTGGCTCTTCTCCTGGTGGCAGATTGACGCTGTCGATCTTGGGGTGCGGAGGAGCGTGCACAGGGTGAGCCGCAGAGCAGAGCGGAGCGGTCAGGGTCGGGGGAGGTTGGTGGAGGGGCGTTGGAGGGGCGGTGGGGAGCAGGGCTTTGGGGGCTGCTGGTCTGCCTTGGTCGGGGAGGGGGAGGGTGGCTGCAAGGGGCGGCGTGCTCAGAGGTGGGTGCTGTGTTTTGGGTGGCACTCTTGGAGCAGGACGTGGAGGCGGAGCGCTGAGCAGGCTGCACGCTCGCGGCGCGCTTCCGGTGGCGGCATGGAGCCTCGGAGGCTGAGCGTCGTGGGCGAGTTTGTGGTGCTGAGCCTCTTTGTGGTGTGCCTGGCCCACATGCCCTCGGTCGTCAACGTCCTCACGATCCTGTGCATAGCGGTGGTGTTGGTGCCGGCGGGGAAAAGGCTCTGGCCCAAGGTAGGAGTCAGCCTGGGCATGGCCCCGAGCTGGCGCGGGCAGCGAGAGGGCTGAGGCCGCGGCAGCACCTGCAGCAAGGGCAGCCTGACGGTGCTGCGCGCAAGCCTGCCTCCAGCCTCAGCTCTGCGTGCCCCGCGCAGCCCTTCCGCGAGCAGGGGGCCTCTTGGCGCAGCGTGGATGCTCGCCACTAAGGCAGCGCTCTCTTGGGCTGTGCAGGGGCCTCGCGGCAGTGCTGGCAGCCTGGGCAACGGCAGCGTGGACGAGCCCGGAGGTGAGCAGCCCCGGCCCAGAGCGTAGGCGCGCTCGGCAGCGCCTCCCGGCCAAGACAGCCCAGCGCCGCCAGCGCCCACCGCCCTCGGCCCCAGCTGGGGCTCCGCCGACGGGCTGCCCTCGCTCACTGCCTCTCTGCCTCCTCTTCCAGCAGCCTCCTTCCTGCCCACGGTGCAGACGCAGGACTGTGCAGCCAGCCGGCAGGCAGGGTAAGCGGAGGCCTGGCCTGCAGGGGGGCTGCCCCACAGCCCTGGCCAGGCCCACCGCAGGCAAGAGCCTGATGCAGCCCAGAGCCACGGACCTGCACCTGGCCTGGGCCCCCCAAAGAGCAGGGCATGGCATGGCTAGGGCTGGGGTCGACGCGCGGGATGCCCAGGACATGCCGCATGCCTGCTGCTCACCAACTGGGAAGCCCCTTTGCTCCTTGCCCACTGCTGCAGCCCTGGCCCCAGCGCCCCCTCCGCCCGCACCCTGGCACCCTTTGGCGTCTGCCGACGCAACCAGGGCTTCCCCCTGGGGCACCCAAGGCAGCCTCCTCACCACCTTTCTCCCTCCCAGGCTCACAAGCGAGGACACCTTGCCCCCTCGCCACCTCCTGCCCACCTCCGAGCCGGACACGGATGGATGGAAGTTGGATGGCCCTCTCCCACTGCCACCACCCTCCATCCTGCTGGACGCTCCCCCAACACCTGCAGGAGTGCTGGGTGAGCTGCTTGTGCCCACAGCCCTCCCGCCATCCCCACCATGCAGGCGGGTCCGCTTTGGGCGCAACCAGACCGTGTTGCTGAGCGAGGAAGGTCACGAGCTGCTGGACTGCCTCCCCAAAGCCCCACACCTCGACTGGCCAGCCCACATCCCGCGCCGGTCCATCCTGCACTGTGCCTGGGCACCCGTCCCGCTGGCAGGGGAAGGCACAGTGCGGCCACTTTCACCCCTCGAGCAGTCCGAGGAGGAAGAGGACGAGGAGCCAGCGTGTGCCACCTCCCTGCAGCGCTGGCCCACCATGCAGCTCTGGAGCCCACCACCGGAGGCGCCCTCCCCTCCCGCTGCAGCCACCGGCTGCACAGCGGCCCTGGCCTGCCTGCTGTGCCCAGCCTGCCCAGCCTGCCCTGCAGGCGCCTTCAGAGGGCTGCGCAAGGGCCTCCGCAGATGCGCTTCCTTCCTGCGAGGGCCACGGCAAGTGCTCAGGAGGCGCCAGGCAAGGGCCAGCTGATTGGGGCCAGCAGCAGGCTCCGCGCCTGGGCAGAGGCGCCAGTAACCAGCGCCTGCGGAGCTAGACGCCTTTGCCACCTCCGGGCCAGCGTCAATAAACCTCTGAGCAAGACTCTGCGGGAGGTGAGAGTGAAACACCATGTGAAGTGCTATGAAGGAGGCGCAGGAATGCTCCCTGAGTCTTAGGAAGCCAGCCGTTCCCCGAACTCAGGCTTTCCTGCTCCTGACAGGGCTGAGTAGAGCAGCAACATGCAAAAACATGTCTCCAGAACAGAAGTTTAAATGCTTAGCTCAGATGAACCATCACATAGGAAACTGGCTGTCAGAAGAAGTCCGTGAGATCCTTACAAAGCGCAGTGGATGTGATCCTGGGGGCGCTCTGGAGCAAGATCTGAATTCCCCTGTGAATGGAGACTATGTAGCCTCCAACAGTGATCTGCAGAAAGAAGTTATAAAACGGGGGAGAATTGATATCGGTCAGGGGGCTGAGCAGAAAGATTCATCCAAGCCATCACCCTCAGCAGAACAGTGGGAGGATCCTAAAAGGAATGAGCGTTCCAGAGGCCAAGAGGTCCTCCACTTGATCAAACACCCGGGACTAGAAAATTGCTACGCAAGGAAAAGGGGGAGGGCAGATCTTCAGGTTATCGACAAGACTGCCCTGTGTGACAGCCAGCCCAGGATTGGCAGTGAATACCCCTTCCATTTTCGGCACAAGCTGCTGATGCTGGACTACCGTGGAAGGTATCTGGTTTGCCAGGAGCATGGCAAAGCAAAAGAAGGCGTTCTGAGCACTCCGAATGCAACAAGCCTTGGCACTGAGTGCTCAGATAGTGCCTCAGATATTGACAGTGAGTTTTTCAATGCTGAGCGTGAAGAAGGGGATGCCTCTGTTACAGCAGGTCTGACACACACACATGCCATGGACCTCCAGGTGGCGATGTTTCATGGTGCCCATGATTTCACGAGCCAGTACATTTCAACAAACCTCGCTTTGTGCCACTTGGTGCTCCCCCTCCTGCTACCAAATCCATGCACCGCACCAAGAGAGTTCCCTCAGCCAAGTTAAAAAGAGCTGGAAAGGGACGGAACAATTGGGAAAGCAGACCACAATTCAGAGGAGCAGACCACAATTCAGAGGCACAAAAACAAACCGATTGATCAGGCAGACACACTCATGGTGTCCTTCCTACGGATCGGGAGTTCTCCTTCCTCTTCCAAGGCTCAGCTCCTGAATGCTCTGCTGAGTAAACACAAACACCACACTTTCTGCCACCGACATTGCAAAGGCAGCACCAAAGGCTGTCTTCTAACGACAGGTGTTGTGGAGATCTCTTGGTCCTGTGCCAGTGGCAGTGCTGATGACACTTTTGACGGCTGTGTTGCTTTCTGTAACCTGCATGGGGATGCTAGAGGTCATGAACAACAATTGCCGTTTTTACAGCAGATCTCTTCTGTGAAGGAGGCTCTCAGTTAGCTGAGTCTGACCAGAGTGACAAGAAAGGCGTGAACATTGTACGTGACCCGTGGCAGTCTCAAAAGCCTTTGATTTGTCTTTTCACTGAAGAAGAGAATGTTGCGTGTGGCCGATCTAGCCAGAATGTAAAAAGAGGTATCCAGAACAGAAACAAAGCAGAATTAGTAGAGGAGCTGATAAAAACAATCAGAGACCTACTAGCAAGGTCAAACAACCTTTTAAGGCTTGATGCTTGTCAGGACACAGCTCGCCAACGTGGATTTATTGTGGCTAAAGAGGCAGAAGAGTGTGTGAGAGCCAAAGCAAAGGCAAGAACCTTGGTGGGATTCTTGACAAAGGAGAAATTGTGTTTGAGATCAAATCACAGCT
Source organism: Struthio camelus (assembly GCF_040807025.1). Lineage (NCBI taxonomy): Eukaryota > Metazoa > Chordata > Aves > Struthioniformes > Struthionidae > Struthio > Struthio camelus. The sequence goes on from NC_090944.1 coordinate 4,888,447, forward strand.
ACTGCCTCTTCAAGGACAACTATGGTACCCATGGTGTAAAAAGGAGAAAGAGCTCCCCCGCTTGCAGGAAAAGAGGAACAAGAACATAGAACATCATGGGAGCCAAAGTGAGCCAGAGAAGTGTGCAGGACGAAGAAAGCAACTCGACAGAGCGTTCCCCCTCAAGCAGCTGATGAAATCAGTCCTCGCTTTTCTCCAGGCACAGGCAAGAGACACCAAGAAATACTTGCTGCAGTGGATGAAGGTCTTTAGGGATGACCTGTCCTCTGAGCACTTGGAGGAACTTCAGAAAGAATATCATCAGTGATGGTATCAAATCCTGGAAATAAAGAAAAGCAAGGAAAAAACCAGTCTGAAAACAGCATTGATGAATAAGTTAGAAGCCCTCTCCAATGCAGTCAATGATTCATCCATTGGTCTCAAGCGTCTTTTGAGAGAAGTAGGGCAGATTCGTGAAGCTCTAGAATCCTTGAACTCAAAAGATGAATGTTTTTGCAAACTACCTGAAGTGGCAGTCGATCTGATGGTTTCAGGGTATGCCCTTGAAGTGGTGGATGGTGATGCTTCGTCTGTACGGTGACGATGGCTTGGGGCAATCTTTGACAAATTGAGAAGCTAGGGGAGAGAAGAGCGTTTGTTCTCTCAGTGCTTGGCATCCAGAGCCCGGGGAAGTCAAGCCTGCTGAATGCCATGTTTGGGCTGCAGTGGAACGTCAGTGCGGGGAGAGGCACGCGGGGAGCGTTTATGCAGCTGCTTCAGGTGGACGAGAAACCCCAAGAGGTCGTGGACTTTGATTACAGGCTGATTGTTGACACGGGAGGACTTTGTGCCATGGAGGTGGCCAATAAGCAGTCACTTAATGATGACAATGAGCTAGCCACCTTTGGCATTGGCATTGGCAACATGACTCTGATCAATATCTTGGGAGAAAATCCTGGAGACATGCAAGATGTCCTTCAGCTAGCTGGGCAGGCTTTTCTCCGGATGAAGCAAGTCAATCTTTCGCCAAGCTGCTGCTTTGTGCACCACAATGTTGGAGAAATAACTGCCCAGGAACAAAACATGCAAGCACAAAGATGCCTGCAGGAAAAGCTGGAGGAAATGGCAGGGACAGCCGCCCAGCCGCCCAGCAGGCGTTCTGCCATGTCACCTGCTTCAGCGATGTCATCCGCTTTGATGTGAACACCCACAGTCACTACTTTGCTCACCTCTGGGTGGCAAGGAAACCCACCCAGGGCCCCACCCAACCCCACACACAGCCAGCACGTGCAGCAGTTAAAGAGCACAATTCTCCAAGCTGCCAAGAAGGGATCGCAGGGCACTATTTCAAGGCTCTCGAGCTTGAAAGTTCGTATGAGTGACTTGTGGAAGGCTCTGCTGAATGAAAAGTATGTTTTCCCTTTCCAAAACACTCGGGAAGTTGCCGCAGACAACAGGTTAGGAACAACCGACAGCCAGTGGACCTGGCAGCTGGGGAGCCACATCCTAGACTTGCAAATGAAACGGAACAATCGGATTAGAAAGGGAGACGTTCCGCATGTGACCCGAAGAAGCCTTATGGAGGAAGTGCAAGATAAATAGGAGACCCTCTGGAAAGGCTTGGAACCGTTATTTCAGGGAAGATGACGCCAGTGGGCTTTTGATTCAGCGGAAAGCAAGCATTGAAAATCAACCGCAAGATCTGAGAGAAGCACTTGTGGAAGAGACACAGAGAAAGTCTGCCGAGTTCATTGAACGGGAGAAGAATCCGAGCAAAGGGCATCAGAAGAAGCCAGAATGTGAACACGAGCTTGTCAAGAGAAGGCAACTGGTGGCTTTGTCGCTAAAGAAGGAAGAGCTGCATGAAGAAAAGCTGAGGCAACACTTGGCTAGCCTCTGGAAACAATGGCTCTACAAAGTATCTTCCAGCGCACCTCCTCCTGCAGAACCAAACATAAACCTCCCTGGTGAGACCACTCTGCTGGAACATTTCAAGCAAGAGCCAAACAGAGAGGAAGAAATAAAATGCTTCTTGCCAAAGGATGCATTTCCCATGGCATCCCTTGCAGGCAGTGCAAGAGATCATTGCTGCTGGAAGCTGCATTTCATTTCATCCCTTTGTATTTCAGATGCTAGTCGTACTTCCCAAAACATGTATACAATAAACTCGCGGGCTAGCCTTCTGGTCAGGGTGTCTTCTGGTGCTGGGCTTGTGGCGGGGGTGCAGGGGGGAGTGGGGCGTTGTGTTGGGGGTGCTGGTCTTGTCGTGGGGGGTGCAGAGGGGATCTGGACATTGTGTTGGGGGTGCATAGGGGATCTGGGTGTTGTTGTGGGGGTGCTTAGAGGAGGTGGGCCTTGTGTTGGGGGTGCTGGGCTTGTCATGGGGGTGCAGAAGGGATCAGGGCCTTGTTTTTGGAGTGCTGGTCTTTGTTTTGGGGTGCAGAGGGGATCTGGACCTTGTGTTGGGGGTGCAGAGGGGATTTGGGTGTTGTTGTGGGGGTGCTTAGAGGAGATGGGCCTTGTGTTGGGGGTGCTGGGTTTGTTGTGGGGGTGGAGAGGGGATCAGGGCCTTGTTTCTGGGGTGCTGGGCCTTGTTTTGGGAGTGCTGGGCTTGTCATGGGGGTGCTGAGGGGATCAGGGCATTGTGTTGGGGGTGCTGGGCATTGTGTAGGGTTTGCTGGGCTTGTTATGGGGGTGCAGAGGGGATCTGGGTCTTGTTTTGGGGGTGCTTAGGGGACGTGGGCCTTGTGTTGGGGGTGCTGGGCTTGTCGTGGGGGTCCTGAGTGGTCATGGTGTTGTGTTGGGGGTGGTGGGCGTTGTTTTGGGAGAACTAGGCTTGTTTTTGGGGTGCTTAGGGGATCTGGGCCTTGTTTTCAGGGTGTGGGCCTTGTTTTGGGGGTACTGGGCTTGTCCTAAGGGTGCTGAGGGGATCTGAGCCTTGTTTTCGGGGTACTGTGGGGATCTGGGCGTTGTTTTGGGGGTGCTGGGCCTTGTTGTGGGGGTGTTGAGGGGATCTAGGCCTTTTTTTGGGGGTGCGGAGAGGGTTCCGGAGCACTCGACCAGGTTGCCCAGAAAGGTTGTGGAGTCTCCTTCCCTGGAGATATTCAAAAGCCGCCTGGCCCAATCCTGGGCAATATGCTCCAGAGGACCCTGGCTGAGCAGGGGCGTTGGACTCCAGGATCTCCGGAGGTCCCTTCCAACCTCCACCATTCTCTGAGCCTGTGATTCTGTGAAATGTTAAGGCTAAAATTTTAACACTCACATCCCAGAAGTTTTCTTTTCCTTTCTTCTCAGAATTGGTTCCCGTCGATGGTCGAGCCCATCACACACCTCCCACAATCGCCTGTAATGTGCTCATGTAGTGTTCCAATGTTATAGGTCCTATGGATTGGCATGGGGTTGGTTCACCTAGTTGATTTAAACCAGTTGAGGGAATGGTTAGAACGTACAGCTAGCAATCTGGTTTTGGAGCTAAGGAAAGGTTTTGCACATTGAGTGACTACTCCCCAAATTACAGCTTGGTTGCCACTGCCCACGCACGCAGGGAGCCCCATTCCCCTTGGGATCATTCCAGTTAATATGAAAGAGAGAATCAACCGTATCGGGAATAATACCAACGGTGTGTCTATATGATTGGGGCCTGGGCATACAAGTCTCGAACTCCCATCTCTCCATCATATGTCTAGCAAGCCAAGAATCTTCCACAAGACTTGATCTGGAGGAATGTGTGGGATCAAAACTGTCATGTCACCTGGGGGAGTGAACCAGACACCGTGCGTAGGGCCTACGAAATAGATGGCTCAGCGTTACAGTGGGGACAACAAACAGTTGTGCTCGGGACCTGAGAGGACCACTCCCTGAGAGAGACCTGCCCAATTGAAGCTATTTCCAAGCAGGTGGTCATGAAGGGAGCAGGTGGTCATGAAGGGAGCACTGCCCTTCAGGAAAAAGCCTTTGCGCAGCTGCGCTATTACCAGAACGGAGCAGCTTCACGACCGCATCGCACAGCTCATCAGCCTCCCCATTGACACAAAGGAACAGGAGCCAATGCATGACAACCAAAGTTGCATTCATGACAGACTGCATGAAATAAGAGAACAGGTGGACTCGGCAGCCAGGAACTCCACATATGTCTTCACTCATGGATACAGAATACATTCAGCAGTGTCTCTAGGCAAAGTGGCAGCAGAAAGGTTGGCAAAGATGCAGAAGGCTTTCACAAGAGCAAACGACCCCACTTTCTACCTGCAGGGCCAGAGAGAAGACTTCTTCACAAGTTTCCACATGTCCTGCCAAGCAGTGCCCTCTATCACAGCAGTTGCTGATTTTTTTTATGTGACGAGCTTTCAGGAGCTCTTTGACAGGCAGTGTCTGTGAAGACTGCTCTTGATATAGCCTGGGAAAGGAGCTCTAACTCTCCAGCTTTCAATGGCCATCGATCTCAACTAGAAACGGCTATTCTCCTCTCTCTTGCGGAGGAAGAGAATGGTGAGAAGTTCAGGCAGCACATTCATTTCCCCCAACATGTTTTAGAAGGTTTCGTTGAGAAGTGTGTTAACAACTATTGCTTAGACAAGAACAATTCAAGGCTGAAGAACTTGTTCCATGTTTCCCTGAATTCATTCCAGACTCTTGTTGCTGCTGCTAGCTTTGCGCCTACAACTCCAGTTGTCCAAGAGAACTGTGGCAATGTCTCCCTGTGGCTAGAGGAATTTGGGAGCAGACTTGGAGCTAATTCTGAACTTCCCAGAAGTCATCTGAAAAGCACTGAGCATCAAGAAAGAAAGGAGCTAGAGCTCCTGGAGGAGGCAATGAGTAAAGCTCTGGCCCCTGTGCTAGCAAACCTGAAACAGGCATTTTCCATGCCTCATCTGAAAGCTTGGAACTGGAAACCTCATACAATCGGAGTTGAAGGGCTGCACGGCTGCTGGAAGCAATGCCCGTTGTGCAGCGCTCTTTGCACAGACACAATACGTGCTCCTGATGGGGACCACAGGGTTCACTTCCATCGCCCTCAAGTCCTCAATGGTAGCCAGTGGGTTAGAAGAAATCAGTTGGTCCCTGCCCTTTGCTCCAGTCTTGTAGCAAGTCACTGTTGCCTCGTGCTTGAGGATAACAAGGAAGCTGCCTATACAAAGTCTAGAGAAGCAGGAGCAGCTTCTGCCAATTGGGGCCTCACGCCAGAAAGCTCCCCGCAGGCATGCTGCAAATGGCTTGTGTGCCGTTTCCGCTCACAATTGCAACAAGATTGCTGTGCACAATTGGAGGGCACAGCAGCAACCCGTCCAGAAGGGGAAAAGTGCCCAAAGAAAGAACGAGCCACGGGCTCGGCATGGGCTTGTCAGGGACGACTCTGGGCTTTGGTTGGGCTTTGTGCTGGCGGGAGCTGTGTTGGGGCTGGCCTTGGCGGGCTGCGCCTTGTTGGGGTTTGGGTGAGAGCAGCGTCAGGTGGGGCCTGGGGGTGCCCTGGCAGACCAGGTGTGTGGAAGTGATGTCGCCATGGCATCACAATGCCGGGGTCTTTCTGGAGGTGGGGCTGGGGGAAGTGCCGCTGTCACTTTGCCTGCGAGCGAGCGAGCGAGCGAGTGTGCGAGCGAGTGCGCGAGCAGGTGGAGAGCGTGGTGTTGAGCTGGGGCGAAGGAGCGAGGCAGCGGGGTAAGAGCTGGCTCCTTCCGTCTCTCTGCAGTCTCTCCTCCCCTCGGGGCGCTCTCCCTGGCTTTGTCGCCCCCCCATCGTCCACCACCCGCTGCACGCTCCCTCGGTGGGCACAAGTGCCACAATCAGGCAAACGTCCCCGCCGCAAAGCCCAGCCACGCTCGGGCACCGTTCTGCGCCCTTGCTGCTCACCACCCAGTGTTCCCGCGTCACACGTGGGAAAGCAGCGGCGGGAGCGGGCAGCCAGGCAAGGCCGACGGAGTGAGGGCACCGTGCCCTGCTTTTTGCAGAGTTGCTCTCGGCGGCCTTTGGCTCTTCTCCTGGTGTCAGATTGACGCTGTCGATCTTGGGGTGCGGAGGAGCGTGCACAGGGTGAGCCGCAGAGCAGAGCGGAGCGGTCAGGGTCGGGGGAGGTTGGTGGAGGGGCGTTGGAGGGGCGGTGGGGAGCAGGGCTTTGGGGGCTGCTGGTCTGCCTTGGTCGGGGAGGGGGAGGGTGGCTGCAAGGGGCGGCGTGCTCAGAGGTGGGTGCTGTGTTTTGGGTGGCACTCTTGGAGCAGGACGTGGAGGCGGAGCGCTGAGCAGGCTGCACGCTCGCGGCGCGCTTCCGGTGGCGGCATGGAGCCTCGGAGGCTGAGCGTCGTGGGCGAGTTTGTGGTGCTGAGCCTCTTTGTGGTGTGCCTGGCCCACATGCCCTCGGTCGTCAACGTCCTCACAATCCTGTGCATAGCGGTGGTGTTGGTGCCGGCGGGGAAAAGGCCCTGGCTCAAGGTAGGAGTCAGCCTGGGCATGGCCCTGAGCTGGCGCGGGCAGCGAGAGGGCTGAGGCCGCGGCAGCACCTGCAGCAAGGGCAGCCTGACGGTGCTGCGCGCAAGCCTGCCTCCAGCCTCAGCTCTGCGTGCCCCGCGCAGCCCTTCCGCGAGCAGGGCGCCTCTTGGCGCAGCGTGGATGCTCGCCACTAAGGCAGCGCTCTCTTGGGCTGTGCAGGGGCCTCGCGGCAGTGCTGGCAGCCTGGGCAACGGCAGCGTGGACGAGCCCGGAGGTGAGCAGCCCCGGCCCAGAGCGTAGGTGCGCTCGGCAGCGCCTCCCGGCCAAGACAGCCCAGCGCCGCCAGCGCCCACCGCCCTCGGCCCCAGCTGGGGCTCCGCCGACGGGCTGCCCTCGCTCACTGCCTCTCTGCCTCCTCTTCCAGCAGCCTCCTTCCTGCCCACGGTGCAGACGCAGGACTGTGCAGCCAGCCGGCAGGCAGGGTAAGCGGAGGCCTGGCCTCCACAGCCCTGGCCAGGCCCACCGCAGGCAAGAGCCCGATGCAGCCCAGAGCCACAGACCTGCGCCTGGCCTGGGCCCCCCAAAGAGCAGGGCATGGCATGGCTAGGGCTGGGGTCGACGCGCGGGATGCCCGGGACATGCCGCATGCCTGCTGCTCACCAACTGGGAAGCCCCTTTGCTCCTTGCCCACTGCTGCAGCCCTGGCCCCAGCGCCCCCTCCGCCCGCACCCTGGCACCCTTTGGCGTCTGCTGCCACCAGGGCTTCCCCCTGGGGCACCCAAGGCAGCCTCCTCACCTCCTTTCTCCCTCCCAGGCTCACAAGCGAGGACATCTTGTCCCCTCGTCACCTCCTGCCGACCTCGGAGCCAGACACGGATGGATGGAAGTTGGATGGCCCTCTCCCACTGCCACCACCCTCCATCCTGCTGGACGCTCCCCCAACACCTGCAGGAGTGCTGGGTGAGCTGCTTGTGCCCACAGCCCTCCCGCCATCCCCACCACGCAGGCGGGTCCGCTTTGGGCGCAACCAGACCGTGTTGCTGAGCGAGGAAGGACACGAGCTGCTGGACTGCCTCCCCAAAGCCCCACACCTCGACTGGCCAGCCCACATCCCGCGCCGGTCCATCCTGCACTGTGCCTGGGCACCCGTCCCGCTGGCAGGGGAAGGCACAGTGCGGCCACTTTCACCCCCCGAGCAGTCCGAGGAGGAAGAGGACGAGGAGCCAGCGTGTGCCACCTCCCTGCAGCGCTGGCCCACCATGCAGCTCTGGAGCCCACCACCGGAGGCGCCCTCCCCTCCCGCTGCAGCCACCGGCTGCACAGCGGCCCTGGCCTGCCTGCTCTGCCCAGCCTGCCCTGCAGGCGCCTTCAGAGGGCTGCGCAAGGGCCTCCGCAGATGCGCCTCCTTCCTGCGAGGGCCACGGCGAGTGCTCAGGAGGCGCCAGGCAAGGGCCAGCTGATTGGGGCCAGCAGCAGGCTCCGCGCCTGGGCAGACGTGCCAGTAACCAGCGCCCGCGGAGCTAGACGCCTTTGCCGCCTCCGGGCCAGCGTCAATAAACCTCTGAGCAAGACTCTGCGGGAGGCGAGAGTGAAACACCATGTGAAGTGAAAAGAAGGCGGCGCAGGAATGCTCCCTGAGTCTTAGGAAGCCAGCCGTTCCCCGAACTCAGGCTTTCCTGCTCCTGACAGGGCTGAGTAGAGCAGCAACATGCAAAAACATGTCTCCAGAAGAGAAGTTTAAATGCTTAGCTCAGATGAACCATCACATAGGAAACTGGCTGTCAGAAGAAGTCCGTGAGATCCTTACAAAGCGCGGTGGATGTGATCCTGGGGGCGCTCTGGAGCAAGATCTGAATTCCCCTGTGAATGGAGACTATGTAGCCTCCAACAGTGATCTGCAGAAAGAAGTTGTAAAACAGGGGAGAATTGATATCGGTCAGGGGGCTGAGCAGAAAGATTCATCCAAGCCATCACCCTCAGCAGAACAGTGGGAGGATCCTAAAAGGAATGAGCGTTCCAGAGGCCAAGAGGTCCTCCACTTGATCAAACACCCGGGACTAGAAAATTGCTACGCAAGGAAAAGGGGGAGGGCAGATCTTCAGGTTATCGACAAGACTGCCCTGTGTGACAGCCAGCCCAGGATTGGCAGTGAATACCCCTTCCATTTTCGGCACAAGCTGCTGATGCTGGACTACCGTGGAAGGTATCTGGTTTGCCAGGAGCATGGCAAAGCAAAAGAAGGCGTTCTGAGCACTCCGAATGCAACAAGCCTTGGCACTGAGTGCTCAGATAGTGCCTCAGATATTGACAGTGAGTTTTTCAATGCTGAGCGTGAAGAAGGGGATGCCTCTGTTAAAGCAGGTCTGACACACACACATGCCATGCACCTCCAGGTGGCGATGTTTCATGGTGCCCCTGATTTCACGAGCCAGTACATTTCAACAAACCTCGCTTTGTGCCACTTGGCGCTCCCCCTCCTGCTACCAAATCCATGCACCGCACCAAGAGAGTTCCCTCAGCCAAGTTAAAAAGAGCTGGAAAGCCACGGAACAATTGGGAAAGCAGTCCACAAGAGGAGCAGACCACAATTCAGAGGCACAAAAACAAACCGATTGATCAGGCAGACACACTCATCGTGTCCTTCCTACGGATCGGGAGTTCTCCTTCCTCTTCCAAGGCTCAGCTCCTGAATGCTCTGCCGACTAAACACAAACACGACACTTTCTTCCATCGACATTGCAAAGGCAGCACCAAAGGCTGTCTTCTAACGACAGGTGTTGTGCAGATCTCTTGGTCCTGTGCCAGTGGCAGTGCTGGTGACACTTTTGACGGCTGTGTTGCTTTTTGTAACCTGCATGGAGATGCTAGAGGTCATGAACAACAATTGCCGTTTTTACAGCAGATCTCTTCTGTGAAGGAGGCTCTCAGTTAGCTGAGTCTGACCAGAGTGACAAGAAAGGCATGAACATTGTACGTGACCCGTGGCAGTCTCAAAAGCCTTTGATTTGTCTTTTCACTGAAGAAGAGAATGTTGCATGTGGCCGATCTAGCCAGAATGTAAAAAGAGGTATCCAGAACAGAAACAAAGCAGAATTAGTAGAGGAGCTGATAAAAACAATCAGAGATCTGCTAGCAAGGTCAAACAACCTTTTAAGGCTTGATGCTTGTCAGGACACAGCTCGCCAACGTGGATTTATTGTGGCTAAAGAGGCAGAAGAGTGTGTGAGAGCCAAAGCAAAGGCAAGAACCTTGGTGGGATTCTTGACAAAGGAGAAATTGTGTTTGAGATCAAATCACAGCTACTGCCTCTTCAAGGACAACTATGGTACCCATGGTGTAAAAAGGGGAAAGAGCTCCCCCGCTTGCAGGAAAAGAAGAACAAGAACATAGAACATCATGGGAGCCAAACTGAGCCAGAGAAGTGTGCAGGACGAAGAAAGCAACTCGACAGAGCGTTCCCCCTCAAGCAGCTGATGAAATCAGTCCTCGCTTTTCTCCAGGCACAGGCAAGAGACACCAAGAAATACTTGCTGCAGTGGAGGAAGGTCTTTAGGGATGACCTGTCCTCTGAGCACTTGGAGGAACTTCAGAAAGTGTATCATCAGTGAAGGTATCAAATCCTGGAAATAAAGAAAAGCAATGAAAAAACCACTCTGAAAACAGCATTGATGAATAAGTTAGAAGCCCTCTCCAATGCAGTCAATGATTCATCCATTGGTCTCAAGCGTCTTTTGAGAGAAGTAGGGCAGATTCGTGAAGCTCTAGAATCCTTGAACTCAAAAGATGAATGTTTTTGCAAACTACCTGAAGTGGCAGTCGATCTGACGGTTTCAGGGTATGCCCTTGAAGTGGTGGATGGTGATGCTTCGTCTGTACCGTGACGATGGCTTGGGGCAATCTTTGACAAGTTAATTGAGAAGCTAGGGGAGAGAAGAGCGTTTGTTCTCTCAGTGCTTGGCATCCAGAGCCTGGGGAAGTCAAGCCTGCTGAATGCCATGTTTGGGCTGCAGTGGAACGTCAGTGCGGGGAGAGGCACGCGGGGAGCGTTTATGCAGCTGCTTCAGGTGGACGAGAAACCCCAAGAGGCCGTGGACTTTGATTACAGGCTGATTGTTGACACAGGAGGACTTTGTGCCATGGAGGTGGCCAATAAGCAGTCACTTAATGATGACAATGAGCTAGCCACCTTTGGCATTGGCATTGGCAACATGACTCTGATCAATATCTTGGGAGAAAATCCTGGAGACATGCAAGATGTCCTTCAGCTAGCTGGGCAGGCTTTTCTCCGCATGAAGCAAGTCAATCTTTCGCCAAGCTGCTGCTTTGTGCACCACAATGTTGGAGAAATAACTGCCCAGGAACAAAACACGCAAGCACAAAGACGCCTGCAGGAAAAGCTGGAGGAAATGGCAGGGACAGCCGCCCAGCCGCCCAGCAGGCGTTCTGCCATGTCACCTGCTTCAGCGATGTCATCCGCTTTGATGTGAACACCCACAGTCACTACTTTGCTCACCTCTGGGTGGCAAGGAAACCCACGCAGGGCCCCACCCAACCCCACACACAGCCAGCACGTGCAGCAGTTAAAGAGCACAATTCTCCAAGCTGCCAAGAAGGGATCGCAGGGCACTATTTCAAGGCTCTCGAGCTTGAAAGTTCGTATGAGTGACTTGTGGAAGGCTCTGCTGAATGAAAAGTTTGTTTTCCCTTTCCAAAACACTCGGGAAGTTGCCGCAGACAACAGCTTAGGAACAACCGACAGCCAGTGGACCTGGCAGCTGGGGAGCCACATCCTAGACTTGCAAATGAAACGGAACAATCGGATTAGAAAGGGAGACGTTCCGCATGTGACCCGAAGAAGCCTTATGGAGGAAGTGCAAGATAAATATGAGACCCTCTGGAAAGGCTTGGAACCGTATTTCAGGGAAGATGACGCCAGTGGGCTTTTGATTCAGCGGAAAGCAAGCATTGAAAATCAACCGCAAGATCTGAGAGAAGCACTTGTGGAAGAGACACAGAGAAAGTCTGCCGAGTTCATTGAACGGGAGAAGAATCCGAGCAAAGGGCATCAGAAGAAGCCAGAATGTGAACACGAGCTTGTCAAGAGAAGGCAACTGGTGGCTTTGTCGCTAAAGAAGGAAGAGCTGCATGAAGAAAAGCTGAGGCAACACTTGGCTAGCCTCTGGAAACAATGGCTCTACAAAGTATCTTCCAGCGCACCTCCTCCTGCAGAACCAAACATAAACCTCCCTGGTGAGACCACTCTGCTGGAACATTTCAAGCAAGAGCCAAACAGAGAGGAAGAAATAAAATGCTTCTTGCCAAAGGATGCATTTCCCATGGCATCCCTTGCAGGCAGTGCAAGAGATCATTGCTGCTGGAAGCTGCATTTCATTTCATCCCTTTGTATTTCAGATGCTAGTCGTACTTCCCAAAACATGTATACAATAAACTCGCGGGCTAGCCTTCTGGTCAGGGTGTCTGCTGGTGCTGGGCTTGTGGCGGGGGTGCAGGGGGGAGTGGGGCGTTGTGTTGGGGGTGCTGGTCTTGTCGTGGGGGGTGCAGAGGGGATCTGGACATTGTGTTGGGGGTGCATAGGGGATCTGGGTGTTGTTGTGGGGGTGCTTAGAGGAGGTGGGCCTTGTGTTGGGGGTGCTGGGCTTGTCATGGGGGTGCAGAAGGGATCAGGGCCTTGTTTTTGGAGTGCTGGTCTTTGTTTTGGGGTGCAGAGGGGATCTGGACCTTGTGTTGGGGGTGCAGAGGGGATTTGGGTGTTGTTGTGGGGGTGCTTAGAGGAGATGGGCCTTGTGTTGGGGGTGCTGGGTTTGTTGTGGGGGTGGAGAGGGGATCAGGGCCTTGTTTTTGGGGTGCTGGGCCTTGTTTTGGGAGTGCTGGGCTTGTCATGGGGGTGCTGAGGGGATCAGGGCATTGTGTTGGGGGTGCTGGGCATTGTGTAGGGTTTGCTGGGCTTGTTATGGGGGTGCAGAGGGGATCTGGGTCTTGTTTTGGGGGTGCTTAGGGGACGTGGGCCTTGTGTTGGGGGTGCTGGGCTTGTCGTGGGGGTCCTGAGTGGTCATGGTGTTGTGTTGGGGGTGGTGGGCGTTGTTTTGGGAGAACTAGGCTTGTTTTTGGGGTGCTTAGGGGATCTGGGCCTTGTTTTCGGGGTACTGTGGGGATCTGGGCGTTGTTTTGGGGGTGCTGGGCCTTGTTGTGGGGCTGTTGAGGGGATCTAGGCCTTTTTTTGGGGGTGCGGAGAGGGTTCCGGAGCACTCGACCAGGTTGCCCTGAGAGGTTGTGGAGTCTCCTTCCCTGGAGATATTCAAAAGCCGCCTGGCCCAATCCTGGGCAATATGCTCCAGAGGACCCTGGCTGAGCAGGGGCGTTGGACTCCAGGATCTCCGGAGGTCCCTTCCAACCTCCACCATTCTCTGAGCCTGTGATTGCCAGCTAGCAATCTGGTTTTGGAGCTAAGGAAAGGTTTTGCACATTGAGTGACTACTCCCCAAATTACAGCTTGGTTGCCACTGCCCACGCACACAGGGAGCCCCATTCCCCTTGGGATCATTCCAGTTAATATGAAAGAGAGAACAACCGTATCTGGAATAATACCAACGGTGCGTCTATATGATTGGGGCCTGGGCATACAAGTCTCGAACTCCCATCTCTCCATCATATGTCTAGCAAGCCATGAATCTTCCACAAGACTTGAACTGGAGGAAAGTGTGGGATCAAAACTGTCATGTCACCTGGGGGAGTGAACCAGACACCGTGCGGAGGGCCTACGAAATAGATGGCTCAGCGTTACAGTGGAGACAACAAACAATTGTACTCGGGACCTGAGAGGACCACTCCCTGAGAGAGACCTGCCCAATCGAAGCTATTTCCAAGCAGGTGGTCCTGAAGGGAGCACTGCCCTTCAGGAAAAAGCCTTTGCGCAGCTGCGCTATTACCAGAATGGAGCAGCTTCACGACCGCATCACACAGCTCATCAGCCTCCCCATCGACACAAAGGAACAGGAGCCAATGCATGACAACCAAAGTTGCATTCATGACAGACTGCATGAAATAGGAAAACAGGTGGACTCGGCAGCCAGGAACTCCACATATGTCTTCACTCATGGATACAGAATACATTCAGCAGTGTCTCTAGGCAAAGTGGCAGCAGAAAGGTTGGCAAAGATGCAGAAGGCTTTCACAAGAGCAAACGACCCCACTTTCTACCTGCGGGGCCAGAGAGAAGACTTCTTCACAAGTTTCCACATGTCCTGCCAAGCAGTGCCCTCTATCACAGCAGTTGCTGATTTTTTTTATGTGACGAGCTTTCAGGAGCTCTTTGACAGGCAGTGCCTGTGAAGACTGCTCTTGATATAGCCTGGGAAAGGAGCTCTAACTCTCCAGCTTTCAGTGGCCATCGATCTCAACTAGAAACGGCTATTCTCCTCTCTCTTGCGGAGGAAGAGAATTGTGAGAAGTTCAGGCAGCACATTCATTTCCCCCAACATGTTTTAGAAGGTTTCGTTGAAAAGTGTGTTAACAACTATTGCTTAGACAAGAACAATTCAAGGCTGAAGAACTTGTTCCATGTTTCCCTGAATTCATTCCAGACTCTTGCTGCTGCTGCTAGCTTTGCGCCTACAACTCCAGTTGTCCAAGAGAACTGTGGCAATGTCTCCCTGTGGCTAGAGGAATTTGGGAGCAGACTTGGAGCTAATTCTGAACTTCCCAGAAGTCATCTGAAAAGCACTGAGCATCAAGAAAGGAAGGAGCTAGAGCTCCTGAAGGAGGCAATGAGTAAAGCTCTGGCCCCTGTGCTAGCAAACCTGAAACAGGCATTTTCCATGCCTCATCTGAAAGCTTGGAACTGGAAACCTCATACAATCGGAGTTGAAGGGCTGCACGGCTGCTGGAAGCAATGCCCGTTGTGCAGCGCTCTTTGCACAGACACAATACGTGCTCCTGATGGGGACCACAGTGTTCACTTCCATCGCCCTCAAGTCCTCAATGGTAGCCAGTGGGTTAGAAGAAATCAGTTGGTCCCTGCCCTTTGCTCCAGTCTTGTAGCAAGTCACTGTTGCCTCGTGCTTGAGGATAACAAGGAAGCTGCCTATACAAAGTCTAGAGAAGCAGGAGCAGCTTCTGCCAATTGGGGCCTCACGCCAGAAAGCTCCCCGCAGGCATGCTGCAAATGGCTTGTGTGCCGTTTCCACTCACAATTGCAACAAGATTGCTGTGCACAATTGGAGGGCACAGCAGCAACCCGTCCAGAAGGGGAAAAGTGCCCAAAGGAAGAACGAGCCACGGGCTCGGCATGGGCTTGTCAGGGACGACTCTGGGCTTTGGTTGGGCTTTGTGCTGGCGGGAGCTGTGTTGGGGCTGGCCTTGGTGGGCTGCGCCTTGTTGGGGTTTGGGTGAGAGCAGCGTCAGGTGGGGCCTGGGGGTGCCCTGGCAGACCAGGTGTGTGGAAGTGATGTCGCCATGGCATCACAATGCCGGGGTCTTTCTGGAGGTGGGGCTGGGGGAAGTGCCGCTGTCACTTTGCCTGCGAGCGAGCGAGCGAGCGAGTGTGCGAGCGAGTGCGCGAGCAGGTGGAGAGTGTGGCGTTGAGCTGGGGCGAAGGAGCGAGGCAGCGGGGTAAGAGCTGGCTCCTTATATCTCTCTGCAGTCTCTCCTCCCCTCGGGGCGCTCTCCCTGGCTTTGTCGCCCCCCCAGCGCCCACCACGCGCTGCACGCTCCCTCGGTGGGCACAAGTGCCACAATCAGGCAAACGTCCCCGCCGCGAAGCCCAGCCACGCTCGGGCACCATTCTGCGCCCTTGCTGCTCACGACCCGGTGTCCCCGCGTCACACGTGGGAAAGCAGCGGCGGGAGCGGGCAGCCAGGCAAGGCCGACGGAGTGAGGGCACCGTGCCCTGCTTTTTGCAGAGTTGCTCTCGGCGGCCTTTGGCTCTTCTCCTGGTGTCAGATTGACGCTGTCGATCTTGGGGTGCGGAGGAGCGTGCACAGGGTGAGCCGCAGAGCAGAGCGGAGCGGTCAGGGTCGGGGGAGGTTGGTGGAGGGGCGTTGGAGGGGCGGTGGGGAGCAGGGCTTTGGGGGCTGCTGGTCTGCCTTGGTTGGGGAGGGGGAGGGTGGCTGCAAGGGGCGGCGTGCTCAGAGGTGGGTGCTGTGTTTTGGGTGGCACTCTTGGAGCAGGACGTGGAGGCGGAGCGCTGAGCAGGCTGCACGCTCGCGGCGCGCTTCCGGTGGCGGCATGGAGCCTCGGAGGCTGAGCGTCGTGGGCGAGTTTGTGGTGCTGAGCCTCTTTGTGGTGTGCCTGGCCCACATGCCCTCGGTCGTCAACGTCCTCACGATCCTGTGCATAGCGGTGGTGTTGGTGCTGGCGGGGAAAAGGCTCTGGCCCAAGGTAGGAGTCAGCCTGGGCATGGCCCCGAGCTGGCGCGGGCAGCGAGAGGGCTGAGGCCGCGGCAGCACCTGCAGCAAGGGCAGCCTGACGGTGCTGCGCACAAGCCTGCCTGCAGCCTCAGCTCTGCGTGCCCCGCGCAGCCCTTCCGCGAGCAGGGCGCCTCTTGGCGCAGCGTGGATGCTCGCCACTAAGGCAGCGCTCTCTTGGGCTGTGCAGGGGCCTCGCGGCAGTGCTGGCAGCCTGGGCAACGGCAGCGTGGACGAGCCCGGAGGTGAGCAGCCCCGGCCCAGAGCGTAGGCGCGCTCGGCAGCGCCTCCCGGCCAAGACAGCCCAGCGCCGCCAGCGCCCACCGCCCTCGGCCCCAGCTGGGGCTCCGCCGATGGGCTGCCCTCGCTCACTGCCTCTCTGCCTCCTCTTCCAGCAGCCTCCTTCCTGCCCACGGTGCAGACGCAGGACTGTGCAGCCAGCCGGCAGGCAGGGTAAGCGGAGGCCTGGCCTGCAGGGGGGCTGCCCCACAGCCCTGGCCAGGCCCACCGCAGGCAAGAGCCTGATGCAGCCCAGAGCCACAGACCTGCGCCTGGCCTGGGCCCCCCAAAGAGCAGGGCATGGCATGGCTAGGGCTGGGGTCGACGCGCGGGATGCCCAGGACATGCCGCATGCCTGCTGCTCACCAACTGGGAAGCCCCTTTGCTCCTTGCCCACTGCTGCAGCCCTGGCCCCAGCGCCCCCTCCGCCCGCACCCTGGCACCCTTTGGCGTCTGCCGACGCAACCAGGGCTTCCCCCTGGGGCACCCAAGGCAGCCTCCTCACCACCTTTCTCCCTCCCAGGCTCACAAGCGAGGACATCTTGTCCCCTCGTCACCTCCTGCCGACCTCGGAGCCAGACACGGATGGATGGAAGTTGGATGGCCCTCTCCCACTGCCACCACCCTCCATCCTGCTGGACGCTCCCCCAACACCTGCAGGAGTGCTGGGTGAGCTGCTTGTGCCCACAGCCCTCCCGCCATCCCCACCACGCAGGCGGGTCCGCTTTGGGCGCAACCAGACCGTGTTGCTGAGCGAGGAAGGACACGAGCTGCTGGACTGCCTCCCCAAAGCCCCACACCTCGACTGGCCAGCCCACATCCCGCGCCGGTCCATCCTGCACTGTGCCTGGACACCCGTCCCGCTGGCAGGGGAAGGCACAGTGCGGCCACTTTCGCCCCCCGAGCAGTCCGAGGAGGAAGAGGACGAGGAGCCAGCGTGTGCCACCTCCCTGCAGCGCTGGCCCACCATGCAGCTCTGGAGCCCACCACCGGAGGCGCCCTCCCCTCCCGCTGCAGCCACCGGCTGCACAGCGGCCCTGGCCTGCCTGCTGTGCCCAGCCTGCCCAGCCTGCCCTGCAGGCGCCTTCAGAGGGCTGCGCAAGGGCCTCCGCAGATGCGCCTCCTTCCTGCGAGGGCCACGGCGAGTGCTCAGGAGGCGCCAGGCAAGGGCCAGCTGATTGGGGCCAGCAGCAGGCTCCGCGCCTGGGCAGACGTGCCAGTAACCAGCGCCCGCGGAGCTAGACGCCTTTGCCGCCTCCGGGCCAGCGTCAATAAACCTCTGAGCAAGACTCTGCGGGAGGCGAGAGTGAAACACCATGTGAAGTGAAAAGAAGGCGGCGCAGGAATGCTCCCTGAGTCTTAGGAAGCCAGCCGTTCCCCGAACTCAGGCATTCCTGCTCCTGACAGGGCTGAGTAGAGCAGCAACATGCAAAAACATGTCTCCAGAAGAGAAGTTTAAATGCTTAGCTCAGATGAACCATCACATAGGAAACTGGCTGTCAGAAGAAGTCCGTGAGATCCTTACAAAGCGCGGTGGATGTGATCCTGGGGGCGCTCTGGAGCAAGATCTGAATTCCCCTGTGAATGGAGACTATGTAGCCTCCAACAGTGATCTGCAGAAAGAAGTTATAAAACGGGGGAGAATTGATATCGGTCAGGGGGCTGAGCAGAAAGATTCATCCAAGCCATCACCCTCAGCAGAACAGTGGGAGGATCCTAAAAGGAATGAGCGTTCCAGAGGCCAAGAGGTCTTCCACTTGATCAAACACCCGGGACTAGAAAATTGCTACGCAAGGAAAAGGGGGAGGGCAGATCTTCAGGTTATCGACAAGACTGCCCTGTGTGACAGCCAGCCCAGGATTGGCAGTGAATACCCCTTCCATTTTCGGCACAAGCTGCTGATGCTGGACTACCGTGGAAGGTATCTGGTTTGCCAGGAGCATGGCAAAGCAAAAGAAGGCGTTCTGAGCACTCCGAATGCAACAAGCCTTGGCACTGAGTGCTCAGATAGTGCCTCAGATATTGACAGTGAGTTTTTCAATGCTGAGCGTGAAGAAGGGGATGCCTCTGTTACAGCAGGTCTGACACACACACATGCCATGGACCTCCAGGTGGCGATGTTTCATGGTGCCCCTGATTTCACGAGACAGTACATTTCAACAAACCTCGCTTTGTGCCACTTGGCGCTCCCCCTCCTGCTACCAAATCCATGCACCGCACCAAGAGAGTTCCCTCAGCCAAGTTAAAAAGAGCTGGAAAGCCACGGAACAATTGGGAAAGCAGACCACAGTTAAGAGGAGCAGACCACAACTCAGAGGCACAAAAACAAACCGATTGATCAGGCAGACACACTCATGGTGTCCTTCATACGGCTCGGGAGTTCTCCTTCCTCTTCCAAGGCTCAGCTCCTGAATGCTCTGCCGACTAAACACAAACACGACACTTTCTTCCATCGACATTGCAAAGGCAGCACCAAAGGCTGTCTTCTAACGACAGGTGTTGTGCAGATCTCTTGGTCCTGTGCCAGTGGCAGTGCTGGTGACACTTTTGACGGCTGTGTTGCTTTTTGTAACCTGCATGGGGATGCTAGAGGTCATGAACAACAATTGCCGTTTTTACAGCAGATCTCTTCTGTGAAGGAGGCTCTCAGTTAGCTGAGTCTGACCAGAGTGACAAGAAAGGCATGAACATTGTACGTGACCCGTGGCAGTCTCAAAAGCCTTTGATTCGTCTTTTCACTGAAGAAGAGAATGTTGCATGTGGCCGATCTAGCCAGAATGTAAAAAGAGGTATCCAGAACAGAAACAAAGCAGAATTAGTAGAGGAGCTGGTAAAAACAATCAGAGATCTGCTAGCAAGGTGAAACAACCTTTTAAGGCTTGATGCTTGTCAGGACACAGCTCGCCAACGTGGATTTATTGTGGCTAAAGAGGCAGAAGAGTGTGTGAGAGCCAAAGCAAAGGCAAGAACCTTGGTGGGATTCTTGACAAAGGAGAAATTGTGTTTGAGATCAAGTCACAGCTACTGCCTCTTCAAGGACAACTATGGTACCCATGGTGTAAAAAGGAGAAAGAGCTCCCCCGCTTGCAGGAAAAGAGGAACAAGAACATAGAACATCATGGGAGCCAAACTGAGCCAGAGAAGTGTGCAGGATGAAGAAAGCAACTCGACAGAGCGTTCCCCCTCAAGCAGCTGATGAAATCAGTCCTCGCTTTTCTCCAGGCACAGGCAAGAGACACCAAGAAATACTTGCTGCAGTGGATGAAGGTCTTTAGGGATGACCTGTCCTCTGAGCACTTGGAGGAACTTCAGAAAGAGTATCATCAGTGAAGGTATCAAATCCTGGAAATAAAGAAAAGCAAGGAAAAAAACCAGTCTGAAAACAGCATTGATGAATAAGTTAGAAGCCCTCTCCAATGCAGTCAATGATTCATCCATTGGTCTCAAGCGTCTTTTGAGAGAAGTAGGGCAGATTCGTGAAGCTCTAGAATCCTTGAACTCAAAAGATGAATGTTTTTGCAAACTACCTGAAGTGGCAGTCAATCTTCCGTTTCCAAAACACTTGGGAAATTGCCGGAGACAACAGCTTAGGAACAACCGACAGCCAGTGGACCTGGCAGCTGGGGAGCCACATCCTAGACTTGCAAATGAAACTGAACAATCAGATTAGAAAGGGAGACGTTCCGCATGTGACTCGACGAAGCCTTATGGAGGAAGTGCAAGATAAATATGAGACCCTCTGGAAAGGCTTGGAACCGTATTTCAGGGAAGATGACACCAGTGGGCTTTTGATTCAGCGGAAAGCAAGCATTGAAAATCAACCGCAAGATCTGAGAGAAGCACTTGTGGAAGAGACACAGAGAAAGTCTGCCGAGTTCATTGAACGGGAGAAGAATCCGAGCAAAGGGCATCAGAAGAAGCCAGAATGTGAACACGAGCTTGTCAAGAGAAGGCAACTGGTGGCTTTGTCGCTAAAGAAGGAAGAGCTGCATGAAGAAAAGCTGAGGCAACACTTGGCTAGCCTCTGGAAACAATGGCTCTACAAAGTATCTTCGAGTGCACCTCCTCCTGCAGAACCAAACATAAACCTCCCTAGTGAGACCACTCTGCTGGAACATTTCAAGCAAGAGCCAAACAGAGAGGAAGAAATAAAATGCTTCTTGCCAAAGGATGCATTTCCCATGGCATCCCTTGCAGGCAGTGCAAGAGATCATTGCTGCTGGAAGCTGCATTTCATTTCATCCCTTTGTATTTCAGATGCTAGTCGTACTTCCCAACACATGTATACAATAAACTCGCGGGCTAGCCTTCTGGTCAGGGTGTCTTCTGGTGCTGGGCTTGTGGCGGGGGTGCAGGGGGGAGTGGGGCGTTGTGTTGGGGGTGCTGGTCTTGTCGTGGCGGGTGCAGAGGGGAGTTGGTCCTTGTGTTGGGGGTGCTGGTCTTTGTTTTGAGGTGCATAAGGGATCTGGGTGTTGTTGTGGGGGTGCTTAGAGGAGGTGGGCCTTGTGTTGGGGGTGCTGGGTTTGTTGTGGGGGTGGAGAGGGGATCAGGGCCTTGTTTCTGGGGTGCTGGGCCTTGTTTTGGGAGTGCTGGGCTTGTCATGGGGGTGCTGAGGGGATCAGGGCATTGTGTTGGGGGTGCTGGGCATTGTGTAGGGTTTGCTGGGCTTGTTATGGGGGTGCAGAGGGGATCTGGGTCTTGTTTTGGGGGTGCTTAGAGGACGTGGGCCTTGTGTTGGGGGTGCTGGGCTTGTCGTGGGGGTCCTGAGTGGTCATGGTGTTGTGTTGGGTGTGGTGGGCCTTGTTTTGGGAGAACTAGGCTTGTTTTCAGGGTGCTTAGGGGATCTGGGCCTTGTTTTCGGGGTACTGAGGGGATCTGGGCGTTGTTTTGGCGGTGCTGGGCCTTGTCATGGGGGTGTTGAGGGAATCTAGGCCTTTTTTTGGGGGTGCGGAGAGGGTTCCGGAGCACTCGACCAGGTTGCCCAGAGAGGTTGTGGAGTCTCCTTCCCTGGAGATATTCAAAAGCCGCCTGGCCCAATCCTGGGCAATATGCTCCAGAGGACCCTGGCTGAGCAGGGGCGTTGGACTCCAGGATCTCCGGAGGTCCCTTCCAACCTCCACCATTCTCTGAGCCTGTGATTCTGTGAAATGTTAAGGCTAAAATTTTAACACTCACATCCCAGAAGTTTTCTTTTCCTTTCTTCTCAGAATTGGTTCCCGTCGATGGTCGAGCCCATCACACACCTCCCACAATCGCCTGTAATGTGCTCATGTAGTGTTCCAATGTTATAGGTCCTATGGATTGGCATGGGGTTGGTTCACCTAGTTGATTTAAACCAGTTGAGGGAATGGTTAGAACGTACAGCTAGCAATCTGGTTTTGGAGCTAAGGAAAGGTTTTGCACATTGAGTGACTACTCCCCAAATTACAGCTTGGTTGCCACTGCCCACGCACGCAGGGAGCCCCATTCCCCTTGGGATCATTCCAGTTAATATGAAAGAGAGAATCAACCGTATCTGGAATAATACCAACGGTGTGTCTATATGATTGGGGCCTGGGCATACAAGTCTCGAACTCCCATCTCTCCATCATATGTCTAGCAAGCCAAGAATCTTCCACAAGACTTGATCTGGAGGAATGTGTGGGATCAAAACTGTCATGTCACCTGGGGGAGTGAACCAGACACCGTGCGTAGGGCCTACGAAATAGATGGCTCAGCGTTACAGTGGGGACAACAAACAGTTGTGCTCGGGACCTGAGAGGACCACTCCCTGAGAGAGACCTGCCCAATTGAAGCTATTTCCAAGCAGGTGGTCATGAAGGGAGCAGGTGGTCCTGAAGGGAGCACTGCCCTTCAGGAAAAAGCCTTTGCGCAGCTGCGCTATTACCAGAACGGAGCAGCTTCACGACCACATCACACAGCTCATCAGCCTCCCCATTGACACAAAGGAACAGGAGCCAATGCATGACAACCAAAGTTGCATTCATGACAGACTGCATGAAATAAGAGAACAGGTGGACTCGGCAGCCAGGAACTCCACATATGTCTTCACTCATGGATACAGAATACATTCAGCAGTGTCTCTAGGCAAAGTGGCAGCAGAAAGGTTGGCAAAGATGCAGAAGGCTTTCACAAGAGCAAACGACCCCACTTTCTACCTGCAGGGCCAGAGAGAAGACTTCTTCACAAGTTTCCACATGTCCTGCCAAGCAGTGCCCTCTATCACAGCAGTTGCTGATTTTTTTTATGTGACGAGCTTTCAGGAGCTCTTTGACAGGCAGTGTCTGTGAAGACTGCTCTTGATATAGCCTGGGAAAGGAGCTCTAACTCTCCAGCTTTCAATGGCCATCGATCTCAACTAGAAACGGCTATTCTCCTCTCTCTTGCGGAGGAAGAGAATGGTGAGAAGTTCAGGCAGCACATTCATTTCCCCCAACATGTTTTAGAAGGTTTCGTTGAGAAGTGTGTTAACAACTATTGCTTAGACAAGAACAATTCAAGGCTGAAGAACTTGTTCCATGTTTCCCTGAATTCATTCCAGACTCTTGTTGCTGCTGCTAGCTTTGCGCCTACAACTCCAGTTGTCCAAGAGAACTGTGGCAATGTCTCCCTGTGGCTAGAGGAATTTGGGAGCAGACTTGGAGCTAATTCTGAACTTCCCAGAAGTCATCTGAAAAGCACTGAGCATCAAGAAAGAAAGGAGCTAGAGCTCCTGGAGGAGGCAATGAGTAAAGCTCTGGCCCCTGTGCTAGCAAACCTGAAACAGGCATTTTCCATGCCTCATCTGAAAGCTTGGAACTGGAAACCTCATACAATCGGAGTTGAAGGGCTGCACGGCTGCTGGAAGCAATGCCCGTTGTGCAGCGCTCTTTGCACAGACACAATACGTGCTCCTGATGGGGACCACAGGGTTCACTTCCATCGCCCTCAAGTCCTCAATGGTAGCCAGTGGGTTAGAAGAAATCAGTTGGTCCCTGCCCTTTGCTCCAGTCTTGTAGCAAGTCACTGTTGCCTTGTGCTTGAGGATAACAAGGAAGCTGCCTATACAAAGTCTAGAGAAGCAGGAGCAGCTTCTGCCAATTGGGGCCTCACGCCAGAAAGCTCCCCGCAGGCATGCTGCAAATGGCTTGTGTGCCGTTTCCGCTCACAATTGCAACAAGATTGCTGTGCACAATTGGAGGGCACAGCAGCAACCCCTCCAGAAGGGGAAAAGTGCCCAAAGGAAGAACGAGCCACGGGCTCGGCATGGGCTTGTCAGGGACGACTCTGGTCTTTGGTTGGGCTTTGTGCTGGCGGGAGCTGTGTTGGGGCTGGCCTTGGCGGGCTGCGCCTTGTTGGGGTTTGGGTGAGAGCAGCGTCAGGTGGGGCCTGGGGGTGCCCTGGCAGACCAGGTGTGTGGAAGTGATGTCACCATGGCATCACAATGCCGGGGTCTTTCTGGAGGTGGGGCTGGGGGAAGTGCCGCTGTCACTTTGCCTGCGAGCGAGCGAGCGAGCGAGTGTGCGAGCGAGTGCGCGAGCAGGTGGAGAGCGTGGTGTTGAGCTGGGGCGAAGGAGCGAGGCAGCGGGGTAAGAGCTGGCTCCTTCCGTCTCTCTGCAGTCTCTCCTCCCCTCGGGGCGCTCTCCCTGGCTTTGTCGCCCCCCCATCGTCCACCACCCGCTGCACGCTCCCTCGGTGGGCACAAGTGCCACAATCAGGCAAACGTCCCCGCCGCAAAGCCCAGCCACGCTCGGGCACCGTTCTGCGCCCTTGCTGCTCACCACCCAGTGTTCCCGCGTCACACGTGGGAAAGCAGCGGCGGGAGCGGGCAGCCAGGCAAGGCCGACGGAGTGAGGGCACCGTGCCCTGCTTTTTGCAGAGTTGCTCTCGGCGGCCTTTGGCTCTTCTCCTGGTGTCAGATTGACGCTGTCGATCTTGGGGTGCGGAGGAGCGTGCACAGGGTGAGCCGCAGAGCAGAGCGGAGCGGTCAGGGTCGGGGGAGGTTGGTGGAGGGGCGTTGGAGGGGCGGTGGGGAGCAGGGCTTTGGGGGCTGCTGGTCTGCCTTGGTCGGGGAGGGGGAGGGTGGCTGCAAGGGGCGGCGTGCTCAGAGGTGGGTGCTGTGTTTTGGGTGGCACTCTTGGAGCAGGACGTGGAGGCGGAGCGCTGAGCAGGCTGCACGCTCGCGGCGCGCTTCCGGTGGCGGCATGGAGCCTCGGAGGCTGAGCGTCGTGGGCGAGTTTGTGGTGCTGAGCCTCTTTGTGGTGTGCCTGGCCCACATGCCCTCGGTCGTCAACGTCCTCACAATCCTGTGCATAGCGGTGGTGTTGGTGCCGGCGGGGAAAAGGCCCTGGCTCAAGGTAGGAGTCAGCCTGGGCATGGCCCTGAGCTGGCGCGGGCAGCGAGAGGGCTGAGGCCGCGGCAGCACCTGCAGCAAGGGCAGCCTGACGGTGCTGCGCGCAAGCCTGCCTCCAGCCTCAGCTCTGCGTGCCCCGCGCAGCCCTTCCGCGAGCAGGGCGCCTCTTGGCGCAGCGTGGATGCTCGCCACTAAGGCAGCGCTCTCTTGGGCTGTGCAGGGGCCTCGCGGCAGTGCTGGCAGCCTGGGCAACGGCAGCGTGGATGAGCCCGGAGGTGAGCAGCCCCGGCCCAGAGCGTAGGCGCGCTCGGCAGCGCCTCCCGGCCAAGACAGCCCAGCGCCGCCAGCGCCCACCGCCCTCGGCCCCAGCTGGGGCTCCGCCGACGGGCTGCCCTCGCTCACTGCCTCTCTGCCTCCTCTTCCAGCAGCCTCCTTCCTGCCCACGGTGGACACGCAGGACTGTGCAGCCAGCCGGCAGGCAGGGTAAGCGGAGGCCTGGCCTCCACAGCCCTGGCCAGGCCCACCGCAGGCAAGAGCCCGATGCAGCCCAGAGCCACAGACCTGCGCCTGGCCTGG
The DNA here is from genome assembly GCF_040807025.1 of Struthio camelus. NCBI lineage: Eukaryota > Metazoa > Chordata > Aves > Struthioniformes > Struthionidae > Struthio > Struthio camelus. The sequence goes on from NC_090944.1 coordinate 4,913,455, forward strand.
GCCCCCCAAAGAGCAGGGCATGGCATGGCTAGGGCTGGGGTCGACGCGCGGGATGCCCGGGACATGCCGCATGCCTGCTGCTCACCAACTGGGAAGCCCCTTTGCTCCTTGCCCACTGCTGCAGCCCTGGCCCCAGCGCCCCCTCCGCCCGCACCCTGGCACCCTTTGGCGTCTGCTGCCACCAGGGCTTCCCCCTGGGGCACCCAAGGCAGCCTCCTCACCTCCTTTCTCCCTCCCAGGCTCACAAGCGAGGACATCTTGTCCCCTCGTCACCTCCTGCCGACCTCGGAGCCAGACACGGATGGATGGAAGTTGGATGGCCCTCTCCCACTGCCACCACCCTCCATCCTGCTGGACGCTCCCCCAACACCTGCAGGAGTGCTGGGTGAGCTGCTTGTGCCCACAGCCCTCCCGCCATCCCCACCACGCAGGCGGGTCCGCTTTGGGCGCAACCAGACCGTGTTGCTGAGCGAGGAAGGACACGAGCTGCTGGACTGCCTCCCCAAAGCCCCACACCTCGACTGGCCAGCCCACATCCCGCGCCGGTCCATCCTGCACTGTGCCTGGACACCCGTCCCGCTGGCAGGGGAAGGCACAGTGCGGCCACTTTCGCCCCCCGAGCAGTCCGAGGAGGAAGAGGACGAGGAGCCAGCGTGTGCCACCTCCCTGCAGCGCTGGCCCACCATGCAGCTCTGGAGCCCACCACCGGAGGCGCCCTCCCCTCCCGCTGCAGCCACCGGCTGCACAGCGGCCCTGGCCTGCCTGCTCTGCCCAGCCTGCCCAGCCTGCCCTGCAGGCGCCTTCAGAGGGCTGCGCAAGGGCCTCCGCAGATGCGCCTCCTTCCTGCGAGGGCCACGGCGAGTGCTCAGGAGGCGCCAGGCAAGGGCCAGCTGATTGGGGCCAGCAGCAGGCTCCGCGCCTGGGCAGACGTGCCAGTAACCAGCGCCCGCGGAGCTAGACGCCTTTGCCGCCTCCGGGCCAGCGTCAATAAACCTCTGAGCAAGACTCTGCGGGAGGCGAGAGTGAAACACCATGTGAAGTGAAAAGAAGGCGGCGCAGGAATGCTCCCTGAGTCTTAGGAAGCCAGCCGTTCCCCGAACTCAGGCTTTCCTGCTCCTGACAGGGCTGAGTAGAGCAGCAACATGCAAAAACATGTCTCCAGAAGAGAAGTTTAAATGCTTAGCTCAGATGAACCATCACATAGGAAACTGGCTGTCAGAAGAAGTCCGTGAGATCCTTACAAAGCGCGGTGGATGTGATCCTGGGGGCGCTCTGGAGCAAGATCTGAATTCCCCTGTGAATGGAGACTATGTAGCCTCCAACAGTGATCTGCAGAAAGAAGTTGTAAAACAGGGGAGAATTGATATCGGTCAGGGGGCTGAGCAGAAAGATTCATCCAAGCCATCACCCTCAGCAGAACAGTGGGAGGATCCTAAAAGGAATGAGCGTTCCAGAGGCCAAGAGGTCCTCCACTTGATCAAACACCCGGGACTAGAAAATTGCTACGCAAGGAAAAGGGGGAGGGCAGATCTTCAGGTTATCGACAAGACTGCCCTGTGTGACAGCCAGCCCAGGATTGGCAGTGAATACCCCTTCCATTTTCGGCACAAGCTGCTGATGCTGGACTACCGTGGAAGGTATCTGGTTTGCCAGGAGCATGGCAAAGCAAAAGAAGGCGTTCTGAGCACTCCGAATGCAACAAGCCTTGGCACTGAGTGCTCAGATAGTGCCTCAGATATTGACAGTGAGTTTTTCAATGCTGAGCGTGAAGAAGGGGATGCCTCTGTTAAAGCAGGTCTGACACACACACATGCCATGCACCTCCAGGTGGCGATGTTTCATGGTGCCCCTGATTTCACGAGCCAGTACATTTCAACAAACCTCGCTTTGTGCCACTTGGCGCTCCCCCTCCTGCTACCAAATCCATGCACCGCACCAAGAGAGTTCCCTCAGCCAAGTTAAAAAGAGCTGGAAAGCCACGGAACAATTGGGAAAGCAGTCCACAAGAGGAGCAGACCACAATTCAGAGGCACAAAAACAAACCGATTGATCAGGCAGACACACTCATCGTGTCCTTCCTACGGATCGGGAGTTCTCCTTCCTCTTCCAAGGCTCAGCTCCTGAATGCTCTGCCGACTAAACACAAACACGACACTTTCTTCCATCGACATTGCAAAGGCAGCACCAAAGGCTGTCTTCTAACGACAGGTGTTGTGCAGATCTCTTGGTCCTGTGCCAGTGGCAGTGCTGGTGACACTTTTGACGGCTGTGTTGCTTTTTGTAACCTGCATGGAGATGCTAGAGGTCATGAACAACAATTGCCGTTTTTACAGCAGATCTCTTCTGTGAAGGAGGCTCTCAGTTAGCTGAGTCTGACCAGAGTGACAAGAAAGGCATGAACATTGTACGTGACCCGTGGCAGTCTCAAAAGCCTTTGATTTGTCTTTTCACTGAAGAAGAGAATGTTGCATGTGTCCGATCTAGCCAGAATGTAAAAAGAGGTATCCAGAACAGAAACAAAGCAGAATTAGTAGAGGAGCTGATAAAAACAATCAGAGATCTGCTAGCAAGGTGAAACAACCTTTTAAGGCTTGATGCTTGTCAGGACACAGCTCGCCAACGTGGATTTATTGTGGCTAAAGAGGCAGAAGAGTGTGTGAGAGCCAAAGCAAAGGCAAGAACCTTGGTGGGATTCTTGACAAAGGAGAAATTGTGTTTGAGATCAAATCACAGCTACTGCCTCTTCAAGGACAACTATGGTACCCATGGTGTAAAAAGGAGAAAGAGCTCCCCCGCTTGCAGGAAAAGAAGAACAAGAACATAGAACATCATGGGAGCCAAACTGAGCCAGAGAAGTGTGCAGGACGAAGAAAGCAACTCGACAGAGCGTTCCCCCTCAAGCAGCTGATGAAATCAGTCCTCGCTTTTCTCCAGGCACAGGCAAGAGACACCAAGAAATACTTGCTGCAGTGGAGGAAGGTCTTTAGGGATGACCTGTCCTCTGAGCACTTGGAGGAACTTCAGAAAGTGTATCATCAGTGAAGGTATCAAATCCTGGAAATAAAGAAAAGCAATGAAAAAACCACTCTGAAAACAGCATTGATGAATAAGTTAGAAGCCCTCTCCAATGCAGTCAATGATTCATCCATTGGTCTCAAGCGTCTTTTGAGAGAAGTAGGGCAGATTCGTGAAGCTCTAGAATCCTTGAACTCAAAAGATGAATGTTTTTGCAAACTACCTGAAGTGGCAGTCGATCTGACGGTTTCAGGGTATGCCCTTGAAGTGGTGGATGGTGATGCTTCGTCTGTACGGTGACGATGGCTTGGGGCAATCTTTGACAAGTTAATTGAGAAGCTAGGGGAGAGAAGAGCGTTTGTTCTCTCAGTGCTTGGCATCCAGAGCCTGGGGAAGTCAAGCCTGCTGAATGCCATGTTTGGGCTGCAGTGGAACGTCAGTGCGGGGAGAGGCACGCGGGGAGCGTTTATGCAGCTGCTTCAGGTGGACGAGAAACCCCAAGAGGCCGTGGACTTTGATTACAGGCTGATTGTTGACACAGGAGGACTTTGTGCCATGGAGGTGGCCAATAAGCAGTCACTTAATGATGACAATGAGCTAGCCACCTTTGGCATTGGCATTGGCAACATGACTCTGATCAATATCTTGGGAGAAAATCCTGGAGACATGCAAGATGTCCTTCAGCTAGCTGGGCAGGCTTTTCTCCGCATGAAGCAAGTCAATCTTTCGCCAAGCTGCTGCTTTGTGCACCACAATGTTGGAGAAATAACTGCCCAGGAACAAAACACGCAAGCACAAAGACGCCTGCAGGAAAAGCTGGAGGAAATGGCAGGGACAGCCGCCCAGCCGCCCAGCAGGCGTTCTGCCATGTCACCTGCTTCAGCGATGTCATCCGCTTTGATGTGAACACCCACAGTCACTACTTTGCTCACCTCTGGGTGGCAAGGAAACCCACGCAGGGCCCCACCCAACCCCACACACAGCCAGCACGTGCAGCAGTTAAAGAGCACAATTCTCCAAGCTGCCAAGAAGGGATCGCAGGGCACTATTTCAAGGCTCTCGAGCTTGAAAGTTCGTATGAGTGACTTGTGGAAGGCTCTGCTGAATGAAAAGTTTGTTTTCCCTTTCCAAAACACTCGGGAAGTTGCCGCAGACAACAGCTTAGGAACAACCGACAGCCAGTGGACCTGGCAGCTGGGGAGCCACATCCTAGACTTGCAAATGAAACGGAACAATCGGATTAGAAAGGGAGACGTTCCGCATGTGACCCGAAGAAGCCTTATGGAGGAAGTGCAAGATAAATATGAGACCCTCTGGAAAGGCTTGGAACCGTATTTCAGGGAAGATGACGCCAGTGGGCTTTTGATTCAGCGGAAAGCAAGCATTGAAAATCAACCGCAAGATCTGAGAGAAGCACTTGTGGAAGAGACACAGAGAAAGTCTGCCGAGTTCATTGAACGGGAGAAGAATCCGAGCAAAGGGCATCAGAAGAAGCCAGAATGTGAACACGAGCTTGTCAAGAGAAGGCAACTGGTGGCTTTGTCGCTAAAGAAGGAAGAGCTGCATGAAGAAAAGCTGAGGCAACACTTGGCTAGCCTCTGGAAACAATGGCTCTACAAAGTATCTTCCAGCGCACCTCCTCCTGCAGAACCAAACATAAACCTCCCTGGTGAGACCACTCTGCTGGAACATTTCAAGCAAGAGCCAAACAGAGAGGAAGAAATAAAATGCTTCTTGCCAAAGGATGCATTTCCCATGGCATCCCTTGCAGGCAGTGCAAGAGATCATTGCTGCTGGAAGCTGCATTTCATTTCATCCCTTTGTATTTCAGATGCTAGTCGTACTTCCCAAAACATGTCTACAATAAACTCGCGGGCTAGCCTTCTGGTCAGGGTGTCTGCTGGTGCTGGGCTTGTGGCGGGGGTGCAGGGGGGAGTGGGGCGTTGTGTTGGGGGTGCTGGTCTTGTCGTGGGGGGTGCAGAGGGGATCTGGACATTGTGTTGGGGGTGCATAGGGGATCTGGGTGTTGTTGTGGGGGTGCTTAGAGGAGGTGGGCCTTGTGTTGGGGGTGCTGGGCTTGTCATGGGGGTGCAGAAGGGATCAGGGCCTTGTTTTTGGAGTGCTGGTCTTTGTTTTGGGGTGCAGAGGGGATCTGGACCTTGTGTTGGGGGTGCAGAGGGGATTTGGGTGTTGTTGTGGGGGTGCTTAGAGGAGATGGGCCTTGTGTTGGGGGTGCTGGGTTTGTTGTGGGGGTGGAGAGGGGATCAGGGCCTTGTTTTTGGGGTGCTGGGCCTTGTTTTGGGAGTGCTGGGCTTGTCATGGGGGTGCTGAGGGGATCAGGGCATTGTGTTGGGGGTGCTGGGCATTGTGTAGGGTTTGCTGGGCTTGTTATGGGGGTGCAGAGGGGATCTGGGTCTTGTTTTGGGGGTGCTTAGGGGACGTGGGCCTTGTGTTGGGGGTGCTGGGCTTGTCGTGGGGGTCCTGAGTGGTCATGGTGTTGTGTTGGGGGTGGTGGGCGTTGTTTTGGGAGAACTAGGCTTGTTTTTGGGGTGCTTAGGGGATCTGGGCCTTGTTTTCGGGGTACTGTGGGGATCTGGGCGTTGTTTTGGGGGTGCTGGGCCTTGTTGTGGGGCTGTTGAGGGGATCTAGGCCTTTTTTTGGGGGTGCGGAGAGGGTTCCGGAGCACTCGACCAGGTTGCCCTGAGAGGTTGTGGAGTCTCCTTCCCTGGAGATATTCAAAAGCCGCCTGGCCCAATCCTGGGCAATATGCTCCAGAGGACCCTGGCTGAGCAGGGGCGTTGGACTCCAGGATCTCCGGAGGTCCCTTCCAACCTCCACCATTCTCTGAGCCTGTGATTGCCAGCTAGCAATCTGGTTTTGGAGCTAAGGAAAGGTTTTGCACATTGAGTGACTACTCCCCAAATTACAGCTTGGTTGCCACTGCCCACGCACACAGGGAGCCCCATTCCCCTTGGGATCATTCCAGTTAATATGAAAGAGAGAACAACCGTATCTGGAATAATACCAACGGTGCGTCTATATGATTGGGGCCTGGGCATACAAGTCTCGAACTCCCATCTCTCCATCATATGTCTAGCAAGCCATGAATCTTCCACAAGACTTGAACTGGAGGAAAGTGTGGGATCAAAACTGTCATGTCACCTGGGGGAGTGAACCAGACACCGTGCGGAGGGCCTACGAAATAGATGGCTCAGCGTTACAGTGGAGACAACAAACAATTGTACTCGGGACCTGAGAGGACCACTCCCTGAGAGAGACCTGCCCAATCGAAGCTATTTCCAAGCAGGTGGTCCTGAAGGGAGCACTGCCCTTCAGGAAAAAGCCTTTGCGCAGCTGCGCTATTACCAGAACGGAGCAGCTTCACGACCGCATCACACAGCTCATCAGCCTCCCCATCGACACAAAGGAACAGGAGCCAATGCATGACAACCAAAGTTGCATTCATGACAGACTGCATGAAATAGGAAAACAGGTGGACTCGGCAGCCAGGAACTCCACATATGTCTTCACTCATGGATACAGAATACATTCAGCAGTGTCTCTAGGCAAAGTGGCAGCAGAAAGGTTGGCAAAGATGCAGAAGGCTTTCACAAGAGCAAACGACCCCACTTTCTACCTGCGGGGCCAGAGAGAAGACTTCTTCACAAGTTTCCACATGTCCTGCCAAGCAGTGCCCTCTATCACAGCAGTTGCTGATTTTTTTTATGTGACGAGCTTTCAGGAGCTCTTTGACAGGCAGTGCCTGTGAAGACTGCTCTTGATATAGCCTGGGAAAGGAGCTCTAACTCTCCAGCTTTCAGTGGCCATCGATCTCAACTAGAAACGGCTATTCTCCTCTCTCTTGCGGAGGAAGAGAATTGTGAGAAGTTCAGGCAGCACATTCATTTCCCCCAACATGTTTTAGAAGGTTTCGTTGAAAAGTGTGTTAACAACTATTGCTTAGACAAGAACAATTCAAGGCTGAAGAACTTGTTCCATGTTTCCCTGAATTCATTCCAGACTCTTGCTGCTGCTGCTAGCTTTGCGCCTACAACTCCAGTTGTCCAAGAGAACTGTGGCAATGTCTCCCTGTGGCTAGAGGAATTTGGGAGCAGACTTGGAGCTAATTCTGAACTTCCCAGAAGTCATCTGAAAAGCACTGAGCATCAAGAAAGGAAGGAGCTAGAGCTCCTGAAGGAGGCAATGAGTAAAGCTCTGGCCCCTGTGCTAGCAAACCTGAAACAGGCATTTTCCATGCCTCATCTGAAAGCTTGGAACTGGAAACCTCATACAATCGGAGTTGAAGGGCTGCACGGCTGCTGGAAGCAATGCCCGTTGTGCAGCGCTCTTTGCACAGACACAATACGTGCTCCTGATGGGGACCACAGTGTTCACTTCCATCGCCCTCAAGTCCTCAATGGGACCCAGTGGGTTAGAAGAAATCAGTTGGTCCCTGCCCTTTGCTCCAGTCTTGTAGCAAGTCACTGTTGCCTCGTGCTTGAGGATAACAAGGAAGCTGCCTATACAAAGTCTAGAGAAGCAGGAGCAGCTTCTGCCAATTGGGGCCTCACGCCAGAAAGCTCCCCGCAGGCATGCTGCAAATGGCTTGTGTGCCGTTTCCACTCACAATTGCAACAAGATTGCTGTGCACAATTGGAGGGCACAGCAGCAACCCGTCCAGAAGGGGAAAAGTGCCCAAAGAAAGAACGAGCCACGGGCTCGGCATGGGCTTGTCAGGGACGACTCTGGTCTTTGGTTGGGCTTTGTGCTGGCGGGAGCTGTGTTGGGGCTGGCCTTGGTGGGCTGCGCCTTGTTGGGGTTTGGGTGAGAGCAGCGTCAGGTGGGGCCTGGGGGTGCCCTGGCAGACCAGGTGTGTGGAAGTGATGTCGCCATGGCATCACAATGCCGGGGTCTTTCTGGAGGTGGGGCTGGGGGAAGTGCCGCTGTCACTTTGCCTGCGAGCGAGCGAGCGAGCGAGTGTGCGAGCGAGTGCGCGAGCAGGTGGAGAGTGTGGCGTTGAGCTGGGGCGAAGGAGCGAGGCAGCGGGGTAAGAGCTGGCTCCTTCCGTCTCTCTGCAGTCTCTCCTCCCCTCGGGGCGCTCTCCCTGGCTTTGTCGCCCCCCCAGCGCCCACCACGCGCTGCACGCTCCCTCGGTGGGCACAAGTGCCACAATCAGGCAAACGTCCCCGCCGCGAAGCCCAGCCACGCTCGGGCACCATTCTGCGCCCTTGCTGCTCACGACCCGGTGTCCCCGCGTCACACGTGGGAAAGCAGCCGCGGGAGCGGGCAGCCAGGCAAGGCCGACGGAGTGAGGGCACCGTGCCCTGCTTTTTGCAGAGTTGCTCTCGGCGGCCTTTGGCTCTTCTCCTGGTGTCAGATTGACGCTGTCGATCTTGGGGTGCGGAGGAGCGTGCACAGGGTGAGCCGCAGAGCAGAGCGGAGCGGTCAGGGTCGGGGGAGGTTGGTGGAGGGGCGTTGGAGGGGCGGTGGGGAGCAGGGCTTTGGGGGCTGCTGGTCTGCCTTGGTTGGGGAGGGGGAGGGTGGCTGCAAGGGGCGGCGTGCTCAGAGGTGGGTGCTGTGTTTTGGGTGGCACTCTTGGAGCAGGACGTGGAGGCGGAGCGCTGAGCAGGCTGCACGCTCGCGGCGCGCTTCCGGTGGCGGCATGGAGCCTCGGAGGCTGAGCGTCGTGGGCGAGTTTGTGGTGCTGAGCCTCTTTGTGGTGTGCCTGGCCCACATGCCCTCGGTCGTCAACGTCCTCACGATCCTGTGCATAGCGGTGGTGTTGGTGCTGGCGGGGAAAAGGCTCTGGCCCAAGGTAGGAGTCAGCCTGGGCATGGCCCCGAGCTGGCGCGGGCAGCGAGAGGGCTGAGGCCGCGGCAGCACCTGCAGCAAGGGCAGCCTGACGGTGCTGCGCACAAGCCTGCCTGCAGCCTCAGCTCTGCGTGCCCCGCGCAGCCCTTCCGCGAGCAGGGCGCCTCTTGGCGCAGCGTGGATGCTCGCCACTAAGGCAGCGCTCTCTTGGGCTGTGCAGGGGCCTCGCGGCAGTGCTGGCAGCCTGGGCAACGGCAGCGTGGACGAGCCCGGAGGTGAGCAGCCCCGGCCCAGAGCGTAGGCGCGCTCGGCAGCGCCTCCCGGCCAAGACAGCCCAGCGCCGCCAGCGCCCACCGCCCTCGGCCCCAGCTGGGGCTCCGCCGATGGGCTGCCCTCGCTCACTGCCTCTCTGCCTCCTCTTCCAGCAGCCTCCTTCCTGCCCACGGTGCAGACGCAGGACTGTGCAGCCAGCCGGCAGGCAGGGTAAGCGGAGGCCTGGCCTGCAGGGGGGCTGCCCCACAGCCCTGGCCAGGCCCACCGCAGGCAAGAGCCCGATGCAGCCCAGAGCCACAGACCTGCGCCTGGCCTGGGCCCCCCAAAGAGCAGGGCATGGCATGGCTAGGGCTGGGGTCGACGCGCGGGATGCCCAGGACATGCCGCATGCCTGCTGCTCACCAACTGGGAAGCCCCTTTGCTCCTTGCCCACTGCTGCAGCCCTGGCCCCAGCGCCCCCTCCGCCCGCACCCTGGCACCCTTTGGCGTCTGCCGACGCAACCAGGGCTTCCCCCTGGGGCACCCAAGGCAGCCTCCTCACCACCTTTCTCCCTCCCAGGCTCACAAGCGAGGACATCTTGTCCCCTCGTCACCTCCTGCCGACCTCGGAGCCAGACACGGATGGATGGAAGTTGGATGGCCCTCTCCCACTGCCACCACCCTCCATCCTGCTGGACGCTCCCCCAACACCTGCAGGAGTGCTGGGTGAGCTGCTTGTGCCCACAGCCCTCCCGCCATCCCCACCACGCAGGCGGGTCCGCTTTGGGCGCAACCAGACCGTGTTGCTGAGCGAGGAAGGACACGAGCTGCTGGACTGCCTCCCCAAAGCCCCACACCTCGACTGGCCAGCCCACATCCCGCGCCGGTCCATCCTGCACTGTGCCTGGACACCCGTCCCGCTGGCAGGGGAAGGCACAGTGCGGCCACTTTCGCCCCCCGAGCAGTCCGAGGAGGAAGAGGACGAGGAGCCAGCGTGTGCCACCTCCCTGCAGCGCTGGCCCACCATGCAGCTCTGGAGCCCACCACCGGAGGCGCCCTCCCCTCCCGCTGCAGCCACCGGCTGCACAGCGGCCCTGGCCTGCCTGCTCTGCCCAGCCTGCCCAGCCTGCCCTGCAGGCGCCTTCAGAGGGCTGCGCAAGGGCCTCCGCAGATGCGCCTCCTTCCTGCGAGGGCCACGGCGAGTGCTCAGGAGGCGCCAGGCAAGGGCCAGCTGATTGGGGCCAGCAGCAGGCTCCGCGCCTGGGCAGACGTGCCAGTAACCAGCGCCCGCGGAGCTAGACGCCTTTGCCGCCTCCGGGCCAGCGTCAATAAACCTCTGAGCAAGACTCTGCGGGAGGCGAGAGTGAAACACCATGTGAAGTGAAAAGAAGGCGGCGCAGGAATGCTCCCTGAGTCTTAGGAAGCCAGCCGTTCCCCGAACTCAGGCATTCCTGCTCCTGACAGGGCTGAGTAGAGCAGCAACATGCAAAAACATGTCTCCAGAAGAGAAGTTTAAATGCTTAGCTCAGATGAACCATCACATAGGAAACTGGCTGTCAGAAGAAGTCCGTGAGATCCTTACAAAGCGCGGTGGATGTGATCCTGGGGGCGCTCTGGAGCAAGATCTGAATTCCCCTGTGAATGGAGACTATGTAGCCTCCAACAGTGATCTGCAGAAAGAAGTTCTAAAACGGGGGAGAATTGATATCGGTCAGGGGGCTGAGCAGAAAGATTCATCCAAGCCATCACCCTCAGCAGAACAGTGGGAGGATCCTAAAAGGAATGAGCGTTCCAGAGGCCAAGAGGTCTTCCACTTGATCAAACACCCGGGACTAGAAAATTGCTACGCAAGGAAAAGGGGGAGGGCAGATCTTCAGGTTATCGACAAGACTGCCCTGTGTGACAGCCAGCCCAGGATTGGCAGTGAATACCCCTTCCCTTTTCGGCACAAGCTGCTGATGCTGGACTACCGTGGAAGGTATCTGGGTTGCCAGGAGCATGGCAAAGCAAAAGAAGGCGTTCTGAGCACTCCGAATGCAACAAGCCTTGGCACTGAGTGCTCAGATAGTGCCTCAGATATTGACAGTGAGTTTTTCAATGCTGAGCGTGAAGAAGGGGATGCCTCTGTTACAGCAGGTCTGACACACACACATGCCATGGACCTCCAGGTGGCGATGTTTCATGGTGCCCCTGATTTCACGAGACAGTACATTTCAACAAACCTCGCTTTGTGCCACTTGGCGCTCCCCCTCCTGCTACCAAATCCATGCACCGCACCAAGAGAGTTCCCTCAGCCAAGTTAAAAAGAGCTGGAAAGCCACGGAACAATTGGGAAAGCAGACCACAGTTAAGAGGAGCAGACCACAACTCAGAGGCACAAAAACAAACCGATTGATCAGGCAGACACACTCATGGTGTCCTTCATACGGCTCGGGAGTTCTCCTTCCTCTTCCAAGGCTCAGCTCCTGAATGCTCTGCCGACTAAACACAAACACGACACTTTCTTCCATCGACATTGCAAAGGCAGCACCAAAGGCTGTCTTCTAACGACAGGTGTTGTGCAGATCTCTTGGTCCTGTGCCAGTGGCAGTGCTGATGACACTTTTGACGGCTGTGTTGCTTTTTGTAACCTGCATGGAGATGCTAGAGGTCATGAACAACAATTGCCGTTTTTACAGCAGATCTCTTCTGTGAAGGAGGCTCTCAGTTAGCTGAGTCTGACCAGAGTGACAAGAAAGGCATGAACATTGTACGTGACCCGTGGCAGTCTCAAAAGCCTTTGATTTGTCTTTTCACTGAAGAAGAGAATGTTGCATGTGGCCGATCTAGCCAGAATGTAAAAAGAGGTATCCAGAACAGAAACAAAGCAGAATTAGTAGAGGAGCTGGTAAAAACAATCAGAGATCTGCTAGCAAGGTGAAACAACCTTTTAAGGCTTGATGCTTGTCAGGACACAGCTCGCCAACGTGGATTTATTGTGGCTAAAGAGGCAGAAGAGTGTGTGAGAGCCAAAGCAAAGGCAAGAACCTTGGTGGGATTCTCGACAAAGGAGAAATTGTGTTTGAGATCAAGTCACAGCTACTGCCTCTTCAAGGACAACTATGGTACCCATGGTGTAAAAAGGAGAAAGAGCTCCCCCGCTTGCAGGAAAAGAGGAACAAGAACATAGAACATCATGGGAGCCAAACTGAGCCAGAGAAGTGGGCAGGACGAAGAAAGCAACTCGACAGAGCGTTCCCCCTCAAGCAGCTGATGAAATCAGTCCTCGCTTTTCTCCAGGCACAGGCAAGAGACACCAAGAAATACTTGCTGCAGTGGAGGAAGGTCTTTAGGGATGACCTGTCCTCTGAGCACTTGGAGGAACTTCAGAAAGAGTATCATCAGTGAAGGTATCAAATCCTGGAAATAAAGAAAAGCAAGGAAAAAAACCAGTCTGAAAACAGCATTGATGAATAAGTTAGAAGCCCTCTCCAATGCAGTCAATGATTCATCCATTGGTCTCAAGCGTCTTTTGAGAGAAGTAGGGCAGATTCGTGAAGCTCTAGAATCCTTGAACTCAAAAGATGAATGTTTTTGCAAACTACCTGAAGTGGCAGTCAATCTTCCGTTTCCAAAACACTTGGGAAATTGCCGGAGACAACAGCTTAGGAACAACCGACAGCCAGTGGACCTGGCAGCTGGGGAGCCACATCCTAGACTTGCAAATGAAACTGAACAATCAGATTAGAAAGGGAGACGTTCCGCATGTGACTCGACGAAGCCTTATGGAGGAAGTGCAAGATAAATATGAGACCCTCTGGAAAGGCTTGGAACCGTATTTCAGGGAAGATGACGCCAGTGGGCTTTTGATTCAGCGGAAAGCAAGCATTGAAAATCAACCGCAAGATCTGAGAGAAGCACTTGTGGAAGAGACACAGAGAAAGTCTGCCGAGTTCATTGAACGGGAGAAGAATCCGAGCAAAGGGCATCAGAAGAAGCCAGAATGTGAACACGAGCTTGTCAAGAGAAGGCAACTGGTGGCTTGGTCGCTAAAGAAGGAAGAGCTGCATGAAGAAAAGCTGAGGCAACACTTGGCTAGCCTCTGGAAACAATGGCTCTACAAAGTATCTTCGAGTGCACCTCCTCCTGCAGAACCAAACATAAACCTCCCTAGTGAGACCACTCTGCTGGAACATTTCAAGCAAGAGCCAAACAGAGAGGAAGAAATAAAATGCTTCTTGCCAAAGGATGCATTTCCCATGGCATCCCTTGCAGGCAGTGCAAGAGATCATTGCTGCTGGAAGCTGCATTTCATTTCATCCCTTTGTATTTCAGATGCTAGTCGTACTTCCCAAAACATGTATACAATAAACTCGCGGGCTAGCCTTCTGGTCAGGGTGTCTGCTGGTGCTGGGCTTGTGGCGGGGGTGCAGGGGGGAGTGGGGCGTTGTGTTGGGGGTGCTGGTCTTGTCGTGGCGGGTGCAGAGGGGAGTTGGTCCTTGTGTTGGGGGTGCTGGTCTTTGTTTTGAGGTGCAGAGGGGATCTGGGTGTTGTTGTGGGGGTGCTTAGAGGAGGTGGGCCTTGTGTTGGGGGTGCTGGGTTTGTTGTGGGGGTGGAGAGGGGATCAGGGCCTTGTTTCTGGGGTGCTGGGCCTTGTTTTGGGAGTGCTGGGCTTGTCATGGGGGTGCTGAGGGGATCAGGGCATTGTGTTGGGGGTGCTGGGCATTGTGTAGGGTTTGCTGGGCTTGTTATGGGGGTGCAGAGGGGATCTGGGTCTTGTTTTGGGGGTGCTTAGAGGACGTGGGCCTTGTGTTGGGGGTGCTGGGCTTGTCGTGGGGGTCCTGAGTGGTCATGGTGTTGTGTTGGGTGTGGTGGGCCTTGTTTTGGGAGAACTAGGCTTGTTTTCAGGGTGCTTAGGGGATCTGGGCCTTGTTTTCGGGGTACTGAGGGGATCTGGGCGTTGTTTTGGCGGTGCTGGGCCTTGTCATGGGGGTGTTGAGGGAATCTAGGCCTTTTTTTGGGGGTGCGGAGAGGGTTCCGGAGCACTCGACCAGGTTGCCCAGAGAGGTTGTGGAGTCTCCTTCCCTGGAGATATTCAAAAGCCGCCTGGCCCAATCCTGGGCAATATGCTCCAGAGGACCCTGGCTGAGCAGGGGCGTTGGACTCCAGGATCTCCGGAGGTCCCTTCCAACCTCCACCATTCTCTGAGCCTGTGATTCTGTGAAATGTTAAGGCTAAAATTTTAACACTCACATCCCAGAAGTTTTCTTTTCCTTTCTTCTCAGAATTGGTTCCCGTCGATGGTCGAGCCCATCACACACCTCCCACAATCGCCTGTAATGTGCTCATGTAGTGTTCCAATGTTATAGGTCCTATGGATTGGCATGGGGTTGGTTCACCTAGTTGATTTAAACCAGTTGAGGGAATGGTTAGAACGTACAGCTAGCAATCTGGTTTTGGAGCTAAGGAAAGGTTTTGCACATTGAGTGACTACTCCCCAAATTGCAGCTTGGTTGCCACTGCCCACGCACGCAGGGAGCCCCATTCCCCTTGGGATCATTCCAGTTAATATGAAAGAGAGAATCAACCGTATCTGGAATAATACCAACGGTGTGTCTATATGATTGGGGCCTGGGCATACAAGTCTCGAACTCCCATCTCTCCATCATATGTCTAGCAAGCCAAGAATCTTCCACAAGACTTGATCTGGAGGAATGTGTGGGATCAAAACTGTCATGTCACCTGGGGGAGTGAACCAGACACCGTGCGTAGGGCCTACGAAATAGATGGCTCAGCGTTACAGTGGGGACAACAAACAGTTGTGCTCGGGACCTGAGAGGACCACTCCCTGAGAGAGACCTGCCCAATCGAAGCTATTTCCAAGCAGGTGGTCATGAAGGGAGCAGGTGGTCATGAAGGGAGCACTGCCCTTCAGGAAAAAGCCTTTGCGCAGCTGCGCTATTACCAGAACGGAGCAGCTTCACGACCGCATCGCACAGCTCATCAGCCTCCCCATTGACACAAAGGAACAGGAGCCAATGCATGACAACCAAAGTTGCATTCATGACAGACTGCATGAAATAAGAGAACAGGTGGACTCGGCAGCCAGGAACTCCACATATGTCTTCACTCATGGATACAGAATACATTCAGCAGTGTCTCTAGGCAAAGTGGCAGCAGAAAGGTTGGCAAAGATGCAGAAGGCTTTCACAAGAGCAAACGACCCCACTTTCTACCTGCAGGGCCAGAGAGAAGACTTCTTCACAAGTTTCCACATGTCCTGCCAAGCAGTGCCCTCTATCACAGCAGTTGCTGATTTTTTTTATGTGACGAGCTTTCAGGAGCTCTTTGACAGGCAGTGTCTGTGAAGACTGCTCTTGATATAGCCTGGGAAAGGAGCTCTAACTCTCCAGCTTTCAATGGCCATCGATCTCAACTAGAAACGGCTATTCTCCTCTCTCTTGCGGAGGAAGAGAATGGTGAGAAGTTCAGGCAGCACATTCATTTCCCCCAACATGTTTTAGAAGGTTTCGTTGAGAAGTGTGTTAACAACTATTGCTTAGACAAGAACAATTCAAGGCTGAAGAACTTGTTCCATGTTTCCCTGAATTCATTCCAGACTCTTGTTGCTGCTGCTAGCTTTGCGCCTACAACTCCAGTTGTCCAAGAGAACTGTGGCAATGTCTCCCTGTGGCTAGAGGAATTTGGGAGCAGACTTGGAGCTAATTCTGAACTTCCCAGAAGTCATCTGAAAAGCACTGAGCATCAAGAAAGAAAGGAGCTAGAGCTCCTGGAGGAGGCAATGAGTAAAGCTCTGGCCCCTGTGCTAGCAAACCTGAAACAGGCATTTTCCATGCCTCATCTGAAAGCTTGGAACTGGAAACCTCATACAATCGGAGTTGAAGGGCTGCACGGCTGCTGGAAGCAATGCCCGTTGTGCAGCGCTCTTTGCACAGACACAATACGTGCTCCTGATGGGGACCACAGGGTTCACTTCCATCGCCCTCAAGTCCTCAATGGTAGCCAGTGGGTTAGAAGAAATCAGTTGGTCCCTGCCCTTTGCTCCAGTCTTGTAGCAAGTCACTGTTGCCTTGTGCTTGAGGATAACAAGGAAGCTGCCTATACAAAGTCTAGAGAAGCAGGAGCAGCTTCTGCCAATTGGGGCCTCACGCCAGAAAGCTCCCCGCAGGCATGCTGCAAATGGCTTGTGTGCCGTTTCCGCTCACAATTGCAACAAGATTGCTGTGCACAATTGGAGGGCACAGCAGCAACCCCTCCAGAAGGGGAAAAGTGCCCAAAGGAAGAACGAGCCACGGGCTCGGCATGGGCTTGTCAGGGACGACTCTGGTCTTTGGTTGGGCTTTGTGCTGGCGGGAGCTGTGTTGGGGCTGGCCTTGGCGGGCTGCGCCTTGTTGGGGTTTGGGTGAGAGCAGCGTCAGGTGGGGCCTGGGGGTGCCCTGGCAGACCAGGTGTGTGGAAGTGATGTCACCATGGCATCACAATGCCGGGGTCTTTCTGGAGGTGGGGCTGGGGGAAGTGCCGCTGTCACTTTGCCTGCGAGCGAGCGAGCGAGCGAGTGTGCGAGCGAGTGCGCGAGCAGGTGGAGAGTGTGGCGTTGAGCTGGGGCGAAGGAGCGAGGCAGCGGGGTAAGAGCTGGCTCCTTCCGTCTCTCTGCAGTCTCTCCTCCCCTCGGGGCGCTCTCCCTGGCTTTGTCGCCCCCCCATCGTCCACCACCCGCTGCACGCTCCCTCGGTGGGCACAAGTGCCACAATCAGGCAAACGTCCCCGCCGCAAAGCCCAGCCACGCTCGGGCACCGTTCTGCGCCCTTGCTGCTCACCACCCAGTGTTCCCGCGTCACACGTGGGAAAGCAGCGGCGGGAGCGGGCAGCCAGGCAAGGCCGACGGAGTGAGGGCACCGTGCCCTGCTTTTTGCAGAGTTGCTCTCGGCGGCCTTTGGCTCTTCTCCTGGTGGCAGATTGACGCTGTCGATCTTGGGGTGCGGAGGAGCGTGCACAGGGTGAGCCGCAGAGCAGAGCGGAGCGGTCAGGGTCGGGGGAGGTTGGTGGAGGGGCGTTGGAGGGGCGGTGGGGAGCAGGGCTTTGGGGGCTGCTGGTCTGCCTTGGTCGGGGAGGGGGAGGGTGGCTGCAAGGGGCGGCGTGCTCAGAGGTGGGTGCTGTGTTTTGGGTGGCACTCTTGGAGCAGGACGTGGAGGCGGAGCGCTGAGCAGGCTGCACGCTCGCGGCGCGCTTCCGGTGGCGGCATGGAGCCTCGGAGGCTGAGCGTCGTGGGCGAGTTTGTGGTGCTGAGCCTCTTTGTGGTGTGCCTGGCCCACATGCCCTCGGTCGTCAACGTCCTCACAATCCTGTGCATAGCGGTGGTGTTGGTGCCGGCGGGGAAAAGGCCCTGGCTCAAGGTAGGAGTCAGCCTGGGCATGGCCCCGAGCTGGCGCGGGCAGCGAGAGGGCTGAGGCCGCGGCAGCACCTGCAGCAAGGGCAGCCTGACGGTGCTGCGCGCAAGCCTGCCTCCAGCCTCAGCTCTGCGTGCCCCGCGCAGCCCTTCCGCGAGCAGGGCGCCTCTTGGCGCAGCGTGGATGCTCGCCACTAAGGCAGCGCTCTCTTGGGCTGTGCAGGGGCCTCGCGGCAGTGCTGGCAGCCTGGGCAACGGCAGCGTGGACGAGCCCGGAGGTGAGCAGCCCCGGCCCAGAGCGTAGGCGCGCTCGGCAGCGCCTCCCGGCCAAGACAGCCCAGCGCCGCCAGCGCCCACCGCCCTCGGCCCCAGCTGGGGCTCCGCCGACGGGCTGCCCTCGCTCACTGCCTCTCTGCCTCCTCTTCCAGCAGCCTCCTTCCTGCCCACGGTGCAGACGCAGGACTGTGCAGCCAGCCGGCAGGCAGGGTAAGCGGAGGCCTGGCCTCCACAGCCCTGGCCAGGCCCACCGCAGGCAAGAGCCCGATGCAGCCCAGAGCCACAGACCTGCGCCTGGCCTGGGCCCCCCAAAGAGCAGGGCATGGCATGGCTAGGGCTGGGGTCGACGCGCGGGATGCCCGGGACATGCCGCATGCCTGCTGCTCACCAACTGGGAAGCCCCTTTGCTCCTTGCCCACTGCTGCAGCCCTGGCCCCAGCGCCCCCTCCGCCCGCACCCTGGCACCCTTTGGCGTCTGCTGCCACCAGGGCTTCCCCCTGGGGCACCCAAGGCAGCCTCCTCACCTCCTTTCTCCCTCCCAGGCTCACAAGCGAGGACATCTTGTCCCCTCGCCACCTCCTGCCGACCTCGGAGCCGGACACGGATGGATGGAAGTTGGATGGCCCTCTCCCACTGCCACCACCCTCCATCCTGCTGGACGCTCCCCCAACACCTGCAGGAGTGCTGGGTGAGCTGCTTGTGCCCACAGCCCTCCCGCCATCCCCACCACGCAGGCGGGTCCGCTTTGGGCACAACCAGACCGTGTTGCTGAGCGAGGAAGGTCACGAGCTCCTGGACTGCCTCCCCAAAGCCCCACACCTCGACTGGCCAGCCCACATCCCGCGCCGGTCCAACCTGCACTGTGCCTGGGCACCCGTCCCGCTGGCAGGGGAAGGCACAGTGCGGCCACTTTCGCCCCCCGAGCAGTCCGAGGAGGAAGAGGACGAGGAGCCAGCGTGTGCCACCTCCCTGCAGCGCTGGCCCACCATGCAGCTCTGGAGCCCACCACCGGAGGCGCCCTCCCCTCCCGCTGCAGCCACCGGCTGCACAGCGGCCCTGGCCTGCCTGCTCTGCCCAGCCTGCCCAGCCTGCCCTGCAGGCGCCTTCAGAGGGCTGCGCAAGGGCCTCCGCAGATGCGCCTCCTTCCTGCGAGGGCCACGGCGAGTGCTCAGGAGGCGCCAGGCAAGGGCCAGCTGATTGGGGCCAGCAGCAGGCTCCGCGCCTGGGCAGACGTGCCAGTAACCAGCGCCCGCGGAGCTAGACGCCTTTGCCGCCTCCGGGCCAGCGTCAATAAACCTCTGAGCAAGACTCTGCGGGAGGCGAGAGTGAAACACCATGTGAAGTGAAAAGAAGGCGGCGCAGGAATGCTCCCTGAGTCTTAGGAAGCCAGCCGTTCCCCGAACTCAGGCTTTCCTGCTCCTGACAGGGCTGAGTAGAGCAGCAACATGCAAAAACATGTCTCCAGAAGAGAAGTTTAAATGCTTAGCTCAGATGAACCATCACATAGGAAACTGGCTGTCAGAAGAAGTCCGTGAGATCCTTACAAAGCGCGGTGGATGTGATCCTGGGGGCGCTCTGGAGCAAGATCTGAATTCCCCTGTGAATGGAGACTATGTAGCCTCCAACAGTGATCTGCAGAAAGAAGTTGTAAAACAGGGGAGAATTGATATCGGTCAGGGGGCTGAGCAGAAAGATTCATCCAAGCCATCACCCTCAGCAGAACAGTGGGAGGATCCTAAAAGGAATGAGCGTTCCAGAGGCCAAGAGGTCCTCCACTTGATCAAACACCCGGGACTAGAAAATTGCTACGCAAGGAAAAGGGGGAGGGCAGATCTTCAGGTTATCGACAAGACTGCCCTGTGTGACAGCCAGCCCAGGATTGGCAGTGAATACCCCTTCCATTTTCGGCACAAGCTGCTGATGCTGGACTACCGTGGAAGGTATCTGGTTTGCCAGGAGCATGGCAAAGCAAAAGAAGGCGTTCTGAGCACTCCGAATGCAACAAGCCTTGGCACTGAGTGCTCAGATAGTGCCTCAGATATTGACAGTGAGTTTTTCAATGCTGAGCGTGAAGAAGGGGATGCCTCTGTTAAAGCAGGTCTGACACACACACATGCCATGCACCTCCAGGTGGCGATGTTTCATGGTGCCCCTGATTTCACGAGCCAGTACATTTCAACAAACCTCGCTTTGTGCCACTTGGCGCTCCCCCTCCTGCTACCAAATCCATGCACCGCACCAAGAGAGTTCCCTCAGCCAAGTTAAAAAGAGCTGGAAAGCCACGGAACAATTGGGAAAGCAGACCACAGTTAAGAGGAGCAGACCACAACTCAGAGGCACAAAAACAAACCGATTGATCAGGCAGACACACTCATCGTGTCCTTCCTACGGCTCGGGAGTTCTCCTTCCTCTTCCAAGGCTCAGCTCCTGAATGCTCTGCCGACTAAACACAAACACGACACTTTCTTCCATCGACATTGCAAAGGCAGCACCAAAGGCTGTCTTCTAACGACAGGTGTTGTGCAGATCTCTTGGTCCTGTGCCAGTGGCAGTGCTGGTGACACTTTTGACGGCTGTGTTGCTTTTTGTAACCTGCATGGAGATGCTAGAGGTCATGAACAACAATTGCCGTTTTTACAGCAGATCTCTTCTGTGAAGGAGGCTCTCAGTTAGCTGAGTCTGACCAGAGTGACAAGAAAGGCATGAACATTGTACGTGACCCGTGGCAGTCTCAAAAGCCTTTGATTTGTCTTTTCACTGAAGAAGAGAATGTTGCATGTGGCCGATCTAGCCAGAATGTAAAAAGAGGTATCCAGAACAGAAACAAAGCAGAATTAGTAGAGGAGCTGATAAAAACAATCAGAGATCTGCTAGCAAGGTCAAACAACCTTTTAAGGCTTGATGCTTGTCAGGACACAGCTCGCCAACGTGGATTTATTGTGGCTAAAGAGGCAGAAGAGTGTGTGAGAGCCAAAGCAAAGGCAAGAACCTTGGTGGGATTCTTGACAAAGGAGAAATTGTGTTTGAGATCAAATCACAGCTACTGCCTCTTCAAGGACAACTATGGTACCCATGGTGTAAAAAGGAGAAAGAGCTCCCCCGCTTGCAGGAAAAGAAGAACAAGAACATAGAACATCATGGGAGCCAAACTGAGCCAGAGAAGTGTGCAGGACGAAGAAAGCAACTCGACAGAGCGTTCCCCCTCAAGCAGCTGATGAAATCAGTCCTCGCTTTTCTCCAGGCACAGGCAAGAGACACCAAGAAATACTTGCTGCAGTGGAGGAAGGTCTTTAGGGATGACCTGTCCTCTGAGCACTTGGAGGAACTTCAGAAAGTGTATCATCAGTGAAGGTATCAAATCCTGGAAATAAAGAAAAGCAATGAAAAAACCACTCTGAAAACAGCATTGATGAATAAGTTAGAAGCCCTCTCCAATGCAGTCAATGATTCATCCATTGGTCTCAAGCGTCTTTTGAGAGAAGTAGGGCAGATTCGTGAAGCTCTAGAATCCTTGAACTCAAAAGATGAATGTTTTTGCAAACTACCTGAAGTGGCAGTCGATCTGACGGTTTCAGGGTATGCCCTTGAAGTGGTGGATGGTGATGCTTCGTCTGTACCGTGACGATGGCTTGGGGCAATCTTTGACAAGTTAATTGAGAAGCTAGGGGAGAGAAGAGCGTTTGTTCTCTCAGTGCTTGGCATCCAGAGCCTGGGGAAGTCAAGCCTGCTGAATGCCATGTTTGGGCTGCAGTGGAACGTCAGTGCGGGGAGAGGCACGCGGGGAGCGTTTATGCAGCTGCTTCAGGTGGACGAGAAACCCCAAGAGGCCGTGGACTTTGATTACAGGCTGATTGTTGACACAGGAGGACTTTGTGCCATGGAGGTGGCCAATAAGCAGTCACTTAATGATGACAATGAGCTAGCCACCTTTGGCATTGGCATTGGCAACATGACTCTGATCAATATCTTGGGAGAAAATCCTGGAGACATGCAAGATGTCCTTCAGCTAGCTGGGCAGGCTTTTCTCCGCATGAAGCAAGTCAATCTTTCGCCAAGCTGCTGCTTTGTGCACCACAATGTTGGAGAAATAACTGCCCAGGAACAAAACACGCAAGCACAAAGACGCCTGCAGGAAAAGCTGGAGGAAATGGCAGGGACAGCCGCCCAGCCGCCCAGCAGGCGTTCTGCCATGTCACCTGCTTCAGCGATGTCATCCGCTTTGATGTGAACACCCACAGTCACTACTTTGCTCACCTCTGGGTGGCAAGGAAACCCACGCAGGGCCCCACCCAACCCCACACACAGCCAGCACGTGCAGCAGTTAAAGAGCACAATTCTCCAAGCTGCCAAGAAGGGATCGCAGGGCACTATTTCAAGGCTCTCGAGCTTGAAAGTTCGTATGAGTGACTTGTGGAAGGCTCTGCTGAATGAAAAGTTTGTTTTCCCTTTCCAAAACACTCGGGAAGTTGCCGCAGACAACAGCTTAGGAACAACCGACAGCCAGTGGACCTGGCAGCTGGGGAGCCACATCCTAGACTTGCAAATGAAACGGAACAATCGGATTAGAAAGGGAGACGTTCCGCATGTGACCCGAAGAAGCCTTATGGAGGAAGTGCAAGATAAATATGAGACCCTCTGGAAAGGCTTGGAACCGTATTTCAGGGAAGATGACGCCAGTGGGCTTTTGATTCAGCGGAAAGCAAGCATTGAAAATCAACCGCAAGATCTGAGAGAAGCACTTGTGGAAGAGACACAGAGAAAGTCTGCCGAGTTCATTGAACGGGAGAAGAATCCGAGCAAAGGGCATCAGAAGAAGCCAGAATGTGAACACGAGCTTGTCAAGAGAAGGCAACTGGTGGCTTGGTCGCTAAAGAAGGAAGAGCTGCATGAAGAAAAGCTGAGGCAACACTTGGCTAGCCTCTGGAAACAATGGCTCTACAAAGTATCTTCCAGCGCACCTCCTCCTGCAGAACCAAACATAAACCTCCCTGGTGAGACCACTCTGCTGGAACATTTCAAGCAAGAGCCAAACAGAGAGGAAGAAATAAAATGCTTCTTGCCAAAGGATGCATTTCCCATGGCATCCCTTGCAGGCAGTGCAAGAGATCATTGCTGCTGGAAGCTGCATTTCATTTCATCCCTTTGTATTTCAGATGCTAGTCGTACTTCCCAAAACATGTATACAATAAACTCGCGGGCTAGCCTTCTGGTCAGGGTGTCTGCTGGTGCTGGGCTTGTGGCGGGGGTGCAGGGGGGAGTGGGGCGTTGTGTTGGGGGTGCTGGTCTTGTCGTGGGGGGTGCAGAGGGGATCTGGACATTGTGTTGGGGGTGCATAGGGGATCTGGGTGTTGTTGTGGGGGTGCTTAGAGGAGGTGGGCCTTGTGTTGGGGGTGCTGGGCTTGTCATGGGGGTGCAGAAGGGATCAGGGCCTTGTTTTTGGAGTGCTGGTCTTTGTTTTGGGGTGCAGAGGGGATCTGGACCTTGTGTTGGGGGTGCAGAGGGGATTTGGGTGTTGTTGTGGGGGTGCTTAGAGGAGATGGGCCTTGTGTTGGGGGTGCTGGGTTTGTTGTGGGGGTGGAGAGGGGATCAGGGCCTTGTTTTTGGGGTGCTGGGCCTTGTTTTGGGAGTGCTGGGCTTGTCATGGGGGTGCTGAGGGGATCAGGGCATTGTGTTGGGGGTGCTGGGCATTGTGTAGGGTTTGCTGGGCTTGTTATGGGGGTGCAGAGGGGATCTGGGTCTTGTTTTGGGGGTGCTTAGGGGACGTGGGCCTTGTGTTGGGGGTGCTGGGCTTGTCGTGGGGGTCCTGAGTGGTCATGGTGTTGTGTTGGGGGTGGTGGGCGTTGTTTTGGGAGAACTAGGCTTGTTTTTGGGGTGCTTAGGGGATCTGGGCCTTGTTTTCGGGGTACTGTGGGGATCTGGGCGTTGTTTTGGGGGTGCTGGGCCTTGTTGTGGGGCTGTTGAGGGGATCTAGGCCTTTTTTTGGGGGTGCGGAGAGGGTTCCGGAGCACTCGACCAGGTTGCCCTGAGAGGTTGTGGAGTCTCCTTCCCTGGAGATATTCAAAAGCCGCCTGGCCCAATCCTGGGCAATATGCTCCAGAGGACCCTGGCTGAGCAGGGGCGTTGGACTCCAGGATCTCCGGAGGTCCCTTCCAACCTCCACCATTCTCTGAGCCTGTGATTGCCAGCTAGCAATCTGGTTTTGGAGCTAAGGAAAGGTTTTGCACATTGAGTGACTACTCCCCAAATTACAGCTTGGTTGCCACTGCCCACGCACACAGGGAGCCCCATTCCCCTTGGGATCATTCCAGTTAATATGAAAGAGAGAACAACCGTATCTGGAATAATACCAACGGTGCGTCTATATGATTGGGGCCTGGGCATACAAGTCTCGAACTCCCATCTCTCCATCATATGTCTAGCAAGCCATGAATCTTCCACAAGACTTGAACTGGAGGAAAGTGTGGGATCAAAACTGTCATGTCACCTGGGGGAGTGAACCAGACACCGTGCGGAGGGCCTACGAAATAGATGGCTCAGCGTTACAGTGGAGACAACAAACAATTGTACTCGGGACCTGAGAGGACCACTCCCTGAGAGAGACCTGCCCAATCGAAGCTATTTCCAAGCAGGTGGTCCTGAAGGGAGCACTGCCCTTCAGGAAAAAGCCTTTGCGCAGCTGCGCTATTACCAGAACGGAGCAGCTTCACGACCGCATCACACAGCTCATCAGCCTCCCCATCGACACAAAGGAACAGGAGCCAATGCATGACAACCAAAGTTGCATTCATGACAGACTGCATGAAATAGGAAAACAGGTGGACTCGGCAGCCAGGAACTCCACATATGTCTTCACTCATGGATACAGAATACATTCAGCAGTGTCTCTAGGCAAAGTGGCAGCAGAAAGGTTGGCAAAGATGCAGAAGGCTTTCACAAGAGCAAACGACCCCACTTTCTACCTGCGGGGCCAGAGAGAAGACTTCTTCACAAGTTTCCACATGTCCTGCCAAGCAGTGCCCTCTATCACAGCAGTTGCTGATTTTTTTTATGTGACGAGCTTTCAGGAGCTCTTTGACAGGCAGTGCCTGTGAAGACTGCTCTTGATATAGCCTGGGAAAGGAGCTCTAACTCTCCAGCTTTCAGTGGCCATCGATCTCAACTAGAAACGGCTATTCTCCTCTCTCTTGCGGAGGAAGAGAATTGTGAGAAGTTCAGGCAGCACATTCATTTCCCCCAACATGTTTTAGAAGGTTTCGTTGAAAAGTGTGTTAACAACTATTGCTTAGACAAGAACAATTCAAGGCTGAAGAACTTGTTCCATGTTTCCCTGAATTCATTCCAGACTCTTGCTGCTGCTGCTAGCTTTGCGCCTACAACTCCAGTTGTCCAAGAGAACTGTGGCAATGTCTCCCTGTGGCTAGAGGAATTTGGGAGCAGACTTGGAGCTAATTCTGAACTTCCCAGAAGTCATCTGAAAAGCACTGAGCATCAAGAAAGGAAGGAGCTAGAGCTCCTGAAGGAGGCAATGAGTAAAGCTCTGGCCCCTGTGCTAGCAAACCTGAAACAGGCATTTTCCATGCCTCATCTGAAAGCTTGGAACTGGAAACCTCATACAATCGGAGTTGAAGGGCTGCACGGCTGCTGGAAGCAATGCCCGTTGTGCAGCGCTCTTTGCACAGACACAATACGTGCTCCTGATGGGGACCACAGTGTTCACTTCCATCGCCCTCAAGTCCTCAATGGGACCCAGTGGGTTAGAAGAAATCAGTTGGTCCCTGCCCTTTGCTCCAGTCTTGTAGCAAGTCACTGTTGCCTCGTGCTTGAGGATAACAAGGAAGCTGCCTATACAAAGTCTAGAGAAGCAGGAGCAGCTTCTGCCAATTGGGGCCTCACGCCAGAAAGCTCCCCGCAGGCATGCTGCAAATGGCTTGTGTGCCGTTTCCGCTCACAATTGCAACAAGATTGCTGTGCACAATTGGAGGGCACAGCAGCAACCCGTCCAGAAGGGGAAAAGTGCCCAAAGAAAGAACGAGCCACGGGCTCGGCATGGGCTTGTCAGGGACGACTCTGGGCTTTGGTTGGGCTTTGTGCTGGCGGGAGCTGTGTTGGGGCTGGCCTTGGTGGGCTGCGCCTTGTTGGGGTTTGGGTGAGAGCAGCGTCAGGTGGGGCCTGGGGGTGCCCTGGCAGACCAGGTGTGTGGAAGTGATGTCGCCATGGCATCACAATGCCGGGGTCTTTCTGGAGGTGGGGCTGGGGGAAGTGCCGCTGTCACTTTGCCTGCGAGCGAGCGAGCGAGCGAGTGTGCGAGCGAGTGCGCGAGCAGGTGGAGAGTGTGGCGTTGAGCTGGGGCGAAGGAGCGAGGCAGCGGGGTAAGAGCTGGCTCCTTCCGTCTCTCTGCAGTCTCTCCTCCCCTCGGGGCGCTCTCCCTGGCTTTGTCGCCCCCCCAGCGCCCACCACGCGCTGCACGCTCCCTCGGTGGGCACAAGTGCCACAATCAGGCAAACGTCCCCGCCGCGAAGCCCAGCCACGCTCGGGCACCATTCTGCGCCCTTGCTGCTCACGACCCGGTGTCCCCGCGTCACACGTGGGAAAGCAGCCGCGGGAGCGGGCAGCCAGGCAAGGCCGACGGAGTGAGGGCACCGTGCCCTGCTTTTTGCAGAGTTGCTCTCGGCGGCCTTTGGCTCTTCTCCTGGTGTCAGATTGACGCTGTCGATCTTGGGGTGCGGAGGAGCGTGCACAGGGTGAGCCGCAGAGCAGAGCGGAGCGGTCAGGGTCGGGGGAGGTTGGTGGAGGGGCGTTGGAGGGGCGGTGGGGAGCAGGGCTTTGGGGGCTGCTGGTCTGCCTTGGTTGGGGAGGGGGAGGGTGGCTGCAAGGGGCGGCGTGCTCAGAGGTGGGTGCTGTGTTTTGGGTGGCACTCTTGGAGCAGGACGTGGAGGCGGAGCGCTGAGCAGGCTGCACGCTCGCGGCGCGCTTCCGGTGGCGGCATGGAGCCTCGGAGGCTGAGCGTCGTGGGCGAGTTTGTGGTGCTGAGCCTCTTTGTGGTGTGCCTGGCCCACATGCCCTCGGTCGTCAACGTCCTCACGATCCTGTGCATAGCGGTGGTGTTGGTGCTGGCGGGGAAAAGGCTCTGGCCCAAGGTAGGAGTCAGCCTGGGCATGGCCCCGAGCTGGCGCGGGCAGCGAGAGGGCTGAGGCCGCGGCAGCACCTGCAGCAAGGGCAGCCTGACGGTGCTGCGCACAAGCCTGCCTGCAGCCTCAGCTCTGCGTGCCCCGCGCAGCCCTTCCGCGAGCAGGGCGCCTCTTGGCGCAGCGTGGATGCTCGCCACTAAGGCAGCGCTCTCTTGGGCTGTGCAGGGGCCTCGCGGCAGTGCTGGCAGCCTGGGCAACGGCAGCGTGGACGAGCCCGGAGGTGAGCAGCCCCGGCCCAGAGCGTAGGCGCGCTCGGCAGCGCCTCCCGGCCAAGACAGCCCAGCGCCGCCAGCGCCCACCGCCCTCGGCCCCAGCTGGGGCTCCGCCGATGGGCTGCCCTCGCTCACTGCCTCTCTGCCTCCTCTTCCAGCAGCCTCCTTCCTGCCCACGGTGCAGACGCAGGACTGTGCAGCCAGCCGGCAGGCAGGGTAAGCGGAGGCCTGGCCTGCAGGGGGGCTGCCCCACAGCCCTGGCCAGGCCCACCGCAGGCAAGAGCCCGATGCAGCCCAGAGCCACAGACCTGCGCCTGGCCTGGGCCCCCCAAAGAGCAGGGCATGGCATGGCTAGGGCTGGGGTCGACGCGCGGGATGCCCAGGACATGCCGCATGCCTGCTGCTCACCAACTGGGAAGCCCCTTTGCTCCTTGCCCACTGCTGCAGCCCTGGCCCCAGCGCCCCCTCCGCCCGCACCCTGGCACCCTTTGGCGTCTGCCGACGCAACCAGGGCTTCCCCCTGGGGCACCCAAGGCAGCCTCCTCACCACCTTTCTCCCTCCCAGGCTCACAAGCGAGGACATCTTGTCCCCTCGTCACCTCCTGCCGACCTCGGAGCCAGACACGGATGGATGGAAGTTGGATGGCCCTCTCCCACTGCCACCACCCTCCATCCTGCTGGACGCTCCCCCAACACCTGCAGGAGTGCTGGGTGAGCTGCTTGTGCCCACAGCCCTCCCGCCATCCCCACCACGCAGGCGGGTCCGCTTTGGGCGCAACCAGACCGTGTTGCTGAGCGAGGAAGGACACGAGCTGCTGGACTGCCTCCCCAAAGCCCCACACCTCGACTGGCCAGCCCACATCCCGCGCCGGTCCATCCTGCACTGTGCCTGGACACCCGTCCCGCTGGCAGGGGAAGGCACAGTGCGGCCACTTTCGCCCCCCGAGCAGTCCGAGGAGGAAGAGGACGAGGAGCCAGCGTGTGCCACCTCCCTGCAGCGCTGGCCCACCATGCAGCTCTGGAGCCCACCACCGGAGGCGCCCTCCCCTCCCGCTGCAGCCACCGGCTGCACAGCGGCCCTGGCCTGCCTGCTCTGCCCAGCCTGCCCAGCCTGCCCTGCAGGCGCCTTCAGAGGGCTGCGCAAGGGCCTCCGCAGATGCGCCTCCTTCCTGCGAGGGCCACGGCGAGTGCTCAGGAGGCGCCAGGCAAGGGCCAGCTGATTGGGGCCAGCAGCAGGCTCCGCGCCTGGGCAGACGTGCCAGTAACCAGCGCCCGCGGAGCTAGACGCCTTTGCCGCCTCCGGGCCAGCGTCAATAAACCTCTGAGCAAGACTCTGCGGGAGGCGAGAGTGAAACACCATGTGAAGTGAAAAGAAGGCGGCGCAGGAATGCTCCCTGAGTCTTAGGAAGCCAGCCGTTCCCCGAACTCAGGCATTCCTGCTCCTGACAGGGCTGAGTAGAGCAGCAACATGCAAAAACATGTCTCCAGAAGAGAAGTTTAAATGCTTAGCTCAGATGAACCATCACATAGGAAACTGGCTGTCAGAAGAAGTCCGTGAGATCCTTACAAAGCGCGGTGGATGTGATCCTGGGGGCGCTCTGGAGCAAGATCTGAATTCCCCTGTGAATGGAGACTATGTAGCCTCCAACAGTGATCTGCAGAAAGAAGTTCTAAAACGGGGGAGAATTGATATCGGTCAGGGGGCTGAGCAGAAAGATTCATCCAAGCCATCACCCTCAGCAGAACAGTGGGAGGATCCTAAAAGGAATGAGCGTTCCAGAGGCCAAGAGGTCTTCCACTTGATCAAACACCCGGGACTAGAAAATTGCTACGCAAGGAAAAGGGGGAGGGCAGATCTTCAGGTTATCGACAAGACTGCCCTGTGTGACAGCCAGCCCAGGATTGGCAGTGAATACCCCTTCCCTTTTCGGCACAAGCTGCTGATGCTGGACTACCGTGGAAGGTATCTGGGTTGCCAGGAGCATGGCAAAGCAAAAGAAGGCGTTCTGAGCACTCCGAATGCAACAAGCCTTGGCACTGAGTGCTCAGATAGTGCCTCAGATATTGACAGTGAGTTTTTCAATGCTGAGCGTGAAGAAGGGGATGCCTCTGTTACAGCAGGTCTGACACACACACATGCCATGGACCTCCAGGTGGCGATGTTTCATGGTGCCCCTGATTTCACGAGACAGTACATTTCAACAAACCTCGCTTTGTGCCACTTGGCGCTCCCCCTCCTGCTACCAAATCCATGCACCGCACCAAGAGAGTTCCCTCAGCCAAGTTAAAAAGAGCTGGAAAGCCACGGAACAATTGGGAAAGCAGACCACAGTTAAGAGGAGCAGACCACAACTCAGAGGCACAAAAACAAACCGATTGATCAGGCAGACACACTCATGGTGTCCTTCATACGGCTCGGGAGTTCTCCTTCCTCTTCCAAGGCTCAGCTCCTGAATGCTCTGCCGACTAAACACAAACACGACACTTTCTTCCATCGACATTGCAAAGGCAGCACCAAAGGCTGTCTTCTAACGACAGGTGTTGTGCAGATCTCTTGGTCCTGTGCCAGTGGCAGTGCTGATGACACTTTTGACGGCTGTGTTGCTTTTTGTAACCTGCATGGAGATGCTAGAGGTCATGAACAACAATTGCCGTTTTTACAGCAGATCTCTTCTGTGAAGGAGGCTCTCAGTTAGCTGAGTCTGACCAGAGTGACAAGAAAGGCATGAACATTGTACGTGACCCGTGGCAGTCTCAAAAGCCTTTGATTTGTCTTTTCACTGAAGAAGAGAATGTTGCATGTGGCCGATCTAGCCAGAATGTAAAAAGAGGTATCCAGAACAGAAACAAAGCAGAATTAGTAGAGGAGCTGGTAAAAACAATCAGAGATCTGCTAGCAAGGTGAAACAACCTTTTAAGGCTTGATGCTTGTCAGGACACAGCTCGCCAACGTGGATTTATTGTGGCTAAAGAGGCAGAAGAGTGTGTGAGAGCCAAAGCAAAGGCAAGAACCTTGGTGGGATTCTTGACAAAGGAGAAATTGTGTTTGAGATCAAGTCACAGCTACTGCCTCTTCAAGGACAACTATGGTACCCATGGTGTAAAAAGGAGAAAGAGCTCCCCCGCTTGCAGGAAAAGAGGAACAAGAACATAGAACATCATGGGAGCCAAACTGAGCCAGAGAAGTGGGCAGGACGAAGAAAGCAACTCGACAGAGCGTTCCCCCTCAAGCAGCTGATGAAATCAGTCCTCGCTTTTCTCCAGGCACAGGCAAGAGACACCAAGAAATACTTGCTGCAGTGGAGGAAGGTCTTTAGGGATGACCTGTCCTCTGAGCACTTGGAGGAACTTCAGAAAGAGTATCATCAGTGAAGGTATCAAATCCTGGAAATAAAGAAAAGCAAGGAAAAAAACCAGTCTGAAAACAGCATTGATGAATAAGTTAGAAGCCCTCTCCAATGCAGTCAATGATTCATCCATTGGTCTCAAGCGTCTTTTGAGAGAAGTAGGGCAGATTCGTGAAGCTCTAGAATCCTTGAACTCAAAAGATGAATGTTTTTGCAAACTACCTGAAGTGGCAGTCAATCTTCCGTTTCCAAAACACTTGGGAAATTGCCGGAGACAACAGCTTAGGAACAACCGACAGCCAGTGGACCTGGCAGCTGGGGAGCCACATCCTAGACTTGCAAATGAAACTGAACAATCAGATTAGAAAGGGAGACGTTCCGCATGTGACTCGACGAAGCCTTATGGAGGAAGTGCAAGATAAATATGAGACCCTCTGGAAAGGCTTGGAACCGTATTTCAGGGAAGATGACGCCAGTGGGCTTTTGATTCAGCGGAAAGCAAGCATTGAAAATCAACCGCAAGATCTGAGAGAAGCACTTGTGGAAGAGACACAGAGAAAGTCTGCCGAGTTCATTGAACGGGAGAAGAATCCGAGCAAAGGGCATCAGAAGAAGCCAGAATGTGAACACGAGCTTGTCAAGAGAAGGCAACTGGTGGCTTGGTCGCTAAAGAAGGAAGAGCTGCATGAAGAAAAGCTGAGGCAACACTTGGCTAGCCTCTGGAAACAATGGCTCTACAAAGTATCTTCGAGTGCACCTCCTCCTGCAGAACCAAACATAAACCTCCCTAGTGAGACCACTCTGCTGGAACATTTCAAGCAAGAGCCAAACAGAGAGGAAGAAATAAAATGCTTCTTGCCAAAGGATGCATTTCCCATGGCATCCCTTGCAGGCAGTGCAAGAGATCATTGCTGCTGGAAGCTGCATTTCATTTCATCCCTTTGTATTTCAGATGCTAGTCGTACTTCCCAAAACATGTATACAATAAACTCGCGGGCTAGCCTTCTGGTCAGGGTGTCTGCTGGTGCTGGGCTTGTGGCGGGGGTGCAGGGGGGAGTGGGGCGTTGTGTTGGGGGTGCTGGTCTTGTCGTGGCGGGTGCAGAGGGGAGTTGGTCCTTGTGTTGGGGGTGCTGGTCTTTGTTTTGAGGTGCAGAGGGGATCTGGGTGTTGTTGTGGGGGTGCTTAGAGGAGGTGGGCCTTGTGTTGGGGGTGCTGGGTTTGTTGTGGGGGTGGAGAGGGGATCAGGGCCTTGTTTCTGGGGTGCTGGGCCTTGTTTTGGGAGTGCTGGGCTTGTCATGGGGGTGCTGAGGGGATCAGGGCATTGTGTTGGGGGTGCTGGGCATTGTGTAGGGTTTGCTGGGCTTGTTATGGGGGTGCAGAGGGGATCTGGGTCTTGTTTTGGGGGTGCTTAGAGGACGTGGGCCTTGTGTTGGGGGTGCTGGGCTTGTCGTGGGGGTCCTGAGTGGTCATGGTGTTGTGTTGGGTGTGGTGGGCCTTGTTTTGGGAGAACTAGGCTTGTTTTCAGGGTGCTTAGGGGATCTGGGCCTTGTTTTCGGGGTACTGAGGGGATCTGGGCGTTGTTTTGGCGGTGCTGGGCCTTGTCATGGGGGTGTTGAGGGAATCTAGGCCTTTTTTTGGGGGTGCGGAGAGGGTTCCGGAGCACTCGACCAGGTTGCCCAGAGAGGTTGTGGAGTCTCCTTCCCTGGAGATATTCAAAAGCCGCCTGGCCCAATCCTGGGCAATATGCTCCAGAGGACCCTGGCTGAGCAGGGGCGTTGGACTCCAGGATCTCCGGAGGTCCCTTCCAACCTCCACCATTCTCTGAGCCTGTGATTCTGTGAAATGTTAAGGCTAAAATTTTAACACTCACATCCCAGAAGTTTTCTTTTCCTTTCTTCTCAGAATTGGTTCCCGTCGATGGTCGAGCCCATCACACACCTCCCACAATCGCCTGTAATGTGCTCATGTAGTGTTCCAATGTTATAGGTCCTATGGATTGGCATGGGGTTGGTTCACCTAGTTGATTTAAACCAGTTGAGGGAATGGTTAGAACGTACAGCTAGCAATCTGGTTTTGGAGCTAAGGAAAGGTTTTGCACATTGAGTGACTACTCCCCAAATTGCAGCTTGGTTGCCACTGCCCACGCACGCAGGGAGCCCCATTCCCCTTGGGATCATTCCAGTTAATATGAAAGAGAGAATCAACCGTATCTGGAATAATACCAACGGTGTGTCTATATGATTGGGGCCTGGGCATACAAGTCTCGAACTCCCATCTCTCCATCATATGTCTAGCAAGCCAAGAATCTTCCACAAGACTTGATCTGGAGGAATGTGTGGGATCAAAACTGTCATGTCACCTGGGGGAGTGAACCAGACACCGTGCGTAGGGCCTACGAAATAGATGGCTCAGCGTTACAGTGGGGACAACAAACAGTTGTGCTCGGGACCTGAGAGGACCACTCCCTGAGAGAGACCTGCCCAATCGAAGCTATTTCCAAGCAGGTGGTCATGAAGGGAGCAGGTGGTCATGAAGGGAGCACTGCCCTTCAGGAAAAAGCCTTTGCGCAGCTGCGCTATTACCAGAACGGAGCAGCTTCACGACCGCATCGCACAGCTCATCAGCCTCCCCATTGACACAAAGGAACAGGAGCCAATGCATGACAACCAAAGTTGCATTCATGACAGACTGCATGAAATAAGAGAACAGGTGGACTCGGCAGCCAGGAACTCCACATATGTCTTCACTCATGGATACAGAATACATTCAGCAGTGTCTCTAGGCAAAGTGGCAGCAGAAAGGTTGGCAAAGATGCAGAAGGCTTTCACAAGAGCAAACGACCCCACTTTCTACCTGCAGGGCCAGAGAGAAGACTTCTTCACAAGTTTCCACATGTCCTGCCAAGCAGTGCCCTCTATCACAGCAGTTGCTGATTTTTTTTATGTGACGAGCTTTCAGGAGCTCTTTGACAGGCAGTGTCTGTGAAGACTGCTCTTGATATAGCCTGGGAAAGGAGCTCTAACTCTCCAGCTTTCAATGGCCATCGATCTCAACTAGAAACGGCTATTCTCCTCTCTCTTGCGGAGGAAGAGAATGGTGAGAAGTTCAGGCAGCACATTCATTTCCCCCAACATGTTTTAGAAGGTTTCGTTGAGAAGTGTGTTAACAACTATTGCTTAGACAAGAACAATTCAAGGCTGAAGAACTTGTTCCATGTTTCCCTGAATTCATTCCAGACTCTTGTTGCTGCTGCTAGCTTTGCGCCTACAACTCCAGTTGTCCAAGAGAACTGTGGCAATGTCTCCCTGTGGCTAGAGGAATTTGGGAGCAGACTTGGAGCTAATTCTGAACTTCCCAGAAGTCATCTGAAAAGCACTGAGCATCAAGAAAGAAAGGAGCTAGAGCTCCTGGAGGAGGCAATGAGTAAAGCTCTGGCCCCTGTGCTAGCAAACCTGAAACAGGCATTTTCCATGCCTCATCTGAAAGCTTGGAACTGGAAACCTCATACAATCGGAGTTGAACGGCTGCACGGCTGCTGGAAGCAATGCCCGTTGTGCAGCGCTCTTTGCACAGACACAATACGTGCTCCTGATGGGGACCACAGTGTTCACTTCCATCGCCCTCAAGTCCTCAATGGTAGCCAGTGGGTTAGAAGAAATCGGTTTGTCCCTGCCCTTTGCTCCAGTCTTGTAGCAAGTCACTGTTGCCTTGTGCTTGAGGATAACAAGGAAGCTGCCTATACAGAGTCTAGAGAAGCAGGAGCAGCTTCTGCCAATTGGGGCCTCACGCCAGAAAGCTCCCCGCAGGCATGCTGCAAATGGCTTGTGTGCCGTTTCCGCTCACAATTGCAACAAGATTGCTGTGCACAATTGGAGGGCACAGCAGCAACCCCTCCAGAAGGGGAAAAGTGCCCAAAGGAAGAACGAGCCACGGGCTCGGCATGGGCTTGTCAGGGACGACTCTGGTCTTTGGTTGGGCTTTGTGCTGGCGGGAGCTGTGTTGGGGCTGGCCTTGGCGGGCTGCGCCTTGTTGGGGTTTGGGTGAGAGCAGCGTCAGGTGGGGCCTGGGGGTGCCCTGGCAGACCAGGTGTGTGGAAGTGATGTCACCATGGCATCACAATGCCGGGGTCTTTCTGGAGGTGGGGCTGGGGGAAGTGCCGCTGTCACTTTGCCTGCGAGCGAGCGAGCGAGCGAGTGTGCGAGCGAGTGCGCGAGCAGGTGGAGAGTGTGGCGTTGAGCTGGGGCGAAGGAGCGAGGCAGCGGGGTAAGAGCTGGCTCCTTCCGTCTCTCTGCAGTCTCTCCTCCCCTCGGGGCGCTCTCCCTGGCTTTGTCGCCCCCCCATCGTCCACCACCCGCTGCACGCTCCCTCGGTGGGCACAAGTGCCACAATCAGGCAAACGTCCCCGCCGCAAAGCCCAGCCACGCTCGGGCACCGTTCTGCGCCCTTGCTGCTCACCACCCAGTGTTCCCGCGTCACACGTGGGAAAGCAGCGGCGGGAGCGGGCAGCCAGGCAAGGCCGACGGAGTGAGGGCACCGTGCCCTGCTTTTTGCAGAGTTGCTCTCGGCGGCCTTTGGCTCTTCTCCTGGTGGCAGATTGACGCTGTCGATCTTGGGGTGCGGAGGAGCGTGCACAGGGTGAGCCACAGAGCAGAGCGGAGCGGTCAGGGTCGGGGGAGGTTGGTGGAGGGGCGTTGGAGGGGCGGTGGGGAGCAGGGCTTTGGGGGCTGCTGGTCTGCCTTGGTCGGGGAGGGGGAGGGTGGCTGCAAGGGGCGGCGTGCTCAGAGGTGGGTGCTGTGTTTTGGGTGGCACTCTTGGAGCAGGACGTGGAGGCGGAGCGCTGAGCAGGCTGCACGCTCGCGGCGCGCTTCCGGTGGCGGCATGGAGCCTCGGAGGCTGAGCGTCGTGGGCGAGTTTGTGGTGCTGAGCCTCTTTGTGGTGTGCCTGGCCCACATGCCCTCGGTCGTCAACGTCCTCACAATCCTGTGCATAGCGGTGGTGTTGGTGCCGGCGGGGAAAAGGCCCTGGCTCAAGGTAGGAGTCAGCCTGGGCATGGCCCTGAGCTGGCGCGGGCAGCGAGAGGGCTGAGGCCGCGGCAGCACCTGCAGCAAGGGCAGCCTGACGGTGCTGCGCGCAAGCCTGCCTCCAGCCTCAGCTCTGCGTGCCCCGCGCAGCCCTTCCGCGAGCAGGGCGCCTCTTGGCGCAGCGTGGATGCTCGCCACTAAGGCAGCGCTCTCTTGGGCTGTGCAGGGGCCTCGCGGCAGTGCTGGCAGCCTGGGCAACGGCAGCGTGGACGAGCCCGGAGGTGAGCAGCCCCGGCCCAGAGCGTAGGCGCGCTCGGCAGCGCCTCCCGGCCAAGACAGCCCAGCGCCGCCAGCGCCCACCGCCCTCGGCCCCAGCTGGGGCTCCGCCGACGGGCTGCCCTCGCTCACTGCCTCTCTGCCTCCTCTTCCAGCAGCCTCCTTCCTGCCCACGGTGCAGACGCAGGACTGTGCAGCCAGCCGGCAGGCAGGGTAAGCGGAGGCCTGGCCTCCACAGCCCTGGCCAGGCCCACCGCAGGCAAGAGCCCGATGCAGCCCAGAGCCACAGACCTGCGCCTGGCCTGGGCCCCCCAAAGAGCAGGGCATGGCATGGCTAGGGCTGGGGTCGACGCGCGGGATGCCCGGGACATGCCGCATGCCTGCTGCTCACCAACTGGGAAGCCCCTTTGCTCCTTGCCCACTGCTGCAGCCCTGGCCCCAGCGCCCCCTCCGCCCGCACCCTGGCACCCTTTGGCGTCTGCTGCCACCAGGGCTTCCCCCTGGGGCACCCAAGGCAGCCTCCTCACCTCCTTTCTCCCTCCCAGGCTCACAAGCGAGGACATCTTGTCCCCTCGCCACCTCCTGCCGACCTCGGAGCCGGACACGGATGGATGGAAGTTGGATGGCCCTCTCCCACTGCCACCACCCTCCATCCTGCTGGACGCTCCCCCAACACCTGCAGGAGTGCTGGGTGAGCTGCTTGTGCCCACAGCCCTCCCGCCATCCCCACCACGCAGGCGGGTCCGCTTTGGGCACAACCAGACCGTGTTGCTGAGCGAGGAAGGTCACGAGCTCCTGGACTGCCTCCCCAAAGCCCCACACCTCGACTGGCCAGCCCACATCCCGCGCCGGTCCAACCTGCACTGTGCCTGGGCACCCGTCCCGCTGGCAGGGGAAGGCACAGTGCGGCCACTTTCGCCCCCCGAGCAGTCCGAGGAGGAAGAGGACGAGGAGCCAGCGTGTGCCACCTCCCTGCAGCGCTGGCCCACCATGCAGCTCTGGAGCCCACCACCGGAGGCGCCCTCCCCTCCCGCTGCAGCCACCGGCTGCACAGCGGCCCTGGCCTGCCTGCTCTGCCCAGCCTGCCCAGCCTGCCCTGCAGGCGCCTTCAGAGGGCTGCGCAAGGGCCTCCGCAGATGCGCCTCCTTCCTGCGAGGGCCACGGCGAGTGCTCAGGAGGCGCCAGGCAAGGGCCAGCTGATTGGGGCCAGCAGCAGGCTCCGCGCCTGGGCAGACGTGCCAGTAACCAGCGCCCGCGGAGCTAGACGCCTTTGCCGCCTCCGGGCCAGCGTCAATAAACCTCTGAGCAAGACTCTGCGGGAGGCGAGAGTGAAACACCATGTGAAGTGAAAAGAAGGCGGCGCAGGAATGCTCCCTGAGTCTTAGGAAGCCAGCCGTTCCCCGAACTCAGGCTTTCCTGCTCCTGACAGGGCTGAGTAGAGCAGCAACATGCAAAAACATGTCTCCAGAAGAGAAGTTTAAATGCTTAGCTCAGATGAACCATCACATAGGAAACTGGCTGTCAGAAGAAGTCCGTGAGATCCTTACAAAGCGCGGTGGATGTGATCCTGGGGGCGCTCTGGAGCAAGATCTGAATTCCCCTGTGAATGGAGACTATGTAGCCTCCAACAGTGATCTGCAGAAAGAAGTTGTAAAACAGGGGAGAATTGATATCGGTCAGGGGGCTGAGCAGAAAGATTCATCCAAGCCATCACCCTCAGCAGAACAGTGGGAGGATCCTAAAAGGAATGAGCGTTCCAGAGGCCAAGAGGTCCTCCACTTGATCAAACACCCGGGACTAGAAAATTGCTACGCAAGGAAAAGGGGGAGGGCAGATCTTCAGGTTATCGACAAGACTGCCCTGTGTGACAGCCAGCCCAGGATTGGCAGTGAATACCCCTTCCATTTTCGGCACAAGCTGCTGATGCTGGACTACCGTGGAAGGTATCTGGTTTGCCAGGAGCATGGCAAAGCAAAAGAAGGCGTTCTGAGCACTCCGAATGCAACAAGCCTTGGCACTGAGTGCTCAGATAGTGCCTCAGATATTGACAGTGAGTTTTTCAATGCTGAGC
The DNA here is from genome assembly GCF_040807025.1 of Struthio camelus. Classification (NCBI taxonomy): domain Eukaryota; kingdom Metazoa; phylum Chordata; class Aves; order Struthioniformes; family Struthionidae; genus Struthio; species Struthio camelus. The sequence continues at coordinate 4,951,310 of NC_090944.1, forward strand.
GTGAAGAAGGGGATGCCTCTGTTAAAGCAGGTCTGACACACACACATGCCATGCACCTCCAGGTGGCGATGTTTCATGGTGCCCCTGATTTCACGAGCCAGTACATTTCAACAAACCTCGCTTTGTGCCACTTGGCGCTCCCCCTCCTGCTACCAAATCCATGCACCGCACCAAGAGAGTTCCCTCAGCCAAGTTAAAAAGAGCTGGAAAGCCACGGAACAATTGGGAAAGCAGACCACAGTTAAGAGGAGCAGACCACAACTCAGAGGCACAAAAACAAACCGATTGATCAGGCAGACACACTCATCGTGTCCTTCCTACGGCTCGGGAGTTCTCCTTCCTCTTCCAAGGCTCAGCTCCTGAATGCTCTGCCGACTAAACACAAACACGACACTTTCTTCCATCGACATTGCAAAGGCAGCACCAAAGGCTGTCTTCTAATGACAGGTGTTGTGCAGATCTCTTGGTCCTGTGCCAGTGGCAGTGCTGGTGACACTTTTGACGGCTGTGTTGCTTTTTGTAACCTGCATGGAGATGCTAGAGGTCATGAACAACAATTGCCGTTTTTACAGCAGATCTCTTCTGTGAAGGAGGCTCTCAGTTAGCTGAGTCTGACCAGAGTGACAAGAAAGGCATGAACATTGTACGTGACCCGTGGCAGTCTCAAAAGCCTTTGATTTGTCTTTTCACTGAAGAAGAGAATGTTGCATGTGGCCGATCTAGCCAGAATGTAAAAAGAGGTATCCAGAACAGAAACAAAGCAGAATTAGTAGAGGAGCTGGTAAAAACAATCAGAGATCTGCTAGCAAGGTCAAACAACCTCTTAAGGCTTGATGCTTGTCAGGACACAGCTCGCCAACGTGGATTTATTGTGGCTAAAGAGGCAGAAGAGTGTGTGAGAGCCAAAGCAAAGGCAAGAACCTTGGTGGGATTCTTGACAAAGGAGAAATTGTGTTTGAGATCAAATCACAGCTACTGCCTCTTCAAGGACAACTATGGTACCCATGGTGTAAAAAGGAGAAAGAGCTCCCCTGCTTGCAGGAAAAGAAGAACAAGAACATAGAACATCATGGGAGCCAAACTGAGCCAGAGAAGTGTGCAGGACGAAGAAAGCAACTCGACAGAGCGTTCCCCCTCAAGCAGCTGATGAAATCAGTCCTCGCTTTTCTCCAGGCACAGGCAAGAGACACCAAGAAATACTTGCTGCAGTGGAGGAAGGTCTTTAGGGATGACCTGTCCTCTGAGCACTTGGAGGAACTTCAGAAAGTGTATCATCAGTGAAGGTATCAAATCCTGGAAATAAAGAAAAGCAATGAAAAAACCACTCTGAAAACAGCATTGATGAATAAGTTAGAAGCCCTCTCCAATGCAGTCAATGATTCATCCATTGGTCTCAAGCGTCTTTTGAGAGAAGTAGGGCAGATTCGTGAAGCTCTAGAATCCTTGAACTCAAAAGATGAATGTTTTTGCAAACTACCTGAAGTGGCAGTCGATCTGACGGTTTCAGGGTATGCCCTTGAAGTGGTGGATGGTGATGCTTCGTCTGTACCGTGACGATGGCTTGGGGCAATCTTTGACAAGTTAATTGAGAAGCTAGGGGAGAGAAGAGCCTTTGTTCTCTCAGTGCTTGGCATCCAGAGCCTGGGGAAGTCAAGCCTGCTGAATGCCATGTTTGGGCTGCAGTGGAACGTCAGTGCGGGGAGAGGCACGCGGGGAGCGTTTATGCAGCTGCTTCAGGTGGACGAGAAACCCCAAGAGGCCGTGGACTTTGATTACAGGCTGATTGTTGACACAGGAGGACTTTGTGCCATGGAGGTGGCCAATAAGCAGTCACTTAATGATGACAATGAGCTAGCCACCTTTGGCATTGGCATTGGCAACATGACTCTGATCAATATCTTGGGAGAAAATCCTGGAGACATGCAAGATGTCCTTCAGCTAGCTGGGCAGGCTTTTCTCCGCATGAAGCAAGTCAATCTTTCGCCAAGCTGCTGCTTTGTGCACCACAATGTTGGAGAAATAACTGCCCAGGAACAAAACACGCAAGCACAAAGACGCCTGCAGGAAAAGCTGGAGGAAATGGCAGGGACAGCCGCCCAGCCGCCCAGCAGGCGTTCTGCCATGTCACCTGCTTCAGCGATGTCATCCGCTTTGATGTGAACACCCACAGTCACTACTTTGCTCACCTCTGGGTGGCAAGGAAACCCACGCAGGGCCCCACCCAACCCCACACACAGCCAGCACGTGCAGCAGTTAAAGAGCACAATTCTCCAAGCTGCCAAGAAGGGATCGCAGGGCACTATTTCAAGGCTCTCGAGCTTGAAAGTTCGTATGAGTGACTTGTGGAAGGCTCTGCTGAATGAAAAGTTTGTTTTCCCTTTCCAAAACACTCGGGAAGTTGCCGCAGACAACAGCTTAGGAACAACCGACAGCCAGTGGACCTGGCAGCTGGGGAGCCACATCCTAGACTTGCAAATGAAACGGAACAATCGGATTAGAAAGGGAGACGTTCCGCATGTGACCCGAAGAAGCCTTATGGAGGAAGTGCAAGATAAATATGAGACCCTCTGGAAAGGCTTGGAACCGTATTTCAGGGAAGATGACGCCAGTGGGCTTTTGATTCAGCGGAAAGCAAGCATTGAAAATCAACCGCAAGATCTGAGAGAAGCACTTGTGGAAGAGACACAGAGAAAGTCTGCCGAGTTCATTGAACGGGAGAAGAATCCGAGCAAAGGGCATCAGAAGAAGCCAGAATGTGAACACGAGCTTGTCAAGAGAAGGCAACTGGTGGCTTGGTCGCTAAAGAAGGAAGAGCTGCATGAAGAAAAACTGAGGCAACACTTGGCTAGCCTCTGGAAACAATGGCTCTACAAAGTATCTTCCAGCGCACCTCCTCCTGCAGAACCAAACATAAACCTCCCTGGTGAGACCACTCTGCTGGAACATTTCAAGCAAGAGCCAAACAGAGAGGAAGAAATAAAATGCTTCTTGCCAAAGGATGCATTTCCCATGGCATCCCTTGCAGGCAGTGCAAGAGATCATTGCTGCTGGAAGCTGCATTTCATTTCATCCCTTTGTATTTCAGATGCTAGTCGTACTTCCCAAAACATGTATACAATAAACTCGCGGGCTAGCCTTCTGGTCAGGGTGTCTGCTGGTGCTGGGCTTGTGGCGGGGGTGCAGGGGGGAGTGGGGCGTTGTGTTGGGGGTGCTGGTCTTGTCGTGGGGGGTGCAGAGGGGATCTGGACATTGTGTTGGGGGTGCATAGGGGATCTGGGTGTTGTTGTGGGGGTGCTTAGAGGAGGTGGGCCTTGTGTTGGGGGTGCTGGGCTTGTCATGGGGGTGCAGAAGGGATCAGGGCCTTGTTTTTGGAGTGCTGGTCTTTGTTTTGGGGTGCAGAGGGGATCTGGACCTTGTGTTGGGGGTGCAGAGGGGATTTGGGTGTTGTTGTGGGGGTGCTTAGAGGAGATGGGCCTTGTGTTGGGGGTGCTGGGTTTGTTGTGGGGGTGGAGAGGGGATCAGGGCCTTGTTTTTGGGGTGCTGGGCCTTGTTTTGGGAGTGCTGGGCTTGTCATGGGGGTGCTGAGGGGATCAGGGCATTGTGTTGGGGGTGCTGGGCATTGTGTAGGGTTTGCTGGGCTTGTTATGGGGGTGCAGAGGGGATCTGGGTCTTGTTTTGGGGGTGCTTAGGGGACGTGGGCCTTGTGTTGGGGGTGCTGGGCTTGTCGTGGGGGTCCTGAGTGGTCATGGTGTTGTGTTGGGGGTGGTGGGCGTTGTTTTGGGAGAACTAGGCTTGTTTTTGGGGTGCTTAGGGGATCTGGGCCTTGTTTTCGGGGTACTGTGGGGATCTGGGCGTTGTTTTGGGGGTGCTGGGCCTTGTTGTGGGGGTGTTGAGGGGATCTAGGCCTTTTTTTGGGGGTGCGGAGAGGGTTCCGGAGCACTCGACCAGGTTGCCCTGAGAGGTTGTGGAGTCTCCTTCCCTGGAGATATTCAAAAGCCGCCTGGCCCAATCCTGGGCAATATGCTCCAGAGGACCCTGGCTGAGCAGGGGCGTTGGACTCCAGGATCTCCGGAGGTCCCTTCCAACCTCCACCATTCTCTGAGCCTGTGATTGCCAGCTAGCAATCTGGTTTTGGAGCTAAGGAAAGGTTTTGCACATTGAGTGACTACTCCCCAAATTACAGCTTGGTTGCCACTGCCCACGCACACAGGGAGCCCCATTCCCCTTGGGATCATTCCAGTTAATATGAAAGAGAGAACAACCGTATCTGGAATAATACCAACGGTGCGTCTATATGATTGGGGCCTGGGCATACAAGTCTCGAACTCCCATCTCTCCATCATATGTCTAGCAAGCCATGAATCTTCCACAAGACTTGAACTGGAGGAAAGTGTGGGATCAAAACTGTCATGTCACCTGGGGGAGTGAACCAGACACCGTGCGGAGGGCCTACGAAATAGATGGCTCAGCGTTACAGTGGAGACAACAAACAATTGTACTCGGGACCTGAGAGGACCACTCCCTGAGAGAGACCTGCCCAATCGAAGCTATTTCCAAGCAGGTGGTCCTGAAGGGAGCACTGCCCTTCAGGAAAAAGCCTTTGCGCAGCTGCGCTATTACCAGAACGGAGCAGCTTCACGACCGCATCACACAGCTCATCAGCCTCCCCATCGACACAAAGGAACAGGAGCCAATGCATGACAACCAAAGTTGCATTCATGACAGACTGCATGAAATAGGAAAACAGGTGGACTCGGCAGCCAGGAACTCCACATATGTCTTCACTCATGGATACAGAATACATTCAGCAGTGTCTCTAGGCAAAGTGGCAGCAGAAAGGTTGGCAAAGATGCAGAAGGCTTTCACAAGAGCAAACGACCCCACTTTCTACCTGCGGGGCCAGAGAGAAGACTTCTTCACAAGTTTCCACATGTCCTGCCAAGCAGTGCCCTCTATCACAGCAGTTGCTGATTTTTTTTATGTGACGAGCTTTCAGGAGCTCTTTGACAGGCAGTGCCTGTGAAGACTGCTCTTGATATAGCCTGGGAAAGGAGCTCTAACTCTCCAGCTTTCAGTGGCCATCGATCTCAACTAGAAACGGCTATTCTCCTCTCTCTTGCGGAGGAAGAGAATTGTGAGAAGTTCAGGCAGCACATTCATTTCCCCCAACATGTTTTAGAAGGTTTCGTTGAAAAGTGTGTTAACAACTATTGCTTAGACAAGAACAATTCAAGGCTGAAGAACTTGTTCCATGTTTCCCTGAATTCATTCCAGACTCTTGCTGCTGCTGCTAGCTTTGCGCCTACAACTCCAGTTGTCCAAGAGAACTGTGGCAATGTCTCCCTGTGGCTAGAGGAATTTGGGAGCAGACTTGGAGCTAATTCTGAACTTCCCAGAAGTCATCTGAAAAGCACTGAGCATCAAGAAAGGAAGGAGCTAGAGCTCCTGAAGGAGGCAATGAGTAAAGCTCTGGCCCCTGTGCTAGCAAACCTGAAACAGGCATTTTCCATGCCTCATCTGAAAGCTTGGAACTGGAAACCTCATACAATCGGAGTTGAAGGGCTGCACGGCTGCTGGAAGCAATGCCCGTTGTGCAGCGCTCTTTGCACAGACACAATACGTGCTCCTGATGGGGACCACAGTGTTCACTTCAATCGCCCTCAAGTCCTCAATGGGACCCAGTGGGTTAGAAGAAATCAGTTGGTCCCTGCCCTTTGCTCCAGTCTTGTAGCAAGTCACTGTTGCCTCGTGCTTGAGGATAACAAGGAAGCTGCCTATACAAAGTCTAGAGAAGCAGGAGCAGCTTCTGCCAATTGGGGCCTCACGCCAGAAAGCTCCCCGCAGGCATGCTGCAAATGGCTTGTGTGCCGTTTCCACTCACAATTGCAACAAGATTGCTGTGCACAATTGGAGGGCACAGCAGCAACCCGTCCAGAAGGGGAAAAGTGCCCAAAGAAAGAACGAGCCACGGGCTCGGCATGGGCTTGTCAGGGACGACTCTGGGCTTTGGTTGGGCTTTGTGCTGGCGGGAGCTGTGTTGGGGCTGGCCTTGGTGGGCTGCGCCTTGTTGGGGTTTGGGTGAGAGCAGCGTCAGGTGGGGCCTGGGGGTGCCCTGGCAGACCAGGTGTGTGGAAGTGATGTCGCCATGGCATCACAATGCCGGGGTCTTTCTGGAGGTGGGGCTGGGGGAAGTGCCGCTGTCACTTTGCCTGCGAGCGAGCGAGCGAGCGAGTGTGCGAGCGAGTGCGCGAGCAGGTGGAGAGTGTGGCGTTGAGCTGGGGCGAAGGAGCGAGGCAGCGGGGTAAGAGCTGGCTCCTTCCGTCTCTCTGCAGTCTCTCCTCCCCTCGGGGCGCTCTCCCTGGCTTTGTCGCCCCCCCAGCGCCCACCACGCGCTGCACGCTCCCTCGGTGGGCACAAGTGCCACAATCAGGCAAACGTCCCCGCCGCGAAGCCCAGCCACGCTCGGGCACCATTCTGCGCCCTTGCTGCTCACGACCCGGTGTCCCCGCGTCACACGTGGGAAAGCAGCCGCGGGAGCGGGCAGCCAGGCAAGGCCGACGGAGTGAGGGCACCGTGCCCTGCTTTTTGCAGAGTTGCTCTCGGCGGCCTTTGGCTCTTCTCCTGGTGTCAGATTGACGCTGTCGATCTTGGGGTGCGGAGGAGCGTGCACAGGGTGAGCCGCAGAGCAGAGCGGAGCGGTCAGGGTCGGGGGAGGTTGGTGGAGGGGCGTTGGAGGGGCGGTGGGGAGCAGGGCTTTGGGGGCTGCTGGTCTGCCTTGGTCGGGGAGGGGGAGGGTGGCTGCAAGGGGCGGCGTGCTCAGAGGTGGGTGCTGTGTTTTGGGTGGCACTCTTGGAGCAGGACGTGGAGGCGGAGCGCTGAGCAGGCTGCACGCTCGCGGCGCGCTTCCGGTGGCGGCATGGAGCCTCGGAGGCTGAGCGTCGTGGGCGAGTTTGTGGTGCTGAGCCTCTTTGTGGTGTGCCTGGCCCACATGCCCTCGGTCGTCAACGTCCTCACGATCCTGTGCATAGCGGTGGTGTTGGTGCTGGCGGGGAAAAGGCTCTGGCCCAAGGTAGGAGTCAGCCTGGGCATGGCCCCGAGCTGGCGCGGGCAGCGAGAGGGCTGAGGCCGCGGCAGCACCTGCAGCAAGGGCAGCCTGACGGTGCTGCGCACAAGCCTGCCTCCAGCCTCAGCTCTGCGTGCCCCGCGCAGCCCTTCCGCGAGCAGGGCGCCTCTTGGCGCAGCGTGGATGCTCGCCACTAAGGCAGCGCTCTCTTGGGCTGTGCAGGGGCCTCGCGGCAGTGCTGGCAGCCTGGGCAACGGCAGCGTGGACGAGCCCGGAGGTGAGCAGCCCCGGCCCAGAGCGTAGGCGCGCTCGGCAGCGCCTCCCGGCCAAGACAGCCCAGCGCCGCCAGCGCCCACCGCCCTCGGCCCCAGCTGGGGCTCCGCCGACGGGCTGCCCTCGCTCACTGCCTCTCTGCCTCCTCTTCCAGCAGCCTCCTTCCTGCCCACGGTGCAGACGCAGGACTGTGCAGCCAGCCGGCAGGCAGGGTAAGCGGAGGCCTGGCCTGCAGGGGGGCTGCCCCACAGCCCTGGCCAGGCCCACCGCAGGCAAGAGCCTGATGCAGCCCAGAGCCACAGACCTGCGCCTGGCCTGGGCCCCCCAAAGAGCAGGGCATGGCATGGCTAGGGCTGGGGTCGACGCGCGGGATGCCCAGGACATGCCGCATGCCTGCTGCTCACCAACTGGGAAGCCCCTTTGCTCCTTGCCCACTGCTGCAGCCCTGGCCCCAGCGCCCCCTCCGCCCGCACCCTGGCACCCTTTGGCGTCTGCCGACGCAACCAGGGCTTCCCCCTGGGGCACCCAAGGCAGCCTCCTCACCACCTTTCTCCCTCCCAGGCTCACAAGCGAGGACATCTTGTCCCCTCGTCACCTCCTGCCGACCTCGGAGCCAGACACGGATGGATGGAAGTTGGATGGCCCTCTCCCACTGCCACCACCCTCCATCCTGCTGGACGCTCCCCCAACACCTGCAGGAGTGCTGGGTGAGCTGCTTGTGCCCACAGCCCTCCCGCCATCCCCACCACGCAGGCGGGTCCGCTTTGGGCGCAACCAGACCGTGTTGCTGAGCGAGGAAGGACACGAGCTGCTGGACTGCCTCCCCAAAGCCCCACACCTCGACTGGCCAGCCCACATCCCGCGCCGGTCCATCCTGCACTGTGCCTGGACACCCGTCCCGCTGGCAGGGGAAGGCACAGTGCGGCCACTTTCGCCCCCCGAGCAGTCCGAGGAGGAAGAGGACGAGGAGCCAGCGTGTGCCACCTCCCTGCAGCGCTGGCCCACCATGCAGCTCTGGAGCCCACCACCGGAGGCGCCCTCCCCTCCCGCTGCAGCCACCGGCTGCACAGCGGCCCTGGCCTGCCTGCTCTGCCCAGCCTGCCCAGCCTGCCCTGCAGGCGCCTTCAGAGGGCTGCGCAAGGGCCTCCGCAGATGCGCCTCCTTCCTGCGAGGGCCACGGCGAGTGCTCAGGAGGCGCCAGGCAAGGGCCAGCTGATTGGGGCCAGCAGCAGGCTCCGCGCCTGGGCAGACGTGCCAGTAACCAGCGCCCGCGGAGCTAGACGCCTTTGCCGCCTCCGGGCCAGCGTCAATAAACCTCTGAGCAAGACTCTGCGGGAGGCGAGAGTGAAACACCATGTGAAGTGAAAAGAAGGCGGCGCAGGAATGCTCCCTGAGTCTTAGGAAGCCAGCCGTTCCCCGAACTCAGGCATTCCTGCTCCTGACAGGGCTGAGTAGAGCAGCAACATGCAAAAACATGTCTCCAGAAGAGAAGTTTAAATGCTTAGCTCAGATGAACCATCACATAGGAAACTGGCTGTCAGAAGAAGTCCGTGAGATCCTTACAAAGCGCGGTGGATGTGATCCTGGGGGCGCTCTGGAGCAAGATCTGAATTCCCCTGTGAATGGAGACTATGTAGCCTCCAACAGTGATCTGCAGAAAGAAGTTCTAAAACGGGGGAGAATTGATATCGGTCAGGGGGCTGAGCAGAAAGATTCATCCAAGCCATCACCCTCAGCAGAACAGTGGGAGGATCCTAAAAGGAATGAGTGTTCCAGAGGCCAAGAGGTCCTCCACTTGATCAAACACCCGGGACTAGAAAATTGCTACGCAAGGAAAAGGGGGAGGGCAGATCTTCAGGTTATCGACAAGACTGCCCTGTGTGACAGCCAGCCCAGGATTGGCAGTGAATACCCCTTCCATTTTCGGCACAAGCTGCTGATGCTGGACTACCGTGGAAGGTATCTGGTTTGCCAGGAGCATGGCAAAGCAAAAGAAGGCGTTCTGAGCACTCCGAATGCAACAAGCCTTGGCACTGAGTGCTCAGATAGTGCCTCAGATATTGACAGTGAGTTTTTCAATGCTGAGCGTGAAGAAGGGGATGCCTCTGTTACAGCAGGTCTGACACACACACATGCCATGGACCTCCAGGTGGCGATGTTTCATGGTGCCCCTGATTTCACGAGACAGTACATTTCAACAAACCTCGCTTTGTGCCACTTGGCGCTCCCCCTCCTGCTACCAAATCCATGCACCGCACCAAGAGAGTTCCCTCAGCCAAGTTAAAAAGAGCTGGAAAGGGACGGAACAATTGGGAAAGCAGACCACAGTTAAGAGGAGCAGACCACAATTCAGAGGCACAAAAACAAACCGATTGATCAGGCAGACACACTCATTGTGTCCTTCATACGGATCGGGAGTTCTCCTTCCTCTTCCAAGGCTCAGCTCCTGAATGCTCTGCCGACTAAACACAAACACGACACTTTCTTCCACCGACATTGCAAAGGCAGCACCAAAGGCTGTCTTCTAACGACAGGTGTTGTGCAGATCTCTTGGTCCTGTGCCAGTGGCAGTGCTGATGACACTTTTGACGGCTGTGTTGCTTTTTGTAACCTGCATGGAGATGCTAGAGGTCATGAACAACAATTGCCGTTTTTACAGCAGATCTCTTCTGTGAAGGAGGCTCTCAGTTAGCTGAGTCTGACCAGAGTGACAAGAAAGGCATGAACATTGTACGTGACCTGGGGCAGTCTCAAAAGCCTTTGATTTGTCTTTTCACTGAAGAAGAGAATGTTGCGTGTGGCCGATCTAGCCAGAATGTAAAAAGAGGTATCCAGAACAGAAACAAAGCAGAATTAGTAGAGGAGCTGGTAAAAACAATCAGAGATCTGCTAGCAAGGTGAAACAACCTCTTAAGGCTTGATGCTTGTCAGGACACAGCTCGCCAACATGGATTTATTGTGGCTAAAGAGGCAGAAGAGTGTGTGAGAGCCAAAGCAAAGGCAAGAACCTTGGTGGGATTCTTGACAAAGGAGAAATTGTGTTTGAGATCAAATCACAGCTACTGCCTCTTCAAGGACAACTATGGTACCCATGGTGTAAAAAGGAGAAAGAGCTCCCCCGCTTGCAGGAAAAGAGGAACAAGAACATAGAACATCATGGGAGCCAAACTGAGCCAGAGAAGTGTGCAGGACGAAGAAAGCAACTCGACAGAGCGTTCCCCCTCAAGCAGCTGATGAAATCAGTCCTCGCTTTTCTCCAGGCACAGTCAAGAGACACCAAGAAATACTTGCTGCAGTGGATGAAGGTCTTTAGGGATGACCTGTCCTCTGAGCACTTGGAGGAACTTCAGAAAGAGTATCATCAGTGAAGGTATCAAATCCTGGAAATAAAGAAAAGCAAGGAAAAAACCAGTCTGAAAACAGCATTGATGAATAAGTTAGAAGCCCTCTCCAATGCAGTCAATGATTCATCCATTGGTCTTAAGCGTCTTTTGAGAGAAGTAGGGCAGATTCGTGAAGCTCTAGAATCCTTGAACTCAAAAGATGAATGTTTTTGCAAACTACCTGAAGTGGCAGTCGATCTGATGGTTTCAGGGTATGCCCTTGAAGTGGTGGATGGTGATGCTTCGTCTGTACCGTGACAATGGCTTGGGGCAATCTTTGACAAATTGAGAAGCTAGGGGAGAGAAGAGCGTTTGTTCTCTCAGTGCTTGGCATCCAGAGCCTGGGGAAGTCAAGCCTGCTGAATGCCATGTTTGGGCTGCAGTGGAACGTCAGTGCGGGGAGAGGCACGCGGGGAGCGTTTATGCAGCTGCTTCAGGTGGACGAGAAACCCCAAGAGGCCGTGGACTTTGATTACAGGCTGATTGTTGACACAGCAGGACTTTGTGCCGTGGAGGTGGCCAATAAGCAGTCACTTAATGATGACAATGAGCTAGCCACCTTTGGCATTGGCATTGGCAACATGACTCTGATCAATATCTTGGGAGAAAATCCTGGAGACATGCAAGATGTCCTTCAGCTAGCTGGGCAGGCTTTTCTCCGCATGAAGCAAGTCAATCTTTCGCCAAGCTGCTGCTTTGTGCACCACAATGTTGGAGAAATAACTGCCCAGGAACAAAACATGCAAGCACAAAGACGCCTGCAGGAAAAGCTGGAGGAAATGGCAGGGACAGCCGCCCAGCCGCCCAGCAGGCGTTCTGCCATGTCACCTGCTTCAGCGATGTCATCCGCTTTGATGTGAACACCCACAGTCACTACTTTGCTCACCTCTGGGTGGCAAGGAAACCCATGCAGGGCCCCACCCAACCCCCCACACAGCCAGCACGTGCAGCAGTTAAAGAGCACAATTCTCCAAGCTGCCAAGAAGGGATCGCAGGGCACTATTTTAAGGCTCTCGAGCTTGAAAGTTCGTATGAGTGACTTGTGGAAGGCTCTGCTGAATGAAAAGTTTGTTTTCCCTTTCCAAAACACTCGGGAAGTTGCCGCAGACAACAGCTTAGGAACAACCGACAGCCAGTGGACCTGGCAGCTGGGGAGCCACATCCTAGAGTTGCAAATGAAACGGAACAATCGGATTAGAAAGGGAGACGTTCCGCATGTGACCCGAAGAAGCCTTATGGAGGAAGTGCAAGATAAATATGAGACCCTCTGGAAAGGCTTGGAACCGTATTTCAGGGAAGATGACGCCAGTGGGCTTTTGATTCAGCGGAAAGCAAGCATTGAAAATCAACCGCAAGATCTGAGAGAAGCACTTGTGGAAGAGACACAGAGAAAGTCTGCCGAGTTCATTGAACGGGAGAAGAATCCGAGCAAAGGGCATCAGAAGAAGCCAGAATGTGAACACGAGCTTGTCAAGAGAAGGCAACTGGTGGCTTGGTCGCTAAAGAAGGAAGAGCTGCATGAAGAAAAGCTGAGGCAACACTTGGCTAGCCTCTGGAAACAATGGCTCTACAAAGTATCTTCCAGTGCACCTCCTCCTGCAGAACCAAACATAAACCTCCCTGGTGAGACCACTCTGCTGGAACATTTCAAGCAAGAGCCAAACAGAGAGGAAGAAATAAAATGCTTCTTGCCAAAGGATGCATTTCCCATGGCATCCCTTGCAGGCAGTGCAAGAGATCATTGCTGCTGGAAGCTGCATTTCATTTCATCCCTTTGTATTTCAGATGCTAGTCGTACTTCCCAACACATGTATACAATAAACTCGCGGGCTAGCCTTCTGGTCAGGGTGTCTCCTGGTGCTGGGCTTGTGGCGGGGGTGCCGAGGGGATCTGGGCATTGTGTTGGGGGTGCTGGTCTTGTCGTGGGGGGTGCAGAGGGGAGTTGGTCCTTGTGTTGGGGGTGCTGGTCTTTGTTTTGAGGTGCAGAGGGGATCTGGACCTTGTGTTGGGGGTGCAGAGGGGATCTGGGTGTTGTTGTGGGGGTGCTTAGAGGAGGTGGGCCTTGTGTTGGGGGTGCTGGTCTTGTCATGGGGGTGCAGAGGGGATCAGGGCCTTGTTTTTGGGGTGCTGGTCTTTGTTCTGGGGTGCAGAGGGGATCTGGGCATTGTGTTGGGGGTGCTGAGGGGATTTGGGTGTTGTTGTGGGGGTGCTTAGAGGACGTGGGCCTTGTGTTGGGGGTGCTGGGTTTGTTGTGGGGGTGGAGAGGGGATCAGGGCCTTGTTTTTGGGGTGCTGGGCCTTGTTTTGAGGTGCAGAGGGGATCTGGGCATTGTGTTGGGGGTGCTGAGGGGATTTGGGTGTTGTTGTGGGGGTGCTTAGAGGAGGTGGGCCTTGTGTTGGGGGTGCTGGGTTTGTTGTGGGGGTGGAGAGGGGATCAGGGCCTTGTTTTTGGGGTGCTGGGCCTTGTTTTGGGAGTGCTGGGCTTGTCATGGGGGTGCTGAGGGGATCAGGGCATTGTGTTGGGGGTGCTGGGCATTGTGTAGGGTTTGCTGGGCTTGTTATGGGGGTGCAGAGGGGATCTGGGTCTTGTTTTGGGGGTGCTTAGAGGACGTGGGCCTTGTGTTGGGGGTGCTGGGCTTGTCGTGGGGGTCCTGAGTGGTCATGGTGTTGTGTTGGGGGTGGTGGGCCTTGTTTTGGGAGAACTAGGCTTGTTTTCAGGGTGCTTAGGGGATCTGGGCCTTGTTTTCGGGGTACTGAGGGGATCTGGGCGTTGCTTTGGCGGTGCTGGGCCTTGTCATGGGGGTGTTGAGGGAATCTAGGCCTTTTTTGGGGGGTGCGGAGAGGGTTACGGAGCACTCGACCAGGTTGCCCAGAGAGGTTGTGGAGTCTCCTTCCCTGGAGATATTCAAAAGCCGCCTGGCCCAATCCTGGGCAATATGCTCCAGAGGACCCTGGCTGAGCAGGGGCGTTGGACTCCAGGATCTCCGGAGGTCCCTTCCAACCTCCACCATTCTCTGAGCCTGTGATTCTGTGAAATGTTAAGGCTAAAATTTTAACACTCACATCCCAGAAGTTTTCTTTTCCTTTCTTCTCAGAATTGGTTCCCGTCGATGGTCGAGCCCATCACACACCTCCCACAATCGCCTGTAATGTGCTCATGTAGTGTTCCAATGTTATAGGTCCTATGGATTGGCATGGGGTTGGTTCACCTAGTTGATTTAAACCAGTTGAGGGAATGGTTAGAACGTACAGCTAGCAATCTGGTTTTGGAGCTAAGGAAAGGTTTTGCACATTGAGTGACTACTCCCCAAATTACAGCTTGGTTGCCACTGCCCACGCACACAGGGAGCCCCATTCCCATTTCACCCCAGAAAGCTCCCCGCAGGCATGCTGCAAATGGCTTGTGTGCCGTTTCCGCTCACAATTGCAACAAGATTGCTGTGCACAATTGGAGGGCAAAGGAGCAACCCCTCCAGAAGGGGAAAAGTGCCCAAAGACAGATGTGATCTCTGAGCTGGAACAGCTATCCCCTCCACATAGCATCTCCCAGCGCCAAAACGGTCTGCAATGGCAATGGCCTGAATGTATTGGCATCCCTTGCCAGCAGTCCAAGAGATCATTGCTGCTGGAAGCTGCATTTCATTTCATCCCTTTGTATTTCAGTTGCTAGTCTTACTCTGGGGAAACATGTATACAATCACCTCAAGGGCTAGCCTTCTGCAAAGAACCCAAACAATAGCCAGCAGAAGCAGCAAGATACACACCTAGATAATACCATGGCCTGTACATCACATCTGTGATTTTCTTCTCCTCTCCATAAGTGGGTTCACTTCTGGAGAGTGTTCAACTTCTGGACTCCATGAAGCAGAGTCTTTGCTGAAGTCTGTGCTTTTAAATTCCAACTGGACTGATAGGATCCCCTCATCTGATGGCCTCGGGAACAAACACGTCACGGAATGTCACCCTTCACCAAGTCTCTCTCTTGTGTTTGATCCTGTGGCTCTGCTCTGTCTGTAACACATGTTCCCACGTTCATAGCTCTGTACCAGCAACAAGCAGTAAAAGGGGCCTGTTGCCTGCTCTCGCTTCCTGACGTTCTCCTTGTATGTGGGAAGCATCGTGCGGGTGCTGGCGGGGAGGTTGTGGGGAGAGAAAGTGCCAGGTGCCTTTGGGAAGGTCTTCCGCAGGAGCCAGGCCTGAAGCCCCCTTACGAAGCCTTGCTGCAGAGTGCAGGCGTCTCCTGCTGAGCCTGGCAAGAGCTGGTCGCACTCTCCTGTGGCAAGTCAGGTCCAGTACGCTCATCTGCACGGGCAGGACTGGAGGCTGTTGTCCCAAGAGGGCCACCTCTCCCTCCTGGCTCAGCTGGTGCACATAGAGATTTGCACGGCTCCTGCCACAGACGCGCAGAGATTGAAGCAATGTGGGATGAGGGCCAGGGTGCATACAAGGTGAGAAAAGCAGCAGAGCGGCTGCAACGCTAGTCAGGGTCTCTCCTGGTGCTGGGCTTGTCATGGGGGTGCTGAGGGGATCTGGGCGTTGTGTTGGGGGTGCTGGGCTTGTCGTGGGGGTGGAGAGGGGACGTGGGCCTTGTGTTTGGGGTGCAGGGCCTGTTGTGGGGGTCCTGAGTAGTCAGGGCGTTGTTTTGGGGGTGCTGGGACTTGTTTTGGGAGAGCTAGGCTTGTTTTGGGGTGCTGAGGGGACCTAGGCATTGTTTTGGGAGTGCTGGAGGTATCTGGGCCTTGTATTGGGGGTGCTGGACTTTTCATGAGGGTGCTGAGGGGATCTGGGCATTGTGTTGTGGGTACCGGGCTTGTCGTGGTGCTTAGGGGATCTAGGCCTTGTGTTGGGTGTCCTGAGAGTATCGGGGCCTTTTTCTGGGGGTGCTGGGTCTTGTTTTAGGGGTGCTGGTCTTGTCGTTGGGGTGCTGAGGGGATCTGGGCTGTGTTTTTGGGGTGCTGGGCATTGCTTTTGGGGGTGCTGGGCATTGTGTTGGAGGTGCTGGGCATTGTGTTGGAGGTGCGGGGCTTTTTTTGGGGATGCGGAGGGGATCTGGGCCTGGTTTTAGGAGCGCTGAGGGTATCTGGGGCTTTTATTGGAAATGCTGGTCTTGTCATGGGGACGTTGAGGGGATTTGGGCCTTGTATTGGGAGTGCTGGGCTTTGTGTTGGGGGTTCTGATGGGATCTGTGTCTTTTTTGGGGGGTGGTGAGGGGATCTGGGCCTTGTGTTAGTAGTGCTGAGGGGATCTTGGCCTTGTTTTGTGAGTGGTGGGTCTTGTTTTGCACGTGCTGAGGCGATCTGGGCATTGTTTTGGGGGTGCTGGGCCTTGCTGTGGGGGTGCTGAGGGGATATGTTGGGGGTGCGGGGCTTGTGTTGTGGGTGCTGAGGAGATCTGGGCATTTTGTTGGGGGGCTGGGCTTATGGTGGTGCTGAGGGGATCTGGGCCTTGTGTTGGGGGTGCTGGGCTTGTTTTGGGAGTGCTGAGGGGATCTGGGCCTTGTATTGGGGAGAGCTGGGCTTGTCGTGGGTGTGCTGAGGAGAGCTAGGTGTTGTTTTACGGGTGCTGGGGCTTGTTTTGGGAGTCCTGAGGGGATCTGGGCCTTGTATTGGGGGTGCGGGGCTTGTCATGGGGGTGCTGAACGGGATCTGGGCCTTATGTTTGGGAGTGCTGGGCCTTGTTTTGGGGTGCTGGGCCTTGTTTTAGGGTGCTGAGGGGATCTGGGCCTTGTGTGGGGCGTTCCTGAGGGGATCTGGGCGTTGTATTGGGGGCCAGGGCGCATACAAGGTGTGAAAAGCAGCAGAGCGGCTGCAACGCTAGTCAGGCTCTCTCCTGGTGCTGGAGACAGTGGGGTGGGGGGACAAGCGGCAGGTCCTCGTCCCAGGAGCTGCCCAAGACGTGGGCACTCGTCGTGGCGCCAAGGGGAGAAGCCATCTGGCAAGCAGCGCCCAGGAGGCCGTACCGGGGCGGTCCGGCTGGATTTCCTGCCACAGACAGCTCTCGCCACGCCAGCCAGAAACGCAGCAGCCTCCACCGCAGCCTTCTCCATCGCCATTTGTTATTGGAGCGGCTCTTGGAGGGGCAAGGGGGAAAGGATTCCCCACATTTTCACCTTTTTGGGGGGGGGTGGCACATTTCCTTTCTGATTTGCAACTATTTCTTTTTTTTTTTCTCCCTGTCTTTTGGCAGATGGAGGGTGGTGGTTGCCCATATTTGAGCAACTTGTGTGCAGGTTTTTAAAATGTATTTCCTGAGGAAGTTTTTTACAGCCTTGAAACTCTCCAGGTTTTTTTCCAGCAGGTTTTTTTTCTTCTTCTTCTTCTTCCTCCCCCACAAGCAATCACCCATAGGGGTCATTTATTTACTTACACACTGTGGGTTTTATTTATTTACCCATGGGAAGGAGGCTGGGTTGGGGTTTGGCTGTTCTTTGTTTTTCAGCAGCTCCCCCTTTCCCCTCACCACCCCCCCCCCGGCATTTCCTTGGGGCGTTCCTGATTAATTTTCACTCGGGGGTTACGGAGTCAGGCGCAGGGGCAGGGGGTGGGATGCCCTCTCCCCCCGAGCAGCTGGTTGTGGCTCCATTACTCCTTTTCTCCGGAGCCCGTTTTCTCTGGGCATTTCCTCACTCCCTGCTGGCCCGGGGAAGCTTCTAGAAGGTGCCGGAGCAACAGCTGCGGTAGGAGCCTCCTGATTGGTGGGTGTGGGAGTGTTAGCTGTGTCCTGATTGGTGGGTTGTGGATGGCAGCGTGGGGCGGGGAGTGAAGCCTTGTCTGTCCCTGCTGAGGGGATCTGGGGGTTGTGGGGGGTGCGGGGGGGATCTGGGGGTTGGGGGCGCTGGGGGTGTTTTGGGGGCAGAGAGGCGGGAGGCAGGGCAAGGGGAGGCCTTGGCTGCAGAGGTCTGCCCCTGCGGCAGGTGCTGGAATGGGGAGGGCACTAGTGTGTGCCTGTGGCCTGGGCAGGTGCCGCAGGAGCGGGGGGAGGCGCAGGCCGGGGCAGAGCAGGATGCAGCCCAGAGGCAGAGAGGTGGGCATGGCCGTGCTGAGCTGCCGAGGCCAAGAGAGGATTGTGGTGGGGGGGTGCTGAGAAGAGGGCAACAGCAATATGTGCACTGCACAGGCAGAGCCGGCTCCGTTGTGCTGACAACCAGGCGGTGCTGGTGAGCAATGAAGGCCATGAGCTGCTGGACTGCCTCCCAAAAGTTGCACACACAGAGTGGCCGGCGCACGTGAGACATCGCCAGTGCATCGTGCAGAAGCCTCCAGAGGCCCAGAGGGCAAACTGGGCATAAGGTGCAAGCTGCCTCGGCCCTCAGATGCCCAACGGGACAGGGCCTGCGAGATTGCTGGTGGGGCGCTGCTGGCGCATCGGAGGCTCGAAGGCATCATCTTGGGCTGCTGCAGAAGGGCAGGTGAGAGGCAAGTGGGGGACGGAGCAGGCGCAGAGGCGGCAAGAGGTGGAGAGCAAGGGCTGGCCTGAGAAGAAGCAAGGGGCTGCTGCTCATGCAAAAGAGCCAGCAGCACACTCGTGCTGCACTAGTGCGAGAGCTCTGCCGAGGACAATGAGGCAGAGAGAGAGGAAGGAGGAGGCTGGAGGTGAGCAACCGTATGCAAGAGTGAGTGCGGCACTGTGCAGCTGGTCGCAGCAAGAAATCGCCGCCGCTGCCGGCACCCACATGCCTCTGGCGCAGGCAAGGCTTGGCAGAGGAGCTGCCCTCGCTCACTCTGTGTGTGCCTCTTCTTGCAGCAGCCTCTGTGGTGCACAAGGAAGCGGAGGAGGAGTGTGCAGGAAGGCAGGAGGCAGGGTAGGCAGAGGCCTTGGCTGCAGGGCATCAGGCTGTGCGAGAGACCGTGATGCGGGGGGCTCCCTGAATGTGTGCCTGTGAGCCTTGCAGCTGCGGCGTGGCCCTGGGGAGACTGAGGGCAGGATGGAGCCCAGAGGCAGAGAGGTGCTCATGGCGTGGCTGAGGTGCAGAGGCCAAGGAGGGGATGGGTGTTGGGAGTGCTGAAGAGCAGGCAATGGCTTAGGGAGGGCCAGGGTAAATGGAAAGGCTGCCGCAGAGCTGCCCGAAAGGCTGCCTGGTGCTGAGACACAGCCCAGGCGCCCGGTGCAGGTGTGTCTGCAGGGCCCCTCTGTGCGGCAAGGCTGGGTGCCTTTGGGGCCTGCCTGGCGCAGGGGTGCCTGCTCAGGGGCAAAAGGGAGCCCTGAGGGAGGGTTGTCGCCTGCTTTCTGCCTCCCAGGTGGAGCAAAGAGACATTGGGCAGCATGCGAGTGCCCCCATGCTGCCTATGGAAGATGCCCAGGTAGTGCTGGCTCTTGCCTGGCCAACAGCAGCCCCTGGCAGTGGCTCTGGTGGCTCTCAGCTAGGCAGGAGTGCTGAGGCAGAGGTGTGGTGGCATGCCACTCAGAGGGGAAGGCAGAGCTGTGACTGTGTTGCTGCATGTGCTGCCAAGGGGCTGTGGGCAAGAGGAGCGGCCACATGCATCGTGCCTTGTTGTGACCCAGGTGAGCTGCAGCTCCAAGCATCTGCGGAGGCCTCCGGAGGCGGGGAAAAGAACAATCGGGAAGCTGCATGAGCCATGGCACACGCACTGGTGGAGGGCATGCGGGCTGCCTGCCAGGGGGTGAGTAGCCCCATTAAAGAGGCTGCAGCTGAGGCTCTCAAGGAGCCATCGACACAGTCTCTGCACTCCCAAAACAATGAGCAGATCCCCTCAGGATGCCGATAAGCCCAGTACCCCGAACACAACGCCCAGAACCCCTCAGCACCCCCAATACACTGCCCAGATCCCCTCTACAAACCCCAGGTCATGCCCAGCACCCCAAATACAAGGCCCAGATCCCCTTAGCACACCCACAACAAGCCCAGCACCCCCAACACAACGCAAAGATCCCCACAGCACCCCCACGACAAGCCCAGCACCCCCAACTCAACGCCCAGATCCGCTCGGAAACCCCAAAACAAACCCCAACACCCCCAACACAACGCCCAGATCCCCTCAGCACCCCCACCACAAGGCCCAGATCCCCTCTGCACCCCCACAACAAAGTCCAGCACCACCAAAACAAGGCCCTGATCCCCGTGCACTCCAAAAACAAGGCCTAGCACCCCTAAAATAAAACCTAGCTTTCCTCAGCACACCCAAGACAAGCCCAGCTCTCCCCCATACAAGCCCAAATCCCCTCAGCCCCCTCTATGACAAGCCCAGCACTCCCAACACAATGTCCAGATCCCCTGAGCACTCCCACAAGCTCACCACAACAAACACACTGCCCAGATCCCCTCAGCAGCCCCAACACAAGGCCCAGCACTCCCAAGACAAGGCCCAGACCCCTCAGTACCCCTATGACAAGCCCAACACCTCCGACACCATGCCCAGATCCCCTCAGCACCCCCACAACAAGCCCCAGATCCCCTCGGCACTCCCACAAGCTCAACACAACAAACACACAGCCCAGATCCCCTCTGCACCCCCATAACAGGCCCAACACCTCCAATACAAGCCCCAGATCCCCTCCGCACTCGCACAACACGCCCAGCACCTCAAAAACAATGCCCAGATCCCCTCTGCACCCCCACAACAAAGCCCAGCACCTCAAAAACAATGCCCAGACACCCTAAGCACCCCCACAACAAAGCCCAGTACCCCCAACACAACGCCCAGATCCCCTTCAGTACCCTCATGACAAGACCAGCACCCCCAACACAACACTCATCTCCAGTGAGCAGCCTGAAAACAAGCCTAGCACCCCCAACACAACACCCAGATCCCCCAAAACTAGGCCCAGCACCTCCAACACAATGCCCAGCTCCCCTCTGCACCCCCAAAACAAGGCTAGCACCCTGCATGACAAGCCCAGCACCCCCAAAACAAGCCCATCATCCCCTCAGCACTCACACAAGCCCAACACTACACACGGCCCAGATCCCCTCAGCAGCCCCAACACAAGGCCCAGCACTCCCAAGACAAGGCCCAGACCCCTCAGTACCCCTATGACAAGCCCAACACCTCCGACACCATGCCCTGATCCCCTCAGCACCCCCACAACAAGCCCCAGATCCCCTCGGCACTCCCACAAGCTCAACACAACAAACACGCAGCCCAGATCCCCTCTGCACCCCCATAACAGGCCCAACACCTCCAATACAAGCCCCAGATCCCCTCCGCACTCGCAAAACACACCCAGCACCCCCAACACAAGGCCCAGATCCCCTCAGCACCCCCACCACAAGCCCAGCACTCCCAACACAACGCCCCGATCCCCTTCAGTACCCTCATGACAAGACCAGCACCCCCAACACAACACCCAGCTCCACTGAGCAGCCCGAAAACAAGCCGAGCACCCCCAACACAACACCCAGATCCCCCAAAACTAGGCCCAGCACCTCCAACACAATGCCCAGCTCCCCTCTGCACCCCCAAAACAAGGCTAGCACCCTGCATGACAAGCCCAGCACCCCCAAAACAAGCCCATCATCCCCTCAGCACCCCCACAAGCCCAACACAACAAACACACGGCCCAGATCTCCTCTGCACCCCCAACACAAGGCCCAGCACTGCCAAGACAAGGCCCAGACCCCTCAGTACCCCCATGACAAGCCCGACACCCCCACAACAAGACCCAGATCCCCTTTGCACACCCACCACTATCCCAGCACCCCCACGACAAGCCCAGCACCCCCAACACAACGCCCAGATCCCCTCAGCACCCGCACCACAAGCCCAGCACCCCCAACACAACGCCCTGATCCCCTCAGCACCCCCACCACAAGGCCCTGATCCCCTCTGCACTCCCAAAACACATCCAGCACCTCAAAAACAAGCCCCTGATCCCCTCACTACCCCCAATACAAGGCCCCGTTCTCCTCAGCACCCCCATCAAAACGCCCAGATCCCCTCAGCACCCCCACCACAAGCCCAGCACCCCCAACACAATGCCCAGATTTCCTCTGCACCACGGAAAAAAGGTCCAGCACCTCGAAAACAAAGCCCAGATCCCCTCAACACCCCTAACAGAAGCCCAGCACCCACAACACAATGCCCCAATCCCCTCAGCAATTCCAAAACAAGGCCCACATCCCCTCAGCACCCCCAAAACAAGGACCCACATCCCCTCAGCACCCCTAAAACAAGGCCCAGCAACTCCAGCACAATGCCCAGCTCCCCTCTGCACCTCCACAAAAAGCCCAGCAGCCTGCATGACAAGCCCAGAACCTCAAAACAAGCCCCATATTCCCTCAGCACCCCCACAAGAAGGTCCAGATCCCCTCAGCACCCCCATGACACAGCCCAGATCCCCTCTGCACACCCATAACAGGCCCAACACCTCCAATACAAGCCCCAGAGCCCCTCCGCACTCGCACAACACGCCCAGCACCCCTAACACAAGCCCAGATCCCCTCAGCACCACTATGACAAGTCCAGCACCCCCAACACAATGCCCAGATCCCCTCAGCACCCCCACAACAAAGCCCAGCACCCCAAACACAACGCCCAGATACCCTCAGCACCCCGACCACAAGCCCAGCACCCCCAACACAACGCCCAGATCCCCTTCAGTACCCTCATGAGAAGACTAGCACCCCCAACACAACACCCAGCTCCACTGAGCAGCCCGAAAACAAGCCTAGCACCCCCAACACAACACCCAGATCCCCCAAAACTAGGCCCAGCACCTCCAACACAACGCCCAGCTTCCCTCTGCACCCCCAAAACAAGCCCAGCACCCGCAACACAAGCCCAGCACCTCGAAAACAAGCCCAGATCCCCTCAACACTCCCACAAGCTCAACACAACAAACACACAGCCCAGATCCCCTCTGCACACCCATAACAGGCCCAACACCTCCAATACAAGCCCCAGAGCCCCTCCGCACTCCCAAAAGATGCCCAGAACCCACAACACAAGGCCCAGATCCCCTCAGCACGACTATGACAAGTCCAGCACCGCGAACACAATGCCCAGATCCCCTCTGCACCCCCACAACAAAGCCCAGCACCCCAAACACAAAGCCCAGATCCCCTCAGCACCCCCACCACAAGCCCAGCACCCCCAACACAATGCCCAGATCCCCTCTGCACCCCCAAAACAAGGCTAGCACCCTGCATGACAAGCCCAGCACCTCGAAAACACGCCCAGATCGCCTCTGCACCCCCACCACAAGCCCAGCACCCCCAAAACAAGCCCATCATCCCCTCGGCACTCCCCCAAGCCCAACACAACAAACACACAGCCCAGATCCCCTCAGCAGCCCCAACACAAGGCCCAGCACTCCCAAGACAAGGCCCAGACCCCTCAGTACCCCTATGACAAGCCCAACACCTCCGACACCATGCCCTGATCCCCTCTGCACCCCCACAACAAGCCCCAGATCCCCTCAGCACTCCCACAAGCTCAACACAACACACAACGCCCAGATCCCCTGAGCACCCCCGACACACAGCCCAGATCCCCTAGGCACTCCCACATGCCCAACACAACAAAAACACGGCCTAAATCAGCTCAGCATCCCAACACAAGCCCAGCACTCCAAAAACAACACCCAGCACCCCCAACACAATGCCCCGATCCCCTCAGCAACCCCAAAACAAGGCCCACATACCCTCAGCAAACCCATTACAAGACCAGCTCCCCCGACACAAGGCCCACATCCCATCAGCAGCCTTACCACAAGCCCAGCACCCGTAACACAACACCAGGATCCCATCTGCACTCCCAAAAGAAGGCCCAGCACTCCCACAACAAGCCCAGCACCCCCAGTGCAAGACCTAGCTCTCCTCAGCACCCCCACCACAAGCCCAGCACCCCCAACACAACGCCCTGATCCCCTCAGCACCCCCACCACAAGGCCCTGATCCCCTCTGCACTCCCAAAACACATCCAGCACCTCAAAAACAAGCCCCTGATCCCCTCAGTACCCCCAATACAAGGCCCCGATCTCCTCAGCACTCCCACCACAACGCCCAGATCCCCTCAGCACCCCCACCACAAGCCCAGCACCCCCAACACAATGCCCAGATCTCCTCTGCACCACGGAAAAAAGGCCCAGCACCTCGAAAACATGGCCAGATCCCCTCAGCACCCCCACTACAAGCCCCGCACCTCCAAAACAACGCCCCGATCCCCTCAGCACCCCCACCACAAGCCCTGCACCCCCAACGCAATGCCCAGATCCCCTCAGCACCACTATGACAAGTCCAGCACCCCCAACACAAGCCCCGATCCCCTCAGCAACCCCAAAACAGGGCCCACATCTCCTCAGCAAACCCATGACAAGACCAGTTCCCCCAACACAAGGCCCACATCCCCTCAGCACCCCCAAAACAAGGCCCAGCAACTCCAACACAACGCCCAGCTCCCCTCTGCACCCCCACAAAAATCCCAGCCCCCGCAACACAAGCCCAACACCTCGAAAACAAGCCCAGATCCCCTCAACACTCCCACAAGCTTAACACAACAAACACACAGCCCAGATCCCTCTGCACCCCCATAACAGGCCCAACACCTCCAATACAAGCCCCAGATCCCCTCCGCACTCGCAAAACACACCCAGCACCCCCAACACAAGGCCCAGATCCCCTCAGCACCCCCACCACAAGCCCAGCACTCCCAACACAATGCCCCGATCCCCTTCAGTACCCTCATGACAAGACCAGCACCCCCAACACAACACTCAGCTCCACTGAGCAGCCCGAAAACAAGCCGAGCACCCCCAACACAACGCAAAGATCCCCACAGCACCCCCACGACAAGCCCAGCACCCCCAACTCAACGCCCAGATCCGCTCGGAAACCCCAAAACAAACCCCAACACCCCCAACACAACGCCCAGATCCCCTCAGCACCCCCACCACAAGGCCCAGATCCCCTCTGCACCCCCACAACAAAGTCCAGCACCACCAAAACAAGGCCCTGATCCCCGTGCACTCCAAAAACAAGGCCTAGCACCCCTAAAATAAA
The DNA here is from genome assembly GCF_040807025.1 of Struthio camelus. Classification (NCBI taxonomy): domain Eukaryota; kingdom Metazoa; phylum Chordata; class Aves; order Struthioniformes; family Struthionidae; genus Struthio; species Struthio camelus. The sequence goes on from NC_090944.1 coordinate 4,975,985, forward strand.
ACCTAGCTTTCCTCAGCACACCCAAGACAAGCCCAGCTCTCCCCCATACAAGCCCAAATCCCCTCAGCCCCCTCTATGACAAGCCCAGCACTCCCAACACAATGTCCAGATCCCCTGAGCACTCCCACAAGCTCACCACAACAAACACACTGCCCAGATCCCCTCAGCAGCCCCAACACAAGGCCCAGCACTCCCAAGACAAGGCCCAGACCCCTCAGTACCCCTATGACAAGCCCAACACCTCCGACACCATGCCCAGATCCCCTCAGCACCCCCACAACAAGCCCCAGATCCCCTCGGCACTCCCACAAGCTCAACACAACAAACACACAGCCCAGATCCCCTCTGCACCCCCATAACAGGCCCAACACCTCCAATACAAGCCCCAGATCCCCTCCGCACTCGCACAACACGCCCAGCACCTCAAAAACAATGCCCAGATCCCCTCTGCACCCCCACAACAAAGCCCAGCACCTCAAAAACAATGCCCAGACACCCTAAGCACCCCCACAACAAAGCCCAGTACCCCCAACACAACGCCCAGATCCCCTTCAGTACCCTCATGACAAGACCAGCACCCCCAACACAACACTCATCTCCAGTGAGCAGCCTGAAAACAAGCCTAGCACCCCCAACACAACACCCAGATCCCCCAAAACTAGGCCCAGCACCTCCAACACAATGCCCAGCTCCCCTCTGCACCCCCAAAACAAGGCTAGCACCCTGCATGACAAGCCCAGCACCCCCAAAACAAGCCCATCATCCCCTCAGCACTCACACAAGCCCAACACTACACACGGCCCAGATCCCCTCAGCAGCCCCAACACAAGGCCCAGCACTCCCAAGACAAGGCCCAGACCCCTCAGTACCCCTATGACAAGCCCAACACCTCCGACACCATGCCCTGATCCCCTCTGCACCCCCACAACAAGCCCCAGATCCCCTCAGCACTCCCACAAGCTCAACACAACACACAACGCCCAGATCCCCTGAGCACCCCCGACACACAGCCCAGATCCCCTAGGCACTCCCACATGCCCAACACAACAAAAACACGGCCTAAATCAGCTCAGCATCCCAACACAAGCCCAGCACTCCAAAAACAACACCCAGCACCCCCAACACAATGCCCCGATCCCCTCAGCAACCCCAAAACAAGGCCCACATACCCTCAGCAAACCCATTACAAGACCAGCTCCCCCGACACAAGGCCCACATCCCATCAGCAGCCTTACCACAAGCCCAGCACCCGTAACACAACACCAGGATCCCATCTGCACTCCCAAAAGAAGGCCCAGCACTCCCACAACAAGCCCAGCACCCCCAGTGCAAGACCTAGCTCTCCTCAGCACCCCCACCACAAGCCCAGCACCCCCAACACAACGCCCTGATCCCCTCAGCACCCCCACCACAAGGCCCTGATCCCCTCTGCACTCCCAAAACACATCCAGCACCTCAAAAACAAGCCCCTGATCCCCTCAGTACCCCCAATACAAGGCCCCGATCTCCTCAGCACTCCCACCACAACGCCCAGATCCCCTCAGCACCCCCACCACAAGCCCAGCACCCCCAACACAATGCCCAGATCTCCTCTGCACCACGGAAAAAAGGCCCAGCACCTCGAAAACATGGCCAGATCCCCTCAGCACCCCCACTACAAGCCCCGCACCTCCAAAACAACGCCCCGATCCCCTCAGCACCCCCACCACAAGCCCTGCACCCCCAACGCAATGCCCAGATCCCCTCAGCACCACTATGACAAGTCCAGCACCCCCAACACAAGCCCCGATCCCCTCAGCAACCCCAAAACAGGGCCCACATCTCCTCAGCAAACCCATGACAAGACCAGTTCCCCCAACACAAGGCCCACATCCCCTCAGCACCCCCAAAACAAGGCCCAGCAACTCCAACACAACGCCCAGCTCCCCTCTGCACCCCCACAAAAATCCCAGCCCCCGCAACACAAGCCCAACACCTCGAAAACAAGCCCAGATCCCCTCAACACTCCCACAAGCTTAACACAACAAACACACAGCCCAGATCCCTCTGCACCCCCATAACAGGCCCAACACCTCCAATACAAGCCCCAGATCCCCTCCGCACTCGCAAAACACACCCAGCACCCCCAACACAAGGCCCAGATCCCCTCAGCACCCCCACCACAAGCCCAGCACTCCCAACACAATGCCCCGATCCCCTTCAGTACCCTCATGACAAGACCAGCACCCCCAACACAACACTCAGCTCCACTGAGCAGCCCGAAAACAAGCCGAGCACCCCCAACACAACACCCAGATCCCCCAAAACTAGGCCCAGCACCTCCAACACAATGCCCAGCTCCCCTCTGCACCCCCAAAACAAGGCTAGCACCCTGCATGACAAGCCCAGCACCCCCAAAACAAGCCCATCATCCCCTCAGCACTCCCACAAGCCCAACACAACAAACACACGGCCCAGATCTCCTCTGCACCCCCAACACAAGGCCCAGCACTCCCAAGACAAGCCCGACACCCCCACAACAAGACCCAGATCCCCTCTGCACACCCACCACTAGCCCAGCACTCCCACAACAAGCCCAGCACCCCCAGTGCAAGACCTAGCTCTCCTCAGCACCCCCACCACAAGCCCAGCACCCCCAACACAACGCCCTGATCCCCTCAGCACCCCCACCACAAGGCCCTGATCCCCTCTGCACTCCCAAAACACATCCAGCACCTCGAAAACAAGCCCCTGATCCCCTCAGTACCCGCAATACAAGGCCCCAATCTCCTCAGCACCCCCACCAAAACGCCCAGATCTCCTCTGCACCATGGAAAAAAAGGCCCAGCACCTCGAAAACATGGCCAGATCTCCTCTGCACCCCCACTACAAGCCCCGCACCTCCAAAACAATGCCCCGATCACCTCAGCAGCCGCACCACAAGCCCTGAACCCCCAACGCAATGCCTAGATCCCCTCAGCACCCCTACCCCAAGCCCAGCACCCCCAACACAATGCCCCGATCCCCTCAGCAACCCCAAAACAAGGCCCACATCCCCTCAGCAAACCCATTACAAGACCAGCTCCCCCGACACAAGGCCCACATCCCCTAAGCACCCCCAAAACAAGGCCCAACACCCCAAACACAACACCCCGATCCCGTTCAGTACCCTCATGACAAGACCAGCACCCCCAACACAACACTCAGCTCCACTGAGCAGCCCGAAAACAAGCCGAGCACCCCCAACACAACACCCAGATCCCCAAAAACTAAACCCAGCACCTCCAAAACAATGCCCAGCTCCCCTCTGCACCCCCAAAACAAGGCTAGCACCCTGCATGACAAGCCCAGCACCTCGAAAACAAGCCCATGATCCCCTCAGCACCCCCACCACAAGCCCAGCACTCCCAACACAAGCCCCAGACCTCCTCAGCACTCCCCCAAGCCCAAAGCAACAAAAACACAGACCAAATCCCCTCCGCACCGCCAACACAAGGCCCTGATCCCCTCTGCACTCCGAAAACAAGGCCTAGCACCCCTAAAACAAAACCTAGCTTTCCTCAGCACACCCACGACAAGCCCAGCTCTCCCCAATACAAGGCCCAAATCCCCTCAGCACCCTCCATGACAAGCCCAGCACTCCCAACACAATGTCCAGATCCCCTCAGCACTCCCACAAGCTCACCACAACAAACACACTGCCCAGATCCCCTCAGCAGCCCCAACACAAGGCCTGCACTCCCAAGACAAGGCCCAGACCCCTCAGTACCCCTATGACAAGCCCAACACCTCCGACACCATGCCCAGATCCCCTCAGCACCCCCACAACAAGCCCCAGATCCCCTCGGCACTCCCACAAGCTCAACACAACAAACACGCAGCCCAGATCCCCTCCGCACTCGCACAACACGCCCAGCACCCCCAACACAAGCCCCAGATCCCCTCTGCACCCCCACAACAAAGCCCAGCACCTCAAAAACAATGCCCAGACACCCTAAGCACCCCCACAACAAAGCCCAGCACCTCAAAAACAAGGCCCCACATCCCCTCAGCACCCCCAAAACAAGGCCTAGCAACTCCAGCACAATGCCCAGCTCCCCTCTGCACCTCCACAAAAACCCCAGCAGCCTGCATGACAAGCCCAGCACCTCAAAACAAGCCCCATATTCCCTCAGCACCCCCACAAGAAGGTCCAGATCCCCTCAGCACCCCCATGACACAGCCCAGATCCCCTCTGCACACCCATAACAGGCCCAACACCTCCAATACAAGCCCCAGATCCCCTCCGCACTCGCACAACACGCCCAGCACCCCTAACACAAGCCCAGATCCCCTCAGCACCACTATGAGAAGTCCAGCACCCCCAACACAATGCCCAGATCCCCTCAGCACCCCCACAACAAAGCCCAGCACCCCAAACACAACGCCCAGATACCCTCAGCACCCCGACCACAAGCCCAGCACCCCCAACACAACGCCCAGATCCCCTTCAGTACCCTCATGACAAGACCAGCACCCCCAACACAACACTCAGCTCCAGTGAGCAGCCTGAAAACAAGCCTAGCACCCCCAACACAACACCCAGATCCCCCAAAACAAGGCCCAGCACCTCCAACACAATGCCCAGCTTCCCTCTGCACCCCCAAAACAAGCCCAGCACCCGCAACACAAGCCCAACACCTCGAAAACAAGCCCAGATCCCCTCAACACTCCCACAAGCTCAACACAACAAACACACAGCCCAGATCCCCTCTGCACACCCATAACAGGCCCAACACCTCCAATACAAGCCCCAGAGCCCCTCCGCACTCCCAAAAGATGCCCAGAACCCACAACACAAGGCCCAGATTCCCTCAGCACGACTATGACAAGTCCAGCACCGCGAACACAATGCCCAGATCCCCTCTGCACCCCCACAACAAAGCCCAGCACCCCAAACACAAAGCCCAGATCCCCTCAGCACCCCCACCACAAGCCCAGCACCCCCAACACAATGCCCAGATCCCCTCTGCACCCCCAAAACAAGGCTAGCACCCTGCATGACAAGCCCAGCACCTCGAAAACACGCCCAGATGGCCTCTGCACCCCCACCACAAGCCCAGCACCCCCAAAACAAGCCCATCATCCCCTCGGCACTCCCCCAAGCCCAACACAACAAACACACAGCCCAGATCCCCTCAGCACCCCCAACACAAGGCCCAGCACTCCCAAGACAAGGCCCAGACCCCTCAGTACCCCTATGACAAGCCCAACACCTCCGACACCATGCCCTGATCCCCTCTGCACCCCCACAACAAGCCCCAGATCCCCTCAGCACTCCCACAAGCTCAACACAACAAACACAACGCCCAGATCCCCTGAGCACCCCCGACACACAGCCCAGATCCCCTAGGCACTCCCACATGCCCAACACAACAAAAACACGGCCTAAATCAGCTCAGCATCCCAACACAAGCCCAGCACTCCAAAAACAACACCCAGCACCCCCAACACAATGCCCCGATCCCCTCAGCAACCCCAAAACAAGGCCCACATACCCTCAGCAAACCCATTACAAGACCAGCTCCCCCGACACAAGGCCCACATCCCATCAGCAGCCTTACCACAAGCCCAGCACCAGTAACACAACACCAGGATCCCATCTGCACTCCCAAAAGAAGGCCCAGCACTCCCACAACAAGCCCAGCACCCCCAGTGCAAGACCTAGCTCTCCTCAGCACCCCCACCACAAGCCCAGCACCCCCAACACAACGCCCAGATCCCCTCAGCACCCCCACCACAAGGCCCTGATCCCCTCTGCACTCCCAAAACACATCCAGCACCTCAAAAACAAGCCCCTGATCCCCTCAGTACCCCCAATACAAGGCCCCGATCTCCTCAGCACTCCCACCACAACGCCCAGATCCCCTCAGCACCCCCACCACAAGCCCAGCACCCCCAACACAATGCCCAGATTTCCTCTGCACCACGGAAAAAAGGCCCAGCACCTCGAAAACATGGCCAGATCCCCTCAGCACCCCCACTACAAGCCCCGCACCTCCAAAACAACGCCCCGATCCCCTCAGCACCCCCACCACAAGCCCTGCACCCCCAACGCAATGCCCAGATCCCCTCAGCACCACTATGACAAGTCCAGCACCCCCAACACAAGCCCCGATCCCCTCAGCAACCCCAAAACAGGGCCCACATCTCCTCAGCAAACCCATGACAAGACCAGTTCCCTCAACACAAGGCCCACATCCCCTCAGCACCCCCAAAACAAGGCCCAGCAACTCCAACACAACGCCCAGCTCCCCTCTGCACCCCCACAAAAATCCCAGCCCCCGCAACACAAGCCCAACACCTCGAAAACAAGCCCAGATCCCCTCAACACTCCCACAAGCTTAACACAACAAACACACAGCCCAGATCCCCTCTGCACCCCCATAACAGGCCCAACACCTCCAATACAAGCCCCAGATCCCCTCCGCACTCGCAAAACACACCCAGCACCCCCAACACAAGGCCCAGATCCCCTCAGCACCCCCACCACAAGCCCAGCACTCCCAACACAACGCCCCGATCCCCTTCAGTACCCTCATGACAAGACCAGCACCCCCAACACAACACCCAGATCCCCCAAAACTAGGCCCAGCACCTCCAACACAATGCCCAGCTCCCCTCTGCACCCCCAAAACAAGGCTAGCACCCTGCATGACAAGCCCAGCACCCCCAAAACAAGCCCATCATCCCCTCAGCACTCCCACAAGCCCAACACAACAAACACACGGCCCAGATCTCCTCTGCACCCCCAACACAAGGCCCAGCACTCCCAAGACAAGCCCGACACCCCCACAACAAGACCCAGATCCCCTCTGCACACCCACCACTAGCCCAGCACTCCCCCAACAAGCCCAGCACCCCCAGTGCAAGACCTAGCTCTCCTCTGCACCCCCACCACAAGCCCAGCACCCCCAACACAACGCCCAGATCCCCTCAGCACCCCCACCACAAGGCCCTGATCCCCTCTGCACTCCCAAAACACATCCAGCACCTCGAAAACAAGCCCCTGATCCCCTCACTACCCCCAATACAAGGCCCCGTTCTCCTCAGCACCCCCACCACAACGCCCAGATCTCCTCTGCACCATGGAAAAAAAGGCCCAGCACCTCGAAAACATGGCCAGATCTCCTCTGCACCCCCACTACAAGCCCCGCACCTCCAAAACAATGCCCCGATCACCTCAGCAGCCGCACCACAAGCCCTGAACCCCCAACGCAATGCCTAGATCCCCTCAGCACCCCTACCCCAAGCCCAGCACCCCCAACACAATGCCCCGATCCCCTCAGCAACCCCAAAACAAGGCCCAGATCCCCTCAGCACACCCATTACAAGACCAGCTCCCCCGACACAAGGCCCACATCCCCTAAGCACCCCCAAAACAAGGCCCAGCACCCCAAACACAACACCCCGATCCCGTTCAGTACCCTCATGACAAGACCAGCACCCCCAACGCAACACTCAGCTCCACTGAGCAGCCCGAAAACAAGCCTAGCACCCCCAACACAACACCCAGATCCCCAAAAACTAAGCCCAGCACCTCCAACACAATGCCCAGCTCCCCTCTGCACCCCCAAAACAAGGCTAGCACCCTGCATGACAAGCCCAGCACCTCGAAAACAAGCCCATGATCCCCTCAGCACCCCCACCACAAGCCCAGCACTCCCAACACAAGCCCCAGACCTCCTCAGCACTCCCCCAAGCCCAAAGCAACAAAAACACAGCCCAAATCCCCTCCGCACCGCCAACACAAGGCCCTGATCCCCTCTGCACTCCGAAAACAAGGCCTAGCACCCCTAAAACAAAACCTAGCTTTCCTCAGCACACCCACGACAAGCCCAGCTCTCCCCAATACAAGGCCCAAATCCCCTCAGCACCCTCCATGACAAGCCCAGCACTCCCAACACAATGTCCAGATCCCCTCAGCACTCCCACAAGCTCACCACAACAAACACACTGCCCAGATCCCCTCAGCAGCCCCAACACAAGGCCTGCACTCCCAAGACAAGGCCCAGACCCCTCAGTACCCCTATGACAAGCCCAACACCTCCGACACCATGCCCAGATCCCCTCAGCACCCCCACAACAAGCCCCAGATCCCCTCGGCACTCCCACAAGCTCAACACAACAAACACGCAGCCCAGATCCCCTCCGCACTCGCACAACACGCCCAGCACCCCCAACACAAGCCCCAGATCCCCTCTGCACCCCCACAACAAAGCCCAGCACCTCAAAAACAATGCCCAGACACCCTAAGCACCCCCACAACAAAGCCCAGCACCTCAAAAACAAGGCCCCACATCCCCTCAGCACCCCCAAAACAAGGCCTAGCAACTCCAGCACAATGCCCAGCTCCCCTCTGCACCTCCACAAAAACCCCAGCAGCCTGCATGACAAGCCCAGCACCTCAAAACAAGCCCCATATTCCCTCAGCACCCCCACAAGAAGGTCCAGATCCCCTCAGCACCCCCATGACACAGCCCAGATCCCCTCTGCACACCCATAACAGGCCCAACACCTCCAATACAAGCCCCAGATCCCCTCCGCACTCGCACAACACGCCCAGCACCCCTAACACAAGCCCAGATCCCCTCAGCACCACTATGAGAAGTCCAGCACCCCCAACACAATGCCCAGATCCCCTCTGCACCCCCACAACAAAGCCCAGCACCCCAAACACAACGCCCAGGTACCCTCAGCACCCCGACCACAAGCCCAGCACCCCCAACACAACGCCCAGATCCCCTTCAGTACCCTCATGACAAGACCAGCACCCCCAACACAACACTCAGCTCCAGTGAGCAGCCTGAAAACAAGCCTAGCACCCCCAACACAACACCCAGATCCCCCAAAACAAGGCCCAGCACCTCCAACACAATGCCCAGCTTCCCTCTGCACCCCCAAAACAAGCCCAGCACCCGCAACACAAGCCCAACACCTCGAAAACAAGCCCAGATCCCCTCAACACTCCCACAAGCTCAACACAACAAACACACAGCCCAGATCCCCTCTGCACACCCATAACAGGCCCAACACCTCCAATACAAGCCCCAGAGCCCCTCCGCACTCCCAAAAGATGCCCAGAACCCACAACACAAGGCCCAGATTCCCTCAGCACGACTATGACAAGTCCAGCACCGCGAACACAATGCCCAGATCCCCTCTGCACCCCCACAACAAAGCCCAGCACCCCAAACACAAAGCCCAGATCCCCTCAGCACCCCCACCACAAGCCCAGCACCCCCAACACAATGCCCAGATCCCCTCTGCACCCCCAAAACAAGGCTAGCACCCTGCATGACAAGCCCAGCACCTCGAAAACACGCCCAGATGGCCTCTGCACCCCCACCACAAGCCCAGCACCCCCAAAACAAGCCCATCATCCCCTCGGCACTCCCCCAAGCCCAACACAACAAACACACAGCCCAGATCCCCTCAGCAGCCCCAACACAAGGCCCAGCACTCCCAAGACAAGGCCCAGACCCCTCAGTACCCCTATGACAAGCCCAACACCTCCGACACCATGCCCTGATCCCCTCTGCACCCCCACAACAAGCCCCAGATCCCCTCAGCACTCCCACAAGCTCAACACAACAAACACAACGCCCAGATCCCCTGAGCACCCCCGACACACAGCCCAGATCCCCTAGGCACTCCCACATGCCCAACACAACAAAAACACGGCCTAAATCAGCTCAGCATCCCAACACAAGCCCAGCACTCCAAAAACAACACCCAGCACCCCCAACACAATGCCCCGATCCCCTCAGCAACCCCAAAACAAGGCCCACATACCCTCAGCAAACCCATTACAAGACCAGCTCCCCCGACACAAGGCCCACATCCCATCAGCAGCCTTACCACAAGCCCAGCACCAGTAACACAACACCAGGATCCCATCTGCACTCCCAAAAGAAGGCCCAGCACTCCCACAACAAGCCCAGCACCCCCAGTGCAAGACCTAGCTCTCCTCAGCACCCCCACCACAAGCCCAGCACCCCCAACACAACGCCCAGATCCCCTCAGCACCCCCACCACAAGGCCCTGATCCCCTCTGCACTCCCAAAACACATCCAGCACCTCAAAAACAAGCCCCTGATCCCCTCAGTACCCCCAATACAAGGCCCCGATCTCCTCAGCACTCCCACCACAACGCCCAGATCCCCTCAGCACCCCCACCACAAGCCCAGCACCCCCAACACAATGCCCAGATCTCCTCTGCACCACGGAAAAAAGGCCCAGCACCTCGAAAACATGGCCAGATCCCCTCAGCACCCCCACTACAAGCCCCGCACCTCCAAAACAACGCCCCGATCCCCTCAGCACCCCCACCACAAGCCCTGCACCCCCAACGCAATGCCCAGATCCCCTCAGCACCACTATGACAAGTCCAGCACCCCCAACACAAGCCCCGATCCCCTCAGCAACCCCAAAACAGGGCCCACATCTCCTCAGCAAACCCATGACAAGACCAGTTCCCTCAACACAAGGCCCACATCCCCTCAGCACCCCCAAAACAAGGCCCAGCAACTCCAACACAACGCCCAGCTCCCCTCTGCACCCCCACAAAAATCCCAGCCCCCGCAACACAAGCCCAACACCTCGAAAACAAGCCCAGATCCCCTCAACACTCCCACAAGCTTAACACAACAAACACACAGCCCAGATCCCCTCTGCACCCCCATAACAGGCCCAACACCTCCAATACAAGCCCCAGATCCCCTCCGCACTCGCAAAACACACCCAGCACCCCCAACACAAGGCCCAGATCCCCTCAGCACCCCCACCACAAGCCCAGCACTCCCAACACAACGCCCCGATCCCCTTCAGTACCCTCATGACAAGACCAGCACCCCCAACACAACACCCAGATCCCCCAAAACTAGGCCCAGCACCTCCAACACAATGCCCAGCTCCCCTCTGCACCCCCAAAACAAGGCTAGCACCCTGCATGACAAGCCCAGCACCCCCAAAACAAGCCCATCATCCCCTCAGCACTCCCACAAGCCCAACACAACAAACACACGGCCCAGATCTCCTCTGCACCCCCAACACAAGGCCCAGCACTCCCAAGACAAGCCCGACACCCCCACAACAAGACCCAGATCCCCTCTGCACACCCACCACTAGCCCAGCACTCCCCCAACAAGCCCAGCACCCCCAGTGCAAGACCTAGCTCTCCTCAGCACCCCCACCACAAGCCCAGCACCCCCAACACAACGCCCAGATCCCCTCAGCACCCCCACCACAAGGCCCTGATCCCCTCTGCACTCCCAAAACACATCCAGCACCTCGAAAACAAGCCCCTGATCCCCTCAGTACCCCCAATACAAGGCCCCGTTCTCCTCAGCACCCCCACCACAACGCCCAGATCTCCTCTGCACCATGGAAAAAAAGGCCCAGCACCTCGAAAACATGGCCAGATCTCCTCTGCACCCCCACTACAAGCCCCGCACCTCCAAAACAATGCCCCGATCACCTCAGCAGCCGCACCACAAGCCCTGAACCCCCAACGCAATGCCCAGATTCCCTCAGCACCCCTACCACAAGCCCAGCACCCCCAACACAATGCCCCGATCCCCTCAGCAACCCCAAAACAAGGCCCAGATCCCCTCAGCACACCCATTACAAGACCAGCTCCCCCGACACAAGGCCCACATCCCCTCAGCACCCCCAAAACAAGGCCCAGCACCCCAAACACAACACCCCGATCCCGTTCAGTACCCTCATGACAAGACCAGCACCCCCAACGCAACACTCAGCTCCACTGAGCAGCCCGAAAACAAGCCTAGCACCCCCAACACAACACCCAGATCCCCAAAAACTAAGCCCAGCACCTCCAACACAATGCCCAGCTCCCCTCTGCACCCCCAAAACAAGGCTAGCACCCTGCATGACAAGCCCAGCACCTCGAAAACAAGCCCATGATCCCCTCAGCACCCCCACCACAAGCCCAGCACTCCCAACACAAGCCCCAGACCTCCTCAGCACTCCCCCAAGCCCAAAGCAACAAAAACACAGCCCAAATCCCCTCCGCACCGCCAACACAAGGCCCTGATCCCCTCTGCACTCCGAAAACAAGGCCTAGCACCCCTAAAACAAAACCTAGCTTTCCTCAGCACACCCACGACAAGCCCAGCTCTCCCCAATACAAGGCCCAAATCCCCTCAGCACCCTCCATGACAAGCCCAGCACTCCCAACACAATGTCCAGATCCCCTCAGCACTCCCACAAGCTCACCACAACAAACACACTGCCCAGATCCCCTCAGCAGCCCCAACACAAGGCCTGCACTCCCAAGACAAGGCCCAGACCCCTCAGTACCCCTATGACAAGCCCAACACCTCCGACACCATGCCCAGATCCCCTCAGCACCCCCACAACAAGCCCCAGATCCCCTCGGCACTCCCACAAGCTCAACACAACAAACACGCAGCCCAGATCCCCTCCGCACTCGCACAACACGCCCAGCACCCCCAACACAAGCCCCAGATCCCCTCTGCACCCCCACAACAAAGCCCAGCACCTCAAAAACAATGCCCAGACACCCTAAGCACCCCCACAACAAAGCCCAGCACCTCAAAAACAATGCCCAGACACCCTAAGCACCCCCACAACAAAGCCCAGCACCCCGAACACAACGCCCAGATACCCTCAGCACCCCCACGACAAGCCCAGCACCCCAACACAACGCCCAGATCCCGTTCAGTACCCTCATGACAAGACCAGCACCCCCAACACAACACTCAGCTCCACTGAGCAGCCCGAAAACAAGCCTAGCACCCCCAACACAACACCCAGATCCCCCAAAACTAGGCCCAGTACCTCCAACACAATGCCCAGCTCCCCTCTGCACCCCCAAAACAAGGCTAGCACCCTGCATGACAAGGCCCAGCACCCCCAACACAAGCCCATGATCCCCTCAGCACTCCCACAAGCCCAACACAACAAACACACGGCCCAGATCTCCTCTGCACCCCCAACACAAGGCCCAGCACTCCCAAGACAAGGCCCAGACCCCTCAGTACCCCCATGACAAGCCCGACACCCCCACAACAAGACCCAGATCCCCTCTGCACACCCACCACTAGCCCAGCACTCCCACAACAAGCCCAGCACCCCCAGTGCAAGACCTAGCTCTCCTCTGCACCCCCACCACAAGCCCAGCACTCCCAAGACAAGGCCCAGATCCCCTCAGCACCCCCACCAGAAGGCACTGATCCCCTCTGCACTCCCAAAACACATCCAGCACCTCGAAAACAAGCCCCTGATCCCCTCAGTACCCCCAATACAAGGCCCCGTTCTCCTCAGCACCCCCACCACAACGCCCAGATCCCCTCAGCACCCCTACCACAAGCCCAGCACCCCCTACAAAATGCCCGGATCCCCTCAGCACCCCCACCGCAAGCCCAGCACCCCCAACACAATGCCCAGATCTCCTCTGCACCACGGAAAAAAAGGCCCAGCACCTCGAAAACATGGCCAGATCCCCTCAGCAACCCCACTACAAGCCCCGCATCTCCAAAACAATGCCCGAGATCCCCTCAGCAGCCCCACCACAATGCCCAGATCCCCTCTGCACCCCCAACGCAATGCCCACATGCCCTCAGCACCCCTATCACAAGCCCAGCACCCCCTACAAAATGCCCCGATCCCCTCAGCACCCCCACCACAAGCCCAGCACCCCCAACACAATGCCCCAGATCCCCTCAGCAACCCCAAAACAAGGCCCACATCCCCTCAGCAAACCCATTACAAGACCAGCTCCCCCGACACAAGGCCCACATCCCCTCAGCACCCCTAAAACAAGGCCCAGCAACTCCAACACAACGCCCAGCTCCCCTCTGCACTTCCAAAAAAAAGCCCAGCAGCCTGCATGACAAGCCCAGCACCTCAAAACAAGCCCCATATTCCCTCAGCACCCCCACAAGAAGGTCCAGATCCCCTCAGCACCCCCATGACAAGCCCAGATCCCCTCTGCACTCCCACAAGCCCAACACAACAAACACACAGCCCAGATCCCCTCTGCACACCCATAACAGGCCCAACACCTCCAATACAAGCCCCAGAGCCCCTCCGCACTCGCACAACACGCCCAGCACCCCTAACACAAGCCCAGATCCCCTCAGCACGACTATGACAAGTCCAGCACCGCGAACACAATGCCCAGATCCCCTCTGCACCCCCACAACAAAGCCCAGCACCTCAAAAACAATGCCCAGATCCCCTAAGCACCCCCACAACAAAGCCCAGCACCCACAACACAACGCCCAGATACCCTCAGCACCCCCATGACAAGCCCAGCACCCCCAACACAACGCCCAGATCCCCTTCAGTACCCTCATGACAAGCCCAGCACCCCCAACACAACACTCAGATCCCCCAAAACAAGGCCCAGCAACTCCAACACAATGCCCAGCTTCCCTCTGCACCCCCAAAACAAGCCCAGCACCCCCAACACAAGCACAGCACCTCCAAAACAAGCCCATGATCCCCTCAACACTCCCACAAGCTCAACACAACAAACACACAGCCCAGATCCACACAGCAACCCCACAACAAGCCCAGCACCCGCAATACAAGGCCCTGACCACTCAGTACACCCAGGACAAGCCCAAGACCTCCAAAACAATGCCCAGATCCCCTCAGCACCCCCACTAAAAAAAGACCCAGCACCCGAAATACAAGCCCAGATCCCCTCTCCACCCCCATGACAGCTCCAGATCGCTGCTGCAAGCAGAACACAAGGCCCACCACCCCCAACACAATGCCCAGATCTCCTCTGCGCCACGGAAAAAAGGCCCAGCACGTCGAAAACAAGGCCAGATCCCCTCAGCACCCCCACTACAAGCCCAGCACCTCGAAAACAACGTCCTGATCCCCTCAGCAACCCCACCACAAGCCCTGCACCCCCAACGCAATGCCCAGATCCCCTCAGCACCCCTACCACAAGCCCAGCACCCCCAACACAATGCCCCAATCCCCTCAGCAACCCCAAAACAAGGCCCAGATCCCCTCAGCACCCCCAAAACAAGGCCCAGCAGCTCCAACACAACGCCCAGCTCCCCTCTGCACTTCTACAAAAAGCCCAGCAGCCTGCATGACAAGCCCAGCACCTCGAAAACAAGCCCCAGATCCCCTCAGCAGCCCCACCACAACGCCCAGATCCCATGAGCAACCCCCAACACACAGCCCAGATCCCCTAGGCACTCCCACCACAAGGCCCCGACCTCCAAAACAATGCCCAGATCCCCTCAGCACCCCCACCACAAGTCCAGCACCCCAAACACAATGCCCCGATCCCGTTCAGTACCCTCATGACAAGAATAGCACCCCCAACACAACACTCAGCTCCACTGAGCAGCCCGAAAACAAGCCTAGCACCCCCAACACAACACCCAGATCCCCCAAAACAAGGCCCAGCACCTCCAACACAATGCCCAGCTCCCCTCTTCACCCCCCCAAAAAAGCCCAGCCCCCGCAACACAAGCCCATCACCTCAAAAACAAGCCCAGATCCCCTCAACACTCCCACAAGCTCAACACAACAAACACACAGCCCAGATCCCCTCTGCACACCCATAACAGGCCCAACACCTCCAATACAAGCCCCAGATCCCCTCCGCACTCGCACAACACGCCCCGCACCCCTAACACAAGCCCAGATCCCCTCAGCACCACTATGAGAAGTCCAGCACCCCCAACACAATGCCCAGATCCCCTCTGCACCCCCACAACAAAGCCCAGCACCCCCAAAACAAGCCCATCATCCCCTCGGCACTCCCCCAAGCCCAACACAACAAACACACAGCCCAGATCCCCTCAGCACCCCCAACACAAGGCCCAGCACTCCCAAGACAAGGCCCAGACCCCTCAGTACCCCTATGACAAGCCCAACACCTCCGACACCATGCCCTGATCCCCTCTGCACCCCCACAACAAGCCCCAGATCCCCTCAGCACTCCCACAAGCTCAACACAACAAACACAACGCCCAGATCCCCTGAGCACCCCCGACACACAGCCCAGATCCCCTAGGCACTCCCACATGCCCAACACAACAAAAACACGGCCTAAATCAGCTCAGCATCCCAACACAAGCCCAGCACTCCAAAAACAACACCCAGCACCCCCAACACAATGCCCCGATCCCCTCAGCAACCCCAAAACAAGGCCCACATACCCTCAGCAAACCCATTACAAGACCAGCTCCCCCGACACAAGGCCCACATCCCATCAGCAGCCTTACCACAAGCCCAGCACCAGTAACACAACACCAGGATCCCATCTGCACTCCCAAAAGAAGGCCCAGCACTCCCACAACAAGCCCAGCACCCCCAGTGCAAGACCTAGCTCTCCTCAGCACCCCCACCACAAGCCCAGCACCCCCAACACAACGCCCAGATCCCCTCAGCACCCCCACCACAAGGCCCTGATCCCCTCTGCACTCCCAAAACACATCCAGCACCTCAAAAACAAGCCCCTGATCCCCTCAGTACCCCCAATACAAGGCCCCGATCTCCTCAGCACTCCCACCACAACGCCCAGATCCCCTCAGCACCCCCACCACAAGCCCAGCACCCCCAACACAATGCCCAGATTTCCTCTGCACCACGGAAAAAAGGCCCAGCACCTCGAAAACATGGCCAGATCCCCTCAGCACCCCCACTACAAGCCCCGCACCTCCAAAACAACGCCCCGATCCCCTCAGCACCCCCACCACAAGCCCTGCACCCCCAACGCAATGCCCAGATCCCCTCAGCACCACTATGACAAGTCCAGCACCCCCAACACAAGCCCCGATCCCCTCAGCAACCCCAAAACAGGGCCCACATCTCCTCAGCAAACCCATGACAAGACCAGTTCCCTCAACACAAGGCCCACATCCCCTCAGCACCCCCAAAACAAGGCCCAGCAACTCCAACACAACGCCCAGCTCCCCTCTGCACCCCCACAAAAATCCCAGCCCCCGCAACACAAGCCCAACACCTCGAAAACAAGCCCAGATCCCCTCAACACTCCCACAAGCTTAACACAACAAACACACAGCCCAGATCCCCTCTGCACCCCCATAACAGGCCCAACACCTCCAATACAAGCCCCAGATCCCCTCCGCACTCGCAAAACACACCCAGCACCCCCAACACAAGGCCCAGATCCCCTCAGCACCCCCACCACAAGCCCAGCACTCCCAACACAACGCCCCGATCCCCTTCAGTACCCTCATGACAAGACCAGCACCCCCAACACAACACCCAGATCCCCCAAAACTAGGCCCAGCACCTCCAACACAATGCCCAGCTCCCCTCTGCACCCCCAAAACAAGGCTAGCACCCTGCATGACAAGCCCAGCACCCCCAAAACAAGCCCATCATCCCCTCAGCACTCCCACAAGCCCAACACAACAAACACACGGCCCAGATCTCCTCTGCACCCCCAACACAAGGCCCAGCACTCCCAAGACAAGCCCGACACCCCCACAACAAGACCCAGATCCCCTCTGCACACCCACCACTAGCCCAGCACTCCCCCAACAAGCCCAGCACCCCCAGTGCAAGACCTAGCTCTCCTCTGCACCCCCACCACAAGCCCAGCACCCCCAACACAACGCCCAGATCCCCTCAGCACCCCCACCACAAGGCCCTGATCCCCTCTGCACTCCCAAAACACATCCAGCACCTCGAAAACAAGCCCCTGATCCCCTCACTACCCCCAATACAAGGCCCCGTTCTCCTCAGCACCCCCACCACAACGCCCAGATCTCCTCTGCACCATGGAAAAAAAGGCCCAGCACCTCGAAAACATGGCCAGATCTCCTCTGCACCCCCACTACAAGCCCCGCACCTCCAAAACAATGCCCCGATCACCTCAGCAGCCGCACCACAAGCCCTGAACCCCCAACGCAATGCCTAGATCCCCTCAGCACCCCTACCCCAAGCCCAGCACCCCCAACACAATGCCCCGATCCCCTCAGCAACCCCAAAACAAGGCCCAGATCCCCTCAGCACACCCATTACAAGACCAGCTCCCCCGACACAAGGCCCACATCCCCTAAGCACCCCCAAAACAAGGCCCAGCACCCCAAACACAACACCCCGATCCCGTTCAGTACCCTCATGACAAGACCAGCACCCCCAACGCAACACTCAGCTCCACTGAGCAGCCCGAAAACAAGCCTAGCACCCCCAACACAACACCCAGATCCCCAAAAACTAAGCCCAGCACCTCCAACACAATGCCCAGCTCCCCTCTGCACCCCCAAAACAAGGCTAGCACCCTGCATGACAAGCCCAGCACCTCGAAAACAAGCCCATGATCCCCTCAGCACCCCCACCACAAGCCCAGCACTCCCAACACAAGCCCCAGACCTCCTCAGCACTCCCCCAAGCCCAAAGCAACAAAAACACAGCCCAAATCCCCTCCGCACCGCCAACACAAGGCCCTGATCCCCTCTGCACTCCGAAAACAAGGCCTAGCACCCCTAAAACAAAACCTAGCTTTCCTCAGCACACCCACGACAAGCCCAGCTCTCCCCAATACAAGGCCCAAATCCCCTCAGCACCCTCCATGACAAGCCCAGCACTCCCAACACAATGTCCAGATCCCCTCAGCACTCCCACAAGCTCACCACAACAAACACACTGCCCAGATCCCCTCAGCAGCCCCAACACAAGGCCTGCACTCCCAAGACAAGGCCCAGACCCCTCAGTACCCCTATGACAAGCCCAACACCTCCGACACCATGCCCAGATCCCCTCAGCACCCCCACAACAAGCCCCAGATCCCCTCGGCACTCCCACAAGCTCAACACAACAAACACGCAGCCCAGATCCCCTCCGCACTCGCACAACACGCCCAGCACCCCCAACACAAGCCCCAGATCCCCTCTGCACCCCCACAACAAAGCCCAGCACCTCAAAAACAATGCCCAGACACCCTAAGCACCCCCACAACAAAGCCCAGCACCTCAAAAACAAGGCCCCACATCCCCTCAGCACCCCCAAAACAAGGCCTAGCAACTCCAGCACAATGCCCAGCTCCCCTCTGCACCTCCACAAAAACCCCAGCAGCCTGCATGACAAGCCCAGCACCTCAAAACAAGCCCCATATTCCCTCAGCACCCCCACAAGAAGGTCCAGATCCCCTCAGCACCCCCATGACACAGCCCAGATCCCCTCTGCACACCCATAACAGGCCCAACACCTCCAATACAAGCCCCAGATCCCCTCCGCACTCGCACAACACGCCCAGCACCCCTAACACAAGCCCAGATCCCCTCAGCACCACTATGAGAAGTCCAGCACCCCCAACACAATGCCCAGATCCCCTCTGCACCCCCACAACAAAGCCCAGCACCCCAAACACAACGCCCAGATACCCTCAGCACCCCGACCACAAGCCCAGCACCCCCAACACAACGCCCAGATCCCCTTCAGTACCCTCATGACAAGACCAGCACCCCCAACACAACACTCAGCTCCAGTGAGCAGCCTGAAAACAAGCCTAGCACCCCCAACACAACACCCAGATCCCCCAAAACAAGGCCCAGCACCTCCAACACAATGCCCAGCTTCCCTCTGCACCCCCAAAACAAGCCCAGCACCCGCAACACAAGCCCAACACCTCGAAAACAAGCCCAGATCCCCTCAACACTCCCACAAGCTCAACACAACAAACACACAGCCCAGATCCCCTCTGCACACCCATAACAGGCCCAACACCTCCAATACAAGCCCCAGAGCCCCTCCGCACTCCCAAAAGATGCCCAGAACCCACAACACAAGGCCCAGATTCCCTCAGCACGACTATGACAAGTCCAGCACCGCGAACACAATGCCCAGATCCCCTCTGCACCCCCACAACAAAGCCCAGCACCCCAAACACAAAGCCCAGATCCCCTCAGCACCCCCACCACAAGCCCAGCACCCCCAACACAATGCCCAGATCCCCTCTGCACCCCCAAAACAAGGCTAGCACCCTGCATGACAAGCCCAGCACCTCGAAAACACGCCCAGATGGCCTCTGCACCCCCACCACAAGCCCAGCACCCCCAAAACAAGCCCATCATCCCCTCGGCACTCCCCCAAGCCCAACACAACAAACACACAGCCCAGATCCCCTCAGCAGCCCCAACACAAGGCCCAGCACTCCCAAGACAAGGCCCAGACCCCTCAGTACCCCTATGACAAGCCCAACACCTCCGACACCATGCCCTGATCCCCTCTGCACCCCCACAACAAGCCCCAGATCCCCTCAGCACTCCCACAAGCTCAACACAACAAACACAACGCCCAGATCCCCTGAGCACCCCCGACACACAGCCCAGATCCCCTAGGCACTCCCACATGCCCAACACAACAAAAACACGGCCTAAATCAGCTCAGCATCCCAACACAAGCCCAGCACTCCAAAAACAACACCCAGCACCCCCAACACAATGCCCCGATCCCCTCAGCAACCCCAAAACAAGGCCCACATACCCTCAGCAAACCCATTACAAGACCAGCTCCCCCGACACAAGGCCCACATCCCATCAGCAGCCTTACCACAAGCCCAGCACCAGTAACACAACACCAGGATCCCATCTGCACTCCCAAAAGAAGGCCCAGCACTCCCACAACAAGCCCAGCACCCCCAGTGCAAGACCTAGCTCTCCTCAGCACCCCCACCACAAGCCCAGCACCCCCAACACAACGCCCAGATCCCCTCAGCACCCCCACCACAAGGCCCTGATCCCCTCTGCACTCCCAAAACACATCCAGCACCTCAAAAACAAGCCCCTGATCCCCTCAGTACCCCCAATACAAGGCCCCGATCTCCTCAGCACTCCCACCACAACGCCCAGATCCCCTCAGCACCCCCACCACAAGCCCAGCACCCCCAACACAATGCCCAGATCTCCTCTGCACCACGGAAAAAAGGCCCAGCACCTCGAAAACATGGCCAGATCCCCTCAGCACCCCCACTACAAGCCCCGCACCTCCAAAACAACGCCCCGATCCCCTCAGCACCCCCACCACAAGCCCTGCACCCCCAACGCAATGCCCAGATCCCCTCAGCACCACTATGACAAGTCCAGCACCCCCAACACAAGCCCCGATCCCCTCAGCAACCCCAAAACAGGGCCCACATCTCCTCAGCAAACCCATGACAAGACCAGTTCCCTCAACACAAGGCCCACATCCCCTCAGCACCCCCAAAACAAGGCCCAGCAACTCCAACACAACGCCCAGCTCCCCTCTGCACCCCCACAAAAATCCCAGCCCCCGCAACACAAGCCCAACACCTCGAAAACAAGCCCAGATCCCCTCAACACTCCCACAAGCTTAACACAACAAACACACAGCCCAGATCCCCTCTGCACCCCCATAACAGGCCCAACACCTCCAATACAAGCCCCAGATCCCCTCCGCACTCGCAAAACACACCCAGCACCCCCAACACAAGGCCCAGATCCCCTCAGCACCCCCACCACAAGCCCAGCACTCCCAACACAACGCCCCGATCCCCTTCAGTACCCTCATGACAAGACCAGCACCCCCAACACAACACCCAGATCCCCCAAAACTAGGCCCAGCACCTCCAACACAATGCCCAGCTCCCCTCTGCACCCCCAAAACAAGGCTAGCACCCTGCATGACAAGCCCAGCACCCCCAAAACAAGCCCATCATCCCCTCAGCACTCCCACAAGCCCAACACAACAAACACACGGCCCAGATCTCCTCTGCACCCCCAACACAAGGCCCAGCACTCCCAAGACAAGCCCGACACCCCCACAACAAGACCCAGATCCCCTCTGCACACCCACCACTAGCCCAGCACTCCCCCAACAAGCCCAGCACCCCCAGTGCAAGACCTAGCTCTCCTCAGCACCCCCACCACAAGCCCAGCACCCCCAACACAACGCCCAGATCCCCTCAGCACCCCCACCACAAGGCCCTGATCCCCTCTGCACTCCCAAAACACATCCAGCACCTCGAAAACAAGCCCCTGATCCCCTCAGTACCCCCAATACAAGGCCCGGTTCTCCTCAGCACCCCCACCACAACGCCCAGATCTCCTCTGCACCATGGAAAAAAAGGCCCAGCACCTCGAAAACATGGCCAGATCTCCTCTGCACCCCCACTACAAGCCCCGCACCTCCAAAACAATGCCCCGATCACCTCAGCAGCCGCACCACAAGCCCTGAACCCCCAACGCAATGCCCAGATTCCCTCAGCACCCCTACCACAAGCCCAGCACCCCCAACACAATGCCCCGATCCCCTCAGCAACCCCAAAACAAGGCCCAGATCCCCTCAGCACACCCATTACAAGACCAGCTCCCCCGACACAAGGCCCACATCCCCTCAGCACCCCCAAAACAAGGCCCAGCACCCCAAACACAACACCCCGATCCCGTTCAGTACCCTCATGACAAGACCAGCACCCCCAACGCAACACTCAGCTCCACTGAGCAGCCCGAAAACAAGCCTAGCACCCCCAACACAACACCCAGATCCCCAAAAACTAAGCCCAGCACCTCCAACACAATGCCCAGCTCCCCTCTGCACCCCCAAAACAAGGCTAGCACCCTGCATGACAAGCCCAGCACCTCGAAAACAAGCCCATGATCCCCTCAGCACCCCCACCACAAGCCCAGCACTCCCAACACAAGCCCCAGACCTCCTCAGCACTCCCCCAAGCCCAAAGCAACAAAAACACAGCCCAAATCCCCTCCGCACCGCCAACACAAGGCCCTGATCCCCTCTGCACTCCGAAAACAAGGCCTAGCACCCCTAAAACAAAACCTAGCTTTCCTCAGCACACCCACGACAAGCCCAGCTCTCCCCAATACAAGGCCCAAATCCCCTCAGCACCCTCCATGACAAGCCCAGCACTCCCAACACAATGTCCAGATCCCCTCAGCACTCCCACAAGCTCACCACAACAAACACACTGCCCAGATCCCCTCAGCAGCCCCAACACAAGGCCTGCACTCCCAAGACAAGGCCCAGACCCCTCAGTACCCCTATGACAAGCCCAACACCTCCGACACCATGCCCAGATCCCCTCAGCACCCCCACAACAAGCCCCAGATCCCCTCGGCACTCCCACAAGCTCAACACAACAAACACGCAGCCCAGATCCCCTCCGCACTCGCACAACACGCCCAGCACCCCCAACACAAGCCCCAGATCCCCTCTGCACCCCCACAACAAAGCCCAGCACCTCAAAAACAATGCCCAGACACCCTAAGCACCCCCACAACAAAGCCCAGCACCTCAAAAACAATGCCCAGACACCCTAAGCACCCCCACAACAAAGCCCAGCACCCCGAACACAACGCCCAGATACCCTCAGCACCCCCACGACAAGCCCAGCACCCCAACACAACGCCCAGATCCCGTTCAGTACCCTCATGACAAGACCAGCACCCCCAACACAACACTCAGCTCCACTGAGCAGCCCGAAAACAAGCCTAGCACCCCCAACACAACACCCAGATCCCCCAAAACTAGGCCCAGTACCTCCAACACAATGCCCAGCTCCCCTCTGCACCCCCAAAACAAGGCTAGCACCCTGCATGACAAGGCCCAGCACCCCCAACACAAGCCCATGATCCCCTCAGCACTCCCACAAGCCCAACACAACAAACACACGGCCCAGATCTCCTCTGCACCCCCAACACAAGGCCCAGCACTCCCAAGACAAGGCCCAGACCCCTCAGTACCCCCATGACAAGCCCGACACCCCCACAACAAGACCCAGATCCCCTCTGCACACCCACCACTAGCCCAGCACTCCCACAACAAGCCCAGCACCCCCAGTGCAAGACCTAGCTCTCCTCTGCACCCCCACCACAAGCCCAGCACTCCCAAGACAAGGCCCAGATCCCCTCAGCACCCCCACCAGAAGGCACTGATCCCCTCTGCACTCCCAAAACACATCCAGCACCTCGAAAACAAGCCCCTGATCCCCTCAGTACCCCCAATACAAGGCCCCGTTCTCCTCAGCACCCCCACCACAACGCCCAGATCCCCTCAGCACCCCTACCACAAGCCCAGCACCCCCTACAAAATGCCCGGATCCCCTCAGCACCCCCACCGCAAGCCCAGCACCCCCAACACAATGCCCAGATCTCCTCTGCACCACGGAAAAAAAGGCCCAGCACCTCGAAAACATGGCCAGATCCCCTCAGCAACCCCACTACAAGCCCCGCATCTCCAAAACAATGCCCGAGATCCCCTCAGCAGCCCCACCACAATGCCCAGATCCCCTCTGCACCCCCAACGCAATGCCCACATGCCCTCAGCACCCCTATCACAAGCCCAGCACCCCCTACAAAATGCCCCGATCCCCTCAGCACCCCCACCACAAGCCCAGCACCCCCAACACAATGCCCCAGATCCCCTCAGCAACCCCAAAACAAGGCCCACATCCCCTCAGCAAACCCATTACAAGACCAGCTCCCCCGACACAAGGCCCACATCCCCTCAGCACCCCTAAAACAAGGCCCAGCAACTCCAACACAACGCCCAGCTCCCCTCTGCACTTCCAAAAAAAAGCCCAGCAGCCTGCATGACAAGCCCAGCACCTCAAAACAAGCCCCATATTCCCTCAGCACCCCCACAAGAAGGTCCAGATCCCCTCAGCACCCCCATGACAAGCCCAGATCCCCTCTGCACTCCCACAAGCCCAACACAACAAACACACAGCCCAGATCCCCTCTGCACACCCATAACAGGCCCAACACCTCCAATACAAGCCCCAGAGCCCCTCCGCACTCGCACAACACGCCCAGCACCCCTAACACAAGCCCAGATCCCCTCAGCACGACTATGACAAGTCCAGCACCGCGAACACAATGCCCAGATCCCCTCTGCACCCCCACAACAAAGCCCAGCACCTCAAAAACAATGCCCAGATCCCCTAAGCACCCCCACAACAAAGCCCAGCACCCACAACACAACGCCCAGATACCCTCAGCACCCCCATGACAAGCCCAGCACCCCCAACACAACGCCCAGATCCCCTTCAGTACCCTCATGACAAGCCCAGCACCCCCAACACAACACTCAGATCCCCCAAAACAAGGCCCAGCAACTCCAACACAATGCCCAGCTTCCCTCTGCACCCCCAAAACAAGCCCAGCACCCCCAACACAAGCACAGCACCTCCAAAACAAGCCCATGATCCCCTCAACACTCCCACAAGCTCAACACAACAAACACACAGCCCAGATCCACACAGCAACCCCACAACAAGCCCAGCACCCGCAATACAAGGCCCTGACCACTCAGTACACCCAGGACAAGCCCAAGACCTCCAAAACAATGCCCAGATCCCCTCAGCACCCCCACTAAAAAAAGACCCAGCACCCGAAATACAAGCCCAGATCCCCTCTCCACCCCCATGACAGCTCCAGATCGCTGCTGCAAGCAGAACACAAGGCCCACCACCCCCAACACAATGCCCAGATCTCCTCTGCGCCACGGAAAAAAGGCCCAGCACGTCGAAAACAAGGCCAGATCCCCTCAGCACCCCCACTACAAGCCCAGCACCTCGAAAACAACGTCCTGATCCCCTCAGCAACCCCACCACAAGCCCTGCACCCCCAACGCAATGCCCAGATCCCCTCAGCACCCCTACCACAAGCCCAGCACCCCCAACACAATGCCCCAATCCCCTCAGCAACCCCAAAACAAGGCCCAGATCCCCTCAGCACCCCCAAAACAAGGCCCAGCAGCTCCAACACAACGCCCAGCTCCCCTCTGCACTTCTACAAAAAGCCCAGCAGCCTGCATGACAAGCCCAGCACCTCGAAAACAAGCCCCAGATCCCCTCAGCAGCCCCACCACAACGCCCAGATCCCATGAGCAACCCCCAACACACAGCCCAGATCCCCTAGGCACTCCCACCACAAGGCCCCGACCTCCAAAACAATGCCCAGATCCCCTCAGCACCCCCACCACAAGTCCAGCACCCCAAACACAATGCCCCGATCCCGTTCAGTACCCTCATGACAAGAATAGCACCCCCAACACAACACTCAGCTCCACTGAGCAGCCCGAAAACAAGCCTAGCACCCCCAACACAACACCCAGATCCCCCAAAACAAGGCCCAGCACCTCCAACACAATGCCCAGCTCCCCTCTTCACCCCCCCAAAAAAGCCCAGCCCCCGCAACACAAGCCCATCACCTCAAAAACAAGCCCAGATCCCCTCAACACTCCCACAAGCTCAACACAACAAACACACAGCCCAGATCCCCTCTGCACACCCATAACAGGCCCAACACCTCCAATACAAGCCCCAGATCCCCTCCGCACTCGCACAACACGCCCCGCACCCCTAACACAAGCCCAGATCCCCTCAGCACCACTATGAGAAGTCCAGCACCCCCAACACAATGCCCAGATCCCCTCTGCACCCCCACAACAAAGCCCAGCACCCCCAAAACAAGCCCATCATCCCCTCGGCACTCCCCCAAGCCCAACACAACAAACACACAGCCCAGATCCCCTCAGCACCCCCAACACAAGGCCCAGCACTCCCAAGACAAGGCCCAGACCCCTCAGTACCCCTATGACAAGCCCAACACCTCCGACACCATGCCCTGATCCCCTCTGCACCCCCACAACAAGCCCCAGATCCCCTCAGCACTCCCACAAGCTCAACACAACAAACACAACGCCCAGATCCCCTGAGCACCCCCGACACACAGCCCAGATCCCCTAGGCACTCCCACATGCCCAACACAACAAAAACACGGCCTAAATCAGCTCAGCATCCCAACACAAGCCCAGCACTCCAAAAACAACACCCAGCACCCCCAACACAATGCCCCGATCCCCTCAGCAACCCCAAAACAAGGCCCACATACCCTCAGCAAACCCATTACAAGACCAGCTCCCCCGACACAAGGCCCACATCCCATCAGCAGCCTTACCACAAGCCCAGCACCAGTAACACAACACCAGGATCCCATCTGCACTCCCAAAAGAAGGCCCAGCACTCCCACAACAAGCCCAGCACCCCCAGTGCAAGACCTAGCTCTCCTCAGCACCCCCACCACAAGCCCAGCACCCCCAACACAACGCCCAGATCCCCTCAGCACCCCCACCACAAGGCCCTGATCCCCTCTGCACTCCCAAAACACATCCAGCACCTCAAAAACAAGCCCCTGATCCCCTCAGTACCCCCAATACAAGGCCCCGATCTCCTCAGCACTCCCACCACAACGCCCAGATCCCCTCAGCACCCCCACCACAAGCCCAGCACCCCCAACACAATGCCCAGATTTCCTCTGCACCACGGAAAAAAGGCCCAGCACCTCGAAAACATGGCCAGATCCCCTCAGCACCCCCACTACAAGCCCCGCACCTCCAAAACAACGCCCCGATCCCCTCAGCACCCCCACCACAAGCCCTGCACCCCCAACGCAATGCCCAGATCCCCTCAGCACCACTATGACAAGTCCAGCACCCCCAACACAAGCCCCGATCCCCTCAGCAACCCCAAAACAGGGCCCACATCTCCTCAGCAAACCCATGACAAGACCAGTTCCCTCAACACAAGGCCCACATCCCCTCAGCACCCCCAAAACAAGGCCCAGCAACTCCAACACAACGCCCAGCTCCCCTCTGCACCCCCACAAAAATCCCAGCCCCCGCAACACAAGCCCAACACCTCGAAAACAAGCCCAGATCCCCTCAACACTCCCACAAGCTTAACACAACAAACACACAGCCCAGATCCCCTCTGCACCCCCATAACAGGCCCAACACCTCCAATACAAGCCCCAGATCCCCTCCGCACTCGCAAAACACACCCAGCACCCCCAACACAAGGCCCAGATCCCCTCAGCACCCCCACCACAAGCCCAGCACTCCCAACACAACGCCCCGATCCCCTTCAGTACCCTCATGACAAGACCAGCACCCCCAACACAACACCCAGATCCCCCAAAACTAGGCCCAGCACCTCCAACACAATGCCCAGCTCCCCTCTGCACCCCCAAAACAAGGCTAGCACCCTGCATGACAAGCCCAGCACCCCCAAAACAAGCCCATCATCCCCTCAGCACTCCCACAAGCCCAACACAACAAACACACGGCCCAGATCTCCTCTGCACCCCCAACACAAGGCCCAGCACTCCCAAGACAAGCCCGACACCCCCACAACAAGACCCAGATCCCCTCTGCACACCCACCACTAGCCCAGCACTCCCCCAACAAGCCCAGCACCCCCAGTGCAAGACCTAGCTCTCCTCAGCACCCCCACCACAAGCCCAGCACCCCCAACACAACGCCCAGATCCCCTCAGCACCCCCACCACAAGGCCCTGATCCCCTCTGCACTCCCAAAACACATCCAGCACCTCGAAAACAAGCCCCTGATCCCCTCAGTACCCCCAATACAAGGCCCGGTTCTCCTCAGCACCCCCACCACAACGCCCAGATCTCCTCTGCACCATGGAAAAAAAGGCCCAGCACCTCGAAAACATGGCCAGATCTCCTCTGCACCCCCACTACAAGCCCCGCACCTCCAAAACAATGCCCCGATCACCTCAGCAGCCGCACCACAAGCCCTGAACCCCCAACGCAATGCCCAGATTCCCTCAGCACCCCTACCACAAGCCCAGCACCCCCAACACAATGCCCCGATCCCCTCAGCAACCCCAAAACAAGGCCCAGATCCCCTCAGCACACCCATTACAAGACCAGCTCCCCCGACACAAGGCCCACATCCCCTCAGCACCCCCAAAACAAGGCCCAGCACCCCAAACACAACACCCCGATCCCGTTCAGTACCCTCATGACAAGACCAGCACCCCCAACGCAACACTCAGCTCCACTGAGCAGCCCGAAAACAAGCCTAGCACCCCCAACACAACACCCAGATCCCCAAAAACTAAGCCCAGCACCTCCAACACAATGCCCAGCTCCCCTCTGCACCCCCAAAACAAGGCTAGCACCCTGCATGACAAGCCCAGCACCTCGAAAACAAGCCCATGATCCCCTCAGCACCCCCACCACAAGCCCAGCACTCCCAACACAAGCCCCAGACCTCCTCAGCACTCCCCCAAGCCCAAAGCAACAAAAACACAGCCCAAATCCCCTCCGCACCGCCAACACAAGGCCCTGATCCCCTCTGCACTCCGAAAACAAGGCCTAGCACCCCTAAAACAAAACCTAGCTTTCCTCAGCACACCCACGACAAGCCCAGCTCTCCCCAATACAAGGCCCAAATCCCCTCAGCACCCTCCATGACAAGCCCAGCACTCCCAACACAATGTCCAGATCCCCTCAGCACTCCCACAAGCTCACCACAACAAACACACTGCCCAGATCCCCTCAGCAGCCCCAACACAAGGCCTGCACTCCCAAGACAAGGCCCAGACCCCTCAGTACCCCTATGACAAGCCCAACACCTCCGACACCATGCCCAGATCCCCTCAGCACCCCCACAACAAGCCCCAGATCCCCTCGGCACTCCCACAAGCTCAACACAACAAACACGCAGCCCAGATCCCCTCCGCACTCGCACAACACGCCCAGCACCCCCAACACAAGCCCCAGATCCCCTCTGCACCCCCACAACAAAGCCCAGCACCTCAAAAACAATGCCCAGACACCCTAAGCACCCCCACAACAAAGCCCAGCACCTCAAAAACAATGCCCAGACACCCTAAGCACCCCCACAACAAAGCCCAGCACCCCGAACACAACGCCCAGATACCCTCAGCACCCCCACGACAAGCCCAGCACCCCAACACAACGCCCAGATCCCGTTCAGTACCCTCATGACAAGACCAGCACCCCCAACACAACACTCAGCTCCACTGAGCAGCCCGAAAACAAGCCTAGCACCCCCAACACAACACCCAGATCCCCCAAAACTAGGCCCAGTACCTCCAACACAATGCCCAGCTCCCCTCTGCACCCCCAAAACAAGGCTAGCACCCTGCATGACAAGGCCCAGCACCCCCAACACAAGCCCATGATCCCCTCAGCACTCCCACAAGCCCAACACAACAAACACACGGCCCAGATCTCCTCTGCACCCCCAACACAAGGCCCAGCACTCCCAAGACAAGGCCCAGACCCCTCAGTACCCCCATGACAAGCCCGACACCCCCACAACAAGACCCAGATCCCCTCTGCACACCCACCACTAGCCCAGCACTCCCACAACAAGCCCAGCACCCCCAGTGCAAGACCTAGCTCTCCTCTGCACCCCCACCACAAGCCCAGCACTCCCAAGACAAGGCCCAGATCCCCTCAGCACCCCCACCAGAAGGCACTGATCCCCTCTGCACTCCCAAAACACATCCAGCACCTCGAAAACAAGCCCCTGATCCCCTCAGTACCCCCAATACAAGGCCCCGTTCTCCTCAGCACCCCCACCACAACGCCCAGATCCCCTCAGCACCCCTACCACAAGCCCAGCACCCCCTACAAAATGCCCGGATCCCCTCAGCACCCCCACCGCAAGCCCAGCACCCCCAACACAATGCCCAGATCTCCTCTGCACCACGGAAAAAAAGGCCCAGCACCTCGAAAACATGGCCAGATCCCCTCAGCAACCCCACTACAAGCCCCGCATCTCCAAAACAATGCCCGAGATCCCCTCAGCAGCCCCACCACAATGCCCAGATCCCCTCTGCACCCCCAACGCAATGCCCACATGCCCTCAGCACCCCTATCACAAGCCCAGCACCCCCTACAAAATGCCCCGATCCCCTCAGCACCCCCACCACAAGCCCAGCACCCCCAACACAATGCCCCAGATCCCCTCAGCAACCCCAAAACAAGGCCCACATCCCCTCAGCAAACCCATTACAAGACCAGCTCCCCCGACACAAGGCCCACATCCCCTCAGCACCCCTAAAACAAGGCCCAGCAACTCCAACACAACGCCCAGCTCCCCTCTGCACTTCCAAAAAAAAGCCCAGCAGCCTGCATGACAAGCCCAGCACCTCAAAACAAGCCCCATATTCCCTCAGCACCCCCACAAGAAGGTCCAGATCCCCTCAGCACCCCCATGACAAGCCCAGATCCCCTCTGCACTCCCACAAGCCCAACACAACAAACACACAGCCCAGATCCCCTCTGCACACCCATAACAGGCCCAACACCTCCAATACAAGCCCCAGAGCCCCTCCGCACTCGCACAACACGCCCAGCACCCCTAACACAAGCCCAGATCCCCTCAGCACGACTATGACAAGTCCAGCACCGCGAACACAATGCCCAGATCCCCTCTGCACCCCCACAACAAAGCCCAGCACCTCAAAAACAATGCCCAGATCCCCTAAGCACCCCCACAACAAAGCCCAGCACCCACAACACAACGCCCAGATACCCTCAGCACCCCCATGACAAGCCCAGCACCCCCAACACAACGCCCAGATCCCCTTCAGTACCCTCATGACAAGCCCAGCACCCCCAACACAACACTCAGATCCCCCAAAACAAGGCCCAGCAACTCCAACACAATGCCCAGCTTCCCTCTGCACCCCCAAAACAAGCCCAGCACCCCCAACACAAGCACAGCACCTCCAAAACAAGCCCATGATCCCCTCAACACTCCCACAAGCTCAACACAACAAACACACAGCCCAGATCCACACAGCAACCCCACAACAAGCCCAGCACCCGCAATACAAGGCCCTGACCACTCAGTACACCCAGGACAAGCCCAAGACCTCCAAAACAATGCCCAGATCCCCTCAGCACCCCCACTAAAAAAAGACCCAGCACCCGAAATACAAGCCCAGATCCCCTCTCCACCCCCATGACAGCTCCAGATCGCTGCTGCAAGCAGAACACAAGGCCCACCACCCCCAACACAATGCCCAGATCTCCTCTGCGCCACGGAAAAAAGGCCCAGCACGTCGAAAACAAGGCCAGATCCCCTCAGCACCCCCACTACAAGCCCAGCACCTCGAAAACAACGTCCTGATCCCCTCAGCAACCCCACCACAAGCCCTGCACCCCCAACGCAATGCCCAGATCCCCTCAGCACCCCTACCACAAGCCCAGCACCCCCAACACAATGCCCCAATCCCCTCAGCAACCCCAAAACAAGGCCCAGATCCCCTCAGCACCCCCAAAACAAGGCCCAGCAGCTCCAACACAACGCCCAGCTCCCCTCTGCACTTCTACAAAAAGCCCAGCAGCCTGCATGACAAGCCCAGCACCTCGAAAACAAGCCCCAGATCCCCTCAGCAGCCCCACCACAACGCCCAGATCCCATGAGCAACCCCCAACACACAGCCCAGATCCCCTAGGCACTCCCACCACAAGGCCCCGACCTCCAAAACAATGCCCAGATCCCCTCAGCACCCCCACCACAAGTCCAGCACCCCAAACACAATGCCCCGATCCCGTTCAGTACCCTCATGACAAGAATAGCACCCCCAACACAACACTCAGCTCCACTGAGCAGCCCGAAAACAAGCCTAGCACCCCCAACACAACACCCAGATCCCCCAAAACAAGGCCCAGCACCTCCAACACAATGCCCAGCTCCCCTCTTCACCCCCCCAAAAAAGCCCAGCCCCCGCAACACAAGCCCATCACCTCAAAAACAAGCCCAGATCCCCTCAACACTCCCACAAGCTCAACACAACAAACACACAGCCCAGATCCCCTCTGCACACCCATAACAGGCCCAACACCTCCAATACAAGCCCCAGATCCCCTCCGCACTCGCACAACACGCCCCGCACCCCTAACACAAGCCCAGATCCCCTCAGCACCACTATGAGAAGTCCAGCACCCCCAACACAATGCCCAGATCCCCTCTGCACCCCCACAACAAAGCCCAGCACCCCCAAAACAAGCCCATCATCCCCTCGGCACTCCCCCAAGCCCAACACAACAAACACACAGCCCAGATCCCCTCAGCACCCCCAACACAAGGCCCAGCACTCCCAAGACAAGGCCCAGACCCCTCAGTACCCCTATGACAAGCCCAACACCTCCGACACCATGCCCTGATCCCCTCTGCACCCCCACAACAAGCCCCAGATCCCCTCAGCACTCCCACAAGCTCAACACAACAAACACAACGCCCAGATCCCCTGAGCACCCCCGACACACAGCCCAGATCCCCTAGGCACTCCCACATGCCCAACACAACAAAAACACGGCCTAAATCAGCTCAGCATCCCAACACAAGCCCAGCACTCCAAAAACAACACCCAGCACCCCCAACACAATGCCCCGATCCCCTCAGCAACCCCAAAACAAGGCCCACATACCCTCAGCAAACCCATTACAAGACCAGCTCCCCCGACACAAGGCCCACATCCCATCAGCAGCCTTACCACAAGCCCAGCACCAGTAACACAACACCAGGATCCCATCTGCACTCCCAAAAGAAGGCCCAGCACTCCCACAACAAGCCCAGCACCCCCAGTGCAAGACCTAGCTCTCCTCAGCACCCCCACCACAAGCCCAGCACCCCCAACACAACGCCCAGATCCCCTCAGCACCCCCACCACAAGGCCCTGATCCCCTCTGCACTCCCAAAACACATCCAGCACCTCAAAAACAAGCCCCTGATCCCCTCAGTACCCCCAATACAAGGCCCCGATCTCCTCAGCACTCCCACCACAACGCCCAGATCCCCTCAGCACCCCCACCACAAGCCCAGCACCCCCAACACAATGCCCAGATTTCCTCTGCACCACGGAAAAAAGGCCCAGCACCTCGAAAACATGGCCAGATCCCCTCAGCACCCCCACTACAAGCCCCGCACCTCCAAAACAACGCCCCGATCCCCTCAGCACCCCCACCACAAGCCCTGCACCCCCAACGCAATGCCCAGATCCCCTCAGCACCACTATGACAAGTCCAGCACCCCCAACACAAGCCCCGATCCCCTCAGCAACCCCAAAACAGGGCCCACATCTCCTCAGCAAACCCATGACAAGACCAGTTCCCTCAACACAAGGCCCACATCCCCTCAGCACCCCCAAAACAAGGCCCAGCAACTCCAACACAACGCCCAGCTCCCCTCTGCACCCCCACAAAAATCCCAGCCCCCGCAACACAAGCCCAACACCTCGAAAACAAGCCCAGATCCCCTCAACACTCCCACAAGCTTAACACAACAAACACACAGCCCAGATCCCCTCTGCACCCCCATAACAGGCCCAACACCTCCAATACAAGCCCCAGATCCCCTCCGCACTCGCAAAACACACCCAGCACCCCCAACACAAGGCCCAGATCCCCTCAGCACCCCCACCACAAGCCCAGCACTCCCAACACAACGCCCCGATCCCCTTCAGTACCCTCATGACAAGACCAGCACCCCCAACACAACACCCAGATCCCCCAAAACTAGGCCCAGCACCTCCAACACAATGCCCAGCTCCCCTCTGCACCCCCAAAACAAGGCTAGCACCCTGCATGACAAGCCCAGCACCCCCAAAACAAGCCCATCATCCCCTCAGCACTCCCACAAGCCCAACACAACAAACACACGGCCCAGATCTCCTCTGCACCCCCAACACAAGGCCCAGCACTCCCAAGACAAGCCCGACACCCCCACAACAAGACCCAGATCCCCTCTGCACACCCACCACTAGCCCAGCACTCCCCCAACAAGCCCAGCACCCCCAGTGCAAGACCTAGCTCTCCTCTGCACCCCCACCACAAGCCCAGCACCCCCAACACAACGCCCAGATCCCCTCAGCACCCCCACCACAAGGCCCTGATCCCCTCTGCACTCCCAAAACACATCCAGCACCTCGAAAACAAGCCCCTGATCCCCTCACTACCCCCAATACAAGGCCCCGTTCTCCTCAGCACCCCCACCACAACGCCCAGATCTCCTCTGCACCATGGAAAAAAAGGCCCAGCACCTCGAAAACATGGCCAGATCTCCTCTGCACCCCCACTACAAGCCCCGCACCTCCAAAACAATGCCCCGATCACCTCAGCAGCCGCACCACAAGCCCTGAACCCCCAACGCAATGCCTAGATCCCCTCAGCACCCCTACCCCAAGCCCAGCACCCCCAACACAATGCCCCGATCCCCTCAGCAACCCCAAAACAAGGCCCAGATCCCCTCAGCACACCCATTACAAGACCAGCTCCCCCGACACAAGGCCCACATCCCCTAAGCACCCCCAAAACAAGGCCCAGCACCCCAAACACAACACCCCGATCCCGTTCAGTACCCTCATGACAAGACCAGCACCCCCAACGCAACACTCAGCTCCACTGAGCAGCCCGAAAACAAGCCTAGCACCCCCAACACAACACCCAGATCCCCAAAAACTAAGCCCAGCACCTCCAACACAATGCCCAGCTCCCCTCTGCACCCCCAAAACAAGGCTAGCACCCTGCATGACAAGCCCAGCACCTCGAAAACAAGCCCATGATCCCCTCAGCACCCCCACCACAAGCCCAGCACTCCCAACACAAGCCCCAGACCTCCTCAGCACTCCCCCAAGCCCAAAGCAACAAAAACACAGCCCAAATCCCCTCCGCACCGCCAACACAAGGCCCTGATCCCCTCTGCACTCCGAAAACAAGGCCTAGCACCCCTAAAACAAAACCTAGCTTTCCTCAGCACACCCACGACAAGCCCAGCTCTCCCCAATACAAGGCCCAAATCCCCTCAGCACCCTCCATGACAAGCCCAGCACTCCCAACACAATGTCCAGATCCCCTCAGCACTCCCACAAGCTCACCACAACAAACACACTGCCCAGATCCCCTCAGCAGCCCCAACACAAGGCCTGCACTCCCAAGACAAGGCCCAGACCCCTCAGTACCCCTATGACAAGCCCAACACCTCCGACACCATGCCCAGATCCCCTCAGCACCCCCACAACAAGCCCCAGATCCCCTCGGCACTCCCACAAGCTCAACACAACAAACACGCAGCCCAGATCCCCTCCGCACTCGCACAACACGCCCAGCACCCCCAACACAAGCCCCAGATCCCCTCTGCACCCCCACAACAAAGCCCAGCACCTCAAAAACAATGCCCAGACACCCTAAGCACCCCCACAACAAAGCCCAGCACCTCAAAAACAAGGCCCCACATCCCCTCAGCACCCCCAAAACAAGGCCTAGCAACTCCAGCACAATGCCCAGCTCCCCTCTGCACCTCCACAAAAACCCCAGCAGCCTGCATGACAAGCCCAGCACCTCAAAACAAGCCCCATATTCCCTCAGCACCCCCACAAGAAGGTCCAGATCCCCTCAGCACCCCCATGACACAGCCCAGATCCCCTCTGCACACCCATAACAGGCCCAACACCTCCAATACAAGCCCCAGATCCCCTCCGCACTCGCACAACACGCCCAGCACCCCTAACACAAGCCCAGATCCCCTCAGCACCACTATGAGAAGTCCAGCACCCCCAACACAATGCCCAGATCCCCTCTGCACCCCCACAACAAAGCCCAGCACCCCAAACACAACGCCCAGATACCCTCAGCACCCCGACCACAAGCCCAGCACCCCCAACACAACGCCCAGATCCCCTTCAGTACCCTCATGACAAGACCAGCACCCCCAACACAACACTCAGCTCCAGTGAGCAGCCTGAAAACAAGCCTAGCACCCCCAACACAACACCCAGATCCCCCAAAACAAGGCCCAGCACCTCCAACACAATGCCCAGCTTCCCTCTGCACCCCCAAAACAAGCCCAGCACCCGCAACACAAGCCCAACACCTCGAAAACAAGCCCAGATCCCCTCAACACTCCCACAAGCTCAACACAACAAACACACAGCCCAGATCCCCTCTGCACACCCATAACAGGCCCAACACCTCCAATACAAGCCCCAGAGCCCCTCCGCACTCCCAAAAGATGCCCAGAACCCACAACACAAGGCCCAGATTCCCTCAGCACGACTATGACAAGTCCAGCACCGCGAACACAATGCCCAGATCCCCTCTGCACCCCCACAACAAAGCCCAGCACCCCAAACACAAAGCCCAGATCCCCTCAGCACCCCCACCACAAGCCCAGCACCCCCAACACAATGCCCAGATCCCCTCTGCACCCCCAAAACAAGGCTAGCACCCTGCATGACAAGCCCAGCACCTCGAAAACACGCCCAGATGGCCTCTGCACCCCCACCACAAGCCCAGCACCCCCAAAACAAGCCCATCATCCCCTCGGCACTCCCCCAAGCCCAACACAACAAACACACAGCCCAGATCCCCTCAGCAGCCCCAACACAAGGCCCAGCACTCCCAAGACAAGGCCCAGACCCCTCAGTACCCCTATGACAAGCCCAACACCTCCGACACCATGCCCTGATCCCCTCTGCACCCCCACAACAAGCCCCAGATCCCCTCAGCACTCCCACAAGCTCAACACAACAAACACAACGCCCAGATCCCCTGAGCACCCCCGACACACAGCCCAGATCCCCTAGGCACTCCCACATGCCCAACACAACAAAAACACGGCCTAAATCAGCTCAGCATCCCAACACAAGCCCAGCACTCCAAAAACAACACCCAGCACCCCCAACACAATGCCCCGATCCCCTCAGCAACCCCAAAACAAGGCCCACATACCCTCAGCAAACCCATTACAAGACCAGCTCCCCCGACACAAGGCCCACATCCCATCAGCAGCCTTACCACAAGCCCAGCACCAGTAACACAACACCAGGATCCCATCTGCACTCCCAAAAGAAGGCCCAGCACTCCCACAACAAGCCCAGCACCCCCAGTGCAAGACCTAGCTCTCCTCAGCACCCCCACCACAAGCCCAGCACCCCCAACACAACGCCCAGATCCCCTCAGCACCCCCACCACAAGGCCCTGATCCCCTCTGCACTCCCAAAACACATCCAGCACCTCAAAAACAAGCCCCTGATCCCCTCAGTACCCCCAATACAAGGCCCCGATCTCCTCAGCACTCCCACCACAACGCCCAGATCCCCTCAGCACCCCCACCACAAGCCCAGCACCCCCAACACAATGCCCAGATCTCCTCTGCACCACGGAAAAAAGGCCCAGCACCTCGAAAACATGGCCAGATCCCCTCAGCACCCCCACTACAAGCCCCGCACCTCCAAAACAACGCCCCGATCCCCTCAGCACCCCCACCACAAGCCCTGCACCCCCAACGCAATGCCCAGATCCCCTCAGCACCACTATGACAAGTCCAGCACCCCCAACACAAGCCCCGATCCCCTCAGCAACCCCAAAACAGGGCCCACATCTCCTCAGCAAACCCATGACAAGACCAGTTCCCTCAACACAAGGCCCACATCCCCTCAGCACCCCCAAAACAAGGCCCAGCAACTCCAACACAACGCCCAGCTCCCCTCTGCACCCCCACAAAAATCCCAGCCCCCGCAACACAAGCCCAACACCTCGAAAACAAGCCCAGATCCCCTCAACACTCCCACAAGCTTAACACAACAAACACACAGCCCAGATCCCCTCTGCACCCCCATAACAGGCCCAACACCTCCAATACAAGCCCCAGATCCCCTCCGCACTCGCAAAACACACCCAGCACCCCCAACACAAGGCCCAGATCCCCTCAGCACCCCCACCACAAGCCCAGCACTCCCAACACAACGCCCCGATCCCCTTCAGTACCCTCATGACAAGACCAGCACCCCCAACACAACACCCAGATCCCCCAAAACTAGGCCCAGCACCTCCAACACAATGCCCAGCTCCCCTCTGCACCCCCAAAACAAGGCTAGCACCCTGCATGACAAGCCCAGCACCCCCAAAACAAGCCCATCATCCCCTCAGCACTCCCACAAGCCCAACACAACAAACACACGGCCCAGATCTCCTCTGCACCCCCAACACAAGGCCCAGCACTCCCAAGACAAGCCCGACACCCCCACAACAAGACCCAGATCCCCTCTGCACACCCACCACTAGCCCAGCACTCCCCCAACAAGCCCAGCACCCCCAGTGCAAGACCTAGCTCTCCTCAGCACCCCCACCACAAGCCCAGCACCCCCAACACAACGCCCAGATCCCCTCAGCACCCCCACCACAAGGCCCTGATCCCCTCTGCACTCCCAAAACACATCCAGCACCTCGAAAACAAGCCCCTGATCCCCTCAGTACCCCCAATACAAGGCCCGGTTCTCCTCAGCACCCCCACCACAACGCCCAGATCTCCTCTGCACCATGGAAAAAAAGGCCCAGCACCTCGAAAACATGGCCAGATCTCCTCTGCACCCCCACTACAAGCCCCGCACCTCCAAAACAATGCCCCGATCACCTCAGCAGCCGCACCACAAGCCCTGAACCCCCAACGCAATGCCCAGATTCCCTCAGCACCCCTACCACAAGCCCAGCACCCCCAACACAATGCCCCGATCCCCTCAGCAACCCCAAAACAAGGCCCAGATCCCCTCAGCACACCCATTACAAGACCAGCTCCCCCGACACAAGGCCCACATCCCCTCAGCACCCCCAAAACAAGGCCCAGCACCCCAAACACAACACCCCGATCCCGTTCAGTACCCTCATGACAAGACCAGCACCCCCAACGCAACACTCAGCTCCACTGAGCAGCCCGAAAACAAGCCTAGCACCCCCAACACAACACCCAGATCCCCAAAAACTAAGCCCAGCACCTCCAACACAATGCCCAGCTCCCCTCTGCACCCCCAAAACAAGGCTAGCACCCTGCATGACAAGCCCAGCACCTCGAAAACAAGCCCATGATCCCCTCAGCACCCCCACCACAAGCCCAGCACTCCCAACACAAGCCCCAGACCTCCTCAGCACTCCCCCAAGCCCAAAGCAACAAAAACACAGCCCAAATCCCCTCCGCACCGCCAACACAAGGCCCTGATCCCCTCTGCACTCCGAAAACAAGGCCTAGCACCCCTAAAACAAAACCTAGCTTTCCTCAGCACACCCACGACAAGCCCAGCTCTCCCCAATACAAGGCCCAAATCCCCTCAGCACCCTCCATGACAAGCCCAGCACTCCCAACACAATGTCCAGATCCCCTCAGCACTCCCACAAGCTCACCACAACAAACACACTGCCCAGATCCCCTCAGCAGCCCCAACACAAGGCCTGCACTCCCAAGACAAGGCCCAGACCCCTCAGTACCCCTATGACAAGCCCAACACCTCCGACACCATGCCCAGATCCCCTCAGCACCCCCACAACAAGCCCCAGATCCCCTCGGCACTCCCACAAGCTCAACACAACAAACACGCAGCCCAGATCCCCTCCGCACTCGCACAACACGCCCAGCACCCCCAACACAAGCCCCAGATCCCCTCTGCACCCCCACAACAAAGCCCAGCACCTCAAAAACAATGCCCAGACACCCTAAGCACCCCCACAACAAAGCCCAGCACCTCAAAAACAATGCCCAGACACCCTAAGCACCCCCACAACAAAGCCCAGCACCCCGAACACAACGCCCAGATACCCTCAGCACCCCCACGACAAGCCCAGCACCCCAACACAACGCCCAGATCCCGTTCAGTACCCTCATGACAAGACCAGCACCCCCAACACAACACTCAGCTCCACTGAGCAGCCCGAAAACAAGCCTAGCACCCCCAACACAACACCCAGATCCCCCAAAACTAGGCCCAGTACCTCCAACACAATGCCCAGCTCCCCTCTGCACCCCCAAAACAAGGCTAGCACCCTGCATGACAAGGCCCAGCACCCCCAACACAAGCCCATGATCCCCTCAGCACTCCCACAAGCCCAACACAACAAACACACGGCCCAGATCTCCTCTGCACCCCCAACACAAGGCCCAGCACTCCCAAGACAAGGCCCAGACCCCTCAGTACCCCCATGACAAGCCCGACACCCCCACAACAAGACCCAGATCCCCTCTGCACACCCACCACTAGCCCAGCACTCCCACAACAAGCCCAGCACCCCCAGTGCAAGACCTAGCTCTCCTCTGCACCCCCACCACAAGCCCAGCACTCCCAAGACAAGGCCCAGATCCCCTCAGCACCCCCACCAGAAGGCACTGATCCCCTCTGCACTCCCAAAACACATCCAGCACCTCGAAAACAAGCCCCTGATCCCCTCAGTACCCCCAATACAAGGCCCCGTTCTCCTCAGCACCCCCACCACAACGCCCAGATCCCCTCAGCACCCCTACCACAAGCCCAGCACCCCCTACAAAATGCCCGGATCCCCTCAGCACCCCCACCGCAAGCCCAGCACCCCCAACACAATGCCCAGATCTCCTCTGCACCACGGAAAAAAAGGCCCAGCACCTCGAAAACATGGCCAGATCCCCTCAGCAACCCCACTACAAGCCCCGCATCTCCAAAACAATGCCCGAGATCCCCTCAGCAGCCCCACCACAATGCCCAGATCCCCTCTGCACCCCCAACGCAATGCCCACATGCCCTCAGCACCCCTATCACAAGCCCAGCACCCCCTACAAAATGCCCCGATCCCCTCAGCACCCCCACCACAAGCCCAGCACCCCCAACACAATGCCCCAGATCCCCTCAGCAACCCCAAAACAAGGCCCACATCCCCTCAGCAAACCCATTACAAGACCAGCTCCCCCGACACAAGGCCCACATCCCCTCAGCACCCCTAAAACAAGGCCCAGCAACTCCAACACAACGCCCAGCTCCCCTCTGCACTTCCAAAAAAAAGCCCAGCAGCCTGCATGACAAGCCCAGCACCTCAAAACAAGCCCCATATTCCCTCAGCACCCCCACAAGAAGGTCCAGATCCCCTCAGCACCCCCATGACAAGCCCAGATCCCCTCTGCACTCCCACAAGCCCAACACAACAAACACACAGCCCAGATCCCCTCTGCACACCCATAACAGGCCCAACACCTCCAATACAAGCCCCAGAGCCCCTCCGCACTCGCACAACACGCCCAGCACCCCTAACACAAGCCCAGATCCCCTCAGCACGACTATGACAAGTCCAGCACCGCGAACACAATGCCCAGATCCCCTCTGCACCCCCACAACAAAGCCCAGCACCTCAAAAACAATGCCCAGATCCCCTAAGCACCCCCACAACAAAGCCCAGCACCCACAACACAACGCCCAGATACCCTCAGCACCCCCATGACAAGCCCAGCACCCCCAACACAACGCCCAGATCCCCTTCAGTACCCTCATGACAAGCCCAGCACCCCCAACACAACACTCAGATCCCCCAAAACAAGGCCCAGCAACTCCAACACAATGCCCAGCTTCCCTCTGCACCCCCAAAACAAGCCCAGCACCCCCAACACAAGCACAGCACCTCCAAAACAAGCCCATGATCCCCTCAACACTCCCACAAGCTCAACACAACAAACACACAGCCCAGATCCACACAGCAACCCCACAACAAGCCCAGCACCCGCAATACAAGGCCCTGACCACTCAGTACACCCAGGACAAGCCCAAGACCTCCAAAACAATGCCCAGATCCCCTCAGCACCCCCACTAAAAAAAGACCCAGCACCCGAAATACAAGCCCAGATCCCCTCTCCACCCCCATGACAGCTCCAGATCGCTGCTGCAAGCAGAACACAAGGCCCACCACCCCCAACACAATGCCCAGATCTCCTCTGCGCCACGGAAAAAAGGCCCAGCACGTCGAAAACAAGGCCAGATCCCCTCAGCACCCCCACTACAAGCCCAGCACCTCGAAAACAACGTCCTGATCCCCTCAGCAACCCCACCACAAGCCCTGCACCCCCAACGCAATGCCCAGATCCCCTCAGCACCCCTACCACAAGCCCAGCACCCCCAACACAATGCCCCAATCCCCTCAGCAACCCCAAAACAAGGCCCAGATCCCCTCAGCACCCCCAAAACAAGGCCCAGCAGCTCCAACACAACGCCCAGCTCCCCTCTGCACTTCTACAAAAAGCCCAGCAGCCTGCATGACAAGCCCAGCACCTCGAAAACAAGCCCCAGATCCCCTCAGCAGCCCCACCACAACGCCCAGATCCCATGAGCAACCCCCAACACACAGCCCAGATCCCCTAGGCACTCCCACCACAAGGCCCCGACCTCCAAAACAATGCCCAGATCCCCTCAGCACCCCCACCACAAGTCCAGCACCCCAAACACAATGCCCCGATCCCGTTCAGTACCCTCATGACAAGAATAGCACCCCCAACACAACACTCAGCTCCACTGAGCAGCCCGAAAACAAGCCTAGCACCCCCAACACAACACCCAGATCCCCCAAAACAAGGCCCAGCACCTCCAACACAATGCCCAGCTCCCCTCTTCACCCCCCCAAAAAAGCCCAGCCCCCGCAACACAAGCCCATCACCTCAAAAACAAGCCCAGATCCCCTCAACACTCCCACAAGCTCAACACAACAAACACACAGCCCA
The DNA here is from genome assembly GCF_040807025.1 of Struthio camelus. Classification (NCBI taxonomy): domain Eukaryota; kingdom Metazoa; phylum Chordata; class Aves; order Struthioniformes; family Struthionidae; genus Struthio; species Struthio camelus. Next base: position 5,019,317 of record NC_090944.1, read on the forward strand.
GATCCCCTCTGCACACCCATAACAGGCCCAACACCTCCAATACAAGCCCCAGATCCCCTCCGCACTCGCACAACACGCCCCGCACCCCTAACACAAGCCCAGATCCCCTCAGCACCACTATGAGAAGTCCAGCACCCCCAACACAATGCCCAGATCCCCTCTGCACCCCCACAACAAAGCCCAGCATCTCAAAAACAATGACCAGATCCCCTCTGCACCCCCACAACAAAGCCCAGCACCCTGAACACAACGCCCAGATACCCTCAGCACCCCGACCACAAGCCCAGCACCCCCAACACAACGCCCAGATCCCCTTCAGTACCCTCATGACAAGACCAGCACCCCCAACACAACACTCAGCTCCAGTGAGCAGCCCGAAAACAAGCCTAGCACCCCCAACACAACACCCAGATCCCCCAAAACAAGGCCCAGCACCTCCAACACAATGCCCAGCTCCCCTCTGCACCCCCAAAACAAGCCCAGCACCCGCAACACAAGCCCAGCACCTCGAAAACAAGCCCAGATCCCCTCAACACTCCCACAAGCTCAACACAACAAACACACGGCCCAGATCCCCTCTGCACACCCATAACAGGCCCAACACCTCCAATACAAGCCCCAGAGCCCCTCCGCACTCCAAAAAGATGCCCAGAACCCACAACACAAGGCCCAAATCCCCTCAGCACGACTATGACAAGTCCAGCACCGCGAACACAATGCCCAGATCCCCTCTGCACCCCCACAACAAAGCCCAGCACCCCAAACACAAAGCCCAGATCCCCTCAGCACCCCCACCACAAGCCCAGCACCCCCAACACAATGCCCAGATCCCCTCTGCACCCCCAAAAAAAAGGCTAGCACCCTGCATGACAAGCCCAGCAACTTGAAAACATGGCCAGATCCCCTCAGCACCCCCACTACAAGCCCCGCATCTCTAAAACAATGCCCGAGATCCCCTCAGCAGCCGCACCACAATGCCCAGATCCCCTCTGCACCCCCAACGCAATGCCCACATGCCCTCAGCACCCCTATCACAAGCCCAGCACCCCCTACAAAATGCCCCGATCCCCTCAGCACCCCCACCACAAGCCCAGCACCCCCAACACAATGCCCCAGATCCCCTCAGCAACCCCAAAACAAGGCCCACATCCCCTCAGCAAACCCATTACAAGACCAGCTCCCCCGACACAAGGCCCACATCCCCTCAGCACCCCTAAAACAAGGCCCAGCAACTCCAACACAACGCCCAGCTCCCCTCTGCACTTCCAAAAAAAAGCCCAGCAGCCTGCATGACAAGCCCAGCACCTCAAAACAAGCCCCATATTCCCTCAGCACCCCCACAAGAAGGTCCAGATCCCCTCAGCACCCCCATGACAAGCCCAGATCCCCTCTGCACTCCCACAAGCCCAACACAACAAACGCACATAACAGGCCCAACACCTCCAATACAAGCCCCAGATCCCCTCCGCACTCGCACAACACGCCCAGCACCCCTAACACAAGCCCAGATCCCCTCAGTACGACTACGACAAGTCCAGCACCGCGAACACAATGCCCAGATCCCCTCTGCACCCCCACAACAAAGCCCAGCACCTCAAAAACAATGCCCAGATCCCCTAAGCACCCCCACAACAAAGCCCAGCACCCTGAACACAGCGCCCAGATCCCCTTCAGTACCCTCATGACAAGACCAGCACCCCCAACACAACACTCAGCTCCAGTGAGCAGCCTGAAAACAAGCCTAGCACCCCCAACACAACACCCAGATCCCCCAAAACTAGGCCCAGCACCTCCAACACAATGCCCAGCTCCCCTCTGCACCCCCAAAACAAGGCTAGCATCCTGCATGACAAGGCCCAGCACCCCCAAAACAAGCCCATCATCCCCTCAGCACTCCCACAAGCCCAACACAACAAACACACGGCCCAGATCTCCTCTGCACCCCCAACACAAGGCCCAGCACTCCCAAGACAAGGCCCAGACCCCTCAGTACCCCCATGACAAGCCCGACACCCACACAACAAGACCCAGATCCCCTCTGCACACCCACCACTAGCCCAGCACTCCCACAACAAGCCCAGCACCCCCAGTGCAAGACCTAGCTCTCCTCTGCACCCCCACCACAAGCCCAGCACCCCCAACACAACGCCCTGATCCCCTCAGCACCCCCACCAGAAGGCACTGATCCCCTCTGCACTCCCAAAACACATCCAGCACCTCGAAAACAAGCCCCTGATCCCCTCACTACCCCCAATACAAGGCCCCGTTCTCCTCAGCACCCCCACCACAACGCCCAGATCCCCTCAGCACCCCCACCACAAGCCCAGCACCCCCAACACAATGCCCAGATCTCCTCTGCACCACGGAAAAAAAGGCCCAGCACCTCGAAAACATGGCCAGATCCTCTCAGCACCCCCACTACAAGCCCCGCATCTCCAAAACAATGCCCGAGATCCCCTCAGCAGCCCCACCACATTCCCAGATCCCCTCTGCACCCCCAACGCAATGCCCAGATCCCCTCAGCACCCCTACCACAAGCCCAGCACCCCCTACAAAATGCCCAGATCCCCTCAGCACCCCCACCGCAAGCCCAGCACCCCCAACACAATGCCCAGATCTCCTCTGCACCACGGAAAAAAAGGCCCAGCACCTCGAAAACATGGCCAGATCCCCTCAGCAACCCCACTACAAGCCCCGCATCTCCAAAACAATGCCCGAGATCCCCTCAGCAGCCCCACCACAATGCCCAGATCCCCTCTGCACCCCCAACGCAATGCCCACATGCCCTCAGCACCCCTATCACAAGCCCAGCACCCCCAACACAATGCCCCGATCCCCTCAGCACCCCCACCACAAGCCCAGCACCCCCAACACAATGCCCCAGATCCCCTCAGCAACCCCAAAACAAGGCCCACATCCCCTCAGCAAACCCATTATAAGACCAGCTCCCCCGACACAAGGCCCACATCCCCTCAGCACCCCTAAAACAAGGCCCAGCAACTCCAACACAACGCCCAGCTCCCCTCTGCACTTCCAAAAAAAAGCCCAGCAGCCTGCATGACAAGCCCAGCACCATGAAAACAAGCCCCATATTCCCTCAGCACCCCCACAAGAAGGTCCAGATCCCCTCAGCACCCCCATGACAAGCCCAGATCCCCTCTGCACTCCCACAAGCCCAACACAACAAACACACAGCCCAGATCCCCTCTGCACACCCATAACAGGCCCAACACCTCCAATACAAGCCCCAGAGCCCCTCCGCACTCGCACAACACGCCCAGCACCACTAACACAAGCCCAGATCCCCTCAGCACCACTATGACAAGTCCAGCACCCCCAACACAATGCCCAGATCCCCTCTGCACCCCCACAACAAAGCCCAGCACCTCAAAAACAATGCCCAGATCCCCTAAGCACCCCACAACAAAGCCCAGCACCCTGAACACAACGCCCAGATCCCCTCAGCACCCCGACCACAAGCCCAGCACCCCCAACACAACGCCCAGATCCCCTTCAGTACCCTCATGACAAGCCCAGCACCCCCAACACAACACTCAGATCCCCCAAAACAAGGCCCAGCAACTCCAACACAACGCCCAGCTTCCCTCTGCACCCCCAAAACAAGCCCAGCACCCCCAACACAAGCACAGCACCTCCAAAACAAGCCCATGATCCCCTCAACACTCCCACAAGCTCAACACAACAAACACACAGCCCAGATCCACACAGCAACCCCACAACAAGCCCAGCACCCGCAATACAAGGCCCTGACCACTCAGTACACCCAGGACAAGCCCAAGACCTCCAAAACAATGCCCAGATCCCCTCAGCACCCCCACTAAAAAAAGACCCAGCACCCGAAATACAAGCCCAGATCCCCTCTCCACCCCCATGACAGCTCCAGATCGCTGCTGCAAGCAGAACACAAGGCCCACCACCCCCAACACAATGCCCAGATCTCCTCTGCGCCACGGAAAAAAGGCCCAGCACGTCGAAAACAAGGCCAGATCCCCTCAGCACCCCCACTACAAGCCCAGCACCTCGAAAACAACGTCCTGATCCCCTCAGCAACCCCACCACAAGCCCTGCACCCCCAACGCAATGCCCAGATCCCCTCAGCACCCCTACCACAAGCCCAGCACCCCCAACACAATGCCCCAATCCCCTCAGCAACCCCAAAACAAGGCCCAGATCCCCTCAGCACCCCCAAAACAAGGCCCAGCAGCTCCAACACAACGCCCAGCTCCCCTCTGCACTTCTACAAAAAGCCCAGCAGCCTGCATGACAAGCCCAGCACCTCGAAAACAAGCCCCAGATCCCCTCAGCAGCCCCACCACAACGCCCAGATCCCATGAGCAACCCCCAACACACAGCCCAGATCCCCTAGGCACTCCCACCACAAGGCCCCGACCTCCAAAACAATGCCCAGATCCCCTCAGCACCCCCACCACAAGTCCAGCACCCCAAACACAATGCCCCGATCCCGTTCAGTACCCTCATGACAAGAATAGCACCCCCAACACAACACTCAGCTCCACTGAGCAGCCCGAAAACAAGCCTAGCACCCCCAACACAACACCCAGATCCCCCAAAACAAGGCCCAGCACCTCCAACACAATGCCCAGCTCCCCTCTTCACCCCCCCAAAAAAGCCCAGCCCCCGCAACACAAGCCCATCACCTCAAAAACAAGCCCAGATCCCCTCAACACTCCCACAAGCTCAACACAACAAACACACGGCCCAGATCCCCTCTGCACACCCATAACAGGCCCAACACCTCCAATACAAGCCCCAGATCCCCTCCGCACTGGCACAACACGCCCAGCACCCCCAACACAACGCCCCGATCCCCTCAGCAACCCCAAAACAAGGCCCAGATCCCCTCTGCAAACCCATTACAAGACCAGCTCCCCCGACACAAGGCCCAGATCCCCTCTGCACCCCCACAACAAAGCCCAGCACCTCAAAAACAATGCCCAGATCCCATAAGCACCCCCACAACAAAGCCCAGCACCCACAACACAACGCCCAGATCCCCTTCAGTACCCTCATGACAAGACCAGCACCCCCAACACAACACTCAGATCCCCCAAAACAAGGCCCAGCACCTCCAACACAATGCCCAGCTTCCCTCTGCACCCCCAAAACAAGCCCAGCACCCGCAACACAAGCCCAGCACCTCGAAAACAAGCCCCAGATCCCCTCAGCACTCCCACAAGCTCAACACAACAAACACAACGCCCAGATCCCCTGAGCACCCCCGACACACAGCCCAGATCCCCTAGGCACTCCCACATGCCCAACACAACAAAAACACGGCCTAAATCAGCTCAGCATCCCAACACAAGCCCAGCACTCCAAAAACAACACCCAGCACCCCCAACACAATGCCCCGATCCCCTCAGCAACCCCAAAACAAGGCCCACATACCCTCAGCAAACCCATTACAAGACCAGCTCCCCCGACACAAGGCCCACATCCCATCAGCAGCCTTACCACAAGCCCAGCACCAGTAACACAACACCAGGATCCCATCTGCACTCCCAAAAGAAGGCCCAGCACTCCCACAACAAGCCCAGCACCCCCAGTGCAAGACCTAGCTCTCCTCTGCACCCCCACCACAAGCCCAGCACCCCCAACACAACGCCCAGATCCCCTCAGCACCCCCACCACAAGGCCCTGATCCCCTCTGCACTCCCAAAACACATCCAGCACCTCAAAAACAAGCCCCTGATCCCCTCAGTACCCCCAATACAAGGCCCCGATCTCCTCAGCACTCCCACCACAACGCCCAGATCCCCTCAGCACCCCCACCACAAGCCCAGCACCCCCAACACAATGCCCAGATCTCCTCTGCACCACGGAAAAAAGGCCCAGCACCTCGAAAACATGGCCAGATCCCCTCAGCACCCCCACTACAAGCCCCGCACCTCCAAAACAATGCCCCGATCACCTCAGCAGCCGCACCACAAGCCCTGAACCCCCAACGCAATGCCCAGATTCCCTCAGCACCCCTACCACAAGCCCAGCACCCCCAACACAATGCCCCGATCCCCTCAGCAACCCCAAAACAAGGCCCGCATACCCTCAGCAAACCCATTACAAGACCAGCTCCCCCGACACAAGGCCCACATCCCCTAAGCACCCCCAAAACAAGGCCCAGCACCCCAAACACAACACCCCGATCCCGTTCAGTACCCTCATGACAAGACCAGCACCCCCAACGCAACACTCAGCTCCACTGAGCAGCCCGAAAACAAGCCTAGCACCCCCAACACAACACCCAGATCCCCAAAAACTAAGCCCAGCACAGAATCACAGAATCACAGAATCACAGAATCGTTTAGGTTGGAAGGGACCTCTGGAGATCATCTCGTCCAACCTCCCTGCTCAAGCAGGGTCACCTAGAGCATATTGCCCAGGATCACATCCAGACGGGTTTTGAATATCTCCAGCGAAGGAGACTCCACCACCCCTCTGGGCAACCTGTTCCAATGCTCTGTCACCCTCACAGTGAAGAAGTTTTTTCTCAGGTTCAGATGGAACTTCCTGTGGTTCAGTTTCTGCCCATTGCCTCTTGTCCTGTTGCTGGGCACCACGGAGAAGAGGCTGGCCTCATCCTCTTGACACTCCCCCTTCAGATACTTGTACACGTTGATGAGATCCCCTCTCAATCTTCTCTTCTCCAGGCTGAACAGGCCCAGCTCTTGCAGTCTTTCTTCATAGGAGAGATGCTCCAGCCCTCTAATCATCTTGGTAGCCCTCCGCTGGACTCTCTCCAGGAGTGCCATGTCTCTCTTGTACTGGGGAGCCCAGAACTGGACACAGTACTCCAGGTGAGGCCTCACCAGGGCTGAATAGAGGGGCAGGATCACCTCCCTCGACCTGCTGGCAACACTCTGCCTAATGCACCCTAGGATCCCATTGGCCTTCTTGGCCACAAGGGCACACTGCTGGCTCATGTTTAACTTGTTGTCCACCAGCACTCCCAGGTCCTTCTCGGCAGAGCTACTTTCCAACAGGTCAGTCCCCAGCCTGTACTGGTGCATGGGATTATTCCTGCCTAGGTGCAGGACCTTGCACTTGCCTTTGTTGAACTTCATGAGGTTCCTCTCCGCCCACCTCTCCAGCCTGTCCAGGTCCCTCTGAATGGCAGCACAGTCTTCTGGTGTGTCAGCCACTCCCCCCAGTTTAGTATCATCAGCAAACTTGCTGAGGGTGCACTCTGTCCCTTCCTCCAGGTCATTGATGAATATATTGAACAAGACTGGGCCCAGGACTGACCCCTGGGGGACACCACTAGCCACAGGCCTCCAACTTGACTCTGCGCCATTCACCACAACCCTCTGAGCTCGGCCATCCAGCCAGTTCTCAAGCCACCTCACCGTCCACTCATCTAGCCCACACTTCCTGAGCTTACCTAGGAGGATGTGATGGGAGACAGTGTCAAAAGCCTTGCTGAAGTCCAGAAAGACAACATCCACTGCTCTGCCCTCATCTACCCAGCCAGTCATTCTGTCATAGAAGGCTATCAGATTGGTCAAGCATGATTTCCCTTTGGTGAATCCATGCTGACTACTCCTGATCACCTTCTTGTTCTCCAGATGCTTAGTGATGACCTCCAGGATGAGCTGTTCCATCACCTTTCCCGGGATGGAGGTGAGGCTGACAGGCCTGTAGTTTCCTGGCTCCTCCTTCTTGCCCTTTTTGAAGACTGGCGTGACATTGGCTTTCTTCCAGTCCTCAGGCACCTCTCCTGATCTCCAGGACCTTTCAAAGATGATGGAGAGAGGCCTAGCGATAACATCCGCCAGCTCCCTCAGCACTCGTGGGTGCATCCCATCGGGGCCCATGGATTTGTGGATGTCAAGTTTGGACAAAAGATCTCTAACCCGATCCTCCTCAACCAAGGGAGAGTCTTCCTTTCTCCAGCCTTCCTCTCTTGTCTCCAAGGTCTGGAATTCCTCAGGACTGGCCTTAGCAGTGAAGACAGAAGCAAAGAAGGCATTCAATAACTCTGCCTTCTCTGTATCCTTTGTCGCCAGGGCACCCGCCCCTTTCAGCAGCGGGCCCACGTTTTCCCTAGTCTTCCTTTTGCTATTGATGTATTTGAAGAAGGCCTTCTTGTTGTCCTTGACATCCCTTGCCAGATTTAATTCCAACTGGGCCTTAGCCTTCCTTGTCGCATCCCTGCACGCTCTGACAACGTCCCTGTATTCCTCCCAAGTGGCCTGTCCCCTTTTCCACATTCTGTACACTTCCTTCTTCTGCTGGAGTTTGGCCAGGAGTTCCTTGCTCATCCATGCAGGTCTCCTGCCCGCTTTGCTGAACTTCTTCCTCAGAGGGATGCACTGATCCTGAGCCTGGAGGAAGTGACGCTTGAATATTAACCAGCTCTCTTGGACCCCTCTTCCTTCTAGGGCCCTACCCCAGGAGATTCCCTTAAGTAGGTCCCCGAAGAGGCCAAAGTCAGCTCTCCTGAAGTCCAGCGTTGCAATCCTACTCATTGCCCTGCTCCCTCCTCGCAGGATCCTGAACTCCACCATCTCATGGTCACTGCAGCCAAGGCTGCCCCCAACCTTCACATCTCCAACTAGACCTTCTTTGTTCGTTAGTACAAGGTCTAGCATTGCACCTCTCCTCGTTGGCGTCTCCACCACCTGGGTCAAGAAATTATCATCAATGCTCTGCAGGAACCTCCTCGACTGTTTGTGCCTAGCTGTGCTGTCTTGCCAACAGATGTCAGGGTGGTTGAAGTCTCCCATGAGAACCAGGGCCTGTGATCGTGAGGCTTCTTCCAGCTGTCTGTAGAAGGCCTCATCGATGACTTCCTCCTGATCAGGTGGCCTGTAGTAAACCCCCACAACAGTGTCACCCATGTTACCTTGCCCTTTAATCCTTACCCATAGGCTCTCAACTTGCTCTTCATCCACCCCGAGGCAGAGCTCCATACATTCTAGTTGCTCCCTCACATAAAGAGCAACTCCACCACCTCGCCTTCCTGGCCTGTCTTTCCTAAAAAGCACATAGCCATCCATGACAGCATCCCAGTCATGTGAACTATCCCACCATGTCTCTGTCACTGCAATGAGATCATGGCCCTGCGACCGCACACAGACCTCTAACTCTTCCTGCTTATTCCCCATGCTGCGTGCATTGGTATACAGGCATTTGAGAGAGCCAGTCAAGCACACAGGCTTCCCAGAAGAGGTGCAAGAGGATCCTCCATAGCCACGTTGCATGCTGTCTCCCCTGGTTGTATGCACCCGCTGGAGGCATCCTGACTTGAACGGTGTTTTACTGACTCCCCTGCCACTATACCACTCCCCTTCCCCCATCTTGCCTAGTTTAAAGCCCTCCTTACCAGGCTGGCCAATCTGTTGGCAAAGACGCGCGTGCCCCGCTTGGTAAGGTGGATCCCGTCTCTCCCCATCAGCTGTTGATCTTCAAACAGGGTCCCATGGTCATAGAAACCAAAGCCCTGTTGCCAACACCAGCGGCGCAGCCAGCTGTTAACTTGGAAAATTCGTCTACTCCTCCTCCTGTCCTTTCCCCTCACAGGCAAGATTGAGGAGAAAACGACCTGGGCTCCCAGACCCTTCACCACCATTCCCAGAGCTCTGAAGTCCCGTTTGATGGTTTCCAGTTTGCCTTTCGTGTCATTAGCACCCACATGGAAGATCAGCAGAGGGTAGTAGTCTGATGCATGGACAAGCCTTGGCAGTCTTTCCACGACATCTCTTATTCGAGCCCCTGGCAGGCAGCAAACCTCTCTGGACAAGAGATCAGGTCGGCAGATAGGTGCCTCTGTCCCCTGCAGCAGGGAGTCACCCACAACAATCACTCGCCGTTTCTTCCGGGGGTTCCTGCACGGCACAGGGTCTGCCAGGCCAGTTGCCTCCCTTGGAGCCATGCCCAGCTCCTCCTCGGCTTGGAGGGCGCTAAACTTGTTCTTCAAGGGTAAGTCTTGAGGAGGAGCAAGAGCCTTTCTCCTTCTGCGAGAGGTCACCAGCTTCCAGCCCTCTTCAACAGCGTTATGATGCACCTTTACACACGGTGCTGAGCCCTCTGACACCTCCGCTGCAGTCGGGGCAGGGGACTCCCGGAGCTGAACAATCTCCGAGAACACCCTGTCAATCTCCCGCTCATCCTCTCGGATGCTACGCAGCCTACTAACCTCCTCCTGTAACTCCTTTATCTGGTGACGCAATTGGTCAACCACAGCACACCTCACACAGGAGAGCTGACTGTCAGCCCAGGCCTCGCGGAGAGGCCCCAGGCACTCCCTGCAGCCTGACACCTGCAGAGCTGCATCTGCTGTCTGAGGGTCTGTCCGGGTTGAGGCCTCAGACACAGCCAATGCAGCACCTCCCGCAGCCACTGGGGAACGTGCTCTGCGGCGTGTCATGACCATGCCCGGGGAAGGACACACCACTGTGCAAAATGGAGAGATGCCTTCTTTGCCTTCTGGCGCCCTTCTGCGCGAACTGCTGCGCAAACTGCTGCCTCTGTTCGCTGCGCTCTGGGAGCTGCGCTCTAGGCCTGGCTCTTATATAGGCCTCTGCCTAGCAGTGACTCACAAGGGTGCTTGACCCACCCAATCAGGAGCCACCTGAAACAAAAGCCCCAACTCCCTCTGACCAGGGCAGCCCAGAGAGCTCGTTAGCAGCAGCCCCACCCAGCTAGAGCTTCCCAGGAGAAGTTAAGTCAAGGTCCCCTGCAGTAGTCCTTGCCCAGCTCTCCCTTCCTGCTAGCAGCAAGCACCTAGCAAGCACCTCCAAAACAATGCCCAGCTCCCCTCTGCACCCCCAAAACAAGGCTAGCACCCTGCATGACAAGCCCAGCACCTCGAAAACAAGCCCATGATCCCCTCAGCACCCCCACCACAAGCCCAGCACTCCCAACACAAGCCCCAGACCTCCTCAGCACTCCCCCAAGCCCAAAGCAACAAAAACACAGCCCAAATCCCCTCCGCACCGCCAACACAAGGCCCTGATCCCCTCTGCACTCCGAAAACAAGGCCTAGCACCCCTAAAACAAAACCTAGCTTTCCTCAGCACACCCACGACAAGCCCAGCTCTCCCCAATACAAGGCCCAAATCCCCTCAGCACCCTCCATGACAAGCCCAGCACTCCCAACACAATGTCCAGATCCCCTCAGCACTCCCACAAGCTCACCACAACAAACACACTGCCCAGATCCCCTCAGCAGCCCCAACACAAGGCCTGCACTCCCAAGACAAGGCCCAGACCCCTCAGTACCCCGATGACAAGCCCAACACCTCTGACACCATGCCCAGATCCCCTCAGCACCCCCACAACAAGCCCCAGATCCCCTCGGCACTCCCACAAGCTCAACACAACAAACACGCAGCCCAGATCCCCTCCGCACTCGCACAACACGCCCAGCACCCCCAACACAAGCCCCAGATCCCCTCTGCACCCCCACAACAAAGCCCAGCACCTCAAAAACAATGCCCAGACACCCTAAGCACCCCCACAACAAAGCCCAGCACCTCAAAAACAATGCCCAGACACCCTAAGCACCCCACAACAAAGCCCAGCACCCCGAACACAACGCCCAGATACCCTCAGCACCCCCACGACAAGCCCAGCACCCCAACACAACGCCCAGATCCCGTTCAGTACCCTCATGACAAGACCAGCACCCCCAACACAACACTCAGCTCCACTGAGCAGCCCGAAAACAAGCCTAGCACCCCCAACACAACACCCAGATCCCCCAAAACTAGGCCCAGCACCTCCAACACAATGCCCAGCTCCCCTCTGCACCCCCAAAACAAGGCTAGCATCCTGCATGACAAGGCCCAGCACCCCCAAAACAAGCCCATCATCCCCTCAGCACTCCCACAAGCCCAACACAACAAACACACGGCCCAGATCTCCTCTGCACCCCGAACACAAAGCCCAGCACTCCCAAGACAAGGCCCAGATCCCCTCAGCACCCCCACCAGAAGGCACTGATCCCCTCTGCACTCCCAAAACACATCCAGCACCTCAAAAACAAGCCCCTGATCCCCTCAGTACCCTCAATACAAGGCCCCGTTCTCCTCAGCACCCCCACCACAACGCCCAGATCCCCTCAGCACCCCTACCACAAGCCCAGCACCCCCAACACAATGCCCAGATCTCCTCTGCACCACGGAAAAAAAGGCCCAGCACCTCGAAAACATGGCCAGATCCTCTCAGCACCCCCACTACAAGCCCCGCATCTCCAAAACAATGCCCGAGATCCCCTCAGCTGCCCCACCACATTCCCAGATCCCCTCTGCACCCCCAACGCAATGCCCAGATCCCCTCAGCACCCCTACCACAAGCCCAGCACCCCCAACACAATGCCCCGATCCCCTCAGCACCCCCACCACAAGCCCAGCACCCCCAACACAATGCCCCAGATCCCCTCAGCAACCCCAAAACAAGGCCCACATCCCCTCAGCAAACCCATTACAAGACCAGCTCCCCCGACACAAGGCCCACATCCCCTCAGCACCCCTAAAACAAGGCCCAGCAACTCCAACACAACGCCCAGCTCCCCTCTGCACTTCCAAAAAAAAGCCCAGCAGCCTGCATGACAAGCCCAGCACCTCAAAACAAGCCCCATATTCCCTCAGCACCCCCACAAGAAGGTCCAGATCCCCTCAGCACCCCCATGACAAGCCCAGATCCCCTCTGCACTCCCACAAGCCCAACACAACAAACACACAGCCCAGATCCCCTCTGCACACCCATAACAGGCCCAACACCTCCAATACAAGCCCCAGAGCCCCTCCGCACTGGCACAACACGCCCAGCACCACTAACACAATGCCCAGATCCCCTCTGCACCACTATGACAAGTCCAGCACCTCAAAAACAATGCCCAGATCCCCTAAGCACCCCCACAACAAAGCCCAGCACCCACAACACAACGCCCAGATACCCTCAGCACCCCCATGACAAGCCCAACACCCCCAACACAACGCCCAGATCCCCTTCAGTACCCTCATGACAAGCCCAGCACCCCCAACACAACACTCAGATCCCCCAAAACAAGGCCCAGCAACTCCAACACAACGCCCAGCTTCCCTCTGCACCCCCAAAACAAGCCCAGCACCCCCAACACAAGCACAGCACCTCCAAAACAAGCCCATGATCCCCTCAACACTCCCACAAGCTCAACACAACAAACACACAGCCCAGATCCACACAGCAACCCCACAACAAGCCCAGCACCCGCAATACAAGGCCCTGACCACTCAGTACACCCAGGACAAGCCCAAGACCTCCAAAACAATGCCCAGATCCCCTCAGCACCCCCACTAAAAAAAGACCCAGCACCCGAAATACAAGCCCAGATCCCCTCTCCACCCCCATGACAGCTCCAGATCGCTGCTGCAAGCAGAACACAAGGCCCACCACCCCCAACACAATGCCCAGATCTCCTCTGCGCCACGGAAAAAAGGCCCAGCACGTCGAAAACAAGGCCAGATCCCCTCAGCAGCCCCACCACAACGCCCAGATCCCATGAGCAACCCCCAACACACAGCCCAGATCCCCTAGGCACTCCCACCACAAGGCCCCGACCTCCAAAACAATGCCCAGATCCCCTCAGCACCCCCACCACAAGTCCAGCACCCCAAACACAATGCCCCGATCCCGTTCAGTACCCTCATGACAAGAATAGCACCCCCAACACAACACCCAGCTCCACTGAGCAGCCCGAAAACAAGCCTAGCACCCCAAACACAACGCCCCGATCCCGTTCAGTACCCTCATGACAAGAATAGCACCCCCAACACAACACCCAGCTCCACTGAGCAGCCCGAAAACAAGCCTAGCACCCCCAACACAACACCCAGATCCCCAAAAACAAAGCCCAGCACCTCCAACACAATGCCCAGCTTCCCTCAGCACCCCCACCACAAGCCCAGCACTCCCAACACAAGCCCCAGACCCCCTCGGCACTCCCCCAAGCCCAACACAACAAACACACGGCCCAGATCCCCTCCGCACCCCCAAAACAAGGCCCTGATCCCATCTGCACTCCCAAAACAAGGCCCAGCACTCCCACAACAAGCCCAGCACCCGCAGTGCAAGACCTAGCTCTCCTCAGCACCCCCACCACAAGCCCAGCACCCCCAACACAACGCCCTGATCCCCTCAGCACCCCCACCAGAAGGCACTGATCCCCTCTGCACTCCCAAAACACATCCAGCACCTCGAAAACAAGCCCCAGATCCCCTCACTACCCCCAATGCAAGGCCCCGATCTCCTCAGCACCCCCACCACAACGCCCAGATCCCCTCAGCACCCCCACCACAAGCCCAGCACCCCCAACACAATGCCCAGATCCCCTCTGCACCCCTACCACAAGCCCAGCACCCCCAACACAATGCCCAGATTTCCTCTGCACCACGGAAAAAAAGGCCCAGCACCTCGAAAACATGGCCAGATCCCCTCAGCACCCCCACCACAAGCCCAGCACTCCCAACACAACGCCCCGATCCCCTTCAGTACCCTCATGACAAGACCAGCACCCCCAACACAACACCCAGATCCCCCAAAACTAGGCCCAGCACCCCCAACACAATGCCCAGCTCCCCTCTGCACCCCCAAAACAAGGCTAGCACCCTGCATGACAAGCCCAGCACCCCCAAAACAAGCCCATCATCCCCTCAGCACTCCCACAAGCCCAACACAACAAACACACGGCCCAGATCTCCTCTGCACCCCCAACACAAGGCCCAGCACTCCCAAGACAAGCCCGACACCCCCACAACAAGACCCAGATCCCCTCTGCACACCCACCACTAGCCCAGCACTCCCCCAACAAGCCCAGCACCCCCAGTGCAAGACCTAGCTCTCCTCAGCACCCCCACCACAAGCCCAGCACCCCCAACACAACGCCCAGATCCCCTCAGCACCCCCACCACAAGGCCCTGATCCCCTCTGCACTCCCAAAACACATCCAGCACCTCGAAAACAAGCCCCTGATCCCCTCAGTACCCCCAATACAAGGCCCCGTTCTCCTCAGCACCCCCACCACAACGCCCAGATCTCCTCTGCACCATGGAAAAAAAGGCCCAGCACCTCGAAAACATGGCCAGATCTCCTCTGCACCCCCACTACAAGCCCCGCACCTCCAAAACAATGCCCCGATCACCTCAGCAGCCGCACCACAAGCCCTGAACCCCCAACGCAATGCCCAGATTCCCTCAGCACCCCTACCACAAGCCCAGCACCCCCAACACAATGCCCCGATCCCCTCAGCAACCCCAAAACAAGGCCCAGATCCCCTCAGCACACCCATTACAAGACCAGCTCCCCCGACACAAGGCCCACATCCCCTAAGCACCCCCAAAACAAGGCCCAGCACCCCAAACACAACACCCCGATCCCGTTCAGTACCCTCATGACAAGACCAGCACCCCCAACGCAACACTCAGCTCCACTGAGCAGCCCGAAAACAAGCCTAGCACCCCCAACACAACACCCAGATCCCCAAAAACTAAGCCCAGCACCTCCAAAACAATGCCCAGCTCCCCTCTGCACCCCCAAAACAAGGCTAGCACCCTGCATGACAAGCCCAGCACCTCGAAAACAAGCCCATGATCCCCTCAGCACCCCCACCACAAGCCCAGCACTCCCAACACAAGCCCCAGACCTCCTCAGCACTCCCCCAAGCCCAAAGCAACAAAAACACAGCCCAAATCCCCTCCGCACCGCCAACACAAGGCCCTGATCCCCTCTGCACTCCGAAAACAAGGCCTAGCACCCCTAAAACAAAACCTAGCTTTCCTCAGCACACCCACGACAAGCCCAGCTCTCCCCAATACAAGGCCCAAATCCCCTCAGCACCCTCCATGACAAGCCCAGCACTCCCAACACAATGTCCAGATCCCCTCAGCACTCCCACAAGCTCACCACAACAAACACACTGCCCAGATCCCCTCAGCAGCCCCAACACAAGGCCCAGCACTCCCAAGACAAGGCCCAGACCCCTCAGTACCCCTATGACAAGCCCAACACCTCTGACACCATGCCCAGATCCCCTCAGCACCCCCACAACAAGCCCCAGATCCCCTCGGCACTCCCACAAGCTCAACACAACAAACACGCAGCCCAGATCCCCTCCGCACTCGCACAACACGCCCAGCACCCCCAACACAAGCCCCAGATCCCCTCTGCACCCCCACAACAAAGCCCAGCACCTCAAAAACAATGCCCAGACACCCTAAGCACCCCCACAACAAAGCCCAGCACCTCAAAAACAATGCCCAGACACCCTAAGCACCCCACAACAAAGCCCAGCACCCCGAACACAACGCCCAGATACCCTCAGCACCCCCACGACAAGCCCAGCACCCCAACACAACGCCCAGATCCCGTTCAGTACCCTCATGACAAGACCAGCACCCCCAACACAACACTCAGCTCCACTGAGCAGCCCGAAAACAAGCCTAGCACCCCCAACACAACACCCAGATCCCCCAAAACTAGGCCCAGCACCTCCAACACAATGCCCAGCTCCCCTCTGCACCCCCAAAACAAGGCTAGCATCCTGCATGACAAGGCCCAGCACCCCCAAAACAAGCCCATCATCCCCTCAGCACTCCCACAAGCCCAACACAACAAACACACGGCCCAGATCTCCTCTGCACCCCGAACACAAAGCCCAGCACTCCCAAGACAAGGCCCAGATCCCCTCAGCACCCCCACCAGAAGGCACTGATCCCCTCTGCACTCCCAAAACACATCCAGCACCTCAAAAACAAGCCCCTGATCCCCTCAGTACCCTCAATACAAGGCCCCGTTCTCCTCAGCACCCCCACCACAACGCCCAGATCCCCTCAGCACCCCTACCACAAGCCCAGCACCCCCAACACAATGCCCAGATCTCCTCTGCACCACGGAAAAAAAGGCCCAGCACCTCGAAAACATGGCCAGATCCTCTCAGCACCCCCACTACAAGCCCCGCATCTCCAAAACAATGCCCGAGATCCCCTCAGCTGCCCCACCACATTCCCAGATCCCCTCTGCACCCCCAACGCAATGCCCAGATCCCCTCAGCACCCCTACCACAAGCCCAGCACCCCCAACACAATGCCCCGATCCCCTCAGCACCCCCACCACAAGCCCAGCACCCCCAACACAATGCCCCAGATCCCCTCAGCAACCCCAAAACAAGGCCCACATCCCCTCAGCAAACCCATTACAAGACCAGCTCCCCCGACACAAGGCCCACATCCCCTCAGCACCCCTAAAACAAGGCCCAGCAACTCCAACACAACGCCCAGCTCCCCTCTGCACTTCCAAAAAAAAGCCCAGCAGCCTGCATGACAAGCCCAGCACCTCAAAACAAGCCCCATATTCCCTCAGCACCCCCACAAGAAGGTCCAGATCCCCTCAGCACCCCCATGACAAGCCCAGATCCCCTCTGCACTCCCACAAGCCCAACACAACAAACACACAGCCCAGATCCCCTCTGCACACCCATAACAGGCCCAACACCTCCAATACAAGCCCCAGAGCCCCTCCGCACTGGCACAACACGCCCAGCACCACTAACACAAGCCCAGATCCCCTCAGCACCACTATGACAAGTCCAGCACCTCAAAAACAATGCCCAGATCCCCTAAGCACCCCCACAACAAAGCCCAGCACCCACAACACAACGCCCAGATACCCTCAGCACCCCCATGACAAGCCCAACACCCCCAACACAACGCCCAGATCCCCTTCAGTACCCTCATGACAAGACCAGCACCCCCAACACAACACTCAGATCCCCCAAAACAAGGCCCAGCAACTCCAACACAACGCCCAGCTTCCCTCTGCACCCCCAAAACAAGCCCAGCACCCCCAACACAAGCACAGCACCTCCAAAACAAGCCCATGATCCCCTCAACACTCCCACAAGCTCAACACAACAAACACACAGCCCAGATCCACACAGCAACCCCACAACAAGCCCAGCACCCGCAATACAAGGCCCTGACCACTCAGTACACCCAGGACAAGCCCAAGACCTCCAAAACAATGCCCAGATCCCCTCAGCACCCCCACTAAAAAAAGACCCAGCACCCGAAATACAAGCCCAGATCCCCTCTCCACCCCCATGACAGCTCCAGATCGCTGCTGCAAGCAGAACACAAGGCCCACCACCCCCAACACAATGCCCAGATCTCCTCTGCGCCACGGAAAAAAGGCCCAGCACGTCGAAAACAAGGCCAGATCCCCTCAGCAGCCCCACCACAACGCCCAGATCCCATGAGCAACCCCCAACACACAGCCCAGATCCCCTAGGCACTCCCACCACAAGGCCCCGACCTCCAAAACAATGCCCAGATCCCCTCAGCACCCCCACCACAAGTCCAGCACCCCAAACACAATGCCCCGATCCCGTTCAGTACCCTCATGACAAGAATAGCACCCCCAACACAACACCCAGCTCCACTGAGCAGCCCGAAAACAAGCCTAGCACCCCAAACACAACGCCCCGATCCCGTTCAGTACCCTCATGACAAGAATAGCACCCCCAACACAACACCCAGCTCCACTGAGCAGCCCGAAAACAAGCCTAGCACCCCCAACACAACACCCAGATCCCCAAAAACAAAGCCCAGCACCTCCAACACAATGCCCAGCTTCCCTCAGCACCCCCACCACAAGCCCAGCACTCCCAACACAAGCCCCAGACCCCCTCGGCACTCCCCCAAGCCCAACACAACAAACACACGGCCCAGATCCCCTCCGCACCCCCAAAACAAGGCCCTGATCCCATCTGCACTCCCAAAACAAGGCCCAGCACTCCCACAACAAGCCCAGCACCCGCAGTGCAAGACCTAGCTCTCCTCAGCACCCCCACCACAAGCCCAGCACCCCCAACACAACGCCCTGATCCCCTCAGCACCCCCACCAGAAGGCACTGATCCCCTCTGCACTCCCAAAACACATCCAGCACCTCGAAAACAAGCCCCAGATCCCCTCACTACCCCCAATGCAAGGCCCCGATCTCCTCAGCACCCCCACCACAACGCCCAGATCCCCTCAGCACCCCCACCACAAGCCCAGCACCCCCAACACAATGCCCAGATCCCCTCTGCACCCCTACCACAAGCCCAGCACCCCCAACACAATGCCCAGATTTCCTCTGCACCACGGAAAAAAAGGCCCAGCACCTCGAAAACATGGCCAGATCCCCTCAGCACCCCCACCACAAGCCCAGCACTCCCAACACAACGCCCCGATCCCCTTCAGTACCCTCATGACAAGACCAGCACCCCCAACACAACACCCAGATCCCCCAAAACTAGGCCCAGCACCCCCAACACAATGCCCAGCTCCCCTCTGCACCCCCAAAACAAGGCTAGCACCCTGCATGACAAGCCCAGCACCCCCAAAACAAGCCCATCATCCCCTCAGCACTCCCACAAGCCCAACACAACAAACACACGGCCCAGATCTCCTCTGCACCCCCAACACAAGGCCCAGCACTCCCAAGACAAGCCCGACACCCCCACAACAAGACCCAGATCCCCTCTGCACACCCACCACTAGCCCAGCACTCCCCCAACAAGCCCAGCACCCCCAGTGCAAGACCTAGCTCTCCTCAGCACCCCCACCACAAGCCCAGCACCCCCAACACAACGCCCAGATCCCCTCAGCACCCCCACCACAAGGCCCTGATCCCCTCTGCACTCCCAAAACACATCCAGCACCTCGAAAACAAGCCCCTGATCCCCTCAGTACCCCCAATACAAGGCCCCGTTCTCCTCAGCACCCCCACCACAACGCCCAGATCTCCTCTGCACCATGGAAAAAAAGGCCCAGCACCTCGAAAACATGGCCAGATCTCCTCTGCACCCCCACTACAAGCCCCGCACCTCCAAAACAATGCCCCGATCACCTCAGCAGCCGCACCACAAGCCCTGAACCCCCAACGCAATGCCCAGATTCCCTCAGCACCCCTACCACAAGCCCAGCACCCCCAACACAATGCCCCGATCCCCTCAGCAACCCCAAAACAAGGCCCAGATCCCCTCAGCACACCCATTACAAGACCAGCTCCCCCGACACAAGGCCCACATCCCCTAAGCACCCCCAAAACAAGGCCCAGCACCCCAAACACAACACCCCGATCCCGTTCAGTACCCTCATGACAAGACCAGCACCCCCAACGCAACACTCAGCTCCACTGAGCAGCCCGAAAACAAGCCTAGCACCCCCAACACAACACCCAGATCCCCAAAAACAAAGCCCAGCACCTCCAACACAATGCCCAGCTTCCCTCAGCACCCCCACCACAAGCCCAGCACTCCCAACACAAGCCCCAGACCCCCTCGGCACTCCCCCAAGCCCAACACAACAAACACACGGCCCAGATCCCCTCCGCACCCCCAAAACAAGGCCCTGATCCCATCTGCACTCCCAAAACAAGGCCCAGCACTCCCACAACAAGCCCAGCACCCGCAGTGCAAGACCTAGCTCTCCTCAGCACCCCCACCACAAGCCCAGCACCCCCAACACAACGCCCTGATCCCCTCAGCACCCCCACCAGAAGGCACTGATCCCCTCTGCACTCCCAAAACACATCCAGCACCTCGAAAACAAGCCCCAGATCCCCTCACTACCCCCAATGCAAGGCCCCGATCTCCTCAGCACCCCCACCACAACGCCCAGATCCCCTCAGCACCCCCACCACAAGCCCAGCACCCCCAACACAATGCCCAGATCCCCTCTGCACCCCTACCACAAGCCCAGCACCCCCAACACAATGCCCAGATTTCCTCTGCACCACGGAAAAAAAGGCCCAGCACCTCGAAAACATGGCCAGATCCCCTCAGCACCCCCACCACAAGCCCAGCACTCCCAACACAACGCCCCGATCCCCTTCAGTACCCTCATGACAAGACCAGCACCCCCAACACAACACCCAGATCCCCCAAAACTAGGCCCAGCACCCCCAACACAATGCCCAGCTCCCCTCTGCACCCCCAAAACAAGGCTAGCACCCTGCATGACAAGCCCAGCACCCCCAAAACAAGCCCATCATCCCCTCAGCACTCCCACAAGCCCAACACAACAAACACACGGCCCAGATCTCCTCTGCACCCCCAACACAAGGCCCAGCACTCCCAAGACAAGCCCGACACCCCCACAACAAGACCCAGATCCCCTCTGCACACCCACCACTAGCCCAGCACTCCCCCAACAAGCCCAGCACCCCCAGTGCAAGACCTAGCTCTCCTCAGCACCCCCACCACAAGCCCAGCACCCCCAACACAACGCCCAGATCCCCTCAGCACCCCCACCACAAGGCCCTGATCCCCTCTGCACTCCCAAAACACATCCAGCACCTCGAAAACAAGCCCCTGATCCCCTCAGTACCCCCAATACAAGGCCCCGTTCTCCTCAGCACCCCCACCACAACGCCCAGATCTCCTCTGCACCATGGAAAAAAAGGCCCAGCACCTCGAAAACATGGCCAGATCTCCTCTGCACCCCCACTACAAGCCCCGCACCTCCAAAACAATGCCCCGATCACCTCAGCAGCCGCACCACAAGCCCTGAACCCCCAACGCAATGCCCAGATTCCCTCAGCACCCCTACCACAAGCCCAGCACCCCCAACACAATGCCCCGATCCCCTCAGCAACCCCAAAACAAGGCCCAGATCCCCTCAGCACACCCATTACAAGACCAGCTCCCCCGACACAAGGCCCACATCCCCTAAGCACCCCCAAAACAAGGCCCAGCACCCCAAACACAACACCCCGATCCCGTTCAGTACCCTCATGACAAGACCAGCACCCCCAACGCAACACTCAGCTCCACTGAGCAGCCCGAAAACAAGCCTAGCACCCCCAACACAACACCCAGATCCCCAAAAACAAAGCCCAGCACCTCCAAAACAATGCCCAGCTCCCCTCTGCACCCCCAAAACAAGGCTAGCACCCTGCATGACAAGCCCAGCACCTCGAAAACAAGCCCATGATCCCCTCAGCACCCCCACCACAAGCCCAGCACTCCCAACACAAGCCCCAGACCTCCTCAGCACTCCCCCAAGCCCAAAGCAACAAAAACACAGCCCAAATCCCCTCCGCACCGCCAACACAAGGCCCTGATCCCCTCTGCACTCCGAAAACAAGGCCTAGCACCCCTAAAACAAAACCTAGCTTTCCTCAGCACACCCACGACAAGCCCAGCTCTCCCCAATACAAGGCCCAAATCCCCTCAGCACCCTCCATGACAAGCCCAGCACTCCCAACACAATGTCCAGATCCCCTCAGCACTCCCACAAGCTCACCACAACAAACACACTGCCCAGATCCCCTCAGCAGCCCCAACACAAGGCCTGCACTCCCAAGACAAGGCCCAGACCCCTCAGTACCCCGATGACAAGCCCAACACCTCTGACACCATGCCCAGATCCCCTCAGCACCCCCACAACAAGCCCCAGATCCCCTCGGCACTCCCACAAGCTCAACACAACAAACACGCAGCCCAGATCCCCTCCGCACTCGCACAACACGCCCAGCACCCCCAACACAAGCCCCAGATCCCCTCTGCACCCCCACAACAAAGCCCAGCACCTCAAAAACAATGCCCAGACACCCTAAGCACCCCCACAACAAAGCCCAGCACCTCAAAAACAATGCCCAGACACCCTAAGCACCCCACAACAAAGCCCAGCACCCCGAACACAACGCCCAGATACCCTCAGCACCCCCACGACAAGCCCAGCACCCCAACACAACGCCCAGATCCCGTTCAGTACCCTCATGACAAGACCAGCACCCCCAACACAACACTCAGCTCCACTGAGCAGCCCGAAAACAAGCCTAGCACCCCCAACACAACACCCAGATCCCCCAAAACTAGGCCCAGCACCTCCAACACAATGCCCAGCTCCCCTCTGCACCCCCAAAACAAGGCTAGCATCCTGCATGACAAGGCCCAGCACCCCCAAAACAAGCCCATCATCCCCTCAGCACTCCCACAAGCCCAACACAACAAACACACGGCCCAGATCTCCTCTGCACCCCGAACACAAAGCCCAGCACTCCCAAGACAAGGCCCAGATCCCCTCAGCACCCCCACCAGAAGGCACTGATCCCCTCTGCACTCCCAAAACACATCCAGCACCTCAAAAACAAGCCCCTGATCCCCTCAGTACCCTCAATACAAGGCCCCGTTCTCCTCAGCACCCCCACCACAACGCCCAGATCCCCTCAGCACCCCTACCACAAGCCCAGCACCCCCAACACAATGCCCAGATCTCCTCTGCACCACGGAAAAAAAGGCCCAGCACCTCGAAAACATGGCCAGATCCTCTCAGCACCCCCACTACAAGCCCCGCATCTCCAAAACAATGCCCGAGATCCCCTCAGCTGCCCCACCACATTCCCAGATCCCCTCTGCACCCCCAACGCAATGCCCAGATCCCCTCAGCACCCCTACCACAAGCCCAGCACCCCCAACACAATGCCCCGATCCCCTCAGCACCCCCACCACAAGCCCAGCACCCCCAACACAATGCCCCAGATCCCCTCAGCAACCCCAAAACAAGGCCCACATCCCCTCAGCAAACCCATTACAAGACCAGCTCCCCCGACACAAGGCCCACATCCCCTCAGCACCCCTAAAACAAGGCCCAGCAACTCCAACACAACGCCCAGCTCCCCTCTGCACTTCCAAAAAAAAGCCCAGCAGCCTGCATGACAAGCCCAGCACCTCAAAACAAGCCCCATATTCCCTCAGCACCCCCACAAGAAGGTCCAGATCCCCTCAGCACCCCCATGACAAGCCCAGATCCCCTCTGCACTCCCACAAGCCCAACACAACAAACACACGGCCCAGATCCCCTCTGCACACCCATAACAGGCCCAACACCTCCAATACAAGCCCCAGAGCCCCTCCGCACTGGCACAACACGCCCAGCACCACTAACACAATGCCCAGATCCCCTCTGCACCACTATGACAAGTCCAGCACCTCAAAAACAATGCCCAGATCCCCTAAGCACCCCCACAACAAAGCCCAGCACCCACAACACAACGCCCAGATACCCTCAGCACCCCCATGACAAGCCCAACACCCCCAACACAACGCCCAGATCCCCTTCAGTACCCTCATGACAAGCCCAGCACCCCCAACACAACACTCAGATCCCCCAAAACAAGGCCCAGCAACTCCAACACAATGCCCAGCTTCCCTCTGCACCCCCAAAACAAGCCCAGCACCCCCAACACAAGCACAGCACCTCCAAAACAAGCCCATGATCCCCTCAACACTCCCACAAGCTCAACACAACAAACACACAGCCCAGATCCACACAGCAACCCCACAACAAGCCCAGCACCCGCAATACAAGGCCCTGACCACTCAGTACACCCAGGACAAGCCCAAGACCTCCAAAACAATGCCCAGATCCCCTCAGCACCCCCACTAAAAAAAGACCCAGCACCCGAAATACAAGCCCAGATCCCCTCTCCACCCCCATGACAGCTCCAGATCGCTGCTGCAAGCAGAACACAAGGCCCACCACCCCCAACACAATGCCCAGATCTCCTCTGCGCCACGGAAAAAAGGCCCAGCACGTCGAAAACAAGGCCAGATCCCCTCAGCAGCCCCACCACAACGCCCAGATCCCATGAGCAACCCCCAACACACAGCCCAGATCCCCTAGGCACTCCCACCACAAGGCCCCGACCTCCAAAACAATGCCCAGATCCCCTCAGCACCCCCACCACAAGTCCAGCACCCCAAACACAATGCCCCGATCCCGTTCAGTACCCTCATGACAAGAATAGCACCCCCAACACAACACCCAGCTCCACTGAGCAGCCCGAAAACAAGCCTAGCACCCCAAACACAACGCCCCGATCCCGTTCAGTACCCTCATGACAAGAATAGCACCCCCAACACAACACCCAGCTCCACTGAGCAGCCCGAAAACAAGCCTAGCACCCCCAACACAACACCCAGATCCCCAAAAACAAAGCCCAGCACCTCCAACACAATGCCCAGCTTCCCTCAGCACCCCCACCACAAGCCCAGCACTCCCAACACAAGCCCCAGACCCCCTCGGCACTCCCCCAAGCCCAACACAACAAACACACGGCCCAGATCCCCTCCGCACCCCCAAAACAAGGCCCTGATCCCATCTGCACTCCCAAAACAAGGCCCAGCACTCCCACAACAAGCCCAGCACCCCCAGTGCAAGACCTAGCTCTCCTCAGCACCCCCACCACAAGCCCAGCACCCCCAACACAACGCCCTGATCCCCTCAGCACCCCCACCAGAAGGCACTGATCCCCTCTGCACTCCCAAAACACATCCAGCACCTCGAAAACAAGCCCCAGATCCCCTCACTACCCCCAATGCAAGGCCCCGATCTCCTCAGCACCCCCACCACAACGCCCAGATCCCCTCAGCACCCCCACCACAAGCCCAGCACCCCCAACACAATGCCCAGATCCCCTCTGCACCCCTACCACAAGCCCAGCACCCCCAACACAATGCCCAGATTTCCTCTGCACCACGGAAAAAAAGGCCCAGCACCTCGAAAACATGGCCAGATCCCCTCAGCACCCCCACCACAAGCCCAGCACTCCCAACACAACGCCCCGATCCCCTTCAGTACCCTCATGACAAGACCAGCACCCCCAACACAACACCCAGATCCCCCAAAACTAGGCCCAGCACCCCCAACACAATGCCCAGCTCCCCTCTGCACCCCCAAAACAAGGCTAGCACCCTGCATGACAAGCCCAGCACCCCCAAAACAAGCCCATCATCCCCTCAGCACTCCCACAAGCCCAACACAACAAACACACGGCCCAGATCTCCTCTGCACCCCCAACACAAGGCCCAGCACTCCCAAGACAAGCCCGACACCCCCACAACAAGACCCAGATCCCCTCTGCACACCCACCACTAGCCCAGCACTCCCCCAACAAGCCCAGCACCCCCAGTGCAAGACCTAGCTCTCCTCAGCACCCCCACCACAAGCCCAGCACCCCCAACACAACGCCCAGATCCCCTCAGCACCCCCACCACAAGGCCCTGATCCCCTCTGCACTCCCAAAACACATCCAGCACCTCGAAAACAAGCCCCTGATCCCCTCAGTACCCCCAATACAAGGCCCCGTTCTCCTCAGCACCCCCACCACAACGCCCAGATCTCCTCTGCACCATGGAAAAAAAGGCCCAGCACCTCGAAAACATGGCCAGATCTCCTCTGCACCCCCACTACAAGCCCCGCACCTCCAAAACAATGCCCCGATCACCTCAGCAGCCGCACCACAAGCCCTGAACCCCCAACGCAATGCCCAGATTCCCTCAGCACCCCTACCACAAGCCCAGCACCCCCAACACAATGCCCCGATCCCCTCAGCAACCCCAAAACAAGGCCCAGATCCCCTCAGCACACCCATTACAAGACCAGCTCCCCCGACACAAGGCCCACATCCCCTAAGCACCCCCAAAACAAGGCCCAGCACCCCAAACACAACACCCCGATCCCGTTCAGTACCCTCATGACAAGACCAGCACCCCCAACGCAACACTCAGCTCCACTGAGCAGCCCGAAAACAAGCCTAGCACCCCCAACACAACACCCAGATCCCCAAAAACTAAGCCCAGCACCTCCAACACAATGCCCAGCTCCCCTCTGCACCCCCAAAACAAGGCTAGCACCCTGCATGACAAGCCCAGCACCTCGAAAACAAGCCCATGATCCCCTCAGCACCCCCACCACAAGCCCAGCACTCCCAACACAAGCCCCAGACCTCCTCAGCACTCCCCCAAGCCCAAAGCAACAAAAACACAGCCCAAATCCCCTCCGCACCGCCAACACAAGGCCCTGATCCCCTCTGCACTCCGAAAACAAGGCCTAGCACCCCTAAAACAAAACCTAGCTTTCCTCAGCACACCCACGACAAGCCCAGCTCTCCCCAATACAAGGCCCAAATCCCCTCAGCACCCTCCATGACAAGCCCAGCACTCCCAACACAATGTCCAGATCCCCTCAGCACTCCCACAAGCTCACCACAAAAAACACACTGCCCAGATCCCCTCAGCAGCCCCAACACAAGGCCTGCACTCCCAAGACAAGGCCCAGACCCCTCAGTACCCCGATGACAAGCCCAACACCTCTGACACCATGCCCAGATCCCCTCAGCACCCCCACAACAAGCCCCAGATCCCCTCGGCACTCCCACAAGCTCAACACAACAAACACGCAGCCCAGATCCCCTCCGCACTCGCACAACACGCCCAGCACCCCCAACACAAGCCCCAGATCCCCTCTGCACCCCCACAACAAAGCCCAGCACCTCAAAAACAATGCCCAGACACCCTAAGCACCCCCACAACAAAGCCCAGCACCTCAAAAACAATGCCCAGACACCCTAAGCACCCCACAACAAAGCCCAGCACCCCGAACACAACGCCCAGATACCCTCAGCACCCCCACGACAAGCCCAGCACCCCAACACAACGCCCAGATCCCGTTCAGTACCCTCATGACAAGACCAGCACCCCCAACACAACACTCAGCTCCACTGAGCAGCCCGAAAACAAGCCTAGCACCCCCAACACAACACCCAGATCCCCCAAAACTAGGCCCAGCACCTCCAACACAATGCCCAGCTCCCCTCTGCACCCCCAAAACAAGGCTAGCATCCTGCATGACAAGGCCCAGCACCCCCAAAACAAGCCCATCATCCCCTCAGCACTCCCACAAGCCCAACACAACAAACACACGGCCCAGATCTCCTCTGCACCCCGAACACAAAGCCCAGCACTCCCAAGACAAGGCCCAGATCCCCTCAGCACCCCCACCAGAAGGCACTGATCCCCTCTGCACTCCCAAAACACATCCAGCACCTCAAAAACAAGCCCCTGATCCCCTCAGTACCCTCAATACAAGGCCCCGTTCTCCTCAGCACCCCCACCACAACGCCCAGATCCCCTCAGCACCCCTACCACAAGCCCAGCACCCCCAACACAATGCCCAGATCTCCTCTGCACCACGGAAAAAAAGGCCCAGCACCTCGAAAACATGGCCAGATCCTCTCAGCACCCCCACTACAAGCCCCGCATCTCCAAAACAATGCCCGAGATCCCCTCAGCTGCCCCACCACATTCCCAGATCCCCTCTGCACCCCCAACGCAATGCCCAGATCCCCTCAGCACCCCTACCACAAGCCCAGCACCCCCAACACAATGCCCCGATCCCCTCAGCACCCCCACCACAAGCCCAGCACCCCCAACACAATGCCCCAGATCCCCTCAGCAACCCCAAAACAAGGCCCACATCCCCTCAGCAAACCCATTACAAGACCAGCTCCCCCGACACAAGGCCCACATCCCCTCAGCACCCCTAAAACAAGGCCCAGCAACTCCAACACAACGCCCAGCTCCCCTCTGCACTTCCAAAAAAAAGCCCAGCAGCCTGCATGACAAGCCCAGCACCTCAAAACAAGCCCCATATTCCCTCAGCACCCCCACAAGAAGGTCCAGATCCCCTCAGCACCCCCATGACAAGCCCAGATCCCCTCTGCACTCCCACAAGCCCAACACAACAAACACACAGCCCAGATCCCCTCTGCACACCCATAACAGGCCCAACACCTCCAATACAAGCCCCAGAGCCCCTCCGCACTGGCACAACACGCCCAGCACCCCTAACAGAAGCCCAGATCCCCTCAGCACGACTATGACAAGTCCAGCACCGCGAACACAATGCCCAGATCCCCTAAGCACCCCCACAACAAAGCCCAGCACCCACAACACAACGCCCAGATACCCTCAGCACCCCCATGACAAGCCCAACACCCCCAACACAACGCCCAGATCCCCTTCAGTACCCTCATGACAAGACCAGCACCCCCAACACAACACTCAGATCCCCCAAAACAAGGCCCAGCAACTCCAACACAACGCCCAGCTTCCCTCTGCACCCCCAAAACAAGCCCAGCACCCCCAACACAAGCACAGCACCTCCAAAACAAGCCCATGATCCCCTCAACACTCCCACAAGCTCAACACAACAAACACACAGCCCAGATCCACACAGCAACCCCACAACAAGCCCAGCACCCGCAATACAAGGCCCTGACCACTCAGTACACCCAGGACAAGCCCAAGACCTCCAAAACAATGCCCAGATCCCCTCAGCACCCCCACTAAAAAAAGACCCAGCACCCGAAATACAAGCCCAGATCCCCTCTCCACCCCCATGACAGCTCCAGATCGCTGCTGCAAGCAGAACACAAGGCCCACCACCCCCAACACAATGCCCAGATCTCCTCTGCGCCACGGAAAAAAGGCCCAGCACGTCGAAAACAAGGCCAGATCCCCTCAGCAGCCCCACCACAACGCCCAGATCCCATGAGCAACCCCCAACACACAGCCCAGATCCCCTAGGCACTCCCACCACAAGGCCCCGACCTCCAAAACAATGCCCAGATCCCCTCAGCACCCCCACCACAAGTCCAGCACCCCAAACACAATGCCCCGATCCCGTTCAGTACCCTCATGACAAGAATAGCACCCCCAACACAACACCCAGCTCCACTGAGCAGCCCGAAAACAAGCCTAGCACCCCAAACACAACGCCCCGATCCCGTTCAGTACCCTCATGACAAGAATAGCACCCCCAACACAACACCCAGCTCCACTGAGCAGCCCGAAAACAAGCCTAGCACCCCCAACACAACACCCAGATCCCCAAAAACAAAGCCCAGCACCTCCAACACAATGCCCAGCTTCCCTCAGCACCCCCACCACAAGCCCAGCACTCCCAACACAAGCCCCAGACCCCCTCGGCACTCCCCCAAGCCCAACACAACAAACACACGGCCCAGATCCCCTCCGCACCCCCAAAACAAGGCCCTGATCCCATCTGCACTCCCAAAACAAGGCCCAGCACTCCCACAACAAGCCCAGCACCCCCAGTGCAAGACCTAGCTCTCCTCAGCACCCCCACCACAAGCCCAGCACCCCCAACACAACGCCCTGATCCCCTCAGCACCCCCACCAGAAGGCACTGATCCCCTCTGCACTCCCAAAACACATCCAGCACCTCGAAAACAAGCCCCAGATCCCCTCACTACCCCCAATGCAAGGCCCCGATCTCCTCAGCACCCCCACCACAACGCCCAGATCCCCTCAGCACCCCCACCACAAGCCCAGCACCCCCAACACAATGCCCAGATCCCCTCTGCACCCCTACCACAAGCCCAGCACCCCCAACACAATGCCCAGATTTCCTCTGCACCACGGAAAAAAAGGCCCAGCACCTCGAAAACATGGCCAGATCCCCTCAGCACCCCCACTACAAGCCCCGCACCTCCAAAACAATGCCCCGATCACCTCAGCAGCCGCACCACAAGCCCTGCACCCCCAACGAAATGCCCAGATCCCCTCAGCACCCCGACCACAAGCCCAGCACCCCCAACACAACGCCCAGATCCCGTTCAGTACCCTCATGACAAGACCAGCACCCCCAACACAACACTCAGCTCCACTGAGCAGCCCGAAAACAAGCCTAGCACCCCCAACACAACACCCAGATCCCCAAAAACAAAGCCCAGCACCTCCAAAACAATTCCCAGCTCCCCTCTGCACCCCCAAAACAAGGCTAGCACCCTGCATGACAAGCCCAGCACCCCCAAAACAAGCCCATGATCCCCTCAGCACTCCCACAAGCCCAACACAACAAACACACGGCCCAGATCTCCTCTGCACCCCCAACACAAGGCCCAGCACTCCCAAGACAAGGCCCAGACCCCTCAGTACCCCCATGACAAGCCCGACACCCACACAACAAGACCCAGATCCCCTCTGCACACCCACCACTAGCCCAGCACTCCCACAACAAGCCCAGCACCCCCAGCGCAAGACCTAGCTCTCCTCTGCACCCCCACCACAAGCCCAGCACCCCCAACACAACGCCCAGATCCCCTTCAGTACCCTCATGACAAGACCAGCACCCCCAACACAACACTCAGATCCCCCAAAACAAGGCCCAGCAACTCCAACACAATGCCCAGCTTCCCTCTGCACCCCCAAAACAAGCCCAGCACCCCCAACACAAGCACAGCACCTCCAAAACAAGCCCATGATCCCCTCAACACTCCCACAAGCTCAACACAACAAACACACAGCCCAGATCCACACAGCAACCCCACAACAAGCCCAGCACCCGCAATACAAGGCCCTGACCACTCAGTACACCCAGGACAAGCCCAAGACCTCCAAAACAATGCCCAGATCCCCTCAGCACCCCCACTAAAAAAAGACCCAGCACCCGAAATACAAGCCCAGATCCCCTCTCCACCCCCATGACAGCTCCAGATCGCTGCTGCAAGCAGAACACAAGGCCCACCACCCCCAACACAATGCCCAGATCTCCTCTGCGCCACGGAAAAAAGGCCAAGCACGTCGAAAACAAGGCCAGATCCCCTCAGCACCCCCACTACAAGCCCAGCACCTCGAAAACAACGTCCTGATCCCCTCAGCAACCCCACCACAAGCCCTGCACCCCCAACGCAATGCCCAGATCCCCTCAGCACCCCTACCACAAGCCCAGCACCCCCAACACAATGCCCCGATCCCCTCAGCAACCCCAAAACAAGGCCCAGATCCCCTCAGCACCCCCAAAACAAGGCCCAGCAGCTCCAACACAACGCCCAGCTCCCCTCTGCACTTCTACAAAAAGCCCAGCAGCCTGCATGACAAGCCCAGCACCTCGAAAACAAGCCCCAGATCCCCTCAGCAGCCCCACCACAACGCCCAGATCCCATGAGCAACCCCCAACACACAGCCCAGATCCCCTAGGCACTCCCACCACAAGGCCCCGACCTCCAAAACAATGCCCAGATCCCCTCAGCACCCCCACCACAAGTCCAGCACCCCAAACACAATGCCCCGATCCCGTTCAGTACCCTCATGACAAGACTAGCACCCCCAACACAACACCCAGCTCCACTGAGCAGCCCGAAAACAAGCCTAGCACCCCCAACACAACACCCAGATCCCCAAAAACAAGGCCCAGCACCTCCAACACAATGCCCAGCTCCCCTCTTCACCCCCCCAAAAAAGCCCAGCCCCCGCAACACAAGCCCATCACCTCAAAAACAAGCCCAGATCCCCTCAACACTCCCACAAGCTCAACACAACAAACACACGGCCCAGATCCCCTCTGCACACCCATAACAGGCCCAACACCTCCAATACAAGCCCCAGATCCCCTCCGCACTGGCACAACACGCCCAGCACCCCCAACACAACGCCCCGATCCCCTCAGCAACCCCAAAACAAGGCCCAGATCCCCTCTGCAAACCCATTACAAGACCAGCTCCCCCGACACAAGGCCCAGATCCCCTCTGCACCCCCACAACAAAGCCCAGCACCTCAAAAACAATGCCCAGATCCCATAAGCACCCCCACAACAAAGCCCAGCACCCACAACACAACGCCCAGATCCCCTTCAGTACCCTCATGACAAGACCAGCACCCCCAACACAACACTCAGATCCCCCAAAACAAGGCCCAGCAACTCCAACACAACGCCCAGCTTCCCTCTGCACCCCCAAAACAAGCCCAGCACCCGCAACACAAGCCCAGCACCTCCAAAACAAGCCCATGATCCCCTAAACACTCCCACAAGCTCAACACAACAAACACACAGCCCAGATCCCCTCTGCACACCCATAACAGGCCCAACACCTCCAATACAAGCCCCAGATCCCCTCCGCACTCGCACAACACGCCCAGCACCCCTAACACAAGCCCAGATCCCCTCAGCACCACTATGAGAAGTCCAGCACCCCCAACACAACGCCCAGATACCCTCAGCACCCCGACCACAAGCCCAGCACCCCCAACACAACGCCCAGATCCCCTTCAGTACCCTCATGACAAGACCAGCACCCCCAACACAACACTCAGCTCCAGTGAGCAGCCTGAAAACAAGCCTAGCACCCCCAACACAACACCCAGATCCCCCAAAACAAGGCCCAGCACCTCCAACACAATGCCCAGCTTCCCTCTGCACCCCCAAAACAAGCCCAGCACACCCAACACAAGCCCAGCACCTCGAAAACAAGCCCCAGATCCCCTCAGCACTCCCACAAGCTCAACACAACAAACACAACGCCCAGATCCCCTGAGCACCCCCGACACACAGCCCAGATCCCCTAGGCACTCCCACATGCCCAACACAACAAAAACACGGCCTAAATCAGCTCAGCATCCCAACACAAGCCCAGCACTCCAAAAACAACACCCAGCACCCCCAACACAATGCCCCGATCCCCTCAGCAACCCCAAAACAAGGCCCACATACCCTCAGCAAACCCATTACAAGACCAGCTCCCCCGACACAAGGCCCACATCCCATCAGCAGCCTTACCACAAGCCCAGCACCAGTAACACAACACCAGGATCCCATCTGCACTCCCAAAAGAAGGCCCAGCACTCCCACAACAAGCCCAGCACCCCCAGTGCAAGACCTAGCTCTCCTCTGCACCCCCACCACAAGCCCAGCACCCCCAACACAACGCCCAGATCCCCTCAGCACCCCCACCACAAGGCCCTGATCCCCTCTGCACTCCCAAAACACATCCAGCACCTCAAAAACAAGCCCCTGATCCCCTCAGTACCCCCAATACAAGGCCCCGATCTCCTCAGCACTCCCACCACAATGCCCAGATCCCCTCAGCACCCCCACCACAAGCCCAGCACCCCCAACACAATGCCCAGATCTCCTCTGCACCACGGAAAAAAGGCCCAGCACCTCGAAAACATGGCCAGATCCCCTCAGCACCCCCACTACAAGCCCCACACCTCCAAAACAACGCCCCGATCCCCTCAGCACCCCCACCACAAGCCCTGCACCCCCAATGCAATGCCCAGATCCCCTCAGCACCACTATGACAAGTCCAGCACCCCCAACACAATGCCCCGATCCCCTCAGCAACCCCAAAACAGGGCCCACATCTCCTCAGCAAACCCATGACAAGACCAGTTCCCCCAACACAAGGCCCACATCCCCTCAGCACCCCCAAAACAAGGCCCAGCAACTCCAACACAACGCCCAGCTCCCCTCTGCACCCCCACAAAAATCCCAGCCCCCGCAACACAAGCCCAACACCTCGAAAACAAGCCCAGATCCCCTCAACACTCCCACAAGCCCAACACAACAAACACACAGCCCAGATCCCCTCTGCACACCCATAACAGGCCCAACACCTCCAATACAAGCCCCAGATCCCCTCCGCACTCGCAAAACACACCCAGCACCCCCAACACAAGGCCCAGATCCCCTCAGCACCCCCACCACAAGCCCAGCACTCCCAACACAACGCCCCGATCCCCTTCAGTACCCTCATGACAAGACCAGCACCCCCAACACAACACCCAGATCCCCCAAAACTAGGCCCAGCACCTCCAACACAATGCCCAGCTCCCCTCTGCACCCCCAAAACAAGGCTAGCACCCTGCATGACAAGCCCAGCACCCCCAAAACAAGCCCATCATCCCCTCAGCACTCCCACAAGCCCAACACAACAAACACACGGCCCAGATCTCCTCTGCACCCCCAACACAAGGCCCAGCACTCCCAAGACAAGCCCGACACCCCCACAACAAGACCCAGATCCCCTCTGCACACCCACCACTAGCCCAGCACTCCCACAACAAGCCCAGCACCCCCAGTGCAAGACCTAGCTCTCCTCAGCACCCGCACCACAAGCCCAGCACCCCCAACACAACGCGCTGATCCCCTCAGCACCCCCACCACAAGGCCCTGATCCCCTCTGCACTCCCAAAACACATCCAGCACCTCGAAAACAAGCCCCTGATCCCCTCACTACCCCCAATACAAGGCCCCGTTCTCCTCAGCACCCCCACCACAACGCCCAGATCTCCTCTGCACCATGGAAAAAAAGGCCCAGCACCTCGAAAACATGGCCAGATCTCCTCTGCACCCCCACTACAAGCCCCGCACCTCCAAAACAATGCCCCGATCACCTCAGCAGCCGCACCACAAGCCCTGCACCCCCAACGCAATGCCCAGATTCCCTCAGCACCCCTACCACAAGCCCAGCACCCCCAACACAATGCCCCGATCCCCTCAGCAACCCCAAAACAAGGCCCAGATCCCCTCAGCACACCCATTACAAGACCAGCTCCCCCGACACAAGGCCCACATCCCCTAAGCACCCCCAAAACAAGGCCCAGCACCCCAAACACAACACCCCGATCCCGTTCAGTACCCTCATGACAAGACCAGCACCCCCAACGCAACACTCAGCTCCACTGAGCAGCCCGAAAACAAGCCTAGCACCCCCAACACAACACCCAGATCCCCAAAAACTAAGCCCAGCACCTCCAAAACAATGCCCAGCTCCCCTCTGCACCCCCAAAACAAGGCTAGCACCCTGCATGACAAGCCCAGCACCTCGAAAACAAGCCCATGATCCCCTCAGCACCCCCACCACAAGCCCAGCACTCCCAACACAAGCCCCAGACCTCCTCAGCACTCCCCCAAGCCCAAAGCAACAAAAACACAGCCCAAATCCCCTCCGCACCGCCAACACAAGGCCCTGATCCCCTCTGCACTCCGAAAACAAGGCCTAGCACCCCTAAAACAAAACCTAGCTTTCCTCAGCACACCCACGACAAGCCCAGCTCTCCCCAATACAAGGCCCAAATCCCCTCAGCACCCTCCATGACAAGCCCAGCACTCCCAACACAATGTCCAGATCCCCTCAGCACTCCCACAAGCTCACCACAAAAAACACACTGCCCAGATCCCCTCAGCAGCCCCAACACAAGGCCTGCACTCCCAGGACAAGGCCCAGACCCCTCAGTACCCCTATGACAAGCCCAACACCTCCGACACCATGCCCAGATCCCCTCAGCACCCCCACAACAAGCCCCAGATCCCCTCGGCACTCCCACAAGCTCAACACAACAAACACGCAGCCCAGATCCCCTCCGCACTCGCACAACACGCCCAGCACCCCCAACACAAGCCCCAGATCCCCTCTGCACCCCCACAACAAAGCCCAGCACCTCAAAAACAATGCCCAGACACCCTAAGCACCCCCACAACAAAGCCCAGCACCTCAAAAACAATGCCCAGACACCCTAAGCACCCCACAACAAAGCCCAGCACCCCGAACACAACGCCCAGATACCCTCAGCACCCCCACGACAAGCCCAGCACCCCAACACAACGCCCAGATCCCGTTCAGTACCCTCATGACAAGACCAGCACCCCCAACACAACACTCAGCTCCACTGAGCAGCCCGAAAACAAGCCTAGCACCCCCAACACAACACCCAGATCCCCCAAAACTAGGCCCAGCACCTCCAACACAATGCCCAGCTCCCCTCTGCACCCCCAAAACAAGGCTAGCATCCTGCATGACAAGGCCCAGCACCCCCAAAACAAGCCCATCATCCCCTCAGCACTCCCACAAGCCCAACACAACAAACACACGGCCCAGATCTCCTCTGCACCCCGAACACAAAGCCCAGCACTCCCAAGACAAGGCCCAGATCCCCTCAGCACCCCCACCAGAAGGCACTGATCCCCTCTGCACTCCCAAAACACATCCAGCACCTCGAAAACAAGCCCCTGATCCCCTCAGTACCCCCAATACAAGGCCCCGTTCTCCTCAGCACCCCCACCACAACGCCCAGATCCCCTCAGCA
Organism: Struthio camelus; assembly: GCF_040807025.1. NCBI lineage: Eukaryota > Metazoa > Chordata > Aves > Struthioniformes > Struthionidae > Struthio > Struthio camelus. Next base: position 5,056,054 of record NC_090944.1, read on the forward strand.
CCCCTACCACAAGCCCAGCACCCCCAACACAATGCCCAGATCTCCTCTGCACCACGGAAAAAAAGGCCCAGCACCTCGAAAACATGGCCAGATCCTCTCAGCACCCCCACTACAAGCCCCGCATCTCCAAAACAATGCCCGAGATCCCCTCAGCTGCCCCACCACATTCCCAGATCCCCTCTGCACCCCCAACGCAATGCCCAGATCCCCTCAGCACCCCTACCACAAGCCCAGCACCCCCAACACAATGCCCCGATCCCCTCAGCACCCCCACCACAAGCCCAGCACCCCCAACACAATGCCCCAGATCCCCTCAGCAACCCCAAAACAAGGCCCACATCCCCTCAGCAAACCCATTACAAGACCAGCTCCCCCGACACAAGGCCCACATCCCCTCAGCACCCCTAAAACAAGGCCCAGCAACTCCAACACAACGCCCAGCTCCCCTCTGCACTTCCAAAAAAAAGCCCAGCAGCCTGCATGACAAGCCCAGCACCTCAAAACAAGCCCCATATTCCCTCAGCACCCCCACAAGAAGGTCCAGATCCCCTCAGCACCCCCATGACAAGCCCAGATCCCCTCTGCACTCCCACAAGCCCAACACAACAAACACACAGCCCAGATCCCCTCTGCACACCCATAACAGGCCCAACACCTCCAATACAAGCCCCAGAGCCCCTCCGCACTGGCACAACACGCCCAGCACCCCTAACAGAAGCCCAGATCCCCTCAGCACGACTATGACAAGTCCAGCACCGCGAACACAATGCCCAGATCCCCTAAGCACCCCCACAACAAAGCCCAGCACCCACAACACAACGCCCAGATACCCTCAGCACCCCCATGACAAGCCCAACACCCCCAACACAACGCCCAGATCCCCTTCAGTACCCTCATGACAAGACCAGCACCCCCAACACAACACTCAGATCCCCCAAAACAAGGCCCAGCAACTCCAACACAACGCCCAGCTTCCCTCTGCACCCCCAAAACAAGCCCAGCACCCCCAACACAAGCACAGCACCTCCAAAACAAGCCCATGATCCCCTCAACACTCCCACAAGCTCAACACAACAAACACACAGCCCAGATCCACACAGCAACCCCACAACAAGCCCAGCACCCGCAATACAAGGCCCTGACCACTCAGTACACCCAGGACAAGCCCAAGACCTCCAAAACAATGCCCAGATCCCCTCAGCACCCCCACTAAAAAAAGACCCAGCACCCGAAATACAAGCCCAGATCCCCTCTCCACCCCCATGACAGCTCCAGATCGCTGCTGCAAGCAGAACACAAGGCCCACCACCCCCAACACAATGCCCAGATCTCCTCTGCGCCACGGAAAAAAGGCCCAGCACGTCGAAAACAAGGCCAGATCCCCTCAGCAGCCCCACCACAACGCCCAGATCCCATGAGCAACCCCCAACACACAGCCCAGATCCCCTAGGCACTCCCACCACAAGGCCCCGACCTCCAAAACAATGCCCAGATCCCCTCAGCACCCCCACCACAAGTCCAGCACCCCAAACACAATGCCCCGATCCCGTTCAGTACCCTCATGACAAGAATAGCACCCCCAACACAACACCCAGCTCCACTGAGCAGCCCGAAAACAAGCCTAGCACCCCAAACACAACGCCCCGATCCCGTTCAGTACCCTCATGACAAGAATAGCACCCCCAACACAACACCCAGCTCCACTGAGCAGCCCGAAAACAAGCCTAGCACCCCCAACACAACACCCAGATCCCCAAAAACAAAGCCCAGCACCTCCAACACAATGCCCAACTTCCCTCAGCACCCCCACCACAAGCCCAGCACTCCCAACACAAGCCCCAGACCCCCTCGGCACTCCCCCAAGCCCAACACAACAAACACACCACCCAGATCCCCTCCGCACCCCCAAAACAAGGCCCTGATCCCATCTGCACTCCCAAAACAAGGCCCAGCACTCCCACAACAAGCCCAGCACCCCCAGTGCAAGACCTAGCTCTCCTCAGCACCCCCACCACAAGCCCAGCACCCCCAACACAACGCCCTGATCCCCTCAGCACCCCCACCAGAAGGCACTGATCCCCTCTGCACTCCCAAAACACATCCAGCACCTCGAAAACAAGCCCCAGATCCCCTCACTACCCCCAATGCAAGGCCCCGATCTCCTCAGCACCCCCACCACAACGCCCAGATCCCCTCAGCACCCCCACCACAAGCCCAGCACCCCCAACACAATGCCCAGATCCCCTCTGCACCCCTACCACAAGCCCAGCACCCCCAACACAATGCCCAGATTTCCTCTGCACCACGGAAAAAAAGGCCCAGCACCTCGAAAACATGGCCAGATCCCCTCAGCACCCCCACTACAAGCCCCGCACCTCCAAAACAATGCCCCGATCACCTCAGCAGCCGCACCACAAGCCCTGCACCCCCAACGAAATGCCCAGATCCCCTCAGCACCCCGACCACAAGCCCAGCACCCCCAACACAACGCCCAGATCCCGTTCAGTACCCTCATGACAAGACCAGCACCCCCAACACAACACTCAGCTCCACTGAGCAGCCCGAAAACAAGCCTAGCACCCCCAACACAACACCCAGATCCCCAAAAACAAAGCCCAGCACCTCCAAAACAATTCCCAGCTCCCCTCTGCACCCCCAAAACAAGGCTAGCACCCTGCATGACAAGCCCAGCACCCCCAAAACAAGCCCATGATCCCCTCAGCACTCCCACAAGCCCAACACAACAAACACACGGCCCAGATCTCCTCTGCACCCCCAACACAAGGCCCAGCACTCCCAAGACAAGGCCCAGACCCCTCAGTACCCCCATGACAAGCCCGACACCCACACAACAAGACCCAGATCCCCTCTGCACACCCACCACTAGCCCAGCACTCCCACAACAAGCCCAGCACCCCCAGCGCAAGACCTAGCTCTCCTCTGCACCCCCACCACAAGCCCAGCACCCCCAACACAACGCCCAGATCCCCTTCAGTACCCTCATGACAAGACCAGCACCCCCAACACAACACTCAGATCCCCCAAAACAAGGCCCAGCAACTCCAACACAATGCCCAGCTTCCCTCTGCACCCCCAAAACAAGCCCAGCACCCCCAACACAAGCACAGCACCTCCAAAACAAGCCCATGATCCCCTCAACACTCCCACAAGCTCAACACAACAAACACACAGCCCAGATCCACACAGCAACCCCACAACAAGCCCAGCACCCGCAATACAAGGCCCTGACCACTCAGTACACCCAGGACAAGCCCAAGACCTCCAAAACAATGCCCAGATCCCCTCAGCACCCCCACTAAAAAAAGACCCAGCACCCGAAATACAAGCCCAGATCCCCTCTCCACCCCCATGACAGCTCCAGATCGCTGCTGCAAGCAGAACACAAGGCCCACCACCCCCAACACAATGCCCAGATCTCCTCTGCGCCACGGAAAAAAGGCCAAGCACGTCGAAAACAAGGCCAGATCCCCTCAGCACCCCCACTACAAGCCCAGCACCTCGAAAACAACGTCCTGATCCCCTCAGCAACCCCACCACAAGCCCTGCACCCCCAACGCAATGCCCAGATCCCCTCAGCACCCCTACCACAAGCCCAGCACCCCCAACACAATGCCCCGATCCCCTCAGCAACCCCAAAACAAGGCCCAGATCCCCTCAGCACCCCCAAAACAAGGCCCAGCAGCTCCAACACAACGCCCAGCTCCCCTCTGCACTTCTACAAAAAGCCCAGCAGCCTGCATGACAAGCCCAGCACCTCGAAAACAAGCCCCAGATCCCCTCAGCAGCCCCACCACAACGCCCAGATCCCATGAGCAACCCCCAACACACAGCCCAGATCCCCTAGGCACTCCCACCACAAGGCCCCGACCTCCAAAACAATGCCCAGATCCCCTCAGCACCCCCACCACAAGTCCAGCACCCCAAACACAATGCCCCGATCCCGTTCAGTACCCTCATGACAAGACTAGCACCCCCAACACAACACCCAGCTCCACTGAGCAGCCCGAAAACAAGCCTAGCACCCCCAACACAACACCCAGATCCCCAAAAACAAGGCCCAGCACCTCCAACACAATGCCCAGCTCCCCTCTTCACCCCCCCAAAAAAGCCCAGCCCCCGCAACACAAGCCCATCACCTCAAAAACAAGCCCAGATCCCCTCAACACTCCCACAAGCTCAACACAACAAACACACGGCCCAGATCCCCTCTGCACACCCATAACAGGCCCAACACCTCCAATACAAGCCCCAGATCCCCTCCGCACTGGCACAACACGCCCAGCACCCCCAACACAACGCCCCGATCCCCTCAGCAACCCCAAAACAAGGCCCAGATCCCCTCTGCAAACCCATTACAAGACCAGCTCCCCCGACACAAGGCCCAGATCCCCTCTGCACCCCCACAACAAAGCCCAGCACCTCAAAAACAATGCCCAGATCCCATAAGCACCCCCACAACAAAGCCCAGCACCCACAACACAACGCCCAGATCCCCTTCAGTACCCTCATGACAAGACCAGCACCCCCAACACAACACTCAGATCCCCCAAAACAAGGCCCAGCAACTCCAACACAACGCCCAGCTTCCCTCTGCACCCCCAAAACAAGCCCAGCACCCGCAACACAAGCCCAGCACCTCCAAAACAAGCCCATGATCCCCTAAACACTCCCACAAGCTCAACACAACAAACACACAGCCCAGATCCCCTCTGCACACCCATAACAGGCCCAACACCTCCAATACAAGCCCCAGATCCCCTCCGCACTCGCACAACACGCCCAGCACCCCTAACACAAGCCCAGATCCCCTCAGCACCACTATGAGAAGTCCAGCACCCCCAACACAACGCCCAGATACCCTCAGCACCCCGACCACAAGCCCAGCACCCCCAACACAACGCCCAGATCCCCTTCAGTACCCTCATGACAAGACCAGCACCCCCAACACAACACTCAGCTCCAGTGAGCAGCCTGAAAACAAGCCTAGCACCCCCAACACAACACCCAGATCCCCCAAAACAAGGCCCAGCACCTCCAACACAATGCCCAGCTTCCCTCTGCACCCCCAAAACAAGCCCAGCACACCCAACACAAGCCCAGCACCTCGAAAACAAGCCCCAGATCCCCTCAGCACTCCCACAAGCTCAACACAACAAACACAACGCCCAGATCCCCTGAGCACCCCCGACACACAGCCCAGATCCCCTAGGCACTCCCACATGCCCAACACAACAAAAACACGGCCTAAATCAGCTCAGCATCCCAACACAAGCCCAGCACTCCAAAAACAACACCCAGCACCCCCAACACAATGCCCCGATCCCCTCAGCAACCCCAAAACAAGGCCCACATACCCTCAGCAAACCCATTACAAGACCAGCTCCCCCGACACAAGGCCCACATCCCATCAGCAGCCTTACCACAAGCCCAGCACCAGTAACACAACACCAGGATCCCATCTGCACTCCCAAAAGAAGGCCCAGCACTCCCACAACAAGCCCAGCACCCCCAGTGCAAGACCTAGCTCTCCTCTGCACCCCCACCACAAGCCCAGCACCCCCAACACAACGCCCAGATCCCCTCAGCACCCCCACCACAAGGCCCTGATCCCCTCTGCACTCCCAAAACACATCCAGCACCTCAAAAACAAGCCCCTGATCCCCTCAGTACCCCCAATACAAGGCCCCGATCTCCTCAGCACTCCCACCACAATGCCCAGATCCCCTCAGCACCCCCACCACAAGCCCAGCACCCCCAACACAATGCCCAGATCTCCTCTGCACCACGGAAAAAAGGCCCAGCACCTCGAAAACATGGCCAGATCCCCTCAGCACCCCCACTACAAGCCCCACACCTCCAAAACAACGCCCCGATCCCCTCAGCACCCCCACCACAAGCCCTGCACCCCCAATGCAATGCCCAGATCCCCTCAGCACCACTATGACAAGTCCAGCACCCCCAACACAATGCCCCGATCCCCTCAGCAACCCCAAAACAGGGCCCACATCTCCTCAGCAAACCCATGACAAGACCAGTTCCCCCAACACAAGGCCCACATCCCCTCAGCACCCCCAAAACAAGGCCCAGCAACTCCAACACAACGCCCAGCTCCCCTCTGCACCCCCACAAAAATCCCAGCCCCCGCAACACAAGCCCAACACCTCGAAAACAAGCCCAGATCCCCTCAACACTCCCACAAGCCCAACACAACAAACACACAGCCCAGATCCCCTCTGCACACCCATAACAGGCCCAACACCTCCAATACAAGCCCCAGATCCCCTCCGCACTCGCAAAACACACCCAGCACCCCCAACACAAGGCCCAGATCCCCTCAGCACCCCCACCACAAGCCCAGCACTCCCAACACAACGCCCCGATCCCCTTCAGTACCCTCATGACAAGACCAGCACCCCCAACACAACACCCAGATCCCCCAAAACTAGGCCCAGCACCTCCAACACAATGCCCAGCTCCCCTCTGCACCCCCAAAACAAGGCTAGCACCCTGCATGACAAGCCCAGCACCCCCAAAACAAGCCCATCATCCCCTCAGCACTCCCACAAGCCCAACACAACAAACACACGGCCCAGATCTCCTCTGCACCCCCAACACAAGGCCCAGCACTCCCAAGACAAGCCCGACACCCCCACAACAAGACCCAGATCCCCTCTGCACACCCACCACTAGCCCAGCACTCCCACAACAAGCCCAGCACCCCCAGTGCAAGACCTAGCTCTCCTCAGCACCCGCACCACAAGCCCAGCACCCCCAACACAACGCGCTGATCCCCTCAGCACCCCCACCACAAGGCCCTGATCCCCTCTGCACTCCCAAAACACATCCAGCACCTCGAAAACAAGCCCCTGATCCCCTCACTACCCCCAATACAAGGCCCCGTTCTCCTCAGCACCCCCACCACAACGCCCAGATCTCCTCTGCACCATGGAAAAAAAGGCCCAGCACCTCGAAAACATGGCCAGATCTCCTCTGCACCCCCACTACAAGCCCCGCACCTCCAAAACAATGCCCCGATCACCTCAGCAGCCGCACCACAAGCCCTGCACCCCCAACGCAATGCCCAGATTCCCTCAGCACCCCTACCACAAGCCCAGCACCCCCAACACAATGCCCCGATCCCCTCAGCAACCCCAAAACAAGGCCCAGATCCCCTCAGCACACCCATTACAAGACCAGCTCCCCCGACACAAGGCCCACATCCCCTAAGCACCCCCAAAACAAGGCCCAGCACCCCAAACACAACACCCCGATCCCGTTCAGTACCCTCATGACAAGACCAGCACCCCCAACGCAACACTCAGCTCCACTGAGCAGCCCGAAAACAAGCCTAGCACCCCCAACACAACACCCAGATCCCCAAAAACTAAGCCCAGCACCTCCAAAACAATGCCCAGCTCCCCTCTGCACCCCCAAAACAAGGCTAGCACCCTGCATGACAAGCCCAGCACCTCGAAAACAAGCCCATGATCCCCTCAGCACCCCCACCACAAGCCCAGCACTCCCAACACAAGCCCCAGACCTCCTCAGCACTCCCCCAAGCCCAAAGCAACAAAAACACAGCCCAAATCCCCTCCGCACCGCCAACACAAGGCCCTGATCCCCTCTGCACTCCGAAAACAAGGCCTAGCACCCCTAAAACAAAACCTAGCTTTCCTCAGCACACCCACGACAAGCCCAGCTCTCCCCAATACAAGGCCCAAATCCCCTCAGCACCCTCCATGACAAGCCCAGCACTCCCAACACAATGTCCAGATCCCCTCAGCACTCCCACAAGCTCACCACAAAAAACACACTGCCCAGATCCCCTCAGCAGCCCCAACACAAGGCCTGCACTCCCAGGACAAGGCCCAGACCCCTCAGTACCCCTATGACAAGCCCAACACCTCCGACACCATGCCCAGATCCCCTCAGCACCCCCACAACAAGCCCCAGATCCCCTCGGCACTCCCACAAGCTCAACACAACAAACACGCAGCCCAGATCCCCTCCGCACTCGCACAACACGCCCAGCACCCCCAACACAAGCCCCAGATCCCCTCTGCACCCCCACAACAAAGCCCAGCACCTCAAAAACAATGCCCAGACACCCTAAGCACCCCCACAACAAAGCCCAGCACCTCAAAAACAATGCCCAGACACCCTAAGCACCCCACAACAAAGCCCAGCACCCCGAACACAACGCCCAGATACCCTCAGCACCCCCACGACAAGCCCAGCACCCCAACACAACGCCCAGATCCCGTTCAGTACCCTCATGACAAGACCAGCACCCCCAACACAACACTCAGCTCCACTGAGCAGCCCGAAAACAAGCCTAGCACCCCCAACACAACACCCAGATCCCCCAAAACTAGGCCCAGCACCTCCAACACAATGCCCAGCTCCCCTCTGCACCCCCAAAACAAGGCTAGCATCCTGCATGACAAGGCCCAGCACCCCCAAAACAAGCCCATCATCCCCTCAGCACTCCCACAAGCCCAACACAACAAACACACGGCCCAGATCTCCTCTGCACCCCGAACACAAAGCCCAGCACTCCCAAGACAAGGCCCAGATCCCCTCAGCACCCCCACCAGAAGGCACTGATCCCCTCTGCACTCCCAAAACACATCCAGCACCTCGAAAACAAGCCCCTGATCCCCTCAGTACCCCCAATACAAGGCCCCGTTCTCCTCAGCACCCCCACCACAACGCCCAGATCCCCTCAGCACCCCTACCACAAGCCCAGCACCCCCAACACAATGCCCAGATCTCCTCTGCACCACGGAAAAAAAGGCCCAGCACCTCGAAAACATGGCCAGATCCTCTCAGCACCCCCACTACAAGCCCCGCATCTCCAAAACAATGCCCGAGATCCCCTCAGCTGCCCCACCACATTCCCAGATCCCCTCTGCACCCCCAACGCAATGCCCAGATCCCCTCAGCACCCCTACCACAAGCCCAGCACCCCCAACACAATGCCCCGATCCCCTCAGCACCCCCACCACAAGCCCAGCACCCCCAACACAATGCCCCAGATCCCCTCAGCAACCCCAAAACAAGGCCCACATCCCCTCAGCAAACCCATTACAAGACCAGCTCCCCCGACACAAGGCCCACATCCCCTCAGCACCCCTAAAACAAGGCCCAGCAACTCCAACACAACGCCCAGCTCCCCTCTGCACTTCCAAAAAAAAGCCCAGCAGCCTGCATGACAAGCCCAGCACCTCAAAACAAGCCCCATATTCCCTCAGCACCCCCACAAGAAGGTCCAGATCCCCTCAGCACCCCCATGACAAGCCCAGATCCCCTCTGCACTCCCACAAGCCCAACACAACAAACACACAGCCCAGATCCCCTCTGCACACCCATAACAGGCCCAACACCTCCAATACAAGCCCCAGAGCCCCTCCGCACTCGCACAACACGCCCAGCACCCCTAACAGAAGCCCAGATCCCCTCAGCACGACTATGACAAGTCCAGCACCGCGAACACAATGCCCAGATCCCCTAAGCACCCCCACAACAAAGCCCAGCACCCACAACACAACGCCCAGATACCCTCAGCACCCCCATGACAAGCCCAACACCCCCAACACAACGCCCAGATCCCCTTCAGTACCCTCATGACAAGACCAGCACCCCCAACACAACACTCAGATCCCCCAAAACAAGGCCCAGCAACTCCAACACAACGCCCAGCTTCCCTCTGCACCCCCAAAACAAGCCCAGCACCCCCAACACAAGCACAGCACCTCCAAAACAAGCCCATGATCCCCTCAACACTCCCACAAGCTCAACACAACAAACACACAGCCCAGATCCACACAGCAACCCCACAACAAGCCCAGCACCCGCAATACAAGGCCCTGACCACTCAGTACACCCAGGACAAGCCCAAGACCTCCAAAACAATGCCCAGATCCCCTCAGCACCCCCACTAAAAAAAGACCCAGCACCCGAAATACAAGCCCAGATCCCCTCTCCACCCCCATGACAGCTCCAGATCGCTGCTGCAAGCAGAACACAAGGCCCACCACCCCCAACACAATGCCCAGATCTCCTCTGCGCCACGGAAAAAAGGCCCAGCACGTCGAAAACAAGGCCAGATCCCCTCAGCAGCCCCACCACAACGCCCAGATCCCATGAGCAACCCCCAACACACAGCCCAGATCCCCTAGGCACTCCCACCACAAGGCCCCGACCTCCAAAACAATGCCCAGATCCCCTCAGCACCCCCACCACAAGTCCAGCACCCCAAACACAATGCCCCGATCCCGTTCAGTACCCTCATGACAAGAATAGCACCCCCAACACAACACCCAGCTCCACTGAGCAGCCCGAAAACAAGCCTAGCACCCCAAACACAACGCCCCGATCCCGTTCAGTACCCTCATGACAAGAATAGCACCCCCAACACAACACCCAGCTCCACTGAGCAGCCCGAAAACAAGCCTAGCACCCCCAACACAACACCCAGATCCCCAAAAACAAAGCCCAGCACCTCCAACACAATGCCCAACTTCCCTCAGCACCCCCACCACAAGCCCAGCACTCCCAACACAAGCCCCAGACCCCCTCGGCACTCCCCCAAGCCCAACACAACAAACACACCACCCAGATCCCCTCCGCACCCCCAAAACAAGGCCCTGATCCCATCTGCACTCCCAAAACAAGGCCCAGCACTCCCACAACAAGCCCAGCACCCCCAGTGCAAGACCTAGCTCTCCTCAGCACCCCCACCACAAGCCCAGCACCCCCAACACAACGCCCTGATCCCCTCAGCACCCCCACCAGAAGGCACTGATCCCCTCTGCACTCCCAAAACACATCCAGCACCTCGAAAACAAGCCCCAGATCCCCTCACTACCCCCAATGCAAGGCCCCGATCTCCTCAGCACCCCCACCACAACGCCCAGATCCCCTCAGCACCCCCACCACAAGCCCAGCACCCCCAACACAATGCCCAGATCCCCTCTGCACCCCTACCACAAGCCCAGCACCCCCAACACAATGCCCAGATTTCCTCTGCACCACGGAAAAAAAGGCCCAGCACCTCGAAAACATGGCCAGATCCCCTCAGCACCCCCACTACAAGCCCCGCACCTCCAAAACAATGCCCCGATCACCTCAGCAGCCGCACCACAAGCCCTGCACCCCCAACGAAATGCCCAGATCCCCTCAGCACCCCGACCACAAGCCCAGCACCCCCAACACAACGCCCAGATCCCGTTCAGTACCCTCATGACAAGACCAGCACCCCCAACACAACACTCAGCTCCACTGAGCAGCCCGAAAACAAGCCTAGCACCCCCAACACAACACCCAGATCCCCAAAAACAAAGCCCAGCACCTCCAAAACAATGCCCAGCTCCCCTCTGCACCCCCAAAACAAGGCTAGCACCCTGCATGACAAGCCCAGCACCCCCAAAACAAGCCCATGATCCCCTCAGCACTCCCACAAGCCCAACACAACAAACACACGGCCCAGATCTCCTCTGCACCCCCAACACAAGGCCCAGCACTCCCAAGACAAGGCCCAGACCCCTCAGTACCCCCATGACAAGCCCGACACCCACACAACAAGACCCAGATCGCCTCTGCACACCCACCACTAGCCCAGCACTCCCACAACAAGCCCAGCACCCCCAGCGCAAGACCTAGCTCTCCTCTGCACCCCCACCACAAGCCCAGCACCCCCAACGCAACGCCCAGATCCCCTTCAGTACCCTCATGACAAGACCAGCACCCCCAACACAACACTCAGATCCCCCAAAACAAGGCCCAGCAACTCCAACACAATGCCCAGCTTCCCTCTGCACCCCCAAAACAAGCCCAGCACCCCCAACACAAGCACAGCACCTCCAAAACAAGCCCATGATCCCCTCAACACTCCCACAAGCTCAACACAACAAACACACAGCCCAGATCCACACAGCAACCCCACAACAAGCCCAGCACCCGCAATACAAGGCCCTGACCACTCAGTACACCCAGGACAAGCCCAAGACCTCCAAAACAATGCCCAGATCCCCTCAGCACCCCCACTAAAAAAAGACCCAGCACCCGAAATACAAGCCCAGATCCCCTCTCCACCCCCATGACAGCTCCAGATCGCTGCTGCAAGCAGAACACAAGGCCCACCACCCCCAACACAATGCCCAGATCTCCTCTGCGCCACGGAAAAAAGGCCCAGCACCTCGAAAACAAGGCCAGATCCCCTCAGCACCCCCACTACAAGCCCAGCACCTCGAAAACAACGTCCTGATCCCCTCAGCAACCCCACCACAAGCCCTGCACCCCCAACGCAATGCCCAGATCCCCTCAGCACCCCTACCACAAGCCCAGCACCCCCAACACAATGCCCCAATCCCCTCAGCAACCCCAAAACAAGGCCCAGATCCCCTCAGCACCCCCAAAACAAGGCCCAGCAGCTCCAACACAACGCCCAGCTCCCCTCTGCACTTCTACAAAAAGCCCAGCAGCCTGCATGACAAGCCCAGCACCTCGAAAACAAGGCCAGATCCCCTCAGCAGCCCCACCACAACGCCCAGATCCCATGAGCAACCCCCAACACACAGCCCAGATCCCCTAGGCACTCCCACCACAAGGCCCCGACCTCCAAAACAATGCCCAGATCCCCTCAGCACCCCCACCACAAGTCCAGCACCCCAAACACAATGCCCCGATCCCGTTCAGTACCCTCATGACAAGACTAGCACCCCCAACACAACACCCAGCTCCACTGAGCAGCCCGAAAACAAGCCTAGCACCCCCAACACAACACCCAGATCCCCCAAAACAAGGCCCAGCACCTCCAACACAACGCCCAGCTCCCCTCTGCACTTCCACAAAAAGCCCAGCAGCCTGCATGACAAGCCCAGCACCTCAAAACAAGCCCCATATTCCCTCAGCACCCCCACAAGAAGGTCCAGATCCCCTCAGCACCCCCATGACAAGCCCAGATCCCCTCTGCACTCCCACAAGCCCAAAACAACAAACACACGGCCCAGATCCCCTCTGCACCCCCATAACAGGCCCAACACCTCCAATACAAGCCCCAGATCCCCTCCGCACTCGCACAACACGCCCAGCACCCCTAACACAAGCCCAGATCCCCTCAGCACCACTATGACAAGTCCAGCACCTCAAAAACAATGCCCAGATCCCCTCGGCACCCCCACAACAAAGCCCAGCACTTCAAAAACAATGCCCAGATCCCCTAAGCACCCCCACAACAAAGCCCAGCACCCCAAACACAACGCCCAGATCCCCTCAGCACCCCCACCACAAGCCCAGCACCCCCAACACAATGCCCAGATTTCCTCTGCACCACAGAAAAAAAGGCCCAGCACCTCGAAAACATGGCCAGATCCCCTCAGCACCCCCACTACAAGCCCCGCACCTCCAAAACAATGCCCCGATCACCTCAGCAGCCGCACCACAAGCCCTGCACCCCCAACACAACGCCCAGATACCCTCAGCACCCCTACCACAAGCCCAGCACCCCCAACACAACGCCCCGATCCCGTTCAGTACCCTCATGACAAGACCAGCACCCCCAACACAACACTCAGCTCCACTGAGCAGCCCGAAAACAAGCCTAGCACCCCCAACACAACACCCAGATCCCCAAAAACTAAGCCCAGCACCTCCAAAACAATTCCCAGCTCCCCTCTGCACCCCCAAAACAAGGCTAGCACCCTGCATGACAAGCCCAGCACCCCCAAAACAAGCCCATGATCCCCTCAGCACTCCCACAAGCCCAACACAACAAACACACGGCCCAGATCTCCTCTGCACCCCCAACACAAGGCCCAGCACTCCCAAGACAAGGCCCAGACCCCTCAGTACCCCCATGACAAGCCCGACACCCACACAACAAGACCCAGATCGCCTCTGCACACCCACCACTAGCCCAGCACTCCCACAACAAGCCCAGCACCCCCAGCGCAAGACCTAGCTCTCCTCTGCACCCCCACCACAAGCCCAGCACCCCCAACACAACGCCCAGATCCCCTTCAGTACCCTCATGACAAGACCAGCACCCCCAACACAACACTCAGATCCCCCAAAACAAGGCCCAGCAACTCCAACACAATGCCCAGCTTCCCTCTGCACCCCCAAAACAAGCCCAGCACCCCCAACACAAGCACAGCACCTCCAAAACAAGCCCATGATCCCCTCAACACTCCCACAAGCTCAACACAACAAACACACAGCCCAGATCCACACAGCAACCCCACAACAAGCCCAGCACCCGCAATACAAGGCCCTGACCACTCAGTACACCCAGGACAAGCCCAAGACCTCCAAAACAATGCCCAGATCCCCTCAGCACCCCCACTAAAAAAAGACCCAGCACCCGAAATACAAGCCCAGATCCCCTCTCCACCCCCATGACAGCTCCAGATCGCTGCTGCAAGCAGAACACAAGGCCCACCACCCCCAACACAATGCCCAGATCTCCTCTGCGCCACGGAAAAAAGGCCAAGCACGTCGAAAACAAGGCCAGATCCCCTCAGCACCCCCACTACAAGCCCAGCACCTTGAAAACAACGTCCTGATCCCCTCAGCAACCCCACCACAAGCCCTGCACCCCCAACGCAATGCCCAGATCCCCTCAGCACCCCTACCACAAGCCCAGCACCCCCAACACAATGCCCCGATCCCCTCAGCAACCCCAAAACAAGGCCCAGATCCCCTCAGCACCCCCAAAACAAGGCCCAGCAGCTCCAACACAACGCCCAGCTCCCCTCTGCACTTCTACAAAAAGCCCAGCAGCCTGCATGACAAGCCCAGCACCTCGAAAACAAGCCCCAGATCCCCTCAGCAGCCCCACCACAACGCCCAGATCCCATGAGCAACCCCCAACACACAGCCCAGATCCCCTAGGCACTCCCACCACAAGGCCCCGACCTCCAAAACAATGCCCAGATCCCCTCAGCACCCCCACCACAAGTCCAGCACCCCAAACACAATGCCCCGATCCCGTTCAGTACCCTCATGACAAGACTAGCACCCCCAACACAACACCCAGCTCCACTGAGCAGCCCGAAAACAAGCCTAGCACCCCCAACACAACACCCAGATCCCCAAAAACAAGGCCCAGCACCTCCAACACAATGCCCAGCTCCCCTCTTCACCCCCCCAAAAAAGCCCAGCCCCCGCAACACAAGCCCATCACCTCAAAAACAAGCCCAGATCCCCTCAACACTCCCACAAGCTCAACACAACAAACACACGGCCCAGATCCCCTCTGCACACCCATAACAGGCCCAACACCTCCAATACAAGCCCCAGATCCCCTCCGCACTGGCACAACACGCCCAGCACCCCCAACACAACGCCCCGATCCCCTCAGCAACCCCAAAACAAGGCCCAGATCCCCTCTGCAAACCCATTACAAGACCAGCTCCCCCGACACAAGGCCCAGATCCCCTCTGCACCCCCACAACAAAGCCCAGCACCTCAAAAACAATGCCCAGATCCCATAAGCACCCCCACAACAAAGCCCAGCACCCACAACACAACGCCCAGATCCCCTTCAGTACCCTCATGACAAGACCAGCACCCCCAACACAACACTCAGATCCCCCAAAACAAGGCCCAGCAACTCCAACACAACGCCCAGCTTCCCTCTGCACCCCCAAAACAAGCCCAGCACCCGCAACACAAGCCCAGCACCTCCAAAACAAGCCCATGATCCCCTAAACACTCCCACAAGCTCAACACAACAAACACACAGCCCAGATCCCCTCTGCACACCCATAACAGGCCCAACACCTCCAATACAAGCCCCAGATCCCCTCCGCACTCGCACAACACGCCCAGCACCCCTAACACAAGCCCAGATCCCCTCAGCACCACTATGAGAAGTCCAGCACCCCCAACACAACGCCCAGATACCCTCAGCACCCCGACCACAAGCCCAGCACCCCCAACACAACGCCCAGATCCCCTTCAGTACCCTCATGACAAGACCAGCACCCCCAACACAACACTCAGCTCCAGTGAGCAGCCTGAAAACAAGCCTAGCACCCCCAACACAACACCCAGATCCACCAAAACAAGGCCCAGCACCTCCAACACAATGCCCAGCTTCCCTCTGCACCCCCAAAACAAGCCCAGCACACCCAACACAAGCCCAGCACCTCGAAAACAAGCCCCAGATCCCCTCAGCACTCCCACAAGCTCAACACAACAAACACAACGCCCAGATCCCCTGAGCACCCCCGACACACAGCCCAGATCCCCTAGGCACTCCCACATGCCCAACACAACAAAAACACGGCCTAAATCAGCTCAGCATCCCAACACAAGCCCAGCACTCCAAAAACAACACCCAGCACCCCCAACACAATGCCCCGATCCCCTCAGCAACCCCAAAACAAGGCCCACATACCCTCAGCAAACCCATTACAAGACCAGCTCCCCCGACACAAGGCCCACATCCCATCAGCAGCCTTACCACAAGCCCAGCACCAGTAACACAACACCAGGATCCCATCTGCACTCCCAAAAGAAGGCCCAGCACTCCCACAACAAGCCCAGCACCCCCAGTGCAAGACCTAGCTCTCCTCTGCACCCCCACCACAAGCCCAGCACCCCCAACACAACGCCCAGATCCCCTCAGCACCCCCACCACAAGGCCCTGATCCCCTCTGCACTCCCAAAACACATCCAGCACCTCAAAAACAAGCCCCTGATCCCCTCAGTACCCCCAATACAAGGCCCCGATCTCCTCAGCACTCCCACCACAACGCCCAGATCCCCTCAGCACCCCCACCACAAGCCCAGCACCCCCAACACAATGCCCAGATCTCCTCTGCACCACGGAAAAAAGGCCCAGCACCTCGAAAACATGGCCAGATCCCCTCAGCACCCCCACTACAAGCCCCGCACCTCCAAAACAACGCCCCGATCCCCTCAGCACCCCCACCACAAGCCCTGCACCCCCAATGCAATGCCCAGATCCCCTCAGCACCACTATGACAAGTCCAGCACCCCCAACACAATGCCCCGATCCCCTCAGCAACCCCAAAACAGGGCCCACATCTCCTCAGCAAACCCATGACAAGACCAGTTCCCCCAACACAAGGCCCACATCCCCTCAGCACCCCCAAAACAAGGCCCAGCAACTCCAACACAACGCCCAGCTCCCCTCTGCACCCCCACAAAAATCCCAGCCCCCGCAACACAAGCCCAACACCTCGAAAACAAGCCCAGATCCCCTCAACACTCCCACAAGCCCAACACAACAAACACACAGCCCAGATCCCCTCTGCACACCCATAACAGGCCCAACACCTCCAATACAAGCCCCAGATCCCCTCCGCACTCGCAAAACACACCCAGCACCCCCAACACAAGGCCCAGATCCCCTCAGCACCCCCACCACAAGCCCAGCACTCCCAACACAACGCCCCGATCCCCTTCAGTACCCTCATGACAAGACCAGCACCCCCAACACAACACCCAGATCCCCCAAAACTAGGCCCAGCACCTCCAACACAATGCCCAGCTCCCCTCTGCACCCCCAAAACAAGGCTAGCACCCTGCATGACAAGCCCAGCACCCCCAAAACAAGCCCATCATCCCCTCAGCACTCCCACAAGCCCAACACAACAAACACACGGCCCAGATCTCCTCTGCACCCCCAACACAAGGCCCAGCACTCCCAAGACAAGCCCGACACCCCCACAACAAGACCCAGATCCCCTCTGCACACCCACCACTAGCCCAGCACTCCCCCAACAAGCCCAGCACCCCCAGTGCAAGACCTAGCTCTCCTCAGCACCCCCACCACAAGCCCAGCACCCCCAACACAACGCCCAGATCCCCTCAGCACCCCCACCACAAGGCCCTGATCCCCTCTGCACTCCCAAAACACATCCAGCACCTCGAAAACAAGCCCCTGATCCCCTCAGTACCCCCAATACAAGGCCCCGTTCTCCTCAGCACCCCCACCACAACGCCCAGATCTCCTCTGCACCATGGAAAAAAAGGCCCAGCACCTCGAAAACATGGCCAGATCTCCTCTGCACCCCCACTACAAGCCCCGCACCTCCAAAACAATGCCCCGATCACCTCAGCAGCCGCACCACAAGCCCTGAACCCCCAACGCAATGCCCAGATTCCCTCAGCACCCCTACCACAAGCCCAGCACCCCCAACACAATGCCCCGATCCCCTCAGCAACCCCAAAACAAGGCCCAGATCCCCTCAGCACACCCATTACAAGACCAGCTCCCCCGACACAAGGCCCACATCCCCTAAGCACCCCCAAAACAAGGCCCAGCACCCCAAACACAACACCCCGATCCCGTTCAGTACCCTCATGACAAGACCAGCACCCCCAACGCAACACTCAGCTCCACTGAGCAGCCCGAAAACAAGCCTAGCACCCCCAACACAACACCCAGATCCCCAAAAACTAAGCCCAGCACCTCCAAAACAATGCCCAGCTCCCCTCTGCACCCCCAAAACAAGGCTAGCACCCTGCATGACAAGCCCAGCACCTCGAAAACAAGCCCATGATCCCCTCAGCACCCCCACCACAAGCCCAGCACTCCCAACACAAGCCCCAGACCTCCTCAGCACTCCCCCAAGCCCAAAGCAACAAAAACACAGCCCAAATCCCCTCCGCACCGCCAACACAAGGCCCTGATCCCCTCTGCACTCCGAAAACAAGGCCTAGCACCCCTAAAACAAAACCTAGCTTTCCTCAGCACACCCACGACAAGCCCAGCTCTCCCCAATACAAGGCCCAAATCCCCTCAGCACCCTCCATGACAAGCCCAGCACTCCCAACACAATGTCCAGATCCCCTCAGCACTCCCACAAGCTCACCACAAAAAACACACTGCCCAGATCCCCTCAGCAGCCCCAACACAAGGCCTGCACTCCCAAGACAAGGCCCAGACCCCTCAGTACCCCTATGACAAGCCCAACACCTCCGACACCATGCCCAGATCCCCTCAGCACCCCCACAACAAGCCCCAGATCCCCTCGGCACTCCCACAAGCTCAACACAACAAACACGCAGCCCAGATCCCCTCCGCACTCGCACAACACGCCCAGCACCCCCAACACAAGCCCCAGATCCCCTCTGCACCCCCACAACAAAGCCCAGCACCTCAAAAACAATGCCCAGACACCCTAAGCACCCCCACAACAAAGCCCAGCACCTCAAAAACAATGCCCAGACACCCTAAGCACCCCACAACAAAGCCCAGCACCCCGAACACAACGCCCAGATACCCTCAGCACCCCCACGACAAGCCCAGCACCCCAACACAACGCCCAGATCCCGTTCAGTACCCTCATGACAAGACCAGCACCCCCAACACAACACTCAGCTCCACTGAGCAGCCCGAAAACAAGCCTAGCACCCCCAACACAACACCCAGATCCCCCAAAACTAGGCCCAGCACCTCCAACACAATGCCCAGCTCCCCTCTGCACCCCCAAAACAAGGCTAGCATCCTGCATGACAAGGCCCAGCACCCCCAAAACAAGCCCATCATCCCCTCAGCACTCCCACAAGCCCAACACAACAAACACACGGCCCAGATCTCCTCTGCACCCCGAACACAAAGCCCAGCACTCCCAAGACAAGGCCCAGATCCCCTCAGCACCCCCACCAGAAGGCACTGATCCCCTCTGCACTCCCAAAACACATCCAGCACCTCGAAAACAAGCCCCTGATCCCCTCAGTACCCCCAATACAAGGCCCCGTTCTCCTCAGCACCCCCACCACAACGCCCAGATCCCCTCAGCACCCCTACCACAAGCCCAGCACCCCCAACACAATGCCCAGATCTCCTCTGCACCACGGAAAAAAAGGCCCAGCACCTCGAAAACATGGCCAGATCCTCTCAGCACCCCCACTACAAGCCCCGCATCTCCAAAACAATGCCCGAGATCCCCTCAGCTGCCCCACCACATTCCCAGATCCCCTCTGCACCCCCAACGCAATGCCCAGATCCCCTCAGCACCCCTACCACAAGCCCAGCACCCCCAACACAATGCCCCGATCCCCTCAGCACCCACACCACAAGCCCAGCACCCCCAACACAACACCCAGATCCACCAAAACAAGGCCCAGCACCTCCAACACAATGCCCAGCTTCCCTCTGCACCCCCAAAACAAGCCCAGCACACCCAACACAAGCCCAGCACCTCGAAAACAAGCCCCAGATCCCCTCAGCACTCCCACAAGCTCAACACAACAAACACAACGCCCAGATCCCCTGAGCACCCCCGACACACAGCCCAGATCCCCTAGGCACTCCCACATGCCCAACACAACAAAAACACGGCCTAAATCAGCTCAGCATCCCAACACAAGCCCAGCACTCCAAAAACAACACCCAGCACCCCCAACACAATGCCCCGATCCCCTCAGCAACCCCAAAACAAGGCCCACATACCCTCAGCAAACCCATTACAAGACCAGCTCCCCCGACACAAGGCCCACATCCCATCAGCAGCCTTACCACAAGCCCAGCACCAGTAACACAACACCAGGATCCCATCTGCACTCCCAAAAGAAGGCCCAGCACTCCCACAACAAGCCCAGCACCCCCAGTGCAAGACCTAGCTCTCCTCTGCACCCCCACCACAAGCCCAGCACCCCCAACACAACGCCCAGATCCCCTCAGCACCCCCACCACAAGGCCCTGATCCCCTCTGCACTCCCAAAACACATCCAGCACCTCAAAAACAAGCCCCTGATCCCCTCAGTACCCCCAATACAAGGCCCCGATCTCCTCAGCACTCCCACCACAACGCCCAGATCCCCTCAGCACCCCCACCACAAGCCCAGCACCCCCAACACAATGCCCAGATCTCCTCTGCACCACGGAAAAAAGGCCCAGCACCTCGAAAACATGGCCAGATCCCCTCAGCACCCCCACTACAAGCCCCGCACCTCCAAAACAACGCCCCGATCCCCTCAGCACCCCCACCACAAGCCCTGCACCCCCAATGCAATGCCCAGATCCCCTCAGCACCACTATGACAAGTCCAGCACCCCCAACACAATGCCCCGATCCCCTCAGCAACCCCAAAACAGGGCCCACATCTCCTCAGCAAACCCATGACAAGACCAGTTCCCCCAACACAAGGCCCACATCCCCTCAGCACCCCCAAAACAAGGCCCAGCAACTCCAACACAACGCCCAGCTCCCCTCTGCACCCCCACAAAAATTCCAGCCCCCGCAACACAAGCCCAACACCTCGAAAACAAGCCCAGATCCCCTCAACACTCCCACAAGCCCAACACAACAAACACACAGCCCAGATCCCCTCTGCACACCCATAACAGGCCCAACACCTCCAATACAAGCCCCAGATCCCCTCAGCACTCGCAAAACACACCCAGCACCCCCAACACAAGGCCCAGATCCCCTCAGCACCCCCACCACAAGCCCAGCACTCCCAACACAACGCCCCGATCCCCTTCAGTACCCTCATGACAAGACCAGCACCCCCAACACAACACCCAGATCCCCCAAAACTAGGCCCAGCACCTCCAACACAATGCCCAGCTCCCCTCTGCACCCCCAAAACAAGGCTAGCACCCTGCATGACAAGCCCAGCACCCCCAAAACAAGCCCATGATCCCCTCAGCACTCCCACAAGCCCAACACAACAAACACACGGCCCAGATCTCCTCTGCACCCCCAACACAAGGCCCAGCACTCCCAAGACAAGCCCGACACCCCCACAACAAGACCCAGATCCCCTCTGCACACCCACCACTAGCCCAGCACTCCCCCAACAAGCCCAGCACCCCCAGTGCAAGACCTAGCTCTCCTCAGCACCCCCACCACAAGCCCAGCACCCCCAACACAACGCCCAGATCCCCTCAGCACCCCCACCACAAGGCCCTGATCCCCTCTGCACTCCCAAAACACATCCAGCACCTCGAAAACAAGCCCCTGATCCCCTCAGTACCCCCAATACAAGGCCCCGTTCTCCTCAGCACCCCCAACACAACGCCCAGATCTCCTCTGCACCATGGAAAAAAAGGCCCAGCACCTCGAAAACATGGCCAGATCTCCTCTGCACCCCCACTACAAGCCCCGCACCTCCAAAACAATGCCCCGATCACCTCAGCAGCCGCACCACAAGCCCTGAACCCCCAACGCAATGCCCAGATTCCCTCAGCACCCCTACCACAAGCCCAGCACCCCCAACACAATGCCCCGATCCCCTCAGCAACCCCAAAACAAGGCCCAGATCCCCTCAGCACACCCATTACAAGACCAGCTCCCCCGACACAAGGCCCACATCCCCTAAGCACCCCCAAAACAAGGCCCAGCACCCCAAACACAACACCCCGATCCCGTTCAGTACCCTCATGACAAGACCAGCACCCCCAACGCAACACTCAGCTCCACTGAGCAGCCCGAAAACAAGCCTAGCACCCCCAACACAACACCCAGATCCCCAAAAACTAAGCCCAGCACCTCCAAAACAATGCCCAGCTCCCCTCTGCACCCCCAAAACAAGGCTAGCACCCTGCATGACAAGCCCAGCACCTCGAAAACAAGCCCATGATCCCCTCAGCACCCCCACCACAAGCCCAGCACTCCCAACACAAGCCCCAGACCTCCTCAGCACTCCCCCAAGCCCAAAGCAACAAAAACACAGCCCAAATCCCCTCCGCACCGCCAACACAAGGCCCTGATCCCCTCTGCACTCCGAAAACAAGGCCTAGCACCCCTAAAACAAAACCTAGCTTTCCTCAGCACACCCACGACAAGCCCAGCTCTCCCCAATACAAGGCCCAAATCCCCTCAGCACCCTCCATGACAAGCCCAGCACTCCCAACACAATGTCCAGATCCCCTCAGCACTCCCACAAGCTCACCACAAAAAACACACTGCCCAGATCCCCTCAGCAGCCCCAACACAAGGCCTGCACTCCCAAGACAAGGCCCAGACCCCTCAGTACCCCTATGACAAGCCCAACACCTCCGACACCATGCCCAGATCCCCTCAGCACCCCCACAACAAGCCCCAGATCCCCTCGGCACTCCCACAAGCTCAACACAACAAACACGCAGCCCAGATCCCCTCCGCACTCGCACAACACGCCCAGCACCCCCAACACAAGCCCCAGATCCCCTCTGCACCCCCACAACAAAGCCCAGCACCTCAAAAACAATGCCCAGACACCCTAAGCACCCCCACAACAAAGCCCAGCACCTCAAAAACAATGCCCAGACACCCTAAGCACCCCACAACAAAGCCCAGCACCCCCAACACAACGCCCAGATACCCTCAGCACCCCCACGACAAGCCCAGCACCCCAACACAACGCCCAGATCCCGTTCAGTACCCTCATGACAAGACCAGCACCCCCAACACAACACTCAGCTCCACTGAGCAGCCCGAAAACAAGCCTAGCACCCCCAACACAACACCCAGATCCCCCAAAACTAGGCCCAGCACCTCCAACACAATGCCCAGCTCCCCTCTGCACCCCCAAAACAAGGCTAGCATCCTGCATGACAAGGCCCAGCACCCCCAAAACAAGCCCATCATCCCCTCAGCACTCCCACAAGCCCAACACAACAAACACACGGCCCAGATCTCCTCTGCACCCCGAACACAAAGCCCAGCACTCCCAAGACAAGGCCCAGATCCCCTCAGCACCCCCACCAGAAGGCACTGATCCCCTCTGCACTCCCAAAACACATCCAGCACCTCGAAAACAAGCCCCTGATCCCCTCAGTACCCCCAATACAAGGCCCCGTTCTCCTCAGCACCCCCACCACAACGCCCAGATCCCCTCAGCACCCCTACCACAAGCCCAGCACCCCCAACACAATGCCCAGATCTCCTCTGCACCACGGAAAAAAAGGCCCAGCACCTCGAAAACATGGCCAGATCCTCTCAGCACCCCCACTACAAGCCCCGCATCTCCAAAACAATGCCCGAGATCCCCTCAGCTGCCCCACCACATTCCCAGATCCCCTCTGCACCCCCAACGCAATGCCCAGATCCCCTCAGCACCCCTACCACAAGCCCAGCACCCCCAACACAATGCCCCGATCCCCTCAGCACCCACACCACAAGCCCAGCACCCCCAACACAACACCCAGATCCACCAAAACAAGGCCCAGCACCTCCAACACAATGCCCAGCTTCCCTCTGCACCCCCAAAACAAGCCCAGCACACCCAACACAAGCCCAGCACCTCGAAAACAAGCCCCAGATCCCCTCAGCACTCCCACAAGCTCAACACAACAAACACAACGCCCAGATCCCCTGAGCACCCCCGACACACAGCCCAGATCCCCTAGGCACTCCCACATGCCCAACACAACAAAAACACGGCCTAAATCAGCTCAGCATCCCAACACAAGCCCAGCACTCCAAAAACAACACCCAGCACCCCCAACACAATGCCCCGATCCCCTCAGCAACCCCAAAACAAGGCCCACATACCCTCAGCAAACCCATTACAAGACCAGCTCCCCCGACACAAGGCCCACATCCCATCAGCAGCCTTACCACAAGCCCAGCACCAGTAACACAACACCAGGATCCCATCTGCACTCCCAAAAGAAGGCCCAGCACTCCCACAACAAGCCCAGCACCCCCAGTGCAAGACCTAGCTCTCCTCTGCACCCCCACCACAAGCCCAGCACCCCCAACACAACGCCCAGATCCCCTCAGCACCCCCACCACAAGGCCCTGATCCCCTCTGCACTCCCAAAACACATCCAGCACCTCAAAAACAAGCCCCTGATCCCCTCAGTACCCCCAATACAAGGCCCCGATCTCCTCAGCACTCCCACCACAACGCCCAGATCCCCTCAGCACCCCCACCACAAGCCCAGCACCCCCAACACAATGCCCAGATCTCCTCTGCACCACGGAAAAAAGGCCCAGCACCTCGAAAACATGGCCAGATCCCCTCAGCACCCCCACTACAAGCCCCGCACCTCCAAAACAACGCCCCGATCCCCTCAGCACCCCCACCACAAGCCCTGCACCCCCAATGCAATGCCCAGATCCCCTCAGCACCACTATGACAAGTCCAGCACCCCCAACACAATGCCCCGATCCCCTCAGCAACCCCAAAACAGGGCCCACATCTCCTCAGCAAACCCATGACAAGACCAGTTCCCCCAACACAAGGCCCACATCCCCTCAGCACCCCCAAAACAAGGCCCAGCAACTCCAACACAACGCCCAGCTCCCCTCTGCACCCCCACAAAAATTCCAGCCCCCGCAACACAAGCCCAACACCTCGAAAACAAGCCCAGATCCCCTCAACACTCCCACAAGCCCAACACAACAAACACACAGCCCAGATCCCCTCTGCACACCCATAACAGGCCCAACACCTCCAATACAAGCCCCAGATCCCCTCAGCACTCGCAAAACACACCCAGCACCCCCAACACAAGGCCCAGATCCCCTCAGCACCCCCACCACAAGCCCAGCACTCCCAACACAACGCCCCGATCCCCTTCAGTACCCTCATGACAAGACCAGCACCCCCAACACAACACCCAGATCCCCCAAAACTAGGCCCAGCACCTCCAACACAATGCCCAGCTCCCCTCTGCACCCCCAAAACAAGGCTAGCACCCTGCATGACAAGCCCAGCACCCCCAAAACAAGCCCATGATCCCCTCAGCACTCCCACAAGCCCAACACAACAAACACACGGCCCAGATCTCCTCTGCACCCCCAACACAAGGCCCAGCACTCCCAAGACAAGCCCGACACCCCCACAACAAGACCCAGATCCCCTCTGCACACCCACCACTAGCCCAGCACTCCCCCAACAAGCCCAGCACCCCCAGTGCAAGACCTAGCTCTCCTCAGCACCCCCACCACAAGCCCAGCACCCCCAACACAACGCCCAGATCCCCTCAGCACCCCCACCACAAGGCCCTGATCCCCTCTGCACTCCCAAAACACATCCAGCACCTCGAAAACAAGCCCCTGATCCCCTCAGTACCCCCAATACAAGGCCCCGTTCTCCTCAGCACCCCCAACACAACGCCCAGATCTCCTCTGCACCATGGAAAAAAAGGCC
Organism: Struthio camelus; assembly: GCF_040807025.1. NCBI lineage: Eukaryota > Metazoa > Chordata > Aves > Struthioniformes > Struthionidae > Struthio > Struthio camelus. The sequence goes on from NC_090944.1 coordinate 5,082,144, forward strand.
CAGCACCTCGAAAACATGGCCAGATCTCCTCTGCACCCCCACTACAAGCCCCGCACCTCCAAAACAATGCCCCGATCACCTCAGCAGCCGCACCACAAGCCCTGAACCCCCAACGCAATGCCCAGATTCCCTCAGCACCCCTACCACAAGCCCAGCACCCCCAACACAATGCCCCGATCCCCTCAGCAACCCCAAAACAAGGCCCAGATCCCCTCAGCACACCCATTACAAGACCAGCTCCCCCGACACAAGGCCCACATCCCCTAAGCACCCCCAAAACAAGGCCCAGCACCCCAAACACAACACCCCGATCCCGTTCAGTACCCTCATGACAAGACCAGCACCCCCAACGCAACACTCAGCTCCACTGAGCAGCCCGAAAACAAGCCTAGCACCCCCAACACAACACCCAGATCCCCAAAAACTAAGCCCAGCACCTCCAAAACAATGCCCAGCTCCCCTCTGCACCCCCAAAACAAGGCTAGCACCCTGCATGACAAGCCCAGCACCTCGAAAACAAGCCCATGATCCCCTCAGCACCCCCACCACAAGCCCAGCACTCCCAACACAAGCCCCAGACCTCCTCAGCACTCCCCCAAGCCCAAAGCAACAAAAACACAGCCCAAATCCCCTCCGCACCGCCAACACAAGGCCCTGATCCCCTCTGCACTCCGAAAACAAGGCCTAGCACCCCTAAAACAAAACCTAGCTTTCCTCAGCACACCCACGACAAGCCCAGCTCTCCCCAATACAAGGCCCAAATCCCCTCAGCACCCTCCATGACAAGCCCAGCACTCCCAACACAATGTCCAGATCCCCTCAGCACTCCCACAAGCTCACCACAAAAAACACACTGCCCAGATCCCCTCAGCAGCCCCAACACAAGGCCTGCACTCCCAAGACAAGGCCCAGACCCCTCAGTACCCCTATGACAAGCCCAACACCTCCGACACCATGCCCAGATCCCCTCAGCACCCCCACAACAAGCCCCAGATCCCCTCGGCACTCCCACAAGCTCAACACAACAAACACGCAGCCCAGATCCCCTCCGCACTCGCACAACACGCCCAGCACCCCCAACACAAGCCCCAGATCCCCTCTGCACCCCCACAACAAAGCCCAGCACCTCAAAAACAATGCCCAGACACCCTAAGCACCCCCACAACAAAGCCCAGCACCTCAAAAACAATGCCCAGACACCCTAAGCACCCCACAACAAAGCCCAGCACCCCCAACACAACGCCCAGATACCCTCAGCACCCCCACGACAAGCCCAGCACCCCAACACAACGCCCAGATCCCGTTCAGTACCCTCATGACAAGACCAGCACCCCCAACACAACACTCAGCTCCACTGAGCAGCCCGAAAACAAGCCTAGCACCCCCAACACAACACCCAGATCCCCCAAAACTAGGCCCAGCACCTCCAACACAATGCCCAGCTCCCCTCTGCACCCCCAAAACAAGGCTAGCATCCTGCATGACAAGGCCCAGCACCCCCAAAACAAGCCCATCATCCCCTCAGCACTCCCACAAGCCCAACACAACAAACACACGGCCCAGATCTCCTCTGCACCCCGAACACAAAGCCCAGCACTCCCAAGACAAGGCCCAGATCCCCTCAGCACCCCCACCAGAAGGCACTGATCCCCTCTGCACTCCCAAAACACATCCAGCACCTCGAAAACAAGCCCCTGATCCCCTCAGTACCCCCAATACAAGGCCCCGTTCTCCTCAGCACCCCCACCACAACGCCCAGATCCCCTCAGCACCCCTACCACAAGCCCAGCACCCCCAACACAATGCCCAGATCTCCTCTGCACCACGGAAAAAAAGGCCCAGCACCTCGAAAACATGGCCAGATCCTCTCAGCACCCCCACTACAAGCCCCGCATCTCCAAAACAATGCCCGAGATCCCCTCAGCTGCCCCACCACATTCCCAGATCCCCTCTGCACCCCCAACGCAATGCCCAGATCCCCTCAGCACCCCTACCACAAGCCCAGCACCCCCAACACAATGCCCCGATCCCCTCAGCACCCCCACCACAAGCCCAGCACCCCCAACACAATGCCCCAGATCCCCTCAGCAACCCCAAAACAAGGCCCACATCCCCTCAGCAAACCCATTACAAGACCAGCTCCCCCGACACAAGGCCCACATCCCCTCAGCACCCCTAAAACAAGGCCCAGCAACTCCAACACAACGCCCAGCTCCCCTCTGCACTTCCAAAAAAAAGCCCAGCAGCCTGCATGACAAGCCCAGCACCTCAAAACAAGCCCCATATTCCCTCAGCACCCCCACAAGAAGGTCCAGATCCCCTCAGCACCCCCATGACAAGCCCAGATCCCCTCTGCACTCCCACAAGCCCAACACAACAAACACACAGCCCAGATCCCCTCTGCACACCCATAACAGGCCCAACACCTCCAATACAAGCCCCAGAGCCCCTCCGCACTGGCACAACACGCCCAGCACCACTAACACAATGCCCAGATCCCCTCAGCACCACTATGACAAGTCCAGCACCTCAAAAACAATGCCCAGATCCCCTAAGCACCCCCACAACAAAGCCCAGCACCCACAACACAACGCCCAGATACCCTCAGCACCCCCATGACAAGCCCAGCACCCACAACACAACGCCCAGATCCCCTTCAGTACCCTCATGACAAGACCAGCACCCCCAACACAACACTCAGATCCCCCAAAACAAGGCCCAGCAACTCCAACACAACGCCCAGCTTCCCTCTGCACCCCCAAAACAAGCCCAGCACCCCCAACACAAGCACAGCACCTCCAAAACAAGCCCATGATCCCCTCAACACTCCCACAAGCTCAACACAACAAACACACAGCCCAGATCCACACAGCAACCCCACAACAAGCCCAGCACCCGCAATACAAGGCCCTGACCACTCAGTACACCCAGGACAAGCCCAAGACCTCCAAAACAATGCCCAGATCCCCTCAGCACCCCCACTAAAAAAAGACCCAGCACCCGAAATACAAGCCCAGATCCCCTCTCCACCCCCATGACAGCTCCAGATCGCTGCTGCAAGCAGAACACAAGGCCCACCACCCCCAACACAATGCCCAGATCTCCTCTGCGCCACGGAAAAAAGGCCCAGCACGTCGAAAACAAGGCCAGATCCCCTCAGCACCCCCACTACAAGCCCAGCACCTCGAAAACAACGTCCTGATCCCCTCAGCAACCCCACCACAAGCCCTGCACCCCCAACGCAATGCCCAGATCCCCTCAGCACCCCTACCACAAGCCCAGCACCCCCAACACAATGCCCCGATCCCCTCAGCAACCCCAAAACAAGGCCCAGATCCCCTCAGCACCCCCAAAACAAGGCCCAGCAGCTCCAACACAACGCCCAGCTCCCCTCTGCACTTCTACAAAAAGCCCAGCAGCCTGCATGACAAGCCCAGCACCTCGAAAACAAGCCCCAGATCCCCTCAGCAGCCCCACCACAACGCCCAGATCCCATGAGCAACCCCCAACACACAGCCCAGATCCCCTAGGCACTCCCACCACAAGGCCCCGACCTCCAAAACAATGCCCAGATCCCCTCAGCACCCCCACCACAAGTCCAGCACCCCAAACACAATGCCCCGATCCCGTTCAGTACCCTCATGACAAGACTAGCACCCCCAACACAACACCCAGCTCCACTGAGCAGCCCGAAAACAAGCCTAGCACCCCCAACACAACACCCAGATCCCCAAAAACAAGGCCCAGCACCTCCAACACAATGCCCAGCTTCCCTCAGCACCCCCACCACAAGCCCAGCACTCCCAACACAAGCCCCAGACCCCCTCGGCACTCCCCCAAGCCCAACACAACAAACACACCACCCAGATCCCCTCCGCACCCCCAAAACAAGGCCCTGATCCCATCTGCACTCCCAAAACAAGGCCCAGCACTCCCACAACAAGCCCAGCACCCCCAGTGCAAGACCTAGCTCTCCTCAGCACCCCCACCACAAGCCCAGCACCCCCAACACAACGCCCTGATCCCCTCAGCACCCCCACCAGAAGGCACTGATCCCCTCTGCACTCCCAAAACACATCCAGCACCTCGAAAACAAGCCCCTGATCCCCTCACTACCCCCAATACAAGGCCCCGATCTCCTCAGCACCCCCACCACAACGCCCAGATCCCCTCAGCACCCCCACCACAAGCCCAGCACCCCCAACACAATGCCCAGATCCCCTCTGCACCCCCACCACAAGCCCAGCACCCCCAACACAATGCCCAGTTTTCCTCTGCACCACGGAAAAAAAGGCCCAGCACCTCTAAACATGGCCAGATCCCCTCAGCACCCCCACTACAAGCCCCGCACCTCCAAAACAATGCCCCGATCACCTCAGCAGCCGCACCACAAGCCCTGCACCCCCAACGCAATGCCCAGATCCCCTCTGCACCCCTACCACAAGCCCTGCACCACCAACACAATGCCCCGATCCCCTCAGCAAACCCATTATAAGACCAGCTCCCCCGACACAAGGCCCACATCCCCTCAGAACCCCCAAAACAAGGCCCAGCAACTCCAACAGAATGCCCAGCTCCCCTCTGCACTTCCACAAAAAGCCCAGCAGCCTGCATGACAAGCCCAACACCACGAAAACCAGCCCCATATTCCCTCAACACCCCCACAAGAAGGTCCAGATCCCCTCAGCACCCCCATGACAAGCCCAGATCCCCTCTGCACTCCCCCAAGCCCAACACAACAAACACACGGCCCAGATCCCCTCTGCACCCCCATAACAAGCCCAGCACCCCCAACACAATGCCCCGATCCCCTCAGAACCCCAAAACAAGGCCCACATCCCCTCAGCAAACCCATTACAAGACCAGCTCCTCCGACACAAGGCCCACATCCCCTCAGCACCCCCACCACAAGGCCCTGATCCCCTCTGCACTCCCAAAACACATCCAGCACCTCGAAAACAAGCCCCTGATCCCCTCACTACCCCCAATACAAGGCCCCGATCTCCTCTGCACCCCCACCACAACGCCCAGATCCCCTCTGCACCCCCACCACAAGCCCAGCACCCCCAACACAATGCCCAGATTTCCTCTGCACCACGGAAAAAAAGGCCCAGCACCTCGAAAACATGGCCAGATCCCCTCAGCACCCCCACTACAAGCCCCGCACCTCCAAAACAATGCCCCGATCACCTCAGCAGCCGCACCACAAGCCCTGCACCCCCAACGCAATGCCCAGATCCCCTCAGCACCCCTACCACAAGCCCATCACCCCTAACACAATGCCCCGATCCCCTCAGCACCCCCAAAACAAGGCCCAGATCCCCTCAGCACACCCATTACAAGACCAGCTCCCCCGACACAAGGCCCAGATCCCCTCTGCACCCCCACAACAAAGCCCAGCACTTCAAAAACAATGCCCAGATCCCCTCAGCACCCCCACCACAAGCCCAGCACCCCCAACACAACGCCCAGATCCCCTCTGCACCCCCAAAACAAGGCTAGCACCCTGCATGACAAGCCCAGCACCTCGAAAACAGGCCCAGATCCCCTCAGCACCCCCACCACAAGCCCAGCACCCCCAAAACAAGCCCATCATCCCCTCAGCACTCCCCCAAGCCCAACTCAACAAACACACCGCCCACATCCCCTCGACAAGCCCCAACACAAGGCCCAGCACACCCAAGACAAGGCCCAGACCCCTCAGTACCCCGATGACAAGCCCAACACTTCCGACACCATGCCCTGATCCCCTCAGCACCCCCACAACAAGCCCCAGATCCCCTCAGCACTCCCACAAGCTCAACACAACAAACACAACGCCCAGATCCCCTGAGCACCCCCGACACACAGCCCAGATCCCCTAGGCACTCCCACACGCCCCACACAACAAAAACACGGCCTAAATCACCTCAGCATCCCCACCACAAGCCCAGCACTCCAAAAACAACACCCAGCACCCCCAACACAATGCCCCGATTACCTCAGCACCCCCAACACAATGCCCAGATCCCCTCAGCACCCCCACCACAAGGCCCTGATCCCCTCTGCACTCCCAAAACACATCCAGCACCTCGAAAACAAGCCCCTGATCCCCTCACTACCCCCAATACAAGGCCCCGATCTCCTCAGCACCCCCACCACAACGCCCAGATCCCCTCAGCACCCCCACCACAAGCCCAGCACCCCCAACACAATGCCCAGATTTCCTCTGCACCACGGAAAAAAAGGCCCAGCACCTCGAAAACATGGCCAGATCCCCTCAGCACCCCCACTACAAGCCCCGCACCTCCAAAACAATGCCCCGATCACCTCAGCAGCCGCACCACAAGCCCTGCACCCCCAACGCAATGCCCAGATCCCCTCAGCACCCCCACCACAAGCCCAGCACCCCCAACACAACGCCCAGATCCCCTCTGCACCCCCAAAACAAGGCTAGCACCCTGCATGACAAGCCCCGCATCTCCCAAACAGGCCCAGATCCCCTCCGCACTCGCACAACACGCCCAGCACCCCCAACACAAGCCCCAGATCCCCTCTGCACCCCCACAACAAAGCCCAGCACCTCAAAAACAATGCCCAGACACCCTAAGCACCCCCACAACAAAGCCCAGCACCTCAAAAACAATGCCCAGATCCCCTAAGCACCCCACAACAAAGCCCAGCACCCCCAACACAACGCCCAGATCCAATCAGCACCCCCACGACAAGCCCAGCACCCCAAACACAACGCCCAGATCCCGTTCAGTACCCTCATGACAAGACCAGCACCCCCAACACAACACCCAGCTCCACTGAGCAGCCCGAAAACAAGCCTAGCACCCCCAACACAACACCCAGATCCCCCAAAACTAGGCCCAGCACCTCCAACACAATGCCCAGCTCCCCTCTGCACCCCCAAAACAAGCCCAGCACCCTGCATGACAAGCCCAGCACCTCGAAAACAAGCCCAGATCCCCTCAGCACCCCCACCACAAGCCCAGCACCCCCAAAACAAGCCCATCATCCCCTCAGCACTCCCACAAGCCCAACACAACAAACACACGGCCCAGATCTCCTCTGCACCCCCAACACAAGGCCCAGCACTCCCAAGACAAGGCCCAGACCCCTCAGTACCCCCATGACAAGCCCGACACCCCCACAACAAGACCCAGATCCCCTCTGCACACCCACCACTAGCCCAGCACTCCCACAACAAGCCCAGCACCCCCAGTGCAAGACCTAGCTCTCCTCTGCACCCCCACCACAAGCCCAGCACCCCCAACACAATGCCCCGATCCCCTCAGCACCCCCACCACAACGCCCAGATCCCCTCAGCACCCCCACCACAAGCCCAGCACCCCCAACACAATGCCCCGATCCCCTCAGCAACCCCAAAACAAGGCCCAGATCCCCTCAGCACACCCATTACAAGACCAGCTCCCCCGACACAAGGCCCACATCCCCTAAGCACCCCCAAAACAAGGCCCAGCACCCCAAACACAACACCCCGATCCCGTTCAGTACCCTCATGACAAGACCAGCACCCCCAACGCAACACTCAGCTCCACTGAGCAGCCCGAAAACAAGCCTAGCACCCCCAACACAACACCCAGATCCCCAAAAACTAAGCCCAGCACCTCCAAAACAATGCCCAGCTCCCCTCTGCACCCCCAAAACAAGGCTAGCACCCTGCATGACAAGCCCAGCACCTCGAAAACAAGCCCATGATCCCCTCAGCACCCCCACCACAAGCCCAGCACTCCCAACACAAGCCCCAGACCTCCTCAGCACTCCCCCAAGCCCAAAGCAACAAAAACACAGCCCAAATCCCCTCCGCACCGCCAACACAAGGCCCTGATCCCCTCTGCACTCCGAAAACAAGGCCTAGCACCCCTAAAACAAAACCTAGCTTTCCTCAGCACACCCACGACAAGCCCAGCTCTCCCCAATACAAGGCCCAAATCCCCTCAGCACCCTCCATGACAAGCCCAGCACTCCCAACACAATGTCCAGATCCCCTCAGCACTCCCACAAGCTCACCACAAAAAACACACTGCCCAGATCCCCTCAGCAGCCCCAACACAAGGCCTGCACTCCCAAGACAAGGCCCAGACCCCTCAGTACCCCTATGACAAGCCCAACACCTCCGACACCATGCCCAGATCCCCTCAGCACCCCCACAACAAGCCCCAGATCCCCTCGGCACTCCCACAAGCTCAACACAACAAACACGCAGCCCAGATCCCCTCCGCACTCGCACAACACGCCCAGCACCCCCAACACAAGCCCCAGATCCCCTCTGCACCCCCACAACAAAGCCCAGCACCTCAAAAACAATGCCCAGACACCCTAAGCACCCCCACAACAAAGCCCAGCACCTCAAAAACAATGCCCAGATCCCCTAAGCACCCCACAACAAAGCCCAGCACCCCCAACACAACGCCCAGATACCCTCAGCACCCCCACGACAAGCCCAGCACCCCAACACAACGCCCAGATCCCGTTCAGTACCCTCATGACAAGACCAGCACCCCCAACACAACACTCAGCTCCAGTGAGCAGCCTGAAAACAAGCCTAGCACCCCCAACACAACACCCAGATCCCCCAAAACTAGGCCCAGCACCTCCAACACAATGCCCAGCTCCCCTCTGCACCCCCAAAACAAGGCTAGCATCCTGCATGACAAGGCCCAGCACCCCCAAAACAAGCCCATCATCCCCTCAGCACTCCCACAAGCCCAACACAACAAACACACGGCCCAGATCTCCTCTGCACCCCGAACACAAAGCCCAGCACTCCCAAGACAAGGCCCAGATCCCCTCAGCACCCCCACCAGAAGGCACTGATCCCCTCTGCACTCCCAAAACACATCCAGCACCTCGAAAACAAGCCCCTGATCCCCTCACTACCCCCAATACAAGGCCCCGTTCTCCTCAGCACCCCCACCACAACGCCCAGATCCCCTCAGCACCCCTACCACAAGCCCAGCACCCCCAACACAATGCCCAGATCTCCTCTGCACCACGGAAAAAAAGGCCCAGCACCTCGAAAACATGGCCAGATCCTCTCAGCACCCCCACTACAAGCCCCGCATCTCCAAAACAATGCCCGAGATCCCCTCAGCTGCCCCACCACATTCCCAGATCCCCTCTGCACCCCCAACGCAATGCCCAGATCCCCTCAGCACCCCTACCACAAGCCCAGCACCCCCAACACAATGCCCCGATCCCCTCAGCACCCCCACCACAAGCCCAGCACCCCCAACACAATGCCCCAGATCCCCTCAGCAACCCCAAAACAAGGCCCACATCCCCTCAGCAAACCCATTACAAGACCAGCTCCCCCGACACAAGGCCCACATCCCCTCAGCACCCCTAAAACAAGGCCCAGCAACTCCAACACAACGCCCAGCTCCCCTCTGCACTTCCAAAAAAAAGCCCAGCAGCCTGCATGACAAGCCCAGCACCTCAAAACAAGCCCCATATTCCCTCAGCACCCCCACAAGAAGGTCCAGATCCCCTCAGCACCCCCATGACAAGCCCAGATCCCCTCTGCACTCCCACAAGCCCAACACAACAAACACACAGCCCAGATCCCCTCTGCACACCCATAACAGGCCCAACACCTCCAATACAAGCCCCAGAGCCCCTCCGCACTGGCACAACACGCCCAGCACCACTAACACAATGCCCAGATCCCCTCAGCACCACTATGACAAGTCCAGCACCTCAAAAACAATGCCCAGATCCCCTAAGCACCCCCACAACAAAGCCCAGCACCCACAACACAACGCCCAGATACCCTCAGCACCCCCATGACAAGCCCAACACCCCCAACACAACGCCCAGATCCCCTTCAGTACCCTCATGACAAGACCAGCACCCCCAACACAACACTCAGATCCCCCAAAACAAGGCCCAGCAACTCCAACACAACGCCCAGCTTCCCTCTGCACCCCCAAAACAAGCCCAGCACCCCCAACACAAGCACAGCACCTCCAAAACAAGCCCATGATCCCCTCAACACTCCCACAAGCTCAACACAACAAACACACAGCCCAGATCCACACAGCAACCCCACAACAAGCCCAGCACCCGCAATACAAGGCCCTGACCACTCAGTACACCCAGGACAAGCCCAAGACCTCCAAAACAATGCCCAGATCCCCTCAGCACCCCCACTAAAAAAAGACCCAGCACCCGAAATACAAGCCCAGATCCCCTCTCCACCCCCATGACAGCTCCAGATCGCTGCTGCAAGCAGAACACAAGGCCCACCACCCCCAACACAATGCCCAGATCTCCTCTGCGCCACGGAAAAAAGGCCCAGCACGTCGAAAACAAGGCCAGATCCCCTCAGCACCCCCACTACAAGCCCAGCACCTCGAAAACAACGTCCTGATCCCCTCAGCAACCCCACCACAAGCCCTGCACCCCCAACGCAATGCCCAGATCCCCTCAGCACCCCTACCACAAGCCCAGCACCCCCAACACAATGCCCCGATCCCCTCAGCAACCCCAAAACAAGGCCCAGATCCCCTCAGCACCCCCAAAACAAGGCCCAGCAGCTCCAACACAACGCCCAGCTCCCCTCTGCACTTCTACAAAAAGCCCAGCAGCCTGCATGACAAGCCCAGCACCTCGAAAACAAGCCCCAGATCCCCTCAGCAGCCCCACCACAACGCCCAGATCCCATGAGCAACCCCCAACACACAGCCCAGATCCCCTAGGCACTCCCACCACAAGGCCCCGACCTCCAAAACAATGCCCAGATCCCCTCAGCACCCCCACCACAAGTCCAGCACCCCAAACACAATGCCCCGATCCCGTTCAGTACCCTCATGACAAGACTAGCACCCCCAACACAACACCCAGCTCCACTGAGCAGCCCGAAAACAAGCCTAGCACCCCCAACACAACACCCAGATCCCCAAAAACAAGGCCCAGCACCTCCAACACAATGCCCAGCTTCCCTCAGCACCCCCACCACAAGCCCAGCACTCCCAACACAAGCCCCAGACCCCCTCGGCACTCCCCCAAGCCCAACACAACAAACACACCACCCAGATCCCCTCCGCACCCCCAAAACAAGGCCCTGATCCCATCTGCACTCCCAAAACAAGGCCCAGCACTCCCACAACAAGCCCAGCACCCCCAGTGCAAGACCTAGCTCTCCTCAGCACCCCCACCACAAGCCCAGCACCCCCAACACAACGCCCTGATCCCCTCAGCACCCCCACCAGAAGGCACTGATCCCCTCTGCACTCCCAAAACACATCCAGCACCTCGAAAACAAGCCCCTGATCCCCTCACTACCCCCAATACAAGGCCCCGATCTCCTCAGCACCCCCACCACAACGCCCAGATCCCCTCAGCACCCCCACCACAAGCCCAGCACCCCCAACACAATGCCCAGATCCCCTCTGCACCCCCACCACAAGCCCAGCACCCCCAACACAATGCCCAGTTTTCCTCTGCACCACGGAAAAAAAGGCCCAGCACCTCTAAACATGGCCAGATCCCCTCAGCACCCCCACTACAAGCCCCGCACCTCCAAAACAATGCCCCGATCACCTCAGCAGCCGCACCACAAGCCCTGCACCCCCAACGCAATGCCCAGATCCCCTCTGCACCCCTACCACAAGCCCTGCACCACCAACACAATGCCCCGATCCCCTCAGCAAACCCATTATAAGACCAGCTCCCCCGACACAAGGCCCACATCCCCTCAGAACCCCCAAAACAAGGCCCAGCAACTCCAACAGAATGCCCAGCTCCCCTCTGCACTTCCACAAAAAGCCCAGCAGCCTGCATGACAAGCCCAACACCACGAAAACCAGCCCCATATTCCCTCAACACCCCCACAAGAAGGTCCAGATCCCCTCAGCACCCCCATGACAAGCCCAGATCCCCTCTGCACTCCCCCAAGCCCAACACAACAAACACACGGCCCAGATCCCCTCTGCACCCCCATAACAAGCCCAGCACCCCCAACACAATGCCCCGATCCCCTCAGAACCCCAAAACAAGGCCCACATCCCCTCAGCAAACCCATTACAAGACCAGCTCCTCCGACACAAGGCCCACATCCCCTCAGCACCCCCACCACAAGGCCCTGATCCCCTCTGCACTCCCAAAACACATCCAGCACCTCGAAAACAAGCCCCTGATCCCCTCAGTACCCGCAATACAAGGCCCCGATCTCCTCTGCACCCCCACCACAACGCCCAGATCCCCTCTGCACCCCCACCACAAGCCCAGCACCCCCAACACAATGCCCAGATTTCCTCTGCACCACGGAAAAAAAGGCCCAGCACCTCGAAAACATGGCCAGATCCCCTCAGCACCCCCACTACAAGCCCCGCACCTCCAAAACAATGCCCCGATCACCTCAGCAGCCGCACCACAAGCCCTGCACCCCCAACGCAATTCCCAGATCCCCTCAGCACCCCTACCACAAGCCCATCACCCCTAACACAATGCCCCGATCCCCTCAGCACCCCCAAAACAAGGCCCAGATCCCCTCAGCACACCCATTACAAGACCAGCTCCCCCGACACAAGGCCCAGATCCCCTCTGCACCCCCACAACAAAGCCCAGCACTTCAAAAACAATGCCCAGATCCCCTCAGCACCCCCACCACAAGCCCAGCACCCCCAACACAACGCCCAGATCCCCTCTGCACCCCCAAAACAAGGCTAGCACCCTGCATGACAAGCCCAGCACCTCGAAAACAGGCCCAGATCCCCTCAGCACCCCCACCACAAGCCCAGCACCCCCAAAACAAGCCCATCATCCCCTCAGCACTCCCCCAAGCCCAACTCAACAAACACACCGCCCACATCCCCTCGACAAGCCCCAACACAAGGCCCAGCACACCCAAGACAAGGCCCAGACCCCTCAGTACCCCGATGACAAGCCCAACACTTCCGACACCATGCCCTGATCCCCTCAGCACCCCCACAACAAGCCCCAGATCCCCTCAGCACTCCCACAAGCTCAACACAACAAACACAACGCCCAGATCCCCTGAGCACCCCCGACACACAGCCCAGATCCCCTAGGCACTCCCACACGCCCCACACAACAAAAACACGGCCTAAATCACCTCAGCATCCCCACCACAAGCCCAGCACTCCAAAAACAACACCCAGCACCCCCAACACAATGCCCCGATTACCTCAGCACCCCCAACACAATGCCCAGATCCCCTCAGCACCCCCACCACAAGGCCCTGATCCCCTCTGCACTCCCAAAACACATCCAGCACCTCGAAAACAAGCCCCTGATCCCCTCACTACCCCCAATACAAGGCCCCGATCTCCTCAGCACCCCCACCACAACGCCCAGATCCCCTCTGCACCCCCACCACAAGCCCAGCACCCCCAACACAATGCCCAGATTTCCTCTGCACCACGGAAAAAAAGGCCCAGCACCTCGAAAACATGGCCAGATCCCCTCAGCACCCCCACTACAAGCCCCGCACCTCCAAAACAATGCCCCGATCACCTCAGCAGCCGCACCACAAGCCCTGCACCCCCAACGCAATGCCCAGATCCCCTCAGCACCCCCACCACAAGCCCAGCACCCCCAACACAACGCCCAGATCCCCTCTGCACCCCCAAAACAAGGCTAGCACCCTGCATGACAAGCCCCGCATCTCCCAAACAGGCCCAGATCCCCTCAGCACCCCCACCACAAGCCCAGCACCCCCAAAACAAGCCCATCATCCCCTCAGCACTCCCCCAAGCCCATCTCAACAAACACACCGCCCACATCCCCTCGACAAGCCCCAACACAAGGCCCAGCACACCCAAGACAAGGCCCAGACCCCTCAGTACCCCGATGACAAGCCCAACACCTCCGACACCATGCCCAGATCCCCTCAGCACCCCCACAACAAGCCCCAGATCCCCTCGGCACTCCCACAAGCTCAACACAACAAACACGCAGCCCAGATCCCCTCCGCACTCGCACAACACGCCCAGCACCCCCAACACAAGCCCCAGATCCCCTCTGCACCCCCACAACAAAGCCCAGCACCTCAAAAACAATGCCCAGACACCCTAAGCACCCCCACAACAAAGCCCAGCACCTCAAAAACAATGCCCAGATCCCCTAAGCACCCCACAACAAAGCCCAGCACCCCCAACACAACGCCCAGATCCAATCAGCACCCCCACGACAAGCCCAGCACCCCCAACACAACGCCCAGATCCCGTTCAGTACCCTCATGACAAGACCAGCACCCCCAACACAACACCCAGCTCCACTGAGCAGCCCGAAAACAAGCCTAGCACCCCCAACACCCAGATCCCCCAAAACTAGGCCCAGCACCTCCAACACAATGCCCAGCTCCCCTCTGCACCCCCAAAACAAGCCCAGCACCCTGCATGACAAGCCCAGCACCTCGAAAACAAGCCCAGATCCCCTCAGCACCCCCACCACAAGCCCAGCACCCCCAAAACAAGCCCATCATCCCCTCAGCACTCCCACAAGCCCAACACAACAAACACACGGCCCAGATCTCCTCTGCACCCCCAACACAAGGCCCAGCACTCCCAAGACAAGGCCCAGACCCCTCAGTACCCCCATGACAAGCCCGACACCCCCACAACAAGACCCAGATCCCCTCTGCACACCCACCACTAGCCCAGCACTCCCACAACAAGCCCAGCACCCCCAGTGCAAGACCTAGCTCTCCTCTGCACCCCCACCACAAGCCCAGCACCCCCAACACAATGCCCCGATCCCCTCAGCACCCCCACCACAACGCCCAGATCCCCTCAGCACCCCCACCACAAGCCCAGCACCCCCAACACAATGCCCCGATCCCCTCAGCAACCCCAAAACAAGGCCCAGATCCCCTCAGCACACCCATTACAAGACCAGCTCCCCCGACACAAGGCCCACATCCCCTAAGCACCCCCAAAACAAGGCCCAGCACCCCAAACACAACACCCCGATCCCGTTCAGTACCCTCATGACAAGACCAGCACCCCCAACGCAACACTCAGCTCCACTGAGCAGCCCGAAAACAAGCCTAGCACCCCCAACACAACACCCAGATCCCCAAAAACTAAGCCCAGCACCTCCAAAACAATGCCCAGCTCCCCTCTGCACCCCCAAAACAAGGCTAGCACCCTGCATGACAAGCCCAGCACCTCGAAAACAAGCCCATGATCCCCTCAGCACCCCCACCACAAGCCCAGCACTCCCAACACAAGCCCCAGACCTCCTCAGCACTCCCCCAAGCCCAAAGCAACAAAAACACAGCCCAAATCCCCTCCGCACCGCCAACACAAGGCCCTGATCCCCTCTGCACTCCGAAAACAAGGCCTAGCACCCCTAAAACAAAACCTAGCTTTCCTCAGCACACCCACGACAAGCCCAGCTCTCCCCAATACAAGGCCCAAATCCCCTCAGCACCCTGCATGACAAGCCCAGCACTCCCAACACAATGTCCAGATCCCCTCAGCACTCCCACAAGCTCACCACAAAAAACACACTGCCCAGATCCCCTCAGCAGCCCCAACACAAGGCCTGCACTCCCAAGACAAGGCCCAGACCCCTCAGTACCCCTATGACAAGCCCAACACCTCCGACACCATGCCCAGATCCCCTCAGCACCCCCACAACAAGCCCCAGATCCCCTCGGCACTCCCACAAGCTCAACACAACAAACACGCAGCCCAGATCCCCTCCGCACTCGCACAACACGCCCAGCACCTCAAAAACAATGCCCAGACACCCTAAGCACCCCCACAACAAAGCCCAGCACCTCAAAAACAATGCCCAGATCCCCTAAGCACCCCACAACAAAGCCCAGCACCCCCAACACAACGCCCAGATACCCTCAGCACCCCCACGACAAGCCCAGCACCCCAACACAACGCCCAGATCCCGTTCAGTACCCTCATGACAAGACCAGCACCCCCAACACAACACTCAGCTCCAGTGAGCAGCCTGAAAACAAGCCTAGCACCCCCAACACAACACCCAGATCCCCCAAAACTAGGCCCAGCACCTCCAACACAATGCCCAGCTCCCCTCTGCACCCCCAAAACAAGGCTAGCATCCTGCATGACAAGGCCCAGCACCCCCAAAACAAGCCCATCATCCCCTCAGCACTCCCACAAGCCCAACACAACAAACACACGGCCCAGATCTCCTCTGCACCCCGAACACAAAGCCCAGCACTCCCAAGACAAGGCCCAGATCCCCTCAGCACCCCCACCAGAAGGCACTGATCCCCTCTGCACTCCCAAAACACATCCAGCACCTCGAAAACAAGCCCCTGATCCCCTCAGTACCCCCAATACAAGGCCCCGTTCTCCTCAGCACCCCCACCACAACGCCCAGATCCCCTCAGCACCCCTACCACAAGCCCAGCACCCCCAACACAATGCCCAGATCTCCTCTGCACCACGGAAAAAAAGGCCCAGCACCTCGAAAACATGGCCAGATCCTCTCAGCACCCCCACTACAAGCCCCGCACCTCCAAAACAATGCCCGAGATCCCCTCAGCTGCCCCACCACATTCCCAGATCCCCTCTGCACCCCCAACGCAATGCCCAGATCCCCTCAGCACCCCTACCACAAGCCCAGCACCCCCAACACAATGCCCCGATCCCCTCAGCACCCCCACCACAAGCCCAGCACCCCCAACACAATGCCCCAGATCCCCTCAGCAACCCCAAAACAAGGCCCACATCCCCTCAGCAAACCCATTACAAGACCAGCTCCCCCGACACAAGGCCCACATCCCCTCAGCACCCCTAAAACAAGGCCCAGCAACTCCAACACAACGCCCAGCTCCCCTCTGCACTTCCAAAAAAAAGCCCAGCAGCCTGCATGACAAGCCCAGCACCTCAAAACAAGCCCCATATTCCCTCAGCACCCCCACAAGAAGGTCCAGATCCCCTCAGCACCCCCATGACAAGCCCAGATCCCCTCTGCACTCCCACAAGCCCAACACAACAAACACACAGCCCAGATCCCCTCTGCACACCCATAACAGGCCCAACACCTCCAATACAAGCCCCAGAGCCCCTCCGCACTGGCACAACACGCCCAGCACCACTAACACAATGCCCAGATCCCCTCAGCACCACTATGACAAGTCCAGCACCTCAAAAACAATGCCCAGATCCCCTAAGCACCCCCACAACAAAGCCCAGCACCCACAACACAACGCCCAGATACCCTCAGCACCCCCATGACAAGCCCAGCACCCACAACACAACGCCCAGATCCCCTTCAGTACCCTCATGACAAGACCAGCACCCCCAACACAACACTCAGATCCCCCAAAACAAGGCCCAGCAACTCCAACACAACGCCCAGCTTCCCTCTGCACCCCCAAAACAAGCCCAGCACCCCCAACACAAGCACAGCACCTCCAAAACAAGCCCATGATCCCCTCAACACTCCCACAAGCTCAACACAACAAACACACAGCCCAGATCCACACAGCAACCCCACAACAAGCCCAGCACCCGCAATACAAGGCCCTGACCACTCAGTACACCCAGGACAAGCCCAAGACCTCCAAAACAATGCCCAGATCCCCTCAGCACCCCCACTAAAAAAAGACCCAGCACCCGAAATACAAGCCCAGATCCCCTCTCCACCCCCATGACAGCTCCAGATCGCTGCTGCAAGCAGAACACAAGGCCCACCACCCCCAACACAATGCCCAGATCTCCTCTGCGCCACGGAAAAAAGGCCCAGCACGTCGAAAACAAGGCCAGATCCCCTCAGCACCCCCACTACAAGCCCAGCACCTCGAAAACAACGTCCTGATCCCCTCAGCAACCCCACCACAAGCCCTGCACCCCCAACGCAATGCCCAGATCCCCTCAGCACCCCTACCACAAGCCCAGCACCCCCAACACAATGCCCCGATCCCCTCAGCAACCCCAAAACAAGGCCCAGATCCCCTCAGCACCCCCAAAACAAGGCCCAGCAGCTCCAACACAACGCCCAGCTCCCCTCTGCACTTCTACAAAAAGCCCAGCAGCCTGCATGACAAGCCCAGCACCTCGAAAACAAGCCCCAGATCCCCTCAGCAGCCCCACCACAACGCCCAGATCCCATGAGCAACCCCCAACACACAGCCCAGATCCCCTAGGCACTCCCACCACAAGGCCCCGACCTCCAAAACAATGCCCAGATCCCCTCAGCACCCCCACCACAAGTCCAGCACCCCAAACACAACGCCCAGATCCCGTTCAGTACCCTCATGACAAGACTAGCACCCCCAACACAACACCCAGCTCCACTGAGCAGCCCGAAAACAAGCCTAGCACCCCCAACACAACACCCAGATCCCCAAAAACAAGGCCCAGCACCTCCAACACAATGCCCAGCTTCCCTCAGCACCCCCACCACAAGCCCAGCACTCCCAACACAAGCCCCAGACCCCCTCGGCACTCCCCCAAGCCCAACACAACAAACACACCACCCAGATCCCCTCCGCACCCCCAAAACAAGGCCCTGATCCCATCTGCACTCCCAAAACAAGGCCCAGCACTCCCACAACAAGCCCAGCACCCCCAGTGCAAGACCTAGCTCTCCTCAGCACCCCCACCACAAGCCCAGCACCCCCAACACAACGCCCTGATCCCCTCAGCACCCCCACCAGAAGGCACTGATCCCCTCTGCACTCCCAAAACACATCCAGCACCTCGAAAACAAGCCCCTGATCCCCTCACTACCCCCAATACAAGGCCCCGATCTCCTCAGCACCCCCACCACAACGCCCAGATCCCCTCTGCACCCCCACCACAAGCCCAGCACCCCCAACACAATGCCCAGTTTTCCTCTGCACCACGGAAAAAAAGGCCCAGCACCTCTAAACATGGCCAGATCCCCTCAGCACCCCCACTACAAGCCCCGCACCTCCAAAACAATGCCCCGATCACCTCAGCAGCCCCACCACAAGCCCTGCACCCCCAACGCAATGCCCAGATCCCCTCTGCACCCCTACCACAAGCCCTGCACCACCAACACAATGCCCCGATCCCCTCAGCAAACCCATTATAAGACCAGCTCCCCCGACACAAGGCCCACATCCCCTCAGAACCCCCAAAACAAGGCCCAGCAACTCCAACAGAATGCCCAGCTCCCCTCTGCACTTCCACAAAAAGCCCAGCAGCCTGCATGACAAGCCCAACACCACGAAAACCAGCCCCATATTCCCTCAACACCCCCACAAGAAGGTCCAGATCCCCTCAGCACCCCCATGACAAGCCCAGATCCCCTCTGCACTCCCCCAAGCCCAACACAACAAACACACGGCCCAGATCCCCTCTGCACCCCCATAACAAGCCCAGCACCCCCAACACAATGCCCCGATCCCCTCAGAACCCCAAAACAAGGCCCACATCCCCTCAGCAAACCCATTACAAGACCAGCTCCTCCGACACAAGGCCCACATCCCCTCAGCACCCCCACCACAAGGCCCTGATCCCCTCTGCACTCCCAAAACACATCCAGCACCTCGAAAACAAGCCCCTGATCCCCTCAGTACCCGCAATACAAGGCCCCGATCTCCTCTGCACCCCCACCACAACGCCCAGATCCCCTCTGCACCCCCACCACAAGCCCAGCACCCCCAACACAATGCCCAGATTTCCTCTGCACCACGGAAAAAAAGGCCCAGCACCTCGAAAACATGGCCAGATCCCCTCAGCACCCACACTACAAGCCCCGCACCTCCAAAACAATGCCCCGATCACCTCAGCAGCCGCACCACAAGCCCTGCACCCCCAACGCAATGCCCAGATCCCCTCAGCACCCCCACCACAAGCCCAGCACCCCCAACACAACGCCCAGATCCCCTCTGCACCCCCAAAACAAGGCTAGCACCCTGCATGACAAGCCCAGCACCTCGAAAACAGGCCCAGATCCCCTCAGCACCCCCACCACAAGCCCAGCACCCCCAAAACAAGCCCATCATCCCCTCAGCACTCCCCCAAGCCCAACTCAACAAACACACCGCCCACATCCCCTCGACAAGCCCCAACACAAGGCCCAGCACACCCAAGACAAGGCCCAGACCCCTCAGTACCCCGATGACAAGCCCAACACTTCCGACACCATGCCCTGATCCCCTCAGCACCCCCACAACAAGCCCCAGATCCCCTCAGCACTCCCACAAGCTCAACACAACAAACACAACGCCCAGATCCCCTGAGCACCCCCGACACACAGCCCAGATCCCCTAGGCACTCCCACACGCCCCACACAACAAAAACACGGCCTAAATCACCTCAGCATCCCCACCACAAGCCCAGCACTCCAAAAACAACACCCAGCACCCCCAACACAATGCCCCGATTACCTCAGCACCCCCAACACAATGCCCAGATCCCCTCAGCACCCCCACCACAAGGCCCTGATCCCCTCTGCACTCCCAAAACACATCCAGCACCTCGAAAACAAGCCCCTGATCCCCTCACTACCCCCAATACAAGGCCCCGATCTCCTCAGCACCCCCACCACAACGCCCAGATCCCCTCTGCACCCCCACCACAAGCCCAGCACCCCCAACACAATGCCCAGATTTCCTCTGCACCACGGAAAAAAAGGCCCAGCACCTCGAAAACATGGCCAGATCCCCTCAGCACCCCCACTACAAGCCCCGCACCTCCAAAACAATGCCCCGATCACCTCAGCAGCCGCACCACAAGCCCTGCACCCCCAACGCAATGCCCAGATCCCCTCAGCACCCCCACCACAAGCCCAGCACCCCCAACACAACGCCCAGATCCCCTCTGCACCCCCAAAACAAGGCTAGCACCCTGCATGACAAGCCCCGCATCTCCCAAACAGGCCCAGATCCCCTCAGCACCCCCACCACAAGCCCAGCACCCCCAAAACAAGCCCATCATCCCCTCAGCACTCCCCCAAGCCCATCTCAACAAACACACCGCCCACATCCCCTCGACAAGCCCCAACACAAGGCCCAGCACACCCAAGACAAGGCCCAGACCCCTCAGTACCCCGATGACAAGCCCAACACCTCCGACACCATGCCCAGATCCCCTCAGCACCCCCACAACAAGCCCCAGATCCCCTCGGCACTCCCACAAGCTCAACACAACAAACACGCAGCCCAGATCCCCTCCGCACTCGCACAACACGCCCAGCACCCCCAACACAAGCCCCAGATCCCCTCTGCACCCCCACAACAAAGCCCAGCACCTCAAAAACAATGCCCAGACACCCTAAGCACCCCCACAACAAAGCCCAGCACCTCAAAAACAATGCCCAGATCCCCTAAGCACCCCACAACAAAGCCCAGCACCCCCAACACAACGCCCAGATCCAATCAGCACCCCCACGACAAGCCCAGCACCCCCAACACAACGCCCAGATCCCGTTCAGTACCCTCATGACAAGACCAGCACCCCCAACACAACACCCAGCTCCACTGAGCAGCCCGAAAACAAGCCTAGCACCCCCAACACCCAGATCCCCCAAAACTAGGCCCAGCACCTCCAACACAATGCCCAGCTCCCCTCTGCACCCCCAAAACAAGCCCAGCACCCTGCATGACAAGCCCAGCACCTCGAAAACAAGCCCAGATCCCCTCAGCACCCCCACCACAAGCCCAGCACCCCCAAAACAAGCCCATCATCCCCTCAGCACTCCCACAAGCCCAACACAACAAACACACGGCCCAGATCTCCTCTGCACCCCCAACACAAGGCCCAGCACTCCCAAGACAAGGCCCAGACCCCTCAGTACCCCCATGACAAGCCCGACACCCCCACAACAAGACCCAGATCCCCTCTGCACACCCACCACTAGCCCAGCACTCCCACAACAAGCCCAGCACCCCCAGTGCAAGACCTAGCTCTCCTCTGCACCCCCACCACAAGCCCAGCACCCCCAACACAATGCCCCGATCCCCTCAGCACCCCCACCACAACGCCCAGATCCCCTCAGCACCCCCACCACAAGCCCAGCACCCCCAACACAATGCCCCGATCCCCTCAGCAACCCCAAAACAAGGCCCAGATCCCCTCAGCACACCCATTACAAGACCAGCTCCCCCGACACAAGGCCCACATCCCCTAAGCACCCCCAAAACAAGGCCCAGCACCCCAAACACAACACCCCGATCCCGTTCAGTACCCTCATGACAAGACCAGCACCCCCAACGCAACACTCAGCTCCACTGAGCAGCCCGAAAACAAGCCTAGCACCCCCAACACAACACCCAGATCCCCAAAAACTAAGCCCAGCACCTCCAAAACAATGCCCAGCTCCCCTCTGCACCCCCAAAACAAGGCTAGCACCCTGCATGACAAGCCCAGCACCTCGAAAACAAGCCCATGATCCCCTCAGCACCCCCACCACAAGCCCAGCACTCCCAACACAAGCCCCAGACCTCCTCAGCACTCCCCCAAGCCCAAAGCAACAAAAACACAGCCCAAATCCCCTCCGCACCGCCAACACAAGGCCCTGATCCCCTCTGCACTCCGAAAACAAGGCCTAGCACCCCTAAAACAAAACCTAGCTTTCCTCAGCACACCCACGACAAGCCCAGCTCTCCCCAATACAAGGCCCAAATCCCCTCAGCACCCTGCATGACAAGCCCAGCACTCCCAACACAATGTCCAGATCCCCTCAGCACTCCCACAAGCTCACCACAAAAAACACACTGCCCAGATCCCCTCAGCAGCCCCAACACAAGGCCTGCACTCCCAAGACAAGGCCCAGACCCCTCAGTACCCCTATGACAAGCCCAACACCTCCGACACCATGCCCAGATCCCCTCAGCACCCCCACAACAAGCCCCAGATCCCCTCGGCACTCCCACAAGCTCAACACAACAAACACGCAGCCCAGATCCCCTCCGCACTCGCACAACACGCCCAGCACCTCAAAAACAATGCCCAGACACCCTAAGCACCCCCACAACAAAGCCCAGCACCTCAAAAACAATGCCCAGATCCCCTAAGCACCCCACAACAAAGCCCAGCACCCCCAACACAACGCCCAGATACCCTCAGCACCCCCACGACAAGCCCAGCACCCCAACACAACGCCCAGATCCCGTTCAGTACCCTCATGACAAGACCAGCACCCCCAACACAACACTCAGCTCCAGTGAGCAGCCTGAAAACAAGCCTAGCACCCCCAACACAACACCCAGATCCCCCAAAACTAGGCCCAGCACCTCCAACACAATGCCCAGCTCCCCTCTGCACCCCCAAAACAAGGCTAGCATCCTGCATGACAAGGCCCAGCACCCCCAAAACAAGCCCATCATCCCCTCAGCACTCCCACAAGCCCAACACAACAAACACACGGCCCAGATCTCCTCTGCACCCCGAACACAAAGCCCAGCACTCCCAAGACAAGGCCCAGATCCCCTCAGCACCCCCACCAGAAGGCACTGATCCCCTCTGCACTCCCAAAACACATCCAGCACCTCGAAAACAAGCCCCTGATCCCCTCAGTACCCCCAATACAAGGCCCCGTTCTCCTCAGCACCCCCACCACAACGCCCAGATCCCCTCAGCACCCCTACCACAAGCCCAGCACCCCCAACACAATGCCCAGATCTCCTCTGCACCACGGAAAAAAAGGCCCAGCACCTCGAAAACATGGCCAGATCCTCTCAGCACCCCCACTACAAGCCCCGCACCTCCAAAACAATGCCCGAGATCCCCTCAGCTGCCCCACCACATTCCCAGATCCCCTCTGCACCCCCAACGCAATGCCCAGATCCCCTCAGCACCCCTACCACAAGCCCAGCACCCCCAACACAATGCCCCGATCCCCTCAGCACCCCCACCACAAGCCCAGCACCCCCAACACAATGCCCCAGATCCCCTCAGCAACCCCAAAACAAGGCCCACATCCCCTCAGCAAACCCATTACAAGACCAGCTCCCCCGACACAAGGCCCACATCCCCTCAGCACCCCTAAAACAAGGCCCAGCAACTCCAACACAACGCCCAGCTCCCCTCTGCACTTCCAAAAAAAAGCCCAGCAGCCTGCATGACAAGCCCAGCACCTCAAAACAAGCCCCATATTCCCTCAGCACCCCCACAAGAAGGTCCAGATCCCCTCAGCACCCCCATGACAAGCCCAGATCCCCTCTGCACTCCCACAAGCCCAACACAACAAACACACAGCCCAGATCCCCTCTGCACACCCATAACAGGCCCAACACCTCCAATACAAGCCCCAGAGCCCCTCCGCACTGGCACAACACGCCCAGCACCACTAACACAATGCCCAGATCCCCTCAGCACCACTATGACAAGTCCAGCACCTCAAAAACAATGCCCAGATCCCCTAAGCACCCCCACAACAAAGCCCAGCACCCACAACACAACGCCCAGATACCCTCAGCACCCCCATGACAAGCCCAGCACCCACAACACAACGCCCAGATCCCCTTCAGTACCCTCATGACAAGACCAGCACCCCCAACACAACACTCAGATCCCCCAAAACAAGGCCCAGCAACTCCAACACAACGCCCAGCTTCCCTCTGCACCCCCAAAACAAGCCCAGCACCCCCAACACAAGCACAGCACCTCCAAAACAAGCCCATGATCCCCTCAACACTCCCACAAGCTCAACACAACAAACACACAGCCCAGATCCACACAGCAACCCCACAACAAGCCCAGCACCCGCAATACAAGGCCCTGACCACTCAGTACACCCAGGACAAGCCCAAGACCTCCAAAACAATGCCCAGATCCCCTCAGCACCCCCACTAAAAAAAGACCCAGCACCCGAAATACAAGCCCAGATCCCCTCTCCACCCCCATGACAGCTCCAGATCGCTGCTGCAAGCAGAACACAAGGCCCACCACCCCCAACACAATGCCCAGATCTCCTCTGCGCCACGGAAAAAAGGCCCAGCACGTCGAAAACAAGGCCAGATCCCCTCAGCACCCCCACTACAAGCCCAGCACCTCGAAAACAACGTCCTGATCCCCTCAGCAACCCCACCACAAGCCCTGCACCCCCAACGCAATGCCCAGATCCCCTCAGCACCCCTACCACAAGCCCAGCACCCCCAACACAATGCCCCGATCCCCTCAGCAACCCCAAAACAAGGCCCAGATCCCCTCAGCACCCCCAAAACAAGGCCCAGCAGCTCCAACACAACGCCCAGCTCCCCTCTGCACTTCTACAAAAAGCCCAGCAGCCTGCATGACAAGCCCAGCACCTCGAAAACAAGCCCCAGATCCCCTCAGCAGCCCCACCACAACGCCCAGATCCCATGAGCAACCCCCAACACACAGCCCAGATCCCCTAGGCACTCCCACCACAAGGCCCCGACCTCCAAAACAATGCCCAGATCCCCTCAGCACCCCCACCACAAGTCCAGCACCCCAAACACAATGCCCCGATCCCGTTCAGTACCCTCATGACAAGACTAGCACCCCCAACACAACACCCAGCTCCACTGAGCAGCCCGAAAACAAGCCTAGCACCCCCAACACAACACCCAGATCCCCAAAAACAAGGCCCAGCACCTCCAACACAATGCCCAGCTTCCCTCAGCACCCCCACCACAAGCCCAGCACTCCCAACACAAGCCCCAGACCCCCTCGGCACTCCCCCAAGCCCAACACAACAAACACACCACCCAGATCCCCTCCGCACCCCCAAAACAAGGCCCTGATCCCATCTGCACTCCCAAAACAAGGCCCAGCACTCCCACAACAAGCCCAGCACCCCCAGTGCAAGACCTAGCTCTCCTCAGCACCCCCACCACAAGCCCAGCACCCCCAACACAACGCCCTGATCCCCTCAGCACCCCCACCAGAAGGCACTGATCCCCTCTGCACTCCCAAAACACATCCAGCACCTCGAAAACAAGCCCCTGATCCCCTCACTACCCCCAATACAAGGCCCCGATCTCCTCAGCACCCCCACCACAACGCCCAGATCCCCTCTGCACCCCCACCACAAGCCCAGCACCCCCAACACAATGCCCAGTTTTCCTCTGCACCACGGAAAAAAAGGCCCAGCACCTCTAAACATGGCCAGATCCCCTCAGCACCCCCACTACAAGCCCCGCACCTCCAAAACAATGCCCCGATCACCTCAGCAGCCCCACCACAAGCCCTGCACCCCCAACGCAATGCCCAGATCCCCTCTGCACCCCTACCACAAGCCCTGCACCACCAACACAATGCCCCGATCCCCTCAGCAAACCCATTATAAGACCAGCTCCCCCGACACAAGGCCCACATCCCCTCAGAACCCCCAAAACAAGGCCCAGCAACTCCAACAGAATGCCCAGCTCCCCTCTGCACTTCCACAAAAAGCCCAGCAGCCTGCATGACAAGCCCAACACCACGAAAACCAGCCCCATATTCCCTCAACACCCCCACAAGAAGGTCCAGATCCCCTCAGCACCCCCATGACAAGCCCAGATCCCCTCTGCACTCCCCCAAGCCCAACACAACAAACACACGGCCCAGATCCCCTCTGCACCCCCATAACAAGCCCAGCACCCCCAACACAATGCCCCGATCCCCTCAGAACCCCAAAACAAGGCCCACATCCCCTCAGCAAACCCATTACAAGACCAGCTCCTCCGACACAAGGCCCACATCCCCTCAGCACCCCCACCACAAGGCCCTGATCCCCTCTGCACTCCCAAAACACATCCAGCACCTCGAAAACAAGCCCCTGATCCCCTCAGTACCCGCAATACAAGGCCCCGATCTCCTCTGCACCCCCACCACAACGCCCAGATCCCCTCTGCACCCCCACCACAAGCCCAGCACCCCCAACACAATGCCCAGATTTCCTCTGCACCACGGAAAAAAAGGCCCAGCACCTCGAAAACATGGCCAGATCCCCTCAGCACCCACACTACAAGCCCCGCACCTCCAAAACAATGCCCCGATCACCTCAGCAGCCGCACCACAAGCCCTGCACCCCCAACGCAATGCCCAGATCCCCTCAGCACCCCCACCACAAGCCCAGCACCCCCAACACAACGCCCAGATCCCCTCTGCACCCCCAAAACAAGGCTAGCACCCTGCATGACAAGCCCAGCACCTCGAAAACAGGCCCAGATCCCCTCAGCACCCCCACCACAAGCCCAGCACCCCCAAAACAAGCCCATCATCCCCTCAGCACTCCCCCAAGCCCAACTCAACAAACACACCGCCCACATCCCCTCGACAAGCCCCAACACAAGGCCCAGCACACCCAAGACAAGGCCCAGACCCCTCAGTACCCCGATGACAAGCCCAACACTTCCGACACCATGCCCTGATCCCCTCAGCACCCCCACAACAAGCCCCAGATCCCCTCAGCACTCCCACAAGCTCAACACAACAAACACAACGCCCAGATCCCCTGAGCACCCCCGACACACAGCCCAGATCCCCTAGGCACTCCCACACGCCCCACACAACAAAAACACGGCCTAAATCACCTCAGCATCCCCACCACAAGCCCAGCACTCCAAAAACAACACCCAGCACCCCCAACACAATGCCCCGATTACCTCAGCACCCCCAACACAATGCCCAGATCCCCTCAGCACCCCCACCACAAGGCCCTGATCCCCTCTGCACTCCCAAAACACATCCAGCACCTCGAAAACAAGCCCCTGATCCCCTCACTACCCCCAATACAAGGCCCCGATCTCCTCAGCACCCCCACCACAACGCCCAGATCCCCTCTGCACCCCCACCACAAGCCCAGCACCCCCAACACAATGCCCAGATTTCCTCTGCACCACGGAAAAAAAGGCCCAGCACCTCGAAAACATGGCCAGATCCCCTCAGCACCCCCACTACAAGCCCCGCACCTCCAAAACAATGCCCCGATCACCTCAGCAGCCGCACCACAAGCCCTGCACCCCCAACGCAATGCCCAGATCCCCTCAGCACCCCCACCACAAGCCCAGCACCCCCAACACAACGCCCAGATCCCCTCTGCACCCCCAAAACAAGGCTAGCACCCTGCATGACAAGCCCCGCATCTCCCAAACAGGCCCAGATCCCCTCAGCACCCCCACCACAAGCCCAGCACCCCCAAAACAAGCCCATCATCCCCTCAGCACTCCCCCAAGCCCATCTCAACACACCGCCCACATCCCCTCGACAAGCCCCAACACAAGGCCCAGCACACCCAAGACAAGGCCCAGACCCCTCAGTACCCCGATGACAAGCCCAACACCTCCGACACCATGCCCAGATCCCCTCAGCACCCCCACAACAAGCCCCAGATCCCCTCTGCACTCCCACAAGCTCAACACAACAAACACGCAGCCCAGATCCCCTCCGCACTCGCACAACACGCCCAGCACCCCCAACACAAGCCCCAGATCCCCTCAGCACCCCCACAACAAAGCCCAGCACCTCAAAAACAATGCCCAGACACCCTAAGCACCCCCACAACAAAGCCCAGCACCTCAAAAACAATGCCCAGATCCCCTAAGCACCCCACAACAAAGCCCAGCACCCCCAACACAACGCCCAGATCCAATCAGCACCCCCACGACAAGCCCAGCACCCCCAACACAACGCCCAGATCCCGTTCAGTACCCTCATGACAAGACCAGCACCCCCAACACAACACTCAGCTCCACTGAGCAGCCCGAAAACAAGCCTAGCACCCCCAACACAACACCCAGATCCCCCAAAACTAGGCCCAGCACCTCCAACACAATGCCCAGCTCCCCTCTGCACCCCCAAAACAAGCCCAGCACCCTGCATGACAAGCCCAGCACCTCGAAAACAAGCCCAGATCCCCTCAGCACCCCCACCACAAGCCCAGCACCCCCAAAACAAGCCCATCATCCCCTCAGCACTCCCACAAGCCCAACACAACAAACACACGGCCCAGATCTCCTCTGCACCCCCAACACAAGGCCCAGCACTCCCAAGACAAGGCCCAGACCCCTCAGTACCCCCATGACAAGCCCGACACCCCCACAACAAGACCCAGATCCCCTCTGCACACCCACCACTAGCCCAGCACTCCCACAACAAGCCCAGCACCCCCAGTGCAAGACCTAGCTCTCCTCTGCACCCCCACCACAAGCCCAGCACCCCCAACACAATGCCCCGATCCCCTCAGCACCCCCACCACAACGCCCAGATCCCCTCAGCACCCCCACCACAAGCCCAGCACCCCCAACACAATGCCCAGTTCTCCTCTACACCACGGAAAAAAAGGCCCAGCACCTCGAAAACATGGCCAGATCCCCTCAGCACCCCCACTACAAGCCCCGCACCTCCAAAACAATGCCCCAGATCCCCTCAGCACCCCTACCACAAGCCCAGCACCCCCAACACAATGCCCAGATCCCCTCAGCACCCCTGCCACAAGCCCTGCACCCCCAACACAATGCCCCAGATCCCCTCAGAACCCCAAAACAAGGCCCACATCCCCTCAGCAAACCCATTACAAGACCAGCTCCCCCGACACAAGGCCCACATCCCCTCAGCACCCCCAAAACAAGGCCCAGCAACTCCAACACAACGCCCAGCTCCCCTCTGCACTTCCACAAAAAGCCCAGCAGCCTGCATGACAAGCCCAGCACCTCAAAACAAGCCCCATATTCCCTCAGCACCCCCACAAGAAGGTCCAGATCCCCTCAGCACCCCCATGACAAGCCCAGATCCCCTCTGCACTCCCACAAGCCCAAAACAACAAACAATGCCCAGATCCCCTCTGCACCCCCATAACAGGCCCAACACCTCCAATACAAGCCCCAGATCCCCTCCGCACTGGCACAACACGGCCAGCACCCCTAACACAAGCCCAGATCCCCTCAGCACCACTATGACAAGTCCAGCACCTCAAAAACAATGCCCAGATCCCCTCAGCACCCCCACAACAAAGCCCAGCACCCCCAACACAACGCCCAGATCCCCTCAGCACCCCCACCACAAGCCCAGCACCCCCAACACAACGCCCAGATCCCCTCAGCACCCCCAACACAAGCCCAGCACCCCCAACACAACGCCCAGATCCCCTTCAGTACCCTCATGACAAGACTAGCACCCCCAACACAACACCCATCTCCACTGAGCAGCCCGAAAACAAGCCTAGCACCCCCAACACAACACCCAGATCCCCCAAAACTAGGCCCAGCACCTCCAACACAATGCCCAGCTCCCCTCTGCACCCCCAAAACAAGCCCAGCACCCTGCATGACAAGCCCAGCACCTCGAAAACAAGCCCAGATCCCCTCAGCACCCCCACCACAAGCCCAGCACCCCCAAAACAAGCCCATCATCCCCTCAGCACTCCCACAAGCCCAACACAACAAACACACGGCCCAGATCTCCTCTGCACCCCCAACACAAGGCCCAGCACTCCCAAGACAAGGCCCAGACCCCTCAGTACCCCCATGACAAGCCCGACACCCCCACAACAAGACCCAGATCCCCTCTGCACACCCACCACTAGCCCAGCACTGCCACAACAAGCCCAGCACCCCCAGTGCAAGACCTAGCTCTCCTCAGCACCCCCACCACAAGCCCAGCACCCCCAACGCAATGCCCAGATCCCCTCAGCACCCCCACCACAAGCCCAGCACCCCCAACACAATGCCCAGATCCCCTCTGCACCCCCAAAACAAGGCTACCACCCTGCATGACAAGCCCAGCACCTCGAAAACAGGCCCAGATCCCCTCAGCACCCCCACCACAAGCCCAGCACCTCCAACACAATGCCCAGATCCCCTCTGCACCCCCAAAACAAGGCTACCACCCTGCATGACAAGCCCAGCACCTCGAAAACAGGCCCAGATCCCCTCAGCACCCCCACCACAAGCCCAGCACCCCCAAAACAAGCCCATCATCCCCTCAGCACTCCCCCAAGCCCATCTCAACAAACACACCGCCCACATCCCCTCGACAAGCCCCAACACAAGGCCCAGCACACCCAAGACAAGGCCCAGAGCCCTCAGTACCCCTATTGACAAGCCCAACACTTCCGACACCATGCCCTGATCCCCTCAGCACCCCCACAACAAGCCCCAGATCCCCTCAGCACTCCCACAAGCTCAACACAACAAACACAACGCCCAGATCCCCTGAGCACCCCCGACACACAGCCCAGATCCCCTACAACTCCCATACAACAAAAACAGGGCCTAAATCACCTCAGCATCCCCACCACAAGCCCAGCACTCCAAAAACAACACCCAGCACCCCCAACACAATGCCCCGATTACCTCAGCACCCCCAACACAATGCCCAGATCCCCTCAGCACCCCCACCACAAGGCCCTGATCCCCTCTGCACTCCCAAAACACATCCAGCACCTCGAAAACAAGCCCCTGATCCCCTCACTACCCCCAATACAAGGCCCCGATCTCCTCAGCACCCCCAACACAAAGCCCAGATCCCCTCAGCACCCCCACCACAAGCCCAGCACCCCCAACACAATGCCCAGATTTCCTCTGCACCACGGAAAAAAAGGCCCAGCACCTCGAAAACATGGCCAGATCCCCTCAGCACCCCCACTACAAGCCCCGCACCTCCAAAACAATGCCCCGATCACCTCAGCAGCCGCACCACAAGCCCTGCACCCCCAACGCAATGCCCAGATCCCCTCAGCACCCCCACCACAAGCCCAGCACCCCCAACACAACGCCCAGATCCCCTCTGCACCCCCAAAACAAGGCTAGCACCCTGCATGACAAGCCCCGCATCTCCCAAACAGGCCCAGATCCCCTCAGCACCCCCACCACAAGCCCAGCACCCCCAAAACAAGCCCATCATCCCCTCAGCACTCCCCCAAGCCCATCTCAACAAACACACCGCCCACATCCCCTCGACAAGCCCCAACACAAGGCCCAGCACACCCAAGACAAGGCCCAGACCCCTCAGTACCCCGATGACAAGCCCAACACCTCCGACACCATGCCCAGATCCCCTCAGCACCCCCACAACAAGCCCCAGATCCCCTCGGCACTCCCACAAGCTCAACACAACAAACACGCAGCCCAGATCCCCTCCGCACTCGCACAACACGCCCAGCACCCCCAACACAAGCCCCAGATCCCCTCTGCACCCCCACAACAAAGCCCAGCACCTCAAAAACAATGCCCAGACACCCTAAGCACCCCCACAACAAAGCCCAGCACCTCAAAAACAATGCCCAGATCCCCTAAGCACCCCACAACAAAGCCCAGCACCCCCAACACAACGCCCAGATCCAATCAGCACCCCCACGACAAGCCCAGCACCCCCAACACAACGCCCAGATCCCGTTCAGTACCCTCATGACAAGACCAGCACCCCCAACACAACACCCAGCTCCACTGAGCAGCCCGAAAACAAGCCTAGCACCCCCAACACAACACCCAGATCCCCCAAAACTAGGCCCAGCACCTCCAACACAATGCCCAGCTCCCCTCTGCACCCCCAAAACAAGCCCAGCACCCTGCATGACAAGCCCAGCACCTCGAAAACAAGCCCAGATCCCCTCAGCACCCCCACCACAAGCCCAGCACCCCCAAAACAAGCCCATCATCCCCTCAGCACTCCCACAAGCCCAACACAACAAACACACGGCCCAGATCTCCTCTGCACCCCCAACACAAGGCCCAGCACTCCCAAGACAAGGCCCAGACCCCTCAGTACCCCCATGACAAGCCCGACACCCCCACAACAAGACCCAGATCCCCTCTGCACACCCACCACTAGCCCAGCACTCCCACAACAAGCCCAGCACCCCCAGTGCAAGACCTAGCTCTCCTCTGCACCCCCACCACAAGCCCAGCACCCCCAACACAATGCCCCGATCCCCTCAGCACCCCCACCACAACGCCCAGATCCCCTCAGCACCCCCACCACAAGCCCAGCACCCCCAACACAATGCCCCGATCCCCTCAGCAACCCCAAAACAAGGCCCAGATCCCCTCAGCACACCCATTACAAGACCAGCTCCCCCGACACAAGGCCCACATCCCCTAAGCACCCCCAAAACAAGGCCCAGCACCCCAAACACAACACCCCGATCCCGTTCAGTACCCTCATGACAAGACCAGCACCCCCAACGCAACACTCAGCTCCACTGAGCAGCCCGAAAACAAGCCTAGCACCCCCAACACAACACCCAGATCCCCAAAAACTAAGCCCAGCACCTCCAAAACAATGCCCAGCTCCCCTCTGCACCCCCAAAACAAGGCTAGCACCCTGCATGACAAGCCCAGCACCTCGAAAACAAGCCCATGATCCCCTCAGCACCCCCACCACAAGCCCAGCACTCCCAACACAAGCCCCAGACCTCCTCAGCACTCCCCCAAGCCCAAAGCAACAAAAACACAGCCCAAATCCCCTCCGCACCGCCAACACAAGGCCCTGATCCCCTCTGCACTCCGAAAACAAGGCCTAGCACCCCTAAAACAAAACCTAGCTTTCCTCAGCACACCCACGACAAGCCCAGCTCTCCCCAATACAAGGCCCAAATCCCCTCAGCACCCTCCATGACAAGCCCAGCACTCCCAACACAATGTCCAGATCCCCTCAGCACTCCCACAAGCTCACCACAAAAAACACACTGCCCAGATCCCCTCAGCAGCCCCAACACAAGGCCTGCACTCCCAAGACAAGGCCCAGACCCCTCAGTACCCCTATGACAAGCCCAACACCTCCGACACCATGCCCAGATCCCCTCAGCACCCCCACAACAAGCCCCAGATCCCCTCGGCACTCCCACAAGCTCAACACAACAAACACGCAGCCCAGATCCCCTCCGCACTCGCACAACACGCCCAGCACCCCCAACACAAGCCCCAGATCCCCTCTGCACCCCCACAACAAAGCCCAGCACCTCAAAAACAATGCCCAGACACCCTAAGCACCCCCACAACAAAGCCCAGCACCTCAAAAACAATGCCCAGATCCCCTAAGCACCCCACAACAAAGCCCAGCACCCCCAACACAACGCCCAGATACCCTCAGCACCCCCACGACAAGCCCAGCACCCCAACACAACGCCCAGATCCCGTTCAGTACCCTCATGACAAGACCAGCACCCCCAACACAACACTCAGCTCCAGTGAGCAGCCTGAAAACAAGCCTAGCACCCCCAACACAACACCCAGATCCCCCAAAACTAGGCCCAGCACCTCCAACACAATGCCCAGCTCCCCTCTGCACCCCCAAAACAAGGCTAGCATCCTGCATGACAAGGCCCAGCACCCCCAAAACAAGCCCATCATCCCCTCAGCACTCCCACAAGCCCAACACAACAAACACACGGCCCAGATCTCCTCTGCACCCCGAACACAAAGCCCAGCACTCCCAAGACAAGGCCCAGATCCCCTCAGCACCCCCACCAGAAGGCACTGATCCCCTCTGCACTCCCAAAACACATCCAGCACCTCGAAAACAAGCCCCTGATCCCCTCAGTACCCCCAATACAAGGCCCCGTTCTCCTCAGCACCCCCACCACAACGCCCAGATCCCCTCAGCACCCCTACCACAAGCCCAGCACCCCCAACACAATGCCCAGATCTCCTCTGCACCACGGAAAAAAAGGCCCAGCACCTCGAAAACATGGCCAGATCCTCTCAGCACCCCCACTACAAGCCCCGCATCTCCAAAACAATGCCCGAGATCCCCTCAGCTGCCCCACCACATTCCCAGATCCCCTCTGCACCCCCAACGCAATGCCCAGATCCCCTCAGCACCCCTACCACAAGCCCAGCACCCCCAACACAATGCCCCGATCCCCTCAGCACCCCCACCACAAGCCCAGCACCCCCAACACAATGCCCCAGATCCCCTCAGCAACTCCAAAACAAGGCCCACATCCCCTCAGCAAACCCATTACAAGACCAGCTCCCCCGACACAAGGCCCACATCCCCTCAGCACCCCTAAAACAAGGCCCAGCAACTCCAACACAACGCCCAGCTCCCCTCTGCACTTCCAAAAAAAAGCCCAGCAGCCTGCATGACAAGCCCAGCACCTCAAAACAAGCCCCATATTCCCTCAGCACCCCCACAAGAAGGTCCAGATCCCCTCAGCACCCCCATGACAAGCCCAGATCCCCTCTGCACTCCCACAAGCCCAACACAACAAACACACAGCCCAGATCCCCTCTGCACACCCATAACAGGCCCAACACCTCCAATACAAGCCCCAGAGCCCCTCCGCACTGGCACAACACGCCCAGCACCACTAACACAATGCCCAGATCCCCTCAGCACCACTATGACAAGTCCAGCACCTCAAAAACAATGCCCAGATCCCCTAAGCACCCCCACAACAAAGCCCAGCACCCACAACACAACGCCCAGATACCCTCAGCACCCCCATGACAAGCCCAGCACCCACAACACAACGCCCAGATCCCCTTCAGTACCCTCATGACAAGACCAGCACCCCCAACACAACACTCAGATCCCCCAAAACAAGGCCCAGCAACTCCAACACAACGCCCAGCTTCCCTCTGCACCCCCAAAACAAGCCCAGCACCCCCAACACAAGCACAGCACCTCCAAAACAAGCCCATGATCCCCTCAACACTCCCACAAGCTCAACACAACAAACACACAGCCCAGATCCACACAGCAACCCCACAACAAGCCCAGCACCCGCAATACAAGGCCCTGACCACTCAGTACACCCAGGACAAGCCCAAGACCTCCAAAACAATGCCCAGATCCCCTCAGCACCCCCACTAAAAAAAGACCCAGCACCCGAAATACAAGCCCAGATCCCCTCTCCACCCCCATGACAGCTCCAGATCGCTGCTGCAAGCAGAACACAAGGCCCACCACCCCCAACACAATGCCCAGATCTCCTCTGCGCCACGGAAAAAAGGCCCAGCACGTCGAAAACAAGGCCAGATCCCCTCAGCACCCCCACTACAAGCCCAGCACCTCGAAAACAACGTCCTGATCCCCTCAGCAACCCCACCACAAGCCCTGCACCCCCAACGCAATGCCCAGATCCCCTCAGCACCCCTACCACAAGCCCAGCACCCCCAACACAATGCCCCGATCCCCTCAGCAACCCCAAAACAAGGCCCAGATCCCCTCAGCACCCCCAAAACAAGGCCCAGCAGCTCCAACACAACGCCCAGCTCCCCTCTGCACTTCTACAAAAAGCCCAGCAGCCTGCATGACAAGCCCAGCACCTCGAAAACAAGCCCCAGATCCCCTCAGCAGCCCCACCACAACGCCCAGATCCCATGAGCAACCCCCAACACACAGCCCAGATCCCCTAGGCACTCCCACCACAAGGCCCCGACCTCCAAAACAATGCCCAGATCCCCTCAGCACCCCCACCACAAGTCCAGCACCCCAAACACAATGCCCCGATCCCGTTCAGTACCCTCATGACAAGACCAGCACCCCCAACACAACACTCAGCTCCAGTGAGCAGCCTGAAAACAAGCCTAGCACCCCCAACACAACACCCAGATCCCCCAAAACTAGGCCCAGCACCTCCAACACAATGCCCAGCTCCCCTCTGCACCCCCAAAACAAGGCTAGCATCCTGCATGACAAGGCCCAGCACCCCCAAAACAAGCCCATCATCCCCTCAGCACTCCCACAAGCCCAACACAACAAACACACGGCCCAGATCTCCTCTGCACCCCGAACACAAAGCCCAGCACTCCCAAGACAAGGCCCAGATCCCCTCAGCACCCCCACCAGAAGGCACTGATCCCCTCTGCACTCCCAAAACACATCCAGCACCTCGAAAACAAGCCCCTGATCCCCTCAGTACCCCCAATACAAGGCCCCGTTCTCCTCAGCACCCCCACCACAACGCCCAGATCCCCTCAGCACCCCTACCACAAGCCCAGCACCCCCAACACAATGCCCAGATCTCCTCTGCACCACGGAAAAAAAGGCCCAGCACCTCGAAAACATGGCCAGATCCTCTCAGCACCCCCACTACAAGCCCCGCATCTCCAAAACAATGCCCGAGATCCCCTCAGCTGCCCCACCACATTCCCAGATCCCCTCTGCACCCCCAACGCAATGCCCAGATCCCCTCAGCACCCCTACCACAAGCCCAGCACCCCCAACACAATGCCCCGATCCCCTCAGCACCCCCACCACAAGCCCAGCACCCCCAACACAATGCCCCAGATCCCCTCAGCAACTCCAAAACAAGGCCCACATCCCCTCAGCAAACCCATTACAAGACCAGCTCCCCCGACACAAGGCCCACATCCCCTCAGCACCCCTAAAACAAGGCCCAGCAACTCCAACACAACGCCCAGCTCCCCTCTGCACTTCCAAAAAAAAGCCCAGCAGCCTGCATGACAAGCCCAGCACCTCAAAACAAGCCCCATATTCCCTCAGCACCCCCACAAGAAGGTCCAGATCCCCTCAGCACCCCCATGACAAGCCCAGATCCCCTCTGCACTCCCACAAGCCCAACACAACAAACACACAGCCCAGATCCCCTCTGCACACCCATAACAGGCCCAACACCTCCAATACAAGCCCCAGAGCCCCTCCGCACTGGCACAACACGCCCAGCACCACTAACACAATGCCCAGATCCCCTCAGCACCACTATGACAAGTCCAGCACCTCAAAAACAATGCCCAGATCCCCTAAGCACCCCCACAACAAAGCCCAGCACCCACAACACAACGCCCAGATACCCTCAGCACCCCCATGACAAGCCCAGCACCCACAACACAACGCCCAGATCCCCTTCAGTACCCTCATGACAAGACCAGCACCCCCAACACAACACTCAGATCCCCCAAAACAAGGCCCAGCAACTCCAACACAACGCCCAGCTTCCCTCTGCACCCCCAAAACAAGCCCAGCACCCCCAACACAAGCACAGCACCTCCAAAACAAGCCCATGATCCCCTCAACACTCCCACAAGCTCAACACAACAAACACACAGCCCAGATCCACACAGCAACCCCACAACAAGCCCAGCACCCGCAATACAAGGCCCTGACCACTCAGTACACCCAGGACAAGCCCAAGACCTCCAAAACAATGCCCAGATCCCCTCAGCACCCCCACTAAAAAAAGACCCAGCACCCGAAATACAAGCCCAGATCCCCTCTCCACCCCCATGACAGCTCCAGATCGCTGCTGCAAGCAGAACACAAGGCCCACCACCCCCAACACAATGCCCAGATCTCCTCTGCGCCACGGAAAAAAGGCCCAGCACGTCGAAAACAAGGCCAGATCCCCTCAGCACCCCCACTACAAGCCCAGCACCTCGAAAACAACGTCCTGATCCCCTCAGCAACCCCACCACAAGCCCTGCACCCCCAACGCAATGCCCAGATCCCCTCAGCACCCCTACCACAAGCCCAGCACCCCCAACACAATGCCCCGATCCCCTCAGCAACCCCAAAACAAGGCCCAGATCCCCTCAGCACCCCCAAAACAAGGCCCAGCAGCTCCAACACAACGCCCAGCTCCCCTCTGCACTTCTACAAAAAGCCCAGCAGCCTGCATGACAAGCCCAGCACCTCGAAAACAAGCCCCAGATCCCCTCAGCAGCCCCACCACAACGCCCAGATCCCATGAGCAACCCCCAACACACAGCCCAGATCCCCTAGGCACTCCCACCACAAGGCCCCGACCTCCAAAACAATGCCCAGATCCCCTCAGCACCCCCACCACAAGTCCAGCACCCCAAACACAATGCCCCGATCCCGTTCAGTACCCTCATGACAAGACTAGCACCCCCAACACAACACCCAGCTCCACTGAGCAGCCCGAAAACAAGCCTAGCACCCCCAACACAACACCCAGATCCCCAAAAACAAGGCCCAGCACCTCCAACACAATGCCCAGCTTCCCTCAGCACCCCCACCACAAGCCCAGCACTCCCAACACAAGCCCCAGACCCC
Source organism: Struthio camelus (assembly GCF_040807025.1). Classification (NCBI taxonomy): domain Eukaryota; kingdom Metazoa; phylum Chordata; class Aves; order Struthioniformes; family Struthionidae; genus Struthio; species Struthio camelus. Next base: position 5,120,954 of record NC_090944.1, read on the forward strand.
CTCGGCACTCCCCCAAGCCCAACACAACAAACACACGGCCCAGATCCCCTCCGCACCCCCAAAACAAGGCCCTGATCCCATCTGCACTCCCAAAACAAGGCCCAGCACTCCCACAACAAGCCCAGCACCCCCAGTGCAAGACCTAGCTCTCCTCTGCACCCCCACCACAAGCCCAGCACCCCCAACACAACGCCCAGATCCCCTCTGCACCCCCACCACAAGCCCAGCACCCCCAACACAATGCCCAGTTTTCCTCTGCACCACGGAAAAAAAGGCCCAGCACCTCTAAACATGGCCAGATCCCCTCAGCACCCCCACTACAAGCCCCGCACCTCCAAAACAATGCCCCGATCACCTCAGCAGCCCCACCACAAGCCCTGCACCCCCAACGCAATGCCCAGATCCCCTCTGCACCCCTACCACAAGCCCTGCACCACCAACACAATGCCCCGATCCCCTCAGCAAACCCATTATAAGACCAGCTCCCCCGACACAAGGCCCACATCCCCTCAGAACCCCCAAAACAAGGCCCAGCAACTCCAACACAACGCCCAGCTCCCCTCTGCACTTCCACAAAAAGCCCAGCAGCCTGCATGACAAGCCCAACACCACGAAAACCAGCCCCATATTCCCTCAACACCCCCACAAGAAGGTCCAGATCCCCTCAGCACCCCCATGACAAGCCCAGATCCCCTCTGCACTCCCCCAAGCCCAACACAACAAACACACGGCCCAGATCCCCTCTGCACCCCCATAACAAGCCCAGCACCCCCAACACAATGCCCCGATCCCCTCAGAACCCCAAAACAAGGCCCACATCCCCTCAGCAAACCCATTACAAGACCAGCTCCTCCGACACAAGGCCCACATCCCCTCAGCACCCCCACCACAAGGCCCTGATCCCCTCTGCACTCCCAAAACACATCCAGCACCTCGAAAACAAGCCCCTGATCCCCTCAGTACCCGCAATACAAGGCCCCGATCTCCTCTGCACCCCCACCACAACGCCCAGATCCCCTCTGCACCCCCACCACAAGCCCAGCACCCCCAACACAATGCCCAGATTTCCTCTGCACCACGGAAAAAAAGGCCCAGCACCTCGAAAACATGGCCAGATCCCCTCAGCACCCACACTACAAGCCCCGCACCTCCAAAACAATGCCCCGATCACCTCAGCAGCCGCACCACAAGCCCTGAACCCCCAACGCAATGCCCAGATCCCCTCAGCACCCCCACCACAAGCCCAGCACCCCCAACACAACGCCCAGATCCCCTCTGCACCCCCAAAACAAGGCTAGCACCCTGCATGACAAGCCCAGCACCTCGAAAACAGGCCCAGATCCCCTCAGCACCCCCACCACAAGCCCAGCACCCCCAAAACAAGCCCATCATCCCCTCAGCACTCCCCCAAGCCCAACTCAACAAACACACCGCCCACATCCCCTCGACAAGCCCCAACACAAGGCCCAGCACACCCAAGACAAGGCCCAGACCCCTCAGTACCCCGATGACAAGCCCAACACTTCCGACACCATGCCCTGATCCCCTCAGCACCCCCACAACAAGCCCCAGATCCCCTCAGCACTCCCACAAGCTCAACACAACAAACACAACGCCCAGATCCCCTCAGCACCCCCGACACACAGCCCAGATCCCCTAGGCACTCCCACACGCCCCACACAACAAAAACACGGCCTAAATCACCTCAGCATCCCCACCACAAGCCCAGCACTCCAAAAACAACACCCAGCACCCCCAACACAATGGCCCGATCCCCTCAGCACCCCCAACACAATGCCCAGATCCCCTCAGCACCCCCACCACAAGGCCCTGATCCCCTCTGCACTCCCAAAACACATCCAGCACCTCGAAAACAAGCCCCTGATCCCCTCACTACCCCCAATACAAGGCCCCGATCTCCTCAGCACCCCCACCACAACGCCCAGATCCCCTCAGCACCCCCACCACAAGCCCAGCACCCCCAACACAACGCCCAGATCCCCTCTGCACCCCCAAAACAAGGCTAGCACCCTGCATGACAAGCCCAGCACCTCGAAAACAGGCCCAGATCCCCTCAGCACCCCCACCACAAGCCCAGCACCCCCAAAACAAGCCCATCATCCCCTCAGCACTCCCCCAAGCCCAACTCAACAAACACACCGCCCACATCCCCTCGACAAGCCCCAACACAAGGCCCAGCACACCCAAGACAAGGCCCAGACCCCTCAGTACCCCGATGACAAGCCCAACACCTCCGACACCATGCCCAGATCCCCTCAGCACCCCCACAACAAGCCCCAGATCCCCTCTGCACTCCCACAAGCTCAACACAACAAACACGCAGCCCAGATCCCCTCCGCACTCGCACAACACGCCCAGCACCCCCAACACAAGCCCCAGATCCCCTCTGCACCCCCACAACAAAGCCCAGCACCTCAAAAACAATGCCCAGACACCCTAAGCACCCCCACAACAAAGCCCAGCACCTCAAAAACAATGCCCAGATCCCCTAAGCACCCCACAACAAAGCCCAGCACCCCCAACACAACGCCCAGATCCAATCAGCACCCCCACGACAAGCCCAGCACCCCCAACACAACGCCCAGATCCCGTTCAGTACCCTCATGACAAGACCAGCACCCCCAACACAACACTCAGCTCCACTGAGCAGCCCGAAAACAAGCCTAGCACCCCCAACACAACACCCAGATCCCCCAAAACTAGGCCCAGCACCTCCAACACAATGCCCAGCTCCCCTCTGCACCCCCAAAACAAGCCCAGCACCCTGCATGACAAGCCCAGCACCTCGAAAACAAGCCCAGATCCCCTCAGCACCCCCACCACAAGCCCAGCACCCCCAAAACAAGCCCATCATCCCCTCAGCACTCCCACAAGCCCAACACAACAAACACACGGCCCAGATCTCCTCTGCACCCCCAACACAAGGCCCAGCACTCCCAAGACAAGGCCCAGACCCCTCAGTACCCCCATGACAAGCCCGACACCCCCACAACAAGACCCAGATCCCCTCTGCACACCCACCACTAGCCCAGCACTCCCACAACAAGCCCAGCACCCCCAGTGCAAGACCTAGCTCTCCTCTGCACCCCCACCACAAGCCCAGCACCCCCAACACAATGCCCCGATCCCCTCAGCACCCCCACCACAACGCCCAGATCCCCTCAGCACCCCCACCACAAGCCCAGCACCCCCAACACAATGCCCAGATCTCCTCTACACCACGGAAAAAAAGGCCCAGCACCTCGAAAACATGGCCAGATCCCCTCAGCACCCCCACTACAAGCCCCGCACCTCCAAAACAATGCCCCAGATCCCCTCAGCACCCCTACCACAAGCCCAGCACCCCCAACACAATGCCCAGATCCCCTCAGCACCCCTGCCACAAGCCCTGCACCCCCAACACAATGCCCCAGATCCCCTCAGAACCCCAAAACAAGGCCCACATCCCCTCAGCAAACCCATTACAAGACCAGCTCCCCCGACACAAGGCCCACATCCCCTCAGCACCCCCAAAACAAGGCCCAGCAACTCCAACACAACGCCCAGCTCCCCTCTGCACTTCCACAAAAAGCCCAGCAGCCTGCATGACAAGCCCAGCACCTCAAAACAAGCCCCATATTCCCTCAGCACCCCCACAAGAAGGTCCAGATCCCCTCAGCACCCCCATGACAAGCCCAGATCCCCTCTGCACTCCCACAAGCCCAAAACAACAAACAATGCCCAGATCCCCTCTGCACCCCCATAACAAGCCCAACACCTCCAATACAAGCCCCAGATCCCCTCCGCACTGGCACAACACGCCCAGCACCCCTAACACAAGCCCAGATCCCCTCAGCACCACTATGACAAGTCCAGCACCTCAAAAACAATGCCCAGATCCCCTCAGCACCCCCACAACAAAGCCCAGCACCCCCAACACAACGCCCAGATCCCCTCAGCACCCCCACCACAAGCCCAGCACCCCCAACACAACGCCCAGATCCCCTCAGCACCCCCAACACAAGCCCAGCACCCCCAACACAACGCCCAGATCCCCTTCAGTACCCTCATGACAAGACTAGCACCCCCAACACAACACCCATCTCCACTGAGCAGCCCGAAAACAAGCCTAGCACCCCCAACACAACACCCAGATCCCCCAAAACTAGGCCCAGCACCTCCAACACAATGCCCAGCTCCCCTCTGCACCCCCAAAACAAGCCCAGCACCCTGCATGACAAGCCCAGCACCTCGAAAACAAGCCCAGATCCCCTCAGCACCCCCACCACAAGCCCAGCACCCCCAAAACAAGCCCATCATCCCCTCAGCACTCCCACAAGCCCAACACAACAAACACACGGCCCAGATCTCCTCTGCACCCCCAACACAAGGCCCAGCACTCCCAAGACAAGGCCCAGACCCCTCAGTACCCCCATGACAAGCCCGACACCCCCACAACAAGACCCAGATCCCCTCTGCACACCCACCACTAGCCCAGCACTGCCACAACAAGCCCAGCACCCCCAGTGCAAGACCTAGCTCTCCTCAGCACCCCCACCACAAGCCCAGCACCCCCAACGCAATGCCCAGATCCCCTCAGCACCCCCACCACAAGCCCAGCACCCCCAACACAACGCCCAGATCCCCTCTGCACCCCCAAAACAAGGCTACCACCCTGCATGACAAGCCCAGCACCTCGAAAACAGGCCCAGATCCCCTCAGCACCCCCACCACAAGCCCAGCACCCCCAAAACAAGCCCATCATCCCCTCAGCACTCCCCCAAGCCCATCTCAACAAACACACCGCCCACATCCCCTCGACAAGCCCCAACACAAGGCCCAGCACACCCAAGACAAGGCCCAGAGCCCTCAGTACCCCTATTGACAAGCCCAACACTTCCGACACCATGCCCTGATCCCCTCAGCACCCCCACAACAAGCCCCAGATCCCCTCAGCACTCCCACAAGCTCAACACAACAAACACAACGCCCAGATCCCCTGAGCACCCCCGACACACAGCCCAGATCCCCTACAACTCCCATACAACAAAAACAGGGCCTAAGTCACCTCAGCATCCCCACCACAAGCCCAGCACTCCAAAAACAACACCCAGCACCCCCAACACAATGGCCCGATCCCCTCAGCACCCCCAACACAATGCCCAGATCCCCTCAGCACCCCCACCACAAGGCCCTGATCCCCTCTGCACTCCCAAAACACATCCAGCACCTCGAAAACAAGCCCCTGATCCCCTCACTACCCCCAATACAAGGCCCCGATCTCCTGAGCACCCCCACCACAAAGCCCAGATCCCCTCTGCACCCCCACCACAAGCCCAGCACCCCCAACACAATGCCCAGATTTCCTCTGCACCACGGAAAAAAAGGCCCAGCACCTCGAAAACATGGCCAGATCCCCTCAGCACCCCCACTACAAGCCCCGCACCTCCAAAACAATGCCCCGATCACCTCAGCAGCCGCACCACAAGCCCTGCACCCCCAACGCAATGCCCAGATCCCCTCAGCACCACTATGACAAGTCCAGCACCCCCAACACAATGCCCCGATCCCCTCAGCAACCCCAAAACAAGGCCCAGATCCCCTCAGCAAACCCATTATAAGACCAGCTCCCCCGACACAAGGCCCACATCCCCTCAGCACCCCCAAAACAAGGCCCAGCAACTCCAACACAACACCCAGCTCCCCTCTGCACTTCCACAAAAAGCCCAGCAGCCTGCATGACAAGCCCAACACCACGAAAACCAGCCCCATATTCCCTCAACACCCCCCACAAGAAGGTCCAGATCCCCTCAGCACCCCCATGACAAGCCCAGATCCCCTCTGCACTCCGACAAGCCCAACACAACAAACACACAGCCCAGATCCCCTCTGCACCCCCATAACAAGCCCAGCACCCCCAACACAATGCCCCGATCCCCTCAGAACCCCAAAAAAAGGCCCAGATCCCCTCAGCAAACCCATTGCAAGACCAGCTCCCCCGACACAAGGCCCACATCCCCTCAGCACCCCGAACACAAGGCCCAGCACTCCCCAGACAAGGCCCAAACCCCTCAGTACCCCTACGACAAGCCCAGCCCCTCCACCACAATGCCCAGATCCCCTCAGCACGTCCACGACAAGCCCAGCGCACCCAACACAAGGCCCAGATCCCCTCAGCATCCTCCATCACAAGCCCAGCACCCCAAAAACAAGGCCCAGATCCCCTCAGCACTCCCACACGCCCCACACAACAAACACACGGCCCAGATCCCCTCCGCACCCCCAAAACAAGGCCCTGATCCCATCTGCACTCCCAAAACAAGGCCCAGCACTCCCACAACAAGCCCAGCACCCCCAGTGCAAGACCTAGCTCTCCTCAGAACCCCCACCACAAGCCCAGCACCCCCAACACAACGCCCAGATCCCCTCAGCACCCCTACCACAAGGCCCTGATCCCCTCTGCACTCCCAAAACACATCCAGCACCTCGAAAACAAGCCCCTGATCCCCTCACTACACCCAATACAAGGCCCCGATCACCTGAGCACCCCCAACACAAAGCCCAGATCCCCTCAGCACCCCCACCACAAGCCCAGCACCCCCAACACAATGCCCAGATCTCCTCTACACCACGGAAAAAAAGGCCCCGCACCTCGAAAACATGGCCAAATCCCCTCAGCACCCCCACTACAAGCCCCGCACCTCCAAAACAATGCCCCAGATCACCTCAGCAGCCCCACCACAACGCCCAGATCCCCTCTGCACCCCCAACGCAATGCCCAGATCCCCTCAGCACCCCTACCCCAAGCCCAGCACCCCCAACACAATGCCCCGATCCCCTCAGCACCCCTACCACAAGCCCTGCACCCCCAACACAATGCCCCAGATCCCCTCAGAACCCCAAAACAAGGCCCACATCCCCTCAGCATCCCCAAAACAAGGCCCAGCAACTCCAACACAACGCCCACCTCCCCTCTGCACTTCCACAAAAAGCCCAGCAGCCTGCATGACAAGCCCAGCACCTCAAAACCAGCCCCATATTCCCTCAACACCCCCACAAGAAGGTCCAAATCCCCTCAGCACCCCCATGACAAGCCCAGATCCCCTCTGCACTCCCACAAGCCCAAAACAACAAACAATGCCCACATCCCCTCTGCACCCCCATAACAGGCCCAACACCTCCAATACAAGCCCCAGATCCCCTCCGCACTGGCACAACACGCCCCGCACCCCTAACAAAAGCCCAGATCCCCTCAGCACCACTATGACAAGTCCAGCACCCCCAACACAATGCCCCGATCCCCTCTGCAACCCCACAACAAGCTCCGCAACTCCAACACAACGCCCAGCTCCCCTCTGCACTTCCACAAAAAGCCCAGCAGCCTGCATGACAAGCCCAGCACCTCAAAACAAGCCCCATATTCCCTCAGCACCCCCACAAGAAGGTCCAGATCCCCTCAGCACCCCCATGACAAGCCCAGATCCCCTCTGCACTCCCACAAGCCCAACACAACAAACACACAGCCCAGATCCCCTCCGCACACCCATAACAGGCCCAACACCTCCAATACAAGCCCCAGATCCCCTCCGCACTCGCACAACACGCCCAGCACCCCTAACACAATGCCCAGATCCCCTCAGCACCACTATGACAAGTCCAGCACCTCAAAAACAATGCCCAGATCCCCTCAGCACCCCCACAACAAAGCCCAGCACCCCCAACACAACGCCCAGATCCCCTCAGCACCCCCACCACAAGCCCAGCACCCCCAACACAACGCCCAGATCCCCTTCAGTACCCTCATGACAAGACTAGCACCCCCAACACAACACCCATCTCCACTGAGCAGCCCGAAAACAAGCCTAGCACCCCCAACACAACACCCAGATCCCCCAAAACTAGGCCCAGCACCTCCAACACAATGCCCAGCTCCCCTCTGCACCCCCAAAACAAGCCCAGCACCCTGCATGACAAGCCCAGCACCTCGAAAACAAGCCCAGATCCCCTCAGCACCCCCACCACAAGCCCAGCACCCCCAAAACAAGCCCATCATCCCCTCAGCACTCCCACAAGCCCAACACAACAAACACACGGCCCAGATCTCCTCTGCACCCCCAACACAAGGCCCAGCACTCCCAAGACAAGGCCCAGACCCCTCAGTACCCCCATGACAAGCCCGACACCCCCACAACAAGACCCAGATCCCCTCTGCACACCCAACACTAGCCCAGCACTCCCACAACAAGCCCAGCACCCCCAGTGCAAGACCTAGCTCCCCTCAGCACCCCCAACACAACGCCCAGCACCCCCAACACAACGCCCTGATCCCCTCAGCACCCCCACCACAAGGCCCTGATCCCCTCTGCACTCCCAAAACACATCCAGCACCTCGAAAACAAGCCCCATATTCCCTCAGCACCCCCACAAGAAGGTCCGGATCCCCTCAGCACCCCCATGACAAGCCCAGATCCCCTCTGCACTTCCCCAAGCCCAACACAACAAACACACGGCCCAGATCTCCTCTGCACCCCCAACACAAGGCCCAGCACTCCCAAGACAAGGCCCAGACCCCTCAGTACCCCATGACAAGCCCGACACCCCCACAACAAGACCCAGATCCCCTCTGCACACCCACCACTAGCCCAGCACTGCCCACAACAAGCCCAGCACCCCCAGTGCAAGACCTAGCTCTCCTCTGCACCCCCACCACAAGCCCAGCACCCCCAACACAACGCCCAGATCCCCTCTGCACCCCCACCACAAGGCCCTGATCCCCTCTGCACTCCCAAAACACATCCAGCACCTCGAAAACAAACCGCTGATCCCCTCAGTACCCGCAATACAAGGCCCCGATCTCCTCAGCACCCTCACCACAAGCCCAGCACCCCCAACACAAAGCCCAGATCCCCTCTGCACCCCCACCACAAGCCCGGCACCCCCAACACAATGCCCAGATTTCCTCTGCACCACGGAAAAAAAGGCCCAGCACCTCGAAAACATGGCCAGATCCCCTCAGCACCGCCACTACAAGCCCCGCACCTCCAAAACAATGCCCCGATCACCTCAGCAGCCGCACCACAAGCCTTGCACCCCCAACACAATGCCCCGATCCCCTCAGCAACCCCAAAACAAGGCCCACATCCCCTCAGCAAACCCATTACAAGACCAGCTCCCCCAACACAAGGCCCAGATCCCCTCTGCACCCCCACAACAAAGCCCAGCACTTCAAAAACAATGCCCAGATCCCCTCTGCACCCCCAAAACAAGGCTAGCACCCTGCATGACAAGCCCAGCACCTCGAAAAAAGGCCCAGACCCCCTCAGCACACCCACCACAAGCCCAGCACCCCCAAAACAAGCCCATCATCCCCTCAGCACTCCCCCAAGCCCAACTCAACAAACACACCGCCCACATCCCCTCGACAAGCCCCAACACAAGGCCCAGCACACCCAAGACAAGGCCCAGACCCCTCAGTACCCCGATGACAAGCCCAACACTTCCGACACCATGCCCTGATCCCCTCAGCACCCCCACCACAAGCCCCAGATCCCCTCAGCACTCCCACAAGCTCAACACAACAAACACAACGCCCAGATCCCCTGAGCACCCCCGACACACAGCCCAGATCCCCTAGGCACTCCCACACGCCCCACAAAACAAAAACACGGCCTAAATCACCTCAGCATCCCCACCACAAGCCCAGCACTCCAAAAACAACACCCAGCACCCCCAACACAATGCCCCGATTACCTCAGCACCCCCAACACAATGCCCAGATCCCCTCAGCACCCCCACCACAAGGCCCTGATCCCCTCTGCACTCCCAAAACACATCCAGCACCTCGAAAACAAGCCCCTGATCCCCTCAGTACCCCCAATACAAGGCCCAGATCTCCTGAGCACCCCCAACACAAAGCCCAGATCCCCTCAGCACCCCCACCACAAGCCCAGCACCCCCAACACAATGCCCAGATTTCCTCTGCACCACGGAAAAAAAGGCCCAGCACCTCGAAAACATGGCCAGATCCCCTCAGCACCCCCACTACAAGCCCCGCACCTCCAAAACAATGCCCCGATCACCTCAGCAGCCGCACCACAAGCCCTGCACCCCCAACGCAATGCCCAGATCCCCTCAGCACCCCCACCACAAGCCCAGCACCCCCAACACAACGCCCAGATCCCCTCTGGAACCCCAAAACAAGGCCCAGATCCCCTCAGCAAACCCATTATAAGACCAGCTCCCCCGACACAAGGCCCACATCCCCTCAGCACCCCCAAAACAAGGCCCAGCAACTCCAACACAACACCCAGCTCCCCTCTGCACTTCCACAAAAAGCCCAGCAGCCTGCATGACAAGCCCAACACCACGAAAACCAGCCCCATATTCCCTCAACACCCCCACAAGAAGGTCCAGATCCCCTCAGCACCCCCATGACAAGCCCAGATCCCCTCTGCACTCCGACAAGCCCAACACAACAAACACACAGCCCAGATCCCCTCTGCACCCCCATAACAAGCCCAGCACCCCCAACACAATGCCCCGATCCCCTCAGAACCCCAAAAAAAGGCCCAGATCCCCTCAGCAAACCCATTGCAAGACCAGCTCCCCCGACACAAGGCCCACATCCCCTCAGCACCCCGAACACAAGGCCCAGCACTCCCCAGACAAGGCCCAAACCCCTCAGTACCCCTACGACAAGCCCAGCCCCTCCACCACAATGCCCAGATCCCCTCAGCACGTCCACGACAAGCCCAGCGCACCCAACACAAGGCCCAGATCCCCTCAGCATCCTCCATCACAAGCCCAGCACCCCAAAAACAAGGCCCAGATCCCCTCAGCACTCCCACACGCCCCACACAACAAACACACGGCCCAGATCCCCTCCGCACCCCCAAAACAAGGCCCTGATCCCATCTGCACTCCCAAAACAAGGCCCAGCACTCCCACAACAAGCCCAGCACCCCCAGTGCAAGACCTAGCTCTCCTCAGAACCCCCACCACAAGCCCAGCACCCCCAACACAACGCCCAGATCCCCTCAGCACCCCTACCACAAGGCCCTGATCCCCTCTGCACTCCCAAAACACATCCAGCACCTCGAAAACAAGCCCCTGATCCCCTCACTACACCCAATACAAGGCCCCGATCACCTGAGCACCCCCAACACAAAGCCCAGATCCCCTCAGCACCCCCACCACAAGCCCAGCACCCCCAACACAATGCCCAGATCTCCTCTACACCACGGAAAAAAAGGCCCTGCACCTCGAAAACATGGCCAAATCCCCTCAGCACCCCCACTACAAGCCCCGCACCTCCAAAACAATGCCCCAGATCACCTCAGCAGCCCCACCACAACGCCCAGATCCCCTCTGCACCCCCAACGCAATGCCCAGATCCCCTCAGCACCCCTACCCCAAGCCCAGCACCCCCAACACAATGCCCCGATCCCCTCAGCACCCCTACCACAAGCCCTGCACCCCCAACACAATGCCCCAGATCCCCTCAGCAACCCCAAAACAAGGCCCACATCCCCTCAGCATCCCCAAAACAAGGCCCAGCAACTCCAACACAACGCCCACCTCCCCTCTGCACTTCCACAAAAAGCCCAGCAGCCTGCATGACAAGCCCAGCACCTCAAAACCAGCCCCATATTCCCTCAACACCCCCACAAGAAGGTCCAAATCCCCTCAGCACCCCCATGACAAGCCCAGATCCCCTCTGCACTCCCACAAGCCCAAAACAACAAACAATGCCCACATCCCCTCTGCACCCCCATAACAGGCCCAACACCTCCAATACAAGCCCCAGATCCCCTCCGCACTGGCACAACACGCCCCGCACCCCTAACAAAAGCCCAGATCCCCTCAGCACCACTATGACAAGTCCAGCACCCCCAACACAATGCCCATATCCCCTCAGCACCCCACCACAAGCTCCGCAACTCCAACACAACGCCCAGCTCCCCTCTGCACTTCCACAAAAAGCCCAGCAGCCTGCATGACAAGCCCAGCACCTCAAAACAAGCCCCATATTCCCTCAGCACCCCCACAAGAAGGTCCAGATCCCCTCAGCACCCCCATGACAAGCCCAGATCCCCTCTGCACTCCCACAAGCCCAACACAACAAACACACAGCCCAGATCCCCTCTGCACACCCATAACAGGCCCAACACCTCCAATACAAGCCCCAGATCCCCTCCGCACTCGCACAACACGCCCAGCACCCCTAACACAAGCCCAGATCCCCTCAGCACCACTATGACAAGTCCAGCACCCCCAACACAATGCCCATATCCCCTCAGCACCCCACCACAAGCTCCGCAACTCCAACACAACGCCCAGCTCCCCTCTGCACTTCCACAAAAAGCCCAGCAGCCTGCATGACAAGCCCAGCACCTCAAAACAAGCCCCATATTCCCTCAGCACCCCCACAAGAAGGTCCAGATCCCCTCAGCACCCCCATGACAAGCCCAGATCCCCTCTGCACTCCCACAAGCCCAACACAACAAACACACAGCCCAGATCCCCTCTGCACACCCATAACAGGCCCAACACCTCCAATACAAGCCCCAGATCCCCTCCGCACTCGCACAACACGCCCAGCACCCCTAACACAAGCCCAGATCCCCTCAGCACCACTATGACAAGTCCAGCACCTCAAAAACAATGCCCAGATCCCCTCGGCACCCCCACAACAAAGCCCAGCACTTCAAAAACAATGCCCAGATCCCCTCAGCACCCCCACAACAAAGCCCAGCACCCCCAACACAACGCCCAGATCCCCTCAGCACCCCCACCACAAGCCCAGCACCCCCAACACAACGCCCAGATCCCCTCAGCACCCCCACCACAAGCCCAGCACCCCCAACACAACGCCCAGATCCCCTTCAGTACCCTCATGACAAGACTAGCACCCCCAACACAACACCCATCTCCACTGAGCAGCCCGAAAACAAGCCTAGCACCCCCAACACAACACCCAGATCCCCCAAAACTAGGCCCAGCACCTCCAACACAATGCCCAGCTCCCCTCTGCACCCCCAAAACAAGGCTAGCACCCTGCATGACAAGACCAGCACCTCGAAAACAAGCCCAGATCCCCTCAGCACCCCCACCACAAGCCCAGCACCCCCAAAACAAGCCCATCATCCCCTCAGCACTCCCACAAGCCCAACACAACAAACACACGGCCCAGATCTCCTCTGCACCCCCAACACAAGGCCCAGCACTCCCAAGACAAGGCCCAGACCCCTCAGTACCCCCATGACAAGCCCGACACCCCCACAACAAGACCCAGATCCCCTCTACACACCCACCACTAGCCCAGCACTGCCACAACAAGCCCAGCACCCCCAGTGCAAGACCTAGCTCTCCTCAGCACCCCCACCACAAGCCCAGCACCCCCAACGCAATGCCCAGATCCCCTCAGCACCCCCACCACAAGCCCAGCACCCCCAAAACAAGCCCATCATCCCCTCAGCACTCCCCCAAGCCCATCTCAACAAACACACCGCCCACATCCCCTCGACAAGCCCCAACACAAGGCCCAGCACACCGAAGACAAGGCCCAGAGCCCTCAGTACCGCTATTGACAAACCCAACAATTCCGACACCATGCCCTGATCCCCTCAGCACCCCCACAACAAGCCCCAGATCCCCTCAGCACTCCCACAAGCTCAACACAACAAACACAACGCCCAGATCCCCTGAGCACCCCCGACACACAGCCCAGATCCCCTAGGCACTCCCACACGCCCCACACAACAAAAACACGGCCTAAATCACCTCAGCATCCCTACCACAAGCCCAGCAGTCCAAAAACAACACCCAGCACCCCCAACACAATGCCCCGATCCCCTCAGCACCCCCAACACAATGCCCAGATCCCCTCAGCACCCCCACCACAAGGCCCTGATCCCCTCTGCACTCCCAAAACACATCCAGCACCTCGAAAACAAGCCCCTGATCCCCTCACTACCCCCAATACAAGGCCCCGATCTCCTGAGCACCCCCACCACAAAGCCCAGATCCCCTCTGCACCCCCACCACAAGCCCAGCACCCCCAACACAATGCCCAGATTTCCTCTGCACCACGGAAAAAAAGGCCCAGCACCTCGAAAACATGGCCAGATCCCCTCAGCACCCCCACTACAAGCCCCGCACCTCCAAAACAATGCCCCGATCACCTCAGCAGCCGCACCACAAGCCCTGCACCCCCAACGCAATGCCCAGATCCCCTCAGCACCACTATGACAAGTCCAGCACCCCCAACACAATGCCCCGATCCCCTCAGCAACCCCAAAACAAGGCCCAGATCCCCTCAGCAAACCCATTATAAGACCAGCTCCCCCGACACAAGGCCCACATCCCCTCAGCACCCCCAAAACAAGGCCCAGCAACTCCAACACAACACCCAGCTCCCCTCTGCACTTCCACAAAAAGCCCAGCAGCCTGCATGACAAGCCCAACACCACGAAAACCAGCCCCATATTCCCTCAACACCCCCACAAGAACGTCCAGATCCCCTCAGCACCCCCATGACAAGCCCAGATCCCCTCTGCACTCCGACAAGCCCAACACAACAAACACACAGCCCAGATCCCCTCTGCACCCCCATAACAAGCCCAGCACCCCCAACACAATGCCCCGATCCCCTCAGAACCCCAAAAAAAGGCCCAGATCCCCTCAGCAAACCCATTGCAAGACCAGCTCCCCCGACACAAGGCCCACATCCCCTCAGCACCCCGAACACAAGGCCCAGCACTCCCCAGACAAGGCCCAAACCCCTCAGTACCCCTACGACAAGCCCAGCCCCTCCACCACAATGCCCAGATCCCCTCAGCACGTCCACGACAAGCCCAGCGCACCCAACACAAGGCCCAGATCCCCTCAGCATCCTCCATCACAAGCCCAGCACCCCAAAAACAAGGCCCAGATCCCCTCAGCACTCCCCCAAGCCCCACACAACAAACACACGGCCCAGATCCCCTCCGCACCCCCAAAACAAGGCCCTGATCCCATCTGCACTCCCAAAACAAGGCCCAGCACTCCCACAACAAGCCCAGCACCCCCAGTGCAAGACCTAGCTCTCCTCAGAACCCCCACCACAAGCCCAGCACCCCCAACACAACGCCCAGATCCCCTCAGCACCCCTACCACAAGGCCCTGATCCCCTCTGCACTCCCAAAACACATCCAGCACCTCGAAAACAAGCCCCTGATCCCCTCACTACACCCAATACAAGGCCCCGATCACCTGAGCACCCCCAACACAAAGCCCAGATCCCCTCAGCACCCCCACCACAAGCCCAGCACCCCCAACACAATGCCCAGATCTCCTCTACACCACGGAAAAAAAGGCCCCGCACCTCGAAAACATGGCCAAATCCCCTCAGCACCCCCACTACAAGCCCCGCACCTCCAAAACAATGCCCGAGATCCCCTCAGCAGCCCCACCACAATGCCCAGATCCCCTCTGCACCCCCAACGCAATGCCCAGATCCCCTCAGCACCCCTACCCCAAGCCCAGCACCCCCAACACAATGCCCCGATCCCCTCAGCACCCCTACCACAAGCCCTGCACCCCCAACACAATGCCCCAGATCCCCTCAGAACCCCAAAACAAGGCCCACATCCCCTCAGCAAACCCATTACAAGACCAGCTCCCCCGACACAAGGCCCAGATCCCCTCTGCACCCCCACAACAAAGCAGAGCACTTCAAAAACAATGCCCAGATCCCCTCAGCACCCCCACCACAAGCCCAGCACCCCCAACACAACGCCCAGATCCCCTCTGCACCCCCAAAACAAGGCTAGCACCCTGCATGACAAGCCCAGCACCTCGAAAAAAGGCCCAGACCCCCTCAGCACACCCACCACAAGCCCAGCACCCCCAAAACAAGCCCATCATCCCCTCAGCACTCCCCCAAGCCCAACTCAACAAACACACCGCCCACATCCCCTCGACAAGCCCCAACACAAGGCCCAGCACACCCAAGACAAGGCCCAGACCCCTCAGTACCCCGATGACAAGCCCAACACTTCCGACACCATGCCCTGATCCCCTCAGCACCCCCACAACAAGCCCCAGATCCCCTCAGCACTCCCACAAGCTCAACACAACAAACACAACGCCCAGATCCCCTCAGCACCCCCGACACACAGCCCAGATCCCCTAGGCACTCCCACACGCCCCACACAACAAAAACACGGCCTAAATCACCTCAGCATCCCTACCACAAGCCCAGCAGTCCAAAAACAACACCCAGCACCCCCAACACAATGCCCCGATCCCCTCAGCACCCCCAACACAATGCCCAGATCCCCTCAGCACCCCCACCACAAGGCCCTGATCCCCTCTGCACTCCCAAAACACATCCAGCACCTCGAAAACAAGCCCCTGATCCCCTCACTACCCCCAATACAAGGCCCCGATCTCCTCAGCACCCCCAACACAAAGCCCAGATCCCCTCTGCACCCCCACCACAAGCCCAGCACCCCCAACACAATGCCCAGATTTCCTCTGCACCACGGAAAAAAAGGCCCAGCACCTCGAAAACATGGCCAGATCCCCTCAGCACCCCCACCACAAGCCCCGCACCTCCAAAACAATGCCCCAGATCACCTCAGCAGCCGCACCACAAGCCCTGCACCCCCAACGCAATGCCCACATGCCCTCAGCACCCCTACCACAAGCCCATCACCCCCAACACAATGCCCCGATCCCCTCAGCAACCCCAAAACAAGGCCCAGATCCCCTCAGCACACCCATTACAAGACCAGCTCCCCCGACACAAGGCCCACATCCCATCAGCAGCCCGACCACAAGCCCAGCATCCGTAACACAACACCAGGATCCCCTCTGCACACCCACCACTAGCCCAGCACTCCCACAACAAGCCCAGCACCCCCAGTGCAAGACCTAGCTCTTTTCAGCACCCCCACCACAAGCCCAGCACCCCCAACACAACGCCCAGATCCCCTCAGCACCCCCACCACAAGGCCCTGATCCCCTCTGCACTCCCAAAACACATCCAGCACCTCGAAAACAAGCCCCTGATCCCCTCAGTACCCCCAATACAAGCCCCTGATCCCCTCAGCAGCCCCAAAACAAACCCAACACCTCCAATACAAGCCCCAGATCCCCTCCGCACTCGCACAACACGCCCAGCACCCCCAACACAAGCCCAGATCCCCTCAGCACCACTATGACAAGTTCAGCATCCCCAACACAAGGCCCAGATCCCCTCTGCACCCCCAACGCAATGGCCAGATCCCCTCTGCAACCCCACCACAAGCGCAGCATCTCCAAAACAAGTACCTGATAAACCTCTGCACCACCAAAAAAAGGCCCAGCATCTTGAAAACAAGCCCCACATCCCTTCAGCACCTCCACTACAAGCCCAGCACGCCGAACACAATGCCCAGACCCCCTCAGCACCCCGACCACAAGCCCAGCATCTCGAAAACAAGCCCCAGATCTCCTCTGCACCACGTAAAAAAGGCCCAGCACCCCTAAAACAAGCCCCAGATCCCCTCAGCACCACTATGACAAGCCCAGCACCCCCAACACAAGCCCCAGATCCCCTCTGCACCCCCAAAACAAAGCCCAGCACCTCGAAAACAAAGCCCAGACCCCCTAAGCACAGCCACAACAAGCCCAGCACCCCCAACACTACGCCGAGATCCCCTTCAGTACCCTCATGATAAGACCAGCACCCCCAACACAACACTCATCTCCAGTGAGCAGCCTGAAAACAAGCTTAGCACCCCCAACACAACACCCAGATCCCCCCAATACAAGGCCCAGCACCTCCAACACAACACCCAGCTCCCCTCTGCACCCCCAAAACAAGGCCAGCACCTGCAACACAAGCTCAGCACCTCAAAAACAAGCCCAGATCCCCTCAGCACCCCCACCACAAGGCCCAGCACCCCCAACGCAATGGCCCAGATTCCCTCATCACCCCCAACACAAGACCCAGCACTCCCAACACAAGGCCCAGCAACCCCAACACAAAGCTCAGACCCCTCAGCACCCCCACCAGAAGCCCAGCATCTCCAATACAAGCTCCAGATCCCCTCAGCACTCCCACAAGCCCAACACAACAAACACACCGCCCAGATCTACTCAGCACCCCCAAAACAGGGCCCAGATCCCCTCTGCACCCCCACAACAAAGCCCAGCACTTCAAAAACAATGCCCAGATCCCCTCAGCACCCCCACCACAAGCCCAGCACCCCCAACACAACGCCCAGATCCCCTCTGCACCCCCAAAACAAGGCTAGCACCCTGCATGACAAGCCCAGCACCTCGAAAAAAGGCCCAGACCCCCTCAGCACACCCACCACAAGCCCAGCACCCCCAAAACAAGCCCATCATCCCCTCAGCACTCCCCCAAGCCCAACTCAACAAACACACCGCCCACATCCCCTCGACAAGCCCCAACACAAGGCCCAGCACACCCAAGACAAGGCCCAGACCCCTCAGTACCCCGATGACAAGCCCAACACTTCCGACACCATGCCCTGATCCCCTCAACACCCCCACAACAAGCCCCAGATCCCCTCAGCACTCCCACAAGCTCAACACAACAAACACAACGCCCAGATCCCCTCAGCACCCCCGACACACAGCCCAGATCCCCTAGGCACTCCCACACGCCCCACACAACAAAAACACGGCCTAAATCACCTCAGCATCCCTACCACAAGCCCAGCAGTCCAAAAACAACACCCAGCACCCCCAACACAATGCCCCGATCCCCTCAGCACCCCCAACACAATGCCCAGATCCCCTCAGCACCCCCACCACAAGGCCCTGATCCCCTCTGCACTCCCAAAACACATCCAGCACCTCGAAAACAAGCCCCTGATCCCCTCACTACCCCCAATACAAGGCCCCGATCTCCTCAGCACCCCCAACACAAAGCCCAGATCCCCTCTGCACCCCCACCACAAGCCCAGCACCCCCAACACAATGCCCAGATTTCCTCTGCACCACGGAAAAAAAGGCCCAGCACCTCGAAAACATGGCCAGATCCCCTCAGCACCCCCACCACAAGCCCCGCACCTCCAAAACAATGCCCCAGATCACCTCAGCAGCCGCACCACAAGCCCTGCACCCCCAACGCAATGCCCACATGCCCTCAGCACCCCTACCACAAGCCCATCACCCCCAACACAATGCCCCGATCCCCTCAGCAACCCCAAAACAAGGCCCAGATCCCCTCAGCACACCCATTACAAGACCAGCTCCCCCGACACAAGGCCCACATCCCATCAGCAGCCCGACCACAAGCCCAGCATCCGTAACACAACACCAGGATCCCCTCTGCACACCCACCACTAGCCCAGCACTCCCACAACAAGCCCAGCACCCCCAGTGCAAGACCTAGCTCTTTTCAGCACCCCCACCACAAGCCCAGCACCCCCAACACAACGCCCAGATCCCCTCAGCACCCCCACCACAAGGCCCTGATCCCCTCTGCACTCCCAAAACACATCCAGCACCTCGAAAACAAGCCCCTGATCCCCTCAGTACCCCCAATACAAGCCCCTGATCCCCTCAGCAGCCCCATAACAAACCCAACACCTCCAATACAAGCCCCAGATCCCCTCCGCACTCGCACAACACGCCCAGCACCTCCAACACAAGCCCAGATCCCCTCAGCACCACTATGACAAGTTCAGCATCCCCAACACAAGGCCCAGATCCCCTCTGCACCCCCAACGCAATGGCCAGATCCCCTCTGCAACCCCACCACAAGCGCAGCATCTCCAAAACAAGTACCTGATAAACCTCTGCACCACCAAAAAAAGGCCCAGCATCTTGAAAACAAGCCCCACATCCCTTCAGCACCTCCACTACAAGCCCAGCACGCCGAACACAATGCCCAGACCCCCTCAGCACCCCGACCACAAGCCCAGCATCTCGAAAACAAGCCCCAGATCTCCTCTGCACCACGTAAAAAAGGCCCAGCACCCCTAAAACAAGCCCCAGATCCCCTCAGCACCACTATGACAAGCCCAGCACCCCCAACACAAGCCCCAGATCCCCTCTGCACCCCCAAAACAAAGCCCAGCACCTCGAAAACAAAGCCCAGACCCCCTAAGCACAGCCACAACAAGCCCAGCACCCCCAACACTACGCCGAGATCCCCTTCAGTACCCTCATGATAAGACCAGCACCCCCAACACAACACTCATCTCCAGTGAGCAGCCTGAAAACAAGCTTAGCACCCCCAACACAACACCCAGATCCCCCCAATACAAGGCCCAGCACCTCCAACACAACACCCAGCTCCCCTCTGCACCCCCAAAACAAGGCCAGCACCTGCAACACAAGCTCAGCACCTCAAAAACAAGCCCAGATCCCCTCAGCACCCCCACCACAAAGCCCAGCACCCCCAACGCAATGGCCCAGATTCCCTCATCACCCCCAACACAAGACCCAGCACTCCCAACACAAGGCCCAGCAACCCCAACACAAAGCTCAGACCCCTCAGCACCCCCACCAGAAGCCCAGCATCTCCAATACAAGCTCCAGATCCCCTCAGCACTCCCACAAGCCCAACACAACAAACACACCGCCCAGATCTACTCAGCACCCCCAAAACAGGGCCCTGATCCCCTCTGCACTCCCAAAACAAGGCCCAGCACCCCGAAAACAAGACCTAGCTTTCCTCAGCACCCCCACAACAAGCCTTGCTCTCCCCAACACAAGGCCCTGATCCCCTCAGCACCCTGCATGACAAGCCCAGCAGTCCCAACACAATGTCCAGATCCCCTCAGCAGACCCACAAGCCCAGCACCCCCAACACAAGGCCCAGATCCCCCAAAACAAGCCCAGCAGCCCCATAAGAAAGGTCCAGATCCCCTCTGCACCCCCACGACAAGCCTAGCACTCGCAACAAAAGGCTCAGCACCTCCTGCACAACGCCCAGATCCCCTAAGCACCACCATGACAACCCCAGCACCCGCAACACAAGGCTCAGCTCCACTGAGCAGCCCGAAAACAAACCTAGCACCCCCAACACAACAAGCAGATCCCCTCAGCACTCCCAACACAAAGTTCAGTGACCCTCAGCACCCCCACAACAAGCCCAGCACCCCCAACACAAGGCCCAGGTCCCCTGAGCAAACCTATGACAAGACCAGCTCCCCCAAAGGGCACGGAGGAGCTGCCCTCCCTCACTCTCTGTGTGGCTCTTGTTGCCGCAGCCTCCTTGCTTCCCCCCAGCAGACGGGGAGCTTTGGGCAGAGAGGCGGGAGGCAGGGTTAAGGGGAGGCCTTGGCTGCAGAGGTCTGCCCCTGTGGCAGGTGCT
Organism: Struthio camelus; assembly: GCF_040807025.1. NCBI lineage: Eukaryota > Metazoa > Chordata > Aves > Struthioniformes > Struthionidae > Struthio > Struthio camelus. The sequence goes on from NC_090944.1 coordinate 5,142,276, forward strand.
GGAATGGGGAGGGCACTAGTGTGTGCCTGTGGCCTGGGCAGGTGCCCCAGGAGCAGGGGGAGGTACAGGCCGGGGCAGAGCAGGATGCAGCCCAGAGGCAGAGAGGTGGGCATGGCCGTGCTGAGCTGCTGAGGCCAAGAAAGGATTGTGGTGGTGGTGGGGGGGTGCTGAGAAGAGGGCAACAGCAACATCTGCACTGCACAGGCAGAGCCGGCTCTGTTTTGGTGAAAACGCACCTGTTCTTGTCATGGTGCAGCGATGAGCTGCAGAGCACAGCAAACAGAGGCAGCAAACAGACACAGCAGTTTGCGCAGCAGTGTCTGGGCTCTGCCTGGGCCTTTTGTGGGCCTTGTTGGAAGTTGGGGAGGCTTTCTGGGGACCCCCGAGGAACTAGACAGTGCTTGCTGCTAGCAGGAAGGGAGAGCTAGGCAAGGACTACTGCAGGGGGCCTTGACTTAACTTAACTTCTGGGAAGTCCTAGCTAGGTGGGGCTGCTGCTAACGAGCAATCTGGGCTGGCCTGGTCAGAGGGAGTTGGGGCTTTTGTTTCAGGTGGCTCCTGATTGGGTGGGTCAAGCACCCTTGTGAGTCACTGCTGGGCAGAGGCCTATATAAGAGCCAGGCCTAGAGCCCAGCTCCCAGAGTGGGGCTGGCAGAGGCAGCAGTTTGGGCAGCAGGCAAAGAAGGTGCCTCTCCCTTTTCTGCAGTGGTGTGTCCTTCCCTGGGGCATGGTCATGACATGCTGCAGAGCACATTCCCCAGTGGCTGCTGGAGGTGCTGCCTCAGCTGTGTGTGAGGCTTCAACCCAGACAGACCCTCAGACAGCAGATGCAGCTCTGCAGGTGTCAGGCTGCAGGGAGTGCCTGGGGCCTTTCTGTGAGGCCTGGGCTGACAGTCAGCTCTCCTGTGCAAGGTGTGCTGTGGTTGACCCTTTGTATTGCCAGATAAAGGAGCTGGGGGAGGAAGTTAGCAGTCCCTCTTCTAACCTCAACCATTCTGTGATTCTGTGAAACCTCCTGTTGTCCCCTGTGTCACAGAGAACACCACTAAAAGTACAGGATACAATGAGTTCTTTCAGAAGAAAGAACGTCTTCTCCCAGAGCTGGGAAAGGAGTTTTTTCAGCCATGAAGCTTGGCAAGATGCGTCCACCAAAGGATGATCATTGGAAGCAAGGTAGGTGCTGGGAGGAGGTTGTTCCCTGATCCAGTACTGCTGTTCCAGGAAAGCCCCTGGTCCCATCCACTTACGGATGAGACCCCCCCCGTCTGCGCCCCGTAAGTGGCACACATCAATGCTGTTGGTAACTCAGGGATTAGACAGGGAGCATTTGGTGGACAGGGTGAAGGCTGGAGAGAGGGTCTGCATGGGGGAATCTGGGAAGCAGGGATAGATGGAGAGAGCCTTACACTGAAGGCTTTGCCAGATCTCACCCGCTTTGTGAGATCATGGTGAAACCTGGAAGTCAGGTGGGCAGTTTCTGGCTTATTTTAAGGATTACTTGCAAGTGTAAGAGCAAAAAGCGTGATTTAGCCCTTTCACTGCTTCTCTGTGATGCATGGAGACCCGCATGAATAGCATTGCAGCAGCACAGTGAGAGGTAGGGCTCTGTTGCCTCAAGGTTGTCCGTTCCAAGGTCTCGATACCTGCTACAGTGCTGAAATGGGACACCTTTCTGGAAAGGCAGAAGGTGGTTAGCGATCGGAAATTTGTTGTTGTTTCCATTCGGCTCAAACTATGATGTTTCAGTGACAAAGAAATTGGGGAATGCCTTTTTGTGGAGGAAGACCAAATGTTGCTTTAGATATTCTTCATGGGCAAATCTTTGTTGTTGTTCAGCCAGCTTTTAAGAGAAGAAAGGAGGGATTTGGCCTGAGACACTATAGAGGTAGAGGCCTTGGCAGACTGTAGAGGCATAATACTGAAACCTTGGTGATCTTCCTGCCCTCCCCAGTGAAAGGGTGTTCTTCTTGTGGTGAAGACTTCACCTAAGGTGATGAGGAAAGCCATCTGGGATGCAAAGGCATGAAAAGGCTGTACTCTCAGATTGTGGAGTACATTCACATGTAGATTTACCAGTGGTGGGGGAACAGTTGCAACAACTGTTCATGTGGTCGTTGCCTCACAGCTGTGTGTATCCTTCCTCCCCCTTTGCCCTCCACAGGGCGTAGTCCTCCCAGCATCCCTCCTGAGTGGTGGTCTGCTTCTTTCTGCCATCCCAGGCAGATTGCCAGTTCTGCTCGGGTCAAACAAACCCACTGAATCACTGCAAGCAGAGCTGGGAAGGTGCTGGTCTGTCCCTCCACCCACACGTGGCAGGATGGAATCTGCTTAGGTCCCTCAGTGGAAATGAGGACACTCTTTTCACACACAACTTGCTGCAGTGCCTCTCTCCACCTAGGAAAGCTTTTCCTAACATCCAGCCTAGATCCCCCTCACTTCAGCTGAGGCCCAAGGTTATTTCTGTATTATCTCACAGAACTGGGCCAGACTATGGTGAAGCAACTGATCCAAGTCTTGGATTAGCCACGAGGTAGGAAACCTGTTTCCCAAAAGCGATGTCTGTGCTCTAGGCGTGGTTTTGGTAGTATTTCCCCCTGTGCCAACGAAACAAACCAGTGACCCTAAAGCAGCTCCCCACCTCCCTTCATCCTCAGCAGTGCATCACCTTATGGCAGTTAGAGCTGCAGCACATGTTCACATGCTCTTTTACCTCGTGAAGTCTGCATTGCTCATTTGTCGGATTTCAGTTTTCCAAAGTTTATTGCCTTCATGAAACTGTGCTGGCACACAGCACAGGTGGAATAATGTGTCACGCTACGCAAACCTCTTTTAAAATCCATTTTAAACCAGGTTGTCTGTGGCCTGACCAGGTGACCACTGTTCTTTGTATTACCAGGAGAGGTTGATAGGATGTATTGGTTACCTTTCTCGGAGTCTTCAATTATCCACCGAGTGGAAACAACAAGAGACATTCTTTTGTCTGTGTGCCTTTATGCAGAGGAACCTGCTGTTTTGGAAGCAGAAGACCTGGACCGAAAAGCCATGAGACTAGGAGGTGGACTGGACCCAGACACAGCCTCCTTGGCTTCCATCACGGCTGTAACCACCAGTGTCTCCAACAAGAGGTGAAGGCCAGATGTGAGCTTGTGCAAGCCAGGAGGTGATGGCAAACTCTCAGACGTGCCTGCTCCCCAGAGCCATGTGTTCCCTGAGCTGAGCTATGCTGGAAATCACGTTGCCCCATGCAACTGTTTTCAGAAACGCTTGAACAAAGAATGTTCAGTGGCATTTCACAGCCCCTGGAGTTTATATTCCTCTCATGCCAAGAGAGCTGGCACTGCGAGGAGTAACCCTGGGAAATGCTCTGTCACAGTCTGCAGTGAGTTCCTCTGTTGTTTGACAGAGGTCTTTTTTCCTGCCCTTTGGAAGGTCCAAGCCTGATATCAAAATGGAGCCGAGTGCTGGGAGGCCGATGGATTATCAGGTAGGTGACAACGCTGTGCCCCCAACTTCAGCTCGGGGGGTTCAGAGCCCAGAGAGAGACCATTTCACAGGGAGTGTTTAAGGGGAGGAAGAGGCGAGTTGAGAACTTTTCTTTCACACTTTCTTGGACCACAACTATCAGCAGAGTAGTTACTTGAGGAGCTGAATCTCTTAGTTGAAGCCTTTGTCCCCGATGGCCTGTGGGACAGCTCTGGGACCAGGAGGAAGGACTGACAGTCACTTGAGCAGGCCTAGGCTTGCTGGAGTCCCACCGAGGCTGTGCCTCCTCCCCGTGCACCAGGTTATGGACCTTGGCATGGCGTTGTTGGGAGTGAGTCCAGCGCGGGTTTCAATGTACTGCGCTCACAAAAGCAACTGACAATTTGTTTGTTAAGTCTGAAGGCTGGCTCATGTGTGAATGACTGTTTCAGGTGTTGTTCCTGTGGGAGGATGACTTTCAAAAAGCTGCTGTTTAAATGCTAGAGTGATAAGCTATATCTCAAGTAGTTAACTGGATTTGCTGTCCATTGTGACAAGCCCAGAAAGCCCAGCTTAATCAGGGTTTGAAGCAGGCAATCTCCAACACAGTTCTCTTAATTTCCAAAGGCTTTCAGTACCTGTTTTAGCGTTCCCAATTGACGAGGCCTGGCTGGCAGTACTCGTTGGATTTCCTCTGGTAGGTTGGTGCCCGGTTGCTGTTATCTTGTTCCTCTTCTCGCTTTCCCTGAGTCATGCTGATTCGGCAGCCGTTTACTTTTCTGTCCTTGCGTGTTAGTGCAGTAGCACGTTCCTAGGGATGTCTGGGACCAATGCAAATAATGATTTGTTGTTAAAGGTTTATTGTAGACCATATACGGCATCCACTTCTAAATCCCACGAGAGACCAGTTGACATCAGAAGATGCAGTAGAGCAGTATGTGGAAGAGGTTTAATTATACGCATAAAAAGCCTAAAGCAAGTTGCGAGGATGACGAGGACTGAGTGTCCCTGGTTCGGGAATAGTATAATCGGAATGTAAGGAGAAGGAGGAAGGTGCAAGACGAATTACGTGCAAGACAGAGCAAGAGGTTCAGTTAATTGGCCAGTGCAAACAGGAGTATCACAAGGCTGGTTTTCATTGGGAATGGTGAGGGAACAGAGCAGTGACCTTAGCTGCTTACCTCCTCAGAAGGAGTCTGAGAGTATTCGCACCTACCTTGCTGCCCTTGAAATGAGGAAGGGATTTGAGCTGGGTTTGTTAAGCTGGTGCAGCTTTGGGTGAGGGGTAGGAGGTTGCATTTGCAGCTCAGCTCCTCTGCAGTAAGTCAGTTTGTGCAGCAATCAATGCCAGGCAGTCTTGTCCTCTTCTTTAGAGAGCTCAGCTGTCTTTTATCAGCTTCCTTTTCTGAGCGGTTTACCCCTTGTATTTTTTAGCAGAAGCAAGTTAAGCCAGTTAGGGCATCAGTAGCAGAGTGTCTGCTCCCGCAGCTTAGCTAAATCTGTTCAGCTTTGTGCCTTACGTGCTCTTGGAGCAGAAGAGCCATCTGAACGGACAGGGCTGCTCTGATGCTCCTACCTCCCATGCCATGCCGCAGCTCTCTCAGGCTTGTAGGAGCAGCCCTGTCCCTTTTGTGTGATGAAGAGAGACTACCCAGCTGCCACCCCGGCACTGAAAGCACCTTGGAGAGGAGAGCCAGGTGGAGACACGGTTTAGGGCAGCCGAGGTGGAGGTCCATGAATCTCTCTCCCCAGGTCAGCATCATAGTCATTGAGTCACGGCAGCTGGTTGAGCTCAACATGGACCCCGTGGCCTGTGTGGAGGTTGGAGATGAAAAGAAATGCACGTCCATGAAGGACTCGACTAATTGCCTACAATGAGGTGAGCTGGATTTTTCCTGAGGTGCTGCTCCAGGCTCGTTGCTCCTCAAGGCCTACACTGCAGTTTGACAGCAAGTTACATTTATTTGACTTTGTTTTTTTTTCTTTTTCTTCTGTTAGTAAGTAAGATGGAGTAAGATGAAATCAGAAACCATGCAGAAGGAGGGATGAAACCTTGGCCCTCTGGTATTTTACAAAATGGTGACAAAGAACCAAAGCAAAACAAAACCCCTTACTTGATCAGTTTCAAATTAAATGATCCTGTGCCCACTTTCTGAGTCTTTCCAAGAAGTTAATGCTTTATTTTAGTTTCTCAGATCACTGATGCTGTCAGTTGTTGGGCTGACGTGGGTCCCTCTGCAGCTGTGACGTGAACTGCAGGCTGTTCCTCTGCCCAGACACGTCTCTGTTGGTGGGATATGGACCATAATGTTGTCCTTCAATTCAGGAGGAGTCCACGCCTGCTTCCCTGCTTTCACGCATGCTCCTTCTCTTTCAGTACTTTGTCTTTGATTTCCATGTTCCCCCAGATGTCGTGTTCGATAAGATCATCAAGCTGTCCGTAAGTGAGCATGGTTGTGTTGCCCTTTTCAGTGGGCTTTGGTGGAAACCAACCCATTTTACTTACTTGTTGGGATGGATTTAAGACCCTTGATGATGCGAGACCTGTGGCAGGAGCGGAGGTGCTCAGTCCCTCTCTCTGAGCCCTCATGTCCTACGAGCCTCACCTCCTTTGCAGACCCCCCCAATCCCTCTGTCAGTGTCCTTATTGCTGCAGCCACACACCCCTCCACTCGTGTTCCCTCTGTGGCTGCTCTCTGGTATTTCCTAGCTAGGCAAAACTAAGCCTGTCTCAGGATGTCTCTTTAGGCTTGGGGAGAAGCAAGAGCTTCCTGAGGCTGCCAGTGGATTCCCTGAAGCATGAGGGTGGGTACAGCTCTTGAGGAAATTCAGAAGTGTAAATAATGAGAGCAAAACAGAGGCTCCAGCTCTCCCCAGAGCCGCAAAGGAAGACTAGGAAGGAGATTCATAGATTCACAGATCAAAGCAGGCTGGCTAGGAGCATCCACATCTATCCCATGCATAGTCTGGCTGTGTAATTTCTCCCAGGAAGGGAATTAAAGCATAGATTTCAAGCATCTTTGAGACACTTCCTTGAGGAGAATGTCTCAGTGTTTGGTGCCATAGTAGCTGGAACACTGCATCTTGTTTCAAAGATGGTTTTTTTTTTTACTTTTTTTTTCTGTTGAATCCAAGTGTACACTTGCTTGCAAGACTGCTAAACAAGAGCTGCCAACCACACTGTGCTTCATAGAGTGATTATATCTCCTGCCCAAACTAAGCAAGATGCATCAAATCCTTTAGAAGGGTTCAGTGTCAAACATTAGAAACAGCCCTACCCCTCCCAGCATGGCTGGGCACAGAAAAAGCTCTGACTTGTTGTTCTCCCTCGCTTTTCAGGTGATCCACTCAAAAAATCTCTTGCGCAGTGGGACTTTGGTAGGCTCCTTCAAGGTGGATGTTGGAACTGTTTACACCCAGCCTGGTATGTCACCACAATTTGCAAGGGGTCATATAGATGCCTACCTTCACCATCAAACAAATGTCTACCATTTGCAAGGTAGCCAGGCAGTCACTAGTTTCCTTTGGCAACACTTAGTCAACTTAATTTTAGTATCCCAGGTGCAAGCATGTCATCTAGGCTCCTTCTGCAGTCCGAAAAGAGCCCTCAGCCTCTCCAGAAGATGGTATATCCCATTCTAGGATAAGGCATAATGCACGCAGGTAGAATTGTCCTCAGATGTGCCATTCTCTCTCCACTGACCTCCTAAGAAGCTTAGCTAGCTTGCTTAGGCAAGATGTTGACCTTTCCGAGAGCTGAAGGTCTAGCCCTGTGTGGCTGGCCTTTAGACCAAGACAGGAAGATGCCCAGTGTGCAAAGAAAGAGAGGTTAATTAGAGCTTCTGTGAGAATGTCATGTTGCTCACTGATGCTACAGCCTGCCTTGACTTAGCACAGAGGGGCCCAATGAGTGCTACTAAAATCCACTGTGCTATCGTGGGCTTTGTTTAGAGGACCTCTGTTTCAGGGAAGCCTGTTTTATAGAACCATAAAAGAAATGTGGAAGCTTTCAGCATCCTGCACTCGCTGTGCGCAGCGAAAGCAGGCATGGTTGGGATTAGTATAAAGGAGGTCCAGAAGGGTCCCTGGAGAGGTCATTCAGTCCATGCCCTTGCTCTTGGGAAGGATCAGCCCTACTCCGTGACAGGCTCCCCGCTGAGCTTCTGCCTGAAAAGTCACTGAATCAGTGAATCGTCTTGAACGTGTCTGGCAGACTGATGAAGCAAACCCATCTGCAGGAGAGGAGGCTAAGAAATGCCTGTTCTGTACAGAAGAGCATGGCTCCTTGGAGGGCCCAGGGCTTGCAGCATGCCAGCATAAGGAAGACCTGAAACTTCCCTTTAGAGAAGAGACATCCAGAATCACTGGGATTTTATCTTAGCTTATGCATCAGGCCTTTTTGTAGCACTCTGCCCCTCTGAAGAGTCCTGAGAGCTAAGTTTCCATTTCAGGGGGGCTCAGCAAACGATGCTGGAAGGGATCTGAAGAGAGCATCTCTTCTGATCTACTCCACAGAAGGATGAGATCTTTCTCGCCCATCTAAGAGGCACCAGGCCTTAAAAATGTCCAGTGATGGAAACTCCACACCTCTACAGGCAGTTTATCCCATTGCTTCTCTGTCTCCAACATTGGGCAGATCCTCCCAATGGATTTTCAGGGGGTTCTGTCTGGAATTCCTCACACCTGGAGAGGTCTCTTTATGCATGCATGCAGGCTTCTGCAGTCAAGTGGACAGACATGCCCAGTGCTCGCAGTAATTCCTGTAATTGTGATAAATGTCTGTCTTGTTCCATGGCTTTCAGAGCACCAGTTCTATCGCAAACGGGCCATCCTTTCTGACCCTGAGGGTCGGTCTCACTGCTGGACTTAAAGGTTATCTGGAGGGTGCCGTTGCCGTGGTAGGGAAAGGGGACAACATCAAGACACCACACAAAGCCAATGAGACAGATGAGGATGATATTGAGGGGTAAGGATTCGTGGAGCCAGTTTCCTGTATCCTTCCTTGGGAATGAGCTATGAGCTTTTCGTGTCACTTTATTTTGGATTATTCAGTAAGGACAGCATCCCTTCCCAATTAGGCTGACAGCCCCTCTAATAGGCGTGCTTAACTTGTGCACTGCAATCAGAAGTGCCAACTAGATTGTTTCTCGGAAAGAGAAGAGTTGCTAGATTACTGATGCAAATCCTGGTCACATCACTACAGACCAGTCCTTTATATCAGTTCAGACCCTCTGCTGCTGGTTGTTCACTTCTGCATACCAGCACCAGCCTGATGTGAACCAACATAATGTCCGTACTTTTTAGCTGTTGCTCCAGTTGGCCGTTGAATGGGAGCCACAGAAGTGAGGTTGAAGGGAAGATGGGAAATGATGGCTGAGGTCTCCCTACCCGCTGTAAGGACAGAGAGGGCACCAAGGGGCTTAAAGCAGCATGTGAACTCTTTTGGACTATTGTTCCATGCTGTAGTCATGCTCTTATCCCACTTTATCATGGACAAAGTTCCTTTAGAACTGTTGTTCACGGCATCCTCTGTAGCTCTCGGGGAAGAGAGAAGAGGCAAGACCTGCCACGAGAAGCCGTTTCATGGAGCTCAAGTTTCCTTCCAGTATAACCACCCCAGTTCTCCTTATACCCTGGCAGGATATGAGGGCCTTTTCCAAAGGTAAAGGCCCTTCTAACATCCCATTCATCTGGGCTGCTGCAGATGTCTAAACTAGGTAGAGATTAGTCTTCCCCTCGGCTCCACTGCTGATAATGATTATATCCCTTTAGAAAGATGCAGGTTGTCTCTGAGGCACCTCAATGTGTTGCCATAAGGTTTCCCTTATGAAACCGCCCTTCCCTGTCCTGAATCGGGAGGGTGGGCAGGAACAGGACTATGATAAAATATAGGGCTGCAGAAATGGCTACCTTTCCACCTCCTCACAGCCTGTGCTCCACAAGGGGGGCAGCTTCTCCCTCTTCTGCAAGTCTCTCCTGACAAACCTGCCAGGCCCAGGAGCTGTTTTGAGTCCTGTTTTCTGATGCTGCAGGAACCTCCTCCTTCCAGATGGGGTCCCTCCGGAGCAGCAATGGGCTCGTTTCTACCTAAAGATTTGAGCTGAGGGGCTGCCCCGTATGAACACCAGCCTCGTGGCCAATGTGAAGAAGGCTCTCATTGGGGAGAGCAAGGACTTGGTGGACCCCGATGTGGAGGTGTTCTTTGCAGGGCAGAAGGTGAGTGAGCTGCTTGCTATACCTTTGTGACATGATAACGTGAGCAGGGCTAGCCATTATGCCGGTTTGGGACTACGTGGCCAAGGATGATCTCAGCTGTCCTGGCATGTAGATGCTGACCTGTGTGACAAAGCTGCTTGTTTGTCCTGTGCCACGTTCCCTTCTCTTGCCCAGACTACGAGGGGGTTGCAGCAGTCTGCAGTCTCCAGCAGTCTCTATTTGGGAGAAGAAAGTCCCGAGCAGAACACGTGTTGCTATCATGGTCATTAGCAGGGGAGGAGTTGAGGTCTGAAAGAAGGTGGGTGGCTTGTGGGCTCAGACCCTTGTGAAACATGTGCTTTCTCCTCCCACTTGGCAGGGGAAGACATCTGTGCGGAAGAGCAGCTACGAGCCCCTCTGGAATGAGCAAATAGTCTTCACAGGAATGTTCCCCCCATTGTGCAAGAGGATAAAGATCCAGGTCCGAGACTCTGACGAAGTCCATGATGTGGCCATTGGGACCCATTTCATTGATTGGCGGGAGGTCTCTAACGAAGGAGACAAAGGCAAAGCTAATATGAGGGGAGGACTGAGACACCCTCTTCATGGTAGAGAGAGGCTTCCCTTTGGCAGAGAGTTAGCAAAATAGCCCAGGCTCCTTCCCCAGCCCTGGAGACAGCTGCTCCTTGGTGGCCAGTAGGAGAGACCTTTATTTCCTGCAGTGGTTTTCTGAGATCACTGGGCACCCATTCCCTGAAAACCAAGTCCCATAACATGCCTCCAGTCAGAAACTTGAAAGAAAAGACACCCAAGAACAACTGGCCCTTCCAGAAAATTCATGGCCGTGAATGGATGAATATGTGACAGGCTCTCATGTTCACACAGACACACATGCACACACGAATGCACACACATGCACAAATGCACTAGCGCACATGTGGACAGGACCAATGTAAAAGCAGAGAGGGCTCTACGAAGGTGGCTAATGAGGGTTTCTCCTCTCTGTTGCCTCATGCTGGGTGGCTTGCCCAACGGAGTAGTTGTGTGAGTCTTTGGCGTGGTGAGCTGCACAATCCCCCTCACTGCTGTCACCACAAAATCATTTCCATGTATTGTTGCAAGTGTGTATTTTCCATGTGCACGCGCACACACACACACATACGCATGCTCAATCCTGTAGTACAATACCCAGAGCAGGGAAGTGATGCCATTCCATGAGCCAGCTTGAGCCCTGAGACAAAGCCATGCCCTCCTTCTTGCACATCCCCTTCACTACGTGTGTGTCTGGTCTCCTGCAGGCTTCCTGCCCACCTTTGGCCGTGCCTGGGTGAACATGTACGGCTCCACTCGGAACTACACCCTGATGGATGAGCACCAAGATCTGAATGAGGGTCTGGGTGAAGGCATCTCTTTCCGGGCCAGGCTTTTGATAAGCCTTGCTGTGGAGATCTTGGAGATGAGTTGCTGATGTGAGTCTTCCCTGACCCTTTGGTTGCCAGTGACAAGTGCTGGGTGTTAGTGATAGTTTGCTCAGTCCCCTTGGTAGTTATGTCTGGTCTCATAGACTGAGGATTTTATTTGGTGTTGCACTAAAAGCACTGGATCCCCCAGCACGACAACAAATCTTGCAAAGATTTTTCAGGTTTTATGGTCATTCAAAAAGAACGTGCAGTGAGCCTAGACACCGAGTTCAGCCAGACACCTATCTCTTAGAAGGCTTGAGCAGAGGGAGAGAAAACCCTCATAGTCTCCATGAAAACCTAGACAGTGGCACGTCCCCTTCATAGAGCCCGTGTAGATGTTCAAGGTGCTGAATGTGGCCTTCTGGGACCCCCTGCCCTGTGGCTTGTTCTCCTAAGGGTCCATCCAGCTGACCTTAACCTTGTATCCTACTTGCCTGTTTTTTTTCCTGCAGAACTGTCCTGGGAAAATGGAGGAGTTCTTCCTCTTTGGAGCCTTCCTGGAAGCTACCGTGATGGACAGGAAGATTGGTGACAAACCCATCAACTCTGAGGTCACAACAGGTTGGTGGTTTTCTGAGGAGGTTGGTTTTGAAACATGCCCGGCAGAGACTGCAGGAGCCAAGGCCAAAAGCAGGCTGTTTACCCCCTCTTTCCATGCTAACATTTGACAGAGCATCCGAGGCTCTCAGTTTAGGAAGAAGGTGATGGCTACTTCATTGGCACAAGCCATGCGTGTCCCCAGATGAGCTCTTTGCTGCGTGATCTCCTGTCAGCAGTGGATCTGCTCCATCTCTCAGTTGAGAGCACCTGGCTTTGCGTTTCCAGAGGTTAACCACCAAAGGAAGGATGTATGTTTCTAATGGCTTGGAAGGGGGCATGAGTAGAGGACAGATTTCTGTTGTTAGTTTGTAATCCCTGGTCAGGGTTTCAGAAAGCTGAACTCCACTGTCCCCCATGGTTCCTGCAGAGGAAGTTGCTCCCCAGCCTGAATTAAAGGCAGGTGACTGAGGCTGTTTAACCCCAGTGTGAGTTATAGCCCTGTGACTTCTTTCCTGAGGTAACAATCTGGTTCCTGTAGATGGCATGGCCAAGCCTACCTTGCGGAGGAAGAAAGATGGAGGGGATGGGGACGAAGCAGAGTCTGAGCTGCTGCAGAACTCAAGTGAGGAAGACAGTGATGAGGATGGAGAGCTGGTCTCCCTTTGCTCATCTCAACCCATGAAACCCCTGGTCACAGACAGGTAAGTGTGCCCTCCTGGCCACCAGAGGGCGGCCTTGCTGAACATGGCAAGGGGAAAGTGAGGGAAGGGACATTGCAGTGTTGTAGTGAGGTAGGAGGGGTCTGTCTCCTGCCAGCATCTGGGAAACAGAGAGGCAGTGTGCTCCCTTGCCTTGCAGGAGAGGGAATTAGCATCTGGTTTCTGAACGGTCTGTAGGCTGATGGGAGCAGCAGACCTAAAAGCTCGTGGGGAGAGATGTGACTTAGTTCCTTGTCCGAAGGTGTTGGCATGTGTGCCAGGTATCTGAGCTCCCCCGAGAGTCAGCAGAGATGGAGTCAGTGCAGTCCCAGGAACCTGGAGAGTCATTCAGCCAACCAGCCCTTGGAGCAGCAGCAGCCGCCACTAGCTCTCCGTGCCCTGTGAAGGGAGCTTAGCTAAGTGCTTGTAGAGACCCCATCTTGGGTATTACAGCTAAGAAGAGCTGAACACCCACCGCCATTGCCTACAGTGCTGAGCACTCTTGTCGATTGCCTGTTGTCTTATAAAGGTTGAGTTGACCTCTCAGCCTACCCTACAGAGGGCCTTTCTCATCTACGCAGCCAGTTGTGTGTGCAGCGCTCCTAGCTATCCACACCTTTAACGCTCTACCTCTGTGGCAAATTAGGGGAAAGTTAACCAAAGTTAAGTTGAATGAATTTTGGTGTGGGTCAGACCCAGAGTGTCCCCCAGAAGGCTGAAGGAAGGTGGGAGACTTTACCTGCCTGGACTCCTGGAGTGAGCCACTCTTGTGGCAGAGCCTCCTTTGTAGCCTGAACTGATTGCTGAGGAGCCTTTGTGATGCCTGCAGGTGGAGAGAGGTGAAATTCACATCAACTGAAGCCAGCCTCCCCCAGCCAAACATGTGCCAGAGCTGAGCTCTGTGGCAGGAAAGCCTGGGGAAGAAGCAGGTGTGTGCTATTGGCAGTGCCAGGGCTGCTCTTCATGGAGTGGCTGTGGTGCTAAACCTCAGCCTGCTGTGGGGCTCTGCTCCACTGCCCCCTTCACTGCTTCCCCCCCATTGCCATTCCAGGAGGAAGGCCTCAGTGATGTGCAGGAAACGATCAAGACAGAGAAGCCACAGCTGGAGCGCTGGCTCCGAGGGGTCCTGGAGGAGCTGAGCAGTGGGTGCTTGTGAGTAAAAGACTAGCAAAAGCTGCCCACCACGGACCTGTGCTCTCAGCCGGGATATGGGCAAGATCATGGGACTGAGAGCATGAGCTCCCCTTGCGTTATGCTCCGAGATGACAGGCAATCTTTTTCTTGGCTTAGCACACCACCATATTGATTGCCTTCTGCCTTGGAGCATGGGCAAGGTGGTACTCGCCTCTGAACTCCAAAGACCCCCAGCCAGTGATGAAAGCCACACAGACTCAGTCTTGTGGCCTCCACAGACTAGTGCCTGAGCGGTACCTTCTCCTCATGCACGTCATTGAGTGCTGGGTGTAAATAGGCCACTTGGCTGCGATTGCAGCGCACACTGAAAGAACAAGGGCGCTTCTGTGTAGGCAAGTGCCCTACTGCTAGCAGAGATCCAGCCTGGCAAGGCTGCTTGCAGAGAGCCAGCAGGCTCTCGCAGGATTCATGCTGACGAGCTTTTCCATCAGGTGCTTTGTGACCTTAGCTGACAAGGACCGGCACCACTCTTCCCGCACGAGGCTGGATCGAGAAAGACTCGAGTCCTGCATGAGGGAGCTGGTAAGTGTGATTCAGCTGGGGAGGAAGATTCGGGAATGGGGCTGGTCCCCATCAATGCGGTGGGGAACCTTGGTCCTTAGGGGTCTTGACTTCCAGTCTCTGTGGATTGGTGGTTTGAGGTTTATTGCTAAAGAGGGGGACCCAAGAGCACTTCCTGTCTTGCACAGGTCCCACATGACCCTTGGGTCCACACCACTACGTCCCCTCCATCACGCTCTGCTTTTCATTGGGAAGAAATCCCGGAGTGCAGAAAAGGAGTCGCTTTATTGTCAAAGAGTTCAGGAGAGGGGAAAGCAGGAATGTGGGGGACTCTGCCGAGTATAGATGCTGCAGGGCTAGCTCTAGCCTGGGTATTTGGAGCTGGTAGGCCAACGTATTGGAAAGGAGCTGTGCAAAGACCAAGTGGTTTATCCAGCTGACGCAATGAAGCTTCATTAGCCAGCTGCATACAACAGAGTGATGAATGTGACCTGTGGAAGCCTCTATGTCCCCTCTTCTGAACTGCCAGATGCTGATTTGTAGTGGAGTCAGGGAAAGGGGAGAGACCATGCTTAAGACAAGGCTTGAAGCCACTGCAAAATGCCATAAGCACAACTGACACCTCTCTGTCCCATGGCAGGTCCTGCTGGGGCAGAAACCTCTGTGCTGTGGACCCTTCCTATATCCTGCTGAAGTTAACAAAGGGGCGCCAGAAGTACCATTATCTGGATGCACATGGCAGGACTAAGGCATTTGTGTCCTCACCACGCCTTCCTAAACGCGGGGAGACCTGTCTGCTGCTTTTGCCTTCTCTGTGCTCCATTGTGCTCTCATTCACAATGTGTCCTGGGCTCCCTTTTAATCACAGGAAAACATGGGTCAGCAAGCCACGACTCTGCGCTCGCAGGTGAAGAACACCACCATGAAAGACAAGGTGAAGCTGGTGCAAAACTTCCTCCAGAAACTCTGGTTGTTAGCTGATGAGGTGAGTTGCCCTCCACAGGGAGAGTGCCTGTTAGCTGGGTCAGCTTATGGGCAAATCCTGCGTGCAGGAGAGTTCCCTGGTGAGACAGGTCTTCTGCAAGGAGCCAGTCCAAGACGAAAAGACCTTTGTTGGGCTCTGCTCCTTTTCTAAAGGACCTGTATGTTCCTCCTGTGTCAAGACAGGTGCTTAGACCTCTCTTCAGACGACCCAATAGAAGTGCTCAGCCAAGGCAGCATGACCACTTCCCTCCACTGACTACACCAGTTATATCTCGTGTGCTAATTAACCAGTCTGTGGTGGGAACTGAGCCCTGGCTGTCCATCCTGGTGCACCGTGAGCCCAAGCCAAAATGCCCAGCCCTAACCCATCTGCAGGTGAGGCCAGGCTTAGCCCTGGACAGGGCATCCCTGGAGCCGGTTGGATGGGACCCCTTGAGGTGGGGGCGTTTCCCAGCCTGGTCCAGGGCCTGAGGCAGGGCCCTGGCCTGAAACAGGTCACCAGTATACTTTTCACCATCTGGCAACTTTGCGTAGTCTGTCTATAACCTGCCCCATGCCTCCCAGGTTTGCCTATACGCTCCTGGATTGGAAAGGATGAGCATTAATATAAGTTGAAGAGCCCTTCCCAGACAGTAACAGAACTGGGTCCTCTTGCAGTTGAGCTAGAGGATGGTTTTGCCTGCCTTGAGCCGTGACAAGGCCGTGCAATTCCCCAGGGGAGCAGCCCCCAGAAGGTGGCAAATGTCCACCCAATATTCAAGTGAGCAGCCTGCAGCCATCTCTGATTTTTGCTAAGTAGAGAAAAATGTTAAGTAGGTAGCTCTTTGGAGAGCTTTCAGATGAAGCCATCTAATTGTTATCGCTGCGGTGTACTCTTGCTTCACTCCACCTCATGGGTGACGGTTAATAGCCGAATATGTTAGAGCTGCTCACAAAATTTCCAAAAAGATGCTATATCTGCAAAATCTCTTGTTCCTTCCTGCAGAAAATTGCAGTTCCTCTGAAATTTGTGCAGTTTCTACCTGGGTCTGTATGGCTGCAGCCATTTGGGGTTATTGGTCCACGTGGAAGTTGTAGTTTTGGCACTTGCTGTTCTCATTTCCCAATATGGGCGAGGCTCCTAGGCTTGGTGAAATAGCCCATTATAAAGTAACTCTTTTCTCTGCTTTGGCTTGCCACAGCAGAAAATAAAGCAGGCTCTAAGGCATGATAGGAGATGTCCAGAGAGGGAACTGCTTCCATTGTAGGGAATGGAAGTGCAGGGCACCTGCCCTACAGTCCTCGTGGGCACTGAACTAAGAGAAAGGGAAAATCTTCAGCCTTCCAATCTGGAGTTAATATCTTTTTTTAATTTTATCAGAACAAATGTAAATCCCAGTTTCTTTCCTGCTAGGCTTCACCTTGCAGGTGTCTCAGGGGTCAGAAAGGGCTAAGATGCTGACAGGGCTCTTTGTTGGTGTTCACAGCCCCAGCACACCATTGCTGACATCTTCATCTGGATGATGAGCAATAACAAACGCATTGCTTACAGGCGTCTCCCTTGCAAGGATATTCTCTGCTGCATTGTGGATGAGGAGATGGGAAAGGACTGGGCCGAAGTGAAGACCGTCTTCCTCAAGGTGCCTGCCCGTCTTCCTTGGGGGAGCTGAAACCACAAGGAGGGAGGTGAAGCAGAGACAGAATGGGGGGGATGGGGGTGGAGATGAGAGAGCTGGGTACCAGATGGGTCTGGTAGGTGATGGAGGTCTGGAAGGAGAGAGATGTCCTATTGAGTTTGCTGGGAGGGGAGCTAGTGGCTTGAGAAGAGGAAGCCAGTGTGCTGGGAAGAACATGATGCATGAGAAAGAGTAGCGGACGTGATCCAGAATGATAAGGGGTGGGTCCCTGGGTTTAAGGAGCAGCGGTACAAGGTGAGGCCGCAGAAGGCGGTAGGCACTGCAAGAGGTGGTCTGTCCAATCTCTAAGGCCCCTCCTATGTCCCTGTAAAGTCTCTTGTCCCTTGTGCCCAGCTACCTGGGAAGAGGGGCTTTGGACCTGCAGGCTGGACAGTTCAGGCCAAGATGGAGATTTACTTGTGGCTGGGCCTCGACAAGCAGCGCAACGACTTCCTGAGCGGCGTGCCCTGTGGCTTTGAGGAGAAGATGACAGCCAGAGGCCCAAACCTGCCATCCTTTCCACGCATCAGCCTCCTTTACACGAGTAAGAGGGCAGGCTATGGAAAAGGCAGGCGGGAGCCTGGTTCAACACCACTTGGGCCAAGGACCTGCAGGAACTGAGGGGGAAATATGGGAAATACTTCCACATGTGCCAGTCTGAGGTCTCCCACTGTTCCCGTGGGGAGCTGGGGTGGGGGACTTCTGCGCCCTTCTCCTTACCCCATTCCCAGCTGTCATTCTGCACATCGTGAGCAGGACCCTGAAGAAGTCCATATCCATTCAGGATCCATGCTTTAAGCCGACTTCCTTCACCCGTGTTGGCCCTGAGCAAAAGTGCGCCTCTGAGACCTTGCTCTCCATGGCTAAGCTCCAGGGATGCATCCCAAGCTGTCTCACTTCCCGCTCTCTCTCTGTCACAGAGAAGCAGGTGTTTGAGCTGCGAGCCCACATGTACCAGGCCAGGAGTTTGTTTGCTGCTGACAGTAGTGGCCTTTTGGCTCCCTTTGCCCGAGTCGTCTTCCTCCCCCAGAGCCAATGCACCGAGGTGAACACTATTTCCTGACCTGGAGGAGTGGGCAATCCCTGGGGTTGAATGTGATAGGACAAGTATCATCTGTCCATCCTGCTGCCCTGCCATGGGGCTGGGTCTCCTGACTCCTGCAGAATCATGGATCAGGTTGACCGTGGGGTCCTGGGGTGCGAAAGCAGCCATAGCACTGGGGCCTGACTATCTATCTCGAGCTTCCTTTGAGTGCAAGGTTGCCTGCTGGAAGTCTCTTCCCCAGCTGCAGGCAAGTCCAACAGCCCTTTCACTGCATGTCCCTGGGCACAAGCACACAGCCACCCCGTTTCTGTGTGACTGAGCTTTCAGCTGCCTGGTGAAGAGAAACTGGACCCTACAGGAAGCAGGAGGTGTTTCTGTGCCATCTCTTCCTGTGCTGAAGGCTGCCGAGCTTTAGCAAACCTTGTGGAAGCTGGGAATAATTTGTGCCTGCCTGCTGTTTTTTCCTGGGAGAGTCCATGGGAGATGCGCTATGGCTCACTTGCCTGCAGAGCAAGCGCCAGCCTACGGGTGCTGCCAGCACTGAAGTTGCAGCCTGTGGCCTGGCTCAGACAGGCCAGGCCTGGGGTCATTCACGGAAATGGGGTCATCCCTGTGGCTGCCCCTTTGCAGGGTACTGTTTTGTCCTGATTTGACAGAAGGAAGCAGATGCTCAGGCAGAGAAAATTAGACCATCAGAGCAAGGGGTGAACTCTGGGAGCTGCAAGTATCTTGGGTCAAGATCTGCCAAGCGAGTTAGACCTGTAATCCCCCTTCCTTTGGATCAGGCTTCAGATCCTAATGTGGCTCTTTCCTGTCTCTTGCCCCATAAGCCATCAACCCTCTAATGGGTTTAGCCCCAGGTGCCTTCACAGTATGATCCAGTAAATATCTGTGATCCAAAGCACTGCTTGTCAATAGCATTAATACCCAATAGACTGCAGACTGCCACAGTGTCCACATCTGCATCAGAGCTGCCTCAATTCTCTGAATAAGCAGTGGGGAGAAAAGGACCTTTACAAGACAAAATACATCTCATCTATTTTAGCCATACACCTTAGGAAGAGACAAGCGGTGCCATAAAGAGATAGCTTTTCTCTCCCCTCCCTAGTCAGGGATCCTGGGGTGCCTACCATGAAGTAAGGGAGCCTTTATGTTGTGGACATGCAATGTGACCCAAGATAAATCCCCTCATATTTTCAAAGTAACCTCCCCGCTGCTCGCAGCGCTGCAAAAGTCCTGGTGCAGGAAAACTGAGATCAATATCCTCTCTGCTCCCGTTGTTCAGAGCCTTAGGCCCTGGCTGCTACTCCTAGCTGTAGTGGTAAATGCTGTTTCTGTTCCTCCAGGTTCTCAATGAAAGCCTTTGCCCAAGCTGGGACCAGCTGCTGGTCTTTGACAATGTGGAGCTATATGGAGAAGCTCACGAAATGTGGGACAACCCTCCCATAGTTGTCATTGAGATCTATGAGCAGGACCCAGTGGTAAGATGAATCTCAGCAGAGGAAAGCATTTCTGATTCAGGTACTGAGATCACTCCTGGCAAGGCAGCTGGTGCAGCAGATGTGAGAAGAAGTGTTTTTCCTGACCTGTGGAAGATGTTTCCTCCCTGTTTCCCAGGGCACAGAAGAAACTAGGAGCCTCTGCTGCTAATTGATCTCTTGCACTCGTTGGTGTCTTATGTTTGGAGCCAGAAGCAAGAGTTCAGGTGAGGCTGGAGGCAAGGATATATTACTGTAGTCTCTCCCTGTAGAGCAGTGCTCAGTCCTGGCCTCATTGCTGCCCCAACCCTGGGCCACCTCCTTCACCTTCCTTAAAGATGTTGGTGCATTAGGAAAGGCCTTGTGGATGGAAAGGCACCAGTGAAAGGTGGCACTGAGCTTTGGTCACGTACGTGCAGCAGACTGATCCTGTTCTGCCCACACTGGGGAGTGCTGTGGGGCTAACTGTGGAGACCTTTGGTTGGTCTCTCAAGGCAGACAAGAAGCCCGATGCTAAAAACGCGAGTGCTGTCTTTGCCTGGCCAGGGCAAAGCTGACTTGATGGGCCGCACCTTTGCCCAACCTGTGGTGAAGATGTCAGATGAACAGTACTGCCCTCCACGGTTCCCTCCGCAGCTGGAGTGCTACCAGATATACCGGGGCAACTCCACAGCAGGCGACCTGCTGGCTGCCTTTGAGCTACTGCAGGTAGCAGCTGGACAGAGCCATCCCAGACGGAGGGAGGGAAGAGAGCGGGAGGGGGTGTGGGGGAGAACCGCGTTTAATCCACGCTTCTGTTTCTGAGGTGC
Organism: Struthio camelus; assembly: GCF_040807025.1. NCBI lineage: Eukaryota > Metazoa > Chordata > Aves > Struthioniformes > Struthionidae > Struthio > Struthio camelus. The sequence goes on from NC_090944.1 coordinate 5,162,300, forward strand.
TGCAAAGAGTGGTTAGTTCATGCATCCTAGAAAAGCTAGCAGGGTGTAGTATAGCTACTCGCAGCTCAGTGTGAGGGCAGCTCCTGCAGAGTTATGCTGGTGTGCAGTGAATGCCAGCTTCTTTCTGGCAGGGAACCCTACTAAAGCGTTGCAGCAGCACAAAGTCTCTGCAACATCCCTGGGCTATGGAAGCTGTCATTGGGAGTCTTGGTTCTCTCAAGAGATGTCAATGGGAAGGTCCCAGGTAAAAGGGGTGTGAGTTCTCATAGAGGAAGATGGTGTATGCTAAGCATCTTTGACAAGGAGCTCAGGGTGGGGCTAATCTCTCTCTGTGTAGGTATCCCTCTCTTTCCATTGACTAGACAGAGCAGGAGATGCCTGGAGTGGTTGAAGGTGGTGGAGTAGAGACCTGCTGGCTTTGCTCAGGCTTTGAGCTGGCCAAAGCCTGTCCATATCAGCCTGTCAGCTGCACTAGTGGGTGGGCTTGGAAGTTTGCTTTGCTGCTGAATGTGCCCTGTGTGGAAGCATAGCACCACCTCTTCTGCTCCTATGAACACCTTTTCCCAAAGTGCCTGTAGTGTACAGTCAGTGGATTGCTGAATCGTCTAAGACTCTACAGACCCAGTGCAGGAGAGCAGGGTGTGCCGGTTCCCCCAGTTCAAAAAAGCAGACCTTAATCCGTCTGCTGGGGGCAAGTCAGACCTGCCTCGTGTCGATGGACCCACAGGCATTGACAGGGGTCCCATCCTGCCAGTGCCATTGGGGATTCGTCTGGTGCTGAGTAAATACAGAGTGGAGGCAAATGCGTTGACAGCAGAGGGGTTCGTCTTGGGGCGCCAGACTTGAATGCTGCACAGCCAGATGGCTACACAGCAGAAGGTACTGTGTTGTCATGGCCTCGACCAGATCCCATTATGAGGGCTCCATCTGTTAGGCGAGGGTGATGTAAGGCAGAAGACTCTGTCAGTGGGTGTTTGAAGGCCAGGAGGGATCTTAGAGGTTCTGATGACAAGTTAAGCACCTACAGCCAGATGTTTGGATTGCAAGGACCTGCCTGTACTAGCTGCACAGGGAGTTAAGCTGCAGCAGCCCTAAGGAAAAAAAAAAGCAGGATGACTGGATTAGTACTTGCTTTCTTTCTTAACTGTGGGCACCATAGCAAGCCTAGGAGCTGCAGTAGAGGGCACTTGGTCTGAAATTCAGAGGAATGCACATTAGGGGTGTACACCTACACCTGAAGTAGTCACGCTGACTCTCCCTTAGTATCGGTGGGAGGGGAAAAACCCAAGATTGGTAGCCTGAAGCTCATTTGACCTATCTTGGACCTCAAGGACAGGATGCCTGCTGCTTCTCTCTAGTGAGATATGGTGACACATCCATCAGGGCTCCTCACCCTAGGCTGACTTGGTAGACAATGGTGATGTGGGCAATAGAGACAGTGAGGTTTGGTGCATGACTCACCCGGCTGTTGTAGGTGTCTCTGCTAGGAGGAGATGGTGCTGATCGGATCCCCAGGGGCTCTAAAGAGATCCTACGTCCACGTTTTGTAGACTTTTTCATCTGGTCAAAGAAATACTATTCCTCTGGTGCGCAGTGTGAATATGGCCATGGGGGGACAGGAGGTGGAAAAAGCTTGTTTCAGGGGGACTTTTAATCATGGTGTTGGTCTCTTATCCCAAGAAAGGAAAGGGGAGGAGGCAGTCATTTCCCTGTTTCTGACAAAATGCTGCCAGTGCTGAATGAAGAGCCACTGCAGATGGGCTAAACTAAACTGATGTGGTCCTGCTCTATGGAGCCTGAGGGCAGAAGAGGGCTAGGAGAGGAGTGCTGAGGGCATCGGAAAGGAGATGTTAGGCTGTTGCAGGTGAGTCATGGGGTGTTTTGTGTGGGGTCAGTGAGAGAGCATGCTGCATGCCAGAGCCGCATAGAGAAGGAAAAGCTTGAGGGCTCCATTGCTGCCCAGGTGATTTTGTGTGCCGTGAGGGATCCTTGCTCCCAGGGGATGAGGAAAGCCAACTCCTTTGGCTCCAGCAAAGAGGTCTGGCAGCAGTTGGGGGCAGTTCTTCTCACCTGTATGCCTTTCCTCCTCCTGCTGCCCTAGATGTTGTTCTGGGGACTCAGAGACCTGAGGAGAGTGAACGTGGCTCAGGTGGAGCGGCCCCGTGTGGACATTGAGTGTGCTGGAAAGGGGGTCCAGTCAGTTCTCATCCAGAACTACAAGAAAAGCGCCAACTTCAGCACTTCAGTCAAGCGGTTGGGAGTGGTGAGTGTTGCCTCTTTCCTCTGAGCCCTTGGCCAAAATCCAGGCTTGACTGGAGCTCAAATTGTGGCTGCTGGCCCCTTGCTTCCTTTTGCCCACGATAATAGAGGAAGTGATCTCCAGCCTAGTCGGGGATTCCCTTTCTGTGATGGCTCCCAGGCCCAGCTCTGCTGGAGTTACATGAGACCTCTTCCTCCAACATGATCTCTCTTTGAGTCCCTACTGGCAACCACCACAATAGACATGCTGTAGCCTACATGCAGCCCTTGATAACCAGGACCCCTTTGCTTCCAGGACCTCCCAGAGAATGAACTGCTTCACCCGCCCCTCCACATCCGAGTGGTGGAGTGCCGGGCTTTTGGGCGTTATACCCTAGTGGGGTCCCGTGCTGTCAGCTCCGTCTGAAAGTTCATCTGTCGCCCACCAGAGAAGAAGGCCCACCATTGGAATATGACAGGTACCAGGCTTGGGCCAAGAGGAACAGGCTGGTGTGGGTCATTGGTGGGGCACCAATCTCTCTTGTTGTCTGTCTTTCTCTGTCCTCTGTCCAGTTGAACTGCTCAATGGCTCTCTGGCAATGGCCATCAGAGGTCCTCCCTCTTGCCCCACGGGGGAGCTTGTTGTCAAGGTGGAACCTGAGGTTCCCATCAAGAAGATGGAGACCATGGTGAAGCTGGAAGCTGTGAGTATCCGTGTGTCAGCACTACTTTAGCATGTCTGTCTTCACTGCATTGTCAATAACTGGGTGATCCCCCCGCAAGCAGAGGCCACCTTGTGCTGTTGGGCATGTAGTTGGACTGATGCCTGGAATTAAAGGCCTTGGGGTCATAGTTAGTTGTACTAATCAGTCACGTCCTGTCCTGTCCTGGCTGAACTCAGCTGGTGCTTGCTGCCCCAAGACAGCCTGTCCTGGGCTAAGAAAATGAGGTATTTGTAATGTTTTCCTGTGAAGACAGTTAAATAGGAATGAGCCCCCATGAGCATAACCCTGCCCCTGTGTTGCTCTGTCTGAACCATCGTTCTGTGAATGGTGCAGACTCAAGATGCATGCACCTCAGATGCATGTGGCACGGGGCTGATCCAGGCACACAGAGTCACCCTGATGCAGGCAGAGCCCTTTAGACCTACTGGGTCTGCCCTGAAAAATCAGCAGTCTACACATGGGACAAGCAACGTGTCCCCAAGGAGTCAGACTTTGCTCACGTGTTGTCACCGTTTTCTTGCCCAGAATGGAAATTGGAGCACCCTCCTGTAGCTGTCTACTCCAGAGCGCTCTCTACCAAAAGAAATGCCTGTCTCTCTACAGGAAGCCCTTTGTAGGGACATGTCCTCCTCTGCAGGCAAGCAGCATGTGTGCATGCATGTGCCTATGGGCACATTGCGGGCTCCAAATGTGCATGCATATCCATGGCCCCTCATGGGCACATTTACAGAAAGACCACAGCACATACAAAGCCACTTCTGCACAAGTGCACATGTGCATAAACACACACACACCCGTACAACCCACAAGTCCTTGGTGGATTTACAAATGCACCTCTACCTAGAGTTCCTAGCAGGTGCACAAAAAACTCTTGTCACTTGCATTTGCATTCACAAGGAGTCTGTTGGCCCAGCTGTGTTCAGGAGGACCCCCAGAGCACGTGTGCATGTGTGAAAAGCCCTGGCATGCACATGCTTCTTGGCTTCGGGAAATGTACCACAAACACTTGCAAACCTCCTTAGCTAGACAAAAAGAAGCTCCAAGGGAGCAAAGCAGTCTTTATCCATACTGAAGGCCCAGGTATCTTTCCAGGCCCGTGCTCTCATTGTTTGGGATTGGGGTTCTTCGTTAGCAGAGCTCTCCCAAGAGGAGATGGGTTTGATGTGTCCCAGCAGACGTCCCCCTTGTATGCAGAGCTTCCCAGCCAGGGCTGTTCCTTCAAGGCCTTTGCTTCCTGCAACCGTGGGGAGCTGTTTGTGACTTCTCGCAGCTCACTGTGCACGTGTGTGTCTGTGTGCATTTGTACTCTGCTGCCTTTTGGCGGTGCAGTTGCCCACTAGCCTGCTGTTCCCTCTCCCTGTTCCCTTTTAGCCCTGGCGGCAGAACTCAGATGCAGTGGTGAAGGTGGAGGTGGTAAGTGACGGATCTGCTTCCGAGCATAGTTGGGCTGGGAGGAGCAGGAGAGACAGCACCCTGCGAGTGTGCATGATGATTATTCCCACCACAACTATGTGGTTGTGGTACCACCTCCCAAAGGCTTAATGGTGACACACTGAGCGGGCTCAGGATACCTTGCTGGGACAGGGGGGCCTGGTACCATGTAAGCTTCAGGTGCTTCAGCCTGGGAAATGCATGAGTGAAAGGGATGGTGGAGAAGTCAGGACATCTCTGGTTTACGACTCTGACACTGTCTCTCTGGAGCCTTGGGCAGCTCCCTTTGCTACTCAGAGCCTGTTGTGAAAGGTGGCAGGTGCTAATGATACAGGGTTCTGCCTTCTCAAGGGATTTACCTATCACCTTGGCCCTTTGAGAGACATCTCGCTTCCATCTGATCCCTCTTCTTCTCTGTCTTTGCTTCCTTTGTTCCTGCAGTCTGAGGAAGAGAAGGAGAAAAAGAAGAAGAAAGGAGGAGGAGGAGGAGCAGGAGGAGGAGAGGAAGGAGAAGAGGAGGAGCCGGATGAGAGCATGCTGGACTGGTGGTCCAAGTATTTTGCTTCAATTGAGAGCAGTGGAGGGGTGCATGTAGGGGGGTGCAGGAAGATGTTCCCTGCCTGCAAGGTCTGGGCTATTTCCAGCAGAACAGCACAGTCCCAACATCTGTTGGGACAGCACAGCAGTGGACTGCTTTTGAAATGCAAACAGTGCCCATTCCCAGCACTAAGGCTGGGACCACTGGCCTAAGGAAGGAGGGGAAGTATGTGTATTGAAGTCCCCATCCCCAGTGTGAAAAATGGGGTGGTAGAAAAGCAGCGATCAGCTGCTGTTTCTGTCTGTTGCCTCCCTGATCATTGCCGAGCTGGTAAGGGGCACATGGGCTTGCGCCAGCCAGGTGCTCATTCCGTTTCCCTTTCTGGTACCAGCCCAGTCGTCTTCCCAGTGTCTCAGCTGCGAACTGCCCAAGTGCACAAGGATCCCATGCAAACATGACACGTCCTCCTGCTCCTCCTGCCCCATCCCCTGCGAGAGACTCTCCCTCGCACACAGTCCTGCTCATGGCTGAGCCCTGCCTTTGTGAGAATTCCTGCTCGCGTACCAGTGCTGAAAAATTGTACAGTGAGGGAGAGGGTGTTTCTTTTCTCTTGTGGGGCCTGATCCTCCGCTGTTGCACAGAACCACCTAAAACTAAAGGCTCTTTGCACTGGCAACATCCCTGGCCTTGGGAACTGCTCCTTGGATACCCTAGAGCCATCCCCACTTGCCTGGGCTCTGTCCAGCTTCCTGGATGGACACACAATTTAAACAAGTGCAAGAGAGAGGTAAAAGTGCTTTAGCTGTCAATAGGCTGTTCTTGCAGAGACCGGGGCAGCCTTGTGGCCAAAGGCTTGGGGCCATGCTGCTTTTCTCGCCAGCCTTGCCTGACTGTCAACCAGGCTTTCACCCGGCAGAGCTGAGCAGGATTTCTTTTCCTTGGGTGTACTTATTTTGTGTCTCGTTTGTATTCGGAACACAGTTATTTAGCAGCGTCACTGTTGAAGACTGTGTTGAACAACTTTGATTTCTCCAGTTTGGCTAGATCCTAGCTCCCTGCTCAAAGGAGAAAGGGAGAGCTGCGACCCCTAAGCTAGGCACTTTCAATGAGCACAGAGAGCTCAGTGCAACTGGCCACTCGTTGTTCATTTTGTTTCTCCCCCAGCAACTTTGGCAGCAGGAAGCAGCCGCAGCAGAAGCAGAGGAGGAGGAGGGAATGGAGACTGCTGAGGGTGAGCTGTTTGCAAGCAAGGGAGGAAACGGGGCAGGGAAGGGTAGGACCAGAGTTCCTTTTGGTGCTTGGGCACCCAATTCCGAGCACGTAATTGCTCTTCTGCTCAATCAGATACTCGTGCTGTGTTGCATATCTCCAGGCGGGATCAATTTTGGTGAATGCAGACCTGGTATGGATTGTGTTGGGCTGACGTATCAGGCTGCAAATGCCAGGGGACTCCCAGTCCGAGTGTGGCATTGTGGCAGCCTCCAGCTCATCCCTGCTGGAAGGAAGGCTGTGTGGAAGTAATGAGATTAGTGACTAGGATCTGTGTTATTGACTGAAGGCATTTTTGTGCCTTCAGAAGTTAGTAGTCGCATCCCCTTGCCCATGCGTTTATAGAGCTGCAAGGCTGTGTGCTCAAAGTCTATTGAGAACACCAAGGCACAGATACGTTAATATCGCATTTGCAGGGTTTTCCCTCGTCACCATGAGGGAGGCTTTATGGAGGCCTCCTTTTGCCCCAGTTTTGCCAGGGAAGAGTCAACTAGGCAAGATGTTTGGGATCCATCTAACCTGACTGCTTTTATCTTCAGTGTAAAGCTGAAGAGTGATCTGTTTTAAAAAAAAAAAGTGTAATCTGAAAGTGTAGTCTGTGATCTAAAGCTGAAAGTGTAGTCTGTGTTCTGGTTTTCTAGAATGGGCAGTAGAGAAAACTATGCCTTTCAGGGCCGGTTCTCTGACCTATTTTAGATACTGTCCTGAGATGAAGTGTGCCCTAAGAGCGTTTTTCTCTCAAGGAGTCTGGGGGACAGTAGCTCAGATGGGGCATTGCAGATGCCTCAAGCTGGGTGAGGCCAATTTCATACCAAGAGTACTATGGGCTGTGAACATGAGTGAGCTGGGACCTGCTGTCCAAGGGTGACCTTGTCCACCCTGCAGGCTCTTTGGCAGTCCCTGGTAAGCAGGGCTGGTGAGTGTTTCCCTGAGGAGCCATGATTGGCCAGCTCAGTCATGAAGACTGAGATGGGAATGGGCAGAGGGAGAAGGTTAGGAGCCTCTGCGTAGGGGCTCAGCAAAGGGCCACCCTATGGACTAAATGGGCAGTGGAGTAAAGAAGGGTAGCAGCAGATAGCACTGAGTTCCCAGCGCTGCCTGCTTCCCCTGCTCTCCATAGGTCGTGAATTCAGAGGAGAGGGGGTGGTTGTCCTGTTCGTGCAGACTCCATTAGGTGGGAAAAATAGAGAGTCTGGCTTCTGTTGGAAGACTAGCCTTTGTATCATGAGAAAGATGAGGCCAGGTGCTGCTGAGCTTGGCAATGACTCTGAGCAGCTTCTGCCTGGGCTTGCTGTAGTAGCAGAGCTGTTGGGGGGGTGTCCTTGTATGCCTCCTCGTTCTCTGTCAGTCATTCTGAGCAGGGTTCACTTTCCCCTTTGACACTGCCCTTCCTTCCTGCTTTCCTCTTCCACATTAAAGGTTTATCTGTTGTCATCTGTCTGTTCTCATCTGCCTTGCGCAGCAGCCATGAAAGCTGGCGGGATAGAGGCAGTGAGGGCTGGGGATTGCACATGAGTGGGAGAAGCGTGCAGTGTTGTGCAGCCTCCTTTGAGCATGCCTTTCTAGGTAGACTGTACTGTGTCCTTGGCTGGTGACTGCTCTGAAGAGAGCGATCGTAAGAGCCTGTTGCTGCAGCTAGTCATTGGCGTCACCCTTGAAGAGCAGCAGTCTGTGCTTTGGCACTGAGCTTCAAGCATTGTCACCTCAGACACACCTAGGCAGGGGTTTTGCTCTGCAAGCTGCGCACGTGTCAGGGGTCTGGGCACAGGAAGTATTCTCTTCCATGGGCGCACCTAGCAGGGCCCAGCCAGGTGCCCTTGATGTTTTTCACTCCCTTCTCTTTTCTCCAACGCCATTGCTGTCAGCTTCAAAGGACGTAGCGGAGACCAGAGTGAGATGGGGAAATGAGCCCTTCAGGGAAGACTGGGAAGGGTGTTGTACTAGCAGCCCAGCAGGACAAGTGGAAAGAAGACAAGAAGGTGCTATGATCAGATATTTTCAGTGCTGTTGAAACTAGGCAGAGCCTAGGCTCTCAGTCCATGTTTCGTAGTCCTCCAAATGACTCCTGCTCGGGTCAACTGTGGGAGTTCCCTACGCGGAGATCTGTGGGCTCCTGGAAATGCTGTGAGCTGGGTAGCAATGGCCAGAGCTGAGGAAAGAGAGGAGAGAGGTTGAAGGGTTTCTGTGGGACTGAGATGGGAATTGCAGGCAGTAGCAGCTGTCAGCTTTCATGTTCCTCTTGTTTGAGTGCCTGTGATCATGTTCCCCCTTCTCTGTCTTCCTCCGCTCCACCTCACCCTCGTTTCCATCTCCTCCATCCCCATTGCTTCCCCTTGGACTCAGAAATCAAACCGGATGACTCTCCCATGAAAGGCTCCAAGGGTCAGGCAAAGAGCAAGAAGTCCAAGGCACCCAAAGATAATAAGAAGCAGCAGCAGCAGTGAGCCACTGAGCTTCCTGAGAAGCAGAACAAGCCGAAGATTGATGAACTGAAGGTATGTGTGTTGGCAGGGGGAGGAGGAGGCTCTGCCTGCTCAGCAGCAGGATGGAAGTCAGATCCTAGCCATGTGGAAAACACAGTAGGATGGATCAGCTCTGCTGGATGCATCTCACCTGTGTGAGGGGTATCTAGCACTAGGTGAGATTTGCCTTGGGACTGTCAAATTCTCTGCATAGACGGAGAGTTCAGGGTAACTAGCTTTGCAGGAAAGGACCTGGGATCTTGGGGACAGGAAAAGTCAGCAGTGAACCCTTCTAGCAGTGAAGGGCAAGTGCATGCTGGGCTGTATTAGCAAGAGTTGGCCAGCAAGTTGAGGGGAGGGATTCTTCCCCTCTTTCTGGCACTTGTCAGATCCCTTCTGGCTTCTCTGTCCTGAGTGGTGCTCCCCAGCGCAAGGAAGACACTGACCTACTGCAGTGAGTCCAGTGGTGGAAGCCACCAGGCTGGTCACAGGTCTGGAGGACGTGGCATACAAGAAGAGGAAGAGGCTGAGAGCTGGGTTTGTTCAGCTTGGAGAGGAGAAGGTGAATGGGGGATTGAATTGCCATCTTCAGGTACCTGATGGTACGTGGCAGGGGGATATGGCAGAGGACAAAGGAGAGTGCAGAAGGAAATGGACGCAAGATGCAGCAAAGGAAATTCCTGTTGGACATAAAGCATCATTTGTTTCCTACAATGAACTTATGCATCATGAGTGTGCTGCAACTTTGCAGAGCTCTCAGTCCTTGGAGACATGGGAGCTTGACCCTGGGCAAGCTTCTCTAACTTTGAATGCCAGCGGTCCCTTCCCACCTCGGTTCCCATATGACTGTATGATTTGCCCATCCAGAGGTGCCCCCATTTGATCAGGCAGCTCCCATGTTCAGCCAGTGGATGTCTAAAGCTCCTGAGGTGACTGGCATCCTGAGTGCCCAACCAGCTGCTGTATGTGGGGCTGAAACCCAACATGCCTCATGGCAGCAGGAATCACAGCCATCACTGTATGTAGTTCTTGGAGGGGTTTGTCCCACACAGTGGCTTTGTCCCACACAATGCAGCTGGAACCAGAAGTACTTGCAATTACAGGAAAAAACCAAAGGTGGGGGGAGCTATGATTTGCTCTCTGTAACTGCACTGAAGGATCAGGCAATCGTGTAGCTTAATGAGTAGTATGAGAAAGGCATCAACTTGGTCTTGAGAGTGGAGGAAGAAGTTCTAAGTTGGTGAGAACACCCTCCCCACGGTGGAATCAGAGTCTACAGCTATAGTAGGAGATGGATCAGGGCCAGGCATTGCCCATCAGCAACCCAAACCAGGACCCTGCCCCCAGGCCTGGCGCCAGGGCTCCAGGCCAATGTGCCCAGCCCCATCCCACTGCTGGGCAGGGGCAGGGAATAGCCTGGGGCAAGGCTATCCCATGGGCAGTTTGGATGGGCCCTGGGTGGGGGAGAGCTTCCTGTGGGCCATAGCTAGCCTGGCCAAGACTCAGTGCAGGAAAGGGCCCTGGTTCAGGTTAGTGGTCCATGGACTTTACTGTATTATAATCTGTGACTCTGGGCCTGAGAAGGAATTTGAACCCGGATTATACACGTAAGGGGAATAGCTACACAGCCCATTCAGCTGAGGTTCCCTCCTATACATGATCAGTTTGGGAAGGTGCTTATGTCATCAAGGTCTGACCCAATGACCTGGAGATCCCTTTGCATCCTAGAGAATTAGTCACTGGGAACGGTGATGTCCATGATCTCTTTGATTGTCCTTGGGTAACCATTGGATCTTTTTTTTTTTTTTTTAAACTGCTCCCCTCTAATTTTGTGTCATCACAGGTCTTCAACAAAGAGCTGGAAAGAGAGTTTGATAACTTTGAGGACTGGCTGCACACCTTCAACCTGCTCCGTGGAAAGATCGGGGACAATGATGACGACGCAAGAGAAGAGGAGCGGCTAGTGGGGAGGCTCAGAGTGAGTGTGGCTGCTGAGTTGGGTCAGGGCAGGGACAGCTTGGGAAAGCCTTGTCTATAGGGTTCTCTCCTTGAAGGTGCATTAGCTGAAAGGAGGTTGGATGTAAGAGAGACCAATTTGCATTGACTCAACCACATCTCCTTGCAGGGAGGGTAAGCCTCCAAGGATAGCCCCAGGAGTCAGGTGGCTTCACAGAGTGCATTGCAGAGGGCAGTCCTTTGCAGCAACCAGATCTTTTGTGATTCCTACAGAAGGCCAAGGGCAAAGCAGATCCTCTTTATCACCCGCTGTGGATATAAGCCATGCCTGGAGTTATCTTTGCAGACTATTTTTCACCAGTAGCACGGAGCTGCCTGCCATGTTGCACCAATGCATGCAAGTTAAACTCTTGCTGGAGGGAGTGATCAGACGGTCAGGGAGCATGGAAATGAACTGTGTTTCACGTGGTAGTTCCTGGATTTCCCAGCCCCTGCCTTGACAGCACCTTTTATTTCCATTGCTCTTGGTTTTCTGCCAGTTGTATTCCTGGAATTCCCTGCCTGTGAGCACCTTGCTAGTCTGATTCCTCTGCAGGTGTCCTTCACGTTGTCCAGTTGCTCTGCTCAGGGTTGTATCCTCTGCAGGGGGTGCTTGTGAGGCAGAGGAAGCTTCCAGACCTCGCCTGTCTACTACAGCACAGGGCTAGAAACAAGGAGAGAAAGTGGGCTCTCAGGAAGGGTGGTTTGGGATGGGTCTGCTCGCTCCGAGCCTCGGGAGCAGCAGGACTACTGAGGCTGTGCACTCCCTTGTGCTAGGGCTCCATCTGTGTCTACAAAGTGCCGCTCCGTGATGATACGGGCAAGGAGGCAGGATACGACCCCGACTTGGGCATGTTCCAGGGGATCGCCAGCAATGACCCCATCAATGTGCTGGTCCGAGTCTCTGTTGTTCGGGTGAGTATAACCACGTTGTATGCCAAGGCGTGATGCTGTGTTCCCTTACAGTGCTCGCACCCAGAGCTGGTGCTGAAGCTGCAGAGAAGTTGACTTTTAGTTCTTGGTGCTGTTGGTGCCAGCATCCACCTGATAGCAGATGGCAGCAAGGTCAAGGATGCAGCATGAGGACTAAAGCAGCTCACTGATGGGCCCTTGAAAGGGGCGTCTTCCTAGCTTTGTGCTCTCCCCATTGGGATACTAAGCCTGTGTGAGGTCCAGACACCTGGCCTACAGGATGGATGGAGGTGTCCGTTGTAGTGCTCAACTTCAGAGAAGAATTTGGATCAGCCCAGACTACGAGATTCTGGTTCTTTACATAATCCCCTTTAGATAATCAATGAGGCATATGCTGAGCAAACCAGGAGGAGGCAGGGATTAGTAGATCTGGCTGAAGGGCTTGTCACCTCCTGGGACACATGCCGAGTGATAATCAATGTGGTCCAGCCTGTCTCTTTATATGGAGTGCACTCTGGAAAAAGTCCTTCTTGACCTCCATTCTTATGTCAAGATAAGATATCTTGAGATATCTCAGCCCTGCTGGAAGCACCTGGGTGGCTCTTTGCCAACCCCTTGTCCCTGTTGTTTTATAAATGCGACCTACTTTCACCTACGTTTCCCACTAACCTGGTTTCCCATCCAGTGCTACATCTCATTGCCCTGAGAAGGGGATAGCAGGTGAGATTGCAATCCCAGAATCACAAAATCACCGAATGGTTGAAGTTGGAAGGGACCTCTGGAGATCATCTAGTCCAACTCCCCCCGCTCAACCAGGGTCACCTACAGCATGTTGCATAGAATTGTGTCCAGATGGCTTTTGAATATCTTCAAGGAAGGAGACTCCACAGCCTCTCTGGGCAACCTGCTCCAGTGCTCAGTTACCCTCCCAGGAAAGAAGTATTTCCTCATGTTCAGACAGAACTTCCTATGTTTCAGGTTGTGCCCGTTGCCTCTTGTCCTGTTGCTGGGCACCATGGAGAAGAGTCCGGCCCCGTCTTCCTGTCACCCTCCCTTCACATGCTTAGACTCATTGATGAGACTCCCCTCTCAGTCTTCTCTTCTGCAGGCTGAAGAGTAGCAGCGCTCTCAGCCTTTCGTCCTAGGAGAGATGCTCCAGGCCCTTCCTCATCTTAGTGGCCCTTTGCTGGACTCACTCCAGGAGCTCCATGTCTGTCTTGTACTGGGGAGCCCAGCACTAGACACACCACCCGAGGTGTGGTCTCAGCAGGGCTGAGGAGAGGGGGAGGCCCTCACCTCCCTCCACCTGATAGCAACACTCTTCCTAAGGCTGCCCAGGGTACCATTGACCTTGTTGGCCACAAGGGCACATTGCTGGCTTATAGTCAACTTGTTGTCCACCAGGACTCCCAGGTCCTTCTCTGCAGAGCTGCTTTCCAGGAGGTCAACCCCGAGCCTCTCCTGGTGCCCATGCACCATGCACCAGGTTATTCCTCCCCAGGTGCAGGACCCTGCACTGGCCTTTGTTGAATGTCATGAGGCTCCTCTCTGCCCAACTCTCCAGCCTGTCCAGGTCCCTCGCAATGGCAGCACAGCCTTCTGGTGTGTCAGCCGCTCCTCCTAGTTTAGTATCCTCAGCAAACTTGCTGAGGAGGCCCTCTGTCCTTTCATCCAGGTCATTGAGGAATAAGTTGAACAAGACTGGACCCAGTATTGACCCCTGGGGCACACTGCTCGTTATAGACCTCCAACTAGACTCTGAACTGGAGAGATGGAGGATACTTACCCCTGCTTGCGGGGGCTACTTACAGAAGCCCGTGGCCCTAATAAATCCATGGAGGGAAAGAGAGAGGCGGAGGGATGTCTTCTGGACATCTCAGTCAGGTTTCTGCTGAGGGTCTCTAGCTAGAGGAACCTGCGTCTTTCCACTGATGAGAGAGAAGCCAAAGGAGACTGTGACTATGTCTTTCCGAAGGGGACACAGCCACTTGGGCTTGACCTGAGTCAGCCCAGACCAACACACCTAGCCCCACTACATGCCTAGGCAGGGACATAGGTTAGCAGAAGGCAGGACTGATCCCTGGTTTAAATTGAGTCCCTATATTTAGGTGACCTTATAAAAGGACTTGGGTACACAGCTATGGCCAGGTAAGGCCAGCTGGTCTCAGGGATGGAGAATAGGGACTGTCCCTGACTGGGCTGACCTATCTTATCTTTTCCCTACAGGCCACAGAGCTGCCCCCAGCTGACATCAATGGGAAAGCTGATCCTTATATTGCCATCAAGCTGGGGAAGACAGACATCAAAGATGAGGAGAACTACATCTCCCAACAGTTGAATCCTGTCTTTGGCGAGTGAGTTGCCCCAGCCCTGTTACCTGTCTTCACCCTGAAGAGTGAGCGAAGCTCACCAGCCCTTGGGCCTGCACCCTACCCATCCCATAGCCCCAGCTTGGGGTCGAAAGATGGGACTGATCGCCCTGAACTTTCCTTGGGTGCAGTGTAGCTGTCCCCATTGAAGTCATCTGTCCTGCTTTGTCAGCAGTCTCGTCAACGCTGTCAAGAGTGTTGAAGAGCTATCCGTATCTGGTCAAGATAGGTGCCTACTTTAGGAAGCGCTAGGCCTGGACCCAAGTAACAGCATCGCCGGCTCTCCAGTGACACACACATTTAGTTTCAGGGCTATTGGGACATCCACGTCAAGCAATCCTCATGATCGCTCTCCCTTCTAGGGCTGCTAGTTCAGAAGCAGTCCGCGCAGAGAATTAGTGACAACACGTAAGCTGAATGTACTGCAGTGGGAGGTGCAATTAAACACTGTCCAGAGACTGGAGCAGACCCACCTCACCCATGCATGTGTCTTGAGCGCCATCCAAACCCTTGGATGGCTACAGCCTGTTCTCCCTCTCCACCCTTTCTCCCGCCACAGGTCCTTTGACATTGAGGCCACCTTTCCCATGGAGTCCATGCTGAGGGTGGCGGTGTACGACTGGGACTTGGTGGGGACCAACGACCTCGTTGGAGAGACCAAGATTGACCTGGAGAACCACTACTACAGCAAGCACCGAGCTACTTGTGGGGTGTCACAGCCTTATGCCATGTATGAGCCAAGCTTTCCCTGTGCAACCTGGTGTCTGGACCCGTGTCAGTTTCATCTTCCGCACTAGGCCTAGATCTCCTGTAGGGATCTCCCTCTTTCATTGCCTGATGATGAGGGAATCTGTGCTGTGCCCTCACTCTTAACATGGGCTTTGGGACCAGCACAGTGGGGTAGCAGGAGAGCAGGTTGTAAGCAGGAGCACAGGGCGGTGAGGAAGGGACTGAGGGGCATTGGTAGGTCTGGATATAGAAATGAAGAGGTTGCTGAAATAGCAGCTGGGCCGGAGCAGCAGAACTGAGCATCAGTGGCAAAGTGGAGGGTGCTGGGGATTGCAGGTCTGGGTCAGCACAGAGTGAAGGGCCTGGGGCGGAAAGGTATCGGCAAAGCGTAGAGTTTGGGCACGGATGGCCCTACCTTGCTCTGCAGTTTCACATGTGGAGCCTCAGATCCTTCCCTGATGAATCCTGGCTCCTGAGGGGCAGTAACATTTGCGTTTCTGGCAGATGGAAACAAAGATTCCTTCTTCCTCCAAGTCTGACCTTGTGCTCTTGTTCACAGACATGGGTATAACATGTGGCGTGACCCCATGAAGCCTTCCCAAATGCTGTGCAAGCTGTGCAAAGAGGGCCAAGTGGATGGGCCGCCCTTTGGTCCAGGAGGAAGAGTGAAAGTGGCCACGAGGGTCTTCAGTGGCGCCACGGAGATGGAGGATGAAAATGGTACGCACCCCATGGCGTGAAGGTGGGGAGGGGAGCAGGGGCATGGGGTGTCCCCTCATCATCCAGAACTGAATCCCATCACCCCCTGCAGCATTGCAATGTCTCTCCAGCCACCCCCTTGTGTGGGGCCTGCGTTATGTCACCAGCTAGACAGTGTCTTATAGATGACCCAGGTTGCTGTCAGAGTTACTGGTGAGCATCCACGGCATGGCATGACCAAAGCTGCCTTTGAAACCTTCCTGCTGGCAGTTTATGGCAAAGGACCAATGCAGATAGCCCATCCTGGCCCTTGCAGGGCTTAGGAAGCCACTGTCCATATAGCTGCATCCCCAAACAATGGTTGTGTCCAAATCACTCGTATATACGCAACACAGTTGAATGCAGACCAGGAGGGGTGCAGAGGAGGGGGGCAGCAGTGTCGGTGGATATAGAGCTTGTTGAGCGTGGGAAAATACAGGCTGGTAGGGGATCTGGACCTTCTCTGTGAGTGCCTAGGAGTAGAAAGGGGAGAAAGAGGAGTTAGGGAGTGTTGGTGCAAGAACAAAGTGGGCCCAAGGAAACGGAGAGGAGCAACTACTAGGCAGTCCTGCTGCCTTGAAGTTGGTAGGAGCTGGAAGAGGTAGCCAGCAGGAGCAGTGTGTGTGGCCTTGGGGAAGAGGATGTCAGCAGAAGTTTGCAAAGCCAGACTGGAGGTCCTGCTGTCAGTAGGAGGTTGGGTCCTGCTTGGGATTGTTTGCTGTCCCTGGTGTCTCTTCTGCCCAGTTCTCCACACTCAGTCCTCCCTTTACCCACACGGGACAGAAGAAGCAGGCAGAGGAGCGAGCGCCTAGCACTGACCGTGCTGCACCACTGGGAAGACGTTCCACGCGCAGGCTGCAGGCTGGTCCCTGAGCACGAGGAGCCGCGTCCATTGCTGAACCCTGACAAGCGGGCATTGAACAGGTCCCCGCAGCCCAAGATCCGGGGGAAGGGCAGGGCCTGCTTAGCCTCCAAGCAGGGAGGAGAGACCTCAGCTGGGCAGACAAGCTGCAACCCCCCTTGTCATGGGGAGCAGTGGGGAGGGAGGCAGCCTACGAAAAGTGGCACTTGGACATAGCAGTCCTTAACACTCGGCCTGTTGAGCCCAGCTGACTAAATCTTCAATGCCTCTTCATCTTCAGCTGGCACCTATTTCATACCCTGAAGTCTCTGGGTCCCCTGCTTCCCCCCTGCCTGACATGTTCCCTATGGATATGCTGGCACCAGGCCCTGCCATTGATATTTCCCCCAGGAAACCAAAGAAGTAAGGAATCTGCCAGCCAACAAACCCCAGGGAAAACCCATGGCTGGGGCTGGAGCCCTGCTTCCCCACTCTTCTACTGGTTCTCCATGGCCCAGCTCAGCACAGCCATGTGCCTGGGACCCCCAACCAGACTGGCATGGCCAGAGATCCCAAGACTGGAGGCATCAAATGCTGTCTTCCGCTTCCCCAGAGGTTGTGGAGCTGCCCTTGCAGGGTGCTTCAGTTCCCATCTGTTCAGTTCCCTGCAGCTCCTCACCTCTCTGTGTCGGTCTAGACGAGGAGTTCAAATTGCTAGCTAGTGCCTGGTATGGGGAAGGGGGCAGACCAATGCAGCCAGCCCGAACGCAGCCCCAGGGGCAGGGGTTAGCCTAGGTCAGGGCGTCCACAGGCCCTTGGCTGGAGGGGAGAGTTTCCCAGTCTGGCTGGGGCTCTGGGCAAGGAAGGGCCCTGGCCCCAGGCGGATCACTGGGAGAGACTTGGTAAAGGCAGGTAGGACAGAGCAGGCAGCAGACAGTGAACTAGAGAGTTCTCCTTCCCATTCCTGTCCTCTCCACCTCTGCCCTCTGATGCTCAGCCCCTCTAGGAGTCCTTTAGACAGAAGGAAGACATTGCGTTCCTCAGCATCCATGCTAGGCCAATTTTACCCAGCTAGACTGTGTCCTTGGGCCCCTTTTGCCCGTCCCCGGGGGCTGGGATGCAGAGGCCGTATTTGCATCCTCGTGGGAATCTCTTGCACTCCTGTGCTCAGTCGACTGGTGTTTGGCTCCAAAGCACAATGAAAGTGGAGACAATTTCCTCTGATCTCCGAGGGCCGTAGCTTGGATGTGAAGAGCAGGGCAGGCAGCTGCAGGAAAGCTGAAGCCAGAGAAAGTTCTAGTTGCTGAAGCAGCCTGGAAAAAACAGAGGTTTATCTGCAATGCAGCCAGGGGCAGCCATGCTCAGTAGTGCCCCGTGTGCTGGAGTTGAGACATTCCTCCGGAGGGGCTGAAGGGAGGATTTCAATAGCCTTGAAAACACCAATGCACCCTTCCCTGTGGGGAAAATGGAGCAGGAAGGGCTATGGCTCTGGTCGCTCTGTTTTGGCAGGGATAAACGTGAGCTCCAGTCAAGTTACACATGGACACATCAGCCCATGTATGTCTTCACACGTGCACTGGAGAGCACCTGCGTGAGTGCCTGTGTCTGTAGGAAGATGCTGTATTTCAGCAAGGTTCTGCTGATGTATCATCCTCGGGATTTAACGCAGCTCCCCCCTCTTTGCCAGGAGTTTCAGCATGTAACACAAGCTGACGGTGTGGCCTGTTAGCTCTGAAGAGCATCCCTGTGTTGCTTGGACAAGTGCTAGGTGCTATAGAGGAACAGCACAGAGAAAGCCCCCCCCTGCCCTCCCCCGCAACAGGAGCAGGCAGGAGGGTGCTGGCACTGAAGATGGCAGGAATCTCGCAGTTCCACAGGAGTCCCTGGCACTTGCAGCCGTGTGATGTGATTGTGGCCACATGGCTGCCTTTCTCTGCCACTGTCTTCCAGTCCTCTTCTAGCCCGTCCACACTGCAGCTGCTTCCAGTTCAAGGAAACTGGCTTCTGCTTTTCCTCTGGCAACTCCCACGGGAGCTGGTTTATCCATCAGCACAATTCCCAAGTGAACCGAGTGTGGCTGGGAAACCCCAGTTGCCTGCACACCAAAGGCAATGCTGGGAATATCTTACAGGCTCCAAACTTGCTGGAGTCCTAGGAAAGGCAGTGATGCCCGATGAAGTGACTGGGACACAAGAGCAGGTAGAGCCTTTGGAGCTGACTTCTGAAGGCAGGGGAAAATTGTCCTGTGTTTCCAGGAGGGTGGCCCGGTTGGGTAAGGTGGGGAAATGAGGAAAAGAGCTGGCTTCAGACTGTTTTGCAGGGCCAACAGACCCGCATTGTAACCACAAATGTACCTGAGACTAAGGCTGTGCTGTCTCCTAGAGCCTTTGGCTTGGGCCATGCAGCAGTTCAGAGTAGATGAAGGTAAAAGTCCCTTTGTTGCTCCTCTGACCCTGCCTGGGCTGCCTCCGAGCTGAGGCACCATTTCCCTCTGTGTTCCTGCCCTGTTGGTCCCTAGGACAAGACGGCTGTGAGAGAGCCCTGCAGTTGGCGTTCCTGCCGCCCTGTTTCCTGCAGCATCATCCCATTCCCTTCTGCCCACCCCATCTCCTCCTGCCCCTTCCCTCTGTTCCCCCCTCTGTGCCTCACCTCCTGGTCTCCCTTCCTGCTGCCAGATATGAGCTTAGAGTGATAGTGTGGAGCACAGATGAGGTCATCCTGGAGGACGATGACTACTTGACTGGCGAGAAATCCAGGGACGTTTTTGTCAGCGGGGTGTGTACAATGTGGCTGGCCAGTGCCACCACTTCCACTTCTCCTCGTGGTGGGGTCCTGGTGCTCACTTAGGCCCCAGGGCTGGTTTTGGAGAGGGGGGGTTCTGTGATGCAGCTAGGAAGGGTTTCCCCATGGGGAGGGCCAGATGGTGCCAGTGGTGCTGTTATGTGCTGTGCTCTGTCTCTGCCTCTGTGTCTCTCTTGCTGGCTGCTTGACCTACTGTGTGTGTCTGTCTGTGCTGCCTGGCCTGGTTGCCCAGCTTTGAGCTGCAGGTCATTATCTGGAACACGGATGAGGTGGTTTTGGAAGATGATGCTTTCCTGGTGGGAGAGAAGATGTCTGTCGGGGGTAATGGCCGAGGTCTTGCTGCTTGGTCCCTTCAGGTTATCTGATCTCAGACCGCACTGACCCTCCCCATATTCAGCATGGGGCAGATGGTACCTGTGGACCATCTCTGAGTGAGCCCTGGCCCACGACTTACCTTAACGTGCTTGTGAGTCCCTTTTCTCCTGTCCTCATATAGCAGGGCTCTGAGACTGGCCCTCAGCATGGGCTCCGCCAAATTTGGTCCCCAGATTTCCCTTTCCCGTCCCTGCGGAGCTGCCTGAACTGTCCTGCTTCAGCAAGAGTCGATTTGGATTTCCCAGATACTTTCATTCATTTTAAATTGACACGCACGGGTTAAGATGCAACTAGATCATAGTGCAATGTGCAGCAGGCAAGAAAACAAGCTTTCTCCAAAGGCTTAAACCCTATGTCATGGCAAAGAGGCATGAGGAGGAAGGTCAGATTAGTGTAGCAGAATCTAAGGCTGATGGCTGACATCACACCATGCACTGATTTCCCACAGCTCTGCTAAACTGCTCACTGCTTCCCAAAAGCTACCCTGCTGCTCTGCAGGCTTGTGTGCTGAGGCCAGGTCTCCTCGTCTTGCACCTCATGCTGCTCTTGGAGAACGTGTTCCATTTTCTATGTCTGGTCCTGTTTGCAGAGTGCAGTGGAGGGTTGTTTAGGGCAGTGCATGCAGTGCCTGCCTCGGCATTCCCAGTGCCATGCTGCACAGAGGGCAGGTGCCCTTGGAGCGATGAACTTTAACATGCTGGCAGGACCCATGCTCTCTCATGCCGTTGCTGCATACTGGCAGGCGTGTGAAATTTGTGTCTGTGTACATGTGCGTGAGGGGGACAAGGTCTTGTCACTGTCTGTTTCAAGGCTGGTAAGTAGGTGGTTTATGCATGGGTGGCTTTTCTGCGATGACTCTGAATCTGAAACGTGAGAGGCCTTCCCTTTGTGCTTGGGGTGGGATTGCTTGCCCTGTGTGTTTTGCAGGGCAGAGCGGGAGTGTCAGCATGCTCAGAGGCCAGGGGAACAACCCTGTACTAAGTGTCTAAGCACGGACCCATGTCCCTGCTGGCTGCAGCCCCTCTGGACCAAGCGACTCACACAAATCTGAGAGTTCCCTGAGGAACAGAGGTGTCCTGTCATGTCGAAGAAGCTGAGGAACATTCATAATGCTCCTTCCAGCAAGCTCTGCTCCAGACTTCCCAGCAGTGCTGCCTGCTCCTTTCCATCTCTTGAACATCCCCCTGCCCAGAGAAGGACCCTGATAACCAGCTTGCATGTTGCTCCCTCAATCAGCCTGTTCCCTCTAGGGCCCTCATGCCTATGTTGTCTCTTGGCGAGGCTGACATGGTGATTTGAGCAACCCTAGCCCATTGCTCGTTACTCTTGAGTCCTTCCAGTGTGTCCATGCCTTGCTGGCCTGGAGACATGCCAGCTGTATGCGCAGGATGGCCCTGTGCCCTCTCCTCCCTCCTGCTAATATGTGCCACCCCTCTCATCCCTCTGGGCCCTGCAGGTGGCTGAAGGGCCAGCAGGAGGACAAGCAAGACACACATGTCCCTTACCCCTCACTCACTGGCGAGGGCAACTTCAGCTGGCGCTCCACCTTTCCCTTTGACTACCTGATGGCAGAGAAGAAGATGGTCAACTCCAAGAAGGAGTCTATGTTCTCCTGGGATGAGACTGAAGACAAGCTCCCTGCTCGCCTCACCCTGCAGGTCTGGGATGCCGACCGCTTCTCGGCCGACGATTTCCTCGGTAAGAGGGGAGGGCCAGCTGAGCTGGGGTGACAGGGAAGCTGGAGGGATAGGGGGAGGTTACATGGCTGATGGAGCAGGAAGGCATGTGGGATGAGACAAGGTTTATGTAGGAACAGATCCTGGAAGGACAGCCCTGGTCTTTAAGCCAATTGTGTCCTACAAACGCCTTTGGATGCTGCAGGTAAGAGCAGTTAGGCTAAGAGGCCTTGTCTTCATGCTGCTGTTCAAAGGCTGCTCCTGTAGCAAAGGCATTAGCTTTTTCCCTTAGGTGCCTGTCTGGGAGCTCTATGCCCAAGCTAGTTTTGGAGTGCAGGGTGGCTGGAAGCCGTGGGCAGATGTTTGAGAGGGTGAGAGGAGGTGGGGACGTGACCCAAAAAGCAGGCTATAGTGGAGAGATCGGAGGATGCATGGCCATAGATGTGTGGGAGGATGCCAGGACACACAGCTCAGGGCAGGAAATGTTGGCCCAGCCCGCCTCCAGCCAAAGACTCACAGTTGAGGGGTGCCACCATGTATCCTTCGCCCTCTCCTACCAGGGGCAATCGAGCTGGACCTGAAGCGCTTTCCCCGGGGAGCTAAGACTGCAAAGCAGTGCAGCATGGAGATGGGGACAAATGAGGCAGAGCTGGCCATGGTTTCCCTCTTCAAGCAGAAGCGAGTGAAAGGCTGGTGGCCGTTTGTGGCCAGGGATGAAAACGATGAGCTGGAGATGACGGCAAGGATGGGGAGAAGCGGGAGGATTTTCTGTCCTGGGGAGTGCATCCTCTGTGTACACGGAGGCCCCTTTGCAGAGCTCCTTCATGCCTGCCTCTGCTACATGGGGCCCCCTCTGCTCACCATGTCGCTGGCTGGCACCGTCTCTGGGGCCTGCGGTGGAGAGCGTTGCCCATGTCTCAGCAGGCCTCTCTCTGCTCCCTGCAGGGAAAAGTTGAAGCTGAACTACAGCTCCTGAGAGCAGAGGAGGCAGAGAAATTGCCTGCTGGGCTGGCTCGCAATGAGCCTGACCCACTGGAGAAACCCAAGTAAGTAGGAGACGCCTCTCCCCCAGCAGATGCCTGGATTTGTGGGAGATGCTGCGTCGGGTGGTTCCCGGGGAGGTAGCCAGGCAGGGGAAGGTTAGAAAGGGGTCACTTATCTGGGGATGTAGGAATGAGGGCTGCGGGCAGGGTAAAAGGGGCAGAGTCACCTCTCCTGGTTCATTCCAGTGCCCTCTATTTACTTCCCTGCCTTTCCTTAGTCTCTTCCTTCTCTCCCTCCCTTCCTAGCTCCAGCCTCCCACCTCTTCTTCCTCCCCTCTGGTACCCGTTGCCAGGACATCAGCTTCATCAGGACCCCCTCCCCCACCCCCCCACTCAAGTCCCTGCACTCCTTCTGGCCCAAATTCTGCTGGCTCCTCTTGGAAACCCTCCTGATCCTCAAGGTCAGGCTCTTTCACTGCGTGAAGGGTTATCCAAGGAAGGAGATCGTGGGCTCTCTCACAGTGCCCCTCTCCATTGCCAGCTGGGCTTGTAAAAGGAAAGTCAAGGCTGTGCCAGGGTGCGAGCAGACTGTGGTGAGCCGGGGAGGATCATGCACTTGGGCAGCCACAGGAAAGCCACATCTGAGTGGGGATGGTTGCTGTGGCCCCAACCCCGAGAGAGCCTGCTGCACCCTGGAGTGGCTGGGTGGGACACAATGCTGCCGCCGCATTGGCTCACATGTTGGTTGTATTGCTTGTTGTGCCTGCCCTCCCTTTCTGTGGCCATGGCATTCATGACAGATGCTTGCTTCCCCAACAGCCGCCCAGACACATCCTTCATGAGGTTCCTCAACCCCCTCAAGTCCATCAAATGCCTCACCTGCACCCGCTACAAGTGGCTCATCATCAAAATAGTGTTGGCCCTGCTGCTCCTCATCCTGCTGGCCCTCTTCCTTTACAGCATGCCAGGCTACGTGGTCAAGAAGCTCGTGGGAGCGTGAGGCAAAGGGGCCTCCCCCACACCCCTAGCCCAGCGCCACTGCCTGCCCCAGCCCCATGCCCTTCTCCTCGCCTCTGCCTTGCAGCAACCTTGAGGGACATCTCCTCCCTGCTGCTGTGCCTCCTATTTTGCATTTCTGCTTTGTGGATCCCTTTCTTGGCTTTACTCTCAGAGCAGTGGAGTTGGAGAAGGCCTCTGGTCCCCAGGCTGTCCTGTGTCCCTCACCTGGGCTGGCAGAGATGCGTGGCTGGCTACTCTGGGTCACCCGTGCTGTGGGTCCCAGATGCCTTGACCCACTGGGGGCAGAGGTCGGTGCCCCGTCTGGGCAGCTCAGCTCCTCTGCCCCAGCAGAAAGCAGAGGGAGCACTAGGGTTGCGTTGCTGGAGCTGTGGGAATGCTGCCTAAATGCTTGTTCACAGGACACGTTAAAAGCAGTCATGAACCAGTGACGTGGGGCAGAGCAGCCAGGGCTTGCTGGGAGCACGCCAGCCCCTCGGGCTTGGGGACAAGGCACAGAGCAGCCCCAAAGCCTGGCCTCCATGCCAGCACTGCCGCTGCCCCCCTCCTAGCCCTGAAGGTCACTGCCCCTGACTGCAGGGGCTGATGCCACCACAGGGCACGCCAGCCACCCTGCCCCAACAGCAGTTGAGACTTGGCAGAGCCCTTGGGCTCTGCAAGGGGCAGACTGGGCTGCCCCATCCCCAGGAAGGCAGATTTCCAGCAGCTCAAGCATCTTTCTAAGGCCACTGAAAGCAGCAGTGGTGGTGGGACTTGCCTGAAGGCTCCCATGGAGCCACGTTCTCTGGTGCAGTGTGAGCTCAGCGTGGTCTGCTGGTTTACCTATTTATTTTGTACTGACCACTACTTCTTGGGGCTGGGGCTTTTCTTGCTGTGTATATTGGGGGAGGGAGGGAAGGTCTCTTTCTTCAGCCCACTGCAATATTAAGCTGTTGAAGATCCACCTTTCTCAGCTTCAAGTGTGCAAGACCCTTACTCACTACCTGGGGAGCTTTTGGGGTTGTTTTTAGGATGATGTTGTTGTGGTTTGTCAATAAAAGTTGGTTTAAGCTCTTCCAGAAGAGCTGCTGTCTGCCACTGCCCTCTGTTACCCAGCCACACGTGCCCTGGGGGTTCACTTCCAGCCCCGAGCACAGATTGGACCCCCCAGGGCGGAGACCCGTTGTCCACTAGGCTGTGGACATATATACCAAATGCCACCATAGACTCGAGAATAGTTTATGTGGTCAGGGACCTGTGCAGATCTTCTAGTGCAACCGTGCTGCTTGAAGCTTGGCCAGCTGGAGCAGCTTGCTCATGGTCATGTCCAGTCAAGTTTGTATTCTCTACAAGAATGGAGACGCCACGGACTCTCTGGGGAACTCATTGCAGTGTTTAACCACCCTCACAGTAAAGAAGTATTTTCTGATCTTTAAGTGCAATTTCCTGTATTTCAGTTTGTGCCACTTGCCCCTTGTCCTGTCGTTCAGCATCACTGAGAGGAGTCTTGCTCTCTCTTCTTTACTCCCCCTCCCCAATCACATACTAAGATGATCCCCCAGAGGCTTCTCCTCTCCAGGCTAAACAGTCCCAGCTCTCTCAGGCTCTCCTTGTCTGACAGATGCTCCAGTGCCTTAATCATCTTCGTTGCCCTTTGCTGGATTCACTACAGGAGCTCCGTGTGTCTCTTGTAGTGGGGAGTGCAGAACTGGACACAGTACTCCAGGTGTGTCCTCAGCAGTGCTGTGTGGAGGGGAAGGACCACCTCCGTCGACCTGCTGGTAAAGCTCTTCCTAATGCAGCTCATGATGCTGTTGGCCTTTGCAGCTTTGGAGTCGATTGGCCCCAGCCTGTATTGGTGCATGGAGTTGTTCCTGCCTGGCTGCAGAACTTGGCATTTCCTTCTGCCCCACCCTGGGCTTGGAGTATGTGCAAAGCTGAGGGTGCTGCTCTAGTGGTGGCTGCAAGGCCTGGATCACCCTCCAGCAAAGCAGATCAGGGATGCTGCTCCTCAGTGCCCTCCAGTGCTTGGCCTTGCAGCCAGGGTTTGTGTGAGAGCAGCGTCAGGTGGGGCCTGGGGGTGCCCTGGCAGACCAGGTGTGTGGAAGTGATGTCGCCATGGCATCACAATGCCGGGGTCTTTCTGGAGGTGGGGCTGGGGGAAGTGCCGCTGTCACTTTGCCTGCGAGCGAGCGAGCGAGCGAGCGAGTGTGCGAGCGAGTGCGCGAGCAGGTGGAGAGTGTGGCGTTGAGCTGGGGCGAAGGAGCAAGGCAGCGGGGTAAGAGCTGGCTCCTTCCGTCTCTCTGCAGTCTCTCCTCCCCTCGGGGCGCTCTCCGTGGCTTTGTCGCCCCCCCAGCGCCCACCACGCGCTGCACGCTCCCTCGGCGGGCACAAGTGCCACAATCAGGCAAACGTCCCCGCCGCGAAGCCCAGCCACGCTCGGGCACCATTCTGCGCCCTTGCTGCTCACGACCCGGTGTCCCCGCGTCACACGTGGGAAAGCAGCGGCGGGAGCGGGCAGCCAGGCAAGGCCGACGGAGTGAGGGCACCGTGCCCTGCTTTTTGCAGAGTTGCTCTCGGCGGCCTTTGGCTCTTGTCCTGGTGTCAGATTGACGCTGTCGATCTTGGGGTGCGGAGGAGCGTGCACAGGGTGAGCCGCAGAGCAGAGTGGAGCAGTCAGGGTCGGGGGAGGTTGGTGGAGGGGCGTTGGAGGGGCGGTGGGGAGCAGGGCTTTGGGGGCTGCTGGTCTGCCTTGGTCGGGGAGGGGGAGGGTGGCTGCAAGGGGCGGCGTGCTCAGAGGTGGGTGCTGTGTTTTGGGTGGCACTCTTGGAGCAGGACGTGGAGGCGGAGCGCTGAGCAGGCTGCACGCTCGCGGCGTGCTTCCGGTGGCGACATGGAGCCTCGGAGGCTGAGCGTCGTGGGCGAGTTTGTGGTGCTGAGCCTCTTTGTGGTGTGCCTGGCCCACATGCCCTCGGTCGTCAACGTCCTCATGATCCTGTGCATAGCGGTGGTGTTGGTGCTGGCGGGGAAAAGGCTCTGGCCCAAGGTAGGAGTCAGCCTGGGCATGGCCCCGAGCTGGTATGGGCAGCGAGAGGGCTGAGGCCGCGGCAGCACCTGCAGCAAGGGCAGCCTGACGGTGCTGCGCGCAAGCCTGCCTCCAGCCTCAGCTCTGAGTGCCCCGCGCAGCCCTTCCGCGAGCAGGGGGCCTCTTGGCGCAGCTTGGATGCTCGCCACTAAGGCAGCGCTCTCTTGGGCTGTGCAGGGGCCTCGCGGCAGTGCTGGCAGCCTGGGCAACGGCAGCGTGGACGAGCCCGGAGGTGAGCAGCCCCGGCCCAGAGCGTAGGCGCGCTCGGCAGCGCCTCCCGGCCAAGACAGCCCAGCGCCGCCAGCGCCCACCGCCCTCGGCCCCAGCTGGGGCTCCGCCGACGGGCTGCCCTCGCTCACTGCCTCTCTGCCTCCTCTTCCAACAGCCTCCTTGCTGCCCACGGTGCAGACGCAGGACTGTGCAGCCAGCCGGCAGGCAGGGTAAGCGGAGGCCTGGCCTGCAGGGGGGCTGCCCCACAGCCCTGGCCAGGCCCACCGCAGGCAAGAGCCCGATGCAGCCCAGAGCCACGGACCTACGCCTGGCCTGGGCCCCCCAAAGAGCAGGGCATGGCATGGCTAGGGCTGGGGTCGACGCGCGGGATGCCCAGGACATGCCGCATGCCTGCTGCTCACCAACTGGGAAGCCCTTTTGCTCCTTGCCCACTGCTGCAGCCCTGGCCCCAGCGCCCCCTCCGCCCGCACCCTGGCACCCTTTGGCGTCTGCTGCCACCAGGGCTTCCCCCTGGGGCACCCAAGGCAGCCTCCTCACCTCCTTTCTCCCTCCCAGGCTCACAAGCGAGGACATCTTGTCCCCTCGCCACCTCCTGCCGACCTCCGAGCTGGACACGAATGGATGGAAGTTGGATGGCCCTCTCCCACTGCCACCAACCTCCATCCTGCTGGACGCTCCCCCAACACCTGCAGGAGTGCTAGGTGAGCTGCTTGTGCCCACAGCCCTCCCGCCATCCCCACCACGCAGGCGGGTCCGCTTTGGGCGCAACCAGACCGTGTTGCTGAGCGAGGAAGGTCACGAGCTGCTGGACTGCCTCCCCAAAGCCCCACACCTCGACTGGCCAGCCCACATCCCGCGCCGGTCCATCCTGCACTGTGCCTGGGCACCCGTCCCGCTGGCAGGGGAAGGCACAGTGCGGCCAGTTTCACCCCTCGAGCAGTCCGAGGAGGAAGAGGATGAGGAGCCAGCGTGTGCCACCTCCCTGCAGCGCTGGCCCACCATGCAGCTCTGGAGCCCACCACCGGAGGCGCCCTCCCCTCCCGCTGCAGCCACCGGCTGCACAGCGGCCCTGGCCTGCCTGCTGTGCCCAGCCTGCCCAGCTTGCCCTGCAGGCGCCTTCAGAGGGCTGCGCAAGGGCCTCCGCAGATGCGCCTCCTTCCTGCGAAGGCCACGGCGAGTGCTGAGGAGGCGCCAGGCAAGGGCCAGCTGATTGGGGCCAGCAGCAGGCTCCGCGCCTGGGCAGAGGTGCCAGTAACCAGCGCCCGCGGAGCTAGACGCCTTCGCCACCTCCGGGCCAGCGTCAATAAACCTCTGAGCAAGACTCTGTGGGAGGCGAGAGTGAAACACCATGTGAAGTGAAAAGAAGGCGGCGCAGGAATGCTCCCTGAGTCTTAGGAAGCCAGCCGTTCCCCGAACTCAGGCTTTCCTGCTCCTGACAGGGCTGAGTAGAGCAGCAACATGCAAAAACATGTCTCCAGAACAGAAGTTTAAATGCTTAGCTCAGATGAACCATCACATAGGAAACTGGCTGTCGGAAGAAGTCCGTGAGATCCTTAGAAAGTGCGGTGGATGTGATCCTGGGGGCGCTCTGGAGCAAGATCTGAATTCCCCTGTGAATGGAGACTATGTAGCCTCCAACAGTGATCTGCAGAAAGAAGTTATAAAACAGGGGAGAATTGATATTGGTCAGGGGGCTGAGCGGAAAGATTCATCCAAGCCATCACCCTCAGCAGAACAGTGGGAGGATCCTAAAAGGAATGAGCGTTCCAGAGGCCAAGAGGTCCTCCACTTGATCAAACACCCGGGACTAGAAAATTGCTACGCAAGGAAAAGGGGGAGGGCAGATCTTCAGGTTATTGACAAGACTGCCCTGTGTGACAGCCAGCCCAGGATTGGCAGTGAATACCCCTTCCATTTTCGGCACAAGCTGCTGATGCTGGACTACCGTGGAAGGTATCTGGTTTGCCAGGAGCATGGCAAAGCAAAAGAAGGCGTTCTGAGCACTCCGAATGCAACAAGCCTTGGCACTGAGTGCTCAGATAGTGCCTCAGATATTGACAGTGAGTTTTTCAATGCTGAGCGTGAAGAAGGGGATGCCTCTGTTACAGCAGGTCTGACACACACACATGCCATGGACCTCCAGGTGGCGATGTTTCATGGTGCCCCTGATTTCACGAGACAGTACATTTCAACAAACCTCGCTTTGTGCCACTTGGTGCTCCCCCTCCTGCTACCAAATCCATGCACCGCACCAAGAGAGTTCCCTCAGCCAAGTTAAAAAGAGCTGGAAAGGGATGGAACAATTGGGAAAGCAGACCACAATTCAGAGGAGCAGACCACAATTCAGAGGCACAAAAACAAACCGATTGATCAGGCAGACACACTCATCGTGTCCTTCCTACGGATCAGGAGTTCTCCTTCCTCTTCCAAGGCTCAGCTCCTGAATGCTCTGCCGACTAAACACAAACACGACACTTTCTTCCACCGACATTGCAAAGGCAGCACCAAAGGCTGTCTTCTAACGACAGGTGTTGTGGAGATCTCTTGGTCCTGTGCCAGTGGCAGTGCTGATGACACTTTTGACGGCTGTGTTGCTTTTTGTAACCTGCATGGAGATGCTAGAGGTCATGAACAACAATTGCCGTTTTTACAGCAGATCTCTTCTGTGAAGGAGGCTCTCAGTTAGCTGAGTCTGACCAGAGTGACAAGAAAGGCGTGAACATTGTACGTGACCTGTGGCAGTCTCAAAAGCCTTTGATTTGTCTTTTCACTGAAGAAGAGAATGTTGCATGTGGCCGATCTAGCCAGAATGTAAAAAGAGGTATCCAGAACAGAAACACAGCAGAATTAGTAGAGGAGCTGGTAAAAACAATCAGAGACCTACTAGCAAGGTGAAACAACCTCTTAAGGCTTGATGCTTGTCAGGACACAGCTCGCCAACGTGGATTTATTGTGGCTAAAGAGGCAGAAGAGTGTGTGAGAGCCAAAGCAAAGGCAAGAACCTTGGTGGGATTCTTGACAAAGGAGAAATTGTGTTTGAGATCAAATCACAGCTACTGCCTCTTCAAGGACAACTATGGTACCCATGGTGTAAAAAGGAGAAAGAGCTCCCCCGCTTGCAGGAAAAGAGGAACAAGAACATAGAACATCATGGGAGCCAAACTGAGCCAGAGAAGTGTGCAGGACGAAGAAAGCAACTCGACAGAGCGTTCCCCTCAAGCACCTGATGAAATCAGTCCTCGCTTTTCTCCAGGCACAGGCAAGAGACACCAAGAAATACTTGCTGCAGTGGAGGAAGGTCTTTAGGGATGACCTGTCCTCTGAGCACTTGGAGGAACTTCAGAAAGAATATCATCAGTGATGGTATCAAATCCTGGAAATAAAGAAAAGCAAGGAAAAAACCACTCTGAAAACAGCATTGATGAATAAGTTAGAAGCCCTCTCCAATGCAGTCAATGATTCATCCATTGGTCTCAAGCGTCTTTTGAGAGAAGTAGGGCAGATTCGTGAAGCTCTAGAATCCTTGAACTCAAAAGATGAATGTTTTTGCAAACTACCTGAAGTGGCAGTCGATCTGATGGTTTCAGGGTATGCCCTTGAAGTGGTGGATGGTGATGCTTCGTCTGTACGGTGACGATGGCTTGGGGCAATCTTTGACAAATTGAGAAGCTAGGGGAGAGAAGAGCGTTTGTTCTCTCAGTGCTTGGCATCCAGAGCCCGGGGAAGTCAAGCCTGCTGAATGCCATGTTTGGTCTGCAGTGGAACATCAGTGCGGGGAGAGGCACGCGGGGAGCGTTTATGCAGCTGCTTCAGGTGGACGAGAAACGCCAAGAGGCCGTGGACTTTGATTACAGGCTGATTGTTGACACAGCAGGACTTTGTGCCATGGAGGTGGCCAATAAGCAGTCACTTAATGATGACAATGAGCTAGCCACCTTTGGCATTGGCATTGGCAACATGACTCTGATCAATATCTTGGGAGAAAATCCTGGAGACATGCAAGATGTCCTTCAGCTAGCTGGGCAGGCTTTTCTCCGGATGAAGCAAGTCAATCTTTCGCCAAGCTGCTGCTTTGTGCACCACAATGTTGGAGAAATAAGTGCCCAGGAACAAAACATGCAAGGACAAAGACGCCTGCAGGAAAAGCTGCAGGAAATGGCAGGGACAGCCGCCCAGCCGCCCAGCAGGCGTTCTGCCATGTCACCTGCTTCAGCGATGTCATCCGCTTTGATGTGAACACCCACAGTCACTACTTTGCTCACCTCTGGGTGGCAAGGAAACCCACGCAGGGCCCCACCCAACCCCACACACAGCCAGCAAGTGCAGCAGTTAAAGAGCACAATTCTCCAAGCTGCCAAGAAGGGATCGCAGGGCACTATTTCAAGGCTCTCGAGCTTGAAAGTTCGTATGAGTGACTTGTGGAAGGCTCTGCTGAATGAAAAGTTTGTTTTCCCTTTCCAAAACACTTGGGAAGTTGCCGCAGACAACAGCTTAGGAACAACCGACAGCCAGTGGACCTGGCAGCTGGGGAGCCACATCCTAGACTTGCAAATGAAACGGAACAATCGGATTAAAAAGGGAGACGTTCCGCAAGTGACTCGAAGAAGCCTTATGGAGGAAGTGCAAGATACATATGAAAGACTCTCTCTCTTTCCCTCTGGAAAGACTTGGAACCATATTTCAGGGAAGATGACGCCAGTGGGCTTTTGATTCAGCGGAAAGCAAGCATTGAAAATCAACCGCAAGATCTGAGAGAAGCACTTGTGGAAGAGACACAGAGAAAGTCTGCCGAGTTCATTGAACGGGAGAAGAATCCGAGCAAAGGGCATCAGAAGAAGCCAGAATGTGAACACGAGCTTGTCAAGAGAAGGCAACTGGTGGCTTTGTCGCTAAAGAAGGAAGAGCTGCATGAAGAAAAGCTGAGGCAACACTTGGCTAGCCTCTGGAAACAATGGCTCTACAAAGTATCTTCGAGTGCACCTCCTCCTGCAGAACCAAACATAAACCTCCCTAGTGAGACCACTCTGCTGGAACATTTCAAGCAAGAGCCAAACAGAGAGGAAGAAATAAAATGCTTCTTGCCAAAGGATGCATTTCCCATGGCATCCCTTGCAGGCAGTGCAAGAGATCATTGCTGCTGGAAGCTGCATTTCATTTCATCCCTTTGTATTTCAGATGCTAGTCGTACTTCCCAAAACATGTCTACAATAAACTGGCGGGCTAGCCTTCTGGTCAGGGTGTCTGCTGGTGCTGGGCTTGTGGCGGGGGTGCAGGGGGGAGTGGGGCGTTGTGTTGGGGGTGCTGGTCTTGTCGTGGGGGGTGCAGAGGGGAGTTGGTCCTTGTGTTGGGGGTGCTGGTCTTTGTTTTGGGGTGCTGAGGGGATCTGGACCTTGTGTTGGGGGTGCTGAGGGGATCTGGGTGTTGTTGTGGGGGTGCTTAGAGGAGGTGGGCCTTGTGTTGGGGGAGCTGGTCTTGTCATGGGGGTGCAGAGGGGATCAGGGCCTTGTTTCTGGGGTGCTGGGCCTTGTTTTGGGAGTGCTGGGCTTGTCGTGGGGGTGCTGAGGGGATCAGGGCCTTGTGTTGGGGGTGCTGGGCATTGTGTAGGGTTTGCTGGGCTTGTTATGGGGGTGCAGAGGGGGTCTGGGTCTTGTTTTGGGGGTGCTTAGAGGACGTGGGCCTTGTGTTGGGGGTGCTGGGCTTGTCGTGGGGGTCCTGAGTGGTCATGGTGTTGTGTTGGGGGTGGTGGGCGTTGTTTTGGGAGAACTAGGCTTGTTTTCGGGGTGCTTAGGGGATCTGGGCCTTGTTTTCGGGGTGTGGGCCTTGTTTTGGGGGTACTGGGCTTGTCCTAAGGGTGCTGAGGGGATGTGGGCCTTGTTTTCGGGGTACTGTGGGGATCTGGGCGTTGTTTTGGGGGTGCTGGGCCTTGTTGTGGGGGTGTTGAGGGGATCTAGGCCTGTTTTTGGGGGTGCGGAGAGGGTTCCGGAGCACTCGACCAGGTTGCCCAGAGAGGTTGTGGAGTCTCCTTCCCTGGAGATATTCAAAAGCCGCCTGGCCCAATCCTGGGCAATATGCTCCAGAGGACCCTGGCTGAGCAGGGGCGTTGGACTCCAGGATCTCCGGAGGTCCCTTCCAACCTCCACCATTCTCTGAGCCTGTGATTCTGTGAAATGTTAAGGCTAAAATTTTAACACTCACATCCCAGAAGTTTTCTTTTCCTTTCTTCTCAGAATTGGTTCCCGTCAATGGTCGAGCCCATCACACACCTTCCACAATCGCCTGTAATGTGCTCATGTAGTGTTCCAATGTTATAGGTCCTATGGATTGGCATGGGGTTGGTTCACCTAGTTGATTTAAACCAGTTGAGGGAATGGTTAGAACGTACAGCTAGCAATCTGGTTTTGGAGCTAAGGAAAGATTTGCACATTGAGTGACTACTCCCCAAATTACAGCTTGGTTGCCACTGCCCACGCACGCAGGGAGCCCCATTCCCCTTGGGATCATTCCAGTTAATATGAAAGAGAGAATCAACTGTATCGGGAATAATACCAACAGTGCGTCTATATGATTGGGGCCTGGGCATACAAGTCTCGAACTCCCATCTCTCCATCATATGTCTAGCAAGCCAAGAATCTTCCACAAGACTTGAACTGGAGGAAAGTGTGGGATCAAAACTGTCATGTCACCTGGGGGAGTGAACCAGACACCGTGCGTAGGGCCTACGAAATAGATGGCTCAGCGTTACAGTGGGGACAACAAACAATTGTACTCGGGACCTGAGAGGACCACTCCCTGAGAGAGACCTGCCCAATCGAAGCTATTTCCAAGCAGGTGGTCCTGAAGGGAGCACTGCCCTTCAGGAAAAAGCCTTTGCGCAGCTGCGCTATTACCAGAACGGAGCAGCTTCACGACCGCATCACACAGCTCATCAGCCTCCCCATCGACACAAAGGAACAGGAGCCAATGCATGACAACCAAAGTTGCATTCATGACAGACTGCATGAAATAAGAGAACAGGTGGACTCAGCAGCCAGGAACTCCACATATGTCTTCACTCATGGATACAGAATACATTCAGCAGTGTCTCTAGGCAAAGTGGCAGCAGAAAGGTTGGCAAAGATGCAGAAGGCTTTCACAAGAGCAAACAACCCCACTTTCTACCTGCAGGGCCAGAGAGAAGACTTCTTCACAAGTTTCCACATGTCCTGCCAAGCAGTGCCCTCTATCACAGCAGTTGCTGATTTTTTTATGTGACGAGCTTTCAGGAGCTCTTTGACAGGCAGTGTCTGTGAAGACTGCTCTTGATATAGCCTGGGAAAGGAGCTCTAACTCTCCAGCTTTCAGTGGCCATCGATCTCAACTAGAAACGGCTATTCTCCTCTCTCTTGCGGAGGAAGAGAATGGTGAGAAGTTCAGGCAGCACATTCATTTCCCCCAACATGTTTTAGAAGGTTTCGTTGAGAAGTGTGTTAACAACTATTGCTTAGACAAGAACAATTCAAGGCTGAAGAACTTGTTCCATGTTTCCCTGAATTCATTCCAGACTCTTGTTGCTGCTGCTAGCTTTGCGCCTACAACTCCAGTTGTCCAAGAGAACTGTGGCAATGTCTCCCTGTGGCTAGAAGAATTTGGGAGCAGACTTGGAGCTAATTCTGAACTTCCCAGAAGTCATCTGAAAAGCACTGAGCATCAAGAAAGGAAGGAGCTAGAGCTCCTGAAGGAGGCAATGAGTAAAGCTCTGGCCCCTGTGCTAGCAAACCTGAAACAGGCATTTTCCATGCCTCATCTGAAAGCTTGGAACTGGAAACCTCATACAATCGGAGTTGAAGGGCTGCACGGCTGCTGGAAGCAATGCCCGTTGTGCAGCGCTCTTTGCACAGACACAATACGTGCTCCTGATGGGGACCACAGTGTTCACTTCCATCGCCCTCAAGTCCTCAATGGTAGCCAGTGGGTTAGAAGAAATCGGTTTGTCCCTGCCCTTTGCTCCAGTCTTGTAGCAAGTCACTGTTGCCTCGTGCTTGAGGATAACAAGGAAGCTGCCTATACAAAGTCTAGAGAAGCAGGAGCAGCTTCTGCCAATTGGGGCCTCACGCCAGAAAGCTCCCCGCAGGCATGCTGCAAATGGCTTGTGTGCCGTTTCCGCTCACAATTGCAACAAGATTGCTGTGCACAATTGGAGGGCACAGCAGCAACCCGTCCAGAAGGAGAAAAGTGCCCAAAGGAAGAACGAGCCACGGGCTCGGCATGGGCTTGTCAGGGACGACTCTGGGCTTTGGTTGGGCTTTGTGCTGGCGGGAGCTGTGTTGGGGCTGGCCTTGGCGGGCTGCGCCTTGTTGGGGTTTGGGTGAGAGCAGCGTCAGGTGGGGCCTGGGGGTGCCCTGGCAGACCAGGTGTGTGGAAGTGATGTCGCCATGGCATCACAATGCCGGGGTCTTTCTGGAGGTGGGGCTGGGGGAAGGGCCGCTGTCACTTTGCCTGCGAGCGAGCGAGCGAGCGAGTGTGCGAGCGAGTGCGCGAGCAGGTGGAGAGCGTGGTGTTGAGCTGGGGCGAAGGAGCGAGGCAGCGGGGTAAGAGCTGGCTCCTTCCGTCTCTCTGCAGTCTCTCCTCCCCTCGGGGCACTCTCCCTGGCTTTGTCGCCCCCCCAGCGCCCACCACGCGCTGCACGCTCCCTCGGTGGGCACAAGTGCCACAATCAGGCAAACGTCCCCGCCGCGAAGCCCAGCCACGCTCGGGCACCATTCTGCGCCCTTGCTGCTCACGACCCGGTGTCCCCGCGTCACACGTGGGAAAGCAGCGGCGGGAGCGGGCAGCCAGGCAAGGCCGACGGAGTGAGGGCACCGTGCCCTGCTTTTTGCAGAGTTGCTCTCGGCGGCCTTTGGCTCTTCTCCTGGTGTCAGATTGACGTTGTCGATCTTGGGGTGCGGAGGAGCGTGCACAGGGTGAGCCGCAGAGCAGAGCAGAGCGGTCAGGGTCGGGGGAGGTTGGTGGAGGGGCGTTGGAGGGGCGGTGGGGAGCAGGGCTTTGGGGGCTGCTGGTCTGCCTTGGTCGGGGAGGGGGAGGGTGGCTGCAAGGGGCGGCGTGCTCAGAGGTGGGTGCTGTGTTTTGGGTGGCACTCTTGGAGCAGGACGTGGAGGCGGAGCGCTGAGCAGGCTGCACGCTCGCGGCGCGCTTCCGGTGGCGGCATGGAGCCTCGGAGGCTGAGCGTCGTGGGCGAGTTTGTGGTGCTGAGCCTCTTTGTGGTGTGCCTGGCCCACATGCCCTCGGTCGTCAACGTCCTCATGATCCTGTGCATAGCGGTGGTGTTGGTGCTGGCGGGGAAAAGGCTCTGGCCCAAGGTAGGAGTCAGCCTGGGCATGGCCCCGAGCTGGTATGGGCAGCGAGAGGGCTGAGGCCGCGGCAGCACCTGCAGCAAGGGCAGCCTGACGGTGCTGCGCGCAAGCCTGCCTCCAGCCTCAGCTCTGCGTGCCCCGCGCAGCCCTTCCGCGAGCAGGGGGCCTCTTGGCGCAGCTTGGATGCTCGCCACTAAGGCAGCGCTCTCTTGGGCTGTGCAGGGGCCTCGCGGCAGTGCTGGCAGCCTGGGCAACGGCAGCGTGGACGAGCCCGGAGGTGAGCAGCCCCGGCCCAGAGCGTAGGCGCGCTCGGCAGCGCCTCCCGGCCAAGACAGCCCAGCGCCGCCAGCGCCCACCGCCCTCGGCCCCAGCTGGGGCTCCGCCGACGGGCTGCCCTCGCTCACTGCCTCTCTGCCTCCTCTTCCAGCAGCCTCCTTGCTGCCCACGGTGCAGACGCAGGACTGTGCAGCCAGCCGGCAGGCAGGGTAAGCGGAGGCCTGGCCTGCAGGGGGGCTGCCCCACAGCCCTGGCCAGGCCCACCGCAGGCAAGAGCCCGATGCAGCCCAGAGCCACGGACCTACGCCTGGCCTGGGCCCCCCAAAGAGCAGGGCATGGCATGGCTAGGGCTGGGGTCGACGCGCGGGATGCCCAGGACATGCCGCATGCCTGCTGCTCACCAACTGGGAAGCCCTTTTGCTCCTTGCCCACTGCTGCAGCCCTGGCCCCAGCGCCCCCTCCGCCCGCACCCTGGCACCCTTTGGCGTCTGCTGCCACCAGGGCTTCCCCCTGGGGCACCCAAGGCAGCCTCCTCACCTCCTTTCTCCCTCCCAGGCTCACAAGCGAGGACATCTTGTCCCCTCGCCACCTCCTGCCCACCTCCGAGCCGGACACGGATGGATGGAAGTTGGATGGCCCTCTCCCACTGCCACCAACCTCCATCCTGCTGGACGCTCCCCCAACACCTGCAGGAGTGCTGGGTGAGCTGCTTGTGCCCACAGCCCTCCCGCCATCCCCACCACGCAGGCGGGTCCGCTTTGGGCACAACCAGACCGTGTTGCTGAGCGAGGAAGGTCACGAGCTGCTGGACTGCCTCCCCAAAGCCCCACACCTCGACTGGCCAGCCCACATCCCGCGCCGGTCCATCCTGCACTGTGCCTGGGCACCCGTCCCGCTGGCAGGGGAAGGCACAGTGCGGCCACTTTCACCCGCCGGGCAGTCCGAGGAGGAAGAGGACGAGGAGCCAGCGTGTGCCACCTCCCTGCAGCGCTGGCCCACCATGCAGCTCTGGAGCCCACCACCGGAGGCGCCCTCCCCTCCCGCTGCAGCCACCGGCTGCACAGCGGCCCTGGCCTGCCTGCTCTGCCCAGCCTGCCCAGCTTGCCCTGCAGGCGCCTTCAGAGGGCTGCGCAAGGGCCTCCGCAGATGTGCCTCCTTCCTGCGAAGGCCACGGCGAGTGCTGAGGAGGCGCCAGGCAAGGGCCAGCTGATTGGGGCCAGCAGCAGGCTCCGCGCCTGGGCAGACGTGCCAGTAACCAGCGCCCGCGGAGCTAGACGCCTTCGCCACCTCCGGGCCAGCGTCAATAAACCTCTGAGCAAGACTCTGCGGGAGGCGAGAGTGAAACACCATGTGAAGTGAAAAGAAGGCGGCGCAGGAATGCTCCCTGAGTCTTAGGAAGCCAGCCGTTCCCCGAACTCAGGCTTTCCTGCTCCTGACAGGGCTGAGTAGAGCAGCAACATGCAAAAACATGTCTCCAGAACAGAAGTTTAAATGCTTAGCTCAGATGAACCATCACATAGGAAACTGGCTGTCGGAAGAAGTCCGTGAGATCCTTAGAAAGTGCGGTGGATGTGATCCTGGGGGCGCTCTGGAGCAAGATCTGAATTCCCCTGTGAATGGAGACTATGTAGCCTCCAACAGTGATCTGCAGAAAGAAGTTATAAAACAGGGGAGAATTGATATTGGTCAGGGGGCTGAGCGGAAAGATTCATCCAAGCCATCACCCTCAGCAGAACAGTGGGAGGATCCTAAAAGGAATGAGCGTTCCAGAGGCCAAGAGGTCCTCCACTTGATCAAACACCCGGGACTAGAAAATTGCTACGCAAGGAAAAGGGGGAGGGCAGATCTTCAGGTTATCAACAAGACTGCCCTGTGTGACAGCCAGCCCAGGATTGGCAGTGAATACCCCTTCCATTTTCGGCACAAGCTGCTGATGCTGGACTACCATGGAAGGTATCTGGTTTGCCAGGAGCATGGCAAAGCAAAAGAAGGCGTTCTGAGCACTCCGAATGCAACAAGCCTTGGCACTGAGTGCTCAGATAGTGCCTCAGATATGGACAGTGAGTTTTTCAATGCTGAGCGTGAAGAAGGGGATGCCTCTGTTACAGCAGGTCTGACACACACACATGCCATGGACCTCCAGGTGGCGATGTTTCATGGTGCCCATGATTTCACGAGACAGTACATTTCAACAAACCTCGCTTTGTGCCACTTGGCGCTCCCCCTCCTGCTACCAAATCCATGCACCGCACCAAGAGAGTTCCCGCAGCCAAGTTAAAAAGAGCTGGAAAGGGACGGAACAATTGGGAAAGCAGACCACAATTCAGAGGAGCAGACCACAATTCAGAGGCACAAAAACAAACCGATTGATCAGGCAGACACACTCATCGTGTCCTTCATACGGATCGGGAGTTCTCCTTCCTCTTCCAAGGCTCAGCTCCTGAATGCTCTGCCGACTAAACACAAACACGACACTTTCTTCCATCGACATTGCAAAGGCAGCACCAAAGACTGTCTTCTAATGACAGGTGTTGTGCAGATCTCTTGGTCCTGTGCCAGTGGCAGTGCTGATGACACTTTTGACGGCTGTGTTGCTTTTTGTAACCTGCATGGAGATGCTAGAGGTCATGAACAACAATTGCCGTTTTTACAGCAGATCTCTTCTGTGAAGGAGGCTCTCAGTTAGCTGAGTCTGACCAGAGTGACAAGAAAGGCATGAACATTGTACGTGACCCGTGGCAGTCTCAAAAGCCTTTGATTTGTCTTTTCACTGAAGAAGAGAATGTTGCATGTGGCCGATCTAGCCAGAATGTAAAAAGAGGTATCCAGAACAGAAACAAAGCAGAATTAGTAGAGGAGCTGATAAAAACAATCAGAGATCTGCTAGCAAGGTGAAACAACCTCTTAAGGCTTGATGCTTGTCAGGACACAGCTCGCCAACGTGGATTTATTGTGGCTAAAGAGGCAGAAGAGTGTGTGAGAGCCAAAGCAAAGGCAAGAACCTTGGTGGGATTCTTGACAAAGGAGAAATTGTGTTTGAGATCAAATCACAGCTACTGCCTCTTCAAGGACAACTATGGTACCCATGGTGTAAAAAGGAGAAAGAGCTCCCCCGCTTGCAGGAAAAGAGGAACAAGAACATAGAACATCATGGGAGCCAAACTGAGCCAGAGAAGTGTGCAGGACGAAGAAAGCAACTCGACAGAGCGTTCCCCCTCAAGCACCTGATGAAATCAGTCCTCGCTTTTCTCCAGGCACAGTCAAGAGACACCAAGAAATACTTGCTGCAGTGGAGGAAGGTCTTTAGGGATGACCTGTCCTCTGAGCACTTGGAGGAACTTCAGAAAGAATATCATCAGTGATGGTATCAAATCCTGGAAATAAAGAAAAGCAAGGAAAAAACCAGTCTGAAAACAGCATTGATGAATAAGTTAGAAGCCCTCTCCAATGCAGTCAATGATTCATCCATTGGTCTCAAGTGTCTTTTGAGAGAAGTAGGGCAGATTCGTGAAGCTCTAGAATCCTTGAACTCAAAAGATGAATGTTTTTGCAAACTACCTGAAGTGGCAGTCGATCTGATGGTTTCAGGGTATGCCCTTGAAGTGGTGGATGGTGATGCTTCGTCTGTACGGTGACGATGGCTTGGGGCAATCTTTGACAAGTTAATTGAGAAGCTAGGGGAGAGAAGAGCGTTTGTTCTCTCAGTGCTTGGCATCCAGAGCCCGGGGAAGTCAAGCCTGCTGAATGCCATGTTTGGTCTGCAGTGGAACGTCAGTGCGGGGAGAGGCACGTGGGGAGCGTTTATGCAGCTGCTTCAGGTGGACGAGAAACCCCAAGAGGCCGTGGACTTTGATTACAGGCTGATTGTTGACACAGCAGGACTTTGTGCCGTGGAGGTGGCCAATAAGCAGTCACTTAATGATGACAATGAGCTAGCCACCTTTGGCATTGGCATTGGCAACATGACTCTGATCAATATCTTGGGAGAAAATCCTGGAGACATGCAAGATGTCCTTCAGCTAGCCGGGCAGGCTTTTCTCCGGATGAAGCAAGTCAATCTTTCGCCAAGCTGCTGCTTTGTGCACCACAATGTTGGAGAAATAAGTGCCCAGGAACAAAACATGCAAGGTCAAAGACGCCTGCAGGAAAAGCTGGAGGAAATGGCAGGGACAGCCGCCCAGCCGCCCAGCAAGCGTTCTGCCATGTCACCCACAGTCACTACTTTGCTCACCTCTGGGTGGCAAGGAAACCCACGCAGGGCCCCACCCAACCCCACACACAGCCAGCACGTGCAGCAGTTAAAGAGCACAATTCTCCAAGCTGCCAAGAAGGGATCGCAGGGCACTATTCCAAGGCTCTCGAGCTTGAAAGTTCGTATGAGTGACTTGTGGAAGGCTCTGCTGAATGAAAAGTTTGTTTTCCCTTTCCAAAACACTCGGGAAGTTGCCGCAGACAACAGGTTAGGAACAACCGACAGCCAGTGGACCTGGCAGCTGGGGAGCCACATCCTAGACTTGCAAATGAAACTGACCAATCAGATTAGAAAGGGAGACGTTCCGCAAGTGACCCGAAGAAGCCTTATGGAGGAAGTGCAAGATAAATATGAGACCCTCTGGAAAGGCTTGGAACCGTATTTCAGGGAAGATGACGCCAGTGGGCTTTTGATTCAGCGGAAAGCAAGCATTGAAAATCAACCGCAAGATCTGAGAGAAGCACTTGTGGAAGAGACACAGAGAAAGTCTGCCGAGTTCATTGAACGGGAGAAGAATCCGAGCAAAGGGCATCAGAAGAAGCCAGAATGTGAACACGAGCTTGTCAAGAGAAGGCAACTGGTGGCTTGGTCGCTAAAGAAGGAAGAGCTGCATGAAGAAAAGCTGAGGCAACACTTGGCTAGCCTCTGGAAACAATGGCTCTACAAAGTATCTTCCAGTGCACCTCCTCCTGCAGAACCAAACATAAACCTCCCTAGTGAGACCACTCTGCTGGAACATTTCAAGCAAGAGCCAAACAGAGAGGAAGAAATAAAATGCTTCTTGCCAAAGGATGCATTTCCCATGGCATCCCTTGCAGGCAGTGCAAGAGATCATTGCTGCTGGAAGCTGCATTTCATTTCATCCCTTTGTATTTCAGATGCTAGTCGTACTTCCCAAAACATGTATACAATAAACTCGCGGGCTAGCCTTCTGGTCAGGGTGTCTGCTGGTGCTGGGCTTGTGGCGGGGGTGCCGGGGGGAGTGGGGCGTTGTGTTGGGGGTGCTGGTCTTGTCGTGGGGGGTGCAGAGGGGAGTTGGTCCTTGTGTTGGGGGTGCTGGTCTTTGTTTTGGGGTGCAGAGGGGATCTGGACCTTGTGTTGGGGGTGCTGAGGGGATCTGGGTGTTGTTGTGGGGGTGCTTAGAGGAGGTGGGCCTTGTGTTGGGGGAGCTGGTCTTGTCATGGGGGTGCAGAGGGGATCAGGGCCTTGTTTCTGGGGTGCTGGTCTTTGTTTTAGGGTGCAGAGGGGATCTGGGCATTGTGTTGGGGGTGCTGAGGGGATTTGGGTGTTGTTGTGGGGGTGCTTAGAGGAGATGGGCCTTGTGTTGGGGGTGCTAGGTTTGTTGTGGGGGTGGAGAGGGGATCAGGGCCTTGTTTTTGGGGTGCTGGGCCTTGTTTTGGGGGTACTGGGCTTGTCCTAAGGGTGCTTAGGGGATCTGGGCCTTGTTTTCGGGGTACTGTGGGGATCTGGGCGTTGTTTTGGGGGTGCTGGGCCTTGTTGTGGGGGTGTTGAGGGGATCTAGGCCTGTTTTTGGGGGTGCGGAGAGGGTTCCGGAGCACTCGACCAGGTTGCCCAGAGAGGTTGTGGAGTCTCCTTCCCTGGAGATATTCAAAAGCCGCCTGGCCCAATCCTGGGCAATATGCTCCAGAGGACCCTGGCTGAGCAGGGGCGTTGGACTCCAGGATCTCCGGAGGTCCCTTCCAACCTCCACCATTCTCTGAGCCTGTGATTCTGTGAAATGTTAAGGCTAAAATTTTAACACTCACATCCCAGAAGTTTTCTTTTCCTTTCTTCTCAGAATTGGTTCCCGTCGATGGTCGAGCCCATCACACACCTTCCACAATCGCCTGTAATGTGCTCATGTAGTGTTCCAATGTTATAGGTCCTATGGATTGGCATGGGGTTGGTTCACCTAGTTGATTTAAACCAGTTGAGGGAATGGTTAGAACGTACAGCTAGCAATCTGGTTTTGGAGCTAAGGAAAGATTTGCACATTGAGTGACTACTCCCCAAATTACAGCTTGGTTGCCACTGGCCACGCACACAGGGAGCCCCATTCCCCTTGGGATCATTCCAGTTAATATGAAAGAGAGAATCAACTGTATCGGGAATAATACCAATGGTGCGTCTATATGATTGGGGCCTGGGCATACAAGTCTCGAACTCCCATCTCTCCATCATATGTCTAGCAAGCCAAGAATCTTCCACAAGACTTGAACTGGAGGAAAGTGTGGGATCAAAACTGTCATGTCACCTGGGGGAGTGAACCAGACACCGTGCGTAGGGCCTACGAAATAGATGGCTCAGCGTTACAGTGGGGACAACAAACAATTGTACTCGGGACCTGAGAGGACCACTCCCTGAGAGAGACCTGCCCAATCGAAGCTATTTCCAAGCAGGTGGTCATGAAGGGAGCACTGCCCTTCAGGAAAAAGCCTTTGCGCAGCTGCGCTATTACCAGAACGGAGCAGCTTCACGACCGCATCACACAGCTCATCAGCCTCCCCATCGACACAAAGGAACAGGAGCCAATGCATGACAACCAAAGTTGCATTCATGACAGACTGCATGAAATAAGAGAACAGGTGGACTCAGCAGCCAGGAACTCCACATATGTCTTCACTCATGGATACAGAATACATTCAGCAGTGTCTCTAGGCAAAGTGGCAGCAGAAAGGTTGGCAAAGATGCAGAAGGCTTTCACAAGAGCAAACAACCCCACTTTCTACCTGCGGGGCCAGAGAGAAGACTTCTTCACAAGTTTCCACATGTCCTGCCAAGCAGTGCCCTCTATCACAGCAGTTGCTGATTTTTTTATGTGACGAGCTTTCAGGAGCTCTTTGACAGGCAGTGTCTGTGAAGACTGCTCTTGATATAGCCTGGGAAAGGAGCTCTAACTCTCCAGCTTTCAGTGGCCATCGATCTCAACTAGAAACGGCTATTCTCCTGTCTCTTGCGGAGGAAGAGAATGGTGAGAAGTTCAGGCAGCACATTCATTTCCCCCAACATGTTTTAGAAGGTTTCGTTGAGAAGTGTGTTAACAACTATTGCTTAGACAAGAACAATTCAAGGCTGAAGAACTTGTTCCATGTTTCCCTGAATTCATTCCAGACTCTTGTTGCTGCTGCTAGCTTTGCGCCTACAACTCCAGTTGTCCAAGAGAACTGTGGCAATGTCTCCCTGTGGCTAGAAGAATTTGGGAGCAGACTTGGAGCTAATTCTGAACTTCCCAGAAGTCATCTGAAAAGCACTGAGCATCAAGAAAGGAAGGAGCTAGAGCTCCTGAAGGAGGCAATGAGTAAAGCTCTGGCCCCTGTGCTAGCAAACCTGAAACAGGCATTTTCCATGCCTCATCTGAAAGCTTGGAACTGGAAACCTCATACAATCGGAGTTGAAGGGCTGCACGGCTGCTGGAAGCAATGCCCGTTGTGCAGCGCTCTTTGCACAGACACAATACGTGCTCCTGATGGGGACCACAGTGTTCACTTCCATCGCCCTCAAGTCCTCAATGGTAGCCAGTGGGTTAGAAGAAATCGGTTTGTCCCTGCCCTTTGCTCCAGTCTTGTAGCAAGTCACTGTTGCCTCGTGCTTGAGGATAACAAGGAAGCTGCCTATACAAAGTCTAGAGAAGCAGGAGCAGCTTCTGCCAATTGGGGCCTCACGCCAGAAAGCTCCCCGCAGGCATGCTGCAAATGGCTTGTGTGCCGTTTCCGCTCACAATTGCAACAAGATTGCTGTGCACAATTGGAGGGCACAGCAGCAACCCCTCCAGAAGGGGAAAAGTGCCCAAAGGAAGAACGAGCCACGGGCTCAGCATGGGCTTGTCAGGGACGACTCTGGTCTTTGGTTGGGCTTTGTGCTGGCGGGAGCTGTGTTGGGGCTGGCCTTGGCGGGCTGCGCCTTGTTGGGGTTTGGGTGAGAGCAGCGTCAGGTGGGGCCTGGGGGTGCCCTGGCAGACCAGGTGTGTGGAAGTGATGTCGCCATGGCATCACAATGCCGGGGTCTTTCTGGAGGTGGGGCTGGGGGAAGGGCTGCTGTCACTTTGCCTGCGAGCGAGCGAGCGAGCGAGTGTGCGAGCGAGTGCGCGAGCAGGTGGAGAGCGTGGTGTTGAGCTGGGGCGAAGGAGCAAGGCAGCGGGGTAAGAGCTGGCTCCTTCCGTCTCTCTGCAGTCTCTCCTCCCCTCGGGGCACTCTCCCTGGCTTTGTTGCCCCCCCAGCGCCCACCACCCGCTGCACGCTCCCTCGGTGGGCACAAGTGCCACAATCAGG
Source organism: Struthio camelus (assembly GCF_040807025.1). Lineage (NCBI taxonomy): Eukaryota > Metazoa > Chordata > Aves > Struthioniformes > Struthionidae > Struthio > Struthio camelus. Next base: position 5,206,820 of record NC_090944.1, read on the forward strand.
CAAACGTCCCCGCCGCAAAGCCCAGCCACGCTCGGGCACCATTCTGCGCCCTTGCTGCTCACCACCCGGTGTCCCCGCGTCACACGTGGGAAAGCAGCGGCGGGAGCGGGCAGCCAGGCAAGGCCGACGGAGTGAGGGCACCGTGCCCTGCTTTTTGCAGAGTTGCTCTCGGCGGCCTTTGGCTCTTCTCCTGGTGTCAGATTGACGTTGTCGATCTTGGGGTGCGGAGGAGCGTGCACAGGGTGAGCCGCAGAGCAGAGCAGAGCGGTCAGGGTCGGGGGAGGTTGGTGGAGGGGCGTTGGAGGGGCGGTGGGGAGCAGGGCTTTGGGGGCTGCTGGTCTGCCTTGGTCGGGGAGGGGGAGGGTGGCTGCAAGGGGCGGCGTGCTCAGAGGTGGGTGCTGTGTTTTGGGTGGCACTCTTGGAGCAGGACGTGGAGGCGGAGCGCTGAGCAGGCTGCACGCTCGCGGCGCGCTTCCGGTGGCGGCATGGAGCCTCGGAGGCTGAGCGTCGTGGGCGAGTTTGTGGTGCTGAGCCTCTTTGTGGTGTGCCTGGCCCACATGCCCTCGGTCGTCAACGTCCTCATGATCCTGTGCATAGCGGTGGTGTTGGTGCTGGCGGGGAAAAGGCTCTGGCCCAAGGTAGGAGTCAGCCTGGGCATGGCCCCGAGCTGGTATGGGCAGCGAGAGAGCTGAGGCCGCGGCAGCACCTGCAGCAAGGGCAGCCTGACGGTGCTGCGCGCAAGCCTGCCTCCAGCCTCAGCTCTGCGTGCCCCGCGCAGCCCTTCCGCGAGCAGGGGGCCTCTTGGCGCAGCTTGGATGCTCGCCACTAAGGCAGCGCTCTCTTGGGCTGTGCAGGGGCCTCGCGGCAGTGCTGGCAGCCTGGGCAACGGCAGCGTGGACGAGCCCGGAGGTGAGCAGCCCCGGCCCAGAGCGTAGGCGCGCTCGGCAGCGCCTCCCGGCCAAGACAGCCCAGCGCCGCCAGCGCCCACCGCCCTCAGCCCCAGCTGGGGCTCCGCCGACGGGCTGCCCTCGCTCACTGCCTCTCTGCCTCCTCTTCCAGCAGCCTCCTTGCTGCCCACGGTGCAGACGCAGGACTGTGCAGCCAGCCGGCAGGCAGGGTAAGCGGAGGCCTGGCCTGCAGGGGGGCTGCCCCACAGCCCTGGCCAGGCCCACCGCAGGCAAGAGCCCGATGCAGCCCAGAGCCACGGACCTACGCCTGGCCTGGGCCCCCCAAAGAGCAGGGCATGGCATGGCTAGGGCTGGGGTCGACGCGCGGGATGCCCAGGACATGCCGCATGCCTGCTGCTCACCAACTGGGAAGCCCTTTTGCTCCTTGCCCACTGCTGCAGCCCTGGCCCCAGCGCCCCCTCCGCCCGCACCCTGGCACCCTTTGGCGTCTGCTGCCACCAGGGCTTCCCCCTGGGGCACCCAAGGCAGCCTCCTCACCTCCTTTCTCCCTCCCAGGCTCACAAGCGAGGACATCTTGTCCCCTCGCCACCTCCTGCCCACCTCCGAGCCGGACACGGATGGATGGAAGTTGGATGGCCCTCTCCCACTGCCACCAACCTCCATCCTGCTGGACGCTCCCCCAACACCTGCAGGAGTGCTGGGTGAGCTGCTTGTGCCCACAGCCCTCCCGCCATCCCCACCACGCAGGCGGGTCCGCTTTGGGCACAACCAGACCGTGTTGCTGAGCGAGGAAGGTCACGAGCTGCTGGACTGCCTCCCCAAAGCCCCACACCTCGACTGGCCAGCCCACATCCCGCGCCGGTCCATCCTGCACTGTGCCTGGGCACCCGTCCCGCTGGCAGGGGAAGGCACAGTGCGGCCACTTTCACCCGCCGGGCAGTCCGAGGAGGAAGAGGACGAGGAGCCAGCGTGTGCCACCTCCCTGCAGCGCTGGCCCACCATGCAGCTCTGGAGCCCACCACCGGAGGCGCCCTCCCCTCCCGCTGCAGCCACCGGCTGCACAGCGGCCCTGGCCTGCCTGCTCTGCCCAGCCTGCCCTGCAGGCGCCTTCAGAGGGCTGCGCAAGGGCCTCCGCAGATGCGCCTCCTTCCTGCGAAGGCCACGGCGAGTGCTCAGGAGGCGCCAGGCAAGGGCCAGCTGATTGGGGCCAGCAGCAGGCTCCGCGCCTGCGCAGACGTGCCAGTAACCAGCGCCCGCGGTGCTAGACGCCTTCGCCACCTCCGGGCCAGCGTCAATAAACCTCTGAGCAAGACTCTGCGGGAGGCGAGAGTGAAACACCATGTGAAGTGAAAAGAAGGCGGCGCAGGAATGCTCCCTGAGTCTTAGGAAGCCAGCCGTTCCCCGAACTCAGGCTTTCCTGCTCCTGACAGGGCTGAGTAGAGCAGCAACATGCAAAAACATGTCTCCAGAACAGAAGTTTAAATGCTTAGCTCAGATGAACCATCACATAGGAAACTGGCTGTCGGAAGAAGTCCGTGAGATCCTTAGAAAGTGCGGTGGATGTGATCCTGGGGGCGCTCTGGAGCAAGATCTGAATTCCCCTGTGAATGGAGACTATGTAGCCTCCAACAGTGATCTGCAGAAAGAAGTTATAAAACGGGGGAGAATTGATATCGGTCAGGGGGCTGAGCGGAAAGATTCATCCAAGCCATCACCCTCAGCAGAACAGTGGGAGGATCCTAAAAGGAATGAGCGTTCCAGAGGCCAAGAGGTCCTCCACTTGATCAAACACCCGGGACTAGAAAATTGCTACGCAAGGAAAAGGGGGAGGGCAGATCTTCAGGTTATCAACAAGACTGCCCTGTGTGACAGCCAGCCCAGGATTGGCAGTGAATACCCCTTCCATTTTCGGCACAAGCTGCTGATGCTGGACTACCGTGGAAGGTATCTGGTTTGCCAGGAGCATGGCAAAGCAAAAGAAGGCGTTCTGAGCACTCCGAATGCAACAAGCCTTGGCACTGAGTGCTCAGATAGTGCCTCAGATATGGACAGTGAGTTTTTCAATGCTGAGCGTGAGGAAGGGGATGCCTCTGTTACAGCAGGTCTGACACACACACATGCCATGGACCTCCAGGTGGCGATGTTTCATGGTGCCCCTGATTTCACGAGACAGTACATTTCAACAAACCTCGCTTTGTGCCACTTGGCGCTCCCCCTCCTGCTACCAAATCCATGCACCGCACCAAGAGAGTTCCCGCAGCCAAGTTAAAAAGAGCTGGAAAGGGACGGAACAATTGGGAAAGCAGACCACAATTCAGAGGAGCAGACCACAATTCAGAGGCACAAAAACAAACCGATTGATCAGGCAGACACACTCATCGTGTCCTTCATACGGATCGGGAGTTCTCCTTCCTCTTCCAAGGCTCAGCTCCTGAATGCTCTGCCGACTAAACACAAACACGACACTTTGTTTCATCGACATTGCAAAGGCAGCACCAAAGGCTGTCTTCTAATGACAGGTGTTGTGCAGATCTCTTGGTCCTGTGCCAGTGGCAGTGCTGATGACACTTTTGACGGCTGTGTTGCTTTTTGTAACCTGCATGGAGATGCTAGAGGTCATGAACAACAATTGCCGTTTTTACAGCAGATCTCTTCTGTGAAGGAGGCTCTCAGTTAGCTGAGTCTGACCAGAGTGACAAGAAAGGCATGAACATTGTACGTGACCCGTGGCAGTCTCAAAAGCCTTTGATTTGTCTTTTCACTGAAGAAGAGAATGTTGCATGTGGCCGATCTAGCCAGAATGTAAAAAGAGGTATCCAGAACAGAAACAAAGCAGAATTAGTAGAGGAGCTGATAAAAACAATCAGAGATCTGCTAGCAAGGTGAAACAACCTCTTAAGGCTTGATGCTTGTCAGGACACAGCTCGCCAACGTGGATTTATTGTGGCTAAAGAGGCAGAAGAGTGTGTGAGAGCCAAAGCAAAGGCAAGAACCTTGGTGGGATTCTTGACAAAGGAGAAATTGTGTTTGAGATCAAATCACAGCTACTGCCTCTTCAAGGACAACTATGGTACCCATGGTGTAAAAAGGAGAAAGAGCTCCCCCGCTTGCAGGAAAAGAGGAACAAGAACATAGAACATCATGGGAGCCAAACTGAGCCAGAGAAGTGTGCAGGACGAAGAAAGCAACTCGACAGAGCGTTCCCCCTCAAGCAGCTGATGAAATCAGTCCTCGCTTTTCTCCAGGCACAGTCAAGAGACACCAAGAAATACTTGCTGCAGTGGAGGAAGGTCTTTAGGGATGACCTGTCCTCTGAGCACTTGGAGGAACTTCAGAAAGAGTATCATCAGTGAAGGTATCAAATCCTGGAAATAAAGAAAAGCAAGGAAAAAACCACTCTGAAAACAGCATTGATGAATAAGTTAGAAGCCCTCTCCAATGCAGTCAATGATTCATCCATTGGTCTCAAGCGTCTTTTGAGAGAAGTAGGGCAGATTCGTGAAGCTCTAGAATCCTTGAACTCAAAAGATGAATGTTTTTGCAAACTACCTGAAGTGGCAGTCGATCTGACGGTTTCAGGGTATGCCCTTGAAGTGGTGGATGGTGATGCTTCGTCTGTACGGTGACGATGGCTTGGGGCAATCTTTGACAAGTTAATTGAGAAGCTAGGGGAGAGAAGAGCGTTTGTTCTCTCAGTGCTTGGCATCCAGAGCCCGGGGAAGTCAAGCCTGCTGAATGCCATGTTTGGTCTGCAGTGGAACATCAGTGCGGGGAGAGGCACGCGGGGAGCGTTTATGCAGCTGCTTCAGGTGGACGAGAAACCCCAAGAGGCCGTGGACTTTGATTACAGGCTGATTGTTGACACAGCAGGACTTTGTGCCGTGGAGGTGGCCAATAAGCAGTCACTTAATGATGACAATGAGCTAGCCACCTTTGGCATTGGCATTGGCAACATGACTCTGATCAATATCTTGGGAGAAAATCCTGGAGACATGCAAGATGTCCTTCAGCTAGCTGGGCAGGCTTTTCTCCGGATGAAGCAAGTCAATCTTTCGCCAAGCTGCTGCTTTGTGCACCACAATGTTGGAGAAATAAGTGCCCAGGAACAAAACATGCAAGGTCAAAGACGCCTGCAGGAAAAGCTGGAGGAAATGGCAGGGACAGCCGCCCAGCCGCCCAGCAAGCGTTCTGCCATGTCACCCACAGTCACTACTTTGCTCACCTCTGGGTGGCAAGGAAACCCACGCAGGGCCCCACCCAACCCCACACACAGCCAGCACGTGCAGCAGTTAAAGAGCACAATTCTCCAAGCTGCCAAGAAGGGATCGCAGGGCACTATTCCAAGGCTCTCGAGCTTGAAAGTTCGTATGAGTGACTTGTGGAAGGCTCTGCTGAATGAAAAGTTTGTTTTCCCTTTCCAAAACACTCGGGAAGTTGCCGCAGACAACAGGTTAGGAACAACCGACAGCCAGTGGACCTGGCAGCTGGGGAGCCACATCCTAGACTTGCAAATGAAACGGAACAATCGGATTAGAAAGGGAGACGTTCCGCAAGTGACCCGAAGAAGCCTTATGGAGGAAGTGCAAGATAAATATGAGACCCTCTGGAAAGGCTTGGAACCGTATTTCAGGGAAGATGACGCCAGTGGGCTTTTGATTCAGCGGAAAGCAAGCATTGAAAATCAACCGCAAGATCTGAGAGAAGCACTTGTGGAAGAGACACAGAGAAAGTCTGCCGAGTTCATTGAACGGGAGAAGAATCCGAGCAAAGGGCATCAGAAGAAGCCAGAATGTGAACACGAGCTTGTCAAGAGAAGGCAACTGGTGGCTTTGTCGCTAAAGAAGGAAGAGCTGCATGAAGAAAAGCTGAGGCAACACTTGGCTAGCCTCTGGAAACAATGGCTCTACAAAGTATCTTCGAGTGCACCTCCTCCTGCAGAACCAAACATAAACCTCCCTAGTGAGACCACTCTGCTGGAACATTTCAAGCAAGAGCCAAACAGAGAGGAAGAAATAAAATGCTTCTTGCCAAAGGATGCATTTCCCATGGCATCCCTTGCAGGCAGTGCAAGAGATCATTGCTGCTGGAAGCTGCATTTCATTTCATCCCTTTGTATTTCAGATGCTAGTCGTACTTCCCAACACATGTCTACAATAAACTCGCGGGCTAGCCTTCTGGTCAGGGTGTCTGCTGGTGCTGGGCTTGTGGCGGGGGTGCCGAGGGGATCTGGGCGTTGTGTTGGGGGTGCTGGTCTTGTCGTGGGGGGTGCAGAGGGGAGTTGGTCCTTGTGTTGGGGGTGCTGGTCTTTGTTTTGAGGTGCAGAGGGGATCTGGACCTTGTGTTGGGGGTGCAGAGGGGATCTGGGTGTTGTTGTGGGGGTGCTTAGAGGAGGTGGGCCTTGTGTTGGGGGTGCTGGTCTTGTCATGGGGGTGCAGAAGGGATCAGGGCCTTGTTTTGGGGGTGCTGGTCTTTGTTTTAGGGTGCAGAGGGGATCTGGGCATTGTGTTGGGGGTGCTGAGGGGATTTGGGTGTTGTTGTGGGGGTGCTTAGAGGAGGTGGGCCTTGTGTTGGGGGTGCTAGGTTTGTTGTGGGGGTGGAGAGGGGATCAGGGCCTTGTTTTTGGGGTGCTGGGCCTTGTTTTGGGAGTGCTGGGCTTGTCATGGGGGTGCTGAGGGGATCAGGGCATTGTGTTGGCGGTGCTGGGCATTGTGTAGGGTTTGCTGGGCTTGTTATGGGGGTGCAGAGGGGATCTGGGTGTTGTTGTGGGGGTGCTTAGAGGACGTGGGCCTTGTGTTGGGGGTGCTGGGCTTGTCGTGGGGGTCCTGAGTGGTCATGGTGTTGTGTTGGGGGTGGTGGGCGTTGTTTTGGGAGAACTAGGCTTGTTTTCGGGGTGCTGAGGGGATCTGGGCCTTGTTTTCGGGGTACTGAGGGGATCTGGGCATTGTTTTGGCGGTGCTGGGCCTGGTCATGGGGGTGTTGAGGGAATCTAGGCCTTTTTTTGGGGGTGCGGAGAGGGTTCCGGAGCACTCGACCAGGTTGCCCAGAGAGGTTGTGGAGTCTCCTTCCCTGGAGATATTCAAAAGCCGCCTGGCCCAATCCTGGGCAATATGCTCCAGAGGACCCTGGCTGAGCAGGGGCGTTGGACTCCAGGATCTCCGGAGGTCCCTTCCAACCTCCACCATTCTCTGAGCCTGTGATTCTGTGAAATGTTAAGGCTAAAATTTTAACACTCACATCCCAGAAGTTTTCTTTTCCTTTCTTCTCAGAATTTGTTCCCGTCGATGGTCGAGCCCATCACACACCTCCCACAATCGCCTGTAATGTGCTCAAGTAGTGTTCCAATGTTATAGGTCCTATGGATTGGCATGGGGTTGGTTCACCTAGTTGATTTAAACCGGTTGAGGGAATGGTTAGAACGTACAGCTAGCAATCTGGTTTTGGAGCTAAGGAAAGGTTTTGCACATTGAGTGACTACTCCCCAAATTACAGCTTGGTTGCCACTGCCCACGCACACAGGGAGCCCCATTCCCCTTGGGATCATTCCAGTTAATATGAAAGAGAGAATCAACCGTATCGGGAATAATACCAATGGTGCGTCTATATGATTGGGGCCTGGGCATACAAGTCTCAAACTCCCATCTCTCCATCATATGTCTAGCAAGCCATGAATCTTCCACAAGACTTGAACTGGAGGAATGTGTGGGATCAAAACTGTCATGTCACCTGGGGGAGTGAACCAGACACCGTGCGTAGGGCCTACGAAATAGATGGCTCAGCGTTACAGTGGGGACAACAAACAATTGTACTCGGGACCTGAGAGAACCACTCCCTGAGAGAGACCTGCCCAATCGAAGCTATTTCCAAGCAGGTGGTCCTGAAGGGAGCACTGCCCTTCAGGAAAAAGCCTTTGCGCAGCTGCGCTATTACCAGAACGGAGCAGCTTCACGACCGCATCACACAGCTCATCAGCCTCCCCATCGACACAAAGGAACAGGAGCCAATGCATGACAACCAAAGTTGCATTCATGACAGACTGCATGAAATAGGAAAACAGGTGGACTCGGCAGCCAGGAACTCCACATATGTCTTCACTCATGGATACAGAAGACATTCAGCAGTGTCTCTAGGCAAAGTGGCAGCAGAAAGGTTGGCAAAGATGCAGAAGGCTTTCACAAGAGCAAACAACCCCACTTTCTACCTGCGGGGCCAGAGAGAAGACTTCTTCACAAGTTTCCACATGTCCTGCCAAGCAGTGCCCTCTATCACAGCAGTTGCTGATTTTTTTATGTGACGAGCTTTCAGGAGCTCTTTGACAGGCAGTGTCTGTGAAGACTGCTCTTGATATAGCCTGGGAAAGGAGCTCTAACTCTCCAGCTTTCAGTGGCCATCGATCTCAACTAGAAACGGCTATTCTCCTGTCTCTTGCGGAGGAAGAGAATGGTGAGAAGTTCAGGCAGCACATTCATTTCCCCCAACATGTTTTAGAAGGTTTCGTTGAGAAGTGTGTTAACAACTATTGCTTAGACAAGAACAATTCAAGGCTGAAGAACTTGTTCCATGTTTCCCTGAATTCATTCCAGACTCTTGTTGCTGCTGCTAGCTTTGCGCCTACAACTCCAGTTGTCCAAGAGAACTGTGGCAATGTCTCCCTGTGGCTAGAAGAATTTGGGAGCAGACTTGGAGCTAATTCTGAACTTCCCAGAAGTCATCTGAAAAGCACTGAGCATCAAGAAAGGAAGGAGCTAGAGCTCCTGAAGGAGGCAATGAGTAAAGCTCTGGCCCCTGTGCTAGCAAACCTGAAACAGGCATTTTCCATGCCTCATCTGAAAGCTTGGAACTGGAAACCTCATACAATCGGAGTTGAAGGGCTGCACGGCTGCTGGAAGCAATGCCCGTTGTGCAGTGCTCTTTGCACAGACACAATACGTGCTCCTGATGGGGACCACAGTGTTCACTTCCATCGCCCTCAAGTCCTCAATGGTAGCCAGTGGGTTAGAAGAAATCGGTTTGTCCCTGCCCTTTGCTCCAGTCTTGTAGCAAGTCACTGTTGCCTCGTGCTTGAGGATAACAAGGAAGCTGCCTATACAAAGTCTAGAGAAGCAGGAGCAGCTTCTGCCAATTGGGGCCTCACGCCAGAAAGCTCCCCGCAGGCATGCTGCAAATGGCTTGTGTGCCGTTTCCGCTCACAATTGCAACAAGATTGCTGTGCACAATTGGAGGGCACAGCAGCAACCCCTCCAGAAGGGGAAAAGTGCCCAAAGGAAGAACGAGCCACGGGCTCAGCATGGGCTTGTCAGGGACGACTCTGGGCTTTGGTTGGGCTTTGTGCTGGCGGGAGCTGTGTTGGGGCTGGCCTTGGCGGGCTGCGCCTTGTTGGGGTTTGGGTGAGAGCAGCGTCAGGTGGGGCCTGGGGGTGCCCTGGCAGACCAGGTGTGTGGAAGTGATGTCGCCATGGCATCACAATGCCGGGGTCTTTCTGGAGGTGGGGCTGGGGGAAGGGCCGCTGTCACTTTGCCTGCGAGCGAGCGAGCGAGCGAGTGTGCGAGCGAGTGCGCGAGCAGGTGGAGAGCGTGGTGTTGAGCTGGGGCGAAGGAGCAAGGCAGCGGGGTAAGAGCTGGCTCCTTCCGTCTCTCTGCAGTCTCTCCTCCCCTCGGGGCACTCTCCCTGGCTTTGTCGCCCCCCCAGCGCCCACCACCCGCTGCACGCTCCCTCGGTGGGCACAAGTGCCACAATCAGGCAAACGTCCCCGCCGCAAAGCCCAGCCACGCTCGGGCACCATTCTGCGCCCTTGCTGCTCACCACCCGGTGTCCCCGCGTCACACGTGGGAAAGCAGCGGCGGGAGTGGGCAGCCAGGCAAGGCCGACGGAGTGAGGGCACCGTGCCCTGCTTTTTGCAGAGTTGCTCTCGGCGGCCTTTGGCTCTTCTCCTGGTGTCAGATTGACGTTGTCGATCTTGGGGTGCGGAGGAGCGTGCACAGGGTGAGCCGCAGAGCAGAGCAGAGCGGTCAGGGTCGGGGGAGGTTGGTGGAGGGGCGTTGGAGGGGCGGTGGGGAGCAGGGCTTTGGGGGCTGCTGGTCTGCCTTGGTCGGGGAGGGGGAGGGTGGCTGCAAGGGGCGGCGTGCTCAGAGGTGGGTGCTGTGTTTTGGGTGGCACTCTTGGAGCAGGACGTGGAGGCGGAGCGCTGAGCAGGCTGCACGCTCGCGGCGCGCTTCCGGTGGCGGCATGGAGCCTCGGAGGCTGAGCGTCGTGGGCGAGTTTGTGGTGCTGAGCCTCTTTGTGGTGTGCCTGGCCCACATGCCCTCGGTCGTCAACGTCCTCATGATCCTGTGCATAGCGGTGGTGTTGGTGCTGGCGGGGAAAAGGCTCTGGCCCAAGGTAGGAGTCAGCCTGGGCATGGCCCCGAGCTGGTATGGGCAGCGAGAGAGCTGAGGCCGCGGCAGCACCTGCAGCAAGGGCAGCCTGACGGTGCTGCGCGCAAGCCTGCCTCCAGCCTCAGCTCTGCGTGCCCCGCGCAGCCCTTCCGCGAGCAGGGGGCCTCTTGGCGCAGCTTGGATGCTCGCCACTAAGGCAGCGCTCTCTTGGGCTGTGCAGGGGCCTCGCGGCAGTGCTGGCAGCCTGGGCAACGGCAGCGTGGACGAGCCCGGAGGTGAGCAGCCCCGGCCCAGAGCGTAGGCGCGCTCGGCAGCGCCTCCCGGCCAAGACAGCCCAGCGCCGCCAGCGCCCACCGCCCTCAGCCCCAGCTGGGGCTCCGCCGACGGGCTGCCCTCGCTCACTGCCTCTCTGCCTCCTCTTCCAGCAGCCTCCTTGCTGCCCACGGTGCAGACGCAGGACTGTGCAGCCAGCCGGCAGGCAGGGTAAGCGGAGGCCTGGCCTGCAGGGGGGCTGCCCCACAGCCCTGGCCAGGCCCACCGCAGGCAAGAGCCCGATGCAGCCCAGAGCCACGGACCTACGCCTGGCCTGGGCCCCCCAAAGAGCAGGGCATGGCATGGCTAGGGCTGGGGTCGACGCGCGGGATGCCCAGGACATGCCGCATGCCTGCTGCTCACCAACTGGGAAGCCCTTTTGCTCCTTGCCCACTGCTGCAGCCCTGGCCCCAGCGCCCCCTCCGCCCGCACCCTGGCACCCTTTGGCGTCTGCTGCCACCAGGGCTTCCCCCTGGGGCACCCAAGGCAGCCTCCTCACCTCCTTTCTCCCTCCCAGGCTCACAAGCGAGGACATCTTGTCCCCTCGCCACCTCCTGCCCACCTCCGAGCCGGACACGGATGGATGGAAGTTGGATGGCCCTCTCCCACTGCCACCAACCTCCATCCTGCTGGACGCTCCCCCAACACCTGCAGGAGTGCTGGGTGAGCTGCTTGTGCCCACAGCCCTCCCGCCATCCCCACCACGCAGGCGGGTCCGCTTTGGGCACAACCAGACCGTGTTGCTGAGCGAGGAAGGTCACGAGCTGCTGGACTGCCTCCCCAAAGCCCCACACCTCGACTGGCCAGCCCACATCCCGCGCCGGTCCATCCTGCACTGTGCCTGGGCACCCGTCCCGCTGGCAGGGGAAGGCACAGTGCGGCCACTTTCACCCGCCGGGCAGTCCGAGGAGGAAGAGGACGAGGAGCCAGCGTGTGCCACCTCCCTGCAGCGCTGGCCCACCATGCAGCTCTGGAGCCCACCACCGGAGGCGCCCTCCCCTCCCGCTGCAGCCACCGGCTGCACAGCGGCCCTGGCCTGCCTGCTCTGCCCAGCCTGCCCTGCAGGCGCCTTCAGAGGGCTGCGCAAGGGCCTCCGCAGATGCGCCTCCTTCCTGCGAAGGCCACGGCGAGTGCTCAGGAGGCGCCAGGCAAGGGCCAGCTGATTGGGGCCAGCAGCAGGCTCCGCGCCTGCGCAGACGTGCCAGTAACCAGCGCCCGCGGTGCTAGACGCCTTCGCCACCTCCGGGCCAGCGTCAATAAACCTCTGAGCAAGACTCTGCGGGAGGCGAGAGTGAAACACCATGTGAAGTGAAAAGAAGGCGGCGCAGGAATGCTCCCTGAGTCTTAGGAAGCCAGCCGTTCCCCGAACTCAGGCTTTCCTGCTCCTGACAGGGCTGAGTAGAGCAGCAACATGCAAAAACATGTCTCCAGAACAGAAGTTTAAATGCTTAGCTCAGATGAACCATCACATAGGAAACTGGCTGTCGGAAGAAGTCCGTGAGATCCTTAGAAAGTGCGGTGGATGTGATCCTGGGGGCGCTCTGGAGCAAGATCTGAATTCCCCTGTGAATGGAGACTATGTAGCCTCCAACAGTGATCTGCAGAAAGAAGTTATAAAACGGGGGAGAATTGATATCGGTCAGGGGGCTGAGCGGAAAGATTCATCCAAGCCATCACCCTCAGCAGAACAGTGGGAGGATCCTAAAAGGAATGAGCGTTCCAGAGGCCAAGAGGTCCTCCACTTGATCAAACACCCGGGACTAGAAAATTGCTACGCAAGGAAAAGGGGGAGGGCAGATCTTCAGGTTATCGACAAGACTGCCCTGTGTGACAGCCAGCCCAGGATTGGCAGTGAATACCCCTTCCATTTTCGGCACAAGCTGCTGATGCTGGACTACCGTGGAAGGTATCTGGTTTGCCAGGAGCATGGCAAAGCAAAAGAAGGCGTTCTGAGCACTCCGAATGCAACAAGCCTTGGCACTGAGTGCTCAGATAGTGCCTCAGATATGGACAGTGAGTTTTTCAATGCTGAGCGTGAGGAAGGGGATGCCTCTGTTACAGCAGGTCTGACACACACACATGCCATGGACCTCCAGGTGGCGATGTTTCATGGTGCCCCTGATTTCACGAGACAGTACATTTCAACAAACCTCGCTTTGTGCCACTTGGCGCTCCCCCTCCTGCTACCAAATCCATGCACCGCACCAAGAGAGTTCCCGCAGCCAAGTTAAAAAGAGCTGGAAAGGGACGGAACAATTGGGAAAGCAGACCACAATTCAGAGGAGCAGACCACAATTCAGAGGCACAAAAACAAACCGATTGATCAGGCAGACACACTCATGGTGTCCTTCATACGGATCGGGAGTTCTCCTTCCTCTTCCAAGGCTCAGCTCCTGAATGCTCTGCCGACTAAACACAAACACGACACTTTGTTTCATCGACATTGCAAAGGCAGCACCAAAGGCTGTCTTCTAATGACAGGTGTTGTGCAGATCTCTTGGTCCTGTGCCAGTGGCAGTGCTGATGACACTTTTGACGGCTGTGTTGCTTTTTGTAACCTGCATGGAGATGCTAGAGGTCATGAACAACAATTGCCGTTTTTACAGCAGATCTCTTCTGTGAAGGAGGCTCTCAGTTAGCTGAGTCTGACCAGAGTGACAAGAAAGGCATGAACATTGTACGTGACCCGTGGCAGTCTCAAAAGCCTTTGATTTGTCTTTTCACTGAAGAAGAGAATGTTGCATGTGGCCGATCTAGCCAGAATGTAAAAAGAGGTATCCAGAACAGAAACAAAGCAGAATTAGTAGAGGAGCTGGTAAAAACAATCAGAGATCTGCTAGCAAGGTGAAACAACCTCTTAAGGCTTGATGCTTGTCAGGACACAGCTCGCCAACGTGGATTTATTGTGGCTAAAGAGGCAGAAGAGTGTGTGAGAGCCAAAGCAAAGGCAAGAACCTTGGTGGGATTCTTGACAAAGGAGAAATTGTGTTTGAGATCAAATCACAGCTACTGCCTCTTCAAGGACAACTATGGTACCCATGGTGTAAAAAGGAGAAAGAGCTCCCCCGCTTGCAGGAAAAGAGGAACAAGAACATAGAACATCATGGGAGCCAAACTGAGCCAGAGAAGTGTGCAGGACGAAGAAAGCAACTCGACAGAGCGTTCCCCCTCAAGCAGCTGATGAAATCAGTCCTCGCTTTTCTCCAGGCACAGTCAAGAGACACCAAGAAATACTTGCTGCAGTGGAGGAAGGTCTTTAGGGATGACCTGTCCTCTGAGCACTTGGAGGAACTTCAGAAAGAGTATCATCAGTGAAGGTATCAAATCCTGGAAATAAAGAAAAGCAAGGAAAAAACCACTCTGAAAACAGCATTGATGAATAAGTTAGAAGCCCTCTCCAATGCAGTCAATGATTCATCCATTGGTCTCAAGCGTCTTTTGAGAGAAGTAGGGCAGATTCGTGAAGCTCTAGAATCCTTGAACTCAAAAGATGAATGTTTTTGCAAACTACCTGAAGTGGCAGTCGATCTGATGGTTTCAGGGTATGCCCTTGAAGTGGTGGATGGTGATGCTTCGTCTGTATGGTGACGATGGCTTGGGGCAATCTTTGACAAGTTAATTGAGAAGCTAGGGGAGAGAAGAGCGTTTGTTCTCTCAGTGCTTGGCATCCAGAGCCCGGGGAAGTCAAGCCTGCTGAATGCCATGTTTGGTCTGCAGTGGAACATCAGTGCGGGGAGAGGCACGCGGGGAGCGTTTATGCAGCTGCTTCAGGTGGACGAGAAACCCCAAGAGGCCGTGGACTTTGATTACAGGCTGATTGTTGACACAGGAGGACTTTGTGCCGTGGAGGTGGCCAATAAGCAGTCACTTAATGATGACAATGAGCTAGCCACCTTTGGCATTGGCATTGGCAACATGACTCTGATCAATATCTTGGGAGAAAATCCTGGAGACATGCAAGATGTCCTTCAGCTAGCTGGGCAGGCTTTTCTCCGCATGAAGCAAGTCAATCTTTCGCCAAGCTGCTGCTTTGTGCACCACAATGTTGGAGAAATAACTGCCCAGGAACAAAACATGCAAGCACAAAGACGCCTGCAGGAAAAGCTGGAGGAAATGGCAGGGACAGCCGCCCAGCCGCCCAGCAAGCGTTCTGCCATGTCACCCACAGTCACTACTTTGCTCACCTCTGGGTGGCAAGGAAACCCACGCAGGGCCCCACCCAACCCCACACACAGCCAGCACGTGCAGCAGTTAAAGAGCACAATTCTCCAAGCTGCCAAGAAGGGATCGCAGGGCACTATTCCAAGGCTCTCGAGCTTGAAAGTTCGTATGAGTGACTTGTGGAAGGCTCTGCTGAATGAAAAGTTTGTTTTCCCTTTCCAAAACACTCGGGAAGTTGCCGCAGACAACAGGTTAGGAACAACCGACAGCCAGTGGACCTGGCAGCTGGGGAGCCACATCCTAGACTTGCAAATGAAACGGAACAATCGGATTAGAAAGGGAGACGTTCCGCAAGTGACCCGAAGAAGCCTTATGGAGGAAGTGCAAGATAAATATGAGACCCTCTGGAAAGGCTTGGAACCGTATTTCAGGGAAGATGACGCCAGTGGGCTTTTGATTCAGCGGAAAGCAAGCATTGAAAATCAACCGCAAGATCTGAGAGAAGCACTTGTGGAAGAGACACAGAGAAAGTCTGCCGAGTTCATTGAACGGGAGAAGAATCCGAGCAAAGGGCATCAGAAGAAGCCAGAATGTGAACACGAGCTTGTCAAGAGAAGGCAACTGGTGGCTTTGTCGCTAAAGAAGGAAGAGCTGCATGAAGAAAAGCTGAGGCAACACTTGGCTAGCCTCTGGAAACAATGGCTCTACAAAGTATCTTCCAGTGCACCTCCTCCTGCAGAACCAAACATAAACCTCCCTAGTGAGACCACTCTGCTGGAACATTTCAAGCAAGAGCCAAACAGAGAGGAAGAAATAAAATGCTTCTTGCCAAAGGATGCATTTCCCATGGCATCCCTTGCAGGCAGTGCAAGAGATCATTGCTGCTGGAAGCTGCATTTCATTTCATCCCTTTGTATTTCAGATGCTAGTCGTACTTCCCAACACATGTCTACAATAAACTCGCGGGCTAGCCTTCTGGTCAGGGTGTCTGCTGGTGCTGGGCTTGTGGCGGGGGTGCCGAGGGGATCTGGGCGTTGTGTTGGGGGTGCTGGTCTTGTCGTGGGGGGTGCAGAGGGGAGTTGGTCCTTGTGTTGGGGGTGCTGGTCTTTGTTTTGAGGTGCAGAGGGGATCTGGACCTTGTGTTGGGGGTGCAGAGGGGATCTGGGTGTTGTTGTGGGGGTGCTTAGAGGAGGTGGGCCTTGTGTTGGGGGTGCTGGTCTTGTCATGGGGGTGCAGAAGGGATCAGGGCCTTGTTTTGGGGGTGCTGGTCTTTGTTTTAGGGTGCAGAGGGGATCTGGGCATTGTGTTGGGGGTGCTGAGGGGATTTGGGTGTTGTTGTGGGGGTGCTTAGAGGAGGTGGGCCTTGTGTTGGGGGTGCTAGGTTTGTTGTGGGGGTGGAGAGGGGATCAGGGCCTTGTTTTTGGGGTGCTGGGCCTTGTTTTGGGAGTGCTGGGCTTGTCATGGGGGTGCTGAGGGGATCAGGGCATTGTGTTGGCGGTGCTGGGCATTGTGTAGGGTTTGCTGGGCTTGTTATGGGGGTGCAGAGGGGATCTGGGTGTTGTTGTGGGGGTGCTTAGAGGACGTGGGCCTTGTGTTGGGGGTGCTGGGCTTGTCGTGGGGGTCCTGAGTGGTCATGGTGTTGTGTTGGGGGTGGTGGGCGTTGTTTTGGGAGAACTAGGCTTGTTTTCGGGGTGCTGAGGGGATCTGGGCCTTGTTTTCGGGGTACTGAGGGGATCTGGGCATTGTTTTGGCGGTGCTGGGCCTGGTCATGGGGGTGTTGAGGGAATCTAGGCCTTTTTTTGGGGGTGCGGAGAGGGTTCCGGAGCACTCGACCAGGTTGCCCAGAGAGGTTGTGGAGTCTCCTTCCCTGGAGATATTCAAAAGCCGCCTGGCCCAATCCTGGGCAATATGCTCCAGAGGACCCTGGCTGAGCAGGGGCGTTGGACTCCAGGATCTCCGGAGGTCCCTTCCAACCTCCACCATTCTCTGAGCCTGTGATTCTGTGAAATGTTAAGGCTAAAATTTTAACACTCACATCCCAGAAGTTTTCTTTTCCTTTCTTCTCAGAATTTGTTCCCGTCGATGGTCGAGCCCATCACACACCTCCCACAATCGCCTGTAATGTGCTCAAGTAGTGTTCCAATGTTATAGGTCCTATGGATTGGCATGGGGTTGGTTCACCTAGTTGATTTAAACCGGTTGAGGGAATGGTTAGAACGTACAGCTAGCAATCTGGTTTTGGAGCTAAGGAAAGGTTTTGCACATTGAGTGACTACTCCCCAAATTACAGCTTGGTTGCCACTGCCCACGCACACAGGGAGCCCCATTCCCCTTGGGATCATTCCAGTTAATATGAAAGAGAGAATCAACCGTATCGGGAATAATACCAATGGTGCGTCTATATGATTGGGGCCTGGGCATACAAGTCTCAAACTCCCATCTCTCCATCATATGTCTAGCAAGCCATGAATCTTCCACAAGACTTGAACTGGAGGAATGTGTGGGATCAAAACTGTCATGTCACCTGGGGGAGTGAACCAGACACCGTGCGTAGGGCCTACGAAATAGATGGCTCAGCGTTACAGTGGGGACAACAAACAATTGTACTCGGGACCTGAGAGAACCACTCCCTGAGAGAGACCTGCCCAATCGAAGCTATTTCCAAGCAGGTGGTCCTGAAGGGAGCACTGCCCTTCAGGAAAAAGCCTTTGCGCAGCTGCGCTATTACCAGAACGGAGCAGCTTCACGACCGCATCACACAGCTCATCAGCCTCCCCATCGACACAAAGGAACAGGAGCCAATGCATGACAACCAAAGTTGCATTCATGACAGACTGCATGAAATAGGAAAACAGGTGGACTCGGCAGCCAGGAACTCCACATATGTCTTCACTCATGGATACAGAAGACATTCAGCAGTGTCTCTAGGCAAAGTGGCAGCAGAAAGGTTGGCAAAGATGCAGAAGGCTTTCACAAGAGCAAACAACCCCACTTTCTACCTGCGGGGCCAGAGAGAAGACTTCTTCACAAGTTTCCACATGTCCTGCCAAGCAGTGCCCTCTATCACAGCAGTTGCTGATTTTTTTATGTGACGAGCTTTCAGGAGCTCTTTGACAGGCAGTGTCTGTGAAGACTGCTCTTGATATAGCCTGGGAAAGGAGCTCTAACTCTCCAGCTTTCAGTGGCCATCGATCTCAACTAGAAACGGCTATTCTCCTCTCTCTTGCGGAGGAAGAGAATTGTGAGAAGTTCAGGCAGCACATTCATTTCCCCCAACATGTTTTAGAAGGTTTCGTTGAGAAGTGTGTTAACAACTATTGCTTAGACAAGAACAATTCAAGGCTGAAGAACTTGTTCCATGTTTCCCTGAATTCATTCCAGACTCTTGTTGCTGCTGCTAGCTTTGCGCCTACAACTCCAGTTGTCCAAGAGAACTGTGGCAATGTCTCCCTGTGGCTAGAGGAATTTGGGAGCAGACTTGGAGCTAATTCTGAACTTCCCAGAAGTCATCTGAAAAGCATTGAGCATCAAGAAAGAAAGGAGCTAGAGCTCCTGGAGGAGGCAATGAGTAAAGCTCTGGCCCCTGTGCTAGCAAACCTGAAACAGGCATTTTCCATGCCTCATCTGAAAGCTTGGAACTGGAAACCTCATACAATCGGAGTTGAAGGGCTGCACGGCTGCTGGAAGCAATGCCCGTTGTGCAGCGCTCTTTGCACAGACACAATACGTGCTCCTGATGGGGACCACAGTGTTCACTTCCATCGCCCTCAAGTCCTCAATGGTAGCCAGTGGGTTAGAAGAAATCAGTTGGTCCCTGCCCTTTGCTCCAGTCTTGTAGCAAGTCACTGTTGCCTCGTGCTTGAGGATAACAAGGAAGCTGCCTATACAAAGTCTAGAGAAGCAGGAGCAGCTTCTGCCAATTGGGGCCTCACGCCAGAAAGCTCCCCGCAGGCATGCTGCAAATGGCTTGTGTGCCGTTTCCGCTCACAATTGCAACAAGATTGCTGTGCACAATTGGAGGGCACAGCAGCAACCCCTCCAGAAGGGGAAAAGTGCCCAAAGGAAGAACGAGCCATGGGCTCGGCATGGGCTTGTCAGGGACGACTCTGGTCTTTGGTTGGGCTTTGTGCTGGCGGGAGCTGTGTTGGGGCTGGCCTTGGCGGGCTGCGCCTTGTTGGGGTTTGGGTGAGAGCAGCGTCAGGTGGGGCCTGGGGGTGCCCTGGCAGACCAGGTGTGTGGAAGTGATGTCGCCATGGCATCACAATGCCGGGGTCTTTCTGGAGGTGGGGCTGGGGGAAGGGCCGCTGTCACTTTGCCTGCGAGCGAGCGAGCGAGCGAGTGTGCGAGCGAGTGCGCGAGCAGGTGGAGAGTGTGGTGTTGAGCTGGGGCGAAGGAGCGAGGCAGCGGGGTAAGAGCTGGCTCCTTCCGTCTCTCTGCAGTCTCTCCTCCCCTCGGGGCGCTCTCCGTGGCTTTGTCGCCCCCCCAGCGCCCACCACCCGCTGCACGCTCCCTCGGCGGGCACAAGTGCCACAATCAGGCAAACGTCCCCGCCGCAAAGCCCAGCCACGCTCGGGCACCATTCTGCGCCCTTGCTGCTCACCACCCAGTGTCCCCGCGTCACACATGGGAAAGCAGTGGCGGGAGCGGGCAGCCAGGCAAGGCCGACGGAGTGAGCGCACCGTGCCCTG
Organism: Struthio camelus; assembly: GCF_040807025.1. Lineage (NCBI taxonomy): Eukaryota > Metazoa > Chordata > Aves > Struthioniformes > Struthionidae > Struthio > Struthio camelus. The sequence continues at coordinate 5,226,260 of NC_090944.1, forward strand.
CTTTTTGCAGAGTTGCTCTCGGTGGCCTTTGGCTCTTCTCCTGGTGGCAGATTGACGCTGTCGATCTTGGGGTGCGGAGGAGCGTGCACAGGGTGAGCCGCAGAGCAGAGCGGAGCGGTCAGGGTCGGGGGAGGTTGGTGGAGGGGCGTTGGAGGGGCGGTGGGGAGCAGGGCTTTGGGGGCTGCTGGTCTGCCTTGGTCGGGGAGGGGGAGGGTGGCTGCAAGGGGCGGCGTGCTCAGAGGTGGGTGCTGTGTTTTGGGTGGCACTCTTGGAGCAGGACGTGGAGGCGGAGCGCTGAGCAGGCTGCACGCTCGCGGCGCGCTTCCGGTGGCGGCATGGAGCCTCGGAGGCTGAGCGTCGTGGGCGAGTTTCTGGTGCTGAGCCTTTTTGTGGTGTGCCTGGCCCACATGCCCTCGGTTGTCAACGTCCTCACGATCCTGTGCATAGCGGTGGTGTTGGTGCCGGCGGGGAAAAGGCCCTGGCCCAAGGTAGGAGTCAGCCTGGGCATGGCCCCGAGCTGGCGCGGGCAGCGAGAGGGCTGAGGCCGCGGCAGCACCTGCAGCAAGGGCAGCCTGACGGTGCTGCGCGCAAGCCTGCCTCCAGCCTCAGCTCTGCGTGCCCCGCGCAGCCCTTCCGCGAGCAGGGCGCCTCTTGGCGCAGCGTGGATGCTCGCCACTAAGGCAGCGCTCTCTTGGGCTGTGCAGGGGCCTCGCGGCAGTGCTGGCAGCCTGGGCAACGGCAGCGTGGACGAGCCCGGAGGTGAGCAGCCCCGGCCCAGAGCGTAGGCGCGCTCGGCAGCGCCTCCTGGCCAAGACAGCCCAGCGCCGCCAGCGCCCACCGCCCTCGGCCCCAGCTGGGGCTCCGCCGACGGGCTGCCCTCGCTCACTGCCTCTCTGCCTCCTCTTCCAGCAGCCTCCTTCCTGCCCACGGTGCAGACGCAGGACCGTGCAGCCAGCCGGCAGGCAGGGTAAGCGGAGGCCTGGCCTGCAGGGGGGCTGCCCCACAGCCCTGGCCAGGCCCACCGCAGGCAAGAGCCCGATGCAGCCCAGAGCCACAGACCTGTGCCTGGCCTGGGCCCCCCAAAGAGCAGGGCATGGCATGGCTAGGGCTGGGGTCGACGCGCGGGATGCCCAGGACATGCCGCATGCCTGCTGCTCACCAACTGGGAAGCCCCTTTGCTCCTTGCCCACTGCTGCAGCCCTGGCCCCAGCGCCCCCTCCGCCCGCACCCTGGCACCCTTTGGCGTCTGCTGCCACCAGGGCTTCCCCCTGGGGCACCCAAGGCAGCCTCCTCACCTCCTTTCTCCCTCCCAGGCTCACAAGCGAGGACATCTTGTCCCCTCGCCACCTCCTGCCCACCTCCGAGCCGGACACGGATGGATGGAAGTTGGATGGCCCTCTCCCACTGCCACCAACCTCCATCCTGCTGGACGCTCCCCCAACACCTGCAGGAGTGCTGGGTGAGCTGCTTGTGCCCACAGCCCTCCCGCCATCCCCACCATGCAGGCGGGTCCGCTTTGGGCGCAACCAGACCGTGTTGCTGAGCGAGGAAGGTCACGAGCTGCTGGACTGCCTCCCCAAAGCCCCACACCTCGACTGGCCAGCCCACATCCCGCGCCGGTCCATCCTGCACTGTGCCTGGGCACCCGTCCCGCTGGCAGGGGAAGGCACAGTGCGGCCACTTTCACCCGCCGGGCAGTCCGAGGAGGAAGAGGACGAGGAGCCAGCGTGTGCCACCTCCCTGCAGCGCTGGCCCACCATGCAGCTCTGGAGCCCACCACCGGAGGCGCCCTCCCCTCCCGCTGCAGCCACCGGCTGCACAGCGGCCCTGGCCTGCCTGCTCTGCCCAGCCTGCCCTGCAGGCGCCTTCAGAGGGCTGCGCAAGGGCCTCCGCAGATGCGCCTCCTTCCTGCGAAGGCCACGGCGAGTGCTCAGGAGGCGCCAGGCAAGGGCCAGCTGATTGGGGCCAGCAGCAGGCTCCGCGCCTGCGCAGACGTGCCAGTAACCAGCGCCCGCGGTGCTAGACGCCTTCGCCACCTCCGGGCCAGCGTCAATAAACCTCTGAGCAAGACTCTGCGGGAGGCGAGAGTGAAACACCATGTGAAGTGAAAAGAAGGCGGCGCAGGAATGCTCCCTGAGTCTTAGGAAGCCAGCCGTTCCCCGAACTCAGGCTTTCCTGCTCCTGACAGGGCTGAGTAGAGCAGCAACATGCAAAAACATGTCTCCAGAACAGAAGTTTAAATGCTTAGCTCAGATGAACCATCACATAGGAAACTGGCTGTCGGAAGAAGTCCGTGAGATCCTTAGAAAGTGCGGTGGATGTGATCCTGGGGGCGCTCTGGAGCAAGATCTGAATTCCCCTGTGAATGGAGACTATGTAGCCTCCAACAGTGATCTGCAGAAAGAAGTTATAAAACGGGGGAGAATTGATATCGGTCAGGGGGCTGAGCGGAAAGATTCATCCAAGCCATCACCCTCAGCAGAACAGTGGGAGGATCCTAAAAGGAATGAGCGTTCCAGAGGCCAAGAGGTCCTCCACTTGATCAAACACCCGGGACTAGAAAATTGCTACGCAAGGAAAAGGGGGAGGGCAGATCTTCAGGTTATCGACAAGACTGCCCTGTGTGACAGCCAGCCCAGGATTGGCAGTGAATACCCCTTCCATTTTCGGCACAAGCTGCTGATGCTGGACTACCGTGGAAGGTATCTGGTTTGCCAGGAGCATGGCAAAGCAAAAGAAGGCGTTCTGAGCACTCCGAATGCAACAAGCCTTGGCACTGAGTGCTCAGATAGTGCCTCAGATATGGACAGTGAGTTTTTCAATGCTGAGCGTGAGGAAGGGGATGCCTCTGTTACAGCAGGTCTGACACACACACATGCCATGGACCTCCAGGTGGCGATGTTTCATGGTGCCCCTGATTTCACGAGACAGTACATTTCAACAAACCTCGCTTTGTGCCACTTGGCGCTCCCCCTCCTGCTACCAAATCCATGCACCGCACCAAGAGAGTTCCCGCAGCCAAGTTAAAAAGAGCTGGAAAGGGACGGAACAATTGGGAAAGCAGACCACAATTCAGAGGAGCAGACCACAATTCAGAGGCACAAAAACAAACCGATTGATCAGGCAGACACACTCATGGTGTCCTTCATACGGATCGGGAGTTCTCCTTCCTCTTCCAAGGCTCAGCTCCTGAATGCTCTGCCGACTAAACACAAACACGACACTTTGTTTCATCGACATTGCAAAGGCAGCACCAAAGGCTGTCTTCTAATGACAGGTGTTGTGCAGATCTCTTGGTCCTGTGCCAGTGGCAGTGCTGATGACACTTTTGACGGCTGTGTTGCTTTTTGTAACCTGCATGGAGATGCTAGAGGTCATGAACAACAATTGCCGTTTTTACAGCAGATCTCTTCTGTGAAGGAGGCTCTCAGTTAGCTGAGTCTGACCAGAGTGACAAGAAAGGCATGAACATTGTACGTGACCCGTGGCAGTCTCAAAAGCCTTTGATTTGTCTTTTCACTGAAGAAGAGAATGTTGCATGTGGCCGATCTAGCCAGAATGTAAAAAGAGGTATCCAGAACAGAAACAAAGCAGAATTAGTAGAGGAGCTGGTAAAAACAATCAGAGATCTGCTAGCAAGGTGAAACAACCTCTTAAGGCTTGATGCTTGTCAGGACACAGCTCGCCAACGTGGATTTATTGTGGCTAAAGAGGCAGAAGAGTGTGTGAGAGCCAAAGCAAAGGCAAGAACCTTGGTGGGATTCTTGACAAAGGAGAAATTGTGTTTGAGATCAAATCACAGCTACTGCCTCTTCAAGGACAACTATGGTACCCATGGTGTAAAAAGGAGAAAGAGCTCCCCCGCTTGCAGGAAAAGAGGAACAAGAACATAGAACATCATGGGAGCCAAACTGAGCCAGAGAAGTGTGCAGGACGAAGAAAGCAACTCGACAGAGCGTTCCCCCTCAAGCACCTGATGAAATCAGTCCTCGCTTTTCTCCAGGCACAGTCAAGAGACACCAAGAAATACTTGCTGCAGTGGAGGAAGGTCTTTAGGGATGACCTGTCCTCTGAGCACTTGGAGGAACTTCAGAAAGAGTATCATCAGTGAAGGTATCAAATCCTGGAAATAAAGAAAAGCAAGGAAAAAACCACTCTGAAAACAGCATTGATGAATAAGTTAGAAGCCTTCTCCAATGCAGTCAATGATTCATCCATTGGTCTCAAGCGTCTTTTGAGAGAAGTAGGGCAGATTCGTGAAGCTCTAGAATCCTTGAACTCAAAAGATGAATGTTTTTGCAAACTACCTGAAGTGGCAGTCGATCTGATGGTTTCAGGGTATGCCCTTGAAGTGGTGGATGGTGATGCTTCGTCTGTATGGTGACGATGGCTTGGGGCAATCTTTGACAAGTTAATTGAGAAGCTAGGGGAGAGAAGAGCGTTTGTTCTCTCAGTGCTTGGCATCCAGAGCCCGGGGAAGTCAAGCCTGCTGAATGCCATGTTTGGTCTGCAGTGGAACATCAGTGCGGGGAGAGGCACGCGGGGAGCGTTTATGCAGCTGCTTCAGGTGGACGAGAAACCCCAAGAGGCCGTGGACTTTGATTACAGGCTGATTGTTGACACAGGAGGACTTTGTGCCGTGGAGGTGGCCAATAAGCAGTCACTTAATGATGACAATGAGCTAGCCACCTTTGGCATTGGCATTGGCAACATGACTCTGATCAATATCTTGGGAGAAAATCCTGGAGACATGCAAGATGTCCTTCAGCTAGCTGGGCAGGCTTTTCTCCGCATGAAGCAAGTCAATCTTTCGCCAAGCTGCTGCTTTGTGCACCACAATGTTGGAGAAATAACTGCCCAGGAACAAAACATGCAAGCACAAAGACGCCTGCAGGAAAAGCTGGAGGAAATGGCAGGGACAGCCGCCCAGCCGCCCAGCAAGCGTTCTGCCATGTCACCCACAGTCACTACTTTGCTCACCTCTGGGTGGCAAGGAAACCCACGCAGGGCCCCACCCAACCCCACACACAGCCAGCACGTGCAGCAGTTAAAGAGCACAATTCTCCAAGCTGCCAAGAAGGGATCGCAGGGCACTATTCCAAGGCTCTCGAGCTTGAAAGTTCGTATGAGTGACTTGTGGAAGGCTCTGCTGAATGAAAAGTTTGTTTTCCCTTTCCAAAACACTCGGGAAGTTGCCGCAGACAACAGGTTAGGAACAACCGACAGCCAGTGGACCTGGCAGCTGGGGAGCCACATCCTAGACTTGCAAATGAAACGGAACAATCGGATTAGAAAGGGAGACGTTCCGCAAGTGACCCGAAGAAGCCTTATGGAGGAAGTGCAAGATAAATATGAGACCCTCTGGAAAGGCTTGGAACCGTATTTCAGGGAAGATGACGCCAGTGGGCTTTTGATTCAGCGGAAAGCAAGCATTGAAAATCAACCGCAAGATCTGAGAGAAGCACTTGTGGAAGAGACACAGAGAAAGTCTGCCGAGTTCATTGAACGGGAGAAGAATCCGAGCAAAGGGCATCAGAAGAAGCCAGAATGTGAACACGAGCTTGTCAAGAGAAGGCAACTGGTGGCTTTGTCGCTAAAGAAGGAAGAGCTGCATGAAGAAAAGCTGAGGCAACACTTGGCTAGCCTCTGGAAACAATGGCTCTACAAAGTATCTTCCAGTGCACCTCCTCCTGCAGAACCAAACATAAACCTCCCTAGTGAGACCACTCTGCTGGAACATTTCAAGCAAGAGCCAAACAGAGAGGAAGAAATAAAATGCTTCTTGCCAAAGGATGCATTTCCCATGGCATCCCTTGCAGGCAGTGCAAGAGATCATTGCTGCTGGAAGCTGCATTTCATTTCATCCCTTTGTATTTCAGATGCTAGTCGTACTTCCCAACACATGTATACAATAAACTCGCGGGCTAGCCTTCTGGTCAGGGTGTCTGCTGGTGCTGGGCTTGTGGCGGGGGTGCCGAGGGGATCTGGGCGTTGTGTTGGGGGTGCTGGTCTTGTCGTGGGGGGTGCAGAGGGGAGTTGGTCCTTGTGTTGGGGGTGCTGGTCTTTGTTTTGAGGTGCAGAGGGGATCTGGACCTTGTGTTGGGGGTGCAGAGGGGATCTGGGTGTTGTTGTGGGGGTGCTTAGAGGAGGTGGGCCTTGTGTTGGGGGTGCTGGTCTTGTCATGGGGGTGCAGAAGGGATCAGGGCCTTGTTTTGGGGGTGCTGGTCTTTGTTTTAGGGTGCAGAGGGGATCTGGGCATTGTGTTGGGGGTGCTGAGGGGATTTGGGTGTTGTTGTGGGGGTGCTTAGAGGAGGTGGGCCTTGTGTTGGGGGTGCTAGGTTTGTTGTGGGGGTGGAGAGGGGATCAGGGCCTTGTTTTTGGGGTGCTGGGCCTTGTTTTGGGAGTGCTGGGCTTGTCATGGGGGTGCTGAGGGGATCAGGGCATTGTGTTGGCGGTGCTGGGCATTGTGTAGGGTTTGCTGGGCTTGTTATGGGGGTGCAGAGGGGATCTGGGTGTTGTTGTGGGGGTGCTTAGAGGACGTGGGCCTTGTGTTGGGGGTGCTGGGCTTGTCGTGGGGGTCCTGAGTGGTCATGGTGTTGTGTTGGGGGTGGTGGGCGTTGTTTTGGGAGAACTAGGCTTGTTTTCGGGGTGCTGAGGGGATCTGGGCCTTGTTTTCGGGGTACTGAGGGGATCTGGGCATTGTTTTGGCGGTGCTGGGCCTGGTCATGGGGGTGTTGAGGGAATCTAGGCCTTTTTTTGGGGGTGCGGAGAGGGTTCCGGAGCACTCGACCAGGTTGCCCAGAGAGGTTGTGGAGTCTCCTTCCCTGGAGATATTCAAAAGCCGCCTGGCCCAATCCTGGGCAATATGCTCCAGAGGACCCTGGCTGAGCAGGGGCGTTGGACTCCAGGATCTCCGGAGGTCCCTTCCAACCTCCACCATTCTCTGAGCCTGTGATTCTGTGAAATGTTAAGGCTAAAATTTTAACACTCACATCCCAGAAGTTTTCTTTTCCTTTCTTCTCAGAATTTGTTCCCGTCGATGGTCGAGCCCATCACACACCTCCCACAATCGCCTGTAATGTGCTCAAGTAGTGTTCCAATGTTATAGGTCCTATGGATTGGCATGGGGTTGGTTCACCTAGTTGATTTAAACCGGTTGAGGGAATGGTTAGAACGTACAGCTAGCAATCTGGTTTTGGAGCTAAGGAAAGGTTTTGCACATTGAGTGACTACTCCCCAAATTACAGCTTGGTTGCCACTGCCCACGCACACAGGGAGCCCCATTCCCCTTGGGATCATTCCAGTTAATATGAAAGAGAGAATCAACCGTATCGGGAATAATACCAATGGTGCGTCTATATGATTGGGGCCTGGGCATACAAGTCTCAAACTCCCATCTCTCCATCATATGTCTAGCAAGCCATGAATCTTCCACAAGACTTGAACTGGAGGAATGTGTGGGATCAAAACTGTCATGTCACCTGGGGGAGTGAACCAGACACCGTGCGTAGGGCCTACGAAATAGATGGCTCAGCGTTACAGTGGGGACAACAAACAATTGTACTCGGGACCTGAGAGAACCACTCCCTGAGAGAGACCTGCCCAATCGAAGCTATTTCCAAGCAGGTGGTCCTGAAGGGAGCACTGCCCTTCAGGAAAAAGCCTTTGCGCAGCTGCGCTATTACCAGAACGGAGCAGCTTCACGACCGCATCACACAGCTCATCAGCCTCCCCATCGACACAAAGGAACAGGAGCCAATGCATGACAACCAAAGTTGCATTCATGACAGACTGCATGAAATAGGAAAACAGGTGGACTCGGCAGCCAGGAACTCCACATATGTCTTCACTCATGGATACAGAAGACATTCAGCAGTGTCTCTAGGCAAAGTGGCAGCAGAAAGGTTGGCAAAGATGCAGAAGGCTTTCACAAGAGCAAACAACCCCACTTTCTACCTGCGGGGCCAGAGAGAAGACTTCTTCACAAGTTTCCACATGTCCTGCCAAGCAGTGCCCTCTATCACAGCAGTTGCTGATTTTTTTATGTGACGAGCTTTCAGGAGCTCTTTGACAGGCAGTGTCTGTGAAGACTGCTCTTGATATAGCCTGGGAAAGGAGCTCTAACTCTCCAGCTTTCAGTGGCCATCGATCTCAACTAGAAACGGCTATTCTCCTGTCTCTTGCGGAGGAAGAGAATGGTGAGAAGTTCAGGCAGCACATTCATTTCCCCCAACATGTTTTAGAAGGTTTCGTTGAGAAGTGTGTTAACAACTATTGCTTAGACAAGAACAATTCAAGGCTGAAGAACTTGTTCCATGTTTCCCTGAATTCATTCCAGACTCTTGTTGCTGCTGCTAGCTTTGCGCCTACAACTCCAGTTGTCCAAGAGAACTGTGGCAATGTCTCCCTGTGGCTAGAGGAATTTGGGAGCAGACTTGGAGCTAATTCTGAACTTCCCAGAAGTCATCTGAAAAGCATTGAGCATCAAGAAAGAAAGGAGCTAGAGCTCCTGGAGGAGGCAATGAGTAAAGCTCTGGCCCCTGTGCTAGCAAACCTGAAACAGGCATTTTCCATGCCTCATCTGAAAGCTTGGAACTGGAAACCTCATACAATCGGAGTTGAAGGGCTGCACGGCTGCTGGAAGCAATGCCCGTTGTGCAGCGCTCTTTGCACAGACACAATACGTGCTCCTGATGGGGACCACAGTGTTCACTTCCATCGCCCTCAAGTCCTCAATGGTAGCCAGTGGGTTAGAAGAAATCAGTTGGTCCCTGCCCTTTGCTCCAGTCTTGTAGCAAGTCACTGTTGCCTCGTGCTTGAGGATAACAAGGAAGCTGCCTATACAAAGTCTAGAGAAGCAGGAGCAGCTTCTGCCAATTGGGGCCTCACGCCAGAAAGCTCCCCGCAGGCATGCTGCAAATGGCTTGTGTGCCGTTTCCGCTCACAATTGCAACAAGATTGCTGTGCACAATTGGAGGGCACAGCAGCAACCCCTCCAGAAGGGGAAAAGTGCCCAAAGGAAGAACGAGCCATGGGCTCGGCATGGGCTTGTCAGGGACGACTCTGGTCTTTGGTTGGGCTTTGTGCTGGCGGGAGCTGTGTTGGGGCTGGCCTTGGCGGGCTGCGCCTTGTTGGGGTTTGGGTGAGAGCAGCGTCAGGTGGGGCCTGGGGGTGCCCTGGCAGACCAGGTGTGTGGAAGTGATGTCGCCATGGCATCACAATGCCGGGGTCTTTCTGGAGGTGGGGCTGGGGGAAGGGCCGCTGTCACTTTGCCTGCGAGCGAGCGAGCGAGCGAGTGTGCGAGCGAGTGCGCGAGCAGGTGGAGAGTGTGGTGTTGAGCTGGGGCGAAGGAGCGAGGCAGCGGGGTAAGAGCTGGCTCCTTCCGTCTCTCTGCAGTCTCTCCTCCCCTCGGGGCGCTCTCCGTGGCTTTGTCGCCCCCCCAGCGCCCACCACCCGCTGCACGCTCCCTCGGCGGGCACAAGTGCCACAATCAGGCAAACGTCCCCGCCGCAAAGCCCAGCCACGCTCGGGCACCATTCTGCGCCCTTGCTGCTCACCACCCAGTGTCCCCGCGTCACACATGGGAAAGCAGTGGCGGGAGCGGGCAGCCAGGCAAGGCCGACGGAGTGAGCGCACCGTGCCCTGCTTTTTGCAGAGTTGCTCTCGGTGGCCTTTGGCTCTTCTCCTGGTGGCAGATTGACGCTGTCGATCTTGGGGTGCGGAGGAGCGTGCACAGGGTGAGCCGCAGAGCAGAGCGGAGCGGTCAGGGTCGGGGGAGGTTGGTGGAGGGGCGTTGGAGGGGCGGTGGGGAGCAGGGCTTTGGGGGCTGCTGGTCTGCCTTGGTCGGGGAGGGGGAGGGTGGCTGCAAGGGGCGGCGTGCTCAGAGGTGGGTGCTGTGTTTTGGGTGGCACTCTTGGAGCAGGACGTGGAGGCGGAGCGCTGAGCAGGCTGCACGCTCGCGGCGCGCTTCCGGTGGCGGCATGGAGCCTCGGAGGCTGAGCGTCGTGGGCGAGTTTCTGGTGCTGAGCCTTTTTGTGGTGTGCCTGGCCTACATGCCCTCGGTCGTCAACGTCCTCACGATCCTGTGCATAGCGGTGGTGTTGGTGCCGGCGGGGAAAAGGCCCTGGCCCAAGGTAGGAGTCAGCCTGGGCATGGCCCCGAGCTGGCGCGGGCAGCGAGAGGGCTGAGGCCGCGGCAGCACCTGCAGCAAGGGCAGCCTGACGGTGCTGCGCGCAAGCCTGCCTCCAGCCTCAGCTCTGCGTGCCCCGCGCAGCCCTTCCGCGAGCAGGGCGCCTCTTGGCGCAGCGTGGATGCTCGCCACTAAGGCAGCGCTCTCTTGGGCTGTGCAGGGGCCTCGCGGCAGTGCTGGCAGCCTGGGCAACGGCAGCGTGGACGAGCCCGGAGGTGAGCAGCCCCGGCCCAGAGCGTAGGCGCGCTCGGCAGCGCCTCCTGGCCAAGACAGCCCAGCGCCGCCAGCGCCCACCGCCCTCGGCCCCAGCTGGGGCTCCGCCGACGGGCTGCCCTCGCTCACTGCCTCTCTGCCTCCTCTTCCAGCAGCCTCCTTCCTGCCCACGGTGCAGACGCAGGACCGTGCAGCCAGCCGGCAGGCAGGGTAAGCGGAGGCCTGGCCTGCAGGGGGGCTGCCCCACAGCCCTGGCCAGGCCCACCGCAGGCAAGAGCCCGATGCAGCCCAGAGCCACAGACCTGTGCCTGGCCTGGGCCCCCCAAAGAGCAGGGCATGGCATGGCTAGGGCTGGGGTCGACGCGCGGGATGCCCAGGACATGCCGCATGCCTGCTGCTCACCAACTGGGAAGCCCCTTTGCTCCTTGCCCACTGCTGCAGCCCTGGCCCCAGCGCCCCCTCCGCCCGCACCCTGCCACCCTTTGGCGTCTGCTGCCACCAGGGCTTCCCCCTGGGGCACCCAAGGCAGCCTCCTCACCTCCTTTCTCCCTCCCAGGCTCACAAGCGAGGACATCTTGTCCCCTCGCCACCTCCTGCCCACCTCCGAGCCGGACACGGATGGATGGAAGTTGGATGGCCCTCTCCCACTGCCACCAACCTCCATCCTGCTGGACGCTCCCCCAACACCTGCAGGAGTGCTGGGTGAGCTGCTTGTGCCCACAGCCCTCCCGCCATCCCCACCATGCAGGCGGGTCCGCTTTGGGCGCAACCAGACCGTGTTGCTGAGCGAGGAAGGTCACGAGCTGCTGGACTGCCTCCCCAAAGCCCCACACCTCGACTGGCCAGCCCACATCCCGCGCCGGTCCATCCTGCACTGTGCCTGGGCACCCGTCCCGCTGGCAGGGGAAGGCACAGTGCGGCCACTTTCACCCGCCGGGCAGTCCGAGGAGGAAGAGGACGAGGAGCCAGCGTGTGCCACCTCCCTGCAGCGCTGGCCCACCATGCAGCTCTGGAGCCCACCACCGGAGGCGCCCTCCCCTCCCGCTGCAGCCACCGGCTGCACAGCGGCCCTGGCCTGCCTGCTCTGCCCAGCCTGCCCTGCAGGCGCCTTCAGAGGGCTGCGCAAGGGCCTCCGCAGATGCGCCTCCTTCCTGCGAAGGCCACGGCGAGTGCTCAGGAGGCGCCAGGCAAGGGCCAGCTGATTGGGGCCAGCAGCAGGCTCCGCGCCTGCGCAGACGTGCCAGTAACCAGCGCCCGCGGTGCTAGACGCCTTCGCCACCTCCGGGCCAGCGTCAATAAACCTCTGAGCAAGACTCTGCGGGAGGCGAGAGTGAAACACCATGTGAAGTGAAAAGAAGGCGGCGCAGGAATGCTCCCTGAGTCTTAGGAAGCCAGCCGTTCCCCGAACTCAGGCTTTCCTGCTCCTGACAGGGCTGAGTAGAGCAGCAACATGCAAAAACATGTCTCCAGAACAGAAGTTTAAATGCTTAGCTCAGATGAACCATTACATAGGAAACTGGCTGTCAGAAGAAGTCCGTGAGATCCTTAGAAAGTGCGGTGGATGTGATCCTGGGGGCGCTCTGGAGCAAGATCTGAATTCCCCTGTGAATGGAGACTATGTAGCCTCCAACAGTGATCTGCAGAAAGAAGTTATAAAACAGGGGAGAATTGATATCGGTCAGGGGGCTGAGCGGAAAGATTCATCCAAGCCATCACCCTCAGCAGAACAGTGGGAGGATCCTAAAAGGAATGAGCGTTCCAGAGGCCAAGAGGTCCTCCACTTGATCAAACAACCGGGACTAGAAAATTGCTACGCAAGGAAAAGGCGGAGGGCAGATCTTCAGGTTATCAACAAGACTGCCCTATGTGACAGCCAGCCCAGGATTGGCAGTGAATACCCCTTCCATTTTCGGCACAAGCTGCTGATGCTGGACTACCGTGGAAGGTATCTGGTTTGCCAGGAGGATGGCAAAGCAAAAGAAGGCGTTCTGAGCACTCCAAATGCAACAAGCCTTGGCACTGAGTGCTCAGATAGTGCCTCAGATATTGACAGTGAGTTTTTCAATGCTGAGCGTGAAGAAGGGGATGCCTCTGTTACAGCAGGTCTGACACACACACATGCCATGGACCTCCAGGTGGCGATGTTTCATGGTGCCCCTGATTTCACGAGCCAGTACATTTCAACAAACCTCGCTTTGTGCCACTTGGTGCTCCCCCTCCTGCTACCAAATCCATGCACCGCACCAAGAGAGTTCCCTCAGCCAAGTTAAAAAGAGCTGGAAAGGGACGGAACAATTGGGAAAGCAGACCACAATTCAGAGGAGCAGACCACAATTCAGAGGCACAAAAACAAACCGATTGATCAGGCAGACACACTCATGGTGTCCTTCATACGGATCGGGAGTTCTCCTTCCTCTTCCAAGGCTCAGCTCCTGAATGCTCTGCCGACTAAACACAAACACGACACTTTGTTTCATCGACATTGCAAAGGCAGCACCAAAGGCTGTCTTCTAACGACAGGTGTTGTGGAGATCTCTTGGTCCTGTGCCAGTGGCAGTGCTGATGACACTTTTGACGGCTGTGTTGCTTTTTGTAACCTGCATGGAGATGCTAGAGGTCATGAACAACAATTGCCGTTTTTACAGCAGATCTCTTCTGTGAAGGAGGCTCTCAGTTAGCTGAGTCTGACCAGAGTGACAAGAAAGGCGTGAACATTGTACGTGACCTGTGGCAGTCTCAAAAGCCTTTGATTTGTCTTTTCACTGAAGAAGAGAATGTTGCATGTGGCCGATCTAGCCAGAATGTAAAAAGAGGTATCCAGAACAGAAACACAGCAGAATTAGTAGAGGAGCTGGTAAAAACAATCAGAGACCTACTAGCAAGGTGAAACAACCTCTTAAGGCTTGATGCTTGTCAGGACACAGCTCGCCAACGTGGATTTATTGTGGCTAAAGAGGCAGAAGAGTGTGTGAGAGCCAAAGCAAAGGCAAGAACCTTGGTGGGATTCTTGACAAAGGAGAAATTGTGTTTGAGATCAAATCACAGCTACTGCCTCTTCAAGGACAACTATGGTACCCATGGTGTAAAAAGGAGAAAGAGCTCCCCCGCTTGCAGGAAAAGAGGAACAAGAACATAGAACATCATGGGAGCCAAACTGAGCCAGAGAAGTGTGCAGGACGAAGAAAGCAACTCGACAGAGCGTTCCCCCTCAAGCACCTGATGAAATCAGTCCTCGCTTTTCTCCAGGCACAGTCAAGAGACACCAAGAAATACTTGCTGCAGTGGAGGAAGGTCTTTAGGGATGACCTGTCCTCTGAGCACTTGGAGGAACTTCAGAAAGAATATCATCAGTGATGGTATCAAATCCTGGAAATAAAGAAAAGCAAGGAAAAAACCACTCTGAAAACAGCATTGATGAATAAGTTAGAAGCCCTCTCCAATGCAGTCAATGATTCATCCATTGGTCTCAAGCGTCTTTTGAGAGAAGTAGGGCAGATTCGTGAAGCTCTAGAATCCTTGAACTCAAAAGATGAATGTTTTTGCAAACTACCTGAAGTGGCAGTCGATCTGATGGTTTCAGGGTATGCCCTTGAAGTGGTGGATGGTGATGCTTCGTCTGTACGGTGACGATGGCTTGGGGCAATCTTTGACAAATTGAGAAGCTAGGGGAGAGAAGAGCGTTTGTTCTCTCAGTGCTTGGCATCCAGAGCCCGGGGAAGTCAAGCCTGCTGAATGCCATGTTTGGTCTGCAGTGGAACGTCAGTGCGGGGAGAGGCACGCGGGGAGCGTTTATGCAGCTGCTTCAGGTGGACGAGAAACCCCAAGAGGCCGTGGACTTTGATTACAGGCTGATTGTTGACACGGGAGGACTTTGTGCCATGGAGGTGGCCAATAAGCAGTCACTTAATGATGACAATGAGCTAGCCACCTTTGGCATTGGCATTGGCAACATGACTCTGATCAATATCTTGGGAGAAAATCCTGGAGACATGCAAGATGTCCTTCAGCTAGCTGGGCAGGCTTTTCTCCGGATGAAGCAAGTCAATCTTTCGCCAAGCTGCTGCTTTGTGCACCACAATGTTGGAGAAATAAGTGCCCAGGAACAAAACATGCAAGGACAAAGACGCCTGCAGGAAAAGCTGGAGGAAATGGCAGGGACAGCCGCCCAGCCGCCCAGCAGGCGTTCTGCCATGTCACCTGCTTCAGCGATGTCATCCGCTTTGATGTGAACACCCACAGTCACTACTTTGCTCACCTCTGGGTGGCAAGGAAACCCACCCAGGGCCCCACCCAACCCCACACACAGCCAGCAAGTGCAGCAGTTAAAGAGCACAATTCTCCAAGCTGCCAAGAAGGGATCGCAGGGCACTATTTCAAGGCTCTCGAGCTTGAAAGTTCGTATGAGTGACTTGTGGAAGGCTCTGCTGAATGAAAAGTTTGTTTTCCCTTTCCAAAACACTTGGGAAGTTGCCGCAGACAACAGCTTAGGAACAACCGACAGCCAGTGGACCTGGCAGCTGGGGAGCCACATCCTAGACTTGCAAATGAAACGGAACAATCGGATTAAAAAGGGAGACGTTCCGCAAGTGACTCGAAGAAGCCTTATGGAGGAAGTGCAAGATACATATGAAAGACTCTCTCTCTTTCCCTCTGGAAAGACTTGGAACCATATTTCAGGGAAGATGACGCCAGTGGGCTTTTGATTCAGCGGAAAGCAAGCATTGAAAATCAACCGCAAGATCTGAGAGAAGCACTTGTGGAAGAGACACAGAGAAAGTCTGCCGAGTTCATTGAACGGGAGAAGAATCCGAGCAAAAGGCATCAGAAGAAGCCAGAATGTGAACACGAGCTTGTCAAGAGAAGGCAACTGGTGGCTTTGTCGCTAAAGAAGGAAGAGCTGCATGAAGAAAAGCTGCGGCAACACTTGGCTAGCCTCTGGAAACAATGGCTCTACAAAGTATCTTCCAGTGCACCTCCTCCTGCAGAACCAAACATAAACCTCCCTAGTGAGACCACTCTGCTGGAACATTTCAAGCAAGAGCCAAACAGAGAGGAAGAAATAAAATGCTTCTTGCCAAAGGATGCATTTCCCATGGCATCCCTTGCAGGCAGTGCAAGAGATCATTGCTGCTGGAAGCTGCATTTCATTTCATCCCTTTGTATTTCAGATGCTAGTCGTACTTCCCAAAACATGTATACAATAAACTCGCGGGCTAGCCTTCTGGTCAGGGTGTCTCCTGGTGCTGGGCTTGTGGCGGGGGGGCCGAGGGGATCTGGGCATTGTGTTGGGGGTGCTGGTCTTGTCGTGGGGGGTGCAGAGGGGAGTTGGTCCTTGTGTTGGGGGTGCTGGTCTTTGTTTTGGGGTGCAGAGGGGATCTGGACCTTGTGTTGGGGGTGCATGGGGATCTGGGTGTTGTTGTGGGGGTGCTTAGAGGAGGTGGGCCTTGTGTTGGGGGTGCTGGTCTTGTCATGGGGGTGCAGAAGGGATCAGGGCCTTGTTTTTGGGGTGCTGGTCTTTGTTTTAGGGTGCAGAGGGGATCTGGGCATTGTGTTGGGGGTGCTGAGGGGATTTGGGTGTTGTTGTGGGGGTGCTTAGAGGAGGTGGGCCTTGTGTTGGGGGTACTGGGTTTGTTGTGGGGGTGGAGAGGGGATCAGGGCCTTGTTTTTGGGGTGCTGGGCCTTGTTTTGGGAGTGCTGGGCTTGTCATGGGGGTGCTGAGGGGATCAGGGCATTGTGTTGGGGGTGCTGGGCATTGTGTAGGGTTTGCTGGGCTTGTTATGGGGGTGCAGAGGGGATCTGGGTCTTGTTTTGGGGGTGCTTAGAGGACGTGGGCCTTATGTTGGGGGTGCTGGGCTTGTCGTGGGGGTCCTGAGTGGTCATGGTGTTGTGTTGGGGGTGGTGGGCGTTGTTTTGGGAGAACTAGGCTTGTTTTCGGGGTGCTGAGGGGATCTGGGCCTTGTTTTCGGGGTGTGGGCCTTGTTTTGGGGGTACTGGGCTTGTCCTAAGGGTGCTGAGGGGATGTGGGCCTTGTTTTCGGGGTACTGAGGGGATCTGGGAGTTGTTTTGGGGGTGCTGGGCCTTGTCATGGGGGTGTTGAGGGGATCTAGGCCTTTTTTTGGGGGTGCGGAGAGGGTTCCGGAGCACTGGACCAGGTTGCCCAGAGAGGTTGTGGAGTCTCCTTCCCTGGAGATATTCAAAAGCCGCCTGGCCCAATCCTGGGCAATATGCTCCAGAGGACCCTGGCTGAGCAGGGGCGTTGGACTCCAGGATCTCCGGAGGTCCCTTCCAACCTCCACCATTCTCTGAGCCTGTGATTCTGTGAAATGTTAAGGCTAAAATTTTAACACTCACATCCCAGAAGTTTTCTTTTCCTTTCTTCTCAGAATTGGTTCCCGTCGATGGTCGAGCCCATCACACACCTTCCACAATCGCCTGTAACGTGCTCATGTAGTGTTCAAATGCTATAGGTCATATGGATTGGCATGGGGTTGGTTCACCTAGTTGATTTAAACCAGTTGAGGGAATGGTTAGAACGTACAGCTAGCAATCTGGTTTTGGAGCTAAGGAAAGGTTTTGCACATTGAGTGACTACTCCCCAAATTACAGCTTGGTTGCCACTGCCCACGCACACAGGGAGCCCCATTCCCCTTGGGATCATTCCAGTTAATATGAAAGAGAGAATCAACCGTATCGGGAATAATACCAACGGTGCGTCTATATGATTGGGGCCTGGGCATACAAGTCTCGAACTCCCATCTCTCCATCATATGTCTAGCAAGCCATGAATCTTCCACAAGACTTGAACTGGAGGAATGTGTGGGATCAAAACTGTCATGTCACCTGGGGGAGTGAACCAGACACCGTGCGTAGGGCCTACGAAATAGATGGCTCAGTGTTACAGTGGGGACAACAAACAATTGTACTCGGGACCTGAGAGAACCACTCCCTGAGAGAGACCTGCCCAATCGAAGCTATTTCCAAGCAGGTGGTCCTGAAGGGAGCACTGCCCTTCAGGAAAAAGCCTTTGCGCAGCTGCGCTATTACCAGAACGGAGCAGCTTCACGACCGCATCGCACAGCTCATCAGCCTCCCCATCGACACAAAGGAACAGGAGCCAATGCATGACAACCAAAGTTGCATTCATGACAGACTGCATGAAATAGGAAAACAGGTGGACTCGGCAGCCAGGAACTCCACATATGTCTTCACTCATGGATACAGAAGACATTCAGCAGTGTCTCTAGGCAAAGTGGCAGCAGAAAGGTTGGCAAAGATGCAGAAGGCTTTCACAAGAGCAAACAACCCCACTTTCTACCTGCGGGGCCAGAGAGAAGACTTCTTCACAAGTTTCCACATGTCCTGCCAAGCAGTGCCCTCTATCACAGCAGTTGCTGATTTTTTTATGTGACGAGCTTTCAGGAGCTCTTTGACAGGCAGTGTCTGTGAAGACTGCTCTTGATATAGCCTGGGAAAGGAGCTCTAACTCTCCAGCTTTCAGTGGCCATCGATCTCAACTAGAAACGGCTATTCTCCTCTCTCTTGCGGAGGAAGAGAATGGTGAGAAGTTCAGGCAGCACATTCATTTCCCCCAACATGTTTTAGAAGGTTTCGTTGAGAAGTGTGTTAACAACTATTGCTTAGACAAGAACAATTCAAGGCTGAAGAACTTGTTCCATGTTTCCCTGAATTCATTCCAGACTCTTGTTGCTGCTGCTAGCTTTGCGCCTACAACTCCAGTTGTCCAAGAGAACTGTGGCAATGTCTCCCTGTGGCTAGAAGAATTTGGGAGCAGACTTGGAGCTAATTCTGAACTTCCCAGAAGTCATCTGAAAAGCATTGAGCATCAAGAAAGAAAGGAGCAAGAGCTCCTGAAGGAGGCAATGAGTAAAGCACTGGCCCCTGTGCTAGCAAACCTGAAACAGGCATTTTCCATGCCTCATCTGAAAGCTTGGAACTGGAAACCTCATACAATCGGAGTTGAAGGGCTGCATGGCTGCTGGAAGCAATGCCCGTTGTGCAGCGCTCTTTGCACAGACACAATACGTGCTCCTGATGGGGACCACAGTGTTCACTTCCATCGCCCTCAAGTCCTCGATGGGACCCAGTGGGTTAGAAGAAATCAGTTGGTCCCTGCCCTTTGCTCCAGTCTTGTAGCAAGTCACTGTTGCCTTGTGCTTGAGGATAACAAGGAAGCTGCCTATACAAAGTCTAGAGAAGCAGGAGCAGCTTCTGCCAGTTGGGGCCTCACGCCAGAAAGCTCCCCGCAGGCATGCTGCAAATGGCTTGTGTGCCGTTTCCGCTCACAATTGCAACAAGATTGCTGTGCACAATTGGAGGGCACAGCAGCAACCCGTCCAGAAGGGGAAAAGTGCCCAAAGGAAGAACGAGCCATGGGCTCGGCATGGGCTTGTCAGGGACGACTCTGGTCTTTGGTTGGGCTTTGTGCTGGCGGGAGCTGTGTTGGGGCTGGCCTTGGCGGGCTGCGCCTTGTTGGGGTTTGGGTGAGAGCAGCGTCAGGTTGGGCCTGGGGGTGCCCTGGCAGACCAGGTGTGTGGAAGTGATGTCGCCATGGCATCACAATGCCGGGGTCTTTCTGGAGGTGGGGCTGGGGGAAGTGCCGCTGTCACTTTGCCTGCGAGCGAGCGAGCGAGCGAGTGTGCGAGCGAGTGCGCGAGCAGGTGGAGAGCGTGGTGTTGAGCTGGGGCGAAGGAGCAAGGCAGCGGGGTAAGAGCTGGCTCCTTCCGTCTCTTTGCAGTCTCTCCTCCCCTCGGGGCGCTCTCCCTGGCTTTGTCGCCTCCCCCAGCGCCCACAACCAGCTGCACGCTCCCTCGGTGGGCACAAGTGCCACAATCAGGCAAACGTCCCCACCGCAAAGCCCAGCCACGCTCGGGCACCATTCTGCGCCCTTGCTGCTCACGACCCGGTGTCCCCGCGTCACCTGTGGGAAAGCAGCGGCGGGAGCGGGCAGCCAGGCAAGGCCGACGGAGTGAGGGCACCGTGCCCTGCTTTTTGCAGAGTTGCTCTCGGCGGCCTTTGGCTCTTCTCCTGGTGTCAGATTGACGCTGTCGATCTTGGGGTGCGGAGGAGCGTGCACAGGGTGAGCTGCAGAGCAGAGCGGAGCGGTCAGGGTCGGGGGAGGTTGGTGGAGGGGCGTTGGAGGGGCGGTGGGGAGCAGGGCTTTGGGGGCTGCTGGTCTGCCTTGGTCGGGGAGGGGGAGGGTGGCTGCAAGGGGCGGCGTGCTCAGAGGTGGGTGCTGTGTTTTGGGTGGCACTCTTGGAGCAGGACGTGGAGGCGGAGCGCTGAGCAGGCTGCACGCTCGCGGCGCGCTTCCGGTGGCGGCATGGAGCCTCGGAGGCTGAGCGTCGTGGGCGAGTTTCTGGTGCTGAGCCTCTTTGTGGTGTGCCTGGCCCACATGCCCTCGGTCGTCAACGTCTTCACGATCCTGTGCATAGCGGTGGTGTTGGTGCTGGCGGGGAAAAGGCTCTGGCCCAAGGTAGGAGTCAGCCTGGGCATGGCCCCGAGCTGGTATGGGCAGCGAGAGGGCTGAGGCCGCGGCAGCACCTGCAGCAAGGGCAGCCTGACGGTGCTGCGCGCAAGCCTGCCTCCAGCCTCAGCTCTGCGTGCCCCGCGCAGCCCTTCCGCGAGCAGGGGGCCTCTTGGCGCAGCTTGGATGCTCGCCACTAAGGCAGCGCTCTCTTGGGCTGTGCAGGGGCCTCGCGGCAGTGCTGGCAGCCTGGGCAACGGCAGCGTGGACGAGCCCGGAGGTGAGCAGCCCCGGCCCAGAGCGTAGGCGCGCTCGGCAGCGCCTCCTGGCCAAGACAGCCCAGCGCCGCCAGCGCCCACCGCCCTCGGCCCCAGCTGGGGCTCCGCCGACGGGCTGCCCTCGCTCACTGCCTCTCTGCCTCCTCTTCCAGCAGCCTCCTTGCTGCCCACGGTGCAGACGCAGGACTGTGCAGCCAGCCGGCAGGCAGGGTAAGCGGAGGCCTGGCCTGCAGGGGGGCTGCCCCACAGCCCTGGCCAGGCCCACCGCAGGCAAGAGCCCGATGCAGCCCAGAGCCACGGACCTACGCCTGGCCTGGGCCCCCCAAAGAGCAGGGTATGGCATGGCTAGGGCTGGGGTCGACGCGCGGGATGCCCAGGACATGCCGCATGCCTGCTGCTCACCAACTGGGAAGCCCTTTTGCTCCTTGCCCACTGCTGCAGCCCTGGCCCCAGCGCCCCCTCCGCCCGCACCCTGGCACCCTTTGGCGTCTGCCGCCGCAACCAGGGCTTCCCCCTGGGGCACCCAAGGCAGCCTCCTCACCTCCTTTCTCCCTCCCAGGCTCACAAGCGAGGACACCTTGCCCCCTCGCCACCTCCTGCCCACCTCCGAGCCGGACACGGATGGATGGAAGTTGGATGGCCCTCTCCCACTGCCACCAACCTCCATCCTGCTGGACGCTCCCCCAACACCTGCAGGAGTGCTGGGTGAGCTGCTTGTGCCCACAGCCCTCCCGCCATCCCCACCACGCAGGCGGGTCCGCTTTGGGCGCAACCAGACCGTGTTGCTCAGCGAGGAAGGACACAAGCTGCTGGACTGCCTCCCCAAAGCCCCACACCTCGACTGGCCAGCCCACATCCCGCGCCGGTCCATCCTGCACTGTGCCTGGGCACCCGTCCCACTGGCAGGGGAAGGCACAGTGCGGCCAGTTTCGCCCCCCGGGCAGTCCGAGGAGGAAGAGGACGAGGAGCCAGCGTGTGCCACCTCCCTGCAGCGCTGGCCCACCATGCAGCTCTGGAGCCCACCACCGGAGGCGCCCTCCCCTCCCGCTGCAGCCGCCGGCTGCACAGCGGCCCTGGCCTGCCTGCTCTGCCCAGCCTGCCCAGCCTGCCCTGCAGGCGCCTTCAGAGGGCTGCGCAAGGGCCTCCGCAGATGCGCCTCCTTCCTGCGAGGGCCACGGCGAGTGCTCAGGAGGCGCCAGGCAAGGGCCAGCTGATTGGGGCCAGCAGCAGGCTCCGCGCCTGGGCACACGTGCCAGTAACCAGCGCCCGCGGAGCTAGACGCCTTCGCCACCTCCGGGCCATCGTCAATAAACCTCTGAGCAAGACTCTGTGGGAGGCGAGAGTGAAACACCATGTGAAGTGAAAAGAAGGCGGCGCAGGAATGCTCCCTGAGTCTTAGGAAGCCAGCCGTTCCCCGAACTCAGGCTTTCCTGCTCCTGACAGGGCTGAGTAGAGCAGCAACATGCAAAAACATGTCTCCAGAACGGAAGTTTAAATGCTTAGCTCAGATGAACCATCACATAGGAAACTGGCTGTCAGAAGAAGTCCGTGAGATCCTTACAAAGCGCAGTGGATGTGATCCTGGGGGCACTCTGGAGCAAGATCTGAATTCCCCTGTGAATGGAGACTATGTAGCCTCCAACAGTGATCTGCAGAAAGAAGTTGTAAAACAGGGGAGAATTGATATTGGTCAGGGGGCTGAGCAGAAAGATTCATCCAAGCCATCACCCTCAGCAGAACAGTGGGAGGATCCTAAAAGGAATGAGCGTTCCAGAGGCCAAGAGGTCCTCCACTTGATCAAACACCCGGGACGAGAAAATTGCTACGCAAGGAAAAGGGGGAGGGCAGATCTTCAGGTTATCGACAAGACTGCCCTGTGTGACAGCCAGCCCAGGATTGGCAGTGAATACCCCTTCCATTTTTGGCACAAGCTGCTGATGCTGGACTACCGTGGAAGGTATCTGGTTTGCCAGGAGCATGGCAAAGCAAAAGAAGGCATTCTGAGCACTCCGAATGCAACAAGCCTTGGCACTGAGTGCTCAGATAGTGCCTCAGATATGGACAGTGAGTTTTTCAATGCTGAGCGTGAGGAAGGGGATGCCTCTGTTACAGCAGGTCTGACACACACACATGCCATGGACCTCCAGGTGGCGCTGTTTCATGGTGCCCCTGATTTCACGAGCCAGTACATTTCAACAAACCTCGCTTTGTGCCACTTGGCGCTCCCCCTCCTGCTACCAAATCCATGCACCGCACCAAGAGAGTTCCCTCAGCCAAGTTAAAAAGAGCTGGAAAGCCACGGAACAATTGGGAAAGCAGTCCACAAGAGGAGCAGACCACAACTCAGAGGCACAAAAACAAACCGATTGATCAGGCAGACACACTCATTGTGTCCTTCATACGGATCGGGAGTTCTCCTTCCTCTTCCAAGGCTCAGCTCCTGAATGCTCTGCCGACTAAACACAAACACGACACTTTCTTCCATCGACATTGCAAAGGCAGCACCAAAGGCTGTCTTCTAATGACAGGTGTTGTGCAGATCTCTTGGTCCTGTGCCAGTGGCAGTGCTGATGACACTTTTGACGGCTGTGTTGCTTTTTGTAACCTGCATGGAGATGCTAGAGGTCATGAACAACAATTGCCGTTTTTACAGCAGATCTCTTCTGTGAAGGAGGCTCTCAGTTAGCTGAGTCTGACCAGAGTGACAAGAAAGGCATGAACATTGTACGTGACCCGTGGCAGTCTCAAAAGCCTTTGATTTGTCTTTTCACTGAAGAAGAGAATGTTGCATGTGGCCAATCTAGCCAGAATGTAAAAAGAGGTATCCAGAACAGAAACAAAGCAGAATTAGTAGAGGAGCTGGTAAAAACAATCAGAGATCTGCTAGCAAGGTGAAACAACCTTTTAAGGCTTGATGCTTGTCAGGACACAGCTCGCCAATGTGGATTTATTGTGGCTAAAGAGGCAGAAGAGTGTGTGAGAGCCAAAGCAAAGGCAAGAACCTTGGTGGGATTCTTGACAAAGGAGAAATTGTGTTTGAGATCAAGTCACAGCTACTGCCTCTTCAAGGACAACTATGGTACCCATGGTGTAAAAAGGAGAAAGAGCTCCCCCGCTTGCAGGAAAAGAGGAACAAGAACATAGAACATCATGGGAGCCAAACTGAGCCAGAGAAGTGTGCAGGACGAAGAAAGCAACTCGACAGAGCGTTCCCCCTCAAGCAGCTGATGAAATCAGTCCTCGCTTTTCTCCAGGCACAGTCAAGAGACACCAAGAAATACTTGCTGCAGTGGATGAAGGTCTTTAGGGATGACCTGTCCTCTGAGCACTTGGAGGAACTTCAGAAAGAGTATCATCAGTGAAGGTATCAAATCCTGGAAATAAAGAAAAGCAAGGAAAAAAACCAGTCTGAAAACAGCATTGATGAATAAGTTAGAAGCCCTCTCCAATGCAGTCAATGATTCATCCATTGGTCTCAAGCGTCTTTTGAGAGAAGTAGGGCAGATTCGTGAAGCTCTAGAATCCTTGAACTCAAAAGATGAATGTTTTTGCAAACTACCTGAAGTGGCAGTCAATCTTCCGTTTCCAAAACACTTGGGAAATTGCCGCAGACAACAGCTTAGGAACAACCGACAGCCAGTGGACCTGGCAGCTGGGGAGCCACATCCTAGACTTGCAAATGAAACTGAACAATCAGATTAGAAAGGGATACGTTCCGCATGTGACTCGACGAAGCCTTATGGAGGAAGTGCAAGATAAATATGAGACCCTCTGGAAAGGCTTGGAACCGTATTTCAGGGAAGATGACACCAGTGGGCTTTTGATTCAGCGGAAAGCAAGCATTGAAAATCAACCGCAAGATCTGAGAGAAGCACTTGTGGAAGAGACACAGAGAAAGTCTGCCGAGTTCATTGAACGGGAGAAGAATCCGAGCAAAGGGCATCAGAAGAAGCCAGAATGTGAACACGAGCTTGTCAAGAGAAGGCAACTGGTGGCTTGGTCGCTAAAGAAGGAAGAGCTGCATGAAGAAAAGCTGAGGCAACACTTGGCTAGCCTCTGGAAACAATGGCTCTACAAAGTATCTTCGAGTGCACCTCCTCCTGCAGAACCAAACATAAACCTCCCTAGTGAGACCACTCTGCTGGAACATTTCAAGCAAGAGCCAAACAGAGAGGAAGAAATAAAATGCTTCTTGCCAAAGGATGCATTTCCCATGGCATCCCTTGCAGGCAGTGCAAGAGATCATTGCTGCTGGAAGCTGCATTTCATTTCATCCCTTTGTATTTCAGATGCTAGTCGTACTTCCCAAAACATGTCTACAATAAACTCGCGGGCTAGCCTTCTGGTCAGGGTGTCTCGTGGTGCTGGGCTTGTGGCGGGGGTGCAGGGGGGAGTGGGGCGTTGTGTTGGGGGTGCTGGTCTTGTCGTGGCGGGTGCAGAGGGGAGTTGGTCCTTGTGTTGGGGGTGCTGGTCTTTGTTTTGAGGTGCTGAGGGGATCTGGGTGTTGTTGTGGGGGTGCTTAGAGGAGGTGGGCCTTGTGTTGGGGGTGCTGGGTTTGTTGTGGGGGTGGAGAGGGGATCAGGGCCTTGTTTCTGGGGTGCTGGGCCTTGTTTTGGGAGTGCTGGGCTTGTCATGGGGGTGCTGAGGGGATCAGGGCCTTGTGTTGGGGGTGCTGGGCATTGTGTAGGGTTTGCTGGGCTTGTTATGGGGGTGCAGAGGGGATCTGGGTCTTGTTTTGGGGGTGCTTAGAGGACGTGGGCCTTGTGTTGGGGGTGCTGGGCTTGTCGTGGGGGTCCTGAGTGGTCATGGTGTTGTGTTGGGTGTGGTGGGCCTTGTTTTGGGAGAACTAGGCTTGTTTTCAGGGTGCTTAGGGGATCTGGGCCTTGTTTTCGGGGTACTGAGGGGATCTGGGCGTTGCTTTGGCGGTGCTGGGCCTTGTCATGGGGGTGTTGAGGGAATCTAGGCCTTTTTTTGGGGGTGCGGAGAGGGTTCCGGAGCACTCGACCAGGTTGCCCAGAGAGGTTGTGGAGTCTCCTTCCCTGGAGATATTCAAAAGCCGCCTGGCCCAATCCTGGGCAATATGCTCCAGAGGACCCTGGCTGAGCAGGGGCGTTGGACTCCAGGATCTCCGGAGGTCCCTTCCAACCTCCACCATTCTCTGAGCCTGTGATTCTGTGAAATGTTAAGGCTAAAATTTTAACACTCACATCCCAGAAGTTTTCTTTTCCTTTCTTCTCAGAATTGGTTCCCGTCGATGGTCGAGCCCATCACACACCTCCCACAATCGCCTGTAATGTGCTCATGTAGTGTTCCAATGTTATAGGTCCTATGGATTGGCATGGGGTTGGTTCACCTAGTTGATTTAAACCAGTTGAGGGAATGGTTAGAACGTACAGCTAGCAATCTGGTTTTGGAGCTAAGGAAAGGTTTTGCACATTGAGTGACTACTCCCCAAATTGCAGCTTGGTTGCCACTGCCCACGCACGCAGGGAGCCCCATTCCCCTTGGGATCATTCCAGTTAATATGAAAGAGAGAATCAACCGTATCTGGAATAATACCAACGGTGTGTCTATATGATTGGGGCCTGGGCATACAAGTCTCGAACTCCCATCTCTCCATCATATGTCTAGCAAGCCAAGAATCTTCCACAAGACTTGATCTGGAGGAATGTGTGGGATCAAAACTGTCATGTCACCTGGGGGAGTGAACCAGACACCGTGCGTAGGGCCTACGAAATAGATGGCTCAGCGTTACAGTGGGGACAACAAACAGTTGTGCTCGGGACCTGAGAGGACCACTCCCTGAGAGAGACCTGCCCAATCGAAGCTATTTCCAAGCAGGTGGTCATGAAGGGAGCAGGTGGTCATGAAGGGAGCACTGCCCTTCAGGAAAAAGCCTTTGCGCAGCTGCGCTATTACCAGAACGGAGCAGCTTCACGACCGCATCGCACAGCTCATCAGCCTCCCCATTGACACAAAGGAACAGGAGCCAATGCATGACAACCAAAGTTGCATTCATGACAGACTGCATGAAATAAGAGAACAGGTGGACTCGGCAGCCAGGAACTCCACATATGTCTTCACTCATGGATACAGAATACATTCAGCAGTGTCTCTAGGCAAAGTGGCAGCAGAAAGGTTGGCAAAGATGCAGAAGGCTTTCACAAGAGCAAACGACCCCACTTTCTACCTGCAGGGCCAGAGAGAAGACTTCTTCACAAGTTTCCACATGTCCTGCCAAGCAGTGCCCTCTATCACAGCAGTTGCTGATTTTTTTTATGTGACGAGCTTTCAGGAGCTCTTTGACAGGCAGTGTCTGTGAAGACTGCTCTTGATATAGCCTGGGAAAGGAGCTCTAACTCTCCAGCTTTCAATGGCCATCGATCTCAACTAGAAACGGCTATTCTCCTCTCTCTTGCGGAGGAAGAGAATGGTGAGAAGTTCAGGCAGCACATTCATTTCCCCCAACATGTTTTAGAAGGTTTCGTTGAGAAGTGTGTTAACAACTATTGCTTAGACAAGAACAATTCAAGGCTGAAGAACTTGTTCCATGTTTCCCTGAATTCATTCCAGACTCTTGTTGCTGCTGCTAGCTTTGCGCCTACAACTCCAGTTGTCCAAGAGAACTGTGGCAATGTCTCCCTGTGGCTAGAGGAATTTGGGAGCAGACTTGGAGCTAATTCTGAACTTCCCAGAAGTCATCTGAAAAGCACTGAGCATCAAGAAAGAAAGGAGCTAGAGCTCCTGGAGGAGGCAATGAGTAAAGCTCTGGCCCCTGTGCTAGCAAACCTGAAACAGGCATTTTCCATGCCTCATCTGAAAGCTTGGAACTGGAAACCTCATACAATCGGAGTTGAAGGGCTGCACGGCTGCTGGAAGCAATGCCCGTTGTGCAGCGCTCTTTGCACAGACACAATACGTGCTCCTGATGGGGACCACAGGGTTCACTTCCATCGCCCTCAAGTCCTCAATGGTAGCCAGTGGGTTAGAAGAAATCAGTTGGTCCCTGCCCTTTGCTCCAGTCTTGTAGCAAGTCACTGTTGCCTCGTGCTTGAGGATAACAAGGAAGCTGCCTATACAAAGTCTAGAGAAGCAGGAGCAGCTTCTGCCAATTGGGGCCTCACGCCAGAAAGCTCCCCGCAGGCATGCTGCAAATGGCTTGTGTGCCGTTTCCGCTCACAATTGCAACAAGATTGCTGTGCACAATTGGAGGGCACAGCAGCAACCCCTCCAGAAGGGGAAAAGTGCCCAAAGGAAGAACGAGCCACGGGCTCGGCATGGGCTTGTCAGGGACGACTCTGGTCTTTGGTTGGGCTTTGTGCTGGCGGGAGCTGTGTTGGGGCTGGCCTTGGCGGGCTGCGCCTTGTTGGGGTTTGGGTGAGAGCAGCGTCAGGTGGGGCCTGGGGGTGCCCTGGCAGACCAGGTGTGTGGAAGTGATGTCGCCATGGCATCACAATGCCGGGGTCTTTCTGGAGGTGGGGCTGGGGGAAGGGCCGCTGTCACTTTGCCTGCGAGCGAGCGAGCGAGCGAGCGAGTGTGCGAGCGAGTGCGCGAGCAGGTGGAGAGCGTGGTGTTGAGCTGGGGCGAAGGAGCGAGGCAGCGGGGTAAGAGCTGGCTCCTTCCGTCTCTCTGCAGTCTCTCCTCCCCTCGGGGCGCTCTCCCTGGCTTTGTCGCCCCCCCATCGTCCACCACCCGCTGCACGCTCCCTCGGTGGGCACAAGTGCCACAATCAGGCAAACGTCCCCGCCGCAAAGCCCAGCCACGCTCGGGCACCGTTCTGCGCCCTTGCTGCTCACCACCCAGTGTTCCCGCGTCACACGTGGGAAAGCAGCGGCGGGAGCGGGCAGCCAGGCAAGGCCGACGGAGTGAGGGCACCGTGCCCTGCTTTTTGCAGAGTTGCTCTCGGCGGCCTTTGGCTCTTCTCCTGGTGTCAGATTGACGCTGTCGATCTTGGGGTGCGGAGGAGCGTGCACAGGGTGAGCCGCAGAGCAGAGCGGAGCGGTCAGGGTCGGGGGAGGTTGGTGGAGGGGCGTTGGAGGGGCGGTGGGGAGCAGGGCTTTGGGGGCTGCTGGTCTGCCTTGGTCGGGGAGGGGGAGGGTGGCTGCAAGGGGCGGCGTGCTCAGAGGTGGGTGCTGTGTTTTGGGTGGCACTCTTGGAGCAGGACGTGGAGGCGGAGCGCTGAGCAGGCTGCACGCTCGCGGCGCGCTTCCGGTGGCGGCATGGAGCCTCGGAGGCTGAGCGTCGTGGGCGAGTTTGTGGTGCTGAGCCTCTTTGTGGTGTGCCTGGCCCACATGCCCTCGGTCGTCAACGTCTTCACGATCCTGTGCATAGCGGTGGTGTTGGTGCTGGCGGGGAAAAGGCCCTGGCCCAAGGTAGGAGTCAGCCTGGGCATGGCCCCGAGCTGGCGCGGGCAGCGAGAGGGCTGAGGCCGCGGCAGCACCTGCAGCAAGG
The DNA here is from genome assembly GCF_040807025.1 of Struthio camelus. Lineage (NCBI taxonomy): Eukaryota > Metazoa > Chordata > Aves > Struthioniformes > Struthionidae > Struthio > Struthio camelus. The sequence continues at coordinate 5,254,875 of NC_090944.1, forward strand.
GCAGCCTGACGGTGCTGCGCGCAAGCCTGCCTCCAGCCTCAGCTCTGCGTGCCCCGCGCAGCCCTTCCGCGAGCAGGGCGCCTCTTGGCGCAGCTTGGATGCTCACCACTAAGGCAGCGCTCTCTTGGGCTGTGCAGGGGCCTCGCGGCAGTGCTGGCAGCCTGGGCAACGGCAGCGTGGACGAGCCCGGAGGTGAGCAGCCCCGGCCCAGAGCGTAGGCGCGCTCGGCAGCGCCTCCCGGCCAAGACAGCCCAGCGCCGCCAGCACCCACCGCCCTCGGCCCCAGCTGGGGCTCCGCCGACGGGCTGCCCTCGCTCACTGCCTCTCTGCCTCCTCTTCCAGCAGCCTCCTTCCTGCCCACGGTGGACACGCAGGACTGTGCAGCCAGCCGGCAGGCAGGGTAAGCGGAGGCCTGGCCTGCAGGGGGGCTGCCCCACAGCCCTGGCCAGGCCCACCGCAGGCAAGAGCCCGATGCATCCCAGAGCCACAGACCTGTGCCTGGCCTGGGCCCCCCAAAGAGCACGGCATGGCATGGCTAGGGCTGGGGTTGACGCGCGGGATGCCCAGGACATGCCGCATGCCTGCTGCTCACCAACTGGGAAGCCCCTTTGCTCCTTGCCCACTGCTGCAGCCCTGGCCCCAGCGCCCCCTCCGCCCGCACCCTGGCACCCTTTAGCGTCTGCTGCCACCAGGGCTTCCCCCTGGGGCACCCAAGGCAGCCTCCTCACCTCCTTTCTCCCTCCCAGGCTCACAAGCGAGGACATCTTGTCCCCTCGCCACCTCCTGCCCACCTCCGAGCCGGACACGGATGGATGGAAGTTGGATGGCCCTCTCCCACTGCCACCAACCTCCATCCTGCTGGACGCTCCCCCAACACCTGCAGCAGTGCTGGGTGAGCTGCTTGTGCCCACAGCCCTCCCGCCATCCCCACCACGCAGGCGGGTCCGCTTTGGGCGCAACCAGACCGTGCTGCTCAGTGAAGAAGGTCACGAGCTGCTGGACTGCCTCCCCAAAGCCCCACACCTCGACTGGCCAGCCCACATCCCGCGCCGGTCCATCCTGCACTGTGCCTGGGCACCCATCCCGCTGGCAGGGGAAGGCACAGTGCGGCCACTTTCACCCGCCGGGCAGTCCGAGGACGAAGAGGACGAGGAGCCAGCGTGTGCCACCTCCCTGCAGCGCTGGCCCACCATGCAGCTCTGGAGCCCACCACCGGAGGCGCCCTCCCCTCCCGCTGCAGCCACCGGCTGCACAGCGGCCCTGGCCTGCCTGCTCTGCCCAGCCTGCCCTGCAGGCGCCTTCAGAGGGCTGCGCAAGGGCCTCCGCAGATGTGCCTCCTTCCTGCGAAGGCCACGGCGAGTGCTCAGGAGGCGCCAGGCAAGGGCCAGCTGATTGGGGCCAGCAACAGGCTCCGCGCCTGGGCAGAGGTGCCAGTAACCAGCGCCCGCGGAGCTAGACGCCTTCGCCACCTCCGGGCCAGCGTCAATAAACCTCTGAGCAAGACTCTGTGGGAGGTGAGAGTGAAACACCATGTGAAGTGCTATGAAGGAGGCGCAGGAATGCTCCCTGAGTCTTAGGAAGCCAGCCGTTCCCCGAACTCAGGCTTTCCTGCTCCTGACAGGGCTGAGTAGAGCAGCAACATGCAAAAACATGTCTCCAGAATGGAAGTTTAAATGCTTAGCTCAGATGAACCATCACATAGGAAACTGGCTGTCAGAAGAAGTCCGTGAGATCCTTACAAAGCGCGGTGGATGTGATCCTGGGGGCGCTCTGGAGCAAGATCTGAATTCCCCTGTGAATGGAGACTATGTAGCCTCCAACAGTGATCTGCAGAAAGAAGTTGTAAAACAGGGGAGAATTGATATTGGTCAGGGGGCTGAGCAGAAAGATTCATCCAAGCCATCACCCTCAGCAGAACAGTGGGAGGATCCTAAAAGGAATGAGCGTTCCAGAGGCCAAGAGGTCTTCCACTTGATCAAACACCCGGGACTAGAAAATTGCTACGCAAGGAAAAGGGGGAGGGCAGATCTTCAGGTTATCAACAAGACTGCCCTGTGTGACAGCCAGCCCAGGATTGGCAGTGAATACCCCTTCCCTTTTCGGCACAAGCTGCTGATGCTGGACTACCGTGGAAGGTATCTGGTTTGCCAGGAGCATGGCAAAGCAAAAGAAGGCGTTCTGAGCACTCCGAATGCAACAAGCCTTGGCACTGAGTGCTCAGATAGTGCCTCATATATTGACAGTGAGTTTTTCAATGCTGAGCGTGAAGAAGGGGATGCCTCTGTTACAGCAGGTCTGACACACACACATGCCATGGACCTCCAGGTGGCGATGTTTCATGGTGCCCATGATTTCACGAGACAGTACATTTCAACAAACCTCGCTTTGTGCCACTTGGCGCTCCCCCTCCTGCTACCAAATCCATGCACCGCACCAAGAGAGTTCCCTCAGCCAAGTTAAAAAGAGCTGGAAAGCCACGGAACAATTGGGAAAGCAGACCACAGTTAAGAGGAGCAGACCACAACTCAGAGGCACAAAAACAAACCGATTGATCAGGCAGACACACTCATCGTGTCCTTCCTACGGCTCGGGAGTTCTCCTTCCTCTTCCAAGGCTCAGCTCCTGAATGCTCTGCCGACTAAACACAAACACGACACTTTCTTCCATCGACATTGCAAAGGCAGCACCAAAGGCTGTCTTCTAATGACAGGTGTTGTGCAGATCTCTTGGTCCTGTGCCAGTGGCAGTGCTGATGACACTTTTGACGGCTGTGTTGCTTTTTGTAACCTGCATGGAGATGCTAGAGGTCATGAACAACAATTGCCGTTTTTACAGCAGATCTCTTCTGTGAAGGAGGCTCTCAGTTAGCTGAGTCTGACCAGAGTGACAAGAAAGGCATGAACATTGTACGTGACCCGTGGCAGTCTCAAAAGCCTTTGATTTGTCTTTTCACTGAAGAAGAGAATGTTGCATGTGGCCAATCTAGCCAGAATGTAAAAAGAGGTATCCAGAACAGAAACAAAGCAGAATTAGTAGAGGAGCTGGTAAAAACAATCAGAGATCTGCTAGCAAGGTGAAACAACCTTTTAAGGCTTGATGCTTGTCAGGACACAGCTCGCCAACGTGGATTTATTGTGGCTAAAGAGGCAGAAGAGTGTGTGAGAGCCAAAGCAAAGGCAAGAACCTTGGTGGGATTCTTGACAAAGGAGAAATTGTGTTTGAGATCAAGTCACAGCTACTGCCTCTTCAAGGACAACTATGGTACCCATGGTGTAAAAAGGAGAAAGAGCTCCCCCGCTTGCAGGAAAAGAGGAACAAGAACATAGAACATCATGGGAGCCAAACTGAGCCAGAGAAGTGTGCAGGACGAAGAAAGCAACTCGACAGAGCGTTCCCCCTCAAGCAGCTGATGAAATCAGTCCTCGCTTTTCTCCAGGCACAGTCAAGAGACACCAAGAAATACTTGCTGCAGTGGATGAAGGTCTTTAGGGATGACCTGTCCTCTGAGCACTTGGAGGAACTTCAGAAAGAGTATCATCAGTAAAGGTATCAAATCCTGGAAATAAAGAAAAGCAAGGAAAAAAACCAGTCTGAAAACAGCATTGATGAATAAGTTAGAAGCCCTCTCCAATGCAGTCAATGATTCATCCATTGGTCTCAAGCGTCTTTTGAGAGAAGTAGGGCAGATTCGTGAAGCTCTAGAATCCTTGAACTCAAAAGATGAATGTTTTTGCAAACTACCTGAAGTGGCAGTCAATCTTCCGTTTCCAAAACACTTGGGAAATTGCCGCAGACAACAGCTTAGGAACAACCGACAGCCAGTGGACCTGGCAGCTGGGGAGCCACATCCTAGACTTGCAAATGAAACTGAACAATCAGATTAGAAAGGGATACGTTCCGCATGTGACTCGACGAAGCCTTATGGAGGAAGTGCAAGATAAATATGAGACCCTCTGGAAAGGCTTGGAACCGTATTTCAGGGAAGATGACACCAGTGGGCTTTTGATTCAGCGGAAAGCAAGCATTGAAAATCAACCGCAAGATCTGAGAGAAGCACTTGTGGAAGAGACACAGAGAAAGTCTGCCGAGTTCATTGAACGGGAGAAGAATCCGAGCAAAGGGCATCAGAAGAAGCCAGAATGTGAACACGAGCTTGTCAAGAGAAGGCAACTGGTGGCTTTGTCGCTAAAGAAGGAAGAGCTGCATGAAGAAAAGCTGAGGCAACACTTGGCTAGCCTCTGGAAACAATGGCTCTACAAAGTATCTTCGAGTGCACCTCCTCCTGCAGAACCAAACATAAACCTCCCTAGTGAGACCACTCTGCTGGAACATTTCAAGCAAGAGCCAAACAGAGAGGAAGAAATAAAATGCTTCTTGCCAAAGGATGCATTTCCCATGGCATCCCTTGCAGGCAGTGCAAGAGATCATTGCTGCTGGAAGCTGCATTTCATTTCATCCCTTTGTATTTCAGATGCTAGTCGTACTTCCCAACACATGTATACAATAAACTCGCGGGCTAGCCTTCTGGTCAGGGTGTCTCGTGGTGCTGGGCTTGTGGCGGGGGTGCAGGGGGGAGTGGGGCGTTGTGTTGGGGGTGCTGGTCTTGTCGTGGCGGGTGCAGAGGGGAGTTGGTCCTTGTGTTGGGGGTGCTGGTCTTTGTTTTGAGGTGCTGAGGGGATCTGGGTGTTGTTGTGGGGGTGCTTAGAGGAGGTGGGCCTTGTGTTGGGGGTGCTGGGTTTGTTGTGGGGGTGGAGAGGGGATCAGGGCCTTGTTTCTGGGGTGCTGGGCCTTGTTTTGGGAGTGCTGGGCTTGTCATGGGGGTGCAGAGGGGATCAGGGCATTGTGTTGGGGGTGCTGGGCATTGTGTAGGGTTTGCTGGGCTTGTTATGGGGGTGCAGAGGGGATCTGGGTCTTGTTTTGGGGGTGCTTAGAGGACGTGGGCCTTGTGTTGGGGGTGCTGGGCTTGTCGTGGGGGTCCTGAGTGGTCATGGTGTTGTGTTGGGTGTGGTGGGCCTTGTTTTGGGAGAACTAGGCTTGTTTTCAGGGTGCTTAGGGGATCTGGGCCTTGTTTTCGGGGTACTGAGGGGATCTGGGCGTTGCTTTGGCGGTGCTGGGCCTTGTCATGGGGGTGTTGAGGGAATCTAGGCCTTTTTTTGGGGGTGCGGAGAGGGTTCCGGAGCACTCGACCAGGTTGCCCAGAGAGGTTGTGGAGTCTCCTTCCCTGGAGATATTCAAAAGCCGCCTGGCCCAATCCTGGGCAATATGCTCCAGAGGACCCTGGCTGAGCAGGGGCGTTGGACTCCAGGATCTCCGGAGGTCCCTTCCAACCTCCACCATTCTCTGAGCCTGTGATTCTGTGAAATGTTAAGGCTAAAATTTTAACACTCACATCCCAGAAGTTTTCTTTTCCTTTCTTCTCAGAATTGGTTCCCGTCGATGGTCGAGCCCATCACACACCTCCCACAATCGCCTGTAATGTGCTCATGTAGTGTTCCAATGTTATAGGTCCTATGGATTGGCATGGGGTTGGTTCACCTAGTTGATTTAAACCAGTTGAGGGAATGGTTAGAACGTACAGCTAGCAATCTGGTTTTGGAGCTAAGGAAAGGTTTTGCACATTGAGTGACTACTCCCCAAATTGCAGCTTGGTTGCCACTGCCCACGCACGCAGGGAGCCCCATTCCCCTTGGGATCATTCCAGTTAATATGAAAGAGAGAATCAACCGTATCTGGAATAATACCAACGGTGTGTCTATATGATTGGGGCCTGGGCATACAAGTCTCGAACTCCCATCTCTCCATCATATGTCTAGCAAGCCAAGAATCTTCCACAAGACTTGATCTGGAGGAATGTGTGGGATCAAAACTGTCATGTCACCTGGGGGAGTGAACCAGACACCGTGCGTAGGGCCTACGAAATAGATGGCTCAGCGTTACAGTGGGGACAACAAACAGTTGTGCTCGGGACCTGAGAGGACCACTCCCTGAGAGAGACCTGCCCAATCGAAGCTATTTCCAAGCAGGTGGTCATGAAGGGAGCAGGTGGTCATGAAGGGAGCACTGCCCTTCAGGAAAAAGCCTTTGCGCAGCTGCGCTATTACCAGAACGGAGCAGCTTCACGACCGCATCGCACAGCTCATCAGCCTCCCCATCGACACAAAGGAACAGGAGCCAATGCATGACAACCAAAGTTGCATTCATGACAGACTGCATGAAATAAGAGAACAGGTGGACTCGGCAGCCAGGAACTCCACATATGTCTTCACTCATGGATACAGAATACATTCAGCAGTGTCTCTAGGCAAAGTGGCAGCAGAAAGGTTGGCAAAGATGCAGAAGGCTTTCACAAGAGCAAACGACCCCACTTTCTACCTGCAGGGCCAGAGAGAAGACTTCTTCACAAGTTTCCACATGTCCTGCCAAGCAGTGCCCTCTATCACAGCAGTTGCTGATTTTTTTTATGTGACGAGCTTTCAGGAGCTCTTTGACAGGCAGTGTCTGTGAAGACTGCTCTTGATATAGCCTGGGAAAGGAGCTCTAACTCTCCAGCTTTCAATGGCCATCGATCTCAACTAGAAACGGCTATTCTCCTCTCTCTTGCGGAGGAAGAGAATGGTGAGAAGTTCAGGCAGCACATTCATTTCCCCCAACATGTTTTAGAAGGTTTCGTTGAGAAGTGTGTTAACAACTATTGCTTAGACAAGAACAATTCAAGGCTGAAGAACTTGTTCCATGTTTCCCTGAATTCATTCCAGACTCTTGTTGCTGCTGCTAGCTTTGCGCCTACAACTCCAGTTGTCCAAGAGAACTGTGGCAATGTCTCCCTGTGGCTAGAGGAATTTGGGAGCAGACTTGGAGCTAATTCTGAACTTCCCAGAAGTCATCTGAAAAGCACTGAGCATCAAGAAAGAAAGGAGCTAGAGCTCCTGGAGGAGGCAATGAGTAAAGCTCTGGCCCCTGTGCTAGCAAACCTGAAACAGGCATTTTCCATGCCTCATCTGAAAGCTTGGAACTGGAAACCTCATACAATCGGAGTTGAACGGCTGCACGGCTGCTGGAAGCAATGCCCGTTGTGCAGCGCTCTTTGCACAGACACAATACGTGCTCCTGATGGGGACCACAGGGTTCACTTCCATCGCCCTCAAGTCCTCAATGGGACCCAGTGGGTTAGAAGAAATCAGTTGGTCCCTGCCCTTTGCTCCAGTCTTGTAGCAAGTCACTGTTGCCTTGTGCTTGAGGATAACAAGGAAGCTGCCTATACAAAGTCTAGAGAAGCAGGAGCAGCTTCTGCCAATTGGGGCCTCACGCCAGAAAGCTCCCCGCAGGCATGCTGCAAATGGCTTGTGTGCCGTTTCCGCTCACAATTGCAACAAGATTGCTGTGCACAATTGGAGGGCACAGCAGCAACCCCTCCAGAAGGGGAAAAGTGCCCAAAGGAAGAACGAGCCACGGGCTCGGCATGGGCTTGTCAGGGACGACTCTGGTCTTTGGTTGGGCTTTGTGCTGGCGGGAGCTGTGTTGGGGCTGGCCTTGGCGGGCTGCGCCTTGTTGGGGTTTGGGTGAGAGCAGCGTCAGGTGGGGCCTGGGGGTGCCCTGGCAGACCAGGTGTGTGGAAGTGATGTCACCATGGCATCACAATGCCGGGGTCTTTCTGGAGGTGGGGCTGGGGGAAGTGCCGCTGTCACTTTGCCTGCGAGCGAGCGAGCGAGCGAGCGAGTGTGCGAGCGAGTGCGCGAGCAGGTGGAGAGCGTGGTGTTGAGCTGGGGCGAAGGAGCGAGGCAGCGGGGTAAGAGCTGGCTCCTTCCGTCTCTCTGCAGTCTCTCCTCCCCTCGGGGCGCTCTCCCTGGCTTTGTCGCCCCCCCATCGTCCACCACCCGCTGCACGCTCCCTCGGTGGGCACAAGTGCCACAATCAGGCAAACGTCCCCGCCGCAAAGCCCAGCCACGCTCGGGCACCGTTCTGCGCCCTTGCTGCTCACCACCCAGTGTTCCCGCGTCACACGTGGGAAAGCAGCGGCGGGAGCGGGCAGCCAGGCAAGGCCGACGGAGTGAGGGCACCGTGCCCTGCTTTTTGCAGAGTTGCTCTCGGCGGCCTTTGGCTCTTCTCCTGGTGGCAGATTGACGCTGTCGATCTTGGGGTGCGGAGGAGCGTGCACAGGGTGAGCCGCAGAGCAGAGCGGTCAGGGTCGGGGGAGGTTGGTGGAGGGGCGTTGGAGGGGCAGTGGGGAGCAGGGCTTTGGGGGCTGCTGGTCTGCCTTGGTCGGGGAGGGGGAGGGTGGCTGCAAGGGGCGGCGTGCTCAGAGGTGGGTGCTGTGTTTTGGGTGGCACTCTTGGAGCAGGACGTGGAGGCGGAGCGCTGAGCAGGCTGCACGCTCGCGGCGCGCTTCCGGTGGCGGCATGGAGCCTCGGAGGCTGAGCGTCGTGGGCGAGTTTGTGGTGCTGAGCCTCTTTGTGGTGTGCCTGGCCCACATGCCCTCGGTCGTCAACGTCTTCACGATCCTGTGCATAGCGGTGGTGTTGGTGCCGGCGGGGAAAAGGCTCTGGCCCAAGGTAGGAGTCAGCCTGGGCATGGCCCCGAGCTGGCGCGGGCAGCGAGAGGGCTGAGGCCGCGGCAGCACCTGCAGCAAGGGCAGCCTGACGGTGCTGCGTGCAAGCCTGCCTCCAGCCTCAGCTCTGAGTGCCCCGCGCAGCCCTTCCGCGAGCAGGGCGCCTCTTGGCGCAGCTTGGATGCTCACCACTAAGGCAGCGCTCTCTTGGGCTGTGCAGGGGCCTCGCGGCAGTGCTGGCAGCCTGGGCAACGGCAGCGTGGACGAGCCCGGAGGTGAGCAGCCCCGGCCCAGGGCGTAGGCGCGCTCGGCAGCGCCTCCCGGCCAAGACAGCCCAGCGCCGCCAGCGCCCACCGCCCTCGGCCCCAGCTGGGGCTCCGCCGACGGGCTGCCCTCGCTCACTGCCTCTCTGCCTCCTCTTCCAGCAGCCTCCTTCCTGCCCACGGTGCAGACGCAGGACTGTGCAGCCAGCCGGCAGGCAGGGTAAGCGGAGGCCTGGCTTGCAGGCGGGCTGCCCCACAGCCCTGGCCAGGCCCACCCCAGGCAAGAGCCCGATGCAGCCCAGAGCCACAGACCTGCACCTGGCCTGGGCCCCCCAAAGAGCACGGCATGGCATGGCTAGGGCTGGGGTCGACGCGCGGGATGCCCAGGACATGCCGCATGCCTGCTGCTCACCAACTGGGAAGCCCCTTTGCTCCTTGCCCACTGCTGCAGCCCTGGCCCCAGCGCCCCCTCCGCCCGCACCCTGGCACCCTTTAGCGTCTGCTGCCACCAGGGCTTCCCCCTGGGGCACCCAAGGCAGCCTCCTCACCTCCTTTCTCCCTCCCAGGCTCACAAGCGAGGACATCTTGTCCCCTCGCCACCTCCTGCCCACCTCCGAGCCGGACACGGATGGATGGAAGTTGGATGGCCCTCTCCCACTGCCACCACCCTCCATCCTGCTGGACGCTCCCCCAACACCTGCAGCAGTGCTGGGTGAGCTGCTTGTGCCCACAGCCCTCCCGCCATCCCCACCACGCAGGCGGGTCCGCTTTGGGCGCAACCAGACCGTGCTGCTCAGTGAAGAAGGTCACGAGCTGCTGGACTGCCTCCCCAAAGCCCCACACCTCGACTGGCCAGCCCACATCCCGCGCCGGTCCATCCTGCACTGTGCCTGGGCACCCATCCCGCTGGCAGGGGAAGGCACAGTGCGGCCACTTTCACCCGCCGGGCAGTCCGAGGACGAAGAGGACGAGGAGCCAGCGTGTGCCACCTCCCTGCAGCGCTGGCCCACCATGCAGCTCTGGAGCCCACCACCGGAGGCGCCCTCCCCTCCCGCTGCAGCCGCCGGCTGCACAGCGGCCCTGGCCTGCCTGCTCTGCCCAGCCTGCCCTGCAGGCGCCTTCAGAGGGCTGCGCAAGGGCCTCCGCAGATGTGCCTCCTTCCTGCGAAGGCCACGGCGAGTGCTCAGGAGGCGCCAGGCAAGGGCCAGCTGATTGGGGCCAGCAACAGGCTCCGCGCCTGGGCAGAGGTGCCAGTAACCAGCGCCCGCGGAGCTAGACGCCTTCGCCACCTCCGGGCCAGCGTCAATAAACCTCTGAGCAAGACTCTGTGGGAGGTGAGAGTGAAACACCATGTGAAGTGCTATGAAGGAGGCGCAGGAATGCTCCCTGAGTCTTAGGAAGCCAGCCGTTCCCCGAACTCAGGCTTTCCTGCTCCTGACAGGGCTGAGTAGAGCAGCAACATGCAAAAACATGTCTCCAGAACAGAAGTTTAAATGCTTAGCTCAGATGAACCATCACATAGGAAACTGGCTGTCAGAAGAAGTCCGTGAGATCCTTAGAAAGTGCGGTGGATGTGATCCTGGGGGCGCTCTGGAGCAAGATCTGAATTCCCCTGTGAATGGAGACTATGTAGCCTCCAACAGTGATCTGCAGAAAGAAGTTGTAAAACAGGGGAGAATTGATATTGGTCAGGGGGCTGAGCAGAAAGATTCATCCAAGCCATCACCCTCAGCAGAACAGTGGGAGGATCCTAAAAGGAATGAGCGTTCCAGAGGCCAAGAGGTCTTCCACTTGATCAAACACCCGGGACTAGAAAATTGCTACGCAAGGAAAAGGGGGAGGGCAGATCTTCAGGTTATCGACAAGACTGCCCTGTGTGACAGCCAGCCCAGGATTGGCAGTGAATACCCCTTCCCTTTTCGGCACAAGCTGCTGATGCTGGACTACCGTGGAAGGTATCTGGTTTGCCAGGAGGATGGCAAAGCAAAAGAAGGCGTTCTGAGCACTCCGAATGCAACAAGCCTTGGCACTGAGTGCTCAGATAGTGCCTCATATATTGACAGTGAGTTTTTCAATGCTGAGCGTGAAGAAGGGGATGCCTCTGTTACAGCAGGTCTGACACACACACATGCCATGGACCTCCAGGTGGCGATGTTTCATGGTGCCCATGATTTCACGAGACAGTACATTTCAACAAACCTCGCTTTGTGCCACTTGGCGCTCCCCCTCCTGCTACCAAATCCATGCACCGCACCAAGAGAGTTCCCTCAGCCAAGTTAAAAAGAGCTGGAAAGCCACGGAACAATTGGGAAAGCAGACCACAGTTAAGAGGAGCAGACCACAACTCAGAGGCACAAAAACAAACCGATTGATCAGGCAGACACACTCATCGTGTCCTTCCTACGGATCGGGAGTTCTCCTTCCTCTTCCAAGGCTCAGCTCCTGAATGCTCTGCCGACTAAACACAAACACGACACTTTCTTCCATCGACATTGCAAAGGCAGCACCAAAGGCTGTCTTCTAATGACAGGTGTTGTGCAGATCTCTTGGTCCTGTGCCAGTGGCAGTGCTGATGACACTTTTGACGGCTGTGTTGCTTTTTGTAACCTGCATGGAGATGCTAGAGGTCATGAACAACAATTGCCGTTTTTACAGCAGATCTCTTCTGTGAAGGAGGCTCTCAGTTAGCTGAGTCTGACCAGAGTGACAAGAAAGGCATGAACATTGTACGTGACCCGTGGCAGTCTCAAAAGCCTTTGATTTGTCTTTTCACTGAAGAAGAGAATGTTGCATGTGGCCAATCTAGCCAGAATGTAAAAAGAGGTATCCAGAACAGAAACAAAGCAGAATTAGTAGAGGAGCTGGTAAAAACAATCAGAGATCTGCTAGCAAGGTGAAACAACCTTTTAAGGCTTGATGCTTGTCAGGACACAGCTCGCCAACGTGGATTTATTGTGGCTAAAGAGGCAGAAGAGTGTGTGAGAGCCAAAGCAAAGGCAAGAACCTTGGTGGGATTCTTGACAAAGGAGAAATTGTGTTTGAGATCAAGTCACAGCTACTGCCTCTTCAAGGACAACTATGGTACCCATGGTGTAAAAAGGAGAAAGAGCTCCCCCGCTTGCAGGAAAAGAGGAACAAGAACATAGAACATCATGGGAGCCAAACTGAGCCAGAGAAGTGTGCAGGACGAAGAAAGCAACTCGACAGAGCGTTCCCCCTCAAGCAGCTGATGAAATCAGTCCTCGCTTTTCTCCAGGCACAGGCAAGAGACACCAAGAAATACTTGCTGCAGTGGAGGAAGGTCTTTAGGGATGACCTGTCCTCTGAGCACTTGGAGGAACTTCAGAAAGAGTATCATCAGTGAAGGTATCAAATCCTGGAAATAAAGAAAAGCAAGGAAAAAAACCAGTCTGAAAACAGCATTGATGAATAAGTTAGAAGCCCTCTCCAATGCAGTCAATGATTCATCCATTGGTCTCAAGCGTCTTTTGAGAGAAGTAGGGCAGATTCGTGAAGCTCTAGAATCCTTGAACTCAAAAGATGAATGTTTTTGCAAACTACCTGAAGTGGCAGTCAATCTTCCGTTTCCAAAACACTTGGGAAATTGCCGCAGACAACAGCTTAGGAACAACCGACAGCCAGTGGACCTGGCAGCTGGGGAGCCACATCCTAGACTTGCAAATGAAACTGAACAATCAGATTAGAAAGGGATACGTTCCGCATGTGACTCGACGAAGCCTTATGGAGGAAGTGCAAGATAAATATGAGACCCTCTGGAAAGGCTTGGAACCGTATTTCAGGGAAGATGACACCAGTGGGCTTTTGATTCAGCGGAAAGCAAGCATTGAAAATCAACCGCAAGATCTGAGAGAAGCACTTGTGGAAGAGACACAGAGAAAGTCTGCCGAGTTCATTGAACGGGAGAAGAATCCGAGCAAAGGGCATCAGAAGAAGCCAGAATGTGAACACGAGCTTGTCAAGAGAAGGCAACTGGTGGCTTTGTCGCTAAAGAAGGAAGAGCTGCATGAAGAAAAGCTGAGGCAACACTTGGCTAGCCTCTGGAAACAATGGCTCTACAAAGTATCTTCGAGTGCACCTCCTCCTGCAGAACCAAACATAAACCTCCCTAGTGAGACCACTCTGCTGGAACATTTCAAGCAAGAGCCAAACAGAGAGGAAGAAATAAAATGCTTCTTGCCAAAGGATGCATTTCCCATGGCATCCCTTGCAGGCAGTGCAAGAGATCATTGCTGCTGGAAGCTGCATTTCATTTCATCCCTTTGTATTTCAGATGCTAGTCGTACTTCCCAAAACATGTCTACAATAAACTCGCGGGCTAGCCTTCTGGTCAGGGTGTCTCGTGGTGCTGGGCTTGTGGCGGGGGTGCAGGGGGGAGTGGGGCGTTGTGTTGGGGGTGCTGGTCTTGTCGTGGCGGGTGCAGAGGGGAGTTGGTCCTTGTGTTGGGGGTGCTGGTCTTTGTTTTGAGGTGCTGAGGGGATCTGGGTGTTGTTGTGGGGGTGCTTAGAGGAGGTGGGCCTTGTGTTGGGGGTGCTGGGTTTGTTGTGGGGGTGGAGAGGGGATCAGGGCCTTGTTTCTGGGGTGCTGGGCCTTGTTTTGGGAGTGCTGGGCTTGTCATGGGGGTGCAGAGGGGATCAGGGCATTGTGTTGGGGGTGCTGGGCATTGTGTAGGGTTTGCTGGGCTTGTTATGGGGGTGCAGAGGGGATCTGGGTCTTGTTTTGGGGGTGCTTAGAGGACGTGGGCCTTGTGTTGGGGGTGCTGGGCTTGTCGTGGGGGTCCTGAGTGGTCATGGTGTTGTGTTGGGTGTGGTGGGCCTTGTTTTGGGAGAACTAGGCTTGTTTTCAGGGTGCTTAGGGGATCTGGGCCTTGTTTTCGGGGTACTGAGGGGATCTGGGCGTTGTTTTGGCGGTGCTGGGCCTTGTCATGGGGGTGTTGAGGGAATCTAGGCCTTTTTTTGGGGGTGCGGAGAGGGTTCCGGAGCACTCGACCAGGTTGCCCAGAGAGGTTGTGGAGTCTCCTTCCCTGGAGATATTCAAAAGCCGCCTGGCCCAATCCTGGGCAATATGCTCCAGAGGACCCTGGCTGAGCAGGGGCGTTGGACTCCAGGATCTCCGGAGGTCCCTTCCAACCTCCACCATTCTCTGAGCCTGTGATTCTGTGAAATGTTAAGGCTAAAATTTTAACACTCACATCCCAGAAGTTTTCTTTTCCTTTCTTCTCAGAATTGGTTCCCGTCGATGGTCGAGCCCATCACACACCTCCCACAATCGCCTGTAATGTGCTCATGTAGTGTTCCAATGTTATAGGTCCTATGGATTGGCATGGGGTTGGTTCACCTAGTTGATTTAAACCAGTTGAGGGAATGGTTAGAACGTACAGCTAGCAATCTGGTTTTGGAGCTAAGGAAAGGTTTTGCACATTGAGTGACTACTCCCCAAATTGCAGCTTGGTTGCCACTGCCCACGCACGCAGGGAGCCCCATTCCCCTTGGGATCATTCCAGTTAATATGAAAGAGAGAATCAACCGTATCGGGAATAATACCAACGGTGTGTCTATATGATTGGGGCCTGGGCATACAAGTCTCGAACTCCCATCTCTCCATCATATGTCTAGCAAGCCAAGAATCTTCCACAAGACTTGATCTGGAGGAATGTGTGGGATCAAAACTGTCATGTCACCTGGGGGAGTGAACCAGACACCGTGCGTAGGGCCTACGAAATAGATGGCTCAGCGTTACAGTGGGGACAACAAACAGTTGTGCTCGGGACCTGAGAGGACCACTCCCTGAGAGAGACCTGCCCAATCGAAGCTATTTCCAAGCAGGTGGTCATGAAGGGAGCAGGTGGTCATGAAGGGAGCACTGCCCTTCAGGAAAAAGCCTTTGCGCAGCTGCGCTATTACCAGAACGGAGCAGCTTCACGACCGCATCGCACAGCTCATCAGCCTCCCCATTGACACAAAGGAACAGGAGCCAATGCATGACAACCAAAGTTGCATTCATGACAGACTGCATGAAATAAGAGAACAGGTGGACTCGGCAGCCAGGAACTCCACATATGTCTTCACTCATGGATACAGAATACATTCAGCAGTGTCTCTAGGCAAAGTGGCAGCAGAAAGGTTGGCAAAGATGCAGAAGGCTTTCACAAGAGCAAACGACCCCACTTTCTACCTGCAGGGCCAGAGAGAAGACTTCTTCACAAGTTTCCACATGTCCTGCCAAGCAGTGCCCTCTATCACAGCAGTTGCTGATTTTTTTTATGTGACGAGCTTTCAGGAGCTCTTTGACAGGCAGTGTCTGTGAAGACTGCTCTTGATATAGCCTGGGAAAGGAGCTCTAACTCTCCAGCTTTCAATGGCCATCGATCTCAACTAGAAACGGCTATTCTCCTCTCTCTTGCGGAGGAAGAGAATGGTGAGAAGTTCAGGCAGCACATTCATTTCCCCCAACATGTTTTAGAAGGTTTCGTTGAGAAGTGTGTTAACAACTATTGCTTAGACAAGAACAATTCAAGGCTGAAGAACTTGTTCCATGTTTCCCTGAATTCATTCCAGACTCTTGTTGCTGCTGCTAGCTTTGCGCCTACAACTCCAGTTGTCCAAGAGAACTGTGGCAATGTCTCCCTGTGGCTAGAGGAATTTGGGAGCAGACTTGGAGCTAATTCTGAACTTCCCAGAAGTCATCTGAAAAGCACTGAGCATCAAGAAAGAAAGGAGCTAGAGCTCCTGGAGGAGGCAATGAGTAAAGCTCTGGCCCCTGTGCTAGCAAACCTGAAACAGGCATTTTCCATGCCTCATCTGAAAGCTTGGAACTGGAAACCTCATACAATCGGAGTTGAACGGCTGCACGGCTGCTGGAAGCAATGCCCGTTGTGCAGCGCTCTTTGCACAGACACAATACGTGCTCCTGATGGGGACCACAGGGTTCACTTCCATCGCCCTCAAGTCCTCAATGGTAGCCAGTGGGTTAGAAGAAATCAGTTGGTCCCTGCCCTTTGCTCCAGTCTTGTAGCAAGTCACTGTTGCCTTGTGCTTGAGGATAACAAGGAAGCTGCCTATACAAAGTCTAGAGAAGCAGGAGCAGCTTCTGCCAATTGGGGCCTCACGCCAGAAAGCTCCCCGCAGGCATGCTGCAAATGGCTTGTGTGCCGTTTCCGCTCACAATTGCAACAAGATTGCTGTGCACAATTGGAGGGCACAGCAGCAACCCGTCCAGAAGGGGAAAAGTGCCCAAAGGAAGAACGAGCCACGGGCTCGGCATGGGCTTGTCAGGGACGACTCTGGTCTTTGGTTGGGCTTTGTGCTGGCGGGAGCTGTGTTGGGGCTGGCCTTGGCGGGCTGCGCCTTGTTGGGGTTTGGGTGAGAGCAGCGTCAGGTGGGGCCTGGGGGTGCCCTGGCAGACCAGGTGTGTGGAAGTGATGTCGCCATGGCATCACAATGCCGGGGTCTTTCTGGAGGTGGGGCTGGGGGAAGTGCCGCTGTCACTTTGCCTGCGAGCGAGCGAGCGAGCGAGTGTGCGAGCGAGTGCGCGAGCAGGTGGAGAGCGTGGTGTTGAGCTGGGGCGAAGGAGCGAGGCAGCGGGGTAAGAGCTGGCTCCTTCCGTCTCTCTGCAGTCTCTCCTCCCCTCGGGGCGCTCTCCGTGGCTTTGTCGCCCCCCCAGCGCCCACCACCTGCTGCACGCTCCCTCGGCGGGCACAAGTGCCACAATCAGGCAAACGTCCCCGCCGCAAAGCCCAGCCACGCTCGGGCACCGTTCTGCGCCCTTGCTGCTCACCACCCAGTGTTCCCGCGTCACACGTGGGAAAGCAGCGGCGGGAGCGGGCAGCCAGGCAAGGCCGACAGAGTGAGGGCACCGTGCCCTGCTTTTTGCAGAGTTGCTCTCGGCGGCCTTTGGCTCTTCTCCTGGTGGCAGATTGACGCTGTCGATCTTGGGGTGCGGAGGAGCGTGCACAGGGTGAGCCGCAGAGCAGAGCGGAGCGGTCAGGGTCGGGGGAGGTTGGTGGAGGGGCGTTGGAGGGGCGGTGGGGAGCAGGGCTTTGGGGGCTGCTGGTCTGCCTTGGTCGGGGAGGGGGAGGGTGGCTGCAAGGGGCGGCGTGCTCAGAGGTGGGTGCTGTGTTTTGGGTGGCACTCTTGGAGCAGGACGTGGAGGCGGAGCGCTGAGCAGGCTGCACGCTCGCGGCGCGCTTCCGGTGGCGGCATGGAGCCTCGGAGGCTGAGCGTCGTGGGCGAGTTTGTGGTGCTGAGCCTCTTTGTGGTGTGCCTGGCCCACATGCCCTCGGTCGTCAACGTCTTCACGATCCTGTGCATAGCGGTGGTGTTGGTGCCGGCGGGGAAAAGGCCCTGGCCCAAGGTAGGAGTCAGCCTGGGCATGGCCCCGAGCTGGCGCGGGCAGCGAGAGGGCTGAGGCCGCGGCAGCACCTGCAGCAAGGGCAGCCTGACGGTGCTGCGCGCAAGCCTGCCTGCAGCCTCAGCTCTGCGTGCCCCGCGCAGCCCTTCCGCGAGCAGGGGGCCTCTTGGTGCAGCGTGGATGCTCACCACTAAGGCAGCGCTCTCTTGGGCTGTGCAGGGGCCTCGCGGCAGTGCTGGCAGCCTGGGCAACGGCAGCGTGGACGAGCCCGGAGGTGAGCAGCCCCGGCCCAGGGCGTAGGCGCGCTCGGCAGCGCCTCCCGGCCAAGACAGCCCAGCGCCGCCAGCGCCCACCGCCCTCGGCCCCAGCTGGGGCTCCGCCGACGGGCTGCCCTCGCTCACTGCCTCTCTGCCTCCTCTTCCAGCAGCCTCCTTCCTGCCCACGGTGCAGACGCAGGACTGTGCAGCCAGCCGGCAGGCAGGGTAAGCGGAGGCCTGGCTTGCAGGCGGGCTGCCCCACAGCCCTGGCCAGGCCCACCCCAGGCAAGAGCCCGATGCAGCCCAGAGCCACAGACCTGCACCTGGCCTGGGCCCCCCAAAGAGCACGGCATGGCATGGCTAGGGCTGGGGTCGACGCGCGGGATGCCCAGGACATGCCGCATGCCTGCTGCTCACCAACTGGGAAGCCCCTTTGCTCCTTGCCCACTGCTGCAGCCCTGGCCCCAGCGCCCCCTCCGCCCGCACCCTGGCACCCTTTAGCGTCTGCTGCCACCAGGGCTTCCCCCTGGGGCACCCAAGGCAGCCTCCTCACCTCCTTTCTCCCTCCCAGGCTCACAAGCGAGGACATCTTGTCCCCTCGCCACCTCCTGCCCACCTCCGAGCCGGACACGGATGGATGGAAGTTGGATGGCCCTCTCCCACTGCCACCACCCTCCATCCTGCTGGACGCTCCCCCAACACCTGCAGCAGTGCTGGGTGAGCTGCTTGTGCCCACAGCCCTCCCGCCATCCCCACCACGCAGGCGGGTCCGCTTTGGGCGCAACCAGACCGTGCTGCTCAGTGAAGAAGGTCACGAGCTGCTGGACTGCCTCCCCAAAGCCCCACACCTCGACTGGCCAGCCCACATCCCACGCCGGTCCATCCTGCACTGTGCCTGGGCACCCGTCCCGCTGGCAGGGGAAGGCACAGTGCGGCCACTTTCACCCGCCGGGCAGTCCGAGGAGGAAGAGGACGAGGAGCCAGCGTGTGCCACCTCCCTGCAGCGCTGGCCCACCATGCAGCTCTGGAGCCCACCACCGGAGGCGCCCTCCCCTCCCGCTGCAGCCACCGGCTGCACAGCGGCCCTGGCCTGCCTGCTCTGCCCAGCCTGCCCTGCAGGCACCTTCAGAGGGCTGCGCAAGGGCCTCCGCAGATGTGCCTCCTTCCTGCGAAGGCCACGGCGAGTGCTCAGGAGGCGCCAGGCAAGGGCCAGCTGATTGGGGCCAGCAACAGGCTCCGCGCCTGGGCAGAGGTGCCAGTAACCAGCGCCCGCGGAGCTAGACGCCTTCGCCACCTCCGGGCCAGCGTCAATAAACCTCTGAGCAAGACTCTGTGGGAGGTGAGAGTGAAACACCATGTGAAGTGCTATGAAGGAGGCGCAGGAATGCTCCCTGAGTCTTAGGAAGCCAGCCGTTCCCCGAACTCAGGCTTTCCTGCTCCTGACAGGGCTGAGTAGAGCAGCAACATGCAAAAACATGTCTCCAGAACGGAAGTTTAAATGCTTAGCTCAGATGAACCATCACATAGGAAACTGGCTGTCAGAAGAAGTCCGTGAGATCCTTAGAAAGTGCGGTGGATGTGATCCTGGGGGCGCTCTGGAGCAAGATCTGAATTCCCCTGTGAATGGAGACTATGTAGCCTCCAACAGTGATCTGCAGAAAGAAGTTCTAAAACGGGGGAGAATTGATATTGGTCAGGGGGCTGAGCAGAAAGATTCATCCAAGCCATCACCCTCAGCAGAACAGTGGGAGGATCCTAAAAGGAATGAGCGTTCCAGAGGCCAAGAGGTCCTCCACTTGATCAAACACCCGGGACTAGAAAATTGCTACGCAAGGAAAAGGGGGAGGGCAGATCTTCAGGTTATCAACAAGACTGCCCTGTGTGACAGCCAGCCCAGGATTGGCAGTGAATACCCCTTCCATTTTCGGCACAAGCTGCTGATGCTGGACTACCGTGGAAGGTATCTGGTTTGCCAGGAGCATGGCAAAGCAAAAGAAGGCGTTCTGAGCACTCCGAATGCAACAAGCCTTGGCACTGAGTGCTCAGATAGTGCCTCAGATATTGACAGTGAGTTTTTCAATGCTGAGCGTGAAGAAGGGGATGCCTCTGTTACAGCAGGTCTGACACACACACATGCCATGGACCTCCAGGTGGCGATGTTTCATGGTGCCCATGATTTCACGAGACAGTACATTTCAACAAACCTCGCTTTGTGCCACTTGGCGCTCCCCCTCCTGCTACCAAATCCATGCACCGCACCAAGAGAGTTCCCTCAGCCAAGTTAAAAAGAGCTGGAAAGCCACGGAACAATTGGGAAAGCAGACCACAGTTAAGAGGAGCAGACCACAACTCAGAGGCACAAAAACAAACCGATTGATCAGGCAGACACACTCATCGTGTCCTTCATACGGATCGGGAGTTCTCCTTCCTCTTCCAAGGCTCAGCTCCTGAATGCTCTGCCGACTAAACACAAACACGACACTTTCTTCCATCGACATTGCAAAGGCAGCACCAAAGGCTGTCTTCTAATGACAGGTGTTGTGGAGATCTCTTGGTCCTGTGCCAGTGGCAGTGCTGATGACACTTTTGACGGCTGTGTTGCTTTTTGTAACCTGCATGGAGATGCTAGAGGTCATGAACAACAATTGCCGTTTTTACAGCAGATCTCTTCTGTGAAGGAGGCTCTCAGTTAGCTGAGTCTGACCAGAGTGACAAGAAAGGCATGAACATTGTACGTGACCCGTGGCAGTCTCAAAAGCCTTTGATTTGTCTTTTCACTGAAGAAGAGAATGTTGCATGTGGCCAATCTAGCCAGAATGTAAAAAGAGGTATCCAGAACAGAAACAAAGCAGAATTAGTAGAGGAGCTGGTAAAAACAATCAGAGATCTGCTAGCAAGGTGAAACAACCTTTTAAGGCTTGATGCTTGTCAGGACACAGCTCGCCAACGTGGATTTATTGTGGCTAAAGAGGCAGAAGAGTGTGTGAGAGCCAAAGCAAAGGCAAGAACCTTGGTGGGATTCTTGACAAAGGAGAAATTGTGTTTGAGATCAAATCACAGCTACTGCCTCTTCAAGGACAACTATGGTACCCATGGTGTAAAAAGGAGAAAGAGCTCCCCCGCTTGCAGGAAAAGAGGAACAAGAACATAGAACATCATGGGAGCCAAACTGAGCCAGAGAAGTGTGCAGGACGAAGAAAGCAACTCGACAGAGCGTTCCCCCTCAAGCAGCTGATGAAATCAGTCCTCGCTTTTCTCCAGGCACAGTCAAGAGACACCAAGAAATACTTGCTGCAGTGGATGAAGGTCTTTAGGGATGACCTGTCCTCTGAGCACTTGGAGGAACTTCAGAAAGAGTATCATCAGTGAAGGTATCAAATCCTGGAAATAAAGAAAAGCAAGGAAAAAAACCAGTCTGAAAACAGCATTGATGAATAAGTTAGAAGCCCTCTCCAATGCAGTCAATGATTCATCCATTGGTCTCAAGCGTCTTTTGAGAGAAGTAGGGCAGATTCGTGAAGCTCTAGAATCCTTGAACTCAAAAGATGAATGTTTTTGCAAACTACCTGAAGTGGCAGTCAATCTTCCGTTTCCAAAACACTTGGGAAATTGCCGCAGACAACAGCTTAGGAACAACCGACAGCCAGTGGACCTGGCAGCTGGGGAGCCACATCCTAGACTTGCAAATGAAACTGAACAATCAGATTAGAAAGGGATACGTTCCGCATGTGACTCGACGAAGCCTTATGGAGGAAGTGCAAGATAAATATGAGACCCTCTGGAAAGGCTTGGAACCGTATTTCAGGGAAGATGACACCAGTGGGCTTTTGATTCAGCGGAAAGCAAGCATTGAAAATCAACCGCAAGATCTGAGAGAAGCACTTGTGGAAGAGACACAGAGAAAGTCTGCCGAGTTCATTGAACGGGAGAAGAATCCGAGCAAAGGGCATCAGAAGAAGCCAGAATGTGAACACGAGCTTGTCAAGAGAAGGCAACTGGTGGCTTGGTCGCTAAAGAAGGAAGAGCTGCATGAAGAAAAGCTGAGGCAACACTTGGCTAGCCTCTGGAAACAATGGCTCTACAAAGTATCTTCGAGTGCACCTCCTCCTGCAGAACCAAACATAAACCTCCCTAGTGAGACCACTCTGCTGGAACATTTCAAGCAAGAGCCAAACAGAGAGGAAGAAATAAAATGCTTCTTGCCAAAGGATGCATTTCCCATGGCATCCCTTGCAGGCAGTGCAAGAGATCATTGCTGCTGGAAGCTGCATTTCATTTCATCCCTTTGTATTTCAGATGCTAGTCGTACTTCCCAAAACATGTCTACAATAAACTCGCGGGCTAGCCTTCTGGTCAGGGTGTCTCGTGGTGCTGGGCTTGTGGCGGGGGTGCAGGGGGGAGTGGGGCGTTGTGTTGGGGGTGCTGGTCTTGTCGTGGCGGGTGCAGAGGGGAGTTGGTCCTTGTGTTGGGGGTGCTGGTCTTTGTTTTGAGGTGCTGAGGGGATCTGGGTGTTGTTGTGGGGGTGCTTAGAGGAGGTGGGCCTTGTGTTGGGGGTGCTGGGTTTGTTGTGGGGGTGGAGAGGGGATCAGGGCCTTGTTTCTGGGGTGCTGGGCCTTGTTTTGGGAGTGCTGGGCTTGTCATGGGGGTGCAGAGGGGATCAGGGCATTGTGTTGGGGGTGCTGGGCATTGTGTAGGGTTTGCTGGGCTTGTTATGGGGGTGCAGAGGGGATCTGGGTCTTGTTTTGGGGGTGCTTAGAGGACGTGGGCCTTGTGTTGGGGGTGCTGGGCTTGTCGTGGGGGTCCTGAGTGGTCATGGTGTTGTGTTGGGTGTGGTGGGCCTTGTTTTGGGAGAACTAGGCTTGTTTTCAGGGTGCTTAGGGGATCTGGGCCTTGTTTTCGGGGTACTGAGGGGATCTGGGCGTTGTTTTGGCGGTGCTGGGCCTTGTCATGGGGGTGTTGAGGGAATCTAGGCCTTTTTTTGGGGGTGCGGAGAGGGTTCCGGAGCACTCGACCAGGTTGCCCAGAGAGGTTGTGGAGTCTCCTTCCCTGGAGATATTCAAAAGCCGCCTGGCCCAATCCTGGGCAATATGCTCCAGAGGACCCTGGCTGAGCAGGGGCGTTGGACTCCAGGATCTCCGGAGGTCCCTTCCAACCTCCACCATTCTCTGAGCCTGTGATTCTGTGAAATGTTAAGGCTAAAATTTTAACACTCACATCCCAGAAGTTTTCTTTTCCTTTCTTCTCAGAATTGGTTCCCGTCGATGGTCGAGCCCATCACACACCTCCCACAATCGCCTGTAATGTGCTCATGTAGTGTTCCAATGTTATAGGTCCTATGGATTGGCATGGGGTTGGTTCACCTAGTTGATTTAAACCAGTTGAGGGAATGGTTAGAACGTACAGCTAGCAATCTGGTTTTGGAGCTAAGGAAAGGTTTTGCACATTGAGTGACTACTCCCCAAATTGCAGCTTGGTTGCCACTGCCCACGCACGCAGGGAGCCCCATTCCCCTTGGGATCATTCCAGTTAATATGAAAGAGAGAATCAACCGTATCTGGAATAATACCAACGGTGTGTCTATATGATTGGGGCCTGGGCATACAAGTCTCGAACTCCCATCTCTCCATCATATGTCTAGCAAGCCAAGAATCTTCCACAAGACTTGATCTGGAGGAATGTGTGGGATCAAAACTGTCATGTCACCTGGGGGAGTGAACCAGACACCGTGCGTAGGGCCTACGAAATAGATGGCTCAGCGTTACAGTGGGGACAACAAACAGTTGTGCTCGGGACCTGAGAGGACCACTCCCTGAGAGAGACCTGCCCAATCGAAGCTATTTCCAAGCAGGTGGTCATGAAGGGAGCAGGTGGTCATGAAGGGAGCACTGCCCTTCAGGAAAAAGCCTTTGCGCAGCTGCGCTATTACCAGAACGGAGCAGCTTCACGACCGCATCGCACAGCTCATCAGCCTCCCCATTGACACAAAGGAACAGGAGCCAATGCATGACAACCAAAGTTGCATTCATGACAGACTGCATGAAATAAGAGAACAGGTGGACTCGGCAGCCAGGAACTCCACATATGTCTTCACTCATGGATACAGAAGACATTCAGCAGTGTCTCTAGGCAAAGTGGCAGCAGAAAGGTTGGCAAAGATGCAGAAGGCTTTCACAAGAGCAAACGACCCCACTTTCTACCTGCAGGGCCAGAGAGAAGACTTCTTCACAAGTTTCCACATGTCCTGCCAAGCAGTGCCCTCTATCACAGCAGTTGCTGATTTTTTTTATGTGACGAGCTTTCAGGAGCTCTTTGACAGGCAGTGTCTGTGAAGACTGCTCTTGATATAGCCTGGGAAAGGAGCTCTAACTCTCCAGCTTTCAATGGCCATCGATCTCAACTAGAAACGGCTATTCTCCTCTCTCTTGCGGAGGAAGAGAATGGTGAGAAGTTCAGGCAGCACATTCATTTCCCCCAACATGTTTTAGAAGGTTTCGTTGAGAAGTGTGTTAACAACTATTGCTTAGACAAGAACAATTCAAGGCTGAAGAACTTGTTCCATGTTTCCCTGAATTCATTCCAGACTCTTGTTGCTGCTGCTAGCTTTGCGCCTACAACTCCAGTTGTCCAAGAGAACTGTGGCAATGTCTCCCTGTGGCTAGAGGAATTTGGGAGCAGACTTGGAGCTAATTCTGAACTTCCCAGAAGTCATCTGAAAAGCACTGAGCATCAAGAAAGAAAGGAGCTAGAGCTCCTGGAGGAGGCAATGAGTAAAGCTCTGGCCCCTGTGCTAGCAAACCTGAAACAGGCATTTTCCATGCCTCATCTGAAAGCTTGGAACTGGAAACCTCATACAATCGGAGTTGAACGGCTGCACGGCTGCTGGAAGCAATGCCCGTTGTGCAGCGCTCTTTGCACAGACACAATACGTGCTCCTGATGGGGACCACAGGGTTCACTTCCATCGCCCTCAAGTCCTCAATGGTAGCCAGTGGGTTAGAAGAAATCAGTTGGTCCCTGCCCTTTGCTCCAGTCTTGTAGCAAGTCACTGTTGCCTTGTGCTTGAGGATAACAAGGAAGCTGCCTATACAAAGTCTAGAGAAGCAGGAGCAGCTTCTGCCAATTGGGGCCTCACGCCAGAAAGCTCCCCGCAGGCATGCTGCAAATGGCTTGTGTGCCGTTTCCGCTCACAATTGCAACAAGATTGCTGTGCACAATTGGAGGGCACAGCAGCAACCCCTCCAGAAGGGGAAAAGTGCCCAAAGGAAGAACGAGCCACGGGCTCGGCATGGGCTTGTCAGGGACGACTCTGGTCTTTGGTTGGGCTTTGTGCTGGCGGGAGCTGTGTTGGGGCTGGCCTTGGCGGGCTGCGCCTTGTTGGGGTTTGGGTGAGAGCAGCGTCAGGTGGGGCCTGGGGGTGCCCTGGCAGACCAGGTGTGTGGAAGTGATGTCGCCATGGCATCACAATGCCGGGGTCTTTCTGGAGGTGGGGCTGGGGGAAGTGCCGCTGTCACTTTGCCTGCGAGCGAGCGAGCGAGCGAGTGTGCGAGCGAGTGCGCGAGCAGGTGGAGAGCGTGGTGTTGAGCTGGGGCGAAGGAGCGAGGCAGCGGGGTAAGAGCTGGCTCCTTCCGTCTCTCTGCAGTCTCTCCTCCCCTCGGGGCGCTCTCCGTGGCTTTGTCGCCCCCCCAGCGCCCACCACCTGCTGCACGCTCCCTCGGCGGGCACAAGTGCCACAATCAGGCAAACGTCCCCGCCGCAAAGCCCAGCCACGCTCGGGCACCGTTCTGCGCCCTTGCTGCTCACCACCCAGTGTTCCCGCGTCACACGTGGGAAAGCAGCGGCGGGAGCGGGCAGCCAGGCAAGGCCGACGGAGTGAGGGCACCGTGCCCTGCTTTTTGCAGAGTTGCTCTCGGCGGCCTTTGGCTCTTCTCCTGGTGGCAGATTGACGCTGTCGATCTTGGGGTGCGGAGGAGCGTGCACAGGGTGAGCCGCAGAGCAGAGCGGAGCGGTCAGGGTCGGGGGAGGTTGGTGGAGGGGCGTTGGAGGGGCGGTGGGGAGCAGGGCTTTGGGGGCTGCTGGTCTGCCTTGGTCGGGGAGGGGGAGGGTGGCTGCAAGGGGCGGCGTGCTCAGAGGTGGGTGCTGTGTTTTGGGTGGCACTCTTGGAGCAGGACGTGGAGGCGGAGCGCTGAGCAGGCTGCACGCTCGCGGCGCGCTTCCGGTGGCGGCATGGAGCCTCGGAGGCTGAGCGTCGTGGGCGAGTTTGTGGTGCTGAGCCTCTTTGTGGTGTGCCTGGCCCACATGCCCTCGGTCGTCAACGTCTTCACGATCCTGTGCATAGCGGTGGTGTTGGTGCCGGCGGGGAAAAGGCCCTGGCCCAAGGTAGGAGTCAGCCTGGGCATGGCCCCGAGCTGGCGCGGGCAGCGAGAGGGCTGAGGCCGCGGCAGCACCTGCAGCAAGGGCAGCCTGACGGTGCTGCGCGCAAGCCTGCCTCCAGCCTCAGCTCTGCGTGCCCCGCGCAGCCCTTCCGCGAGCAGGGCGCCTCTTGGTGCAGCGTGGATGCTCGCCACTAAGGCAGCGCTCTCTTGGGCTGTGCAGGGGCCTCGCGGCAGTGCTGGCAGCCTGGGCAACGGCAGCGTGGACGAGCCCGGAGGTGAGCAGCCCCGGCCCAGGGCGTAGGCGCGCTCGGCAGCGCCTCCCGGCCAAGACAGCCCAGCGCCGCCAGCGCCCACCGCCCTCGGCCCCAGCTGGGGCTCCGCCGACGGGCTGCCCTCGCTCACTGCCTCTCTGCCTCCTCTTCCAGCAGCCTCCTTCCTGCCCACGGTGCAGACGCAGGACTGTGCAGCCAGCCGGCAGGCAGGGTAAGCGGAGGCCTGGCTTGCAGGCGGGCTGCCCCACAGCCCTGGCCAGGCCCACCCCAGGCAAGAGCCCGATGCAGCCCAGAGCCACAGACCTGCACCTGGCCTGGGCCCCCCAAAGAGCACGGCATGGCATGGCTAGGGCTGGGGTCGACGCGCGGGATGCCCAGGACATGCCGCATGCCTGCTGCTCACCAACTGGGAAGCCCCTTTGCTCCTTGCCCACTGCTGCAGCCCTGGCCCCAGCGCCCCCTCCGCCCGCACCCTGGCACCCTTTAGCGTCTGCTGCCACAACCAGGGCTTCCCCCTGGGGCACCCAAGGCAGCCTCCTCACCTCCTTTCTCCCTCCCAGGCTCACAAGCGAGGACATCTTGTCCCCTCGCCACCTCCTGCCCACCTCCGAGCCGGACACGGATGGATGGAAGTTGGATGGCCCTCTCCCACTGCCACCAACCTCCATCCTGCTGGACGCTCCCCCAACACCTGCAGCAGTGCTGGGTGAGCTGCTTGTGCCCACAGCCCTCCCGCCATCCCCACCACGCAGGCGGGTCCGCTTTGGGCGCAACCAGACCGTGCTGCTCAGTGAAGAAGGTCACGAGCTGCTGGACTGCCTCCCCAAAGCCCCACACCTCGACTGGCCAGCCCACATCCCGCGCCGGTCCATCCTGCACTGTGCCTGGGCACCCATCCCGCTGGCAGGGGAAGGCACAGTGCGGCCACTTTCACCCGCCGGGCAGTCCGAGGACGAAGAGGACGAGGAGCCAGCGTGTGCCACCTCCCTGCAGCGCTGGCCCACCATGCAGCTCTGGAGCCCACCACCGGAGGCGCCCTCCCCTCCCGCTGCAGCCACCGGCTGCACAGCGGCCCTGGCCTGCCTGCTCTGCCCAGCCTGCCCTGCAGGCGCCTTCAGAGGGCTGCGCAAGGGCCTCCGCAGATGTGCCTCCTTCCTGCGAAGGCCACGGCGAGTGCTCAGGAGGCGCCAGGCAAGGGCCAGCTGATTGGGGCCAGCAACAGGCTCCGCGCCTGGGCAGAGGTGCCAGTAACCAGCGCCCGCGGAGCTAGACGCCTTCGCCACCTCCGGGCCAGCGTCAATAAACCTCTGAGCAAGACTCTGTGGGAGGTGAGAGTGAAACACCATGTGAAGTGCTATGAAGAAGGCGCAGGAATGCTCCCTGAGTCTTAGGAAGCCAGCCGTTCCCCGAACTCAGGCTTTCCTGCTCCTGACAGGGCTGAGTAGAGCAGCAACATGCAAAAACATGTCTCCAGAACGGAAGTTTAAATGCTTAGCTCAGATGAACCATCACATAGGAAACTGGCTGTCAGAAGAAGTCCGTGAGATCCTTACAAAGCGCGGTGGATGTGATCCTGGGGGCGCTCTGGAGCAAGATCTGAATTCCCCTGTGAATGGAGACTATGTAGCCTCCAACAGTGATCTGCAGAAAGAAGTTGTAAAACAGGGGAGAATTGATATTGGTCAGGGGGCTGAGCAGAAAGATTCATCCAAGCCATCACCCTCAGCAGAACAGTGGGAGGATCCTAAAAGGAATGAGCGTTCCAGAGGCCAAGAGGTCCTCCACTTGATCAAACACCCGGGACTAGAAAATTGCTACGCAAGGAAAAGGGGGAGGGCAGATCTTCAGGTTATCAACAAGACTGCCCTGTGTGACAGCCAGCCCAGGATTGGCAGTGAATACCCCTTCCCTTTTCGGCACAAGCTGCTGATGCTGGACTACCGTGGAAGGTATCTGGTTTGCCAGGAGCATGGCAAAGCAAAAGAAGGCGTTCTGAGCACTCCGAATGCAACAAGCCTTGGCACTGAGTGCTCAGATAGTGCCTCAGATATTGACAGTGAGTTTTTCAATGCTGAGCGTGAAGAAGGGGATGCCTCTGTTACAGCAGGTCTGACACACACACATGCCATGGACCTCCAGGTGGCGATGTTTCATGGTGCCCATGATTTCACGAGACAGTACATTTCAACAAACCTCGCTTTGTGCCACTTGGCGCTCCCCCTCCTGCTACCAAATCCATGCACCGCACCAAGAGAGTTCCCTCAGCCAAGTTAAAAAGAGCTGGAAAGCCACGGAACAATTGGGAAA
This sequence comes from Struthio camelus, assembly GCF_040807025.1. Lineage (NCBI taxonomy): Eukaryota > Metazoa > Chordata > Aves > Struthioniformes > Struthionidae > Struthio > Struthio camelus. The sequence goes on from NC_090944.1 coordinate 5,283,257, forward strand.
GCAGACCACAGTTAAGAGGAGCAGACCACAACTCAGAGGCACAAAAACAAACCGATTGATCAGGCAGACACACTCATCGTGTCCTTCATACGGATCGGGAGTTCTCCTTCCTCTTCCAAGGCTCAGCTCCTGAATGCTCTGCCGACTAAACACAAACACGACACTTTCTTCCACCGACATTGCAAAGGCAGCACCAAAGGCTGTCTTCTAACGACAGGTGTTGTGGAGATCTCTTGGTCCTGTGCCAGTGGCAGTGCTGATGACACTTTTGACGGCTGTGTTGCTTTTTGTAACCTGCATGGAGATGCTAGAGGTCATGAACAACAATTGCCGTTTTTACAGCAGATCTCTTCTGTGAAGGAGGCTCTCAGTTAGCTGAGTCTGACCAGAGTGACAAGAAAGGCATGAACATTGTACGTGACCTGTGGCAGTCTCAAAAGCCTTTGACTTGTCTTTTCACTGAAGAAGAGAATGTTGCATGTGGCCGATCTAGCCAGAATGTAAAAAGAGGTATCCAGAACAGAAACAAAGCAGAATTAGTAGAGGAGCTGATAAAAACAATCAGAGACCTACTAGCAAGGTGAAACAACCTTTTAAGGCTTGATGCTTGTCAGGACACAGCTCGCCAACGTGGATTTATTGTGGCTAAAGAGGCAGAAGAGTGTGTGAGAGCCAAAGCAAAGGCAAGAACCTTGGTGGGATTCTTGACAAAGGAGAAATTGTGTTTGAGATCAAATCACAGCTACTGCCTCTTCAAGGACAACTATGGTACCCATGGTGTAAAAAGGAGAAAGAGCTCCCCCGCTTGCAGGAAAAGAGGAACAAGAACATAGAACATCATGGGAGCCAAACTGAGCCAGAGAAGTGTGCAGGACGAAGAAAGCAACTCGACAGAGCGTTCCCCCTCAAGCAGCTGATGAAATCAGTCCTCGCTTTTCTCCAGGCACAGGCAAGAGACACCAAGAAATACTTGCTGCAGTGGAGGAAGGTCTTTAGGGATGACCTGTCCTCTGAGCACTTGGAGGAACTTCAGAAAGAGTATCATCAGTGAAGGTATCAAATCCTGGAAATAAAGAAAAGCAAGGAAAAAACCACTCTGAAAACAGCATTGATGAATAAGTTAGAAGCCCTCTCCAATGCAGTCAATGATTCATCCATTGGTCTCAAGCGTCTTTTGAGAGAAGTAGGGCAGATTCGTGAAGCTCTAGAATCCTTGAACTCAAAAGATGAATGTTTTTGCAAACTACCTGAAGTGGCAGTCGATCTGATGGTTTCAGGGTACGCCCTTGAAGTGGTGGATGGTGATGCTTCGTCTGTACGGTGACGATGGCTTGGGGCAATCTTTGACAAGTTAATTGAGAAGCTAGGGGAGAGAAGAGCGTTTGTTCTCTCAGTGCTTGGCATCCAGAGCCCGGGGAAGTCAAGCCTGCTGAATGCCATGTTTGGTCTGCAGTGGAACGTCAGTGCGGGGAGAGGCACGCGGGGAGCGTTTATGCAGCTGCTTCAGGTGGACGAGAAACCCCAAGAGGCCGTGGACTTTGATTACAGGCTGATTGTTGACACAGCAGGACTTTGTGCCATGGAGGTGGCCAATAAGCAGTCACTTAATGATGACAATGAGCTAGCCACCTTTGGCATTGGCATTGGCAACATGACTCTGATCAATATCTTGGGAGAAAATCCTGGAGACATGCAAGATGTCCTTCAGCTAGCTGGGCAGGCTTTTCTCCGCATGAAGCAAGTCAATCTTTCGCCAAGCTGCTGCTTTGTGCACCACAATGTTGGAGAAATAACTGCCCAGGAACAAAACATGCAAGCACAAAGACGCCTTCAGGAAAAGCTGCAGGAAATGGCAGGGACAGCCGCCCAGCCGCCCAGCAGGCGTTCTGCCATGTCACCTGCTTCAGCAATGTCATCCGCTTTGATGTGAACACCCACCGTCACTACTTTGCTCACCTCTGGGTGGCAAGGAAACCCACCCAGGGCCCCACCCAACCCCCCACACAGCCAGCACATGCAGCAGTTAAAGAGCACAATTCTCCAAGCTGCCAAGAAGGGATCGCAGGGCTCTATTTCAAGGCTCTCGAGCTTGAAAGTTCGTATGAGTGACTTGTGGAAGGCTCTGCTGAATGAAAAGTATGTTTTCCCTGTCCAAAACACTTGGGAAGTTGCCGCAGACAACAGCTTAGGAACAACCGACAGCCAGTGGACCTGGCAGCTGGGGAGCCACATCCTAGACTTGCAAATGAAACGGAACAATCGGATTAGAAAGGGAGACGTTCCGCAAGTGACCCGAAGAAGCCTTATGGAGGAAGTGCAAGATAAATATGAGACCCTCTGGAAAGGCTTGGAACCGTATTTCAGGGAAGATGACGCCAGTGGGCTTTTGATTCAGCGGAAAGCAAGCATTGAAAATCAACCGCAAGATCTGAGAGAAGCACTTGTGGAAGAGACACAGAGAAAGTCTGCCGAGTTCATTGAACGGGAGAAGAATCCGAGCAAAGGGCATCAGAAGAAGCCAGAATGTGAACACGAGCTTGTCAAGAGAAGGCAACTGGTGGCTTTGTCGCTAAAGAAGGAAGAGCTGCATGAAGAAAAGCTGAGGCAACACTTGGCTAGCCTCTGGAAACAATGGCTCTACAAAGTATCTTCGAGTGCACCTCCTCCTGCAGAACCAAACATAAACCTCCCTAGTGAGACCACTCTGCTGGAACATTTCAAGCAAGAGCCAAACAGAGAGGAAGAAATAAAATGCTTCTTGCCAAAGGATGCATTTCCCATGGCATCCCTTGCAGGCAGTGCAAGAGATCATTGCTGCTGGAAGCTGCATTTCATTTCATCCCTTTGTATTTCAGATGCTAGTCGTACTTCCCAAAACATGTCTACAATAAACTCGCGGGCTAGCCTTCTGGTCAGGGTGTCTCGTGGTGCTGGGCTTGTGGCGGGGGTGCAGGGGGGAGTGGGGCGTTGTGTTGGGGGTGCTGGTCTTGTCGTGGGGGGTGCAGAGGGGAGTTGGGCCTTGTGTTGGGGGTGCTGGTCTTTGTTTTGAGGTGCAGAGGGGATCTGGACCTTGTGTTGGGGGTGCAGAGGGGATCTGGGTGTTGTTGTGGGGGTGCTTAGAGGAGGTGGGCCTTGTGTTGGGGGTGCTGGGTTTGTTGTGGGGGTGAAGAAGGGATCAGGGCCTTGTTTTTGGGGTGCTGGTCTTTGTTCTGGGGTGCTGAGGGGATCTGGGCATTGTGTTGGGGGTGCTGAGGGGATTTGGGTGTTGTTGTGGGGGTGCTTAGAGGAGGTGGGCCTTGTGTTGGGGGTGCTGGGTTTGTTGTGGGGGTGGAGAGGGGATCAGGGCCTTGTTTTTGGGGTGCTGGGCCTTGTTTTGGGAGTGCTGGGCTTGTCATGGGGGTGCTGAGGGGATCAGGGCATTGTGTTGGGGGTGCTGGGCATTGTGTAGGGTTTGCTGGGCTTGTTATGGGGGTGCAGAGGGGATCTGGGTCTTGTTGTGGGGGTGCTTAGAGGACGTGGGCCTTGTGTTGGGGGTGCTGGGCTTGTCGTGGGGGTCCTGAGTGGTCATGGTGTTGTGTTGGGGGGTGTGGGCCTTGTTTTGGGGGTACTGGGCTTGTCCTAAGGGTGCTGAGGGGATCTGGGCGTTGTTTTGGCGGTGCTGGGCCTTGTCATGGGGGTGTTGAGGGAATCTAGGCCTTTTTTTGGGGGTGCGGAGAGGGTTCCGGAGCACTCGACCAGGTTGCCCAGAGAGGTTGTGGAGTCTCCTTCCCTGGAGATATTCAAAAGCCGCCTGGCCCAATCCTGGGCAATATGCTCCAGAGGACCCTGGCTGAGCAGGGGCGTTGGACTCCAGGATCTCCGGAGGTCCCTTCCAACCTCCACCATTCTCTGAGCCTGTGATTCTGTGAAATGTTAAGGCTAAAATTTTAACACTCACATCCCAGAAGTTTTCTTTTCCTTTCTTCTCAGAATTGGTTCCCGTCGATGGTCGAGCCCATCACACACCTCCCACAATCGCCTGTAATGTGCTCATGTAGTGTTCCAATGTTATAGGTCCTATGGATTGGCATGGGGTTGGTTCACCTAGTTGATTTAAACCAGTTGAGGGAATGGTTAGAACGTACAGCTAGCAATCTGGTTTTGGAGCTAAGGAAAGGTTTTGCACATTGAGTGACTACTCCCCAAATTACAGCTTGGTTGCCACTGGCCACGCACACAGGGAGCCCCATTCCCCTTGGGATCATTCCAGTCAATATGAAAGAGAGAATCAACCGTATCGGGAATAATACCAACGGTGTGTCTATATGATTGGGGCCTGGGCATACAAGTCTCGAACTCCCATCTCTCCATCATATGTCTAGCAAGCCAAGAATCTTCCACAAGACTTGATCTGGAGGAATGTGTGGGATCAAAACTGTCATGTCACCTGGGGGAGTGAACCAGACACCGTGCGTAGGGCCTACGAAATAGATGGCTCAGCGTTACAGTGGGGACAACAAACAGTTGTGCTCGGGACCTGAGAGGACCACTCCCTGAGAGAGACCTGCCCAATCGAAGCTATTTCCAAGCAGGTGGTCATGAAGGGAGCAGGTGGTCATGAAGGGAGCACTGCCCTTCAGGAAAAAGCCTTTGCGCAGCTGCGCTATTACCAGAACGGAGCAGCTTCACGACCGCATCGCACAGCTCATCAGCCTCCCCATTGACACAAAGGAACAGGAGCCAATGCATGACAACCAAAGTTGCATTCATGACAGACTGCATGAAATAAGAGAACAGGTGGACTCGGCAGCCAGGAACTCCACATATGTCTTCACTCATGGATACAGAATACATTCAGCAGTGTCTCTAGGCAAAGTGGCAGCAGAAAGGTTGGCAAAGATGCAGAAGGCTTTCACAAGAGCAAACGACCCCACTTTCTACCTGCAGGGCCAGAGAGAAGACTTCTTCACAAGTTTCCACATGTCCTGCCAAGCAGTGCCCTCTATCACAGCAGTTGCTGATTTTTTTTATGTGACGAGCTTTCAGGAGCTCTTTGACAGGCAGTGTCTGTGAAGACTGCTCTTGATATAGCCTGGGAAAGGAGCTCTAACTCTCCAGCTTTCAATGGCCATCGATCTCAACTAGAAACGGCTATTCTCCTCTCTCTTGCGGAGGAAGAGAATGGTGAGAAGTTCAGGCAGCACATTCATTTCCCCCAACATGTTTTAGAAGGTTTCGTTGAGAAGTGTGTTAACAACTATTGCTTAGACAAGAACAATTCAAGGCTGAAGAACTTGTTCCATGTTTCCCTGAATTCATTCCAGACTCTTGTTGCTGCTGCTAGCTTTGCGCCTACAACTCCAGTTGTCCAAGAGAACTGTGGCAATGTCTCCCTGTGGCTAGAGGAATTTGGGAGCAGACTTGGAGCTAATTCTGAACTTCCCAGAAGTCATCTGAAAAGCACTGAGCATCAAGAAAGAAAGGAGCTAGAGCTCCTGGAGGAGGCAATGAGTAAAGCTCTGGCCCCTGTGCTAGCAAACCTGAAACAGGCATTTTCCATGCCTCATCTGAAAGCTTGGAACTGGAAACCTCATACAATCGGAGTTGAACGGCTGCACGGCTGCTGGAAGCAATGCCCGTTGTGCAGCGCTCTTTGCACAGACACAATACGTGCTCCTGATGGGGACCACAGGGTTCACTTCCATCGCCCTCAAGTCCTCAATGGTAGCCAGTGGGTTAGAAGAAATCAGTTGGTCCCTGCCCTTTGCTCCAGTCTTGTAGCAAGTCACTGTTGCCTTGTGCTTGAGGATAACAAGGAAGCTGCCTATACAAAGTCTAGAGAAGCAGGAGCAGCTTCTGCCAATTGGGGCCTCACGCCAGAAAGCTCCCCGCAGGCATGCTGCAAATGGCTTGTGTGCCGTTTCCGCTCACAATTGCAACAAGATTGCTGTGCACAATTGGAGGGCACAGCAGCAACCCGTCCAGAAGGGGAAAAGTGCCCAAAGGAAGAACGAGCCACGGGCTCGGCATGGGCTTGTCAGGGACGACTCTGGTCTTTGGTTGGGCTTTGTGCTGGCGGGAGCTGTGTTGGGGCTGGCCTTGGCGGGCTGCGCCTTGTTGGGGTTTGGGTGAGAGCAGCGTCAGGTGGGGCCTGGGGGTGCCCTGGCAGACCAGGTGTGTGGAAGTGATGTCGCCATGGCATCACAATGCCGGGGTCTTTCTGGAGGTGGGGCTGGGGGAAGTGCCGCTGTCACTTTGCCTGCGAGCGAGCGAGCGAGCGAGTGTGCGAGCGAGTGCGCGAGCAGGTGGAGAGCGTGGTGTTGAGCTGGGGCGAAGGAGCGAGGCAGCGGGGTAAGAGCTGGCTCCTTCCGTCTCTCTGCAGTCTCTCCTCCCCTCGGGGCGCTCTCCGTGGCTTTGTCGCCCCCCCATCGTCCACCACCCGCTGCACGCTCCCTCGGTGGGCACAAGTGCCACAATCAGGCAAACGTCCCCGCCGCAAAGCCCAGCCACGCTCGGGCACCGTTCTGCGCCCTTGCTGCTCACCACCCAGTGTTCCCGCGTCACACGTGGGAAAGCAGCGGCGGGAGCGGGCAGCCAGGCAAGGCCGACGGAGTGAGGGCACCGTGCCCTGCTTTTTGCAGAGTTGCTCTCGGCGGCCTTTGGCTCTTCTCCTGGTGGCAGATTGACGCTGTCGATCTTGGGGTGCGGAGGAGCGTGCACAGGGTGAGCCGCAGAGCAGAGCGGAGCGGTCAGGGCCGGGGAGGTTGGTGGAGGGGCGTTGGAGGGGCGGTGGGGAGCAGGGCTTTGGGGGCTGCTGGTCTGCCTTGGTCGGGGAGGGGGAGGGTGGCTGCAAGGGGCGGCGTGCTCAGAGGTGGGTGCTGTGTTTTGGGTGGCACTCTTGGAGCAGGACGTGGAGGCGGAGCGCTGAGCAGGCTGCACGCTCGCGGCGCGCTTCCGGTGGCGGCATGGAGCCTCGGAGGCTGAGCGTCGTGGGCGAGTTTGTGGTGCTGAGCCTCTTTGTGGTGTGCCTGGCCCACATGCCCTCGGTCGTCAACGTCTTCACGATCCTGTGCATAGCGGTGGTGTTGGTGCCGGCGGGGAAAAGGCCCTGGCCCAAGGTAGGAGTCAGCCTGGGCATGGCCCCGAGCTGGCGCGGGCAGCGAGAGGGCTGAGGCCGCGGCAGCACCTGCAGCAAGGGCAGCCTGACGGTGCTGCGCGCAAGCCTGCCTGCAGCCTCAGCTCTGCGTGCCCCGCGCAGCCCTTCCGCGAGCAGGGGGCCTCTTGGTGCAGCGTGGATGCTCACCACTAAGGCAGCGCTCTCTTGGGCTGTGCAGGGGCCTCGCGGCAGTGCTGGCAGCCTGGGCAACGGCAGCGTGGACGAGCCCGGAGGTGAGCAGCCCCGGCCCAGGGCGTAGGCGCGCTCGGCAGCGCCTCCCGGCCAAGACAGCCCAGCGCCGCCAGCGCCCACCGCCCTCGGCCCCAGCTGGGGCTCCGCCGACGGGCTGCCCTCGCTCACTGCCTCTCTGCCTCCTCTTCCAGCAGCCTCCTTCCTGCCCACGGTGCAGACGCAGGACTGTGCAGCCAGCCGGCAGGCAGGGTAAGCGGAGGCCTGGCTTGCAGGCGGGCTGCCCCACAGCCCTGGCCAGGCCCACCCCAGGCAAGAGCCCGATGCAGCCCAGAGCCACAGACCTGCACCTGGCCTGGGCCCCCCAAAGAGCACGGCATGGCATGGCTAGGGCTGGGGTCGACGCGCGGGATGCCCAGGACATGCCGCATGCCTGCTGCTCACCAACTGGGAAGCCCCTTTGCTCCTTGCCCACTGCTGCAGCCCTGGCCCCAGCGCCCCCTCCGCCCGCACCCTGGCACCCTTTAGCGTCTGCTGCCACCAGGGCTTCCCCCTGGGGCACCCAAGGCAGCCTCCTCACCTCCTTTCTCCCTCCCAGGCTCACAAGCGAGGACATCTTGTCCCCTTGCCACCTCCTGCCCACCTCCGAGCCGGACACGGATGGATGGAAGTTGGATGGCCCTCTCCCACTGCCACCAACCTCCATCCTGCTGGACGCTCCCCCAACACCTGCAGGAGTGCTGGGTGAGCTGCTTGTGCCCACAGCCCTCCCGCCATCCCCACCACGCAGGCGGGTCCGCTTTGGGCGCAACCAGACCGTGCTGCTCAGTGAAGAAGGTCACGAGCTGCTGGACTGCCTCCCCAAAGCCCCACACCTCGACTGGCCAGCCCACATCCCGCGCCGGTCCATCCTGCACTGTGCCTGGGCACCCATCCCGCTGGCAGGGGAAGGCACAGTGCGGCCACTTTCACCCGCCGGGCAGTCCGAGGACGAAGAGGACGAGGAGCCAGCGTGTGCCACCTCCCTGCAGCGCTGGCCCACCATGCAGCTCTGGAGCCCACCACCGGAGGCGCCCTCCCCTCCCGCTGCAGCCACCGGCTGCACAGCGGCCCTGGCCTGCCTGCTCTGCCCAGCCTGCCCTGCAGGCGCCTTCAGAGGGCTGCGCAAGGGCCTCCGCAGATGTGCCTCCTTCCTGCGAAGGCCACGGCGAGTGCTCAGGAGGCGCCAGGCAAGGGCCAGCTGATTGGGGCCAGCAACAGGCTCCGCGCCTGGGCAGAGGTGCCAGTAACCAGCGCCCGCGGAGCTAGACGCCTTCGCCACCTCCGGGCCAGCGTCAATAAACCTCTGAGCAAGACTCTGTGGGAGGTGAGAGTGAAACACCATGTGAAGTGCTATGAAGGAGGCGCAGGAATGCTCCCTGAGTCTTAGGAAGCCAGCCGTTCCCCGAACTCAGGCTTTCCTGCTCCTGACAGGGCTGAGTAGAGCAGCAACATGCAAAAACATGTCTCCAGAACGGAAGTTTAAATGCTTAGCTCAGATGAACCATCACATAGGAAACTGGCTGTCAGAAGAAGTCCGTGAGATCCTTACAAAGCGCGGTGGATGTGATCCTGGGGGCGCTCTGGAGCAAGATCTGAATTCCCCTGTGAATGGAGACTATGTAGCCTCCAACAGTGATCTGCAGAAAGAAGTTGTAAAACAGGGGAGAATTGATATTGGTCAGGGGGCTGAGCAGAAAGATTCATCCAAGCCATCACCCTCAGCAGAACAGTCGGAGGATCCTAAAAGGAATGAGCGTTCCAGAGGCCAAGAGGTCCTCCACTTGATCAAACACCCGGGACTAGAAAATTGCTACGCAAGGAAAAGGGGGAGGGCAGATCTTCAGGTTATCAACAAGACTGCCCTGTGTGACAGCCAGCCCAGGATTGGCAGTGAATACCCCTTCCCTTTTCGGCACAAGCTGCTGATGCTGGACTACCGTGGAAGGTATCTGGTTTGCCAGGAGCATGGCAAAGCAAAAGAAGGCGTTCTGAGCACTCCGAATGCAACAAGCCTTGGCACTGAGTGCTCAGATAGTGCCTCAGATATTGACAGTGAGTTTTTCAATGCTGAGCGTGAAGAAGGGGATGCCTCTGTTACAGCAGGTCTGACACACACACATGCCATGGACCTCCAGGTGGCGATGTTTCATGGTGCCCATGATTTCACGAGACAGTACATTTCAACAAACCTCGCTTTGTGCCACTTGGCGCTCCCCCTCCTGCTACCAAATCCATGCACCGCACCAAGAGAGTTCCCTCAGCCAAGTTAAAAAGAGCTGGAAAGCCACGGAACAATTGGGAAAGCAGACCACAGTTAAGAGGAGCAGACCACAACTCAGAGGCACAAAAACAAACCGATTGATCAGGCAGACACACTCATCGTGTCCTTCATACGGATCGGGAGTTCTCCTTCCTCTTCCAAGGCTCAGCTCCTGAATGCTCTGCCGACTAAACACAAACACGACACTTTCTTCCACCGACATTGCAAAGGCAGCACCAAAGGCTGTCTTCTAACGACAGGTGTTGTGGAGATCTCTTGGTCCTGTGCCAGTGGCAGTGCTGATGACACTTTTGACGGCTGTGTTGCTTTTTGTAACCTGCATGGAGATGCTAGAGGTCATGAACAACAATTGCCGTTTTTACAGCAGATCTCTTCTGTGAAGGAGGCTCTCAGTTAGCTGAGTCTGACCAGAGTGACAAGAAAGGCATGAACATTGTACGTGACCTGTGGCAGTCTCAAAAGCCTTTGACTTGTCTTTTCACTGAAGAAGAGAATGTTGCATGTGGCCGATCTAGCCAGAATGTAAAAAGAGGTATCCAGAACAGAAACAAAGCAGAATTAGTAGAGGAGCTGATAAAAACAATCAGAGACCTACTAGCAAGGTGAAACAACCTTTTAAGGCTTGATGCTTGTCAGGACACAGCTCGCCAACGTGGATTTATTGTGGCTAAAGAGGCAGAAGAGTGTGTGAGAGCCAAAGCAAAGGCAAGAACCTTGGTGGGATTCTTGACAAAGGAGAAATTGTGTTTGAGATCAAATCACAGCTACTGCCTCTTCAAGGACAACTATGGTACCCATGGTGTAAAAAGGAGAAAGAGCTCCCCCGCTTGCAGGAAAAGAGGAACAAGAACATAGAACATCATGGGAGCCAAACTGAGCCAGAGAAGTGTGCAGGACGAAGAAAGCAACTCGACAGAGCGTTCCCCCTCAAGCAGCTGATGAAATCAGTCCTCGCTTTTCTCCAGGCACAGGCAAGAGACACCAAGAAATACTTGCTGCAGTGGAGGAAGGTCTTTAGGGATGACCTGTCCTCTGAGCACTTGGAGGAACTTCAGAAAGAGTATCATCAGTGAAGGTATCAAATCCTGGAAATAAAGAAAAGCAAGGAAAAAACCACTCTGAAAACAGCATTGATGAATAAGTTAGAAGCCCTCTCCAATGCAGTCAATGATTCATCCATTGGTCTCAAGCGTCTTTTGAGAGAAGTAGGGCAGATTCGTGAAGCTCTAGAATCCTTGAACTCAAAAGATGAATGTTTTTGCAAACTACCTGAAGTGGCAGTCAATCTTCCGTTTCCAAAACACTTGGGAAATTGCCGCAGACAACAGCTTAGGAACAACCGACAGCCAGTGGACCTGGCAGCTGGGGAGCCACATCCTAGACTTGCAAATGAAACTGAACAATCAGATTAGAAAGGGATACGTTCCGCATGTGACTCGACGAAGCCTTATGGAGGAAGTGCAAGATAAATATGAGACCCTCTGGAAAGGCTTGGAACCGTATTTCAGGGAAGATGACACCAGTGGGCTTTTGATTCAGCGGAAAGCAAGCATTGAAAATCAACCGCAAGATCTGAGAGAAGCACTTGTGGAAGAGACACAGAGAAAGTCTGCCGAGTTCATTGAACGGGAGAAGAATCCGAGCAAAGGGCATCAGAAGAAGCCAGAATGTGAACACGAGCTTGTCAAGAGAAGGCAACTGGTGGCTTGGTCGCTAAAGAAGGAAGAGCTGCATGAAGAAAAGCTGAGGCAACACTTGGCTAGCCTCTGGAAACAATGGCTCTACAAAGTATCTTCGAGTGCACCTCCTCCTGCAGAACCAAACATAAACCTCCCTAGTGAGACCACTCTGCTGGAACATTTCAAGCAAGAGCCAAACAGAGAGGAAGAAATAAAATGCTTCTTGCCAAAGGATGCATTTCCCATGGCATCCCTTGCAGGCAGTGCAAGAGATCATTGCTGCTGGAAGCTGCATTTCATTTCATCCCTTTGTATTTCAGATGCTAGTCGTACTTCCCAAAACATGTCTACAATAAACTCGCGGGCTAGCCTTCTGGTCAGGGTGTCTCGTGGTGCTGGGCTTGTGGCGGGGGTGCAGGGGGGAGTGGGGCGTTGTGTTGGGGGTGCTGGTCTTGTCGTGGGGGGTGCAGAGGGGAGTTGGTCCTTGTGTTGGGGGTGCTGGTCTTTGTTTTGAGGTGCTGAGGGGATCTGGGTGTTGTTGTGGGGGTGCTTAGAGGAGGTGGGCCTTGTGTTGGGGGTGCTGGGTTTGTTGTGGGGGTGGAGAGGGGATCAGGGCCTTGTTTTTGGGGTGCTGGGCCTTGTTTTGGGAGTGCTGGGCTTGTCATGGGGGTGCTGAGGGGATCAGGGCATTGTGTTGGGGGTGCTGGGCATTGTGTAGGGTTTGCTGGGCTTGTTATGGGGGTGCAGAGGGGATCTGGGTCTTGTTTTGGGGGTGCTTAGAGGACGTGGGCCTTGTGTTGGGGGTGCTGGGCTTGTCGTGGGGGTCCTGAGTGGTCATGGTGTTGTGTTGGGGGTGGTGGGCCTTGTTTTGGGAGAACTAGGCTTGTTTTCAGGGTGCTTAGGGGATCTGGGCCTTGTTTTCGGGGTACTGAGGGGATCTGGGCGTTGTTTTGGCGGTGCTGGGCCTTGTCATGGGGGTGTTGAGGGAATCTAGGCCTTTTTTTGGGGGTGCGGAGAGGGTTCCGGAGCACTGGACCAGGTTGCCCAGAGAGGTTGTGGAGTCTCCTTCCCTGGAGATATTCAAAAGCCGCCTGGCCCAATCCTGGGCAATATGCTCCAGAGGACCCTGGCTGAGCAGGGGCGTTGGACTCCAGGATCTCCGGAGGTCCCTTCCAACCTCCACCATTCTCTGAGCCTGTGATTCTGTGAAATGTTAAGGCTAAAATTTTAACACTCACATCCCAGAAGTTTTCTTTTCCTTTCTTCTCAGAATTGGTTCCCGTCGATGGTCGAGCCCATCACACACCTCCCACAATCGCCTGTAATGTGCTCATGTAGTGTTCCAATGTTATAGGTCCTATGGATTGGCATGGGGTTGGTTCACCTAGTTGATTTAAACCAGTTGAGGGAATGGTTAGAACGTACAGCTAGCAATCTGGTTTTGGAGCTAAGGAAAGGTTTTGCACATTGAGTGACTACTCCCCAAATTGCAGCTTGGTTGCCACTGCCCACGCACGCAGGGAGCCCCATTCCCCTTGGGATCATTCCAGTTAATATGAAAGAGAGAATCAACCGTATCGGGAATAATACCAACGGTGTGTCTATATGATTGGGGCCTGGGCATACAAGTCTCGAACTCCCATCTCTCCATCATATGTCTAGCAAGCCAAGAATCTTCCACAAGACTTGATCTGGAGGAATGTGTGGGATCAAAACTGTCATGTCACCTGGGGGAGTGAACCAGACACCGTGCGTAGGGCCTACGAAATAGATGGCTCAGCGTTACAGTGGGGACAACAAACAGTTGTGCTCGGGACCTGAGAGGACCACTCCCTGAGAGAGACCTGCCCAATCGAAGCTATTTCCAAGCAGGTGGTCATGAAGGGAGCAGGTGGTCATGAAGGGAGCACTGCCCTTCAGGAAAAAGCCTTTGCGCAGCTGCGCTATTACCAGAACGGAGCAGCTTCACGACCGCATCGCACAGCTCATCAGCCTCCCCATTGACACAAAGGAACAGGAGCCAATGCATGACAACCAAAGTTGCATTCATGACAGACTGCATGAAATAAGAGAACAGGTGGACTCGGCAGCCAGGAACTCCACATATGTCTTCACTCATGGATACAGAAGACATTCAGCAGTGTCTCTAGGCAAAGTGGCAGCAGAAAGGTTGGCAAAGATGCAGAAAGCTTTCACAAGAGCAAACGACCCCACTTTCTACCTGCAGGGCCAGAGAGAAGACTTCTTCACAAGTTTCCACATGTCCTGCCAAGCAGTGCCCTCTATCACAGCAGTTGCTGATTTTTTTTATGTGACGAGCTTTCAGGAGCTCTTTGACAGGCAGTGTCTGTGAAGACTGCTCTTGATATAGCCTGGGAAAGGAGCTCTAACTCTCCAGCTTTCAATGGCCATCGATCTCAACTAGAAACGGCTATTCTCCTCTCTCTTGCGGAGGAAGAGAATGGTGAGAAGTTCAGGCAGCACATTCATTTCCCCCAACATGTTTTAGAAGGTTTCGTTGAGAAGTGTGTTAACAACTATTGCTTAGACAAGAACAATTCAAGGCTGAAGAACTTGTTCCATGTTTCCCTGAATTCATTCCAGACTCTTGTTGCTGCTGCTAGCTTTGCGCCTACAACTCCAGTTGTCCAAGAGAACTGTGGCAATGTCTCCCTGTGGCTAGAGGAATTTGGGAGCAGACTTGGAGCTAATTCTGAACTTCCCAGAAGTCATCTGAAAAGCACTGAGCATCAAGAAAGAAAGGAGCTAGAGCTCCTGGAGGAGGCAATGAGTAAAGCTCTGGCCCCTGTGCTAGCAAACCTGAAACAGGCATTTTCCATGCCTCATCTGAAAGCTTGGAACTGGAAACCTCATACAATCGGAGTTGAACGGCTGCACGGCTGCTGGAAGCAATGCCCGTTGTGCAGCGCTCTTTGCACAGACACAATACGTGCTCCTGATGGGGACCACAGGGTTCACTTCCATCGCCCTCAAGTCCTCAATGGTAGCCAGTGGGTTAGAAGAAATCAGTTGGTCCCTGCCCTTTGCTCCAGTCTTGTAGCAAGTCACTGTTGCCTTGTGCTTGAGGATAACAAGGAAGCTGCCTATACAAAGTCTAGAGAAGCAGGAGCAGCTTCTGCCAATTGGGGCCTCACGCCAGAAAGCTCCCCGCAGGCATGCTGCAAATGGCTTGTGTGCCGTTTCCGCTCACAATTGCAACAAGATTGCTGTGCACAATTGGAGGGCACAGCAGCAACCCCTCCAGAAGGGGAAAAGTGCCCAAAGGAAGAACGAGCCACGGGCTCGGCATGGGCTTGTCAGGGACGACTCTGGTCTTTGGTTGGGCTTTGTGCTGGCGGGAGCTGTGTTGGGGCTGGCCTTGGCGGGCTGCGCCTTGTTGGGGTTTGGGTGAGAGCAGCGTCAGGTGGGGCCTGGGGGTGCCCTGGCAGACCAGGTGTGTGGAAGTGATGTCACCATGGCATCACAATGCCGGGGTCTTTCTGGAGGTGGGGCTGGGGGAAGTGCCGCTGTCACTTTGCCTGCGAGCGAGCGAGCGAGCGAGTGTGCGAGCGAGTGCGCGAGCAGGTGGAGAGCGTGGTGTTGAGCTGGGGCGAAGGAGCGAGGCAGCGGGGTAAGAGCTGGCTCCTTCCGTCTCTCTGCAGTCTCTCCTCCCCTCGGGGCGCTCTCCCTGGCTTTGTCGCCCCCCCATCGTCCACCACCCGCTGCACGCTCCCTCGGTGGGCACAAGTGCCACAATCAGGCAAACGTCCCCGCCGCAAAGCCCAGCCACGCTCGGGCACCGTTCTGCGCCCTTGCTGCTCACCACCCAGTGTTCCCGCGTCACACGTGGGAAAGCAGCGGCGGGAGCGGGCAGCCAGGCAAGGCCGACGGAGTGAGGGCACCGTGCCCTGCTTTTTGCAGAGTTGCTCTCGGCGGCCTTTGGCTCTTCTCCTGGTGGCAGATTGACGCTGTCGATCTTGGGGTGCGGAGGAGCGTGCACAGGGTGAGCCGCAGAGCAGAGCGGAGCGGTCAGGGCCGGGGAGGTTGGTGGAGGGGCGTTGGAGGGGCGGTGGGGAGCAGGGCTTTGGGGGCTGCTGGTCTGCCTTGGTCGGGGAGGGGGAGGGTGGCTGCAAGGGGCGGCGTGCTCAGAGGTGGGTGCTGTGTTTTGGGTGGCACTCTTGGAGCAGGACGTGGAGGCGGAGCGCTGAGCAGGCTGCACGCTCGCGGCGCGCTTCCGGTGGCGGCATGGAGCCTCGGAGGCTGAGCGTCGTGGGCGAGTTTGTGGTGCTGAGCCTCTTTGTGGTGTGCCTGGCCCACATGCCCTCGGTCGTCAACGTCTTCACGATCCTGTGCATAGCGGTGGTGTTGGTGCCGGCGGGGAAAAGGCCCTGGCCCAAGGTAGGAGTCAGCCTGGGCATGGCCCCGAGCTGGCGCGGGCAGCGAGAGGGCTGAGGCCGCGGCAGCACCTGCAGCAAGGGCAGCCTGACGGTGCTGCGTGCAAGCCTGCCTCCAGCCTCAGCTCTGAGTGCCCCGCGCAGCCCTTCCGCGAGCAGGGCGCCTCTTGGCGCAGCTTGGATGCTCACCACTAAGGCAGCGCTCTCTTGGGCTGTGCAGGGGCCTCGCGGCAGTGCTGGCAGCCTGGGCAACGGCAGCGTGGACGAGCCCGGAGGTGAGCAGCCCCGGCCCAGGGCGTAGGCGCGCTCGGCAGCGCCTCCCGGCCAAGACAGCCCAGCGCCGCCAGCGCCCACCGCCCTCGGCCCCAGCTGGGGCTCCGCCGACGGGCTGCCCTCGCTCACTGCCTCTCTGCCTCCTCTTCCAGCAGCCTCCTTCCTGCCCACGGTGCAGACGCAGGACTGTGCAGCCAGCCGGCAGGCAGGGTAAGCGGAGGCCTGGCTTGCAGGCGGGCTGCCCCACAGCCCTGGCCAGGCCCACCCCAGGCAAGAGCCCGATGCAGCCCAGAGCCACAGACCTGCACCTGGCCTGGGCCCCCCAAAGAGCACGGCATGGCATGGCTAGGGCTGGGGTCGACGCGCGGGATGCCCAGGACATGCCGCATGCCTGCTGCTCACCAACTGGGAAGCCCCTTTGCTCCTTGCCCACTGCTGCAGCCCTGGCCCCAGCGCCCCCTCCGCCCGCACCCTGGCACCCTTTGGCGTCTGCCGCCGCAACCAGGGCTTCCCCCTGGGGCACCCAAGGCAGCCTCCTCACCACCTTTCTCCCTCCCAGGCTCACAAGCGAGGACACCTTGCCCCCTCGCCACCTCCTGCCCACCTCCGAGCCGGACACGGATGGATGGAAGTTGGATGGCCCTCTCCCACTGCCACCACCCTCCATCCTGCTGGACGCTCCCCCAACACCTGCAGGAGTGCTGGGTGAGCTGCTTGTGCCCACAGCCCTCCCGCCATCCCCACCATGCAGGCGGGTCCGCTTTGGGCGCAACCAGACCGTGTTGCTGAGCGAGGAAGGACACGAGCTGCTGGACTGCCTCCCCAAAGCCCCACACCTCGACTGGCCAGCCCACATCCCGCGCCGGTCCATCCTGCACTGTGCCTGGGCACCCATCCCGCTGGCAGAGGAAGGCACAGTGCGGCCACTTTCACCCGCCGGGCAGTCCGAGGACGAAGAGGACGAGGAGCCAGCGTGTGCCACCTCCCTGCAGCGCTGGCCCACCATGCAGCTCTGGAGCCCACCACCGGAGGCGCCCTCCCCTCCCGCTGCAGCCACCGGCTGCACAGCGGCCCTGGCCTGCCTGCTCTGCCCAGCCTGCCCAGCCTGCCCTGCAGGCACCTTCAGAGGGCTGCGCAAGGGCCTCCGCAGATGCGCCTCCTTCCTGCGAAGGCCACGGCGAGTGCTCAGGAGGCGCCAGGCAAGGGCCAGCTGATTGGGGCCAGCAGCAGGCTCCACGCCTGGGCAGACGTGCCAGTAACCAGCGCCCGCGGAGCTAGACGCCTTTGCCACCTCCGGGCCAGCGTCAATAAACCTCTGAGCAAGACTCTGCGGGAGGCGAGAGTGAAACACCATGTGAAGTGCTATGAAGAAGGCGCAGGAATGCTCCCTGAGTCTTAGGAAGCCAGCCGTTCCCCGAACTCAGGCTTTCCTGCTCCTGACAGGGCTGAGTAGAGCAGCAACATGCAAAAACATGTCTCCAGAACAGAAGTTTAAATGCTTAGCTCAGATGAACCATCACATAGGAAACTGGCTGTCAGAAGAAGTCCGTGAGATCCTTAGAAAGTGCGGTGGATGTGATCCTGGGGGCGCTCTGGAGCAAGATCTGAATTCCCCTGTGAATGGAGACTATGTAGCCTCCAACAGTGATCTGCAGAAAGAAGTTATAAAACGGGGGAGAATTGATATCGGTCAGGGGGCTGAGCGGAAAGATTCATCCAAGCCATCACCCTCAGCAGAACAGTCGGAGGATCCTAAAAGGAATGAGCGTTCCAGAGGCCAAGAGGTCCTCCACTTGATCAAACACCCGGGACTAGAAAATTGCTACGCAAGGAAAAGGGGGAGGGCAGATCTTCAGGTTATCGACAAGACTGCCCTGTGTGACAGCCAGCCCAGGATTGGCAGTGAATACCCCTTCCATTTTCGGCACAAGCTGCTGATGCTGGACTACCGTGGAAGGTATCTGGTTTGCCAGGAGCATGGCAAAGCAAAAGAAGGCGTTCTGAGCACTCCGAATGCAACAAGCCTTGGCACTGAGTGCTCAGATAGTGCCTCAGATATTGACAGTGAGTTTTTCAATGCTGAGCGTGAAGAAGGGGATGCCTCTGTTACAGCAGGTCTGACACACACACATGCCATGGACCTCCAGGTGGCGATGTTTCATGGTGCCCATGATTTCACGAGCCAGTACATTTCAACAAACCTCGCTTTGTGCCACTTGGTGCTCCCCCTCCTGCTACCAAATCCATGCACCGCACCAAGAGAGTTCCCTCAGCCAAGTTAAAAAGAGCTGGAAAGCCACGGAACAATCGGGAAAGCAGACCACAATTCAGAGGAGCAGACCACAATTCAGAGGCACAAAAACAAACCGATTGATCAGGCAGACACACTCATGGTGTCCTTCATACGGATCGGGAGTTCTCCTTCCTCTTCCAAGGCTCAGCTCCTGAATGCTCTGCTGAGTAAACACAAACACCACACTTTCTGCCACCGACATTGCAAAGGCAGCACCAAAGGCTGTCTTCTAACGACAGGTGTTGTGGAGATCTCTTGGTCCTGTGCCAGTGGCAGTGCTGATGACACTTTTGACGGCTGTGTTGCTTTTTGTAACCTGCATGGGGATGCTAGAGGTCATGAACAACAATTGCCGTTTTTACAGCAGATCTCTTCTGTGAAGGAGGCTCTCAGTTAGCTGAGTCTGACCAGAGTGACAAGAAAGGCGTGAACATTGTACGTGACCCGTGGCAGTCTCAAAAGCCTTTGATTTGTCTTTTCACTGAAGAAGAGAATGTTGCATGTGGCCGATCTAGCCAGAATGTAAAAAGAGGTATCCAGAACAGAAACAAAGCAGAATTAGTAGAGGAGCTGATAAAAACAATCAGAGACCTACTAGCAAGGTCAAACAACCTTTTAAGGCTTGATGCTTGTCAGGACACAGCTCGCCAACGTGGATTTATTGTGGCTAAAGAGGCAGAAGAGTGTGTGAGAGCCAAAGCAAAGGCAAGAACCTTGGTGGGATTCTTGACAAAGGAGAAATTGTGTTTGAGATCAAATCACAGCTACTGCCTCTTCAAGGACAACTATGGTACCCATGGTGTAAAAAGGAGAAAGAGCTCCCCCGCTTGCAGGAAAAGAGGAACAAGAACATAGAACATCATGGGAGCCAAACTGAGCCAGAGAAGTGTGCAGGACGAAGAAAGCAACTCGACAGAGCGTTCCCCCTCAAGCAGCTGCTGAAATCAGTCCTCGCTTTTCTCCAGGCACAGGCAAGAGACACCAAGAAATACTTGCTGCAGTGGATGAAGGTCTTTAGGGATGACCTGTCCTCTGAGCACTTGGAGGAACTTCAGAAAGAGTATCATCAGTGATGGTATCAAATCCTGGAAATAAAGAAAAGCAAGGAAAAAACCAGTCTGAAAACAGCATTGATGAATAAGTTAGAAGCCCTCTCCAATGCAGTCAATGATTCATCCATTGGTCTCAAGCGTCTTTTGAGAGAAGTAGGGCAGATTCGTGAAGCTCTAGAATCCTTGAACTCAAAAGATGAATGTTTTTGCAAACTACCTGAAGTGGCAGTCGATCTGACGGTTTCAGGGTATGCCCTTGAAGTGGTGGATGGTGATGCTTCGTCTGTACGGTGACGATGGCTTGGGGCAATCTTTGACAAGTTAATTGAGAAGCTAGGGGAGAGAAGAGCGTTTGTTCTCTCAGTGCTTGGCATCCAGAGCCCGGGGAAGTCAAGCCTGCTGAATGCCATGTTTGGGCTGCAGTGGAACATCAGTGCGGGGAGAGGCACGCGGGGAGCGTTTATGCAGCTGCTTCAGGTGGACGAGAAACCCCAAGAGGCCGTGGACTTTGATTACAGGCTGATTGTTGACACGGGAGGACTTTGTGCCATGGAGGTGGCCAATAAGCAGTCACTTAATGATGACAATGAGCTAGCCACCTTTGGCATTGGCATTGGCAACATGACTCTGATCAATATCTTGGGAGAAAATCCTGGAGACATGCAAGATGTCCTTCAGCTAGCCAGGCAGGCTTTTCTCCGGATGAAGCAAGTCAATCTTTCGCCAAGCTGCTGCTTTGTGCACCACAATGTTGGAGAAATAACTGCCCAGGAACAAAACATGCAAGGACAAAGACGCCTGCAGGAAAAGCTGGAGGAAATGGCAGGGACAGCCGCCCAGCCGCCCAGCAGGCATTCTGCCATGTCACCTGCTTCAGCAATGTCATCCGCTTTGATGTGAACACCCACAGTCACTACTTTGCTCACCTCTGGGTGGCAAGGAAACCCACCCAGGGCCCCACCCAACCCCACACACAGCCAGCACGTGCAGCAGTTAAAGAGCACAATTCTCCAAGCTGCCAAGAAGGGATCGCAGGGCACTATTTCAAGGCTCTCGAGCTTGAAAGTTTGTATGAGTGACTTGTGGAAGGCTCTGCTGAATGAAAAGTATGTTTTCCCTTTCCAAAACACTCGGGAAGTTGCCGCAGACAACAGCTTAGGAACAACCGACAGCCAGTGGACCTGGCAGCTGGGGAGCCACATCCTAGACTTGCAAATGAAATGGAACAATCGGATTAGAAAGGGAGATGTTCCACATGTGACTCGAAGAAGCCTTATGGAGGAAGTGCAAGATAAATATGAGACCCTCTGGAAAGGCTTGGAACCGTATTTCAGGGAAGATGACGCCAGTGGGCTTTTGATTCAGCGGAAAGCAAGCATTGAAAATCAACCGCAAGATCTGAGAGAAGCACTTGTGGAAGAGACACAGAGAAAGTCTGCCGAGTTCATTGAACGGGAGAAGAATCCGAGCAAAGGGCATCAGAAGAAGCCAGAATGTGAACACGAGCTTGTCAAGAGAAGGCAACTGGTGGCTTGGTCGCTAAAGAAGGAAGAGCTGCATGAAGAAAAGCTGAGGCAACACTTGGCTAGCCTCTGGAAACAATGGCTCTACAAAGTATCTTCGAGTGCACCTCCTCCTGCAGAACCAAACATAAACCTCCCTAGTGAGACCACTCTGCTGGAACATTTCAAGCAAGAGCCAAACAGAGAGGAAGAAATAAAATGCTTCTTGCCAAAGGATGCATTTCCCATGGCATCCCTTGCAGGCAGTGCAAGAGATCATTGCTGCTGGAAGCTGCATTTCATTTCATCCCTTTGTATTTCAGATGCTAGTCGTACTTCCCAAAACATGTCTACAATAAACTCGCGGGCTAGCCTTCTGGTCAGGGTGTCTCGTGGTGCTGGGCTTGTGGCGGGGGTGCAGGGGGGAGTGGGGCGTTGTGTTGGGGGTGCTGGTCTTGTCGTGGGGGGTGCAGAGGGGAGTTGGGCCTTGTGTTGGGGGTGCTGGTCTTTGTTTTGAGGTGCAGAGGGGATCTGGACCTTGTGTTGGGGGTGCAGAGGGGATCTGGGTGTTGTTGTGGGGGTGCTTAGAGGAGGTGGGCCTTGTGTTGGGGGTGCTGGGTTTGTTGTGGGGGTGAAGAAGGGATCAGGGCCTTGTTTTTGGGGTGCTGGTCTTTGTTCTGGGGTGCTGAGGGGATCTGGGCATTGTGTTGGGGGTGCTGAGGGGATTTGGGTGTTGTTGTGGGGGTGCTTAGAGGAGGTGGGCCTTGTGTTGGGGGTGCTGGGTTTGTTGTGGGGGTGGAGAGGGGATCAGGGCCTTGTTTTTGGGGTGCTGGGCCTTGTTTTGGGAGTGCTGGGCTTGTCATGGGGGTGCTGAGGGGATCAGGGCATTGTGTTGGGGGTGCTGGGCATTGTGTAGGGTTTGCTGGGCTTGTTATGGGGGTGCAGAGGGGATCTGGGTCTTGTTTTGGGGGTGCTTAGGGGACGTGGGCCTTGTGTTGGGGGTGCTGGGCTTGTCGTGGGGGTCCTGAGTGGTCATGGTGTTGTGTTGGGGGGTGTGGGCCTTGTTTTGGGGGTACTGGGCTTGTCCTAAGGGTGCTGAGGGGATCTGGGCGTTGTTTTGGCGGTGCTGGGCCTTGTCATGGGGGTGTTGAGGGAATCTAGGCCTTTTTTTGGGGGTGCGGAGAGGGTTCCGGAGCACTCGACCAGGTTGCCCAGAGAGGTTGTGGAGTCTCCTTCCCTGGAGATATTCAAAAGCCGCCTGGCCCAATCCTGGGCAATATGCTCCAGAGGACCCTGGCTGAGCAGGGGCGTTGGACTCCAGGATCTCCGGAGGTCCCTTCCAACCTCCACCATTCTCTGAGCCTGTGATTCTGTGAAATGTTAAGGCTAAAATTTTAACACTCACATCCCAGAAGTTTTCTTTTCCTTTCTTCTCAGAATTGGTTCCCGTCGATGGTCGAGCCCATCACACACCTCCCACAATCGCCTGTAATGTGCTCATGTAGTGTTCCAATGTTATAGGTCCTATGGATTGGCATGGGGTTGGTTCACCTAGTTGATTTAAACCAGTTGAGGGAATGGTTAGAACGTACAGCTAGCAATCTGGTTTTGGAGCTAAGGAAAGGTTTTGCACATTGAGTGACTACTCCCCAAATTACAGCTTGGTTGCCACTGGCCACGCACACAGGGAGCCCCATTCCCCTTGGGATCATTCCAGTCAATATGAAAGAGAGAATCAACCGTATCGGGAATAATACCAACGGTGCGTCTATATGATTGGGGCCTGGGCATACAAGTCTCGAACTCCCATCTCTCCATCATATGTCTAGCAAGCCAAGAATCTTCCACAAGACTTGAACTGGAGGAATGCGCGGGATCAAAACTGTCATGTCACCTGGGGGAGTGAACCAGACACCGTGCGTAGGGCCTACGAAATAGATGGCTCAGCGTTACAGTGGGGACAACAAACAATTGTACTCGGGACCTGAGAGGACCACTCCCTGAGAGAGACCTGCCCAATCGAAGCTATTTCCAAGCAGGTGGTCATGAAGGGAGCACTGCCCTTCAGGAAAAAGCCTTTGCGCAGCTGCGCTATTACCAGAACGGAGCAGCTTCACGACCGCATCGCACAGCTCATCAGCCTCCCCATTGACACAAAGGAACAGGAGCCAATGCATGACAACCAAAGTTGCATTCATGACAGACTGCATGAAATAAGAGAACAGGTGGACTCGGCAGCCAGGAACTCCACATATGTCTTCACTCATGGATACAGAATACATTCAGCAGTGTCTCTAGGCAAAGTGGCAGCAGAAAGGTTGGCAAAGATGCAGAAGGCTTTCACAAGAGCAAACGACCCCACTTTCTACCTGCAGGGCCAGAGAGAAGACTTCTTCACAAGTTTCCACATGTCCTGCCAAGCAGTGCCCTCTATCACAGCAGTTGCTGATTTTTTTTATGTGACGAGCTTTCAGGAGCTCTTTGACAGGCAGTGTCTGTGAAGACTGCTCTTGATATAGCCTGGGAAAGGAGCTCTAACTCTCCAGCTTTCAGTGGCCATCGATCTCAACTAGAAACGGCTATTCTCCTGTCTCTTGCGGAGGAAGAGAATGGTGAGAAGTTCAGGCAGCACATTCATTTCCCCCAACATGTTTTAGAAGGTTTCGTTGAGAAGTGTGTTAACAACTATTGCTTAGACAAGAACAACTCAAGGCTGAAGAACTTGTTCCATGTTTCCCTGAATTCATTCCAGACTCTTGCTGCTGCTGCTAGCTTTGCGCCTACAACTCCAGTTGTCCAAGAGAACTGTGGCAATGTCTCCCTGTGGCTAGAGGAATTTGGGAGCAGACTTGGAGCTAATTCTGAACTTCCCAGAAGTCATCTGAAAAGCACTGAGCATCAAGAAAGAAAGGAGCTAGAGCTCCTGGAGGAGGCAATGAGTAAAGCTCTGGCCCCTGTGCTAGCAAACCTGAAACAGGCATTTTCCATGCCTCATCTGAAAGCTTGGAACTGGAAACCTCATACAATCGGAGTTGAACGGCTGCACGGCTGCTGGAAGCAATGCCCGTTGTGCAGCGCTCTTTGCACAGACACAATACGTGCCTGTGCACGTGATGGGGACCACAGTGTTCACTTCCTTCGCCCTCAAGTCTAACCCAGTGGGTTAAAAGAAATCGGTTTGTCCCTGCCCTTTGCTCCAGTCTTGTAGCAAGTCACTGTTGCCTTGTGCTTGAGGATAACAAGGAAGCTGCCTATACAAAGTCTAGAGAAGCAGGAGCAGCTTCTGCCAATTGGGGCCTCACGCCAGAAAGCTCCCCGCAGGCATGCTGCAAATGGCTTGTGTGCCGTTTCCGCTCACAATTGCAACAAGATTGCTGTGCACAATTGGAGGGCACAGCAGCAACCCCTCCAGAAGGGGAAAAGTGCCCAAAGACAGATGTGATCTCTGAGCTGGAACAGCTATCCCCTCCACATAGCATCTCCCAGCACCAAAACGGTCTGCAATGGCAATGGACTGAATGTATTGGCATCCCTTGCCGGCAGTCCAAGAGATCACTCCTGCTGGAAGCTGCATTTCATTTCATCCCTTTGTATTTCAGGTCCCAGTCTTACTTCCCGAAACATGTAGACAATCAACTCAAGCCTTCAGCAAAGAACTCAAACAATAGCCAGCACAGTTGGCAAGATACAAACATGGGTATTTTGGACTTCTGGACTCCATGAAGCAGAGTCTCTGCTGAAGTCTGTGCTTTTAAAGTCCAACTGGACTGATAGGATCCCCTCATCTGATGGCCTCGGCAACAAACATGTCACGGAATGTCACCCTTCACCAAGGTCTCTCTCTTGTGTTTGATCCTGTGGCTCTGCTCTGTCTGTAACACATGTTCCCACGTTCATAGCTCTGTACCAGCAACAAGCAGTAAAAGGGGCCTGTTGCCTGCTCTCGCTTCCTGACGTTCTCCTTGTATGTGGGAAGCATCGTGCGGGTGCTGGCGGGGAGGTTGTGGGGAGAGAAAGTGCCAGGTGCCTTTGGGAAGGTCTTCCGCAGGAGCCAGGCCTGAAGCCCCCTTACAAAGCCTTGCTGCAGAGTGCAGGCGTCTCCTGCTGAGCCTGGCAAGAGCTGGTCGCACTCTCCTGTGGCAAGTCAGGTCCAGTACGCTCGTCTGCACGGGCAGGACTGGAGGCTGTTGTCCCAAGAGGGCCACCTCTCCCTCCTGGCTCAGCTGGTGCACATAGAGATTTGCACGGCTCCTGCCACAGACGCGCAGAGATTGAAGCAATGTGGGATGAGGGCCAGGGCACATACAAGGTGTGAAAAGCAGCAGAGCGGCTGCAACACTAGTCAGGGTCTCTCCTGGTGCTCGGCTTGTCATGGGGGTGCTGAGGGGATCTGGGCATTGTGTTGGGGGTGCTGGGCTTGTCGTGGGGGTGGAGAGGGGACGTGGGCCTTGTGTTTGGGGTGCAGGGCCTGTTGTGGGGGTCCTGAGTAGTCAGGGCATTGTTTTGGGGGTGCTGGGACTTGTTTTGGGAGAGCTAGGCTTGTTTTGGGGTGCTGAGGGGACCTAGGCATTGTTTTGGGAGTGCTGGAGGTATCTGGGCCTTGTATTGGGGGTGCTGGGCTTTTCATGAGGGTGCTGAGGGGATCTGGGCATTGTGTTGTGGGCACTGGGCTTGTCGTGGTGCTTAGGGGAT
This sequence comes from Struthio camelus, assembly GCF_040807025.1. Lineage (NCBI taxonomy): Eukaryota > Metazoa > Chordata > Aves > Struthioniformes > Struthionidae > Struthio > Struthio camelus. The sequence continues at coordinate 5,308,789 of NC_090944.1, forward strand.
CTAGGCCTTGTGTTGGGCATCCTGAGAGTATCGGGGCCTTTTTCTGGGGGTGCTGGGTCTTGTTTTAGGGGTGCTGGTCTTGTCGTTGGGGTGCTGAGGGGATCTGGGCTGTGTTTTTGGGGTGCTGGGCATTGCTTTGGGGGTGCTGGGCATTGTGTTGGAGGTGCGGGGCTTTTTTTGGGGGTGCGGAGGGGATCTGGGCCTGGTTTTAGGAGCGCTGAGGGTATCTGGGGCTTTTATTGGAAATGCTGGTCTTGTCATGGGGACGTTGAGGGGATTTGGGCCTTGTATTGGGGAGAGCTGGGCTTGTTGTGGGTGTGCTGAGGAGAGCTAGGTGTTCTTTTAGGGGATCTGGGCCTTGTTTTGGGAGTGCAGAGGGGATCAGGGCCTTGTGTTGGGGGTGCGGGGCTTGTCATGGGGGTGCTGAACAGGATCTGGGCCTTATGTTTGGGGGTGCTGGGCCTTGTTTTTGGAGTTCTGGGCTTTGTTTTAGGGTGCTGAGGGGATCTGGGCCTTGTGTTGGAGGTTCCTGAGGGGATTTGGGCCTTGTATTGGGAGTGCTGGGCTTTGTGTTGGGGGTTCTGATGGGATCTGTGTCTTTTTTTGGGGGTGGTGAGGGGATCTGGGCCTTGTGTTAGTAGTGCTGAGGGGATCTTGGCCTTGTTTTGTGAGTGGTGGGTCTTGTTTTGCACGTGCTGAGGCGATCTGGGCATCTGGGCATGTTTTGGGGGTGCTGGGCCTTGCTGTGGGGGTGCTGAGGGGATATGTTGGGGGTGCGGGGCTTGTGTTGTGGGTGCTGAGGAGATCTGGGCATTTTGTTGGGGGGCTGGGCTTATGGTGGTGCTGAGGGGATCTGGGCCTTGTGTTGGGGGTGCGCGGCTTGTCATGGGGGTGCTGAACGGGATCTGGGCCTTATGTTTCGGAGTGCTGGGCCTTGTTTTGGGGTGCTGGGCCTTGTTTTTGGAGTTCTGGGCTTTGTTTTAGGGTGCTGAGGGGATCTGGGCCTTGTGTGGGGGGTTCCTGAGGGGATCTGGGCGTTGTATTGGGGGTCAGGGCGCATACAAGGTGTGAAAAGCAGCAGAGCGGCTGCAACGCTAGTCAGGCTCTCTCCTGGTGCTGGAGACAGTGGGGTGGGGGGACAAGCGGCAGGTCCTCGTCCCAGGAGCTGCCCAAGACGTGGGCACTCGTCGTGGCGCCAAGGGGAGAAGCCATCTGGCAAGCAGCGCCCAGGAGGCCGTACCGGGGCGGTCCGGCTGGATTTCCTGCCACAGACAGCTCTCGCCACGCCAGCCAGAAACGCAGCAGCCTCCACCGCAGCCTTCTCCATCGCCATTTGTTATTGGAGCGGCTCTTGGAGGGGCAAGAGGGAAAGGATTCCCCACATTTTCACTTTTTTGGGGGAGGGGGGTGGCACATTTCCTTTCTGATTTGCAACTATTTCTTTTTTTTTCTCCCTGTCTTTTGGCAGATGGAGGGTGGTGGTTGCCCATATTTGAGCAGCTTGTGTGCAGGTTTTTAAAATGTATTTCCTGAGGAAGCTTTTTACAGCCTTGAAACTCTCCAGGCTTTTTTCCAGGACTTTTTTTTTGGTCTTTTTCTTCTTCCTCCCCCACAAGCAATCACCCATAGGGGTCATTTATTTACTTACACACTGTGGGTTTTATTTATTTACCCATGGGAAGGAGGCTGGGTTGGGGTTTGGCTGTTCTTTGTTTTTCAGCAGCTCCCCCTTTCCCCTCACCCCCCCCCCCCCAGCCATTTCCTTGGGGCGTTCCTGATTAATTTTCACTCGGGGGTTACGGAGTCAGGCGCAGGGGCAGGGGGTGGGATGCCCTCTCCCCCCGAGCAGCTGGTTGTGGCTCCATTACTCCTTTTCTCCGGAGCCCGTTTTCTCTGGGCATTTCCTCACTCCCTGCTGGCCCGGGGAAGCTTCTAGAAGGTGCCGGAGCAACAGCTGCGGTAGGAGCCTCCTGATTGGTGGGTGTGGGAGTGTTAGCTGTGTCCTGATTGGCGGGTTGTGGATGGCAGCGTGGGGCGGGGAGTGAAGCCTTGTCTGTCCCTGCTGAGGGGATCTGGGGGTTGTGGGGGGTGCGGGGGGGATCTGGGGGTTGGGGGCGCTGGGGGTGTTTTGGGGGCAGAGAGGCGGGAGGCAGGGCAAGGGGAGGCCTTGGCTGCAGAGGTCTGCCCCTGCGGCAGGTGCTGGAATGGGGAGGGCACTAGTGTGTGCCTGTGGCCTGGGCAGGTGCCGCAGGAGCGGGGGGAGGCGCAGGCCGGGGCAGAGCAGGATGCAGCCCAGAGGCAGAGAGGTGGGCATGGCCGTGCTGAGCTGCCGAGGCCAAGAGAGGATTGTGGTGGGGGGTGCTGAGAAGAGGGCAACAGCAACATCTGCACTGCACAGGCAGAGCCGGCTCCGTTGTGCTGACAACCAGGCGGTGCTGGTGAGCAATGAAGGCCATGAGCTGCTGGACTGCCTCCCAAAAGTTGCACACACAGAGTGGCCGGCGCACGTGAGACATCGCCAGTGCATCGTGCAGAAGCCTCCAGAGGCCCAGAGCGCAAACTGGGCATGAGGTGCAAGCTGCCTCGGCCCTCAGGTGCCCAACGGGACAGGGCCTGCGAGATTGCTGGTGGGGCGCTGCTGGCGCATTGGAGGCTCGAAGGCATCATCTTGGGCTGCTGCAGAAGGGCAGGTGAGAGGCAAGCGGGGGATGGAGCAGGCGCAGAGGCGGCAAGAGGTGGAGAGCAAGGGCTGGCCTGAGAAGAAGCAAGGGGCTGCTGCTCATGCAAAAGAGCCAGCAGCACACTCGTGCTGCACTAGTGCGAGAGCTCTGCCGAGGACAATGAGGCAGAGAGAGAGGAAGGAGGAGGCTGGAGGTGAGCAACCGCATGCAAGAGTGAGTGCGGCACTGTGCAGCTGGTCGCAGCAAGAAATCGCCGCTGCTGCCGGCACCCACGTGCCTCTGGCGCAGGCAAGGCTTGGCAGAGGAGCTGCCCTCGCTCACTCTGTGTGTGCCTCTTCTTGCAGCAGCCTGTGTGGTGCACAGGGAAGCGGAGGAGGAGTGTGCAGGAAGGCAGGAGGCAGGGTAGGCAGAGGCCTTGGCTGCAGGGCATCAGGCTGTGCGAGAGACCGTGATGCGGGGGGCTCCCTGAATGTGTGCCTGTGGGCCTTGCAGCTGCGGCGTGGCCCTGGGGAGACTGAGGGCAGGATGGAGCCCAGAGGCAGAGAGGTGCTCATGGCGTGGCTGAGGTGCAGAGGCCAAGGAGGGGATGGGTGTTGGGAGTGCTGAAGAGCAGGCAATGGCTTAGGGAGGGCCAGGGTAAATGGAAAGGCTGCCGCAGAGCTGCCCGAAAGGCTGCCTGGTGCTGAGACACAGCCCAGGCGCCCGGTGCAGGTGTGTCTGCATGGCCCCTCTGTGCGGCAAGGCTGGGTGCCTTTGGGGCCTGCCTGGCGCAGGGGTGCCTGCTCAGGGGCAAAAGGGAGCCCTGAGGGAGGGTTGTCGCCTGCTTTCTGCCTCCCAGGTGGAGCAAAGAGACATTGGGCAGCATGCGAGTGCCCCCATGCTGCCTATGGAAGATGCCCAGGTAGTGCTGGCTCTTGCCTGGCCAACAGCAGCCCCTGGCAGTGGCTCTGGTGGCTCTCAGCTAGGCAGGAGTGCTGAGGCAGAGGTGTGGTGGCATGCCACTCAGAGGGGAAGGCAGAGCTGTGACTGTGTCGCTGCGTGTGCTGCCAAGGGGCTGTGGGCAAGAGGAGCGGCCACATGCCTTGTGCCTTGTTGTGACCCAGGTGAGCTGCAGCTCCAAGCATCTGCGGAGGCCTCCAGAGGCGGAGACAGGAACAATCGGGAAGCTGCATGAGCCGTGGCATGCGCAGTGGTGGAGGGCATGCAGGCTGCCTGCCGGGGGGTGAGTAGCCCCATTCAAGAGGCTGCAGCTGAGGCTATCAAGGAGCCAGTGACACAGTCTCTGCACTCCCAACACAACGCCCAGATCCCCTCAGGACGCCAAGAAGCCCAGCACCCCGAAAACAACGCCCAGAACCCCTCAGCACCCCCAACACACCGCCCAGATCTCCCCGGAACAAGGCCCAGATCCCCTCTACAAACCCCAGGTCATACCCAGCACCCCAAATACAAGGCCCAGATCCACCCAGCACCCCCACAAAAAGCCCAGCACCCCCAACACAACGCACAGATCCGCTTGGAAACCCCAAAACAAAGCCCAACACCCCCACAACAACGCCCAGATCCCCTCAGCACCCCAGTAACCCCAGCACCCCCAACACAACGCCCAGATTTTCCAAGACAAGGCCCAGATCCACTCTACAACCCCCAGGTCAAGCCCAGCATCTCCAATACAAGCCCCAGATCCCCTCAACACTCCCACAAGCCCAACACAACAAACACACAGCCCAGATCCACACAGCAACCCCACAACAAGCCCAGCACCCGCAATACAAGGCCCTGACCACTCAGTACACCCAGGACAAGCCCAAGACCTCCAAAACAATGCCCAGATCCCCTCAGCACCCCCACTAAAAAAAGACCCAGCACCCGAAATACAAGCCCAGATCCCCTCTCCACCCCCATGACAGCTCCAGATCGCTGCTGCAAGCAGAACACAAGGCCCACCACCCCCAACACAATGCCCAGATCTCCTCTGCGCCACGGAAAAAAGGCCCAGCACATCGAAAACAAGGCCAGATCCCCTCAGCACCCCCACTACAAGCCCAGGACCTCGAAAACAACGCCCCGATCACCTCAGCAACCCCACCACAAGCCCTGAACCCCCAACGCAATGCCCAGATCCCCTCAGCACCCCTACCACAAGCCCAGCACCGCCAACACAATGCCCCGATCCCCTCAGCAACCTCAAAACAAGGCCCAGATCCCCTCAGCACCCCCACAACAAGGCCTAGCAGCTCCAACACAACGCCCAGCTCCCCTCTGCACTTCTACAAAAAACCCAGCACCCTGCATGACAAGCCCAGCACCTCGAAAACAAGCCCCAGATCCCCTCAGGACCCCCACAACAAGGCCCAGATCCTCTCTGCACCCCCACAATAAGGCCAGCACCCGCAACACAAGCCCAACACCTCGAACACAATCTCCAGATCCCTACAGCACCCCTAACACAAGGCCCAGATCCCATCAGCAAACACCAACACACAGCCCAGATCCCCTAGGCACTCCCACAGGCCCAACACAACAAAAACACGGCCTAAATCACCTCAGCAGCCCCACCACAAGCCCTGCACCCCCAACGCAATGCCCAGATCCCCTCAGCAACCCCATAACAAGGCCCAGATCCCCTCAGCAAACCCATTACAAGACCAGCTCCCCCAACACAAGGCCCAGCAACTCGAACACAACGACCAGCTCCCCTCTGCACTTCCACAAAAAGCCCAGCAGCCTGCATGACAAGCCCAGCACCTTGAAAACAAGCCCCATATTCCCTCAGCACTCCCACCACAAGGCCCAGATCCCCTAAGCACCCCCAAAACAAGGCCAGCACGCACAACACAAACCCAGCACCTCGAAAACAAGCCCCAGATCCCCTCAGGACCCCCACAACAAGCCCAGATCCCCTCAGCACCCCCAAAACAAGGCCAGCACCCGCAACACAAGCCCAGCACCTCGAAAACAAGCCCCAGATCCCCTCAGCACCCCCACAAGAAGGTCCAGATCCCCTCAGCCCCCCGACACACAGCCCAGATCCCCTAGGCACTCCCACACGCCCAACACAACAAAAACACGGCCTGAATCACCTCAGCATCCCCACCACAAGCCCAGCACTCCAAAAACAACGCCCAGCACCCCCAACACAACGCCCCGATCCCCTCAGCAACCCCAAAACAAGGCCCATACCCCCTCAGCAAACCCATTACAAGACCAGCTCCCCCGACACAAGGCCCACATCCCATCAGCAGCCCGACCACAAGCCCAGCACCCGTAACACAACACCAGGATCCCCTCTGCACGCCCACCACAAGCCCAGCACTCCCACAACAAGCCCAGCGCCCCCAGTGCAAGACCTAGCTCCCCTCAGCACCCCCACCACAAGCCCAGCACCCCCAACACAATGCCCAGATACCTTCAGCACCCTGCATCACAAGCCCAGCACTCCCAACACAACGCCCAGATCCCCTCAGCACCCCCACCACAAGCCCAGCACTCCCACCACAAGGCCAGCACCACCAAAACAATGCCCAGATCCCTTCAGCACCCCCACAACAAAGCCCAGCACCCCCAACACAATGCTCAGATCCCCTCTGCACACCCACCACAAGGCCCTGATCCCCTCTGCACTCCCAAAACACATCCAGCACCTCAAAAACAAGCCCCTAATCCCCTCAGTACCCCCAATACAAGGCCCCGATCTCCTCAGCACCCCCAACACAATGCCCAGATTTCCTCTGCACCACGGAAAAAAGGCCCAGCACCTCGAAAACATGGCCAGATCCCCTCAGCACCCCCACTACAAGCCCCGCACCTCCAAAACAACGCCCCGATCACCTCAGCACCCCCACAACAAGCCCTGCACCCCCAACGCAATGCCCAGATCCGCTCAGCACCCCTACCACAGGTCCAGCACCCCCAACACAATGCCCCGATCCCCTCAGCAACCCCAAAACAGGGCCCAGATCCCCTCAGCAAACCCATTACAAGACCAGCTCCCCCGACACAAGGCCCACATCCCCTCAGCACCCCCAAAACAAGGCCCAGCAGCTCCAACACAACGCCCAGCTCCCCTCTGCACCCCCACAAAAATCCCAGCCCCCGCAACACAAGCCCAACACCTCCAAAACAAGCCCAGATCCCCCCAACACTCCCACAAGCTCAACACAACAAACACACAGCCCAGATCCCCTCTGCACACCCATAACAGGCCCAACACCTCCAATACAAGCCCCAGATCCCCTCCGCACTTGCACAACACGCCCAGCACCCCTAACACAAGCCCAGATCCCCTCAGCACCCCCACAACAAAGCCCAGCACCCCAAACACAATGCCCAGATCCCCTCAGCACCCCCACCACAAGCCCAGCACCCCCACCACAACGCCCCGATCCCGTTCAGTACCCTCATGACAAGACCAGCACCCCCAACACAACACTCAGCTCCACTGAGCAGCCCGAAAACAAGCCTAGCACCCCCAACACAACACCCAGATCCCCCAAAACTAGGCCCAGCACCTCCAACACAATCCCAGCTTCCCTCTGCACCCCCAAAACAAGGCTAGCACCCTGCATGACCTAGCTCTCCTCAGCACCCCCACCACAAGCCCAGCACCCCCAACACAATGCCCAGATCCCCTCAGCAACCCCACCACAAGGCCCTGATCCCCTCTGCACTCCCAAAACACATCCAGCACCTCAAAAACAAGCCCCTAATCCCCTCAGTACCCCAAATACAAGGCCCCGATCTCCTCAGCACCCCCAACACAATGCCCAGATTTCCTCTGCACCACGGAAAAAAGGCCCAGCACCTCGAAAACAATGCCCCGATCACCTCAGCACCCCCACAACAAGCCCCGCACCCCCAACGCAATGCCCAGATCCGCTCAGCACCCCTACCACAAGTCCAGCACCCCCAACACAATGCCCCGATCCCCTCAGCAACCCCAAAACAGGGCCCAGATCCCCTCAGCAAACCCATTACAAGACCAGCTCCCCCGACACAAGGCCCACATCCCCTCAGCACCCTCAAAACAAGGCCCAGCAGCTCCAACACAACGCCCAGCTCCCCTCTGCACTCCCACAAAAATCCCAGCCCCCGCAACACAAGCCCAACACCTCCAAAACAAGCCCAGATCCCCTCAACACTCCCACAAGCTCAACACAACAAACACACAGCCCAGATCCCCTCTGCACACCCATAACAGGCCCAACACCTCCAATACAAGCCCCAGATCCCCTCCGCACTCGCACAACACGCCCAGCACTCCCAACACAAAGCCCCGATCCCGTTCAGTACCCTCATGACAAGACCAGCACCCCCAACACAACACCCAGATCCCCAAAAACAAGGCCCAGCACCTCCAACACAATGCCCAGCTCCCCTCTGCACCCCCAAAACAAGGCTAGCACCCTGCATGACAAGCCCAGCACCTCGAAAACAAGCCCATGATCCCCTCAGCACTCCCACAAGCCCAACACAACAAACACACGGCCCAGATCTCCTCTGCACCCCCAACACAAGGCCCAGCACTCCCAAGACAAGGCCCAGACCCCTCAGTACCCCTACGACAAGCCCAGCATCTCCACCACAATGCCCAGATCCCGTCAGCACGTCCACGACAAGCCCAGCGCACCCAACACAAGCCCCAGATCCCCTCCGCACTCGCACAACACGCCCAGCACCCCCAACACAAGGCCTAGATCCCCTCAGCACCCTGCATCACAAGCCCAGCACCCCAAAAACAAGCCCCAGTTCCCCTCAGCACTCCCACACGCCCCACACAACAAACACACGGCCCAGATCCCCTCCGCACCCCCAAAACAAGGCCCTGATCCCATCTGCACTCCCAAAACAAGGCCCAGCACTCCCACAACAAGCCCAGCACCCCCAGTGCAAGACCTAGCTCTCCTCAGCACCCCCACCACAAGCCCAGCACCCCCAACACAATGCCCAGATCCCCTCAGCAACCCCACCACAAGGCCCTGATCCCCTCTGCACTCCCAAAACACATCCAGCACCTCAAAAACAAGCCCCTGATCCCCTCAGTACCCCCAATACAAGGCCCCGATCTCCTCAGCACCCCCAACACAATGCCCAGATTTCCTCTGCACCACGGAAAAAAGGCCCAGCACCTCGAAAACATGGCCAGATCCCCTCAGCACCCCCACTACAAGCCCCGCACCTCCAAAACAATGCCCCGATCACCTCAGCACCCCCACCACAAGTCCAGCACCCCCAACACAATGCCCCGATCCCCTCAGCAACCCCAAAACAGGGCCCAGATCCCCTCAGCAAACCCATTACAAGACCAGCTCCCCCGACACAAGGCCCACATCCCCTCAGCACCCCCAAAACAAGGCCCAGCAGCTCCAACACAACGCCCAGCTCCCCTCTGCACCCCCACAAAAATCCCAGCCCCCGCAACACAAGCCCAACACCTCCAAAACAAGCCCAGATCCCCTCAACACTCCCACAAGCTCAACACAACAAACACACAGCCCAGATCCCCTCTGCACACCCATAACAGGCCCAACACCTCCAATACAAGCCCCAGATCCCCTCCGCACTCGCACAACACGCCCAGCACTCCCAACACAAAGCCCCGATCCCGTTCAGTACCCTCATGACAAGACCAGCACCCCCAACACAACACCCAGATCCCCAAAAACAAGGCCCAGCACCTCCAACACAATGCCCAGCTCCCCTCTGCACCCCCAAAACAAGGCTAGCACCCTGCATGACAAGCCCAGCACCTCGAAAACAAGCCCATGATCCCCTCAGCACTCCCACAAGCCCAACACAACAAACACACGGCCCAGATCTCCTCTGCACCCCCAACACAAGGCCCAGCACTCCCAAGACAAGGCCCAGACCCCTCAGTACCCCTACGACAAGCCCAGCATCTCCACCACAATGCCCAGATCCCGTCAGCACGTCCACGACAAGCCCAGCGCACCCAACACAAGCCCCAGATCCCCTCCGCACTCGCACAACACGCCCAGCACCCCCAACACAAGGCCTAGATCCCCTCAGCACCCTGCATCACAAGCCCAGCACCCCAAAAACAAGCCCCAGTTCCCCTCAGCACTCCCACACGCCCCACACAACAAACACACGGCCCAGATCCCCTCCGCACCCCCAAAACAAGGCCCTGATCCCATCTGCACTCCCAAAACAAGGCCCAGCACTCCCACAACAAGCCCAGCACCCCCAGTGCAAGACCTAGCTCTCCTCAGCACCCCCACCACAAGCCCAGCACCCCCAACACAATGCCCAGATCCCCTCAGCAACCCCACCACAAGGCCCTGATCCCCTCTGCACTCCCAAAACACATCCAGCACCTCAAAAACAAGCCCCTGATCCCGTCAGTACCCCCAATACAAGGCCCCGATCTCCTCAGCACCCCCAACACAATGCCCAGATTTCCTCTGCACCATGGAAAAAAGGCCCAGCACCTCGAAAACATGGCCAGATCCCCTCAGCACCCCCACTACAAGCCCCGCACCTCCAAAACAATGCCCCGATCACCTCAGCACCCCCACAACAAGCCCTGCACCCCCAACACAATGCCCCGATCCCCTCAGCAACCCCAAAACAGGGCCCAGATCCCCTCAGCAAACCCATTACAAGACCAGCTCCCCCGACACAAGGCCCACATCCCCTCAGCACCCCCAAAACAAGGCCCAGCAGCTCCAACACAACGCCCAGCTCCCCTCTGCACCCCCACAAAAATCCCAGCCCCCGCAACACAAGCCCAACACCTCCAAAACAAGCCCAGATCCCCTCAACACTCCCACGAGCTCAACACAACAAACACACAGCCCAGATCCCCTCTGCACACCCATAACAGGCCCAACACCTCCAATACAAGCCCCAGATCCCCTCCGCACTCGCACAACACGCCCAGCACTCCCAACACAAAGCCCCGATCCCGTTCAGTACCCTCATGACAAGACCAGCACCCCCAACACAACACCCAGATCCCCAAAAACAAGGCCCAGCACCTCCAACACGATGCCCAGCTCCCCTCTGCACCCCCAAAACAAGGCTAGCACCCTGCATGACAAGCCCAGCACCTCGAAAACAAGCCCATGATCCCCTCAGCACTCCCACAAGCCCAACACAACAAACACACGGCCCAGATCTCCTCTGCACCCCCAACACAAGGCCCAGCACTCCCAAGACAAGGCCCAGACCCCTCAGTACCCCTACGACAAACCCAGCATCTCCACCACAATGCCCAGATCCCGTCAGCACGTCCACGACAAGCCCAGCGCACCCAACACAAGCCCCAGATCCCCTCCGCACTCGCACAACACGCCCAGCACCCCCAACACAAGGCCTAGATCCCCTCAGCACCCTGCATCACAAGCCCAGCACCCCAAAAACAAGCCCCAGTTCCCCTCAGCACTCCCACACGCCCCACACAACAAACACACGGCCCAGATCCCCTCCGCACCCCCAAAACAAGGCCCTGATCCCATCTGCACTCCCAAAACAAGGCCCAGCACTCCCACAACAAGCCCAGCACCCCCAGTGCAAGACCTAGCTCTCCTCAGCACCCCCACCACAAGCCCAGCACCCCCAACACAATGCCCAGATCCCCTCAGCAACCCCACCACAAGGCCCTGATCCCCTCTGCACTCCCAAAACACATCCAGCACCTCAAAAACAAGCCCCTGATCCCGTCAGTACCCCCAATACAAGGCCCCGATCTCCTCAGCACCCCCAACACAATGCCCAGATTTCCTCTGCACCACGGAAAAAAGGCCCAGCACCTCGAAAACAATGCCCCGATCACCTCAGCACCCCCACAACAAGCCCCGCACCCCCAACGCAATGCCCAGATCCGCTCAGCACCCCTACCACAAGTCCAGCACCCCCAACACAATGCCCCGATCCCCTCAGCAACCCCAAAACAGGGCCCAGATCCCCTCAGCAAACCCATTACAAGACCAGCTCCCCCGACACAAGGCCCACATCCCCTCAGCACCCTCAAAACAAGGCCCAGCAGCTCCAACACAACGCCCAGCTCCCCTCTGCACTCCCACAAAAATCCCAGCCCCCGCAACACAAGCCCAACACCTCCAAAACAAGCCCAGATCCCCTCAACACTCCCACAAGCTCAACACAACAAACACACAGCCCAGATCCCCTCTGCACACCCATAACAGGCCCAACACCTCCAATACAAGCCCCAGATCCTCTCCGCACTCGCACAACACGCCCAGCACTCCCAACACAAAGCCCCGATCCCGTTCAGTACCCTCATGACAAGACCAGCACCCCCAACACAACACCCAGATCCCCAAAAACAAGGCCCAGCACCTCCAACACAATGCCCAGCTCCCCTCTGCACCCCCAAAACAAGGCTAGCACCCTGCATGACAAGCCCAGCACCTCGAAAACAAGCCCATGATCCCCTCAGCACTCCCACAAGCCCAACACAACAAACACACGGCCCAGATCTCCTCTGCACCCCCAACACAAGGCCCAGCACTCCCAAGACAAGGCCCAGACCCCTCAGTACCCCTACGACAAACCCAGCATCTCCACCACAATGCCCAGATCCCGTCAGCACGTCCACGACAAGCCCAGCGCACCCAACACAAGCCCCAGATCCCCTCCGCACTCGCACAACACGCCCAGCACCCCCAACACAAGGCCTAGATCCCCTCACCCCAAAAACAAGCCCCAGTTCCCCTCAGCACTCCCACACGCCCCACACAACAAACACACGGCCCAGATCCCCTCCGCACCCCCAACACAAGGCCCTGATCCCATCTGCACTCCCAAAACAAGGCCCAGCACTCCCACAACAAGCCCAGCACCCCCAGTGCAAGACCTAGCTCTCCTCAGCACCCCCACCACAAGCCCAGCACCCCCAACACAATGCCCAGATCCCCTCAGCAACCCCACCACAAGGCCCTGATCCCCTCTGCACTCCCAAAACACATCCAGCACCTCAAAAACAAGCCCCTGATCCCGTCAGTACCCCCAATACAAGGCCCCGATCTCCTCAGCACCCCCAACACAATGCCCAGATTTCCTCTGCACCACGGAAAAAAGGCCCAGCACCTCGAAAACATGGCCAGATCCCCTCAGCACCCCCACTACAAGCCCCGCACCTCCAAAACAATGCCCCGATCACCTCAGCACCCCCACCACAAGTCCAGCACCCCCAACACAATGCCCCGATCCCCTCAGCAACCCCAAAACAGGGCCCAGATCCCCTCAGCAAACCCATTACAAGACCAGCTCCCCCGACACAAGGCCCACATCCCCTCAGCACCCCCAAAACAAGGCCCAGCAGCTCCAACACAACGCCCAGCTCCCCTCTGCACCCCCACAAAAATCCCAGCCCCCGCAACACAAGCCCAACACCTCCAAAACAAGCCCAGATCCCCTCAACACTCCCACGAGCTCAACACAACAAACACACAGCCCAGATCCCCTCTGCACACCCATAACAGGCCCAACACCTCCAATACAAGCCCCAGATCCCCTCCGCACTCGCACAACACGCCCAGCACTCCCAACACAAAGCCCCGATCCCGTTCAGTACCCTCATGACAAGACCAGCACCCCCAACACAACACCCAGATCCCCAAAAACAAGGCCCAGCACCTCCAACACGATGCCCAGCTCCCCTCTGCACCCCCAAAACAAGGCTAGCACCCTGCATGACAAGCCCAGCACCTCGAAAGCCCATGATCCCCTCAGCACTCCCACAAGCCCAACACAACAAACACACGGCCCAGATCTCCTCTGCACCCCCAACACAAGGCCCAGCACTCCCAAGACAAGGCCCAGACCCCTCAGTACCCCTACGACAAACCCAGCATCTCCACCACAATGCCCAGATCCCGTCAGCACGTCCACGACAAGCCCAGCGCACCCAACACAAGCCCCAGATCCCCTCCGCACTCGCACAACACGCCCAGCACCCCCAACACAAGGCCTAGATCCCCTCAGCACCCTGCATCACAAGCCCAGCACCCCAAAAACAAGCCCCAGTTCCCCTCAGCACTCCCACACGCCCCACACAACAAACACACGGCCCAGATCCCCTCCGCACCCCCAAAACAAGGCCCTGATCCCATCTGCACTCCCAAAACAAGGCCCAGCACTCCCACAACAAGCCCAGCACCCCCAGTGCAAGACCTAGCTCTCCTCAGCACCCCCACCACAAGCCCAGCACCCCCAACACAATGCCCAGATCCCCTCAGCAACCCCACCACAAGGCCCTGATCCCCTCTGCACTCCCAAAACACATCCAGCACCTCAAAAACAAGCCCCTGATCCCGTCAGTACCCCCAATACAAGGCCCCGATCTCCTCAGCACCCCCAACACAATGCCCAGATTTCCTCTGCACCACGGAAAAAAGGCCCAGCACCTCGAAAACATGGCCAGATCCCCTCAGCACCCCCACTACAAGCCCCGCACCTCCAAAACAATGCCCCGATCACCTCAGCACCCCCACAACAAGCCCTGCACCCCCAACGCAATGCCCAGATCCGCTCAGCACCCCTACCACAAGTCCAGCACCCCCAACACAATGCCCCGATCCCCTCAGCAACCCCAAAACAGGGCCCAGATCCCCTCAGCAAACCCATTACAAGACCAGCTCCCCCGACACAAGGCCCACATCCCCTCAGCACCCCCAAAACAAGGCCCAGCAGCTCCAACACAACGCCCAGCTCCCCTCTGCACCCCCACAAAAATCCCAGCCCCCGCAACACAAGCCCAACACCTCCAAAACAAGCCCAGATCCCCTCAACACTCCCACAAGCTCAACACAACAAACACACAGCCCAGATCCCCTCTGCACACCCATAACAGGCCCAACACCTCCAATACAAGCCCCAGATCCCCTCCGCACTCGCACAACACGCCCAGCACTCCCAACACAAAGCCCCGATCCCGTTCAGTACCCTCATGACAAGACCAGCACCCCCAACACAACACCCAGATCCCCAAAAACAAGGCCCAGCACCTCCAACACAATGCCCAGCTCCCCTCTGCACCCCCAAAACAAGGCTAGCACCCTGCATGACAAGCCCAGCACCTCGAAAACAAGCCCATGATCCCCTCAGCACTCCCACAAGCCCAACACAACAAACACACGGCCCAGATCTCCTCTGCACCCCCAACACAAGGCCCAGCACTCCCAAGACAAGGCCCAGACCCCTCAGTACCCCTACGACAAACCCAGCATCTCCACCACAATGCCCAGATCCCGTCAGCACGTCCACGACAAGCCCAGCGCACCCAACACAAGCCCCAGATCCCCTCCGCACTCGCACAACACGCCCAGCACCCCCAACACAAGGCCTAGATCCCCTCAGCACCCTGCATCACAAGCCCAGCACCCCAAAAACAAGCCCCAGTTCCCCTCAGCACTCCCACACGCCCCACACAACAAACACACGGCCCAGATCCCCTCCGCACCCCCAAAACAAGGCCCTGATCCCATCTGCACTCCCAAAACAAGGCCCAGCACTCCCACAAGCCCAGCACCCCCAGTGCAAGACCTAGCTCTCCTCAGCACCCCCACCACAAGCCCAGCACCCCCAACACAATGCCCAGATCCCCTCAGCAACCCCACCACAAGGCCCTGATCCCCTCTGCACTCCCAAAACACATCCAGCACCTCAAAAACAAGCCCCTGATCCCGTCAGTACCCCCAATACAAGGCCCCGATCTCCTCAGCACCCCCAACACAATGCCCAGATTTCCTCTGCACCACGGAAAAAAGGCCCAGCACCTCGAAAACATGGCCAGATCCCCTCAGCACCCCCACTACAAGCCCCGCACCTCCAAAACAATGCCCCGATCACCTCAGCACCCCCACAACAAGCCCTGCACCCCCAACGCAATGCCCAGATCCCCTCAGCACCCCGACCACAAGCCCAGCACCCCCAACACAATGCCCCGATCCCCTCAGCAACCCCAAAACAAGGCCCACATCCCCTCAGCAAACCCATTACAAGACCAGCTCCCCCGACACAAGGCCCACATCCCCTCAGCACCCTCAAAACAAGGCCCAGCAGCTCCAACACAACGCCCAGCTCCCCTCTGCACCCCCACAAAAATCCCAGCCCCCGCAACACAAGCCCAACACCTCCAAAACAAGCCCAGATCCCCTCAACACTCCCACAAGCCCAACACAACAAACACACAGCCCAGATCCACACAGCAACCCCACAACAAGCCCAGCACCCGCAATACAAGGCCCTGACCACTCAGTACACCCAGGACAAGCCCAAGACCTCCAAAACAACGCCCAGCTCCCCTCTGCACCCCCACAAAAATCCCAGCCCCCGCAACACAAGCCCAACACCTCCAAAACAAGCCCAGATCCCCTCAACACTCCCACAAGCTCAACACAACAAACACACAGCCCAGATCCCCTCTGCACACCCATAACAGGCCCAACACCTCCAATACAAGCCCCAGATCCTCTCCGCACTCGCACAACACGCCCAGCACTCCCAACACAAAGCCCCGATCCCGTTCAGTACCCTCATGACAAGACCAGCACCCCCAACACAACACCCAGATCCCCAAAAACAAGGCCCAGCACCTCCAACACAATGCCCAGCTCCCCTCTGCACCCCCAAAACAAGGCTAGCACCCTGCATGACAAGCCCAGCACCTCGAAAACAAGCCCATGATCCCCTCAGCACTCCCACAAGCCCAACACAACAAACACACGGCCCAGATCTCCTCTGCACCCCCAACACAAGGCCCAGCACTCCCAAGACAAGGCCCAGACCCCTCAGTACCCCTACGACAAACCCAGCATCTCCACCACAATGCCCAGATCCCGTCAGCACGTCCACGACAAGCCCAGCGCACCCAACACAAGCCCCAGATCCCCTCCGCACTCGCACAACACGCCCAGCACCCCCAACACAAGGCCTAGATCCCCTCACCCCAAAAACAAGCCCCAGTTCCCCTCAGCACTCCCACACGCCCCACACAACAAACACACGGCCCAGATCCCCTCCGCACCCCCAACACAAGGCCCTGATCCCATCTGCACTCCCAAAACAAGGCCCAGCACTCCCACAACAAGCCCAGCACCCCCAGTGCAAGACCTAGCTCTCCTCAGCACCCCCACCACAAGCCCAGCACCCCCAACACAATGCCCAGATCCCCTCAGCAACCCCACCACAAGGCCCTGATCCCCTCTGCACTCCCAAAACACATCCAGCACCTCAAAAACAAGCCCCTGATCCCGTCAGTACCCCCAATACAAGGCCCCGATCTCCTCAGCACCCCCAACACAATGCCCAGATTTCCTCTGCACCACGGAAAAAAGGCCCAGCACCTCGAAAACATGGCCAGATCCCCTCAGCACCCCCACTACAAGCCCCGCACCTCCAAAACAATGCCCCGATCACCTCAGCACCCCCACCACAAGTCCAGCACCCCCAACACAATGCCCCGATCCCCTCAGCAACCCCAAAACAGGGCCCAGATCCCCTCAGCAAACCCATTACAAGACCAGCTCCCCCGACACAAGGCCCACATCCCCTCAGCACCCCCAAAACAAGGCCCAGCAGCTCCAACACAACGCCCAGCTCCCCTCTGCACCCCCACAAAAATCCCAGCCCCCGCAACACAAGCCCAACACCTCCAAAACAAGCCCAGATCCCCTCAACACTCCCACGAGCTCAACACAACAAACACACAGCCCAGATCCCCTCTGCACACCCATAACAGGCCCAACACCTCCAATACAAGCCCCAGATCCCCTCCGCACTCGCACAACACGCCCAGCACTCCCAACACAAAGCCCCGATCCCGTTCAGTACCCTCATGACAAGACCAGCACCCCCAACACAACACCCAGATCCCCAAAAACAAGGCCCAGCACCTCCAACACGATGCCCAGCTCCCCTCTGCACCCCCAAAACAAGGCTAGCACCCTGCATGACAAGCCCAGCACCTCGAAAGCCCATGATCCCCTCAGCACTCCCACAAGCCCAACACAACAAACACACGGCCCAGATCTCCTCTGCACCCCCAACACAAGGCCCAGCACTCCCAAGACAAGGCCCAGACCCCTCAGTACCCCTACGACAAACCCAGCATCTCCACCACAATGCCCAGATCCCGTCAGCACGTCCACGACAAGCCCAGCGCACCCAACACAAGCCCCAGATCCCCTCCGCACTCGCACAACACGCCCAGCACCCCCAACACAAGGCCTAGATCCCCTCAGCACCCTGCATCACAAGCCCAGCACCCCAAAAACAAGCCCCAGTTCCCCTCAGCACTCCCACACGCCCCACACAACAAACACACGGCCCAGATCCCCTCCGCACCCCCAAAACAAGGCCCTGATCCCATCTGCACTCCCAAAACAAGGCCCAGCACTCCCACAACAAGCCCAGCACCCCCAGTGCAAGACCTAGCTCTCCTCAGCACCCCCACCACAAGCCCAGCACCCCCAACACAATGCCCAGATCCCCTCAGCAACCCCACCACAAGGCCCTGATCCCCTCTGCACTCCCAAAACACATCCAGCACCTCAAAAACAAGCCCCTGATCCCGTCAGTACCCCCAATACAAGGCCCCGATCTCCTCAGCACCCCCAACACAATGCCCAGATTTCCTCTGCACCACGGAAAAAAGGCCCAGCACCTCGAAAACATGGCCAGATCCCCTCAGCACCCCCACTACAAGCCCCGCACCTCCAAAACAATGCCCCGATCACCTCAGCACCCCCACAACAAGCCCTGCACCCCCAACGCAATGCCCAGATCCGCTCAGAACCCCTACCACAAGTCCAGCACCCCCAACACAATGCCCCGATCCCCTCAGCAACCCCAAAACAGGGCCCAGATCCCCTCAGCAAACCCATTACAAGACCAGCTCCCCCGACACAAGGCCCACATCCCCTCAGCACCCCCAAAACAAGGCCCAGCAGCTCCAACACAACGCCCAGCTCCCCTCTGCACCCCCACAAAAATCCCAGCCCCCGCAACACAAGCCCAACACCTCCAAAACAAGCCCAGATCCCCTCAACACTCCCACAAGCTCAACACAACAAACACACAGCCCAGATCCCCTCTGCACACCCATAACAGGCCCAACACCTCCAATACAAGCCCCAGATCCCCTCCGCACTCGCACAACACGCCCAGCACTCCCAACACAAAGCCCCGATCCCGTTCAGTACCCTCATGACAAGACCAGCACCCCCAACACAACACCCAGATCCCCAAAAACAAGGCCCAGCACCTCCAACACAATGCCCAGCTCCCCTCTGCACCCCCAAAACAAGGCTAGCACCCTGCATGACAAGCCCAGCACCTCGAAAACAAGCCCATGATCCCCTCAGCACTCCCACAAGCCCAACACAACAAACACACGGCCCAGATCTCCTCTGCACCCCCAACACAAGGCCCAGCACTCCCAAGACAAGGCCCAGACCCCTCAGTACCCCTACGACAAACCCAGCATCTCCACCACAATGCCCAGATCCCGTCAGCACGTCCACGACAAGCCCAGCGCACCCAACACAAGCCCCAGATCCCCTCCGCACTCGCACAACACGCCCAGCACCCCCAACACAAGGCCTAGATCCCCTCAGCACCCTGCATCACAAGCCCAGCACCCCAAAAACAAGCCCCAGTTCCCCTCAGCACTCCCACACGCCCCACACAACAAACACACGGCCCAGATCCCCTCCGCACCCCCAAAACAAGGCCCTGATCCCATCTGCACTCCCAAAACAAGGCCCAGCACTCCCACAAGCCCAGCACCCCCAGTGCAAGACCTAGCTCTCCTCAGCACCCCCACCACAAGCCCAGCACCCCCAACACAATGCCCAGATCCCCTCAGCAACCCCACCACAAGGCCCTGATCCCCTCTGCACTCCCAAAACACATCCAGCACCTCAAAAACAAGCCCCTGATCCCGTCAGTACCCCCAATACAAGGCCCCGATCTCCTCAGCACCCCCAACACAATGCCCAGATTTCCTCTGCACCACGGAAAAAAGGCCCAGCACCTCGAAAACATGGCCAGATCCCCTCAGCACCCCCACTACAAGCCCCGCACCTCCAAAACAATGCCCCGATCACCTCAGCACCCCCACAACAAGCCCTGCACCCCCAACGCAATGCCCAGATCCCCTCAGCACCCCGACCACAAGCCCAGCACCCCCAACACAATGCCCCGATCCCCTCAGCAACCCCAAAACAAGGCCCACATCCCCTCAGCAAACCCATTACAAGACCAGCTCCCCCGACACAAGGCCCACATCCCCTCAGCACCCCCAAAACAAGGCCCAGCAGCTCCAACACAACGCCCAGCTCCCCTCTGTACCCCCCAAAAATCCCAGCCCCCGCAACACAAGCCCAACACCTCCAAAACAAGCCCAGATCCCCTCAACACTCCCACAAGCCCAACACAACAAACACACAGCCCAGATCCACACAGCAACCCCACAACAAGCCCAGCACCCGCAATACAAGGCCCTGACCACTCAGTACACCCAGGACAAGCCCAAGACCTCCAAAACAACGCCCAGCTCCCCTCTGCACCCCCACAAAAATCCCAGCCCCCGCAACACAAGCCCAACACCTCCAAAACAAGCCCAGATCCCCTCAACACTCCCACAAGCTCAACACAACAAACACACAGCCCAGATCCCCTCTGCACACCCATAACAGGCCCAACACCTCCAATACAAGCCCCAGATCCCCTCCGCACTCGCACAACACGCCCAGCACTCCCAACACAAAGCCCCGATCCCGTTCAGTACCCTCATGACAAGACCAGCACCCCCAACACAACACCCAGATCCCCAAAAACAAGGCCCAGCACCTCCAACACAATGCCCAGCTCCCCTCTGCACCCCCAAAACAAGGCTAGCACCCTGCATGACAAGCCCAGCACCTCGAAAACAAGCCCATGATCCCCTCAGCACTCCCACAAGCCCAACACAACAAACACACGGCCCAGATCTCCTCTGCACCCCCAACACAAGGCCCAGCACTCCCAAGACAAGGCCCAGACCCCTCAGTACCCCTACGACAAGCCCAGCATCTCCACCACAATGCCCAGATCCCGTCAGCACGTCCACGACAAGCCCAGCGCACCCAACACAAGCCCCAGATCCCCTCCGCACTCGCACAACACGCCCAGCACCCCCAACACAAGGCCTAGATCCCCTCAGCACCCTGCATCACAAGCCCAGCACCCCAAAAACAAGCCCCAGTTCCCCTCAGCACTCCCACACGCCCCACACAACAAACACACGGCCCAGATCCCCTCCGCACCCCCAACACAAGGCCCTGATCCCATCTGCACTCCCAAAACAAGGCCCAGCACTCCCACAACAAGCCCAGCACCCCCAGTGCAAGACCTAGCTCTCCTCAGCACCCCCACCACAAGCCCAGCACCCCCAACACAATGCCCAGATCCCCTCAGCAACCCCACCACAAGGCCCTGATCCCCTCTGCACTCCCAAAACACATCCAGCACCTCAAAAACAAGCCCCTGATCCCGTCAGTACCCCCAATACAAGGCCCCGATCTCCTCAGCACCCCCAACACAATGCCCAGATTTCCTCTGCACCATGGAAAAAAGGCCCAGCACCTCGAAAACATGGCCAGATCCCCTCAGCACCCCCACTACAAGCCCCGCACCTCCAAAACAATGCCCCGATCACCTCAGCACCCCCACAACAAGTCCAGCACCCCCAACACAATGCCCCGATCCCCTCAGCAACCCCAAAACAGGGCCCAGATCCCCTCAGCAAACCCATTACAAGACCAGCTCCCCCGACACAAGGCCCACATCCCCTCAGCACCCCCAAAACAAGGCCCAGCAGCTCCAACACAACGCCCAGCTCCCCTCTGCACCCCCACAAAAATCCCAGCCCCCGCAACACAAGCCCAACACCTCCAAAACAAGCCCAGATCCCCTCAACACTCCCACAAGCTCAACACAACAAACACACAGCCCAGATCCCCTCTGCACACCCATAACAGGCCCAACACCTCCAATACAAGCCCCAGATCCCCTCCGCACTCGCACAACACGCCCAGCACTCCCAACACAAAGCCCCGATCCCGTTCAGTACCCTCATGACAAGACCAGCACCCCCAACACAACACCCAGATCCCCAAAAACAAGGCCCAGCACCTCCAACACGATGCCCAGCTCCCCTCTGCACCCCCAAAACAAGGCTAGCACCCTGCATGACAAGCCCAGCACCTCGAAAACAAGCCCATGATCCCCTCAGCACTCCCACAAGCCCAACACAACAAACACACGGCCCAGATCTCCTCTGCACCCCCAACACAAGGCCCAGCACTCCCAAGACAAGGCCCAGACCCCTCAGTACCCCTACGACAAACCCAGCATCTCCACCACAATGCCCAGATCCCGTCAGCACGTCCACGACAAGCCCAGCACACCCAACACAAGCCCCAGATCCCCTCCGCACTCGCACAACACGCCCAGCACCCCCAACACAAGGCCTAGATCCCCTCAGCACCCTGCATCACAAGCCCAGCACCCCAAAAACAAGCCCCAGTTCCCCTCAGCACTCCCACACGCCCCACACAACAAACACACGGCCCAGATCCCCTCCGCACCCCCAAAACAAGGCCCTGATCCCATCTGCACTCCCAAAACAAGGCCCAGCACTCCCACAACAAGCCCAGCACCCCCAGTGCAAGACCTAGCTCTCCTCAGCACCCCCACCACAAGCCCAGCACCCCCAACACAATGCCCAGATCCCCTCAGCAACCCCACCACAAGGCCCTGATCCCCTCTGCACTCCCAAAACACATCCAGCACCTCAAAAACAAGCCCCTGATCCCGTCAGTACCCCCAATACAAGGCCCCGATCTCCTCAGCACCCCCAACACAATGCCCAGATTTCCTCTGCACCACGGAAAAAAGGCCCAGCACCTCGAAAACAATGCCCCGATCACCTCAGCACCCCCACAACAAGCCCCGCACCCCCAACGCAATGCCCAGATCCGCTCAGCACCCCTACCACAAGTCCAGCACCCCCAACACAATGCCCCGATCCCCTCAGCAACCCCAAAACAGGGCCCAGATCCCCTCAGCAAACCCATTACAAGACCAGCTCCCCCGACACAAGGCCCACATCCCCTCAGCACCCTCAAAACAAGGCCCAGCAGCTCCAACACAACGCCCAGCTCCCCTCTGCACTCCCACAAAAATCCCAGCCCCCGCAACACAAGCCCAACACCTCCAAAACAAGCCCAGATCCCCTCAACACTCCCACAAGCTCAACACAACAAACACACAGCCCAGATCCCCTCTGCACACCCATAACAGGCCCAACACCTCCAATACAAGCCCCAGATCCTCTCCGCACTCGCACAACACGCCCAGCACTCCCAACACAAAGCCCCGATCCCGTTCAGTACCCTCATGACAAGACCAGCACCCCCAACACAACACCCAGATCCCCAAAAACAAGGCCCAGCACCTCCAACACAATGCCCAGCTCCCCTCTGCACCCCCAAAACAAGGCTAGCACCCTGCATGACAAGCCCAGCACCTCGAAAACAAGCCCATGATCCCCTCAGCACTCCCACAAGCCCAACACAACAAACACACGGCCCAGATCTCCTCTGCACCCCCAACACAAGGCCCAGCACTCCCAAGACAAGGCCCAGACCCCTCAGTACCCCTACGACAAACCCAGCATCTCCACCACAATGCCCAGATCCCGTCAGCACGTCCACGACAAGCCCAGCGCACCCAACACAAGCCCCAGATCCCCTCCGCACTCGCACAACACGCCCAGCACCCCCAACACAAGGCCTAGATCCCCTCACCCCAAAAACAAGCCCCAGTTCCCCTCAGCACTCCCACACGCCCCACACAACAAACACACGGCCCAGATCCCCTCCGCACCCCCAACACAAGGCCCTGATCCCATCTGCACTCCCAAAACAAGGCCCAGCACTCCCACAACAAGCCCAGCACCCCCAGTGCAAGACCTAGCTCTCCTCAGCACCCCCACCACAAGCCCAGCACCCCCAACACAATGCCCAGATCCCCTCAGCAACCCCACCACAAGGCCCTGATCCCCTCTGCACTCCCAAAACACATCCAGCACCTCAAAAACAAGCCCCTGATCCCCTCAGTACCCCCAATACAAGGCCCCGATCTCCTCAGCACCCCCAACACAATGCCCAGATTTCCTCTGCACCACGGAAAAAAGGCCCAGCACCTCGAAAACATGGCCAGATCCCCTCAGCACCCCCACTACAAGCCCCGCACCTCCAAAACAATGCCCCGATCACCTCAGCACCCCCACCACAAGTCCAGCACCCCCAACACAATGCCCCGATCCCCTCAGCAACCCCAAAACAGGGCCCAGATCCCCTCAGCAAACCCATTACAAGACCAGCTCCCCCGACACAAGGCCCACATCCCCTCAGCACCCCCAAAACAAGGCCCAGCAGCTCCAACACAACGCCCAGCTCCCCTCTGCACCCCCACAAAAATCCCAGCCCCCGCAACACAAGCCCAACACCTCCAAAACAAGCCCAGATCCCCTCAACACTCCCACAAGCTCAACACAACAAACACACAGCCCAGATCCCCTCTGCACACCCATAACAGGCCCAACACCTCCAATACAAGCCCCAGATCCCCTCCGCACTCGCACAACACGCCCAGCACTCCCAACACAAAGCCCCGATCCCGTTCAGTACCCTCATGACAAGACCAGCACCCCCAACACAACACCCAGATCCCCAAAAACAAGGCCCAGCACCTCCAACACGATGCCCAGCTCCCCTCTGCACCCCCAAAACAAGGCTAGCACCCTGCATGACAAGCCCAGCACCTCGAAAACAAGCCCATGATCCCCTCAGCACTCCCACAAGCCCAACACAACAAACACACGGCCCAGATCTCCTCTGCACCCCCAACACAAGGCCCAGCACTCCCAAGACAAGGCCCAGACCCCTCAGTACCCCTACGACAAACCCAGCATCTCCACCACAATGCCCAGATCCCGTCAGCACGTCCACGACAAGCCCAGCGCACCCAACACAAGCCCCAGATCCCCTCCGCACTCGCACAACACGCCCAGCACCCCCAACACAAGGCCTAGATCCCCTCAGCACCCTGCATCACAAGCCCAGCACCCCAAAAACAAGCCCCAGTTCCCCTCAGCACTCCCACACGCCCCACACAACAAACACACGGCCCAGATCCCCTCCGCACCCCCAAAACAAGGCCCTGATCCCATCTGCACTCCCAAAACAAGGCCCAGCACTCCCACAACAAGCCCAGCACCCCCAGTGCAAGACCTAGCTCTCCTCAGCACCCCCACCACAAGCCCAGCACCCCCAACACAATGCCCAGATCCCCTCAGCAACCCCACCACAAGGCCCTGATCCCCTCTGCACTCCCAAAACACATCCAGCACCTCAAAAACAAGCCCCTGATCCCCTCAGTACCCCCAATACAAGGCCCCGATCTCCTCAGCACCCCCAACACAATGCCCAGATTTCCTCTGCACCACGGAAAAAAGGCCCAGCACCTCGAAAACATGGCCAGATCCCCTCAGCACCCCCACTACAAGCCCCGCACCTCCAAAACAATGCCCCGATCACCTCAGCACCCCCACAACAAGCCCTGCACCCCCAACGCAATGCCCAGATCCGCTCAGCACCCCTACCACAAGTCCAGCACCCCCAACACAATGCCCCGATCCCCTCAGCAACCCCAAAACAGGGCCCAGATCCCCTCAGCAAACCCATTACAAGACCAGCTCCCCCGACACAAGGCCCACATCCCCTCAGCACCCCCAAAACAAGGCCCAGCAGCTCCAACACAACGCCCAGCTCCCCTCTGCACCCCCACAAAAATCCCAGCCCCCGCAACACAAGCCCAACACCTCCAAAACAAGCCCAGATCCCCTCAACACTCCCACAAGCTCAACACAACAAACACACAGCCCAGATCCCCTCTGCACACCCATAACAGGCCCAACACCTCCAATACAAGCCCCAGATCCCCTCCGCACTCGCACAACACGCCCAGCACTCCCAACACAAAGCCCCGATCCCGTTCAGTACCCTCATGACAAGACCAGCACCCCCAACACAACACCCAGATCCCCAAAAACAAGGCCCAGCACCTCCAACACGATGCCCAGCTCCCCTCTGCACCCCCAAAACAAGGCTAGCACCCTGCATGACAAGCCCAGCACCTCGAAAACAAGCCCATGATCCCCTCAGCACTCCCACAAGCCCAACACAACAAACACACGGCCCAGATCTCCTCTGCACCCCCAACACAAGGCCCAGCACTCCCAAGACAAGGCCCAGACCCCTCAGTACCCCTACGACAAACCCAGCATCTCCACCACAATGCCCAGATCCCGTCAGCACGTCCACGACAAGCCCAGCGCACCCAACACAAGCCCCAGATCCCCTCCGCACTCGCACAACACGCCCAGCACCCCCAACACAAGGCCTAGATCCCCTCAGCACCCTGCATCACAAGCCCAGCACCCCAAAAACAAGCCCCAGTTCCCCTCAGCACTCCCACACGCCCCACACAACAAACACACGGCCCAGATCCCCTCCGCACCCCCAAAACAAGGCCCTGATCCCATCTGCACTCCCAAAACAAGGCCCAGCACTCCCACAAGCCCAGCACCCCCAGTGCAAGACCTAGCTCTCCTCAGCACCCCCACCACAAGCCCAGCACCCCCAACACAATGCCCAGATCCCCTCAGCAACCCCACCACAAGGCCCTGATCCCCTCTGCACTCCCAAAACACATCCAGCACCTCAAAAACAAGCCCCTGATCCCGTCAGTACCCCCAATACAAGGCCCCGATCTCCTCAGCACCCCCAACACAATGCCCAGATTTCCTCTGCACCACGGAAAAAAGGCCCAGCACCTCGAAAACATGGCCAGATCCCCTCAGCACCCCCACTACAAGCCCCGCACCTCCAAAACAATGCCCCGATCACCTCAGCACCCCCACAACAAGCCCTGCACCCCCAACGCAATGCCCAGATCCCCTCAGCACCCCGACCACAAGCCCAGCACCCCCAACACAATGCCCCGATCCCCTCAGCAACCCCAAAACAAGGCCCACATCCCCTCAGCAAACCCATTACAAGACCAGCTCCCCCGACACAAGGCCCACATCCCCTCAGCACCCCCAAAACAAGGCCCAGCAGCTCCAACACAACGCCCAGCTCCCCTCTGCACCCCCACAAAAATCCCAGCCCCCGCAACACAAGCCCAACACCTCCAAAACAAGCCCAGATCCCCTCAACACTCCCACAAGCCCAACACAACAAACACACAGCCCAGATCCACACAGCAACCCCACAACAAGCCCAGCACCCGCAATACAAGGCCCTGACCACTCAGTACACCCAGGACAAGCCCAAGACCTCCAAAACAACGCCCAGCTCCCCTCTGCACCCCCACAAAAATCCCAGCCCCCGCAACACAAGCCCAACACCTCCAAAACAAGCCCAGATCCCCTCAACACTCCCACAAGCTCAACACAACAAACACACAGCCCAGATCCCCTCTGCACACCCATAACAGGCCCAACACCTCCAATACAAGCCCCAGATCCCCTCCGCACTCGCACAACACGCCCAGCACTCCCAACACAAAGCCCCGATCCCGTTCAGTACCCTCATGACAAGACCAGCACCCCCAACACAACACCCAGATCCCCAAAAACAAGGCCCAGCACCTCCAACACAATGCCCAGCTCCCCTCTGCACCCCCAAAACAAGGCTAGCACCCTGCATGACAAGCCCAGCACCTCGAAAACAAGCCCATGATCCCCTCAGCACTCCCACAAGCCCAACACAACAAACACACGGCCCAGATCTCCTCTGCACCCCCAACACAAGGCCCAGCACTCCCAAGACAAGGCCCAGACCCCTCAGTACCCCTACGACAAACCCAGCATCTCCACCACAATGCCCAGATCCCGTCAGCACGTCCACGACAAGCCCAGCGCACCCAACACAAGCCCCAGATCCCCTCCGCACTCGCACAACACGCCCAGCACCCCCAACACAAGGCCTAGATCCCCTCAGCACCCTGCATCACAAGCCCAGCACCCCAAAAACAAGCCCCAGTTCCCCTCAGCACTCCCACACGCCCCACACAACAAACACACGGCCCAGATCCCCTCCGCACCCCCAAAACAAGGCCCTGATCCCATCTGCACTCCCAAAACAAGGCCCAGCACTCCCACAAGCCCAGCACCCCCAGTGCAAGACCTAGCTCTCCTCAGCACCCCCACCACAAGCCCAGCACCCCCAACACAATGCCCAGATCCCCTCAGCAACCCCACCACAAGGCCCTGATCCCCTCTGCACTCCCAAAACACATCCAGCACCTCAAAAACAAGCCCCTGATCCCGTCAGTACCCCCAATACAAGGCCCCGATCTCCTCAGCACCCCCAACACAATGCCCAGATTTCCTCTGCACCACGGAAAAAAGGCCCAGCACCTCGAAAACATGGCCAGATCCCCTCAGCACCCCCACTACAAGCCCCGCACCTCCAAAACAATGCCCCGATCACCTCAGCACCCCCACAACAAGCCCTGCACCCCCAACGCAATGCCCAGATCCCCTCAGCACCCCGACCACAAGCCCAGCACCCCCAACACAATGCCCCGATCCCCTCAGCAACCCCAAAACAAGGCCCACATCCCCTCAGCAAACCCATTACAAGACCAGCTCCCCCGACACAAGGCCCACATCCCCTCAGCACCCCCAAAACAAGGCCCAGCAGCTCCAACACAACGCCCAGCTCCCCTCTGCACCCCCACAAAAATCCCAGCCCCCGCAACACAAGCCCAACACCTCCAAAACAAGCCCAGATCCCCTCAACACTCCCACAAGCCCAACACAACAAACACACAGCCAAGATCCACACAGCAACCCCACAACAAGCCCAGCACCCGCAATACAAGGCCCTGACCACTCAGTACACCCAGGACAAGCCCAAGACCTCCAAAACAACGCCCAGCTCCCCTCTGCACCCCCACAAAAATCCCAGCCCCCGCAACACAAGCCCAACACCTCCAAAACAAGCCCAGATCCCCTCAACACTCCCACAAGCTCAACACAACAAACACACAGCCCAGATCCCCTCTGCACACCCATAACAGGCCCAACACCTCCAATACAAGCCCCAGATCCCCTCCGCACTCGCACAACACGCCCAGCACTCCCAACACAAAGCCCCGATCCCGTTCAGTACCCTCATGACAAGACCAGCACCCCCAACACAACACCCAGATCCCCAAAAACAAGGCCCAGCACCTCCAACACAATGCCCAGCTCCCCTCTGCACCCCCAAAACAAGGCTAGCACCCTGCATGACAAGCCCAGCACCTCGAAAACAAGCCCATGATCCCCTCAGCACTCCCACAAGCCCAACACAACAAACACACGGCCCAGATCTCCTCTGCACCCCCAACACAAGGCCCAGCACTCCCAAGACAAGGCCCAGACCCCTCAGTACCCCTACGACAAGCCCAGCATCTCCACCACAATGCCCAGATCCCGTCAGCACGTCCACGACAAGCCCAGCGCACCCAACACAAGCCCCAGATCCCCTCCGCACTCGCACAACACGCCCGGCACCCCCAACACAAGGCCTAGATCCCCTCAGCACCCTGCATCACAAGCCCAGCACCCCAAAAACAAGCCCCAGTTCCCCTCAGCACTCCCACACGCCCCACACAACAAACACACGGCCCAGATCCCCTCCGCACCCCCAAAACAAGGCCCTGATCCCATCTGCACTCCCAAAACAAGGCCCAGCACTCCCACAACAAGCCCAGCACCCCCAGTGCAAGACCTAGCTCTCCTCAGCACCCCCGCCACAAGCCCAGCACCCCCAACACAATGCCCAGATCCCCTCAGCACCCCCACCACAAGGCCCTGATCCCCTCTGCACTCCCAAAACACATCCAGCACCTCAAAAACAAGCCCCTGATCCCGTCAGTACCCCCAATACAAGGCCCCGATCTCCTCAGCACCCCCAACACAATGCCCAGATTTCCTCTGCACCACGGAAAAAAGGCCCAGCACCTCGAAAACATGGCCAGATCCCCTCAGCACCCCCACTACAAGCCCCGCACCTCCAAAACAATGCCCCGATCACCTCAGCACCCCCACAACAAGTCCAGCACCCCCAACACAATGCCCCGATCACCTCAGCAACCCCAAAACAGGGCCCAGATCCCCTCAGCAAACCCATTACAAGACCAGCTCCCCCGACACAAGGCCCACATCCCCTCAGCACCCCCAAAACAAGGCCCAGCAGCTCCAACACAACGCCCAGCTCCCCTCTGCACCCCCACAAAAATCCCAGCCCCCGCAACACAAGCCCAACACCTCCAAAACAAGCCCAGATCCCCTCAACACTCCCACAAGCTCAACACAACAAACACACAGCCCAGATCCCCTCTGCACACCCATAACAGGCCCAACACCTCCAATACAAGCCCCAGATCCCCTCCGCACTCGCACAACACGCCCAGCACTCCTAACACAAAGCCCCGATCCCGTTCAGTACCCTCATGACAAGACCAGCACCCCCAACACAACACCCAGATCCCCAAAAACAAGGCCCAGCACCTCCAACACAATGCCCAGCTCCCCTCTGCACCCCCAAAACAAGGCTAGCACCCTGCATGACAAGCCCAGCACCTCGAAAACAAGCCCATGATCCCCTCAGCACTCCCACAAGCCCAACACAACAAACACACGGCCCAGATCTCCTCTGCACCCCCAACACAAGGCCCAGCACTCCCAAGACAAGGCCCAGACCCCTCAGTACCCCTACGACAAACCCAGCATCTCCACCACAATGCCCAGATCCCGTCAGCACGTCCACGACAAGCCCAGCGCACCCAACACAAGCCCCAGATCCCCTCCGCACTCGCACAACACGCCCAGCACCCCCAACACAAGGCCTAGATCCCCTCAGCACCCTGCATCACAAGCCCAGCACCCCAAAAACAAGCCCCAGTTCCCCTCAGCACTCCCACACGCCCCACACAACAAACACACGGCCCAGATCCCCTCCGCACCCCCAAAACAAGGCCCTGATCCCATCTGCACTCCCAAAACAAGGCCCAGCACTCCCACAACAAGCCCAGCACCCCCAGTGCAAGACCTAGCTCCCCTCAGCACCCCCACCACAAGCCCAGCACCCCCAACACAATGCCCAGATCCCCTCAGCAACCCCACCACAAGGCCCTGATCCCCTCTGCACTCCCAAAACACATCCAGCACCTCAAAAACAAGCCCCTGATCCCGTCAGTACCCCCAATACAAGGCCCCGATCTCCTCAGCACCCCCAACACAATGCCCAGATTTCCTCTGCACCACGGAAAAAAGGCCCAGCACCTCGAAAACATGGCCAGATCCCCTCAGCACCCCCACTACAAGCCCCGCACCTCCAAAACAATGCCCCGATCACCTCAGCACCCCCACAACAAGCCCTGCACCCCCAACGCAATGCCCAGATCCGCTCAGCACCCCTACCACAAGTCCAGCACCCCCAACACAATGCCCCGATCCCCTCAGCAACCCCAAAACAGGGCCCAGATCCCCTCAGCAAACCCATTACAAGACCAGCTCCCCCGACACAAGGCCCACATCCCCTCAGCACCCTCAAAACAAGGCCCAGCAGCTCCAACACAACGCCCAGCTCCCCTCTGCACCCCCACAAAAATCCCAGCCCCCGCAACACAAGCCCAACACCTCCAAAACAAGCCCAGATCCCCTCAACACTCCCACAAGCTCAACACAACAAACACACAGCCCAGATCCCCTCTGCACACCCATAACAGGCCCAACACCTCCAATACAAGCCCCAGATCCCCTCCGCACTCGCACAACACGCCCAGCACTCCCAACACAAAGCCCCGATCCCGTTCAGTACCCTCATGACAAGACCAGCACCCCCAACACAACACCCAGATCCCCAAAAACAAGGCCCAGCACCTCCAACACAATGCCCAGCTCCCCTCTGCACCCCCAAAACAAGGCTAGCACCCTGCATGACAAGCCCAGCACCTCGAAAACAAGCCCATGATCCCCTCAGCACTCCCACAAGCCCAACACAACAAACACACGGCCCAGATCTCCTCTGCACCCCCAACACAAGGCCCAGCACTCCCAAGACAAGGCCCAGACCCCTCAGTACCCCTACGACAAGCCCAGCATCTCCACCACAATGCCCAGATCCCGTCAGCACGTCCACGACAAGCCCAGCGCACCCAACACAAGCCCCAGATCCCCTCCGCACTCGCACAACACGCCCAGCACCCCCAACACAAGGCCTAGATCCCCTCAGCACCCTGCATCACAAGCCCAGCACCCCAAAAACAAGCCCCAGTTCCCCTCAGCACTCCCACACGCCCCACACAACAAACACACGGCCCAGATCCCCTCCGCACCCCCAACACAAGGCCCTGATCCCATCTGCACTCCCAAAACAAGGCCCAGCACTCCCACAACAAGCCCAGCACCCCCAGTGCAAGACCTAGCTCTCCTCAGCACCCCCACCACAAGCCCAGCACCCCCAACACAATGCCCAGATCCCCTCAGCAACCCCACCACAAGGCCCTGATCCCCTCTGCACTCCCAAAACACATCCAGCACCTCAAAAACAAGCCCCTGATCCCATCAGTACCCCCAATACAAGGCCCCGATCTCCTCAGCACCCCCAACACAATGCCCAGATTTCCTCTGCACCACGGAAAAAAGGCCCAGCACCTCGAAAACATGGCCAGATCCCCTCAGCACCCCCACTACAAGCCCCGCACCTCCAAAACAATGCCCCGATCACCTCAGCACCCCCACAACAAGCCCTGCACCCCCAACACAATGCCCCGATCCCCTCAGCAACCCCAAAACAGGGCCCACATCCCCTCAGCAAACCCATTACAAGACCAGCTCCCCCGACACAAGGCCCACATCCCCTCAGCACCCCCAAAACAAGGCCCAGCAGCTCCAACACAACGCCCAGCTCCCCTCTGCACCCCCACAAAAATCCCAGCCCCCGCAACACAAGCCCAACACCTCCAAAACAAGCCCAGATCCCCTCAACACTCCCACAAGCTCAACACAACAAACACACAGCCCAGATCCCCTCTGCACACCCATAACAGGCCCAACACCTCCAATACAAGCCCCAGATCCCCTCCGCACTCGCACAACACGCCCAGCACTCCCAACACAAAGCCCCGATCCCGTTCAGTACCCTCATGACAAGACCAGCACCCCCAACACAACACCCAGATCCCCAAAAACAAGGCCCAGCACCTCCAACACAATGCCCAGCTCCCCTCTGCACCCCCAAAACAAGGCTAGCACCCTGCATGACAAGCCCAGCACCTCGAAAACAAGCCCATGATCCCCTCAGCACTCCCACAAGCCCAACACAACAAACACACGGCCCAGATCTCCTCTGCACCCCCAACACAAGGCCCAGCACTCCCAAGACAAGGCCCAGACCCCTCAGTACCCCTACGACAAACCCAGCATCTCCACCACAATGCCCAGATCCCGTCAGCACGTCCACGACAAGCCCAGCGCACCCAACACAAGCCCCAGATCCCCTCCGCACTCGCACAACACGCCCAGCACCCCCAACACAAGGCCTAGATCCCCTCAGCACCCTGCATCACAAGCCCAGCACCCCAAAAACAAGCCCCAGTTCCCCTCAGCACTCCCACACGCCCCACACAACAAACACACGGCCCAGATCCCCTCCGCACCCCCAACACAAGGCCCTGATCCCATCTGCACTCCCAAAACAAGGCCCAGCACTCCCACAACAAGCCCAGCACCCCCAGTGCAAGACCTAGCTCTCCTCAGCACCCCCACCACAAGCCCAGCACCCCCAACACAATGCCCAGATCCCCTCAGCAACCCCACCACAAGGCCCTGATCCCCTCTGCACTCCCAAAACACATCCAGCACCTCAAAAACAAGCCCCTGATCCCGTCAGTACCCCCAATACAAGGCCCCGATCTCCTCAGCACCCCCAACACAATGCCCAGATTTCCTCTGCACCACGGAAAAAAGGCCCAGCACCTCGAAAACATGGCCAGATCCCCTCAGCACCCCCACTACAAGCCCCGCACCTCCAAAACAATGCCCCGATCACCTCAGCACCCCCACAACAAGCCCTGCACCCCCAACGCAATGCCCAGATCCGCTCAGCACCCCTACCACAAGTCCAGCACCCCCAACACAATGCCCCGATCCCCTCAGCAACCCCAAAACAGGGCCCAGATCCCCTCAGCAAACCCATTACAAGACCAGCTCCCCCGACACAAGGCCCACATCCCCTCAGCACCCTCAAAACAAGGCCCAGCAGCTCCAACACAACGCCCAGCTCCCCTCTGCACCCCCACAAAAATCCCAGCCCCCGCAACACAAGCCCAACACCTCCAAAACAAGCCCAGATCCCCTCAACACTCCCACAAGCTCAACACAACAAACACACAGCCCAGATCCCCTCTGCACACCCATAACAGGCCCAACACCTCCAATACAAGCCCCAGATCCCCTCCGCACTCGCACAACACGCCCAGCACTCCCAACACAAAGCCCCGATCCCGTTCAGTACCCTCATGACAAGACCAGCACCCCCAACACAACACCCAGATCCCCAAAAACAAGGCCCAGCACCTCCAACACAATGTCCAGCTCCCCTCTGCACCCCCAAAACAAGGCTAGCACCCTGCATGACAAGCCCAGCACCTCGAAAACAAGCCCATGATCCCCTCAGCACTCCCACAAGCCCAACACAACAAACACACGGCCCAGATCTCCTCTGCACCCCCAACACAAGGCCCAGCACTCCCAAGACAAGGCCCAGACCCCTCAGTACCCCTACGACAAGCCCAGCATCTCCACCACAATGCCCAGATCCCGTCAGCACGTCCACGACAAGCCCAGCGCACCCAACACAAGCCCCAGATCCCCTCCGCACTCGCACAACACGCCCAGCACCCCCAACACAAGGCCTAGATCCCCTCAGCACCCTGCATCACAAGCCCAGCACCCCAAAAACAAGCCCCAGTTCCCCTCAGCACTCCCACACGCCCCACACAACAAACACACGGCCCAGATCCCCTCCGCACCCCCAAAACAAGGCCCTGATCCCATCTGCACTCCCAAAACAAGGCCCAGCACTCCCACAACAAGCCCAGCACCCCCAGTGCAAGACCTAGCTCTCCTCAGCACCCCCACCACAAGCCCAGCACCCCCAACACAATGCCCAGATCCCCTCAGCAACCCCACCACAAGGCCCTGATCCCCTCTGCACTCCCAAAACACATCCAGCACCTCAAAAACAAGCCCCTGATCCCCTCAGTACCCCCAATACAAGGCCCCGATCTCCTCAGCACCCCCAACACAATGCCCAGATTTCCTCTGCACCACGGAAAAAAGGCCCAGCACCTCGAAAACATGGCCAGATCCCCTCAGCACCCCCACTACAAGCCCCGCACCTCCAAAACAATGCCCCGATCACCTCAGCACCCCCACCACAAGTCCAGCACCCCCAACACAATGCCCCGATCCCCTCAGCAACCCCAAAACAGGGCCCAGATCCCCTCAGCAAACCCATTACAAGACCAGCTCCCCCGACACAAGGCCCACATCCCCTCAGCACCCCCAAAACAAGGCCCAGCAGCTCCAACACAACGCCCAGCTCCCCTCTGCACCCCCACAAAAATCCCAGCCCCCGCAACACAAGCCCAACACCTCCAAAACAAGCCCAGATCCCCTCAACACTCCCACAAGCTCAACACAACAAACACACAGCCCAGATCCCCTCTGCACACCCATAACAGGCCCAACACCTCCAATACAAGCCCCAGATCCCCTCCGCACTCGCACAACACGCCCAGCACTCCCAACACAAAGCCCCGATCCCGTTCAGTACCCTCATGACAAGACCAGCACCCCCAACACAACACCCAGATCCCCAAAAACAAGGCCCAGCACCTCCAACACAATGCCCAGCTCCCCTCTGCACCCCCAAAACAAGGCTAGCACCCTGCATGACAAGCCCAGCACCTCGAAAACAAGCCCATGATCCCCTCAGCACTCCCACAAGCCCAACACAACAAACACACGGCCCAGATCTCCTCTGCACCCCCAACACAAGGCCCAGCACTCCCAAGACAAGGCCCAGACCCCTCAGTACCCCTACGACAAGCCCAGCATCTCCACCACAATGCCCAGATCCCGTCAGCACGTCCACGACAAGCCCAGCGCACCCAACACAAGCCCCAGATCCCCTCCGCACTCGCACAACACGCCCAGCACCCCCAACACAAGGCCTAGATCCCCTCAGCACCCTGCATCACAAGCCCAGCACCCCAAAAACAAGCCCCAGTTCCCCTCAGCACTCCCACACGCCCCACACAACAAACACACGGCCCAGATCCCCTCCGCACCCCCAAAACAAGGCCCTGATCCCATCTGCACTCCCAAAACAAGGCCCAGCACTCCCACAACAAGCCCAGCACCCCCAGTGCAAGACCTAGCTCTCCTCAGCACCCCCACCACAAGCCCAGCACCCCCAACACAATGCCCAGATCCCCTCAGCAACCCCACCACAAGGCCCTGATCCCCTCTGCACTCCCAAAACACATCCAGCACCTCAAAAACAAGCCCCTGATCCCCTCAGTACCCCCAATACAAGGCCCCGATCTCCTCAGCACCCCCAACACAATGCCCAGATTTCCTCTGCACCACGGAAAAAAGGCCCAGCACCTCGAAAACATGGCCAGATCCCCTCAGCACCCCCACTACAAGCCCCGCACCTCCAAAACAATGCCCCGATCACCTCAGCACCCCCACCACAAGTCCAGCACCCCCAACACAATGCCCCGATCCCCTCAGCAACCCCAAAACAGGGCCCAGATCCCCTCAGCAAACCCATTACAAGACCAGCTCCCCCGACACAAGGCCCACATCCCCTCAGCACCCCCAAAACAAGGCCCAGCAGCTCCAACACAACGCCCAGCTCCCCTCTGCACCCCCACAAAAATCCCAGCCCCCGCAACACAAGCCCAACACCTCCAAAACAAGCCCAGATCCCCTCAACACTCCCACAAGCTCAACACAACAAACACACAGCCCAGATCCCCTCTGCACACCCATAACAGGCCCAACACCTCCAATACAAGCCCCAGATCCCCTCCGCACTCGCACAACACGCCCAGCACTCCCAACACAAAGCCCCGATCCCGTTCAGTACCCTCATGACAAGACCAGCACCCCCAACACAACACCCAGATCCCCAAAAACAAGGCCCAGCACCTCCAACACAATGCCCAGCTCCCCTCTGCACCCCCAAAACAAGGCTAGCACCCTGCATGACAAGCCCAGCACCTCGAAAACAAGCCCATGATCCCCTCAGCACTCCCACAAGCCCAACACAACAAACACACGGCCCAGATCTCCTCTGCACCCCCAACACAAGGCCCAGCACTCCCAAGACAAGGCCCAGACCCCTCAGTACCCCTACGACAAGCCCAGCATCTCCACCACAATGCCCAGATCCCGTCAGCACGTCCACGACAAGCCCAGCGCACCCAACACAAGCCCCAGATCCCCTCCGCACTCGCACAACACGCCCAGCACCCCCAACACAAGGCCTAGATCCCCTCAGCACCCTGCATCACAAGCCCAGCACCCCAAAAACAAGCCCCAGTTCCCCTCAGCACTCCCACACGCCCCACACAACAAACACACGGCCCAGATCCCCTCCGCACCCCCAACACAAGGCCCTGATCCCATCTGCACTCCCAAAACAAGGCCCAGCACTCCCACAACAAGCCCAGCACCCCCAGTGCAAGACCTAGCTCTCCTCAGCACCCCCACCACAAGCCCAGCACCCCCAACACAATGCCCAGATCCCCTCAGCAACCCCACCACAAGGCCCTGATCCCCTCTGCACTCCCAAAACACATCCAGCACCTCAAAAACAAGCCCCTGATCCCGTCAGTACCCCCAATACAAGGCCCCGATCTCCTCAGCACCCCCAACACAATGCCCAGATTTCCTTTGCACCACGGAAAAAAGGCCCAGCACCTCGAAAACATGGCCAGATCCCCTGAGCACCCCCACTACAAGCCCCGCACCTCCAAAACAATGCCCCGATCACCTCAGCACCCCCACAACAAGCCCTGCACCCCCAACGCAATGCCCAGATCCGCTCAGCACCCCTACCACAAGTCCAGCACCCCCAACACAATGCCCCGATCCCCTCAGCAACCCCAAAACAGGGCCCAGATCCCCTCAGCAAACCCATTACAAGACCAGCTCCCCCGACACAAGGCCCACATCCCCTCAGCACCCTCAAAACAAGGCCCAGCAGCTCCAACACAACGCCCAGCTCCCCTCTGCACCCCCACAAAAATCCCAGCCCCCGCAACACAAGCCCAACACCTCCAAAACAAGCCCAGATCCCCTCAACACTCCCACAAGCTCAACACAACACACAGCCCAGATCCCCTCTGCACACCCATAACAGGCCCAACACCTCCAATACAAGCCCCAGATCCCCTCCGCACTCGCACAACACGCCCAGCACTCCCAACACAAAGCCCCGATCCCGTTCAGTACCCTCATGACAAGACCAGCACCCCCAACACAACACCCAGATCCCCAAAAACAAGGCCCAGCACCTCCAACACAATGTCCAGCTCCCCTCTGCACCCCCAAAACAAGGCTAGCACCCTGCATGACAAGCCCAGCACCTCGAAAACAAGCCCATGATCCCCTCAGCACTCCCACAAGCCCAACACAACAAACACACGGCCCAGATCTCCTCTGCACCCCCAACACAAGGCCCAGCACTCCCAAGACAAGGCCCAGACCCCTCAGTACCCCTACGACAAGCCCAGCATCTCCACCACAATGCCCAGATCCCGTCAGCACGTCCACGACAAGCCCAGCGCACCCAACACAAGCCCCAGATCCCCTCCGCACTCGCACAACACGCCCAGCACCCCCAACACAAGGCCTAGATCCCCTCAGCACCCTGCATCACAAGCCCAGCACCCCAAAAACAAGCCCCAGTTCCCCTCAGCACTCCCACACGCCCCACACAACAAACACACGGCCCAGATCCCCTCCGCACCCCCAAAACAAGGCCCTGATCCCATCTGCACTCCCAAAACAAGGCCCAGCACTCCCACAACAAGCCCAGCACCCCCAGTGCAAGACCTAGCTCTCCTCAGCACCCCCACCACAAGCCCAGCACCCCCAACACAATGCCCAGATCCCCTCAGCAACCCCACCACAAGGCCCTGATCCCCTCTGCACTCCCAAAACACATCCAGCACCTCAAAAACAAGCCCCTGATCCCATCAGTACCCCCAATACAAGGCCCCGATCTCCTCAGCACCCCCAACACAATGCCCAGATTTCCTCTGCACCACGGAAAAAAGGCCCAGCACCTCGAAAACATGGCCAGATCCCCTCAGCACC
Organism: Struthio camelus; assembly: GCF_040807025.1. NCBI lineage: Eukaryota > Metazoa > Chordata > Aves > Struthioniformes > Struthionidae > Struthio > Struthio camelus. The sequence continues at coordinate 5,348,026 of NC_090944.1, forward strand.
CCCACTACAAGCCCCGCACCTCCAAAACAATGCCCCGATCACCTCAGCACCCCCACCACAAGTCCAGCACCCCCAACACAATGCCCCGATCCCCTCAGCAACCCCAAAACAGGGCCCAGATCCCCTCAGCAAACCCATTACAAGACCAGCTCCCCCGACACAAGGCCCACATCCCCTCAGCACCCCCAAAACAAGGCCCAGCAGCTCCAACACAACGCCCAGCTCCCCTCTGCACCCCCACAAAAATCCCAGCCCCCGCAACACAAGCCCAACACCTCCAAAACAAGCCCAGATCCCCTCAACACTCCCACAAGCTCAACACAACAAACACACAGCCCAGATCCCCTCTGCACACCCATAACAGGCCCAACACCTCCAATACAAGCCCCAGATCCCCTCCGCACTCGCACAACACGCCCAGCACTCCCAACACAAAGCCCCGATCCCGTTCAGTACCCTCATGACAAGACCAGCACCCCCAACACAACACCCAGATCCCCAAAAACAAGGCCCAGCACCTCCAACACAATGCCCAGCTCCCCTCTGCACCCCCAAAACAAGGCTAGCACCCTGCATGACAAGCCCAGCACCTCGAAAACAAGCCCATGATCCCCTCAGCACTCCCACAAGCCCAACACAACAAACACACGGCCCAGATCTCCTCTGCACCCCCAACACAAGGCCCAGCACTCCCAAGACAAGGCCCAGACCCCTCAGTACCCCTACGACAAACCCAGCATCTCCACCACAATGCCCAGATCCCGTCAGCACTCCCACGACAAGCCCAGCGCACCCAACACAAGCCCCAGATCCCCTCCGCACTCGCACAACACGCCCAGCACCCCCAACACAAGGCCTAGATCCCCTCAGCACCCTGCATCACAAGCCCAGCACCCCAAAAACAAGCCCCAGTTCCCCTCAGCACTCCCACACGCCCCACACAACAAACACACGGCCCAGATCCCCTCCGCACCCCCAAAACAAGGCCCTGATCCCATCTGCACTCCCAAAACAAGGCCCAGCACTCCCACAACAAGCCCAGCACCCCCAGTGCAAGACCTAGCTCTCCTCAGCACCCCCACCACAAGCCCAGCACCCCCAACACAATGCCCAGATCCCCTCAGCAACCCCACCACAAGGCCCTGATCCCCTCTGCACTCCCAAAACACATCCAGCACCTCAAAAACAAGCCCCTGATCCCGTCAGTACCCCCAATACAAGGCCCCGATCTCCTCAGCACCCCCAACACAATGCCCAGATTTCCTCTGCACCACGGAAAAAAGGCCCAGCACCTCGAAAACAATGCCCCGATCACCTCAGCACCCCCACAACAAGCCCCGCACCCCCAACGCAATGCCCAGATCCGCTCAGCACCCCTACCACAAGTCCAGCACCCCCAACACAATGCCCCGATCCCCTCAGCAACCCCAAAACAGGGCCCAGATCCCCTCAGCAAACCCATTACAAGACCAGCTCCCCCGACACAAGGCCCACATCCCCTCAGCACCCTCAAAACAAGGCCCAGCAGCTCCAACACAACGCCCAGCTCCCCTCTGCACTCCCACAAAAATCCCAGCCCCCGCAACACAAGCCCAACACCTCCAAAACAAGCCCAGATCCCCTCAACACTCCCACAAGCTCAACACAACAAACACACAGCCCAGATCCCCTCTGCACACCCATAACAGGCCCAACACCTCCAATACAAGCCCCAGATCCTCTCCGCACTCGCACAACACGCCCAGCACTCCCAACACAAAGCCCCGATCCCGTTCAGTACCCTCATGACAAGACCAGCACCCCCAACACAACACCCAGATCCCCAAAAACAAGGCCCAGCACCTCCAACACAATGCCCAGCTCCCCTCTGCACCCCCAAAACAAGGCTAGCACCCTGCATGACAAGCCCAGCACCTCGAAAACAAGCCCATGATCCCCTCAGCACTCCCACAAGCCCAACACAACAAACACACGGCCCAGATCTCCTCTGCACCCCCAACACAAGGCCCAGCACTCCCAAGACAAGGCCCAGACCCCTCAGTACCCCTACGACAAACCCAGCATCTCCACCACAATGCCCAGATCCCGTCAGCACGTCCACGACAAGCCCAGCGCACCCAACACAAGCCCCAGATCCCCTCCGCACTCGCACAACACGCCCAGCACCCCCAACACAAGGCCTAGATCCCCTCAGCACCCTGCATCACAAGCCCAGCACCCCAAAAACAAGCCCCAGTTCCCCTCAGCACTCCCACACGCCCCACACAACAAACACACGGCCCAGATCCCCTCCGCACCCCCAAAACAAGGCCCTGATCCCATCTGCACTCCCAAAACAAGGCCCAGCACTCCCACAACAAGCCCAGCACCCCCAGTGCAAGACCTAGCTCTCCTCAGCACCCCCACCACAAGCCCAGCACCCCCAACACAATGCCCAGATCCCCTCAGCAACCCCACCACAAGGCCCTGATCCCCTCTGCACTCCCAAAACACATCCAGCACCTCAAAAACAAGCCCCTGATCCCCTCAGTACCCCCAATACAAGGCCCCGATCTCCTCAGCACCCCCAACACAATGCCCAGATTTCCTCTGCACCACGGAAAAAAGGCCCAGCACCTCGAAAACATGGCCAGATCCCCTCAGCACCCCCACTACAAGCCCCGCACCTCCAAAACAATGCCCCGATCACCTCAGCACCCCCACCACAAGTCCAGCACCCCCAACACAATGCCCCGATCCCCTCAGCAACCCCAAAACAGGGCCCAGATCCCCTCAGCAAACCCATTACAAGACCAGCTCCCCCGACACAAGGCCCACATCCCCTCAGCACCCCCAAAACAAGGCCCAGCAGCTCCAACACAACGCCCAGCTCCCCTCTGCACCCCCACAAAAATCCCAGCCCCCGCAACACAAGCCCAACACCTCCAAAACAAGCCCAGATCCCCTCAACACTCCCACAAGCTCAACACAACAAACACACAGCCCAGATCCCCTCTGCACACCCATAACAGGCCCAACACCTCCAATACAAGCCCCAGATCCCCTCCGCACTCGCACAACACGCCCAGCACTCCCAACACAAAGCCCCGATCCCGTTCAGTACCCTCATGACAAGACCAGCACCCCCAACACAACACCCAGATCCCCAAAAACAAGGCCCAGCACCTCCAACACAATGCCCAGCTCCCCTCTGCACCCCCAAAACAAGGCTAGCACCCTGCATGACAAGCCCAGCACCTCGAAAACAAGCCCATGATCCCCTCAGCACTCCCACAAGCCCAACACAACAAACACACGGCCCAGATCTCCTCTGCACCCCCAACACAAGGCCCAGCACTCCCAAGACAAGGCCCAGACCCCTCAGTACCCCTACGACAAACCCAGCATCTCCACCACAATGCCCAGATCCCGTCAGCACGTCCACGACAAGCCCAGCGCACCCAACACAAGCCCCAGATCCCCTCCGCACTCGCACAACACGCCCAGCACCCCCAACACAAGGCCTAGATCCCCTCAGCACCCTGCATCACAAGCCCAGCACCCCAAAAACAAGCCCCAGTTCCCCTCAGCACTCCCACACGCCCCACACAACAAACACACGGCCCAGATCCCCTCCGCACCCCCAAAACAAGGCCCTGATCCCATCTGCACTCCCAAAACAAGGCCCAGCACTCCCACAAGCCCAGCACCCCCAGTGCAAGACCTAGCTCTCCTCAGCACCCCCACCACAAGCCCAGCACCCCCAACACAATGCCCAGATCCCCTCAGCAACCCCACCACAAGGCCCTGATCCCCTCTGCACTCCCAAAACACATCCAGCACCTCAAAAACAAGCCCCTGATCCCCTCAGTACCCCCAATACAAGGCCCCGATCTCCTCAGCACCCCCAACACAATGCCCAGATTTCCTCTGCACCACGGAAAAAAGGCCCAGCACCTCGAAAACATGGCCAGATCCCCTCAGCACCCCCACTACAAGCCCCGCACCTCCAAAACAATGCCCCGATCACCTCAGCACCCCCACAACAAGCCCTGCACCCCCAACGCAATGCCCAGATCCCCTCAGCACCCCGACCACAAGCCCAGCACCCCCAACACAATGCCCCGATCCCCTCAGCAACCCCAAAACAAGGCCCACATCCCCTCAGCAAACCCATTACAAGACCAGCTCCCCCGACACAAGGCCCACATCCCCTCAGCACCCCCAAAACAAGGCCCAGCAGCTCCAACACAACGCCCAGCTCCCCTCTGCACCCCCACAAAAATCCCAGCCCCCGCAACACAAGCCCAACACCTCCAAAACAAGCCCAGATCCCCTCAACACTCCCACAAGCCCAACACAACAAACACACAGCCCAGATCCACACAGCAACCCCACAACAAGCCCAGCACCCGCAATACAAGGCCCTGACCACTCAGTACACCCAGGACAAGCCCAAGACCTCCAAAACAACGCCCAGCTCCCCTCTGCACCCCCACAAAAATCCCAGCCCCCGCAACACAAGCCCAACACCTCCAAAACAAGCCCAGATCCCCTCAACACTCCCACAAGCTCAACACAACAAACACACAGCCCAGATCCCCTCTGCACACCCATAACAGGCCCAACACCTCCAATACAAGCCCCAGATCCTCTCCGCACTCGCACAACACGCCCAGCACTCCCAACACAAAGCCCCGATCCCGTTCAGTACCCTCATGACAAGACCAGCACCCCCAACACAACACCCAGATCCCCAAAAACAAGGCCCAGCACCTCCAACACAATGCCCAGCTCCCCTCTGCACCCCCAAAACAAGGCTAGCACCCTGCATGACAAGCCCAGCACCTCGAAAACAAGCCCATGATCCCCTCAGCACTCCCACAAGCCCAACACAACAAACACACGGCCCAGATCTCCTCTGCACCCCCAACACAAGGCCCAGCACTCCCAAGACAAGGCCCAGACCCCTCAGTACCCCTACGACAAGCCCAGCATCTCCACCACAATGCCCAGATCCCGTCAGCACGTCCACGACAAGCCCAGCGCACCCAACACAAGCCCCAGATCCCCTCCGCACTCGCACAACACGCCCGGCACCCCCAACACAAGGCCTAGATCCCCTCAGCACCCTGCATCACAAGCCCAGCACCCCAAAAACAAGCCCCAGTTCCCCTCAGCACTCCCACACGCCCCACACAACAAACACACGGCCCAGATCCCCTCCGCACCCCCAAAACAAGGCCCTGATCCCATCTGCACTCCCAAAACAAGGCCCAGCACTCCCACAACAAGCCCAGCACCCCCAGTGCAAGACCTAGCTCTCCTCAGCACCCCCGCCACAAGCCCAGCACCCCCAACACAATGCCCAGATCCCCTCAGCACCCCCACCACAAGGCCCTGATCCCCTCTGCACTCCCAAAACACATCCAGCACCTCAAAAACAAGCCCCTGATCCCGTCAGTACCCCCAATACAAGGCCCCGATCTCCTCAGCACCCCCAACACAATGCCCAGATTTCCTCTGCACCACGGAAAAAAGGCCCAGCACCTCGAAAACATGGCCAGATCCCCTCAGCACCCCCACTACAAGCCCCGCACCTCCAAAACAATGCCCCGATCACCTCAGCACCCCCACAACAAGTCCAGCACCCCCAACACAATGCCCCGATCACCTCAGCAACCCCAAAACAGGGCCCAGATCCCCTCAGCAAACCCATTACAAGACCAGCTCCCCCGACACAAGGCCCACATCCCCTCAGCACCCCCAAAACAAGGCCCAGCAGCTCCAACACAACGCCCAGCTCCCCTCTGCACCCCCACAAAAATCCCAGCCCCCGCAACACAAGCCCAACACCTCCAAAACAAGCCCAGATCCCCTCAACACTCCCACAAGCTCAACACAACAAACACACAGCCCAGATCCCCTCTGCACACCCATAACAGGCCCAACACCTCCAATACAAGCCCCAGATCCCCTCCGCACTCGCACAACACGCCCAGCACTCCCAACACAAAGCCCCGATCCCGTTCAGTACCCTCATGACAAGACCAGCACCCCCAACACAACACCCAGATCCCCAAAAACAAGGCCCAGCACCTCCAACACAATGCCCAGCTCCCCTCTGCACCCCCAAAACAAGGCTAGCACCCTGCATGACAAGCCCAGCACCTCGAAAACAAGCCCATGATCCCCTCAGCACTCCCACAAGCCCAACACAACAAACACACGGCCCAGATCTCCTCTGCACCCCCAACACAAGGCCCAGCACTCCCAAGACAAGGCCCAGACCCCTCAGTACCCCTACGACAAACCCAGCATCTCCACCACAATGCCCAGATCCCGTCAGCACGTCCACGACAAGCCCAGCGCACCCAACACAAGCCCCAGATCCCCTCCGCACTCGCACAACACGCCCAGCACCCCCAACACAAGGCCTAGATCCCCTCAGCACCCTGCATCACAAGCCCAGCACCCCAAAAACAAGCCCCAGTTCCCCTCAGCACTCCCACACGCCCCACACAACAAACACACGGCCCAGATCCCCTCCGCACCCCCAAAACAAGGCCCTGATCCCATCTGCACTCCCAAAACAAGGCCCAGCACTCCCACAACAAGCCCAGCACCCCCAGTGCAAGACCTAGCTCCCCTCAGCACCCCCACCACAAGCCCAGCACCCCCAACACAATGCCCAGATCCCCTCAGCAACCCCACCACAAGGCCCTGATCCCCTCTGCACTCCCAAAACACATCCAGCACCTCAAAAACAAGCCCCTGATCCCGTCAGTACCCCCAATACAAGGCCCCGATCTCCTCAGCACCCCCAACACAATGCCCAGATTTCCTCTGCACCACGGAAAAAAGGCCCAGCACCTCGAAAACATGGCCAGATCCCCTCAGCACCCCCACTACAAGCCCCGCACCTCCAAAACAATGCCCCGATCACCTCAGCACCCCCACAACAAGCCCTGCACCCCCAACGCAATGCCCAGATCCGCTCAGCACCCCTACCACAAGTCCAGCACCCCCAACACAATGCCCCGATCCCCTCAGCAACCCCAAAACAGGGCCCAGATCCCCTCAGCAAACCCATTACAAGACCAGCTCCCCCGACACAAGGCCCACATCCCCTCAGCACCCTCAAAACAAGGCCCAGCAGCTCCAACACAACGCCCAGCTCCCCTCTGCACCCCCACAAAAATCCCAGCCCCCGCAACACAAGCCCAACACCTCCAAAACAAGCCCAGATCCCCTCAACACTCCCACAAGCTCAACACAACAAACACACAGCCCAGATCCCCTCTGCACACCCATAACAGGCCCAACACCTCCAATACAAGCCCCAGATCCCCTCCGCACTCGCACAACACGCCCAGCACTCCCAACACAAAGCCCCGATCCCGTTCAGTACCCTCATGACAAGACCAGCACCCCCAACACAACACCCAGATCCCCAAAAACAAGGCCCAGCACCTCCAACACAATGCCCAGCTCCCCTCTGCACCCCCAAAACAAGGCTAGCACCCTGCATGACAAGCCCAGCACCTCGAAAACAAGCCCATGATCCCCTCAGCACTCCCACAAGCCCAACACAACAAACACACGGCCCAGATCTCCTCTGCACCCCCAACACAAGGCCCAGCACTCCCAAGACAAGGCCCAGACCCCTCAGTACCCCTACGACAAACCCAGCATCTCCACCACAATGCCCAGATCCCGTCAGCACGTCCACGACAAGCCCAGCGCACCCAACACAAGCCCCAGATCCCCTCTGCACTCGCACAACACGCCCAGCACCCCCAACACAAGGCCTAGATCCCCTCAGCACCCTGCATCACAAGCCCAGCACCCCAAAAACAAGCCCCAGTTCCCCTCAGCACTCCCACACGCCCCACACAACAAACACACGGCCCAGATCCCCTCCGCACCCCCAAAACAAGGCCCTGATCCCATCTGCACTCCCAAAACAAGGCCCAGCACTCCCACAAGCCCAGCACCCCCAGTGCAAGACCTAGCTCTCCTCAGCACCCCCACCACAAGCCCAGCACCCCCAACACAATGCCCAGATCCCCTCAGCAACCCCACCACAAGGCCCTGATCCCCTCTGCACTCCCAAAACACATCCAGCACCTCAAAAACAAGCCCCTGATCCCCTCAGTACCCCCAATACAAGGCCCCGATCTCCTCAGCACCCCCAACACAATGCCCAGATTTCCTCTGCACCACGGAAAAAAGGCCCAGCACCTCGAAAACATGGCCAGATCCCCTCAGCACCCCCACTACAAGCCCCGCACCTCCAAAACAATGCCCCGATCACCTCAGCACCCCCACAACAAGCCCTGCACCCCCAACGCAATGCCCAGATCCCCTCAGCACCCCGACCACAAGCCCAGCACCCCCAACACAATGCCCCGATCCCCTCAGCAACCCCAAAACAAGGCCCACATCCCCTCAGCAAACCCATTACAAGACCAGCTCCCCCGACACAAGGCCCACATCCCCTCAGCACCCCCAAAACAAGGCCCAGCAGCTCCAACACAACGCCCAGCTCCCCTCTGCACCCCCACAAAAATCCCAGCCCCCGCAACACAAGCCCAACACCTCCAAAACAAGCCCAGATCCCCTCAACACTCCCACAAGCCCAACACAACAAACACACAGCCCAGATCCACACAGCAACCCCACAACAAGCCCAGCACCCGCAATACAAGGCCCTGACCACTCAGTACACCCAGGACAAGCCCAAGACCTCCAAAACAACGCCCAGCTCCCCTCTGCACCCCCACAAAAATCCCAGCCCCCGCAACACAAGCCCAACACCTCCAAAACAAGCCCAGATCCCCTCAACACTCCCACAAGCTCAACACAACAAACACACAGCCCAGATCCCCTCTGCACACCCATAACAGGCCCAACACCTCCAATACAAGCCCCAGATCCTCTCCGCACTCGCACAACACGCCCAGCACTCCCAACACAAAGCCCCGATCCCGTTCAGTACCCTCATGACAAGACCAGCACCCCCAACACAACACCCAGATCCCCAAAAACAAGGCCCAGCACCTCCAACACAATGCCCAGCTCCCCTCTGCACCCCCAAAACAAGGCTAGCACCCTGCATGACAAGCCCAGCACCTCGAAAACAAGCCCATGATCCCCTCAGCACTCCCACAAGCCCAACACAACAAACACACGGCCCAGATCTCCTCTGCACCCCCAACACAAGGCCCAGCACTCCCAAGACAAGGCCCAGACCCCTCAGTACCCCTACGACAAGCCCAGCATCTCCACCACAATGCCCAGATCCCGTCAGCACGTCCACGACAAGCCCAGCGCACCCAACACAAGCCCCAGATCCCCTCCGCACTCGCACAACACGCCCGGCACCCCCAACACAAGGCCTAGATCCCCTCAGCACCCTGCATCACAAGCCCAGCACCCCAAAAACAAGCCCCAGTTCCCCTCAGCACTCCCACACGCCCCACACAACAAACACACGGCCCAGATCCCCTCCGCACCCCCAAAACAAGGCCCTGATCCCATCTGCACTCCCAAAACAAGGCCCAGCACTCCCACAACAAGCCCAGCACCCCCAGTGCAAGACCTAGCTCTCCTCAGCACCCCCGCCACAAGCCCAGCACCCCCAACACAATGCCCAGATCCCCTCAGCACCCCCACCACAAGGCCCTGATCCCCTCTGCACTCCCAAAACACATCCAGCACCTCAAAAACAAGCCCCTGATCCCGTCAGTACCCCCAATACAAGGCCCCGATCTCCTCAGCACCCCCAACACAATGCCCAGATTTCCTCTGCACCACGGAAAAAAGGCCCAGCACCTCGAAAACATGGCCAGATCCCCTCAGCACCCCCACTACAAGCCCCGCACCTCCAAAACAATGCCCCGATCACCTCAGCACCCCCACAACAAGTCCAGCACCCCCAACACAATGCCCCGATCCCCTCAGCAACCCCAAAACAGGGCCCAGATCCCCTCAGCAAACCCATTACAAGACCAGCTCCCCCGACACAAGGCCCACATCCCCTCAGCACCCCCAAAACAAGGCCCAGCAGCTCCAACACAACGCCCAGCTCCCCTCTGCACCCCCACAAAAATCCCAGCCCCCGCAACACAAGCCCAACACCTCCAAAACAAGCCCAGATCCCCTCAACACTCCCACAAGCTCAACACAACAAACACACAGCCCAGATCCCCTCTGCACACCCATAACAGGCCCAACACCTCCAATACAAGCCCCAGATCCCCTCCGCACTCGCACAACACGCCCAGCACTCCCAACACAAAGCCCCGATCCCGTTCAGTACCCTCATGACAAGACCAGCACCCCCAACACAACACCCAGATCCCCAAAAACAAGGCCCAGCACCTCCAACACAATGCCCAGCTCCCCTCTGCACCCCCAAAACAAGGCTAGCACCCTGCATGACAAGCCCAGCACCTCGAAAACAAGCCCATGATCCCCTCAGCACTCCCACAAGCCCAACACAACAAACACACGGCCCAGATCTCCTCTGCACCCCCAACACAAGGCCCAGCACTCCCAAGACAAGGCCCAGACCCCTCAGTACCCCTACGACAAGCCCAGCATCTCCACCACAATGCCCAGATCCCGTCAGCACGTCCACGACAAGCCCAGCGCACCCAACACAAGCCCCAGATCCCCTCCGCACTCGCACAACACGCCCAGCACCCCCAACACAAGGCCTAGATCCCCTCAGCACCCTGCATCACAAGCCCAGCACCCCAAAAACAAGCCCCAGTTCCCCTCAGCACTCCCACACGCCCCACACAACAAACACACGGCCCAGATCCCCTCCGCACCCCCAACACAAGGCCCTGATCCCATCTGCACTCCCAAAACAAGGCCCAGCACTCCCACAACAAGCCCAGCACCCCCAGTGCAAGACCTAGCTCTCCTCAGCACCCCCACCACAAGCCCAGCACCCCCAACACAATGCCCAGATCCCCTCAGCAACCCCACCACAAGGCCCTGATCCCCTCTGCACTCCCAAAACACATCCAGCACCTCAAAAACAAGCCCCTGATCCCCTCAGTACCCCCAATACAAGGCCCCGATCTCCTCAGCACCCCCAACACAATGCCCAGATTTCCTCTGCACCACGGAAAAAAGGCCCAGCACCTCGAAAACATGGCCAGATCCCCTCAGCACCCCCACTACAAGCCCCGCACCTCCAAAACAATGCCCCGATCACCTCAGCACCCCCACAACAAGCCCTGCACCCCCAACGCAATGCCCAGATCCGCTCAGCACCCCTACCACAAGTCCAGCACCCCCAACACAATGCCCCGATCCCCTCAGCAACCCCAAAACAGGGCCCAGATCCCCTCAGCAAACCCATTACAAGACCAGCTCCCCCGACACAAGGCCCACATCCCCTCAGCACCCTCAAAACAAGGCCCAGCAGCTCCAACACAACGCCCAGCTCCCCTCTGCACCCCCACAAAAATCCCAGCCCCCGCAACACAAGCCCAACACCTCCAAAACAAGCCCAGATCCCCTCAACACTCCCACAAGCTCAACACAACAAACACACAGCCCAGATCCCCTCTGCACACCCATAACAGGCCCAACACCTCCAATACAAGCCCCAGATCCCCTCCGCACTCGCACAACACGCCCAGCACTCCCAACACAAAGCCCCGATCCCGTTCAGTACCCTCATGACAAGACCAGCACCCCCAACACAACACCCAGATCCCCAAAAACAAGGCCCAGCACCTCCAACACAATGTCCAGCTCCCCTCTGCACCCCCAAAACAAGGCTAGCACCCTGCATGACAAGCCCAGCACCTCGAAAACAAGCCCATGATCCCCTCAGCACTCCCACAAGCCCAACACAACAAACACACGGCCCAGATCTCCTCTGCACCCCCAACACAAGGCCCAGCACTCCCAAGACAAGGCCCAGACCCCTCAGTACCCCTACGACAAGCCCAGCATCTCCACCACAATGCCCAGATCCCGTCAGCACGTCCACGACAAGCCCAGCGCACCCAACACAAGCCCCAGATCCCCTCCGCACTCGCACAACACGCCCAGCACCCCCAACACAAGGCCTAGATCCCCTCAGCACCCTGCATCACAAGCCCAGCACCCCAAAAACAAGCCCCAGTTCCCCTCAGCACTCCCACACGCCCCACACAACAAACACACGGCCCAGATCCCCTCCGCACCCCCAACACAAGGCCCTGATCCCATCTGCACTCCCAAAACAAGGCCCAGCACTCCCACAACAAGCCCAGCACCCCCAGTGCAAGACCTAGCTCTCCTCAGCACCCCCACCACAAGCCCAGCACCCCCAACACAATGCCCAGATCCCCTCAGCAACCCCACCACAAGGCCCTGATCCCCTCTGCACTCCCAAAACACATCCAGCACCTCAAAAACAAGCCCCTGATCCCGTCAGTACCCCCAATACAAGGCCCCGATCTCCTCAGCACCCCCAACACAATGCCCAGATTTCCTCTGCACCACGGAAAAAAGGCCCAGCACCTCGAAAACATGGCCAGATCCCCTGAGCACCCCCACTACAAGCCCCGCACCTCCAAAACAATGCCCCGATCACCTCAGCACCCCCACAACAAGCCCTGCACCCCCAACGCAATGCCCAGATCCGCTCAGCACCCCTACCACAAGTCCAGCACCCCCAACACAATGCCCCGATCCCCTCAGCAACCCCAAAACAGGGCCCAGATCCCCTCAGCAAACCCATTACAAGACCAGCTCCCCCGACACAAGGCCCACATCCCCTCAGCACCCTCAAAACAAGGCCCAGCAGCTCCAACACAACGCCCAGCTCCCCTCTGCACCCCCACAAAAATCCCAGCCCCCGCAACACAAGCCCAACACCTCCAAAACAAGCCCAGATCCCCTCAACACTCCCACAAGCTCAACACAACAAACACACAGCCCAGATCCCCTCTGCACACCCATAACAGGCCCAACACCTCCAATACAAGCCCCAGATCCCCTCCGCACTCGCACAACACGCCCAGCACTCCCAACACAAAGCCCCGATCCCGTTCAGTACCCTCATGACAAGACCAGCACCCCCAACACAACACCCAGATCCCCAAAAACAAGGCCCAGCACCTCCAACACAATGTCCAGCTCCCCTCTGCACCCCCAAAACAAGGCTAGCACCCTGCATGACAAGCCCAGCACCTCGAAAACAAGCCCATGATCCCCTCAGCACTCCCACAAGCCCAACACAACAAACACACGGCCCAGATCTCCTCTGCACCCCCAACACAAGGCCCAGCACTCCCAAGACAAGGCCCAGACCCCTCAGTACCCCTACGACAAGCCCAGCATCTCCACCACAATGCCCAGATCCCGTCAGCACGTCCACGACAAGCCCAGCGCACCCAACACAAGCCCCAGATCCCCTCCGCACTCGCACAACACGCCCAGCACCCCCAACACAAGGCCTAGATCCCCTCAGCACCCTGCATCACAAGCCCAGCACCCCAAAAACAAGCCCCAGTTCCCCTCAGCACTCCCACACGCCCCACACAACAAACACACGGCCCAGATCCCCTCCGCACCCCCAAAACAAGGCCCTGATCCCATCTGCACTCCCAAAACAAGGCCCAGCACTCCCACAACAAGCCCAGCACCCCCAGTGCAAGACCTAGCTCTCCTCAGCACCCCCACCACAAGCCCAGCACCCCCAACACAATGCCCAGATCCCCTCAGCAACCCCACCACAAGGCCCTGATCCCCTCTGCACTCCCAAAACACATCCAGCACCTCAAAAACAAGCCCCTGATCCCCTCAGTACCCCCAATACAAGGCCCCGATCTCCTCAGCACCCCCAACACAATGCCCAGATTTCCTCTGCACCACGGAAAAAAGGCCCAGCACCTCGAAAACATGGCCAGATCCCCTCAGCACCCCCACTACAAGCCCCGCACCTCCAAAACAATGCCCCGATCACCTCAGCACCCCCACCACAAGTCCAGCACCCCCAACACAATGCCCCGATCCCCTCAGCAACCCCAAAACAGGGCCCAGATCCCCTCAGCAAACCCATTACAAGACCAGCTCCCCCGACACAAGGCCCACATCCCCTCAGCACCCCCAAAACAAGGCCCAGCAGCTCCAACACAACGCCCAGCTCCCCTCTGCACCCCCACAAAAATCCCAGCCCCCGCAACACAAGCCCAACACCTCCAAAACAAGCCCAGATCCCCTCAACACTCCCACAAGCTCAACACAACAAACACACAGCCCAGATCCCCTCTGCACACCCATAACAGGCCCAACACCTCCAATACAAGCCCCAGATCCCCTCCGCACTCGCACAACACGCCCAGCACTCCCAACACAAAGCCCCGATCCCGTTCAGTACCCTCATGACAAGACCAGCACCCCCAACACAACACCCAGATCCCCAAAAACAAGGCCCAGCACCTCCAACACAATGCCCAGCTCCCCTCTGCACCCCCAAAACAAGGCTAGCACCCTGCATGACAAGCCCAGCACCTCGAAAACAAGCCCATGATCCCCTCAGCACTCCCACAAGCCCAACACAACAAACACACGGCCCAGATCTCCTCTGCACCCCCAACACAAGGCCCAGCACTCCCAAGACAAGGCCCAGACCCCTCAGTACCCCTACGACAAGCCCAGCATCTCCACCACAATGCCCAGATCCCGTCAGCACGTCCACGACAAGCCCAGCGCACCCAACACAAGCCCCAGATCCCCTCCGCACTCGCACAACACGCCCAGCACCCCCAACACAAGGCCTAGATCCCCTCAGCACCCTGCATCACAAGCCCAGCACCCCAAAAACAAGCCCCAGTTCCCCTCAGCACTCCCACACGCCCCACACAACAAACACACGGCCCAGATCCCCTCCGCACCCCCAACACAAGGCCCTGATCCCATCTGCACTCCCAAAACAAGGCCCAGCACTCCCACAACAAGCCCAGCACCCCCAGTGCAAGACCTAGCTCTCCTCAGCACCCCCACCACAAGCCCAGCACCCCCAACACAATGCCCAGATCCCCTCAGCAACCCCACCACAAGGCCCTGATCCCCTCTGCACTCCCAAAACACATCCAGCACCTCAAAAACAAGCCCCTGATCCCGTCAGTACCCCCAATACAAGGCCCCGATCTCCTCAGCACCCCCAACACAATGCCCAGATTTCCTCTGCACCACGGAAAAAAGGCCCAGCACCTCGAAAACATGGCCAGATCCCCTGAGCACCCCCACTACAAGCCCCGCACCTCCAAAACAATGCCCCGATCACCTCAGCACCCCCACAACAAGCCCTGCACCCCCAACGCAATGCCCAGATCCGCTCAGCACCCCTACCACAAGTCCAGCACCCCCAACACAATGCCCCGATCCCCTCAGCAACCCCAAAACAGGGCCCAGATCCCCTCAGCAAACCCATTACAAGACCAGCTCCCCCGACACAAGGCCCACATCCCCTCAGCACCCTCAAAACAAGGCCCAGCAGCTCCAACACAACGCCCAGCTCCCCTCTGCACCCCCACAAAAATCCCAGCCCCCGCAACACAAGCCCAACACCTCCAAAACAAGCCCAGATCCCCTCAACACTCCCACAAGCTCAACACAACAAACACACAGCCCAGATCCCCTCTGCACACCCATAACAGGCCCAACACCTCCAATACAAGCCCCAGATCCCCTCCGCACTCGCACAACACGCCCAGCACTCCCAACACAAAGCCCCGATCCCGTTCAGTACCCTCATGACAAGACCAGCACCCCCAACACAACACCCAGATCCCCAAAAACAAGGCCCAGCACCTCCAACACAATGCCCAGCTCCCCTCTGCACCCCCAAAACAAGGCTAGCACCCTGCATGACAAGCCCAGCACCTCGAAAACAAGCCCATGATCCCCTCAGCACTCCCACAAGCCCAACACAACAAACACACGGCCCAGATCTCCTCTGCACCCCCAACACAAGGCCCAGCACTCCCAAGACAAGGCCCAGACCCCTCAGTACCCCTACGACAAGCCCAGCATCTCCACCACAATGCCCAGATCCCGTCAGCACGTCCACGACAAGCCCAGCGCACCCAACACAAGCCCCAGATCCCCTCCGCACTCGCACAACACGCCCAGCACCCCCAACACAAGGCCTAGATCCCCTCAGCACCCTGCATCACAAGCCCAGCACCCCAAAAACAAGCCCCAGTTCCCCTCAGCACTCCCACACGCCCCACACAACAAACACACGGCCCAGATCCCCTCCGCACCCCCAAAACAAGGCCCTGATCCCATCTGCACTCCCAAAACAAGGCCCAGCACTCCCACAACAAGCCCAGCACCCCCAGTGCAAGACCTAGCTCTCCTCAGCACCCCCACCACAAGCCCAGCACCCCCAACACAATGCCCAGATCCCCTCAGCAACCCCACCACAAGGCCCTGATCCCCTCTGCACTCCCAAAACACATCCAGCACCTCAAAAACAAGCCCCTGATCCCCTCAGTACCCCCAATACAAGGCCCCGATCTCCTCAGCACCCCCAACACAATGCCCAGATTTCCTCTGCACCACGGAAAAAAGGCCCAGCACCTCGAAAACATGGCCAGATCCCCTCAGCACCCCCACTACAAGCCCCGCACCTCCAAAACAATGCCCCGATCACCTCAGCACCCCCACCACAAGTCCAGCACCCCCAACACAATGCCCCGATCCCCTCAGCAACCCCAAAACAGGGCCCAGATCCCCTCAGCAAACCCATTACAAGACCAGCTCCCCCGACACAAGGCCCACATCCCCTCAGCACCCCCAAAACAAGGCCCAGCAGCTCCAACACAACGCCCAGCTCCCCTCTGCACCCCCACAAAAATCCCAGCCCCCGCAACACAAGCCCAACACCTCCAAAACAAGCCCAGATCCCCTCAACACTCCCACAAGCTCAACACAACAAACACACAGCCCAGATCCCCTCTGCACACCCATAACAGGCCCAACACCTCCAATACAAGCCCCAGATCCCCTCCGCACTCGCACAACACGCCCAGCACTCCCAACACAAAGCCCCGATCCCGTTCAGTACCCTCATGACAAGACCAGCACCCCCAACACAACACCCAGATCCCCAAAAACAAGGCCCAGCACCTCCAACACAATGCCCAGCTCCCCTCTGCACCCCCAAAACAAGGCTAGCACCCTGCATGACAAGCCCAGCACCTCGAAAACAAGCCCATGATCCCCTCAGCACTCCCACAAGCCCAACACAACAAACACACGGCCCAGATCTCCTCTGCACCCCCAACACAAGGCCCAGCACTCCCAAGACAAGGCCCAGACCCCTCAGTACCCCTACGACAAACCCAGCATCTCCACCACAATGCCCAGATCCCGTCAGCACGTCCACGACAAGCCCAGCGCACCCAACACAAGCCCCAGATCCCCTCCGCACTCGCACAACACGCCCAGCACCCCCAACACAAGGCCTAGATCCCCTCAGCACCCTGCATCACAAGCCCAGCACCCCAAAAACAAGCCCCAGTTCCCCTCAGCACTCCCACACGCCCCACACAACAAACACACGGCCCAGATCCCCTCCGCACCCCCAACACAAGGCCCTGATCCCATCTGCACTCCCAAAACAAGGCCCAGCACTCCCACAACAAGCCCAGCACCCCCAGTGCAAGACCTAGCTCTCCTCAGCACCCCCACCACAAGCCCAGCACCCCCAACACAATGCCCAGATCCCCTCAGCAACCCCACCACAAGGCCCTGATCCCCTCTGCACTCCCAAAACACATCCAGCACCTCAAAAACAAGCCCCTGATCCCCTCAGTACCCCCAATACAAGGCCCCGATCTCCTCAGCACCCCCAACACAATGCCCAGATTTCCTCTGCACCACGGAAAAAAGGCCCAGCACCTCGAAAACATGGCCAGATCCCCTGAGCACCCCCACTACAAGCCCCGCACCTCCAAAACAATGCCCCGATCACCTCAGCACCCCCACAACAAGCCCTGCACCCCCAACGCAATGCCCAGATCCGCTCAGCACCCCTACCACAAGTCCAGCACCCCCAACACAATGCCCCGATCCCCTCAGCAACCCCAAAACAGGGCCCAGATCCCCTCAGCAAACCCATTACAAGACCAGCTCCCCCGACACAAGGCCCACATCCCCTCAGCACCCCCAAAACAAGGCCCAGCAGCTCCAACACAACGCCCAGCTCCCCTCTGCACCCCCACAAAAATCCCAGCCCCCGCAACACAAGCCCAACACCTCCAAAACAAGCCCAGATCCCCTCAACACTCCCACAAGCTCAACACAACAAACACACAGCCCAGATCCCCTCTGCACACCCATAACAGGCCCAACACCTCCAATACAAGCCCCAGATCCCCTCCGCACTCGCACAACACGCCCAGCACTCCCAACACAAAGCCCCGATCCCGTTCAGTACCCTCATGACAAGACCAGCACCCCCAACACAACACCCAGATCCCCAAAAACAAGGCCCAGCACCTCCAACACAATGCCCAGCTCCCCTCTGCACCCCCAAAACAAGGCTAGCACCCTGCATGACAAGCCCAGCACCTCGAAAACAAGCCCATGATCCCCTCAGCACTCCCACAAGCCCAACACAACAAACACACGGCCCAGATCTCCTCTGCACCCCCAACACAAGGCCCAGCACTCCCAAGACAAGGCCCAGACCCCTCAGTACCCCTACGACAAACCCAGCATCTCCACCACAATGCCCAGATCCCGTCAGCACGTCCACGACAAGCCCAGCGCACCCAACACAAGCCCCAGATCCCCTCCGCACTCGCACAACACGCCCAGCACCCCCAACACAAGGCCTAGATCCCCTCAGCACCCTGCATCACAAGCCCAGCACCCCAAAAACAAGCCCCAGTTCCCCTCAGCACTCCCACACGCCCCACACAACAAACACACGGCCCAGATCCCCTCCGCACCCCCAAAACAAGGCCCTGATCCCATCTGCACTCCCAAAACAAGGCCCAGCACTCCCACAACAAGCCCAGCACCCCCAGTGCAAGACCTAGCTCTCCTCAGCACCCCCACCACAAGCCCAGCACCCCCAACACAATGCCCAGATCCCCTCAGCACCCCCACCACAAGGCCCTGATCCCCTCTGCACTCCCAAAACACATCCAGCACCTCAAAAACAAGCCCCTGATCCCCTCAGTACCCCCAATACAAGGCCCCGATCTCCTCAGCACCCCCAACACAATGCCCAGATTTCCTCTGCACCACGGAAAAAAGGCCCAGCACCTCGAAAACATGGCCAGATCCCCTCAGCACCCCCACTACAAGCCCCGCACCTCCAAAACAATGCCCCGATCACCTCAGCACCCCCACAACAAGCCCTGCACCCCCAACACAATGCCCAGATCCCCTCAGCACCCCGACCACAAGCCCAGCACCCCCAACACAATGCCCCGATCCCCTCAGCAACCCCAAAACAAGGCCCACATCCCCTCAGCAAACCCATTACAAGACCAGCTCCCCCGACACAAGGCCCACATCCCCTCAGCACCCCCAAAACAAGGCCCAGCAACTCCAACACAACGCCCAGCTCCCCTCTGCACCCCCACAAAAATCCCAGCCCCCGCAACACAAGCCCAACACCTCCAAAACAAGCCCAGATCCCCTCAACACTCCCACAAGCCCAACACAACAAACACACAGCCCAGATCCACACAGCAACCCCACAACAAGCCCAGCACCCGCAATACAAGGCCCTGACCACTCAGTACACCCAGGACAAGCCCAAGACCTCCAAAACAACGCCCAGCTCCCCTCTGCACCCCCACAAAAATCCCAGCCCCCGCAACACAAGCCCAACACCTCCAAAACAAGCCCAGATCCCCTCAACACTCCCACAAGCTCAACACAACAAACACACAGCCCAGATCCCCTCTGCACACCCATAACAGGCCCAACACCTCCAATACAAGCCCCAGATCCTCTCCGCACTCGCACAACACGCCCAGCACTCCCAACACAAAGCCCCGATCCCGTTCAGTACCCTCATGACAAGACCAGCACCCCCAACACAACACCCAGATCCCCAAAAACAAGGCCCAGCACCTCCAACACAATGCCCAGCTCCCCTCTGCACCCCCAAAACAAGGCTAGCACCCTGCATGACAAGCCCAGCACCTCGAAAACAAGCCCATGATCCCCTCAGCACTCCCACAAGCCCAACACAACAAACACACGGCCCAGATCTCCTCTGCACCCCCAACACAAGGCCCAGCACTCCCAAGACAAGGCCCAGACCCCTCAGTACCCCTACGACAAACCCAGCATCTCCACCACAATGCCCAGATCCCGTCAGCACGTCCACGACAAGCCCAGCGCACCCAACACAAGCCCCAGATCCCCTCCGCACTCGCACAACACGCCCAGCACCCCCAACACAAGGCCTAGATCCCCTCAGCACCCTGCATCACAAGCCCAGCACCCCAAAAACAAGCCCCAGTTCCCCTCAGCACTCCCACACGCCCCACACAACAAACACACGGCCCAGATCCCCTCCGCACCCCCAAAACAAGGCCCTGATCCCATCTGCACTCCCAAAACAAGGCCCAGCACTCCCACAACAAGCCCAGCACCCCCAGTGCAAGACCTAGCTCTCCTCAGCACCCCCACCACAAGCCCAGCACCCCCAACACAATGCCCAGATCCCCTCAGCACCCCCACCACAAGGCCCTGATCCCCTCTGCACTCCCAAAACACATCCAGCACCTCAAAAACAAGCCCCTGATCCTGTCAGTACCCCCAATACAAGGCCCCGATCTCCTCAGCACCCCCAACACAATGCCCAGATTTCCTCTGCACCACGGAAAAAAGGCCCAGCACCTCGAAAACATGGCCAGATCCCCTCAGCACCCCCACTACAAGCCCCGCACCTCCAAAACAATGCCCCGATCACCTCAGCACCCCCACCACAAGTCCAGCACCCCCAACACAATGCCCCGATCCCCTCAGCAACCCCAAAACAGGGCCCAGATCCCCTCAGCAAACCCATTACAAGACCAGCTCCCCCGACACAAGGCCCACATCCCCTCAGCACCCCCAAAACAAGGCCCAGCAGCTCCAACACAACGCCCAGCTCCCCTCTGCACCCCCACAAAAATCCCAGCCCCCGCAACACAAGCCCAACACCTCCAAAACAAGCCCAGATCCCCTCAACACTCCCACAAGCTCAACACAACAAACACACAGCCCAGATCCCCTCTGCACACCCATAACAGGCCCAACACCTCCAATACAAGCCCCAGATCCCCTCCGCACTCGCACAACACGCCCAGCACTCCCAACACAAAGCCCCGATCCCGTTCAGTACCCTCATGACAAGACCAGCACCCCCAACACAACACCCAGATCCCCAAAAACAAGGCCCAGCACCTCCAACACAATGCCCAGCTCCCCTCTGCACCCCCAAAACAAGGCTAGCACCCTGCATGACAAGCCCAGCACCTCGAAAACAAGCCCATGATCCCCTCAGCACTCCCACAAGCCCAACACAACAAACACACGGCCCAGATCTCCTCTGCACCCCCAACACAAGGCCCAGCACTCCCAAGACAAGGCCCAGACCCCTCAGTACCCCTACGACAAACCCAGCATCTCCACCACAATGCCCAGATCCCGTCAGCACTCCCACGACAAGCCCATCGCACCCAACACAAGCCCCAGATCCCCTCCGCACTCGCACAACACGCCCAGCACCCCCAACACAAGGCCTAGATCCCCTCAGCACCCTGCATCACAAGCCCAGCACCCCAAAAACAAGCCCCAGTTCCCCTCAGCACTCCCACACGCCCCACACAACAAACACACGGCCCAGATCCCCTCCGCACCCCCAAAACAAGGCCCTGATCCCATCTGCACTCCCAAAACAAGGCCCAGCACTCCCACAACAAGCCCAGCACCCCCAGTGCAAGACCTAGCTCTCCTCAGCACCCCCGCCACAAGCCCAGCACCCCCAACACAATGCCCAGATCCCCTCAGCAACCCCACCACAAGGCCCTGATCCCCTCTGCACTCCCAAAACACATCCAGCACCTCAAAAACAAGCCCCTGATCCCCTCAGTACCCCCAATACAAGGCCCCGATCTCCTCAGCACCCCCAACACAATGCCCAGATTTCCTCTGCACCACGGAAAAAAGGCCCAGCACCTCGAAAACATGGCCAGATCCCCTCAGCACCCCCACTACAAGCCCCGCACCTCCAAAACAATGCCCCGATCACCTCAGCACCCCCACAACAAGTCCAGCACCCCCAACACAATGCCCCGATCCCCTCAGCAACCCCAAAACAGGGCCCAGATCCCCTCAGCAAACCCATTACAAGACCAGCTCCCCCGACACAAGGCCCACATCCCCTCAGCACCCCCAAAACAAGGCCCAGCAGCTCCAACACAACGCCCAGCTCCCCTCTGCACCCCCACAAAAATCCCAGCCCCCGCAACACAAGCCCAACACCTCGAAAACAAGCCCAGATCCCCTCAACACTCCCACAAGCTCAACACAACAAACACACAGCCCAGATCCCCTCTGCACACCCATAACAGGCCCAACACCTCCAATACAAGCCCCAGATCCCCTCCGCACTCGCACAACACGCCCAGCACTCCCAACACAAAGCCCCGATCCCGTTCAGTACCCTCATGACAAGACCAGCACCCCCAACACAACACCCAGATCCCCAAAAACAAGGCCCAGCACCTCCAACACAATGCCCAGCTCCCCTCTGCACCCCCAAAACAAGGCTAGCACCCTGCATGACAAGCCCAGCACCTCGAAAACAAGCCCATGATCCCCTCAGCACTCCCACAAGCCCAACACAACAAACACACGGCCCAGATCTCCTCTGCACCCCCAACACAAGGCCCAGCACTCCCAAGACAAGGCCCAGACCCCTCAGTACCCCTACGACAAGCCCAGCATCTCCACCACAATGCCCAGATCCCGTCAGCACTCCCACGACAAGCCCAGCGCACCCAACACAAGCCCCAGATCCCCTCCGCACTCGCACAACACGCCCAGCACCCCCAACACAAGGCCTAGATCCCCTCAGCACCCTGCATCACAAGCCCAGCACCCCAAAAACAAGCCCCAGTTCCCCTCAGCACTCCCACACGCCCCACACAACAAACACACGGCCCAGATCCCCTCCGCACCCCCAACACAAGGCCCTGATCCCATCTGCACTCCCAAAACAAGGCCCAGCACTCCCACAACAAGCCCAGCACCCCCAGTGCAAGACCTAGCTCTCCTCAGCACCCCCGCCACAAGCCCAGCACCCCCAACACAATGCCCAGATCCCCTCAGCACCCCCACCACAAGGCCCTGATCCCCTCTGCACTCCCAAAACACATCCAGCACCTCAAAAACAAGCCCCTGATCCCGTCAGTACCCCCAATACAAGGCCCCGATCTCCTCAGCACCCCCAACACAATGCCCAGATTTCCTCTGCACCACGGAAAAAAGGCCCAGCACCTCGAAAACATGGCCAGATCCCCTCAGCACCCCCACTACAAGCCCCGCACCTCCAAAACAATGCCCCGATCACCTCAGCACCCCCACAACAAGCCCTGCACCCCCAACGCAATGCCCAGATCCGCTCAGCACCCCTACCACAAGTCCAGCACCCCAACACAATGCCCCGATCCCCTCAGCAACCCCAAAACAGGGCCCAGATCCCCTCAGCAAACCCATTACAAGACCAGCTCCCCCGACACAAGGCCCACATCCCCTCAGCACCCTCAAAACAAGGCTCAGCAGCTCCAACACAACGCCCAGCTCCCCTCTGCACCCCCACAAAAATCCCAGCCCCCGCAACACAAGCCCAACACCTCCAAAACAAGCCCAGATCCCCTCAACACTCCCACAAGCTCAACACAACAAACACACAGCCCAGATCCCCTCTGCACACCCATAACAGGCCCAACACCTCCAATACAAGCCCCAGATCCCCTCCGCACTCGCACAACACGCCCAGCACTCCCAACACAAAGCCCCGATCCCGTTCAGTACCCTCATGACAAGACCAGCACCCCCAACACAACACCCAGATCCCCAAAAACAAGGCCCAGCACCTCCAACACAATGCCCAGCTCCCCTCTGCACCCCCAAAACAAGGCTAGCACCCTGCATGACAAGCCCAGCACCTCGAAAACAAGCCCATGATCCCCTCAGCACTCCCACAAGCCCAACACAACAAACACACGGCCCAGATCTCCTCTGCACCCCCAACACAAGGCCCAGCACTCCCAAGACAAGGCCCAGACCCCTCAGTACCCCTACGACAAGCCCAGCATCTCCACCACAATGCCCAGATCCCGTCAGCACGTCCACGACAAGCCCAGCGCACCCAACACAAGCCCCAGATCCCCTCCGCACTCGCACAACACGCCCAGCACCCCCAACACAAGGCCTAGATCCCCTCAGCACCCTGCATCACAAGCCCAGCACCCCAAAAACAAGCCCCAGTTCCCCTCAGCACTCCCACACGCCCCACACAACAAACACACGGCCCAGATCCCCTCCGCACCCCCAAAACAAGGCCCTGATCCCATCTGCACTCCCAAAACAAGGCCCAGCACTCCCACAACAAGCCCAGCACCCCCAGTGCAAGACCTAGCTCTCCTCAGCACCCCCACCACAAGCCCAGCACCCCCAACACAATGCCCAGATCCCCTCAGCAACCCCACCACAAGGCCCTGATCCCCTCTGCACTCCCAAAACACATCCAGCACCTCAAAAACAAGCCCCTGATCCCGTCAGTACCCCCAATACAAGGCCCCGATCTCCTCAGCACCCCCAACACAATGCCCAGATTTCCTCTGCACCACGGAAAAAAGGCCCAGCACCTCGAAAACATGGCCAGATCCCCTCAGCACCCCCACTACAAGCCCCGCACCTCCAAAACAATGCCCCGATCACCTCAGCACCCCCACAACAAGCCCTGCACCCCCAACGCAATGCCCAGATCCCCTCAGCACCCCGACCACAAGCCCAGCACCCCCAACACAATGCCCCGATCCCCTCAGCAACCCCAAAACAAGGCCCACATCCCCTCAGCAAACCCATTACAAGACCAGCTCCCCCGACACAAGGCCCACATCCCCTCAGCACCCCCACAACAAGGCCCAGCAGCTCCAACACAACGCCCAGCTCCCCTCTGCACCCCCACAAAAATCCCAGCCCCCGCAACACAAGCCCAACACCTCCAAAACAAGCCCAGATCCCCTCAACACTCCCACAAGCCCAACACAACAAACACACAGCCAAGATCCACACAGCAACCCCACAACAAGCCCAGCACCCGCAATACAAGGCCCTGACCACTCAGTACACCCAGGACAAGCCCAAGACCTCCAAAACAACGCCCAGCTCCCCTCTGCACCCCCACAAAAATCCCAGCCCCCGCAACACAAGCCCAACACCTCCAAAACAAGCCCAGATCCCCTCAACACTCCCACAAGCTCAACACAACAAACACACAGCCCAGATCCCCTCTGCACACCCATAACAGGCCCAACACCTCCAATACAAGCCCCAGATCCCCTCCGCACTCGCACAACACGCCCAGCACTCCCAACACAAAGCCCCGATCCCGTTCAGTACCCTCATGACAAGACCAGCACCCCCAACACAACACCCAGATCCCCAAAAACAAGGCCCAGCACCTCCAACACAATGCCCAGCTCCCCTCTGCACCCCCAAAACAAGGCCCAGCACTCCCAAGACAAGGCCCAGACCCCTCAGTACCCCTACGACAAACCCAGCATCTCCACCACAATGCCCAGATCCCGTCAGCACGTCCACGACAAGCCCAGCGCACCCAACACAAGCCCCAGATCCCCTCCGCACTCGCACAACACGCCCAGCACCCCCAACACAAGGCCTAGATCCCCTCAGCACCCTGCATCACAAGCCCAGCACCCCAAAAACAAGCCCCAGTTCCCCTCAGCACTCCCACACGCCCCACACAACAAACACACGGCCCAGATCCCCTCCGCACCCCCAAAACAAGGCCCTGATCCCATCTGCACTCCCAAAACAAGGCCCAGCACTCCCACAACAAGCCCAGCACCCCCAGTGCAAGACCTAGCTCTCCTCAGCACCCCCACCACAAGCCCAGCACCCCCAACACAATGCCCAGATCCCCTCAGCAACCCCACCACAAGGCCCTGATCCCCTCTGCACTCCCAAAACACATCCAGCACCTCAAAAACAAGCCCCTGATCCCCTCAGTACCCCCAATACAAGGCCCCGATCTCCTCAGCACCCCCAACACAATGCCCAGATTTCCTCTGCACCACGGAAAAAAGGCCCAGCACCTCGAAAACATGGCCAGATCCCCTCAGCACCCCCACTACAAGCCCCGCACCTCCAAAACAATGCCCCGATCACCTCAGCACCCCCACAACAAGCCCTGCACCCCCAACGCAATGCCCCGATCCCCTCAGCAACCCCAAAACAGGGCCCAGATCCCCTCAGCAAACCCATTACAAGACCAGCTCCCCCGACACAAGGCCCACATCCCCTCAGCACCCCCAAAACAAGGCCCAGCAGCTCCAACACAACGCCCAGCTCCCCTCTGCACCCCCACAAAAATCCCAGCCCCCGCAACACAAGCCCAACACCTCCAAAACAAGCCCAGATCCCCTCAACACTCCCACAAGCTCAACACAACAAACACACAGCCCAGATCCCCTCTGCACACCCATAACAGGCCCAACACCTCCAATACAAGCCCCAGATCCCCTCCGCACTCGCACAACACGCCCAGCACTCCCAACACAAAGCCCCGATCCCGTTCAGTACCCTCATGACAAGACCAGCACCCCCAACACAACACCCAGATCCCCAAAAACAAGGCCCAGCACCTCCAACACAATGCCCAGCTCCCCTCTGCACCCCCAAAACAAGGCTAGCACCCTGCATGACAAGCCCAGCACCTCGAAAACAAGCCCATGATCCCCTCAGCACTCCCACAAGCCCAACACAACAAACACACGGCCCAGATCTCCTCTGCACCCCCAACACAAGGCCCAGCACTCCCAAGACAAGGCCCAGACCCCTCAGTACCCCTACGACAAGCCCAGCATCTCCACCACAATGCCCAGATCCCGTCAGCACGTCCACGACAAGCCCAGCGCACCCAACACAAGCCCCAGATCCCCTCCGCACTCGCACAACACGCCCAGCACCCCCAACACAAGGCCTAGATCCCCTCAGCACCCTGCATCACAAGCCCAGCACCCCAAAAACAAGCCCCAGTTCCCCTCAGCACTCCCACACGCCCCACACAACAAACACACGGCCCAGATCCCCTCCGCACCCCCAAAACAAGGCCCTGATCCCATCTGCACTCCCAAAACAAGGCCCAGCACTCCCACAACAAGCCCAGCACCCCCAGTGCAAGACCTAGCTCTCCTCAGCACCCCCACCACAAGCCCAGCACCCCCAACACAATGCCCAGATCCCCTCAGCAACCCCACCACAAGGCCCTGATCCCCTCTGCACTCCCAAAACACATCCAGCACCTCAAAAACAAGCCCCTGATCCCGTCAGTACCCCCAATACAAGGCCCCGATCTCCTCAGCACCCCCAACACAATGCCCAGATTTCCTCTGCACCACGGAAAAAAGGCCCAGCACCTCGAAAACATGGCCAGATCCCCTCAGCACCCCCACTACAAGCCCCGCACCTCCAAAACAATGCCCCGATCACCTCAGCACCCCCACAACAAGCCCTGCACCCCCAACGCAATGCCCAGATCCCCTCAGCACCCCGACCACAAGCCCAGCACCCCCAACACAATGCCCCGATCCCCTCAGCAACCCCAAAACAAGGCCCACATCCCCTCAGCAAACCCATTACAAGACCAGCTCCCCCGACACAAGGCCCACATCCCCTCAGCACCCCCAAAACAAGGCCCAGCAGCTCCAACACAACGCCCAGCTCCCCTCTGCACCCCCACAAAAATCCCAGCCCCCGCAACACAAGCCCAACACCTCCAAAACAAGCCCAGATCCCCTCAACACTCCCACAAGCCCAACACAACAAACACACAGCCCAGATCCACACAGCAACCCCACAACAAGCCCAGCACCCGCAATACAAGGCCCTGACCACTCAGTACACCCAGGACAAGCCCAAGACCTCCAAAACAACGCCCAGCTCCCCTCTGCACCCCCACAAAAATCCCAGCCCCCGCAACACAAGCCCAACACCTCCAAAACAAGCCCAGATCCCCTCAACACTCCCACAAGCTCAACACAACAAACACACAGCCCAGATCCCCTCTGCACACCCATAACAGGCCCAACACCTCCAATACAAGCCCCAGATCCTCTCCGCACTCGCACAACACGCCCAGCACTCCCAACACAAAGCCCCGATCCCGTTCAGTACCCTCATGACAAGACCAGCACCCCCAACACAACACCCAGATCCCCAAAAACAAGGCCCAGCACCTCCAACACAATGCCCAGCTCCCCTCTGCACCCCCAAAACAAGGCTAGCACCCTGCATGACAAGCCCAGCACCTCGAAAACAAGCCCATGATCCCCTCAGCACTCCCACAAGCCCAACACAACAAACACACGGCCCAGATCTCCTCTGCACCCCCAACACAAGGCCCAGCACTCCCAAGACAAGGCCCAGACCCCTCAGTACCCCTACGACAAACCCAGCATCTCCACCACAATGCCCAGATCCCGTCAGCACGTCCACGACAAGCCCAGCGCACCCAACACAAGCCCCAGATCCCCTCCGCACTCGCACAACACGCCCAGCACCCCCAACACAAGGCCTAGATCCCCTCAGCACCCTGCATCACAAGCCCAGCACCCCAAAAACAAGCCCCAGTTCCCCTCAGCACTCCCACACGCCCCACACAACAAACACACGGCCCAGATCCCCTCCGCACCCCCAAAACAAGGCCCTGATCCCATCTGCACTCCCAAAACAAGGCCCAGCACTCCCACAACAAGCCCAGCACCCCCAGTGCAAGACCTAGCTCTCCTCAGCACCCCCACCACAAGCCCAGCACCCCCAACACAATGCCCAGATCCCCTCAGCAACCCCACCACAAGGCCCTGATCCCCTCTGCACTCCCAAAACACATCCAGCACCTCAAAAACAAGCCCCTGATCCCGTCAGTACCCCCAATACAAGGCCCCGATCTCCTCAGCACCCCCAACACAATGCCCAGATTTCCTCTGCACCACGGAAAAAAGGCCCAGCACCTCGAAAACATGGCCAGATCCCCTCAGCACCCCCACTACAAGCCCCGCACCTCCAAAACAATGCCCCGATCACCTCAGCACCCCCACCACAAGTCCAGCACCCCCAACACAATGCCCCGATCCCCTCAGCAACCCCAAAACAGGGCCCAGATCCCCTCAGCAAACCCATTACAAGACCAGCTCCCCCGACACAAGGCCCACATCCCCTCAGCACCCCCAAAACAAGGCCCAGCAGCTCCAACACAACGCCCAGCTCCCCTCTGCACCCCCACAAAAATCCCAGCCCCCGCAACACAAGCCCAACACCTCCAAAACAAGCCCAGATCCCCTCAACACTCCCACAAGCTCAACACAACAAACACACAGCCCAGATCCCCTCTGCACACCCATAACAGGCCCAACACCTCCAATACAAGCCCCAGATCCCCTCCGCACTCGCACAACACGCCCAGCACTCCCAACACAAAGCCCCGATCCCGTTCAGTACCCTCATGACAAGACCAGCACCCCCAACACAACACCCAGATCCCCAAAAACAAGGCCCAGCACCTCCAACACAATGCCCAGCTCCCCTCTGCACCCCCAAAACAAGGCTAGCACCCTGCATGACAAGCCCAGCACCTCGAAAACAAGCCCATGATCCCCTCAGCACTCCCACAAGCCCAACACAACAAACACACGGCCCAGATCTCCTCTGCACCCCCAACACAAGGCCCAGCACTCCCAAGACAAGGCCCAGACCCCTCAGTACCCCTACGACAAACCCAGCATCTCCACCACAATGCCCAGATCCCGTCAGCACTCCCACGACAAGCCCATCGCACCCAACACAAGCCCCAGATCCCCTCCGCACTCGCACAACACGCCCAGCACCCCCAACACAAGGCCTAGATCCCCTCAGCACCCTGCATCACAAGCCCAGCACCCCAAAAACAAGCCCCAGTTCCCCTCAGCACTCCCACACGCCCCACACAACAAACACACGGCCCAGATCCCCTCCGCACCCCCAAAACAAGGCCCTGATCCCATCTGCACTCCCAAAACAAGGCCCAGCACTCCCACAACAAGCCCAGCACCCCCAGTGCAAGACCTAGCTCTCCTCAGCACCCCCGCCACAAGCCCAGCACCCCCAACACAATGCCCAGATCCCCTCAGCAACCCCACCACAAGGCCCTGATCCCCTCTGCACTCCCAAAACACATCCAGCACCTCAAAAACAAGCCCCTGATCCCGTCAGTACCCCCAATACAAGGCCCCGATCTCCTCAGCACCCCCAACACAATGCCCAGATTTCCTCTGCACCACGGAAAAAAGGCCCAGCACCTCGAAAACATGGCCAGATCCCCTCAGCACCCCCACTACAAGCCCCGCACCTCCAAAACAATGCCCCGATCACCTCAGCACCCCCACAACAAGCCCTGCACCCCCAACGCAATGCCCCGATCCCCTCAGCAACCCCAAAACAGGGCCCAGATCCCCTCAGCAAACCCATTACAAGACCAGCTCCCCCGACACAAGGCCCACATCCCCTCAGCACCCCCAAAACAAGGCCCAGCAGCTCCAACACAACGCCCAGCTCCCCTCTGCACCCCCACAAAAATCCCAGCCCCCGCAACACAAGCCCAACACCTCCAAAACAAGCCCAGATCCCCTCAACACTCCCACAAGCTCAACACAACAAACACACAGCCCAGATCCCCTCTGCACACCCATAACAGGCCCAACACCTCCAATACAAGCCCCAGATCCCCTCCGCACTCGCACAACACGCCCAGCACTCCCAACACAAAGCCCCGATCCCGTTCAGTACCCTCATGACAAGACCAGCACCCCCAACACAACACCCAGATCCCCAAAAACAAGGCCCAGCACCTCCAACACAATGCCCAGCTCCCCTCTGCACCCCCAAAACAAGGCTAGCACCCTGCATGACAAGCCCAGCACCTCGAAAACAAGCCCATGATCCCCTCAGCACTCCCACAAGCCCAACACAACAAACACACGGCCCAGATCTCCTCTGCACCCCCAACACAAGGCCCAGCACTCCCAAGACAAGGCCCAGACCCCTCAGTACCCCTACGACAAGCCCAGCATCTCCACCACAATGCCCAGATCCCGTCAGCACGTCCACGACAAGCCCAGCGCACCCAACACAAGCCCCAGATCCCCTCCGCACTCGCACAACACGCCCAGCACCCCCAACACAAGGCCTAGATCCCCTCAGCACCCTGCATCACAAGCCCAGCACCCCAAAAACAAGCCCCAGTTCCCCTCAGCACTCCCACACGCCCCACACAACAAACACACGGCCCAGATCCCCTCCGCACCCCCAAAACAAGGCCCTGATCCCATCTGCACTCCCAAAACAAGGCCCAGCACTCCCACAACAAGCCCAGCACCCCCAGTGCAAGACCTAGCTCTCCTCAGCACCCCCACCACAAGCCCAGCACCCCCAACACAATGCCCAGATCCCCTCAGCAACCCCACCACAAGGCCCTGATCCCCTCTGCACTCCCAAAACACATCCAGCACCTCAAAAACAAGCCCCTGATCCCCTCAGTACCCCCAATACAAGGCCCCGATCTCCTCAGCACCCCCAACACAATGCCCAGATTTCCTCTGCACCACGGAAAAAAGGCCCAGCACCTCGAAAACATGGCCAGATCCCCTCAGCACTCCCACTACAAGCCCCGCACCTCCAAAACAATGCCCCGATCACCTCAGCACCCCCACAACAAGCCCTGCACCCCCAACGCAATGCCCAGATCCGCTCAGCACCCCTACCAGAAGCCCAGCACCCCCAACACAATGCCCCGATCCCCTCAGCAACCCCAAAACAAGGCCCACATCCCCTCAGCAAACCCATTACAAGACCAGCTCCCCCGACACAAGGCCCACATCCCCTCAGCACCCCCAAAACAAGGCCCAGCAGCTCCAACACAACGCCCAGCTCCCCTCTGCACCCCCACAAAAATCCCAGCCCCCGCAACACAAGCCCAACACCTCCAAAACAAGCCCAGATCCCCTCAACACTCCCACAAGCCCAACACAACAAACACACAGCCCAGATCCACACAGCAACCCCACAACAAGCCCAGCACCCGCAATACAAGGCCCTGACCACTCAGTACACCCAGGACAAGCCCAAGACCTCCAAAACAACGCCCAGCTCCCCTCTGCACCCCCACAAAAATCCCAGCCCCCGCAACACAAGCCCAACACCTCCAAAACAAGCCCAGATCCCCTCAACACTCCCACAAGCTCAACACAACAAACACACAGCCCAGATCCCCTCTGCACACCCATAACAGGCCCAACACCTCCAATACAAGCCCCAGATCCCCTCCGCACTCGCACAACACGCCCAGCACTCCCAACACAAAGCCCCGATCCCGTTCAGTACCCTCATGACAAGACCAGCACCCCCAACACAACACCCAGATCCCCAAAAACAAGGCCCAGCACCTCCAACACAATGCCCAGCTCCCCTCTGCACCCCCAAAACAAGGCTAGCACCCTGCATGACAAGCCCAGCACCTCGAAAACAAGCCCATGATCCCCTCAGCACTCCCACAAGCCCAACACAACAAACACACGGCCCAGATCTCCTCTGCACCCCCAACACAAGGCCCAGCACTCCCAAGACAAGGCCCAGACCCCTCAGTACCCCTACGACAAGCCCAGCATCTCCACCACAATGCCCAGATCCCGTCAGCACGTCCACGACAAGCCCAGCGCACCCAACACAAGCCCCAGATCCCCTCCGCACTCGCACAACACGCCCAGCACCCCCAACACAAGGCCTAGATCCCCTCAGCACCCTGCATCACAAGCCCAGCACCCCAAAAACAAGCCCCAGTTCCCCTCAGCACTCCCACACGCCCCACACAACAAACACACGGCCCAGATCCCCTCCGCACCCCCAAAACAAGGCCCTGATCCCATCTGCACTCCCAAAACAAGGCCCAGCACTCCCACAACAAGCCCAGCACCCCCAGTGCAAGACCTAGCTCTCCTCAGCACCCCCACCACAAGCCCAGCACCCCCAACACAATGCCCAGATCCCCTCAGCAACCCCACCACAAGGCCCTGATCCCCTCTGCACTCCCAAAACACATCCAGCACCTCAAAAACAAGCCCCTGATCCCCTCAGTACCCCCAATACAAGGCCCCGATCTCCTCAGCACCCCCAACACAATGCCCAGATTTCCTCTGCACCACGGAAAAAAGGCCCAGCACCTCGAAAACATGGCCAGATCCCCTCAGCACCCCCACTACAAGCCCCGCACCTCCAAAACAATGCCCCGATCACCTCAGCACCCCCACAACAAGCCCTGCACCCCCAACGCAATGCCCAGATCCGCTCAGCACCCCTACCACAAGTCCAGCACCCCCAACACAATGCCCCGATCCCCTCAGCAACCCCAAAACAAGGCCCACATCCCCTCAGCAAACCCATTACAAGACCAGCTCCCCCGACACAAGGCCCACATCCCCTCAGCACCCCCAAAACAAGGCCCAGCAGCTCCAACACAACGCCCAGCTCCCCTCTGCACCCCCACAAAAATCCCAGCCCCCGCAACACAAGCCCAACACCTCCAAAACAAGCCCAGATCCCCTCAACACTCCCACAAGCCCAACACAACAAACACACAGCCCAGATCCACACAGCAACCCCACAACAAGCCCAGCACCCGCAATACAAGGCCCTGACCACTCAGTACACCCAGGACAAGCCCAAGACCTCCAAAACAACGCCCAGCTCCCCTCTGCACCCCCACAAAAATCCCAGCCCCCGCAACACAAGCCCAACACCTCCAAAACAAGCCCAGATCCCCTCAACACTCCCACAAGCTCAACACAACAAACACACAGCCCAGATCCCCTCTGCACACCCATAACAGGCCCAACACCTCCAATACAAGCCCCAGATCCTCTCCGCACTCGCACAACACGCCCAGCACTCCCAACACAAAGCCCCGATCCCGTTCAGTACCCTCATGACAAGACCAGCACCCCCAACACAACACCCAGATCCCCAAAAACAAGGCCCAGCACCTCCAACACAATGCCCAGCTCCCCTCTGCACCCCCAAAACAAGGCTAGCACCCTGCATGACAAGCCCAGCACCTCGAAAACAAGCCCATGATCCCCTCAGCACTCCCACAAGCCCAACACAACAAACACACGGCCCAGATCTCCTCTGCACCCCCAACACAAGGCCCAGCACTCCCAAGACAAGGCCCAGACCCCTCAGTACCCCTACGACAAACCCAGCATCTCCACCACAATGCCCAGATCCCGTCAGCACGTCCACGACAAGCCCAGCGCACCCAACACAAGCCCCAGATCCCCTCCGCACTCGCACAACACGCCCAGCACCCCCAACACAAGGCCTAGATCCCCTCAGCACCCTGCATCACAAGCCCAGCACCCCAAAAACAAGCCCCAGTTCCCCTCAGCACTCCCACACGCCCCACACAACAAACACACGGCCCAGATCCCCTCCGCACCCCCAAAACAAGGCCCTGATCCCATCTGCACTCCCAAAACAAGGCCCAGCACTCCCACAACAAGCCCAGCACCCCCAGTGCAAGACCTAGCTCTCCTCAGCACCCCCACCACAAGCCCAGCACCCCCAACACAATGCCCAGATCCCCTCAGCAACCCCACCACAAGGCCCTGATCCCCTCTGCACTCCCAAAACACATCCAGCACCTCAAAAACAAGCCCCTGATCCCCTCAGTACCCCCAATACAAGGCCCCGATCTCCTCAGCACCCCCAACACAATGCCCAGATTTCCTCTGCACCACGGAAAAAAGGCCCAGCACCTCGAAAACATGGCCAGATCCCCTCAGCACCCCCACTACAAGCCCCGCACCTCCAAAACAATGCCCCGATCACCTCAGCACCCCCACCACAAGTCCAGCACCCCCAACACAATGCCCCGATCCCCTCAGCAACCCCAAAACAGGGCCCAGATCCCCTCAGCAAACCCATTACAAGACCAGCTCCCCCGACACAAGGCCCACATCCCCTCAGCACCCCCAAAACAAGGCCCAGCAGCTCCAACACAACGCCCAGCTCCCCTCTGCACCCCCACAAAAATCCCAGCCCCCGCAACACAAGCCCAACACCTCCAAAACAAGCCCAGATCCCCTCAACACTCCCACAAGCTCAACACAACAAACACACAGCCCAGATCCCCTCTGCACACCCATAACAGGCCCAACACCTCCAATACAAGCCCCAGATCCCCTCCGCACTCGCACAACACGCCCAGCACTCCCAACACAAAGCCCCGATCCCGTTCAGTACCCTCATGACAAGACCAGCACCCCCAACACAACACCCAGATCCCCAAAAACAAGGCCCAGCACCTCCAACACAATGCCCAGCTCCCCTCTGCACCCCCAAAACAAGGCTAGCACCCTGCATGACAAGCCCAGCACCTCGAAAACAAGCCCATGATCCCCTCAGCACTCCCACAAGCCCAACACAACAAACACACGGCCCAGATCTCCTCTGCACCCCCAACACAAGGCCCAGCACTCCCAAGACAAGGCCCAGACCCCTCAGTACCCCTACGACAAACCCAGCATCTCCACCACAATGCCCAGATCCCGTCAGCACGTCCACGACAAGCCCAGCGCACCCAACACAAGCCCCAGATCCCCTCCGCACTCGCACAACACGCCCAGCACCCCCAACACAAGGCCTAGATCCCCTCAGCACCCTGCATCACAAGCCCAGCACCCCAAAAACAAGCCCCAGTTCCCCTCAGCACTCCCACACGCCCCACACAACAAACACACGGCCCAGATCCCCTCCGCACCCCCAAAACAAGGCCCTGATCCCATCTGCACTCCCAAAACAAGGCCCAGCACTCCCACAACAAGCCCAGCACCCCCAGTGCAAGACCTAGCTCTCCTCAGCACCCCCACCACAAGCCCAGCACCCCCAACACAATGCCCAGATCCCCTCAGCAACCCCACCACAAGGCCCTGATCCCCTCTGCACTCCCAAAACACATCCAGCACCTCAAAAACAAGCCCCTGATCCCCTCAGTACCCCCAATACAAGGCCCCGATCTCCTCAGCACCCCCAACACAATGCCCAGATTTCCTCTGCACCACGGAAAAAAGGCCCAGCACCTCGAAAACATGGCCAGATCCCCTCAGCACCCCCACTACAAGCCCCGCACCTCCAAAACAATGCCCCGATCACCTCAGCACCCCCACAACAAGCCCTGCACCCCCAACGCAATGCCCCGATCCCCTCAGCAACCCCAAAACAGGGCCCAGATCCCCTCAGCAAACCCATTACAAGACCAGCTCCCCCGACACAAGGCCCACATCCCCTCAGCACCCCCAAAACAAGGCCCAGCAGCTCCAACACAACGCCCAGCTCCCCTCTGCACCCCCACAAAAATCCCAGCCCCCGCAACACAAGCCCAACACCTCCAAAACAAGCCCAGATCCCCTCAACACTCCCACAAGCTCAACACAACAAACACACAGCCCAGATCCCCTCTGCACACCCATAACAGGCCCAACACCTCCAATACAAGCCCCAGATCCCCTCCGCACTCGCACAACACGCCCAGCACTCCCAACACAAAGCCCCGATCCCGTTCAGTACCCTCATGACAAGACCAGCACCCCCAACACAACACCCAGATCCCCAAAAACAAGGCCCAGCACCTCCAACACAATGCCCAGCTCCCCTCTGCACCCCCAAAACAAGGCTAGCACCCTGCATGACAAGCCCAGCACCTCGAAAACAAGCCCATGATCCCCTCAGCACTCCCACAAGCCCAACACAACAAACACACGGCCCAGATCTCCTCTGCACCCCCAACACAAGGCCCAGCACTCCCAAGACAAGGCCCAGACCCCTCAGTACCCCTACGACAAACCCAGCATCTCCACCACAATGCCCAGATCCCGTCAGCACGTCCACGACAAGCCCAGCGCACCCAACACAAGCCCCAGATCCCCTCTGCACTCGCACAACACGCCCAGCACCCCCAACACAAGCCCCAGTTCCCCTCAGCACTCCCACACGTCCCACACAACAAACACACGGCCCAGATCCCCTCCGCACCCCCAAAACAAGGCCCTGATCCCATCTGCACTCCCAAAACAAGGCCCAGCACTCCCACAACAAGCCCAGCACCCCCAGTGCAAGACCTAGCTCTCCTCAGCACCCCCACCACAAGCCCAGCACCCCCAACACAATGCCCAGATCCCCTCAGCAACCCCACCACAAGGCCCTGATCCCCTCTGCACTCCCAAAACACATCCAGCACCTCAAAAACAAGCCCCTGATCCCCTCAGTACCCCCAATACAAGGCCCCGATCTCCTCAGCACCCCCAACACAATGCCCAGATTTCCTCTGCACCACGGAAAAAAGGCCCAGCACCTCGAAAACATGGCCAGATCCCCTCAGCACCCCCACTACAAGCCCCGCACCTCCAAAACAATGCCCCGATCACCTCAGCACCCCCACCACAAGTCCAGCACCCCCAACACAATGCCCCGATCCCCTCAGCAACCCCAAAACAGGGCCCAGATCCCCTCAGCAAACCCATTACAAGACCAGCTCCCCCGACACAAGGCCCACATCCCCTCAGCACCCCCAAAACAAGGCCCAGCAGCTCCAACACAACGCCCAGCTCCCCTCTGCACCCCCACAAAAATCCCAGCCCCCGCAACACAAGCCCAACACCTCCAAAACAAGCCCAGATCCCCTCAACACTCCCACAAGCTCAACACAACAAACACACAGCCCAGATCCCCTCTGCACACCCATAACAGGCCCAACACCTCCAATACAAGCCCCAGATCCCCTCCGCACTCGCACAACACGCCCAGCACTCCCAACACAAAGCCCCGATCCCGTTCAGTACCCTCATGACAAGACCAGCACCCCCAACACAACACCCAGATCCCCAAAAACAAGGCCCAGCACCTCCAACACAATGCCCAGCTCCCCTCTGCACCCCCAAAACAAGGCTAGCACCCTGCATGACAAGCCCAGCACCTCGAAAACAAGCCCATGATCCCCTCAGCACTCCCACAAGCCCAACACAACAAACACACGGCCCAGATCTCCTCTGCACCCCCAACACAAGGCCCAGCACTCCCAAGACAAGGCCCAGACCCCTCAGTACCCCTACGACAAACCCAGCATCTCCACCACAATGCCCAGATCCCGTCAGCACGTCCACGACAAGCCCAGCGCACCCAACACAAGCCCCAGATCCCCTCTGCACTCGCACAACACGCCCAGCACCCCCAACACAAGCCCCAGTTCCCCTCAGCACTCCCACACGTCCCACACAACAAACACACGGCCCAGATCCCCTCCGCACCCCCAAAACAAGGCCCTGATCCCATCTGCACTCCCAAAACAAGGCCCAGCACTCCCACAACAAGCCCAGCACCCCCAGTGCAAGACCTAGCTCTCCTCAGCACCCCCACCACAAGCCCAGCACCCCCAACACAATGCCCAGATCCCCTCAGCAACCCCACCACAAGGCCCTGATCCCCTCTGCACTCCCAAAACACATCCAGCACCTCAAAAACAAGCCCCTGATCCCCTCAGTACCCCCAATACAAGGCCCCGATCTCCTCAGCACCCCCAACACAATGCCCAGATTTCCTCTGCACCATGGAAAAAAGGCCCAGCACCTCGAAAACATGGCCAGATCCCCTCAGCACCCCCACTACAAGCCCCGCACCTCCAAAACAATGCCCCGATCACCTCAGCACCCCCACCACAAGTCCAGCACCCCCAACACAATGCCCCGATCCCCTCAGCAACCCCAAAACAGGGCCCAGATCCCCTCAGCAAACCCATTACAAGACCAGCTCCCCCGACACAAGGCCCACATCCCCTCAGCACCCCCAAAACAAGGCCCAGCAGCTCCAACACAACGCCCAGCTCCCCTCTGCACCCCCACAAAAATCCCAGCCCCCGCAACACAAGCCCAACACCTCCAAAACAAGCCCAGATCCCCTCAACACTCCCACAAGCTCAACACAACAAACACACAGCCCAGATCCCCTCTGCACACCCATAACAGGCCCAACACCTCCAATACAAGCCCCAGATCCCCTCCGCACTCGCACAACACGCCCAGCACTCCCAACACAAAGCCCCGATCCCGTTCAGTACCCTCATGACAAGACCAGCACCCCCAACACAACACCCAGATCCCCAAAAACAAGGCCCAGCACCTCCAACACAATGCCCAGCTCCCCTCTGCACCCCCAAAACAAGGCTAGCACCCTGCATGACAAGCCCAGCACCTCGAAAACAAGCCCATGATCCCCTCAGCACTCCCACAAGCCCAACACAACAAACACACGGCCCAGATCTCCTCTGCACCCCCAACACAAGGCCCAGCACTCCCAAGACAAGGCCCAGACCCCTCAGTACCCCTACGACAAACCCAGCATCTCCACCACAATGCCCAGATCCCGTCAGCACGTCCACGACAAGCCCAGCGCACCCAACACAAGCCCCAGATCCCCTCCGCACTCGCACAACACGCCCAGCACCCCCAACACAAGGCCTAGATCCCCTCAGCACCCTGCATCACAAGCCCAGCACCCCAAAAACAAGCCCCAGTTCCCCTCAGCACTCCCACACGCCCCACACAACAAACACACGGCCCAGATCCCCTCCGCACCCCCAAAACAAGGCCCTGATCCCATCTGCACTCCCAAAACAAGGCCCAGCACTCCCACAACAAGCCCAGCACCCCCAGTGCAAGACCTAGCTCTCCTCAGCACCCCCACCACAAGCCCAGCACCCCCAACACAATGCCCAGATCCCCTCAGCAACCCCACCACAAGGCCCTGATCCCCTCTGCACTCCCAAAACACATCCAGCACCTCAAAAACAAGCCCCTGATCCCCTCAGTACCCCCAATACAAGGCCCCGATCTCCTCAGCACCCCCAACACAATGCCCAGATTTCCTCTGCACCACGGAAAAAAGGCCCAGCACCTCGAAAACATGGCCAGATCCCCTCAGCACCCCCACTACAAGCCCCGCACCTCCAAAACAATGCCCCGATCACCTCAGCACCCCCACAACAAGCCCTGCACCCCCAACGCAATGCCCAGATCCGCTCAGCACCCCTACCACAAGTCCAGCACCCCCAACACAATGCCCCGATCCCCTCAGCAACCCCAAAACAGGGCCCAGATCCCCTCAGCAAACCCATTACAAGACCAGCTCCCCCGACACAAGGCCCACATCCCCTCAGCACCCCCAAAACAAGGCCCAGCAGCTCCAACACAACGCCCAGCTCCCCTCTGCACCCCCACAAAAATCCCAGCCCCCGCAACACAAGCCCAACACCTCCAAAACAAGCCCAGATCCCCTCAACACTCCCACAAGCTCAACACAACAAACACACAGCCCAGATCCCCTCTGCACACCCATAACAGGCCCAACACCTCCAATACAAGCCCCAGATCCCCTCCGCACTCGCACAACACGCCCAGCACTCCCAACACAAAGCCCCGATCCCGTTCAGTACCCTCATGACAAGACCAGCACCCCCAACACAACACCCAGATCCCCAAAAACAAGGCCCAGCACCTCCAACACAATGCCCAGCTCCCCTCTGCACCCCCAAAACAAGGCTAGCACCCTGCATGACAAGCCCAGCACCTCGAAAACAAGCCCATGATCCCCTCAGCACTCCCACAAGCCCAACACAACAAACACACGGCCCAGATCTCCTCTGCACCCCCAACACAAGGCCCAGCACTCCCAAGACAAGGCCCAGACCCCTCAGTACCCCTACGACAAACCCAGCATCTCCACCACAATGCCCAGATCCCGTCAGCACGTCCACGACAAGCCCAGCGCACCCAACACAAGCCCCAGATCCCCTCCGCACTCGCACAACACGCCCAGCACCCCCAACACAAGCCCCAGTTCCCCTCAGCACTCCCACACGTCCCACACAACAAACACACGGCCCAGATCCCCTCCGCACCCCCAAAACAAGGCCCTGATCCCATCTGCACTCCCAAAACAAGGCCCAGCACTCCCACAACAAGCCCAGCACCCCCAGTGCAAGACCTAGCTCTCCTCAGCACCCCCACCACAAGCCCAGCACCCCCAACACAATGCCCAGATCCCCTCAGCAACCCCACCACAAGGCCCTGATCCCCTCTGCACTCCCAAAACACATCCAGCACCTCAAAAACAAGCCCCTGATCCCCTCAGTACCCCCAATACAAGGCCCCGATCTCCTCAGCACCCCCAACACAATGCCCAGATTTCCTCTGCACCACGGAAAAAAGGCCCAGCACCTCGAAAACATGGCCAGATCCCCTCAGCACCCCCACTACAAGCCCCGCACCTCCAAAACAATGCCCCGATCACCTCAGCACCCCCACCACAAGTCCAGCACCCCCAACACAATGCCCCGATCCCCTCAGCAACCCCAAAACAGGGCCCAGATCCCCTCAGCAAACCCATTACAAGACCAGCTCCCCCGACACAAGGCCCACATCCCCTCAGCACCCCCAAAACAAGGCCCAGCAGCTCCAACACAACGCCCAGCTCCCCTCTGCACCCCCACAAAAATCCCAGCCCCCGCAACACAAGCCCAACACCTCCAAAACAAGCCCAGATCCCCTCAACACTCCCACAAGCTCAACACAACAAACACACAGCCCAGATCCCCTCTGCACACCCATAACAGGCCCAACACCTCCAATACAAGCCCCAGATCCCCTCCGCACTCGCACAACACGCCCAGCACTCCCAACACAAAGCCCCGATCCCGTTCAGTACCCTCATGACAAGACCAGCACCCCCAACACAACACCCAGATCCCCAAAAACAAGGCCCAGCACCTCCAACACAATGCCCAGCTCCCCTCTGCACCCCCAAAACAAGGCTAGCACCCTGCATGACAAGCCCAGCACCTCGAAAACAAGCCCATGATCCCCTCAGCACTCCCACAAGCCCAACACAACAAACACACGGCCCAGATCTCCTCTGCACCCCCAACACAAGGCCCAGCACTCCCAAGACAAGGCCCAGACCCCTCAGTACCCCTACGACAAACCCAGCATCTCCACCACAATGCCCAGATCCCGTCAGCACGTCCACGACAAGCCCAGCGCACCCAACACAAGCCCCAGATCCCCTCTGCACTCGCACAACACGCCCAGCACCCCCAACACAAGCCCCAGTTCCCCTCAGCACTCCCACACGTCCCACACAACAAACACACGGCCCAGATCCCCTCCGCACCCCCAACACAAGGCCCTGATCCCATCTGCACTCCCAAAACAAGGCCCAGCACTCCCACAACAAGCCCAGCACCCCCAGTGCAAGACCTAGCTCTCCTCAGCACCCCCACCACAAGCCCAGCACCCCCAACACAATGCCCAGATCCCCTCAGCAACCCCACCACAAGGCCCTGATCCCCTCTGCACTCCCAAAACACATCCAGCACCTCAAAAACAAGCCCCTGATCCCCTCAGTACCCCCAATACAAGGCCCCGATCTCCTCAGCACCCCCAACACAATGCCCAGATTTCCTCTGCACCACGGAAAAAAGGCCCAGCACCTCGAAAACATGGCCAGATCCCCTCAGCACCCCCACTACAAGCCCCGCACCTCCAAAACAATGCCCCGATCACCTCAGCACCCCCACCACAAGTCCAGCACCCCCAACACAATGCCCCGATCCCCTCAGCAACCCCAAAACAGGGCCCAGATCCCCTCAGCAAACCCATTACAAGACCAGCTCCCCCGACACAAGGCCCACATCCCCTCAGCACCCCCAAAACAAGGCCCAGCAGCTCCAACACAACGCCCAGCTCCCCTCTGCACCCCCACAAAAATCCCAGCCCCCGCAACACAAGCCCAACACCTCCAAAACAAGCCCAGATCCCCTCAACACTCCCACAAGCTCAACACAACAAACACACAGCCCAGATCCCCTCTGCACACCCATAACAGGCCCAACACCTCCAATACAAGCCCCAGATCCCCTCCGCACTCGCACAACACGCCCAGCACTCCCAACACAAAGCCCCGATCCCGTTCAGTACCCTCATGACAAGACCAGCACCCCCAACACAACACCCAGATCCCCAAAAACAAGGCCCAGCACCTCCAACACAATGCCCAGCTCCCCTCTGCACCCCCAAAACAAGGCTAGCACCCTGCATGACAAGCCCAGCACCTCAAAAACAAGCCCATGATCCCCTCAGCACTCCCACAAGCCCAACACAACAAACACACGGCCCAGATCTCCTCTGCACCCCCAACACAAGGCCCAGCACTCCCAAGACAAGGCCCAGACCCCTCAGTACCCCTACGACAAACCCAGCATCTCCACCACAATGCCCAGATCCCGTCAGCACGTCCACGACAAGCCCAGCGCACCCAACACAAGCCCCAGATCCCCTCTGCACTCGCACAACACGCCCAGCACCCCCAACACAAGGCCTAGATCCCCTCAGCA
Source organism: Struthio camelus (assembly GCF_040807025.1). Lineage (NCBI taxonomy): Eukaryota > Metazoa > Chordata > Aves > Struthioniformes > Struthionidae > Struthio > Struthio camelus. The sequence goes on from NC_090944.1 coordinate 5,391,824, forward strand.
CCCTGCATCACAAGCCCAGCACCCCAAAAACAAGCCCCAGTTCCCCTCAGCACTCCCACACGCCCCACACAACAAACACACGGCCCAGATCCCCTCCGCACCCCCAAAACAAGGCCCTGATCCCATCTGCACTCCCAAAACAAGGCCCAGCACTCCCACAAGCCCAGCACCCCCAGTGCAAGACCTAGCTCTCCTCAGCACCCCCACCACAAGCCCAGCACCCCCAACACAATGCCCAGATCCCCTCAGCAACCCCACCACAAGGCCCTGATCCCCTCTGCACTCCCAAAACACATCCAGCACCTCAAAAACAAGCCCCTGATCCCCTCAGTACCCCCAATACAAGGCCCCGATCTCCTCAGCACCCCCAACACAATGCCCAGATTTCCTCTGCACCACGGAAAAAAGGCCCAGCACCTCGAAAACATGGCCAGATCCCCTCAGCACCCCCACTACAAGCCCCGCACCTCCAAAACAATGCCCCGATCACCTCAGCACCCCCACCACAAGTCCAGCACCCCCAACACAATGCCCCGATCCCCTCAGCAACCCCAAAACAGGGCCCAGATCCCCTCAGCAAACCCATTACAAGACCAGCTCCCCCGACACAAGGCCCACATCCCCTCAGCACCCCCAAAACAAGGCCCAGCAGCTCCAACACAACGCCCAGCTCCCCTCTGCACCCCCACAAAAATCCCAGCCCCCGCAACACAAGCCCAACACCTCCAAAACAAGCCCAGATCCCCTCAACACTCCCACAAGCTCAACACAACAAACACACAGCCCAGATCCCCTCTGCACACCCATAACAGGCCCAACACCTCCAATACAAGCCCCAGATCCCCTCCGCACTCGCACAACACGCCCAGCACTCCCAACACAAAGCCCCGATCCCGTTCAGTACCCTCATGACAAGACCAGCACCCCCAACACAACACCCAGATCCCCAAAAACAAGGCCCAGCACCTCCAACACAATGCCCAGCTCCCCTCTGCACCCCCAAAACAAGGCTAGCACCCTGCATGACAAGCCCAGCACCTCGAAAACAAGCCCATGATCCCCTCAGCACTCCCACAAGCCCAACACAACAAACACACGGCCCAGATCTCCTCTGCACCCCCAACACAAGGCCCAGCACTCCCAAGACAAGGCCCAGACCCCTCAGTACCCCTACGACAAACCCAGCATCTCCACCACAATGCCCAGATCCCGTCAGCACGTCCACGACAAGCCCAGCGCACCCAACACAAGCCCCAGATCCCCTCCGCACTCGCACAACACGCCCAGCACCCCCAACACAAGCCCCAGTTCCCCTCAGCACTCCCACACGTCCCACACAACAAACACACGGCCCAGATCCCCTCCGCACCCCCAAAACAAGGCCCTGATCCCATCTGCACTCCCAAAACAAGGCCCAGCACTCCCACAACAAGCCCAGCACCCCCAGTGCAAGACCTAGCTCTCCTCAGCACCCCCACCACAAGCCCAGCACCCCCAACACAATGCCCAGATCCCCTCAGCAACCCCACCACAAGGCCCTGATCCCCTCTGCACTCCCAAAACACATCCAGCACCTCAAAAACAAGCCCCTGATCCCCTCAGTACCCCCAATACAAGGCCCCGATCTCCTCAGCACCCCCAACACAATGCCCAGATTTCCTCTGCACCACGGAAAAAAGGCCCAGCACCTCGAAAACATGGCCAGATCCCCTCAGCACCCCCACTACAAGCCCCGCACCTCCAAAACAATGCCCCGATCACCTCAGCACCCCCACCACAAGTCCAGCACCCCCAACACAATGCCCCGATCCCCTCAGCAACCCCAAAACAGGGCCCAGATCCCCTCAGCAAACCCATTACAAGACCAGCTCCCCCGACACAAGGCCCACATCCCCTCAGCACCCCCAAAACAAGGCCCAGCAGCTCCAACACAACGCCCAGCTCCCCTCTGCACCCCCACAAAAATCCCAGCCCCCGCAACACAAGCCCAACACCTCCAAAACAAGCCCAGATCCCCTCAACACTCCCACAAGCTCAACACAACAAACACACAGCCCAGATCCCCTCTGCACACCCATAACAGGCCCAACACCTCCAATACAAGCCCCAGATCCCCTCCGCACTCGCACAACACGCCCAGCACTCCCAACACAAAGCCCCGATCCCGTTCAGTACCCTCATGACAAGACCAGCACCCCCAACACAACACCCAGATCCCCAAAAACAAGGCCCAGCACCTCCAACACAATGCCCAGCTCCCCTCTGCACCCCCAAAACAAGGCTAGCACCCTGCATGACAAGCCCAGCACCTCAAAAACAAGCCCATGATCCCCTCAGCACTCCCACAAGCCCAACACAACAAACACACGGCCCAGATCTCCTCTGCACCCCCAACACAAGGCCCAGCACTCCCAAGACAAGGCCCAGACCCCTCAGTACCCCTACGACAAACCCAGCATCTCCACCACAATGCCCAGATCCCGTCAGCACGTCCACGACAAGCCCAGCGCACCCAACACAAGCCCCAGATCCCCTCTGCACTCGCACAACACGCCCAGCACCCCCAACACAAGGCCTAGATCCCCTCAGCACCCTGCATCACAAGCCCAGCACCCCAAAAACAAGCCCCAGTTCCCCTCAGCACTCCCACACGCCCCACACAACAAACACACGGCCCAGATCCCCTCCGCACCCCCAAAACAAGGCCCTGATCCCATCTGCACTCCCAAAACAAGGCCCAGCACTCCCACAACAAGCCCAGCACCCCCAGTGCAAGACCTAGCTCTCCTCAGCACCCCCACCACAAGCCCAGCACCCCCAACACAATGCCCAGATCCCCTCAGCAACCCCACCACAAGGCCCTGATCCCCTCTGCACTCCCAAAACACATCCAGCACCTCAAAAACAAGCCCCTGATCCCCTCAGTACCCCCAATACAAGGCCCCGATCTCCTCAGCACCCCCAACACAATGCCCAGATTTCCTCTGCACCACGGAAAAAAGGCCCAGCACCTCGAAAACATGGCCAGATCCCCTCAGCACCCCCACTACAAGCCCCGCACCTCCAAAACAATGCCCCGATCACCTCAGCACCCCCACCACAAGTCCAGCACCCCCAACACAATGCCCCGATCCCCTCAGCAACCCCAAAACAGGGCCCAGATCCCCTCAGCAAACCCATTACAAGACCAGCTCCCCCGACACAAGGCCCACATCCCCTCAGCACCCCCAAAACAAGGCCCAGCAGCTCCAACACAACGCCCAGCTCCCCTCTGCACCCCCACAAAAATCCCAGCCCCCGCAACACAAGCCCAACACCTCCAAAACAAGCCCAGATCCCCTCAACACTCCCACAAGCTCAACACAACAAACACACAGCCCAGATCCCCTCTGCACACCCATAACAGGCCCAACACCTCCAATACAAGCCCCAGATCCCCTCCGCACTCGCACAACACGCCCAGCACTCCCAACACAAAGCCCCGATCCCGTTCAGTACCCTCATGACAAGACCAGCACCCCCAACACAACACCCAGATCCCCAAAAACAAGGCCCAGCACCTCCAACACAATGCCCAGCTCCCCTCTGCACCCCCAAAACAAGGCTAGCACCCTGCATGACAAGCCCAGCACCTCGAAAACAAGCCCATGATCCCCTCAGCACTCCCACAAGCCCAACACAACAAACACACGGCCCAGATCTCCTCTGCACCCCCAACACAAGGCCCAGCACTCCCAAGACAAGGCCCAGACCCCTCAGTACCCCTACGACAAACCCAGCATCTCCACCACAATGCCCAGATCCCGTCAGCACGTCCACGACAAGCCCAGCGCACCCAACACAAGCCCCAGATCCCCTCCGCACTCGCACAACACGCCCAGCACCCCCAACACAAGGCCTAGATCCCCTCAGCACCCTGCATCACAAGCCCAGCACCCCAAAAACAAGCCCCAGTTCCCCTCAGCACTCCCACACGCCCCACACAACAAACACACGGCCCAGATCCCCTCCGCACCCCCAAAACAAGGCCCTGATCCCATCTGCACTCCCAAAACAAGGCCCAGCACTCCCACAACAAGCCCAGCACCCCCAGTGCAAGACCTAGCTCTCCTCAGCACCCCCACCACAAGCCCAGCACCCCCAACACAATGCCCAGATCCCCTCAGCAACCCCACCACAAGGCCCTGATCCCCTCTGCACTCCCAAAACACATCCAGCACCTCAAAAACAAGCCCCTGATCCCCTCAGTACCCCCAATACAAGGCCCCGATCTCCTCAGCACCCCCAACACAATGCCCAGATTTCCTCTGCACCACGGAAAAAAGGCCCAGCACCTCGAAAACATGGCCAGATCCCCTCAGCACCCCCACTACAAGCCCCGCACCTCCAAAACAATGCCCCGATCACCTCAGCACCCCCACAACAAGCCCTGCACCCCCAACGCAATGCCCAGATCCGCTCAGCACCCCTACCACAAGTCCAGCACCCCCAACACAATGCCCCGATCCCCTCAGCAACCCCAAAACAGGGCCCAGATCCCCTCAGCAAACCCATTACAAGACCAGCTCCCCCGACACAAGGCCCACATCCCCTCAGCACCCTCAAAACAAGGCCCAGCAGCTCCAACACAACGCCCAGCTCCCCTCTGCACCCCCACAAAAATCCCAGCCCCCGCAACACAAGCCCAACACCTCCAAAACAAGCCCAGATCCCCTCAACACTCCCACAAGCTCAACACAACAAACACACAGCCCAGATCCCCTCTGCACACCCATAACAGGCCCAACACCTCCAATACAAGCCCCAGATCCCCTCCGCACTCGCACAACACGCCCAGCACTCCCAACACAAAGCCCCGATCCCGTTCAGTACCCTCATGACAAGACCAGCACCCCCAACACAACACCCAGATCCCCAAAAACAAGGCCCAGCACCTCCAACACAATGCCCAGCTCCCCTCTGCACCCCCAAAACAAGGCTAGCACCCTGCATGACAAGCCCAGCACCTCGAAAACAAGCCCATGATCCCCTCAGCACTCCCACAAGCCCAACACAACAAACACACGGCCCAGATCTCCTCTGCACCCCCAACACAAGGCCCAGCACTCCCAAGACAAGGCCCAGACCCCTCAGTACCCCTACGACAAACCCAGCATCTCCACCACAATGCCCAGATCCCGTCAGCACGTCCACGACAAGCCCAGCGCACCCAACACAAGCCCCAGATCCCCTCTGCACTCGCACAACACGCCCAGCACCCCCAACACAAGGCCTAGATCCCCTCAGCACCCTGCATCACAAGCCCAGCACCCCAAAAACAAGCCCCAGTTCCCCTCAGCACTCCCACACGTCCCACACAACAAACACACGGCCCAGATCCCCTCCGCACCCCCAAAACAAGGCCCTGATCCCATCTGCACTCCCAAAACAAGGCCCAGCACTCCCACAACAAGCCCAGCACCCCCAGTGCAAGACCTAGCTCTCCTCAGCACCCCCACCACAAGCCCAGCACCCCCAACACAATGCCCAGATCCCCTCAGCAACCCCACCACAAGGCCCTGATCCCCTCTGCACTCCCAAAACACATCCAGCACCTCAAAAACAAGCCCCTGATCCCGTCAGTACCCCCAATACAAGGCCCCGATCTCCTCAGCACCCCCAACACAATGCCCAGATTTCCTCTGCACCACGGAAAAAAGGCCCAGCACCTCGAAAACATGGCCAGATCCCCTCAGCACCCCCACTACAAGCCCCGCACCTCCAAAACAATGCCCCGATCACCTCAGCACCCCCACCACAAGTCCAGCACCCCCAACACAATGCCCCGATCCCCTCAGCAACCCCAAAACAGGGCCCAGATCCCCTCAGCAAACCCATTACAAGACCAGCTCCCCCGACACAAGGCCCACATCCCCTCAGCACCCCCAAAACAAGGCCCAGCAGCTCCAACACAACGCCCAGCTCCCCTCTGCACCCCCACAAAAATCCCAGCCCCCGCAACACAAGCCCAACACCTCCAAAACAAGCCCAGATCCCCTCAACACTCCCACAAGCTCAACACAACAAACACACAGCCCAGATCCCCTCTGCACACCCATAACAGGCCCAACACCTCCAATACAAGCCCCAGATCCCCTCCGCACTCGCACAACACGCCCAGCACTCCCAACACAAAGCCCCGATCCCGTTCAGTACCCTCATGACAAGACCAGCACCCCCAACACAACACCCAGATCCCCAAAAACAAGGCCCAGCACCTCCAACACAATGCCCAGCTCCCCTCTGCACCCCCAAAACAAGGCTAGCACCCTGCATGACAAGCCCAGCACCTCGAAAACAAGCCCATGATCCCCTCAGCACTCCCACAAGCCCAACACAACAAACACACGGCCCAGATCTCCTCTGCACCCCCAACACAAGGCCCAGCACTCCCAAGACAAGGCCCAGACCCCTCAGTACCCCTACGACAAACCCAGCATCTCCACCACAATGCCCAGATCCCGTCAGCACGTCCACGACAAGCCCAGCGCACCCAACACAAGCCCCAGATCCCCTCCGCACTCGCACAACACGCCCAGCACCCCCAACACAAGGCCTAGATCCCCTCAGCACCCTGCATCACAAGCCCAGCACCCCAAAAACAAGCCCCAGTTCCCCTCAGCACTCCCACAAGCCCAACACAACAAACACACGGCCCAGATCTCCTCTGCACCCCCAACACAAGGCCCAGCACTCCCAAGACAAGGCCCAGACCCCTCAGTACCCCTACGACAAACCCAGCATCTCCACCACAATGCCCAGATCCCGTCAGCACGTCCACGACAAGCCCAGCGCACCCAACACAAGCCCCAGATCCCCTCTGCACTCGCACAACACGCCCAGCACCCCCAACACAAGGCCTAGATCCCCTCAGCACCCTGCATCACAAGCCCAGCACCCCAAAAACAAGCCCCAGTTCCCCTCAGCACTCCCACACGCCCCACACAACAAACACACGGCCCAGATCCCCTCCGCACCCCCAAAACAAGGCCCTGATCCCATCTGCACTCCCAAAACAAGGCCCAGCACTCCCACAACAAGCCCAGCACCCCCAGTGCAAGACCTAGCTCTCCTCAGCACCCCCACCACAAGCCCAGCACCCCCAACACAATGCCCAGATCCCCTCAGCAACCCCACCACAAGGCCCTGATCCCCTCTGCACTCCCAAAACACATCCAGCACCTCAAAAACAAGCCCCTGATCCCCTCAGTACCCCCAATACAAGGCCCCGATCTCCTCAGCACCCCCAACACAATGCCCAGATTTCCTCTGCACCACGGAAAAAAGGCCCAGCACCTCGAAAACATGGCCAGATCCCCTCAGCACCCCCACTACAAGCCCCGCACCTCCAAAACAATGCCCCGATCACCTCAGCACCCCCACAACAAGCCCTGCACCCCCAACGCAATGCCCAGATCCGCTCAGCACCCCTACCACAAGTCCAGCACCCCCAACACAATGCCCCGATCCCCTCAGCAACCCCAAAACAGGGCCCAGATCCCCTCAGCAAACCCATTACAAGACCAGCTCCCCCGACACAAGGCCCACATCCCCTCAGCACCCTCAAAACAAGGCCCAGCAGCTCCAACACAACGCCCAGCTCCCCTCTGCACCCCCACAAAAATCCCAGCCCCCGCAACACAAGCCCAACACCTCCAAAACAAGCCCAGATCCCCTCAACACTCCCACAAGCTCAACACAACAAACACACAGCCCAGATCCCCTCTGCACACCCATAACAGGCCCAACACCTCCAATACAAGCCCCAGATCCCCTCCGCACTCGCACAACACGCCCAGCACTCCCAACACAAAGCCCCGATCCCGTTCAGTACCCTCATGACAAGACCAGCACCCCCAACACAACACCCAGATCCCCAAAAACAAGGCCCAGCACCTCCAACACAATGCCCAGCTCCCCTCTGCACCCCCAAAACAAGGCTAGCACCCTGCATGACAAGCCCAGCACCTCGAAAACAAGCCCATGATCCCCTCAGCACTCCCACAAGCCCAACACAACAAACACACGGCCCAGATCTCCTCTGCACCCCCAACACAAGGCCCAGCACTCCCAAGACAAGGCCCAGACCCCTCAGTACCCCTACGACAAACCCAGCATCTCCACCACAATGCCCAGATCCCGTCAGCACGTCCACGACAAGCCCAGCGCACCCAACACAAGCCCCAGATCCCCTCCGCACTCGCACAACACGCCCAGCACCCCCAACACAAGGCCTAGATCCCCTCAGCACCCTGCATCACAAGCCCAGCACCCCAAAAACAAGCCCCAGTTCCCCTCAGCACTCCCACAAGCCCAACACAACAAACACACGGCCCAGATCTCCTCTGCACCCCCAACACAAGGCCCAGCACTCCCAAGACAAGGCCCAGACCCCTCAGTACCCCTACGACAAACCCAGCATCTCCACCACAATGCCCAGATCCCGTCAGCACGTCCACGACAAGCCCAGCGCACCCAACACAAGCCCCAGATCCCCTCTGCACTCGCACAACACGCCCAGCACCCCCAACACAAGGCCTAGATCCCCTCAGCACCCTGCATCACAAGCCCAGCACCCCAAAAACAAGCCCCAGTTCCCCTCAGCACTCCCACACGCCCCACACAACAAACACACGGCCCAGATCCCCTCCGCACCCCCAAAACAAGGCCCTGATCCCATCTGCACTCCCAAAACAAGGCCCAGCACTCCCACAACAAGCCCAGCACCCCCAGTGCAAGACCTAGCTCTCCTCAGCACCCCCACCACAAGCCCAGCACCCCCAACACAATGCCCAGATCCCCTCAGCAACCCCACCACAAGGCCCTGATCCCCTCTGCACTCCCAAAACACATCCAGCACCTCAAAAACAAGCCCCTGATCCCCTCAGTACCCCCAATACAAGGCCCCGATCTCCTCAGCACCCCCAACACAATGCCCAGATTTCCTCTGCACCACGGAAAAAAGGCCCAGCACCTCGAAAACATGGCCAGATCCCCTCAGCACCCCCACTACAAGCCCCGCACCTCCAAAACAATGCCCCGATCACCTCAGCACCCCCACAACAAGCCCTGCACCCCCAACGCAATGCCCAGATCCGCTCAGCACCCCTACCACAAGTCCAGCACCCCCAACACAATGCCCCGATCCCCTCAGCAACCCCAAAACAGGGCCCAGATCCCCTCAGCAAACCCATTACAAGACCAGCTCCCCCGACACAAGGCCCACATCCCCTCAGCACCCTCAAAACAAGGCCCAGCAGCTCCAACACAACGCCCAGCTCCCCTCTGCACCCCCACAAAAATCCCAGCCCCCGCAACACAAGCCCAACACCTCCAAAACAAGCCCAGATCCCCTCAACACTCCCACAAGCTCAACACAACAAACACACAGCCCAGATCCCCTCTGCACACCCATAACAGGCCCAACACCTCCAATACAAGCCCCAGATCCCCTCCGCACTCGCACAACACGCCCAGCACTCCCAACACAAAGCCCCGATCCCGTTCAGTACCCTCATGACAAGACCAGCACCCCCAACACAACACCCAGATCCCCAAAAACAAGGCCCAGCACCTCCAACACAATGCCCAGCTCCCCTCTGCACCCCCAAAACAAGGCTAGCACCCTGCATGACAAGCCCAGCACCTCGAAAACAAGCCCATGATCCCCTCAGCACTCCCACAAGCCCAACACAACAAACACACGGCCCAGATCTCCTCTGCACCCCCAACACAAGGCCCAGCACTCCCAAGACAAGGCCCAGACCCCTCAGTACCCCTACGACAAACCCAGCATCTCCACCACAATGCCCAGATCCCGTCAGCACGTCCACGACAAGCCCAGCGCACCCAACACAAGCCCCAGATCCCCTCTGCACTCGCACAACACGCCCAGCACCCCCAACACAAGGCCTAGATCCCCTCAGCACCCTGCATCACAAGCCCAGCACCCCAAAAACAAGCCCCAGTTCCCCTCAGCACTCCCACACGTCCCACACAACAAACACACGGCCCAGATCCCCTCCGCACCCCCAAAACAAGGCCCTGATCCCATCTGCACTCCCAAAACAAGGCCCAGCACTCCCACAACAAGCCCAGCACCCCCAGTGCAAGACCTAGCTCTCCTCAGCACCCCCACCACAAGCCCAGCACCCCCAACACAATGCCCAGATCCCCTCAGCAACCCCACCACAAGGCCCTGATCCCCTCTGCACTCCCAAAACACATCCAGCACCTCAAAAACAAGCCCCTGATCCCGTCAGTACCCCCAATACAAGGCCCCGATCTCCTCAGCACCCCCAACACAATGCCCAGATTTCCTCTGCACCACGGAAAAAAGGCCCAGCACCTCGAAAACATGGCCAGATCCCCTCAGCACCCCCACTACAAGCCCCGCACCTCCAAAACAATGCCCCGATCACCTCAGCACCCCCACCACAAGTCCAGCACCCCCAACACAATGCCCCGATCCCCTCAGCAACCCCAAAACAGGGCCCAGATCCCCTCAGCAAACCCATTACAAGACCAGCTCCCCCGACACAAGGCCCACATCCCCTCAGCACCCCCAAAACAAGGCCCAGCAGCTCCAACACAACGCCCAGCTCCCCTCTGCACCCCCACAAAAATCCCAGCCCCCGCAACACAAGCCCAACACCTCCAAAACAAGCCCAGATCCCCTCAACACTCCCACAAGCTCAACACAACAAACACACAGCCCAGATCCCCTCTGCACACCCATAACAGGCCCAACACCTCCAATACAAGCCCCAGATCCCCTCCGCACTCGCACAACACGCCCAGCACTCCCAACACAAAGCCCCGATCCCGTTCAGTACCCTCATGACAAGACCAGCACCCCCAACACAACACCCAGATCCCCAAAAACAAGGCCCAGCACCTCCAACACAATGCCCAGCTCCCCTCTGCACCCCCAAAACAAGGCTAGCACCCTGCATGACAAGCCCAGCACCTCGAAAACAAGCCCATGATCCCCTCAGCACTCCCACAAGCCCAACACAACAAACACACGGCCCAGATCTCCTCTGCACCCCCAACACAAGGCCCAGCACTCCCAAGACAAGGCCCAGACCCCTCAGTACCCCTACGACAAACCCAGCATCTCCACCACAATGCCCAGATCCCGTCAGCACGTCCACGACAAGCCCAGCGCACCCAACACAAGCCCCAGATCCCCTCCGCACTCGCACAACACGCCCAGCACCCCCAACACAAGGCCTAGATCCCCTCAGCACCCTGCATCACAAGCCCAGCACCCCAAAAACAAGCCCCAGTTCCCCTCAGCACTCCCACAAGCCCAACACAACAAACACACGGCCCAGATCTCCTCTGCACCCCCAACACAAGGCCCAGCACTCCCAAGACAAGGCCCAGACCCCTCAGTACCCCTACGACAAACCCAGCATCTCCACCACAATGCCCAGATCCCGTCAGCACGTCCACGACAAGCCCAGCGCACCCAACACAAGCCCCAGATCCCCTCTGCACTCGCACAACACGCCCAGCACCCCCAACACAAGGCCTAGATCCCCTCAGCACCCTGCATCACAAGCCCAGCACCCCAAAAACAAGCCCCAGTTCCCCTCAGCACTCCCACACGCCCCACACAACAAACACACGGCCCAGATCCCCTCCGCACCCCCAAAACAAGGCCCTGATCCCATCTGCACTCCCAAAACAAGGCCCAGCACTCCCACAACAAGCCCAGCACCCCCAGTGCAAGACCTAGCTCTCCTCAGCACCCCCACCACAAGCCCAGCACCCCCAACACAATGCCCAGATCCCCTCAGCAACCCCACCACAAGGCCCTGATCCCCTCTGCACTCCCAAAACACATCCAGCACCTCAAAAACAAGCCCCTGATCCCCTCAGTACCCCCAATACAAGGCCCCGATCTCCTCAGCACCCCCAACACAATGCCCAGATTTCCTCTGCACCACGGAAAAAAGGCCCAGCACCTCGAAAACATGGCCAGATCCCCTCAGCACCCCCACTACAAGCCCCGCACCTCCAAAACAATGCCCCGATCACCTCAGCACCCCCACAACAAGCCCTGCACCCCCAACGCAATGCCCAGATCCGCTCAGCACCCCTACCACAAGTCCAGCACCCCCAACACAATGCCCCGATCCCCTCAGCAACCCCAAAACAGGGCCCAGATCCCCTCAGCAAACCCATTACAAGACCAGCTCCCCCGACACAAGGCCCACATCCCCTCAGCACCCTCAAAACAAGGCCCAGCAGCTCCAACACAACGCCCAGCTCCCCTCTGCACCCCCACAAAAATCCCAGCCCCCGCAACACAAGCCCAACACCTCCAAAACAAGCCCAGATCCCCTCAACACTCCCACAAGCTCAACACAACAAACACACAGCCCAGATCCCCTCTGCACACCCATAACAGGCCCAACACCTCCAATACAAGCCCCAGATCCCCTCCGCACTCGCACAACACGCCCAGCACTCCCAACACAAAGCCCCGATCCCGTTCAGTACCCTCATGACAAGACCAGCACCCCCAACACAACACCCAGATCCCCAAAAACAAGGCCCAGCACCTCCAACACAATGCCCAGCTCCCCTCTGCACCCCCAAAACAAGGCTAGCACCCTGCATGACAAGCCCAGCACCTCGAAAACAAGCCCATGATCCCCTCAGCACTCCCACAAGCCCAACACAACAAACACACGGCCCAGATCTCCTCTGCACCCCCAACACAAGGCCCAGCACTCCCAAGACAAGGCCCAGACCCCTCAGTACCCCTACGACAAACCCAGCATCTCCACCACAATGCCCAGATCCCGTCAGCACGTCCACGACAAGCCCAGCGCACCCAACACAAGCCCCAGATCCCCTCCGCACTCGCACAACACGCCCAGCACCCCCAACACAAGGCCTAGATCCCCTCAGCACCCTGCATCACAAGCCCAGCACCCCAAAAACAAGCCCCAGTTCCCCTCAGCACTCCCACAAGCCCAACACAACAAACACACGGCCCAGATCTCCTCTGCACCCCCAACACAAGGCCCAGCACTCCCAAGACAAGGCCCAGACCCCTCAGTACCCCTACGACAAACCCAGCATCTCCACCACAATGCCCAGATCCCGTCAGCACGTCCACGACAAGCCCAGCGCACCCAACACAAGCCCCAGATCCCCTCTGCACTCGCACAACACGCCCAGCACCCCCAACACAAGGCCTAGATCCCCTCAGCACCCTGCATCACAAGCCCAGCACCCCAAAAACAAGCCCCAGTTCCCCTCAGCACTCCCACACGCCCCACACAACAAACACACGGCCCAGATCCCCTCCGCACCCCCAAAACAAGGCCCTGATCCCATCTGCACTCCCAAAACAAGGCCCAGCACTCCCACAACAAGCCCAGCACCCCCAGTGCAAGACCTAGCTCTCCTCAGCACCCCCACCACAAGCCCAGCACCCCCAACACAATGCCCAGATCCCCTCAGCAACCCCACCACAAGGCCCTGATCCCCTCTGCACTCCCAAAACACATCCAGCACCTCAAAAACAAGCCCCTGATCCCGTCAGTACCCCCAATACAAGGCCCCGATCTCCTCAGCACCCCCAACACAATGCCCAGATTTCCTCTGCACCACGGAAAAAAGGCCCAGCACCTCGAAAACATGGCCAGATCCCCTCAGCACCCCCACTACAAGCCCCGCACCTCCAAAACAATGCCCCGATCACCTCAGCACCCCCACAACAAGCCCTGCACCCCCAACGCAATGCCCAGATCCGCTCAGCACCCCTACCACAAGTCCAGCACCCCCAACACAATGCCCCGATCCCCTCAGCAACCCCAAAACAGGGCCCAGATCCCCTCAGCAAACCCATTACAAGACCAGCTCCCCCGACACAAGGCCCACATCCCCTCAGCACCCTCAAAACAAGGCCCAGCAGCTCCAACACAACGCCCAGCTCCCCTCTGCACCCCCACAAAAATCCCAGCCCCCGCAACACAAGCCCAACACCTCCAAAACAAGCCCAGATCCCCTCAACACTCCCACAAGCTCAACACAACAAACACACAGCCCAGATCCCCTCTGCACACCCATAACAGGCCCAACACCTCCAATACAAGCCCCAGATCCCCTCCGCACTCGCACAACACGCCCAGCACTCCCAACACAAAGCCCCGATCCCGTTCAGTACCCTCATGACAAGACCAGCACCCCCAACACAACACCCAGATCCCCAAAAACAAGGCCCAGCACCTCCAACACAATGCCCAGCTCCCCTCTGCACCCCCAAAACAAGGCTAGCACCCTGCATGACAAGCCCAGCACCTCGAAAACAAGCCCATGATCCCCTCAGCACTCCCACAAGCCCAACACAACAAACACACGGCCCAGATCTCCTCTGCACCCCCAACACAAGGCCCAGCACTCCCAAGACAAGGCCCAGACCCCTCAGTACCCCTACGACAAACCCAGCATCTCCACCACAATGCCCAGATCCCGTCAGCACGTCCACGACAAGCCCAGCGCACCCAACACAAGCCCCAGATCCCCTCCGCACTCGCACAACACGCCCAGCACCCCCAACACAAGGCCTAGATCCCCTCAGCACCCTGCATCACAAGCCCAGCACCCCAAAAACAAGCCCCAGTTCCCCTCAGCACTCCCACACGCCCCACACAACAAACACACGGCCCAGATCCCCTCCGCACCCCCAAAACAAGGCCCTGATCCCATCTGCACTCCCAAAACAAGGCCCAGCACTCCCACAACAAGCCCAGCACCCCCAGTGCAAGACCTAGCTCTCCTCAGCACCCCCACCACAAGCCCAGCACCCCCAACACAATGCCCAGATCCCCTCAGCAACCCCACCACAAGGCCCTGATCCCCTCTGCACTCCCAAAACACATCCAGCACCTCAAAAACAAGCCCCTGATCCCCTCAGTACCCCCAATACAAGGCCCCGATCTCCTCAGCACCCCCAACACAATGCCCAGATTTCCTCTGCACCACGGAAAAAAGGCCCAGCACCTCGAAAACATGGCCAGATCCCCTCAGCACCCCCACTACAAGCCCCGCACCTCCAAAACAATGCCCCGATCACCTCAGCACCCCCACAACAAGCCCTGCACCCCCAACGCAATGCCCAGATCCGCTCAGCACCCCTACCACAAGTCCAGCACCCCCAACACAATGCCCCGATCCCCTCAGCAACCCCAAAACAGGGCCCAGATCCCCTCAGCAAACCCATTACAAGACCAGCTCCCCCGACACAAGGCCCACATCCCCTCAGCACCCTCAAAACAAGGCCCAGCAGCTCCAACACAACGCCCAGCTCCCCTCTGCACCCCCACAAAAATCCCAGCCCCCGCAACACAAGCCCAACACCTCCAAAACAAGCCCAGATCCCCTCAACACTCCCACAAGCTCAACACAACAAACACACAGCCCAGATCCCCTCTGCACACCCATAACAGGCCCAACACCTCCAATACAAGCCCCAGATCCCCTCCGCACTCGCACAACACGCCCAGCACTCCCAACACAAAGCCCCGATCCCGTTCAGTACCCTCATGACAAGACCAGCACCCCCAACACAACACCCAGATCCCCAAAAACAAGGCCCAGCACCTCCAACACAATGCCCAGCTCCCCTCTGCACCCCCAAAACAAGGCTAGCACCCTGCATGACAAGCCCAGCACCTCGAAAACAAGCCCATGATCCCCTCAGCACTCCCACAAGCCCAACACAACAAACACACGGCCCAGATCTCCTCTGCACCCCCAACACAAGGCCCAGCACTCCCAAGACAAGGCCCAGACCCCTCAGTACCCCTACGACAAACCCAGCATCTCCACCACAATGCCCAGATCCCGTCAGCACGTCCACGACAAGCCCAGCGCACCCAACACAAGCCCCAGATCCCCTCCGCACTCGCACAACACGCCCAGCACCCCCAACACAAGGCCTAGATCCCCTCAGCACCCTGCATCACAAGCCCAGCACCCCAAAAACAAGCCCCAGTTCCCCTCAGCACTCCCACACGCCCCACACAACAAACACACGGCCCAGATCCCCTCCGCACCCCCAAAACAAGGCCCTGATCCCATCTGCACTCCCAAAACAAGGCCCAGCACTCCCACAACAAGCCCAGCACCCCCAGTGCAAGACCTAGCTCTCCTCAGCACCCCCGCCACAAGCCCAGCACCCCCAACACAATGCCCAGATCCCCTCAGCAACCCCACCACAAGGCCCTGATCCCCTCTGCACTCCCAAAACACATCCAGCACCTCAAAAACAAGCCCCTGATCCCCTCAGTACCCCCAATACAAGGCCCCGATCTCCTCAGCACCCCCAACACAATGCCCAGATTTCCTCTGCACCACGGAAAAAAGGCCCAGCACCTCGAAAACATGGCCAGATCCCCTCAGCACCCCCACTACAAGCCCCGCACCTCCAAAACAATGCCCCGATCACCTCAGAAGCCCCACCACAAGCCCTGCACCCCCAACGCAATGCCCAGATCCGCTCAGCACCCCTACCACAAGTCCAGCACCCCCAACACAATGCCCCGATCCCCTCAGCAACCCCAAAACAAGGCCCAGATCCCCTCAGCAAACCCATTACAAGACCAGCTCCCCCGACACAAGGCCCACATCCCCTCAGCACCCTCAAAACAAGGCCCAGCAGCTCCAACACAACGCCCAGCTCCCCTCTGCACCCCCACAAAAATCCCAGCCCCCGCAACACAAGCCCAACACCTCCAAAACAAGCCCAGATCCCCTCAACACTCCCACAAGCTCAACACAACAAACACACAGCCCAGATCCCCTCTGCACACCCATAACAGGCCCAACACCTCCAATACAAGCCCCAGATCCCCTCCGCACTCGCACAACACGCCCAGCACTCCCAACACAAAGCCCCGATCCCGTTCAGTACCCTCATGACAAGACCAGCACCCCCAACACAACACCCAGATCCCCAAAAACAAGGCCCAGCACCTCCAACACAATGCCCAGCTCCCCTCTGCACCCCCAAAACAAGGCTAGCACCCTGCATGACAAGCCCAGCACCTCGAAAACAAGCCCATGATCCCCTCAGCACTCCCACAAGCCCAACACAACAAACACACGGCCCAGATCTCCTCTGCACCCCCAACACAAGGCCCAGCACTCCCAAGACAAGGCCCAGACCCCTCAGTACCCCTACGACAAACCCAGCATCTCCACCACAATGCCCAGATCCCGTCAGCACTCCCACGACAAGCCCAGCGCACCCAACACAAGCCCCAGATCCCCTCCGCACTCGCACAACACGCCCAGCACCCCCAACACAAGGCCTAGATCCCCTCAGCACCCTGCATCACAAGCCCAGCACCCCAAAAACAAGCCCCAGTTCCCCTCAGCACTCCCACACGCCCCACACAACAAACACACGGCCCAGATCCCCTCCGCACCCCCAAAACAAGGCCCTGATCCCATCTGCACTCCCAAAACAAGGCCCAGCACTCCCACAACAAGCCCAGCACCCCCAGTGCAAGACCTAGCTCTCCTCAGCACCCCCACCACAAGCCCAGCACCCCCAACACAATGCCCAGATCCCCTCAGCACCCCCACCACAAGGCCCTGATCCCCTCTGCACTCCCAAAACACATCCAGCACCTCAAAAACAAGCCCCTGATCCCCTCAGTACCCCCAATACAAGGCCCCGATCTCCTCAGCACCCCCAACACAATGCCCAGATTTCCTCTGCACCACGGAAAAAAGGCCCAGCACCTCGAAAACATGGCCAGATCCCCTCAGCACCCCCACTACAAGCCCCGCACCTCCAAAACAATGCCCCGATCACCTCAGCACCCCCACCACAAGTCCAGCACCCCCAACACAATGCCCCGATCCCCTCAGCAACCCCAAAACAGGGCCCAGATCCCCTCAGCAAACCCATTACAAGACCAGCTCCCCCGACACAAGGCCCACATCCCCTCAGCACCCCCAAAACAAGGCCCAGCAGCTCCAACACAACGCCCAGCTCCCCTCTGCACCCCCACAAAAATCCCAGCCCCCGCAACACAAGCCCAACACCTCCAAAACAAGCCCAGATCCCCTCAACACTCCCACAAGCTCAACACAACAAACACACAGCCCAGATCCCCTCTGCACACCCATAACAGGCCCAACACCTCCAATACAAGCCCCAGATCCCCTCCGCACTCGCACAACACGCCCAGCACTCCCAACACAAAGCCCCGATCCCGTTCAGTACCCTCATGACAAGACCAGCACCCCCAACACAACACCCAGATCCCCAAAAACAAGGCCCAGCACCTCCAACACAATGCCCAGCTCCCCTCTGCACCCCCAAAACAAGGCTAGCACCCTGCATGACAAGCCCAGCACCTCGAAAACAAGCCCATGATCCCCTCAGCACTCCCACAAGCCCAACACAACAAACACACGGCCCAGATCTCCTCTGCACCCCCAACACAAGGCCCAGCACTCCCAAGACAAGGCCCAGACCCCTCAGTACCCCTACGACAAACCCAGCATCTCCACCACAATGCCCAGATCCCGTCAGCACGTCCACGACAAGCCCAGCGCACCCAACACAAGCCCCAGATCCCCTCCGCACTCGCACAACACGCCCAGCACCCCCAACACAAGGCCTAGATCCCCTCAGCACCCTGCATCACAAGCCCAGCACCCCAAAAACAAGCCCCAGTTCCCCTCAGCACTCCCACACGCCCCACACAACAAACACACGGCCCAGATCCCCTCCGCACCCCCAAAACAAGGCCCTGATCCCATCTGCACTCCCAAAACAAGGCCCAGCACTCCCACAACAAGCCCAGCACCCCCAGTGCAAGACCTAGCTCTCCTCAGCACCCCCACCACAAGCCCAGCACCCCCAACACAATGCCCAGATCCCCTCAGCAACCCCACCACAAGGCCCTGATCCCCTCTGCACTCCCAAAACACATCCAGCACCTCAAAAACAAGCCCCTGATCCCCTCAGTACCCCCAATACAAGGCCCCGATCTCCTCAGCACCCCCAACACAATGCCCAGATTTCCTCTGCACCACGGAAAAAAGGCCCAGCACCTCGAAAACATGGCCAGATCCCCTCAGCACCCCCACTACAAGCCCCGCACCTCCAAAACAATGCCCCGATCACCTCAGCACCCCCACAACAAGCCCTGCACCCCCAACGCAATGCCCAGATCCGCTCAGCACCCCTACCACAAGTCCAGCACCCCCAACACAATGCCCCGATCCCCTCAGCAACCCCAAAACAGGGCCCAGATCCCCTCAGCAAACCCATTACAAGACCAGCTCCCCCGACACAAGGCCCACATCCCCTCAGCACCCTCAAAACAAGGCCCAGCAGCTCCAACACAACGCCCAGCTCCCCTCTGCACCCCCACAAAAATCCCAGCCCCCGCAACACAAGCCCAACACCTCCAAAACAAGCCCAGATCCCCTCAACACTCCCACAAGCTCAACACAACAAACACACAGCCCAGATCCCCTCTGCACACCCATAACAGGCCCAACACCTCCAATACAAGCCCCAGATCCCCTCCGCACTCGCACAACACGCCCAGCACTCCCAACACAAAGCCCCGATCCCGTTCAGTACCCTCATGACAAGACCAGCACCCCCAACACAACACCCAGATCCCCAAAAACAAGGCCCAGCACCTCCAACACAATGCCCAGCTCCCCTCTGCACCCCCAAAACAAGGCTAGCACCCTGCATGACAAGCCCAGCACCTCGAAAACAAGCCCATGATCCCCTCAGCACTCCCACAAGCCCAACACAACAAACACACGGCCCAGATCTCCTCTGCACCCCCAACACAAGGCCCAGCACTCCCAAGACAAGGCCCAGACCCCTCAGTACCCCTACGACAAACCCAGCATCTCCACCACAATGCCCAGATCCCGTCAGCACGTCCACGACAAGCCCAGCGCACCCAACACAAGCCCCAGATCCCCTCCGCACTCGCACAACACGCCCAGCACCCCCAACACAAGGCCTAGATCCCCTCAGCACCCTGCATCACAAGCCCAGCACCCCAAAAACAAGCCCCAGTTCCCCTCAGCACTCCCACACGTCCCACACAACAAACACACGGCCCAGATCCCCTCCGCACCCCCAACACAAGGCCCTGATCCCATCTGCACTCCCAAAACAAGGCCCAGCACTCCCACAACAAGCCCAGCACCCCCAGTGCAAGACCTAGCTCTCCTCAGCACCCCCACCACAAGCCCAGCACCCCCAACACAATGCCCAGATCCTCTCAGCAACCCCACCACAAGGCCCTGATCCCCTCTGCACTCCCAAAACACATCCAGCACCTCAAAAACAAGCCCCTGATCCCGTCAGTACCCCCAATACAAGGCCCCGATCCCCTCAGCACCCCCAACACAATGCCCAGATTTCCTCTGCACCATGGAAAAAAGGCCCAGCACCTCGAAAACATGGCCAGATCCCCTCAGCACCCCCACAACAAGCCCTGCACCCCCAACGCAATGCCCAGATCCGCTCAGCACCCCTACCACAAGTCCAGCACCCCCAACACAATGCCCCGATCCCCTCAGCAACCCCAAAACAGGGCCCAGATCCCCTCAGCAAACCCATTACAAGACCAGCTCCCCCGACACAAGGCCCACATCCCCTCAGCACCCCCAAAACAAGGCCCAGCAGCTCCAACACAACGCCCAGCTCCCCTCTGCACCCCCACAAAAATCCCAGCCCCCGCAACACAAGCCCAACACCTCCAAAACAAGCCCAGATCCCCTCAACACTCCCACAAGCTCAACACAACAAACACACAGCCCAGATCCCCTCTGCACACCCATAACAGGCCCAACACCTCCAATACAAGCCCCAGATCCCCTCCGCACTCGCACAACACGCCCAGCACTCCCAACACAAAGCCCCGATCCCGTTCAGTACCCTCATGACAAGACCAGCACCCCCAACACAACACCCAGATCCCCAAAAACAAGGCCCAGCACCTCCAACACAATGCCCAGCTCCCCTCTGCACCCCCAAAACAAGGCTAGCACCCTGCATGACAAGCCCAGCACCTCGAAAACAAGCCCATGATCCCCTCAGCACTCCCACAAGCCCAACACAACAAACACACGGCCCAGATCTCCTCTGCACCCCCAACACAAGGCCCAGCACTCCCAAGACAAGGCCCAGACCCCTCAGTACCCCTACGACAAACCCAGCATCTCCACCACAATGCCCAGATCCCGTCAGCACGTCCACGACAAGCCCAGCGCACCCAACACAAGCCCCAGATCCCCTCCGCACTCGCACAACACGCCCAGCACCCCCAACACAAGGCCTAGATCCCCTCAGCACCCTGCATCACAAGCCCAGCACCCCAAAAACAAGCCCCAGTTCCCCTCAGCACTCCCACACGCCCCACACAACAAACACACGGCCCAGATCCCCTCCGCACCCCCAAAACAAGGCCCTGATCCCATCTGCACTCCCAAAACAAGGCCCAGCACTCCCACAACAAGCCCAGCACCCCCAGTGCAAGACCTAGCTCTCCTCAGCACCCCCACCACAAGCCCAGCACCCCCAACACAATGCCCAGATCCCCTCAGCAACCCCACCACAAGGCCCTGATCCCCTCTGCACTCCCAAAACACATCCAGCACCTCAAAAACAAGCCCCTGATCCCCTCAGTACCCCCAATACAAGGCCCCGATCTCCTCAGCACCCCCAACACAATGCCCAGATTTCCTCTGCACCACGGAAAAAAGGCCCAGCACCTCGAAAACATGGCCAGATCCCCTCAGCACCCCCACTACAAGCCCCGCACCTCCAAAACAATGCCCCGATCACCTCAGCACCCCCACCACAAGTCCAGCACCCCCAACACAATGCCCCGATCCCCTCAGCAACCCCAAAACAGGGCCCAGATCCCCTCAGCAAACCCATTACAAGACCAGCTCCCCCGACACAAGGCCCACATCCCCTCAGCACCCCCAAAACAAGGCCCAGCAGCTCCAACACAACGCCCAGCTCCCCTCTGCACCCCCACAAAAATCCCAGCCCCCGCAACACAAGCCCAACACCTCCAAAACAAGCCCAGATCCCCTCAACACTCCCACAAGCTCAACACAACAAACACACAGCCCAGATCCCCTCTGCACACCCATAACAGGCCCAACACCTCCAATACAAGCCCCAGATCCCCTCCGCACTCGCACAACACGCCCAGCACTCCCAACACAAAGCCCCGATCCCGTTCAGTACCCTCATGACAAGACCAGCACCCCCAACACAACACCCAGATCCCCAAAAACAAGGCCCAGCACCTCCAACACAATGCCCAGCTCCCCTCTGCACCCCCAAAACAAGGCTAGCACCCTGCATGACAAGCCCAGCACCTCGAAAACAAGCCCATGATCCCCTCAGCACTCCCACAAGCCCAACACAACAAACACACGGCCCAGATCTCCTCTGCACCCCCAACACAAGGCCCAGCACTCCCAAGACAAGGCCCAGACCCCTCAGTACCCCTACGACAAACCCAGCATCTCCACCACAATGCCCAGATCCCGTCAGCACTCCCACGACAAGCCCATCGCACCCAACACAAGCCCCAGATCCCCTCCGCACTCGCACAACACGCCCAGCACCCCCAACACAAGGCCTAGATCCCCTCAGCACCCTGCATCACAAGCCCAGCACCCCAAAAACAAGCCCCAGTTCCCCTCAGCACTCCCACACGCCCCACACAACAAACACACGGCCCAGATCCCCTCCGCACCCCCAAAACAAGGCCCTGATCCCATCTGCACTCCCAAAACAAGGCCCAGCACTCCCACAACAAGCCCAGCACCCCCAGTGCAAGACCTAGCTCTCCTCAGCACCCCCACCACAAGCCCAGCACCCCCAACACAATGCCCAGATCCCCTCAGCAACCCCACCACAAGGCCCTGATCCCCTCTGCACTCCCAAAACACATCCAGCACCTCAAAAACAAGCCCCTGATCCCCTCAGTACCCCCAATACAAGGCCCCGATCTCCTCAGCACCCCCAACACAATGCCCAGATTTCCTCTGCACCACGGAAAAAAGGCCCAGCACCTCGAAAACATGGCCAGATCCCCTCAGCACCCCCACTACAAGCCCCGCACCTCCAAAACAATGCCCCGATCACCTCAGCACCCCCACAACAAGCCCTGCACCCCCAACGCAATGCCCAGATCCGCTCAGCACCCCTACCACAAGTCCAGCACCCCCAACACAATGCCCCGATCCCCTCAGCAACCCCAAAACAGGGCCCAGATCCCCTCAGCAAACCCATTACAAGACCAGCTCCCCCGACACAAGGCCCACATCCCCTCAGCACCCTCAAAACAAGGCCCAGCAGCTCCAACACAACGCCCAGCTCCCCTCTGCACCCCCACAAAAATCCCAGCCCCCGCAACACAAGCCCAACACCTCCAAAACAAGCCCAGATCCCCTCAACACTCCCACAAGCTCAACACAACAAACACACAGCCCAGATCCCCTCTGCACACCCATAACAGGCCCAACACCTCCAATACAAGCCCCAGATCCCCTCCGCACTCGCACAACACGCCCAGCACTCCCAACACAAAGCCCCGATCCCGTTCAGTACCCTCATGACAAGACCAGCACCCCCAACACAACACCCAGATCCCCAAAAACAAGGCCCAGCACCTCCAACACAATGCCCAGCTCCCCTCTGCACCCCCAAAACAAGGCTAGCACCCTGCATGACAAGCCCAGCACCTCGAAAACAAGCCCATGATCCCCTCAGCACTCCCACAAGCCCAACACAACAAACACACGGCCCAGATCTCCTCTGCACCCCCAACACAAGGCCCAGCACTCCCAAGACAAGGCCCAGACCCCTCAGTACCCCTACGACAAACCCAGCATCTCCACCACAATGCCCAGATCCCGTCAGCACGTCCACGACAAGCCCAGCGCACCCAACACAAGCCCCAGATCCCCTCTGCACTCGCACAACACGCCCAGCACCCCCAACACAAGGCCTAGATCCCCTCAGCACCCTGCATCACAAGCCCAGCACCCCAAAAACAAGCCCCAGTTCCCCTCAGCACTCCCACACGTCCCACACAACAAACACACGGCCCAGATCCCCTCCGCACCCCCAAAACAAGGCCCTGATCCCATCTGCACTCCCAAAACAAGGCCCAGCACTCCCACAACAAGCCCAGCACCCCCAGTGCAAGACCTAGCTCTCCTCAGCACCCCCACCACAAGCCCAGCACCCCCAACACAATGCCCAGATCCCCTCAGCAACCCCACCACAAGGCCCTGATCCCCTCTGCACTCCCAAAACACATCCAGCACCTCAAAAACAAGCCCCTGATCCCCTCAGTACCCCCAATACAAGGCCCCGATCTCCTCAGCACCCCCAACACAATGCCCAGATTTCTTCTGCACCATGGAAAAAAGGCCCAGCACCTCGAAAACATGGCCAGATCCCCTCAGCACCCCCACTACAAGCCCCGCACCTCCAAAACAATGCCCCGATCACCTCAGCACCCCCACCACAAGTCCAGCACCCCCAACACAATGCCCCGATCCCCTCAGCAACCCCAAAACAGGGCCCAGATCCCCTCAGCAAACCCATTACAAGACCAGCTCCCCCGACACAAGGCCCACATCCCCTCAGCACCCCCAAAACAAGGCCCAGCAGCTCCAACACAACGCCCAGCTCCCCTCTGCACCCCCACAAAAATCCCAGCCCCCGCAACACAAGCCCAACACCTCCAAAACAAGCCCAGATCCCCTCAACACTCCCACAAGCTCAACACAACAAACACACAGCCCAGATCCCCTCTGCACACCCATAACAGGCCCAACACCTCCAATACAAGCCCCAGATCCCCTCCGCACTCGCACAACACGCCCAGCACTCCCAACACAAAGCCCCGATCCCGTTCAGTACCCTCATGACAAGACCAGCACCCCCAACACAACACCCAGATCCCCAAAAACAAGGCCCAGCACCTCCAACACAATGCCCAGCTCCCCTCTGCACCCCCAAAACAAGGCTAGCACCCTGCATGACAAGCCCAGCACCTCGAAAACAAGCCCATGATCCCCTCAGCACTCCCACAAGCCCAACACAACAAACACACGGCCCAGATCTCCTCTGCACCCCCAACACAAGGCCCAGCACTCCCAAGACAAGGCCCAGACCCCTCAGTACCCCTACGACAAACCCAGCATCTCCACCACAATGCCCAGATCCCGTCAGCACGTCCACGACAAGCCCAGCGCACCCAACACAAGCCCCAGATCCCCTCCGCACTCGCACAACACGCCCAGCACCCCCAACACAAGGCCTAGATCCCCTCAGCACCCTGCATCACAAGCCCAGCACCCCAAAAACAAGCCCCAGTTCCCCTCAGCACTCCCACACGCCCCACACAACAAACACACGGCCCAGATCCCCTCCGCACCCCCAAAACAAGGCCCTGATCCCATCTGCACTCCCAAAACAAGGCCCAGCACTCCCACAACAAGCCCAGCACCCCCAGTGCAAGACCTAGCTCTCCTCAGCACCCCCACCACAAGCCCAGCACCCCCAACACAATGCCCAGATCCCCTCAGCAACCCCACCACAAGGCCCTGATCCCCTCTGCACTCCCAAAACACATCCAGCACCTCAAAAACAAGCCCCTGATCCCCTCAGTACCCCCAATACAAGGCCCCGATCTCCTCAGCACCCCCAACACAATGCCCAGATTTCCTCTGCACCACGGAAAAAAGGCCCAGCACCTCGAAAACATGGCCAGATCCCCTCAGCACCCCCACTACAAGCCCCGCACCTCCAAAACAATGCCCCGATCACCTCAGCACCCCCACAACAAGCCCTGCACCCCCAACGCAATGCCCAGATCCGCTCAGCACCCCTACCACAAGTCCAGCACCCCCAACACAATGCCCAGATCCCCTCAGCAACCCCAAAACAGGGCCCAGATCCCCTCAGCAAACCCATTACAAGACCAGCTCCCCCGACACAAGGCCCACATCCCCTCAGCACCCTCAAAACAAGGCCCAGCAGCTCCAACACAACGCCCAGCTCCCCTCTGCACCCCCACAAAAATCCCAGCCCCCGCAACACAAGCCCAACACCTCCAAAACAAGCCCAGATCCCCTCAACACTCCCACAAGCTCAACACAACAAACACACAGCCCAGATCCCCTCTGCACACCCATAACAGGCCCAACACCTCCAATACAAGCCCCAGATCCCCTCCGCACTCGCACAACACGCCCAGCACTCCCAACACAAAGCCCCGATCCCGTTCAGTACCCTCATGACAAGACCAGCACCCCCAACACAACACCCAGATCCCCAAAAACAAGGCCCAGCACCTCCAACACAATGCCCAGCTCCCCTCTGCACCCCCAAAACAAGGCTAGCACCCTGCATGACAAGCCCAGCACCTCGAAAACAAGCCCATGATCCCCTCAGCACTCCCACAAGCCCAACACAACAAACACACGGCCCAGATCTCCTCTGCACCCCCAACACAAGGCCCAGCACTCCCAAGACAAGGCCCAGACCCCTCAGTACCCCTACGACAAACCCAGCATCTCCACCACAATGCCCAGATCCCGTCAGCACGTCCACGACAAGCCCAGCGCACCCAACACAAGCCCCAGATCCCCTCCGCACTCGCACAACACGCCCAGCACCCCCAACACAAGGACCAGATCCCCTCAGCACCCTGCATCACAAGCCCAGCACCCCAAAAACAAGCCCCAGTTCCCCTCAGCACTCCCACACGCCCCACACAACAAACACACGGCCCAGATCCCCTCCGCACCCCCAAAACAAGGCCCTGATCCCATCTGCACTCCCAAAACAAGGCCCAGCACTCCCACAACAAGCCCAGCACCCCCAGTGCAAGACCTAGCTCTCCTCAGCACCCCCACCACAAGCCCAGCACCCCCAACACAATGCCCAGATCCCCTCAGCAACCCCACCACAAGGCCCTGATCCCCTCTGCACTCCCAAAACACATCCAGCACCTCAAAAACAAGCCCCTGATCCCCTCAGTACCCCCAATACAAGGCCCCGATCTCCTCAGCACCCCCAACACAATGCCCAGATTTCCTCTGCACCACGGAAAAAAGGCCCAGCACCTCGAAAACATGGCCAGATCCCCTCAGCACCCCCACTACAAGCCCCGCACCTCCAAAACAATGCCCCGATCACCTCAGCACCCCCACAACAAGCCCTGCACCCCCAACGCAATGCCCAGATCCGCTCAGCACCCCTACCACAAGTCCAGCACCCCCAACACAATGCCCCGATCCCCTCAGCAACCCCAAAACAGGGCCCAGATCCCCTCAGCAAACCCATTACAAGACCAGCTCCCCCGACACAAGGCCCACATCCCCTCAGCACCCTCAAAACAAGGCCCAGCAGCTCCAACACAACGCCCAGCTCCCCTCTGCACCCCCACAAAAATCCCAGCCCCCGCAACACAAGCCCAACACCTCCAAAACAAGCCCAGATCCCCTCAACACTCCCACAAGCTCAACACAACAAACACACAGCCCAGATCCCCTCTGCACACCCATAACAGGCCCAACACCTCCAATACAAGCCCCAGATCCCCTCCGCACTCGCACAACACGCCCAGCACTCCCAACACAAAGCCCCGATCCCGTTCAGTACCCTCATGACAAGACCAGCACCCCCAACACAACACCCAGATCCCCAAAAACAAGGCCCAGCACCTCCAACACAATGCCCAGCTCCCCTCTGCACCCCCAAAACAAGGCTAGCACCCTGCATGACAAGCCCAGCACCTCGAAAACAAGCCCATGATCCCCTCAGCACTCCCACAAGCCCAACACAACAAACACACGGCCCAGATCTCCTCTGCACCCCCAACACAAGGCCCAGCACTCCCAAGACAAGGCCCAGACCCCTCAGTACCCCTACGACAAACCCAGCATCTCCACCACAATGCCCAGATCCCGTCAGCACGTCCACGACAAGCCCAGCGCACCCAACACAAGCCCCAGATCCCCTCTGCACTCGCACAACACGCCCAGCACCCCCAACACAAGGCCTAGATCCCCTCAGCACCCTGCATCACAAGCCCAGCACCCCAAAAACAAGCCCCAGTTCCCCTCAGCACTCCCACACGTCCCACACAACAAACACACGGCCCAGATCCCCTCCGCACCCCCAAAACAAGGCCCTGATCCCATCTGCACTCCCAAAACAAGGCCCAGCACTCCCACAACAAGCCCAGCACCCCCAGTGCAAGACCTAGCTCTCCTCAGCACCCCCACCACAAGCCCAGCACCCCCAACACAATGCCCAGATCCCCTCAGCAACCCCACCACAAGGCCCTGATCCCCTCTGCACTCCCAAAACACATCCAGCACCTCAAAAACAAGCCCCTGATCCCCTCAGTACCCCCAATACAAGGCCCCGATCTCCTCAGCACCCCCAACACAATGCCCAGATTTCTTCTGCACCATGGAAAAAAGGCCCAGCACCTCGAAAACATGGCCAGATCCCCTCAGCACCCCCACTACAAGCCCCGCACCTCCAAAACAATGCCCCGATCACCTCAGCACCCCCACCACAAGTCCAGCACCCCCAACACAATGCCCCGATCCCCTCAGCAACCCCAAAACAGGGCCCAGATCCCCTCAGCAAACCCATTACAAGACCAGCTCCCCCGACACAAGGCCCACATCCCCTCAGCACCCCCAAAACAAGGCCCAGCAGCTCCAACACAACGCCCAGCTCCCCTCTGCACCCCCACAAAAATCCCAGCCCCCGCAACACAAGCCCAACACCTCCAAAACAAGCCCAGATCCCCTCAACACTCCCACAAGCTCAACACAACAAACACACAGCCCAGATCCCCTCTGCACACCCATAACAGGCCCAACACCTCCAATACAAGCCCCAGATCCCCTCCGCACTCGCACAACACGCCCAGCACTCCCAACACAAAGCCCCGATCCCGTTCAGTACCCTCATGACAAGACCAGCACCCCCAACACAACACCCAGATCCCCAAAAACAAGGCCCAGCACCTCCAACACAATGCCCAGCTCCCCTCTGCACCCCCAAAACAAGGCTAGCACCCTGCATGACAAGCCCAGCACCTCGAAAACAAGCCCATGATCCCCTCAGCACTCCCACAAGCCCAACACAACAAACACACGGCCCAGATCTCCTCTGCACCCCCAACACAAGGCCCAGCACTCCCAAGACAAGGCCCAGACCCCTCAGTACCCCTACGACAAGCCCAGCATCTCCACCACAATGCCCAGATCCCGTCAGCACGTCCACGACAAGCCCAGCGCACCCAACACAAGCCCCAGATCCCCTCCGCACTCGCACAACACGCCCAGCACCCCCAACACAAGGACCAGATCCCCTCAGCACCCTGCATCACAAGCCCAGCACCCCAAAAACAAGCCCCAGTTCCCCTCAGCACTCCCACACGCCCCACACAACAAACACACGGCCCAGATCCCCTCCGCACCCCCAAAACAAGGCCCTGATCCCATCTGCACTCCCAAAACAAGGCCCAGCACTCCCACAACAAGCCCAGCACCCCCAGTGCAAGACCTAGCTCTCCTCAGCACCCCCACCACAAGCCCAGCACCCCCAACACAATGCCCAGATCCCCTCAGCAACCCCACCACAAGGCCCTGATCCCCTCTGCACTCCCAAAACACATCCAGCACCTCAAAAACAAGCCCCTGATCCCCTCAGTACCCCCAATACAAGGCCCCGATCTCCTCAGCACCCCCAACACAATGCCCAGATTTCCTCTGCACCACGGAAAAAAGGCCCAGCACCTCGAAAACATGGCCAGATCCCCTCAGCACCCCCACTACAAGCCCCGCACCTCCAAAACAATGCCCCGATCACCTCAGCACCCCCACAACAAGCCCTGCACCCCCAACGCAATGCCCAGATCCCCTCAGCACCCCTACCACAAGTCCAGCACCCCCAACACAATGCCCCGATCCCCTCAGCAACCCCAAAACAGGGCCCAGATCCCCTCAGCAAACCCATTACAAGACCAGCTCCCCCGACACAAGGCCCACATCCCCTCAGCACCCTCAAAACAAGGCCCAGCAGCTCCAACACAACGCCCAGCTCCCCTCTGCACCCCCACAAAAATCCCAGCCCCCGCAACACAAGCCCAACACCTCCAAAACAAGCCCAGATCCCCTCAACACTCCCACAAGCTCAACACAACAAACACACAGCCCAGATCCCCTCTGCACACCCATAACAGGCCCAACACCTCCAATACAAGCCCCAGATCCCCTCCGCACTCGCACAACACGCCCAGCACTCCCAACACAAAGCCCCGATCCCGTTCAGTACCCTCATGACAAGACCAGCACCCCCAACACAACACCCAGATCCCCAAAAACAAGGCCCAGCACCTCCAACACAATGCCCAGCTCCCCTCTGCACCCCCAAAACAAGGCTAGCACCCTGCATGACAAGCCCAGCACCTCGAAAACAAGCCCATGATCCCCTCAGCACTCCCACAAGCCCAACACAACAAACACACGGCCCAGATCTCCTCTGCACCCCCAACACAAGGCCCAGCACTCCCAAGACAAGGCCCAGACCCCTCAGTACCCCTACGACAAACCCAGCATCTCCACCACAATGCCCAGATCCCGTCAGCACGTCCACGACAAGCCCAGCGCACCCAACACAAGCCCCAGATCCCCTCCGCACTCGCACAACACGCCCAGCACCCCCAACACAAGGCCTAGATCCCCTCAGCACCCTGCATCACAAGCCCAGCACCCCAAAAACAAGCCCCAGTTCCCCTCAGCACTCCCACACGCCCCACACAACAAACACACGGCCCAGATCCCCTCCGCACCCCCAAAACAAGGCCCTGATCCCATCTGCACTCCCAAAACAAGGCCCAGCACTCCCACAACAAGCCCAGCACCCCCAGTGCAAGACCTAGCTCTCCTCAGCACCCCCACCACAAGCCCAGCACCCCCAACACAATGCCCAGATCCCCTCAGCACCCCCACCACAAGGCCCTGATCCCCTCTGCACTCCCAAAACACATCCAGCACCTCAAAAACAAGCCCCTGATCCCCTCAGTACCCCCAATACAAGGCCCCGATCTCCTCAGCACCCCCAACACAATGCCCAGATTTCCTCTGCACCACGGAAAAAAGGCCCAGCACCTCGAAAACATGGCCAGATCCCCTCAGCACCCCCACTACAAGCCCCGCACCTCCAAAACAATGCCCCGATCACCTCAGCACCCCCACAACAAGCCCTGCACCCCCAACGCAATGCCCAGATCCGCTCAGCACCCCTACCACAAGTCCAGCACCCCCAACACAATGCCCCGATCCCCTCAGCAACCCCAAAACAGGGCCCAGATCCCCTCAGCAAACCCATTACAAGACCAGCTCCCCCGACACAAGGCCCACATCCCCTCAGCACCCCCAAAACAAGGCCCAGCAGCTCCAACACAACGCCCAGCTCCCCTCTGCACCCCCACAAAAATCCCAGCCCCCGCAACACAAGCCCAACACCTCCAAAACAAGCCCAGATCCCCTCAACACTCCCACAAGCTCAACACAACAAACACACAGCCCAGATCCCCTCTGCACACCCATAACAGGCCCAACACCTCCAATACAAGCCCCAGATCCCCTCCGCACTCGCACAACACGCCCAGCACTCCCAACACAAAGCCCCGATCCCGTTCAGTACCCTCATGACAAGACCAGCACCCCCAACACAACACCCAGATCCCCAAAAACAAGGCCCAGCACCTCCAACACAATGCCCAGCTCCCCTCTGCACCCCCAAAACAAGGCTAGCACCCTGCATGACAAGCCCAGCACCTCAAAAACAAGCCCATGATCCCCTCAGCACTCCCACAAGCCCAACACAACAAACACACGGCCCAGATCTCCTCTGCACCCCCAACACAAGGCCCAGCACTCCCAAGACAAGGCCCAGACCCCTCAGTACCCCTACGACAAGCCCAGCATCTCCACCACAATGCCCAGATCCCGTCAGCACGTCCACGACAAGCCCAGCGCACCCAACACAAGCCCCAGATCCCCTCCGCACTCGCACAACACGCCCAGCACCCCCAACACAAGGCCTAGATCCCCTCAGCACCCTGCATCACAAGCCCAGCACCCCAAAAACAAGCCCCAGTTCCCCTCAGCACTCCCACACGCCCCACACAACAAACACACGGCCCAGATCCCCTCCGCACCCCCAAAACAAGGCCCTGATCCCATCTGCACTCCCAAAACAAGGCCCAGCACTCCCACAACAAGCCCAGCACCCCCAGTGCAAGACCTAGCTCTCCTCAGCACCCCCACCACAAGCCCAGCACCCCCAACACAATGCCCAGATCCCCTCAGCACCCCCACCACAAGGCCCTGATCCCCTCTGCACTCCCAAAACACATCCAGCACCTCAAAAACAAGCCCCTGATCCCGTCAGTACCCCCAATACAAGGCCCCGATCTCCTCAGCACCCCCAACACAATGCCCAGATTTCCTCTGCACCACGGAAAAAAGGCCCAGCACCTCGAAAACATGGCCAGATCCCCTCAGCACCCCCACTACAAGCCCCGCACCTCCAAAACAATGCCCCGATCACCTCAGCACCCCCACAACAAGCCCTGCACCCCCAACGCAATGCCCAGATCCGCTCAGCACCCCTACCACAAGTCCAGCACCCCCAACACAATGCCCCGATCCCCTCAGCAACCCCAAAACAGGGCCCAGATCCCCTCAGCAAACCCATTACAAGACCAGCTCCCCCGACACAAGGCCCACATCCCCTCAGCACCCCCAAAACAAGGCCCAGCAGCTCCAACACAACGCCCAGCTCCCCTCTGCACCCCCACAAAAATCCCAGCCCCCGCAACACAAGCCCAACACCTCCAAAACAAGCCCAGATCCCCTCAACACTCCCACAAGCTCAACACAACAAACACACAGCCCAGATCCCCTCTGCACACCCATAACAGGCCCAACACCTCCAATACAAGCCCCAGATCCCCTCCGCACTCGCACAACACGCCCAGCACTCCCAACACAAAGCCCCGATCCCGTTCAGTACCCTCATGACAAGACCAGCACCCCCAACACAACACCCAGATCCCCAAAAACAAGGCCCAGCACCTCCAACACAATGCCCAGCTCCCCTCTGCACCCCCAAAACAAGGCTAGCACCCTGCATGACAAGCCCAGCACCTCAAAAACAAGCCCATGATCCCCTCAGCACTCCCACAAGCCCAACACAACAAACACACGGCCCAGATCTCCTCTGCACCCCCAACACAAGGCCCAGCACTCCCAAGACAAGGCCCAGACCCCTCAGTACCCCTACGACAAACCCAGCATCTCCACCACAATGCCCAGATCCCGTCAGCACGTCCACGACAAGCCCAGCGCACCCAACACAAGCCCCAGATCCCCTCCGCACTCGCACAACACGCCCAGCACCCCCAACACAAGGCCTAGATCCCCTCAGCACCCTGCATCACAAGCCCAGCACCCCAAAAACAAGCCCCAGTTCCCCTCAGCACTCCCACACGCCC
This sequence comes from Struthio camelus, assembly GCF_040807025.1. Lineage (NCBI taxonomy): Eukaryota > Metazoa > Chordata > Aves > Struthioniformes > Struthionidae > Struthio > Struthio camelus. The sequence goes on from NC_090944.1 coordinate 5,425,516, forward strand.
CACACAACAAACACACGGCCCAGATCCCCTCCGCACCCCCAAAACAAGGCCCTGATCCCATCTGCACTCCCAAAACAAGGCCCAGCACTCCCACAACAAGCCCAGCACCCCCAGTGCAAGACCTAGCTCTCCTCAGCACCCCCACCACAAGCCCAGCACCCCCAACACAATGCCCAGATCCCCTCAGCAACCCCACCACAAGGCCCTGATCCCCTCTGCACTCCCAAAACACATCCAGCACCTCAAAAACAAGCCCCTGATCCCCTCAGTACCCCCAATACAAGGCCCCGATCTCCTCAGCACCCCCAACACAATGCCCAGATTTCCTCTGCACCACGGAAAAAAGGCCCAGCACCTCGAAAACATGGCCAGATCCCCTCAGCACCCCCACTACAAGCCCCGCACCTCCAAAACAATGCCCCGATCACCTCAGCACCCCCACCACAAGTCCAGCACCCCCAACACAATGCCCCGATCCCCTCAGCAACCCCAAAACAGGGCCCAGATCCCCTCAGCAAACCCATTACAAGACCAGCTCCCCCGACACAAGGCCCACATCCCCTCAGCACCCCCAAAACAAGGCCCAGCAGCTCCAACACAACGCCCAGCTCCCCTCTGCACCCCCACAAAAATCCCAGCCCCCGCAACACAAGCCCAACACCTCCAAAACAAGCCCAGATCCCCTCAACACTCCCACAAGCTCAACACAACAAACACACAGCCCAGATCCCCTCTGCACACCCATAACAGGCCCAACACCTCCAATACAAGCCCCAGATCCCCTCCGCACTTGCACAACACGCCCAGCACTCCCAACACAAAGCCCCGATCCCGTTCAGTACCCTCATGACAAGACCAGCACCCCCAACACAACACCCAGATCCCCAAAAACAAGGCCCAGCACCTCCAACACAATGCCCAGCTCCCCTCTGCACCCCCAAAACAAGGCTAGCACCCTGCATGACAAGCCCAGCACCTCGAAAACAAGCCCATGATCCCCTCAGCACTCCCACAAGCCCAACACAACAAACACACGGCCCAGATCTCCTCTGCACCCCCAACACAAGGCCCAGCACTCCCAAGACAAGGCCCAGACCCCTCAGTACCCCTACGACAAGCCCAGCATCTCCACCACAATGCCCAGATCCCGTCAGCACGTCCACGACAAGCCCAGCGCACCCAACACAAGCCCCAGATCCCCTCCGCACTCGCACAACACGCCCAGCACCCCCAACACAAGGCCTAGATCCCCTCAGCACCCTGCATCACAAGCCCAGCACCCCAAAAACAAGCCCCAGTTCCCCTCAGCACTCCCACACGCCCCACACAACAAACACACGGCCCAGATCCCCTCCGCACCCCCAAAACAAGGCCCTGATCCCATCTGCACTCCCAAAACAAGGCCCAGCACTCCCACAACAAGCCCAGCACCCCCAGTGCAAGACCTAGCTCTCCTCAGCACCCCCACCACAAGCCCAGCACCCCCAACACAATGCCCAGATCCCCTCAGCACCCCCACCACAAGGCCCTGATCCCCTCTGCACTCCCAAAACACATCCAGCACCTCAAAAACAAGCCCCTGATCCCCTCAGTACCCCCAATACAAGGCCCCGATCTCCTCAGCACCCCCAACACAATGCCCAGATTTCCTCTGCACCACGGAAAAAAGGCCCAGCACCTCGAAAACATGGCCAGATCCCCTCAGCACCCCCACTACAAGCCCCGCACCTCCAAAACAATGCCCCGATCACCTCAGCACCCCCACAACAAGCCCTGCACCCCCAACGCAATGCCCAGATCCCCTCAGCACCCCTACCACAAGTCCAGCACCCCCAACACAATGCCCCGATCCCCTCAGCAACCCCAAAACAGGGCCCAGATCCCCTCAGCAAACCCATTACAAGACCAGCTCCCCCGACACAAGGCCCACATCCCCTCAGCACCCTCAAAACAAGGCCCAGCAGCTCCAACACAACGCCCAGCTCCCCTCTGCACCCCCACAAAAATCCCAGCCCCCGCAACACAAGCCCAACACCTCCAAAACAAGCCCAGATCCCCTCAACACTCCCACAAGCTCAACACAACAAACACACAGCCCAGATCCCCTCTGCACACCCATAACAGGCCCAACACCTCCAATACAAGCCCCAGATCCCCTCCGCACTCGCACAACACGCCCAGCACTCCCAACACAAAGCCCCGATCCCGTTCAGTACCCTCATGACAAGACCAGCACCCCCAACACAACACCCAGATCCCCAAAAACAAGGCCCAGCACCTCCAACACAATGCCCAGCTCCCCTCTGCACCCCCAAAACAAGGCTAGCACCCTGCATGACAAGCCCAGCACCTCGAAAACAAGCCCATGATCCCCTCAGCACTCCCACAAGCCCAACACAACAAACACACGGCCCAGATCTCCTCTGCACCCCCAACACAAGGCCCAGCACTCCCAAGACAAGGCCCAGACCCCTCAGTACCCCTACGACAAACCCAGCATCTCCACCACAATGCCCAGATCCCGTCAGCACGTCCACGACAAGCCCAGCGCACCCAACACAAGCCCCAGATCCCCTCCGCACTCGCACAACACGCCCAGCACCCCCAACACAAGGCCTAGATCCCCTCAGCACCCTGCATCACAAGCCCAGCACCCCAAAAACAAGCCCCAGTTCCCCTCAGCACTCCCACACGCCCCACACAACAAACACACGGCCCAGATCCCCTCCGCACCCCCAAAACAAGGCCCTGATCCCATCTGCACTCCCAAAACAAGGCCCAGCACTCCCACAACAAGCCCAGCACCCCCAGTGCAAGACCTAGCTCTCCTCAGCACCCCCACCACAAGCCCAGCACCCCCAACACAATGCCCAGATCCCCTCAGCAACCCCACCACAAGGCCCTGATCCCCTCTGCACTCCCAAAACACATCCAGCACCTCAAAAACAAGCCCCTGATCCCCTCAGTACCCCCAATACAAGGCCCCGATCTCCTCAGCACCCCCAACACAATGCCCAGATTTCCTCTGCACCACGGAAAAAAGGCCCAGCACCTCGAAAACATGGCCAGATCCCCTCAGCACCCCCACTACAAGCCCCGCACCTCCAAAACAATGCCCCGATCACCTCAGCACCCCCACCACAAGTCCAGCACCCCCAACACAATGCCCCGATCCCCTCAGCAACCCCAAAACAGGGCCCAGATCCCCTCAGCAAACCCATTACAAGACCAGCTCCCCCGACACAAGGCCCACATCCCCTCAGCACCCCCAAAACAAGGCCCAGCAGCTCCAACACAACGCCCAGCTCCCCTCTGCACCCCCACAAAAATCCCAGCCCCCGCAACACAAGCCCAACACCTCCAAAACAAGCCCAGATCCCCTCAACACTCCCACAAGCTCAACACAACAAACACACAGCCCAGATCCCCTCTGCACACCCATAACAGGCCCAACACCTCCAATACAAGCCCCAGATCCCCTCCGCACTCGCACAACACGCCCAGCACTCCCAACACAAAGCCCCGATCCCGTTCAGTACCCTCATGACAAGACCAGCACCCCCAACACAACACCCAGATCCCCAAAAACAAGGCCCAGCACCTCCAACACAATGCCCAGCTCCCCTCTGCACCCCCAAAACAAGGCTAGCACCCTGCATGACAAGCCCAGCACCTCAAAAACAAGCCCATGATCCCCTCAGCACTCCCACAAGCCCAACACAACAAACACACGGCCCAGATCTCCTCTGCACCCCCAACACAAGGCCCAGCACTCCCAAGACAAGGCCCAGACCCCTCAGTACCCCTACGACAAACCCAGCATCTCCACCACAATGCCCAGATCCCGTCAGCACGTCCACGACAAGCCCAGTGCACCCAACACAAGCCCCAGATCCCCTCCGCACTCGCACAACACGCCCAGCACCCCCAACACAAGGCCTAGATCCCCTCAGCACCCTGCATCACAAGCCCAGCACCCCAAAAACAAGCCCCAGTTCCCCTCAGCACTCCCACACGCCCCACACAACAAACACACGGCCCAGATCCCCTCCGCACCCCCAACACAAGGCCCTGATCCCATCTGCACTCCCAAAACAAGGCCCAGCACTCCCACAACAAGCCCAGCACCCCCAGTGCAAGACCTAGCTCTCCTCAGCACCCCCACCACAAGCCCAGCACCCCCAACACAATGCCCAGATCCCCTCAGCAACCCCACCACAAGGCCCTGATCCCCTCTGCACTCCCAAAACACATCCAGCACCTCAAAAACAAGCCCCTGATCCCCTCAGTACCCCCAATACAAGGCCCCGATCTCCTCAGCACCCCCAACACAATGCCCAGATTTCCTCTGCACCACGGAAAAAAGGCCCAGCACCTCGAAAACATGGCCAGATCCCCTCAGCACCCCCACTACAAGCCCCGCACCTCCAAAACAATGCCCCGATCACCTCAGCACCCCCACAACAAGCCCTGCACCCCCAACGCAATGCCCAGATCCGCTCAGCACCCCTACCACAAGTCCAGCACCCCCAACACAATGCCCCGATCCCCTCAGCAACCCCAAAACAGGGCCCAGATCCCCTCAGCAAACCCATTACAAGACCAGCTCCCCCGACACAAGGCCCACATCCCCTCAGCACCCTCAAAACAAGGCCCAGCAGCTCCAACACAACGCCCAGCTCCCCTCTGCACCCCCACAAAAATCCCAGCCCCCGCAACACAAGCCCAACACCTCCAAAACAAGCCCAGATCCCCTCAACACTCCCACAAGCTCAACACAACAAACACACAGCCCAGATCCCCTCTGCACACCCATAACAGGCCCAACACCTCCAATACAAGCCCCAGATCCCCTCCGCACTCGCACAACACGCCCAGCACTCCCAACACAAAGCCCCGATCCCGTTCAGTACCCTCATGACAAGACCAGCACCCCCAACACAACACCCAGATCCCCAAAAACAAGGCCCAGCACCTCCAACACAATGCCCAGCTCCCCTCTGCACCCCCAAAACAAGGCTAGCACCCTGCATGACAAGCCCAGCACCTCGAAAACAAGCCCATGATCCCCTCAGCACTCCCACAAGCCCAACACAACAAACACACGGCCCAGATCTCCTCTGCACCCCCAACACAAGGCCCAGCATTCCCAAGACAAGGCCCAGACCCCTCAGTACCCCTACGACAAACCCAGCATCTCCACCACAATGCCCAGATCCCGTCAGCACGTCCACGACAAGCCCAGCGCACCCAACACAAGCCCCAGATCCCCTCCGCACTCGCACAACACGCCCAGCACCCCCAACACAAGGCCTAGATCCCCTCAGCACCCTGCATCACAAGCCCAGCACCCCAAAAACAAGCCCCAGTTCCCCTCAGCACTCCCACACGCCCCACACAACAAACACACGGCCCAGATCCCCTCCGCACCCCCAAAACAAGGCCCTGATCCCATCTGCACTCCCAAAACAAGGCCCAGCACTCCCACAACAAGCCCAGCACCCCCAGTGCAAGACCTAGCTCTCCTCAGCACCCCCACCACAAGCCCAGCACCCCCAACACAATGCCCAGATCCCCTCAGCAACCCCACCACAAGGCCCTGATCCCCTCTGCACTCCCAAAACACATCCAGCACCTCAAAAACAAGCCCCTGATCCCCTCAGTACCCCCAATACAAGGCCCCGATCTCCTCAGCACCCCCAACACAATGCCCAGATTTCCTCTGCACCACGGAAAAAAGGCCCAGCACCTCGAAAACATGGCCAGATCCCCTCAGCACCCCCACTACAAGCCCCGCACCTCCAAAACAATGCCCCGATCACCTCAGCACCCCCACCACAAGTCCAGCACCCCCAACACAATGCCCCGATCCCCTCAGCAACCCCAAAACAGGGCCCAGATCCCCTCAGCAAACCCATTACAAGACCAGCTCCCCCGACACAAGGCCCACATCCCCTCAGCACCCCCAAAACAAGGCCCAGCAGCTCCAACACAACGCCCAGCTCCCCTCTGCACCCCCACAAAAATCCCAGCCCCCGCAACACAAGCCCAACACCTCCAAAACAAGCCCAGATCCCCTCAACACTCCCACAAGCTCAACACAACAAACACACAGCCCAGATCCCCTCTGCACACCCATAACAGGCCCAACACCTCCAATACAAGCCCCAGATCCCCTCCGCACTCGCACAACACGCCCAGCACTCCCAACACAAAGCCCCGATCCCGTTCAGTACCCTCATGACAAGACCAGCACCCCCAACACAACACCCAGATCCCCAAAAACAAGGCCCAGCACCTCCAACACAATGCCCAGCTCCCCTCTGCACCCCCAAAACAAGGCTAGCACCCTGCATGACAAGCCCAGCACCTCGAAAACAAGCCCATGATCCCCTCAGCACTCCCACAAGCCCAACACAACAAACACACGGCCCAGATCTCCTCTGCACCCCCAACACAAGGCCCAGCACTCCCAAGACAAGGCCCAGACCCCTCAGTACCCCTACGACAAACCCAGCATCTCCACCACAATGCCCAGATCCCGTCAGCACGTCCACGACAAGCCCAGCGCACCCAACACAAGCCCCAGATCCCCTCTGCACTCGCACAACACGCCCAGCACCCCCAACACAAGCCCCAGTTCCCCTCAGCACCCTGCATCACAAGCCCAGCACCCCAAAAACAAGCCCCAGTTCCCCTCAGCACTCCCACACGCCCCACACAACAAACACACGGCCCAGATCCCCTCCGCACCCCCAACACAAGGCCCTGATCCCATCTGCACTCCCAAAACAAGGCCCAGCACTCCCACAACAAGCCCAGCACCCCCAGTGCAAGACCTAGCTCTCCTCAGCACCCCCACCACAAGCCCAGCACCCCCAACACAATGCCCAGATCCCCTCAGCAACCCCACCACAAGGCCCTGATCCCCTCTGCACTCCCAAAACACATCCAGCACCTCAAAAACAAGCCCCTGATCCCCTCAGTACCCCCAATACAAGGCCCCGATCTCCTCAGCACCCCCAACACAATGCCCAGATTTCCTCTGCACCACGGAAAAAAGGCCCAGCACCTCGAAAACATGGCCAGATCCCCTCAGCACCCCCACTACAAGCCCCGCACCTCCAAAACAATGTCCCGATCACCTCAGCACCCCCACAACAAGCCCTGCACCCCCAACGCAATGCCCAGATCCGCTCAGCACCCCTACCACAAGTCCAGCACCCCCAACACAATGCCCCGATCCCCTCAGCAACCCCAAAACAGGGCCCAGATCCCCTCAGCAAACCCATTACAAGACCAGCTCCCCCGACACAAGGCCCACATCCCCTCAGCACCCCCAAAACAAGGCCCAGCAGCTCCAACACAACGCCCAGCTCCCCTCTGCACCCCCACAAAAATCCCAGCCCCCGCAACACAAGCCCAACACCTCCAAAACAAGCCCAGATCCCCTCAACACTCCCACAAGCTCAACACAACAAACACACAGCCCAGATCCCCTCTGCACACCCATAACAGGCCCAACACCTCCAATACAAGCCCCAGATCCCCTCCGCACTCGCACAACACGCCCAGCACTCCCAACACAAAGCCCCGATCCCGTTCAGTACCCTCATGACAAGACCAGCACCCCCAACACAACACCCAGATCCCCAAAAACAAGGCCCAGCACCTCCAACACAATGCCCAGCTCCCCTCTGCACCCCCAAAACAAGGCTAGCACCCTGCATGACAAGCCCAGCACCTCGAAAACAAGCCCATGATCCCCTCAGCACTCCCACAAGCCCAACACAACAAACACACGGCCCAGATCTCCTCTGCACCCCCAACACAAGGCCCAGCACTCCCAAGACAAGGCCCAGACCCCTCAGTACCCCTACGACAAGCCCAGCATCTCCACCACAATGCCCAGATCCCGTCAGCACGTCCACGACAAGCCCAGCGCACCCAACACAAGCCCCAGATCCCCTCCGCACTCGCACAACACGCCCAGCACCCCCAACACAAGGCCTAGATCCCCTCAGCACCCTGCATCACAAGCCCAGCACCCCAAAAACAAGCCCCAGTTCCCCTCAGCACTCCCACACGCCCCACACAACAAACACACGGCCCAGATCCCCTCCGCACCCCCAACACAAGGCCCTGATCCCATCTGCACTCCCAAAACAAGGCCCAGCACTCCCACAACAAGCCCAGCACCCCCAGTGCAAGACCTAGCTCTCCTCAGCACCCCCACCACAAGCCCAGCACCCCCAACACAATGCCCAGATCCCCTCAGCAACCCCACCACAAGGCCCTGATCCCCTCTGCACTCCCAAAACACATCCAGCACCTCAAAAACAAGCCCCTGATCCCCTCAGTACCCCCAATACAAGGCCCCGATCTCCTCAGCACCCCCAACACAATGCCCAGATTTCCTCTGCACCACGGAAAAAAGGCCCAGCACCTCGAAAACATGGCCAGATCCCCTCAGCACCCCCACTACAAGCCCCGCACCTCCAAAACAATGCCCCGATCACCTCAGCACCCCCACAACAAGCCCTGCACCCCCAACGCAATGCCCAGATCCGCTCAGCACCCCTACCACAAGTCCAGCACCCCCAACACAATGCCCCGATCCCCTCAGCAACCCCAAAACAGGGCCCAGATCCCCTCAGCAAACCCATTACAAGACCAGCTCCCCCGACACAAGGCCCACATCCCCTCAGCACCCCCAAAACAAGGCCCAGCAGCTCCAACACAACGCCCAGCTCCCCTCTGCACCCCCACAAAAATCCCAGCCCCCGCAACACAAGCCCAACACCTCCAAAACAAGCCCAGATCCCCTCAACACTCCCACAAGCTCAACACAACAAACACACAGCCCAGATCCCCTCTGCACACCCATAACAGGCCCAACACCTCCAATACAAGCCCCAGATCCCCTCCGCACTCGCACAACACGCCCAGCACTCCCAACACAAAGCCCCGATCCCGTTCAGTACCCTCATGACAAGACCAGCACCCCCAACACAACACCCAGATCCCCAAAAACAAGGCCCAGCACCTCCAACACAATGCCCAGCTCCCCTCTGCACCCCCAAAACAAGGCTAGCACCCTGCATGACAAGCCCAGCACCTCGAAAACAAGCCCATGAACCCCTCAGCACTCCCACAAGCCCAACACAACAAACACACGGCCCAGATCTCCTCTGCACCCCCAACACAAGGCCCAGCACTCCCAAGACAAGGCCCAGACCCCTCAGTACCCCTACGACAAGCCCAGCATCTCCACCACAATGCCCAGATCCCGTCAGCACGTCCACGACAAGCCCAGCGCACCCAACACAAGCCCCAGATCCCCTCCGCACTCGCACAACACGCCCAGCACCCCCAACACAAGGCCTAGATCCCCTCAGCACCCTGCATCACAAGCCCAGCACCCCAAAAACAAGCCCCAGTTCCCCTCAGCACTCCCACACGCCCCACACAACAAACACACGGCCCAGATCCCCTCCGCACCCCCAACACAAGGCCCTGATCCCATCTGCACTCCCAAAACAAGGCCCAGCACTCCCACAACAAGCCCAGCACCCCCAGTGCAAGACCTAGCTCTCCTCAGCACCCCCACCACAAGCCCAGCACCCCCAACACAATGCCCAGATCCCCTCAGCAACCCCACCACAAGGCCCTGATCCCCTCTGCACTCCCAAAACACATCCAGCACCTCAAAAACAAGCCCCTGATCCCCTCAGTACCCCCAATACAAGGCCCCGATCTCCTCAGCACCCCCAACACAATGCCCAGATTTCCTCTGCACCACGGAAAAAAGGCCCAGCACCTCGAAAACATGGCCAGATCCCCTCAGCACCCCCACTACAAGCCCCGCACCTCCAAAACAATGCCCCGATCACCTCAGCACCCCCACAACAAGCCCTGCACCCCCAACGCAATGCCCAGATCCCCTCAGCACCCCTACCACAAGTCCAGCACCCCCAACACAATGCCCCGATCCCCTCAGCAACCCCAAAACAGGGCCCAGATCCCCTCAGCAAACCCATTACAAGACCAGCTCCCCCGACACAAGGCCCACATCCCCTCAGCACCCTCAAAACAAGGCCCAGCAGCTCCAACACAACGCCCAGCTCCCCTCTGCACCCCCACAAAAATCCCAGCCCCCGCAACACAAGCCCAACACCTCCAAAACAAGCCCAGATCCCCTCAACACTCCCACAAGCTCAACACAACAAACACACAGCCCAGATCCCCTCTGCACACCCATAACAGGCCCAACACCTCCAATACAAGCCCCAGATCCCCTCCGCACTCGCACAACACGCCCAGCACTCCCAACACAAAGCCCCGATCCCGTTCAGTACCCTCATGACAAGACCAGCACCCCCAACACAACACCCAGATCCCCAAAAACAAGGCCCAGCACCTCCAACACAATGCCCAGCTCCCCTCTGCACCCCCAAAACAAGGCTAGCACCCTGCATGACAAGCCCAGCACCTCAAAAACAAGCCCATGATCCCCTCAGCACTCCCACAAGCCCAACACAACAAACACACGGCCCAGATCTCCTCTGCACCCCCAACACAAGGCCCAGCACTCCCAAGACAAGGCCCAGACCCCTCAGTACCCCTACGACAAACCCAGCATCTCCACCACAATGCCCAGATCCCGTCAGCACTCCCACGACAAGCCCAGCGCACCCAACACAAGCCCCAGATCCCCTCCGCACTCGCACAACACGCCCAGCACCCCCAACACAAGGCCTAGATCCCCTCAGCACCCTGCATCACAAGCCCAGCACCCCAAAAACAAGCCCCAGTTCCCCTCAGCACTCCCACACGCCCCACACAACAAACACACGGCCCAGATCCCCTCCGCACCCCCAAAACAAGGCCCTGATCCCATCTGCACTCCCAAAACAAGGCCCAGCACTCCCACAACAAGCCCAGCACCCCCAGTGCAAGACCTAGCTCTCCTCAGCACCCCCACCACAAGCCCAGCACCCCCAACACAATGCCCAGATCCCCTCAGCACCCCCACCACAAGGCCCTGATCCCCTCTGCACTCCCAAAACACATCCAGCACCTCAAAAACAAGCCCCTGATCCCCTCAGTACCCCCAATACAAGGCCCCGATCTCCTCAGCACCCCCAACACAATGCCCAGATTTCCTCTGCACCACGGAAAAAAGGCCCAGCACCTCGAAAACATGGCCAGATCCCCTCAGCACCCCCACTACAAGCCCCGCACCTCCAAAACAATGCCCCGATCACCTCAGCACCCCCACAACAAGCCCTGCACCCCCAACGCAATGCCCAGATCCGCTCAGCACCCCTACCACAAGTCCAGCACCCCCAACACAATGCCCAGATCCCCTCAGCAACCCCAAAACAGGGCCCAGATCCCCTCAGCAAACCCATTACAAGACCAGCTCCCCCGACACAAGGCCCACATCCCCTCAGCACCCCCAAAACAAGGCCCAGCAGCTCCAACACAACGCCCAGCTCCCCTCTGCACCCCCACAAAAATCCCAGCCCCCGCAACACAAGCCCAACACCTCCAAAACAAGCCCAGATCCCCTCAACACTCCCACAAGCTCAACACAACAAACACACAGCCCAGATCCCCTCTGCACACCCATAACAGGCCCAACACCTCCAATACAAGCCCCAGATCCCCTCCGCACTTGCACAACACGCCCAGCACTCCCAACACAAAGCCCCGATCCCGTTCAGTACCCTCATGACAAGACCAGCACCCCCAACACAACACCCAGATCCCCAAAAACAAGGCCCAGCACCTCCAACACAATGCCCAGCTCCCCTCTGCACCCCCAAAACAAGGCTAGCACCCTGCATGACAAGCCCAGCACCTCGAAAACAAGCCCATGATCCCCTCAGCACTCCCACAAGCCCAACACAACAAACACACGGCCCAGATCTCCTCTGCACCCCCAACACAAGGCCCAGCACTCCCAAGACAAGGCCCAGACCCCTCAGTACCCCTACGACAAACCCAGCATCTCCACCACAATGCCCAGATCCCGTCAGCACGTCCACGACAAGCCCAGCGCACCCAACACAAGCCCCAGATCCCCTCCGCACTCGCACAACACGCCCAGCACCCCCAACACAAGGCCTAGATCCCCTCAGCACCCTGCATCACAAGCCCAGCACCCCAAAAACAAGCCCCAGTTCCCCTCAGCACTCCCACACGCCCCACACAACAAACACACGGCCCAGATCCCCTCCGCACCCCCAACACAAGGCCCTGATCCCATCTGCACTCCCAAAACAAGGCCCAGCACTCCCACAACAAGCCCAGCACCCCCAGTGCAAGACCTAGCTCTCCTCAGCACCCCCACCACAAGCCCAGCACCCCCAACACAATGCCCAGATCCCCTCAGCAACCCCACCACAAGGCCCTGATCCCCTCTGCACTCCCAAAACACATCCAGCACCTCAAAAACAAGCCCCTGATCCCCTCAGTACCCCCAATACAAGGCCCCGATCTCCTCAGCACCCCCAACACAATGCCCAGATTTCCTCTGCACCACGGAAAAAAGGCCCAGCACCTCGAAAACATGGCCAGATCCCCTCAGCACCCCCACTACAAGCCCCGCACCTCCAAAACAATGCCCCGATCACCTCAGCACCCCCACAACAAGCCCTGCACCCCCAACGCAATGCCCAGATCCGCTCAGCACCCCTACCACAAGTCCAGCACCCCCAACACAATGCCCCGATCCCCTCAGCAACCCCAAAACAGGGCCCAGATCCCCTCAGCAAACCCATTACAAGACCAGCTCCCCCGACACAAGGCCCACATCCCCTCAGCACCCTCAAAACAAGGCCCAGCAGCTCCAACACAACGCCCAGCTCCCCTCTGCACCCCCACAAAAATCCCAGCCCCCGCAACACAAGCCCAACACCTCCAAAACAAGCCCAGATCCCCTCAACACTCCCACAAGCTCAACACAACAAACACACAGCCCAGATCCCCTCTGCACACCCATAACAGGCCCAACACCTCCAATACAAGCCCCAGATCCCCTCCGCACTCGCACAACACGCCCAGCACTCCCAACACAAAGCCCCGATCCCGTTCAGTACCCTCATGACAAGACCAGCACCCCCAACACAACACCCAGATCCCCAAAAACAAGGCCCAGCACCTCCAACACAATGCCCAGCTCCCCTCTGCACCCCCAAAACAAGGCTAGCACCCTGCATGACAAGCCCAGCACCTCAAAAACAAGCCCATGATCCCCTCAGCACTCCCACAAGCCCAACACAACAAACACACGGCCCAGATCTCCTCTGCACCCCCAACACAAGGCCCAGCACTCCCAAGACAAGGCCCAGACCCCTCAGTACCCCTACGACAAACCCAGCATCTCCACCACAATGCCCAGATCCCGTCAGCACGTCCACGACAAGCCCAGCGCACCCAACACAAGCCCCAGATCCCCTCCGCACTCGCACAACACGCCCAGCACCCCCAACACAAGGCCTAGATCCCCTCAGCACCCTGCATCACAAGCCCAGCACCCCAAAAACAAGCCCCAGTTCCCCTCAGCACTCCCACACGCCCCACACAACAAACACACGGCCCAGATCCCCTCCGCACCCCCAAAACAAGGCCCTGATCCCATCTGCACTCCCAAAACAAGGCCCAGCACTCCCACAACAAGCCCAGCACCCCCAGTGCAAGACCTAGCTCTCCTCAGCACCCCCACCACAAGCCCAGCACCCCCAACACAATGCCCAGATCCCCTCAGCAACCCCACCACAAGGCCCTGATCCCCTCTGCACTCCCAAAACACATCCAGCACCTCAAAAACAAGCCCCTGATCCCCTCAGTACCCCCAATACAAGGCCCCGATCTCCTCAGCACCCCCAACACAATGCCCAGATTTCCTCTGCACCACGGAAAAAAGGCCCAGCACCTCGAAAACATGGCCAGATCCCCTCAGCACCCCCACTACAAGCCCCGCACCTCCAAAACAATGCCCCGATCACCTCAGCACCCCCACCACAAGTCCAGCACCCCCAACACAATGCCCCGATCCCCTCAGCAACCCCAAAACAGGGCCCAGATCCCCTCAGCAAACCCATTACAAGACCAGCTCCCCCGACACAAGGCCCACATCCCCTCAGCACCCCCAAAACAAGGCCCAGCAGCTCCAACACAACGCCCAGCTCCCCTCTGCACCCCCACAAAAATCCCAGCCCCCGCAACACAAGCCCAACATCTCCAAAACAAGCCCAGATCCCCTCAACACTCCCACAAGCTCAACACAACAAACACACAGCCCAGATCCCCTCTGCACACCCATAACAGGCCCAACACCTCCAATACAAGCCCCAGATCCCCTCCGCACTCGCACAACACGCCCAGCACTCCCAACACAAAGCCCCGATCCCGTTCAGTACCCTCATGACAAGACCAGCACCCCCAACACAACACCCAGATCCCCAAAAACAAGGCCCAGCACCTCCAACACAATGCCCAGCTCCCCTCTGCACCCCCAAAACAAGGCTAGCACCCTGCATGACAAGCCCAGCACCTCAAAAACAAGCCCATGATCCCCTCAGCACTCCCACAAGCCCAACACAACAAACACACGGCCCAGATCTCCTCTGCACCCCCAACACAAGGCCCAGCACTCCCAAGACAAGGCCCAGACCCCTCAGTACCCCTACGACAAACCCAGCATCTCCACCACAATGCCCAGATCCCGTCAGCACGTCCACGACAAGCCCAGTGCACCCAACACAAGCCCCAGATCCCCTCCGCACTCGCACAACACGCCCAGCACCCCCAACACAAGGCCTAGATCCCCTCAGCACCCTGCATCACAAGCCCAGCACCCCAAAAACAAGCCCCAGTTCCCCTCAGCACTCCCACACGCCCCACACAACAAACACACGGCCCAGATCCCCTCCGCACCCCCAACACAAGGCCCTGATCCCATCTGCACTCCCAAAACAAGGCCCAGCACTCCCACAACAAGCCCAGCACCCCCAGTGCAAGACCTAGCTCTCCTCAGCACCCCCACCACAAGCCCAGCACCCCCAACACAATGCCCAGATCCCCTCAGCAACCCCACCACAAGGCCCTGATCCCCTCTGCACTCCCAAAACACATCCAGCACCTCAAAAACAAGCCCCTGATCCCGTCAGTACCCCCAATACAAGGCCCCGATCTCCTCAGCACCCCCAACACAATGCCCAGATTTCCTCTGCACCACGGAAAAAAGGCCCAGCACCTCGAAAACATGGCCAGATCCCCTCAGCACCCCCACTACAAGCCCCGCACCTCCAAAACAATGCCCCGATCACCTCAGCACCCCCACAACAAGCCCTGCACCCCCAACGCAATGCCCAGATCCGCTCAGCACCCCTACCACTAGTCCAGCACCCCCAACACAATGCCCCGATCCCCTCAGCAACCCCAAAACAGGGCCCAGATCCCCTCAGCAAACCCATTACAAGACCAGCTCCCCCGACACAAGGCCCACATCCCCTCAGCACCCTCAAAACAAGGCCCAGCAGCTCCAACACAACGCCCAGCTCCCCTCTGCACCCCCACAAAAATCCCAGCCCCCGCAACACAAGCCCAACACCTCCAAAACAAGCCCAGATCCCCTCAACACTCCCACAAGCTCAACACAACAAACACACAGCCCAGATCCCCTCTGCACACCCATAACAGGCCCAACACCTCCAATACAAGCCCCAGATCCCCTCCGCACTCGCACAACACGCCCAGCACTCCCAACACAAAGCCCCGATCCCGTTCAGTACCCTCATGACAAGACCAGCACCCCCAACACAACACCCAGATCCCCAAAAACAAGGCCCAGCACCTCCAACACAATGCCCAGCTCCCCTCTGCACCCCCAAAACAAGGCTAGCACCCTGCATGACAAGCCCAGCACCTCAAAAACAAGCCCATGATCCCCTCAGCACTCCCACAAGCCCAACACAACAAACACACGGCCCAGATCTCCTCTGCACCCCCAACACAAGGCCCAGCACTCCCAAGACAAGGCCCAGACCCCTCAGTACCCCTACGACAAACCCAGCATCTCCACCACAATGCCCAGATCCCGTCAGCACGTCCACGACAAGCCCAGCGCACCCAACACAAGCCCCAGATCCCCTCCGCACTCGCACAACACGCCCAGCACCCCCAACACAAGGCCTAGATCCCCTCAGCACCCTGCATCACAAGCCCAGCACCCCAAAAACAAGCCCCAGTTCCCCTCAGCACTCCCACACGCCCCACACAACAAACACACGGCCCAGATCCCCTCCGCACCCCCAAAACAAGGCCCTGATCCCATCTGCACTCCCAAAACAAGGCCCAGCACTCCCACAACAAGCCCAGCACCCCCAGTGCAAGACCTAGCTCTCCTCAGCACCCCCACCACAAGCCCAGCACCCCCAACACAATGCCCAGATCCCCTCAGCAACCCCACCACAAGGCCCTGATCCCCTCTGCACTCCCAAAACACATCCAGCACCTCAAAAACAAGCCCCTGATCCCGTCAGTACCCCCAATACAAGGCCCCGATCTCCTCAGCACCCCCAACACAATGCCCAGATTTCCTCTGCACCACGGAAAAAAGGCCCAGCACCTCGAAAACATGGCCAGATCCCCTCAGCACCCCCACTACAAGCCCCGCACCTCCAAAACAATGCCCCGATCACCTCAGCACCCCCACCACAAGTCCAGCACCCCCAACACAATGCCCCGATCCCCTCAGCAACCCCAAAACAGGGCCCAGATCCCCTCAGCAAACCCATTACAAGACCAGCTCCCCCGACACAAGGCCCACATCCCCTCA
Source organism: Struthio camelus (assembly GCF_040807025.1). Taxonomy (NCBI): domain Eukaryota; kingdom Metazoa; phylum Chordata; class Aves; order Struthioniformes; family Struthionidae; genus Struthio; species Struthio camelus. The sequence continues at coordinate 5,442,365 of NC_090944.1, forward strand.
GCACCCCCAAAACAAGGCCCAGCAGCTCCAACACAACGCCCAGCTCCCCTCTGCACCCCCACAAAAATCCCAGCCCCCGCAACACAAGCCCAACACCTCCAAAACAAGCCCAGATCCCCTCAACACTCCCACAAGCTCAACACAACAAACACACAGCCCAGATCCCCTCTGCACACCCATAACAGGCCCAACACCTCCAATACAAGCCCCAGATCCCCTCCGCACTCGCACAACACGCCCAGCACTCCCAACACAAAGCCCCGATCCCGTTCAGTACCCTCATGACAAGACCAGCACCCCCAACACAACACCCAGATCCCCAAAAACAAGGCCCAGCACCTCCAACACAATGCCCAGCTCCCCTCTGCACCCCCAAAACAAGGCTAGCACCCTGCATGACAAGCCCAGCACCTCGAAAACAAGCCCATGATCCCCTCAGCACTCCCACAAGCCCAACACAACAAACACACGGCCCAGATCTCCTCTGCACCCCCAACACAAGGCCCAGCACTCCCAAGACAAGGCCCAGACCCCTCAGTACCCCTACGACAAACCCAGCATCTCCACCACAATGCCCAGATCCCGTCAGCACGTCCACGACAAGCCCAGCGCACCCAACACAAGCCCCAGATCCCCTCCGCACTCGCACAACACGCCCAGCACCCCCAACACAAGGCCTAGATCCCCTCAGCACCCTGCATCACAAGCCCAGCACCCCAAAAACAAGCCCCAGTTCCCCTCAGCACTCCCACACGCCCCACACAACAAACACACGGCCCAGATCCCCTCCGCACCCCCAACACAAGGCCCTGATCCCATCTGCACTCCCAAAACAAGGCCCAGCACTCCCACAACAAGCCCAGCACCCCCAGTGCAAGACCTAGCTCTCCTCAGCACCCCCACCACAAGCCCAGCACCCCCAACACAATGCCCAGATCCCCTCAGCAACCCCACCACAAGGCCCTGATCCCCTCTGCACTCCCAAAACACATCCAGCACCTCAAAAACAAGCCCCTGATCCCGTCAGTACCCCCAATACAAGGCCCCGATCTCCTCAGCACCCCCAACACAATGCCCAGATTTCCTCTGCACCACGGAAAAAAGGCCCAGCACCTCGAAAACATGGCCAGATCCCCTCAGCACCCCCACTACAAGCCCCGCACCTCCAAAACAATGTCCCGATCACCTCAGCACCCCCACAACAAGCCCTGCACCCCCAACGCAATGCCCAGATCCGCTCAGCACCCCTACCACAAGTCCAGCACCCCCAACACAATGCCCCGATCCCCTCAGCAACCCCAAAACAGGGCCCAGATCCCCTCAGCAAACCCATTACAAGACCAGCTCCCCCGACACAAGGCCCACATCCCCTCAGCACCCCCAAAACAAGGCCCAGCAGCTCCAACACAACGCCCAGCTCCCCTCTGCACCCCCACAAAAATCCCAGCCCCCGCAACACAAGCCCAACACCTCCAAAACAAGCCCAGATCCCCTCAACACTCCCACAAGCTCAACACAACAAACACACAGCCCAGATCCCCTCTGCACACCCATAACAGGCCCAACACCTCCAATACAAGCCCCAGATCCCCTCCGCACTCGCACAACACGCCCAGCACTCCCAACACAAAGCCCCGATCCCGTTCAGTACCCTCATGACAAGACCAGCACCCCCAACACAACACCCAGATCCCCAAAAACAAGGCCCAGCACCTCCAACACAATGCCCAGCTCCCCTCTGCACCCCCAAAACAAGGCTAGCACCCTGCATGACAAGCCCAGCACCTCGAAAACAAGCCCATGATCCCCTCAGCACTCCCACAAGCCCAACACAACAAACACACGGCCCAGATCTCCTCTGCACCCCCAACACAAGGCCCAGCACTCCCAAGACAAGGCCCAGACCCCTCAGTACCCCTACGACAAACCCAGCATCTCCACCACAATGCCCAGATCCCGTCAGCACGTCCACGACAAGCCCAGCGCACCCAACACAAGCCCCAGATCCCCTCCGCACTCGCACAACACGCCCAGCACCCCCAACACAAGGCCTAGATCCCCTCAGCACCCTGCATCACAAGCCCAGCACCCCAAAAACAAGCCCCAGTTCCCCTCAGCACTCCCACACGCCCCACACAACAAACACACGGCCCAGATCCCCTCCGCACCCCCAACACAAGGCCCTGATCCCATCTGCACTCCCAAAACAAGGCCCAGCACTCCCACAACAAGCCCAGCACCCCCAGTGCAAGACCTAGCTCTCCTCAGCACCCCCACCACAAGCCCAGCACCCCCAACACAATGCCCAGATCCCCTCAGCAACCCCACCACAAGGCCCTGATCCCCTCTGCACTCCCAAAACACATCCAGCACCTCAAAAACAAGCCCCTGATCCCCTCAGTACCCCCAATACAAGGCCCCGATCTCCTCAGCACCCCCAACACAATGCCCAGATTTCCTCTGCACCACGGAAAAAAGGCCCAGCACCTCGAAAACATGGCCAGATCCCCTCAGCACCCCCACTACAAGCCCCGCACCTCCAAAACAATGTCCCGATCACCTCAGCACCCCCACAACAAGCCCTGCACCCCCAACGCAATGCCCAGATCCGCTCAGCACCCCTACCACAAGTCCAGCACCCCCAACACAATGCCCCGATCCCCTCAGCAACCCCAAAACAGGGCCCAGATCCCCTCAGCAAACCCATTACAAGACCAGCTCCCCCGACACAAGGCCCACATCCCCTCAGCACCCCCAAAACAAGGCCCAGCAGCTCCAACACAACGCCCAGCTCCCCTCTGCACCCCCACAAAAATCCCAGCCCCCGCAACACAAGCCCAACACCTCCAAAACAAGCCCAGATCCCCTCAACACTCCCACAAGCTCAACACAACAAACACACAGCCCAGATCCCCTCTGCACACCCATAACAGGCCCAACACCTCCAATACAAGCCCCAGATCCCCTCCGCACTCGCACAACACGCCCAGCACTCCCAACACAAAGCCCCGATCCCGTTCAGTACCCTCATGACAAGACCAGCACCCCCAACACAACACCCAGATCCCCAAAAACAAGGCCCAGCACCTCCAACACAATGCCCAGCTCCCCTCTGCACCCCCAAAACAAGGCTAGCACCCTGCATGACAAGCCCAGCACCTCGAAAACAAGCCCATGATCCCCTCAGCACTCCCACAAGCCCAACACAACAAACACACGGCCCAGATCTCCTCTGCACCCCCAACACAAGGCCCAGCACTCCCAAGACAAGGCCCAGACCCCTCAGTACCCCTACGACAAACCCAGCATCTCCACCACAATGCCCAGATCCCGTCAGCACGTCCACGACAAGCCCAGCGCACCCAACACAAGCCCCAGATCCCCTCCGCACTCGCACAACACGCCCAGCACCCCCAACACAAGGCCTAGATCCCCTCAGCACCCTGCATCACAAGCCCAGCACCCCAAAAACAAGCCCCAGTTCCCCTCAGCACTCCCACACGCCCCACACAACAAACACACGGCCCAGATCCCCTCCGCACCCCCAACACAAGGCCCTGATCCCATCTGCACTCCCAAAACAAGGCCCAGCACTCCCACAACAAGCCCAGCACCCCCAGTGCAAGACCTAGCTCTCCTCAGCACCCCCACCACAAGCCCAGCACCCCCAACACAATGCCCAGATCCCCTCAGCAACCCCACCACAAGGCCCTGATCCCCTCTGCACTCCCAAAACACATCCAGCACCTCAAAAACAAGCCCCTGATCCCCTCAGTACCCCCAATACAAGGCCCCGATCTCCTCAGCACCCCCAACACAATGCCCAGATTTCCTCTGCACCACGGAAAAAAGGCCCAGCACCTCGAAAACATGGCCAGATCCCCTCAGCACCCCCACTACAAGCCCCGCACCTCCAAAACAATGTCCCGATCACCTCAGCACCCCCACAACAAGCCCTGCACCCCCAACGCAATGCCCAGATCCGCTCAGCACCCCTACCACAAGTCCAGCACCCCCAACACAATGCCCCGATCCCCTCAGCAACCCCAAAACAGGGCCCAGATCCCCTCAGCAAACCCATTACAAGACCAGCTCCCCCGACACAAGGCCCACATCCCCTCAGCACCCCCAAAACAAGGCCCAGCAGCTCCAACACAACACCCAGCTCCCCTCTGCACCCCCACAAAAATCCCAGCCCCCGCAACACAAGCCCAACACCTCCAAAACAAGCCCAGATCCCCTCAACACTCCCACAAGCTCAACACAACAAACACACAGCCCAGATCCCCTCTGCACACCCATAACAGGCCCAACACCTCCAATACAAGCCCCAGATCCCCTCCGCACTCGCACAACACGCCCAGCACTCCCAACACAAAGCCCCGATCCCGTTCAGTACCCTCATGACAAGACCAGCACCCCCAACACAACACCCAGATCCCCAAAAACAAGGCCCAGCACCTCCAACACAATGCCCAGCTCCCCTCTGCACCCCCAAAACAAGGCTAGCACCCTGCATGACAAGCCCAGCACCTCGAAAACAAGCCCATGATCCCCTCAGCACTCCCACAAGCCCAACACAACAAACACACGGCCCAGATCTCCTCTGCACCCCCAACACAAGGCCCAGCACTCCCAAGACAAGGCCCAGACCCCTCAGTACCCCTACGACAAACCCAGCATCTCCACCACAATGCCCAGATCCCGTCAGCACTCCCACGACAAGCCCAGCGCACCCAACACAAGCCCCAGATCCCCTCCGCACTCGCACAACACGCCCAGCACCCCCAACACAAGGCCTAGATCCCCTCAGCACCCTGCATCACAAGCCCAGCACCCCAAAAACAAGCCCCAGTTCCCCTCAGCACTCCCACACGCCCCACACAACAAACACACGGCCCAGATCCCCTCCGCACCCCCAAAACAAGGCCCTGATCCCATCTGCACTCCCAAAACAAGGCCCAGCACTCCCACAACAAGCCCAGCACCCCCAGTGCAAGACCTAGCTCTCCTCAGCACCCCCACCACAAGCCCAGCACCCCCAACACAATGCCCAGATCCCCTCAGCAACCCCACCACAAGGCCCTGATCCCCTCTGCACTCCCAAAACACATCCAGCACCTCAAAAACAAGCCCCTGATCCCCTCAGTACCCCCAATACAAGGCCCCGATCTCCTCAGCACCCCCAACACAATGCCCAGATTTCCTCTGCACCACGGAAAAAAGGCCCAGCACCTCGAAAACATGGCCAGATCCCCTCAGCACCCCCACTACAAGCCCCGCACCTCCAAAACAATGCCCCGATCACCTCAGCACCCCCACAACAAGCCCTGCACCCCCAACGCAATGCCCAGATCCGCTCAGCACCCCTACCACAAGTCCAGCACCCCCAACACAATGCCCCGATCCCCTCAGCAACCCCAAAACAGGGCCCAGATCCCCTCAGCAAACCCATTACAAGACCAGCTCCCCCGACACAAGGCCCACATCCCCTCAGCACCCCCAAAACAAGGCCCAGCAGCTCCAACACAACACCCAGCTCCCCTCTGCACCCCCACAAAAATCCCAGCCCCCGCAACACAAGCCCAACACCTCCAAAACAAGCCCAGATCCCCTCAACACTCCCACAAGCTCAACACAACAAACACACAGCCCAGATCCCCTCTGCACACCCATAACAGGCCCAACACCTCCAATACAAGCCCCAGATCCCCTCCGCACTCGCACAACACGCCCAGCACTCCCAACACAAAGCCCCGATCCCGTTCAGTACCCTCATGACAAGACCAGCACCCCCAACACAACACCCAGATCCCCAAAAACAAGGCCCAGCACCTCCAACACAATGCCCAGCTCCCCTCTGCACCCCCAAAACAAGGCTAGCACCCTGCATGACAAGCCCAGCACCTCGAAAACAAGCCCATGATCCCCTCAGCACTCCCACAAGCCCAACACAACAAACACACGGCCCAGATCTCCTCTGCACCCCCAACACAAGGCCCAGCACTCCCAAGACAAGGCCCAGACCCCTCAGTACCCCTACGACAAACCCAGCATCTCCACCACAATGCCCAGATCCCGTCAGCACTCCCACGACAAGCCCAGCGCACCCAACACAAGCCCCAGATCCCCTCCGCACTCGCACAACACGCCCAGCACCCCCAACACAAGGCCTAGATCCCCTCAGCACCCTGCATCACAAGCCCAGCACCCCAAAAACAAGCCCCAGTTCCCCTCAGCACTCCCACACGCCCCACACAACAAACACACGGCCCAGATCCCCTCCGCACCCCCAAAACAAGGCCCTGATCCCATCTGCACTCCCAAAACAAGGCCCAGCACTCCCACAACAAGCCCAGCACCCCCAGTGCAAGACCTAGCTCTCCTCAGCACCCCCACCACAAGCCCAGCACCCCCAACACAATGCCCAGATCCCCTCAGCAACCCCACCACAAGGCCCTGATCCCCTCTGCACTCCCAAAACACATCCAGCACCTCAAAAACAAGCCCCTGATCCCCTCAGTACCCCCAATACAAGGCCCCGATCTCCTCAGCACCCCCAACACAATGCCCAGATTTCCTCTGCACCACGGAAAAAAGGCCCAGCACCTCGAAAACATGGCCAGATCCCCTCAGCACCCCCACTACAAGCCCCGCACCTCCAAAACAATGCCCCGATCACCTCAGCACCCCCACAACAAGCCCTGCACCCCCAACGCAATTCCCAGATCCCCTCAGCACCCCGACCACAAGCCCAGCACCCCCAACACAATGCCCCGATCCCCTCAGCAACCCCAAAACAAGGCCCACATCCCCTCAGCAAACCCATTACAAGACCAGCTCCCCCGACACAAGGCCCACATCCCCTCAGCACCCCCAAAACAAGGCCCAGCAGCTCCAACACAACGCCCAGCTCCCCTCTGCACCCCCACAAAAATCCCAGCCCCCGCAACACAAGCCCAACACCTCCAAAACAAGCCCAGATCCCCTCAACACTCCCACAAGCCCAACACAACAAACACACAGCCCAGATCCACACAGCAACCCCACAACAAGCCCAGCACCCGCAATACAAGGCCCTGACCACTCAGTACACCCAGGACAAGCCCAAGACCTCCAAAACAACGCCCAGCTCCCCTCTGCACCCCCACAAAAATCCCAGCCCCCGCAACACAAGCCCAACACCTCCAAAACAAGCCCAGATCCCCTCAACACTCCCACAAGCTCAACACAACAAACACACAGCCCAGATCCCCTCTGCACACCCATAACAGGCCCAACACCTCCAATACAAGCCCCAGATCCCCTCCGCACTCGCACAACACGCCCAGCACTCCCAACACAAAGCCCCGATCCCGTTCAGTACCCTCATGACAAGACCAGCACCCCCAACACAACACCCAGATCCCCAAAAACAAGGCCCAGCACCTCCAACACAATGCCCAGCTCCCCTCTGCACCCCCAAAACAAGGCTAGCACCCTGCATGACAAGCCCAGCACCTCGAAAACAAGCCCATGATCCCCTCAGCACTCCCACAAGCCCAACACAACAAACACACGGCCCAGATCTCCTCTGCACCCCCAACACAAGGCCCAGCACTCCCAAGACAAGGCCCAGACCCCTCAGTACCCCTACGACAAACCCAGCATCTCCACCACAATGCCCAGATCCCGTCAGCACTCCCACGACAAGCCCAGCGCACCCAACACAAGCCCCAGATCCCCTCCGCACTCGCACAACACGCCCAGCACCCCCAACACAAGGCCTAGATCCCCTCAGCACCCTGCATCACAAGCCCAGCACCCCAAAAACAAGCCCCAGTTCCCCTCAGCACTCCCACACGCCCCACACAACAAACACACGGCCCAGATCCCCTCCGCACCCCCAAAACAAGGCCCTGATCCCATCTGCACTCCCAAAACAAGGCCCAGCACTCCCACAACAAGCCCAGCACCCCCAGTGCAAGACCTAGCTCTCCTCAGCACCCCCACCACAAGCCCAGCACCCCCAACACAATGCCCAGATCCCCTCAGCAACCCCACCACAAGGCCCTGATCCCCTCTGCACTCCCAAAACACATCCAGCACCTCAAAAACAAGCCCCTGATCCCCTCAGTACCCCCAATACAAGGCCCCGATCTCCTCAGCACCCCCAACACAATGCCCAGATTTCCTCTGCACCACGGAAAAAAGGCCCAGCACCTCGAAAACATGGCCAGATCCCCTCAGCACCCCCACTACAAGCCCCGCACCTCCAAAACAATGCCCCGATCACCTCAGCACCCCCACAACAAGCCCTGCACCCCCAACGCAATGCCCAGATCCGCTCAGCACCCCTACCACAAGTCCAGCACCCCCAACACAATGCCCCGATCCCCTCAGCAACCCCAAAACAGGGCCCAGATCCCCTCAGCAAACCCATTACAAGACCAGCTCCCCCGACACAAGGCCCACATCCCCTCAGCACCCCCAAAACAAGGCCCAGCAGCTCCAACACAACACCCAGCTCCCCTCTGCACCCCCACAAAAATCCCAGCCCCCGCAACACAAGCCCAACACCTCCAAAACAAGCCCAGATCCCCTCAACACTCCCACAAGCTCAACACAACAAACACACAGCCCAGATCCCCTCTGCACACCCATAACAGGCCCAACACCTCCAATACAAGCCCCAGATCCCCTCCGCACTCGCACAACACGCCCAGCACTCCCAACACAAAGCCCCGATCCCGTTCAGTACCCTCATGACAAGACCAGCACCCCCAACACAACACCCAGATCCCCAAAAACAAGGCCCAGCACCTCCAACACAATGCCCAGCTCCCCTCTGCACCCCCAAAACAAGGCTAGCACCCTGCATGACAAGCCCAGCACCTCGAAAACAAGCCCATGATCCCCTCAGCACTCCCACAAGCCCAACACAACAAACACACGGCCCAGATCTCCTCTGCACCCCCAACACAAGGCCCAGCACTCCCAAGACAAGGCCCAGACCCCTCAGTACCCCTACGACAAACCCAGCATCTCCACCACAATGCCCAGATCCCGTCAGCACGTCCACGACAAGCCCAGCGCACCCAACACAAGCCCCAGATCCCCTCCGCACTCGCACAACACGCCCAGCACCCCCAACACAAGGCCTAGATCCCCTCAGCACCCTGCATCACAAGCCCAGCACCCCAAAAACAAGCCCCAGTTCCCCTCAGCACTCCCACACGCCCCACACAACAAACACACGGCCCAGATCCCCTCCGCACCCCCAAAACAAGGCCCTGATCCCATCTGCACTCCCAAAACAAGGCCCAGCACTCCCACAACAAGCCCAGCACCCCCAGTGCAAGACCTAGCTCTCCTCAGCACCCCCACCACAAGCCCAGCACCCCCAACACAATGCCCAGATCCCCTCAGCAACCCCACCACAAGGCCCTGATCCCCTCTGCACTCCCAAAACACATCCAGCACCTCAAAAACAAGCCCCTGATCCCCTCAGTACCCCCAATACAAGGCCCCGATCTCCTCAGCACCCCCAACACAATGCCCAGATTTCCTCTGCACCACGGAAAAAAGGCCCAGCACCTCGAAAACATGGCCAGATCCCCTCAGCACCCCCACTACAAGCCCCGCACCTCCAAAACAATGCCCCGATCACCTCAGCACCCCCACAACAAGCCCTGCACCCCCAACGCAATTCCCAGATCCCCTCAGCACCCCGACCACAAGCCCAGCACCCCCAACACAATGCCCCGATCCCCTCAGCAACCCCAAAACAAGGCCCACATCCCCTCAGCAAACCCATTACAAGACCAGCTCCCCCGACACAAGGCCCACATCCCCTCAGCACCCCCAAAACAAGGCCCAGCAGCTCCAACACAACGCCCAGCTCCCCTCTGCACCCCCACAAAAATCCCAGCCCCCGCAACACAAGCCCAACACCTCCAAAACAAGCCCAGATCCCCTCAACACTCCCACAAGCCCAACACAACAAACACACAGCCCAGATCCACACAGCAACCCCACAACAAGCCCAGCACCCGCAATACAAGGCCCTGACCACTCAGTACACCCAGGACAAGCCCAAGACCTCCAAAACAACGCCCAGCTCCCCTCTGCACCCCCACAAAAATCCCAGCCCCCGCAACACAAGCCCAACACCTCCAAAACAAGCCCAGATCCCCTCAACACTCCCACAAGCTCAACACAACAAACACACAGCCCAGATCCCCTCTGCACACCCATAACAGGCCCAACACCTCCAATACAAGCCCCAGATCCCCTCCGCACTCGCACAACACGCCCAGCACTCCCAACACAAAGCCCCGATCCCGTTCAGTACCCTCATGACAAGACCAGCACCCCCAACACAACACCCAGATCCCCAAAAACAAGGCCCAGCACCTCCAACACAATGCCCAGCTCCCCTCTGCACCCCCAAAACAAGGCTAGCACCCTGCATGACAAGCCCTGCACCTCGAAAACAAGCCCATGATCCCCTCAGCACTCCCACAAGCCCAACACAACAAACACACGGCCCAGATCTCCTCTGCACCCCCAACACAAGGCCCAGCACTCCCAAGACAAGGCCCAGACCCCTCAGTACCCCTACGACAAACCCAGCATCTCCACCACAATGCCCAGATCCCGTCAGCACGTCCACGACAAGCCCAGCGCACCCAACACAAGCCCCAGATCCCCTCCGCACTCGCACAACACGCCCAGCACCCCCAACACAAGGCCTAGATCCCCTCAGCACCCTGCATCACAAGCCCAGCACCCCAAAAACAAGCCCCAGTTCCCCTCAGCACTCCCACACGCCCCACACAACAAACACACGGCCCAGATCCCCTCCGCACCCCCAACACAAGGCCCTGATCCCATCTGCACTCCCAAAACAAGGCCCAGCACTCCCACAACAAGCCCAGCACCCCCAGTGCAAGACCTAGCTCTCCTCAGCACCCCCACCACAAGCCCAGCACCCCCAACACAATGCCCAGATCCCCTCAGCAACCCCACCACAAGGCCCTGATCCCCTCTGCACTCCCAAAACACATCCAGCACCTCAAAAACAAGCCCCTGATCCCCTCAGTACCCCCAATACAAGGCCCCGATCTCCTCAGCACCCCCAACACAATGCCCAGATTTCCTCTGCACCACGGAAAAAAGGCCCAGCACCTCGAAAACATGGCCAGATCCCCTCAGCACCCCCACTACAAGCCCCGCACCTCCAAAACAATGCCCCGATCACCTCAGCACCCCCACAACAAGCCCTGCACCCCCAACGCAATGCCCAGATCCCCTCAGCACCCCTACCACAAGTCCAGCACCCCCAACACAATGCCCCGATCCCCTCAGCAACCCCAAAACAGGGCCCAGATCCCCTCAGCAAACCCATTACAAGACCAGCTCCCCCGACACAAGGCCCACATCCCCTCAGCACCCTCAAAACAAGGCCCAGCAGCTCCAACACAACGCCCAGCTCCCCTCTGCACCCCCACAAAAATCCCAGCCCCCGCAACACAAGCCCAACACCTCAAAAACAAGCCCAGATGCCCTCAACACTCCCACAAGCTCAACACAACAAACACACAGCCCAGATCCCCTCTGCACACCCATAACAGGCCCAACACCTCCAATACAAGCCCCAGATCCCCTCCGCACTCGCACAACACGCCCAGCACTCCCAACACAAAGCCCCGATCCCGTTCAGTACCCTCATGACAAGACCAGCACCCCCAACACAACACCCAGATCCCCAAAAACAAGGCCCAGCACCTCCAACACAATGCCCAGCTCCCCTCTGCACCCCCAAAACAAGGCTAGCACCCTGCATGACAAGCCCAGCACCTCGAAAACAAGCCCATGATCCCCTCAGCACTCCCACAAGCCCAACACAACAAACACATGGCCCAGATCTCCTCTGCACCCCCAACACAAGGCCCAGCACTCCCAAGACAAGGCCCAGACCCCTCAGTACCCCTACGACAAACCCAGCATCTCCACCACAATGCCCAGATCCCGTCAGCACTCCCACGACAAGCCCAGCGCACCCAACACAAGCCCCAGATCCCCTCCGCACTCGCACAACACGCCCAGCACCCCCAACACAAGGCCTAGATCCCCTCAGCACCCTGCATCACAAGCCCAGCACCCCAAAAACAAGCCCCAGTTCCCCTCAGCACTCCCACACGCCCCACACAACAAACACACGGCCCAGATCCCCTCCGCACCCCCAAAACAAGGCCCTGATCCCATCTGCACTCCCAAAACAAGGCCCAGCACTCCCACAACAAGCCCAGCACCCCCAGTGCAAGACCTAGCTCTCCTCAGCACCCCCACCACAAGCCCAGCACCCCCAACACAATGCCCAGATCCCCTCAGCAACCCCACCACAAGGCCCTGATCCCCTCTGCACTCCCAAAACACATCCAGCACCTCAAAAACAAGCCCCTGATCCCCTCAGTACCCCCAATACAAGGCCCCGATCTCCTCAGCACCCCCAACACAATGCCCAGATTTCCTCTGCACCACGGAAAAAAGGCCCAGCACCTCGAAAACATGGCCAGATCCCCTCAGCACCCCCACTACAAGCCCCGCACCTCCAAAACAATGCCCCGATCACCTCAGCACCCCCACAACAAGCCCTGCACCCCCAACGCAATGCCCAGATCCGCTCAGCACCCCTACCACAAGTCCAGCACCCCCAACACAATGCCCCGATCCCCTCAGCAACCCCAAAACAGGGCCCAGATCCCCTCAGCAAACCCATTACAAGACCAGCTCCCCCGACACAAGGCCCACATCCCCTCAGCACCCCCAAAACAAGGCCCAGCAGCTCCAACACAACGCCCAGCTCCCCTCTGCACCCCCACAAAAATCCCAGCCCCCGCAACACAAGCCCAACACCTCCAAAACAAGCCCAGATCCCCTCAACACTCCCACAAGCTCAACACAACAAACACACAGCCCAGATCCCCTCTGCACACCCATAACAGGCCCAACACCTCCAATACAAGCCCCAGATCCCCTCCGCACTCGCACAACACGCCCAGCACTCCCAACACAAAGCCCCGATCCCGTTCAGTACCCTCATGACAAGACCAGCACCCCCAACACAACACCCAGATCCCCAAAAACAAGGCCCAGCACCTCCAACACAATGCCCAGCTCCCCTCTGCACCCCCAAAACAAGGCTAGCACCCTGCATGACAAGCCCAGCACCTCAAAAACAAGCCCATGATCCCCTCAGCACTCCCACAAGCCCAACACAACAAACACACGGCCCAGATCTCCTCTGCACCCCCAACACAAGGCCCAGCACTCCCAAGACAAGGCCCAGACCCCTCAGTACCCCTACGACAAACCCAGCATCTCCACCACAATGCCCAGATCCCGTCAGCACGTCCACGACAAGCCCAGCGCACCCAACACAAGCCCCAGATCCCCTCCGCACTCGCACAACACGCCCAGCACCCCCAACACAAGGCCTAGATCCCCTCAGCACCCTGCATCACAAGCCCAGCACCCCAAAAACAAGCCCCAGTTCCCCTCAGCACTCCCACACGCCCCACACAACAAACACACGGCCCAGATCCCCTCCGCACCCCCAAAACAAGGCCCTGATCCCATCTGCACTCCCAAAACAAGGCCCAGCACTCCCACAACAAGCCCAGCACCCCCAGTGCAAGACCTAGCTCTCCTCAGCACCCCCACCACAAGCCCAGCACCCCCAACACAATGCCCAGATCCCCTCAGCAACCCCACCACAAGGCCCTGATCCCCTCTGCACTCCCAAAACACATCCAGCACCTCAAAAACAAGCCCCTGATCCCCTCAGTACCCCCAATACAAGGCCCCGATCTCCTCAGCACCCCCAACACAATGCCCAGATTTCCTCTGCACCACGGAAAAAAGGCCCAGCACCTCGAAAACATGGCCAGATCCCCTCAGCACCCCCACTACAAGCCCCGCACCTCCAAAACAATGCCCCGATCACCTCAGCACCCCCACAACAAGCCCTGCACCCCCAACGCAATGCCCAGATCCCCTCAGCACCCCTACCACAAGTCCAGCACCCCCAACACAATGCCCCGATCCCCTCAGCAACCCCAAAACAGGGCCCAGATCCCCTCAGCAAACCCATTACAAGACCAGCTCCCCCGACACAAGGCCCACATCCCCTCAGCACCCCCAAAACAAGGCCCAGCAGCTCCAACACAACACCCAGCTCCCCTCTGCACCCCCACAAAAATCCCAGCCCCCGCAACACAAGCCCAACACCTCCAAAACAAGCCCAGATCCCCTCAACACTCCCACAAGCTCAACACAACAAACACACAGCCCAGATCCCCTCTGCACACCCATAACAGGCCCAACACCTCCAATACAAGCCCCAGATCCCCTCCGCACTCGCACAACACGCCCAGCACTCCCAACACAAAGCCCCGATCCCGTTCAGTACCCTCATGACAAGACCAGCACCCCCAACACAACACCCAGATCCCCAAAAACAAGGCCCAGCACCTCCAACACAATGCCCAGCTCCCCTCTGCACCCCCAAAACAAGGCTAGCACCCTGCATGACAAGCCCAGCACCTCAAAAACAAGCCCATGATCCCCTCAGCACTCCCACAAGCCCAACACAACAAACACACGGCCCAGATCTCCTCTGCACCCCCAACACAAGGCCCAGCACTCCCAAGACAAGGCCCAGACCCCTCAGTACCCCTACGACAAACCCAGCATCTCCACCACAATGCCCAGATCCCGTCAGCACGTCCACGACAAGCCCAGCGCACCCAACACAAGCCCCAGATCCCCTCCGCACTCGCACAACACGCCCAGCACCCCCAACACAAGGCCTAGATCCCCTCAGCACCCTGCATCACAAGCCCAGCACCCCAAAAACAAGCCCCAGTTCCCCTCAGCACTCCCACACGCCCCACACAACAAACACACGGCCCAGATCCCCTCCGCACCCCCAAAACAAGGCCCTGATCCCATCTGCACTCCCAAAACAAGGCCCAGCACTCCCACAACAAGCCCAGCACCCCCAGTGCAAGACCTAGCTCTCCTCAGCACCCCCACCACAAGCCCAGCACCCCCAACACAATGCCCAGATCCCCTCAGCAACCCCACCACAAGGCCCTGATCCCCTCTGCACTCCCAAAACACATCCAGCACCTCAAAAACAAGCCCCTGATCCCGTCAGTACCCCCAATACAAGGCCCCGATCTCCTCAGCACCCCCAACACAATGCCCAGATTTCCTCTGCACCACGGAAAAAAGGCCCAGCACCTCGAAAACATGGCCAGATCCCCTCAGCACCCCCACTACAAGCCCCGCACCTCCAAAACAATGCCCCGATCACCTCAGCACCCCCACCACAAGTCCAGCACCCCCAACACAATGCCCCGATCCCCTCAGCAACCCCAAAACAGGGCCCAGATCCCCTCAGCAAACCCATTACAAGACCAGCTCCCCCGACACAAGGCCCACATCCCCTCAGCACCCCCAACACAAGGCCCAGCACTCCCAAGGCAAGGCCCAGACCCCTCAGTACCCCTACGACAAGCCCAGCACCTCCACCACAATGCCCAGATCCCATCAGCACCCCCACAACAAGCCCCAGATCCCCTCAGCACTCCCACAAGCTCAACACAACAAACACAACGCCCAGATCCCCTGAGCACCCCCGACACACAGCCCAGATCCCCTAGGCACTCCCACACGCCCAACACAAGAAAAACACGGTCTAAATCACCTCAGCATCCCCACCACAAGCCCAGCAATCCAAAAACAACGCCCAGCCCCCCCAACACAATGCCCCAGATCCCCTCAGCAACCCCAAAACAAGGCCCAGATCCCCTCAGCAAACCCATTACAAGACCAGCTCCCCCGACACAAGGCCCACATCCCATCAGCAGCCTGACTACAAGCCCAGCACCCGTAACACAACACCCAGATCCCATCTACACTCCCAAAACAAGGCCCAGCACTCCCACAAGCCCAGCACCCCCAGTGCAAGACCTAGCTCTCCTCAGCACCCCCGCCACAAGCCCAGCACCCCCAACACAATGCCCAGATCCCCTCAGCACCCCCACCACAAGGCCCTGATCCCCTCTGCACTCCCAAAACACATCCAGCACCTCAAAAACAAGCCCCTGATCCCGTCAGTACCCCCAATACAAGGCCCCGATCTCCTCAGCACCCCCAACACAACGCCCAGATCCCCTCTGCACCCTCACAGAAGCCCAGCACCCCCAACACAATGCCCAGATTTCCTCTGCACCACGGAAAAAAGGCCCAGCACCTCGAAAACATGGCCAGATCCCCTCAGCACCCCCACTACAAGCCCCGCACCTCCAAAACAACGCCCCGATCACCTCAGCTCCCCCAACGCAATGCCCAGATCCCCTCAGCACCCCTACCACAAGTCCAGCACCCCCAACACAATGCCCCGATCCCCTCAGCAACTTCAAACCAGGGCCTAGATCCCCTCAGCAAACCC
Source organism: Struthio camelus (assembly GCF_040807025.1). Classification (NCBI taxonomy): domain Eukaryota; kingdom Metazoa; phylum Chordata; class Aves; order Struthioniformes; family Struthionidae; genus Struthio; species Struthio camelus. The sequence goes on from NC_090944.1 coordinate 5,458,869, forward strand.
ATTACAAGACCAGCTCCCCCGACACAAGGCCCACATCCCCTCAGCACCCCCAAAACAAGGCCCAGCAGCTCCAACACAACGCCCAGCTCCCCTCTGCACCCCCACAAAAATCCCAGCCCCCGCAACACAAGCCCAACACCTCCAAAACAAGCCCAGATCCCCTCAACACTCCCACAAGCCCAACACAACAAACACACAGCCCAGATCCACACAGCAACCCCACAACAAGCCCAGCACCCGCAATACAAGGCCCTGACCACTCAGTACACCCAGGACAAGCCCAAGACCTCCAAAACAACGCCCAGCTCCCCTCTGCACCCCCACAAAAATCCCAGCCCCCGCAACACAAGCCCAACACCTCCAAAACAAGCCCATGATCCCCTCAACACTCCCACAAGCTCAACACAACAAACACACAGCCCAGATCCACACAGCAACCCCACAACAAGCCCATCACCCGCAATACAAGGCCCTGACCACTCAGTACACCCAGGACAAGCCCAAGACCTCCAAAACAATGCCCAGATCCCCTCAGCACCCCCACTAAAAAAAGACCCAGCACCCGAAATACAAGCCCAGATCCCCTCTCCACCCCCATGACAGCTCCAGATCGCTGCTGCAAGCAGAACACCCCCAACACAATGCCCAGATCTCCTCTGCGCCACGGAAAAAAGGCCCAGCACGTTGAAAACAAGGCCAGATCCCCTCAGCACCCCCACTACAAGCCCAGCACCTCGAAAACAACGTCCCGATCCCCTCAGCAACCCCACCACAAGCCCTGCACCCCCAACGCAATGCCCAGATCCGCTCAGCACCCCCAACACAAGCCCAGCACCCCCAACACAATGCCCCGATCCCCTCAGCACCCCCAAAACAAGGCCCAGCAGCTCCAACACAACGCCCAGCTCCCCTCTGCACTTCTACAAAAAGCCCAGCAGCCTGCATGACAAGCCCAGCACCTCGAAAACAAGCCCCAGATCCCCTCAGCACCCCCAACACAATGCCCCGATCCCCTCAGAACCCCAAAAAAAGGCCCAGATCCCCTCAGCAAACCCATTACAAGACCAGCTCCCCCGACACAAGGCCCAGCTCCCCTCTACAACCCCACCACAAGCTCAACACCTTCAAAACAAGCTCCAGATCCCCTCTGCAACAGCAAGAAAAGGCCCAGCACCTCGAAAACAAGCCCCACATCCCTTCAGCACCCCCACTACAAGCCCAGCACCTCCAAAGAAATGCCCATCTCCCCTCCGCAACCGCAAAACAAGGCCCAGCATCTCCAAAACAAGCCCCAGCTCCCCTCCGCACCCCCACGACAAGCCCAGAACTCCCAACACAATGCCCAGCTCCCCTCTGCAACCCCATGACAAGCCCTGCACCCCCAACACAACGCCCAGATCCCCTCCGCACCCCCATGACAAGCCCAGAACTCCCAACACAACGCCCAGATCCCCTTAGTACCCCCACCACAAGCCCAGCATCTCCAAAACAAGCCCCAGATCTCCTCCGCACCACGGAAAAAAGGCCCAGCACCTTGAAAACAAGCCCAGATCCCCTCAGCACCCCCACTACAAGCCCAGCACCTTGAAAACAAGCCCAGATCCCCTCAGCACCCCCACTACAAGCCCAGCACCTTGAAAACAAGCCCAGATCCCCTCAGCACCCCCAAAACAAGGGCCAGCAACTCCAACACAACGCCCAGCTCCCCTCTGCACTTCCACAAAAAGCCCAGCAGCCTGCATGACAAGCCCAGCACCTCAAAACAAGCCCCATATTCCCTCAGCACCCCCACAAGAAGGCCCAGATCCCCCCAGCACCCCCATGACAAGCCCAGATCCCCTCTGCACTCCCACAAGCCCAAAACAACAAACACACAGCCCAGATCCCCTCTGCACACCCATAACAGGCCCAACACCTCCAATACAAGCCCCTGATCCCCTCCGCACTCGCACAACACGCCCAGCACCCCTAACACAAGCCCAGATCCCCTCAGCACCACTATGACAAGTCCAGCACCTCAAAAACAATGCCCAGATCCCCTCTGCACCCCCACAACAAAGCCCAGCACCCCAAACACAACGCCCAGATACCCTCAGCACCCCCACCACAAGCCCAGCACCCCCAACACAACGCCCCGATCCCGGGCAGTACCCTCATGACAAGACCAGCACCCCCAACACAGCACTCATCTCCAGTGAGCAGCCCGAAAACAAGCCTAGCACCCCCAACACAACACCCAGATCCCCCAAAACTAGGCCCAGCACCTCCAACACAATGCCCCGCTCCCCTCTGCACCCCCAAAACAAGGCTAGCACCCTGCATGACAAGCCCAGCACCTCGAAAACAAGCCCATGATCCCCTCAGCACTCCCACAAGCCCAACACAACAAACACACGGCCCAGATCTCCTCTGCACCCCCAACACAAGGCCCAGCACTCCCAAGACAAGGCCCAGACCCCTCAGTACCCCTAAGACAAGCCCAGCATCTCCACCACAATGCCCAGATCCCGTCAGCACTCCCACGACAAGCCCAGCGCACCCAACACAAGCCCCAGATCCCCTCCGCACTCGCACAACACGCCCAGCACCCCCAACACAAGGCCTAGATCCCCTCAGCACCCTGCATCACAAGCCCAGCACCCCAAAAACAAGCCTCAGTTCCCCTCAGCACTCCCACACACACGCCCCACACAACAAACACACGGCCCAGATCCCCTCCGCACCCCCAAAACAAGGCCCTGATCCCATCTGCACTCCCAAAACAAGGCCCAGCACTCCCACAACAAGCCCAGCACCCCCAGTGCAAGACCTAGCTCCCCTCAGCACCCCCACCACAAGCCCAGCACCCCCAACACAATGCCCAGATCCCCTCAGCAAAAAACAAGGCCCAGATCCCCTCAGCAAACCCATTACAAGACCAGCTCCCCCGACACAAGGCCCAGCTCCCCTCTACAACCCCACCACAAGCTCAACACCTTCAAAACAAGCTCCAGATCCCCTCTGCAACAGCAAGAAAAGGCCCAGCACCTCGAAAACAAGCCCCACATCCCTTCAGCACCCCCACTACAAGCCCAGCACCTCCAAAAAAATGCCCATCTCCCCTCCGCAACCGCAAAACAAGGCCCAGCATCTCCAAAACAAGCCCCAGCTCCCCTCCGCACCCCCACGACAAGCCCAGAACTCCCAACACAACGCCCAGATCCCCTCTGCAACCCCATGACAAGCCCTGCACCCCCAACACAACGCCCAGATCCCCTCCGCACCCCCATGACAAGCCCAGAACTCCCAACACAACGCCCAGATCCCCTTAGTACCCCCACCACAAGCCCAGCATCTCCAAAACAAGCCCCAGATCTCCTCCGCACCACGGAAAAAAGGCCCAGCACCTTGAAAACAAGCCCAGATCCCCTCAGCACCCCCACTACAAGCCCAGCACCTAAAAAACAACGCCCAGATCCCCTCAGCACCCCCAAGACAAGGCCAGCACCCCCAACGCAATGCCCAGATCCCCTCTGCAACCCCACCACAAGCCCAGCACCCCAACACAACGTCCAGATCTCCTCAGCACCCCTAAAACAAGGCCCAGCAACTCCAACACAACGCCCAGCTCCCCTCTGCACTTCCACAAAAAGACCAGCAGCCTGCATGACAAGCCCAGCACCTCAAAAACAAGCCCCATATTCCCTCAGCACTCCCACCACAAGGCCCAGATCCCCTCAGCACCCCCAAAACAAGGCCAGCACGCCCAACACAAACCCAGCACCTCGAAAACAAGCCCCAGATCCCCTCAGGACCCCCACAACAAGCCCAGATCCCCTCAGCACCCCCAAAACAAGGCCAGCACCCGCAACACAAGCCCAGCACCTCGAAAACAAGCCCCAGAACCCCTCAGCACTCCCGACACACAGCCCAGATCCCCTAGGCACTCCCACACGCCCAACACAACAAAAACACGGCCTGAATCACCTCAGCATCCCCACCACAAGCCCAGCACTCCAAAAACAATGCCCAGCACCCCCAACACAACGCCCCGATCCCCTCAGCAACCCCAAAACAAGGCCCACATCCCCTCAGCAAACCCCTTACAAGACCAGCTCCCCCGACACAAGGCCCACATCCCATCAGCAGCCCGACCACAAGCCCAGCACCCGTAACACAACACCCAGATCCCCTCTGCTCACCCACCACTAGCCCAGCACTCCCACAACAAGCCCAGCACCCCCAGTGCAAGACCTAGCTCTCCTCAGCACCCCCACCACAAGCCCAGCACCCCCAACACAACGCCCAGATCCCCTCAGCACCCCCACCACAAGGCCCTGATCCCCTCTGCACTCCCAAAACACATCCAGCACCTCGAAAACAAGCCCCTGATCCCCTCAGTACCCCCAATACAAGGCCCCGATCTCCTGAGCACCCCCACCACAACGCCCAGACCCCTCACTACCCCTACGACAAGCCCAGCACCCCCAACACAATGCCCAGATTTCCTCTGCACCATGGAAAAAAGGCCCAGCACCTCGAAAACAAAGCCCAGATCCTCTCTGCACCCCGACCACAAGCCCAGCACCCCCAACACAATGCCCCAGATCCCCTCAGCACCACTATGACAAGTCCAGCACCTCAAAAACAATGCCCAGATCCCCTCTGCACCCCCACAACAAAGCCCAGCACCCCAAACACAACGCCCAGATACCCTCAGCACCCCCACCACAAGCCCAGCACCCCCAACACAACGCCCCGATCCCGGGCAGTACCCTCATGACAAGACCAGCACCCCCAACACAGCACTCATCTCCAGTGAGCAGCCCGAAAACAAGCCTAGCACCCCCAACACAACACCCAGATCCCCCAAAACTAGGCCCAGCACCTCCAAAACAATGCCCCGCTCCCCTCTGCACCCCCAAAACAAGGCTAGCACCCTGCATGACAAGCCCAGCACCTCGAAAACAAGCCCCAGTTCCCCTCAGCACTCCCACAAGCCCAACACAACAAACACACGGCCCAGATCCCCTCCGCACCCCCAAAACAAGGCCCTGATCCCATCTGCACTCCCAAAACAAGGCCCAGCACTCCCACAACAAGCCCAGCACCCCCAGTGCAAGACCTAGCTCCCCTCAGCACCCCCACCACAAGCCCAGCACCCCCAACACAAGCCCAGCACCCCCAACACAATGCCCAGATCCCCTCAGCAAACCCATTACAAGACCAGCTCCCCCGACACAAGGCCCAGCTCCCCTCTACAACCCCACCACAAGCTCAACACCTTCAAAACAAGCTCCAGATCCCCTCTGCAACAGCAAGAAAAGGCCCAGCACCTCGAAAACAAGCCCCACATCCCTTCAGCACCCCCACTACAAGCCCAGCACCTCCAAAGAAATGCCCATCTCCCCTCCGCAACCGCAAAACAAGGCCCAGCATCTCCAAAACAAGCCCCAGCTCCCCTCCGCACCCCCACGACAAGCCCAGAACTCCCAACACAATGCCCAGCTCCCCTCTGCAACCCCATGACAAGCCCTGCACCCCCAACACAACGCCCAGATCCCCTCCGCACCCCCATGACAAGCCCAGAACTCCCAACACAACGCCCAGATCCCCTTAGTACCCCCACCACAAGCCCAGCATCTCCAAAACAAGCCCCAGATCTCCTCCGCACCACGGAAAAAAGGCCCAGCACCTTGAAAACAAGCCCAGATCCCCTCAGCACCCCCACTACAAGCCCAGCACCTTGAAAACAAGCCCAGATCCCCTCAGCACCCCCACTACAAGCCCAGCACCTTGAAAACAAGCCCAGATCCCCTCAGCACCCCCAAAACAAGGGCCAGCAACTCCAACACAACGCCCAGCTCCCCTCTGCACTTCCACAAAAAGCCCAGCAGCCTGCATGACAAGCCCAGCACCTCAAAACAAGCCCCATATTCCCTCAGCACCCCCACAAGAAGGCCCAGATCCCCCCAGCACCCCCATGACAAGCCCAGATCCCCTCTGCACTCCCACAAGCCCAAAACAACAAACACACAGCCCAGATCCCCTCTGCACACCCATAACAGGCCCAACACCTCCAATACAAGCCCCTGATCCCCTCCGCACTCGCACAACACGCCCAGCACCCCTAACACAAGCCCAGATCCCCTCAGCACCACTATGACAAGTCCAGCACCTCAAAAACAATGCCCAGATCCCCTCTGCACCCCCACAACAAAGCCCAGCACCCCAAACACAACGCCCAGATACCCTCAGCACCCCCACCACAAGCCCAGCACCCCCAACACAACGCCCCGATCCCGGGCAGTACCCTCATGACAAGACCAGCACCCCCAACACAGCACTCATCTCCAGTGAGCAGCCCGAAAACAAGCCTAGCACCCCCAACACAACACCCAGATCCCCCAAAACTAGGCCCAGCACCTCCAACACAATGCCCCGCTCCCCTCTGCACCCCCAAAACAAGGCTAGCACCCTGCATGACAAGCCCAGCACCTCGAAAACAAGCCCATGATCCCCTCAGCACTCCCACAAGCCCAACACAACAAACACACGGCCCAGATCTCCTCTGCACCCCCAACACAAGGCCCAGCACTCCCAAGACAAGGCCCAGACCCCTCAGTACCCCTAAGACAAGCCCAGCATCTCCACCACAATGCCCAGATCCCGTCAGCACTCCCACGACAAGCCCAGCGCACCCAACACAAGCCCCAGATCCCCTCCGCACTCGCACAACACGCCCAGCACCCCCAACACAAGGCCTAGATCCCCTCAGCACCCTGCATCACAAGCCCAGCACCCCAAAAACAAGCCTCAGTTCCCCTCAGCACTCCCACACACACGCCCCACACAACAAACACACGGCCCAGATCCCCTCCGCACCCCCAAAACAAGGCCCTGATCCCATCTGCACTCCCAAAACAAGGCCCAGCACTCCCACAACAAGCCCAGCACCCCCAGTGCAAGACCTAGCTCCCCTCAGCACCCCCACCACAAGCCCAGCACCCCCAACACAATGCCCAGATCCCCTCAGCAAAAAACAATGCCCAGATCCCCTCAGCAAACCCATTACAAGACCAGCTCCCCCGACACAAGGCCCAGCTCCCCTCTACAACCCCACCACAAGCTCAACACCTTCAAAACAAGCTCCAGATCCCCTCTGCAACAGCAAGAAAAGGCCCAGCACCTCGAAAACAAGCCCCACATCCCTTCAGCACCCCCACTACAAGCCCAGCACCTCCAAAAAAATGCCCATCTCCCCTCCGCAACCGCAAAACAAGGCCCAGCATCTCCAAAACAAGCCCCAGCTCCCCTCCGCACCCCCACGACAAGCCCAGAACTCCCAACACAACGCCCAGATCCCCTCTGCAACCCCATGACAAGCCCTGCACCCCCAACACAACGCCCAGATCCCCTCCGCACCCCCATGACAAGCCCAGAACTCCCAACACAACGCCCAGATCCCCTTAGTACCCCCACCACAAGCCCAGCATCTCCAAAACAAGCCCCAGATCTCCTCCGCACCACGGAAAAAAGGCCCAGCACCTTGAAAACAAGCCCAGATCCCCTCAGCACCCCCACTACAAGCCCAGCACCTAAAAAACAACGCCCAGATCCCCTCAGCACCCCCAAGACAAGGCCAGCACCCCCAACGCAATGCCCAGATCCCCTCTGCAACCCCACCACAAGCCCAGCACCCCAACACAACGTCCAGATCTCCTCAGCACCCCTAAAACAAGGCCCAGCAACTCCAACACAACGCCCAGCTCCCCTCTGCACTTCCACAAAAAGACCAGCAGCCTGCATGACAAGCCCAGCACCTCAAAAACAAGCCCCATATTCCCTCAGCACTCCCACCACAAGGCCCAGATCCCCTCAGCACCCCCAAAACAAGGCCAGCACGCCCAACACAAACCCAGCACCTCGAAAACAAGCCCCAGATCCCCTCAGGACCCCCACAACAAGCCCAGATCCCCTCAGCACCCCCAAAACAAGGCCAGCACCCGCAACACAAGCCCAGCACCTCGAAAACAAGCCCCAGAACCCCTCAGCACTCCCGACACACAGCCCAGATCCCCTAGGCACTCCCACACGCCCAACACAACAAAAACACGGCCTGAATCACCTCAGCATCCCCACCACAAGCCCAGCACTCCAAAAACAATGCCCAGCACCCCCAACACAACGCCCCGATCCCCTCAGCAACCCCAAAACAAGGCCCACATCCCCTCAGCAAACCCCTTACAAGACCAGCTCCCCCGACACAAGGCCCACATCCCATCAGCAGCCCGACCACAAGCCCAGCACCCGTAACACAACACCCAGATCCCCTCTGCTCACCCACCACTAGCCCAGCACTCCCACAACAAGCCCAGCACCCCCAGTGCAAGACCTAGCTCTCCTCAGCACCCCCACCACAAGCCCAGCACCCCCAACACAACGCCCAGATCCCCTCAGCACCCCCACCACAAGGCCCTGATCCCCTCTGCACTCCCAAAACACATCCAGCACCTCGAAAACAAGCCCCTGATCCCCTCAGTACCCCCAATACAAGGCCCCGATCTCCTGAGCACCCCCACCACAACGCCCAGACCCCTCACTACCCCTACGACAAGCCCAGCACCCCCAACACAATGCCCAGATTTCCTCTGCACCATGGAAAAAAGGCCCAGCACCTCAAAAACAAAGCCCAGATCCTCTCTGCACCCCGACCACAAGCCCAGCACCCCCAACACAATGCCCCAGATCCCCTCAGCACCACTATGACAAGTCCAGCACCTCAAAAACAATGCCCAGATCCCCTCTGCACCCCCACAACAAAGCCCAGCACCCCAAACACAACGCCCAGATACCCTCAGCACCCCCACCACAAGCCCAGCACCCCCAACACAACGCCCCGATCCCGGGCAGTACCCTCATGACAAGACCAGCACCCCCAACACAGCACTCATCTCCAGTGAGCAGCCCGAAAACAAGCCTAGCACCCCCAACACAACACCCAGATCCCCCAAAACTAGGCCCAGCACCTCCAAAACAATGCCCCGCTCCCCTCTGCACCCCCAAAACAAGGCTAGCACCCTGCATGACAAGCCCAGCACCTCGAAAACAAGCCCCAGTTCCCCTCAGCACTCCCACAAGCCCAACACAACAAACACACGGCCCAGATCCCCTCCGCACCCCCAAAACAAGGCCCTGATCCCATCTGCACTCCCAAAACAAGGCCCAGCACTCCCACAACAAGCCCAGCACCCCCAGTGCAAGACCTAGCTCCCCTCAGCACCCCCACCACAAGCCCAGCACCCCCAACACAAGCCCAGCACCCCCAACACAATGCCCAGATCCCCTCAGCAAACCCATTACAAGACCAGCTCCCCCGACACAAGGCCCAGCTCCCCTCTACAACCCCACCACAAGCTCAACACCTTCAAAACAAGCTCCAGATCCCCTCTGCAACAGCAAGAAAAGGCCCAGCACCTCGAAAACAAGCCCCACATCCCTTCAGCACCCCCACTACAAGCCCAGCACCTCCAAAAAAATGCCCATCTCCCCTCCGCAACCGCAAAACAAGGCCCAGCATCTCCAAAACAAGCCCCAGCTCCCCTCCGCACCCCCACGACAAGCCCAGAACTCCCAACACAACGCCCAGATCCCCTCTGCAACCCCATGACAAGCCCTGCACCCCCAACACAACGCCCAGATCCCCTCCGCACCCCCATGACAAGCCCAGAACTCCCAACACAACGCCCAGATCCCCTTAGTACCCCCACCACAAGCCCAGCATCTCCAAAACAAGCCCCAGATCTCCTCCGCACCACGGAAAAAAGGCCCAGCACCTTGAAAACAAGCCCAGATCCCCTCAGCACCCCCACTACAAGCCCAGCACCTAAAAAACAACGCCCAGATCCCCTCAGCACCCCCAAGACAAGGCCAGCACCCCCAACGCAATGCCCAGATCCCCTCTGCAACCCCACCACAAGCCCAGCACCCCAACACAACGTCCAGATCTCCTCAGCACCCCTAAAACAAGGCCCAGCAACTCCAACACAACGCCCAGCTCCCCTCTGCACTTCCACAAAAAGACCAGCAGCCTGCATGACAAGCCCAGCACCTCAAAAACAAGCCCCATATTCCCTCAGCACTCCCACCACAAGGCCCAGATCCCCTCAGCACCCCCAAAACAAGGCCAGCACGCCCAACACAAACCCAGCACCTCGAAAACAAGCCCCAGATCCCCTCAGGACCCCCACAACAAGCCCAGATCCCCTCAGCACCCCCAAAACAAGGCCAGCACCCGCAACACAAGCCCAGCACCTCGAAAACAAGCCCCAGAACCCCTCAGCACTCCCGACACACAGCCCAGATCCCCTAGGCACTCCCACACGCCCAACACAACAAAAACACGGCCTGAATCACCTCAGCATCCCCACCACAAGCCCAGCACTCCAAAAACAATGCCCAGCACCCCCAACACAACGCCCCGATCCCCTCAGCAACCCCAAAACAAGGCCCACATCCCCTCAGCAAACCCCTTACAAGACCAGCTCCCCCGACACAAGGCCCACATCCCATCAGCAGCCCGACCACAAGCCCAGCACCCGTAACACAACACCCAGATCCCCTCTGCTCACCCACCACTAGCCCAGCACTCCCACAACAAGCCCAGCACCCCCAGTGCAAGACCTAGCTCTCCTCAGCACCCCCACCACAAGCCCAGCACCCCCAACACAACGCCCAGATCCCCTCAGCACCCCCACCACAAGGCCCTGATCCCCTCTGCACTCCCAAAACACATCCAGCACCTCGAAAACAAGCCCCTGATCCCCTCAGTACCCCCAATACAAGGCCCCGATCTCCTGAGCACCCCCACCACAACGCCCAGACCCCTCACTACCCCTACGACAAGCCCAGCACCCCCAACACAATGCCCAGATTTCCTCTGCACCATGGAAAAAAGGCCCAGCACCTCGAAAACAAAGCCCAGATCCTCTCTGCACCCCGACCACAAGCCCAGCACCCCCAACACAATGCCCCAGATCCCCTCAGCACCACTATGACAAGTCCAGCACCTCAAAAACAATGCCCAGATCCCCTCTGCACCCCCACAACAAAGCCCAGCACCCCAAACACAACGCCCAGATACCCTCAGCACCCCCACCACAAGCCCAGCACCCCCAACACAACGCCCCGATCCCGGGCAGTACCCTCATGACAAGACCAGCACCCCCAACACAGCACTCATCTCCAGTGAGCAGCCCGAAAACAAGCCTAGCACCCCCAACACAACACCCAGATCCCCCAAAACTAGGCCCAGCACCTCCAAAACAATGCCCCGCTCCCCTCTGCACCCCCAAAACAAGGCTAGCACCCTGCATGACAAGCCCAGCACCTCGAAAACAAGCCCCAGTTCCCCTCAGCACTCCCACAAGCCCAACACAACAAACACACGGCCCAGATCCCCTCCGCACCCCCAAAACAAGGCCCTGATCCCATCTGCACTCCCAAAACAAGGCCCAGCACTCCCACAACAAGCCCAGCACCCCCAGTGCAAGACCTAGCTCCCCTCAGCACCCCCACCACAAGCCCAGCACCCCCAACACAAGCCCAGCACCCCCAACACAATGCCCAGATCCCCTCAGCAAACCCATTACAAGACCAGCTCCCCCGACACAAGGCCCAGCTCCCCTCTACAACCCCACCACAAGCTCAACACCTTCAAAACAAGCTCCAGATCCCCTCTGCAACAGCAAGAAAAGGCCCAGCACCTCGAAAACAAGCCCCACATCCCTTCAGCACCCCCACTACAAGCCCAGCACCTCCAAAAAAATGCCCATCTCCCCTCCGCAACCGCAAAACAAGGCCCAGCATCTCCAAAACAAGCCCCAGCTCCCCTCCGCACCCCCACGACAAGCCCAGAACTCCCAACACAACGCCCAGATCCCCTCTGCAACCCCATGACAAGCCCTGCACCCCCAACACAACGCCCAGATCCCCTCCGCACCCCCATGACAAGCCCAGAACTCCCAACACAACGCCCAGATCCCCTTAGTACCCCCACCACAAGCCCAGCATCTCCAAAACAAGCCCCAGATCTCCTCCGCACCACGGAAAAAAGGCCCAGCACCTTGAAAACAAGCCCAGATCCCCTCAGCACCCCCACTACAAGCCCAGCACCTAAAAAACAACGCCCAGATCCCCTCAGCACCCCCAAGACAAGGCCAGCACCCCCAACGCAATGCCCAGATCCCCTCTGCAACCCCACCACAAGCCCAGCACCCCAACACAACGTCCAGATCTCCTCAGCACCCCTAAAACAAGGCCCAGCAACTCCAACACAACGCCCAGCTCCCCTCTGCACTTCCACAAAAAGACCAGCAGCCTGCATGACAAGCCCAGCACCTCAAAAACAAGCCCCATATTCCCTCAGCACTCCCACCACAAGGCCCAGATCCCCTCAGCACCCCCAAAACAAGGCCAGCACGCCCAACACAAACCCAGCACCTCGAAAACAAGCCCCAGATCCCCTCAGGACCCCCACAACAAGCCCAGATCCCCTCAGCACCCCCAAAACAAGGCCAGCACCCGCAACACAAGCCCAGCACCTCGAAAACAAGCCCCAGAACCCCTCAGCACTCCCGACACACAGCCCAGATCCCCTAGGCACTCCCACACGCCCAACACAACAAAAACACGGCCTGAATCACCTCAGCATCCCCACCACAAGCCCAGCACTCCAAAAACAATGCCCAGCACCCCCAACACAACGCCCCGATCCCCTCAGCAACCCCAAAACAAGGCCCACATCCCCTCAGCAAACCCCTTACAAGACCAGCTCCCCCGACACAAGGCCCACATCCCATCAGCAGCCCGACCACAAGCCCAGCACCCGTAACACAACACCCAGATCCCCTCTGCTCACCCACCACTAGCCCAGCACTCCCACAACAAGCCCAGCACCCCCAGTGCAAGACCTAGCTCTCCTCAGCACCCCCACCACAAGCCCAGCACCCCCAACACAACGCCCAGATCCCCTCAGCACCCCCACCACAAGGCCCTGATCCCCTCTGCACTCCCAAAACACATCCAGCACCTCGAAAACAAGCCCCTGATCCCCTCAGTACCCCCAATACAAGGCCCCGATCTCCTGAGCACCCCCACCACAACGCCCAGACCCCTCACTACCCCTACGACAAGCCCAGCACCCCCAACACAATGCCCAGATTTCCTCTGCACCATGGAAAAAAGGCCCAGCACCTCGAAAACAAAGCCCAGATCCTCTCTGCACCCCGACCACAAGCCCAGCACCCCCAACACAATGCCCCAGATCCCCTCAGCACCACTATGACAAGTCCAGCACCTCAAAAACAATGCCCAGATCCCCTCTGCACCCCCACAACAAAGCCCAGCACCCCAAACACAACGCCCAGATACCCTCAGCACCCCCACCACAAGCCCAGCACCCCCAACACAACGCCCCGATCCCGGGCAGTACCCTCATGACAAGACCAGCACCCCCAACACAGCACTCATCTCCAGTGAGCAGCCCGAAAACAAGCCTAGCACCCCCAACACAACACCCAGATCCCCCAAAACTAGGCCCAGCACCTCCAAAACAATGCCCCGCTCCCCTCTGCACCCCCAAAACAAGGCTAGCACCCTGCATGACAAGCCCAGCACCTCGAAAACAAGCCCCAGTTCCCCTCAGCACTCCCACAAGCCCAACACAACAAACACACGGCCCAGATCCCCTCCGCACCCCCAAAACAAGGCCCTGATCCCATCTGCACTCCCAAAACAAGGCCCAGCACTCCCACAACAAGCCCAGCACCCCCAGTGCAAGACCTAGCTCCCCTCAGCACCCCCACCACAAGCCCAGCACCCCCAACACAAGCCCAGCACCCCCAACACAATGCCCAGATCCCCTCAGCAAACCCATTACAAGACCAGCTCCCCCGACACAAGGCCCAGCTCCCCTCTACAACCCCACCACAAGCTCAACACCTTCAAAACAAGCTCCAGATCCCCTCTGCAACAGCAAGAAAAGGCCCAGCACCTCGAAAACAAGCCCCACATCCCTTCAGCACCCCCACTACAAGCCCAGCACCTCCAAAGAAATGCCCATCTCCCCTCCGCAACCGCAAAACAAGGCCCAGCATCTCCAAAACAAGCCCCAGCTCCCCTCCGCACCCCCACGACAAGCCCAGAACTCCCAACACAATGCCCAGCTCCCCTCTGCAACCCCATGACAAGCCCTGCACCCCCAACACAACGCCCAGATCCCCTCCGCACCCCCATGACAAGCCCAGAACTCCCAACACAACGCCCAGATCCCCTTAGTACCCCCACCACAAGCCCAGCATCTCCAAAACAAGCCCCAGATCTCCTCCGCACCACGGAAAAAAGGCCCAGCACCTTGAAAACAAGCCCAGATCCCCTCAGCACCCCCACTACAAGCCCAGCACCTTGAAAACAAGCCCAGATCCCCTCAGCACCCCCACTACAAGCCCAGCACCTTGAAAACAAGCCCAGATCCCCTCAGCACCCCCAAAACAAGGCCCAGCAACTCCAACACAACGCCCAGCTCCCCTCTGCACTTCCACAAAAAGCCCAGCAGCCTGCATGACAAGCCCAGCACCTCAAAACAAGCCCCATATTCCCTCAGCACCCCCACAAGAAGGCCCAGATCCCCCCAGCACCCCCATGACAAGCCCAGATCCCCTCTGCACTCCCACAAGCCCAAAACAACAAACACACAGCCCAGATCCCCTCTGCACACCCATAACAGGCCCAACACCTCCAATACAAGCCCCAGATCCCCTCCGCACTCGCACAACACGCCCAGCACCCCTAACACAAGCCCAGATCCCCTCAGCACCACTATGACAAGTCCAGCACCTCAAAAACAATGCCCAGATCCCCTCTGCACCCCCACAACAAAGCCCAGCACCCCAAACACAACGCCCAGATACCCTCAGCACCCCCACCACAAGCCCAGCACCCCCAACACAACGCCCCGATCCCGGGCAGTACCCTCATGACAAGACCAGCACCCCCAACACAGCACTCATCTCCAGTGAGCAGCCCGAAAACAAGCCTAGCACCCCCAACACAACACCCAGATCCCCCAAAACTAGGCCCAGCACCTCCAACACAATGCCCCGCTCCCCTCTGCACCCCCAAAACAAGGCTAGCACCCTGCATGACAAGCCCAGCACCTCGAAAACAAGCCCATGATCCCCTCAGCACTCCCACAAGCCCAACACAACAAACACACGGCCCAGATCTCCTCTGCACCCCCAACACAAGGCCCAGCACTCCCAAGACAAGGCCCAGACCCCTCAGTACCCCTAAGACAAGCCCAGCATCTCCACCACAATGCCCAGATCCCGTCAGCACTCCCACGACAAGCCCAGCGCACCCAACACAAGCCCCAGATCCCCTCCGCACTCGCACAACACGCCCAGCACCCCCAACACAAGGCCTAGATCCCCTCAGCACCCTGCATCACAAGCCCAGCACCCCAAAAACAAGCCTCAGTTCCCCTCAGCACTCCCACACACACGCCCCACACAACAAACACACGGCCCAGATCCCCTCCGCACCCCCAAAACAAGGCCCTGATCCCATCTGCACTCCCAAAACAAGGCCCAGCACTCCCACAACAAGCCCAGCACCCCCAGTGCAAGACCTAGCTCCCCTCAGCACCCCCACCACAAGCCCAGCACCCCCAACACAAGCCCAGCACCCCCAACACAATGCCCAGATCCCCTCAGCAAACCCATTACAAGACCAGCTCCCCCGACACAAGGCCCAGCTCCCCTCTACAACCCCACCACAAGCTCAACACCTTCAAAACAAGCTCCAGATCCCCTCTGCAACAGCAAGAAAAGGCCCAGCACCTCGAAAACAAGCCCCACATCCCTTCAGCACCCCCACTACAAGCCCAGCACCTCCAAAAAAATGCCCATCTCCCCTCCGCAACCGCAAAACAAGGCCCAGCATCTCCAAAACAAGCCCCAGCTCCCCTCCGCACCCCCACGACAAGCCCAGAACTCCCAACACAACGCCCAGATCCCCTCTGCAACCCCATGACAAGCCCTGCACCCCCAACACAACGCCCAGATCCCCTCCGCACCCCCATGACAAGCCCAGAACTCCCAACACAACGCCCAGATCCCCTTAGTACCCCCACCACAAGCCCAGCATCTCCAAAACAAGCCCCAGATCTCCTCCGCACCACGGAAAAAAGGCCCAGCACCTCGAAAACAAGCCCAGATCCCCTCAGCACCCCCACTACAAGCCCAGCACCTAAAAAACAACGCCCAGATCCCCTCAGCACCCCCAAGACAAGGCCAGCACCCCCAACGCAATGCCCAGATCCCCTCTGCAACCCCACCACAAGCCCAGCACCCCAACACAACGTCCAGATCTCCTCAGCACCCCTAAAACAAGGCCCAGCAACTCCAACACAACGCCCAGCTCCCCTCTGCACTTCCACAAAAAGACCAGCAGCCTGCATGACAAGCCCAGCACCTCAAAAACAAGCCCCATATTCCCTCAGCACTCCCACCACAAGGCCCAGATCCCCTCAGCACCCCCAAAACAAGGCCAGCACGCCCAACACAAACCCAGCACCTCGAAAACAAGCCCCAGATCCCCTCAGGACCCCCACAACAAGCCCAGATCCCCTCAGCACCCCCAAAACAAGGCCAGCACCCGCAACACAAGCCCAGCACCTCGAAAACAATCCCCAGATCCCCTCAGCACCCCCGACACACAGCCCAGATCCCCTAGGCACTCCCACACGCCCAACACAACAAAAACACGGCCTGAATCACCTCAGCATCCCCACCACAAGCCCAGCACTCCAAAAACAACACCCAGCACCCCCACCACAATACCCCAGTTCCCCTCAGCAACCCCAAAACAAGGCCCACATCCCCTCAGCAAACCCCTTACAAGACCAGCTCCCCCGACACAAGGCCCACATCCCATCAGCACCCCCAACACAAGGCCCAGCACTCCCAAGACAAGGCCCAGACCCCTCAGTACCCCTACGACACGCCCAGCACCTCCACCACAATGCCCAGATCCCGTCATCACTCCCACGACAAGCCCAGCGCACCCAACACAAGCCCCAGATCCCCTCCGCACTCGCACAACACGCCCAGCACCCCCAACACAAGCCCAGCACCCCCACCACAATGCCCAGATCTCCTCTGCACCACGGAAAAAAGGCCCAGCACCTCGAAAACATGGCCAGATCCTCTCAGCACCCCCACTACAAGCCCCACACCTCCAAAACAATGCCCCAGATCACCTCAGCAGCCCCACCACAACGCCCAGATCCCCTCTGCACCCCCAACGCAATGCCCAGATCCCCTCCTCACCCCTACCACAAGACCAGAACCCCCGACGCAAGGCCCACATTCCCTCAGCACCCCCAAAACAAGGGCCAGCAACTCCAACACAACGCCCAGCTCCCCTCTGCACCCCCACAAAAATCCCAGCCCCCGCAACACAAGCCCAACACCTCCAAAACAAGCCCAGATCCCCTCAACACTCCCACAAGCTCAACACAACAAACACACAGCCCAGATCCCGTCAGCACGTCCACGACAAGCCCAGCGCACCCAACACAAGCCCCAGATCCCCTCCGCACTCGCACAACACACCCAGCACCCCCAACACAAGGACCAGATCCCCTCAGCACCACTATGACAAGTCCGGAAGCCACAACACAAGGCCCAGATCCCCTCAGCACCCCCAAAACAAGGCCAGCACGCGCAACACAAACCCAGCACCTCGAAAACAATCCCCAGATCCCCTCAGCACCCCCGACACACAGCCCAGATCCCCTCTGCACTCCCAAAACACATCCAGCACCTCGAAAACAAGCCCCTGTTCCCCTCAGTACCCCCAATACAAGGCCCCAATCTCCTGAGCACCCCCACCACAACGCCCAGATCCCCTCTGCACCCCGACCACAAGCCCAGCACCCCCACCACAATGCCCAGATTTCCTCTGCACCATGGAAAAAAGGCCCAGCACTTCGAAAACATGGCCAGATCCCCTCAGCACCCCCACCACAAGCCCAGCACTCCCAACACAACGCCCAGATCCCCTCAGCACCCCCACCACAAGCCGAGCACTCCCAACACAACGCCCAGATCCCCTCAGCACCCCCACCACAAGCCCAGCATCTCCAATACAAGCTCGAGATCCCCTCAGCACTCCCACAAACCCAATACAACAAACACAGAGCCCAGATCTACTCAGCACCCCCAAAACAGGGCCCTGATCCCCTCTGCACTCCCAAAACAAGGCCCAGCCCCCCGAAAACAAGACCTAGCTTTCCTCAGCACCCCCACAACAAGCCCTGCTCTCCCCAACACAAGGCCCTGATCCCCTCAGCACCCTGCATGACAAGCCCAGCAGTCCCAACACAATGTGCAGATCCCCTCAGCAGACCCACAAGCCCAGCGCCCCCAACACAAGGCCCAGATCCCCCAAAACAAGCCCAGCAGCCCCATAAGAAAGGTCCAGATCCCCTCTGCACCCCCACGACAAGCCTAGCACTCGCAACAAAAGGCTCAGCACCTCCTGCACAACGCCCAGATCCCCTAAGCACCACCATGACAACCCCAACACCCCCAACACAAGGCTCAGCTCCACTGAGCAGCCCAAAAACAAACCTAGCACCCCCAACACAACAAGCAGATCCCCTCAGCACTCCCAACACAAAGTTCAGTGACCCTCAGCACCCGCACAACAAGCCCAGAACCCCCAACACAAGGCCCAGATCCCCTGAGCAAACCTATGACAAGACCAGCTCCCCCAAAGGGCACGGAGGAGCTGCCCTCCCTCACTCTCTGTGTGGCTCTTGTTGCCGCAGCCTCCTTGCTTCCCCCCGGCAGACGGGGAGCTTTGGGCAGAGAGGCGGGAGGCAGGGTTAAGGGGAGGCCTTGGCTGCAGAGGTCTGCCCCTGCGGCAGGTGCTGGAATGGGGAGGGCACTAGTGTGTGCCTGTGGCCTGTGCAGATGCCCCAGGAGCAGGGGGAGGCGCAGGCCGGGGCAGAGCAGGATGCAGCCCAGAGGCAGAGAGGTGGGCATGGCCGTGCTGAGCTGCCGAGGCCAAGAAAGGATTGTGGTGGTGGTGGGGGGGTGCTGAGAAGAGGGCAACAGCAACATCTGCACTGCACAGGCAGAGCCGGATGGCTCTGTTTTGGTGAAAACGCACCTGTTCTTGTCATGGTGCAGTGATGAGCTGCAGAGCACAGCAAACAGAGGCAGCAAACAGACGCAGCAGTTTGCGCAGCAGTGTCTGGGCTCTGCCTGGGCCTTTTGTGGGCCTTGTTGGAAGTTGTGGAGACTTTCTGGGGACCCCCGAGGAACTAGACAGTGCTTGCTGCTAGCAGGAAGGGAGAGCTAGGCAAGGACTACTGCAGGGGGCCTTGACTTAACTTCTCCTGGGAAGTTCTAGCTAGGTGGGGCTGCTGCTAACGAGCTCTCTGGGCTGGCCTGGTCAGAGGGAGTTGGGGCTTTTGTTTCAGGTGGCTCCTGATTGGGTGGGTCAAGCACCCTTGTGAGTCACTGCTGGGCAGAGGCCTATATAAGAGCCAGGCCTAGAGCCCAGCTCCTAGAGTGGGGCTGGCAGAGGCAGCAGTTTGGGCAGCAGGCAAAGAAGGTGCCTCTCCCTTTTCTGCAGTGGTGTGTCCTTCCTTGGGGCATGGTCATGACATGCTGCAGAGCACATTCCCCAGTGGCTGTTGGAGGTGCTGCCTCAGCTGTGTGTGAGGCTTCAACCCAGACAGACCCTCAGACAGCAGATGCAGCTCTGCAGGTGTCAGGCTGCAGGCAGTGCCTGGGGCCTTTCTGTGAGGCCTGGGCTGACAGTCAGCTCTCCTGTGCAAGGTGTGCTGTGGTTGACCCTTTGTATTGCCAGATAAAGGAGCTGGGGGAGGAAGCGAGCAGGAAGTTAGCAGTCCCTTTTCTAACCTCAACCATTCTGTGAAACCTCCTGTTGTCCCCTGTGTCACAGAGAACACCACTAAAAGTACAGGATACAATGAGTTCTTTCCCACGTCTTCTTCCGGAGCTGGGAAAGGAGTTTTTTCAGCCATGAAGCTTGGCAAGACGCGTCCACCAAAGGATGATCATCGGAAGCAAGGTAGGTGCTGGGAGGAGGTTGTTCCCTGATCCAGTACTGCTGTTCCAGGAAAGCCCCTGGTCCCATCCACTTACGGATGAGACCGACCCCGACCCCCCTCCCCCCCCGGCCCCGTAAGTGGCACACATCAATGCTGTTGGTAACTCAGGGATTAGACAGGGAGCATTTGGTGGACAGGGTGAAGGCTGGAGAGAGGGTCTCCATGGGGGAATCTGGGAAGCAGGGATAGATGGAGAGAGCCTTACACTGAAGGCTTTGCCAGATCTCACCCGCTTTGTGAGATCATGGTGAAACCTGGAAGTCAGGTGGGCAGTTTCTGGCTTATTTTAAGGATTACTTGCAAGTGTAAGAGCAAAAAGTGTGATTTAGCCCTTTCACTGCTTCTCTGTGATGCATGGAGACCCGCATGAATAGCGTTGCAGCAGCACAGTGAGAGGTAGGGCTCTGTTGCCTCAAGGTTGTCCGTTCCAAGGTCTCGATACTTGCTACAGTGCTGAAATGGGACACCTTTCTGGAAAGGCAGAAGGTGGTTAGCGATCGGAAATTTGTTGTTGTTTCCATTCGGCTCAAATTATGATGTTTCAGTGACAAAGAAATTGGGGAATGCCTTTTTGTGGAGGAAGACCAAATGTTGCTTTAGATATTCTTCATGGGCAAATCTTTGTTGTTGTTCAGCCAGCTTTTAAGAGAAGAAAGGAGGGATTTGGCCTGAGACACTATAGAGGTAGAGGCCTTGGCAGACTGTAGAGGCATAATACTGAAACCTTGGTGATCTTCCTGCTCTCCCCAGTGAAAGGGCATTCTTCTTGTGGTGGAGACTTCACCTAAGGTGATGAGGAAAGCCATCTGGGATGCAAAGGCATGAAAAGGCTGTACTCTCAGATTGTGGAGTACATTCACATGTAGATTTACCAGTGGTGGGGGAACAGTTGCAACAACTGTTCATGTGGTCATTGCCTCACAGCTGTGTATCCTTCCTCCCCCTTTGCCCTCCACAGGGCGTAGTCCTCCCAGCATCCCTCCTGAGTGGTGGTCTGCTTCTTTCTGCCATCTGCCAGTTCTGCTCGGGTCAAACAAACCCACTGAATCACTGCAAGCAGAGCTGGGAAGGTGCTGGTCTGTCCCTCCACCCACACGTGGCAGGATGGAATCTGCTTAGGTCCCTCAGTGGAAATGAGGACACTCTTTTCACACACAACTTGCTGCAGTGCCTCTCTCCACCTAGGAAAGCTTTTCCTAACATCCAGCCTAGATCCCCCTCACTTCAGCTGAAGCCCAAGGTTATTTCTGTATTATCTCACAGAACCGGGCCAGACTATGGTGAAGCAACTGATCCAAGTCTTGGATTAGCCACGAGGTAGGAAACCTGTTTCCCAAAAGCGATGTCTGTGCTCTAGGCGTGGTTTTGGTAGTATTTCCCCCTGTGCCAACGAAACAAACCAGTGACCCTAAAGCAGCTCCCCACCTCCCTTCATCCTCAGCAGTGCATCACCTTATGGCAGTTAGAGCTGCAGCACATGTGCACATGTTCACATGCTCTTTTACCTCGTGAAGTCTGCATTGCTCATTTGTCGGATTTCAGTTTTCCAAAGCTTATTGCCTTCATGAAACTGTGCTGGCACACAGCACAGGTGGAATAATGTGTCACGCTACGCAAACCTCTTTTAAAATTCATTTTAAACCAGGTTGTCTGTGACCTGACCAGGTGACCACTGTTCTTTGTATTTCCAGGAGAGGTTGATAGGATGTATTGGTTACCTTTCTCGGAGTCTTTAATTATCCACCGAGTGGAAACAACAAGAGACGTTCTTTTGTCTGTGTGCCTTTATGCAGAGGAACCTGCTGTTTTGGAAGCAGAAGACCTGGACCGAAAAGCCATGAGACTAGGAGGTGGACTGGACCCAGACACAGTCTCCTTGGCTTCCGTCACGGCTGTAACCACCAGTGTCTCCAACAAGAGGTGAAGGCCAGATGTGAGCTTGTGCAAGCCAGGAGGTGATGGCAAACTCTCAGACGTGCCTGCTCCCCAGAGCCATGTGTCCCCTGAGCTGAGCTATGCTGGAAATCACGTTGCCCCATGCAACCGTTTTCAGAAACGCTTGAACAAAGAATGTTCAGTGGCATTTCACAGCCCCTGAAGTTTATATTCCTCTCATGCCAAGGGAGCTGGCACTGTGAGGAGTAACCCTGGGAAATGCTCTGTCACAGTCTGCAGTGAGTTCCTCTGTTGTTTGACGGAGGTCTTTTTTCCTGCCCTTTGGAAGGTCCAAGCCTGATATCAAAATGGAGCCGAGTGCTGGGAGGCCGATGGATTATCAGGTAGGTGACAACGCTGTGCCCCCAACTTCAGCTCGGGGGGTTCAGAGCCCAGGGAGAGACCATTTCACAGGGAGTGTTTAAGGGGAGGAAGAGGCAAGTTGAGAACTTTTCTTTCACGCTTTCTTGGACCACAACTATCAGCAGAGTAGTTCCTTGAGGAGCTGAATCTCTTAGTTGAAGCCTTTGTCCCCGATGGCCTGTGGGACAGCTCTGGGACCAGGAGGAAGGACTGACAGTCACTTGAGCAGGCCTAGGCTTGCTGGAGTCCCACCGAGGCTGTGCCTCCTCCCCGTGCACCAGGTTATGGATCTTGGCATGGCGTTGTTGGGAGTGAGTCCAGCGCAGGTTTCAATGTACTGCGCTCACAAAAGCAACTGACAATTTGTTTAAGTCTGAAGGCTGGCTCACGTGTGAACGACTGTTTCAGGTATTGTTCCTGTGGGAGGATGACTTTCAAAAAGCTGGTGTTTAAATGCTAGAGTGATAAGCTATATCTCAAGTAGTTAACTGGATTTGCTGTCCATTGTGACAAGCCCAGAAAGCCCAGCGTAATCAGGGTTTGAAGCAGGCAATCTCCAACACAGTTCTCTTAATTTCCAAAGGCTTTCAGTACCTGTTTTAGCGTTCCCAATTGACGAGGCCTGGCTGGCAGTACTCGTTGGATTTCCTCTGGTAGGTTGGTGCCTGGTTGCTGTTATCTTGTTCCTCTTCTCGTTTTCACCGAGTCATGCTGATTCGGCAGCCGTTTACTTTTCTGTCCTTGCGTGTTAGTGCAGTAGCACGTTCCTAGGGATGTCTGGGAACAATGCAAATAATGATTTGTTGTTAAAGGTTTATTGTAGACCATATACGGCGTCCACTTCTAAATCCCACGAGAGACCAGTTGACATCAGAAGATGCAGTAGAGCAGTATGTGGAAGAGGTTTAATTATACGCATAAAAAGCCTAAAGCAAGTTGCGAGGACTGAGTGTCCCTGGTTCTGGAATAGTATAATCGGAATGTAAGGAGGAGGAGGAAGGTGCAAGACGAATTATGTGCAAGACAGCAAGAGGTTCAGTTAATTGGCCAGTGCAAACAGGAGTATCACAAGGCTGGTTTTCATTGGGAATGGTGAGGGAACAGAGCAGTGACCTTAGCTGCTTACCTCCTCAGAAGGAGTCTGAGAGTATTCGCACCTACCTTGCTGCGCTTTAAACGAGGAAGGGATTTGAGCTGGGTTTGTTAAGCTGGTGCAGCTTTGGGTGAGGGGTAGGAGGTTGCATTTGCAGCTCAGCTCCTCTGCAGTAAGTCAGTTTGTGCAGCAATCAATGCCAGGCAGTCTTGTCCTCTTCTTTAGAGAGCTCAGCTGTCTTTTATCAGCTTCCTTTTATGAGCGGTTTACCCCTTGTATTTTTTAGCAGAAGCAAGTTAAGCCAGTTAGGGCATCAGTAGCAGAGTGTCTGCTCCCGCAGCTTAGCTAAATCTGTTCAACTTTGTGCCTTACGTGCTCTTGGAGCAGAAGAGCCATCTGAACGGACAGGGCTGCTCTGATGCTCCTACCTCCCATGCCATGCCGCAGCGTGCTCAGGCTTGTAGGAGCAGCCCTGTCCCTTTTGTGTGATGAAGAGAGACTACCCAGCTGCCACCCCGGCACTGAAAGCACCTTGGAGAGGAGAGCCAGGTGGAGACACAGTTTAGGGCAGCCAAGGTGGAGGTCCATGAATCTCTCTCCCCAGGTCAGCATCACAGTCATTGAGGCACGGCAGCTGGTTGGGCTCAACATGGACCCCGTGGCCTGTGTGGAGGTTGGAGATGAAAAGAAATGCACGTCCATGAAGGACTTGACTAACTGCCCTTACTACAATGAGGTGAGCTGGATTTTTCCTGAGGTGCTGCTCCAGGCTCGTTGCTCCTCAAGGCCTAGACTGCAGTTTGACAGCAAATGACATTTATTTGACTTTGGTTTTTTTTTCTTTTTCTTCTTTTAGTAAGTAAGATGGAGTAAGATGAAATCAGAAACCATGCAGAAGGAGGGATGAAACCTTGGCCCTCTGGTATTTTACAAAATGGTGACAAAGAACCAAAGCAAAACAAAACCCCTCACTTGATCAGTTTCAAATTAAATGATCCTGTGCCCACTTTCTGAGTCTTTCCAAGAAGTTAATGCTTTATTTTAGTTTCTGAGATCACTGATGCTGTCAGTTGTTGGGCTGACATGGGTCCCTCTGCAGCTGTGACGTGAACTGCAGGCTGTTCCTCTGCCCAGACACGTCTCTGTTGGTGGGATATGGACCATAATATTGTCCTTCAATTCAGGAGGAGCCCATGCCTGCTTCCCTGCTTTCACGCATGCTCCTTCTCTTTCAGTGCTTTGTCTTTGATTTCCATGTTCCCCCAGATGTCGTGTTCGATAAGATCATCAAGCTGTCCATAAGTGAGCATGGTTGTGTTGCCCTTTTCAGTGGGCTTTGGTGGAAACCAACCCATTTTACTTACTTGTTGGGATGGATTTAGACCCTTGATGCGAGACCTCTGGCAGGAGCGGAGGTGCTCAGTCCCTCTCTCTGAGCCCTCATGTCCTACGAGCCTCACCTCCTTTGCAGACCCCCCCAGTCCCTCTGTCAGTGTCCTTATTGCTGCAGCCACACACCCCTCCACTCGTGTTCCCTCTGTTGCTCTGTGGCTGCTCTCTGGTATTTCCTAGCTAGGCAAAACTAAGCCTGTCTCAGGATGTCTCTTTAGGCTTGGGGAGAAGCAAGAGCTTCCTGAGGCTGCCAGTGGATTCCCTGAAGCATGAGGGTGGGTACAGCTCTTGAGGAAATTCAGAGTTGTAAATAATGAGAGCAAAACAGAGGCTCCAGCTCTCCCCAGAGCCGCAAAGGAAGACTAGGAAGGAGATTCGTAGATTCACAGATCAAAGCAGGCTGGCTAGGAGCATCCACATCTATCCCATGCATAGTCTGGCTGTGTAATTTCTCCCAGGAAGGGAATTAAAGCATAGATTTCAAGCATCTTTGAGACACTTCCTTGAGGAGAATGTCTCAGTGTTTGGTGCCATAGTGGCTGGAACACTGCATCTTGTTTCAAAGATGGGGTTTTTTTTACTTTTTTTTTCCTATTGAATCCAAGTGTACACTTGCTTGCAAGACTGCTAAACAAGAGCTGCCAACCACACTGTGCTTCACACAGCACAGTGAGTGATTATATCTCCTGCCCAAACTAAGCAAGATGCATCAAATCCTTTAATGTTTGACACTGAACCGTTCTAGAAACAGCCCTACCCCTCCCAGCATGGCTGGGCACAGAAAAAGCTCTGACTTGTTGTTCTCCCTCGCTTTTCAGGTGATCCACTCAAAAAATCTCTTGCGCAGTGGGACTTTGGTAGGCTCCTTCAAGGTGGATGTTGGAACTGTTTACACCCAGCCTGGTATGTCACCACAATTTGCAAGGGGTCATATAGATGCCTACCTTCACCATCAAACAAATGTCTTGGCAAGGTAGCCAGGCAGTCACTAGTTTCCTTTGGCAACACTTAGTCAACTTAATTTTAGTATCCCAGGTGCAAGCATGTCATCTAGGCTCCTTCTGCAGTCCGAAAAGAGCCCTCAGCATCTCCAGAAGATGGTATATCCCATTCTAGGATAAGGCATAATGCACGCAGGTAGAATTGTCCTCAGATGTGCCATTCTCTCTCCACTGACCTCCTAAGAAGCTTAGATTAGCTTGCTTAGGCAAGATGTTGACCTTTCCGAGAGCTGAAGGTCTAGCCCTGTGTGGCTGGCCTTTAGACCAAGACAGGAAGATGCCCAGTGTGCAAAGAAAGAGAGGTTAATTAGAGCTTCTGTGAGAATGTCATGTTGCTCACTGATGCTACAGCCTGCCTTGACTTAGCACAGAGGGGCCCAATGAGTGCTACTAAAATCCACTGTGCTATCATGGGCTTTGTTTAGAGGACCTCTGTTTCAGGGAAGCCTGTTTTATAGAACCATAAAAGAAATGTGGAAGCTTTCAGCATCCTGCACTCGCTGTGCGCAGCGAAAGCAGGCATGGTTGGGATTAGTATAAAGGAGGTCCAGAAGGGTCCCTGGAGAGGTCATTCAGTCCATACCCTTGCTCTTGGGAAGGATCAGCCCTACTCCGTGACAGGCTCCCCGCTGAGCTTCTGCCTGAAAAGTCACTGAATCAGTGAATCGTCTTGAACGTGTCTGGCAGACTGATGAAGCAAACCCATCTGCAGGAGAGGAGACTAAGAAATGCCTGTTCTGTACAGAAGAGCATGGCTCCTTGGAGGGCCCAGGGCTTGCAGCATGCCAGCGTAAGGAAGACCTGAAACTTCCCTTTAGAGAAGAGACATCCAGAATCACTGGGATCTTATCTTAGCTTATGCATCAGGCCTTTTTGTAGCACTCTGCCCCTCTGAAGAGTCCTGAGAGCTAAGTTTCCATTTCAGGGGTGCTCAGCAAACGATGCTGGAAGGGATCTGAAGAGAGCATCTCTTCTGATGCACTCCACAGAAGGATGAGATCTTTCTCGCCCATCTAAGAGGCACCAGGCCTTAAAAATGTCCAGTGATGGAAACTCCACACCTCTGCAAGCAGTTTATCCCATTGCTTCTCTGTCTCCAACATTGGGCAGATCCTCCCAATGGATTTTCAGGGGGTTCTGTCTGGAATTCCTCACACCTGGAGAGGTCTCTTTATGCATGCATGCAGGCTTCTGCAGTCAAGTGGACAGACATGCCCAGTGCTCGCAGTAATTCCTGTAATTGTGATAAATGTCTGTCTTGTTCCATGGCTTTCAGAGCACCAGTTCTATCGCAAACGGGCCATCCTTTCTGACCCTGAGGGTCGGTCTCACTGCTGGACTTAAAGGTTATCTGGAGGGTGCCGTTGCCGTGGTAGGGAAAGGGGACAACATCAAGACACCACACAAAGCCAATGAGACAGATGAGGATGATATTGAGGGGTAAGGATTTGTGGAGCCAGTTTCCTGTATCCTTCCTTGGGAATGAGCTATGAGCTTTTCGTGTCACTTTATTTTGGATTATTCAGTAAGGACAGCATCCCTTCCCGATTAGGCTGACAGCCCCTCTAGTAGTCGTGCACTGCAATCAGAAGTGCCAACTAGATTGTTTCTCGGAAAGAGAAGAGTTGCTAGATTACTGATGCAAATCCAGGTCACATCACTACAGACCAGTCCTTTATATCAGTTCAGACCCTCTGCTGCTGGTTGTTCACTTGTGCATACCAGCACCAGCCTGATGTGAACCAACGTGATGTCCGTGCTTTTTAGCTGTTGCTCCTGTTGGCCGTTGAATGGGAGCCACAGAAGTGAGGTTGAAGGGAAGATGGGAAATGATGGCTGAGGTCTCCCTACTCGCTGTAAGGACAGAGAGGGCACCAAGGGGCTTAGAGCAGCATGTGAACTCTTTTGGACTGTTGTTCCATGCTGCAGTCATGCTCTTATCCCACTTTATCGTGGACAAAGTTCCTTTAGAACTGTTGTTCACGGCGTCCTCTGTAGCTCTCGGGGAAGAGAGAAGAGGCAAGACCTGCCACGAGAAGCCATTTCATGGAGCTCAAGTTTCCTTCCAGTATAACCACCCCAGTTCTCCTTATACCCTGGCAGGGTATGAGGGCCTTTTCCAAAGATAAAGGCCCTTCTAACATCCCATTCATCTGGGCTGCTGCAGATGTCTAAACTAGGTAGAGATTAGTCTTCCCCTCGGCTCCACTGCTGATAATGATTATATCCCTTTAGAAAGATGCAGGTTGTCTCTGAGGCACCTCAATGTGTTGCCATAAGGTTTCCCTTATGAAACCGCCCTTCCCTGTCCTGAATCGGGAGGGTGGGCAGGAACAGGACTATGATAAAATATAGGGCTGCAGAAATGGCTACCTTTCCACCTCCTCACAGCCTGTGCTCCACAAGGGGGGCAGCTTCTCCCTCTTCTGCAAGTCTCTCCTGACAAACCTGCCAGGCCCAGGAGCTGTTTTGAGTCCTGTTTTCTGATGTTGCAGGAACCTCCTCCTTCCAGATGGGGTCCCTCTGGAGCAGCAATGGGCTCGTTTCTACCTAAAGATCTATTGAGCTGAGGGGCTGCCCTGTATGAACACCAGCCTCATGGCCAATGTGAAGAAGGCTCTCATTGGGGAGAGCAAGGACTTGGTGGACCCCGATGTGGAGGTGTTCTTTGCAGGGCAGAAGGTGGGTGAGCTGCTTGCTATACCTTTGTGACATGATAACGTGAGCAGGGCTAGCCATTATGCAGGTTTGGGACTACGTGGCCAAGGATGATCTCAGCTGTCCTGGCATGTAGATGCTGACCTGTGTGACAAAGCTGCTTGTTTGTCCTGTGCCACGTTCCCTTCTCTTGCCCAGACTATGAGGGGGTTGCAGCAGTCTGCAGTCTCCAGCAGTCTCTATTTGGGAGAAGAAAGTCCCGAGCAGAACACATGTTGCTATCATGGTCATTAGCAGGGGAGGAGTTGAGGTCTGAAAGAAGGTGGGTGGCTTGTGGGCTCAGACCCTTGTGAAACATGTGCTTTCTCCTCCCACTTGGCAGGGGAAGACATCTGTGCGGAAGAGCAGCTACGAGCCCCTCTGGAATGAGCAAATAGTCTTCACAGGAATGTTCCCCCCATTGTGCAAGAGGATAAAGATCCAGGTCCGAGACTCTGACGAAGTCAATGATGTGGCCATTGGGACCCATTTCATTGATTGGCAGGAGGTCTCTAACGAAGGAGACAAAGGTAAAGCTAATATGAGGGGAGGACTGAGACACCTTCCTCATGGTAGAGAGAGGCTTCCCTTTGGCAGAGAGTTAGCAAAATAGCCCAGGCTCCTTCCCCAGCCCTGGAGACAGCTGCTCCTTGGTGGCCAGTAGGAGAGACCTTTATTCCCTGCAGTGGTTTTCTGAGATCACTGGGCACCCATTCCCTGAAAACCAAGTCCCATAACATGCCTCCAGTCAGAAACTTGAAAGAAAAGACACCCAAGAACAACTGGCCCTTCCAGAAAATTCATGGCCGTGAATGGATGAATATGTGACAGGCTCTCATGTTCACACAGACACACATGCACACACGAATGCACACACATGCACAAATGCACTAGCGCACACGTGGACAGGACCAATGTAAAAGCAGAGAGGGCTCTACGAAGGTGGCTAATGAGGGTTTCTCCTCTCTGTTGCCTCATGCTGGGTGGCTTGCCCAACGGAGTAGTTGTGTGTGTCTTTGGCGTGGTGAGCTGCACAATCCCCCTCACTGCTGTCACCACAAAATCATCTCCATATATTGTTGCATGTGTGTATTTTCCATGTGCACGCGCACGCACACATACGCATGCTCAATCCTGTAGTACAATACCCAGAGCAGGGAAGTGATGCCATTCCATGAGCCAGCTTGAGCCCTGAGACAAAGCCATGCCCTCCTTCTTGCACATCCCCTTCACTACATGTGTGTCTGGTCTCCTGCAGGCTTCCTGCCCACCTTTGGCCGTGCCTGGGTGAACATGTACGGCTCCACTCGGAACTACACCCTGATGGATGAGCACCAAGATCTGAATGAGGGTCTGGGTGAAGGCATCTCTTTCCGGGCCAGGCTTTTGATAAGCCTTGCTGTGGAGATCTTGGAGATGAGTTGCTGATGTGAGTCTTCCCTGACCCTTTGGTTGCCAGTGACAAGTGCTGGGTGTTAGTGATAGTTTGCTCAGTCCCCTTGGTAGTTATGCCTGGTCTCATAGACTGAGGATTTTATTTGGTGTTGCACTAAAAGCACTGGATCCCCCAGCACGACAACAAATCTTGCAAAGATTTTTCAGGTTTTATGGTCATTCAAAAAGAACGTGCAGTGAGCCTAGACACCGAGTTCAGCCAGACACCTATCTCTTAGAAGGCTTGAGCAGAGGGAGAGAAAACCCTCATAGTCTCCATGAAAACCTAGACAGTGGCACGTCCCCTTCATAGAGCCCGTGTAGGTGTTCAAGGTGCTGAATGTGGCCTTCTGGGACCCCCTGCCCTGTGGCTTGTTCTCCTAAGGGTCCATCCAGCTGACCTTAACCTTGTATCCTACTTGCCTGTTTTTTTTCCTGCAGAACTGTCCTGGGAAAATGGAGGAGTTCTTCCTCTTTGGAGCCTTCCTGGAAGCTACCGTGATGGACAGGAAGATTGGTGACAAACCCATCAACTCTGAGGTCACAATAGGTTGGTGGTTTTCTGAGGAGGTTGGTTTTGAAACATGCCCGGCAGAGACTGCAGGAGCCAAGGCCAAAAGCAGGCTTCTTACCCCCTCTTTCCATGCTAACATTTGACAGAGCATCCGAGGCTCTCAGTTTAGGAAGAAGGTGATGGCTACTTCATTGGCACAAGCCATGCGTGTCCCCAGATGAGCTCTTTGCTGCGTGATCTCCTGTCAGCAGTGGATCTGCTCCATCTCTCAGTTGAGAGCACCTGGCTTTGCGTTTCCAGAGGTTAACCACCAAAGGAAGGATGTATGTTTCTAGTGGCTTGGAAGGGGGCATGAGTAGAGGACAGATTTCTGTTGTTAGTTTGTAATCCCTGGTCAGGGTTTCAGAAAGCTGAACTCCACTGTCCCCCATGGTTCCTGCAGAGGAAGTTGCTCCCCAGCCTGAATTAAAGGCAGGTGACAGCCTGTTTAACCCCAGTGTGAGTTATAGCCCTGTGACTTCTTTCCTGAGGTAACAATCTGGTTCCCGTAGATGGCATGGCCAAGCCTACCTTGTGGAGGAAGAAAGATGGAGGGGATGGGGACGAAGCAGAGTCTGAGCTGCTCCAGAACTCAAGTGAGGAAGATGGTGATGAGGATGGAGAGCTGGTCTCCCTTTGCTCATCTCAACCCATGAAACCCCTGGTCACAGACAGGTAAGTGTGCCCTCCTGGCCACCAGAGGGCCGCCTTGCTGAACATGGCAAGGGGAAAGTGAGGGAAGGGACAGTGCAGTGTTGTAGTGAGGTAGGAGAGGTCTGTCTCCTGCCAGCAGCTGGGAAACAGAGGCAGTGTGCTCCCTTGCCTTGCAGGAGAGGGAATTAGCATCTGGTTTCTGAATGGTCTGTAGGCTGATGGGAGCAGCAGACCTAAAAGCTCGTGGGGAGAGATGTGACTTAGTTCCTTGTCCGAAGGTGTTGGCATGTGTGCCAGGTATCTGAGCTCCCCCGAGAGTCAGCAGAGATGGAGTCAGTGCAGTCCCAGGAACCTGGAGAGTCATTCAGCCAGCCAGCCCTAGGAGCAGCAGCAGCCGCCACTAGCTCTCTGTGCCCTGTGAAGGGAGCTTAGCTAAGTGCTTGTAGAGACCCCATCTTGGGTATTACAGCTAAGAAGAGCTGAACACCCACCGCCATTGCCTACAGTGCTGAGCACTCTTGTCGATTGCCTGTTGTCTCATAAAGGTTGAGCTGACCTCTCAGCCTACCCTACAGAGGGCCCCTCTCATCTACGCAGCCAGTTATGTGCCCAGCGCTCCTAGCTATCCACACCTTTAACGCTCTACCTCTGTGGCAAATTAGGGGAAAGTTAACCAGTGGATTCAAAAATCATTGGTTGGCATTAAAAAAAGCAGATGGACTGCTGCACATGCAAGTTTCAGACATTCAGAAAACCAGCCTAAAAGACAGGTCCCTCCCTAGGACTCTTTGATGCCACAGCAAATGTGTGAATGCACAAACGCACTTCTGCCCATCAGGGAGGAAAGAGGGAGGGAGGTGCCTGGGCTTTGTGTCTTTGATTTCTCTAGCTGCCTGACATCTGAAAGCATCCTGGAGACCGTTTAGAGATTGGCAAGAAGTCTACCTTGAAATAAGGCATAGATTTCAGTAATTAAGGTAATTTGTGCTGGGGCAAGGTGCATTTGGAATCGCTTGGGGTCTGAAAAGCTAGCCGAGGTCACAAACACAGAGGGGAGGATGCAGGAACTGCTTGAGGAAGTTCATGAGGATGGGTTAGCAGGAGTTTGGGGTAAAAGTCTTAATCCTTTCAGTGTCTAGATTTGTAGCTTCTCTCTCTCTTTTGGTCAGTCTGTCTATTCCCATTCCCTCTAACTATTGGCATGCCTCGTTCTCGTGTGTCAGTGTCAGAGAATCAGGATATGGGGAAAGTAGATCCTATTCCTGGGACTGTGCCAAAACTGGTGAGTTTCACTGGGCAGATGAGTTCTGTTCTGTCTGCTTCAGGTTCTCCCTCTGTAGAATTGAGGCAATTCTTTGCGATGTGCAGGTAGAAATTACCCTAACAGACAGGTGATCCAGACAGCTGCAAATGTGAGTCTACTCGATGCTTTCTACCTGTGACGTGCCACTAGTGGGGCGTCCGGGATTCTTTTGTATTCTGGGGTTAGTTGCACTGAACTGGAGAGATGGTTCTTTGTCAGATGTAAGAATGTATTAGATCTAAGCGGTTCTGCACGTATGACGGACACTGGACAACACTAAACCATGACCAGCAGACAATCTACAAGTATAACAAAGCTAAGAAGTATAGTAAGGAATCCAAAACCCCCACGTATCAGAGCTCTATGGTTAAGCCACGGAAGCCCAGTACAATGACTGCTCTCGGATGCACGGTATAATGACCGCTCTCGCCCTTTCCTTGTCCTTATGGGCCACCCCTGCGGTATAGTTTTCCCCGGCTTGTTCTCACCACGCTCGAGCTGCGCCAAGAGGATTCAGGTTCTCCCTGGCAGTTGGCATCAGGGGCGTCCCCGCTGATGGGTGGGTTGTGGGGTCCGCAGGCCAGCTGATGGTGAGTCCGAGTCCGCACAGAGGTATGTGGCTTACTGTCTCTTATCCTTCCCGGGCTTAGTTCATTGATCAGTGCCAGACCATAGCTGGACAACGGAACGGATGGTCTTAGGTGATAACAGTAGGGATGCCAACAGGATGCTTATCAGTATATTCAGCAGCTATCAGTGTGCATGTTTATCAGTGCGCACAGTCAGCCGCTATCAGTGCGCACAGTCAGCCGCTATCAGTGCGCAATTCCAAGGTATCCAGATGCTTACAATGTGAGTCTGCGGTGTCCCTTCTCCTTTGCTGACTAGGTTTGCTCTGCACTCATGCTGTGCACTCATGAGGCTACGGCACCCCCACAGTGTGGTGGCTCTGGCCGTGGTGCACCCGGGGTTCCTAAACTCTTGGGGAGCACCCTAGAGCAAACCCCTCTTCTAGGGGCTGCACCATCCTGAGTCCCACACTTGCCTGTGTGGCGCCTATCACTACCGCAAGCACCTGGAGCTTCAGAAGGCTTTTCAGAAAGCCCAGAAGCAAATGGGATCAGGACCCGGGTCTTGGTGTGTCTAGGCTGCACGCCATCCCTGGTCAAGATTTGAATACAAAGGACTTGTACTCAGGAAGGCTAATCGGATTTAACCTGAGGAGATGTATTGAAAGTGGATTATTGTAACTATTATACCAGCAGATAGATGTTGCTAATCAAAATTAACTGACTGACTTAATTCAACTGGGAAATGAAAGAGACTAACCTGAATCAAGGCTGTTTGCATTCTAGATAGAACTGTCTGCCTGGGGTTGCTGCACTTGTTAAGCAGCCCATTGGGAAGGTGAATGCAGAAGGGAGATGGAAAGCACAAATGTTTTACAGAGCGTATTCCCCTGGGCTTTGCTTTTCCTACTGCCTTATCAGAGCACAGGGAGTTTCCCCATCAACTGTGGGACTCTGCTGACATCATCTGGCTAAAAATAACCCAGACAGCTTCACAAGATGAAGTGAAGCTGTTTTGTAACCTAAGGGTGATTCCAGTTGCAGCAGGATCTGCAGTGGCTTTATCCAGGGTGAATCCTGGCTCACAGCGGATGCTCAGGCTGCCTTGGGCAAACCAGAAGCATGAACCTGTTCTGCAGGGCATGCCTGCGATCCTGGCTCTTCCCCCCCCTTTTCTGTGCCATGACTATTGTCTCTCCATGCCACGTCCATCCCACAGACGAATGGAAATCTGGCAGCTCTGCAAACAGCGGAGACCTCTGCCTGTTGTGAAGGCCAGGGGGGTCTATAAGAAATGCTCGCTGGCTTTCAGAATAGGGTGTTAGTGCTTTGGTTTCACTTGTGCTCGCTCATGGTGTCTGCCTGCATGCGCTGTCACACTGGAGCACCTGGCCAATGCATGCAGCCCCAACCCTCCCTGGGCAGAGGCAGGGGTTAACCCAGGCAGGGCATGCCTGGGGGCAGTTTGGGTGGGCCTTGGCTGGGAGGGGAAAGTTTCCCCCAGGCATGGCTGGCCCAGCTGTGGACTTGGGTGGGGACTGGTCTGGTGCTAGGAATCACAGAATGGTTGTGGTTGGAAGGGACCTCTGGGGATCATCTAGTCCAACCCCCACCTCCGCTCAACCAGGGTCACCTACAACATTTTGCCCAGGACTGTGTCCAGATGCTTTTGAATATCTCCAAGGAAGGAGACTCTGCAGTCTGTCTGGGCCACCTGGTCCCGTGCTCTGTCACCCTCACAGTCAGCAAGTTTTTCTTCCTATTCATATGGAACTTCCTGTGCTTCAGTTTGTGCCCGTTGCCTCTCGTCCTGTCACTGGGCACCACGCAGAAGAGTCTGGCCTCCTCCTCTCGACGCCCTCCCTTCAGATACTTGTCCACATTGATGAGATTCCCCCTCAATTTTTTCTTCTGCAGGCTGAAGAGTAACAGCTCCCTCAGCCTTTCCTCCTAGGGGAGATGCTCCAGTCCCTTCATCATCGTAGTGGCCCTTTGCTGGACTCACTCCAGGAGCTCCATGTCTCTCTTGTATTGGGGAGCCCAGACGTGGACACAGTACTCCAGATGCGGAAGGGTGCTAGGAGAGATGGAGTCTCTGTCCTTGAATGTGCAATTCATGTATGCTACTCCCAGCGCCTTTCCTCTTTGGCCTGACTTCATGTATATCCATTTCCCCATCCCAGCGCTCTGACATGCTGGGAGAGGTGGGGGGCAATGGCCATTCCTGGCTGGGAGTGGTCCTACCACAGAACATCCTTCTGCTTCCTGTTGCAGGAACTGCTTCCACGTGCCATACTTTGAGAAGAAGGCCTGCAGGTACATCAAGAGCTGGTGGCCAGACCAGCGCCGGAGACTGTATAATGCCACCATCATGGACAAGATTGCAGACAAGGTGGTCAGTATGTGCTGGGGATGGAGCTGGCTCAGGGGATGGGGTAGGCCATTCCTGGCACATTCAGGCTCCCTGCATGTCTCTGCAGCTTGTTACAAAGCAGGGCCAGACCGTTGCAGAGAGCCTTTATCAAACTCATGCCAGGAAAGAGGAAGCTCCGCAATACTAAACACTCCACAGAATGAATGGCCAAACCCTGGGGGTTGAATGAATTTTGGTGTGGGTCAGACCCAGAGTGTCCCCCAGAAGGCTGAAGGAAGGTGGGAGACTTTACCTGCCTGGACTCCTGGAGTGAGCCCCTTTTGTGGCAGAGCCTCCTTTGTAGCCTGAACTGATTGCTGAGGAGCCTTTGTGATGCCTGCAGGTGGAGAGAGGTGAAATTCACATCAACTGAAGCCAGCCTCCCCCAGCCAAACATGTGCCAGAGCTGAGCTCTGTGGCAGGAAAGCCTGGGGAAGAAGCAGGTGTGTGCTATTGGCAGTGCCAGGGCTGCTCTTCATGGAGTGGCTGTGGTGCTAAACCTCAGCCTGCTGTGGGGCTCTGCTCCACTGCCCCCTTCACTGCTTCCCCCCCATTGCCATTCCAGGAGGAAGGCCTCAGTGATGTGCAGGAAACGATCAAGACGGAGAAGCCACAGCTGGAGCGCTGGCTCCGAGGGGTCCTGGAGGAGCTGAGCAGTGGGTGCTTGTGAGTAAAAGACTAGCAAAAGCTGCCCACCAAGGACCTGTGCTCTCAGCCGGGATATGGGCAAGATCATGGGACTGAGAGCATGAGCTCCCCTTGCGTTATGCTCCGAGATGACAGGCAATCATTTTCTTGGCTTAGTACACCACCATATTGATTGCCTTCTGCCTTGGAGCATGGGCAAGGTGGTACTCGCCTCTGAATTCCAAAGACCCCCAGCCAGTGATGAAAGCCACACAGACTCAGTCTTGTGGCCTCCACAGGCTAGTGCCTGGGCGGTACCTTCTCCTCATGCACGTCATTGAGTGCTGGGTGTAAATAGGCCACTTGGCTGTGATTGCAGCGCACACTGAAAGAACAAGGGTGCTTCTGTGTAGGCAAGTGCCCTACTGCTAGCAGAGATCCAGCCTGGCAAGGCTGCTTGCAGAGAGCCAGCAGGCTCTCGCAGGATTCATGCTGACGAGCTTTTCCATCAGGTGCTTTGTGACCTTAGCTGACAAGGACCAGCACCACTCTTCCTGCATGAGGCTGGATCGAGAAAGACTCGAGTCCTGCATGAGGGAGCTGGTAAGTGTGATTCAGCTGGGGAGGAAGATTCGGGAATGGGGCTGGACCCCATCAATGCGGTGGGGAACCTTGGTCCTTAGGGGTCTTGACTTCCAGTCTCTGCGGATTGGTGGTTTGAGGTTTATTGCTAAAGAGGGGGACCCAAGAGCACTTCCTGTCTTGCACAGGTCCCACATGACCCTTGGGTCCACACCACTGCGTCCCCTCCATCACGCTCTGCTTTTCATTGGGAAGAAATCCCGGAGTGCAGAAAAGGAGTCGCTTTATTGTCAAAGAGTTCAGGAGAGGGGAAAGCAGGAACGTAGGGGACTCTGCCGAGTATAGATGCTGCAGGGCTAACCCTAGCCTGGGTATTTGGAGCTGGTAGGCCAACTTATTGGAAAGGAGCTGTGCAAAGACCAAGTGGTTTATCCAGCTGACACAATGAAGCTTCATTAGCCAGCTGCATACAACAGAGTGATGAATGTGACATGTGGAAGCCTCTATGTCCCCTCTTCTGAACTGCCAGATGCTGATTTGTAGTGGAGTCAGGGAAAGGGGAGAGGCTATGCTTAAGACAAGGCTTGAAGCCACTGCAAAATGCCATAAGCACAACTGACACCTCTCTGTCCCTTGGCAGGCCCTGCTGGGGCAGAAACCTCTGTGCTGTGGGACCCTTCCTATATCCTGCTGAGGTTAACAAAGGGGCGCCAGAAGTACCATTATCTGGATGCACGTGGCAGGACTAAGGCATTTGTGTCCTCACCACGCCTTCCTAAACGCAGGGAGACCTGTCTGCTGCTTTTGCCTTCTCTGTGCTCCATTGTGCTCTCATTCACAATGTGTCCTGGGCTCCCTTTTAATCACAGGAAAACATGGGTCAGCAAGCCACGACTCTGTGCTCGCAGGTGAAGAACACCACCATGAAAGACAAGGTGAAGCTGGTGCAAAACTTCCTCCAGAAACTCTGGTTGTTAGCTGATGAGGTGAGTTGCCCTCCACATGGAGAGTGCCTGTTAGCTGGGTCAGCTTATGGGCAAATCCTGCGTGCAGGAGAGTTCCCTAGTGACACAGGTCTTCTGCAAGGAGCCAGTCCAAGACGAAAAGACCTTTGTTGGGCTCTGCTCCTTTTCTAAAGGACCTGTATGTTCCTCCTGTGTCAAGACAGGTGCTTAAACCTCTCTTCAGACGACCCAATAGAAGTGCTCAGCCAAGGCAGCATGACCACTTCCCTCCACTGACTACACCAGTTATATCTCCTGTGCTAATTAACCAGTCTGTGGTGGGAACTGAGGCCTGGCTGTCCATCCTGGTGCACCGTGAGCCCAAGCCAAAATGCCCAGCCCTAACCCGTCCGCAGGTGAGGCCAGGCTTAGCCCTGGACAGGGCATCCCTGGAGCTGGTTGGAGGGACCCCTTGAGGTGGGGGCGTTTCCCAGCCTGGCCCAGGGCCTGAGGCAGGGCCCTGGCCTGAAATAGGTCACCAGTATACTTTTCACCATCTGGCAACTTTGCATAGTCAGTCTATAAACTGCCCCATGCCTCCCAGGTTTGCCTATACGCTCCTGGATTGGGAAGGATGAGTATTAATATAAGTTGAAGAGCCCTTCCCAGACAGTAACAGAACTGGGTCCTCTTGCAGTTGAGCTAGAGGATGGTTTTGCCTGCCTTGAGCCGTGACAAGGCCGTGCAATTCCCCAGGGGAGCAGCCCCCAGAAGGTGGCAAATGTCCACCCAATATTCAAGTGAGCAGCCTGCAGCCATCTCTGATTTTTGCTAAGTAGAGGAAATTGTTAAGTAGGTAGCTCTTTGGAGAGCTTTCAGATGAAGCCATCTAATTGTTATCACTGTGGTGTACTCTTGCTTCACTCCACCTCATGGGTGACAGTTAATAGCCGAATATTGTTAGAGCTGCTCACAAAATTTCCAAAAAGATGCTATTTCTGCAAAATCTTTTGTTCCTTCCTGCAGAAAATTGCAGTTCCTCTGAAATTCGTGCAGTTTCTACCTGGGTCTGTGTGGCTGCAGCCATTTGGGGTTATTGGTCCCCGTGGAAGTTGTAGTTTTGGCACTTGCTGTTCTCATTTCCCAATATGGGCGAGGCTCCTAGGCTTGGTGAAATAGCCCATTATAAAGTAACTCTTTTCTCTGCTTTGGCTTGCCACAGCAGAAAATAAAGCAGGCTCTAAGGCATGATAGGAGATGTCCAGAGAGGGAACTGCTTCCATTGTAGGGAATGGAAGTGCAGGGCACCTGCCCTACAGTCCTTGTGGGCACTGAACTAAGAGAAAAGGAAAATCTTCAGCCTTCCAATCTGGAGTTAATATCTTTTTTTTTTTTTAATTTTATCAGAACAAATGTAAATCCCAGTTTCTTTCCTGCTAGGCTTCACCTTGCCGGTGTCTCAGGGGTCAGAAAGGGCTAAGATGCTGACAGGGCTCTTTGTTGGTGTTCACAGCCCCAGCACACTATTGCTGACCTCTTCATCTGGATGATGAGCAATAACAAACGCATTGCTTACAGGCGTCTCCCTTGCAAGGATATTCTCTGCTGCATTGTGGATGAGGAGATGGGAAAGGACTGGGCCGAAGTGAAGACCGTCTTCCTCAAGGTGCCTGCCCGTCTTCCTTGGGGGAGCTGAAACCACAAGGAGGGAGGTGAAGCAGAGACAGAATGGGGGGGATGGGGGTGGAGATGAGAGCTGGGTACCAGATGGGTCTGGTAGGTGATGGAGGTCTGGAAGGAGAGAGATGTCCTATTGAGTTTGCTGGGAGGGGAGCTAGTGGCTTGAGAAGAGGAAGCCAGTGTGCTGGGAAGAACATGATGCATGAGAAAGAGTAGCGGACATGATCCAGAATGATAAGGGGTGGCTCCCTGGGTTTAAGGAGCAGTGGTACAAGGTGAGGCCGCAGAAGGTGGTGGGCACTGCAAGAGGTGGTCTGTCCAATCTCTAAGGCCCCTCCTATGTCCCTGTAAACTCTCTTGTCCCTTGTGCCCAGCTACCTGGGAAGAGGGGCTTTGGACCTGCAGACTGGACAGTTCAGGCCAAGATGGAGATTTACTTGTGGCTGGGCCTCAACAAGCAGCGCAAAGACTTCCTGAGCGGCGTGCCCTGTGGCTTTGAGGAGAAGACGACAGCCAGAGGCCCAAACCTGCCATCCTTTCCACGCATCAGCCTCCTTTACACGAGTAAGAGGGCAGGCTATGGAAAAGGCAGGCGGGAGCCTGGTTCAACACCACTTGGGCCAAGGACCTGCAGGAACTGAGGGGGAAATATGGGAAATACTTCCACATGTGCCAGTCTGAGGTCTCCCACTGTTCCCGTGGGGAGCTGGGGTGGGGGACTTCTGCGCCCTTCTCCTTACCCCATTCCCAGCTGTCATTCTGCACATCGTGAGCAGGACCCTGAAGAAGTCCATATCCATTCAGGATCCATGCTTTAAGCCGACTTCCTTCATCCGTGTTGGCCCTGAGCAAAAGTGTGCCTCTGAGACCTTGCTCTCCATGGCTAAGCTCCAGGGATGCATCCCAAGCTGTCTCACTTCCCCCTCTCTCTCTGTCACAGAGAAGCAGGTGTTTGAGCTGCGAGCCCACATGTACCAGGCCAGGAGTTTGTTTGCTGCTGAGAGTAGTGGCCTTTTGGCTCCCTTTGCCCGAGTCGTCTTCCTCACCCAGAGCCAATGCACCGAGGTGAACACTATTTCCTGACCTGGAGGAGTGGGCAATCCCTGGGGTTGAATGTGGTACTTGTCCTTTCATCTGTCCATCCTGCTGCCCTGCCATGGGGCTGGGTCTCCTGACTCCTGCAGAATCATGGATCAGGTTGACCGTGGGGTCCTGGGGTGCGAAAGCAGCCATAGCACTGGGGCCTGACTATCTATCTCGAGCTTCCTTTGAGTGCAAGGTTGCCTGTTGGAAATCTCTTCCCCAGCTGCAGGCAAGTCCAACAGCCCTTTCACTGCATGTCCCTGGGCACAAGCACACAGCCACCCTGTTTCTGTGTGACTGAGCTTTCAGCTGCCTGGTGAAGAGAAACTGGACCCTACAGGAAGCAGGAGGTGTTTCTGTGCCATCTCTTCCTGTGCTGAAGGCTGCCGAGCTTTAGCAAACCTTGTGGAAGCTGGGAATAATTTGTGCCTGCCTGCTGTTTTTTCCTGGGAGAGTCCATGGGAGATGCGCTATGGCTCACTTGCCTGCAGAGCAAGCGCCAGCCTACGGGTGCTGCCAGCACTGAAGTTGCAGCCTGTGGCCTGGCTCAGACAGGCCAGGCCTGGGGTCATTCACGGAAATGGGGTCATCCCTGTGGCTACCCCTTTGCAGGGTACTGTTTTGTCCTGATTTGACAGAAGGAAGCAGATGCTCAGGCAGAGAAAATTAGACCATCAGAGCAAGGGGTGAACTCTGGGAGCTGCAAGTATCTTGGGTCAAGATCTGCCAAGCGAGTTAGACCTGTAATTCCCCTTCCTTTGGATCAGGCTTCAGATCCTAATGTGGCTCTTTCCTGTCTCTTGCCCCATAAGCCATCAACCCTCTAATGGGTTTAGCCCCAGGTGCCTTCACAGTATGATCCAGTAAATATCTGTGATCCAAAGCACTGCTTGGCAATAGCATTAATACCCAATAGACTGCAGACTGCCACAGTGTCCACATCTGCATCAGGGCTGCCTCAATTCTCTGAATAAGCAGTGGGGAGAAAAGGACCTTTACAAGACAAAATACATCTCATCTATTTTAGCCATACACCTTAGGAAGAGACAAGCGGTGCCATAAAGAGATTTCTTTTCTCTCCCCTCCCTAGTCAGGGATCCTGGGGTGCCTACCATGAAGTAAGGGAGCCTTTATGTTGTGGACATGCAATGTGACCCAAGATAAATCCCCTCATATTTTCAAAGTAACCTCCCCGCTGCTCGCAGCGCTGCAAAAGTCCTGGTGCAGGAAAACTGAGATCAATATCCTCTCTGCTCCCGTTGTTCAGGGCCTTAGGCCCTGGCTGCTACTCCTAGCTGTAGTGGTAAATGCTGTTTCTGTTCCTCCAGGTTCTCAATGAAAGCCTTTGCCCAAGCTGGGACCAGCTGCTGGTCTTTGACAATGTGGAGCTATATGGAGAAGCTCACGAAATGCGGGACGACCCTCCCATAGTTGTCATTGAGATCTATGAGCAGGACCCAGTGGTAAGATGAATCTCAGCAGAGGAAAGCATTTCTGATTCAGGTACTGAGATCACTCCTGGCAAGGCAGCTGGTACAGCAGATGTGAGAAGAAGTGTTTTTCCTGACCTGTGGAAGATGTTTCCTCCCTGTTTCCCAGGGCACAGAAGAAACTAGGAGCCTCTGCTGCTAATTGATCTCTTGCACTCCTTGGTGTCTTATGTTTGGAGCCAGAAGCAAGAGTTCAGGTGAGGCTGGAGGCAAGGATATATTACTGTAGTCTCTCCCTGTAGAGCAGTGCTCAGTCCTGGCCTCATTGCTGCCCCAACCCTGGGCCACCTCCTTCACCTTCCTTAAAGATGTTGGTGCATTAGGAAAGGCCTCGTGGATGGAAAGGCACCAGTGGAAGGTGGCACTGAGCTTTGGTCACGTACGTGCAGCAGACTGATCCTGTTCTGCCCACACTGGGGAGTGCTGTGGGGCTAACTGTGGAGACCTTTGGTTGGTCTCTCAAGGCAGACAAGAAGCCCGATGCTAAAAACCCGAGTGCTGTCTTTGCCTGGCCAGGGCAAAGCTGACTTGATGGGCTGCACCTTTGCCCAACCTGTGGTGAAGATGTCAGATGAACAGTACTGCCCTCCACGGTTCCCTCCGCAGCTGGAGTGCTACCAGATATACCGGGGCAACTCCACAGCAGGCGACCTGCTGGCTGCCTTTGAGCTACTGCAGGTAGCAGCTGGACAGAGCCATCCCAGACCAAGGGAGGGAAGAGAGCGGGAGGGGGTGTGGGGGAGAACCGCGTTTAATCCACGCTTCTGTTTCTGAGGTGCTGCAAAGAGTGGTTAGTTCATGCATCCTAGAAAAG
Source organism: Struthio camelus (assembly GCF_040807025.1). Taxonomy (NCBI): domain Eukaryota; kingdom Metazoa; phylum Chordata; class Aves; order Struthioniformes; family Struthionidae; genus Struthio; species Struthio camelus. The sequence continues at coordinate 5,501,684 of NC_090944.1, forward strand.
CTAGCAGGGTGTAGTATAGCTACTCGCAGCTCAGTGTGAGGGCAGCTCCTGCAGAGTTATGCTGGTGTGCAATGAATGCCAGCTTCTTTCTGGCAGGGAACCCTACTAAAGCGTTGCAGCAGCACAAAGTCTCTGCAACATCCCTGGGCTATGGAAGCTGTCAATGGGAGTCTTGGTTCTCTCAAGAGATGTCAATGGGAAGGTCCCAGGTAAAAGGGGTGTGAGCTCTCATAGAGGAAGATGGTGTATGCTAAGCATCTTTGACAAGGAGCTCAGGGTGGGGCTAATCTCTCTCTGTAGGTATCCCTCTCTTTCCATTGACTAGACAGAGCAGGAGATGCCTGGAGTGGTTGAAGGTGGTGGAGTAGAGACCTGCTGGCTTTGCTCAGGCTTTGAGCTGGCCAAAGCCTGTCCGTATCAGCCTGTCAGCTGCACTAGTGGGTGGGCTTGGAAGTTTGCTTTGCTGCTGAATGTGCCCTGTGTGGAAGCATAGCACCACCTCTTCTGCTCCTATGAACACCTTTTCCCAAAGTGCCCGTACTGTACAGTCAGTGGATTGCTGAATCGTCTAAGACTCTACAAGACCCAGTGCAGGAGAGCAGGGTGTGCCGGTTCCCCCAGTTCAAAAAAGCAGACCTTAATCCGTGATGCATCTCTTCCAGATTGGAGCTGGGGGCAAGTCAGACCTGCCTCGTGTCGATGGACCCCCAGGCATTGACAGGGGTCCCATCCTGCCAGTGCCACTGGGGATTCGTCCGGTGCTGAGTAAATACAGAGTGGAGGCAAATGCGTTGACAGCAGAGGGGTTCGTCTTGGGGCACCAGACTTGAATGCTGCGCAGCCAGATGGCTACACAGCAGAAGGTACTGTGTTGTCATGGCCTCGACCAGATCCCATTATGAGGGCTCCAGCTGTTAGGCGAGGGTGATGTAAGGCAGAAGACTCTGTCAGTGGGTGTTTGAAGGCCAGGAGGGATCTTAGAGGTTCTGATGACAAGTTAAGCACCTACAGCCAGATGTTTGGATTGCAAGGACCTGCCTGTACTAGCTGCACAGGGAGTTAAGCTGCAGCAGCCCTAAAAAAAAAGCAGGATGACTGGATTAGTACTTGCTTTCTTTCTTAACTGTGGGCACCATAGCAAGCCTAGGAGCTGCAGTAGAGGGCACTTGGTCTGCAATTCAGAGGAATGCACATTAGGGGTGTACACCTACACCTGAAGTAGTCACGCTGACTCTCCCTTAGTATCGGTGGGAGGGGAAAAACCCAAGATAGGTCAAATGAGCTTCAGGCTACCAATCTTGGACCTCAAGGACAGGATGCCTGCTGCTTCTCTCTAGTGAGATATGGTGACACATCCATCAGGGCTCCTCACCCTAGGCTGACTTGGTAGACAATGGTGATGTGGGCAATAAAGACAGTGAGGTTTGGTGCATGACTCACCCGGCTGTTGTAGGTGCCTCTGCTAGGAGGAGATGCTGCTGATCGGATCCCCAGGGGCTCTAAAGAGATCCTACGTCCACGTTTTGCAGACTTTTTCATCTGGTCAAAGAAATACTATTCCTCTGGTGCGCAGTGTGAATATGGCCATGGGGGGACAGGAGGTGGAAAAAGCTCGTTTCAGGGGGACTTTTAATCATGGTGTTGGTCTATTATCCCAAGAAAGGAAAGGGGAGGAGGCAGTCATTTCCCTGTTTCTGACAAAATGCTGCCAGTGCTGAATGAAGAGCCACTGCAGATGGGCTACACTGATGTGGTCCTGCTCTATGGAGTCTGAGGGCAGAAGAGGGCTAGGAGAGGAGTGCTGAGGGCATTGGAAAGGAGATGTTAGGCTGTTGCAGGTGAGTCATGGGGTGGTTTGTGTGGGGTCAGTGAGAGAGCATGCTGCATGCCAGAGCCGCATGGAGAAGGAAAAGAAGCTTGAGGGCTCCATTGCTGCCCAGGTGATTTTGTGTGCCGTGAGGGATCCTTGCTCCCAGGGGATGAGGAAAGCCAACTCCTTTGGCTCCAGCAAAGAGGTCTGGCAGCAGTTGGGGGCAGTTCTTCTCACCTGTATGCCTTTCCTCCTCCTGCTGCCCTAGATGTTGTTCTGGGGACTCAGAGACCTGAAGAGAGTGAACGTGGCTCAGGTGGAGTGGCCCCGCGTGGACAATTGAGTGTGCTGGAAAGGGGGTCCAGTCAGCTCTCATCCAGAACTACAAGAAAAGCGCCAACTTCAGCACTTCAGTCAAGCGGTTGGGAGTGGTGAGTGTTGCCTCTTTCCTCTGAGCCCTTGGCCAAAATCCAGGCTTGGCTGGAGCTCAAATTGTGGCTGCTGGCCCCTTGCTTCCGTTTGCCCACGATAGTAAAGGAAGTGATCTCCAGCCTAGTTGGGGATCCCCTTTCTGTGATGGCTCCCAGGCCCAGCTCTGCTGGAGTTACATGAGACCTCTTCCTCCAACATGATCTCTCTTTGAGTCCCTACTGGCAACCACCACAATAGACATGCTGTAGCCTACATGCAGCCCTTGATAACCAGGACCCCTTTGCTTCCAGGACCTCCCAGAGAATGAACTGCTTCACCCGCCCCTCCACATCCGAGTGGTGGAGTGCCGGGCTTTTGGGTGTTATACCCTAGTGGGGTCCCATGCTGTCAGCTCCGTCTGAAAGTTCATCTGTCGCCCACCAGAGAAGGCAGCCCACCATTGGAATATGACAGGTACCAGGCTTGGGCCAAGAGGGACAGGCTGGTGTGGGTCATTGGTGGGGCACCGCACACAAGTGAGCGATACAGAAAAGAAGGGAGATGGGTAGTGGGTTGTAAGGACTATGGGGCATTGTCTGCTTGGTTGTTAAATGAATTAGGATTCAAGGTTCACATCAAGGGGTTGGGAAGCCGTGGGGGCATGAGGTCATCGTTGCCTTTTGATTGGTTTGATCCATGGGTCTCACTGTGATAACTGCCTACTCTTCCTGACACCTGTCAGACAAGAAAGCCTGGTTCACCACTAACACAGCTGTGTTTCCATGGCTCTACAATCTCCAACTGTTCCTTAGGACTGGGAGATGAATTTGCTCAGGACAGACAGCTCAGGCTCCCGTGGAAGAGATATAGTCAATACACTTAATGCAGCCTGGAGGGCTGGACTCATCGTTGTGTCATTGCAAGTAGCTTTTCTGTCCAGGGCACGGGCCTTGTGCTCTAGACTAGACTGAATTACTTAGATCTCTGGCGATTATAACGAGAGCCTGGGATGGCTTGCTTAGGTGGAGGTGCCTTCCCTGTGGACATTTGTAGCAAGGAGACCTGAAAAGTCATGGGGACAGCAGCAAGACCAGCAGTGTTCCTGGCACTGAGGTGGCCAGTGTTTGAATCCCAACCAGTGTACTAATTTCCGTGCTTTGGTCCTTCTCTGAACAAGAGGGTCACACGCCACTCCTGTCTGAATCCTGTAGGATCGCACTTGAGCTCTGTTTCCACTCTGCACTATCCTTTCTCTCTTGTTGTCTGTCTTTCTCTGTCCTCTGTCCAGTTGAACTGCTCAATGGCTCTCTGGCAATGGCCATCAGAGGTCCTCCCTCTTGCCCCACGGGGGAGCTTGTTGTCAAGGTGGAACCTGAGGTTCCCATCAAGAAGATGGAGACCATACTTTAGCATGTCTGTCTTCACTGCATTGTCAATAACTGGGTGATCCCCCCGCAAGCAGAGGCGACCTTGTGCTGTTGGGCATGTAGTTGGACTGATGCCTGGAATTAAAGGCCTTGGGGTCATAGTTAGTTGCACTAATCAGTCACGTCCTGTCCTGTCCTGGCTGAACTCAGCTGGTGCTTGCTGCCCCAAGACAGCCTGTCCTGGGCTAAGAAAATGAGGTATTGGTACGTTTTCCTGTGAAGACAGTTAAATAGGAATGAGCCCCCATGAGCATAACCCTGCCCCTGTGTTGCTCTGTCTGAACCATCGTTCTGTGAATGGTGCAGACTCGAGATGCATGCACCTCAGATGCATGTGGCACGGGGCTGATCCAGGCACACAGAGTCATCCTGATGCAGGCAGAGCCCTTTAGACCTACTGGGTCTGCCCTGAAAAATCAGCAGTCTACACATGGGACAAGCAACGTGTCCTCGAGGAGTCAGACTTTGCTCACGTGTTGAATAAGCCTGTCACCGTTTTCTTGCCCAGAATGGAAATTGGAGCACCCTCCTGTAGCTGTCTACTCCAGAGCGCTCTCTACCAAAAGAAATGCCTGTGTCTCTACAGGAAGCCCTTTGTAGGGACATGTCCTCCTCTGCAGGCAAGCAGCATGTGTGCATGCATGTGCCTATGGGCACGTTGGGGGCTCCAAATGTGCATGCATATCCATGGCCCCTCATGGGCACATTTACAGAAAGACCACAGCACACACAAAGCCACTTCTGCACAGATGCACATGTGCATAAACACACAAACACACGTACAACCCACAAGTCCTTGGTGGATTTAGAAATGCACCTCTACCTAGAGTTCCTACTATACCTAGAGTTCCTAGCAGGTGCACAAAAAACTCTTGTCACTTGCATTTGCATTCACAAGGAGTCTGTTGGCCCAGCTGTGTTCAGGAGGACCCCCAGAGCATGTGTGCATGTGTGAAAAGCCCTGGCATGCACATGCTTCTTGGCTTTGGGAAATGTACCACAAACACTTGCAAACCTCCTTAGCTAGACAAAAAGAAGCTCCAAGGGAGCAAAGCGGTCTTTATCCATACTGAAGGCCCAGGTATCTTTCCAGGCCCGTGCTCTCATTGTTTGGGATTGGGGTTCTTCATTAGCAGAGCTCTCCCGAGAGGAGATGGGTTTGATGTGTCCCAGCAGACGTTTCCCTTGTATGCAGAGCTTCCCAGCCAGGCCTTTGCTTCCTGCAACCGTGGGGAGCTGTTTGTGACTTCTCGCAGCTCACTGTGCACCTGTGTGTCTGTGTGCATTTGTACTCTGCTGCCTTTTGGTGGTGCAGTTGCCCACTAGCCTGCTGTTCCCTCTCCCTGTTCCCTTTTAGCCCTGGCGGCAGAACTCGGATGCAGTGGTGAAGGTGGAGGTGGTAAGTGACGGATCTGCCTTGCATGTGTGCTTCTACCCCTCCGCAGCCTATGCTACCTTCTGTGTGGCTTTCAGTGAACCATCCTGTGCCTTGCTTGTCCTCTGGCTGCTGGGCGTGAGTGGAGCTGGGCTGGGCTGCACAGCACAGACACAGGAGGGCCCTGACCCAGCAAGCAAGGCAGTGGCCACCATGGCACCAGCCGCCCTCATGCATCCTCCACACCCCTCCCCGAGCAAGCAGGGACCTGGGCCCCTTCATGCCAAGGCAAAGACAGAGCTATGTTGTTTAGACCATAGCTATGGCACTGGCTTGGTCCCTGCAAATTTGGGAATACTTTTTGGTGAGCACTTCAGGGCATAGTTGGGCTGGGAGGAGCAGGAGAGACAGCACCCTGCGAGTGTGCATGATGATTATTCCCACCACAACTATGTGGTTGTGGTACCACCTCCCAAAGGCTTAATGGTGACGCACTGAGCGGGCTCAGGATACCTTGCTGGGACAGGGGGGCCTGGTACCATGTAAGCTTCAGGTGCTTCAGCCTGGGAAATGCATGAGTGAAAGGGATGGTGGAAAAGGGATGAGGACATTTCTGGTTTAGGACTCTGACACTGTCTCTCTGGAGCCTTGGGCAGCTCCCTTTGCTACTCGGAGCCTCAGTTTCTCCAGTTGTAAAAGGTGGCAGGTGCTAATGATACAGCCCAGCCAGGAGGGTTCTGCCTTCTCAAGGGATTTACCTATCACCTTGGCCCTTTGAGAGACATCTTGCTTCCATCTGATCCCTCTTCTTCTCTGTCTTTGCTTCCTTTGTTCCTGCAGTCTGAGGAAGAGAAGGAGAAAAGGAAGAAGAAGAAGAAAGGAGGAGGAGGAGAGGAAGGAGAAGAGGAGGAGCCGGATGAGAGCATGCTGGACTGGTGGTCCAAGTATTTTGCTTCAATGGAGACATTGGAGGAGAGTGGGTGCAGAGCAGTGGAGGGGTGCAGGAAGATGTTCCCTGCCTACAAGGTCTCGGCTATTTCCAGCAGAACAACACAGTCCCAACATCTGTTGGGACAGCACAGCAGTGGACTGCTTTTGAAATGCAAACAGTGCCCATTCCCAGCACTAAGGCTGGGACCACTGGCCTAAGGAAGGAGGGGAAGTATGTGTATTGAAGTCCCCATCCCCGGTGTGAAAAATGGGGTGGTAGAAAAGCAACGATCAGCTGCTGTTTCTGCCTGTTGCCTCCCTGATCATTGCCGAGCTGGTAAGGGGCACGTGGGCTTGCGCCAGCCAGGTGCTCGTTCCGTTTCCCTTTCTGGTACCAGCCCAGTCGTCTTCCCAGTGTCTCAGCTGTGAACTGCCCAAGTGCACAAGGATGCCATGCAAACATAGACACGTCCTCCTGCCCCATCCCCTGCGAGAGACTCTCCCTCGCACACAGTCCTGCTCATGGCTGAGCCCTGCCTTTGTGAGAATTCCTGCTCACGTACCAGTGCTGAAAAATTGTACAGTGAGGGAGAGGGTGTTTCTTTTCTCTTGTGGGGCCTGATCCTCCGCTGTTACACAGAACCACCTTAAAACTAAAGGCTCTTTGCACTGGCAACATCCCTGGCCTTGGGAACTGCTCCTTGGATACCCTAGAGCCATCCCCACTTGCCTGGGCTCTGTCCAGCTTCCTGGATGGACACACAATTTAAACAAGTGCAAGAGAGAGGTAAAAGTGCTTTAGCTGTCTAATAGGCTGTTCTTGCAGAGACCGGGGCAGCCTTGTGGCCAAAGGCTTGGGGCCATGCTGCTTTTCTCGCCAGCCTTGCCTGACTGTCAACCAGGCTTTCACCTGGCAGAGCTGAGCAGGATTTCTTTTCCTTGAGTGTACTTATTTTGTGTCTCGTTTGTATTCAGAGCACAGTTATTTAGCAGCGTCACTGTTGAAGACTGTGTTGAACAACTTTGATTTCTCCAGTTTGGCTAGATCCTAGCTCCCTGCTCAAAGGAGAAAGGGAGAGCTGCGACCCCTAGGCTAGGCACTTTCAATGAGCACAGAGAGCTCAGTGCAACTGGCCACTCGTTGTTCATTTTGTTTCTCCCCCAGCAACTTTGGCAGCAGGAAGCAGCCGCAGCAGAAGCAGAGGAGGAGGAGGGAATGGAGACTGCTGAGGGTGAGCTGTTTGCAAGCAAGGGAGGAAACGGGGCAGGGAAGGGTAGGACCAGAGTTCCTTTTGGTGCTTGGGCACCCAATTCCGAGCATGCAATTGCTCTTCTGCTCAATCAGATACTCGTGCTGTGTTGCATATCTCCAGGCAGGATCAATTTTTGTGAATGCAGACCTGGTATGGATTGTGTTGGGCTGACATATCAGGCTGCAAATGCCAGGGGACTCCCAGTCCGAGTGTGGCATTGTGGCAGCCTCCAGCTCATCCCTGCTGGAAGGAAGGCTGTGTGGAAGTAATGAGATTAGTGACTAGGATCTGTGTTATTGACTGAAGGCATTTTTGTGCCTTCAGAAGTTAGTAGTCGCATCCCCTTGCCCATGCGTTTATAGAGCTGCAAGGCTGTGTGCTCAAAGTCTATTGAGAACAGCAAAGAACAGATAACGTTAATATCACATTTGCAGGGTTTTCCCTCGTCACCATGAGGGAGGCTTTATGGAGGCCTCCTTTTGCCCCAGTTTTGCCAGGGAAGAGTCAACTAGGCAAGATGTTTGGGATCCATCTAACCTGACTGCTTTTATCTTCAGTGTAAAGCTGGAGAGTGATCTGTTTAAAAAAAAAAAAAAGTGTAATCTGAAAGTGTAGTCTGTGATCTAAAGCTGAAAGTGCAGTCTGTGTTCTGGTTTTCTAGAATGGGCAGTAGAGAAAACTATGCCTTTCAGGGCCAGTTCTCTGACCTATTTTAGATACTGTCCTGAGATGAAGTGTGCCCTAAGTGTGTTTTTCTCTCAAGGAGTCTGGGGGACAGTAGCTCAGATGGGGCATTGCAGATGCCTCAAGCTGGGTGAGGCCAATTTCATACCAAGAGTACTATGGGCTGTGAACATGAGTGAGCTGGGACCTGCTGTCCAAGGGTGACCTTGTCCACCCTGCAGGCTCTTTGGCAGTCCCTGGTAAGCAGGGCTGGTGAGTGTTTCCCTGAGGAGCCATGATTGGCCAGCTCAGTCATGAAGACTGAGAAGAAAAATAAAAAAATGTGAGAAAAGCTGCAGGAGAATAACATTCCGCAGTGGTATCTATCTGATTTTTATCTTGTTCTTTGTGTAGAAAAACAGCAATGTAATTTTTGTTACTATTATTTGTATTGCAGTCATTCTTACAGACTCCTACTGTTATTATTTATATTACAGTTGTTCTTACAGACTCGAACTAAGTTTAGTCATTGTACAATGAGGGAAGGAGGAGAGCAGTGCTAGGAACTGAAAGCTAGTCACGCGTTAATGTTGATTTTTGCACGCTTAATCCTGAAGCAGTTGCCACCTACAGGAAAACTCTTAATCTTCTGAGTTAGGAGGCCAAGTTTTCCTATCAAATGGTGAATGAATGGAATTTTGAAAAGAATGGCTCTATAGCAACAAGTAAAGAATCCAAAATTATAGCAGGGTGAAAGATGAAGGAAGGAGAGGGGGTTTAAGTACCGAAGCAGTTAACCTCATATGGGGCAAATGACCAGCTCTGGCCAGGAATTGCCTTTTTTTATATGAATCCACGGTGTGAATTCTTCTCGTGGAATTATGTTCTTGAGCCCACTTTCTCATCCACAGAAAAGTATAGCTTATCACTTAGGGAAAGGAAAAACTTCTTCACTGTGAGGGTGACAGCACTAGACCAGGTTGCCCAGAGAGGTAGTGGAGTCTCCTTTGCTGGAGATATTCAAAACCAGTCTGGATGTGATCCTGGGCAATATGCTCTAGAGGTCCCTGCTTGAGCAGGGAGGTTGGACTAGATGATCTCCAGAGGTCCCTCCCAACCTAAACGATTCTGTGATTCTGTGATATGGGAATGGGCAGAGGGAGAAGGTTTAGGAGCCTCTGCGTAGGGGCTCAGCAAAGGGCCACCCTATGGACTAAATGGGCAGTGGAGTAAAGAAGGGTAGCAGCAGATAGCACTGAGTTCCCAGCGCTGCCTGCTTCCCCTGCTCTCCATAGATCGTGAATTCAGAGGAGAGGGGGTGGTTGTCCTGTTCATGCAGACTCCATTAGGTGGGAAAAATAGAGAGTCTGGCTTCTGTTGGAAGACTAGCCTTTGTATCATGAGAAAGATGAGGCCAGGTGCTGCTGAGCTTGACGATGACTCTGAGCAGCTTCTGCCTGGGCTTGCTGTAGTAGCAGAGCTGTTGGGGGGGGGTGTCCTTGTATGCCTCCTCGTTCTCTGTCAGTCATTCTGAGCAGGGTTCACTTTCCCCTTTTACACTGCCCTTCCTTCCTGCTTTCCTCTTCCACATTAAAGGTTTATTTGTTGTCATCTGTCTGTTCTCATCTGCCTTGCGCAGCAGCCATGAAAGCTGGCGGGATAGAGGCAGTGAGGGCTGGGGATTGCACATGAGTGGGAGAAGCGTGCAGTGTTGTGCAGCCTCCTTTGAGCATGCCTTTCTAGGTAGACTGTACTGTGTCCTTGGCTGGTGACTGCTCTGAAGAGAGAGATCTTAAGAGCCTGTTGTTGCAGCTAGTCATTGGCGTCACCCTTGAAGAGCAGCAGTCTGTGCTTTGGCACTGAGCTTCAAGCATTGTCACCTCAGCCACACCTAGGCAGGGGTTTTGCTCTGCAAGCTGCGCACATGTCAGGGGTCTGGGCACAGGAAGCATTCTCTTCCATGGGCGCACCTAGCAGGGCCCAGCCAGGTGCCCTTGATGTTTTTCACTCCCTTCTCTTTTCTCCAACACCATTGCTGTCAGCTTCAAAGGACGTAGCGGAGACCAGAGTGAGATGGGGAAATGAGTCCTTCAGGGAAGACTGGGAAAGGTGTTGTACTAGCAGCCCAGCAGGACAAGTGGAAAGAAGACAAGAAGGTGCTATGGGCAGGATCAGATATTTTCAGTGCTGTTGAAACTAGGCAGAGCCTAGGCTCTCAGTCCATGTTTCGTAGTCCTCCAAATGACTCCTGCTCGGGTCAACTGTGGGAGTTCCCTACACGGAGATCTGTGGGCTCCTGGAAATGCTGTGAGCTGGGTAGCAATGGCCAGAGCTGAGGAAAGAGAGGAGAGAGGCTGAAGGGTTTCTGTGGGACTGAGATGGGAATTGCAGGCAGTAGCAGCTGTCAGCTTTCATGTTCCTCTTGTTTGAGTGCCTGTGATCATGTTCCCCCTTCTCTGTCTTCCTCCGCTCCACCTCACCCTCGTTTCCATCTCCTCCATCCCCATTGCTTCCCCTTGGACTCAGAAATCAAACCGGATGACTCTCCCATGAAAGGCTCCAAGGGTCAGGCAAAGAGCAAGAAGTCCAAGGCACCCAAAGATAATAAGAAGAAGCAGCAGCAGTGAGCCACTGAGCTTCCTGAGAAGCAGAACAAGCCGAAGATTGATGAACTGAAGGTATGTGTGTTGGCAGGGGGAGGAGGAGGCTCTGCCTGCTCAGCAGCAGGATGGAAGTCAGATCCTAGCCATGTGGAAAACACAGTAGGGTGGATCAGCCCTGCTGGATGCATCTCACCTGTGTGAGGGGTATCTAGCACTGGGTGAGATGTGCCTTGGGACTGTCAAATTCTCTGCATAGACGGAGAGTTCAGGGTAACTAGCTTTGCAGGAAAGGACCTGGGATCTTGGGGACAGGAAAAGTCAGCAGTGAACCCTTCTAGCAGTGAAGGCCAAGTGCATGCTGGGCTGTGTTAGCAAGAGTTGGCCAGCGAGTTGAGGGGAGGGATTCTTCCCCTCTTTCTGGCACTTGTCAGATCCCTTCTGGCTTCTCTGTCCTGACTGGTGCTCCCCAGCACAAGGAAGACACTGACCTACTGCAGTGAGTCCAGTGGTGGAAGCCACCAGGCTGGTCACAGGTCTGGAGGACGTGGCATGCAAGAAGAAGAAGAGGCTGAGAGCTGGGTTTGTTCAGCTTGGAGAGGAGAAGGTGAATGGGGGATTGAATTGTCATCTTCAGGTACCTGATGGTACATGGCAGGGGGATATGGCAGAGGACAAAGGAGAGTGCAGAAGGAAATGGACGCAAGATGCAGCAAAGGAAATTCCTGTTGGACGTAAAGCATCATTTGTTTCCTACAATGAACTTATGCATCATGAGTGTGCTGCAACTTTGCAGAGCTCTCAGTCCTTGGAGACATGGGAGCTTGACCCTGGGCAAGCTTCTCTAACTTTGAATGCCAGCGGTCCCTTCCCACCTCGGTTCCCATATGACTGTATGATTTGCCCATCCAGAGATGCCCCCATTTGATCAGGCAGCTCCCATGTTCAGCCAGTGGATGTCTAAAGCTCCTGAGGTGACTGGCATCCTGAGTGCCCAAACAGCTGCTGTATGTGGGGCTGAAACCCAACATGCCTCATGGCAGCAGGAATCACAGCCATCACTGTATGTAGTTCTTGGAGGGGTTTGTCCCACACAATGCAGCTGGAACCAGAAGTACTTGCAGGAATTACAGGGGAGAAAAAAAACCAAAGGTGGGGGGAGCTATGATTTGCTCTCTGTAACTGCACTGAAGGATCAGGCAATCGTGTAGCTTAATGAGTAGTATGAGAAAGGCATCAACTTGGTCTTGAGAGTGGAGGAAGATGTTCTAAGTTGGTGAGAACACCCTCCCCACGGTGGAATCAGAGTCTACAGCTATAGTAGGAGATGGATCGGGGCCAGGCATTGCCCATCAGCAACCCAAACCAGGACCCTGGCGCCAGGGCTCCAGGCCAATGTGCCCAGCCCCATCCCACTGCTGGGCAGGGGCAGGGAATAGCCTGGGGCAAGGCTATCCCATGGGCAGTTTGGATGGGCCCTGGGTGGGGGAGAGCTTCCTGTGGGCCATAGCTAGCCTGGCCAAGACTCAGTGCAGGAAAGGGCCCTGGTTCAGGTTAGTGGTCCATGGACTTTACTGTATTATCATCTGTGACTCTGGGCCTGAGAAGGAATTTGAACCCGGATTATACACGTAAGGGGAATAGCTACACAGCCCATTCAGCTGAGGTTCCCTCCTATACATGATCAGTTTGGGAAGGTGCTTATGTCATCAAGGTCTGACCCAATGACCTGGAGATCCCTTTGCATCCTAGAGAATTAGTCACTGGGCATCCTAGAGAATTAGTCACTGGGCATCCTAGAGAATTAGTCACTGGGAACGGTAATGTCCATGATCTCTTTGATTGTCCTTGGGTAACCACTGGATCTTTTTTTTTTTTTTTTTTAAAACTGCTCCCCTCTAATTTTGTGTCATCACAGGTCTTCAACAAAGAGCTGGAAAGAGAGTTTGATAACTTTGAGGACTGGCTGCACACCTTCAACCTGCTCCGTGGAAAGATCGGGGACAATGATGACGACACAACAGAAGAGGAGCGGCTAGTGGGGAGGTTCAGAGTGAGTGTGGCTGCTGAGTCGGGTCAGGGCAGGGACAGCTTGGGAAAGCCTTGCCTGTAGGGTTCTCTCCTGAAGGTGCATTAGCTGAAAGGAGGTTGGATGTAAGAGAGACCAATTTGCATTGACCCAACCACATCTCCTTGCAGGGAGGGTAAGCCTCCAAGGATAGCCCCAGGAGTCAGATGGCTCCACAGAGTGCATTGCAGAGGGCAGTCCTTTGCAGCAACCAGATCTTTTGTGATTCCTACAGAAGGCCAAGGGCAAAGCAGATCCTCTTTATCACCCGCTGTGGATATAAGCCATGCCTGGAGTTATCTTTGCAGACTATTTTTCACCAGTAGCACGGAGCTGCCTGCCATGTTGCACCAATGCATGCAAGTTAAACTCTTGCTGGAGGGAGTGATCAGACGGTCAGGGAGCATGGAAATGAACTGTGTTTCACGTGGTAGTTCCTGGATTTCCCAGCCCCTCCCTTGACAGCACCTTTTATTTCCATTGCTCTTGGTTTTCTGCCAGTTGTATTCCTGGAATTCCCTGCCTGTGAGCACCTTGCTAGTCTGATTCCTCTGCAGGTGTCCTTCACGTTGTCCAGTTGCTCTGCTCAGGGTTGTATCCTCTGCAGGGGGTGCTTGTGAGGCAGAGGAAGCTTCCAGACCTCGCCTGTCTACTACAGCACAGGGCTAGAAACAAGGAGAGAAAGTGGGCTCTCAGGAAGGGTGGTTTGGGATGGGTCTGCTCGCTCCGAGCCTCGGGAGCAGCAGGACTACTGAGGCTGTGCACTCCCTTGTGCTAGGGCTCCATCTGTGTCTACAAAGTGCCGCTCCGTGATGATACGGGCAAGGAGGCAGGATACGACCCCGACTTGGGCATGTTCCAGGGGATCGCCAGCAATGACCCCATCAATGTGCTGGTCTGAGTCTCTGTTGTTTGGGTGAGTATAACCCATGTTGTATGCCAAGGCGTGATGCTGTGTTCCCTTACAGTGCTCGCACCCAGAGCTGGTGCTGAAGCTGCAGAGAAGTTGACTTTTAGTTCTTGGTGCTGTTGGTGCCAGCATCCACCTGATAGCAGATGGCAGCAAGGTCAAGGATGCAGCATGAGGACTAAAGCAGCTCACTGATGGGCCCTTGAAAGGGGCGTCTTCCTAGCTTTGTGCTCTCCCCATTGGGATACTAAGCCTGTGTGAGGTCCAGACACCTGGCCTACAGGATGGATGGAGGTGTCCGTTGTAGTGCTCAACTTCAGAGAAGAATTTGGATCAGCCCAGACTACGAGATTCTGGTTCTTTACATAATCCCCTTTAGATAATCAATGAGGCATGTGCTGAGCAAACCAGGAGGAGGCAGGGATTAGTAGATCTGGCTGAAGGGCCTGTCACCTTGTGGGACACATGCCGAGTGATAATCAATGTGGTCCAGCTAATGCCTGTCTCTTTATATGGAGTGCACTCTGGAAAAAGTCCTTCTTGACCTCCATTCTTATGTCAAGATAAGATATCTTGAGAAATCTCAGCCCTGCTGGAAGCACCTGGGTGGCTCTTTGCCAACCCCTTGTCCCTGTTGTTTTATAAATGCAACCTACTTTCACCTACGTTTCCCACTAACCTGGTTTCCCATCCAGTGCTACATCTCATTGCCCTGAGAAGGGGATAGCAGGTGAGATTGCAATCCCAGAATCACAAAATCACTGAATGGTTGAAGTTGGAAGGGACCTCTGGAGATCATCTAGTCCAACTCCCCCCTGCTCAACCAGGGTCACCTACAGCATGTTGCGTAGAATTGTGTCCAGATGGCTTTTGAATATCTTCGAGGAAGGAGACTCCACAGCCTCTCTGGGCAACCTGCTCCAGTGCTCAGTTACCCTCCCAGGAAAGAAGTATTTCCTCATGTTCAGACAGAACTTCCTATGTTTCAGGTTGTGCCCGTTGCCTCTTGTCCTGTTGCTGGGCACCATGGAGAAGAGTCTGGCCCCGTCTTCCTGTCACCCTCCCTTCACATGCTTAGACTCATTGATGAGACTCCCCTCTCAGTCTTCTCTTCTGCAGGCTGAAGAGTAGCAGCGCTCTCAGCCTTTCGTCCTAGGAGAGATGCTCCAGGCCCTTCCTCATCTTAGTGGCCCTTTGCTGGACTCACTCCAGGAGCTCCATGTCTGTCTTGTACTGGGGAGCCCAGCACTAGACACACCACCCGAGGTGTGGTCTCAGCAGGGCTGAGGAGAGGGGGAGGCCCTCACCTCCCTCCACCTGCTAGCAACACTCTTCCTAAGGCTGCCCAGGGTACCATTGACCTTGTTGGCCACAAGGGCATATTGCTGGCTTATAGTCAATTTGTTGTCCACCAGGACTCCCAGGTCCTTCTCTGCAGAGCTGCTTTCCCCGAGCCTGTCCTGGTGCCCATGCACCAGGTTATTCCTCCCCAGGTGCAGGACCCTGCACTGGCCTTTGTTGAATGTCATGAGGCTCCTCTCTGCCCAACTCTCCAGCCTGTCCAGGTCCCTCGCAATGGCAGCACAGCTTTCTGGTGTGTCAGCCGCTCCTCCTAGTTTAGCATCCTCAGCAAACTTGCTGAGGAGGCCCTCTGTCCTTTCATCCAGGTCACTGAGGAATAAGTTGAACAAGACTGGACCCAGTATTGACCCCTGGGGCACACTGCTTGTTATAGACCTCCAACTAGACTCTGAACTGGAGAGATGGAGGATACTTACCCCTGCTTGCGGGGGCTACTTATAGAAGCCCGTGGCCCTAATAAATCCATGGAGGGAAAGAGAAAGGTGGAGGGATGTCTCTGGACATCTCAGTCAGGTTTCTGCTGAGGGTCTCTAGCTAGAGGAACCTGCGTCTTTCCACTGATGAGAGAGAAGCCAAAGGAGACTGTGACTATGTCTTTCCGAAGGGGACACAGCCACTTGGGCTTGACCTGAGTCAGCCCAGACCAACACACCTAGCCCCAATCCATGCCTAGGCAGGGACATAGGTTAGCAGAAGGCAGGACTGATCCCTGGTTTAAATTGAGTCCCTATATTTAGGTGACCTTATAAAAGGACTTAGGCACATGGCTGTGGCCAGATAAGGCCAGCTGGTCTCAGGGATGGAGAATAGGGACTGTCCCTGAATTGTTCCCTAGCATTGACTGGGCTGGCCTGGCCTATCTTATCTTTTCCCTACAGGCCACAGAGCTGCCCCCAGCTGACATCAATGGGAAAGCTGATCCTTATATTGCCATCAAGCTGGGGAAGACAGACATCAAAGATGAGGAGAACTACATCTCCCAACAGTTGAATCCTGTCTTTGGCGAGTGAGTTGCCCCAGCCCTGTTACCTGTCTTCACCCTGAAGAGTGAGTGAAGCTCACCAGCCCTTGGGCCTGCACCCTACCCATCCCATAGCCCCAGCTTGGGGTCGAAAGATGGGACTGATCGCCCTGAACTTTCCTTGGATGCAGTGTAGCTGTCCCCATTGAAGTCATCTGTCCTTCTTTGTCAGCAGTCTCGTCAACGCTGTCAAGAGTGTTGAAGAGCTATCCGTATCTGATCAAGATAGGTGCCTACTTTAGGAAGCGCTAGGCCTGGACCCAAGTAACAGCATTGCCGGCTCTCCAGTGACACACACGTTTAGTTTCAGGGCTATTGGGACATCGGCGTCAAGCGATCCTCATGATCGCTCTCCCTTCTAGGGCTGCTAGTTCAGAAGCAGTCCGCGCAGAGAATTAGTGACAACACGTAAGCTGAATGTACTGCAGTGGGAGGTGCAATTAAACACTGTCCAGAGACTGGAGCAGACCCACCTCACCCATGCATGTGTCTTGAGCGCCATCCAAACCCTTGGATGGCTACAGCCTGTTCTCCCTCTCCACCCTTTCTCCCGCCACAGGTCCTTTGACATTGAGGCCACCTTTCCCATGGAGTCCATGCTGAGGGTGGCGGTGTACGACTGGGACTTGGTGGGGACCGACGACCTCGTTGGAGAGACCAAGATTGACCTGGAGAACCACTACTACAGCAAGCACCGAGCTACTTGTGGGGTGTCACAGCCTTATGCCATGTATGAGCCAAGCTTTCCCTGTGCAACCTGGTGTCTGGACCCGTGTCAGTTTCATCTTCCGCACTAGGCCTAGATCTCCTGTAGGGATCTCCCTCTTTCATTGCCTGATGATGAGGGAATCTGTGCTGTGCCCTCACTCTTAACATGGGCTTTGGGACCAGCACAGTGGGGTAGCAGGAGAGCAGGTTGTAAGCAGGAGCACAGGGCGGTGAGGAAGGGACTGAGGGGCATTGGTAGGTCTGGATATAGAAATGAAGAGGTTGCTGAAATAGCGGCTGGGCCGGAGCAGAAGAACTGAGCATCAGTGGCAAAGTGGAGGGCGCTGGGGATTGCAGGTCTGGGTCAGCACAGAGTGAGGGGCCTGG
Source organism: Struthio camelus (assembly GCF_040807025.1). Classification (NCBI taxonomy): domain Eukaryota; kingdom Metazoa; phylum Chordata; class Aves; order Struthioniformes; family Struthionidae; genus Struthio; species Struthio camelus. The sequence goes on from NC_090944.1 coordinate 5,518,609, forward strand.
GGTGGAAAGGTATCGGCAAAGCGTAGAGTTTGGGCACGGATGGCCCTACCTTGCTCTGCAGTTTCACATGTGGAGCCTCAGATCCTTCCCTGATGAATCCTGGCTCCTGAGGGGCAGTAACATTTGCGTTTCTGGCAGATGGAAACAAAAATTCCTTCTTCCTCCAAGTCTGACCTTGTGCTCTTGTTCACAGACATGGGTATAACATGTGGCGTGACCCCATGAAGCCTTCCCAAATCCTGTCCAAGCTGTGTAAAGAGGGCCAAGTGGATGGGCTGCCCTTTGGTCCAGGAGGAAGAGTGAAAGTGGCCACGAGGGTCTTCAGTGGCGCCACGGAGATGGAGGATGAAAATGGTACGCACCCCATGGCGTGAAGGTGGGGAGGGGAGCAGGGGCATGGGGTGTCCCCTCATCATCCAGAACTGAATCCCATCACCCCCTGCAGCATTGCAATGTCTCTCCAGCCACCCCCTTGTGTGGGGCCTGCGTTATGTCACCAGCTAGACAGTGTCTTATAGACGACCCAGGTTGCTGTCAGAGTTACTGGTGAGCATCCACGGCATGGCATGACCAAAGCTGCCTTTGAAACCTTCCTGCTGGCAGTTTATGGCAAAGGACCAATGCAGATAGCCCATCCTGGCCCTTGCAGGGCTTAGGAAGCCACTGTCCATATAGCTGCATCCCCAAACAATGGTTGTGTCCAAATCACTCGTATATACGCAACACAGTTGAATGCAGACCAGGAGGGGTGCGGAGGAGGGGGGCAGCAGTGTCGGTGGATATAGAGCTTGTTGAGCGTGGGAAAATACAGGCTGGTAGGGGATCTGGACCTTCTCTGTGAGTGCCTAGGAGTAGAAAGGGGAGAAAGAGGAGTTAGGGAGTGTTGGTGCAAGAACAAAGGGGGCCCAAGGAAACGGAGAGGAGCAACTACTAGGCAGTCCTGCTGCCTTGAAGTTGGTAGGAGCTGGAAGAGGTAGCCAGCAGGAGCAGTGTGTGTGGCCTTGGGGAAGAGGATGTCAGCAGAAGTTTGCAAAGCCAGACTGGAGGTCCTGCTGTCAGTAGGAGGTTGGGTCCTGCTTGGGATTGTTTGCTGTCCCTGGTGTCTCTTCTGCCCAGTTCTCCACACTCAGTCCTCCCTTTACCCAGACGGGACAGAAGAAGCAGGCAGAGGAGCGCCTAGCACTGACCGTGCTGCACCACTGGGAAGACGTTCCACGCGCAGGCTGCAGGCTGGTCCCTGAGCACGTGGAGCCGCGTCCATTGCTGAACCCTGACAAGCCGGGCATTGAACAGGTCCCCGCAGCCCAAGATCCGGGGGAAGGGCAGGGCCTGCTTAGCCTCCAAGCAGGGAGGAGAGACCTCAGCTGGGCAGACAAGCTGCAACCCCCCTTGTCATGGGGAGCAGTGGGGAGGGAGGCAGCCTACGAAAAGTGGCACTTGGACATAGCAGTCCTTAACACTCGGCCTGTTGAGCCCAGCTGACTAAATTTTCAATGCCTCTTCAGTTGGCACCTATTTCATACCCTGAAGTCTCTGGGTCCCCTGCTTCCCCCATGCCTATGTTCTTCTTCCTCGGCGCCATGCTGTGCCAGGAAAAATTCCTCTACTGGGGCAATAAAAGACAAACAGCCCAGTGGAGCCCTGCCCAACCACACATCCGGCAGGGTTTAGTGTGGTGCTGCAGGCCTTGCATTGCCTTGGCAGGACTGGCACAGCCTTACTGATGCTGAAGGGCGGGAGGAGCTGGGGGGAATGCTGCAGGTGTCTTTGGGCAAGGAGGATCTCGGGGAGCTGACTGCACGACTCCAGCCTTGCAGGGTCGCCTGGAGATGTGGGTGGACGTGTTCCCCATGGATATGCTGGCACCAGGCCCTGCCATTGATATTTTCCCCAGGAAACCAAAGAAGTAAGGAATCTGCCAGCCAACAAACCCCAGGGAAAACCCATGGCTGGGGCTGGAGCCCTGCTTCCCCACTCTTCTACTGGTTCTCCATGGCCCAGCTCAGCACAGCCATGTGCCTGGGACCCCCAACCAGACTGGCGTGGCCAGAGATCCCAAGACTGGAGGCATCAAATGCTGTCTTCCGCTTCCCCACAGGTTGTGGGGCTGCCCTTGCAGGGTGCTTCAGTTCCCATCTGTTCAGTTCCCTGCAGCTCCTCACCTCTCTGTGTCAGTCTAGACGAGGAGTTCAAATTGCTAGCTAGTGCCTGGTATGGGGAAGGGGGCAGACCAATGCAGCCAGCCCGAACGCAGCCCCAGGGGCAGGGGTTAGCCTAGGTCAGGGCGTCCACAGGCCCTTGGCTGGAGGGGAGAGTTTCCCAGTCTGGCTGGGGCTCTGGGCAAGGAAGGGCCCTGGCCCCAGGCGGATCACTGGGAGAGACTTGGTAAAGGCAGGTAGGACAGAGCAGGCAGCAGACAGTGAACTAGAGAGTTCTCCTTCCCATTCCTGTCCTCTCCGCCTCTGCCCTCCGATGCTCAGCCCCTCTAGGAGTCCTTTAGACAGAAGGAAGACATTGCGTTCCTCAGCATCCATGCTAGGCCAATTTTACCCAGCTAGACTGTGTCCTTGGGCCCCTTTTGCCCGTCCCCGGGGGCTGGGATGCAGAGGCCATATTTGCATCCTCGTGGGAATCTCTTGCACTCCTGTGCTCAGTCGACTGGTGTTTGGCTCCAAAGCACAATGAAAGTGGAGACAATTTCCTCTGATCTCCGAGGGCCGTAGCTTGGATGTGAAGAGCAGGGCAGGCAGCTGCAGGAAAGCTGAAGCCAGAGAAAGCTCTAGTTGCTGAAGCAGCCTGGAAAAAACAGAGGTTTATCTGCAATGCAGCCAGGGGCAGCCATGCTCAGTAGTGCCCCGTGTGCTGGAGTTGAGACATTCCTCCGGGAGGGGCTGAAGGGAGGATTTCAGTAGCCTTGAAAACACCAATGCACCCTTCCCTGTGGGGAAAATGGAGCAGGAAGGGCTATGGCTCTGGTCGCTCTGTTTTGGCAGGGATAAACGTGAGCTCCAGTCAAGTTACACATGGACACATCAGCCCATGTATGTCTTCACACGTGCACTGGAGAGCACCTGCGTGAGTGCCTGTGTCTGTAGGAAGATGCTGTATTTCAGCAAGGTTCTGCTGATGTATCATCCTAGGGATTTAACGCAGCTCCCCCCTCTTTGCCAGGAGTTTCAGCATGTAACACGAGCTGACGGTGTGGCCTGTTAGCTCTGAAGAGCATCCCTGTGTTGCTTGGACAAGTGCTAGGTGCTATAGAGGAACAGCACAGAGAAAGCCCCCCCCTGCCCTCCCCCGCAACAGGAGCAGACCGGAGGGTGCTGGCACTGAAGATGGCAGGAATCTCACAGTTCCACAGGAGTCCCTGGCACTTGCAGCCATGTGATGTGATTGTGGCCACAGGGCTGCCTTTCTCTGCCACTGTCTTCCAGTCCTCTTCTAGCCCGTCCACACTGCAGCTGCTTCCAGTTCAAGGAAACTGGCTTCTGCTTTTCCTCTGGCAACTCCCACGGGAGCTGGTTTATCCATCAGCACAATTCCCAAGCGAACTGAGTGTGTCTGGGAAACCCCAGTTGCCTGCACACCAAAGGCAATGCTGGGAATATCTTACAGGCTCCAAACTTGCTGGAGTCCTAGGAAAGGCAGTGATGCCCGATGAAGTGACTGGGACACAAGAGCAGGTAGAGCCTTTGGAGCTGACTTCTGAAGGCAGGGGAAAATTGTCCTGTGTTTCCAGGAGGGTGGCCCGGGTGGGTAAGGTGGGGAAATGAGGAAAAGAGCTGGCTTCAGACTGTTTTGCAGGGCCAACAGACCCGCATTGTAACCACAAATGTACCTGAGACTAAGGCTGTGCTGTCTCCTAGAGCCTTTGGCTCGGGCCATGCAGCAGTTCAGAGTAGATGAAGGTAAAAGTCCCTTTGTTGCTCCTCTGACCCTGCCTGGGCTGCCTCCGAGCTGAGGCACCATTTCCCTCTGTGTTCCTGCCCTGTTGGTCCCTAGGACAAGACGGCTGCGAGTGGAGCCCTGCAGTTGGCGTTCCTGCCGCCCTGTTTCCTGCAGCATCATCCCATTCCCTTCTGCCCACCCCATCTCCTCCTGCCCCTTCCCTCTGTTCCCCCCTCTGTGCCTCACCTCCTGGTCTCCCTTCCTGCTGCCAGATATGAGCTTAGAGTGATAGTGTGGAGCACAGACGAGGTCATCCTGGAGGACGATGACTACTTGACTGGCGAGAAATCCAGGGACGTTTTTGTCAGCGGGGTATGTACGATGTGGCTGGCCAGTGCCACCACTTCCACTTCTCCTCGAGGTGGGGTCCTGGTGCTCACTTAGGCCTGGTTTTGGAGAGGGGGGTTCTGTGATGCAGCTAGGAAGGGTTTCCCCATGGGGAGGGCCAGATGATGCCAGTGGTGCTGTTATGTGCTGTGCTCTGTCTCTGCCTCTGTGTGTCTCTTGCTGGCTGCTTGACCTACTGTGTGTGTCTGTCTGTGCTGCCTGGCCTGGTTGCCCAGCTTTGAGCTGCAGGTCATTTTCTGGAACACGGATGAGGTGGTTTTGGAAGATGATGCTTTCCTGGTGGGAGAGAAGATGTCTGTCGGGGGTAATGGCCGAGGTCTTGCTGCTTGGTCCCTTCAGGTTATCTGATCTCAGACCGCACTGACCCTCCCCATATTCAGCATGGGGCAGATGGTACCTGTGGGCCATCTCTGAGTGAGCCCTGGCCCACGACTTACCTTAACGTGCTTGTGAGTCCCTTTTCTCCTGTCCTCATATAGCAGGGCTCTGAGACTGGCCCTCAGCATGGGCTCCGCCAAATTTGGTCCCCAGATTTCCCTTTCCCGTCCCTGCGGAGCTGCCTGAACTGTCCTGCTTCAGCAAGAGTCGATTTGGATTTCCCAGATCCTTTCATTCATTTTAAATTGACACGCACAGGTTAAGATGCAACTAGATCATAGCGCAATGTGCAGCAGGCAAGAAAACAAGCTTTCTCCAAAGGCTTAAACCCTATGTCATGGCAAAGAGGCATGAGGAGGAAGGTCAGATTAGTGTAGCAGAATCTAAGGCTGATGGCTGACATCACAGCATGCAGTGACTTCCCACAGCTCTGCTAAACTGCTCACTGCTTCCCAAAAGCTACCCTGAGCTTTTGGGCCAGGTCTCCTTGTCTTGCACCTCATGCTGCTCTTGGAGAACGTGTTCCATTTTCTATGTCTGGTCCTGTTTGCAGAGTGCAGTGGAGGGTTGTTTAGGGCAGTGCATGCAGTGCCTGCCTCGGCATTCCCAGTGCCATGCTGCACAGAGGGCAGGTGCCCTTGGAGCGATGAACTTTAACATGCTGGCAGGACCCATGCTCTCTCATGCCGTTGCTGCATACTGGCAGGCGTGTGAAATTTGTGTCTGTGTACATGTGCGTGAGGGGGACAAGGTCTTGTCACTGTCCGTTTCAAGGCCGGTAAGTAGGTGGTTTATGCATGGGTGGCTTTTCTGCGATGACTCTGAATCTGAAACGTGAGAGGCCTTCCCTTTGTGCTTGGGGTGGGATTGCTTGCCCTGTGTGTTTTGCAGGGCAGAGCGGGAGTGTCAGCATGCTCAGAGGCCAGGGGAACAACCCTGTACTAAGTGTCTAAGCACGGACCCATGTCCCTGCTGGCTGCAGCCCCTCTGGACCAAGAGACTCACACAAATCTGAGAGTTCCCTGAGGAACAGAGGTGTCCTGTCATGTCGAAGAAGCTGAGGAACATTCATAATGCTCCTTCCAGCAAGCTCTGCTCCAGACTTCCCAGCAGTGCTGCCTGCTCCTTTCCATCTCTTGAACATCCCCCTGCCCAGAGAAGGACCCCGATAACCAGCTTGCATGTTGCTCCCTCAATCAGCCTGTTCCCTCTAGGGCCCTCATGCCCATGTTGTCTCTTGGCGAGGCTGACATGGTGATTTGAGCAACCCTAGCCCATTGCTCGTTACTCTTGAGTCCTTCCAGTGTGTCCATGCCTTGCTGGCCTGGAGACATGCCAGCTGTATGCGCAGGATGGCCCTTTGCCCTCTCCTCCCTCCTGCTAATATGTGCCACCCCTCTCATCCCTCTGGGCCCTGCAGGTGGCTGAAGGGCCAGCAGGAGGACAAGCAAGACACACATGTCCCTTACCCCTCACTCACTGGCGAGGGCAACTTCAGCTGGCGCTCCACCTTTCCCTTTGACTACCTGATGGCAGAGAAGAAGATGGTCATCTCCAAGAAGGAGTCCATGTTCTCCTGGGATGAGACTGAAGACAAGCTCCCTGCTCGCCTCACCCTGCAGGTCTGGGATGCCGACCACTTCTCGGCCGACGATTTCCTCGGTAAGAGGGGAGGGCCAGCTGAGCTGGGGTGACAGGGAAGGTGGAGGGATAGGGGGAGGTTACATGGCTGATGGAGCAGGAAGGCATGTGGGATGAGACAAGGTTTATGTAGGAACAGATCCTGGAAGGACAGCCCTGGTCTTTAAGCCAATTGTGTCCTACAAACACCTTTGGATGCTGCAGGTAAGAGCAGTTAGGCTAAGAGGCCTTGTCTTCATGCTGCTGTTCAAAGGCTGCTCCTGTAGCAAAGGCATTAGCTTTTTCCCTTAGGTGCCTGTCTGGGAGCTCTATGCCCAAGCTAGTTTTGGAGTGCAGGGTGGCTGGAAGCCATGGGCAGATGTTTGAGAGGGTGAGAGGAGGTGGGGACGTGACCCAAAAAGCAGGCTATAGTGGAGAGATCGGAGGATGCATGGCCATAGATGTGTGGGAGGATGCCAGGACACAGCTCAGGGCAGGAAATGTTGCTCGCCAGGGCAGGAAATGTTGGCCCAGCCCGCCTCCAGCCAAAGACTCACAGTTGAGGGGTGCCACCATGTATCCTTCCCCCTCTCCTACCAGGGGCAATCGAGCTGGACCTGAAGCGCTTTCCCCGGGGAGCTAAGACTGCAAAGCAGTGCAGCATGTAGATGGGGACAAATGAGGCAGAGCTGACCATGGTTTCCCTCTTCAAGCAGAAGCGAGTGAAAGGCTGGTGGCCGTTTGTGGCCAGGGATGAAAACGATGAGCTGGAGATGACAGCAAGGATGGGGAGAAGCGGGGGGATTTTCTGTCCTGGGGAGTGCATCCTCTGTGTACACGGAGGCCCCTTTGCAGAGCTCCTTCATGCCTGCCTCTGCTACATGGGGCCCCCTCTGCTCACCATGTCGCTGGCTGGCACCGTCTCTGGGGCCTGCGGTGGAGAGCGTTGCCCATGTCTCAGCAGGCCTCTCTCTGCTCCCTGCAGGGAAAAGTTGAAGCTGAACTACACCTCCTGAGAGCAGAGGAGGCAGAGAAATCGCCTGCTGGGCTGGCTCGCAATGAGCCTGACCCACTGGAGAAACCCAAGTAAGTAGGAGACGCCTCTCCCCCAGCAGATGCCTGGATTTGTGGGAGATGCTGCGTCGGGTGGTTCCCGGGGAGGTAGCCAGGCAGGGGAAGGTTAGAAAGGGGTCACTTATCTGGGGATGTAGGAATGAGGGCTGCGGGCAGGGTAAAAGGGGCAGAGTCACCTCTCCTGGTTCATTCCAGTGCCCTCTATTTACTTCCCTGCCTTTCCTTAGTCTCTTCCTTCTCTCCCTCCCTTCCTAGCTCCATCCCCCTTTCCCAGCCTCCCACCTCTTCTTCCTCCCCTCTGGTACCCGTTGCCAGGACATCAGCTTCATCAGGACCCCCTCCCCCACCCCCCCACTCAAGTCCCTGCACTCCTTCTGGGACAAATTCTGCTGGCTCCTCTTGGAAACCCTCCTGATCCTCAAGGTCAGGCTCTTTCACTGCGTGAAGGGTTATCCAAGGAAGGAGATCGTGGGCTCTCTCACAGTGCCCCTCTCCATTGCCAGCTGGGCTTGTAAAAGGAAAGTCAAGGCTGTGCCAGGGTGCGAGCAGACTGCGGTGAGCCGGGGAGGATCATGCACTTGGGCAGCCACAGGAAAGCCACATCTGGGTGGGGATGGTTGCTGTGGCCCCAACCCCGAGAGAGCCTGCTGCACCCTGGAGTGGCTGGATGGGACACAATGCTGCCACCGCATTGGCTCACATGTTGGTTGTATTGCTTGTTGTGCCTGCCCTCCCTTTCTGTGGCCATGGCATTCATGACAGATGCTTGCTTCCCCAACAGCCGCCCAGACACATCCTTCATGAGGTTCCTCAACCCCCTCAAGTCCATCAAATACCTCACCTGCACCCGCTACAAGTGGCTCATCATCAAAATAGTGTTGGCCCTGCTGCTCCTCATCCTGCTGGCCCTCTTCCTTTACAGCATGCCAGGCTACATGGTCAAGAAGCTCCTGGGAGCGTGAGGCAAAGGGGCCACCCCCACACGCCTAGCCCAGTGCCACCGCCTGCCCCAGCCCCATGCCCTTCTCCTCGCCTCTGCCTTGCAGCAACCTTGAGGGACATCTCCTCCCTGCTGCTGTGCCTCCTATTTTGCGTTTCTGCTTTGTGGATCCCTTTCTTGGCTTTACTCTCAGAGAAGTGGGGTTGGAGAAGGCCTCTGGTCCCCAGGCTGTCCTGTGTCCCTCACCTGGGCTGGCAGAGATGCGTGGCTGGCTACTCTGGGTCACCCGTGCTGTGGGTCCCAGATGCCTTGACCCACTGGGGGCAGAGGTCGGTGCCCCCTCTGGGCAGCTCAGCTCCTCTGCCCCAGCAGAAAGCAGAGGGAGCACTAGGGTTGTGTTGCTGGAGCTGTGGGAATGCTGCCTAAATGCTTGTTCACAGGACACGTTAAAAGCAGTCATGAACCAGTGACGTGGGGCGGGGCAGAGCAGCCAGGGCTTGCTGGGAGCACGCCAGCCCCTCGGGCTTGGGGACAAGGCACAGAGCAGCCCCAAAGCCTGGCCTCCATGCCAGCACTGCCGCTGCCCCCCTCCTAGCCCTGAAGGTCACTGCCCCTGACTGCAGGGGCTGATGCCACCACAGGGCACGCCAGCCACCCTGCCCCAACAGCAGTTGAGACTTGGCAGAGCCCTTGGGCTCTGCAAGGGGCAGACTGGGCTGCCCCATCCCCAGGAAGGCAGATTTCCAGCAGCTCAAGCATCTTTCTAAGGCCACTGAAAGCAGCAGTGGTGGTGGGACTTGCCTGAAGGCTCCCATGGAGCCACGTTCTCTGGTGCAGTGTGAGCTCAGCGTGGTCTGCTGGTTTACCTATTTATTTTGTACTGACCACTACTTCTTGGGGCTGGGGCTTTTCTTGCTGTGTATATTGGGGGAGGGAGGGAAGGTCTCTTTCTTCAGCCCACTGCAATATTAAGCTGTTGAAGATCCACCTTTCTCAGCTTCAAGTGTGCAAGACCCTTACTCACTACCTGGGGAGCTTTTGGGGTTGTTTTTAGGATGATGATGTTTTGGTTTGTCAATAAAAGTTGGTTTAAGCTCTTCCAGAAGAGCTGCTGTCTGCCACTGCCCTCTGTTACCCAGCCACACGTGCCCTGGGGGTTCACTTCCAGCCCCGAGCACAGATTGGACCCCCCAGGGCGGAGACCCGTTGCCCACTAGGCTGTGGACATATATACCAAATGCCACCATAGACTCGAGAATAGTTTATGTGGTCAGGGACCTGTGCCGATCTTCGAGTGCAACCGCGCTGCTTGAAGCTTGGCCAGCTGGAGCAGCTTGCTCATGGTCATGTCCAGTCAAGTTTGTATTCTCTACAAGAATGGAGACGCCACGGACTCTCTGGGGAACTCATTGCAGTGTTTAACCACCCTCACAGTAAAGAAGTATTTTCTGATCTTTAAGTGCAATTTCCTGTATTTCAGTTTGTGCCACTTGCCACTTGTCCTGTCATTCAGCATCACTGAGAGGAGTCTTGCTCTCTCTTCTTTACTCCCCCTCCCCAATCACATACTAAGATGATCCCCCAGAGGCTTCTCCTCTCCAGGCTAAACAGCCCCAGCTCTCTCAGGCTCTCCTTGTCTGACAGATGCTCCAGTGCCTTAATCATCTTCGTTGCCCTTTGCTGGATTCACTACAGGAGCTCCGTGTGTCTCTTGTAGTGGGGAGTGCAGAACTGGACACAGTACTCCAGGTGTGTCCTCAGCAGTGCTGTGTGGAGGGGAAGGACCACCTCCGTCGACCTGCTGGTAAAGCTCTTCCTAATGCAGCTCATGATGCTGTTGGCCTTTGCAGCTTTGGAGTCGATTGGCCCCAGCCTGTATTGGTGCATGGAGTTGTTTCTGCCTGGCTGCAGAACTTGGCATTTCCTTCTGCCCCACGCTGGGCTTGGAGTTTGTGCAAAGCTGAGGGTGCTGCTCTAGTGGTGGCTGCAAGGCCTGGATCACCCTCCAGCAAAGCAGATGAGGGATGCTGCTCCTCGGTGCCCTCCAGTGCTTGGCCTTGCAGCCAGGGTTTGGGTGAGAGCAGTGTCAGGTGGGGCCTGGGGGTGCCCTGGCAGACCAGGTGTGTGGAAGTGATGTCACCATGGCATCACAATGCCGGGGTCTTTCTGGAGGTGGGGCTGGGGGAAGTGCCGCTGTCACTTTGCCTGCGAGCGAGCGAGCGAGCGAGTGTGCGAGCGAGTGCGCGAGCAGGTGGAGAGTGTGGCGTTGAGCTGGGGCGAAGGAGCGAGGCAGCGGGGTAAGAGCTGGCTCCTTCCATCTCTCTGCAGTCTCTCCTCCCCTCGGGGCGCTCTCCCTGGCTTTGTCGCCCCCCCCAGCGCCCACCACGCGCTGCACGCTCCCTCGGTGGGCACAAGTGCCACAATCAGGCAAACGTCCCCGTCGCGAAGCCCAGCCACGCTCGGGCACCATTCTGCGCCCTTGCTGCTCACGACCCAGTGTCCCCGCGTCACACGTGGGAAAGCAGCCGTGGGAGCGGGCAGCCAGGCAAGGCCGACGGAGTGAGGGCACCGTGCCCTGCTTTTTGCAGAGTTGCTCTCGGCGGCCTTTGGCTCTTCTCCTGGTGTCAGATTGACGCTGTCGATCTTGGGGTGCGGAGGAGCGTGCACAGGGTGAGCCGCAGAGCAGAGCAGAGCGGTCAGGGTCGGGGGAGGTTGGTGGAGGGGCGTTGGAGGGGCAGTGGGGAGCAGGGCTTTGGGGGCTGCTGGTCTGCCTTGGTCGGGGAGGGGGAGGGTGGCTGCAAGGGGCGGCGTGCTCAGAGGTGGGTGCTGTGTTTTGGGTGGCACTCTTGGAGCAGGACGTGGAGGCGGAGCGCTGAGCAGGCTGCACGCTCGCGGCGCGCTTCCGGTGGCGGCATGGAGCCTCGGAGGCTGAGCGTCGTGGGCGAGTTTGTGGTGCTGAGCCTTTTTGTGGTGTGCCTGGCCCACATGCCCTCGGTCGTCAACGTCCTCATGATCCTGTGCATAGCGGTGGTGTTGGTGCCGGCGGGGAAAAGGCTCTGGCCCAAGGTAGGAGTCAGCCTGGGCATGGCCCCGAGCTGGCGCGGGCAGCGAGAGGGCTGAGGCCGCGGCAGCACCTGCAGCAAGGGCAGCCTGACGGTGCTGCGCGCAAGCCTGCCTCCAGCCTCAGCTCTGCGTGCCCCGCGCAGCCCTTCCGCGAGCAGGGGGCCTCTTGGCGCAGCTTGGATGCTCACCACTAAGGCAGCGCTCTCTTGGGCTGTGCAGGGGCCTCGCGGCAGTGCTGGCAGCCTGGGCAACGGCAGCGTGGACGAGCCCGGAGGTGAGCAGCCCCGGCCCAGGGCGCCTCTTGGCGCGCTCGGCAGCGCCTCCCGGCCAAGACAGCCCAGCGCCGCCAGCGCCCACCGCCCTCGGCCCCAGCTGGGGCTCCGCCGACGGGCTGCCCTCGCTCACTGCCTCTCTGCCTCCTCTTCCAGCAGCCTCCTTCCTGCCCACGGTGGAGACGCAGGACTGTGCAGCCAGCCGGCAGGCAGGGTAAGCGGAGGCCTGGCCTCCACAGCCCTGGCCAGGCCCACCGCAGGCAAGAGCCCGATGCAGCCCAGAGCCACAGACCTGCGCCTGGCCTGGGCCCCCCAAAGAGCAGGGCATGGCATGGCTAGGGCTGGGGTCGACGCGCGGGATGCCCAGGACATGCCGCATGCCTGCTGCTCACCAACTGGGAAGCCCCTTTGCTCCTTGCCCACTGCTGCAGCCCTGGCCCCAGCACCCCCTCCGCCCGCACCCTGGCACCCTTTAGCATCTGCTGCCACCAGGGCTTCCCCCTGGGGCACCCAAGGCAGCCTCCTCACCTCCTTTCTCCCTCCCAGGCTCACAAGCGAGGACACCTTGCCCCCTCGCCACCTCCTGCCCACCTCCGAGCCGGACACGGATGGATGGAAGTTGGATGGCCCTCTCCCACTGCCACCACCCTCCATCCTGCTGGACGCTCCCCCAACACCTGCAGGAGTGCTGGGTGAGCTGCTTGTGCCCACAGCCCTCCCGCCATCCCCACCACGCAGGCGGGTCCGCTTTGGGCACAACCAGACCGTGTTGCTGAGCGAGGAAGGTCACGAGCTGCTGGACTGCCTCCCCAAAGCCCCACACCTCGACTGGCCAGCCCACATCCCGCGCCGGTCCATCCTGCACTGTGCCTGGGCACCCGTCCCGCTGGCAGGGGAAGGCACAGTGCGGCCACTTTCGCCCCCCGAGCAGTCCGAGGAGGAAGAGGACGAGGAGCCAGCGTGTGCCACCTCCCTGCAGCGCTGGCCCACCATGCAGCTCTGGAGCCCACCACCGGAGGCGCCCTCCCCTCCCGCTGCAGCCGCCGGCTGCACAGCGGCCCTGGCCTGCCTGCTCTGCCCAGCCTGCCCAGCCTGCCCTGCAGGCGCCTTCAGAGGGCTGCGCAAGGGCCTCCGCAGATGCGCCTCCTTCCTGCGAAGGCCACGACGAGTGCTCAGGAGGCGCCAGGCAAGGGCCAGCTGATTGGGGCCAGCAGCAGGCTCCGCGCCTGGGCAGAGGTGCCAGTAACCAGCGCCCGCGGAGCTAGACGCCTTCGCCACCTCCGGGCCAGCGTCAATAAACCTCTGAGCAAGACTCTGTGGGAGGCGAGAGTGAAACACCATGTGAAGTGATATGAAGGCGGCGCAGGAATGCTCCCTGAGTCTTAGGAAGCCAGCCGTTCCCCGAACTCAGGCTTTCCTGCTCCTGACAGGGCTGAGTAGAGCAGCAACATGCAAAAACATGTCTCCAGAACAGAAGTTTAAATGATTAGCTCAGATGAACCATCACATAGGAAACTGGCTGTCAGAAGAAGTCCGTGAGATCCTTAGAAAGTGCGGTGGATGTGATCCTGGGGGCGCTCTGGAGCAAGATCTGAATTCCCCTGTGAATGGAGACTATGTAGCCTCCAACAGTGATCTGCAGAAAGAAGTTCTAAAACGGGGGAGAATTGATATTGGTCAGGGGGCTGAGCAGAAAGATTCATCCAAGCCATCACCCTCAGCAGAACAGTGGGAGGATCCTAAAAGGAATGAGCGTTCCAGAGGCCAAGAGGTCCTCCACTTGATCAAACACCCGGGACTAGAAAATTACTACGCAAGGAAAAGGGGGAGGGCAGATCTTCAGGTTATCGACAAGACTGCCCTGTGTGACAGCCAGCCCAGGATTGGCAGTGAATACCCCTTCCATTTTCGGCACAAGCTGCTGATGCTGGACTACCGTGGAAGGTATCTGGTTTGCCAGGAGGATGGCAAAGCAAAAGAAGGCGTTCTGAGCACTCCGAATGCAACAAGCCTTGGCACTGAGTGCTCAGATAGTGCCTCAGATATGGACAGTGAGTTTTTCAATGCTGAGCGTGAAGAAGGGGATGCCTCTGTTACAGCAGGTCTGACACACATACATGCCATGGACCTCCAGGTGGCGATGTTTCATGGTGCCCATGATTTCACGAGCCAGTACATTTCAACAAACCTCGCTTTGTGCCACTTGGTGCTCCCCCTCCTGCTACCAAATCCATGCACCGCACCAAGAGAGTTCCCTCAGCCAAGTTAAAAAGAGCTGGAAAGCCACGGAACAATTGGGAAAGCAGACCACAATTCAGAGGAGCAGACCACAATTCAGAGGCACAAAAACAAACCGATTGATCAGGCAGACACACTCATCGTGTCCTTCCTACGGATTGGGAGTTCTCCTTCCTCTTCCAAGGCTCAGCTCCTGAATGCTCTGCCGACTAAACACAAACACGACACTTTCTTCCATCGACATTGCAAAGGCAGCACCAAAGGCTGTCTTCTAATGACAGGTGTTGTGCAGATCTCTTGGTCCTGTGCCAGTGGCAGTGCTGATGACACTTTTGACGGCTGTGTTGCTTTTTGTAACCTGCATGGAGATGCTAGAGGTCATGAACAACAATTGCCGTTTTTACAGCAGATCTCTTCTGTGAAGGAGGCTCTCAGTTAGCTGAGTCTGACCAGAGTGACAAGAAAGGCATGAACATTGTACGTGACCCGTGGCAGTCTCAAAAGCCTTTGATTTGTCTTTTCACTGAAGAAGAGAATGTTGCATGTGGCCGATCTAGCCAGAATGTAAAAAGAGGTATCCAGAACAGAAACACAGCAGAATTAGTAGAGGAGCTGATAAAAACAATCAGAGATCTACTAGCAAGGTCAAACAACCTCTTAAGGCTTGATGCTTGTCAGGACACAGCTCGCCAACGTGGATTTATTGTGGCTAAAGAGGCAGAAGAGTGTGTGAGAGCCAAAGCAAAGGCAAGAACCTTGGTGGGATTCTTGACAAAGGAGAAATTGTGTTTGAGATCAAATCACAGCTACTGCCTCTTCAAGGACAACTATGGTACCCATGGTGTAAAAAGGAGAAAGAGCTCCCCCGCTTGCAGGAAAAGAGGAACAAGAACATAGAACATCATGGGAGCCAAACTGAGCCAGAGAAGTGTGCAGGACGAAGAAAGCAACTCGACAGAGCGTTCCCCCTCAAGCAGCTGATGAAATCAGTCCTCGCTTTTCTCCAGGCACAGGCAAGAGACACCAAGAAATACTTGCTGCAGTGGAGGAAGGTCTTTAGGGATGACCTGTCCTCTGAGCACTTGGAGGAACTTCAGAAAGAGTATCATCAGTGAAGGTATCAAATCCTGGAAATAAAGAAAAGCAAGGAAAAAAACCAGTCTGAAAACAGCATTGATGAATAAGTTAGAAGCCCTCTCCAATGCAGTCAATGATTCATCCATTGGTCTCAAGCGTCTTTTGAGAGAAGTAGGGCAGATTCGTGAAGCTCTAGAATCCTTGAA
Organism: Struthio camelus; assembly: GCF_040807025.1. Taxonomy (NCBI): domain Eukaryota; kingdom Metazoa; phylum Chordata; class Aves; order Struthioniformes; family Struthionidae; genus Struthio; species Struthio camelus. The sequence continues at coordinate 5,533,773 of NC_090944.1, forward strand.
CTCAAAAGATGAATGTTTTTGCAAACTACCTGAAGTGGCAGTCGATCTGATGGTTTCAGGGTATGCCCTTGAAGTGGTGGATGGTGATGCTTCGTCTGTACGGTGACGATGGCTTGGGGCAATCTTTGACAAGTTAATTGAGAAGCTAGGGGAGAGAAGAGCGTTTGTTCTCTCAGTGCTTGGCATCCAGAGCCCGGGGAAGTCAAGCCTGCTGAATGCCATGTTTGGGCTGCAGTGGAACGTCAGTGCGGGGAGAGGCACGCGGGGAGCGTTTGTGCAGCTGCTTCAGGTGGACGAGAAACCCCAAGAGGCCGTGGACTTTGATTACAGGCTGATTGTTGACACGGGAGGACTTTGTGCCATGGAGGTGGCCAATAAGCAGTCACTTAATGATGACAATGAGCTAGCCACCTTTGGCATTGGCATTGGCAACATGACTCTGATCAATATCTTGGGAGAAAATCCTGGAGACATGCAAGATGTCCTTCAGCTAGCTGGGCAGGCTTTTCTCCGCATGAAGCAAGTCAATCTTTCGCCAAGCTGCTGCTTTGTGCACCACAATGTTGGAGAAATAACTGCCCAGGAACAAAACACGCAAGGACAAAGACGCCTGCAGGAAAAGCTGGAGGAAATGGCAGGGACAGCCGCCCAGCCGCCCAGCAGGCATTCTGCCATGTAACCCACAGTCAGTACTTTGCTCACCTCTGGGTGGCAAGGAAACCCACGCAGGGCCCCACCCAACCCCACACACAGCCAGCACGTGCAGCAGTTAAAGAGCACAATTCTCCAAGCTGCCAAGAAGGGATCGCAGGGCTCTATTTCAAGGCTCTCGAGCTTGAAAGTTCGTATGAGTGACTTGTGGAAGGCTCTGCTGAATGAAAAGTTTGTTTTCCCTTTCCAAAACACTCGGGAAGTTGCCGCAGACAACAGCTTAGGAACAACCGACAGCCAGTGGACCTGGCAGCTGGGGAGCCACATCCTAGACTTGCAAATGAAATGGAACAATTGGATTAGAAAGGGAGACGTTCCGCATGTGACCTGAAGAAGCCTTATGGAGGAAGTGCAAGATAAATATGAGACCCTCTGGAAAGGCTTGGAACCGTATTTCAGGGAAGATGACGCCAGTGGGCTTTTGATTCAGCGGAAAGCAAGCATTGAAAATCAACCGCAAGATCTGAGAGAAGCACTTGTGGAAGAGACACAGAGAAAGTCTGCCGAGTTCATTGAACGGGAGAAGAATCCGAGCAAAGGGCATCAGAAGAAGCCAGAATGTGAACACGAGCTTGTCAAGAGAAGGCAACTGGTGGCTTTGTCGCTAAAGAAGGAAGAGCTGCATGAAGAAAAGCTGAGGCAACACTTGGCTAGCCTCTGGAAACAATGGCTCTACAAAGTATCTTCCAGTGCACCTCCTCCTGCAGAACCAAACATAAACCTCCCTGGTGAGACCACTCTGCTGGAACATTTCAAGCAAGAGCCAAACAGAGAGGAAGAAATAAAATGCTTCTTGCCAAAGGATGCATTTCCCATGGCATCCCTTGCAGGCAGTGCAAGAGATCATTGCTGCTGGAAGCTGCATTTCATTTCATCCCTTTGTATTTCAGATGCTAGTCGTACTTCCCAAAACATGTCTACAATAAACTCGCGGGCTAGCCTTCTGGTCAGGGTGTCTCGTGGTGCTGGGCTTGTGGCGGGGGTGCCGAGGGGATCTGGGCATTGTGTTGGGGGTGCTGGTCTTGTCGTGGGGGGTGCAGAGGGGAGTTGGTCCTTGTGTTGGGGGTGCTGGTCTTTGTTTTGAGGTGCAGAGGGGATCTGGACCTTGTGTTGGGGGTGCAGAGGGGATCTGGGTGTTGTTGTGGGGGTGCTTAGAGGAGGTGGGCCTTGTGTTGGGGGTGCTGGTCTTGTCATGGGGGTGCAGAGGGGATCAGGGCCTTGTTTTTGGGGTGCTGGTCTTTGTTCTGGGGTGCAGAGGGGATCTGGGCATTGTGTTGGGGGTGCTGAGGGGATTTGGGTGTTGTTGTGGGGGTGCTTAGAGGAGGTGGGCCTTGTTTTTGGGGTGCTGGGCCTTGTTTTGGGAGTGCTGGGCTTGTCATGGGGGTGCTGAGGGGATCAGGGCATTGTGTTGGGGGTGCTGGGCATTGTGTAGGGTTTGCTGGGCTTGTTATGGGGGTGCAGAGGGGATCTGGGTCTTGTTTTGGGGGTGCTTAGAGGACGTGGGCCTTGTGTTGGGGGTGCTGGGCTTGTCGTGGGGGTCCTGAGTGGTCATGGTGTTGTGTTGGGGGTGGTGGGCGTTGTTTTGGGAGAACTAGGCTTGTTTTCAGGGTGCTTAGGGGATCTGGGCCTTGTTTTCGGGGTACTGAGGGGATCTGGGCGTTGTTTTGGCGGTGCTGGGCCTTGTCATGGGGGTGTTGAGGGAATCTAGGCCTTTTTTTGGGGGTGCGGAGAGGGTTCCGGAGCACTGGACCAGGTTGCCCAGAGAGGTTGTGGAGTCTCCTTCCCTGGAGATATTCAAAAGCCGCCTGGCCCAATCCTGGGCAATATGCTCCAGAGGACCCTGGCTGAGCAGGGGCGTTGGACTCCAGGATCTCCGGAGGTCCCTTCCAACCTCCACCATTCTCTGAGCCTGTGATTCTGTGAAATGTTAAGGCTAAAATTTTAACACTCACATCCCAGAAGTTTTCTTTTCCTTTCTTCTCAGAATTGGTTCCCGTCGATGGTCGAGCCCATCACACATCTTCCACAATCACCTGTAATGTGCTCATGTAGTGTTCCAATGCTATAGGTCATATGGTTGCTACAGGGGTTGGTTCACCTAGTTGATTTAAACCAGTTGAGGGAATGGTTAGAACGTACAGCTAGCAATCTGGTTTTGGAGCTAAGGAAAGGTTTTGCACATTGAGTGACTACTCCCCAAATTACAGCTTGGTTGCCACTGGCCACGCACACAGGGAGCCCCATTCCCCTTGGGATCATTCCAGTTAATATGAAAGAGAGAATCAACCGTATCGGGAATAATACCAATGGTGCGTCTATATGATTGGGGCCTGGGCATACAAGTCTCAAACTCCCATCTCTCCATCATATGTCTAGCAAGCCATGAATCTTCCACAAGACTTGAACTGGAGGAATGCGTGGGATCAAAACTGTCATGTCACCTGGGGGAGTGAACCAGACACCGTGCGTAGGGCCTACGAAATAGATGGCTCAGTGTTACAGTGGGGACAACAAACAATTGTACTCGGGACCTGAGAGGACCACTCCCTGAGAGAGACCTGCCCAATCGAAGCTATTTCCAAGCAGGTGGTCATGAAGGGAGCACTGCCCTTCAGGAAAAAGCCTTTGCGCAGCTGCGCTATTACCAGAACGGAGCAGCTTCACGACCGCATCACACAGCTCATCAGCCTCCCCATCGACACAAAGGAACAGGAGCCAATGCATGACAACCAAAGTTGCATTCATGACAGACTGCATGAAATAGGAAAACAGGTGGACTCGGCAGCCAGGAACTCCACATATGTCTTCACTCATGGATACAGAAGACATTCAGCAGTGTCTCTAGGCAAAGTGCAGAAGGCTTTCACAAGAGCAAACAACCCCACTTTCTACCTGCGGGGCCAGAGAGAAGACTTCTTCACAAGTTTCCACATGTCCTGCCAAGCAGTGCCCTCTCTCACAGCAGTTGCTGATTTTTTTTATGTGACGAGCTTTCAGGAGCTCTTTGACAGGCAGTGTCTGTGAAGACTGCTCTTGATATAGCCTGGGAAAGGAGCTCTAACTCTCCAGCTTTCAATGGCCATCGATCTCAACTAGAAACGGCTATTCTCCTCTCTCTTGCGGAGGAAGAGAATGGTGAGAAGTTCAGGCAGCACATTCATTTCCCCCAACATGTTTTAGAAGGTTTCGTTGAGAAGTGTGTTAACAACTATTGCTTAGACAAGAACAATTCAAGGCTGAAGAACTTGTTCCATGTTTCCCTGAATTCATTCCAGACTCTTGTTGCTGCTGCTAGCTTTGCGCCTACAACTCCAGTTGTCCAAGAGAACTGTGGCAATGTCTCCCTGTGGCTAGAGGAATTTGGGAGCAGACTTGGAGCTAATTCTGAACTTCCCAGAAGTCATCTGAAAAGCATTGAGCATCAAGAAAGAAAGGAGCTAGAGCTCCTGGAGGAGGCAATGAGTAAAGCTCTGGCCCCTGTGCTAGCAAACCTGAAACAGGCATTTTCCATGCCTCATCTGAAAGCTTGGAACTGGAAACCTCATACAATCGGAGTTGAATGGCTGCACGGCTGCTGGAAGCAATGCCCGTTGTGCAGCGCTCTTTGCACAGACACAATACGTGCTCCTGATGGGGACCACAGTGTTCACTTCCATCGCCCTCAAGTCCTCAATGGTAGCCAGTGGGTTAGAAGAAATCGGTTTGTCCCTGCCCTTTGCTCCAGTCTTGTAGCAAGTCACTGTTGCCTTGTGCTTGAGGATAACGAGGAAGCTGCCTATACAAAGTCTAGAGAAGCAGGAGCAGCTTCTGCCAATTGGGGCCTCACGCCAGAAAGCTCCCCGCAGGCATGCTGCAAATGGCTTGTGTGCCGTTTCCGCTCACAATTGCAACAAGATTGCTGTGCACAATTGGAGGGCACAGCAGCAACCCGTCCAGAAGGGGAAAAGTGCCCAAAGGAAGAACGAGCCACGGGCTCGGCATGGGCTTGTCAGGGAAGACTCTGGGCTTTGGTTGGGCTTTGTGCTGGCGGGAGCTGTGTTGGGGCTGGCCTTGGTGGGCTGCGCCTTGTTGGGGTTTGGGTGAGAGCAGCGTCAGGTGGGGCCTGGGGGTGCCCTGGCAGACCAGGTGTGTGGAAGTGATGTCACCATGGCATCACAATGCCGGGGTCTTTCTGGAGGTGGGGCTGGGGGAAGTGCCGCTGTCACTTTGCCTGCGAGCGAGCGAGCGAGCGAGTGTGCGAGCGAGTGCGCGAGCAGGTGGAGAGCGTGGTGTTGAGCTGGGGCGAAGGAGCGAGGCAGCGGGGTAAGAGCTGGCTCCTTCCGTCTCTCTGCAGTCTCTCCTCCCCTCGGGGCGCTCTCCCTGGCTTTGTCGCCCCCCCAGCGCCCACCACGCGCTGCACGCTCCCTCGGTGGGCACAAGTGCCACAATCAGGCAAACGTCCCCGCCGCGAAGCCCAGCCACGCTCGGGCACCATTCTGCGCCCTTGCTGCTCACGACCCGGTGTCCCCGCGTCACACGTGGGAAAGCAGCGGCGGGAGCGGGCAGCCAGGCAAGGCCGACGGAGTGAGGGCACCGTGCCCTGCTTTTTGCAGAGTTGCTCTCGGCGGCCTTTGGCTCTTTTCCTGGTGGCAGATTGACGCTGTCGATCTTGGGGTGCGGAGGAGCGTGCACAGGGTGAGCCGCAGAGCAGAGCAGAGCGGTCAGGGTCGGGGGAGGTTGGTGGAGGGGCGTTGGAGGGGCGGTGGGGAGCAGGGCTTTGGGGGCTGCTGGTCTGCCTTGGTCGGGGAGGGGGAGGGTGGCTGCAAGGGGCGGCGTGCTCAGAGGTGGGTGCTGTGTTTTGGGTGGCACTCTTGGAGCAGGACGTGGAGGCGGAGCGCTGAGCAGGCTGCACGCTCGCGGCGCGCTTCCGGTGGCGGCATGGAGCCTCGGAGGCTGAGCGTCGTGGGCGAGTTTGTGGTGCTGAGCCTCTTTGTGGTGTGCCTGGCCCACATGCCCTCGGTCGTCAACGTCTTCACGATCCTGTGCATAGCGGTGGTGTTGGTGCCGGCGGGGAAAAGGCCCTGGCCCAAGGTAGGAGTCAGCCTGGGCATGGCCCCGAGCTGGCGCGGGCAGCGAGAGGGCTGAGGCCGCGGCAGCACCTGCAGCAAGGGCAGCCTGACGGTGCTGCGTGCAAGCCTGCCTGCAGCCTCAGCTCTGCGTGCCCCGCGCAGCCCTTCCGCGAGCAGGGCGCCTCTTGGCGCAGCTTGGATGCTCGCCACTAAGGCAGCGCTCTCTTGGGCTGTGCAGGGGCCTCGCGGCAGTGCTGGCAGCCTGGGCAACGGCAGCGTGGACGAGCCCGGAGGTGAGCAGCCCCGGCCCGGAGCGTAGGCGCGCTCGGCAGCGCCTCCCGGCCAAGACAGCCCAGCGCCGCCAGCGCCCACCGCCCTCGGCCCCTGCTGGGGCTCCGCCGACGGGCTGCCCTCGCTCACTGCCTCTCTGCCTCCTCTTCCAGCAGCCTCCTTCCTGCCCACGGTGGACACGCAGGACTGTGCAGCCAGCCGGCAGGCAGGGTAAGCGGAGGCCTGGCCTCCACAGCCCTGGCCAGGCCCACCGCAGGCAAGAGCCCGATGCAGCCCAGAGCCACAGACCTGCGCCTGGCCTGGGCCCCCCAAAGAGCAGGGCATGGCATGGCTAGGGCTGGGGTCGATGCGCGGGATGCCCAGGACATGCCGCATGCCTGCTGCTCACCAACTGGGAAGCCCCTTTGCTCCTTGCCCACTGCTGCAGCCCTGGCCCCAGCGCCCCCTCCGCCCGCACCCTGGCACCCTTTAGCATCTGCTGCCACCAGGGCTTCCCCCTGGGGCACCCAAGGCAGCCTCCTCACCTCCTTTCTCCCTCCCAGGCTCACAAGCGAGGACACCTTGTCCCCTCGCCACCTCCTGCCCACCTCCGAGCCAGACACGGATGGATGGAAGTTGGATGGCCCTCTCCCACTGCCACCACCCTCCATCCTGCTGGACGCTCCCCCAACACCTGCAGCAGTGCTGGGTGAGCTGCTTGTGCCCACAGCCCTCCCGCCATCCCCACCACGCAGGCGGGTCCGCTTTGGGCGCAACCAGACCGTGTTGCTCAGCGAGGAAGGACACGAGCTGCTGGACTGCCTCCCCAAAGCCCCACACCTCGACTGGCCAGCCCACATCCCGCGCCGGTCCATCCTGCACTGTGCCTGGGCACCCGTCCCGCTGGCAGGGGAAGGCACAGTGCGGCCACTTTTGCCCCCCGAGCAGTCCGAGGAGGAAGAGGACGAGGAGCCAGCGTGTGCCACCTCCCTGCAGCGCTGGCCCACCATGCAGCTCTGGAGCCCACCACCGGAGGCGCCCTCCCCTCCCGCTGCAGCCGCCGGCTGCACAGCGGCCCTGGCCTGCCTGCTCTGCCCAGCCTGCCCAGCCTGCCCTGCAGGCGCCTTCAGAGGGCTGCGCAAGGGCCTCCGCAGATGCGCCTCCTTCCTGCGAAGGCCACGACGAGTGCTCAGGAGGCGCCAGGCAAGGGCCAGCTGATTGGGGCCAGCAGCAGGCTCCGCGCCTGGGCAGAGGTGCCAGTAACCAGCGCCCGTGGAGCTAGACGCCTTTGCCACCTCCGGGCCAGCGTCAATAAACCTCTGAGCAAGACTCTGTGGGAGGCGAGAGTGAAACACCATGTGAAGTGCTATGAAGGAGGCGCAGGAATGCTCCCTGAGTCTTAGGAAGCCAGCCGTTCCCCGAACTCAGGCTTTCCTGCTCCTGACAGGGCTGAGTAGAGCAGCAACATGCAAAAACATGTCTCCAGAACAGAAGTTTAAATGCTTAGCTCAGATGAACCATCACATAGGAAACTCACTGTCAGAAGAAGTCCGTGAGATCCTTAGAAAGTGCGGTGGATGTGATCCTGGGGGCGCTCTGGAGCAAGATCTGAATTCCCCTGTGAATGGAGACTATGTAGCCTCCAACAGTGATCTGCAGAAAGAAGTTGTAAAACAGGGGAGAATTGATATCGGTCAGGGGGCTGAGCAGAAAGATTCATCCAAGCCATCACCCTCAGCAGAACAGTGGGAGGATCCTAAAAGGAATGAGCGTTCCAGAGGCCAAGAGGTCTTCCACTTGATCAAACACCCGGGACTAGAAAATTGCTACGCAAGGAAAAGGGGGAGGGCAGATCTTCTGGTTATCGACAAGACTGCCCTGTGTGACAGCCAGCCCAGGATTGGCAGTGAATACCCCTTCCATTTTCGGCACAAGCTGCTGATGCTGGACTACCGTGGAAGGTATCTGGTTTGCCAGGAGCATGGCAAAGCAAAAGAAGGCGTTCTGAGCACTCCGAATGCAACAAGCCTTGGCACTGAGTGCTCAGATAGTGCCTCAGATATGGACAGTGAGTTTTTCAATGCTGAGCGTGAAGAAGGGGATGCCTCTGTTACAGCAGGTCTGACACACACACATGCCATGGACCTCCAGGTGGCGATGTTTCATGGTGCCCATGATTTCACGAGACAGTACATTTCAACAAACCTCGCTTTGTGCCACTTGGTGCTCCCCCTCCTGCTACCAAATCCATGCACCGCACCAAGAGAGTTCCCTCAGCCAAGTTAAAAAGAGCTGGAAAGCCACAGAACAATTGGGAAAGCAGACCACAATTCAGAGGAGCAGACCACAATTCAGAGGCACAAAAACAAACCGATTGATCAGGCAGACACACTCATCGTGTCCTTCCTACGGATCGGGAGTTCTCCTTCCTCTTCCAAGGCTCAGCTCCTGAATGCTCTGCTGACTAAACACAAACACGACACTTTCTTCCATCGACATTGCAAAGGCAGCACCAAAGGCTGTCTTCTAATGACAGGTGTTGTGCAGATCTCTTGGTCCTGTGCCAGTGGCAGTGCTGATGACACTTTTGACGGCTGTGTTGCTTTTTGTAACCTGCATGGAGATGCTAGAGGTCATGAACAACAATTGCCGTTTTTACAGCAGATCTCTTCTGTGAAGGAGGCTCTCAGTTAGCTGAGTCTGACCAGAGTGACAAGAAAGGCATGAACATTGTACGTGACCCGTGGCAGTCTCAAAAGCCTTTGATTTGTCTTTTCACTGAAGAAGAGAATGTTGCATGTGGCCGATCTAGCCAGAATGTAAAAAGAGGTATCCGGAACAGAAACACAGCAGAATTAGTAGAGGAGCTGATAAAAACAATCAGAGACCTACTAGCAAGGTCAAACAACCTCTTAAGGCTTGATGCTTGTCAGGACACAGCTCGCCAACGTGGATTTATTGTGGCTAAAGAGGCAGAAGAGTGTGTGAGAGCCAAAGCAAAGGCAAGAACCTTGGTGGGATTCTTGACAAAGGAGAAATTGTGTTTGAGATCAAGTCACAGCTACTGCCTCTTCAAGGACAACTATGGTACCCATGGTGTAAAAAGGAGAAAGAGCTCCCCCGCTTGCAGGAAAAGAGGAACAAGAACATAGAACATCATGGGAGCCAAACTGAGCCAGAGAAGTGTGCAGGACGAAGAAAGCAACTCGACAGAGCGTTCCCCCTCAAGCAGCTGATGAAATCAGTCCTCGCTTTTCTCCAGGCACAGGCAAGAGACACCAAGAAATACTTGCTGCAGTGGAGGAAGGTCTTTAGGGATGACCTGTCCTCTGAGCACTTGGAGGAACTTCAGAAAGAGTATCATCAGTGAAGGTATCAAATCCTGGAAATAAAGAAAAGCAAGGAAAAAAACCAGTCTGAAAACAGCATTGATGAATAAGTTAGAAGCCCTCTCCAATGCAGTCAATGATTCATCCATTGGTCTCAAGCGTCTTTTGAGAGAAGTAGGGCAGATTCGTGAAGCTCTAGAATCCTTGAACTCAAAAGATGAATGTTTTTGCAAACTACCTGAAGTGGCAGTCGATCTGATGGTTTCAGGGTATGCCCTTGAAGTGGTGGATGGTGATGCTTCGTCTGTACGGTGACGATGGCTTGGGGCAATCTTTGACAAGTTAATTGAGAAGCTAGGGGAGAGAAGAGCGTTTGTTCTCTCAGTGCTTGGCATCCAGAGCCCGGGGAAGTCAAGCCTGCTGAATGCCATGTTTGGGCTGCAGTGGAACGTCAGTGCGGGGAGAGGCACGCGGGGAGCGTTTGTGCAGCTGCTTCAGGTGGACGAGAAACCCCAAGAGGCCGTGGACTTTGATTACAGGCTGATTGTTGACACGGGAGGACTTTGTGCCATGGAGGTGGCCAATAAGCAGTCACTTAATGATGACAATGAGCTAGCCACCTTTGGCATTGGCATTGGCAACATGACTCTGATCAATATCTTGGGAGAAAATCCTGGAGACATGCAAGATGTCCTTCAGCTAGCTGGGCAGGCTTTTCTCCGCATGAAGCAAGTCAATCTTTCGCCAAGCTGCTGCTTTGTGCACCACAATGTTGGAGAAATAACTGCCCAGGAACAAAACACGCAAGGACAAAGACGCCTGCAGGAAAAGCTGGAGGAAATGGCAGGGACAGCCGCCCAGCCGCCCAGCAGGCATTCTGCCATGTAACCCACAGTCAGTACTTTGCTCACCTCTGGGTGGCAAGGAAACCCACGCAGGGCCCCACCCAACCCCACACACAGCCAGCACGTGCAGCAGTTAAAGAGCACAATTCTCCAAGCTGCCAAGAAGGGATCGCAGGGCTCTATTTCAAGGCTCTCGAGCTTGAAAGTTCGTATGAGTGACTTGTGGAAGGCTCTGCTGAATGAAAAGTTTGTTTTCCCTTTCCAAAACACTCGGGAAGTTGCCGCAGACAACAGCTTAGGAACAACCGACAGCCAGTGGACCTGGCAGCTGGGGAGCCACATCCTAGACTTGCAAATGAAATGGAACAATTGGATTAGAAAGGGAGACGTTCCGCATGTGACCTGAAGAAGCCTTATGGAGGAAGTGCAAGATAAATATGAGACCCTCTGGAAAGGCTTGGAACCGTATTTCAGGGAAGATGACGCCAGTGGGCTTTTGATTCAGCGGAAAGCAAGCATTGAAAATCAACCGCAAGATCTGAGAGAAGCACTTGTGGAAGAGACACAGAGAAAGTCTGCCGAGTTCATTGAACGGGAGAAGAATCCGAGCAAAGGGCATCAGAAGAAGCCAGAATGTGAACACGAGCTTGTCAAGAGAAGGCAACTGGTGGCTTTGTCGCTAAAGAAGGAAGAGCTGCATGAAGAAAAGCTGAGGCAACACTTGGCTAGCCTCTGGAAACAATGGCTCTACAAAGTATCTTCCAGTGCACCTCCTCCTGCAGAACCAAACATAAACCTCCCTGGTGAGACCACTCTGCTGGAACATTTCAAGCAAGAGCCAAACAGAGAGGAAGAAATAAAATGCTTCTTGCCAAAGGATGCATTTCCCATGGCATCCCTTGCAGGCAGTGCAAGAGATCATTGCTGCTGGAAGCTGCATTTCATTTCATCCCTTTGTATTTCAGATGCTAGTCGTACTTCCCAACACATGTATACAATAAACTCGCGGGCTAGCCTTCTGGTCAGGGTGTCTCCTGGTGCTGGGCTTGTGGCGGGGGTGCCGAGGGGATCTGGGCATTGTGTTGGGGGTGCTGGTCTTGTCGTGGGGGGTGCAGAGGGGAGTTGGTCCTTGTGTTGGGGGTGCTGGTCTTTGTTTTGAGGTGCAGAGGGGATCTGGACCTTGTGTTGGGGGTGCAGAGGGGATCTGGGTGTTGTTGTGGGGGTGCTTAGAGGAGGTGGGCCTTGTGTTGGGGGTGCTGGTCTTGTCATGGGGGTGCAGAGGGGATCAGGGCCTTGTTTTTGGGGTGCTGGTCTTTGTTCTGGGGTGCAGAGGGGATCTGGGCATTGTGTTGGGGGTGCTGAGGGGATTTGGGTGTTGTTGTGGGGGTGCTTAGAGGAGGTGGGCCTTGTTTTTGGGGTGCTGGGCCTTGTTTTGGGAGTGCTGGGCTTGTCATGGGGGTGCTGAGGGGATCAGGGCATTGTGTTGGGGGTGCTGGGCATTGTGTAGGGTTTGCTGGGCTTGTTATGGGGGTGCAGAGGGGATCTGGGTCTTGTTTTGGGGGTGCTTAGAGGACGTGGGCCTTGTGTTGGGGGTGCTGGGCTTGTCGTGGGGGTCCTGAGTGGTCATGGTGTTGTGTTGGGGGTGGTGGGCGTTGTTTTGGGAGAACTAGGCTTGTTTTCAGGGTGCTTAGGGGATCTGGGCCTTGTTTTCGGGGTACTGAGGGGATCTGGGCGTTGTTTTGGTGGTGCTGGGCCTTGTCATGGGGGTGTTGAGGGAATCTAGGCCTTTTTTTGGGGGTGCGGAGAGGGTTCCGGAGCACTGGACCAGGTTGCCCAGAGAGGTTGTGGAGTCTCCTTCCCTGGAGATATTCAAAAGCCGCCTGGCCCAATCCTGGGCAATATGCTCCAGAGGACCCTGGCTGAGCAGGGGCGTTGGACTCCAGGATCTCCGGAGGTCCCTTCCAACCTCCACCATTCTCTGAGCCTGTGATTCTGTGAAATGTTAAGGCTAAAATTTTAACACTCACATCCCAGAAGTTTTCTTTTCCTTTCTTCTCAGAATTGGTTCCCGTCGATGGTCGAGCCCATCACACATCTTCCACAATCACCTGTAATGTGCTCATGTAGTGTTCCAATGCTATAGGTCATATGGTTGCTACAGGGGTTGGTTCACCTAGTTGATTTAAACCAGTTGAGGGAATGGTTAGAACGTACAGCTAGCAATCTGGTTTTGGAGCTAAGGAAAGGTTTTGCACATTGAGTGACTACTCCCCAAATTACAGCTTGGTTGCCACTGCCCACGCACACAGGGAGCCCCATTCCCCTTGGGATCATTCCAGTTAATATGAAAGAGAGAATCAACCGTATCGGGAATAATACCAATGGTGCGTCTATATGATTGGGGCCTGGGCATACAAGTCTCAAACTCCCATCTCTCCATCATATGTCTAGCAAGCCATGAATCTTCCACAAGACTTGAACTGGAGGAATGCGTGGGATCAAAACTGTCATGTCACCTGGGGGAGTGAACCAGACACCGTGCGTAGGGCCTACGAAATAGATGGCTCAGTGTTACAGTGGGGACAACAAACAATTGTACTCGGGACCTGAGAGGACCACTCCCTGAGAGAGACCTGCCCAATCGAAGCTATTTCCAAGCAGGTGGTCATGAAGGGAGCACTGCCCTTCAGGAAAAAGCCTTTGCGCAGCTGCGCTATTACCAGAACGGAGCAGCTTCACGACCGCATCACACAGCTCATCAGCCTCCCCATCGACACAAAGGAACAGGAGCCAATGCATGACAACCAAAGTTGCATTCATGACAGACTGCATGAAATAGGAAAACAGGTGGACTCGGCAGCCAGGAACTCCACATATGTCTTCACTCATGGATACAGAAGACATTCAGCAGTGTCTCTAGGCAAAGTGCAGAAGGCTTTCACAAGAGCAAACAACCCCACTTTCTACCTGCGGGGCCAGAGAGAAGACTTCTTCACAAGTTTCCACATGTCCTGCCAAGCAGTGCCCTCTCTCACAGCAGTTGCTGATTTTTTTTATGTGACGAGCTTTCAGGAGCTCTTTGACAGGCAGTGTCTGTGAAGACTGCTCTTGATATAGCCTGGGAAAGGAGCTCTAACTCTCCAGCTTTCAATGGCCATCGATCTCAACTAGAAACGGCTATTCTCCTCTCTCTTGCGGAGGAAGAGAATGGTGAGAAGTTCAGGCAGCACATTCATTTCCCCCAACATGTTTTAGAAGGTTTCGTTGAGAAGTGTGTTAACAACTATTGCTTAGACAAGAACAATTCAAGGCTGAAGAACTTGTTCCATGTTTCCCTGAATTCATTCCAGACTCTTGTTGCTGCTGCTAGCTTTGCGCCTACAACTCCAGTTGTCCAAGAGAACTGTGGCAATGTCTCCCTGTGGCTAGAGGAATTTGGGAGCAGACTTGGAGCTAATTCTGAACTTCCCAGAAGTCATCTGAAAAGCATTGAGCATCAAGAAAGAAAGGAGCTAGAGCTCCTGGAGGAGGCAATGAGTAAAGCTCTGGCCCCTGTGCTAGCAAACCTGAAACAGGCATTTTCCATGCCTCATCTGAAAGCTTGGAACTGGAAACCTCATACAATCGGAGTTGAAGGGCTGCACGGCTGCTGGAAGCAATGCCCATTCTGCAGCGCTCTTTGCACAGACACAATACGTGCTCCTGATGGGGACCACAGTGTTCACTTCCATCGCCCTCAAGTCCTCAATGGTAGCCAGTGGGTTAGAAGAAATCGGTTTGTCCCTGCCCTTTGCTCCAGTCTTGTAGCAAGTCACTGTTGCCTTGTGCTTGAGGATAACGAGGAAGCTGCCTATACAAAGTCTAGAGAAGCAGGAGCAGCTTCTGCCAATTGGGGCCTCACGCCAGAAAGCTCCCCGCAGGCATGCTGCAAATGGCTTGTGTGCCGTTTCCGCTCACAATTGCAACAAGATTGCTGTGCACAATTGGAGGGCACAGCAGCAACCCGTCCAGAAGGGGAAAAGTGCCCAAAGGAAGAACGAGCCACGGGCTCGGCATGGGCTTGTCAGGGAAGACTCTGGGCTTTGGTTGGGCTTTGTGCTGGCGGGAGCTGTGTTGGGGCTGGCCTTGGTGGGCTGCGCCTTGTTGGGGTTTGGGTGAGAGCAGCGTCAGGTGGGGCCTGGGGGTGCCCTGGCAGACCAGGTGTGTGGAAGTGATGTCACCATGGCATCACAATGCCGGGGTCTTTCTGGAGGTGGGGCTGGGGGAAGTGCCGCTGTCACTTTGCCTGCGAGCGAGCGAGCGAGCGAGTGTGCGAGCGAGTGCGCGAGCAGGTGGAGAGCGTGGTGTTGAGCTGGGGCGAAGGAGCGAGGCAGCGGGGTAAGAGCTGGCTCCTTCCGTCTCTCTGCAGTCTCTCCTCCCCTCGGGGCGCTCTCCCTGGCTTTGTCGCCCCCCCCAGCGCCCACCACGCGCTGCACGCTCCCTCGGTGGGCACAAGTGCCACAATCAGGCAAACGTCCCCGCCGCGAAGCCCAGCCACGCTCGGGCACCATTCTGCGCCCTTGCTGCTCACGACCCGGTGTCCCCGCGTCACACGTGGGAAAGCAGCGGCGGGAGCGGGCAGCCAGGCAAGGCCGACGGAGTGAGGGCACCGTGCCCTGCTTTTTGCAGAGTTGCTCTCGGCGGCCTTTGGCTCTTTTCCTGGTGGCAGATTGACGCTGTCGATCTTGGGGTGCGGAGGAGCGTGCACAGGGTGAGCCGCAGAGCAGAGCAGAGCGGTCAGGGTCGGGGGAGGTTGGTGGAGGGGCGTTGGAGGGGCGGTGGGGAGCAGGGCTTTGGGGGCTGCTGGTCTGCCTTGGTCGGGGAGGGGGAGGGTGGCTGCAAGGGGCGGCGTGCTCAGAGGTGGGTGCTGTGTTTTGGGTGGCACTCTTGGAGCAGGACGTGGAGGCGGAGCGCTGAGCAGGCTGCACGCTCGCGGCGCGCTTCCGGTGGCGGCATGGAGCCTCGGAGGCTGAGCGTCGTGGGCGAGTTTGTGGTGCTGAGCCTCTTTGTGGTGTGCCTGGCCCACATGCCCTCGGTCGTCAACGTCTTCACGATCCTGTGCATAGCGGTGGTGTTGGTGCCGGCGGGGAAAAGGCCCTGGCCCAAGGTAGGAGTCAGCCTGGGCATGGCCCCGAGCTGGCGCGGGCAGCGAGAGGGCTGAGGCCGCGGCAGCACCTGCAGCAAGGGCAGCCTGACGGTGCTGCGTGCAAGCCTGCCTGCAGCCTCAGCTCTGCGTGCCCCGCGCAGCCCTTCCGCGAGCAGGGCGCCTCTTGGTGCAGCTTGGATGCTCGCCACTAAGGCAGCGCTCTCTTGGGCTGTGCAGGGGCCTCGCGGCAGTGCTGGCAGCCTGGGCAACGGCAGCGTGGACGAGCCCGGAGGTGAGCAGCCCCGGCCCGGAGCGTAGGCGCGCTCGGCAGCGCCTCCCGGCCAAGACAGCCCAGCGCCGCCAGCGCCCACCGCCCTCGGCCCCTGCTGGGGCTCCGCCGACGGGCTGCCCTCGCTCACTGCCTCTCTGCCTCCTCTTCCAGCAGCCTCCTTCCTGCCCACGGTGGACACGCAGGACTGTGCAGCCAGCCGGCAGGCAGGGTAAGCGGAGGCCTGGCCTCCACAGCCCTGGCCAGGCCCACCGCAGGCAAGAGCCCGATGCAGCCCAGAGCCACAGACCTGCGCCTGGCCTGGGCCCCCCAAAGAGCAGGGCATGGCATGGCTAGGGCTGGGGTCGATGCGCGGGATGCCCAGGACATGCCGCATGCCTGCTGCTCACCAACTGGGAAGCCCCTTTGCTCCTTGCCCACTGCTGCAGCCCTGGCCCCAGCGCCCCCTCCGCCCGCACCCTGGCACCCTTTAGCATCTGCTGCCACCAGGGCTTCCCCCTGGGGCACCCAAGGCAGCCTCCTCACCTCCTTTCTCCCTCCCAGGCTCACAAGCGAGGACACCTTGTCCCCTCGCCACCTCCTGCCCACCTCCGAGCCAGACACGGATGGATGGAAGTTGGATGGCCCTCTCCCACTGCCACCACCCTCCATCCTGCTGGACGCTCCCCCAACACCTGCAGCAGTGCTGGGTGAGCTGCTTGTGCCCACAGCCCTCCCGCCATCCCCACCACGCAGGCGGGTCCGCTTTGGGCGCAACCAGACCGTGTTGCTCAGCGAGGAAGGACACGAGCTGCTGGACTGCCTCCCCAAAGCCCCACACCTCGACTGGCCAGCCCACATCCCGCGCCGGTCCATCCTGCACTGTGCCTGGGCACCCGTCCCGCTGGCAGAGGAAGGCACAGTGCGGCCACTTTCGCCCCCCGAGCAGTCCGAGGAGGAAGAGGACGAGGAGCCAGCGTGTGCCACCTCCCTGCAGCGCTGGCCCACCATGCAGCTCTGGAGCCCACCACCGGAGGCGCCCTCCCCTCCCGCTGCAGCCGCCGGCTGCACAGCGGCCCTGGCCTGCCTGCTCTGCCCAGCCTGCCCAGCCTGCCCTGCAGGCGCCTTCAGAGGGCTGCGCAAGGGCCTCCGCAGATGCGCCTCCTTCCTGCGAAGGCCACGACGAGTGCTCAGGAGGCGCCAGGCAAGGGCCAGCTGATTGGGGCCAGCAGCAGGCTCCGCGCCTGGGCAGAGGTGCCAGTAACCAGCGCCCGCGGAGCTAGACGCCTTCGCCACCTCCGGGCCAGCGTCAATAAACCTCTGAGCAAGACTCTGTGGGAGGCGAGAGTGAAACACCATGTGAAGTGCTATGAAGGAGGCGCAGGAATGCTCCCTGAGTCTTAGGAAGCCAGCCGTTCCCCGAACTCAGGCTTTCCTGCTCCTGACAGGGCTGAGTAGAGCAGCAACATGCAAAAACATGTCTCCAGAACAGAAGTTTAAATGCTTAGCTCAGATGAACCATCACATAGGAAACTCACTGTCAGAAGAAGTCCGTGAGATCCTTAGAAAGTGCGGTGGATGTGATCCTGGGGGCGCTCTGGAGCAAGATCTGAATTCCCCTGTGAATGGAGACTATGTAGCCTCCAACAGTGATCTGCAGAAAGAAGTTGTAAAACAGGGGAGAATTGATATCGGTCAGGGGGCTGAGCAGAAAGATTCATCCAAGCCATCACCCTCAGCAGAACAGTGGGAGGATCCTAAAAGGAATGAGCGTTCCAGAGGCCAAGAGGTCTTCCACTTGATCAAACACCCGGGACTAGAAAATTGCTACGCAAGGAAAAGGGGGAGGGCAGATCTTCTGGTTATCGACAAGACTGCCCTGTGTGACAGCCAGCCCAGGATTGGCAGTGAATACCCCTTCCATTTTCGGCACAAGCTGCTGATGCTGGACTACCGTGGAAGGTATCTGGTTTGCCAGGAGCATGGCAAAGCAAAAGAAGGCGTTCTGAGCACTCCGAATGCAACAAGCCTTGGCACTGAGTGCTCAGATAGTGCCTCAGATATGGACAGTGAGTTTTTCAATGCTGAGCGTGAAGAAGGGGATGCCTCTGTTACAGCAGGTCTGACACACACACATGCCATGGACCTCCAGGTGGCGATGTTTCATGGTGCCCATGATTTCACGAGACAGTACATTTCAACAAACCTCGCTTTGTGCCACTTGGTGCTCCCCCTCCTGCTACCAAATCCATGCACCGCACCAAGAGAGTTCCCTCAGCCAAGTTAAAAAGAGCTGGAAAGCCACAGAACAATTGGGAAAGCAGACCACAATTCAGAGGAGCAGACCACAATTCAGAGGCACAAAAACAAACCGATTGATCAGGCAGACACACTCATCGTGTCCTTCCTACGGATCGGGAGTTCTCCTTCCTCTTCCAAGGCTCAGCTCCTGAATGCTCTGCTGACTAAACACAAACACGACACTTTCTTCCATCGACATTGCAAAGGCAGCACCAAAGGCTGTCTTCTAATGACAGGTGTTGTGCAGATCTCTTGGTCCTGTGCCAGTGGCAGTGCTGATGACACTTTTGACGGCTGTGTTGCTTTTTGTAACCTGCATGGAGATGCTAGAGGTCATGAACAACAATTGCCGTTTTTACAGCAGATCTCTTCTGTGAAGGAGGCTCTCAGTTAGCTGAGTCTGACCAGAGTGACAAGAAAGGCATGAACATTGTACGTGACCCGTGGCAGTCTCAAAAGCCTTTGATTTGTCTTTTCACTGAAGAAGAGAATGTTGCATGTGGCCGATCTAGCCAGAATGTAAAAAGAGGTATCCGGAACAGAAACACAGCAGAATTAGTAGAGGAGCTGATAAAAACAATCAGAGACCTACTAGCAAGGTCAAACAACCTCTTAAGGCTTGATGCTTGTCAGGACACAGCTCGCCAACGTGGATTTATTGTGGCTAAAGAGGCAGAAGAGTGTGTGAGAGCCAAAGCAAAGGCAAGAACCTTGGTGGGATTCTTGACAAAGGAGAAATTGTGTTTGAGATCAAGTCACAGCTACTGCCTCTTCAAGGACAACTATGGTACCCATGGTGTAAAAAGGAGAAAGAGCTCCCCCGCTTGCAGGAAAAGAGGAACAAGAACATAGAACATCATGGGAGCCAAACTGAGCCAGAGAAGTGTGCAGGACGAAGAAAGCAACTCGACAGAGCGTTCCCCCTCAAGCAGCTGCTGAAATCAGTCCTCGCTTTTCTCCAGGCACAGGCAAGAGACACCAAGAAATACTTGCTGCAGTGGAGGAAGGTCTTTAGGGATGACCTGTCCTCTGAGCACTTGGAGGAACTTCAGAAAGAGTATCATCAGTGAAGGTATCAAATCCTGGAAATAAAGAAAAGCAAGGAAAAAAACCAGTCTGAAAACAGCATTGATGAATAAGTTAGAAGCCCTCTCCAATGCAGTCAATGATTCATCCATTGGTCTCAAGCGTCTTTTGAGAGAAGTAGGGCAGATTCGTGAAGCTCTAGAATCCTTGAACTCAAAAGATGAATGTTTTTGCAAACTACCTGAAGTGGCAGTCGATCTGATGGTTTCAGGGTATGCCCTTGAAGTGGTGGATGGTGATGCTTCGTCTGTACGGTGACGATGGCTTGGGGCAATCTTTGACAAGTTAATTGAGAAGCTAGGGGAGAGAAGAGCGTTTGTTCTCTCAGTGCTTGGCATCCAGAGCCCGGGGAAGTCAAGCCTGCTGAATGCCATGTTTGGGCTGCAGTGGAACGTCAGTGCGGGGAGAGGCACGCGGGGAGCGTTTGTGCAGCTGCTTCAGGTGGACGAGAAACCCCAAGAGGCCGTGGACTTTGATTACAGGCTGATTGTTGACACGGGAGGACTTTGTGCCATGGAGGTGGCCAATAAGCAGTCACTTAATGATGACAATGAGCTAGCCACCTTTGGCATTGGCATTGGCAACATGACTCTGATCAATATCTTGGGAGAAAATCCTGGAGACATGCAAGATGTCCTTCAGCTAGCTGGGCAGGCTTTTCTCCGCATGAAGCAAGTCAATCTTTCGCCAAGCTGCTGCTTTGTGCACCACAATGTTGGAGAAATAACTGCCCAGGAACAAAACACGCAAGGACAAAGACGCCTGCAGGAAAAGCTGGAGGAAATGGCAGGGACAGCCGCCCAGCCGCCCAGCAGGCATTCTGCCATGTAACCCACAGTCAGTACTTTGCTCACCTCTGGGTGGCAAGGAAACCCACGCAGGGCCCCACCCAACCCCACACACAGCCAGCACGTGCAGCAGTTAAAGAGCACAATTCTCCAAGCTGCCAAGAAGGGATCGCAGGGCTCTATTTCAAGGCTCTCGAGCTTGAAAGTTCGTATGAGTGACTTGTGGAAGGCTCTGCTGAATGAAAAGTTTGTTTTCCCTTTCCAAAACACTCGGGAAGTTGCCGCAGACAACAGCTTAGGAACAACCGACAGCCAGTGGACCTGGCAGCTGGGGAGCCACATCCTAGACTTGCAAATGAAATGGAACAATCGGATTAGAAAGGGAGACGTTCCGCATGTGACCTGAAGAAGCCTTATGGAGGAAGTGCAAGATAAATATGAGACCCTCTGGAAAGGCTTGGAACCGTATTTCAGGGAAGATGACGCCAGTGGGCTTTTGATTCAGCGGAAAGCAAGCATTGAAAATCAACCGCAAGATCTGAGAGAAGCACTTGTGGAAGAGACACAGAGAAAGTCTGCCGAGTTCATTGAACGGGAGAAGAATCCGAGCAAAGGGCATCAGAAGAAGCCAGAATGTGAACACGAGCTTGTCAAGAGAAGGCAACTGGTGGCTTTGTCGCTAAAGAAGGAAGAGCTGCATGAAGAAAAGCTGAGGCAACACTTGGCTAGCCTCTGGAAACAATGGCTCTACAAAGTATCTTCCAGTGCACCTCCTCCTGCAGAACCAAACATAAACCTCCCTGGTGAGACCACTCTGCTGGAACATTTCAAGCAAGAGCCAAACAGAGAGGAAGAAATAAAATGCTTCTTGCCAAAGGATGCATTTCCCATGGCATCCCTTGCAGGCAGTGCAAGAGATCATTGCTGCTGGAAGCTGCATTTCATTTCATCCCTTTGTATTTCAGATGCTAGTCGTACTTCCCAACACATGTATACAATAAACTCGCGGGCTAGCCTTCTGGTCAGGGTGTCTCCTGGTGCTGGGCTTGTGGCGGGGGTGCCGAGGGGATCTGGGCATTGTGTTGGGGGTGCTGGTCTTGTCGTGGGGGGTGCAGAGGGGAGTTGGTCCTTGTGTTGGGGGTGCTGGTCTTTGTTTTGAGGTGCAGAGGGGATCTGGACCTTGTGTTGGGGGTGCAGAGGGGATCTGGGTGTTGTTGTGGGGGTGCTTAGAGGAGGTGGGCCTTGTGTTGGGGGTGCTGGTCTTGTCATGGGGGTGCAGAGGGGATCAGGGCCTTGTTTTTGGGGTGCTGGTCTTTGTTCTGGGGTGCAGAGGGGATCTGGGCATTGTGTTGGGGGTGCTGAGGGGATTTGGGTGTTGTTGTGGGGGTGCTTAGAGGAGGTGGGCCTTGTTTTTGGGGTGCTGGGCCTTGTTTTGGGAGTGCTGGGCTTGTCATGGGGGTGCTGAGGGGATCAGGGCATTGTGTTGGGGGTGCTGGGCATTGTGTAGGGTTTGCTGGGCTTGTTATGGGGGTGCAGAGGGGATCTGGGTCTTGTTTTGGGGGTGCTTAGAGGACGTGGGCCTTGTGTTGGGGGTGCTGGGCTTGTCGTGGGGGTCCTGAGTGGTCATGGTGTTGTGTTGGGGGTGGTGGGCGTTGTTTTGGGAGAACTAGGCTTGTTTTCAGGGTGCTTAGGGGATCTGGGCCTTGTTTTCGGGGTACTGAGGGGATCTGGGCGTTGTTTTGGTGGTGCTGGGCCTTGTCATGGGGGTGTTGAGGGAATCTAGGCCTTTTTTTGGGGGTGCGGAGAGGGTTCCGGAGCACTGGACCAGGTTGCCCAGAGAGGTTGTGGAGTCTCCTTCCCTGGAGATATTCAAAAGCCGCCTGGCCCAATCCTGGGCAATATGCTCCAGAGGACCCTGGCTGAGCAGGGGCGTTGGACTCCAGGATCTCCGGAGGTCCCTTCCAACCTCCACCATTCTCTGAGCCTGTGATTCTGTGAAATGTTAAGGCTAAAATTTTAACACTCACATCCCAGAAGTTTTCTTTTCCTTTCTTCTCAGAATTGGTTCCCATCGATGGTCGAGCCCATCACACATCTTCCACAATCACCTGTAATGTGCTCATGTAGTGTTCCAATGCTATAGGTCATATGGTTGCTATAGGGGTTGGTTCACCTAGTTGATTTAAACCAGTTGAGGGAATGGTTAGAACGTACAGCTAGCAATCTGGTTTTGGAGCTAAGGAAAGGTTTTGCACATTGAGTGACTACTCCCCAAATTACAGCTTGGTTGCCACTGCCCACGCACACAGGGAGCCCCATTCCCCTTGGGATCATTCCAGTTAATATGAAAGAGAGAATCAACCGTATCTGGAATAATACCAATGGTGCGTCTATATGATTGGGGCCTGGGCATACAAGTCTCAAACTCCCATCTCTCCATCATATGTCTAGCAAGCCATGAATCTTCCACAAGACTTGAACTGGAGGAATGCGTGGGATCAAAACTGTCATGTCACCTGGGGGAGTGAACCAGACACCGTGCGTAGGGCCTACGAAATAGATGGCTCAGTGTTACAGTGGGGACAACAAACAATTGTACTCGGGACCTGAGAGGACCGCTCCCTGAGAGAGACCTGCCCAATCAAAGCTATTTCCAAGCAGGTGGTCATGAAGGGAGCACTGCCCTTCAGGAAAAAGCCTTTGCGCAGCTGCGCTATTACCAGAACGGAGCAGCTTCACGACCGCATCACACAGCTCATCAGCCTCCCCATCGACACAAAGGAACAGGAGCCAATGCATGACAACCAAAGTTGCATTCATGACAGACTGCATGAAATAAGAGAACAGGTGGACTCGGCAGCCAGGAACTCCACATATGTCTTCACTCATGGATACAGAAGACATTCAGCAGTGTCTCTAGGCAAAGTGCAGAAGGCTTTCACAAGAGCAAACAACCCCACTTTCTACCTGCGGGGCCAGAGAGAAGACTTCTTCACAAGTTTCCACATGTCCTGCCAAGCAGTGCCCTCTATCACAGCAGTTGCTGATTTTTTTTATGTGACGAGCTTTCAGGAGCTCTTTGACAGGCAGTGTCTGTGAAGACTGCTCTTGATATAGCCTGGGAAAGGAGCTCTAACTCTCCAGCTTTCAGTGGCCATCGATCTCAACTAGAAACGGCTATTCTCCTGTCTCTTGCGGAGGAAGAGAATTGTGAGAAGTTCAGGCAGCACATTCATTTCCCCCAACATGTTTTAGAAGGTTTCGTTGAGAAGTGTGTTAACAACTATTGCTTAGACAAGAACAATTCAAGGCTGAAGAACTTGTTCCATGTTTCCCTGAATTCATTCCAGACTCTTGTTGCTGCTGCTAGCTTTGCGCCTACAACTCCAGTTGTCCAAGAGAACTGTGGCAATGTCTCCCTGTGGCTAGAGGAATTTGGGAGCAGACTTGGAGCTAATTCTGAACTTCCCAGAAGTCATCTGAAAAGCATTGAGCATCAAGAAAGAAAGGAGCTAGAGCTCCTGGAGGAGGCAATGAGTAAAGCTCTGGCCCCTGTGCTAGCAAACCTGAAACAGGCATTTTCCATGCCTCATCTGAAAGCTTGGAACTGGAAACCTCATACAATCGGAGTTGAAGGGCTGCACGGCTGCTGGAAGCAATGCCCATTCTGCAGCGCTCTTTGCACAGACACAATACGTGCTCCTGATGGGGACCACAGTGTTCACTTCCATCGCCCTCAAGTCCTCAATGGTAGCCAGTGGGTTAGAAGAAATCGGTTTGTCCCTGCCCTTTGCTCCAGTCTTGTAGCAAGTCACTGTTGCCTTGTGCTTGAGGATAACGAGGAAGCTGCCTATACAAAGTCTAGAGAAGCAGGAGCAGCTTCTGCCAATTGGGGCCTCACGCCAGAAAGCTCCCCGCAGGCATGCTGCAAATGGCTTGTGTGCCGTTTCCGCTCACAATTGCAACAAGATTGCTGTGCACAATTGGAGGGCACAGCAGCAACCCGTCCAGAAGGGGAAAAGTGCCCAAAGGAAGAACGAGCCACGGGCTCGGCATGGGCTTGTCAGGGAAGACTCTGGGCTTTGGTTGGGCTTTGTGCTGGCGGGAGCTGTGTTGGGGCTGGCCTTGGTGGGCTGCGCCTTGTTGGGGTTTGGGTGAGAGCAGCGTCAGGTGGGGCCTGGGGGTGCCCTGGCAGACCAGGTGTGTGGAAGTGATGTCACCATGGCATCACAATGCCGGGGTCTTTCTGGAGGTGGGGCTGGGGGAAGTGCCGCTGTCACTTTGCCTGCGAGCGAGCGAGCGAGCGAGTGTGCGAGCGAGTGCGCGAGCAGGTGGAGAGCGTGGTGTTGAGCTGGGGCGAAGGAGCGAGGCAGCGGGGTAAGAGCTGGCTCCTTCCGTCTCTCTGCAGTCTCTCCTCCCCTCGGGGCGCTCTCCCTGGCTTTGTCGCCCCCCCAGCGCCCACCACGCGCTGCACGCTCCCTCGGTGGGCACAAGTGCCACAATCAGGCAAACGTCCCCGCCGCGAAGCCCAGCCACGCTCGGGCACCATTCTGCGCCCTTGCTGCTCATGACCCGGTGTCCCCGCGTCACACGTGGGAAAGCAGCGGCGGGAGCGGGCAGCCAGGCAAGGCCGACGGAGTGAGGGCACCGTGCCCTGCTTTTTGCAGAGTTGCTCTCGGCGGCCTTTGGCTCTTTTCCTGGTGGCAGATTGACGCTGTCGATCTTGGGGTGCGGAGGAGCGTGCACAGGGTGAGCCGCAGAGCAGAGCAGAGCGGTCAGGGTCGGGGGAGGTTGGTGGAGGGGCGTTGGAGGGGCGGTGGGGAGCAGGGCTTTGGGGGCTGCTGGTCTGCCTTGGTCGGGGAGGGGGAGGGTGGCTGCAAGGGGCGGCGTGCTCAGAGGTGGGTGCTGTGTTTTGGGTGGCACTCTTGGAGCAGGACGTGGAGGCGGAGCGCTGAGCAGGCTGCACGCTCGCGGCGCGCTTCCGGTGGCGGCATGGAGCCTCGGAGGCTGAGCGTCGTGGGCGAGTTTGTGGTGCTGAGCCTCTTTGTGGTGTGCCTGGCCCACATGCCCTCGGTCGTCAACGTCTTCACGATCCTGTGCATAGCGGTGGTGTTGGTGCCGGCGGGGAAAAGGCCCTGGCCCAAGGTAGGAGTCAGCCTGGGCATGGCCCCGAGCTGGCGCGGGCAGCGAGAGGGCTGAGGCCGCGGCAGCACCTGCAGCAAGGGCAGCCTGACGGTGCTGCGTGCAAGCCTGCCTGCAGCCTCAGCTCTGCGTGCCCCGCGCAGCCCTTCCGCGAGCAGGGCGCCTCTTGGCGCAGCTTGGATGCTCGCCACTAAGGCAGCGCTCTCTTGGGCTGTGCAGGGGCCTCGCGGCAGTGCTGGCAGCCTGGGCAACGGCAGCGTGGACGAGCCCGGAGGTGAGCAGCCCCGGCCCGGAGCGTAGGCGCGCTCGGCAGCGCCTCCCGGCCAAGACAGCCCAGCGCCGCCAGCGCCCACCGCCCTCGGCCCCTGCTGGGGCTCCGCCGACGGGCTGCCCTCGCTCACTGCCTCTCTGCCTCCTCTTCCAGCAGCCTCCTTCCTGCCCACGGTGGACACGCAGGACTGTGCAGCCAGCCGGCAGGCAGGGTAAGCGGAGGCCTGGCCTCCACAGCCCTGGCCAGGCCCACCGCAGGCAAGAGCCCGATGCAGCCCAGAGCCACAGACCTGCGCCTGGCCTGGGCCCCCCAAAGAGCAGGGCATGGCATGGCTAGGGCTGGGGTCGATGCGCGGGATGCCCAGGACATGCCGCATGCCTGCTGCTCACCAACTGGGAAGCCCCTTTGCTCCTTGCCCACTGCTGCAGCCCTGGCCCCAGCGCCCCCTCCGCCCGCACCCTGGCACCCTTTAGCATCTGCTGCCACCAGGGCTTCCCCCTGGGGCACCCAAGGCAGCCTCCTCACCTCCTTTCTCCCTCCCAGGCTCACAAGCGAGGACACCTTGTCCCCTCGCCACCTCCTGCCCACCTCCGAGCCAGACACGGATGGATGGAAGTTGGATGGCCCTCTCCCACTGCCACCACCCTCCATCCTGCTGGACGCTCCCCCAACACCTGCAGCAGTGCTGGGTGAGCTGCTTGTGCCCACAGCCCTCCCGCCATCCCCACCACGCAGGCGGGTCCGCTTTGGGCGCAACCAGACCGTGTTGCTCAGCGAGGAAGGACACGAGCTGCTGGACTGCCTCCCCAAAGCCCCACACCTCGACTGGCCAGCCCACATCCCGCGCCGGTCCATCCTGCACTGTGCCTGGGCACCCGTCCCGCTGGCAGAGGAAGGCACAGTGCGGCCACTTTCGCCCCCCGAGCAGTCCGAGGAGGAAGAGGACGAGGAGCCAGCGTGTGCCACCTCCCTGCAGCGCTGGCCCACCATGCAGCTCTGGAGCCCACCACCGGAGGCGCCCTCCCCTCCCGCTGCAGCCGCCGGCTGCACAGCGGCCCTGGCCTGCCTGCTCTGCCCAGCCTGCCCAGCCTGCCCTGCAGGCGCCTTCAGAGGGCTGCGCAAGGGCCTCCGCAGATGCGCCTCCTTCCTGCGAAGGCCACGACGAGTGCTCAGGAGGCGCCAGGCAAGGGCCAGCTGATTGGGGCCAGCAGCAGGCTCCGCGCCTGGGCAGAGGTGCCAGTAACCAGCGCCCGCGGAGCTAGACGCCTTCGCCACCTCCGGGCCAGCGTCAATAAACCTCTGAGCAAGACTCTGTGGGAGGCGAGAGTGAAACACCATGTGAAGTGCTATGAAGGAGGCGCAGGAATGCTCCCTGAGTCTTAGGAAGCCAGCCGTTCCCCGAACTCAGGCTTTCCTGCTCCTGACAGGGCTGAGTAGAGCAGCAACATGCAAAAACATGTCTCCAGAACAGAAGTTTAAATGCTTAGCTCAGATGAACCATCACATAGGAAACTCACTGTCAGAAGAAGTCCGTGAGATCCTTAGAAAGTGCGGTGGATGTGATCCTGGGGGCGCTCTGGAGCAAGATCTGAATTCCCCTGTGAATGGAGACTATGTAGCCTCCAACAGTGATCTGCAGAAAGAAGTTGTAAAACAGGGGAGAATTGATATCGGTCAGGGGGCTGAGCAGAAAGATTCATCCAAGCCATCACCCTCAGCAGAACAGTGGGAGGATCCTAAAAGGAATGAGCGTTCCAGAGGCCAAGAGGTCTTCCACTTGATCAAACACCCGGGACTAGAAAATTGCTACGCAAGGAAAAGGGGGAGGGCAGATCTTCTGGTTATCGACAAGACTGCCCTGTGTGACAGCCAGCCCAGGATTGGCAGTGAATACCCCTTCCATTTTCGGCACAAGCTGCTGATGCTGGACTACCGTGGAAGGTATCTGGTTTGCCAGGAGCATGGCAAAGCAAAAGAAGGCGTTCTGAGCACTCCGAATGCAACAAGCCTTGGCACTGAGTGCTCAGATAGTGCCTCAGATATGGACAGTGAGTTTTTCAATGCTGAGCGTGAAGAAGGGGATGCCTCTGTTACAGCAGGTCTGACACACACACATGCCATGGACCTCCAGGTGGCGATGTTTCATGGTGCCCATGATTTCACGAGACAGTACATTTCAACAAACCTCGCTTTGTGCCACTTGGTGCTCCCCCTCCTGCTACCAAATCCATGCACCGCACCAAGAGAGTTCCCTCAGCCAAGTTAAAAAGAGCTGGAAAGCCACAGAACAATTGGGAAAGCAGACCACAATTCAGAGGAGCAGACCACAATTCAGAGGCACAAAAACAAACCGATTGATCAGGCAGACACACTCATCGTGTCCTTCCTACGGATCGGGAGTTCTCCTTCCTCTTCCAAGGCTCAGCTCCTGAATGCTCTGCTGACTAAACACAAACACGACACTTTCTTCCATCGACATTGCAAAGGCAGCACCAAAGGCTGTCTTCTAATGACAGGTGTTGTGCAGATCTCTTGGTCCTGTGCCAGTGGCAGTGCTGATGACACTTTTGACGGCTGTGTTGCTTTTTGTAACCTGCATGGAGATGCTAGAGGTCATGAACAACAATTGCCGTTTTTACAGCAGATCTCTTCTGTGAAGGAGGCTCTCAGTTAGCTGAGTCTGACCAGAGTGACAAGAAAGGCATGAACATTGTACGTGACCCGTGGCAGTCTCAAAAGCCTTTGATTTGTCTTTTCACTGAAGAAGAGAATGTTGCATGTGGCCGATCTAGCCAGAATGTAAAAAGAGGTATCCGGAACAGAAACACAGCAGAATTAGTAGAGGAGCTGATAAAAACAATCAGAGACCTACTAGCAAGGTCAAACAACCTCTTAAGGCTTGATGCTTGTCAGGACACAGCTCGCCAACGTGGATTTATTGTGGCTAAAGAGGCAGAAGAGTGTGTGAGAGCCAAAGCAAAGGCAAGAACCTTGGTGGGATTCTTGACAAAGGAGAAATTGTGTTTGAGATCAAGTCACAGCTACTGCCTCTTCAAGGACAACTATGGTACCCATGGTGTAAAAAGGAGAAAGAGCTCCCCCGCTTGCAGGAAAAGAGGAACAAGAACATAGAACATCATGGGAGCCAAACTGAGCCAGAGAAGTGTGCAGGACGAAGAAAGCAACTCGACAGAGCGTTCCCCCTCAAGCAGCTGCTGAAATCAGTCCTCGCTTTTCTCCAGGCACAGGCAAGAGACACCAAGAAATACTTGCTGCAGTGGAGGAAGGTCTTTAGGGATGACCTGTCCTCTGAGCACTTGGAGGAACTTCAGAAAGAGTATCATCAGTGAAGGTATCAAATCCTGGAAATAAAGAAAAGCAAGGAAAAAAACCAGTCTGAAAACAGCATTGATGAATAAGTTAGAAGCCCTCTCCAATGCAGTCAATGATTCATCCATTGGTCTCAAGCGTCTTTTGAGAGAAGTAGGGCAGATTCGTGAAGCTCTAGAATCCTTGAACTCAAAAGATGAATGTTTTTGCAAACTACCTGAAGTGGCAGTCGATCTGATGGTTTCAGGGTATGCCCTTGAAGTGGTGGATGGTGATGCTTCGTCTGTACGGTGACGATGGCTTGGGGCAATCTTTGACAAGTTAATTGAGAAGCTAGGGGAGAGAAGAGCGTTTGTTCTCTCAGTGCTTGGCATCCAGAGCCCGGGGAAGTCAAGCCTGCTGAATGCCATGTTTGGGCTGCAGTGGAACGTCAGTGCGGGGAGAGGCACGCGGGGAGCGTTTGTGCAGCTGCTTCAGGTGGACGAGAAACCCCAAGAGGCCGTGGACTTTGATTACAGGCTGATTGTTGACACGGGAGGACTTTGTGCCATGGAGGTGGCCAATAAGCAGTCACTTAATGATGACAATGAGCTAGCCACCTTTGGCATTGGCATTGGCAACATGACTCTGATCAATATCTTGGGAGAAAATCCTGGAGACATGCAAGATGTCCTTCAGCTAGCTGGGCAGGCTTTTCTCCGCATGAAGCAAGTCAATCTTTCGCCAAGCTGCTGCTTTGTGCACCACAATGTTGGAGAAATAACTGCCCAGGAACAAAACACGCAAGGACAAAGACGCCTGCAGGAAAAGCTGGAGGAAATGGCAGGGACAGCCGCCCAGCCGCCCAGCAGGCATTCTGCCATGTAACCCACAGTCAGTACTTTGCTCACCTCTGGGTGGCAAGGAAACCCACCCAGGGCCCCACCCAACCCCACACACAGCCAGCACGTGCAGCAGTTAAAGAGCACAATTCTCCAAGCTGCCAAGAAGGGATCGCAGGGCACTATTTCAAGGCTCTCGAGCTTGAAAGTTCGTATGAGTGACTTGTGGAAGGCTCTGCTGAATGAAAAGTTTGTTTTCCCTTTCCAAAACACTCGGGAAGTTGCCGCAGACAACAGCTTAGGAACAACCGACAGCCAGTGGACCTGGCAGCTGGGGAGCCACATCCTAGACTTGCAAATGAAATGGAACAATCGGATTAGAAAGGGAGACGTTCCGCATGTGACCTGAAGAAGCCTTATGGAGGAAGTGCAAGATAAATATGAGACCCTCTGGAAAGGCTTGGAACCGTATTTCAGGGAAGATGACGCCAGTGGGCTTTTGATTCAGCGGAAAGCAAGCATTGAAAATCAACCGCAAGATCTGAGAGAAGCACTTGTGGAAGAGACACAGAGAAAGTCTGCCGAGTTCATTGAACGGGAGAAGAATCCGAGCAAAGGGCATCAGAAGAAGCCAGAATGTGAACACGAGCTTGTCAAGAGAAGGCAACTGGTGGCTTTGTCGCTAAAGAAGGAAGAGCTGCATGAAGAAAAGCTGAGGCAACACTTGGCTAGCCTCTGGAAACAATGGCTCTACAAAGTATCTTCCAGTGCACCTCCTCCTGCAGAACCAAACATAAACCTCCCTGGTGAGACCACTCTGCTGGAACATTTCAAGCAAGAGCCAAACAGAGAGGAAGAAATAAAATGCTTCTTGCCAAAGGATGCATTTCCCATGGCATCCCTTGCAGGCAGTGCAAGAGATCATTGCTGCTGGAAGCTGCATTTCATTTCATCCCTTTGTATTTCAGATGCTAGTCGTACTTCCCAACACATGTATACAATAAACTCGCGGGCTAGCCTTCTGGTCAGGGTGTCTCCTGGTGCTGGGCTTGTGGCGGGGGTGCCGAGGGGATCTGGGCATTGTGTTGGGGGTGCTGGTCTTGTCGTGGGGGGTGCAGAGGGGAGTTGGTCCTTGTGTTGGGGGTGCTGGTCTTTGTTTTGAGGTGCAGAGGGGATCTGGACCTTGTGTTGGGGGTGCAGAGGGGATCTGGGTGTTGTTGTGGGGGTGCTTAGAGGAGGTGGGCCTTGTGTTGGGGGTGCTGGTCTTGTCATGGGGGTGCAGAGGGGATCAGGGCCTTGTTTTTGGGGTGCTGGTCTTTGTTCTGGGGTGCAGAGGGGATCTGGGCATTGTGTTGGGGGTGCTGAGGGGATTTGGGTGTTGTTGTGGGGGTGCTTAGAGGAGGTGGGCCTTGTTTTTGGGGTGCTGGGCCTTGTTTTGGGAGTGCTGGGCTTGTCATGGGGGTGCTGAGGGGATCAGGGCATTGTGTTGGGGGTGCTGGGCATTGTGTAGGGTTTGCTGGGCTTGTTATGGGGGTGCAGAGGGGATCTGGGTCTTGTTTTGGGGGTGCTTAGAGGACGTGGGCCTTGTGTTGGGGGTGCTGGGCTTGTCGTGGGGGTCCTGAGTGGTCATGGTGTTGTGTTGGGGGTGGTGGGCGTTGTTTTGGGAGAACTAGGCTTGTTTTCAGGGTGCTTAGGGGATCTGGGCCTTGTTTTCGGGGTACTGAGGGGATCTGGGCGTTGTTTTGGTGGTGCTGGGCCTTGTCATGGGGGTGTTGAGGGAATCTAGGCCTTTTTTTGGGGGTGCGGAGAGGGTTCCGGAGCACTGGACCAGGTTGCCCAGAGAGGTTGTGGAGTCTCCTTCCCTGGAGATATTCAAAAGCCGCCTGGCCCAATCCTGGGCAATATGCTCCAGAGGACCCTGGCTGAGCAGGGGCGTTGGACTCCAGGATCTCCGGAGGTCCCTTCCAACCTCCACCATTCTCTGAGCCTGTGATTCTGTGAAATGTTAAGGCTAAAATTTTAACACTCACATCCCAGAAGTTTTCTTTTCCTTTCTTCTCAGAATTGGTTCCCATCGATGGTCGAGCCCATCACACATCTTCCACAATCACCTGTAATGTGCTCATGTAGTGTTCCAATGCTATAGGTCATATGGTTGCTATAGGGGTTGGTTCACCTAGTTGATTTAAACCAGTTGAGGGAATGGTTAGAACGTACAGCTAGCAATCTGGTTTTGGAGCTAAGGAAAGGTTTTGCACATTGAGTGACTACTCCCCAAATTACAGCTTGGTTGCCACTGCCCACGCACACAGGGAGCCCCATTCCCCTTGGGATCATTCCAGTTAATATGAAAGAGAGAATCAACCGTATCTGGAATAATACCAATGGTGCGTCTATATGATTGGGGCCTGGGCATACAAGTCTCAAACTCCCATCTCTCCATCATATGTCTAGCAAGCCATGAATCTTCCACAAGACTTGAACTGGAGGAATGCGTGGGATCAAAACTGTCATGTCACCTGGGGGAGTGAACCAGACACCGTGCGTAGGGCCTACGAAATAGATGGCTCAGTGTTACAGTGGGGACAACAAACAATTGTACTCGGGACCTGAGAGGACCGCTCCCTGAGAGAGACCTGCCCAATCAAAGCTATTTCCAAGCAGGTGGTCATGAAGGGAGCACTGCCCTTCAGGAAAAAGCCTTTGCGCAGCTGCGCTATTACCAGAACGGAGCAGCTTCACGACCGCATCACACAGCTCATCAGCCTCCCCATCGACACAAAGGAACAGGAGCCAATGCATGACAACCAAAGTTGCATTCATGACAGACTGCATGAAATAGGAAAACAGGTGGACTCGGCAGCCAGGAACTCCACATATGTCTTCACTCATGGATACAGAAGACATTCAGCAGTGTCTCTAGGCAAAGTGCAGAAGGCTTTCACAAGAGCAAACAACCCCACTTTCTACCTGCGGGGCCAGAGAGAAGACTTCTTCACAAGTTTCCACATGTCCTGCCAAGCAGTGCCCTCTATCACAGCAGTTGCTGATTTTTTTTATGTGACGAGCTTTCAGGAGCTCTTTGACAGGCAGTGTCTGTGAAGACTGCTCTTGATATAGCCTGGGAAAGGAGCTCTAACTCTCCAGCTTTCAGTGGCCATCGATCTCAACTAGAAACGGCTATTCTCCTGTCTCTTGCGGAGGAAGAGAATTGTGAGAAGTTCAGGCAGCACATTCATTTCCCCCAACATGTTTTAGAAGGTTTCGTTGAGAAGTGTGTTAACAACTATTGCTTAGACAAGAACAATTCAAGGCTGAAGAACTTGTTCCATGTTTCCCTGAATTCATTCCAGACTCTTGTTGCTGCTGCTAGCTTTGCGCCTACAACTCCAGTTGTCCAAGAGAACTGTGGCAATGTCTCCCTGTGGCTAGAGGAATTTGGGAGCAGACTTGGAGCTAATTCTGAACTTCCCAGAAGTCATCTGAAAAGCATTGAGCATCAAGAAAGAAAGGAGCTAGAGCTCCTGGAGGAGGCAATGAGTAAAGCTCTGGCCCCTGTGCTAGCAAACCTGAAACAGGCATTTTCCATGCCTCATCTGAAAGCTTGGAACTGGAAACCTCATACAATCGGAGTTGAAGGGCTGCACGGCTGCTGGAAGCAATGCCCATTCTGCAGCGCTCTTTGCACAGACACAATACGTGCTCCTGATGGGGACCACAGTGTTCACTTCCATCGCCCTCAAGTCCTCAATGGTAGCCAGTGGGTTAGAAGAAATCAGTTGGTCCCTGCCCTTTGCTCCAGTCTTGTAGCAAGTCACTGTTGCCTTGTGCTTGAGGATAACAAGGAAGCTGCCTATACAAAGTCTAGAGAAGCAGGAGCAGCTTCTGCCAGTTGGGGCCTCACGCCAGAAAGCTCCCCGCAGGCATGCTGCAAATGGCTTGTGTGCCGTTTCCGCTCACAATTGCAACAAGATTGCTGTGCACAATTGGAGGGCACAGCAGCAACCCGTCCAGAAGGGGAAAAGTGCCCAAAGGAAGAACGAGCCACGGGCTCGGCATGGGCTTGTCAGGGACGACTCTGGGCTTTGGTTGGGCTTTGTGCTGGCGGGAGCTGTGTTGGGGCTGGCCTTGGTGGGCTGCGCCTTGTTGGGGTTTGGGTGAGAGCAGCGTCAGGTGGGGCCTGGGGGTGCCCTGGCAGACCAGGTGTGTGGAAGTGATGTCACCATGGCATCACAATGCCGGGGTCTTTCTGGAGGTGGGGCTGGGGGAAGTGCCGCTGTCACTTTGCCTGCGAGCGAGCGAGCGAGCGAGTGTGCGAGCGAGTGCGCGAGCAGGTGGAGAGCGTGGTGTTGAGCTGGGGCGAAGGAGCGAGGCAGCGGGGTAAGAGCTGGCTCCTTCCGTCTCTCTGCAGTCTCTCCTCCCCTCGGGGCACTCTCCCTGGCTTTGTCGCCCCCCCAGCGCCCACCACGCGCTGCACGCTCCCTCGGTGGGCACAAGTGCCACAATCAGGCAAACGTCCCCGCCGCGAAGCCCAGCCACGCTCGGGCACCATTCTGCGCCCTTGCTGCTCACGACCCGGTGTCCCCGCATCACACGTGGGAAAGCAGCCGCGGGAGCGGGCAGCCAGGCAAGGCCGACGGAGTGAGGGCACCGTGCCCTGCTTTTTGCAGAGTTGCTCTCGGCGGCCTTTGGCTCTTCTCCTGGTGGCAGATTGACGCTGTCGATCTTGGGGTGCGGAGGAGCGTGCACAGGGTGAGCCGCAGAGCAGAGCGGAGCGGTCAGGGTCGGGGGAGGTTGGTGGAGGGGCGTTGGAGGGGCGGTGGGGAGCAGGGCTTTGGGGGCTGCTGGTCTGCCTTGGTCGGGGAGGGGGAGGGTGGCTGCAAGGGGCGGCGTGCTCAGAGGTGGGTGCTGTGTTTTGGGTGGCACTCTTGGAGCAGGACGTGGAGGCGGAGCGCTGAGCAGGCTGCACGCTCGCGGCGTGCTTCCGGTGGCGACATGGAGCCTCGGAGGCTGAGCGTCGTGGGCGAGTTTGTGGTGCTGAGCCTCTTTGTGGTGTGCCTGGCCCACATGCCCTCGGTCGTCAACGTCTTCACAATCCTGTGCATAGCGGTGGTGTTGGTGCCGGCGGGGAAAAGGCCCTGGCCCAAGGTAGGAGTCAGCCTGGGCATGGCCCCGAGCTGGCGCGGGCAGCGAGAGGGCTGAGGCCGCGGCAGCACCTGCAGCAAGGGCAGCCTGACGGTGCTGCGTGCAAGCCTGCCTGCAGCCTCAGCTCTGCGTGCCCCGCGCAGCCCTTCCGCGAGCAGGGCGCCTCTTGGCGCAGCTTGGATGCTCGCCACTAAGGCAGCGCTCTCTTGGGCTGTGCAGGGGCCTCGCGGCAGTGCTGGCAGCCTGGGCAACGGCAGCGTGGACGAGCCCGGAGGTGAGCAGCCCCGGCCCGGAGCGTAGGCGCGCTCGGCAGCGCCTCCCGGCCAAGACAGCCCAGCGCCGCCAGCGCCCACCGCCCTCGGCCCCTGCTGGGGCTCCGCCGACGGGCTGCCCTCGCTCACTGCCTCTCTGCCTCCTCTTCCAGCAGCCTCCTTCCTGCCCACGGTGCAGACGCAGGACTGTGCAGCCAGCCGGCAGGCAGGGTAAGCGGAGGCCTGGCCTCCACAGCCCTGGCCAGGCCCACCGCAGGCAAGAGCCCGATGCAGCCCAGAGCCACAGACCTGCGCCTGGCCTGGGCCCCCCAAAGAGCAGGGCATGGCATGGCTAGGGCTGGGGTCGATGCGCGGGATGCCCAGGACATGCCGCATGCCTGCTGCTCACCAACTGGGAAGCCCCTTTGCTCCTTGCCCACTGCTGCAGCCCTGGCCCCAGCGCCCCCTCCGCCCGCACCCTGCCACCCTTTAGCATCTGCTGCCACCAGGGCTTCCCCCTGGGGCACCCAAGGCAGCCTCCTCACCTCCTTTCTCCCTCCCAGGCTCACAAGCGAGGACACCTTGCCCCCTCGCCACCTCCTGCCCACCTCCGAGCCAGACACGGATGGATGGAAGTTGGATGGCCCTCTCCCACTGCCACCACCCTCCATCCTGCTGGACGCTCCCCCAACACCTGCAGCAGTGCTGGGTGAGCTGCTTGTGCCCACAGCCCTCCCGCCATCCCCACCACGCAGGCGGGTCCGCTTTGGGCGCAACCAGACCGTGTTGCTCAGCGAGGAAGGACACGAGCTGCTGGACTGCCTCCCCAAAGCCCCACACCTCGACTGGCCAGCCCACATCCCGCGCCGGTCCATCCTGCACTGTGCCTGGGCACCCGTCCCGCTGGCAGGGGAAGGCACAGTGCGGCCACTTTTGCCCCCCGAGCAGTCCGAGGAGGAAGAGGACGAGGAGCCAGCGTGTGCCACCTCCCTGCAGCGCTGGCCCACCATGCAGCTCTGGAGCCCACCACCAGAGGCGCCCTCCCCTCCCGCTGCAGCCGCCGGCTGCACAGCGGCCCTGGCCTGCCTGCTCTGCCCAGCCTGCCCAGCCTGCCCTGCAGGCGCCTTCAGAGGGCTGCGCAAGGGCCTCCGCAGATGCGCCTCCTTCCTGCGAGGGCCACGGCGAGTGCTGAGGAGGCGCCAGGCAAGGGCCAGCTGATTGGGGCCAGCAGCAGGCTCCGCGCCTGGGCAGACGTGCCAGTAACCAGCGCCCGCGGAGCTAGACGCCTTCGCCACCTCCGGGCCAGCGTCAATAAACCTCTGAGCAAGACTCTGCGGGAGGCGAGAGTGAAACACCATGTGAAGTGAAAAGAAGGCGGCGCAGGAATGCTCCCTGAGTCTTAGGAAGCCAGCCGTTCCCCGAACTCAGGCTTTCCTGCTCCTGACAGGGCTGAGTAGAGCAGCAACATGCAAAAACATGTCTCCAGAACAGAAGTTTAAATGCTTAGCTCAGATGAACCATCACATAGGAAACTGGCTGTCAGAAGAAGTCCGTGAGATCCTTAGAAAGTGCGGTGGATGTGATCCTGGGGGCGCTCTGGAGCAAGATCTGAATTCCCCTGTGAATGGAGACTATGTAGCCTCCAACAGTGATCTGCAGAAAGAAGTTGTAAAACAGGGGAGAATTGATATCGGTCAGGGGGCTGAGCAGAAAGATTCATCCAAGCCATCACCCTCAGCAGAACAGTGGGAGGATCCTAAAAGGAATGAGCGTTCCAGAGGCCAAGAGGTCTTCCACTTGATCAAACACCCGGGACTAGAAAATTGCTACGCAAGGAAAAGGGGGAGGGCAGATCTTCTGGTTATCGACAAGACTGCCCTGTGTGACAGCCAGCCCAGGATTGGCAGTGAATACCCCTTCCATTTTCGGCACAAGCTGCTGATGCTGGACTACCGTGGAAGGTATCTGGTTTGCCCGGAGCATGGCAAAGCAAAAGAAGGCGTTCTGAGCACTCCGAATGCAACAAGCCTTGGCACTGAGTGCTCAGATAGTGCCTCAGATATTGACAGTGAGTTTTTCAATGCTGAGCGTGAAGAAGGGGATGCCTCTGTTACAGCAGGTCTGACACACACACATGCCATGGACCTCCAGGTGGCGATGTTTCATGGTGCCCATGATTTCACGAGACAGTACATTTCAACAAACCTCGCTTTGTGCCACTTGGCGCTCCCCCTCCTGCTACCAAATCCATGCACCGCACCAAGAGAGTTCCCTCAGCCAAGTTAAAAAGAGCTGGAAAGCCACAGAACAATTGGGAAAGCAGACCACAATTCAGAGGAGCAGACCACAACTCAGAGGCACAAAAACAAACCGATTGATCAGGCAGACACACTCATCGTGTCCTTCATACGGATCGGGAGTTCTCCTTCCTCTTCCAAGGCTCAGCTCCTGAATGCTCTGCCGACTAAACACAAACACGACACTTTCTTCCATCGACATTGCAAAGGCAGCACCAAAGGCTGTCTTCTAATGACAGGTGTTGTGCAGATCTCTTGGTCCTGTGCCAGTGGCAGTGCTGATGACACTTTTGACGGCTGTGTTGCTTTTTGTAACCTGCATGGAGATGCTAGAGGTCATGAACAACAATTGCCGTTTTTACAGCAGATCTCTTCTGTGAAGGAGGCTCTCAGTTAGCTGAGTCTGACCAGAGTGACAAGAAAGGCATGAACATTGTACGTGACCCGTGGCAGTCTCAAAAGCCTTTGATTTGTCTTTTCACTGAAGAAGAGAATGTTGCATGTGGCCGATCTAGCCAGAATGTAAAAAGAGGTATCCAGAACAGAAACACAGCAGAATTAGTAGAGGAGCTGATAAAAACAATCAGAGACCTACTAGCAAGGTCAAACAACCTTTTAAGGCTTGATGCTTGTCAGGACACAGCTCGCCAACGTGGATTTATTGTGGCTAAAGAGGCAGAAGAGTGTGTGAGAGCCAAAGCAAAGGCAAGAACCTTGGTGGGATTCTTGACAAAGGAGAAATTGTGTTTGAGATCAAATCACAGCTACTGCCTCTTCAAGGACAACTATGGTACCCATGGTGTAAAAAGGAGAAAGAGCTCCCCCGCTTGCAGGAAAAGAGGAACAAGAACATAGAACATCATGGGAGCCAAACTGAGCCAGAGAAGTGTGCAGGACGAAGAAAGCAACTCGACAGAGCGTTCCCCCTCAAGCAGCTGATGAAATCAGTCCTTGCTTTTCTCCAGGCACAGGCAAGAGACACCAAGAAATACTTGCTGCAGTGGAGGAAGGTCTTTAGGGATGACCTGTCCTCTGAGCACTTGGAGGAACTTCAGAAAGAGTATCATCAGTGAAGGTATCAAATCCTGGAAATAAAGAAAAGCAAGGAAAAAAACCAGTCTGAAAACAGCATTGATGAATAAGTTAGAAGCCCTCTCCAATGCAGTCAATGATTCATCCATTGGTCTCAAACGTCTTTTGAGAGAAGTAGGGCAGATTCGTGAAGCTCTAGAATCCTTGAACTCAAAAGATGAATGTTTTTGCAAACTACCTGAAGTGGCAGTCGATCTGATGGTTTCAGGGTATGCCCTTGAAGTGGTGGATGGTGATGCTTCGTCTGTACGGTGACGATGGCTTGGGGCAATCTTTGACAAGTTAATTGAGAAGCTAGGGGAGAGAAGAGCGTTTGTTCTCTCAGTGCTTGGCATCCAGAGCCCGGGGAAGTCAAGCCTGCTGAATGCCATGTTTGGGCTGCAGTGGAACGTCAGTGCGGGGAGAGGCACGCGGGGAGCGTTTGTGCAGCTGCTTCAGGTGGACGAGAAACCCCAAGAGGCCGTGGACTTTGATTACAGGCTGATTGTTGACACGGGAGGACTTTGTGCCATGGAGGTGGCCAATAAGCAGTCACTTAATGATGACAATGAGCTAGCCACCTTTGGCATTGGCATTGGCAACATGACTCTGATCAATATCTTGGGAGAAAATCCTGGAGACATGCAAGATGTCCTTCAGCTAGCTGGGCAGGCTTTTCTCCGCATGAAGCAAGTCAATCTTTCGCCAAGCTGCTGCTTTGTGCACCACAATGTTGGAGAAATAACTGCCCAGGAACAAAACATGCAAGGACAAAGACGCCTGCAGGAAAAGCTGGAGGAAATGGCAGGGACAGCCGCCCAGCCGCCCAGCAGGCATTCTGCCATGTAACCCACAGTCAGTACTTTGCTCACCTCTGGGTGGCAAGGAAACCCACCCAGGGCCCCACCCAACCCCACACACAGCCAGCACGTGCAGCAGTTAAAGAGCACAATTCTCCAAGCTGCCAAGAAGGGATCGCAGGGCTCTATTTCAAGGCTCTCGAGCTTGAAAGTTCGTATGAGTGACTTGTGGAAGGCTCTGCTGAATGAAAAGTTTGTTTTCCCTTTCCAAAACACTCGGGAAGTTGCCGCAGACAACAGCTTAGGAACAACCGACAGCCAGTGGACCTGGCAGCTGGGGAGCCACATCCTAGACTTGCAAATGAAATGGAACAATCGGATTAGAAAGGGAGACGTTCCGCATGTGACCTGAAGAAGCCTTATGGAGGAAGTGCAAGATAAATATGAGACCCTCTGGAAAGGCTTGGAACCGTATTTCAGGGAAGATGACGCCAGTGGGCTTTTGATTCAGCGGAAAGCAAGCATTGAAAATCAACCGCAAGATCTGAGAGAAGCACTTGTGGAAGAGACACAGAGAAAGTCTGCCGAGTTCATTGAACGGGAGAAGAATCCGAGCAAAGGGCATCAGAAGAAGCCAGAATGTGAACACGAGCTTGTCAAGAGAAGGCAACTGGTGGCTTTGTCGCTAAAGAAGGAAGAGCTGCATGAAGAAAAGCTGCGGCAACACTTGGCTAGCCTCTGGAAACAATGGCTCTACAAAGTATCTTCCAGTGCACCTCCTCCTGCAGAACCAAACATAAACCTCCCTAGTGAGACCACTCTGCTGGAACATTTCAAGCAAGAGCCAAACAGAGAGGAAGAAATAAAATGCTTCTTGCCAAAGGATGCATTTCCCATGGCATCCCTTGCAGGCAGTGCAAGAGATCATTGCTGCTGGAAGCTGCATTTCATTTCATCCCTTTGTATTTCAGATGCTAGTCGTACTTCCCAAAACATGTATACAATAAACTCGCGGGCTAGCCTTCTGGTCAGGGTGTCTCCTGGTGCTGGGCTTGTGGCGGGGGTGCCGAGGGGATCTGGGCGTTGTGTTGGGGGTGCTGGTCTTGTCGTGGGGGGTGCAGAGGGGAGTTGGTCCTTGTGTTGGGGGTGCTGGTCTTTGTTTTGAGGTGCAGAGGGGATCTGGACCTTGTGTTGGGGGTGCAGAGGGGATCTGGGTGTTGTTGTGGGGGTGCTTAGAGGAGATGGGCCTTGTGTTGGGGGAGCTGTGTTTGTTGTGGAGGTGCAGAGGGGATCAGGGCCTTGTTTTTGGGGTGCTGGGCCTTGTTTTGGGAGTGCTGGGGTTGTCGTGGGGGTGCTGAGGGGATCAGGGCATTGTGTTGGGGGTGCTGGGCATTGTGTAGGGTTTGCTGGGCTTGTTATGGGGGTGCAGAGGGGATCTGGGTCTTGTTTTGGGGGTGCTTATAGGACGTGGGCCTTTTTTTGGGGGTGCTGGGCTTGTCGTGGGGGTCCTGAGTGGTCATGGTGTTGTGTTGGGGGTGGTGGGCGTTGTTTTGGGAGAATTAGGCTTGTTTTTGGGGTGCTTAGGGGATCTGGGCCTTGTTTTCGGGGTACTGAGGGGATCTGGGCGTTGTTTTGGCGGTGCTGGGCCTTGTCATGGGGGTGTTGAGGGAATCTAGGCCTTTTTTTGGGGGTGCGGAGAGGGTTCCGGAGCACTGGACCAGGTTGCCCAGAGAGGTTGTGGAGTCTCCTTCCCTGGAGATATTCAAAAGCCGCCTGGCCCAATCCTGGGCAATATGCTCCAGAGGACCCTGGCTGAGCAGGGGCGTTGGACTCCAGGATCTTCGGAGGTCCCTTCCAACCTCCACCATTCTCTGAGCCTGTGATTCTGTGAAATGTTAAGGCTAAAATTTTAACACTCACATCCCAGAAGTTTTCTTTTCCTTTCTTCTCAGAATTGGTTCCCGTCGATGGTCGAGCCCATCACACACCTTCCACAATCGCCTGTAATGTGCTCATGTAGTGTTCCAATGCTATAGGTCCTATGGATTGGCATGGGGTTGGTTCACCTAGTTGATTTAAACCAGTTGAGGGAATGGTTAGAACGTACAGCTAGCAATCTGGTTTTGGAGCTAAGGAAAGGTTTTGCACATTGAGTGACTACTCCCCAAATTACAGCTTGGTTGCCACTGCCCACGCACACAGGGAGCCCCATTCCCATTTCACCCCAGAAAGCTCCCCGCAGGCATGCTGCAAATGGCTTGTGTGCCGTTTCCGCTCACAATTGCAACAAGATTGCTGTGCACAATTGGAGGGCAAAGGAGCAACCCCTCCAGAAGGGGAAAAGTGCCCAAAGACAGATGTGATCTCTGAGCTGGAACAGCTATCCCCTCCACATAGCATCTCCCAGCGCCAAAACGGTCTGCAATGGCAATGGCCTGAATGTATTGGCATCCCTTGCCAGCAGTCCAAGAGATCATTGCTGCTGGAAGCTGCATTTCATTTCATGCCTTTGTATTTCAGTTGCTAGTCTTACTCTGGGAAACATGTATACAATCACCTCAAGGGCTAGCCTTCTGCAAAGAACCCAAACAATAGCCAACAGCAGAAGCAGCAAGATACACACCTAGATAATACCATGGCCTGTACATCACATCTGTGATTTTCTTCTCCTCTCCATAAGTGGGTTCACTTCTGGAGAGTGTTCAACTTCTGGACTCCATGAAGCAGAGTCTCTGCTGAAGTCTGTGCTTTTAAATTCCAACTGGACTGATAGGATCCCCTCATCTGATGGCCTCGGGAACAAACACGTCACGGAATGTCACCCTTCACCAAGTCTCTCTCTTGTGTTTGATCCTGTGGCTCTGCTCTGTCTGTAACACATGTTCCCACGTTCATAGCTCTGTACCAGCAACAAGCAGTAAAAGGGGCCTGTTGCCTGCTCTCGCTTCCTGACGTTCTCCTTGTATGTGGGAAGCATCGTGCGGGTGCTGGCGGGGAGGTTGTGGGGAGAGAAAGTGCCAGGTGCCTTTGGGAAGGTCTTCCGCAGGAGCCAGGCCTGAAGCCCCCTTACGAAGCCTTGCTGCAGAGTGCAGGCGTCTCCTGCTGAGCCTGGCAAGAGCTGGTCGCACTCTCCTGTGGCAAGTCAGGTCCAGTACGCTCGTCTGCACGGGCAGGACTGGAGGCTGTTGTCCCAAGAGGGCCACCTCTCCCTCCTGGCTCAGCTGGTGCACATAGAGATTTGCACGGCTCCTGCCACAGACGCGCAGAGATTGAAGCAATGTGGGATGAGGGCCAGGGTGCATACAAGGTGTGAAAAGCAGCAGAGCGGCTGCAACGCTAGTCAGGGTCTCTCCTGGTGCTGGGCTTGTCATGGGGGTGCTGAGGGGATCTGGGCGTTGTGTTGGGGGTTCTGGGCTTGTCGTGGGGGTGGAGAGGGGACGTGGGCCTTGTGTTTGGGGTGCAGGGCCTGTTGTGGGGGTCCTGAGTAGTCAGGGCGTTGTTTTGGGGGTGCTGGGACTTGTTTTGGGAGAGCTAGGCTTGTTTTGGGGTGCTGAGGGGACCTAGGCATTGTTTTGGGAGTGCTGGAGATATCTGGGCCTTGTATTGGGGGTGCTGGACTTTTCATGAGGGTGCTGAGGGGATCTGGGCATTGTGTTGTGGGTACCGGGCTTGTCGTGGTGCTTAGGGGATCTAGGCCTTGTGTTGGGCGTCCTGAGAGTATTGGGGCCTTTTTCTGGGGGTGCTGGGTCTTGTTTTAGGGGTGCTGGTCTTGTCATTGGGGTGCTGAGGGGATCTGGGCTGTGGTTTTGGGGTGCTGGGCATTGCTTTTGGGGGTGCTGGGCATTGTGTTGGAGGTGCGGGGCTTTTTTGGGGGGTGCGGAGGGGATCTGGGCCTGGTTTTAGGAGCGCTGAGGGTATCTGGGGCTTTTATTGGAAATGCTGGTCTTGTCATGGGGACGTTGAGGGGATTTGGGCCTTGTATTGGGAGTGCTGGGCTTTGTGTTGGGGGTTCTGATGGGATCTGTGTCTTTTTTTGGGGGTGGTGAGGGGATCTGGGCCTTGTGTTAGTAGAGCTGAGGGGATCTTGGCCTTGTTTTGTGAGTGGTGGGTCTTGTTTTGCACGTGCTGAGGCGATCTGGGCATTGTTTTGGGGGTGCTGGGCCTTGCTGTGGGGGTGCTGAGGGGATATGTTGGGGGTGCGGGGCTTGTGTTGTGGGTGCTGAGGAGATCTGGGCATTTTGTTGGGGGGCTGGGCTTATGGTGGTGCTGAGGGGATCTGGGCCTTGTGTTGGGGGTGCTGGGCTTGTTTTGGGAGTGCTGAGGGGATCTGGGCCTTGTATTGGGGAGAGCTGGGCTTGTCGTGGGTGTGCTGAGGAGAGCTAGGTCTTGCACTGGGGGTGCTGGGCCTTGTTTTGGGAGTGCAGAGGGGATCTGGGCCTTGTATTGGGGGTGCGGGGCTTGTCATGGGGGTGCTGAACGGGATCTGGGCCTTATGTTTGGGAGTGCTGGGCCTTGTTTTGGGGTGCTGGGCCTTGTTTTTGGAGTTCTGGGCTTTGTTGTGGGGGTGCTGAGGGGATCTGGGCCTTGTGTTGGGCGTTCCTGAGGGGATCTGGGCATTGTATTGGGGGTCAGGGCGCATACAAGGTGTGAAAAGCAGCAGAGCGGCTGCAACGCTAGTCAGGCTCTCTCCTGGTGCTGGAGACAGTGGGGTGGGGGGACAAGCGGCAGGTCCTCGTCCCAGGAGCTGCCCAAGACGTGGGCACTCGTCGTGGCGCCAAGGGGAGAAGCCATCTGGCAAGCAGCGCCCAGGAGGCCGTACCGGGGCGGTCCGGCTGGATTTCCTGCCACAGACAGCTCTCGCCACGCCAGCCAGAAACGCAGCAGCCTCCACCGCAGCCTTCTCCATCGCCAATTGTTATTGGAGCGGCTCTTGGAGGGGCAAGGGGGAAAGGATTCCCCACATTTTCACTTTTTTTTGGGGGGGGGGGGTGGCACATTTCCTTTCTGATTTGCAACTATTTCTTTTTTTTTTCTCCCTGTCTTTTGGCAGATGGAGGGTGGTGGTTGCCCATATTTGAGCAGCTTGTGTGCAGGTTTTTAAAATGTATTTCCCGAGGAAGTTTTTTACAGCCTTGAAACTCTCCAGGTTTTTTTCCAGCAGTTTTTTTTTTTTGTCTTTTTCTTCTTCCTCCCCCACAAGCAATCACCCATAGGGGTCATTTATTTACTTACACACTGTGGGTTTTATTTATTTACCCATGGGAAGGTGGCTGGGTTGGGGTTTGGCTGTTCTTTGTTTTTCAGCAGATCCCCCTTTCCCCTCACCCCCCCCAGCCATTTCCTTGGGGCGTTCCTGATTAATTTTCACTCGGGGGTTACGGAGTCAGGCGCAGGGGCAGGGGGTGGGATGCCCTCTCCCCCCGAGCAGCTGGTTGTGGCTCCATTACTCCTTTTCTCCGGAGCCCGTTTTCTCTGGGCATTTCCTCACTCCCTGCTGGCCCGGGGAAGCTTCTAGAAGGTGCCGGAGCAACAGCTGCGGTAGGAGCCTCCTGATTGGCGGGTGTGGGAGTGTTAGCTGTGTCCTGATTGGCGGGTTGTGGATGGCAGCGTGGGGCGGGGAGTGAA
Source organism: Struthio camelus (assembly GCF_040807025.1). Taxonomy (NCBI): domain Eukaryota; kingdom Metazoa; phylum Chordata; class Aves; order Struthioniformes; family Struthionidae; genus Struthio; species Struthio camelus. Next base: position 5,578,297 of record NC_090944.1, read on the forward strand.
GCCTTGTCTGTCCCTGCTGAGGGGATCTGGGGGTTGTGGGGGGGTGCGGGGGGGATCTGGGGGTTGGGGGCGCTGGGGGTGTTTTGGGGGCAGAGAGGCGGGAGGCAGGGCAAGGGGAGGCCTTGGCTGCAGAGGTCTGCCCCTGCGGCAGGTGCTGGAATGGGGAGGGCACTAGTGTGTGCCTGTGGCCTGGGCAGGTGCCGCAGGAGCGGGGGGAGGCGCAGGCCGGGGCAGAGCAGGATGCAGCCCAGAGGCAGAGAGGTGGGCATGGCCGTGCTGAGCTGCCGAGGCCAAGAGAGGATTGTGGTGGGGGGGTGCTGAGAAGAGGGCAACAGCAATATGTGCACTGCACAGGCAGAGCCGGCTCCGTTGTGCTGACAACCAGGCGGTGTTGGTGAGCAATGAAGGCCATGAGCTGCTGGACTGCCTCCCAAAAGTTGCACACACAGAGTGGCCGGCGCACGTGAGACATCGCCAGTGCATCGTGCAGAAGCCTCCAGAGGCCCAGAGGGCAAACTGGGCATGAGGTGCAAGCTGCCTCGGCCCTCAGGTGCCCAACGGGACAGGGCCTGCGAGATTGCTGGTGGGGCGCTGCTGGCGCATCGGAGGCTCGAAGGCATCATCTTGGGCTGCTGCAGAAGGGCAGGTGAGAGGCAAGTGGGGGACGGAGCAGGCGCAGAGGCGGCAAGAGGTGGAGAGCAAGGGCTTGCCTGAGAAGAAGCAAGGGGCTGCTGCTCATGCAAAAGAGCCAGCAGCACACTCGTGCTGCACTAGTGCGAGAGCTTTGCCGAGGACAATGAGGCAGAGAGAGAGGAAGGAGGAGGCTGGAGGTGAGCAACCGCATGCAAGAGTGAGTGCGGCACTGTGCAGCTGGTCGCAGCAAGAAATCGCCGCCGCTGCCGGCACCCACATGCCTCTGGCGCAGGCAAGGCTTGGCAGAGGAGCTGCCCTCGCTCACTCTGTGTGTGCCTCTTCTTGCAGCAGCCTGTGTGGTGCACAAGGAAGCGGAGGAGGAGTGTGCAGAAGGCAGGAGGCAGGGTAGGCAGAGAGGCCTTGGCTGCAGGGCATCAGGCTGTGCGAGAGACCGTGATGCGGGGGGCTCCCTGAATGTGTGCCTGTGGGCCTTGCAGCTGCGGCGTGGCCCTGGGGAGACTGAGGGCAGGATGGAGCCCAGAGGCAGAGAGGTGCTCATGGCGTGGCTGAGGTGCAGAGGCCAAGGAGGGGATGGGTGTTGGGAGTGCTGAAGAGCAGGCAATGGCTTAGGGAGGGCCAGGGTAAATGGAAAGGCTGCCGCAGAGCTGCCCGAAAGGCTGCCTGGTGCTGAGACACAGCCCAGGCGCCCGGTGCAGGTGTGTCTGCAGGGCCCCTCTGTGCGGCAAGGCTGGGTGCCTTTGGGGCCTGCCTGGTGCAGGGGTGCCTGCTCAGGGGCAAAAGGGAGCCCTGAGGGAGGGTTGTCACCTGCTTTCTGCCTCCCAGGTGGAGCAAAGAGACATTGGGCAGCATGCGAGTGCCCCCATGCTGCCTATGGAAGATGCCCAGGTAGTGCTGGCTCTTGCCTGGCCAACAGCAGCCCCTGGCAGTGGCTCTGGTGGCTCTCAGCTAGGCAGGAGTGCTGAGGCAGAGGTGTGGTGGCATGCCACTCAGAGGGGAAGGCAGAGCTGTGACTGTGTCGCTGCGTGTGCTGCCAAGGGGCTGTGGGCAAGAGGAGCGGCCACAAGCCTTGTGCCTTGTTGTGACCCAGGTGAGCTGCAGCTCCAAGCATCTGCGGAGTTCTCCAGAGGCGGAGACAGGAACAATCGGGAAGCTGCATGAGCCATGGCATACGCAGTGGTGGAGGGCGTGCGGGCTGCCTGCTGGGGGGTGAGTAGCCCCATTTCAAGAGGCTGCAGCTGAGGCTTTCAAGGAGCCAGCGACACAGTCTCTGCACTCCCAACACAACACCCAGATCCCCTCAGGACGCCGATAAGCCCAGCACCCCGAAAACAACGCCCAGAACCCCTCAGCACCCCCAACACACCGCCCAGATCTCCCCGGAACAAGGCCCAGATCCCCTCCGCACCCCCACTAAAAAAAGACCCAGCACCCGAAATACAAGCCCAGATCCCCTCTCCACCTCCATGACAGCTCCAGATCGCTGCTGCAAGCCGAGCACAAGGCCCACCACCCCCAACACAATGCCCAGATCTCCTCTGCACCACGGAAAAAAGGCCCAGCACGTCGAAAATAAGGACAGATTCCCTCAGCACCCCCACTACAAGCCCAGCACCTCCAAAACAAGGCCAGATCCCCTCAGCAACCCCTACCACAAGCCCTGCACCCCCAACGCAATGCCCCGATCCCCTCAGCAACCCCAAAACAAGGCCCAGATCCCCTCAGCACCCCCAAAACAAGGCCCAACAGCTCCAACACAACGCCCAGCTCCACTCTGCACTTCCACAAAAAGCCCAGCAGCCTGCATGACAAGCCAAGCACCTCGAAAACAAGCACCCCCAACACAATGCCCCGATCCCCTCAGCACCCCCACAACAGGGCCCAGATCCCCTCAGCAAACCCATTCCAAGACCAGCTCCCCCGACACAAAGCCCAGATCCCCTCAGAACCCTGACCACAAGCCCAGCACCCCCAACACAATGCCCAGATTTCCTCTGCACCACGGAAAAAAGGCCCAGCACCTCGAAAACAAAGCCAGATCCCTTCAGCACCCCCACTACAAGCCCCGCACCTCCAAAACAACGCCCTGATCACCTCAGCACCCCACCACACGCCCTGCACCCCCAACGCAATGCCCAGATCCCCTCAGCAACCCCATAACAAGGCCCAGATCCCCTCAGCAAACCCATTACAAGACCAGCTCCCCCGACACAAGGCCCACATCCCCTCTGCACCCCCACAAAAAGCCCAGATCCCCTGCAAAACAAGCCCAGCACCTCGAAAACAAGCCCCATATTCCCTCAGCAGCCCCACAACAATGCCCAGATCCTCTCTGCACCCCAAAAACAAGGCCAGCACCCCCAAAACAAGGCCAGCACCTTGAAAACAAGCCCCAGATCCCCTCAGGACCCCCACAAACAGGCCCAGATCCGGTCAGCACCACCGACACATAGCCCAGATCCCCTAGGCACTCCCACACGCCCAACAAACCAAAAACACAGCCTAAATCACCTCAGCATCCCCACCACAAGCCCAGCACTCCAAAAACAACGCGCAGCACCCCCAAAACAACGCTCGGATCCCCTCTGCACCCCCACCACAAGCCCAGCACCCCCAACACAATGCCCCAGATCCCCTCTGCACCCCCAACGCAATGCCCAGATCCCCTCAGCACCCCTACCACAAGCCCAGCACCCCCAATACAATGCCCCGATCCCCTCAGCACCCCCACCAGAAGCCCCGCACCTCCAACACAATGCCCCAGATCCCCTCAGAACCCCAAAACAAGGCCCAGATCCCCTCAGCAAACCCATGACAAGACCAGCTCCCCCGACACAAGGCCCACATCCCCTCAGCACCCCCAAAACAAGGCCCAGCAACTCCAACACAACGCCCAGCTCCCCTCTGCACTTCCACAAAAAGCCCAGCAGCCTGCATGACAAGCCCAGCACCTCAAAACAAGCCCCATATTCCCTCAGCACCCCCACAAGAAGGTCCAGATCCCCTCAGCACCCCCATGACAAGCCCAGATGCCCTCTGCACTCCCACAAGCCCAACACAACAAACACACAGCCCAGATCCCCTCTGCACCCCCATAACAGGCCCAACACCTCCAATACAAGCCCCAGATCCCCTCCGCACTGGCACAACACGCCCAGCACCCCTAACACAAGCCCAGATCCCCTCAGCACCACTATGACAAGTCCAGCACCCCCAACACAATGCCCAGATCCCCTCTGCGCCCCCACAACAAAGCCCAGCACTTCAAAAACAATGCCCAGATCCCCTCAGCACCCCTAAAACAAAGCCCAGCAACTCCAACACAACGCCCAGCTCCCCTCTGCACTTCCACAAAAAGCCCAGCAGCCTGCATGACAAGCCCAGCACCTCAAAACAAGCCCCATATTCCCTCAGCACCCCCACAAGAAGGTCCGGATCCCCTCAGCACCCCCATGACAAGCCCAGATGCCCTCTGCACTCCCACAAGCCCAACACAACAAACACACAGCCCAGATCCCCTCTGCACACCCATAACAGGCCCAACACCTCCAATACAAGCCCCAGATCCCCTCAGCACTCACACAACACGCCCAGCACCCCCAACACAATGCCCAGATCTCCTCTACACCACGGAAAAAAAGGCCCCGCACCTCGAAAACATGGCCAGATCCCCTCAGCACCCCCACTACAAGCCCCGCACCTCCAAAACAATGCCCCGGATCACCTCAGCAGCCCCACCACAACGCCCAGATCCCCTCTGCACCCCCAACGCAATGCCCAGATCCCCTCAGCACCCCTACCCCAAGCCCAGCACCCCCAACACAATGCCCCGATCCCCTCAGCACCCCTACCACAAGCCCTGCACCCCCAACACAATGCCCCAGATCCACTCAGAACCCCAAAACAAGGCCCATATCCCCTCAGCAAACCCATTACAAGACCAGCTCCCCCGACACAAGGCCCACATCCCCTCAGCACCCCCAAAACAAGGCCCAGCAACTCCAACACATCGCCCAGCTCCCCTCTGCACTTCCACAAAAAGCCCAGCAGCCTGCATGACAAGCCCAGCACCTCAAAACAAGCCCCATATTCCCTCAGCACCCCAACAAGAAGGTCCAAATCCCCTCAGCACCCCCATGACAAGCCCAGATGCCCTCTGCACTCCCACAAGCCCAACACAACAAACACACAGCCCAGATCCCCTCAGCACCCCCACCACAAGCCCAGCACCCCCAACACAACGCCCAGATCCCGTTCAGTACCCTCATGACAAGACCAGCACCCCCAACACAACACCCAGCTCCACTGAGCAGCCCGAAAACAAGCCTCGCACCCCCAACACAACACCCAGATCCCCCAAAACTAGGCCCAGCACCTCCAACACAATGCCCAGCTCCCCTCTGCACCCCCAAAACAAGCCCAGCCCCCGCAACACAAGCCCAACACCTCAAAAACAAGCCCAGATCCCCTCAACACTCCCACAAGCTCAACACAACAAACACACAGCCCAGATCCCCTCTGCACCCCCATAACAGGCCCAACACCTCCAATACAAGCCCCAGATCCCCTCAGCACCCCCACCACAAGCCCAGCACCCCCAACACAATGCCCAGATCTCCTCTACACCACGGAAAAAAAGGCCCCGCACCTCGAAAACATGGCCAGATCCCCTCAGCACCCCCACTACAAGCCCCGCACCTCCAAAACAATGCCCCGGATCACCTCAGCAGCCCCACCACAACGCCCAGATTCCCTCTGCACCCCCAACGCAATGGCCAGATCCCCCCAGCACCCCTACCCCAAGCCCAGCACCCCCAACACAATGCCCCGATCCCCTCAGCACCCCTACCACAAGCCCTGCACCCCCAACACAATGCCCCAGATCCCCTCAGAACCCCAAAACAAGGCCCATATCCCCTCAGCAAACCCATTACAAGACCAGCTCCCCTGACACAAGGCCCACATCCCCTCAGCACCCCCAAAACAAGGCCCAGCAACTCCAACACATCGCCCAGCTCCCCTCTGCACTTCCACAAAAAGCCCAGCAGCCTGCATGACAAGCCCAGCACCTCAAAACAAGCCCCATATTCCCTCAGCACCCCCACAAGAAGGTCCAAATCCCCTCAGCACCCCCATGACAAGCCCAGATGCCCTCTGCACTCCCACAAGCCCAACACAACAAACACACAGCCCAGATCCCCTCTGCACCCCCATAACAGGCCCAACACCTCCAATACAAGCCCCAGATCCCCTCCGCACTGGCACAACACGCCCAGCACCCCTAACACAAGCCCAGATCCCCTCAGCACCACTATGACAAGTCCAGCACCCCCAACACAATGCCCAGATCCCCTCTGCACCCCCACAACAAAGCCCAGCACTTCAAAAACAATGCCCAGATCCCCTCAGCACCCCTAAAACAAAGCCCAGCAACTCCAACACAACGCCCAGCTCCCCTCTGCACTTCCACAAAAAGCCCAGCAGCCTGCATGACAAGCCCAGCACCTCAAAACAAGCCCCATATTCCCTCAGCACCCCCACAAGAAGGTCCGGATCCCCTCAGCACCCCCATGACAAGCCCAGATGCCCTCTGCACTCCCACAAGCCCAACACAACAAACACACAGCCCAGATCCCCTCTGCACCCCCATAACAGGCCCAACACCTCCAATACAAGCCCCAGATCCCCTCCGCACTCGCACAACATGCCCAGCACCCCTAACACAAGCCCAGATCCCCTCAGCACCACTATGACAAGTCCAGCACCTCAAAAACAATGCCCAGATCCCCTCTGCGCCCCCACAACAAAGCCCAGCACTTCAAAAACAATGCCCAGATCCCCTCAGCACCCCCACCACAAGCCCAGCACCCCCAACACAACGCCCAGATCCCTTCAGTACCCTCATGACAAGACTAGCACCCCCAACACAACACCCAGCTCCACTGAGCAGCCCGAAAACAAGCCTAGCACCCCCAACACAACACCCAGATCCCCCAAAACTAGGCCCAGCACCTCCAACACAATGCCCAGCTCCCCTCTGCACCCCCAAAACAAGCCCAGCCCCCGCAACACAAGCCCAACACCTCAAAAACAAGCCCAGATCCCCTCAACACTCCCACAAGCTCAACACAACAAACACACAGCCCAGATCCCCTCTGCACCCCCATAACAGGCCCAACACCTCCAATACAAGCCCCAGATCCCCTCAGCACCCCCACCACAAGCCCAGCACCCCCAACACAATGCCCAGATCTCCTCTACACCATGGAAAAAAAGGCCCCGCACCTCGAAAACATGGCCAGATCCCCTCAGCACCCCCACTACAAGCCCCGCACCTCCAAAACAATGCCCCGGATCACCTCAGCAGCCCCACCACAACGCCCAGATCCCCTCTGCACCCCCAACGCAATGGCCAGATCCCCCCAGCACCCCTACCCCAAGCCCAGCACCCCCAACACAATGCCCCGATCCCCTCAGCACCCCTACCACAAGCCCTGCACCCCCAACACAATGCCCCAGATCCCCTCAGAACCCCAAAACAAGGCCCACATCCCCTCAGCAAACCCATTACAAGACCAGCTCCCCCGACACAAGGCCCACATCCCCTCAGCACCCCCAAAACAAGGCCCAGCAACTCCAACACAACGCCCACCTCCCCTCTGCACTTCCACAAAAAGCCCAGCAGCCTGCATGACAAGCCCAGCACCTCAAAACAAGCCCCATATTCCCTCAGCACCCCCACAAGAAGGTCCAAATCCCCTCAGCACCCCCATGACAAGCCCAGATCCCCTCTGCACTCCCACAAGCCCAACACAACAAACACACAGCCCAGATCCCCTCTGCACACCCATAACAGGCCCAACACCTCCAATACAAGCCCCAGATCCCCTCCGCACTGGCACAACACGCCCAGCACCCCTAACACAAGCCCAGATCCCCTCAGCACCACTATGACAAGTCCAGCACCTCAAAAACAATGCCCAGATCCCCTCTGCACCCCCACAACAAAGCCCAGCACTTCAAAAACAATGCCCAGATGCCCTCAGCACCCCCACCACAAGCCCAGCACCCCCAACACAACGCCCAGATCCCTTCAGTACCCTCATGACAAGACCAGCACCCCCAACACAACACCCAGCTCCACTGAGCAGCCCGAAAACAAGCCTAGCACCCCCAACACAACACCCAGATCCCCCAAAACTAGGCCCAGCACCTCCAACACAATGCCCAGCTCCCCTCTGCACCCCCAAAACAAGCCCAGCCCCCGCAACACAAGCCCAACACCTCAAAAACAAGCCCCTGATCCCCTCAACACTCCCACAAGCTCTACACAACAAACACACAGCCCAATCCCCTCTGCACCCCCATAACAGGCCCAACACCTCCAATACAAGCCCCAGATCCCCTCCGCACTCGCACAACATGCCCAGCACCCCCAACACAATGCCCAGATCCGCTCAGCACCACTATGACAAGTCCAGCACCCCCAACACAAGGCCCTGATCCCCTCGGCACCCCCACAACAAAGCCCAGCACCCCAAACACAAAGCCCAGATCCCCTCAGCATCCCCACCACAAGCCCAGCAGTCCAAAAACAACACCCAGCACCCCCAACACAATGCCCCGATCCCCTCAGCACCCCCAACACAATGCCCAGATCCCCTCAGCACCCCCACCACAAGGCCCTGATCCCCTCTGCACTCCCAAAACACATCCAGCACCTCGAAAACAAGCCGCTGATCCCCTCAGTACCCCCAATACAAGGCCCCGTTCTCCTGAGCACCCCCACCACAACGCCCAGATCCCCTCTGCACCCCCACCACAAGCCCAGCACCCCCAACACAATGCCCAGATTTCCTCTGCACCACGGAAAAAAAGGCCCAGCACCTCGAAAACATGGCCAGATCCCCTCAGCACCCCCACTACAAGCCCCGCACCTCCAAAACAATGCCCCGATCACCTCAGAAGCCCCACCACAAGCCCTGCACCCCCAACGCAATGCCCAGATCCCCTCAGCACCCCTACCCCAAGCACAGCACCCCCAACACAATGCCCAGATCCCCTCAGCAAACCCATGACAAGACCAGCTCCCCTGACACAAGGCCCACATCCCCTCAGCACCCCCAAAACAAGGCCCAGCAACTCCAACACAACGCCCAGCTCCCCTCTGCACTTCCACAAAAAGCCCAGCAGCCTGCATGACAAGCCCAGCACCTCAAAACAAGCCCCATATTCCCTCAGCACCCCCACAAGAAGGTCCAGATCCCCTCAGCACCCCCATGACAAGCCCAGATGCCCTCTGCACTCCCACAAGCCCAACACAACAAACACACAGCCCAGATCCCCTCTGCACACCCATAACAGGCCCAACACCTCCAATACAAGCCCCAGATCCCCTCCGCACTGGCACAACACGCCCAGCACCCCTAACACAAGCCCAGATCCCCTCAGCACCACTATGACAAGTCCAGCACCTCAAAAACAATGCCCAGATCCCCTCTGCACCCCCACAACAAAGCCCAGCACTTCAAAAACAATGCCCAGATGCCCTCAGCACCCCCACCACAAGCCCAGCACCCCCAACACAACGCCCAGATCCCTTCAGTACCCTCATGACAAGACTAGCACCCCCAACACAACACCCAGCTCCACTGAGCAGCCCGAAAACAAGCCTAGCACCCCCAACACAACACCCAGATCCCCCAAAACTAGGCCCAGCACCTCCAACACAATGCCCAGCTCCCCTCTGCACCCCCAAAACAAGCCCAGCCCCCGCAACACAAGCCCAACACCTCAAAAACAAGCCCAGATCCCCTCAACACTCCCACAAGCTCAACACAACAAACACACAGCCCAGATCCCCTCTGCACCCCCATAACAGGCCCAACACCTCCAATACAAGCCCCAGATCCCCTCAGCACCCCCACCACAAGCCCAGCACCCCCAACACAATGCCCAGATCTCCTCTACACCATGGAAAAAAAGGCCCCGCACCTCGAAAACATGGCCAGATCCCCTCAGCACCCCCACTACAAGCCCCGCACCTCCAAAACAATGCCCCGGATCACCTCAGCAGCCCCACCACAACGCCCAGATCCCCTCTGCACCCCCAACGCAATGGCCAGATCCCCCCAGCACCCCTACCCCAAGCCCAGCACCCCCAACACAATGCCCCGATCCCCTCAGCACCCCTACCACAAGCCCTGCACCCCCAACACAATGCCCCAGATCCCCTCAGAACCCCAAAACAAGGCCCACATCCCCTCAGCAAACCCATTACAAGACCAGCTCCCCCGACACAAGGCCCACATCCCCTCAGCACCCCCAAAACAAGGCCCAGCAACTCCAACACAACGCCCACCTCCCCTCTGCACTTCCACAAAAAGCCCAGCAGCCTGCATGACAAGCCCAGCACCTCAAAACAAGCCCCATATTCCCTCAGCACCCCCACAAGAAGGTCCAAATCCCCTCAGCACCCCCATGACAAGCCCAGATCCCCTCTGCACTCCCACAAGCCCAAAACAACAAATAATGCCCAGATCCCCTCGGCACACCCATAACAGGCCCAACACCTCCAATACAAGCCCCAGATCCCCTCCGCACTGGCACAACACGCCCAGCACCCCTAACACAAGCCCAGATCCCCTCAGCACCACTATGACAAGTCCAGCACCCCCAACACAATGCCCAGATCCCCTCTGCACCCCCACAACAAAGCCCAGCACTTCAAAAACAATGCCCAGATCCCCTCAGCACCCCTAAAACAAAGCCCAGCAAATCCAACACAACGCCCAGCTCCCCTCTGCACTTCCACAAAAAGCCCAGCAGCCTGCATGACAAGCCCAGCACCTCAAAACAAGCCCCATATTCCCTCAGCACCCCCACAAGAAGGTCCGGATCCCCTCAGCACCCCCATGACAAGCCCAGATGCCCTCTGCACTCCCACAAGCCCAACACAACAAACACACAGCCCAGATCCCCTCTGCACCCCCATAACAGGCCCAACACCTCCAATACAAGCCCCAGATCCCCTCCGCACTGGCACAACACGCCCAGCACCCCTAACACAAGCCCAGATCCCCTCAGCACCACTATGACAAGTCCAGCACCTCAAAAACAATGCCCAGATCCCCTCTGCACCCCCACAACAAAGCCCAACACAACAAACACACAGCCCAGATCCCCTCAGCACCCCCACAACAAGCCCAGCACCCCCAACACAACGCCCAGATCCCCTTCAGTACCCTCATGACAAGACCAGCACCCCCAACACAACACCCAGCTCCACTGAGCAGCCCGAAAACAAGCCTCGCACCCCCAACACAACACCCAGATCCCCCAAAACTAGGCCCAGCACCTCCAACACAATGCCCAGCTCCCCTCTGCACCCCCAAAACAAGCCCAGCCCCCGCAACACAAGCCCAACACCTCAAAAACAAGCCCAGATCCCCTCAACACTCCCACAAGCTCAACACAACAAACACACAGCCCAGATCCCCTCTGCACCCCCATAACAGGCCCAACACCTCCAATACAAGCCCCAGATCCCCTCCGCACCCCCACCACAAGCCCAGCACCCCCAACACAATGCCCAGATCTCCTCTACACCATGGAAAAAAAGGCCCCGCACCTCGAAAACATGGCCAGATCCCCTCAGCACCCCCACTACAAGCGCCGCACCTCCAAAACAATGCCCCGGATCACCTCAGCAGCCCCACCACAACGCCCAGATCCCCTCTGCACCCCCAACGCAATGGCCAGATCCCCCCAGCACCCCTACCCCAAGCCCAGCACCCCCAACACAATGCCCCGATCCCCTCAGCACCCCTACCACAAGCCCTGCACCCCCAACACAATGCCCCAGATCCCCTCAGAACCCCAAAACAAGGCCCAGATCCCCTCAGCAAACCCATTGCAAGACCAGCTCCCCTGACACAAGGCCCACATCCCCTCAGCACCCCCAAAACAAGGCCCAGCAACTCCAACACAACGCCCAGCTCCCCTCTGCACTTCCACAAAAAGCCCAGCAGCCTGCATGACAAGCCCAGCACCTCAAAACAAGCCCCATATTCCCTCAGCACCCCCACAAGAAGGTCCAGATCCCCTCAGCACCCCCATGACAAGCCCAGATGCCCTCTGCACTCCCACAAGCCCAACACAACAAACACACAGCCCAGATCCCCTCTGCACCCCCATAACAGGCCCAACACCTCCAATACAAGCCCCAGATCCCCTCCGCACTCGCACAACATGCCCAGCACCCCTAACACAAGCCCAGATCCCCTCAGCACCACTATGACAAGTCCAGCACCTCAAAAACAATGCCCAGATCCCCTCTGCACCCCCACAACAAAGCCCAGCACTTCAAAAACAATGCCCAGATCCCCTCAGCACCCCCACCACAAGCCCAGCACCCCCAACACAACGCCCAGATCCCTTCAGTACCCTCATGACAAGACTAGCACCCCCAACACAACACCCAGCTCCACTGAGCAGCCCGAAAACAAGCCTAGCACCCCCAACACAACACCCAGATCCCCCAAAACTAGGCCCAGCACCTCCAACACAATGCCCAGCTCCCCTCTGCACCCCCAAAACAAGCCCAGCCCCCGCAACACAAGCCCAACACCTCAAAAACAAGCCCAGATCCCCTCAACACTCCCACAAGCTCAACACAACAAACACACAGCCCAGATCCCCTCTGCACCCCCATAACAGGCCCAACACCTCCAATACAAGCCCCAGATCCCCTCAGCACCCCCACCACAAGCCCAGCACCCCCAACACAATGCCCAGATCTCCTCTACACCATGGAAAAAAAGGCCCCGCACCTCGAAAACATGGCCAGATCCCCTCAGCACCCCCACTACAAGCGCCGCACCTCCAAAACAATGCCCCGGATCACCTCAGCAGCCCCACCACAACGCCCAGATCCCCTCTGCACCCCCAACGCAATGGCCAGATCCCCCCAGCACCCCTACCCCAAGCCCAGCACCCCCAACACAATGCCCCGATCCCCTCAGCACCCCTACCACAAGCCCTGCACCCCCAACACAATGCCCCAGATCCCCTCAGAACCCCAAAACAAGGCCCACATCCCCTCAGCAAACCCATTACAAGACCAGCTCCCCCGACACAAGGCCCACATCCCCTCAGCACCCCCAAAACAAGGCCCAGCAACTCCAACACAACGCCCACCTCCCCTCTGCACTTCCACAAAAAGCCCAGCAGCCTGCATGACAAGCCCAGCACCTCAAAACAAGCCCCATATTCCCTCAGCACCCCCACAAGAAGGTCCAAATCCCCTCAGCACCCCCATGACAAGCCCAGATGCCCTCTGCACTCCCACAAGCCCAACACAACAAACACACAGCCCAGATCCCCTCTGCACACCCATAACAGGCCCAACACCTCCAATACAAGCCCCAGATCCCCTCCGCACTCGCACAACATGCCCAGCACCCCTAACACAAGCCCAGATCCCCTCAGCACCACTATGACAAGTCCAGCACCTCAAAAACAATGCCCAGATCCCCTCTGCACCCCCACAACAAAGCCCAGCACTTCAAAAACAATGCCCAGATGCCCTCAGCACCCCCACCACAAGCCCAGCACCCCCAACACAACGCCCAGATCCCTTCAGTACCCTCATGACAAGACTAGCACCCCCAACACAACACCCAGCTCCACTGAGCAGCCCGAAAACAAGCCTAGCACCCCCAACACAACACCCAGATCCCCCAAAACTAGGCCCAGCACCTCCAACACAATGCCCAGCTCCCCTCTGCACCCCCAAAACAAGCCCAGCCCCCGCAACACAAGCCCAACACCTCAAAAACAAGCCCAGATCCCCTCAACACTCCCACAAGCTCAACACAACAAACACACAGCCCAGATCCCCTCTGCACCCCCATAACAGGCCCAACACCTCCAATACAAGCCCCAGATCCCCTCAGCACCCCCACCACAAGCCCAGCACCCCCAACACAATGCCCAGATCTCCTCTACACCATGGAAAAAAAGGCCCCGCACCTCGAAAACATGGCCAGATCCCCTCAGCACCCCCACTACAAGCGCCGCACCTCCAAAACAATGCCCCGGATCACCTCAGCAGCCCCACCACAACGCCCAGATCCCCTCTGCACCCCCAACGCAATGGCCAGATCCCCCCAGCACCCCTACCCCAAGCCCAGCACCCCCAACACAATGCCCCGATCCCCTCAGCACCCCTACCACAAGCCCTGCACCCCCAACACAATGCCCCAGATCCCCTCAGAACCCCAAAACAAGGCCCACATCCCCTCAGCAAACCCATTACAAGACCAGCTCCCCCGACACAAGGCCCACATCCCCTCAGCACCCCCAAAACAAGGCCCAGCAACTCCAACACAACGCCCACCTCCCCTCTGCACTTCCACAAAAAGCCCAGCAGCCTGCATGACAAGCCCAGCACCTCAAAACAAGCCCCATATTCCCTCAGCACCCCCACAAGAAGGTCCAAATCCCCTCAGCACCCCCATGACAAGCCCAGATCCCCTCTGCACTCCCACAAGCCCAAAACAACAAATAATGCCCAGATCCCCTCGGCACACCCATAACAGGCCCAACACCTCCAATACAAGCCCCAGATCCCCTCCGCACTCGCACAACATGCCCAGCACCCCTAACACAAGCCCAGATCCCCTCAGCACCACTATGACAAGTCCAGCACCCCCAACACAATGCCCAGATCCCCTCTGCACCCCCACAACAAAGCCCAGCACTTCAAAAACAATGCCCAGATCCCCTCAGCACCCCTAAAACAAAGCCCAGCAAATCCAACACAACGCCCAGCTCCCCTCTGCACTTCCACAAAAAGCCCAGCAGCCTGCATGACAAGCCCAGCACCTCAAAACAAGCCCCATATTCCCTCAGCACCCCCACAAGAAGGTCCGGATCCCCTCAGCACCCCCATGACAAGCCCAGATGCCCTCTGCACTCCCACAAGCCCAACACAACAAACACACAGCCCAGATCCCCTCTGCACCCCCATAACAGGCCCAACACCTCCAATACAAGCCCCAGATCCCCTCCGCACCCCCACCACAAGCCCAGCACCCCCAACACAAGCCCAGATCCCCTCAGCACCACTATGACAAGTCCAGCACCTCAAAAACAATGCCCAGATCCCCTCTGCACCCCCACAACAAAGCCCAACACAACAAACACACAGCCCAGATCCCCTCAGCACCCCCACAACAAGCCCAGCACCCCCAACACAACGCCCAGATCCCGTTCAGTACCCTCATGACAAGACCAGCACCCCCAACACAACACCCAGCTCCACTGAGCAGCCCGAAAACAAGCCTCGCACCCCCAACACAACACCCAGATCCCCCAAAACTAGGCCCAGCACCTCCAACACAATGCCCAGCTCCCCTCTGCACCCCCAAAACAAGCCCAGCCCCCGCAACACAAGCCCAACACCTCAAAAACAAGCCCAGATCCCCTCAACACTCCCACAAGCTCAACACAACAAACACACAGCCCAGATCCCCTCTGCACACCCATAACAGGCCCAACACCTCCAATACAAGCCCCAGATCCCCTCCGCACCCCCACCACAAGCCCAGCACCCCCAACACAATGCCCAGATCTCCTCTACACCACGGAAAAAAAGGCCCCGCACCTCGAAAACATGGCCAGATCCCCTCAGCACCCCCACTACAAGCCCCGCACCTCCAAAACAATGCCCCGGATCACCTCAGCAGCCCCACCACAACGCCCAGATCCCCTCTGCACCCCCAACGCAATGGCCAGATCCCCCCAGCACCCCTACCCCAAGCCCTGCACCCCCAACACAATGCCCCGATCCCCTCAGCACCCCTACCACAAGCCCTGCACCCCCAACACAATGCCCCAGATCCCCTCAGAACCCCAAAACAAGGCCCATATCCCCTCAGCAAACCCATTGCAAGACCAGCTCCCCTGACACAAGGCCCACATCCCCTCAGCACCCCCAAAACAAGGCCCAGCAACTCCAACACAACGCCCAGCTCCCCTCTGCACTTCCACAAAAAGCCCAGCAGCCTGCATGACAAGCCCAGCACCTCAAAACAAGCCCCATATTCCCTCAGCACCCCCACAAGAAGGTCCAGATCCCCTCAGCACCCCCATGACAAGCCCAGATGCCCTCTGCACTCCCACAAGCCCAACACAACAAACACACAGCCCAGATCCCCTCTGCACCCCCATAACAGGCCCAACACCTCCAATACAAGCCCCAGATCCCCTCCGCACTCGCACAACATGCCCAGCACCCCTAACACAAGCCCAGATCCCCTCAGCACCACTATGACAAGTCCAGCACCTCAAAAACAATGCCCAGATCCCCTCTGCACCCCCACAACAAAGCCCAGCACTTCAAAAACAATGCCCAGATCCCCTCAGCACCCCCACCACAAGCCCAGCACCCCCAACACAACGCCCAGATCCCTTCAGTACCCTCATGACAAGACTAGCACCCCCAACACAACACCCAGCTCCACTGAGCAGCCCGAAAACAAGCCTAGCACCCCCAACACAACACCCAGATCCCCCAAAACTAGGCCCAGCACCTCCAACACAATGCCCAGCTCCCCTCTGCACCCCCAAAACAAGCCCAGCCCCCGCAACACAAGCCCAACACCTCAAAAACAAGCCCAGATCCCCTCAACACTCCCACAAGCTCAACACAACAAACACACAGCCCAGATCCCCTCTGCACCCCCATAACAGCCCCAACACCTCCAATACAAGCCCCAGATCCCCTCAGCACCCCCACCACAAGCCCAGCACCCCCAACACAATGCCCAGATCTCCTCTACACCATGGAAAAAAAGGCCCCGCACCTCGAAAACATGGCCAGATCCCCTCAGCACCCCCACTACAAGCCCCGCACCTCCAAAACAATGCCCCGGATCACCTCAGCAGCCCCACCACAACGCCCAGATCCCCTCTGCACCCCCAACGCAATGGCCAGATCCCCCCAGCACCCCTACCCCAAGCCCAGCACCCCCAACACAATGCCCCGATCCCCTCAGCACCCCTACCACAAGCCCTGCACCCCCAACACAATGCCCCAGATCCCCTCAGAACCCCAAAACAAGGCCCACATCCCCTCAGCAAACCCATTACAAGACCAGCTCCCCCGACACAAGGCCCACATCCCCTCAGCACCCCCAAAACAAGGCCCAGCAACTCCAACACAACGCCCACCTCCCCTCTGCACTTCCACAAAAAGCCCAGCAGCCTGCATGACAAGCCCAGCACCTCAAAACAAGCCCCATATTCCCTCAGCACCCCCACAAGAAGGTCCAAATCCCCTCAGCACCCCCATGACAAGCCCAGATCCCCTCTGCACTCCCACAAGCCCAAAACAACAAATAATGCCCAGATCCCCTCGGCACACCCATAACAGGCCCAACACCTCCAATACAAGCCCCAGATCCCCTCCGCACTCGCACAACATGCCCAGCACCCCTAACACAAGCCCAGATCCCCTCAGCACCACTATGACAAGTCCAGCACCCCCAACACAATGCCCAGATCCCCTCTGCACCCCCACAACAAAGCCCAGCACTTCAAAAACAATGCCCAGATCCCCTCAGCACCCCTAAAACAAAGCCCAGCAACTCCAACACAACGCCCAGCTCCCCTCTGCACTTCCACAAAAAGCCCAGCAGCCTGCATGACAAGCCCAGCACCTCAAAACAAGCCCCATATTCCCTCAGCACCCCCACAAGAAGGTCCGGATCCCCTCAGCACCCCCATGACAAGCCCAGATGCCCTCTGCACTCCCACAAGCCCAACACAACAAACACACAGCCCAGATCCCCTCTGCACCCCCATAACAGGCCCAACACCTCCAATACAAGCCCCAGATCCCCTCCGCACCCCCACCACAAGCCCAGCACCCCCAACACAATGCCCAGATCTCCTCTACACCACGGAAAAAAAGGCCCCGCACCTCGAAAACATGGCCAGATCCCCTCAGCACCCCCACTACAAGCGCCGCACCTCCAAAACAATGCCCCGGATCACCTCAGCAGCCCCACCACAACGCCCAGATCCCCTCTGCACCCCCAACGCAATGGCCAGATCCCCCCAGCACCCCTACCCCAAGCCCAGCACCCCCAACACAATGCCCCGATCCCCTCAGCACCCCTACCACAAGCCCTGCACCCCCAACACAATGCCCCAGATCCCCTCAGAACCCCAAAACAAGGCCCACATCCCCTCAGCAAACCCATTGCAAGACCAGCTCCCCCGACACAAGGCCCACATCCCCTCAGCACCCCCAAAACAAGGCCCAGCAACTCCAACACATCGCCCAGCTCCCCTCTGCACTTCCACAAAAAGCCCAGCAGCCTGCATGACAAGCCCAGCACCTCAAAACAAGCCCCATATTCCCTCAGCACCCCCACAAGAAGGTCCAAATCCCCTCAGCACCCCCATGACAAGCCCAGATGCCCTCTGCACTCCCACAAGCCCAACACAACAAACACACAGCCCAGATCCCCTCTGCACCCCCATAACAGGCCCAACACCTCCAGTACAAGCCCCAGATCCCCTCCGCACTGGCACAACACGCCCAGCACCCCTAACACAAGCCCAGATCCCCTCAGCACCACTATGACAAGTCCAGCACCCCCAACACAAAGCCCAGATCCCCTCTGCACCCCCACAACAAAGCCCAGCACTTCAAAAACAATGCCCAGATCCCCTCAGCACCCCTAAAACAAAGCCCAGCAACTCCAACACAACGCCCAGCTCCCCTCTGCACTTCCACAAAAAGCCCAGCAGCCTGCATGACAAGCCCAGCACCTCAAAACAAGCCCCATATTCCCTCAGCACCCCCACAAGAAGGTCCGGATCCCCTCAGCACCCCCATGACAAGCCCAGATCCCCTCTGCACTCCCACAAGCCCAACACAACAAACACACAGCCCAGATCCCCTCTGCACACCCATAACAGGCCCAACACCTCCAATACAAGCCCCAGATCCCCTCCGCACTGGCACAACATGCCCAGCACCCCTAACACAAGCCCAGATCCCCTCAGCACCACTATGACAAGTCCAGCACCTCAAAAACAATGCCCAGATCCCCTCTGCACCCCCACAACAAAGCCCAGCACCCCAAACACAACGCCCAGATCCCCTCAGCACCCCCACCACAAGCCCAGCACCCCCAACACAACGCCCAGATCCCTTCAGTACCCTCATGACAAGACTAGCACCCCCAACACAACACCCAGCTCCACTGAGCAGCCCGAAAACAAGCCTAGCACCCCCAACACAACACCCAGATCCCCCAAAACTAGGCCCAGCACCTCCAACACAATGCCCAGCTCCCCTCTGCACCCCCAAAACAAGCCCAGCCCCCGCAACACAAGCCCAACACCTCAAAAACAAGCCCCTGATCCCCTCAACACTCCCACAAGCTCAACACAACAAACACACAGCCCAATCCCCTCTGCACCCCCATAACAGGCCCAACACCTCCAATACAAGCCCCAGATCCCCTCCGCACTCGCACAACGCGCCCAGCACCCCCAACACAATGCCCAGATCCGCTCAGCACCACTATGACAAGTCCAGCACCCCCAACACAAGGCCCTGATCCCCTCGGCACCCCCACAACAAAGCCCAGCACCCCAAACACAAAGCCCAGATCCCCTCAGCATCCCCACCACAAGCCCAGCAGTCCAAAAACAACACCCAGCACCCCCAACACAATGCCCCGATCCCCTCAGCACCCCCAACACAATGCCCAGATCCCCTCAGCACCCCCACCACAAGGCCCTGATCCCCTCTGCACTCCCAAAACACATCCAGCACCTCGAAAACAAGCCGCTGATCCCCTCACTACCCCCAATACAAGGCCCCGTTCTCCTGAGCACCCCCACCACAACGCCCAGATCCCCTCTGCACCCCCACCACAAGCCCAGCACCCCCAACACAATGCCCAGATTTCCTCTGCACCACGGAAAAAAAGGCCCAGCACCTCGAAAACATGGCCAGATCCCCTCAGCACCCCCACTACAAGCCCCGCACCTCCAAAACAATGCCCCGATCACCTCAGCAGCTGCACCACAAGCCCTGCACCCCCAACGCAATGCCCAGATCCCCTCAGCACCCCTACCACAAGCCCTGCACCCCCAACACAATGCCCCGATCCCCTCAGCAACCCCAAAACAAGGTCCAGATCCCCTCAGCAAACCCATTACAAGACCAGCTCCCCTGACACAAGGCCCACATCCCCTCAGCACCCCCAAAACAAGGCCCAGCAACTCCAACACAACGCCCAGCTCCCCTCTGCACTTCCACAAAAAGCCCAGCAGCCTGCATGACAAGCCCAGCACCTCAAAACAAGCCCCATATTCCCTCAGCACCCCCACAAGAAGGTCCGGATCCCCTCAGCACCCCCATGACAAGCCCAGATGCCCTCTGCACTCCCACAAGCCCAACACAACAAACACACAGCCCAGATCCCCTCTGCACCCCCATAACAGGCCCAACACCTCCAATACAAGCCCCAGATCCCCTCCGCACTGGCACAACACGCCCAGCACCCCTAACACAAGCCCAGATCCCCTCAGCACCACTATGACAAGTCCAGCACCTCAAAAACAATGCCCAGATCCCCTCTGCACCCCCACAACAAAGCCCAACACAACAAACACACAGCCCAGATCCCCTCAGCACCCCCACCACAAGCCCAGCACCCCCAACACAACGCCCAGATCCCTTCAGTACCCTCATGACAAGACCAGCACCCCCAACACAACACCCAGCTCCACTGAGCAGCCCGAAAACAAGCCTAGCACCCCCAACACAACACCCAGATCCCCCAAAACTAGGCCCAGCACCTCCAACACAATGCCCAGCTCCCCTCTGCACCCCCAAAACAAGCCCAGCCCCCGCAACACAAGCCCAACACCTCAAAAACAAGCCCCTGATCCCCTCAACACTCCCACAAGCTCAACACAACAAACACACAGCCCAATCCCCTCTGCACCCCCATAACAGGCCCAACACCTCCAATACAAGCCCCAGATCCCCTCCGCACTCGCACAACGCGCCCAGCACCCCCAACACAATGCCCAGATCCGCTCAGCACCACTATGACAAGTCCAGCACCCCCAACACAAGGCCCTGATCCCCTCGGCACCCCCACAACAAAGCCCAGCACCCCAAACACAAAGCCCAGATCCCCTCAGCATCCCCACCACAAGCCCAGCAGTCCAAAAACAACACCCAGCACCCCCAACACAATGCCCCGATCCCCTCAGCACCCCCAACACAATGCCCAGATCCCCTCAGCACCCCCACCACAAGGCCCTGATCCCCTCTGCACTCCCAAAACACATCCAGCACCTCGAAAACAAGCCGCTGATCCCCTCAGTACCCCCAATACAAGGCCCCGTTCTCCTGAGCACCCCCACCACAACGCCCAGATCCCCTCTGCACCCCCACCACAAGCCCAGCACCCCCAACACAATGCCCAGATTTCCTCTGCACCACGGAAAAAAAGGCCCAGCACCTCGAAAACATGGCCAGATCCCCTCAGCACCCCCACTACAAGCCCCGCACCTCCAAAACAATGCCCCGATCACCTCAGCAGCTGCACCACAAGCCCTGCACCCCCAACGCAATGCCCAGATCCCCTCAGCACCCCTACCACAAGCCCTGCACCCCCAACACAATGCCCCGATCCCCTCAGCAACCCCAAAACAAGGCCCAGATCCCCTCAGCAAACCCATGACAAGACCAGCTCCCCCGACACAAGGCCCACATCCCCTCAGCACCCCCAAAACAAGGCCCAGCAACTCCAACACAACGCCCAGCTCCCCTCTGCACTTCCACAAAAAGCCCAGCAGCCTGCATGACAAGCCCAGCACCTCAAAACAAGCCCCATATTCCCTCAGCACCCCCACAAGAAGGTCCAGATCCCCTCAGCACCCCCATGACAAGCCCAGATCCCCTCTGCACTCCCACAAGCCCAACACAACAAACACACAGCCCAGATCCCCTCTGCACCCCCATAACAGGCCCAACACCTCCAATACAAGCCCCAGATCCCCTCCGCACTGGCACAACACGCCCAGCACCCCTAACACAAGCCCAGATCCCCTCAGCACCACTATGACAAGTCCAGCACCTCAAAAACAATGCCCAGATCCCCTCTGCACCCCCACAACAAAGCCCAGCACTTCAAAAACAATGCCCAGATCCCCTCAGCACCCCCACCACAAGCCCAGCACCCCCAACACAACGCCCAGATCCCTTCAGTACCCTCATGACAAGACTAGCACCCCCAACACAACACCCAGCTCCACTGAGCAGCCCGAAAACAAGCCTAGCACCCCCAACACAACACCCAGATCCCCCAAAACTAGGCCCAGCACCTCCAACACAATGCCCAGCTCCCCTCTGCACCCCCAAAACAAGCCCAGCCCCCGCAACACAAGCCCAACACCTCAAAAACAAGCCCAGATCCCCTCAACACTCCCACAAGCTCAACACAACAAACACACAGCCCAGATCCCCTCTGCACCCCCATAACAGGCCCAACACCTCCAATACAAGCCCCAGATCCCCTCAGCACCCCCACCACAAGCCCAGCACCCCCAACACAATGCCCAGATCTCCTCTACACCACGGAAAAAAAGGCCCCGCACCTCGAAAACATGACCAGATCCCCTCAGCACCCCCACTACAAGCCCCGCACCTCCAAAACAATGCCCCGGATCACCTCAGCAGCCCCACCACAACGCCCAGATCCCCTCTGCACCCCCAACGCAATGGCCAGATCCCCCCAGCACCCCTACCCCAAGCCCAGCACCCCCAACACAATGCCCCAATCCCCTCAGCACCCCTACCACAAGCCCTGCACCCCCAACACAATGCCCCAGATCCCCTCAGAACCCCAAAACAAGGCCCACATCCCCTCAGCAAACCCATTACAAGACCAGCTCCCCCGACACAAGGCCCACATCCCCTCAGCACCCCCAAAACAAGGCCCAGCAACTCCAACACAACGCCCAGCTCCCCTCTGCACTTCCACAAAAAGCCCAGCAGCCTGCATGACAAGCCCAGCACCTCAAAACAAGCCCCATATTCCCTCAGCACCCCCACAAGAAGGTCCAAATCCCCTCAGCACCCCCATGACAAGCCCAGATCCCCTCTGCACTCCCACAAGCCCAAAACAACAAATAATGCCCAGATCCCCTCGGCACACCCATAACAGGCCCAACACCTCCAATACAAGCCCCAGATCCCCTCCGCACTGGCACAACACGCCCAGCACCCCTAACACAAGCCCAGATCCCCTCAGCACCACTATGACAAGTCCAGCACCCCCAACACAATGCCCAGATCCCCTCTGCACCCCCACAACAAAGCCCAGCACTTCAAAAACAATGCCCAGATCCCCTCAGCACCCCTAAAACAAAGCCCAGCAACTCCAACACAACGCCCAGCTCCCCTCTGCACTTCCACAAAAAGCCCAGCAGCCTGCATGACAAGCCCAGCACCTCAAAACAAGCCCCATATTCCCTCAGCACCCCCACAAGAAGGTCCGGATCCCCTCAGCACCCCCATGACAAGCCCAGATGCCCTCTGCACTCCCACAAGCCCAACACAACAAACACACAGCCCAGATCCCCTCTGCACACCCATAACAGGCCCAACACCTCCAATACAAGCCCCAGATCCCCTCCACACTCGCACAACACGCCCAGCACCCCTAACACAAGCCCAGATCCCCTCAGCACCACTATGACAAGTCCAGCACCTCAAAAACAATGCCCAGATCCCCTCTGCACCCCCACAACAAAGCCCAACACAACAAACACACAGCCCAGATCCCCTCAGCACCCCCACCACAAGCCCAGCACCCCCAACACAACGCCCAGATCCCGTTCAGTACCCTCATGACAAGACCAGTACCCCCAACACAACACCCAGCTCCACTGAGCAGCCCGAAAACAAGCCTAGCACCCCCAACACAACACCCAGATCCCCCAAAACTAGGCCCAGCACCTCCAACACAATGCCCAGCTCCCCTCTGCACCCCCAAAACAAGCCCAGCCCCCGCAACACAAGCCCAACACCTCAAAAACAAGCCCAGATCCCCTCAACACTCCCACAAGCTCAACACAACAAACACACAGCCCAGATCCCCTCTGCACACCCATAACAGGCCCAACACCTCCAATACAAGCCCCAGATCCCCTCCGCACTGGCACAACACGCCCAGCACCCCTAACACAAGCCCAGATCCCCTCAGCACCACTATGACAAGTCCAGCACCCCCAACACAATGCCCAGATCCCCTCTGCACCCCCACAACAAAGCCCAGCACCCCAAACACAAAGCCCAGATCCCCTCAGCATCCCCACCACAAGCCCAGCAGTCCAAAAACAACACCCAGCACCCCCAACACAATGCCCCGATCCCCTCAGCACCCCCAACACAATGCCCAGATCCCCTCAGCACCCCCACCACAAGGCCCTGATCCCCTCTGCACTCCCAAAACACATCCAGCACCTCGAAAACAAGCCGCTGATCCCCTCAGTACCCCCAATACAAGGCCCCGTTCTCCTGAGCACCCCCACCACAACGCCCAGATCCCCTCTGCACCCCCACCACAAGCCCAGCACCCCCAACACAATGCCCAGATTTCCTCTGCACCACGGAAAAAAAGGCCCAGCACCTCGAAAACATGGCCAGATCCCCTCAGCACCCCCACTACAAGCCCCGCACCTCCAAAACAATGCCCCGATCACCTCAGAAGCCCCACCACAAGCCCTGCACCCCCAACGCAATGCCCAGATCCCCTCAGCACCCCTACCACAAGCCCTGCACCCCCAACACAATGCCCCGATCCCCTCAGCAACCCCAAAACAAGGCCCACATCCCCTCAGCAAACCCATGACAAGACCAGCTCCCCCGACACAAGGCCCACATCCCCTCAGCACCCCCAAAACAAGGCCCAGCAACTCCAACACAACGCCCAGCTCCCCTCTGCACTTCCACAAAAAGCCCAGCAGCCTGCATGACAAGCCCAGCACCTCAAAACAAGCCCCATATTCCCTCAGCACCCCCACAAGAAGGTCCAGATCCCCTCAGCACCCCCATGACAAGCCCAGATGCCCTCTGCACTCCCACAAGCCCAACACAACAAACACACAGCCCAGATCCCCTCTGCACACCCATAACAGGCCCAACACCTCCAATACAAGCCCCAGATCCCCTCCGCACTGGCACAACACGCCCAGCACCCCTAACACAAGCCCAGATCCCCTCAGCACCACTATGACAAGTCCAGCACCTCAAAAACAATGCCCAGATCCCCTCTGCACCCCCACAACAAAGCCCAGCACTTCAAAAACAATGCCCAGATGCCCTCAGCACCCCCACCACAAGCCCAGCACCCCCAACACAACGCCCAGATCCCTTCAGTACCCTCATGACAAGACTAGCACCCCCAACACAACACCCAGCTCCACTGAGCAGCCCGAAAACAAGCCTAGCACCCCCAACACAACACCCAGATCCCCCAAAACTAGGCCCAGCACCTCCAACACAATGCCCAGCTCCCCTCTGCACCCCCAAAACAAGCCCAGCCCCCGCAACACAAGCCCAACACCTCAAAAACAAGCCCAGATCCCCTCAACACTCCCACAAGCTCAACACAACAAACACACAGCCCAGATCCCCTCTGCACCCCCATAACAGGCCCAACACCTCCAATACAAGCCCCAGATCCCCTCAGCACCCCCACCACAAGCCCAGCACCCCCAACAGAAGGCCCAGATCTCCTCTACACCACGGAAAAAAAGGCCCCGCACCTCGAAAACATGACCAGATCCCCTCAGCACCCCCACTACAAGCCCCGCACCTCCAAAACAATGCCCCGGATCACCTCAGCAGCCCCACCACAACGCCCAGATCCCCTCTGCACCCCCAACGCAATGGCCAGATCCCCCCAGCACCCCTACCCCAAGCCCAGCACCCCCAACACAATGCCCCGATCCCCTCAGCAACCCTACCACAAGCCCTGCACCCCCAACACAATGCCCCAGATCCCCTCAGAACCCCAAAACAAGGCCCACATCCCCTCAGCAAACCCATTACAAGACCAGCTCCCCCGACACAAGGCCCACATCCCCTCAGCACCCCCAAAACAAGGCCCAGCAACTCCAACACAACGCCCACCTCCCCTCTGCACTTCCACAAAAAGCCCAGCAGCCTGCATGACAAGCCCAGCACCTCAAAACAAGCCCCATATTCCCTCAGCACCCCCACAAGAAGGTCCAAATCCCCTCAGCACCCCCATGACAAGCCCAGATCCCCTCTGCACTCCCACAAGCCCAAAACAACAAATAATGCCCAGATCCCCTCGGCACACCCATAACAGGCCCAACACCTCCAATACAAGCCCCAGATCCCCTCCGCACTGGCACAACACGCCCAGCACCCCTAACACAAGCCCAGATCCCCTCAGCACCACTATGACAAGTCCAGCACCCCCAACACAATGCCCAGATCCCCTCTGCACCCCCACAAAAAAGCCCAGCACTTCAAAAACAATGCCCAGATCCCCTCAGCACCCCTAAAACAAAGCCCAGCAACTCCAACACAACGCCCAGCTCCCCTCTGCACTTCCACAAAAAGCCCAGCAGCCTGCATGACAAGCCCAGCACCTCAAAACAAGCCCCATATTCCCTCAGCACCCCCACAAGAAGGTCCGGATCCCCTCAGCACCCCCATGACAAGCCCAGATGCCCTCTGCACTCCCACAAGCCCAACACAACAAACACACAGCCCAGATCCCCTCTGCACACCCATAACAGGCCCAACACCTCCAATACAAGCCCCAGATCCCCTCCGCACTGGCACAACACGCCCAGCACCCCTAACACAAGCCCAGATCCCCTCAGCACCACTATGACAAGTCCAGCACCCCCAACACAATGCCCAGATCCCCTCTGCACCCCCACAACAAAGCCCAGCACCCCCAACACAACGCCCAGATCCCCTCAGCACCCCCACCACAAGCCCAGCACCCCAAACACAATGCCCAGATCCCTTCAGTACCCTCATGACAAGACTAGCACCCCCAACACAACACCCAGCTCCACTGAGCAGCCCGAAAACAAGCCTAGCACCCCCAACACAACACCCAGATCCCCCAAAACTAGGCCCAGCACCTCCAACACAACGCCCAGATCCCCTCTGCACCCCCAACACAATGGCCAGATCCCCCCAGCACCCCCACCACAAGCCCAGCACCCCCAACACAACGCCCAGATCCCTTCAGTACCCTCATGACAAGACTAGCACCCCCAACACAACACCCAGCTCCACTGAGCAGCCCGAAAACAAGCCTAGCACCCCCAACACAACACCCAGATCCCCCAAAACTAGGCCCAGCACCTCCAACACAATGCCCAGCTCCCCTCTGCACCCCCAAAACAAGCCCAGCACCCGCAACACAAGCCCAACACCTCAAAAACAAGCCCCTGATCCCCTCAACACTCCCACAAGCTCAACACAACAAACACACAGCCCAATCCCCTCTGCACACCCATAACAGGCCCAACACCTCCAATACAAGCCCCAGATCCCCTCCGCACTCGCACAACACGCCCAACACCCCTAACACAATGCCCAGATCCGCTCAGCACCACTATGACAAGTCCAGCACCCCCAACACAAGGCCCTGATCCCCTCGGCACCCCCACAACAAAGCCCAGCACCCCAAACACAAAGCCCAGATCCCCTCAGCATCCCCACCACAAGCCCAGCAGTCCAAAAACAACACCCAGTACCCCCAACACAATGCCCCGATCCCCTCAGCACCCCCAACACAATGCCCAGATCCCCTCAGCACCCCCACCACAAGGCCCTGATCCCCTCTGCACTCCCAAAACACATCCAGCACCTCGAAAACAAGCCGCTGATCCCCTCAGTACCCCCAATACAAGGCCCCGTTCTCCTGAGCACCCCCACCACAACGCCCAGATCCCCTCTGCACCCCCACCACAAGCCCAGCACCCCCAACACAATGCCCAGATTTCCTCTGCACCACGGAAAAAAAGGCCCAGCACCTCGAAAACATGGCCAGATCCCCTCAGCACCCCCACTACAAGCCCCGCACCTCCAAAACAATGCCCCGATCACCTCAGCAGCCGCACCAGAAGCCCTGCACCCCCAACACAATGCCCAGATCCCCTCAGCACCCCTACCACAAGCCCTGCACCCCCAACACAATGCCCCGATCCCCTCAGCAACCCCAAAACAAGGCCCAGATCCCCTCAGCAAACCCATGACAAGACCAGCTCCCCCGACACAAGGCCCACATCCCCTCAGCACCCCCAAAACAAGGCCCAGCAACTCCAACACAACGCCCAGCTCCCCTCTGCACTTCCACAAAAAGCCCAGCAGCCTGCATGACAAGCCCAGCACCTCAAAACAAGCCCCATATTCCCTCAGCACCCCCACAAGAAGGTCCAGATCCCCTCAGCACCCCCATGACAAGCCCAGATGCCCTCTGCACTCCCACAAGCCCAACACAACAAACACACAGCCCAGATCCCCTCTGCACCCCCATAACAGGCCCAACACCTCCAATACAAGCCCCAGATCCCCTCCGCACTGGCACAACACGCCCAGCACCCCTAACACAAGCCCAGATCCCCTCAGCACCACTATGACAAGTCCAGCACCTCAAAAACAATGCCCAGATCCCCTCTGCACCCCCACAACAAAGCCCAACACAACAAACACACAGCCCAGATCCCCTCAGCACCCCCACAACAAGCCCAGCACCCCCAACACAACGCCCAGATCCCTTCAGTACCCTCATGACAAGACCAGCACCCCCAACACAACACCCAGCTCCACTGAGCAGCCCGAAAACAAGCCTAGCACCCCCAACACAACACCCAGATCCCCCAAAACTAGGCCCAGCACCTCCAACACAACGCCCAGATCCCCTCTGCACCCCCAACACAATGGCCAGATCCCCCCAGCACCCCCACCACAAGCCCAGCACCCCCAACACAACGCCCAGATCCCTTCAGTACCCTCATGACAAGACTAGCACCCCCAACACAACACCCAGCTCCACTGAGCAGCCCGAAAACAAGCCTAGCACCCCCAACACAACGCCCAGATCCCCCAAAACTAGGCCCAGCACCTCCAACACAATGCCCAGCTCCCCTCTGCACCCCCAAAACAAGCCCAGCCCCCGCAACACAAGCCCAACACCTCAAAAACAAGCCCAGATCCCCTCAACACTCCCACAAGCTCAACACAACAAACACACAGCCCAGATCCCCTCTGCACCCCCATAACAGCCCCAACACCTCCAATACAAGCCCCAGATCCCCTCAGCACCCCCACCACAAGCCCAGCACCCCCAACACAATGCCCAGATCTCCTCTACACCACGGAAAAAAAGGCCCCGCACCTCGAAAACATGGCCAGATCCCCTCAGCACCCCCACTACAAGCCCCGCACCTCCAAAACAATGCCCCGGATCACCTCAGCAGCCCCACCACAACGCCCAGATCCCCTCTGCACCCCCAACGCAATGGCCAGATCCCCCCAGCACCCCTACCCCAAGCCCAGCACCCCCAACACAATGCCCCGATCCCCTCAGCACCCCTACCACAAGCCCTGCACCCCCAACACAATGCCCCAGATCCCCTCAGAACCCCAAAACAAGGCCCACATCCCCTCAGCAAACCCATGACAAGACCAGCTCCCCCGACACAAGGCCCACATCCCCTCAGCACCCCCAAAACAAGGCCCAGCAACTCCAACACAACGCCCAGCTCCCCTCTGCACTTCCACAAAAAGCCCAGCAGCCTGCATGACAAGCCCAGCACCTCAAAACAAGCCCCATATTCCCTCAGCACCCCCACAAGAAGGTCCGGATCCCCTCAGCACCCCCATGACAAGCCCAGATGCCCTCTGCACTCCCACAAGCCCAACACAACAAACACACAGCCCAGATCCCCTCTGCACCCCCATAACAGGCCCAACACCTCCAATACAAGCCCCAGATCCCCTCCGCACTCGCACAACATGCCCAGCACCCCTAACACAAGCCCAGATCCCCTCAGCACCACTATGACAAGTCCAGCACCTCAAAAACAATGCCCAGATCCCCTCTGCACCCCCACAACAAAGCCCAGCACCCCAAACACAACGCCCAGATCCCCCCAGCACCCCCACCACAAGCCCAGCACCCCCAACACAACGCCCAGATCCCTTCAGTACCCTCATGACAAGACTAGCACCCCCAACACAACACCCAGCTCCACTGAGCAGCCCGAAAACAAGCCTAGCACCCCCAACACAACACCCAGATCCCCCAAAACTAGGCCCAGCACCTCCAACACAATGCCCAGCTCCCCTCTGCACCCCCAAAACAAGCCCAGCCCCCGCAACACAAGCCCAACACCTCAAAAACAAGCCCAGATCCCCTCAACACTCCCACAAGCTCAACACAACAAACACACAGCCCAGATCCCCTCTGCACCCCCATAACAGGCCCAACACCTCCAATACAAGCCCCAGATCCCCTCAGCACCCCCACCACAAGCCCAGCACCCCCAACACAATGCCCAGATCTCCTCTACACCACGGAAAAAAAGGCCCCGCACCTCGAAAACATGGCCAGATCCCCTCAGCACCCCCACTACAAGCCCCGCACCTCCAAAACAATGCCCCGGATCACCTCAGCAGCCCCACCACAACGCCCAGATCCCCTCTGCACCCCCAACGCAATGGCCAGATCCCCCCAGCACCCCTACCCCAAGCCCAGCACCCCCAACACAATGCCCCGATCCCCTCAGCACCCCTACCACAAGCCCTGCACCCCCAACACAATGCCCCAGATCCCCTCAGAACCCCAAAACAAGGCCCACATCCCCTCAGCAAACCCATTACAAGACCAGCTCCCCCGACACAAGGCCCACATCCCCTCAGCACCCCCAAAACAAGGCCCAGCAACTCCAACACAACGCCCACCTCCCCTCTGCACTTCCACAAAAAGCCCAGCAGCCTGCATGACAAGCCCAGCACCTCAAAACAAGCCCCATATTCCCTCAGCACCCCCACAAGAAGGTCCAAATCCCCTCAGCACCCCCATGACAAGCCCAGATCCCCTCTGCACTCCCACAAGCCCAAAACAACAAATAATGCCCAGATCCCCTCGGCACACCCATAACAGGCCCAACACCTCCAATACAAGCCCCAGATCCCCTCCGCACTCGCACAACACGCCCAGCACCCCTAACACAAGCCCAGATCCCCTCAGCACCACTATGACAAGTCCAGCACCCCCAACACAATGCCCAGATCCCCTCTGCACCCCCACAAAAAAGCCCAGCACTTCAAAAACAATGCCCAGATCCCCTCAGCACCCCTAAAACAAAGCCCAGCAACTCCAACACAACGCCCAGCTCCCCTCTGCACTTCCACAAAAAGCCCAGCAGCCTGCATGACAAGCCCAGCACCTCAAAACAAGCCCCATATTCCCTCAGCACCCCCACAAGAAGGTCCAGATCCCCTCAGCACCCCCATGACAAGCCCAGATGCCCTCTGCACTCCCACAAGCCCAACACAACAAACACACAGCCCAGATCCCCTCTGCACCCCCATAACAGGCCCAACACCTCCAATACAAGCCCCAGATCCCCTCCGCACTGGCACAACACGCCCAGCACCCCTAACACAAGCCCAGATCCCCTCAGCACCACTATGACAAGTCCAGCACCTCAAAAACAATGCCCAGATCCCCTCTGCACCCCCACAACAAAGCCCAACACAACAAACACACAGCCCAGATCCCCTCAGCACCCCCACCACAAGCCCAGCACCCCCAACACAACGCCCAGATCCCTTCAGTACCCTCATGACAAGACCAGCACCCCCAACACAACACCCAGCTCCACTGAGCAGCCCGAAAACAAGCCTAGCACCCCCAACACAACACCCAGATCCCCCAAAACTAGGCCCAGCACCTCCAACACAATGCCCAGCTCCCCTCTGCACCCCCAAAACAAGCCCAGCCCCCGCAACACAAGCCCAACACCTCAAAAACAAGCCCAGATCCCCTCAACACTCCCACAAGCTCAACACAACAAACACACAGCCCAGATCCCCTCTGCACCCCCATAACAGCCCCAACACCTCC
This sequence comes from Struthio camelus, assembly GCF_040807025.1. Taxonomy (NCBI): domain Eukaryota; kingdom Metazoa; phylum Chordata; class Aves; order Struthioniformes; family Struthionidae; genus Struthio; species Struthio camelus. Next base: position 5,610,186 of record NC_090944.1, read on the forward strand.
AATACAAGCCCCAGATCCCCTCAGCACCCCCACCACAAGCCCAGCACCCCCACCACAAGGCCCAGATCTCCTCTACACCACGGAAAAAAAGGCCCCGCACCTCGAAAACATGGCCAGATCCCCTCAGCACCCCCACTACAAGCCCCGCACCTCCAAAACAATGCCCCGGATCACCTCAGCAGCCCCACCACAACGCCCAGATGCCCTCTGCACCCCCAACACAATGGCCAGATCCCCCCAGCACCCCCACCCCAAGCCCAGCACCCCCAACACAATGCCCCGATCCCCTCAGCACCCCTACCACAAGCCCTGCACCCCCAACACAATGCCCCAGATCCCCTCAGAACCCCAAAACAAGGCCCACATCCCCTCAGCAAACCCATTACAAGACCAGCTCCCCCGACACAAGGCCCACATCCCCTCAGCACCCCCAAAACAAGGCCCAGCAACTCCAACACAACGCCCAGCTCCCCTCTGCACTTCCACAAAAAGCCCAGCAGCCTGCATGACAAGCCCAGCACCTCAAAACAAGCCCCATATTCCCTCAGCACCCCCACAAGAAGGTCCAGATCCCCTCAGCACCCCCATGACAAGCCCAGATCCCCTCTGCACCCCCACAACAAAGCCCAGCACCCCAAACACAAAGCCCAGATCCCCTCAGCATCCCCACCACAAGCCCAGCAGTCCAAAAACAACACCCAGCACCCCCAACACAAGGCCCCGATCCCCTCAGCACCCCCAACACAATGCCCAGATCCCCTCAGCACCCCCACCACAAGGCCCTGATCCCCTCTGCACTCCCAAAACACATCCAGCACCTCGAAAACAAGCCGCTGATCCCCTCAGTACCCCCAATACAAGGCCCTGTTCTCCTGAGCACCCCCACCACAACGCCCAGATCCACTCTGCACCCCCACCACAAGCCCAGCACCCCCAACACAATGCCCAGATTTCCTCTGCACCACGGAAAAAAAGGCCCAGCACCTCGAAAACATGGCCAGATCCCCTCAGCACCCCCACTACAAGCCCCGCACCTCCAAAACAATGCCCCGATCACCTCAGCAGCTGCACCACAAGCCCTGCACCCCCAACGCAATGCCCAGATCCCCTCAGCACCCCTACCACAAGCCCTGCACCCCCAACACAATGCCCCGATCCCCTCAGCAACCCCAAAACAAGGCCCAGATCCCCTCAGCAAACCCATTACAAGACCAGCTCCCCCGACACAAGGCCCACATCCCCTCAGCACCCCCAAAACAAGGCCCAGCAACTCCAACACAATGCCCACCTCCCCTCTGCACTTCCACAAAAAGCCCAGCAGCCTGCATGACAAGCCCAGCACCTCAAAACAAGCCCCATATTCCCTCAGCACCCCCACAAGAAGGTCCGGATCCCCTCAGCACCCCCATGACAAGCCCAGATCCCCTCTGCACTCCCACAAGCCCAAAACAACAAATAATGCCCAGATCCCCTCGGCACACCCATAACAGGCCCAACACCTCCAATACAAGCCCCAGATCCCCTCCGCACTCGCACAACACGCCCAGCACCCCTAACACAAGCCCAGATCCCCTCAGCACCACTATGACAAGTCCAGCACCCCCAACACAATGCCCAGATCCCCTCTGCACCCCCACAAAAAAGCCCAGCACTTCAAAAACAATGCCCAGATCCCCTCAGCACCCCTAAAACAAAGCCCAGCAACTCCAACACAACGCCCAGCTCCCCTCTGCACTTCCACAAAAAGCCCAGCAGCCTGCATGACAAGCCCAGCACCTCAAAACAAGCCCCATATTCCCTCAGCACCCCCACAAGAAGGTCCGGATCCCCTCAGCACCCCCATGACAAGCCCAGATGCCCTCTGCACTCCCACAAGCCCAACACAACAAACACACAGCCCAGATCCCCTCTGCACCCCCATAACAGGCCCAACACCTCCAATACAAGCCCCAGATCCCCTCCGCACTGGCACAACACGCCCAGCACCCCTAACACAAGCCCAGATCCCCTCAGCACCACTATGACAAGTCCAGCACCTCAAAAACAATGCCCAGATCCCCTCTGCACCCCCACAACAAAGCCCAACACAACAAACACACAGCCCAGATCCCCTCAGCACCCCCACAACAAGCCCAGCACCCCCAACACAACGCCCAGATCCCGTTCAGTACCCTCATGACAAGACCAGTACCCCCAACACAACACCCAGCTCCACTGAGCAGCCCGAAAACAAGCCTAGCACCCCCAACACAACACCCAGATCCCCCAAAACAAGGCCCAGCACCTCCAACACAATGCCCAGCTCCCCTCTGCACCCCCAAAACAAGCCCAGCCCCCGCAACACAAGCCCAACACCTCAAAAACAAGCCCAGATCCCCTCAACACTCCCACAAGCTCAACACAACAAACACACAGCCCAGATCCCCTCTGCACACCCATAACAGGCCCAACACCTCCAATACAAGCCCCAGATCCCCTCCGCACTGGCACAACACGCCCAGCACCCCTAACACAAGCCCAGATCCCCTCAGCACCACTATGACAAGTCCAGCACCCCCAACACAATGCCCAGATCCCCTCTGCACCCCCACAACAAAGCCCAGCACCCCCAACACAATGCCCAGATCCCCTCAGCACCCCCACCACAAGCCCAGCACCCCAAACACAATGCCCAGATCCCTTCAGTACCCTCATGACAAGACTAGCACCCCCAACACAACACCCAGCTCCACTGAGCAGCCCGAAAACAAGCCTAGCACCCCCAACACAACACCCAGATCCCCCAAAACAAGGCCCAGCACATCCAACACAATGCCCAGCTCCCCTCTGCACCCCCAATACAAGCCCAGCACCCGCCACACAAGCCCAACACCTCAAAAACAAGCCCCTGATCCCCTCAACACTCCCACAAGCTCAACACAACAAACACACAGCCCAATCCCCTCTGCACACCCATAACAGGCCCAACACCTCCAATACAAGCCCCAGATCCCCTCCGCACTCGCACAACACGCCCAACACCCCTAACACAATGCCCAGATCCGCTCAGCACCACTATGACAAGTCCAGCACCCCCAACACAAGGCCCTGATCCCCTCGGCACCCCCACAACAAAGCCCAGCACCCCAAACACAAAGCCCAGATCCCCTCAGCATCCCCACCACAAGCCCAGCAGTCCAAAAACAACACCCAGCACCCCCAACACAAGGCCCCGATCCCCTCAGCACCCCCAACACAATGCCCAGATCCCCTCAGCACCCCCACCACAAGGCCCTGATCCCCTCTGCACTCCCAAAACACATCCAGCACCTCGAAAACAAGCCGCTGATCCCCTCAGTACCCCCAATACAAGGCCCCGTTCTCCTGAGCACCCCCACCACAACGCCCAGATCCCCTCTGCACCCCCACCACAAGCCCAGCACCCCCAACACAATGCCCAGATTTCCTCTGCACCACGGAAAAAAAGGCCCAGCACCTCGAAAACATGGCCAGATCCCCTCAGCACCCCCACTACAAGCCCCGCACCTCCAAAACAATGCCCCGATCACCTCAGCAGCTGCACCACAAGCCCTGCACCCCCAACGCAATGCCCAGATCCCCTCAGCACCCCTACCACAAGCCCTGCACCCCCAACACAATGCCCCGATCCCCTCAGCAACCCCAAAACAAGGCCCAGATCCCCTCAGCAAACCCATGACAAGACCAGCTCCCCCGACACAAGGCCCACATCCCCTCAGCACCCCCAAAACAAGGCCCAGCAACTCCAACACAACGCCCAGCTCCCCTCTGCACTTCCACAAAAAGCCCAGCAGCCTGCATGACAAGCCCAGCACCTCAAAACAAGCCCCATATTCCCTCAGCACCCCCACAAGAAGGTCCGGATCCCCTCAGCACCCCCATGACAAGCCCAGATGCCCTCTGCACTCCCACAAGCCCAACACAACAAACACACAGCCCAGATCCCCTCGGCACACCCATAACAGGCCCAACACCTCCAATACAAGCCCCAGATCCCCTCCGCACTGGCACAACACGCCCAGCACCCCTAACACAAGCCCAGATCCCCTCAGCACCACTATGACAAGTCCAGCACCTCAAAAACAATGCCCAGATCCCCTCTGCACCCCCACAACAAAGCCCAACACAACAAACACACAGCCCAGATCCCCTCAGCACCCCCACCACAAGCCCAGCACCCCCAACACAACGCCCAGATCCCTTCAGTACCCTCATGACAAGACCAGCACCCCCAACACAACACCCAGCTCCACTGAGCAGCCCGAAAACAAGCCTAGCACCCCCAACACAACACCCAGATCCCCCAAAACTAGGCCCAGCACCTCCAACACAATGCCCAGCTCCCCTCTGCACCCCCAAAACAAGCCCAGCCCCCGCAACACAAGCCCAACACCTCAAAAACAAGCCCAGATCCCCTCAACACTCCCACAAGCTCAACACAACAAACACACAGCCCAGATCCCCTCTGCACCCCCATAACAGCCCCAACACCTCCAATACAAGCCCCAGATCCCCTCAGCACCCCCACCACAAGCCCAGCACCCCCAACACAATGCCCAGATCTCCTCTACACCACGGAAAAAAAGGCCCCGCACCTCGAAAACATGGCCAGATCCCCTCAGCACCCCCACTACAAGCCCCGCACCTCCAAAACAATGCCCCGGATCACCTCAGCAGCCCCACCACAACGCCCAGATCCCCTCTGCACCCCCAACGCAATGGCCAGATCCCCCCAGCACCCCTACCCCAAGCCCAGCACCCCCAACACAATGCCCCGATCCCCTCAGCACCCCTACCACAAGCCCTGCACCCCCAACACAATGCCCCAGATCCCCTCAGAACCCCAAAACAAGGCCCACATCCCCTCAGCAAACCCATTACAAGACCAGCTCCCCCGACACAAGGCCCACATCCCCTCAGCACCCCCAAAACAAGGCCCAGCAACTCCAACACAACGCCCAGCTCCCCTCTGCACTTCCACAAAAAGCCCAGCAGCCTGCATGACAAGCCCAGCACCTCAAAACAAGCCCCATATTCCCTCAGCACCCCCACAAGAAGGTCCAAATCCCCTCAGCACCCCCATGACAAGCCCAGATCCCCTCTGCACTCCCACAAGCCCAAAACAACAAATAATGCCCAGATCCCCTCGGCACACCCATAACAGGCCCAACACCTCCAATACAAGCCCCAGATCCCCTCCGCACTCGCACAACACGCCCAGCACCCCTAACACAAGCCCAGATCCCCTCAGCACCACTATGACAAGTCCAGCACCCCCAACACAATGCCCAGATCCCCTCTGCACCCCCACAAAAAAGCCCAGCACTTCAAAAACAATGCCCAGATCCCCTCAGCACCCCTAAAACAAAGCCCAGCAACTCCAACACAACGCCCAGCTCCCCTCTGCACTTCCACAAAAAGCCCAGCAGCCTGCATGACAAGCCCAGCACCTCAAAACAAGCCCCATATTCCCTCAGCACCCCCACAAGAAGGTCCAAATCCCCTCAGCACCCCCATGACAAGCCCAGATCCCCTCTGCACTCCCACAAGCCCAAAACAACAAATAATGCCCAGATCCCCTCGGCACACCCATAACAGGCCCAACACCTCCAATACAAGCCCCAGATCCCCTCCGCACTCGCACAACACGCCCAGCACCCCTAACACAAGCCCAGATCCCCTCAGCACCACTATGACAAGTCCAGCACCCCCAACACAATGCCCAGATCCCCTCTGCACCCCCACAAAAAAGCCCAGCACTTCAAAAACAATGCCCAGATCCCCTCAGCACCCCTAAAACAAAGCCCAGCAACTCCAACACAACGCCCAGCTCCCCTCTGCACTTCCACAAAAAGCCCAGCAGCCTGCATGACAAGCCCAGCACCTCAAAACAAGCCCCATATTCCCTCAGCACCCCCACAAGAAGGTCCGGATCCCCTCAGCACCCCCATGACAAGCCCAGATGCCCTCTGCACTCCCACAAGCCCAACACAACAAACACACAGCCCAGATCCCCTCTGCACCCCCATAACAGGCCCAACACCTCCAATACAAGCCCCAGATCCCCTCCGCACTGGCACAACACGCCCAGCACCCCTAACACAAGCCCAGATCCCCTCAGCACCACTATGACAAGTCCAGCACCTCAAAAACAATGCCCAGATCCCCTCTGCACCCCCACAACAAAGCCCAACACAACAAACACACAGCCCAGATCCCCTCAGCACCCCCACAACAAGCCCAGCACCCCCAACACAACGCCCAGATCCCGTTCAGTACCCTCATGACAAGACCAGTACCCCCAACACAACACCCAGCTCCACTGAGCAGCCCGAAAACAAGCCTAGCACCCCCAACACAACACCCAGATCCCCCAAAACTAGGCCCAGCACCTCCAACACAATGCCCAGCTCCCCTCTGCACCCCCAAAACAAGCCCAGCCCCCGCAACACAAGCCCAACACCTCAAAAACAAGCCCAGATCCCCTCAACACTCCCACAAGCTCAACACAACAAACACACAGCCCAGATCCCCTCTGCACACCCATAACAGGCCCAACACCTCCAATACAAGCCCCAGATCCCCTCCGCACTGGCACAACACGCCCAGCACCCCTAACACAAGCCCAGATCCCCTCAGCACCACTATGACAAGTCCAGCACCCCCAACACAATGCCCAGATCCCCTCTGCACCCCCACAACAAAGCCCAGCACCCCCAACACAACGCCCAGATCCCCTCAGCACCCCCACCACAAGCCCAGCACCCCAAACACAATGCCCAGATCCCTTCAGTACCCTCATGACAAGACTAGCACCCCCAACACAACACCCAGCTCCACTGAGCAGCCCGAAAACAAGCCTAGCACCCCCAACACAACACCCAGATCCCCCAAAACAAGGCCCAGCACATCCAACACAATGCCCAGCTCCCCTCTGCACCCCCAATACAAGCCCAGCACCCGCCACACAAGCCCAACACCTCAAAAACAAGCCCCTGATCCCCTCAACACTCCCACAAGCTCAACACAACAAACACACAGCCCAATCCCCTCTGCACACCCATAACAGGCCCAACACCTCCAATACAAGCCCCAGATCCCCTCCGCACTCGCACAACACGCCCAACACCCCTAACACAATGCCCAGATCCGCTCAGCACCACTATGACAAGTCCAGCACCCCCAACACAAGGCCCTGATCCCCTCGGCACCCCCACAACAAAGCCCAGCACCCCAAACACAAAGCCCAGATCCCCTCAGCATCCCCACCACAAGCCCAGCAGTCCAAAAACAACACCCAGCACCCCCAACACAATGCCCCGATCCCCTCAGCACCCCCAACACAATGCCCAGATCCCCTCAGCACCCCCACCACAAGGCCCTGATCCCCTCTGCACTCCCAAAACACATCCAGCACCTCGAAAACAAGCCGCTGATCCCCTCAGTACCCCCAATACAAGGCCCCGTTCTCCTGAGCACCCCCACCACAACGCCCAGATCCCCTCTGCACCCCCACCACAAGCCCAGCACCCCCAACACAATGCCCAGATTTCCTCTGCACCACGGAAAAAAAGGCCCAGCACCTCGAAAACATGGCCAGATCCCCTCAGCACCCCCACTACAAGCCCCGCACCTCCAAAACAATGCCCCGATCACCTCAGCAGCTGCACCACAAGCCCTGCACCCCCAACGCAATGCCCAGATCCCCTCAGCACCCCTACCACAAGCCCTGCACCCCCAACACAATGCCCCGATCCCCTCAGCAACCCCAAAACAAGGCCCAGATCCCCTCAGCAAACCCATGACAAGACCAGCTCCCCCGACACAAGGCCCACATCCCCTCAGCACCCCCAAAACAAGGCCCAGCAACTCCAACACAACGCCCAGCTCCCCTCTGCACTTCCACAAAAAGCCCAGCAGCCTGCATGACAAGCCCAGCACCTCAAAACAAGCCCCATATTCCCTCAGCACCCCCACAAGAAGGTCCGGATCCCCTCAGCACCCCCATGACAAGCCCAGATGCCCTCTGCACTCCCACAAGCCCAACACAACAAACACACAGCCCAGATCCCCTCGGCACACCCATAACAGGCCCAACACCTCCAATACAAGCCCCAGATCCCCTCCGCACTGGCACAACACGCCCAGCACCCCTAACACAAGCCCAGATCCCCTCAGCACCACTATGACAAGTCCAGCACCTCAAAAACAATGCCCAGATCCCCTCTGCACCCCCACAACAAAGCCCAACACAACAAACACACAGCCCAGATCCCCTCAGCACCCCCACCACAAGCCCAGCACCCCCAACACAACGCCCAGATCCCTTCAGTACCCTCATGACAAGACCAGCACCCCCAACACAACACCCAGCTCCACTGAGCAGCCCGAAAACAAGCCTAGCACCCCCAACACAACACCCAGATCCCCCAAAACTAGGCCCAGCACCTCCAACACAATGCCCAGCTCCCCTCTGCACCCCCAAAACAAGCCCAGCCCCCGCAACACAAGCCCAACACCTCAAAAACAAGCCCCTGATCCCCTCAACACTCCCACAAGCTCAACACAACAAACACACAGCCCAATCCCCTCTGCACACCCATAACAGGCCCAACACCTCCAATACAAGCCCCAGATCCCCTCCGCACTCGCACAACACGCCCAGCACCCCCAACACAATGCCCAGATCCCCTCAGCACCACTATGACAAGTCCAGCACCCCCAACACAAGGCCCTGATCCCCTCGGCACCCCCACAACAAAGCCCAGCACCCCAAACACAAAGCCCAGATCCCCTCAGCATCCCCACCACAAGCCCAGCAGTCCAAAAACAACACCCAGCACCCCCAACCCAGCACAATGCCCCGATCCCCTCAGCACCCCCAACACAATGCCCAGATCCCCTCAGCACCCCCACCACAAGGCCCTGATCCCCTCTGCACTCCCAAAACACATCCAGCACCTCGAAAACAAGCCGCTGATCCCCTCAGTACCCCCAATACAAGGCCCCGTTCTCCTGAGCACCCCCACCACAACGCCCAGATCCCCTCTGCACCCCCACCACAAGCCCAGCACCCCCAACACAATGCCCAGATTTCCTCTGCACCACGGAAAAAAAGGCCCAGCACCTCGAAAACATGGCCAGATCCCCTCAGCACCCCCACTACAAGCCCCGCACCTCCAAAACAATGCCCCGATCACCTCAGCAGCTGCACCACAAGCCCTGCACCCCCAACGCAATGCCCAGATCCCCTCAGCACCCCTACCACAAGCCCTGCACCCCCAACACAATGCCCCGATCCCCTCAGCAACCCCAAAACAAGGCCCAGATCCCCTCAGCAAACCCATGACAAGACCAGCTCCCCCGACACAAGGCCCACATCCCCTCAGCACCCCCAAAACAAGGCCCAGCAACTCCAACACAACGCCCAGCTCCCCTCTGCACTTCCACAAAAAGCCCAGCAGCCTGCATGACAAGCCCAGCACCTCAAAACAAGCCCCATATTCCCTCAGCACCCCCACAAGAAGGTCCGGATCCCCTCAGCACCCCCATGACAAGCCCAGATGCCCTCTGCACTCCCACAAGCCCAACACAACAAACACACAGCCCAGATCCCCTCTGCACCCCCATAACAGGCCCAACACCTCCAATACAAGCCCCAGATCCCCTCCGCACTGGCACAACACGCCCAGCACCCCTAACACAAGCCCAGATCCCCTCAGCACCACTATGACAAGTCCAGCACCTCAAAAACAATGCCCAGATCCCCTCTGCACCCCCACAACAAAGCCCAACACAACAAACACACAGCCCAGATCCCCTCAGCACCCCCACAACAAGCCCAGCACCCCCAACACAACGCCCAGATCCCCTTCAGTACCCTCATGACAAGACCAGAACCCCCAACACAACACCCAGCTCCACTGAGCAGCCCGAAAACAAGCCTAGCACCCCCAACACAACACCCAGATCCCCCAAAACTAGGCCCAGCACCTCCAACACAATGCCCAGCTCCCCTCTGCACCCCCAAAACAAGCCCAGCCCCCGCAACACAAGCCCAACACCTCAAAAACAAGCCCAGATCCCCTCAACACTCCCACAAGCTCAACACAACAAACACACAGCCCAGATCCCCTCTGCACCCCCATAACAGGCCCAACACCTCCAATACAAGCCCCAGATCCCCTCAGCACCCCCACCACAAGCCCAGCACCCCCAACACAATACCCAGATCTCCTCTACACCACGGAAAAAAAGGCCCCGCACCTCGAAAACATGGCCAGATCCCCTCAGCACCCCCACTACAAGCCCCGCACCTCCAAAACAATGCCCCGGATCACCTCAGCAGCCCCACCACAACGCCCAGATCCCCTCTGCACCCCCAACGCAATGGCCAGATCCCCCCAGCACCCCTACCCCAAGCCCAGCACCCCCAACACAATGCCCCGATCCCCTCAGCACCCCTACCACAAGCCCTGCACCCCCAACACAATGCCCCAGATCCCCTCAGAACCCCAAAACAAGGCCCACATCCCCTCAGCAAACCCATTACAAGACCAGCTCCCCCGACACAAGGCCCACATCCCCTCAGCACCCCCAAAACAAGGCCCAGCAACTCCAACACAACGCCCAGCTCCCCTCTGCACTTCCACAAAAAGCCCAGCAGCCTGCATGACAAGCCCAGCACCTCAAAACAAGCCCCATATTCCCTCAGCACCCCCACAAGAAGGTCCAGATCCCCTCAGCACCCCCATGACAAGCCCAGATCCCCTCTGCACTCCCACAAGCCCAACACAACAAACACACAGCCCAGATCCCCTCTGCACCCCCATAACAGGCCCAACACCTCCAATACAAGCCCCAGATCCCCTCCGCACTGGCACAACACGCCCAGCACCCCTAACACAAGCCCAGATCCCCTCAGCACCACTATGACAAGTCCAGCACCTCAAAAACAATGCCCAGATCCCCTCTGCACCCCCACAACAAAGCCCAGCACCCCCAACACAACGCCCAGATCCCCTCAGCACCCCCACCACAAGCCCAGCACCCCCAACACAACGCCCAGATCCCTTCAGTACCCTCATGACAAGACTAGCACCCCCAACACAACACCCAGCTCCACTGAGCAGCCCGAAAACAAGCCTAGCACCCCCAACACAACACCCAGATCCCCCAAAACAAGGCCCAGCACCCCCAACACAATGCCCAGATCTCCTCTACACCACGGAAAAAAAGGCCCCGCACCTCGAAAACATGGCCAGATCCCCTCAGCACCCCCACTACAAGCCCCGCACCTCCAAAACAATGCCCCGGATCACCTCAGCAGCCCCACCACAACGCCCAGATCCCCTCTGCACCCCCAACGCAATGGCCAGATCCCCCCAGCACCCCTACCCCAAGCCCAGCACCCCCAACACAATGCCCCGATCCCCTCAGCACCCCTACCACAAGCCCTGCACCCCCAACACAATGCCCCAGATCCCCTCAGAACCCCAAAACAAGGCCCACATCCCCTCAGCAAACCCATTACAAGACCAGCTCCCCCGACACAAGGCCCACATCCCCTCAGCACCCCCAAAACAAGGCCCAGCAACTCCAACACAACGCCCAGCTCCCCTCTGCACTTCCACAAAAAGCCCAGCAGCCTGCATGACAAGCCCAGCACCTCAAAACAAGCCCCATATTCCCTCAGCACCCCCACAAGAAGGTCCGGATCCCCTCAGCACCCCCATGACAAGCCCAGATGCCCTCTGCACTCCCACAAGCCCAACACAACAAACACACAGCCCAGATCCCCTCTGCACACCCATAACAGGCCCAACACCTCCAATACAAGCCCCAGATCCCCTCCGCACTGGCACAACACGCCCAGCACCCCTAACACAAGCCCAGATCCCCTCAGCACCACTATGACAAGTCCAGCACCTCAAAAACAATGCCCAGATCCCCTCTGCACCCCCACAACAAGCCCAGCACCCCCAACACAACGCCCAGATCCCGTTCAGTACCCTCATGACAAGACCAGCACCCCCAACACAACACCCAGCTCCACTGAGCAGCCCGAAAACAAGCCTAGCACCCCCAACACAACACCCAGATCCCCCAAAACTAGGCCCAGCACCTCCAACACAATGCCCAGCTCCCCTCTGCACCCCCAAAACAAGCCCAGCCCCCGCAACACAAGCCCAACACCTCAAAAACAAGCCCAGATCCCCTCAACACTCCCACAAGCTCAACACAACAAACACACAGCCCAGATCCCCTCTGCACCCCCATAACAGGCCCAACACCTCCAATACAAGCCCCAGATCCCCTCAGCACCCCCACCACAAGCCCAGCACCCCCAACACAATGCCCAGATCTCCTCTACACCACGGAAAAAAAGGCCCCGCACCTCGAAAACATGGCCAGATCCCCTCAGCACCCCCAACGCAATGGCCAGATCCCCCCAGCACCCCTACCCCAAGCCCAGCACCCCCAACACAATGCCCCGATCCCCTCAGCACCCCTACCACAAGCCCTGCACCCCCAACACAATGCCCCAGATCCCCTCAGAACCCCAAAACAAGGCCCACATCCCCTCAGCAAACCCATTACAAGACCAGCTCCCCCGACACAAGGCCCACATCCCCTCAGCAACCCCAAAACAAGGCCCAGCAACTCCAACACATCGCCCAGCTCCCCTCTGCACTTCCACAAAAAGCCCAGCAGCCTGCATGACAAGCCCAGCACCTCAAAACAAGCCCCATATTCCCTCAGCACCCCCACAAGAAGGTCCAGATCCCCTCAGCACCCCCATGACAAGCCCAGATCCCCTCTGCACTCCCACAAGCCCAACACAACAAACACACAGCCCAGATCCCCTCTGCACACCCATAACAGGCCCAACACCTCCAATACAAGCCCCAGATCCCCTCCGCACTCGCACAACATGCCCAGCACCCCTAACACAAGCCCAGATCCCCTCAGCACCACTATGACAAGTCCAGCACCTCAAAAACAATGCCCAGATCCCCTCTGCACCCCCACAACAAAGCCCAACACAACAAACACACAGCCCAGATCCCCTCAGCACCCCCACCACAAGCCCAGCACCCCCAACACAACGCCCAGATCCCTTCAGTACCCTCATGACAAGACCAGCACCCCCAACACAACACCCAGCTCCACTGAGCAGCCCGAAAACAAGCCTAGCACCCCCAACACAACACCCAGATCCCCCAAAACAAGGCCCAGCACCCCCAACACAATGCCCAGATCTCCTCTACACCACGGAAAAAAAGGCCCCGCACCTCGAAAACATGGCCAGATCCCCTCAGCACCCCCACTACAAGCCCCGCACCTCCAAAACAATGCCCCGGATCACCTCAGCAGCCCCACCACAACGCCCAGATCCCCTCTGCACCCCCAACGCAATGGCCAGATCCCCCCAGCACCCCTACCCCAAGCCCAGCACCCCCAACACAATGCCCCGATCCCCTCAGCACCCCTACCACAAGCCCTGCACCCCCAACACAATGCCCCAGATCCCCTCAGAACCCCAAAACAAGGCCCACATCCCCTCAGCAAACCCATTACAAGACCAGCTCCCCCGACACAAGGCCCACATCCCCTCAGCACCCCCAAAACAAGGCCCAGCAACTCCAACACAACGCCCAGCTCCCCTCTGCACTTCCACAAAAAGCCCAGCAGCCTGCATGACAAGCCCAGCACCTCAAAACAAGCCCCATATTCCCTCAGCACCCCCACAAGAAGGTCCGGATCCCCTCAGCACCCCCATGACAAGCCCAGATCCCCTCTGCACTCCCACAAGCCCAACACAACAAACACACAGCCCAGATCCCCTCTGCACCCCCATAACAGGCCCAACACCTCCAATACAAGCCCCAGATCCCCTCCGCACTCGCACAACATGCCCAGCACCCCTAACACAAGCCCAGATCCCCTCAGCACCACTATGACAAGTCCAGCACCTCAAAAACAATGCCCAGATCCCCTCAGCACCCCCACAACAAAGCCCAGCACCCCCAACACAACGCCCAGATCCCCTCAGCACCCCCACCACAAGCCCAGCACCCCCAACACAACACCCAGCTCCACTGAGCAGCCCGAAAACAAGCCTAGCACCCCCAACACAACACCCAGATCCCCCAAAACTAGGCCCAGCACCTCCAACACAATGCCCAGCTCCCCTCTGCACCCCCAAAACAAGCCCAGCACCCGCAACACAAGCCCAACACCTCAAAAACAAGCCCCTGATCCCCTCAACACTCCCACAAGCTCAACACAACAAACACACAGCCCAATCCCCTCTGCACACCCATAACAGGCCCAACACCTCCAATACAAGCCCCAGATCCCCTCCGCACTCGCACAACACGCCCAGCACCCCCAACACAATGCCCAGATCCGCTCAGCACCACTATGACAAGTCCAGCACCCCCAACACAAGGCCCTGATCCCCTCGGCACCCCCACAACAAAGCCCAGCACCCCAAACACAAAGCCCAGATCCCCTCAGCATCCCCACCACAAGCCCAGCAGTCCAAAAACAACACCCAGCACCCCCAACACAATGCCCCGATCCCCTCAGCACCCCCAACACAATGCCCAGATCCCCTCAGCACCCCCACCACAAGGCCCTGATCCCCTCTGCACTCCCAAAACACATCCAGCACCTCGAAAACAAGCCGCTGATCCCCTCAGTACCCCCAATACAAGGCCCCGTTCTCCTGAGCACCCCCACCACAACGCCCAGATCCCCTCTGCACCCCCACCACAAGCCCAGCACCCCCAACACAATGCCCAGATTTCCTCTGCACCACGGAAAAAAAGGCCCAGCACCTCGAAAACATGGCCAGATCCCCTCAGCACCCCCACTACAAGCCCCGCACCTCCAAAACAATGCCCCGATCACCTCAGCAGCTGCACCACAAGCCCTGCACCCCCAACGCAATGCCCAGATCCCCTCAGCACCCCTACCACAAGCCCTGCACCCCCAACACAATGCCCCGATCCCCTCAGCAACCCCAAAACAAGGCCCAGATCCCCTCAGCAAACCCATTACAAGACCAGCTCCCCCGACACAAGGCCCACATCCCCTCAGCACCCCCAAAACAAGGCCCAGCAACTCCAACACAATGCCCAGCTCCCCTCTGCACTTCCACAAAAAGCCCAGCAGCCTGCATGACAAGCCCAGCACCTCAAAACAAGCCCCATATTCCCTCAGCACCCCCACAAGAAGGTCCAGATCCCCTCAGCACCCCCATGACAAGCCCAGATCCCCTCTGCACTCCCACAAGCCCAACACAACAAACACACAGCCCAGATCCCCTCTGCACACCCATAACAGGCCCAACACCTCCAATACAAGCCCCAGATCCCCTCCGCACTCGCACAACACGCCCAGCACCCCTAACACAAGCCCAGATCCCCTCAGCACCACTATGACAAGTCCAGCACCTCAAAAACAATGCCCAGATCCCCTCTGCACCCCCACAACAAAGCCCAACACAACAAACACACAGCCCAGATCCCCTCAGCACCCCCACCACAAGCCCAGCACCCCCAACACAACGCCCAGATCCCGTTCAGTACCCTCATGACAAGACCAGCACCCCCAACACAACACCCAGCTCCACTGAGCAGCCCGAAAACAAGCCTAGCACCCCCAACACAACACCCAGATCCCCCAAAACTAGGCCCAGCACCTCCAACACAATGCCCAGCTCCCCTCTGCACCCCCAAAACAAGCCCAGCCCCCGCAACACAAGCCCAACACCTCAAAAACAAGCCCAGATCCCCTCAACACTCCCACAAGCTCAACACAACAAACACACAGCCCAGATCCCCTCTGCACCCCCATAACAGGCCCAACACCTCCAATACAAGCCCCAGATCCCCTCAGCACCCCCACCACAAGCCCAGCACCCCCAACACAATGCCCAGATCTCCTCTACACCACGGAAAAAAAGGCCCCGCACCTCGAAAACATGGCCAGATCCCCTCAGCACCCCCACTACAAGCCCCGCACCTCCAAAACAATGCCCCGGATCACCTCAGCAGCCCCACCACAACGCCCAGATCCCCTCTGCACCCCCAACGCAATGGCCAGATCCCCCCAGCACCCCTACCCCAAGCCCAGCACCCCCAACACAATGCCCCGATCCCCTCAGCACCCCTACCACAAGCCCTGCACCCCCAACACAATGCCCCAGATCCCCTCAGAACCCCAAAACAAGGCCCACATCCCCTCAGCAAACCCATTACAAGACCAGCTCCCCCGACACAAGGCCCACATCCCCTCAGCACCCCCAAAACAAGGCCCAGCAACTCCAACACAACGCCCAGCTCCCCTCTGCACTTCCACAAAAAGCCCAGCAGCCTGCATGACAAGCCCAGCACCTCAAAACAAGCCCCATATTCCCTCAGCACCCCCACAAGAAGGTCCGGATCCCCTCAGCACCCCCATGACAAGCCCAGATCCCCTCTGCACTCCCACAAGCCCAACATAACAAACACACAGCCCAGATCCCCTCTGCACACCCATAACAGGCCCAACACCTCCAGTACAAGCCCCAGATCCCCTCCGCACTGGCACAACACGCCCAGCACCCCTAACACAAGCCCAGATCCCCTCAGCACCACTATGACAAGTCCAGCACCCCCAACACAATGCCCAGATCCCCTCTGCACCCCCACAACAAAGCCCAGCACCCCCAACACAACGCCCAGATCCCCTCAGCACCCCCACCACAAGCCCAGCACCCCAAACACAATGCCCAGATCCCTTCAGTACCCTCATGACAAGACTAGCACCCCCAACACAACACCCAGCTCCACTGAGCAGCCCGAAAACAAGCCTAGCACCCCCAACACAACACCCAGATCCCCCAAAACAAGGCCCAGCACATCCAACACAATGCCCAGCTCCCCTCTGCACCCCCAATACAAGCCCAGCACCCGCCACACAAGCCCAACACCTCAAAAACAAGCCCCTGATCCCCTCAACACTCCCACAAGCTCAACAAAACAAACACACAGCCCAATCCCCTCTGCACCCCCATAACAGGCCCAACACCTCCAATACAAGCCCCAGATCCCCTCCGCACTGGCACAACACGCCCAGCACCCCCAACACAATGCCCAGATCCGCTCAGCACCACTATGACAAGTCCAGCACCCCCAACACAAGGCCCTGATCCCCTCGGCACCCCCACAACAAAGCCCAGCACCCCAAACACAAAGCCCAGATCCCCTCAGCATCCCCGCCACAAGCCCAGCTCCCCCAAAACAACACCCAGCACCCCCAATACAATGCCCCGATCCCCTCAGCACCCCCAACACAATGCCCAGATCCCCTCAGCACCCCCACCACAAGGCCCTGATCCCCTCTGCACTCCCAAAACACATCCAGCACCTCGAAAACAAGCCGCTGATCCCCTCAGTACCCCCAATACAAGGCCCCGTTCTCCTGAGCACCCCCACCACAACGCCCAGATCCCCTCTGCACCCCCACCACAAGCCCAGCACCCCCAACACAATGCCCAGATTTCCTCTGCACCACGGAAAAAAAGGCCCAGCACCTCGAAAACATGGCCAGATCCCCTCAGCACCCCCACTACAAGCCCCGCACCTCCAAAACAATGCCCCGATCACCTCAGCAGCTGCACCACAAGCCCTGCACCCCCAACGCAATGCCCAGATCCCCTCAGCACCCCTACCACAAGCCCTGCACCCCCAACACAATGCCCCGATCCCCTCAGCAACCCCAAAACAGGGCCCACATCCCCTCAGCAAACCCATGACAAGACCAGCTCCCCCGACACAAGGCCCACATCCCCTCAGCACCCCCAAAACAAGGCCCAGCAACTCCAACACAACGCCCAGCTCCCCTCTGCACTTCCACAAAAAGCCCAGCAGCCTGCATGACAAGCCCAGCACCTCAAAACAAGCCCCATATTCCCTCAGCACCCCCACAAGAAGGTCCAGATCCCCTCAGCACCCCCATGACAAGCCCAGATCCCCTCTGCACTCCCACAAGCCCAACACAACAAACACACAGCCCAGATCCCCTCTGCACACCCATAACAGGCCCAACACCTCCAATACAAGCCCCAGATCCCCTCCGCACTGGCACAACACGCCCAGCACCCCTAACACAAGCCCAGATCCCCTCAGCACCACTATGACAAGTCCAGCACCTCAAAAACAATGCCCAGATGCCCTCAGCACCCCCACCACAAGCCCAGCACCCCCAACACAACGCCCAGATCCCTTCAGTACCCTCATGACAAGACCAGCACCCCCAACACAACACCCAGCTCCACTGAGCAGCCCGAAAACAAGCCTAGCACCCCCAACACAACACCCAGATCCCCCAAAACTAGGCCCAGCACCTCCAACACAATGCCCAGCTCCCCTCTGCACCCCCAAAACAAGCCCAGCCCCCGCAACACAAGCCCAACACCTCAAAAACAAGCCCAGATCCCCTCAACACTCCCACAAGCTCAACACAACAAACACACAGCCCAGATCCCCTCTGCACCCCCATAACAGGCCCAACACCTCCAATACAAGCCCCAGATCCCCTCAGCACCCCCACCACAAGCCCAGCACCCCCAACACAATGCCCAGATCTCCTCTACACCACGGAAAAAAAGGCCCCGCACCTCGAAAACATGGCCAGATCCCCTCAGCACCCCCACTACAAGCCCCGCACCTCCAAAACAATGCCCCGGATCACCTCAGCAGCCCCACCACAACGCCCAGATCCCCTCTGCACCCCCAACGCAATGGCCAGATCCCCCCAGCACCCCTACCCCAAGCCCAGCACCCCCAACACAATGCCCCGATCCCCTCAGCACCCCTACCACAAGCCCTGCACCCCCAACACAATGCCCCAGATCCCCTCAGAACCCCAAAACAAGGCCCACATCCCCTCAGCAAACCCATTACAAGACCAGCTCCCCCGACACAAGGCCCACATCCCCTCAGCACCCCCAAAACAAGGCCCAGCAACTCCAACACAACGCCCAGCTCCCCTCTGCACTTCCACAAAAAGCCCAGCAGCCTGCATGACAAGCCCAGCACCTCAAAACAAGCCCCATATTCCCTCAGCACCCCCACAAGAAGGTCCAGATCCCCTCAGCACCCCCACGACAAGCCCAGATGCCCTCTGCACTCCCACAAGCCCAACACAACAAACACACAGCCCAGATCCCCTCTGCACCCCCATAACAGGCCCAACACCTCCAATACAAGCCCCAGATCCCCTCCGCACTCGCACAACACGCCCAGCACCCCTAACACAAGCCCAGATCCCCTCAGCACCACTATGACAAGTCCAGCACCTCAAAAACAATGCCCAGATCCCCTCTGCACCCCCACAACAAAGCCCAGCACTTCAAAAACAATGCCCAGATGCCCTCAGCACCCCCACCACAAGCCCAGCACCCCCAACACAACGCCCAGATCCCTTCAGTACCCTCATGACAAGACCAGCACCCCCAACACAACACCCAGCTCCACTGAGCAGCCTGAAAACAAGCCTAGCACCCCCAACACAACACCCAGATCCCCCAAAACTAGGCCCAGCACCTCCAACACAATGCCCAGCTCCCCTCTGCACCCCCAAAACAAGCCCAGCCCCCGCAACACAAGCCCAACACCTCAAAAACAAGCCCAGATCCCCTCAACACTCCCACAAGCTCAACACAACAAACACACAGCCCAGATCCCCTCTGCACCCCCATAACAGGCCCAACACCTCCAATACAAGCCCCAGATCCCCTCAGCACCCCCACCACAAGCCCAGCACCCCCAACACAATGCCCAGATCTCCTCTACACCACGGAAAAAAAGGCCCCGCACCTCGAAAACATGGCCAGATCCCCTCAGCACCCCCACTACAAGCCCCGCACCTCCAAAACAATGCCCCGGATCACCTCAGCAGCCCCACCACAACGCCCAGATCCCCTCTGCACCCCCAACGCAATGGCCAGATCCCCCCAGCACCCCTACCCCAAGCCCAGCACCCCCAACACAATGCCCCGATCCCCTCAGCACCCCTACCACAAGCCCTGCACCCCCAACACAATGCCCCAGATCCCCTCAGAACCCCAAAACAAGGCCCACATCCCCTCAGCAAACCCATTACAAGACCAGCTCCCCCGACACAAGGCCCACATCCCCTCAGCACCCCCAAAACAAGGCCCAGCAACTCCAACACAACGCCCAGCTCCCCTCTGCACTTCCACAAAAAGCCCAGCAGCCTGCATGACAAGCCCAGCACCTCAAAACAAGCCCCATATTCCCTCAGCACCCCCACAAGAAGGTCCAGATCCCCTCAGCACCCCCACGACAAGCCCAGATGCCCTCTGCACTCCCACAAGCCCAACACAACAAACACACAGCCCAGATCCCCTCTGCACCCCCATAACAGGCCCAACACCTCCAATACAAGCCCCAGATCCCCTCCGCACTGGCACAACACGCCCAGCACCCCTAACACAAGCCCAGATCCCCTCAGCACCACTATGACAAGTCCAGCACCTCAAAAACAATGCCCAGATCCCCTCTGCACCCCCACAACAAAGCCCAGCACTTCAAAAACAATGCCCAGATGCCCTCAGCACCCCCACCACAAGCCCAGCACCCCCAACACAACGCCCAGATCCCTTCAGTACCCTCATGACAAGACCAGCACCCCCAACACAACACCCAGCTCCACTGAGCAGCCCGAAAACAAGCCTAGCACCCCCAACACAACACCCAGATCCCCCAAAACTAGGCCCAGCACCTCCAACACAATGCCCAGCTCCCCTCTGCACCCCCAAAACAAGCCCAGCCCCCGCAACACAAGCCCAACACCTCAAAAACAAGCCCAGATCCCCTCAACACTCCCACAAGCTCAACACAACAAACACACAGCCCAGATCCCCTCTGCACCCCCATAACAGGCCCAACACCTCCAATACAAGCCCCAGATCCCCTCAGCACCCCCACCACAAGCCCAGCACCCCCAACACAATGCCCAGATCTCCTCTACACCACGGAAAAAAAGGCCCCGCACCTCGAAAACATGGCCAGATCCCCTCAGCACCCCCACTACAAGCCCCGCACCTCCAAAACAATGCCCCGGATCACCTCAGCAGCCCCACCACAACGCCCAGATCCCCTCTGCACCCCCAACGCAATGGCCAGATCCCCCCAGCACCCCTACCCCAAGCCCAGCACCCCCAACACAATGCCCCGATCCCCTCAGCAACCCTACCACAAGCCCTGCACCCCCAACACAATGCCCCAGATCCCCTCAGAACCCCAAAACAAGGCCCACATCCCCTCAGCAAACCCATTACAAGACCAGCTCCCCCGACACAAGGCCCACATCCCCTCAGCACCCCCAAAACAAGGCCCAGCAACTCCAACACAACGCCCACCTCCCCTCTGCACTTCCACAAAAAGCCCAGCAGCCTGCATGACAAGCCCAGCACCTCAAAACAAGCCCCATATTCCCTCAGCACCCCCACAAGAAGGTCCAGATCCCCTCAGCACCCCCACGACAAGCCCAGATGCCCTCTGCACTCCCACAAGCCCAACATAACAAACACACAGCCCAGATCCCCTCTGCACCCCCATAACAGGCCCAACACCTCCAATACAAGCCCCAGATCCCCTCCGCACTGGCACAACACGCCCAGCACCCCTAACACAAGCCCAGATCCCCTCAGCACCACTATGACAAGTCCAGCACCTCAAAAACAATGCCCAGATCCCCTCTGCACCCCCACAACAAAGCCCAGCACTTCAAAAACAATGCCCAGATGCCCTCAGCACCCCCACCACAAGCCCAGCACCCCCAACACAACGCCCAGATCCCTTCAGTACCCTCATGACAAGACCAGCACCCCCAACACAACACCCAGCTCCACTGAGCAGCCCGAAAACAAGCCTAGCACCCCCAACACAACACCCAGATCCCCCAAAACTAGGCCCAGCACCTCCAACACAATGCCCAGCTCCCCTCTGCACCCCCAAAACAAGCCCAGCCCCCGCAACACAAGCCCAACACCTCAAAAACAAGCCCAGATCCCCTCAACACTCCCACAAGCTCAACACAACAAACACACAGCCCAGATCCCCCTCTGCACCCCCATAACAGGCCCAACACCTCCAATACAAGCCCCAGATCCCCTCAGCACCCCCACCACAAGCCCAGCACCCCCAACACAATGCCCAGATCTCCTCTACACCACGGAAAAAAAGGCCCCGCACCTCGAAAACATGGCCAGATCCCCTAAGCACCCCCACTACAAGCCCCGCACCTCCAAAACAATGCCCCGGATCACCTCAGCAGCCCCACCACAACGCCCAGATCCCCTCTGCACCCCCAACGCAATGGCCAGATCCCCCCAGCACCCCTACCCCAAGCCCAGCACCCCCAACACAATGCCCCGATCCCCTCAGCACCCCTACCACAAGCCCTGCACCCCCAACACAATGCCCCAGATCCCCTCAGAACCCCAAAACAAGGCCCACATCCCCTCAGCAAACCCATTACAAGACCAGCTCCCCCGACACAAGGCCCACATCCCCTCAGCACCCCCAAAACAAGGCCCAGCAACTCCAACACAACGCCCACCTCCCCTCTGCACTTCCACAAAAAGCCCAGCAGCCTGCATGACAAGCCCAGCACCTCAAAACAAGCCCCATATTCCCTCAGCACCCCCACAAGAAGGTCCAGATCCCCTCAGCACCCCCATGACAAGCCCAGATCCCCTCTGCACTCCCACAAGCCCAACATAACAAACACACAGCCCAGATCCCCTCTGCACCCCCATAACAGGCCCAACACCTCCAATACAAGCCCCAGATCCCCTCCGCACTGGCACAACACGCCCAGCACCCCTAACACAAGCCCAGATCCCCTCAGCACCACTATGACAAGTCCAGCACCTCAAAAACAATGCCCAGATCCCCTCGGCACCCCCACAACAAAGCCCAGCACTTCAAAAACAATGCCCAGATCCCCTCAGCACCCCTAAAACAAAGCCCAGCAACTCCAACACAATGCCAAGCTCCCCTCTGCACTTCCACAAAAAGCCCAGCAGCCTGCATGACAAGCCCAGCACCTCAAAACAAGCCCCATATTCCCTCAGCACCCCCACAAGAAGGTCCAGATCCCCTCAGCACCCCCATGACAAGCCCAGATCCCCTCTGCACTCCCACAAGCCCAACACAACAAACACACAGCCCAGATCCCCTCTGCACCCCCATAACAGGCCCAACACCTCCAATACAAGCCCCAGATCCCCTCCGCACTCGCACAACACGCCCAGCACCCCTAACAAAAGCCCAGATCCCCTCAGCACCACTATGACAAGTCCAGCACCTCAAAAACAATGCCCAGATCCCCTCGGCACCCCCACAACAAAGCCCAGCACTTCAAAAACAATGCCCAGATCCCATAAGCACCCCCACAACAAAGCCCAGCACCGCCAACACAACGCCCAGATCCCCTCAGCACCCCCACAACAAGCCCAGCACCCCCAACACAACGCCCAGATCCCTTCAGTACCCTCATGACAAGACTAGCACCCCCAACACAACACCCAGCTCCACTGAGCAGCCCGAAAACAAGCCTAGCACCCCCAACACAACACCCAGATCCCCCAAAACAAGGCCCAGCACATCCAACACAATGCCCAGCTCCCCTCTGCACCCCCAAAACAAGCCCAGCCCCCGCAACACAAGCCCAACACCTCAAAAACAAGCCCCTGATCCCCTCAACACTCCCACAAGCTCAACACAACAAACACACAGCCCAATCCCCTCTGCACACCCATAACAGGCCCAACACCTCCAATACAAGCCCCAGATCCCCTCCGCACTCGCACAACACGCCCAGCACCCCCAACACAATGCCCAGATCCCCTCAGCACCCCCACCACAAGCCCAGCACCCCCAACACAAGGCCCTAATCCCCTCGGCACCCCCACAACAAAGCCCAGCACCCCCAACACAATGCCCAGATTTCCTCTGCGCCACGGAAAAAAAGGCCCAGCACCTCGAAAACATGGGCAGATCCCCTCAGCACCCCCACTACAAGCCCCGCACCTCCAAAACAATGCCCCGATCACCTCAGCAGCCCCACCACAAGCCCTGCACCCCCAACGCAATGCCCAGATCCCCTCAGCACCCCTACCACAAGCCCTGCACCCCCAACACAATGCCCCGATCCCCTCAGCAACCCCAAAACAAGGCCCAGATCCCCTCAGCAAACCCATTACAAGACCAGCTCCCCCGACACAAGGCCCACATCCCCTCAGCACCCCCAAAACAAGGCCCAGCAACTCCAACACAACACCCAGCTCGCCTCTGCACTTCCACAAAAAGCCCAGCAGCCTGCATGACAAGCCCAACACCACGAAAACAAGCCCCATATTCCCTCAACACCCCCACAAGAAGGTCCAGATCCCCTCAGCACCCCCATGACAAGCCCAGATGCCCTCTGCACTCCCACAAGCCCAACACAACAAACACACAGCCCAGATCCCCTCTGCACCCCCATAACAAGCCCAGCACCCCCAACACAATGCCCCGATCCCCTCAGAACCACCAAAAAGGCCCACATCCCCTCAGCAAACCCATTACAAGACCAGCTCCCCCGACACAAGGCCCACATCCCCTCAGCACCCCGAACACAAGGCCCAGCACTCCCCAGACAAGGCCCAGACCCCTCAGTACCCCTACGACAAGCCCAACCCCTCCACCACAATGCCCAGATCCCGTCAGCACGTCCACGACAAGCCCAGCGCACCCAACACAAGGCCCAGATCCCCTCAGCATCCTCCATCACAAGCCCAGCACCCCAAAAACAAGGCCCAGATCCCCTCAGCACTCCCACACGCCCCACACAACAAACACACGGCCCAGATCCCCTCCGCACCCCCACCACAAGGCCCTGATCCCCTCTGCACTCCCAAAACACATCCAGCACCTCGAAAACAAGCCCCTGATCCCCTCAGTACCCGCAATACAAGGCCCCAATCTCCTCAGCACCCCCAACACAACGCCCAGTTCCCCTCTGCACCCCCACCACAAGCCCAGCACCCCCAACACAATGCCCAGATTTCCTCTGCACCACTGGGAAAAAAGGCCCAGCACCTTGAAAACAAAGTCCAGATCCCCTCAGCACCCCTACCACAAGCCCTGCACCCCCAACACAATGTCCCAGATCCCCTCAGCAACCCCAAAACAAGGCCCACATCCCCTCAGCAAACCCATTACAAGACCAGCTCCCCTGACACAAGGCCCACATCCCCTCAGCACCCCCAAAACAAGGCCCAGCAACTCCAACACAATGCCCAGCTCCCCTCTGCACTTCCACAAAAAGCCCAGCAGCCTGCATGACAAGCCCAGCACCTCAAAACAAGCCCCATATTCCCTCAGCACTCCCACCACAAGGCCCAGATCCCCTCAGCACCCCCAAAACAAGGCCAGCACGCCCAACACAAACCCAGCACCTCGAAAACAAGCCCCAGATCCCCTCAGGACCCCCACAACAAGCCCAGATCCCCTCAGCACCCCCAAAACAAGGCCAGCACCCGCAACACAAGTCCAGCACCTCAAAAACAATGCCCAGATCCCCTCAGCACCCCCGACACACAGCCCAGATCCCCTCGGCACTCCCACACGCCCAACACAACAAAAACACGGCCTGAATCACCTCAGCATCCCCACCACAAGCCCAGCACTCCAAAAACAACGCCCAGCACCCCCAACACAACGCCCCGATCCCCTCAGCAAACCCACCACAAGCCCTGCACCCCCAACGCAATGCCCAGACCCCCTCAGCAACCCCAAAACAGGGCCGACATCCCGTCAGCAAACCCCTTACAAGAACAGCTCCCCCGACACAAGGCCCACATCCCCTCAGCACCCTCAAAACAAGGCCCAGCACTCCCAAGACAAGGCCCAGACCCCTCAGTACCCCTACGACAAGCCCAGCCCCTCCACCACAATGCCCAGATCCCGTCAGCACCTGCACGACAAGCCCAGCGCACCCAACACAAGCCCCAGATCCCTTCTGGACTCGCACAACACGCCCAGCACCCCCAACACAAGGCCCACATCCCCTCAGCACCCGTAAAACAAAGCCCAGCAACTCCAACACAACGCCCACCTCCCCTCTGCACTTCCACAAAAAGCCCAGCAGCCTGCATGACAAGCCCAGCACCTCAAAACAAGCCCCATATTCCCTCAGCACCCCCACAAGAAGGTCCAGATCCCCTCAGCACCCCCATGACAAGCCCAGATGCCCTCTGCACTCCCACAAGCCCAACACAACAAACACACAGCCCAGATCCCCTCTGCACCCCCATAACAGGCCCAACACCTCCAATACAAGCCCCAGATCCCCTCCGCACTGGCACAACACGCCCAGCACCCCTAACACAAGCCCAGATCCCCTCAGCACCACTATGACAAGTCCAGCACCTCAAAAACAATGCCCAGACCCCTCGGCACCCCCACAACAAAGCCCAGCACTTCAAAAACAATGCCCAGATCCCCTAAGCACCCCCACAACAAAGCCCAGCACCCCCAACACAATGCCCAGATCCCCTCAGCACCCCCACAACAAGCCCAGCACCCCCAACACAACGCCCAGATCCCCTTCAGTACCCTCATGACAAGACTAGCACCCCCAACACAACACCCAGCTCCACTGAGCAGCCCGAAAACAAGCCTAGCACCCCCAACACAACACCCAGATCCCCCAAAACTAGGCCCAGCACCTCCAACACAATGCCCAGCTCCCCTCTGCACCCCCAAAACAAGGCTAGCACCCTGCATGACAAGCCCAGCACCTCGAAAACAAGCCCAGATCCCCTCAGCACCCCCACCACAAGCCCAGCACCCCCAAAACAAGCCCATCATCCCCTCAGCACTCCCCCAAGCCCAACACAACAAACACACGGCCCAGATCTCCTCTGCACCCCCAACACAAGGCCCAGCCCTCCCAAGACAAGGCCCAGACCCCTCAGTACCCCCATGACAAGCCCGACACCCCCACAACAAGACCCAGATCCCCTCTGCACACCCACCACTAGCCCAGCACTCCCACAACAAGCCCAGCACCCCCAGTGCAAGACCTAGCTCCCCTCAGCACCCCCACCACAAGCCCAGCACCCCCAACACAACGCCCAGATCCCCTCAGCACCCCCACCACAAGCCCAGCACCCCCAAAACAAGCCCATCATCCCCTCAGCACTCCCACAAGCCCAACTCAACAAACACACCGCCCACATCCCCTCGACAAGCCCCAACACAAGGCCCAGCACACCCAAGACAAGGCCCAGACCCCTCAGTACCCCCATGACAAGCCCAACACTTCCGACACCATGCCCTGATCCCCTCAGCACCCCCACAAGAAGCCCCAGATCCCCTCAGCACTCCCACAAGCTCAACACAACAAACACAACGCCCAGATCCCCTGAGCACCCCCGACACACAGCCCAGATCCCCTAGCACTCCCACACGCCCCACACAACAAAAACAGGGCCTAAATCACCTCAGCATCCCCACCACAAGCCCAGCAGTCCAAAAACAACACCCAGCACCCCCAACACAAGGCCCCGATCCCCTCAGCACCCCCAACACAATGCCCAGATCCCCTCAGCACCCCCACCACAAGGCCCTGATCCCCTCTGCACTCCCAAAACACATCCAGCACCTCGAAAACAAGCCCCTGATCCCCTCAGTACCCGCAATACAAGGCCCCGATCTCCTGAGCACCCCCACCACAAAGCCCAGATCCCCTCTGCACCCCCACCACAAGCCCAGCACCCCCAACACAATGCCCAGATTTCCTCTGCACCACGGAAAAAAAGGCCCAGCACCTCGAAAACATGGCCAGATCCCCTCAGCACCCCCACTACAAGCCCCGCACCTCCAAAACAATGCCCCGATCACCTCAGCAGCTGCATCACAAGCCCTGCACCCCCAACGCAATGCCCAGATCCCCTCAGCACCCCTACCACAAGCCCTGCACCCCCAACACAATGCCCCGATCCCCTCAGCAACCCCAAAACAAGGCCCAGATCCCCTCAGCAAACCCATTACAAGACCAGCTCCCTTGACACAAGGCCCACATCCCCTCAGCACCCCCAAAACAAGGCCCAGCAACTCCAACACAACGCCCAGCTCCCCTCTGCACTTCCACAAAAAGCCCAGCAGCCTGCATGACAAGCCCAGCACCTCAAAACAAGCCCCATATTCCCTCAGCACCCCCACAAGAAGGTCCGGATCCCCTCAGCACCCCCATGACAAGCCCAGATCCCCTCTGCACTCCCACAAGCCCAACACAACAAACACACAGCCCAGATCCCCTCTGCACCCCCATAACAGGCCCAACACCTCCAATACAAGCCCCAGATCCCCTCCGCACTGGCACAACACGCCCAGCACCCCTAACACAAGCCCAGATCCCCTCAGCACCACTATGACAAGTCCAGCACCTCAAAAACAATGCCCAGATCCCCTCTGCACCCCCACAACAAAGCCCAACACAACAAACACACAGCCCAGATCCCCTCAGCACCCCCACAACAAGCCCAGCACCCCCAACACAACGCCCAGATCCCGTTCAGTACCCTCATGACAAGACCAGCACCCCCAACACAACACCCAGCTCCACTGAGCAGCCCGAAAACAAGCCTAGCACCCCCAACACAACACCCAGATCCCCCAAAACTAGGCCCAGCACCTCCAACACAATGCCCAGCTCCCCTCTGCACCCCCAAAACAAGCCCAGCCCCCGCAACACAAGCCCAACACCTCAAAAACAAGCCCAGATCCCCTCTGCACTCCCACAAGCTCAACACAACAAACACACAGCCCAGATCCCCTCTGCACCCCCATAACAGGCCCAACACCTCCAATACAAGCCCCAGATCCCCTCCGCACTGGCACAACACGCCCAGCACCCCTAACACAAGCCCAGATCCCCTCAGCACCACTATGACAAGTCCAGCACCCCCAACACAATGCCCAGATCCCCTCGGCACCCCCACAACAAAGCCCAGCACCCCAAACACAACGCCCAGATCCCCTCAGCACCCCCACCACAAGCCCAGCACCCCCAACACAACGCCCAGATCCCTTCAGTACCCTCATGACAAGACTAGCACCCCCAACACAACACCCAGCTCCACTGAGCAGCCCGAAAACAAGCCTAGCACCCCCAACACAACACCCAGATCCCCCAAAACAAGGCCCAGCACATCCAACACAATGCCCAGCTCCCCTCTGCACCCCCAATACAAGCCCAGCCCCCGCCACACAAGCCCAACACCTCAAAAACAAGCCCCTGATCCCCTCAACACTCCCACAAGCTCAACACAACAAACACACAGCCCAATCCCCTCTGCACCCCCATAACAGGCCCAACACCTCCAATACAAGCCCCAGATCCCCTCCGCACTCGCACAACACGCCCAACACCCCTAACACAATGCCCAGATCCGCTCAGCACCACTATGACAAGTCCAGCACCCCCAACACAAGGCCCTGATCCCCTCGGCACCCCCACAACAAAGCCCAGCACCCCAAACACAAAGCCCAGATCCCCTCAGCATCCCCACCACAAGCCCAGCAGTCCAAAAACAACACCCAGCACCCCCAACACAAGGCCCCGATCCCCTCAGCACCCCCAACACAATGCCCAGATCCCCTCAGCACCCCCACCACAAGGCCCTGATCCCCTCTGCACTCCCAAAACACATCCAGCACCTCGAAAACAAGCCGCTGATCCCCTCAGTACCCCCAATACAAGGCCCCGTTCTCCTGAGCACCCCCACCACAACGCCCAGATCCCCTCTGCACCCCCACCACAAGCCCAGCACCCCCAACACAATGCCCAGATTTCCTCTGCACCACGGAAAAAAAGGCCCAGCACCTCGAAAACATGGCCAGATCCCCTCAGCACCCCCACTACAAGCCCCGCACCTCCAAAACAATGCCCCGATCACCTCAGCAGCCCCACCACAAGCCCTGCACCCCCAACGCAATGCCCAGATCCGCTCAGCACCCCTACCACAAGCCCTGCACCCCCAACACAATGCCCCGATCCCCTCAGCAACCCCAAAACAAGGCCCACATCCCCTCAGCAAACCCATGACAAGACCAGCTCCCCCGACACAAGGCCCACATCCCCTCAGCACCCCCAAAACAAGGCCCAGCAACTCCAACACAACGCCCAGCTCCCCTCTGCACTTCCACAAAAAGCCCAGCAGCCTGCATGACAAGCCCAGCACCTCAAAACAAGCCCCATATTCCCTCAGCACCCCCACAAGAAGGTCCGGATCCCCTCAGCACCCCCATGACAAGCCCAGATGCCCTCTGCACTCCCACAAGCCCAACACAACAAACACACAGCCCAGATCCCCTCTGCACCCCCATAACAGGCCCAACACCTCCAATACAAGCCCCAGATCCCCTCCGCACTGACACAACACGCCCAGCACCCCTAACACAAGCCCAGATCCCCTCAGCACCACTATGACAAGTCCAGCACCTCAAAAACAATGCCCAGATGCCCTCAGCACCCCCACCACAAGCCCAGCACCCCCAACACAACGCCCAGATCCCTTCAGTACCCTCATGACAAGACCAGCACCCCCAACACAACACCCAGCTCCACTGAGCAGCCCGAAAACAAGCCTAGCACCCCCAACACAACACCCAGATCCCCCAAAACTAGGCCCAGCACCTCCAACACAATGCCCAGCTCCCCTCTGCACCCCCAAAACAAGCCCAGCCCCCGCAACACAAGCCCAACACCTCAAAAACAAGCCCAGATCCCCTCAACACTCCCACAAGCTCAACACAACAAACACACAGCCCAGATCCCCTCTGCACCCCCATAACAGGCCCAACACCTCCAATACAAGCCCCAGATCCCCTCAGCACCCCAACCACAAGCCCAGCACCCCCAACAGAAGGCCCAGATCTCCTCTACACCACGGAAAAAAAGGCCCCGCACCTCGAAAACATGGCCAGATCCCCTCAGCACCCCCACTACAAGCCCCGCACCTCCAAAACAATGCCCCGGATCACCTCAGCAGCCCCACCACAACGCCCAGATCCCCTCTGCACCCCCAACGCAATGGCCAGATCCCCCCAGCACCCCTACCCCAAGCCCAGCACCCCCAACACAATGCCCCGATCCCCTCAGCACCCCTACCACAAGCCCTGCACCCCCAACACAATGCCCCAGATCCCCTCAGAACCCCAAAACAAGGCCCACATCCCCTCAGCAAACCCATGACAAGACCAGCTCCCCTGACACAAGGCCCACATCCCCTCAGCACCCCCAAAACAAGGCCCAGCAACTCCAACACAACGCCCACCTCCCCTCTGCACTTCCACAAAAAGCCCAGCAGCCTGCATGACAAGCCCAGCACCTCAAAACAAGCCCCATATTCCCTCAGCACCCCCACAAGAAGGTCCGGATCCCCTCAGCACCCCCATGACAAGCCCAGATGCCCTCTGCACTCCCACAAGCCCAACACAACAAACACACAGCCCAGATCCCCTCTGCACACCCATAACAGGCCCAACACCTCCAATACAAGCCCCAGATCCCCTCCGCACTCGCACAACATGCCCAGCACCCCTAACACAAGCCCAGATCCCCTCAGCACCACTATGACAAGTCCAGCACCTCAAAAACAATGCCCAGATCCCCTCTGCACCCCCACAACAAAGCCCAGCACCCCCAACACAACGCCCAGATCCCCTCAGCACCCCCACCACAAGCCCAGCACCCCCAACACAACGCCCAGATCCCTTCAGTACCCTCATGACAAGACTAGCACCCCCAACACAACACCCAGCTCCACTGAGCAGCCCGAAAACAAGCCTAGCACCCCCAACACAACACCCAGATCCCCCAAAACTAGGCCCAGCACCTCCAACACAATGCCCAGCTCCCCTCTGCACCCCCAAAACAAGCCCAGCCCCCGCAACACAAGCCCAACACCTCAAAAACAAGCCCCTGATCCCCTCAACACTCCCACAAGCTCAACACAACAAACACACAGCCCAATCCCCTCTGCACACCCATAACAGGCCCAACACCTCCAATACAAGCCCCAGATCCCCTCCGCACTGGCACAACACGCCCAGCACCCCCAACACAATGCCCAGATCCGCTCAGCACCACTATGACAAGTCCAGCACCCCCAACACAAGGCCCTGATCCCCTCGGCACCCCCACAACAAAGCCCAGCACCCCAAACACAAAGCCCAGATCCCCTCAGCATCCCCACCACAAGCCCAGCAGTCCAAAAACAACACCCAGCACCCCCAACACAAGGCCCCGATCCCCTCAGCACCCCCAACACAATGCCCAGATCCCCTCAGCACCCCCACCACAAGGCCCTGATCCCCTCTGCACTCCCAAAACACATCCAGCACCTCGAAAACAAGCCGCTGATCCCCTCAGTACCCCCAATACAAGGCCCCGTTCTCCTGAGCACCCCCACCACAACGCCCAGATCCCCTCTGCACCCCCACCACAAGCCCAGCACCCCCAACACAATGCCCAGATTTCCTCTGCACCACGGAAAAAAAGGCCCAGCACCTCGAAAACATGGCCAGATCCCCTCAGCACCCCCACTACAAGCCCCGCACCTCCAAAACAATGCCCCGATCACCTCAGCAGCTGCACCACAAGCCCTGCACCACCAACGCAATGCCCAGATCCCCTCAGCACCCCTACCACAAGCCCTGCACCCCCAACACAATGCCCCGATCCCCTCAGCAACCCCAAAACAAGGCCCAGATCCCCTCAGCAAACCCATGACAAGACCAGCTCCCCCGACACAAGGCCCACATCCCCTCAGCACCCCCAAAACAAGGCCCAGCAACTCCAACACAACGCCCAGCTCCCCTCTGCACTTCCACAAAAAGCCCAGCAGCCTGCATGACAAGCCCAGCACCTCAAAACAAGCCCCATATTCCCTCAGCACCCCCACAAGAAGGTCCAGATCCCCTCAGCACCCCCATGACAAGCCCAGATCCCCTCTGCACTCCCACAAGCCCAACACAACAAACACAGCCCAGATCCCCTCTGCACCCCCATAACAGGCCCAACACCTCCAATACAAGCCCCAGATCCCCTCCGCACTCGCACAACACGCCCAGCACCCCTAACAAAAGCCCAGATCCCCTCAGCACCACTATGACAAGTCCAGCACCTCAAAAACAATGCCCAGATCCCCTCGGCACCCCCACAACAAAGCCCAGCACTTCAAAAACAATGCCCAGATCCCATAAGCACCCCCACAACAAAGCCCAGCACCGCCAACACAACGCCCAGATCCCCTCAGCACCCCCACAACAAGCCCAGCACCCCCAACACAACGCCCAGATCCCTTCAGTACCCTCATGACAAGACTAGCACCCCCAACACAACACCCAGCTCCACTGAGCAGCCCGAAAACAAGCCTAGCACCCCCAACACAACACCCAGATCCCCCAAAACAAGGCCCAGCACATCCAACACAATGCCCAGCTCCCCTCTGCACCCCCAAAACAAGCCCAGCCCCCGCAACACAAGCCCAACACCTCAAAAACAAGCCCCTGATCCCCTCAACACTCCCACAAGCTCAACACAACAAACACACAGCCCAATCCCCTCTGCACACCCATAACAGGCCCAACACCTCCAATACAAGCCCCAGATCCCCTCCGCACTCGCACAACACGCCCAGCACCCCCAACACAATGCCCAGATCCCCTCAGCACCCCCACCACAAGCCCAGCACCCCCAACACAAGGCCCTAATCCCCTCGGCACCCCCACAACAAAGCCCAGCACCCCCAACACAATGCCCAGATTTCCTCTGCGCCACGGAAAAAAAGGCCCAGCACCTCGAAAACATGGGCAGATCCCCTCAGCACCCCCACTACAAGCCCCGCACCTCCAAAACAATGCCCCGATCACCTCAGCAGCCGCACCAGAAGCCCTGCACCCCCAACGCAATGCCCAGATCCCCTCAGCACCCCTACCACAAGCCCTGCACCCCCAACACAATGCCCCGATCCCCTCAGCAACCCCAAAACAAGGCCCAGATCCCCTCAGCAAACCCATTATAAGACCAGCTCCCCCGACACAAGGCCCACATCCCCTCAGCACCCCCAAAACAAGGCCCAGCAACTCCAACACAACACCCAGCTCGCCTCTGCACTTCCACAAAAAGCCCAGCAGCCTGCATGACAAGCCCAACACCACGAAAACAAGCCCCATATTCCCTCAACACCCCCACAAGAAGGTCCAGATCCCCTCAGCACCCCCATGACAAGCCCAGATGCCCTCTGCACTCCCACAAGCCCAACACAACAAACACACAGCCCAGATCCCCTCTGCACCCCCATAACAAGCCCAGCACCCCCAACACAATGCCCCGATCCCCTCAGAACCACCAAAAAGGCCCACATCCCCTCAGCAAACCCATTACAAGACCAGCTCCCCCGACACAAGGCCCACATCCCCTCAGCACCCCGAACACAAGGCCCAGCACTCCCCAGACAAGGCCCAGACCCC
The DNA here is from genome assembly GCF_040807025.1 of Struthio camelus. NCBI lineage: Eukaryota > Metazoa > Chordata > Aves > Struthioniformes > Struthionidae > Struthio > Struthio camelus. Next base: position 5,644,817 of record NC_090944.1, read on the forward strand.
TCAGTACCCCTACGACAAGCCCAACCCCTCCACCACAATGCCCAGATCCCGTCAGCACGTCCACGACAAGCCCAGCGCACCCAACACAAGGCCCAGATCCCCTCAGCATCCTCCATCACAAGCCCAGCACCCCAAAAACAAGGCCCAGATCCCCTCAGCACTCCCACACGCCCCACACAACAAACACACGGCCCAGATCCCCTCCGCACCCCCACCACAAGGCCCTGATCCCCTCTGCACTCCCAAAACACATCCAGCACCTCGAAAACAAGCCCCTGATCCCCTCAGTACCCGCAATACAAGGCCCCAATCTCCTCAGCACCCCCAACACAACGCCCAGTTCCCCTCTGCACCCCCACCACAAGCCCAGCACCCCCAACACAATGCCCAGATTTCCTCTGCACCACTGGGAAAAAAGGCCCAGCACCTTGAAAACAAAGTCCAGATCCCCTCAGCACCCCTACCACAAGCCCTGCACCCCCAACACAATGTCCCAGATCCCCTCAGCAACCCCAAAACAAGGCCCACATCCCCTCAGCAAACCCATTACAAGACCAGCTCCCCTGACACAAGGCCCACATCCCCTCAGCACCCCCAAAACAAGGCCCAGCAACTCCAACACAACACCCAGCTCCCCTCTGCACTTCCACAAAAAGCCCAGCAGCCTGCATGACAAGCCCAGCACCTCAAAACAAGCCCCATATTCCCTCAGCACTCCCACCACAAGGCCCAGATCCCCTCAGCACCCCCAAAACAAGGCCAGCACGCCCAACACAAACCCAGCACCTCGAAAACAAGCCCCAGATCCCCTCAGGACCCCCACAACAAGCCCAGATCCCCTCAGCACCCCCAAAACAAGGCCAGCACCCGCAACACAAGTCCAGCACCTCAAAAACAATGCCCAGATCCCCTCAGCACCCCCGACACACAGCCCAGATCCCCTCGGCACTCCCACACGCCCAACACAACAAAAACACGGCCTGAATCACCTCAGCATCCCCACCACAAGCCCAGCACTCCAAAAACAACGCCCAGCACCCCCAACACAACGCCCCGATCCCCTCAGCAAACCCACCACAAGCCCTGCACCCCCAACGCAATGCCCAGACCCCCTCAGCAACCCCAAAACAGGGCCGACATCCCGTCAGCAAACCCCTTACAAGAACAGCTCCCCCGACACAAGGCCCACATCCCCTCAGCACCCTCAAAACAAGGCCCAGCACTCCCAAGACAAGGCCCAGACCCCTCAGTACCCCTACGACAAGCCCAGCCCCTCCACCACAATGCCCAGATCCCGTCAGCACCTGCACGACAAGCCCAGCGCACCCAACACAAGCCCCAGATCCCTTCTGGACTCGCACAACACGCCCAGCACCCCCAACACAAGGCCCACATCCCCTCAGCACCCCTAAAACAAAGCCCAGCAACTCCAACACAACGCCCACCTCCCCTCTGCACTTCCACAAAAAGCCCAGCAGCCTGCATGACAAGCCCAGCACCTCAAAACAAGCCCCATATTCCCTCAGCACCCCCACAAGAAGGTCCAGATCCCCTCAGCACCCCCATGACAAGCCCAGATCCCCTCTGCACTCCCACAAGCCCAACACAACAAACACACAGCCCAGATCCCCTCTGCACCCCCATAACAGGCCCAACACCTCCAATACAAGCCCCAGATCCCCTCCGCACTGGCACAACACGCCCAGCACCCCTAACACAAGCCCAGATCCCCTCAGCACCACTATGACAAGTCCAGCACCTCAAAAACAATGCCCAGACCCCTCGGCAGCCCCACAACAAAGCCCAGCACTTCAAAAACAATGCCCAGATCCCCTAAGCACCCCCACAACAAAGCCCAGCACCCCCAACACAATGCCCAGATCCCCTCAGCACCCCCACAACAAGCCCAGCACCCCCAACACAACGCCCAGATCCCCTTCAGTACCCTTATGACAAGACTAGCACCCCCAACACAACACCCAGCTCCACTGAGCAGCCCGAAAACAAGCCTAGCACCCCCAACACAACACCCAGATCCCCCAAAACTAGGCCCAGCACCTCCAACACAATGCCCAGCTCCCCTCTGCACCCCCAAAACAAGGCTAGCACCCTGCATGACAAGCCCAGCACCTCGAAAACAAGCCCAGATCCCCTCAGCACCCCCACCACAAGCCCAGCACCCCCAAAACAAGCCCATCATCCCCTCAGCACTCCCCCAAGCCCAACACAACAAACACACGGCCCAGATCTCCTCTGCACCCCCAACACAAGGCCCAGCCCTCCCAAGACAAGGCCCAGACCCCTCAGTACCCCCATGACAAGCCCGACACCCCCACAACAAGACCCAGATCCCCTCTGCACACCCACCACTAGCCCAGCACTCCCACAACAAGCCCAGCACCCCCAGTGCAAGACCTAGCTCCCCTCAGCACCCCCACCACAAGCCCAGCACCCCCAACACAACGCCCAGATCCCCTCAGCACCCCCACCACAAGCCCAGCACCCCCAAAACAAGCCCATCATCCCCTCAGCACTCCCACAAGCCCAACTCAACAAACACACCGCCCACATCCCCTCGACAAGCCCCAACACAAGGCCCAGCACACCCAAGACAAGGCCCAGACCCCTCAGTACCCCCATGACAAGCCCAACACTTCCGACACCATGCCCTGATCCCCTCAGCACCCCCACAAGAAGCCCCAGATCCCCTCAGCACTCCCACAAGCTCAACACAACAAACACAACGCCCAGATCCCCTGAGCACCCCCGACACACAGCCCAGATCCCCTAGCACTCCCACACGCCCCACACAACAAAAACAGGGCCTAAATCACCTCAGCATCCCCACCACAAGCCCAGCAGTCCAAAAACAACACCCAGCACCCCCAACACAAGGCCCCGATCCCCTCAGCACCCCCAACACAATGCCCAGATCCCCTCAGCACCCCCACCACAAGGCCCTGATCCCCTCTGCACTCCCAAAACACATCCAGCACCTCGAAAACAAGCCCCTGATCCCCTCAGTACCCGCAATACAAGGCCCCGATCTCCTGAGCACCCCCACCACAAAGCCCAGATCCCCTCTGCACCCCCACCACAAGCCCAGCACCCCCAACACAATGCCCAGATTTCCTCTGCACCACGGAAAAAAAGGCCCAGCACCTCGAAAACATGGCCAGATCCCCTCAGCACCCCCACTACAAGCCCCGCACCTCCAAAACAATGCCCCGATCACCTCAGCAGCTGCATCACAAGCCCTACACCCCCAACGCAATGCCCAGATCCCCTCAGCACCCCTACCACAAGCCCTGCACCCCCAACACAATGCCCCGATCCCCTCAGCAACCCCAAAACAAGGCCCACATCCCCTCAGCAAACCCATTACAAGACCAGCTCCCTTGACACAAGGCCCACATCCCCTCAGCACCCCCAAAACAAGGCCCAGCAACTCCAACACAACGCCCAGCTCCCCTCTGCACTTCCACAAAAAGCCCAGCAGCCTGCATGACAAGCCCAGCACCTCAAAACAAGCCCCATATTCCCTCAGCACCCCCACAAGAAGGTCCGGATCCCCTCAGCACCCCCATGACAAGCCCAGATGCCCTCTGCACTCCCACAAGCCCAACACAACAAACACACAGCCCAGATCCCCTCTGCACACCCATAACAGGCCCAACACCTCCAATACAAGCCCCAGATCCCCTCCGCACTGGCACAACACGCCCAGCACCCCTAACACAAGCCCAGATCCCCTCAGCACCACTATGACAAGTCCAGCACCTCAAAAACAATGCCCAGATCCCCTCTGCACCCCCACAACAAAGCCCAGCACCCCAAACACAACGCCCAGATCCCCTCAGCACCCCCACCACAAGCCCAGCACCCCCAACACAACGCCCAGATCCCTTCAGTACCCTCATGACAAGACTAGCACCCCCAACACAACACCCAGCTCCACTGAGCAGCCCGAAAACAAGCCTAGCACCCCCAACACAACACCCAGATCCCCCAAAACAAGGCCCAGCACCTCCAACACAATGCCCAGCTCCCCTCTGCACCCCCAATACAAGCCCAGCCCCCGCCACACAAGCCCAACACCTCAAAAACAAGCCCCTGATCCCCTCAACACTCCCACAAGCTCAACACAACAAACACACAGCCCAATCCCCTCTGCACACCCATAACAGGCCCAACACCTCCAATACAAGCCCCAGATCCCCTCCGCACTCGCACAACACGCCCAACACCCCTAACACAATGCCCAGATCCGCTCAGCACCACTATGACAAGTCCAGCACCCCCAACACAAGGCCCTGATCCCCTTGGCACCCCCACAACAAAGCCCAGCACCCCAAACACAAAGCCCAGATCCCCTCAGCATCCCCACCACAAGCCCAGCAGTCCAAAAACAACACCCAGCACCCCCAACACAAGGCCCCGATCCCCTCAGCACCCCCAACACAATGCCCAGATCCCCTCAGCACCCCCACCACAAGGCCCTGATCCCCTCTGCACTCCCAAAACACATCCAGCACCTCGAAAACAAGCCGCTGATCCCCTCAGTACCCCCAATACAAGGCCCCGTTCTCCTGAGCACCCCCACCACAACGCCCAGATCCCCTCTGCACCCCCACCACAAGCCCAGCACCCCCAACACAATGCCCAGATTTCCTCTGCACCACGGAAAAAAAGGCCCAGCACCTCGAAAACATGGCCAGATCCCCTCAGCACCCCCACTACAAGCCCCGCACCTCCAAAACAATGCCCGAGATCCCCTCAGAAGCCCCACCACAAGCCCTGCACCCCCAACGCAATGCCCAGATCCCCTCAGCACCCCTACCACAAGCCCTGCACCCCCAACACAATGCCCCAGATCCCCTCAGAACCCCAAAACAAGGCCCACATCCCCTCAGCAAACCCATTACAAGACCAGCTCCCCCGACACAAGGCCCACATCCCCTCAGCACCCCCAAAACAAGGCCCAGCAACTCCAACACAACGCCCAGCTCCCCTCTGCACTTCCACAAAAAGCCCAGCAGCCTGCATGACAAGCCCAGCACCTCAAAACAAGCCCCATATTCCCTCAGCACCCCCACAAGAAGGTCCGGATCCCCTCAGCACCCCCATGACAAGCCCAGATGCCCTCTGCACTCCCACAAGCCCAACACAACAAACACACAGCCCAGATCCCCTCTGCACCCCCATAACAGGCCCAACACCTCCAATACAAGCCCCAGATCCCCTCCGCACTGGCACAACACGCCCAGCACCCCTAACACAAGCCCAGATCCCCTCAGCACCACTATGACAAGTCCAGCACCTCAAAAACAATGCCCAGATCCCCTCTGCACCCCCACAACAAAGCCCAACACAACAAACACACAGCCCAGATCCCCTCAGCACCCCCACAACAAGCCCAGCACCCCCAACACAACGCCCAGATCCCGTTCAGTACCCTCATGACAAGACCAGCACCCCCAACACAACACCCAGCTCCACTGAGCAGCCCGAAAACAAGCCTAGCACCCCCAACACAACACCCAGATCCCCCAAAACTAGGCCCAGCACCTCCAACACAATGCCCAGCTCCCCTCTGCACCCCCAAAACAAGCCCAGCCCCCGCAACACAAGCCCAACACCTCAAAAACAAGCCCAGATCCCCTCAACACTCCCACAAGCTCAACACAACAAACACACAGCCCAGATCCCCTCTGCACCCCCATAACAGGCCCAACACCTCCAATACAAGCCCCAGATCCCCTCAGCACCCCCACCACAAGCCCAGCACCCCCAACAGAAGGCCCAGATCTCCTCTACACCACGGAAAAAAAGGCCCCGCACCTCGAAAACATGGCCAGATCCCCTCAGCACCCCCACTACAAGCCCCGCACCTCCAAAACAATGCCCCGGATCACCTCAGCAGCCCCACCACAACGCCCAGATCCCCTCTGCACCCCCAACGCAATGGCCAGATCCCCCCAGCACCCCTACCCCAAGCCCAGCACCCCCAACACAATGCCCCGATCCCCTCAGCACCCCTACCACAAGCCCTGCACCCCCAACACAATGCCCCAGATCCCCTCAGAACCCCAAAACAAGGCCCACATCCCCTCAGCAAACCCATTACAAGACCAGCTCCCCTGACACAAGGCCCACATCCCCTCAGCACCCCCAAAACAAGGCCCAGCAACTCCAACACAACGCCCAGCTCCCCTCTGCACTTCCACAAAAAGCCCAGCAGCCTGCATGACAAGCCCAGCACCTCAAAACAAGCCCCATATTCCCTCAGCACCCCCACAAGAAGGTCCAGATCCCCTCAGCACCCCCATGACAAGCCCAGATCCCCTCTGCACTCCCACAAGCCCAACACAACAAACACACAGCCCAGATCCCCTCTGCACACCCATAACAGGCCCAACACCTCCAATACAAGCCCCAGATCCCCTCCGCACTCGCACAACATGCCCAGCACCCCTAACACAAGCCCAGATCCCCTCAGCACCACTATGACAAGTCCAGCACCTCAAAAACAATGCCCAGATCCCCTCTGCACCCCCACAACAAAGCCCAGCACCCCCAACACAACGCCCAGATCCCCTCAGCACCCCCACCACAAGCCCAGCACCCCCAACACAACGCCCAGATCCCCTTCAGTACCCTCATGACAAGACTAGCACCCCCAACACAACACCCAGCTCCACTGAGCAGCCCGAAAACAAGCCTAGCACCCCCAACACAACACCCAGATCCCCCAAAACTAGGCCCAGCACCTCCAACACAATGCCCAGCTCCCCTCTGCACCCCCAAAACAAGCCCAGCCCCCGCAACACAAGCCCAACACCTCAAAAACAAGCCCCTGATCCCCTCAACACTCCCACAAGCTCAACACAACAAACACACAGCCCAATCCCCTCTGCACACCCATAACAGGCCCAACACCTCCAATACAAGCCCCAGATCCCCTCCGCACTCGCACAACACGCCCAGCACCCCCAACACAATGCCCAGATCCCCTCAGCACCACTATGACAAGTCCAGCACCCCCAACACAAGGCCCTGATCCCCTCGGCACCCCCACAACAAAGCCCAGCACCCCAAACACAAAGCCCAGATCCCCTCAGCATCCCCACCACAAGCCCAGCAGTCCAAAAACAACACCCAGCACCCCCAACACAATGCCCCGATCCCCTCAGCACCCCCAACACAATGCCCAGATCCCCTCAGCACCCCCACCACAAGGCCCTGATCCCCTCTGCACTCCCAAAACACATCCAGCACCTCGAAAACAAGCCGCTGATCCCCTCAGTACCCCCAATACAAGGCCCCGTTCTCCTGAGCACCCCCACCACAACGCCCAGATCCCCTCTGCACCCCCACCACAAGCCCAGCACCCCCAACACAATGCCCAGATTTCCTCTCCACCACGGAAAAAAAGGCCCAGCACCTCGAAAACATGGCCAGATCCCCTCAGCACCCCCACTACAAGCCCCGCACCTCCAAAACAATGCCCCAATCACCTCAGCAGCCCCACCACAAGCCCTGCACCCCCAACACAATGCCCAGATCCCCTCAGCACCCCTACCACAAGCCCTGCACCCCCAACACAATGCCCCGATCCCCTCAGCAACCCCAAAACAAGGCCCAGATCCCCTCAGCAAACCCATGACAAGACCAGCTCCCCCGACACAAGGCCCACATCCCCTCAGCACCCCCAAAACAAGGCCCAGCAACTCCAACACAACGCCCAGCTCCCCTCTGCACTTCCACAAAAAGCCCAGCAGCCTGCATGACAAGCCCAGCACCTCAAAACAAGCCCCATATTCCCTCAGCACCCCCACAAGAAGGTCCAGATCCCCTCAGCACCCCCATGACAAGCCCAGATGCCCTCTGCACTCCCACAAGCCCAACACAACAAACACACAGCCCAGATCCCCTCTGCACACCCATAACAGGCCCAACACCTCCAATACAAGCCCCAGATCCCCTCCGCACTCGCACAACACGCCCAGCACCCCTAACAAAAGCCCAGATCCCCTCAGCACCACTATGACAAGTCCAGCACCTCAAAAACAATGCCCAGATCCCCTCGGCACCCCCACAACAAAGCCCAGCACTTCAAAAACAATGCCCAGATCCCATAAGCACCCCCACAACAAAGCCCAGCACCGCCAACACAACGCCCAGATCCCCTCAGCACCCCCACAACAAGCCCAGCACCCCCAACACAACGCCCAGATCCCTTCAGTACCCTCATGACAAGACTAGCACCCCCAACACAACACCCAGCTCCACTGAGCAGCCCGAAAACAAGCCTAGCACCCCCAACACAACACCCAGATCCCCCAAAACAAGGCCCAGCACATCCAACACAATGCCCAGCTCCCCTCTGCACCCCCAAAACAAGCCCAGCCCCCGCAACACAAGCCCAACACCTCAAAAACAAGCCCCTGATCCCCTCAACACTCCCACAAGCTCAACACAACAAACACACAGCCCAATCCCCTCTGCACACCCATAACAGGCCCAACACCTCCAATACAAGCCCCAGATCCCCTCCGCACTCGCACAACACGCCCAGCACCCCCAACACAATGCCCAGATCCCCTCAGCACCCCCACCACAAGCCCAGCACCCCCAACACAAGGCCCTAATCCCCTCGGCACCCCCACAACAAAGCCCAGCACCCCCAACACAATGCCCAGATTTCCTCTGCGCCACGGAAAAAAAGGCCCAGCACCTCGAAAACATGGGCAGATCCCCTCAGCACCCCCACTACAAGCCCCGCACCTCCAAAACAATGCCCCGATCACCTCAGCAGCCGCACCAGAAGCCCTGCACCCCCAACGCAATGCCCAGATCCCCTCAGCACCCCTACCACAAGCCCTGCACCCCCAACACAATGCCCCGATCCCCTCAGCAACCCCAAAACAAGGCCCAGCAAACCCATTATAAGACCCCTCAGCAAACCCATTATAAGACCAGCTCCCCCGACACAAGGCCCACATCCCCTCAGCACCCCCAAAACAAGGCCCAGCAACTCCAACACAACACCCAGCTCCCCTCTGCACTTCCACAAAAAGCCCAGCAGCCTGCATGACAAGCCCAGCACCTCAAAACAAGCCCCATATTCCCTCAGCACTCCCACCACAAGGCCCAGATCCCCTCAGCACCCCCAAAACAAGGCCAGCACGCCCAACACAAACCCAGCACCTCGAAAACAAGCCCCAGATCCCCTCAGGACCCCCACAACAAGCCCAGATCCCCTCAGCACCCCCAAAACAAGGCCAGCACCCGCAACACAAGTCCAGCACCTCAAAAACAATGCCCAGATCCCCTCAGCACCCCCGACACACAGCCCAGATCCCCTCGGCACTCCCACACGCCCAACACAACAAAAACACGGCCTGAATCACCTCAGCATCCCCACCACAAGCCCAGCACTCCAAAAACAACGCCCAGCACCCCCAACACAACGCCCCGATCCCCTCAGCAAACCCACCACAAGCCCTGCACCCCCAACGCAATGCCCAGACCCCCTCAGCAACCCCAAAACAGGGCCGACATCCCGTCAGCAAACCCCTTACAAGAACAGCTCCCCCGACACAAGGCCCACATCCCCTCAGCACCCTCAAAACAAGGCCCAGCACTCCCAAGACAAGGCCCAGACCCCTCAGTACCCCTACGACAAGCCCAGCCCCTCCACCACAATGCCCAGATCCCGTCAGCACCTGCACGACAAGCCCAGCGCACCCAACACAAGCCCCAGATCCCTTCTGGACTCGCACAACACGCCCAGCACCCCCAACACAAGGCCCACATCCCCTCAGCACCCCTAAAACAAAGCCCAGCAACTCCAACACAACGCCCAGCTCCCCTCTGCACTTCCACAAAAAGCCCAGCAGCCTGCATGACAAGCCCAGCACCTCAAAACAAGCCCCATATTCCCTCAGCACCCCCACAAGAAGGTCCAGATCCCCTCAGCACCCCCATGACAAGCCCAGATGCCCTCTGCACTCCCACAAGCCCAACACAACAAACACACAGCCCAGATCCCCTCTGCACCCCCATAACAGGCCCAACACCTCCAATACAAGCCCCAGATCCCCTCCGCACTGGCACAACACGCCCAGCACCCCTAACACAAGCCCAGATCCCCTCAGCACCACTATGACAAGTCCAGCACCTCAAAAACAATGCCCAGATCCCCTCTGCACCCCCACAACAAAGCCCAGCACCCCAAACACAACGCCCAGATCCCCTCAGCATCCCCACCACAAGCCCAGCACCCCCAACACAACGCCCAGATCCCTTCAGTACCCTCATGACAAGACTAGCACCCCCAACACAACACCCAGCTCCACTGAGCAGCCCGAAAACAAGCCTAGCACCCCCAACACAACACCCAGATCCCCCAAAACAAGGCCCAGCACCTCCAACACAATGCCCAGCTCCCCTCTGCACCCCCAATACAAGCCCAGCCCCCGCCACACAAGCCCAACACCTCAAAAACAAGCCCCTGATCCCCTCAACACTCCCACAAGCTCAACACAACAAACACACAGCCCAATCCCCTCTGCACACCCATAACAGGCCCAACACCTCCAATACAAGCCCCAGATCCCCTCCGCACTCGCACAACACGCCCAACACCCCCAACACAACGCCCAGATCCCCTCAGCACCCCCACCACAAGCCCAGCACCCCCAAAACAAGCCCATCATCCCCTCAGCACTCCCACAAGCCCAACTCAACAAACACACCGCCCACATCCCCTCGACAAGCCCCAACACAAGGCCCAGCACACCCAAGACAAGGCCCAGACCCCTCAGTACCCCCATGACAAGCCCAACACTTCCGACACCATGCCCTGATCCCCTCAGCACCCCCACAAGAAGCCCCAGATCCCCTCAGCACTCCCACAAGCTCAACACAACAAACACAACGCCCAGATCCCCTGAGCACCCCCGACACACAGCCCAGATCCCCTAGCACTCCCACACGCCCCACACAACAAAAACAGGGCCTAAATCACCTCAGCATCCCCACCACAAGCCCAGCAGTCCAAAAACAACACCCAGCACCCCCAACACAAGGCCCCGATCCCCTCAGCACCCCCAACACAATGCCCAGATCCCCTCAGCACCCCCACCACAAGGCCCTGATCCCCTCTGCACTCCCAAAACACATCCAGCACCTCGAAAACAAGCCGCTGATCCCCTCAGTACCCCCAATACAAGGCCCCGTTCTCCTGAGCACCCCCACCACAACGCCCAGATCCCCTCTGCACCCCCACCACAAGCCCAGCACCCCCAACACAATGCCCAGATTTCCTCTGCACCACGGAAAAAAAGGCCCAGCACCTCGAAAACATGGCCAGATCCCCTCAGCACCCCCACTACAAGCCCCGCACCTCCAAAACAATGCCCGAGATCCCCTCAGCAGCCCCACCACAAGCCCTGCACCCCCAACGCAATGCCCAGATCCCCTCAGCACCCCTACCACAAGCCCTGCACCCCCAACACAATGCCCCGATCCCCTCAGCAACCCCAAAACAAGGCCCAGATCCCCTCAGCAAACCCATGACAAGACCAGCTCCCCCGACACAAGGCCCACATCCCCTCAGCACCCCCAAAACAAGGCCCAGCAACTCCAACACAACGCCCAGCTCCCCTCTGCACTTCCACAAAAAGCCCAGCAGCCTGCATGACAAGCCCAGCACCTCAAAACAAGCCCCATATTCCCTCAGCACCCCCACAAGAAGGTCCGGATCCCCTCAGCACCCCCATGACAAGCCCAGATGCCCTCTGCACTCCCACAAGCCCAACACAACAAACACACAGCCCAGATCCCCTCTGCACCCCCATAACAGGCCCAACACCTCCAATACAAGCCCCAGATCCCCTCCGCACTGACACAACACGCCCAGCACCCCTAACACAAGCCCAGATCCCCTCAGCACCACTATGACAAGTCCAGCACCTCAAAAACAATGCCCAGATCCCATAAGCACCCCCACAACAAAGCCCAGCACCGCCAACACAACGCCCAGATCCCCTCAGCACCCCCACAACAAGCCCAGCACCCCCAACACAACGCCCAGATCCCGTTCAGTACCCTCATGACAAGACCAGCACCCCCAACACAACACCCAGCTCCACTGAGCAGCCCGAAAACAAGCCTAGCACCCCCAACACAACACCCAGATCCCCCAAAACTAGGCCCAGCACCTCCAACACAATGCCCAGCTCCCCTCTGCACCCCCAAAACAAGCCCAGCCCCCGCAACACAAGCCCAACACCTCAAAAACAAGCCCAGATCCCCTCAACACTCCCACAAGCTCAACACAACAAACACACAGCCCAGATCCCCTCTGCACCCCCATAACAGGCCCAACACCTCCAATACAAGCCCCAGATCCCCTCAGCACCCCAACCACAAGCCCAGCACCCCCACCACAAGGCCCAGATCTCCTCTACACCACGGAAAAAAAGGCCCCGCACCTCGAAAACATGGCCAGATCCCCTCAGCACCCCCACTACAAGCCCCGCACCTCCAAAACAATGCCCCGGATCACCTCAGCAGCCCCACCACAACGCCCAGATCCCCTCTGCACCCCCAACGCAATGGCCAGATCCCCCCAGCACCCCTACCCCAAGCCCAGCACCCCCAACACAATGCCCCGATCCCCTCAGCACCCCTACCACAAGCCCTGCACCCCCAACACAATGCCCCAGATCCCCTCAGAACCCCAAAACAAGGCCCACATCCCCTCAGCAAACCCATTACAAGACCAGCTCCCCTGACACAAGGCCCACATCCCCTCAGCACCCCCAAAACAAGGCCCAGCAACTCCAACACAACGCCCAGCTCCCCTCTGCACTTCCACAAAAAGCCCAGCAGCCTGCATGACAAGCCCAGCACCTCAAAACAAGCCCCATATTCCCTCAGCACCCCCACAAGAAGGTCCAGATCCCCTCAGCACCCCCATGACAAGCCCAGATCCCCTCTGCACTCCCACAAGCCCAACACAACAAACACACAGCCCAGATCCCCTCTGCACACCCATAACAGGCCCAACACCTCCAATACAAGCCCCAGATCCCCTCCGCACTCGCACAACATGCCCAGCACCCCTAACACAAGCCCAGATCCCCTCAGCACCACTATGACAAGTCCAGCACCTCAAAAACAATGCCCAGATCCCCTCTGCACCCCCACAACAAAGCCCAGCACTTCAAAAACAATGCCCAGATCCCCTCAGCACCCCCACCACAAGCCCAGCACCCCCAACACAACGCCCAGATCCCCTTCAGTACCCTCATGACAAGACTAGCACCCCCAACACAACACCCAGCTCCACTGAGCAGCCCGAAAACAAGCCTAGCACCCCCAACACAACACCCAGATCCCCCAAAACTAGGCCCAGCACCTCCAACACAATGCCCAGCTCCCCTCTGCACCCCCAAAACAAGCCCAGCCCCCGCAACACAAGCCCAACACCTCAAAAACAAGCCCCTGATCCCCTCAACACTCCCACAAGCTCAACACAACAAACACACAGCCCAATCCCCTCTGCACACCCATAACAGGCCCAACACCTCCAATACAAGCCCCAGATCCCCTCCGCACTCGCACAACACGCCCAGCACCCCCAACACAATGCCCAGATCCCCTCAGCACCACTATGACAAGTCCAGCACCCCCAACACAAGGCCCTGATCCCCTCGGCACCCCCACAACAAAGCCCAGCACCCCAAACACAAAGCCCAGATCCCCTCAGCATCCCCACCACAAGCCCAGCAGTCCAAAAACAACACCCAGCACCCCCAACACAATGCCCCGATCCCCTCAGCACCCCCAACACAATGCCCAGATCCCCTCAGCACCCCCACCAGAAGGCCCTGATCCCCTCTGCACTCCCAAAACACATCCAGCACCTCGAAAACAAGCCCCTGATCCCCTCAGTACCCCCAATACAAGGCCCCGTTCTCCTGAGCACCCCCACCACAACGCCCAGATCCCCTCTGCACCCCCACCACAAGCCCAGCACCCCCAACACAATGCCCAGATTTCCTCTGCACCACGGAAAAAAAGGCCCAGCACCTCGAAAACATGGCCAGATCCCCTCAGCACCCCCACTACAAGCCCCGCACCTCCAAAACAATGCCCCGATCACCTCAGCAGCCCCACCACAAGCCCTGCACCCCCAACACAATGCCCAGATCCCCTCAGCACCCCTACCACAAGCCCTGCACCCCCAACACAATGCCCCGATCCCCTCAGCAACCCCAAAACAAGGCCCAGATCCCCTCAGCAAACCCATGACAAGACCAGCTCCCCCGACACAAGGCCCACATCCCCTCAGCACCCCCAAAACAAGGCCCAGCAACTCCAACACAACGCCCAGCTCCCCTCTGCACTTCCACAAAAAGCCCAGCAGCCTGCATGACAAGCCCAGCACCTCAAAACAAGCCCCATATTCCCTCAGCACCCCCACAAGAAGGTCCAGATCCCCTCAGCACCCCCATGACAAGCCCAGATCCCCTCTGCACTCCCACAAGCCCAACACAACAAACACACAGCCCAGATCCCCTCTGCACACCCATAACAGGCCCAACACCTCCAATACAAGCCCCAGATCCCCTCCGCACTCGCACAACACGCCCAGCACCCCTAACAAAAGCCCAGATCCCCTCAGCACCACTATGACAAGTCCAGCACCTCAAAAACAATGCCCAGATCCCCTCGGCACCCCCACAACAAAGCCCAGCACTTCAAAAACAATGCCCAGATCCCATAAGCACCCCCACAACAAAGCCCAGCACCGCCAACACAACGCCCAGATCCCCTCAGCACCCCCACAACAAGCCCAGCACCCCCAACACAACGCCCAGATCCCTTCAGTACCCTCATGACAAGACTAGCACCCCCAACACAACACCCAGCTCCACTGAGCAGCCCGAAAACAAGCCTAGCACCCCCAACACAACACCCAGATCCCCCAAAACAAGGCCCAGCACATCCAACACAATGCCCAGCTCCCCTCTGCACCCCCAAAACAAGCCCAGCCCCCGCAACACAAGCCCAACACCTCAAAAACAAGCCCCTGATCCCCTCAACACTCCCACAAGCTCAACACAACAAACACACAGCCCAATCCCCTCTGCACACCCATAACAGGCCCAACACCTCCAATACAAGCCCCAGATCCCCTCCGCACTCGCACAACACGCCCAGCACCCCCAACACAATGCCCAGATCCCCTCAGCACCCCCACCACAAGCCCAGCACCCCCAACACAAGGCCCTAATCCCCTCGGCACCCCCACAACAAAGCCCAGCACCCCCAACACAATGCCCAGATTTCCTCTGCGCCACGGAAAAAAAGGCCCAGCACCTCGAAAACATGGGCAGATCCCCTCAGCACCCCCACTACAAGCCCCGCACCTCCAAAACAATGCCCCGATCACCTCAGCAGCCGCACCAGAAGCCCTGCACCCCCAACGCAATGCCCAGATCCCCTCAGCACCCCTACCACAAGCCCTGCACCCCCAACACAATGCCCCGATCCCCTCAGCAACCCCAAAACAAGGCCCAGAAAACCCATTATAAGACCCCTCAGCAAACCCATTATAAGACCAGCTCCCCCGACACAAGGCCCACATCCCCTCAGCACCCCCAAAACAAGGCCCAGCAACTCCAACACAACACCCAGCTCGCCTCTGCACTTCCACAAAAAGCCCAGCAGCCTGCATGACAAGCCCAACACCACGAAAACAAGCCCCATATTCCCTCAACACCCCCACAAGAAGGTCCAGATCCCCTCAGCACCCCCATGACAAGCCCAGATGCCCTCTGCACTCCCACAAGCCCAACACAACAAACACACAGCCCAGATCCCCTCTGCACCCCCATAACAAGCCCAGCACCCCCAACACAATGCCCCGATCCCCTCAGAACCACCAAAAAGGCCCACATCCCCTCAGCAAACCCATTACAAGACCAGCTCCCCCGACACAAGGCCCACATCCCCTCAGCACCCCGAACACAAGGCCCAGCACTCCCCAGACAAGGCCCAGACCCCTCAGTACCCCTACGACAAGCCCAACCCCTCCACCACAATGCCCAGATCCCGTCAGCACGTCCACGACAAGCCCAGCGCACCCAACACAAGGCCCAGATCCCCTCAGCATCCTCCATCACAAGCCCAGCACCCCAAAAACAAGGCCCAGATCCCCTCAGCACTCCCACACGCCCCACACAACAAACACACGGCCCAGATCCCCTCCGCACCCCCACCACAAGGCCCTGATCCCCTCTGCACTCCCAAAACACATCCAGCACCTCGAAAACAAGCCCCTGATCCCCTCAGTACCCGCAATACAAGGCCCCAATCTCCTCAGCACCCCCAACACAACGCCCAGTTCCCCTCTGCACCCCCACCACAAGCCCAGCACCCCCAACACAATGCCCAGATTTCCTCTGCACCACTGGGAAAAAAGGCCCAGCACCTTGAAAACAAAGTCCAGATCCCCTCAGCACCCCTACCACAAGCCCTGCACCCCCAACACAATGTCCCAGATCCCCTCAGCAACCCCAAAACAAGGCCCACATCCCCTCAGCAAACCCATTACAAGACCAGCTCCCCTGACACAAGGCCCACATCCCCTCAGCACCCCCAAAACAAGGCCCAGCAACTCCAACACAATGCCCAGCTCCCCTCTGCACTTCCACAAAAAGCCCAGCAGCCTGCATGACAAGCCCAGCACCTCAAAACAAGCCCCATATTCCCTCAGCACTCCCACCACAAGGCCCAGATCCCCTCAGCACCCCCAAAACAAGGCCAGCACGCCCAACACAAACCCAGCACCTCGAAAACAAGCCCCAGATCCCCTCAGGACCCCCACAACAAGCCCAGATCCCCTCAGCACCCCCAAAACAAGGCCAGCACCCGCAACACAAGTCCAGCACCTCAAAAACAATGCCCAGATCCCCTCAGCACCCCCGACACACAGCCCAGATCCCCTCGGCACTCCCACACGCCCAACACAACAAAAACACGGCCTGAATCACCTCAGCATCCCCACCACAAGCCCAGCACTCCAAAAACAACGCCCAGCACCCCCAACACAACGCCCCGATCCCCTCAGCAAACCCACCACAAGCCCTGCACCCCCAACGCAATGCCCAGACCCCCTCAGCAACCCCAAAACAGGGCCGACATCCCGTCAGCAAACCCCTTACAAGAACAGCTCCCCCGACACAAGGCCCACATCCCCTCAGCACCCTCAAAACAAGGCCCAGCACTCCCAAGACAAGGCCCAGACCCCTCAGTACCCCTACGACAAGCCCAGCCCCTCCACCACAATGCCCAGATCCCGTCAGCACCTGCACGACAAGCCCAGCGCACCCAACACAAGCCCCAGATCCCTTCTGGACTCGCACAACACGCCCAGCACCCCCAACACAAGGCCCACATCCCCTCAGCACCCCTAAAACAAAGCCCAGCAACTCCAACACAACGCCCACCTCCCCTCTGCACTTCCACAAAAAGCCCAGCAGCCTGCATGACAAGCCCAGCACCTCAAAACAAGCCCCATATTCCCTCAGCACCCCCACAAGAAGGTCCAGATCCCCTCAGCACCCCCATGACAAGCCCAGATCCCCTCTGCACTCCCACAAGCCCAACACAACAAACACACAGCCCAGATCCCCTCTGCACCCCCATAACAGGCCCAACACCTCCAATACAAGCCCCAGATCCCCTCCGCACTGGCACAACACGCCCAGCACCCCTAACACAAGCCCAGATCCCCTCAGCACCACTATGACAAGTCCAGCACCTCAAAAACAATGCCCAGACCCCTCGGCACCCCCACAACAAAGCCCAGCACTTCAAAAACAATGCCCAGATCCCCTAAGCACCCCCACAACAAAGCCCAGCACCCCCAACACAATGCCCAGATCCCCGCAGCACCCCCACAACAAGCCCAGCACCCCCAACACAACGCCCAGATCCCCTTCAGTACCCTCATGACAAGACTAGCACCCCCAACACAACACCCAGCTCCACTGAGCAGCCCGAAAACAAGCCTAGCACCCCCAACACAACACCCAGATCCCCCAAAACTAGGCCCAGCACCTCCAACACAATGCCCAGCTCCCCTCTGCACCCCCAAAACAAGGCTAGCACCCTGCATGACAAGCCCAGCACCTCGAAAACAAGCCCAGATCCCCTCAGCACCCCCACCACAAGCCCAGCACCCCCAAAACAAGCCCATCATCCCCTCAGCACTCCCCCAAGCCGAACACAACAAACACACGGCCCAGATCTCCTCTGCACCCCCAACACAAGGCCCAGCCCTCCCAAGACAAGGCCCAGACCCCTCAGTACCCCCATGACAAGCCCGACACCCCCACAACAAGACCCAGATCCCCTCTGCACACCCACCACTAGCCCAGCACTCCCACAACAAGCCCAGCACCCCCAGTGCAAGACCTAGCTCCCCTCAGCACCCCCACCACAAGCCCAGCACCCCCAACACAACGCCCAGATCCCCTCAGCACCCCCACCACAAGCCCAGCACCCCCAAAACAAGCCCATCATCCCCTCAGCACTCCCACAAGCCCAACTCAACAAACACACCGCCCACATCCCCTCGACAAGCCCCAACACAAGGCCCAGCACACCCAAGACAAGGCCCAGACCCCTCAGTACCCCCATGACAAGCCCAACACTTCCGACACCATGCCCTGATTCCCTCAGCACCCCCACAAGAAGCCCCAGATCCCCTCAGCACTCCCACAAGCTCAACACAACAAACATAACGCCCAGATCCCCTGAGCACCCCCGACACACAGCCCAGATCCCCTAGCACTCCCACACGCCCCACACAACAAAAACAGGGCCTAAATCACCTCAGCATCCCCACCACAAGCCCAGCAGTCCAAAAACAACACCCAGCACCCCCAACACAAGGCCCCGATCCCCTCAGCACCCCCAACACAATGCCCAGATCCCCTCAGCACCCCCACCACAAGGCCCTGATCCCCTCTGCACTCCCAAAACACATCCAGCACCTCGAAAACAAGCCCCTGATCCCCTCAGTACCCGCAATACAAGGCCCCGATCTCCTGAGCACCCCCACCACAAAGCCCAGATCCCCTCTGCACCCCCACCACAAGCCCAGCACCCCCAACACAATGCCCAGATTTCCTCTGCACCACGGAAAAAAAGGCCCAGCACCTCGAAAACATGGCCAGATCCCCTCAGCACCCCCACTACAAGCCCCGCACCTCCAAAACAATGCCCCGATCACCTCAGCAGCTGCATCACAAGCCCTGCACCCCCAACGCAATGCCCAGATCCCCTCAGCACCCCTACCACAAGCCCTGCACCCCCAACACAATGCCCCGATCCCCTCAGCAACCCCAAAACAAGGCCCAGATCCCCTCAGCAAACCCATTACAAGACCAGCTCCCTTGACACAAGGCCCACATCCCCTCAGCACCCCCAAAACAAGGCCCAGCAACTCCAACACAACGCCCAGCTCCCCTCTGCACTTCCACAAAAAGCCCAGCAGCCTGCATGACAAGCCCAGCACCTCAAAACAAGCCCCATATTCCCTCAGCACCCCCACAAGAAGGTCCGGATCCCCTCAGCACCCCCATGACAAGCCCAGATGCCCTCTGCACTCCCACAAGCCCAACACAACAAACACACAGCCCAGATCCCCTCTGCACCCCCATAACAGGCCCAACACCTCCAATACAAGCCCCAGATCCCCTCCGCACTGGCACAACACGCCCAGCACCCCTAACACAAGCCCAGATCCCCTCAGCACCACTATGACAAGTCCAGCACCTCAAAAACAATGCCCAGATCCCCTCTGCACCCCCACAACAAAGCCCAACACAACAAACACACAGCCCAGATCCCCTCAGCACCCCCACAACAAGCCCAGCACCCCCAACACAACGCCCAGATCCCGTTCAGTACCCTCATGACAAGACCAGCACCCCCAACACAACACCCAGCTCCACTGAGCAGCCCGAAAACAAGCCTAGCACCCCCAACACAACACCCAGATCCCCCAAAACTAGGCCCAGCACCTCCAACACAATGCCCAGCTCCCCTCTGCACCCCCAAAACAAGCCCAGCCCCCGCAACACAAGCCCAACACCTCAAAAACAAGCCCAGATCCCCTCTGCACTCCCACAAGCTCAACACAACAAACACACAGCCCAGATCCCCTCTGCACACCCATAACAGGCCCAACACCTCCAATACAAGCCCCAGATCCCCTCCGCACTGGCACAACACGCCCAGCACCCCTAACACAAGCCCAGATCCCCTCAGCACCACTATGACAAGTCCAGCACCCCCAACACAATGCCCAGATCCCCTCTGCACCCCCACAACAAAGCCCAGCACCCCAAACACAACGCCCAGATCCCCTCAGCACCCCCACCACAAGCCCAGCACCCCCAACACAACGCCCAGATCCCTTCAGTACCCTCATGACAAGACTAGCACCCCCAACACAACACCCAGCTCCACTGAGCAGCCCGAAAACAAGCCTAGCACCCCCAACACAACACCCAGATCCCCCAAAACTAGGCCCAGCACCTCCAACACAATGCCCAGCTCCCCTCTGCACCCCCAAAACAAGCCCAGCCCCCGCAACACAAGCCCAACACCTCAAAAACAAGCCCCTGATCCCCTCAACACTCCCACAAGCTCAACACAACAAACACACAGCCCAATCCCCTCTGCACCCCCATAACAGGCCCAACACCTCCAATACAAGCCCCAGATCCCCTCCGCACTGGCACAACACGCCCAGCACCCCCAACACAATGCCCAGATCCGCTCAGCACCACTATGACAAGTCCAGCACCCCCAACACAAGGCCCTGATCCCCTCGGCACCCCCACAACAAAGCCCAGCACCCCAAACACAAAGCCCAGATCCCCTCAGCATCCCCACCACAAGCCCAGCAGTCCAAAAACAACACCCAGCACCCCCAACACAATGCCCCGATCCCCTCAGCACCCCCAACACAATGCCCAGATCCCCTCAGCACCCCCACCACAAGGCCCTGATCCCCTCTGCACTCCCAAAACACATCCAGCACCTCGAAAACAAGCCGCTGATCCCCTCAGTACCCCCAATACAAGGCCCCGTTCTCCTGAGCACCCCCACCACAACGCCCAGATCCCCTCTGCACCCCCACCACAAGCCCAGCACCCCCAACACAATGCCCAGATTTCCTCTGCACCACGGAAAAAAAGGCCCAGCACCTCGAAAACATGGCCAGATCCCCTCAGCACCCCCACTACAAGCCCCGCACCTCCAAAACAATGCCCCGATCACCTCAGCAGCTGCACCACAAGCCCTGCACCCCCAACGCAATGCCCAGATCCCCTCAGCACCCCTACCACAAGCCCTGCACCCCCAACACAATGCCCCGATCCCCTCAGCAACCCCAAAACAAGGCCCAGATCCCCTCAGCAAACCCATGACAAGACCAGCTCCCCCGACACAAGGCCCACATCCCCTCAGCACCCCCAAAACAAGGCCCAGCAACTCCAACACAACGCCCACCTCCCCTCTGCACTTCCACAAAAAGCCCAGCAGCCTGCAAGTCAAGCCCAGCACCTCAAAACAAGCCCCATATTCCCTCAGCACCCCCACAAGAAGGTCCGGATCCCCTCAGCACCCCCATGACAAGCCCAGATGCCCTCTGCACTCCCACAAGCCCAACACAACAAACACACAGCCCAGATCCCCTCTGCACACCCATAACAGGCCCAACACCTCCAATACAAGCCCCAGATCCCCTCCGCACTGGCACAACACGCCCAGCACCCCTAACACAAGCCCAGATCCCCTCAGCACCACTATGACAAGTCCAGCACCTCAAAAACAATGCCCAGATCCCCTCTGCACCCCCACAACAAGGCCCAACACAACAAACACACAGCCCAGATCCCCTCAGCACCCCCACAACAAGCCCAGCACCCCCAACACAACGCCCAGATCCCGTTCAGTACCCTCATGACAAGACCAGCACCCCCAACACAACACCCAGCTCCACTGAGCAGCCCGAAAACAAGCCTAGCACCCCCAACACAACACCCAGATCCCCCAAAACTAGGCCCAGCACCTCCAACACAATGCCCAGCTCCCCTCTGCACCCCCAAAACAAGCCCAGCCCCCGCAACACAAGCCCAACACCTCAAAAACAAGCCCAGATCCCCTCAACACTCCCACAAGCTCAACACAACAAACACACAGCCCAGATCCCCTCTGCACCCCCATAACAGGCCCAACACCTCCAATACAAGCCCCAGATCCCCTCAGCACCCCCACCACAAGCCCAGCACCCCCAACACAATGCCCAGATCTCCTCTACACCACGGAAAAAAAGGCCCCGCACCTCGAAAACATGGCCAGATCCCCTCAGCACCCCCACTACAAGCCCCGCACCTCCAAAACAATGCCCCGGATCACCTCAGCAGCCCCACCACAACGCCCAGATCCCCTCTGCACCCCCAACGCAATGGCCAGATCCCCCCAGCACCCCTACCCCAAGCCCAGCACCCCCAACACAATGCCCCGATCCCCTCAGCACCCCTACCACAAGCCCTGCACCCCCAACACAATGCCCCAGATCCCCTCAGAACCCCAAAACAAGGCCCACATCCCCTCAGCAAACCCATTACAAGACCAGCTCCCCCGACACAAGGCCCACATCCCCTCAGCACCCCCAAAACAAGGCCCAGCAACTCCAACACAACGCCCACCTCCCCTCTGCATTTCCACAAAAAGCCCAGCAGCCTGCATGACAAGCCCAGCACCTCAAAACAAGCCCCATATTCCCTCAGCACCCCCACAAGAAGGTCCAGATCCCCTCAGCACCCCCATGACAAGCCCAGATCCCCTCTGCACTCCCACAAGCCCAACATAACAAACACACAGCCCAGATCCCCTCTGCACACCCATAACAGGCCCAACACCTCCAGTACAAGCCCCAGATCCCCTCCGCACTGGCACAACATGCCCAGCACCCCTAACACAAGCCCAGATCCCCTCAGCACCACTATGACAAGTCCAGCACCTCAAAAACAATGCCCAGATCCCCTCGGCACCCCCACAACAAAGCCCAGCACCCCAAACACAACGCCCAGATCCCCTCAGCACCCCCACCACAAGCCCAGCACCCCCAACACAACGCCCAGATCCCGTTCAGTACCCTCATGACAAGACTAGCACCCCCAACACAACACCCAGCTCCACTGAGCAGCCCGAAAACAAGCCTAGCACCCCCAACACAACACCCAGATCCCCCAAAACTAGGCCCAGCACCTCCAACACAATGCCCAGCTCCCCTCTGCACCCCCAAAACAAGCCCAGCCCCCGCAACACAAGCCCAACACCTCAAAAACAAGCCCCTGATCCCCTCAACACTCCCACAAGCTCAACACAACAAACACACAGCCCAGATCCCCTCTGCACACCCATAACAGGCCCAACACCTCCAATACAAGCCCCAGATCCCCTCCGCACTCGCACAACACGCCCAGCACCCCCAACACAATGCCCAGATCCGCTCAGCACCACTATGACAAGTCCAGCACCCCCAACACAAGGCCCTGATCCCCTCGGCACCCCCACAACAAAGCCCAGCACCCCAAACACAAAGCCCAGATCCCCTCAGCATCCCCACCACAAGCCCAGCAGTCCAAAAACAACACCCAGCACCCCCAACACAATGCCCCGATCCCCTCAGCACCCCCAACACAATGCCCAGATCCCCTCAGCACCCCCACCACAAGGCCCTGATCCCCTCTGCACTCCCAAAACACATCCAGCACCTCGAAAACAAGCCCCTGATCCCCTCAGTACCCCCAATACAAGGCCCCGTTCTCCTGAGCACCCCCACCACAACGCCCAGATCCCCTCTGCACCCCCACCACAAGCCCAGCACCCCCAACACAATGCCCAGATTTCCTCTGCACCACGGAAAAAAAGGCCCAGCACCTCGAAAACATGGCCAGATCCCCTCAGCACCCCCACTACAAGCCCCGCACCTCCAAAACAATGCCCCGATCACCTCAGCAGCCCCACCACAAGCCCTGCACCCCCAACACAATGCCCAGATCCCCTCAGCACCCCTACCACAAGCCCTGCACCCCCAACACAATGCCCCGATCCCCTCAGCAACCCCAAAACAAGGCCCACATCCCCTGAGCAAACCCATTACAAGACCAGCTCCCCCGACACAAGGCCCACATCCCCTCAGCACCCCCAAAACAAGGGCCAGCAACTCCAACACAATGCCCAGCTCCCCTCTGCACTTCCACAAAAAGCCCAGCAGCCTGCATGACAAGCCCAGCACCTCAAAACAAGCCCCATATTCCCTCAGCACCCCCACAAGAAGGTCCGGATCCCCTCAGCACCCCCATGACAAGCCCAGATGCCCTCTGCACTCCCACAAGCCCAACACAACAAACACACAGCCCAGATCCCCTCTGCACACCCATAACAGGCCCAACACCTCCAATACAAGCCCCAGATCCCCTCCGCACTGGCACAACACGCCCAGCACCCCTAACACAAGCCCAGATCCCCTCAGCACCACTATGACAAGTCCAGCACCTCAAAAACAATGCCCAGATCCCCTCTGCACCCCCACAACAAAGCCCAACACAACAAACACACAGCCCAGATCCCCTCAGCACCCCCACAACAAGCCCAGCACCCCCAACACAACGCCCAGATCCCGTTCAGTACCCTCATGACAAGACCAGCACCCCCAACACAACACCCAGCTCCACTGAGCAGCCCGAAAACAAGCCTAGCACCCCCAACACAACACCCAGATCCCCCAAAACTAGGCCCAGCACCTCCAACACAATGCCCAGCTCCCCTCTGCACCCCCAAAACAAGCCCAGCCCCCGCAACACAAGCCCAACACCTCAAAAACAAGCCCAGATCCCCTCAACACTCCCACAAGCTCAACACAACAAACACACAGCCCAGATCCCCTCTGCACCCCCATAACAGGCCCAACACCTCCAATACAAGCCCCAGATCCCCTCAGCACCCCAACCACAAGCCCAGCACCCCCACCACAAGGCCCAGATCTCCTCTACACCACGGAAAAAAAGGCCCCGCACCTCGAAAACATGGCCAGATCCCCTCAGCACCCCCACTACAAGCGCCGCACCTCCAAAACAATGCCCCGGATCACCTCAGCAGCCCCACCACAATGCCCAGATCCCCTCTGCACCCCCAACACAATGGCCAGATCCCCCCAGCACCCCTACCCCAAGCCCAGCACCCCCAACACAATGCCCCGATCCCCTCAGCACCCCTACCACAAGCCCTGCACCCCCAACACAATGCCCCAGATCCCCTCAGAACCCCAAAACAAGGCCCACATCCCCTCAGCAAACCCATTACAAGACCAGCTCCCCCGACACAAGGCCCACATCCCCTCAGCACCCCCAAAACAAGGCCCAGCAACTCCAATACAACGCCCACCTCCCCTCTGCACTTCCACAAAAAGCCCAGCAGCCTGCATGACAAGCCCAGCACCTCAAAACAAGCCCCATATTCCCTCAGCACCCCCACAAGAAGGTCCAGATCCCCTCAGCACCCCCATGACAAGCCCAGATCCCCTCTGCACTCCCACAAGCCCAACACAACAAACACACAGCCCAGATCCCCTCTGCACACCCATAACAGGCCCAACACCTCCAATACAAGCCCCAGATCCCCTCCGCACTCGCACAACATGCCCAGCACCCCTAACACAAGCCCAGATCCCCTCAGCACCACTATGACAAGTCCAGCACCTCAAAAACAATGCCCAGATCCCCTCTGCACCCCCACAACAAAGCCCAGCACCCCAAACACAACGCCCAGATCCCCTCAGCACCCCCACCACAAGCCCAGCACCCCCAACACAACGCCCAGATCCCTTCAGTACCCTCATGACAAGACTAGCACCCCCAACACAACACCCAGCTCCACTGAGCAGCCCGAAAACAAGCCTAGCACCCCCAACACAACACCCAGATCCCCCAAAACTAGGCCCAGCACATCCAACACAATGCCCAGCTCCCCTCTGCACCCCCAAAACAAGCCCAGCCCCCGCAACACAAGCCCAACACCTCAAAAACAAGCCCCTGATCCCCTCAACACTCCCACAAGCTCAACACAACAAACACACAGCCCAATCCCCTCTGCACACCCATAACAGGCCCAACACCTCCAATACAAGCCCCAGATCCCCTCCGCACTGGCACAACACGCCCAGCACCCCCAACACAATGCCCAGATCCGCTCAGCACCACTATGACAAGTCCAGCACCCCCAACACAAGGCCCTGATCCCCTCGGCACCCCCACAACAAAGCCCAGCACCCCAAACACAAAGCCCAGATCCCCTCAGCATCCCCACCACAAGCCCAGCAGTCCAAAAACAACACCCAGCACCCCCAACACAATGCCCCGATCCCCTCAGCACCCCCAACACAATGCCCAGATCCCCTCAGCACCCCCACCACAAGGCCCTGATCCCCTCTGCACTCCCAAAACACATCCAGCACCTCGAAAACAAGCCCCTGATCCCCTCAGTACCCCCAATACAAGGCCCCGTTCTCCTGAGCACCCCCACCACAACGCCCAGATCCCCTCTGCACCCCCACCACAAGCCCAGCACCCCCAACACAATGCCCAGATTTCCTCTGCACCACGGAAAAAAAGGCCCAGCACCTCGAAAACATGGCCAGATCCCCTCAGCACCCCCACTACAAGCCCCGCACCTCCAAAACAATGCCCCGATCACCTCAGCAGCCCCACCACAAGCCCTGCACCCCCAACACAATGCCCAGATCCCCTCAGCACCCCTACCACAAGCCCTGCACCCCCAACACAATGCCCCGATCCCCTCAGCAACCCCAAAACAAGGCCCAGATCCCCTCAGCAAACCCATTACAAGACCAGCTCCCCCGACACAAGGCCCACATCCCCTCAGCACCCCCAAAACAAGGCCCAGCAACTCCAACACAACGCCCACCTCCCCTCTGCACTTCCACAAAAAGCCCAGCAGCCTGCATGACAAGCCCAGCACCTCAAAACAAGCCCCATATTCCCTCAGCACCCCCACAAGAAGGTCCAGATCCCCTCAGCACCCCCATGACAAGCCCAGATCCCCTCTGCACTCCCACAAGCCCAACATAACAAACACACAGCCCAGATCCCCTCTGCACCCCCATAACAGGCCCAACACCTCCAGTACAAGCCCCAGATCCCCTCCGCACTGGCACAACACGCCCAGCACCCCTAACACAAGCCCAGATCCCCTCAGCACCACTATGACAAGTCCAGCACCTCAAAAACAATGCCCAGATCCCCTCTGCACCCCCACAACAAAGCCCAGCACTTCAAAAACAATGCCCAGATCCCCTCAGCACCCCTAAAACAAAGCCCAGCAACTCCAACACAACGCCCAGCTCCCCTCTGCACTTCCACAAAAAGCCCAGCAGCCTGCATGACAAGCCCAGCACCTCAAAACAAGCCCCATATTCCCTCAGCACCCCCACAAGAAGGTCCGGATCCCCTCAGCACCCCCATGACAAGCCCAGATGCCCTCTGCACTCCCACAAGCCCAACACAACAAACACACAGCCCAGATCCCCTCTGCACCCCCATAACAGGCCCAACACCTCCAATACAAGCCCCAGATCCCCTCCGCACTGGCACAACACGCCCAGCACCCCTAACACAAGCCCAGATCCCCTCAGCACCACTATGACAAGTCCAGCACCTCAAAAACAATGCCCAGATCCCCTCTGCACCCCCACAACAAAGCCCAGCACCCCAAACACAACGCCCAGATCCCCTCAGCACCCCCACCACAAGCCCAGCACCCCCAACACAACGCCCAGATCCCGTTCAGTACCCTCATGACAAGACTAGCACCCCCAACACAACACCCAGCTCCACTGAGCAGCCCGAAAACAAGCCTAGCACCCCCAACACAACACCCAGATCCCCCAAAACTAGGCCCAGCACCTCCAACACAATGCCCAGCTCCCCTGTGCACCCCCAAAACAAGCCCAGCCCCCGCAACACAAGCCCAGCACCTCAAAAACAAGCCCCTGATCCCCTCAACACTCCCACAAGCTCAACACAACAAACACACAGCCCAATCCCCTCTGCACACCCATAACAGGCCCAACACCTCCAATACAAGCCCCAGATCCCCTCCGCACTCGCACAACACGCCCAGCACCCCCAACACAATGCCCAGATCCGCTCAGCACCACTATGACAAGTCCAGCACCCCCAACACAAGGCCCTGATCCCCTCGGCACCCCCACAACAAAGCCCAGCACCCCAAACACAAAGCCCAGATCCCCTCAGCATCCCCACCACAAGCCCAGCAGTCCAAAAACAACACCCAGCACCCCCAACACAATGCCCCGATCCCCTCAGCACCCCCAACACAATGCCCAGATCTCCTCTACACCACGGAAAAAAAGGCCCCGCACCTCGAAAACATGGCCAGATCCCCTCAGCACCCCCACTACAAGCCCCGCACCTCCAAAACAATGCCCCGGATCACCTCAGCAGCCCCACCACAACGCCCAGATCCCCTCTGCACCCCCAACGCAATGGCCAGATCCCCCCAGCACCCCTACCCCAAGCCCAGCACCCCCAACACAATGCCCCGATCCCCTCAGCACCCCTACCACAAGCCCTGCACCCCCAACACAATGCCCCAGATCCCCTCAGAACCCCAAAACAAGGCCCACATCCCCTCAGCAAACCCATTACAAGACCAGCTCCCCCGACACAAGGCCCACATCCCCTCAGCACCCCCAAAACAAGGCCCAGCAACTCCAACACAACGCCCAGCTCCCCTCTGCACTTCCACAAAAAGCCCAGCAGCCTGCATGACAAGCCCAGCACCTCAAAACAAGCCCCATATTCCCTCAGCACCCCCACAAGAAGGTCCAGATCCCCTCAGCACCCCCATGACAAGCCCAGATCCCCTCTGCACTCCCACAAGCCCAACATAACAAACACACAGCCCAGATCCCCTCTGCACCCCCATAACAGGCCCAACACCTCCAATACAAGCCCCAGATCCCCTCCGCACTGGCACAACACGCCCAGCACCCCTAACACAAGCCCAGATCCCCTCAGCACCACTATGACAAGCCCAGCACCCCAAACACAACGCCCAGATCCCCTCAGCACCCCCACCACAAGCCCAGCACCCCCAACACAAC
This sequence comes from Struthio camelus, assembly GCF_040807025.1. Lineage (NCBI taxonomy): Eukaryota > Metazoa > Chordata > Aves > Struthioniformes > Struthionidae > Struthio > Struthio camelus. Next base: position 5,674,128 of record NC_090944.1, read on the forward strand.
GCCCAGATCCCTTCAGTACCCTCATGACAAGACTAGCACCCCCAACACAACACCCAGCTCCACTGAGCAGCCCGAAAACAAGCCTAGCACCCCCAACACAACACCCAGATCCCCCAAAACTAGGCCCAGCACCTCCAACACAATGCCCAGCTCCCCTCTGCACCCCCCAAAAAAGCCCAGCCCCCGCAACACAAGCCCAACACCTCAAAAACAAGCCCCTGATCCCCTCAACACTCCCACAAGCTCAACACAACAAACACACAGCCCAATCCCCTCTGCACACCCATAACAGGCCCAACACCTCCAATACAAGCCCCAGATCCCCTCCGCACTCGCACAACACGCCCAGCACCCCCAACACAATGCCCAGATCCACTCAGCACCACTATGACAAGTCCAGCACCCCCAACACAAGGCCCAGATCCCCTCAGCATCCTCCATCACAAGCCCAGCACCCCAAAAACAAGGCCCAGATCCCCTCAGCACTCCCACACGCCCCACACAACAAACACACGGCCCAGATCCCCTCAGCACCCCCACCAGAAGGCCCTGATCCCCTCTGCACTCCCAAAACACATCCAGCACCTCGAAAACAAGCCCCTGATCCCCTCAGTACCCCCAATACAAGGCCCCGTTCTCCTGAGCACCCCCACCACAACGCCCAGATCCCCTCTGCACCCCCACCACAAGCCCAGCACCCCCAACACAATGCCCAGATTTCCTCTGCACCACGGAAAAAAAGGCCCAGCACCTCGAAAACATGGCCAGATCCCCTCAGCACCCCCACTACAAGCCCCGCACCTCCAAAACAATGCCCCGATCACCTCAGCAGCCCCACCACAAGCCCTGCACCCCCAACGCAATGCCCAGATCCCCTCAGCACCCCTACCACAAGCCCTGCACCCCCAACACAATGCCCCGATCCCCTCAGCAACCCCAAAACAAGGCCCACATCCCCTCAGCACCCCCAAAACAAGGCCCAGCAACTCCAACACAACGCCCAGCTCCCCTCTGCACTTCCACAAAAAGCCCAGCAGCCTGCATGACAAGCCCAGCACCTCAAAACAAGCCCCATATTCCCTCAGCACCCCCACAAGAAGGTCCGGATCCCCTCAGCACCCCCATGACAAGCCCAGATGCCCTCTGCACTCCCACAAGCCCAACACAACAAACACACAGCCCAGATCCCCTCTGCACCCCCATAACAGGCCCAACACCTCCAATACAAGCCCCAGATCCCCTCCGCACTGGCACAACATGCCCAGCACCCCTAACACAAGCCCAGATCCCCTCAGCACCACTATGACAAGTCCAGCACCCCCAACACAAGGCCCAGATCCCCTCAGCACCCCCACCACAAGCCCAGCACCCCCAACACAACGCCCAGATCCCTTCAGTACCCTCATGACAAGACCAGCACCCCCAACACAACACCCAGCTCCACTGAGCAGCCCGAAAACAAGCCTAGCACCCCCAACACAACACCCAGATCCCCCAAAACTAGGCCCAGCACCTCCAACACAATGCCCAGCTCCCCTCTGCACCCCCAAAACAAGCCCAGCCCCCGCAACACAAGCCCAACACCTCAAAAACAAGCCCAGATCCCCTCTGCACTCCCACAAGCTCAACACAACAAACACACAGCCCAGATCCCCTCTGCACCCCCATAACAGGCCCAACACCTCCAATACAAGCCCCAGATCCCCTCAGCACCCCAACCACAAGCCCAGCACCCCCAACACAATGCCCAGATCTCCTCTACACCACGGAAAAAAAGGCCCCGCACCTCGAAAACATGGCCAGATCCCCTCAGCACCCCCACTACAAGCCCCGCACCTCCAAAACAATGCCCCGGATCACCTCAGCAGCCCCACCACAACGCCCAGATCCCCTCTGCACCCCCAACGCAATGCCCAGATCCCCTCAGCACCCCTACCCCAAGGCCAGCACCCCCAACACAATGCCAAGATCCCCTCGGCACCCCCACAACAAAGCCCAGCACTTCAAAAACAATGCCCAGCTCCCCTCTGCACCCCCAAAACAAGCCCAGCCCCCGCAACACAAGCCCAACACCTCAAAAACAAGCCCAGATCCCCTCTGCACTCCCACAAGCTCAACACAACAAACACACAGCCCAGATCCCCTCTGCACCCCCATAACAGGCCCAACACCTCCAATACAAGCCCCAGATCCCCTCAGCACCCCCACCACAAGCCCAGCACCCCCAACACAATGCCCAGATCTCCTCTACACCACGGAAAAAAAGGCCCCGCACCTCGAAAACATGGCCAGATCCCCTCAGCACCCCCACTACAAGCCCCGCACCTCCAAAACAATGCCCCGGATCACCTCAGCAGCCCCACCACAACGCCCAGATCCCCTCTGCACCCCCAACGCAATGGCCAGATCCCCCCAGCACCCCTACCCCAAGCCCAGCACCCCCAACACAATGCCCCGATCCCCTCAGCACCCCTACCACAAGCCCTGCACCCCCAACACAATGCCCCAGATCCCCTCAGAACCCCAAAACAAGGCCCACATCCCCTCAGCAAACCCATTACAAGACCAGCTCCCCCGACACAAGGCCCACATCCCCTCAGCACCCCCAAAACAAGGCCCAGCAACTCCAACACAACGCCCAGCTCCCCTCTGCACTTCCACAAAAAGCCCAGCAGCCTGCATGACAAGCCCAGCACCTCAAAACAAGCCCCATATTCCCTCAGCACCCCCACAAGAAGGTCCAGATCCCCTCAGCACCCCCATGACAAGCCCAGATCCCCTCTGCACTCCCACAAGCCCAACATAACAAACACACAGCCCAGATCCCCTCTGCACCCCCATAACAGGCCCAACACCTCCAATACAAGCCCCAGATCCCCTCCGCACTGGCACAACACGCCCAGCACCCCTAACACAAGCCCAGATCCCCTCAGCACCACTATGACAAGCCCAGCACCCCAAACACAACGCCCAGATCCCCTCAGCACCCCCACCACAAGCCCAGCACCCCCAACACAACGCCCAGATCCCTTCAGTACCCTCATGACAAGACTAGCACCCCCAACACAACACCCAGCTCCACTGAGCAGCCCGAAAACAAGCCTAGCACCCCCAACACAACACCCAGATCCCCCAAAACTAGGCCCAGCACCTCCAACACAATGCCCAGCTCCCCTCTGCACCCCCCAAAAAAGCCCAGCCCCCGCAACACAAGCCCAACACCTCAAAAACAAGCCCCTGATCCCCTCAACACTCCCACAAGCTCAACACAACAAACACACAGCCCAATCCCCTCTGCACACCCATAACAGGCCCAACACCTCCAATACAAGCCCCAGATCCCCTCCGCACTCGCACAACACGCCCAGCACCCCCAACACAATGCCCAGATCCGCTCAGCACCACTATGACAAGTCCAGCACCCCCAACACAAGGCCCTGATCCCCTCGGCACCCCCACAACAAAGCCCAGCACCCCAAACACAAAGCCCAGATCCCCTCAGCATCCCCACCACAAGCCCAGCAGTCCAAAAACAACACCCAGCACCCCCAACACAATGCCCCGATCCCCTCAGCACCCCCAACACAATGCCCAGATCCCCTCAGCACCCCCACCACAAGGCCCTGATCCCCTCTGCACTCCCAAAACACATCCAGCACCTCGAAAACAAGCCCCTGATCCCCTCAGTACCCCCAATACAAGGCCCCGTTCTCCTGAGCACCCCCACCACAACGCCCAGATCCCCTCTGCACCCCCACCACAAGCCCAGCACCCCCAACACAATGCCCAGATTTCCTCTGCACCACGGAAAAAAAGGCCCAGCACCTCGAAAACATGGCCAGATCCCCTCAGCACCCCCACTACAAGCCCCGCACCTCCAAAACAATGCCCCGATCACCTCAGCAGCCCCACCACAAGCCCTGCACCCCCAACGCAATGCCCAGATCCCCTCAGCACCCCTACCCCAAGGCCAGCACCCCCAACACAATGCCAAGATCCCCTCAGCAACCCCAAAACAAGGCCCACATCCCCTCAGCACCCCCAAAACAAGGCCCAGCAACTCCAACACAACGCCCAGCTCCCCTCTGCACTTCCACAAAAAGCCCAGCAGCCTGCATGACAAGCCCAGCACCTCAAAACAAGCCCCATATTCCCTCAGCACCCCCACAAGAAGGTCCGGATCCCCTCAGCACCCCCATGACAAGCCCAGATGCCCTCTGCACTCCCACAAGCCCAACACAACAAACACACAGCCCAGATCCCCTCTGCACCCCCATAACAGGCCCAACACCTCCAATACAAGCCCCAGATCCCCTCCGCACTGGCACAACACGCCCAGCACCCCTAACACAAGCCCAGATCCCCTCAGCACCACTATGACAAGTCCAGCACCCCCAACACAAGGCCCAGATCCCCTCAGCACCCCCACCACAAGCCCAGCACCCCCAACACAACGCCCAGATCCCTTCAGTACCCTCATGACAAGACCAGCACCCCCAACACAACACCCAGCTCCACTGAGCAGCCCGAAAACAAGCCTAGCACCCCCAACACAACACCCAGATCCCCCAAAACTAGGCCCAGCACCTCCAACACAATGCCCAGCTCCCCTCTGCACCCCCAAAACAAGCCCAGCCCCCGCAACACAAGCCCAACACCTCAAAAACAAGCCCAGATCCCCTCAACACTCCCACAAGCTCAACACAACAAACACACAGCCCAGATCCCCTCTGCACCCCCATAACAGGCCCAACACCTCCAATACAAGCCCCAGATCCCCTCAGCACCCCCACCACAAGCCCAGCACCCCCAACACAATGCCCAGATCTCCTCTACACCACGGAAAAAAAGGCCCCGCACCTCGAAAACATGGCCAGATCCCCTCAGCACCCCCACTACAAGCCCCGCACCTCCAAAACAATGCCCCGGATCACCTCAGCAGCCCCACCACAACGCCCAGATCCCCTCTGCACCCCCAACGCAATGCCCAGATCCCCTCAGCACCCCTACCCCAAGGCCAGCACCCCCAACACAATGCCAAGATCCCCTCGGCACCCCCACAACAAAGCCCAGCACTTCAAAAACAATGCCCAGATCCCCTCAGCACCCCTAAAACAAAGCCCAGCAACTCCAACACAACGCCCACCTCCCCTCTGCACTTCCACAAAAAGCCCAGCAGCCTGCATGACAAGCCCAGCACCTCAAAACAAGCCCCATATTCCCTCAGCACCCCCACAAGAAGGTCCAGATCCCCTCAGCACCCCCATGACAAGCCCAGATCCCCTCTGCACTCCCACAAGCCCAACACAACAAACACACAGCCCAGATCCCCTCTGCACCCCCATAACAGGCCCAACACCTCCAATACAAGCCCCAGATCCCCTCCGCACTGGCACAACACGCCCAGCACCCCTAACACAAGCCCAGATCCCCTCAGCACCACTATGACAAGTCCAGCACCTCAAAAACAATGCCCAGATCCCCTCGGCACCCCCACAACAAAGCCCAGCACTTCAAAAACAATGCCCAGATCCCCTAAGCACCTCCACAACAAAGCCCAGCACCCCAAACACAATGCCCAGATCCCCTCAGCAACCCCACCACAAGCCCAGCACCCCCAACACAACGCCCAGATCCCCTTCAGTACCCTCATGACAAGACTAGCACCCCCAACACAACACCCAGCTCCACTGAGCAGCCCGAAAACAAGCCTAGCACCCCCAACACAACACCCAGATCCCCCAAAACTAGGCCCAGCACCTCCAACACAATGCCAAGCTCCCCTCTGCACCCCCAAAACAAGGCTAGCACCCGGCATGACAAGCCCAGCACCACGAAAACAAGCCCCATATTCCCTCAACACCCCCACAAGACGGTCCAGATCCCCTCAGCACCCCCACCACAAGCCCAGATCCCCTCAGCACTCCCACAAGCTCAACACAACAAACACAACGCCCAGATCCCCTGAGCACCCCCGACACACAGCCCAGATCCCCTAGCACTCCCACACGCCCCACACAACAAAAACAGGGCCTAAATCACCTCAGCATCCCCACCACAAGCCCAGCAGTCCAAAAACAACACCCAGCACCCCCAACACAACGCCCCGATCCCCTCAGCACCCCCAACACAATGCCCAGATCCCCTCAGCACCCCCACCACAAGGCCCTGATCCCCTCTACACTCCCAAAACACATCCAGCACCTCGAAAACAAGCCGCTGATCCCCTCAGTACCCCCAATACAAGGCCCCGATCTCCTGAGCACCCCCACCACAACGCCCAGATCCCCTCTGCACCCCCACCACAAGCCCAGCACCCCCAACACAATGCCCAGATTTCCTCTGCACCACGGAAAAAAAGGCCCAGCACCTCGAAAACATGGCCAGATCCCCTCAGCACCCCCACTACAAGCCCCGCACCTCCAAAACAATGCCCCGATCACCTCAGCACCCCCACCACAAGCCCTGCACCCCCAACGCAATGCCCAGATCCCCTCAGCACCCCTACCCCAAGCCCTGCACCCCCAACACAATGCCCCGATCCCCTCAGCAACCCCAAAACAAGGCCCACATCCCCTCAGCAAACCCATTATAAGACCAGCTCCCCCGACACAAGGCCCACATCCCCTCAGCACCCCCAAAACAAGGCCCAGCAACTCCAACACAACACCCAGCTCCCCTCTGCACTTCCACAAAAAGCCCAGCAGCCGGCATGACAAGCCCAGCACCACGAAAACAAGCCCCATATTCCCTCAACACCCCCACAAGAAGGTCCAGATCCCCTCAGCACCCCCATGACAAGCCCAGATCCCCTCTGCACTCACACAAGCCCAACACAACAAACACACAGCCCAGATCCCCTCTGCACCCCCATAACAAGCCCAGCACCCCCAACACAATGCCCCAATCCCCTCAGAACCCCCAAAAAAGGCCCAGATCCCCTCAGCAAACCCATTACAAGACCAGCTCCCCCGACACAAGGCCCACATCCCCTCAGCACCCCGAACACAAGGCCCAGCACTCCCCAGACAAGGCCGAGACCCCTCAGTACCCCTACGACAAGCCCAGCCCCTCCACCACAAGGCCCTGATCCCCTCTGCACTCCCAAAACACATCCAGCACCTCGAAAACAAGCCGCTGATCCCCTCAGTACCCCCAATACAAGGCCCCGTTCTCCTGAGCACCCCCACCACAACGCCCAGATCCCCTCTGCACCCCCACCACAAGCCCAGCACCCCCAACACAATGCCCAGATCTCCTCTGCACCACAGAAAAAAAGGCCCAGCACCTCGAAAACATGGCCAGATCCCCTCAGCACCCCCACTACAAGCCCCGCATCTCCAAAACAATGCCCGAGATCCCCTCAGCAGCCCCACCACAATGCCCAGATCCCCTCTGCACCCCCAACGCAATGCCCACATGCCCTCAGCACCCCTATCACAAGCCCAGCACCCCCTACAAAATGCCCCGATCCCCTCAGCACCCCCACCACAAGCCCAGCACCCCCAACACAATGCCCCAGATCCCCTCAGCAACCCCAAAACAAGGCCCACATCCCCTCAGCAAACCCATTACAAGACCAGCTCCCCCGACACAAGGCCCACATCCCCTCAGCACCCCCAAATCAAGGCCCAGCAACTCCAACACAACGCCCAGCTCCCCTCTGCACTTCCACAAAAAGCCCAGCAGCCTGCATGACAAGCCCAGCACCTCAAAACAAGCCCCATATTCCCTCAGCACCCCCACAAGAAGGTCCAGATCCCCTCAGCACCCCCATGACAAGCCCAGATCCCCTCTGCACTCCCACAAGCCCAACACAACAAACACACAGCCCAGATCCCCTCTGCACCCCCACAACAAAGCCCAGCACCTCAAAAACAATGCCCAGATCCCCTAAACACCCCCACAACAAAGCCCAGCACCCACAACACAACGCCGAGATACCCTCTGCACCCCCACCACAAGCCCAGCACCCCCAACACAACGCCCAGATCCCCTTCAGTACCCTCATGACAAGACCAGCACCCCCAACACAACACTCAGATCCCCCAAAACAAGGCCCAGCACCTTCAACACAACGCCCAGCTTCCCTCTGCAACCCCAAAACAAGCCCAGCACCCGCAACACAAGCCCAGCACCTCGAAAACAAGCCCATGATCCCCTCAACACTCCCACAAGCTCAACACAACAAACACACAGCCCAGATCCCGTCTGCACACCCATAACAGGCCCAACACCTCCAATACAAGCTCCAGATCCCCTCCGCACTCGCACAACACGCCCAGCTCGCCTAACACAAGCCCAGATCCGCTCAGCACCACTATGACAAGTCCAGCACCGCCAACACAAGGCCCAGATCCCCTCTGCACCCCCACAACAAAGCCCAGCACACCCAACACAATGCCCAGATCCCCTCAGCACCCCCACCACAAGGCCCTGATCCCCTCTGCACTCCCAAAACACATCCAGCACCTCGAAAACAAGCCCCTGATCCCCTCAGTACCCGCAATACAAGGCCCCGATCTCCTCAGCACCCCCACCACAACGCCCAGATCCCCTCTGCACCCCCACCACAAGCCCAGCACCCCCAACACAATGCCCAGATTTCCTCTGCACCACGGAAAAAAAGGCCCAGCACCTCGAAACCATGGCCAGATCCCCTCAGCACCCCCACTACAAGCCCCACACCTCCAAAACAATGCCCGAGATCCCCTCAGCAGCCCCACCACAATGCCCAGATCCCCTCTGCACCCCCAACGCAATGCCCACATGCCCTCAGCACCCCTATCACAAGCCCAGCACCCCCTACAAAATGCCCCGATCCCCTCAGCACCCCCACCACAAGCCCAGCACCCCCAACACAATGCCCCAGATCCCCTCAGCAACCCCAAAACAAGGCCCACATCCCCTCAGCAAACCCATTACAAGACCAGCTCCTCCGACACAAGGCCCACATCCCCTCAGCACCCCTAAAACAAGGCCCAGCAACTCCAACACAACGCCCAGCTCGCCTCTGCAACCCCAAAACAAGCCCAGCACCCGCAACACAAGCCCAGCACCTCCAAAACAAGCCCAGATCCCCTCAACACTCCCACAAGCTCAACACAACAAACACACAGCCCAGATCCCCTCTGCACACCCATAACAGGCCCAACACCTCCAATACAAGCCCCAGATCCCCTCCGCACTCGCAAAACAGGCCCAGCACCCCCATCACAAGGCCCAGATCCCCTCTGCACCCCCTTAACAAAGCCCAGCTCCCCCAACACAACGCCCCGATCCCCTTCAGTACCCTCATGACAAGACCAGCACCCCCAACACAACACTCAGCTCCACTGAGCAGCCCGAAAACAAGCCTAGCACCCCCAACACAATACCCAGATCCCCCGACACAAGGCCCAGCACCTCCAACACAATGCCCAGCTCCCCTCTGCACCCCCAAAACAAGGCTAGCACCCTGCATGACAAGCCCAGCACCCCCAAAACAAGCCCGACACCCCCACAACAAGACCCAGATCCCCTCTGCACACCCACCACTAGCCCAGCACTCCCACAACAAGCCCAGCACCCCTAGTGCAAGACCTAGCTCTGCTCAGCACCCCCACCACAAGCCCAGCACCCCCAACACAACGCCCAGATCCCCTCAGCACCCCCACCACAAGGCCCTGATCCCCTCTGCACTCCCAAACCACATCCAGCACCTCGAAAACAAGCCCCATATTCCCTCAGCACCCCCACAAGAAGGTCCGGATCCCCTCAGCACCCCCATGACAAGCTCAGATCCCCTCTGCACTCCCACAAGCCCAAAACAACAAACAATGCCCAGATCCCCTCTTCACCCCCATAACAAGCCCAGCACCTCCACCACAATGCTCAGACCCCGTCAGCACGTCCACGACAAGCCCAGCGCACCCAACACAAGCCCCAGATCCCATCCGCACTCACACAACACGCCCAGCACCCCCAGCACAAGGACCAGATCCCCTCAGCACCACTATGACAAGTCCAGCAGCCACAACACAAGGCCCACATCCCCTCAGCACCCCTAAAACAAGGCCCAGCAACTCCAACACAACGCCCACCTCCCCTCTGCACTTCCACAAAAAGCCCAGCAGCCTGCATGACAAGCCCAGCACCTCGAAAACAAGCCCCAGATCCCCTCAGGACCCCCATAACAAGCCCTGATCCCCTCAGCACCCCCAAAACAAGGCCAGCACCCGCAACACAAGCCCAGCACCTCGAAAAGAATCCCCAGATCCCCTCAGCACCCCCGACACACAGCCCAGATCCCCTAGGCACTCCCACACGCCCAGCACTCCAAAAACAACGCCCAGCACCCCCAACACAACGCCCCGATACCCTCAGCAACCCCAAAACAAGGCCCAGATCCCCTCAGCAAACCCCTTACAAGACCAGCTCCCCCGACAAAAGGCCCAGATCCCATCAGCAGCCCGACCACAAGCCCAGCACCCGTAACACAACACCCAGATCCCCTCAGCACCCCCACCACAAGCCCAGCACCCCCAACACAATGCCCAGATTTCCTCTGCACCACGGAAAAAAGGCCCAGCACCTTGAAAACAAAGTCCAGATCCCCTCAGCACCCCTACCACAAGCCCAGCACCCCCAACACAATGCCCCGATCACCTCAGCAGCCCCTCCACAAGGCCCTGATCCCCTCTGCACTCCCAAAACACATCCAGTACCTCGAAAACAAGCCCGTGATCCCCTCAGTACCCCCAATACAAGGCCCTGATCCCCTCAGTACCCCCAATACAAGGCCCCGATCTCCTCAGCACCCCCACCACAACGCCCAGATCCCCTCAGCACCCCCACCACAAGCCCAGCACTCCCAACACAACGCCCGGATCCCCTCAGCACCCCCATGACAAGCCCAGAACTCCCAACACAATGCCCAGATCCCCTTAGTACCCCGACCACAAGCCCAGCATCTCCAATACAAGCTCGAGATCCCCTCAGCATTCCCACAAGCCCAACACAAGAAACACAGAGCCCAGATCTACTCAGCACCCCCAAAACAGGGCCCTGATCCCCTCTGCACCCCCAACACAAGGCCCAGCCCTCCCAACACAAGGCCCAGATCCCCTCAGTACCCCTATGACAAGCCCGACGCCCCCACAACAAGACCCAGATCCCCTCTGCACACCCACCACTAGCCCAGCACTCCCACAACAAGCCCATGATCCCCTCAGCACTCCCACAAGCTCAACACAACAAACACAAAGCCCAGATCCCCTCAGCAGCCCCAACACAAGGCCCAGCACTCCCAAGACAAGGCCCAGACCCCTCAGTACCCCTACGAGAAGCCCAGCACCTCCACAACAATGCCCAGATCCCGTCAGCACGTCCACGACAAGCCCAGCGCACCCAACACAAGCCCCAGATCCCCTCCGCACTCGCACAACACGCCCAGCACCCCCAACACAACGCCCAGATCCCCTCAGCACCCCCACCACAAGGCCCTGATCCCCTCTGCACTCCCAATACAAGGCCCCGATCTCCTCAGCACCCCCAACACAGCATCCAGATCCCCTCAGCACCCCCACCACAAGCCCAGCACTCCCAACACAACGCCCAGATCCCCTCAGCACCCCCATGACAAGCCCAGAACTCCCAACACAATGCCCAGATCCCCTTAGTACCCCCACCAGAAGCCCAGCATCTCCAATACAAGCTCGAGATCCCCTCAGCACTCCCACAAGACCAACCCAACAAACACAGAGCCCAGATCTACTCAGCACCCGCAAAACAGGGCCCTGATCCCCTCTGCACTCCCAAAACAAGGCCCAGCACCCCTAAAACAACACCTAGCTTTCCTCAGCACACCCACGACAAGCCCAGCTCTCCCAACACAAGGCCCTGATCCCCTCAGCACCCTGCATGACAAGCCCAGCACCCCCAACACAATGTCCCGATCCCCTCAGCACCCCCACAACAAGCCCCAGATCCTCTCCGCACTCCCACAAGCTCAACACAACAAAAACACAGCCCAGATCCCCTCAGCACCCCCAACACAAGGCCCAGCACTCCCAAGACAAGGCCCACATCCCCTCAGTACCCCTATGACAAGCCCAACACCTCCAACACAACACCCAGCTCCCCTCTGCACCCCACAAAAAGCCCAGCACCCCCAACACAAGCCCATGATCCCCTCAGCACTCCCACAAGCTCAACACAACAAACTCACAGCCCAAATCCCCTCAGCACCCCCAACACAAGGCCCGGATCCCCTCAGCAGCCCCATAACAAACCCAACACCTCCAATACTAGCCCCAGATCCCCTCCGCACTCGCACAACACGCCCAGCACCCCCAACACAAGGCCCAGATCCCCTCTGCAACCCCACCACAAGCGCAGCATCTCCAAAACAAGTACCTGATAAACCTCTGCACCACCAAAAAAAGGCCCAGCACCTTGAAAACAAGCCCCACATCCCTTCAGCACCTCCACTACAAGCCCAGCACGCCCAACACAATGCCCAGACCCCCTCAGCACCCCGACCACAAGCCCAGCATCTCGAAAACAAGCCCCAGATCTCCTCTGCACCACGGAAAAAAGGCCCAGCACCCCTAAAACAAGCCCCAGATCCCCTCAGCACCCTGCATGACAAGCCCAGCACCCCCAACACAAGCCCCAGATCCCCTCTGCACCCCCACAACAAAGCCCAGCACCTCGAAAACAAAGCCCAGATCCCCTAAGCACAGCCACAACAAGCCCAGCACCCCCAACACTACGCCCAAATCCCCTCAGCACCCCCACAACAAGCCCCAGAGGCCCTCAGCACTCCCACAAGCTCAACACAACAAACACACCGCCCAGATCCCCTCAGCACCCCCAACACAAGGCCCAGCACCCCCAACAACAAGGCCCAGATCCCCTCTGCACTCCCACAAGCCCAAAACAACAAACACACAGCCCAGATCCCCTCAGCAGCCCAAACACAAGGCCCAACACCTCCAATACAAGCCCCAGATCCCCTCCTCACTCACACAACACACCCAGCACCCCCCACACAAGCCCAGATCCCCTCAGCACCACTATGACAAGTCCAGCACCCCCAACACAATGCCCAGATCCCCTCAGCACCCCCACAACAAAGCCCAGCACCTCGAAAACAAGCCCCAGATCCCCTCTGCACCCCCACCACAAGCCCAGCATCTCCAATAGAAGCCCCAGATCCCCACCGCACTCGCACAGAACGCCCAGCACCCCCAACACAAGGCCCCGATCCCCTCAGCACTCCCACAAGCCCAAAACAACAAACACACAGCCCAGATCCCCTCTGCACACCCACCACAAGCCCAGCACCTCGAAAACAATGTCCAAATACCCTCAGCACCCCCACAACAAGCCTAGCACACCCAACACCACACCCAGATCCCGGTCAGTACCCTCATGACAAGACCAGCACCCCCAACACAACACCCAGATCCCCTCTGCACCCCCAAAACAAGGCCAGCCCCCGCAACACAAGCCCAGCACCTCGAAAACAAGCCCAGATCCCCTCTGCACTCCCACAAGCTCAACGCAACAAACACAAAGCCCAGATCCCCTCAGCACCCCCAAGACAAGGCCCTGCACCCCCAAGACAAGGCCCAGACCCCTCAGTATCCCTATGACAAACCGACACCTCCAACAAAAGGCCCAGATACCCTCAGCACCCCCACCACAAGCCCAGCACTCCCACCACAATCCCAGCACTCCCAATACAAGGCCTAGATTCCCTCAGCACCACTACGACAAGCCCAGCAATCCCAAAACAAGGCCCAGACCACTCAGTACCCCCACGACAAGACTAGCACCCCCAACACAACGCCCAGATCCCCTCCACACTCGCACAATACGCCCAGCTCCCCTAACACAAGCCCAGATCCCCTCAGCACCACTATGACAAGTCCAGCACCCCCAACACAAGGCCCAGATCCCCTCTGCACCCCCACAACAAAGCCCAGCACACCAAACACAATGCCCAGATCCCCTCTGCACCCCTACCACAAGGCCCTGATCCCCTCTGCACTCCCAAAACACATCCAGCACCTCAAAAACAAGCCCCTGATCCCCTCACTACACCCAATACAAGGCCCCGATCTCCTCAGCACCCCCACCACAACGCCCAGATCCCCTCTGCACCCCCACCACAAGCCCAGCACCCCCAACACAATGCCCAGATCTCCTCTGCACCACAGAAAAAAAGGCCCAGCACCTCGAAAACATGGCCAGATCCCCTCAGCACCCCCACTACAAGCCCCGCATCTCCAAAACAATGCCCGAGATCCCCTCAGCAGCCCCACCACAATGCCCAGATCCCCTCTGCACCCCCAACGCAATGCCCACATGCCCTCAGCACCCCTATCACAAGCCCAGCACCCCCTACAAAATGCCCCGATCCCCTCAGCACCCCCACCACAAGCCCTGCACCCACAACACAATGCCCCAGATCCCCTCAGCAACCCCAAAACAAGGCCCACATCCCCTCAGCAAACCCATTACAAGACCAGCTCCCCCGACACAAGGCCCACATCCCCTCAGCAAACCCATTACAAGACCAGCTCCCCCGACACAAGGCCCACATCCCCTCAGCACCCCCAAAACAAGGCCCAGCAACTCCAACACAACGCCCAGCTCCCCTCTGCACTTCCACAAAAAGCCCAGCAGCCTGCATGACAAGCCCAGCACCTCGAAAACAAGCCCCATATTCCCTCAGCACCCCCACAAGAAGGTCCGGATCCCCTCAGCACCCCCATGACAAGCCCAGATGCCCTCTGCACTCCCACAAGCCCAACACAACAAACACACAGCCCAGATCCCCTCAGCACCCCCATAACAGGCCCAACACCTCCAATACAAGCCCCAGATCCCCTCCACACTCGCACAACCCGCCCAGCTCCCCTAACACAACCCCAGATCCCCTCAGCACCACTATGACAAGTCCAGCACCCCCAACACAAGGCCCAGATCCCCTCTGCACCCCCACAACAAAGACCAGCACCTCAAAAACAATGCCCAGATCCCCTAAGCACCCCCACAACAAAGCCCAGCACCCCGAACACAATGCCCAGATACCCTCAGCACCCCCATGACAAGCCCAGCACCCCCAACACAACACTCAGCTCCACTGAGCAGCCCGAAAACAAGCCTAGCAACCCCAACACAACACCCAGATCCCCCAAAACAAGGCCCAGCAACTCCAACACAACACCCAGCTTCCCTCTACACCCCCAAAACAAACCCAGCACCCGCAACACAAGCCCAGCACCTCGAAAACAAGCCCAGATCCCCTCAACACTCCCACAAGCTCAACACAACAAACACACAGCCCAGATCCCCTCTGCACCCCCATAACAGGCCCAACACCTCCAATACAAGCCCCAGATCCCCTCCGCACTCCCAAAACACGCCCAGAACCCACAACACAAGGCCCAGATCCCCTCTGCACCCCCACAACAAAGCCCAACACTTCAAAAACCATGCCCAGATCCCCTAAGCACCTCCACAACAAAGCCCAGCACCCCCAACACAACGCCCAGATCCCCTCAGCACCCCCAAAACAAAGCTAGCACCCTGCATGACAAGCCCAGCACCTCGAAAACAAGCCCAGATCGCCTCAGCACCCCCACCACAAGCCCAGCACCCCCAAAACAAGCCCATCATCCCCTCAGCACTCCCCCAAGCCCAACACAACAAACACACAGCCCAGATCCCCTCAGCAGCCCCAACACAAGGCCCAGCACTCCCAAGACAAGGCCCAGACCCCTCAGTACCCCTATGACAAGCCCAACACCTCCGACACCATGCCCAGATCCCCTCTGCACCCCCACAACAAGCCCCAGATCCCCTCAGCACTCCCACAAGCTCAACACAACAAACACAACGCCCAGATCCCCAGAGCACCCCCGACACACAGCCCAGATCCCCTAGGCACTCCCACACGCCCAACACAACAAAAACACGGCCTAAATCACCTCAGCATCCCCACCACAAGCCCAGCACTCCAAAAACAACACCCAGCACCCCCAACACAATGCCCCGATACCCTCAGCAACCCCAAAACAAGGCCCACATCCCCTCAGCAAACCCATTACAAGACCAGCTCCCCCGACACAAGGCCCACATCCCATCAGCAGCCTGACCACAAGCCCAGCACCCGTAACACAACACCCAGATCCCATCTGCACTCCCAAAAGAAGGCCCAGCACTCCCACAACAAGCCCAGCACCCCCAGTGCAAGACCTAGCTCTCCTCAGCACCCCCACCACAAGGCCAGCACCCCCAACACAATGCCCAGATCTCCTCTGCACCACAGAAAAAAAGGCCCAGCACCTCGAAACCATGGCCAGATCCCCTCAGCACCCCCACTACAAGCCCCGCATCTCCAAAACAATGCCCGAGATCCCCTCAGCAGCCCCACCACAATGCCCAGATCCCCTCTGCACCCCCAAAACACATCCAGCACCTCAAAAACAAGCCCCTGATCCCCTCAGTACCCCCAAAACAAGGCCAGCACCCGCAACACAAGCCCAGCACCTCGAAAAGAATCCCCAGATCCCCTCAGCACCCCCGACACACAGCCCAGATCCCCTGGGCACTCCCACACGCCCAGCACTCCAAAAACAACGCCCAGCACCCCCAACACAACGCCCCGATACCCTCAGCAACCCCAAAACAAGGCCCAGATCCCCTCAGCAAACCCCTTACAAGACCAGCTCCCCCGACAAAAGGCCCAGATCCCATCAGCAGCCCGACCACAAGCCCAGCACCCGTAACACAACACCCAGATCCCCTCAGCACCCCCACCACAAGCCCAGCACCCCCAACACAATGCCCAGATTTCCTCTGAACCACGGAAAAAAGGCCCAGCACCTTGAAAACAAAGTCCAGATCCCCTCTGCACCCCTACCACAAGCCCAGCACCCCCAACACAATGCCCCGATCACCTCAGCAGCCCCTCCACAAGGCCCTGATCCCCTCTGCACTCCCAAAACACATCCAGTACCTCGAAAACAAGCCCGTGATCCCCTCAGTACCCCCAATACAAGGCCCTGATCCCCTCAGTACCCCCAATACAAGGCCCCGATCTCCTCAGCACCCCCACCACAACGCCCAGATCCCCTCAGCACCCCCACCACAAGCCCAGCACTCCCAACACAACGCCCGGATCCCCTCAGCACCCCCATGACAAGCCCAGAACTCCCAACACAATGCCCAGATCCCCTTAGTACCCCGACCACAAGCCCAGCATCTCCAATACAAGCTCGAGATCCCCTCAGCATTCCCACAAGCCCAACACAAGAAACACAGAGCCCAGATCTACTCAGCACCCCCAAAACAGGGCCCTGATCCCCTCTGCACCCCCAACACAAGGCCCAGCCCTTCCAACACAAGGCCCAGATCCCCTCAGTACCCCTATGACAAGCCCGACGCCCCCACAACAAGACCCAGATCCCCTCTGCACACCCACCACTAGCCCAGCACTCCCACAACAAGCCCATGATCCCCTCAGCACTCCCACAAGCTCAACACAACAAACACAAAGCCCAGATCCCCTCAGCAGCCCCAACACAAGGCCCAGCACTCCCAAGACAAGGCCCAGACCCCTCAGTACCCCTACGAGAAGCCCAGCACCTCCACAACAATGCCCAGATCCCGTCAGCACGTCCACGACAAGCCCAGCGCACCCAACACAAGCCCCAGATCCCCTCCGCACTCGCACAACACGCCCAGCACCCCCAACACAACGCCCAGATCCCCTCAGCACCCCCACCACAAGGCCCTGATCCCCTCTGCACTCCCAATACAAGGCCCCGATCTCCTCAGCACCCCCAACACAGCATCCAGATCCCCTCAGCACCCCCACCACAAGCCCAGCACTCCCAACACAACGCCCAGATCCCCTCAGCACCCCCATGACAAGCCCAGAACTCCCAACACAATGCCCAGATCCCCTTAGTACCCCCACCAGAAGCCCAGCATCTCCAATACAAGCTCGAGATCCCCTCAGCACTCCCACAAGACCAACCCAACAAACACAGAGCCCAGATCTACTCAGCACCCGCAAAACAGGGCCCTGATCCCCTCTGCACTCCCAAAACAAGGCCCAGCACCCCTAAAACAACACCTAGCTTTCCTCAGCACACCCACGACAAGCCCAGCTCTCCCAACACAAGGCCCTGATCCCCTCAGCACCCTGCATGACAAGCCCAGCACCCCCAACACAATGTCCCGATCCCCTCAGCACCCCCACAACAAGCCCCAGATCCTCTCCGCACTCCCACAAGCTCAACACAACAAAAACACAGCCCAGATCCCCTCAGCACCCCCAACACAAGGCCCAGCACTCCCAAGACAAGGCCCACATCCCCTCAGTACCCCTATGACAAGCCCAACACCTCCAACACAACACCCAGCTCCCCTCTGCACCCCACAAAAAGCCCAGCACCCCCAACACAAGCCCATGATCCCCTCAGCACTCCCACAAGCTCAACACAACAAACTCACAGCCCAAATCCCCTCAGCACCCCCAACACAAGGCCCGGATCCCCTCAGCAGCCCCATAACAAACCCAACACCTCCAATACTAGCCCCAGATCCCCTCCGCACTCGCACAACACGCCCAGCACCCCCAACACAAGGCCCAGATCCCCTCTGCAACCCCACCACAAGCGCAGCATCTCCAAAACAAGTACCTGATAAACCTCTGCACCACCAAAAAAAGGCCCAGCACCTTGAAAACAAGCCCCACATCCCTTCAGCACCTCCACTACAAGCCCAGCACGCCCAACACAATGCCCAGACCCCCTCAGCACCCCGACCACAAGCCCAGCATCTCGAAAACAAGCCCCAGATCTCCTCTGCACCACGGAAAAAAGGCCCAGCACCCCTAAAACAAGCCCCAGATCCCCTCAGCACCCTGCATGACAAGCCCAGCACCCCCAACACAAGCCCCAGATCCCCTCTGCACCCCCACAACAAAGCCCAGCACCTCGAAAACAAAGCCCAGATCCCCTAAGCACAGCCACAACAAGCCCAGCACCCCCAACACTACGCCCAAATCCCCTCAGCACCCCCACAACAAGCCCCAGAGGCCCTCAGCACTCCCACAAGCTCAACACAACAAACACACCGCCCAGATCCCCTCAGCACCCCCAACACAAGGCCCAGCACCCCCAACAACAAGGCCCAGATCCCCTCTGCACTCCCACAAGCCCAAAACAACAAACACACAGCCCAGATCCCCTCAGCAGCCCAAACACAAGGCCCAACACCTCCAATACAAGCCCCAGATCCCCTCCTCACTCACACAACACACCCAGCACCCCCCACACAAGCCCAGATCCCCTCAGCACCACTATGACAAGTCCAGCACCCCCAACACAATGCCCAGATCCCCTCAGCACCCCCACAACAAAGCCCAGCACCTCGAAAACAAGCCCCAGATCCCCTCTGCACCCCCACCACAAGCCCAGCATCTCCAATAGAAGCCCCAGATCCCCACCGCACTCGCACAGAACGCCCAGCACCCCCAACACAAGGCCCCGATCCCCTCAGCACTCCCACAAGCCCAAAACAACAAACACACAGCCCAGATCCCCTCTGCACACCCACCACAAGCCCAGCACCTCGAAAACAATGTCCAAATACCCTCAGCACCCCCACAACAAGCCTAGCACACCCAACACCACACCCAGATCCCGGTCAGTACCCTCATGACAAGACCAGCACCCCCAACACAACACCCAGATCCCCTCTGCACCCCCAAAACAAGGCCAGCCCCCGCAACACAAGCCCAGCACCTCGAAAACAAGCCCAGATCCCCTCTGCACTCCCACAAGCTCAACGCAACAAACACAAAGCCCAGATCCCCTCAGCACCCCCAAGACAAGGCCCTGCACCCCCAAGACAAGGCCCAGACCCCTCAGTATCCCTATGACAAACCGACACCTCCAACAAAAGGCCCAGATACCCTCAGCACCCCCACCACAAGCCCAGCACTCCCACCACAATCCCAGCACTCCCAATACAAGGCCTAGATTCCCTCAGCACCACTACGACAAGCCCAGCAATCCCAAAACAAGGCCCAGACCACTCAGTACCCCCACGACAAGACTAGCACCCCCAACACAACGCCCAGATCCCCTCCACACTCGCACAATACGCCCAGCTCCCCTAACACAAGCCCAGATCCCCTCAGCACCACTATGACAAGTCCAGCACCCCCAACACAAGGCCCAGATCCCCTCTGCACCCCCACAACAAAGCCCAGCACACCAAACACAATGCCCAGATCCCCTCTGCACCCCTACCACAAGGCCCTGATCCCCTCTGCACTCCCAAAACACATCCAGCACCTCAAAAACAAGCCCCTGATCCCCTCACTACACCCAATACAAGGCCCCGATCTCCTCAGCACCCCCACCACAACGCCCAGATCCCCTCTGCACCCCCACCACAAGCCCAGCACCCCCAACACAATGCCCAGATCTCCTCTGCACCACAGAAAAAAAGGCCCAGCACCTCGAAAACATGGCCAGATCCCCTCAGCACCCCCACTACAAGCCCCGCATCTCCAAAACAATGCCCGAGATCCCCTCAGCAGCCCCACCACAATGCCCAGATCCCCTCTGCACCCCCAACGCAATGCCCACATGCCCTCAGCACCCCTATCACAAGCCCAGCACCCCCTACAAAATGCCCCGATCCCCTCAGCACCCCCACCACAAGCCCTGCACCCACAACACAATGCCCCAGATCCCCTCAGCAACCCCAAAACAAGGCCCACATCCCCTCAGCAAACCCATTACAAGACCAGCTCCCCCGACACAAGGCCCACATCCCCTCAGCAAACCCATTACAAGACCAGCTCCCCCGACACAAGGCCCACATCCCCTCAGCACCCCCAAAACAAGGCCCAGCAACTCCAACACAACGCCCAGCTCCCCTCTGCACTTCCACAAAAAGCCCAGCAGCCTGCATGACAAGCCCAGCACCTCGAAAACAAGCCCCATATTCCCTCAGCACCCCCACAAGAAGGTCCGGATCCCCTCAGCACCCCCATGACAAGCCCAGATGCCCTCTGCACTCCCACAAGCCCAACACAACAAACACACAGCCCAGATCCCCTCAGCACCCCCATAACAGGCCCAACACCTCCAATACAAGCCCCAGATCCCCTCCACACTCGCACAACCCGCCCAGCTCCCCTAACACAACCCCAGATCCCCTCAGCACCACTATGACAAGTCCAGCACCCCCAACACAAGGCCCAGATCCCCTCTGCACTCCCACAACAAAGACCAGCACCTCAAAAACAATGCCCAGATCCCCTAAGCACCCCCACAACAAAGCCCAGCACCCCGAACACAATGCCCAGATACCCTCAGCACCCCCATGACAAGCCCAGCACCCCCAACACAACACCCAGCTCCACTGAGCAGCCCGAAAACAAGCCTAGCAACCCCAACACAACACCCAGATCCCCCAAAACAAGGCCCAGCAACTCCAACACAACACCCAGCTTCCCTCTACACCCCCAAAACAAACCCAGCACCCGCAACACAAGCCCAGCACCTCGAAAACAAGCCCAGATCCCCTCAACACTCCCACAAGCTCAACACAACAAACACACAGCCCAGATCCCCTCTGCACCCCCATAACAGGCCCAACACCTCCAATACAAGCCCCAGATCCCCTCCGCACTCCCAAAACACGCCCAGAACCCACAACACAAGGCCCAGATCCCCTCTGCACCCCCACAACAAAGCCCAACACTTCAAAAACCATGCCCAGATCCCCTAAGCACCTCCACAACAAAGCCCAGCACCCCCAACACAACGCCCAGATCCCCTCAGCACCCCCAAAACAAAGCTAGCACCCTGCATGACAAGCCCAGCACCTCGAAAACAAGCCCAGATCGCCTCAGCACCCCCACCACAAGCCCAGCACCCCCAAAACAAGCCCATCATCCCCTCAGCACTCCCCCAAGCCCAACACAACAAACACACAGCCCAGATCCCCTCAGCAGCCCCAACACAAGGCCCAGCACTCCCAAGACAAGGCCCAGACCCCTCAGTACCCCTATGACAAGCCCAACACCTCCGACACCATGCCCAGATCCCCTCTGCACCCCCACAACAAGCCCCAGATCCCCTCAGCACTCCCACAAGCTCAACACAACAAACACAACGCCCAGATCCCCAGAGCACCCCCGACACACAGCCCAGATCCCCTAGGCACTCCCACACGCCCAACACAACAAAAACACGGCCTAAATCACCTCAGCATCCCCACCACAAGCCCAGCACTCCAAAAACAACACCCAGCACCCCCAACACAATGCCCCGATCCCCTCAGCAACCCCAAAACAAGGCCCACATCCCCTCAGCAAACCCATTACAAGACCAGCTCCCCCGACACAAGGCCCACATCCCATCAGCAGCCTGACCACAAGCCCAGCACCCGTAACACAACACCCAGATCCCATCTGCACTCCCAAAAGAAGGCCCAGCACTCCCACAACAAGCCCAGCACCCCCAGTGCAAGACCTAGCTCTCCTCAGCACCCCCACCACAAGGCCAGCACCCCCAACACAATGCCCAGATCTCCTCTGCACCACAGAAAAAAAGGCCCAGCACCTCGAAACCATGGCCAGATCCCCTCAGCACCCCCACTACAAGCCCCGCATCTCCAAAACAATGCCCGAGATCCCCTCAGCAGCCCCACCACAATGCCCAGATCCCCTCTGCACCCCCAAAACACATCCAGCACCTCAAAAACAAGCCCCTGATCCCCTCAGTACCCCCAAAACAAGGCCAGCACCCGCAACACAAGCCCAGCACCTCGAAAAGAATCCCCAGATCCCCTCAGCACCCCCGACACACAGCCCAGATCCCCTAGGCACTCCCACACGCCCAGCACTCCAAAAACAACGCCCAGCACCCCCAACACAACGCCCCGATACCCTCAGCAACCCCAAAACAAGGCCCAGATCCCCTCAGCAAACCCCTTACAAGACCAGCTCCCCCGACAAAAGGCCCAGATCCCATCAGCAGCCCGACCACAAGCCCAGCACCCGTAACACAACACCCAGATCCCCTCAGCACCCCCACCACAAGCCCAGCACCCCCAACACAATGCCCAGATTTCCTCTGCACCACGGAAAAAAGGCCCAGCACCTTGAAAACAAAGTCCAGATCCCCTCAGCACCCCTACCACAAGCCCAGCACCCCCAACACAATGCCCCGATCACCTCAGCAGCCCCTCCACAAGGCCCTGATCCCCTCTGCACTCCCAAAACACATCCAGTACCTCGAAAACAAGCCCGTGATCCCCTCAGTACCCCCAATACAAGGCCCTGATCCCCTCAGTACCCCCAATACAAGGCCCCGATCTCCTCAGCACCCCCACCACAACGCCCAGATCCCCTCAGCACCCCCACCACAAGCCCAGCACTCCCAACACAACGCCCGGATCCCCTCAGCACCCCCATGACAAGCCCAGAACTCCCAACACAATGCCCAGATCCCCTTAGTACCCCGACCACAAGCCCAGCATCTCCAATACAAGCTCGAGATCCCCTCAGCATTCCCACAAGCCCAACACAAGAAACACAGAGCCCAGATCTACTCAGCACCCCCAAAACAGGGCCCTGATCCCCTCTGCACCCCCAACACAAGGCCCAGCCCTCCCAACACAAGGCCCAGATCCCCTCAGTACCCCTATGACAAGCCCGACGCCCCCACAACAAGACCCAGATCCCCTCTGCACACCCACCACTAGCCCAGCACTCCCACAACAAGCCCATGATCCCCTCAGCACTCCCACAAGCTCAACACAACAAACACAAAGCCCAGATCCCCTCAGCAGCCCCAACACAAGGCCCAGCACTCCCAAGACAAGGCCCAGACCCCTCAGTACCCCTACGAGAAGCCCAGCACCTCCACAACAATGCCCAGATCCCGTCAGCACGTCCACGACAAGCCCAGCGCACCCAACACAAGCCCCAGATCCCCTCCGCACTCGCACAACACGCCCAGCACCCCCAACACAACGCCCAGATCCCCTCAGCACCCCCACCACAAGGCCCTGATCCCCTCTGCACTCCCAATACAAGGCCCCGATCTCCTCAGCACCCCCAACACAGCATCCAGATCCCCTCAGCACCCCCACCACAAGCCCAGCACTCCCAACACAACGCCCAGATCCCCTCAGCACCCCCATGACAAGCCCAGAACTCCCAACACAATGCCCAGATCCCCTTAGTACCCCCACCAGAAGCCCAGCATCTCCAATACAAGCTCGAGATCCCCTCAGCACTCCCACAAGACCAACCCAACAAACACAGAGCCCAGATCTACTCAGCACCCGCAAAACAGGGCCCTGATCCCCTCTGCACTCCCAAAACAAGGCCCAGCACCCCTAAAACAACACCTAGCTTTCCTCAGCACACCCACGACAAGCCCAGCTCTCCCAACACAAGGCCCTGATCCCCTCAGCACCCTGCATGACAAGCCCAGCACCCCCAACACAATGTCCCGATCCCCTCAGCACCCCCACAACAAGCCCCAGATCCTCTCCGCACTCCCACAAGCTCAACACAACAAAAACACAGCCCAGATCCCCTCAGCACCCCCAACACAAGGCCCAGCACTCCCAAGACAAGGCCCACATCCCCTCAGTACCCCTATGACAAGCCCAACACCTCCAACACAACACCCAGCTCCCCTCTGCACCCCACAAAAAGCCCAGCACCCCCAACACAAGCCCATGATCCCCTCAGCACTCCCACAAGCTCAACACAACAAACTCACAGCCCAAATCCCCTCAGCACCCCCAACACAAGGCCCGGATCCCCTCAGCAGCCCCATAACAAACCCAACACCTCCAATACTAGCCCCAGATCCCCTCCGCACTCGCACAACACGCCCAGCACCCCCAACACAAGGCCCAGATCCCCTCTGCAACCCCACCACAAGCGCAGCATCTCCAAAACAAGTACCTGATAAACCTCTGCACCACCAAAAAAAGGCCCAGCACCTTGAAAACAAGCCCCACATCCCTTCAGCACCTCCACTACAAGCCCAGCACGCCCAACACAATGCCCAGACCCCCTCAGCACCCCGACCACAAGCCCAGCATCTCGAAAACAAGCCCCAGATCTCCTCTGCACCACGGAAAAAAGGCCCAGCACCCCTAAAACAAGCCCCAGATCCCCTCAGCACCCTGCATGACAAGCCCAGCACCCCCAACACAAGCCCCAGATCCCCTCTGCACCCCCACAACAAAGCCCAGCACCTCGAAAACAAAGCCCAGATCCCCTAAGCACAGCCACAACAAGCCCAGCACCCCCAACACTACGCCCAAATCCCCTCAGCACCCCCACAACAAGCCCCAGAGGCCCTCAGCACTCCCACAAGCTCAACACAACAAACACACCGCCCAGATCCCCTCAGCACCCCCAACACAAGGCCCAGCACCCCCAACAACAAGGCCCAGATCCCCTCTGCACTCCCACAAGCCCAAAACAACAAACACACAGCCCAGATCCCCTCAGCAGCCCAAACACAAGGCCCAACACCTCCAATACAAGCCCCAGATCCCCTCCTCACTCACACAACACACCCAGCACCCCCCACACAAGCCCAGATCCCCTCAGCACCACTATGACAAGTCCAGCACCCCCAACACAATGCCCAGATCCCCTCAGCACCCCCACAACAAAGCCCAGCACCTCGAAAACAAGCCCCAGATCCCCTCTGCACCCCCACCACAAGCCCAGCATCTCCAATAGAAGCCCCAGATCCCCACCGCACTCGCACAGAACGCCCAGCACCCCCAACACAAGGCCCCGATCCCCTCAGCACTCCCACAAGCCCAAAACAACAAACACACAGCCCAGATCCCCTCTGCACACCCACCACAAGCCCAGCACCTCGAAAACAATGTCCAAATACCCTCAGCACCCCCACAACAAGCCTAGCACACCCAACACCACACCCAGATCCCGGTCAGTACCCTCATGACAAGACCAGCACCCCCAACACAACACCCAGATCCCCTCTGCACCCCCAAAACAAGGCCAGCCCCCGCAACACAAGCCCAGCACCTCGAAAACAAGCCCAGATCCCCTCTGCACTCCCACAAGCTCAACGCAACAAACACAAAGCCCAGATCCCCTCAGCACCCCCAAGACAAGGCCCTGCACCCCCAAGACAAGGCCCAGACCCCTCAGTATCCCTATGACAAACCGACACCTCCAACAAAAGGCCCAGATACCCTCAGCACCCCCACCACAAGCCCAGCACTCCCACCACAATCCCAGCACTCCCAATACAAGGCCTAGATTCCCTCAGCACCACTACGACAAGCCCAGCAATCCCAAAACAAGGCCCAGACCACTCAGTACCCCCACGACAAGACTAGCACCCCCAACACAACGCCCAGATCCCCTCCACACTCGCACAATACGCCCAGCTCCCCTAACACAAGCCCAGATCCCCTCAGCACCACTATGACAAGTCCAGCACCCCCAACACAAGGCCCAGATCCCCTCTGCACCCCCACAACAAAGCCCAGCACACCAAACACAATGCCCAGATCCCCTCTGCACCCCTACCACAAGGCCCTGATCCCCTCTGCACTCCCAAAACACATCCAGCACCTCAAAAACAAGCCCCTGATCCCCTCACTACACCCAATACAAGGCCCCGATCTCCTCAGCACCCCCACCACAACGCCCAGATCCCCTCTGCACCCCCACCACAAGCCCAGCACCCCCAACACAATGCCCAGATCTCCTCTGCACCACAGAAAAAAAGGCCCAGCACCTCGAAAACATGGCCAGATCCCCTCAGCACCCCCACTACAAGCCCCGCATCTCCAAAACAATGCCCGAGATCCCCTCAGCAGCCCCACCACAATGCCCAGATCCCCTCTGCACCCCCAACGCAATGCCCACATGCCCTCAGCACCCCTATCACAAGCCCAGCACCCCCTACAAAATGCCCCGATCCCCTCAGCACCCCCACCACAAGCCCTGCACCCACAACACAATGCCCCAGATCCCCTCAGCAACCCCAAAACAAGGCCCACATCCCCTCAGCAAACCCATTACAAGACCAGCTCCCCCGACACAAGGCCCACATCCCCTCAGCAAACCCATTACAAGACCAGCTCCCCCGACACAAGGCCCACATCCCCTCAGCACCCCCAAAACAAGGCCCAGCAACTCCAACACAACACCCAGCTCCCCTCTGCACCCCACAAAAAGCCCAGCACCCCCAACACAAGCCCATGATCCCCTCAGCACTCCCACAAGCTCAACACAACAAACTCACAGCCCAAATCCCCTCAGCACCCCCAACACAAGGCCCGGATCCCCTCAGCAGCCCCATAACAAACCCAACACCTCCAATACTAGCCCCAGATCCCCTCCGCACTCGCACAACACGCCCAGCACCCCCAACACAAGGCCCAGATCCCCTCTGCAACCCCACCACAAGCGCAGCATCTCCAAAACAAGTACCTGATAAACCTCTGCACCACCAAAAAAAGGCCCAGCACCTTGAAAACAAGCCCCACATCCCTTCAGCACCTCCACTACAAGCCCAGCACGCCCAACACAATGCCCAGACCCCCTCAGCACCCCGACCACAAGCCCAGCATCTCGAAAACAAGCCCCAGATCTCCTCTGCACCACGGAAAAAAGGCCCAGCACCCCTAAAACAAGCCCCAGATCCCCTCAGCACCCTGCATGACAAGCCCAGCACCCCCAACACAAGCCCCAGATCCCCTCTGCACCCCCACAACAAAGCCCAGCACCTCGAAAACAAAGCCCAGATCCCCTAAGCACAGCCACAACAAGCCCAGCACCCCCAACACTACGCCCAAATCCCCTCAGCACCCCCACAACAAGCCCCAGAGGCCCTCAGCACTCCCACAAGCTCAACACAACAAACACACCGCCCAGATCCCCTCAGCACCCCCAACACAAGGCCCAGCACCCCCAACAACAAGGCCCAGATCCCCTCTGCACTCCCACAAGCCCAAAACAACAAACACACAGCCCAGATCCCCTCAGCAGCCCAAACACAAGGCCCAACACCTCCAATACAAGCCCCAGATCCCCTCCTCACTCACACAACACACCCAGCACCCCCCACACAAGCCCAGATCCCCTCAGCACCACTATGACAAGTCCAGCACCCCCAACACAATGCCCAGATCCCCTCAGCACCCCCACAACAAAGCCCAGCACCTCGAAAACAAGCCCCAGATCCCCTCTGCACCCCCACCACAAGCCCAGCATCTCCAATAGAAGCCCCAGATCCCCACCGCACTCGCACAGAACGCCCAGCACCCCCAACACAAGGCCCCGATCCCCTCAGCACTCCCACAAGCCCAAAACAACAAACACACAGCCCAGATCCCCTCTGCACACCCACCACAAGCCCAGCACCTCGAAAACAATGTCCAAATACCCTCAGCACCCCCACAACAAGCCTAGCACACCCAACACCACACCCAGATCCCGGTCAGTACCCTCATGACAAGACCAGCACCCCCAACACAACACCCAGATCCCCTCTGCACCCCCAAAACAAGGCCAGCCCCCGCAACACAAGCCCAGCACCTCGAAAACAAGCCCAGATCCCCTCTGCACTCCCACAAGCTCAACGCAACAAACACAAAGCCCAGATCCCCTCAGCACCCCCAAGACAAGGCCCTGCACCCCCAAGACAAGGCCCAGACCCCTCAGTATCCCTATGACAAACCGACACCTCCAACAAAAGGCCCACATCCCCTCAGCACCCCCACCACAAGCCCAGCACTCCCACCACAATCCCAGCACTCCCAATACAAGGCCTAGATTCCCTCAGCACCACTACGACAAGCCCAGCAATCCCAAAACAAGGCCCAGACCACTCAGTACCCCCACGACAAGACTAGCACCCCCAACACAACGCCCAGATCCCCTCCACACTCGCACAATACGCCCAGCTCCCCTAACACAAGCCCAGATCCCCTCAGCACCACTATGACAAGTCCAGCACCCCCAACACAAGGCCCAGATCCCCTCTGCACCCCCACAACAAAGCCCAGCACACCAAACACAATGCCCAGATCCCCTCTGCACCCCTACCACAAGGCCCTGATCCCCTCTGCACTCCCAAAACACATCCAGCACCTCAAAAACAAGCCCCTGATCCCCTCACTACACCCAATACAAGGCCCCGATCTCCTCAGCACCCCCACCACAACGCCCAGATCCCCTCTGCACCCCCACCACAAGCCCAGCACCCCCAACACAATGCCCAGATCTCCTCTGCACCACAGAAAAAAAGGCCCAGCACCTCGAAAACATGGCCAGATCCCCTCAGCACCCCCACTACAAGCCCCGCATCTCCAAAACAATGCCCGAGATCCCCTCAGCAGCCCCACCACAATGCCCAGATCCCCTCTGCACCCCCAACGCAATGCCCACATGCCCTCAGCACCCCTATCACAAGCCCAGCACCCCCTACAAAATGCCCCGATCCCCTCAGCACCCCCACCACAAGCCCTGCACCCACAACACAATGCCCCAGATCCCCTCAGCAACCCCAAAACAAGGCCCACATCCCCTCAGCAAACCCATTACAAGACCAGCTCCCCCGACACAAGGCCCACATCCCCTCAGCAAACCCATTACAAGACCAGCTCCCCCGACACAAGGCCCACATCCCCTCAGCACCCCCAAAACAAGGCCCAGCAACTCCAACACAACGCCCAGCTCCCCTCTGCACTTCCACAAAAAGCCCAGCAGCCTGCATGACAAGCCCAGCACCTCGAAAACAAGCCCCATATTCCCTCAGCACCCCCACAAGAAGGTCCGGATCCCCTCAGCACCCCCATGACAAGCCCAGATGCCCTCTGCACTCCCACAAGCCCAACACAACAAACACACAGCCCAGATCCCCTCAGCACCCCCATAACAGGCCCAACACCTCCAATACAAGCCCCAGATCCCCTCCACACTCGCACAACCCGCCCAGCTCCCCTAACACAACCCCAGATCCCCTCAGCACCACTATGACAAGTCCAGCACCCCCAACACAAGGCCCAGATCCCCTCTGCACCCCCACAACAAAGACCAGCACCTCAAAAACAATGCCCAGATCCCCTAAGCACCCCCACAACAAAGCCCAGCACCCCGAACACAATGCCCAGATACCCTCAGCACCCTCATGACAAGCCCAGCACCCCCAACACAACACTCAGCTCCACTGAGCAGCCCGAAAACAAGCCTAGCAACCCCAACACAACACCCAGATCCCCCAAAACAAGGCCCAGCAACTCCAACACAACACCCAGCTTCCCTCTACACCCCCAAAACAAACCCAGCACCCGCAACACAAGCCCAGCACCTCGAAAACAAGCCCAGATCCCCTCAACACTCCCACAAGCTCAACACAACAAACACACAGCCCAGATCCCCTCTGCACCCCCATAACAGGCCCAACACCTCCAATACAAGCCCCAGATCCCCTCCGCACTCCCAAAACACGCCCAGAACCCACAACACAAGGCCCAGATCCCCTCTGCACCCCCACAACAAAGCCCAACACTTCAAAAACCATGCCCAGATCCCCTAAGCACCTCCACAACAAAGCCCAGCACCCCCAACACAACGCCCAGATCCCCTCAGCACCCCCAAAACAAAGCTAGCACCCTGCATGACAAGCCCAGCACCTCGAAAACAAGCCCAGATCGCCTCAGCACCCCCACCACAAGCCCAGCACCCCCAAAACAAGCCCATCATCCCCTCAGCACTCCCCCAAGCCCAACACAACAAACACACAGCCCAGATCCCCTCAGCAGCCCCAACACAAGGCCCAGCACTCCCAAGACAAGGCCCAGACCCCTCAGTACCCCTATGACAAGCCCAACACCTCCGACACCATGCCCAGATCCCCTCTGCACCCCCACAACAAGCCCCAGATCCCCTCAGCACTCCCACAAGCTCAACACAACAAACACAACGCCCAGATCCCCAGAGCACCCCCGACACACAGCCCAGATCCCCTAGGCACTCCCACACGCCCAACACAACAAAAACACGGCCTAAATCACCTCAGCATCCCCACCACAAGCCCAGCACTCCAAAAACAACACCCAGCACCCCCAACACAATGCCCCGATCCCCTCAGCAACCCCAAAACAAGGCCCACATCCCCTCAGCAAACCCCTTACAAGACCAGCTCCCCCGACACAAGGCCCACATCCCATCAGCAGCCTGACCACAAGCCCAGCACCCGTAACACAACACCCAGATCCCATCTGCACTCCCAAAAGAAGGCCCAGCACTCCCACAACAAGCCCAGCACCCCCAGTGCAAGACCTAGCTCTCCTCAGCACCCCCACCACAAGGCCAGCACCCCCAACACAATGCCCAGATCTCCTCTGCACCACGGAAAAAAAGGCCCAGCACCTCGAAAACATGGCCAGATCCCCTCAGCACCCCCACTACAAGCCCCGCATCTCCAAAACAATGCCCGAGATCCCCTCAGCAGCCCCACCACAATGCCCAGATCCCCTCTGCACCCCCAAAACACATCCAGCACCTCGAAAACAAGCCCCTGATCCCCTCAGTACCCCCAATACAAGGCCCCGATCTCCTCAGCACCCCCACCACAACGCCCAGATCCCCTCTGCACCCCCACCACAAGTCCAGCACCCCCAACACAATGCCCCGATCCCCTCAGCAACCCCAAAACAGGGCCCACATCCCCTCAGCAAACCCATTACAAGACCAGCTCCCCCGACACAAGGCCCACATCCCCTCAGCACGCCTAAAACAAGGCCCAGCAACTCCAACACAACACCCAGCTCCCCTCTGCACCCCCACAAAAATCCCAGCCCCCGCAACACAAGCCCAACACCTCCAAAACAAGCCCAGATCCCCTCAACACTCCCACAAGCTCAACACAACAAACAATGCCCAGATGCCCTCTGCACACCCATAACAGGCCCAACACCTCCAATACAAGCCCCAGATCCCCTCCGCACTCGCACAACATGCCCAGCTCCCCTAACACAAGCCCAGATCCCCTCAGCACCACTATGACAAGTCCAGCACCCCCAACACAAGGCCCAGATCCCCTCTGCACCCCCAAAACAAGGCCAGCCCCCGCAACACAAGCCCAGCACCTCGAAAACAAGCCCAGATCCCCTCTGCACTCCCACAAGCTCAACGCAACAAACACAAAGCCCAGATCCCCTCAGCACCCCCAAGACAAGGCCCTGCACCCCCAAGACAAGGCCCAGACCCCTCAGTATCCCTATGACAAACCCGACACCTCCAACACAAGGCCCAGATCCCCTTAGCAACCCCACAACAAGGCCCAGCACCTCCAACACAACGCCCAGCTCCCCTCTGCACCCCCAAAACAAGGCCAGCCCCCGCAACACAAGCCCAGCACCTCGAAAACAAGCCCAGATCCCCTTAGCAACCCCACAACAAGGCCCAGCAACTCCAACACAACGCCCAGCTCCCCTCTGCACCCCCACAGAAAGCCCTGCACCCGCAACACAAGCCCAACACCTCCAAAACAAGCCCCAGATGCCCTCAGCACTCCCACAAGCTCAACGCAACAAACACAAAGCCCAGATCCCCTCAGCAGCCCCACCACAAGCCCTGCACCCCCAACGCAATACCCAGATCCCCTCAGCACCCCCAACACAAGGCCCAGCACCCCCAACGCAACGGCCCAGATTCCCTCAGCACCCCCAACACAAGGCCCAGCACTCCCAACACAAGGCCCAGCAACCCCAACACAAAGCTCAGACCCCTCAGCACCCCCACCAGAAGCCCAGCATCTCCAATACAAGCTCAAGATCCCCTCAGCACTCCCACAAGACCAACACAACAAACTCACCGCCCAGATCTACTCAGCACCCCCAAAACAGGGCCCTGATCCCCTCTGCACTCCCAAAACAAGGCCCAGCACCCCGAAAACAAGACCTAGCTTTCCTCAGCACCCCCACAACAAGCCTTGCTCTCCCCAACACAAGGCCCTGATCCCCTCAGCACCCTGCATGACAAGCCCAGCAGTCCCAACACAATGTCCCGATCCCCTCAGCAGACCCACAAGCCCAGCACCCCCAACACAAGGCCCAGATCCCCCAAAACAAGCCCAGCAGCCCCATAAGAAAGGTCCAGATCCCCTCTGCACCCCCGCGACAAGCCTAGCACTCGCAACAAAAGGCTCAGCACCTCCTGCACAACGCCCAGATCCCCTAAGCACCACCATGACAACCCCAGCACCCCCAACACAAGGCTCAGCTCCACTGAGCAGCCCGAAAACAAACCTAGCACCCCCAACACAACAAGCAGATCCACTCAGCACTCCCCAACACAAAGTTCAGTGACCCTCAGCACCCCCACAACAAGCCCAGCACCCCCAACACAAGGCCCAGGTCCCCTGAGCAAACCTATGACAAGACCAGCTCCCCCAAAGGGCACGGAGGAGCTGCCCTCCCTCACTCTCTGTGTGGCTCTTGTTGCCGCAGCCTCCTTGCTTCCCCCCGGCAGACGGGGAGCTTTGGGCAGAGAGGCGGGAGGCAGGGTTAAGGGGAGGCCTTGGCTGCAGAGGTCTGCCCCTGTGGCAGGTGCTGGAATGGGGAGGGCACTAGTGTGTGCCTGTGGCCTGTGCAGATGCCCCAGGAGCAGGGGGAGGTACAGGCCGGGGCAGAGCAGGATGCAGCCCAGAGGCAGAGAGGTGGGCATGGCCAGCTCTGTTTTGGTGAAAACGCACCTGTTCTTGTCATGGTGCAGTGATGAGCTGCAGAGCACAGCAAACAGAGGCAGCAAACAGACGCAGCAGTTTGCGCAGCAGTGTCTGGGCTCTGCCTGGGCCTTTTGTGGGCCTTGTTGGAAGTTGGGGAGGCTTTCTGGGGACCCCCGAGGAACTAGACAGTGCTTGCTGCTAGCAGGAAGGGAGAGCTAGGCAAGGACTACTGCAGGGGGCCTTGACTTAACTTCTCCTGGGAAGTCCTAGCTAGGTGGGGCTGCTGCTAAGGAGCTCTCTGGGCTGGCCTGGTCAGAGGGAGTTGGGGCTTTTGTTTCAGGTGGCTCCTGATTGGGTGGGTCAAGCACCCTTGTGAGTCACTGCTGGGCAGAGGCCTATATAAGAGCCAGGCCTGGAGCCCAGCTCCTAGAGTGGGGCTGGCAGAGGCAGCAGTTTGGGCAGCAGGCAAAGAAGGTGCCTCTCCCTTTTCTGCAGTGGTGTGTCCTTCCCTGGGGCATGGTCATGACATGCTGCAGAGCACTTTCCCCAGTGGCTGCTGGAGGTGCTGCCTCAGCTGTGTGTGAGGCTTCAACCCAGACAGACCCTCAGACAGCAGATGCAGCTCTGCAGGTGTCAGGCTGCAGGGAGTGCCTGGGGCCTTTCTGTGAGGCCTGGGCTGACAGTCAGCTCTCCTGTGCAAGGTGTGCTGTGGTTGACCCTTTGTATTGCCAGATAAAGGAGCTGGGGGAGGAAGTGAGCAGGAAGTTAGCAGTCCCTCTTCTAACCTCAACCATTCTGTGATTCTGTGAAACCTCCTGTTGTCCCCTGTGTCACAGAGAACGCCACTAAAAGTACAGGATACAATGAGTTCTTTCAGAAGAAAGAACGTCTTCTTCCGGAGCTGGGAAAGGAGTTTTTTCAGCCATGAAGCTTGGCAAGACGCGTCCACCAAAGGATGATCATTGGAAGCAAGGTAGGTGCTGGGAGGAGGTTGTTCCCTGATCCAGTACTGCTATTCCAGGAAAGCCCCTGGTCCCATCCACTTACGGATGAGACCCCCCCCCCCCGTCTGCGCCCCGTAAGTGGCACACATCAACGCTGTTGGTAACTCAGGGATTAGACAGGGAGCATTTGGTGGACAGGGTGAAGGCTGGAGAGAGGGTCTGCATGGGGGAATCTGGCAAGCAGGGATAGATGGAGAGAGCCTTACACTGAAGGCTTTGCCAGATCTCACCCGCTTTGTGAGATCATGGTGAAACCTGGAAGTCAGGTGGGCAGTTTCTGGCTTATTTTAAGGATTACTTGCAAGTGTAAGAGCAAAAAGCGTGATTTAGCCCTTTCACTGCTTCTCTGTGATGCATGGAGACCTGCATGAATAGCATTGCAGCAGCACAGTGAGAGGTAGGGCTCTGTTGCCTCAAGGTTGTCTGTTCCAAGGTCTCGATACCTGCTACAGTGCTGAAATGGGACACCTTTCTGGAAAGGCAGAAGGTGGTTAGCGATCGGAAATTTGTTGTTGTTTCCATTCGGCTCAAACTATGATGTTTCAGTGACAAAGAAATTGGGGAATGCCTTTTTGTGGAGGAAGACCAAATGTTGCTTTAGATATTCTTCATGGGCAAATCTTTGTTGTTGTTCAGCCAGCTTTTAAGAGAAGAAAGGAGGGATTTGGCCTGAGACACTATAGAGGTAGAGGCCTTGGCAGACTGTAGAGGCATAATACTGAAACCTTGGTGATCTTCCTGCTCTCCCCAGTGAAAGGGCATTCTTCTTGTGGTGGAGACTTCACCTAAGGTGATGAGGAAAGCCATCTGGGATGCAAAGGCATGAAAAGGCTGTACTCTCAGATTGTGGAGTACATTCACATGTAGATTTACCAGTGGTGGGGGAACAGTTGCAACAACTGTTCATGTGGTCATTGCCTCACAGCTGTGTGTATCCTTCCTCCCCCTTTGCCCTCCACAGGGCGTAGTCCTCCCAGCATCCCTCCTGAGTGGTGGTCTGCTTCTTTCTGCCATCCCAGGCAGATTGCCAGTTCTGCTCGGGTCAAACAAACCCACTGAATCACTGCAAGCAGAGCTGGGAAGGTGCTGGTCTGTCCCTCCACCCACACGTGGCAGGATGGAATCTGCTTAGGTCCCTCAGTGGAAATGAGGACACTCTTTTCACACACAACTTGCTGCAGTGCCTCTCTCCACCTAGGAAAGCTTTTCCTAACATCCAGCCTAGATCCCCCTCACTTCAGCTGAAGCCCAAGGTTATTTCTGTATTATCTCACAGAACCGGGCCAGACTATGGTGAAGCAACTGATCCAAGTCTTGGATTAGCCACGAGGTAGGAAACCTGTTTCCCAAAAGCGATGTCTGTGCTCTAGGCGTGGTTTTGGTAGTATTTCCCCCTGTGCCAACGAAACAAACCAGTGACCCTAAAGCAGCTCCCCACCTCCCTTCATCCTCAGCAGTGCATCACCTTATGGCAGTTAGAGCTGCAGCACATGTTCACATGCTCTTTTACCTCGTGAAGTCTGCATTGCTCATTTGTCGGATTTCAGTTTTCCAAAGCTTATTGCCTTCATGAAACTGTGCTGGCACACAGCACAGGTGGAATAATGTGTCACGCTACGCAAACCTCTTTTAAATCCATTTTAAACCAGGTTGTCTGTGACCTGACCAGGTGACCACTGTTCTTTGTATTTCCAGGAGAGGTTGATAGGATGTATTGGTTACCTTTCTCGGAGTCTTTAATTATCCACCGAGTGGAAACAACAAGAGACGTTCTTTTGTCTGTGTGCCTTTATGCAGAGGAACCTGCTGTTTTGGAAGCAGAAGACCTGGGCCGAAAAGCCATGAGACTAGGAGGTGGACTGGACCCAGACACAGTCTCCTTGGCTTCCGTCACGGCTGTAACCACCAGTGTCTCCAACAAGAGGTGAAGGCCAGATGTGAGCTTGTGCAAGCCAGGAGGTGATGGCAAACTCTCAGACGTGCCTGCTCCCCAGAGCCATGTGTCCCCTGAGCTGAGCTATGCTGGAAATCACGTTGCCCCATGCAACCGTTTTCAGAAACGCTTGAACAAAGAATGTTCAGTGGCATTTCACAGCCCCTGGAGTTTATATTCCTCTCATGCCAAGGGAGCTGGCACTGTGAGGAGTAACCCTGGGAAATGCTCTGTCACAGTCTGCAGTGAGTTCCTCTGTTGTTTGACGGAGGTCTTTTTTCCTGCCCTTTGGAAGGTCCAAGCCTGATATCAAAATGGAGCCGAGTGCTGGGAGGCCGATGGATTATCAGGTAGGTGACAACGCTGTGCCCCCAACTTCAGCTCGGGGGGTTCAGAGCCCAGGGAGAGACCATTTCACAGGGAGTGTTTAAGGGGAGGAAGAGGCAAGTTGAGAACTTTTCTTTCACGCTTTCTTGGACCACAACTATCAGCAGAGTAGTTACTTGAGGAGCTGAATCTCTTAGTTGAAGCCTTTGTCCCCGATGGCCTGTGGGACAGCTCTGGGACCAGGAGGAAGGACTGACAGTCACTTGAGCAGGCCTAGGCTTGCTGGAGTCCCACCGAGGCTGTGCCTCCTCCCCACGCACCAGGTTATGGACCTTGGCATGGCGTTGTTGGGAGCGAGTCCAGCGCGGGTTTCAATGTACTGCGCTCACAAAAGCAACTGACAATTTGTTTGTTAAGTCTGAAGGCTGGCTCACGTGTGAACGACTGTTTCAGGTACTGTTCCTGTGGGAGGATGACTTTCAAAAAGCTGGTATTTAAATGCTAGAGTGATAAGCTATATCTCAAGTAGTTAACTGGATTTGCTGTCCATTGTGACAAGCCCAGAAAGCCCAGCTTAATCAGGGTTTGAAGCAGGCAATCTCCAACACAGTTCTCTTAATTTCCAAAGGCTTTCAGTACCTGTTTTAGCGTTCCCAATTGACGAGGCCTGGCTGGCAGTACTCGTTGGATTTCCTCTGGTAGGTTGGTGCCTGGTTGCTGTTATCTTGTTCCTCTTCTCGTTTTCACCGAGTCATGCTGATTCGGCAGCCGTTTACTTTTCTGTCCTTGCGTGTTAGTGCAGTAGCACGTTCCTAGGGATGTCTGGGAACAATGCCAATAATGATTTGTTGTTAAAGGTTTATTGTAGACCACATACGGCGTCCACTTCTAAATCCCACGAGAGACCAGTTGACATCAGAAGATGCAGTAGAGCAGTATGTGGAAGAGGTTTAATTATACGCATAAAAAGCCTAAAGCAAGTTGCGAGGACGACGAGGACTGAGTGTCCCTGGTTCGGGAATAGTATAATCGGAATGTAAGGAGAAGGAGGAAGGTGCAAGACGAATTATGTGCAAGACAGAGCAAGAGGTTCAGTTAATTGGCCAGTGCAAACAGGAGTATCACAAGGCTGCTCTTCATTGGGAATGGTGAGGGAACAGAGCGGTGACCTTAGCTGCTTACCTCCTCAGAAGGAGTCTGAGAGTATTCGCACCTACCTTGCTGCCCTTGAAATGAGGAAGGGATTTGAGCTGGGTTTGTTAAGCTGGTGCAGCTTTGGGTGAGGGGTAGGAGGTTGCATTTGCAGCTCAGCTCCTCTGCAGTAAGTCAGTTTGCAGCAATCAATGCCAGGCAGTCTTGTCCTCTTCTTTAGAGAGCTCAGCTGTCTTTTATCAGCTTCCTTTTATGAGCGGTTTACCCCTTGTATTTTTTAGCAGAAGCAAGTTAAGCCAGTTAGGGCATCAGTAGCAGAGTGTCTGTTCCCGCAGCTTAGCTAAATCTGTTCAACTTTGTGCCTTACGTGCTCTTGGAGCAGAAGAGCCATCTGAACGGACAGGGCTGCTCTGATGCTCCTACCTCCCATGCCATGCCGCAGCTCTCTCAGGCTTGTAGGAGCAGCCCTGTCTCTTTTGTGTGATGAAGAGAGACTACCCAGCTGCCACCCCGGCACTGAAAGCACCTTGGAGAGGAGAGCCAGGTGGAGACACAGTTTAGGGCAGCCAAGGTGGAGGTCCATGAATCTCTCTCCCCAGGTCAGCATCACAGTCATTGAGTCACGGCAGCTGGTTGGGCTCAACATGGACCCCGTGGCCTGTGTGGAGGTTGGAGATGAAAAGAAATGCACGTCCATGAAGGACTCGACTAATTGCCCTTACTACAATGAGGTGAGCTGGATTTTTCCTGAGGTGCTGCTCCAGGCTCGTTGCTCCTCAAGGCCTAGACTGCAGTTTGACAGCAAATGACATTTATTTGACTTTGTTTTTTTTTTCTTTTTCTTCTGTTAGTAAGTAAGATGGAGTAAGATGAAATCGCAAACCATGCAGAAGGAGGGATGAAACCTTGGCCCTCTGGTATTTTACAAAATGGTGACAAAGAACCAAAGCAAGACAAAACCCCTTACTTGATCAGTTTCAAATTAAATGATCCTGTGCCCACTTTCTGAGTCTTTCCAAGAAGTTAATGCTTTATTTTAGTTTCTCAGATCACTGATGCTGTCAGTTGTTGGGCTGACGTGGGTCCCTCTGCAGCTGTGACGTGAACTGCAGGCTGTTCCTCTGCCCAGACACGTCTCTGTTGGTGGGATATGGACCATAATATTGTCCTTCAATTCAGAAGGAGCCCATGCCTGCTTCCCTGCTTTCACGCATGCTCCTTCTCTTTCAGTGCTTTGTCTTTGATTTCCATGTTCCCCCAGATGTCGTGTTCGATAAGATCATCAAGCTGTCCGTAAGTGAGCATGGTTGTGTTGCCCTTTTCAGTGGGCTTTGGTGGAAACCAACCCATTTTACTTACTTGTTGGGATGGATTTAAGACCCTTGATGCGAGACCTCTGGCAGGAGCGGAGGTGCTCAGTCCCTCTCTCTGAGCCCTCATGTCCTACGAGCCTCACCTCCTTTGCAGACCCCCCCAATCCCTCTGTCAGTGTCCTTATTGCTGCAGCCACACCCCCCTCCACTCGTGTTCCCTCTGTTGCTCTGTGGCTGCTCTCTGGTATTTCCTAGCTAGGCAAAACTAAGCCTGTCTCAGGATGTCTCTTTAGGCTTGGGGAGAAGCAAGAGCTTCCTGAGGCTGCCAGTGGATTCCCTGAAGCATGAGGGTGGGTACAGCTCTTGAGGAAATTCAGAAGTGTAAATAATGAGAGCAAAACAGAGGCTCCAGCTCTCCCCAGAGCCGCAAAGGAAGACTAGGAAGGAGATTTAGATACACAGATCAAAGCAGGCTGGCTAGGAGCATCCACATCTATCCCATGCATAGTCTGGCTGTGTAATTTCTTCCAGGAAGGGAATTAAAGCATAGATTTCAAGCATCTTTGAGACACTTCCTTGAGGAGAATGTCTCAGTGTTTGTTGCCATAGTGGCTGGAACACTGCATTTTGTTTCAAAGATGATTTTTTTTTTACTTTTTTTTTTCTGTTGAATCCAAGTGTACACTTGCTTGCAAGACTGCTAAACAAGAGCTGCCAACCACACTGTGCTTCACACAGCACAGTGAGTGATTATATCTCCTGCCCAAACTAAGCAAGATGCATCAAATCCTTTAATGTTTGACACTGAACCGTTCTAGAAACAGCCCTACCCCTCCCAGCATGGCTGGGCAGAAAAAAAGCTCTGACTTGTTCTCCCTCGCTTTTCAGGTGATCCACTCAAAATCTCTTGCGCAGTGGGACTTTGGTAGGCTCCTTCAAGGTGGATGTTGGAACTGTTTACACCCAGCCTGGTATGTCACCACAATTTGCAAGGGGTCATATAGATGCCTACCTTCACCATCAAACAAATGTCTTGGCAAGGTAGCCAGGCAGTCACTAGTTTCCTTTGGCAACACTTAGTCAACTTAATTTTAGTATCCCAGGTGCAAGCATGTCATCTAGGCTCCTTCTGCAGTCCGAAAAGAGCCCTCAGCATCTCCAGAAGATGGTATATCCCATTCTAGGATAAGGCATAATGCACGCAGGTAGAATTGTCCTCAGATGTGCCATTCTCTCTCCACTGACCTCCTAAGAAGCTTAGCTAGCTTGCTTAGGCAAGATGTTGACCTTTCCGAGAGCTGAAGGTCTAGCCCTGTGTGGCTGGCCTTTAGACCAAGACAGGAAGATGCCCAGTGTGCAAAGAAAGAGAGGTTAATTAGAGCTTCTGTGAGAATGTCATGTTGCTCACTGATGCTACAGCCTGCCTTGACTTAGCACAGAGGGGCCCAATGAGTGCTACTAAAATCCACTGTGCTATCGTGGGCTTTGTTTAGAGGACCTCTGTTTCAGGGAAGCCTGTTTTATAGAACCATAAAAGAAATGTGGAAGCTTTCAGCATCCTGCACTCGCTGTGCGCAGCGAAAGCAGGCATAGTTGGGATTAGTATAAAGGAGGTCCAGAAGGGTCCCTGGAGAGGTCATTCAGTCCATACCCTTGCTCTTGGGAAGGATCAGCCCTACTCCGTGACAGGCTCCCTGCTGAGCTTCTGCCTGAAAAGTCACTGAATCAGTGAATCGTCTTGAACGTGTCTGGCAGACTGATGAAGCAAACCCATCTGCAGGAGAGGAGACTAAGAAATGCCTGCTCTGTACAGAAGAGCATGGCTCCTTGGAGGGCCCAGGGCTTGCAGCATGCCAGCGTAAGGAAGACCTGAAACTTCCCTTTAGAGAAGAGACATCCAGAATCACTGGGATTTTATCTTAGCTTATGCATCAGGCCTTTTTGTAGCACTCTGCCCCTCTGAAGAGTCCTGAGAGCTAAGTTTCCATTTCAGGGGTGCTCAGCAAATGATGCTGGAAGGGATCTGAAGAGAGCATCTCTTCTGATGCACTCCACAGAAGGATGAGATCTTTCTCGCCCATCTAAGAGGCACCAGGCCTTAAAAATGTCCAGTGATGGAAACTCCACACCTCTACAGGCAGTTTATCCCATTGCTTCTCTGTCTCCAACATTGGGCAGATCCTCCCAATGGATTTTCAGGGGGTTCTGTCTGGAATTCCTCACACCTGGAGAGGTCTCTTTATGCATGCATGCAGGCTTCTGCAGTCAAGTGGACAGACATGCCCAGTGCTCGCAGTAATTCCTGTAATTGTGATAAATGTCTGTCTTGTTCCTTGGCTTTCAGAGCACCAGTTCTATCGCAAACGGGCCATCCTTTCTGACCCTGAGGGTCGGTCTCACTGCTGGACTTAAAGGTTATCTGGAGGGTGCCGTTGCCGTGGTAGGGAAAGGGGACAACATCAAGACACCACACAAAGCCAATGAGACAGATGAGGATGATATTGAGGGGTAAGGATTCGTGGAGCCAGTTTCCTGTATCCTTCCTTGGGAATGAGCTATGAGCTTTTCGTGTCACTTTATTTTGGATTATTCAGTAAGGACAGCATCCCTTCCCAATTAGGCTGACAGCCCCTCTAGTAGTTGTGCACTGCAATCAGAAGTGCCAACTAGATTGTTTCTTGGAAAGAGGAGAGTTGCTAGATTACTGATGCAAATCCTG
Organism: Struthio camelus; assembly: GCF_040807025.1. Taxonomy (NCBI): domain Eukaryota; kingdom Metazoa; phylum Chordata; class Aves; order Struthioniformes; family Struthionidae; genus Struthio; species Struthio camelus. The sequence continues at coordinate 5,716,358 of NC_090944.1, forward strand.
GTCACATCACTACAGACCAGTCCTTTATATCAGTTCAGACCCTCTGCTGCTGGTTGTTCACTTGTGCATACCAGCACCAGCCTGATGTGAACCAACATGATGTCCGTACTTTTTAGCTGTTGCTCCAGTTGGCCGTTGAATGGGAGCCACAGAAGTGAGGTTGAAGGGAAGATGGGAAATGATGGCTGAGGTCTCCCTACCCGCTGTAAGGACAGGGAGGGCACCAAGGGGCTTAAAGCAGCATGTGAACTCTTTTGGACTATTGTTCCATGCTGTAGTCATGCTCTTATCCCACTTTATCGTGGACAAAGTTCCTTTAGAACTGTTGTTCACAGCATCCTCTGTAGCTCTCGGGGAAGAGAGAAGAAGCAAGACCTGCCACGAGAAGCCATTTCATGGAGCTCAAGTTTCCTTCCAGTATAACCACCCCAGTTCTCCTTATACCCTGGCAGGGTATGAGGGCCTTTTCCAAAGGTAAAGGCCCTTCTAACATCCCATTCATCTGGGCTGCTGCAGATGTCTAAACTAGGTAGAGATTAGTCTTCCCCTCGGCTCCACTGCTGATAATGATTATATCCCTTTAGAAAGATGCAGGTTGTCTCTGAGGCACCTCAATGTGTTGCCATAAGGTTCCCTTATGAAACCGCCCTTCCCTGTCCTGAATCAGGAGGGTGGGCAGGAATAGGACTATGATAAAATATAGGGCTGCAGAAATGGCTACCTTTCCACCTCCTCACAGCCTGTGCTCCACAAGTGGGGCAGCTTCTCCCTCTTCTGCAAGTCTCTCCTGACAAACCTGCCAGGCCCAGGAGCTGTTTTGAGTCCTGTTTTCTGATGCTGCAGGAACCTCCTCCTTCCAGATGGGGTCCCTCCGGAGCGGCAATGGGCTCGTTTCTACCTAAAGATCTATTGAGCTGAGGGGCTGCCCCGTATGAACACCAGCCTCGTGGCCAATGTGAAGAAGGCTCTCATTGGGGAGAGCAAGGACTTGGTGGACCCCGATGTGGAGGTGTTCTTTGCAGGGCAGAAGGTGGGTGAGCTGCTTGCTATACCTTTGTGACATGATAACGTGAGCAGGGCTAGCCATTATGCAGGTTTGGGACTACGTGGCCAAGGATGATCTCAGCTGTCCTGGCATGTAGATGCTGACCTGTGTGACAAAGCTGCTTGTTTGTCCTGTGCCACGTTCCCTTCTCTTGCCCAGACTACGAGGGGGTTGCATCAGTCTGCAGTCTCCAGCAGTCTCTATTTGGGAGAAGAAAGTCCCGAGCAGAACACATGTTGCTATCATGGTCATTAGCAGGGGAGGAGTTGAGGTCTGAAAGAAGGTGGGTGGCTTGTGGGCTCAGACCCTTGTGAAACATGTGCTTTCTCCTCCCACTTGGCAGGGGAAGACATCTGTGCGGAAGAGCAGCTACGAGCCCCTCTGGAATGAGCAAATAGTCTTCACAGGAATGTTCCCCCCATTGTGCAAGAGGATAAAGATCCAGGTCCGAGACTCTGACGAAGTCCATGATGTGGCCATTGGGACCCATTTCATTGATTGGCGGGAGGTCTCTAACGAAGGAGACAAAGGTAAAGCTAATATGAGGGGAGGACTGAGACACCCTCTTCATGGTAGAGAGAGAGGCTTCCCTTTGGCAGAGAGTTAGCAAAATAGCCCAGGCTCCTTCCCCAGCCCTGGAGACAGCTGCTCCTTGGTGGCCAGTAGGAGAGACCTTTATTCCCTGCAGTGGTTTTCTGAGATCACTGGGCACCCATTCCCTGAAAACCAAGTCCCATAACATGCCTCCAGTCAGAAACTTGAAAGAAAAGACACCCAAGAGCAACTGGCCCTTCCAGAAAATTCATGGCCATGAATGGATGAATATCTGACAGGCTCTCATGTTCACACAGACACACATGCACACACGAATGCACACACATGCACAAATGCACTAGCGCACATGTGGACAGGACCAATGTAAAAGCAGAGAGGGCTCTACGAAGGTGGCTAATGAGGGTTTCTCCTCTCTGTTGCCTCATGCTGGGTGGCTTGCCCAACGGAGTAGTTGTGTGTGTCTTTGGCGTGGTGAGCTGCACAATCCCCCTCACTGCTGTCACCACAAAATCATCTCCATGTATTGTTGCATGTGTGTATTTTCCATGTGCGCGCACACACACACGCATGCTCAATCCTGTACTACCCTACCCAGAGCAGGGAAGTGATGCCATTCCATGAGCCAGCTTGAGCCCTGAGACAAAGCCATGCCCTCCTTCTTGCACATCCAGATGTGTGTCTGGTCTCCTGCAGGCTTCCTGCCCACCTTTGGCCGTGCCTGGGTGAACATGTACGGCTCCACTCGGAACTACACCCTGATGGATGAGCACCAAGATCTGAATGAGGGTCTGGGTGAAGGCATCTCTTTCCGGGCCAGGCTTTTGATAAGCCTTGCTGTGGAGATCTTGGAGATGAGTTGCTGATGTGAGTCTTCCCTGACCCTTTGGTTGCCAGTGACAAGTGCTGGGTGTTAGTGATAGTTTGCTCAGTCCCCTTGGTAGTTATGTCTGGTCTCATAGACTGAGGATTTTATTTGGTGTTGCACTAAAAGCACTGGATCCCCCAGCGCAACAACAAATCTTGCAAAGATTTTTCAGGTTTTATGGTCATTCAAAAAGAACGTGCAGTGAGCCTAGACACTGAGTTCAGCCAGACACCTATCTCTTAGAAGGCTTGAGCAGAGGGAGAGAAAACCCTCGTAGTCTCCATGAAAACCTAGACAGTGGCACGTCCCCTTCATAGAGCCCGTGTAGGTGTTCAAGGTGCCGAATGTGGCCTTCTGGGACCCCCTGCCCTGTGGCTTGTTCTCCTAAGGGTCCATCCAGCTGACCTTAACCTTGTATCCTACTTGCCTGTTTTTTTTCCTGCAGAACTGTCCTGGGAAAATGGAGGAGTTCTTTCTCTTTGGAGTCTTCCTGGAAGCTACCGTGATGGACAGGAAGATTGGTGACAAACCCATCAACTCTGAGGTCACAATAGGTTGGTGGTTTTCTGAGGAGGTTGGTTTTGAAACATGCCCGGCAGAGACTGCAGGAGCCAAGGCCAAAAGCAGGCTGTTTACCCCCTCTTTCCATGCTAACATTTGACAGAGCATCCGAGGCTCTCAGTTTAGGAAGAAGGTGATGGCTACTTCATTGGCACAAGCCGTGTGTGTCCCCAGATGAGCTCTTTGCTGCGTGATCTCCTGTCAGCAGTGGATCTGCTCCATCTCTCAGTTGAGAGCACCTGGCTTTGCGTTTCCAGAGGTTAACCACCAAAGGAAGGATGTATGTTTCTAGTGGCTAGGAAGGGGGCATGAGTAGAGGACAGATTTCTGTTGTTAGTTTGTAATCCCTGGTCAGGGTTTCAGAAAGCTGAACTCCACTGTCCCCCATGGTTCCTGCAGAGGAAGTTGCTCCCCAGCCTGAATTAAAGGCAGGTGACTGAGGCTGTTTAACCCCAGTGTGAGTTATAGCCCCGTGACTTCTTTCCTGAGGTAACAATCTGGTTCCCGTAGATGGCATGGCCAAGCCTACCTTGCGGAGGAAGAAAGATGGAGGGGATGGGGACGAAGCAGAGTCTGAGCTGCTGCAGAACTCAAGTGAGGAAGACGGTGATGAGGATGGAGAGCTGGTCTCCCTTTGCTCATCTCAACCCATGAAACCCCTGGTCACAGACAGGTAAGTGTGCCCTCCTGGCCACCAGAGGGCGGCCTTGCTGGGCATGGCAAGGGGAAAATGAGGGAAGGGACATTGCAGTGTTGTAGTGAGGTAGGAGAGGTCTGTCTCCTGCCAGCAGCTGGGAAACAGAGAGGCAGTGTGCTCCCTTGCCTTGCAGGAGAGGGAATTAGCATCTGGTTTCTGAACGGTCTGTAGGCTGATGGGAGCAGCAGACCTAAAAGCTCGTGGGGAGAGATGTGACTTAGTTCCTTGTCCGAAGGTGTTGGCGTGTGTGCCAGGTATCTGAGCTCCCCCGAGAGTCAGCAGAGATGGAGTCAGTGCAGTCCCAGGAACCTGGAGAGTCATTCAGCCAACCAGCCCTCGGAGCAGCAGCAGCCGCCACTAGCTCTCCGTGCCCTATGAAGGGAGCTTAGCTAAGTGCTTGTAGAGACCCCATCTTGGGTATTACAGCTAAGAAGAGCTGAACACCCACCGCCATTGCCTACAGTGCTGAGCACTCTTGTCGATTGCCTGTTGTCTCATAAAGGTTGAGTTGACCTCTCAGCCTACCCTACAGAGGGCCTCTCTCATCTACGCAGCCAGTTATGTGCCCAGCGCTCCTAGCTATCCACACCTTTAACGCTCTACCTCTGTGGCAAATTAGGGGAAAGTTAACCAGTGGATTCAAAAATCATTGGTTGGCATTAAAAAAAGCAGATGGACTGCTGCACATGCAAGTTTCAGACATTCAGAAAACCAGCCTAAAAGACAGGTCCCTGCCTAGGACCCTTTGATGCCACAGCAAATGTGTGAATGCACAAACGCACTTCTGCCCATCAGGGAGGAAAGAGGGAGGGAGGTGCCTGGGCTTTGTGTCTTTGATTTCTCTAGCTGCCTGACATGTGAAAGCATCCTGGAGACCGTTTAGAGATTGGCAAAAAGTCTACCTTGAAATAAGGCATAGATTTCAGTAATTAAGGTAATTTGTGCTGGGGCAAGGTGCATTTGGAATCACTTGGGATCTGAAAAGCTAGCCGAGGTCACAAACACAGAGAGGGGAGGATGCAGAAACTGCTGGAGGAAGTTCATGAGGATGGGTTAGCAGGAGTTTGGGGTAAAAGTCTTAATTCTTTCAGTGTCTAGATTTGTAGCTTCTCTCTCTCTTTTGGTCAGTCTGTCTATTCCCATTCCCTCTAACTATTGGCATGCCTCGTTCTCGTGTGTCAGTGTCAGAGAATCAGGATATGGGGAAAGTAGATCCTATTCCTGGGACTGCCAAAACTGGTGAGTTTCACTGGGCAGATGAGTTCTGTTCTGTCTGCTTCAGGTTCTCCCTCTGTAGAATTGAGGCAATTCTTTGCGATGTGCAGGTAGAAATTACCCTAACAGACAGGTGATCCAGACAGCTGCAAATGTGAGTCTACTCGATGCTTTCTACCTGTGACGTGCCACTAGTGGGGCGTCCGGGATTCTTTTGTATTCTGGGGTTAGTTGCACTGAACTGGAGAGATGGTTCTTTGTCAGATGTAAGAATGTATTAGATCTAAGCGGTTCTGCACGTATGACGGACACTGGACAACACTAAACCATGACCAGCAGACAATCTACAAGTATAACAAAGCTAAGAAGTATAGTAAGGAATCCAAAACCCCCACGTATCAGAGCTCTATGGTTAAGCCACGGAAGCCCAGTACAATGACTGCTCTCGGATGCACGCTATAATGACCGCTCTCGCCCTTTCCTTGTCCTTATGGGCCAGCCCTGCGGTATAGTTTTCCCCGGCTTGTTCTCACCACGCTCGAGCTGCGCCAAGAGGATTCAGGTTCTCTCTGGCAGTTGGCATCAGGGGCGTCCCCGCTGATGGGTGGGTTGTGGCGTCTGCAGGCCAGCTGACGGTGAGTCCGAGTCCACACAGAGGTATGTGGCTTGCTGTCTTTTATCCTTCCCGGGCTTAGTTCATTGATCAGTGCCAGACCATAGCTGGACAATGGAACGGATGGTCTTAGGTGATAACAGTAGGGATGCCAACAGGATGCTTATCAGTATATTCAGCAGCTATCAGTGTGCATGTTTAACAGTTGCACAGTCAGCAGCTATCAGTGCGCACAGTCAGCAGCTATCAGTGCGCAATTCCAAGGTATCCAGATGCTTAGAGTGTGAGTCTGCGGTGTCCCTTCTCCTTTGCTGACTAGGTTTGCTCTGCACTCATGCTGTGCACTCATGAGGCTACGGCACCCCCACAGTGTGGTGGCTCTGGCCGTGGTGCACCCGGGGTTCCTAAACTCTTGGGGAGCACCCTAGAGCAAACCCCTCTTCTAGGGGCTGCACCATCCTGAGTCCCACACTTGCCTGTGTGGCGCCTATCACTACCGCAAGCACCTGGAGCTTCAGAAGGCTTTTCAGAAAGCCCAGAAGCAAATGGGATCAGGACCCGGGTCTTGGTGTGTCTAGGCTGCATGCCATCCCTGGCCAAGATTTGAATACAAAGGACTTGTACTCAGGAAGGCTAATCGGATTTAACCTGAGGAGATGTATTGGAAGTGGATTATTGTAACTATTATACCAGCAGATAGATGTTGCTAATCAAAATTAACTGACTGACTTAATTCAACTGGGAAATGGAAGAGACTAACCTGAATCAAGGCTGTTTGCATTCTAGATAGAACTGTCTGCCTGGGGTTGCTGCACTTGTTAAGCAGCCCATTGGGAAGGTGAATGCAGAAGGGAGATGGAAAGCACAGATGTTTTACAGAGTGTATTCCCCTGGGCTTTGCTTTTCCTACTGCCTTATCAGAGCACAGGGAGTTTCCCCATCAACTGTGGGACTCTGCTGACATCTTCTGGCTAAAAATAACCCAGATAGCTTCACAAGATGAAGTGAAGCTGTTTTGTAACCTAAGGGTGATTCCAGTTGCAGCAGGATCTGCAGTGGCTTTATCCAGGGTGAATCCTGGCTCACAGCGGATGCTCAGGCTGCCTTGGGCAAACCAGAAGCATGAACCTGTTCTGCAGGGCATGCCTGCGATCCTGGCTCTTCCCCCCACCCCTTTTCTGTGCCATGACTATTGTCTCTCCATGCCACGTCCATCCCACAGACGAATGGAAATCTGGCAGCTCTGCAAACAGCGGAGACCTCTGCCTGTTGTGAAGGCCAGGGGGGTCTATAAGAAATGCTCGCTGGCTTTCAGAATAGGGTGTTAGTGCTTTGGTTTCACTTGTGCTCGCTCATGGTGTCTGCCTGCATGCGCTGTCACACTGGAGCACCTGGCCAATGCATGCAGCCCCAACCCTCCCTGGGCAGAGGCAGGGGTTAACCCAGGCAGGGCATGCCTGGGGGCAGTTTGGGTGGGCCTTGGCTGGGAGGGGAAAGTTTCCCCCAGGCATGGCTGGCCTAGCTGTGGGCTTGGGTGGGGACCGGTCTGGTGCTAGGAATCACAGAATGGTTGTGGTTGGAAGGGACCTCTGGGGATCATCTAGTCCAACCCCCACCTCCGCTCAACCAGGGTCACCTACAACATTTTTCCCAGGACTGTGTCCAGATGCTTTTGAATATCTGCAGTCTGTCTGGGCAACCTGGTCCCGTGCTCTGTCACCCTCACAGTCAACAAGTTTTTCTTCCTATTCATATGGAAGTTCCTGTGCTCCAGTTTGTGCCCGTTGCCTCTCGTCCTGTCGCTGGGCACCACGCAGAAGAGTCTGGCCTCATCCTCTTGACGCCCTCCCTTCAGATACTTGTCCACATTGATGAGATTCCCCCTCAATTTTTTCTTCTGCAGGCTGAAGAGTCCCAGCTCCCTTAGCCTTTCCTCCTAGGGGAGATGCTCCAGTCCCTTCATCGTAGTGGCCCTTTGCTGGACTCACTCCAGGAGCTCCATGTCTCTCTTGTATTGGGGAGCCCAGATGTGGACACAGTACTCCAGATGCGGAAGGGTGCTAGGAGAGATGGAGTCTCTGTCCTTGAACGTGCAATTCATATATGCTACTCCCAGCGCCTTTCCTCTTGGCCTGACTTCATGTATATCCATTTCCCCATCCCAGCGCTCTGACATGCTGGGAGAGGTGGGGGGCAATGGCCATTCCTGTCTGGGAGTGGTCCTACCACAGAACATCCTTCTGCTTCCTGTTGCAGGAACTGCTTCCACGTGCCATACTTTGAGAAGAAGGCCTGCAGGTACATCAAGAGCTGGTGGCCAGACCAGCGCCGGAGACTGTATAATGCCACCATCATGGACAAGATTGCAGACAAGGTGGCCAGTATGTGCTGGGGATGGAGCTGGCTCAGGGGATGGGGTAGGCCATTCCTGGCACATCCCGGCTCCCTGCATGTCTCTGCAGCTTGTTACAAAGCAGGGCCAGACCATTGCAGAGAGCCTTTATCAAACTCATGCCAGGAAAGAGGAAGCTCCGCAATACTAAACGCTCCACAGAATGAATGGCCAAACCCTGGGGGTTGAATGAATTTTGGTGTGGGTCAGACCCAGAGTGTCCCCCGGAAGGCTGAAGGAAGGTGGGAGACTTTACCTGCCTGGACTCCTGGAGTGAGCCCCTTTTGTGGCAGAGCCTCCTTTGTAGCCTGAACTGATTGCTGAGGAGCCTTTGTGATGCCTGCAGGTGGAGAGAGGTGAAATTCACATCAACTGAAGCCAGCCTCCCCCAGCCAAACATGTGCCAGAGCTGAGCTCTGTGGCAGGAAAGCCTGGGGAAGAAGCAGGTGTGTGCTATTGGCAGTGCCAGGGCTGCTCTTCATGGAGTGGCTGTGGTGCTAAACCTCAGCCTGCTGTGGGGCTCTGCTCCACTGCCCCCTTCACTGCTTCCCCCCCATTGCCATTCCAGGAGGAAGGCCTCAGTGATGTGCAGGAAACGATCAAGACGGAGAAGCCACAGCTGGAGCGCTGGCTCCGAGGGGTCCTGGAGGAGCTGAGCAGTGGGTGCTTGTGAGTAAAAGACTAGCAAAAGCTGCCCACCAAGGACCTGTGCTCTCAGCCGGGATATGGGCAAGATCATGGGACTGAGAGCATGAGCTCCCCTTGCGTTATGCTCCGAGATGACAGGCAATCATTTTCTTGGCTTAGCACACCACCATATTGATTGCCTTCTGCCTTGGAGCATGGGCAAGGTGGTACTCGCCTCTGAACTCCAAAGACCCCCAGCCAGTGATGAAAGCCACACAGACTCAGTCTTGTGGCCTCCACAGACTAGTGCCTGAGCAGTACCTTCTCCTCATGCACGTCATTGAGTGCTGGGTGTAAATAGGCCACTTGGCTGCGATTGCAGCGCACACTGAAAGAACAAGGGCGCTTCCGTGTAGGCAAGTGCCCTACTGCTAGCAGAGATCCAGCCTGGCAAGGCTGCTTGCAGAGAGCCAGCAGGCTCTCGCAGGATTCATGCTGACGAGCTTTTCCATCAGGCGCTTTGTGACCTTAGCTGACAAGGACCGGCACCACTCTTCCCGCACGAGGCTGGATCGAGAAAGACTCGAGTCCTGCATGAGGGAGCTGGTAAGTGTGATTCAGCTGGGGAGGAAGATTCGGGAATGGGGCTGGTCCCCATCAATCACAGAATCACAGAATCGTTTAGGTTGGAAGGGACCTCTGGAGATCATCTAGTCCAACCTCCCTGCTCAAGCAGGGTCACCTAGAGCATATTGCCCAGGATCACATCCAGACGGCTTTTGAATATCTCCAGCGAAGGAGACTCCACCACCTCTCTGGGCAACCTGTTCCAATGCTCTGTCACCCTCACAGTGAAGAAGTTTTTTCTCAGGTTCAGATGGAACTTCCTGTGGTTCAGTTTCTGCCCATTGCCTCTTGTCCTGTTGCTGGGCACCATGGAGAAGAGGCTGGCCTCATCCTCTTGACACTCCCCCTTCAGATACTTGTACACGTTGATGAGATCTCCTCTCAATCTTCTCTTCTCCAGGCTGAACAGGCCCAGCTCTTGCAATCTTTCTTCATAGGAGAGATGCTCCAGCCCTCTAATCATCTTGGTAGCCCTCCGCTGGACTCTCTCCAGGAGTGCCATGTCTCTCTTGTACTGGGGAGCCCAGAACTGGACACAGTACTCCAGGTGAGGCCTCCCCAGGGCTGAGGCGAGGGGCAGGATCACCTCCCTCGTCCTGCTGGCAACACTCTGCCTAATGCACCCCAGGAGACCATTGGCCTTCTTGGCCACAAGGGCACACTGCTGGCTCATGTTTAACTTGTTGTCCACCAGCACTCCCAGGTCCTTCTCGGCAGAGCTACTTTCCAACAGGTCAGTCCCCAGCCTGTACTGGTGCATGGGATTATTCCTGCCTAGGTGCAGGACCTTGCACTTGCCTTTGTTGAACTTCATGAGGTTCCTCTCCGCCCACCTCTCCAGCCTGTCCAGGTCCCTCTGAATGGCAGCACAGTCTTCTGGTGTGTTAGCCTCTCCCCCCAGTTTAGTATCATCAGCAAACTTGCTGAGGGTGCACTCTGTCCCTTCTTCCAGGTCATTGATGAATATATTGAACAAGACTGGGCCCAGGACTGACCCCTGGGGGACACCACTAGCCACAGGCCTCCAACTTGACTCTGCGCCATTCACCACAACCCTCTGTGCTCGGCCATCCAGCCAGTTCTCAACCCACCTCACCGTCCACTCATCTAGCCCACACTTCCTGAGCTTACCTAGGAGGATGTGATGGGAGACAGTGTCCAAAGCCTTGCTGAAGTCCAGGTAGACAACATCCACTGCTCTGCCCTCATCTACCCAGCCAGTCATTCCGTCATAGAAGGCTATCAGATTGGTCAAGCATGATTTCCCTTTGGTGAATCCATGCTGACTACTCCTGATCACCTTCTTGTCCTCCAGATGCTTAGTGATGACCTTCAGGAGGAGCTGTTCCATCACCTTTCCAGGGATGGAGGTGAGGCTGACAGGCCTGTAGTTCCCTGGCTCCTCCTTCTTGCCCTTTTTGAAGACTGGCGTGACATTGGCTTTCTTCCAGGCCTCAGGCACCTCTCCTGATTGCCATGACCTTTCAAAGATGATGGAGAGTGGCCTAGCGATAACATCCGCCAGCTCCCTCAGCACTCGTGGGTGCATCCCATCGGGGCCCATGGATTTATGGATGTCAAGTTTGGACAAAAGATCTCTAACCTGATCTTCCTCCACCAAGGGAGAGTCTTCCTTTCTCCAGCCTTCCTCTCTTGTCTCCAAGGTCTGGAATTCCTCAGGACTGGCCTTAGCAGTGAAGACTGAAACAAAGGCAGCATTCAATAACTCTGCCTTCTCTGTATCTTTTGTCACCAGGGCACCTGCCCCATTCAGCAGCGGGCCCACGTTTTCCCTAGTCTTCCTTTTGCTATTGATGTATTTGAAGAAGGCCTTCTTGTTGTCCTTGACATCCCTTGCCAGATTTAATTCCAACTGGGCCTTAGCCTTTCTTGTCGCATCCCTGCACGCTCTGACAACGTCCCTGTATTCCTCCCAAGTGGCCTGTCCCCTTTTCCACATTCTGTACACTTCCTTCTTCTGTTGGAGTTTGGCCAGGAGTTCCTTGCTCATCCATGCAGGTCTCCTGCCCGCTTTGCTGGACTCCTTCCTCAGAGGGATGCACTGATCCTGAGCCTGGAGGAAGTGACGCTTGAATATTAACCAGCTTTCTTGGACCCCTCTTCCTTCTAGGGCCCTACCCCAGGAGATTCCCCTAAGTAGGTCCCCGAAGAGGCCAAAGTCAGCTCTCCTGAAGTCCAGCGTTGCAATCCTACTCATTGCCCTGCTCCCTCCTCGCAGGATCCTGAACTCCACCATCTCATGGTCATTGCAGCCAAGGCTGCCTCCAACCTTCACATCTCCAACTAGACCTTCTTTGTTCGTTAGTACAAGGTCTAGCATTGCACCTCTCCTCGTTGGCGTCTCCACCACCTGAGTCAAGAAATTATCATCAATGCTTTGCAGGAACCTCTTTGACTGTTTGTGCCTAGCTGTGCTCTCTTCCCAACAGATGTCAGGGTGGTTGAAGTCTCCCATGAGAACCAGGGCCTGTGATCGTGAGGCTTCTTCCAGCTGTCTGTAGAAGGCCTCATCTATGGCTTCCTCCTGATCAGGTGGCCTGTAGTAGACCCCCACAACAGTGTCACCCATGTTACCCTGCCCTTTCATCCTTACCCATAGGCTCTCAACTTGCTCTTCATCCACCCTGAGGCAGAGCTCCATACATTCTAGTTGCTCCCTCACATAAAGAGCAACTCCACCACCTCGCCTTCCTGGCCTGTCTTTCCTAAAAAGCACATAGCCATCCATGACCGCATCCCAGTCATGTGAACTATCCCACCATGTCTCTGCAACCGCAATGAGATCATGGCCCTGCGACCGCACACAGATCTCTAACTCTTCCTGCTTATTCCCCATGCTGCGTGCATTGGTATACAGGCATTTGAGAGAGCCAGTCAAGCACGCAGGCTTCCCAGAAGAGGTGCAAGAGGATCCTCCATAGCCACATTGCATGCTGTCTCCCCTGGTTGTATGCACCCGCTGGAGGCATCCTGACTTGAGCGGTGTTTTACTGACTCCCCTGCCACTATACCACTCCCCTTCCCCCATCTTGCCTAGTTTAAAGCCCTCCGTACCAGGCTGGCCAATCTGTTGGCAAAGACGCGCGTGCCCCGCTTGGTAAGGTGGATCCCATCACTCCCTATCAGCTGTTGATCTTCAAACAGGGTCCCATGGTCATAGAAACCAAAGCCCTGTTGCCAACACCAGCGGCGCAGCCAGCTGTTAACTTGGACAACTCGTCTACTCCTCCTCCTGTCCTTTCCCCTCACAGGCAAGATTGAGGAGAAAACAACCTGGGCTCCCAGACCCTTGACCATCATTCCCAGAGCTCTGAAGTCCCGTTTGATGGTTTCCAGTTTGCCTTTCGTGTCATTAGCACCCACATGGAAGATCAGCAGAGGGTAGTAGTCCGACGCGTGGACAAGCCTTGGCAGTCTTTCCACGACATCTCTTATTCGAGCCCCTGGCAGGCAGCAAACCTCTCTGGACAAGAGGTCAGGTCGGCAGATAGGTGCCTCTGTCCCCTGCAGTAGGGAGTCACCCACAACAATCACTCGCCGTTTCTTCCGGGGGTTCCTGCACGGCACAGGGTCTGCCAGGCCAGTTGCCTCCCTTGGAGCCATGCCCAGCTCCTCCTCGGGTTGGAGGGCGCTAAACTTCTTCTTCAAGGGTAAGTCTTGAGGAGGAGCAAGAGCCTTTCTCTTTCTACGAGAGGTCACCAGCTTCCAGCCCTCTTCAACAGCGTTATGATGCACCTTTACACATGGTGCTGAGCCCTCTGACACCTCCGCTGCAGTGGGGACAGGGGACTCCCGGAGCTGAACAGTCTCCGAGAACGCCCTGTCAATCTCCCGCTCATCCTCTTGGATGCTATGCAGCCTACTAACCTCCTCCTGTAACTCCTTTATCTGGTGACGCAACTGGTCAACCACAGCACACCTCACACAGGAGAGCTGTCTGTCAGCCCAGGCCCCAATGCGGTGGGGAACCTTGGTCCTTAGGGGTCTTGACTTCCAGTCTCTGCGGATTGGTGGTTTGAGGTTTATTGCTAAAGAGGGGGACCCAAGAGCACTTCCTGTCTTGCACAGGTCCCACATGACCCTTGGGTCCACACCACTACGTCCCCTCCATCACGCTCTGCTTTTCATTGGGAAGAAATCCCGGAGTGCAGAAAAGGAGTCGCTTTATTGTCAAAGAGTTCAGGAGAGGGGAAAGCAGGAATGTAGGGGACTCTGCCGAGTATAGATGCTGCAGGGCTAGCTCTAGCCTGGGTATTTGGAGCTGGTAGGCCAACGTATTGGAAAGGAGCTGTACAAAGACCAAGTGGTTTATCCAGCTGACGCAATGAAGCTTCCTTAGCCAGCTGCATACAACAGAGTGATGAATGTGACCTGTGGAAGCCTCTATGTCCCCTCTTCTGAACTGCCAGATGCTGATTTGTAGTGGAGTCAGGGAAAGGGGAGAGACCATGCTTAAGACAAGGCTTGAAGCCACTGCAAAATGCCATAAGCACAACTGACACCTCTCTGTCCCATGGCACGTCCTGCTGGGGCAGAAACCTCTGTGCTGTGGACCCTTCCTATATCCTGCTGAGGTTACCAAAGGGGCGCCAGAAGTACCATCATCTGGATGCACATGGCAGGACTAAGGCATTTGTGTCCTCACCACGCCTTCCTAAACGCAGGGAGACCTGTCTGGCTGCTTTTGCCTTCTCTGTGCTCCATTGTGCTCTCATTCACAATGTGTCCTGGGCTCCCTTTTAATCACAGGAAAATGTGGGGCAGCAAGCCACGACTCTGCGCTCGCAGGTGAAGAACACCACCATGAAAGACAAGGTGAAGCTGGTGCAAAACTTCCTCCAGAAACTCTGGTTGTTAGCTGATGAGGTGAGTTGCCCTCCACAGGGAGAGTGCCTGTTAGCTGGGTCAGCTTATGGGCAAATCCTGCGTGCAGGAGAGTTCCCTGGTGACACAGGTCTTCTGCAAGGAGCCAGTCCAAGAAGACAAGACCTTTGTTGGGCTCTGCTCCTTTTCTAAAGGACCTGTATGTTCCTCCTGTGTCAAGACAAGTGCTTAGACCTCTCTTCAGACCACCTAATAGAAGTGCTCAGCCAAGGCAGCATGACCACTTCCCTCCACTGACTACACCAGTTATATCTCGTGTGCTAATTAACCAGTCTGTGGTGGGAACTGAGCCCTGGCTGTCCATCCTGGTGCACCGTGAGCCCAAGCCAAAATGCCCAGCCCTAACCCGTCCGCAGGTGAGGCCAGGCTTAGCCCTGGACAGGGCATCCCTGGAGCCGGTTGGATGGGACCCCTTGAGGTGGGGGCGTTTCCCAGCCTGGCCCAGGGCCTGAGGCAGGGCCCTGGCCTGAAATAGGTCACCAGTATACTTTTCACCATCTGGCAACTTTGTGTAGTCTGTCTATAAACTGCCCCGTGCCTCCCAGGTTTGCCTATACGCTCCTGGATTGGGAAGGATGAGCATTAATATAAGTTGAAGAGCCCTTCCCAGACAGTAACAGAACTGGGTCCTCTTGCAGTTGAGCTAGAGGATGGTTTTGCCTGCCTTGAGCCGTGACAAGGCCGTGCAATTCCCCAGGGGAGCAGCCCCCAGAAGGTGGCAAATGTCCACCCAATATTCAAGTGAGCAGCCTGCAGCCATCTCTGATTTTTGCTAATTAGAGAAAAATGTTAAGTAGGTAGCTCTTTGGAGAGCTTTCAGATGAAGCCATCTAATTGTTATCACTGCGGTGTACTCTTGCTTCACTCCACCTCATGGGTGACAGTTAATAGCCGAATATGTTAGAGCTGCTCACAAAATTTCCAAAAAGATGCTATATCTGCAAAATCTCTTGTTCCTTCCTGCAGAAAATTGCAGTTCCTCTGAAATTCGTGCAATTTCTACCTGGGTCTGTGTGGCTGCAGCCATTTGGGGTTATTGGTCCACGTGGAAGTTGTAGTTTTGGCACTTGCTGTTCTCATTTGCCAATATGGGCGAGGCTCCTAGGCTTGGTGAAATAGCCCATTATAAAGTAACTCTTTTCTCTGCTTTGGCTTGCCACAGCAGAAAATAAAGCAGGCTCTAAGGCATGATAGGAGATGTCCAGAGAGGGAGCTGCTTCCATTGTAGGGAATGGAAGTGCAGGGCACCTGCCCTACAGTCCTCGTGGGCACTGAACTAACAGAAAGGGAAAATCTTCAGCCTTCCAATCTGGAGTTAATATCTTTTTTTCTTTTTTTTTTTTAAATTTTATCAGAACAAATGTAAATCCCAGTTTCTTTCCTGCTAGGCTTCACCTTGCCAGTGTGTCAGGGGTCAGAAAGGGCTAAGATGCTGACAGGGCTCTTCGTTGGTGTTCACAGCCCCAGCACACCATTGCTGACCTCTTCATCTGGATGATGAGCAACAACAAACGCATTGCTTACAGGCGTCTCCCTTGCAAGGATATTCTCTGCTGCATTGTGGATGAGGAGATGGGAAAGGACTGGGCCGAAGTGAAGACCGTCTTCCTGAGGGTGCCTGCCCGTCTTCCTTGGGGGAGCTGAAACCACAAGGAGGGAGGTGAAGCAGAGACAGAATCGGGGGGATGGGGGTGGAGATGAGAGAGCTGGGTACCAGGTGGTCTGGTAGGTGATAGAGGTCTGGAAGGAGAGAGATGTCCTATTGAGTTTGCTGGGAGGGGAGCTAGTGGCTTGAGAAGAGGAAGCCAGTGTGCTGGGAAGAACATGATGCATGAGAAAGAGTAGCGGACGTGATCCAGAATGATAAGGGGTGGGTCCCTGGGTTTAAGGAGCAGCGGTACAAGGTGAGGCCGCAGAAGGTGGTGGGCACTGCAAGAGGTGGTCTGTCCAATCTCTAAGGCCCCTCCTATGTCCCTGTAAAGTCTCTTGTCCCTTGTGCCCAGCTACCTGGGAAGAGGGGCTTTGGACCTGCAGGCTGGACAGTTCAGGCCAAGATGGAGATTTACTTGTGGCTGGGCCTCAACAAGCAGCGCAACGACTTCCTGAGCGGCGTGCCCTGTGTCTTTGAGGAGAAGATGACAGCCAGAGGCCCAAACCTGCCATCCTTTCCACGCATCAGCCTCCTTTACACGAGTAAGAGGGCAGGCTATGGAAAAGGCAGGCGGGAGCCTGGTTCAACACCACTTGGGCCAAGGACCTGCAGGAACTGAGGGGGAAATATGGGAAATACTTCCACATGTGCCAGTCTGAGGTCTCCCACTGTTCCCGTGGGGAGCTGGGGTGGGGGACTTCTGCGCCCTTCTCCTTACCCCATTCCCAGCTGTCATTCTGCACATCGTGAGCAGGACCCTGAAGAAGTC
This sequence comes from Struthio camelus, assembly GCF_040807025.1. Classification (NCBI taxonomy): domain Eukaryota; kingdom Metazoa; phylum Chordata; class Aves; order Struthioniformes; family Struthionidae; genus Struthio; species Struthio camelus. Next base: position 5,732,880 of record NC_090944.1, read on the forward strand.
CATATCCATTCAGGATCCATGCTTTAAGCCGACTTCCTTCATCCGTGTTGGCCCTGAGCAAAAGTGTGCCTCTGAGACCTTGCTCTCCATGGCTAAGCTCCAGGGATGCATCCCAAGCTGTCTCACTTCCCCCTCTCTCTGTCACAGAGAAGCAGGTGTTCCAGCTGCGAGCCCACATGTACCAGGCCAGGAGTTTGTTTGCTGCTGACAGTAGTGGCCTTTTGGCTCCCTTTGCCCGAGTTGTCTTCCTCACCCAGAGCCAATGCACCGAGGTGAACACTATTTCCTGACCTGGAGGAGTGGGCAATCCCTGGGGTTGAATGTGGTACTTGTCCTCTCATCTGTCCATCCTGCTGCCCTGCCATGGGGCTGGGTCTCCTGACTCCTGCTGAATCATGGATCAGGTTGACCGTGGGGTCCTGGGGTGCAAAAGCAGCCATAGCACTGGGGCCTGACTATCTATCTCGAGCTTCCTTTGAGTGCAAGGTTGCCTGCTGGAAGTCTCTTCCCCAGCTGCAGGCAAGTCCAACAGCCCTTTCACTGCATGTCCCTGGGCACAAGCACACAGCCACCCCGTTTCTGTGTGACTGAGCTTTCAGCTGCCTGGTGAAGAGAAACTGGACCCTACAGGAAGCAGGAGGTGTTTCTGTGCCATCTCTTCCTGTGCTGAAGGCTGCCGAGCTTTAGCAAACCTCGTGGAAGCTGGGGATAATTTGTGCCTGCCTGCTGTTTTTTCCTGGGAGAGTCCATGGGAGATGCGCTATGGCTCACTTGCCTGCAGAGCAAGCGCCAGCCTACGGGTGCTGCCAGCACTGAAGTTGCAGCCTGTGGCCTGGCTCAGACAGGCCAGGCCTGGGGTCATTCACGGAAATGGGGTCATCCCTGTGGCTGCCCCTTTGCAGGGTACTGTTTTGTCCTGATTTGACAGAAGGAAGCAGATGCTCAGGCAGAGAAAATTAGACCATCAGAGCAAGGGGTGAACTCTGGGAGCTGCAAGTATCTTGGGTCAAGATCTGCCAAGCGAGTTAGACCTGTAATTCCCCTTCCTTTGGATCAGGCTTCAGATCCTAATGTGGCTCTTTCCTGTCTCTTGCCCCATAAGCCATCAACCCTCTAATGGGTTTAGCCCCAGGTGCCTTCACAGTATGATCCAGTAAATATCTGTGATCCAAAGCACTGCTTGGCAATAGCATTAATACCCAATAGACTGCAGACTGCCACAGTGTCCAGCATCTGCATCAGAGCTGCCTCAATTCTCTGAATAAGCAGTGGGGAGAAAAGGACCTTTACAAGACAAAATACATCTCATCTATTTTAGCCATACACCTTAGGAAGAGACAAGCGGTGCCATAAAGAGATTTCTTTTCTCTCCCCTCCCTAGTCAGGGATCCTGGGGTGCCTACCATGAAGTAAGGGAGCCTTTATGTTGTGGACATGCAATGTGACCCAAGATAAATCCCCTCATATTTTCAAAGTAACCTCCCCGCTGCTCGCAGCGCTGCAAAAGTCCTGGTGCAGGAAAACTGAGATCAATATCCTCTCTGCTCCCGTTGTTCAGAGCCTTAGGCCCTGGCTGCTACTCCTAGCTGTAGTGGTAAATGCTGTTTCTGTTCCTCCAGGTTCTCAATGAAAGCCTTTGCCCAAGCTGGGACCAGCTGCTGGTCTTTGACAATGTGGAGCTATACGGAGAAGCTCACGAAATGCGGGACGACCCTCCCATAGTTGTCATTGAGATCTATGAGCAGGACCCAGTGGTAAGATGAATCTCAGCAGAGGAAAGCATTTCTGATTCAGGTACTGAGATCACTCCTGGCAAGGCAGCTGGTGCAGCAGATGTGAGAAGAAGTGTTTTTCCTGACCTGTGGAAGATGTTTCCTCCCTGTTTCCCAGGGCACAGAAGAAACTAGGAGCCTCTGCTGCTAATTGATCTCTTGCACTCGTTGGTGTCTTATGTTTGGAGCCAGAAGCAAGAGTTCAGGTGAGGCTGGAGGCAAGGATATATTACTGTAGTCTCTCCCTGTAGAGCAGTGCTCAGTCCTGGCCTCATTGCTGCCCCAACCCTGGGCCACCTCCTTCACCTTCCTTAAAGATGTTGGTGCATTAGGAAAGGCCTCGTGGATGGAAAGGCACCAGTGAAAGGTGGCACTGAGCTTTGGTCACGTACGTGCAGCAGACTGATCCTGTTCTGCCCATACTGGAGAGTGCTGTGGGGCTAACTGTGGAGACCTTTGGTTGGTCTCTCAAGGCAGACAAGAAGCCCGATGCTAAAAACCCGAGTGCTGTCTTTGCCTGGCCAGGGCAAAGCTGACTTGATGGGCCGCACCTTTGCCCAACCTGTGGTGAAGATGTCAGATGAACAGTACTGCCCTCCACGGTTCCCTCCGCAGCTGGAGTGCTACCAGATATACCGGGGCAACTCCACAGCAGGCGACCTGCTGGCTGCCTTTGAGCTACTGCAGGTAGCAGCTGGACAGAGCCATCCCAGACCGAGGGAGGGAAGAGAGCGGGAGGGGGTGTGGGGGAGAACCGCGTTTAATCCACGCTTCTGTTTCTGAGGTGCTGCAAAGAGTGGTTAGTTCATGCATCCTAGAAAAGCTAGCAGGGTGTAGTATAGCTACTCGCAGCTCAGTGTGAGGGCAGCTCCTGCAGAGTTATGCTGGTGTGCAGTGAATGCCAGCTTCTTTCTGGCAGAGAACCCTACTAAAGCGTTGCAGCAGCATAAAGTCTCTGCAACATCCCTGGGCTATGGAAGCTGTCATTGGGAGTCTTGGTTCTCTCAAGAGATGTCAATGGGAAGGTCCCAGGTAAAAGGGGTGTGAGTTCTCATAGAGGAAGATGGTGTATGCTAAGCATCTTTGACAAGGAGCTCAGGGTGGGGGCTAATCTCTCTCTGTAGGTATCCCTCTCTTTCCATTGACTAGACAGAGCAGGAGATGCCTGGAGTGGTTGAAGGTGGTGGAGTAGAGACCTGCTGGCTTTGCTCAGGCTTTGAGCTGGCCAAAGCCTGTCCGTATCAGCCTGTCAGCTGCACTAGTGGGTGGGCTTGGAAGTTTGCTTTGCTGCTGAATGTGCCCTGTGTGGAAGCATAGCACCACCTCTTCTGCTCCTATGAACACCTTTTCCCAAAGTGCCTGTACTGTACAGTCAGTGGATTGCTGAATCATCTAAGACTCTACAGACCCAGTGCAGGAGAGCAGGGTGTGCCGGTTCCCCCAGTTCAAAAAAGCAGACCTTAATCCGTGATGCATCTCTTCCAGATTGGAGCTGGGGGCAAGTCAGACCTGCCTCGTGTCGATGGGCCCACAGGCATTGACAGGGGTCCCATCCTGCCAGTGCCACTGGGGATTCGTCTGGTGCTGAGTAAATACAGAGTGGAGGCAAATGCGTTGACAGCAGAGGAGTTCGTCTTGGGGCACCAGACTTGAATGCTGCGCAGCCAGATGGCTACACAGCAGAAGGTACTGTGTTGTCATGGCCTCGACCAGATCCCATTATGAGGGCTCCAGCTGTTAGGCGAGGGTGATGTAAGGCAGAAGACTCTGTCAGTGGGTGTTTGAAGGCCAGGAGGGATCTTAGAGGTTCTGATGACAAGTTAAGCACCTACAGCCAGATGTTTGGATTGCAAGGACCTGCCTGTACTAGCTGCACAGGGAGTTAAGCTGCAGCAGCCCTAAAAAAAAAAAAAAAAAAGCAGGATGACTGGATTACTACTTGCTTTCTTAACTGTGGGCACCATAGCAAGCCTAGGAGCTGCAGTAGAGGGCACTTGGTCTGCAATTCAGAGGAATGCACATTAGGGGTGTACACCTACACCTGAAGTAGTCACGCTGACTCTCCCTTAGTATTGGTGGGAGGGGAAAAACCCAAGATTGGTAGCCTGAAGCTCATTTGACCTATCTTGGACCTCAAGGACAGGATGCCTGCTGCTTCTCTCTAGTGAGATATGGTGACACATCCATCAGGGCTCCTCACCCTAGGCTGACTTGGTAGACAATGGTGATGTGGGCAATAGAGACAGTGAGGTTTGGTGCATGACTCACCCGGCTGTTGTAGGTGTCTCTGCTAGGAGGAGATGCTGCTGATCGGATCCCCAGGGGCTCTAAAGAGATCCTACGTCCACGTTTTGTAGACTTTTTCATCTGGTCAAAGAAATACTATTCCTCTGGTGCGCAGTGTGAATATGGCCATGGGGGGACAGGAGGTGGAAAAAGCTCGTTTCAGGGGGACTTTTAATCATGGTGTTGGTCTCTTATCCCAAGAAAGGAAAGGGGAGGAGGCAGTCATTTCCCTGTTTCTGACAAAATGCTGCCAGTGCTGAATGAAGAGCCACTGCAGATGAGCTAAACTAAACTGATGTGGTCCTGCTCTATGGAGTCTGAGGGCAGAAGAGGGCTAGGAGAGGAGTGCTGAGGGCATCGGAAAGGAGATGTTAGGCTGTTGCAGGTGAGTCATGGGGTGGTTTGTGTGGGGTCAGTGAGAGAGCATGCTGCATGCCAGAGCCGCATGGAGAAGGAAAAGAAGCTTGAGGGCTCCATTGCTGCCCAGGTGATTTTGTGTGCCGTGAGGGATCCTTGCTCCCAGGGGATGAGGAAAGCCAACTCCTTTGGCTCCAGCAAAGAGGTCTGGCAGCAGTTGGGGGCAGTTCTTCTCACCTGTATGCCTTTCCTCCTCCTGCTGCCCTAGATGTTGTTCTGGGGACTCAGAGACCTGAAGAGAGTGAACGTGGCTCAGGTGGAGCGGCCCCGCATGGACATTGAGTGTACTGGAAAGGGGGTCCAGTCAGCTCTCATCCAGAACTACAAGAAAAGCGCCAACTTCAGCCCTTTAGTCAAGCGGTTGGGAGTGGTGAGTGTTGCCTCTTTCCTCTGAGCCCTTGGCCAAAATCCAGGCTTGGCTGGAGCTCAAATTGTGGCTGCTGGCCCCTTGCTTCCGTTTGCCCACGATAGTAAAGGAAGTGATCTCCAGCCTAGTTGGGGATCCCCTTTCTGTGATGGCTCCCAGGCCCAGCTCTGCTGGAGTTACATGAGACCTCTTCCTCCAACATGATCTCTCTTTGAGTCCCTACTGGCAACCACCACAATAGACATGCTGTAGCCTACATGCAGCCCTTGATAACCAGGACCCCTTTGCTTCCAGGACCTCCCAGAGAATGAACTGCTTCACCCGCCCCTCCACATCCGAGTGGTGGAGTGCCGGGCTTTTGGGCGTTATACCCTAGTGGGGTCCCATGCTGTCAGCTCCGTCTGAAAGTTCATCTGTCGCCCACCAGAGAAGGCAGCCCACCATTGGAATATGACAGGTACCAGGCTTGGGCCAAGAGGAACAGGCTGGTGTGGGTCATTGGTGGGGCACCGCACACAAGTGAGCGATATAGAAAAGAAGGGAGATGGGTAGTGGGTTGTAAGGACTATGGGGCATTGTCTGCTTGGTTGTTAAATGAATTAGGATTCAAGGTTCACATCAAGGGGTTGGGAAGCCGTGGGGGCATGAGGTCATCGTTGCCTTTTGATTGGTTTGATCCATGGGTCTCACTGTGATAACTGCCTACTCTTCCTGACACCTGTCAGACAAGAAAGCCTGGTTCACCACTAACACAGCTGTGTTTCCGTGGCTCTACAATCTCCAACTGTTCCTTAGGACTGGGAGATGAATTTGCTCAGGACAGACAGCTCAGGCTCCCGTGGAAGAGATATAGTCAATACACTTAATGCAGCCTGGAGGGCTGGACTCATCGTTGTGTCATTGCAAGTAGCTTTTCTGTCCAGGGCACGGGCCTTGTGCTCTAGACTAGACTGAATTACTTAGATCTCTGGCGATTATAACGAGAGCCTGGGATGGCTTGCTTAGGTGGAGGTGCCTTCCCTGTGGACGTTTGTAGCAAGGAGACCTGAAAAGTCATGGGGACAGCAGCAAGACCAGCAGTGTTCCTGGCACTGAGGTGGCCAGTGTTTGAATCCCAACCAGTGTACTAATTTCCGTGCTTTGGTCCTTCTCTGAACAAGAGGGTCACATGCCACTCCTGTCTGAATCCTGTAGGATCGCACTTGAGCTCTCAGTTTCCACTCTGCACTATCCTTTCTCTCTTGTTGTCTGTCTTTCTCTGTCCTCTGTCCAGTTGAACTGCTCAATGGCTCTCTGGCAATGGCCATCAGAGGTCCTCCCTCTTGCCCCACAGGAGAGCTTGTTGTCAAGGTGGAACCTGAGGTTCCCATCAAGAAGATGGAGACCATGGTGAAGCTGGAAGCTGTGAGTATCCGTGTGTCGGCACTACTTTAGCATGTCTGTCTTCACTGCATTGTCAATAACTGGTTGATCCCCCCGCAAGCAGAGGCCACCTTGTGCTGTTGGGCATGTAGTTGGACTGATGCCTGGAATTAAAGGCCTTGGGGTCATAGTTAGTTGCACTAATCAGTCACGTCCTGTCCTGTCCTGGCTGAACTCAGCTGGTGCTTGCTGCCCCAAGACAGCCTGTCCTGGGCTAAGAAAATGAGGTATTTGTACGTTTTCCTGTGAAGACAGTTAAATAGGAATGAGCCCCCATGAGCATAACCCTGCCCCTGTGTTGCTCTGTCTGAACCATCGTTCTGTGAATGGTGCAGACTCGAGATGCATGCACCTCAGATGCATGTGGCACAGGGCTGATCCAGGCACACAGAGTCATCCTGATGCAGGCAGAGCCCTCTAGACCTACTGGGTCTGCCCTGAAAAATCAGCAGTCTGCACATGTGACAAGCAACGTGTCCCTGAGGAGTCAGACTTTGCTCACGTGTTGAATAAGCCTGTCACCGTTTTCTTGCCCAGAATGGAAATTGGAGCACCCTCCTGTAGCTGTCTACTCCAGAGCGCTCTCTACCAAAAGAAATGCCTGTGTCTCTACAGGAAGCCCTTTGTAGGGACATGTCCTCCTCTGCAGGCAAGCAGCATGTGTGCATGCATGTGCCTATGGGCACATTGCGGGCTCCAAATGTGCATGCATATCCATGGCCCCTCATGGGCACATTTACAGAAAGACCACAGCACATACAAAGCCACTTCTGCACAGATGCACATGTGCATAAACACACACACACCCGTACAACCCACAAGTCCTTGGTGGATTTACAAATGCACCTCTACCTAGAGTTCCTAGCAGGTGCACAAAAAACTCTTGTCACTTGCATTTGCATTCACAAGGAGTCTGTTGGCCCAGCTGTGTTCAGGAGGACCCCCAGAGCATGTGTGCATGTGTGAAAAGCCCTGGCATGCACATGCTTGTTGGCTTCGGGAAATGTACCACAAAAACTTGCAAACCTCCTTAGCTAGACAAAAAGAAGCTCCAAGGGAGCAAAGCAGTCTTTATCCATACTGAAGGCCCAGGTATCTTTCCAGGCCCGTGCTCTCATTGTTTGGGATTGGGGTTCTTCATTAGCAGAGCTCTCCCAAGAGGAGATGGGTTTGATGTGTCCCAGCAGACGTCTCCCTTGTATGTAGAGCTTCCCAGCCAGGGCTGTTCCTTCAAGGCCTTTGCTTCCTGCAACCGTGGGGAGCTGTTTGTGACTTCTCGCAGCTCACTGTGCACGTGTGTGTCTGTGTGCCTTTGTACTCTGCTGCCTTTTGGCGGTGCAGTTGCCCACTAGCCTGCTGTTCCCTCTCCCTGTTCCCTTTTAGCCCTGGTGGCAGAACTCGGATGCAGTGGTGAAGGTGGAGGTGGTAAGTGACGGATCTGCTTCCGAGCATAGTTGGGCTGGGAGGAGCAGGAGAGACAGCACCCTGAGAGTGTGCATGATGATTATTCCCACCACAACTATGTGGTTGTGGTACCACCTCCCAAAGGCTTAATGGTGAGGCACTGAGCGGGCTCAGGATACCTTGCTGGGACAGGGGGCCTGGTACCATGTAAGCTTCAGGTGCTTCAGCCTGGGAAATGCATGAGTGAAAGGGATGGTGGAAAAGGGATGAGGACATCTCTGGTTTAGGACTCTGACACTGTCTCTCTGGAGCCTTGGGCAGCTCCCTTTGCTACTCAGAGCCTGTTGTGAAAGGTGGCAGGTGCTAATGATACAGGGTTCTGCCTTCTCAAGGGATTTACCTATCACCTTGGCCCTTTGAGAGACATCTTGCTTCCATCTGATCCCTCTTCTCCTCTGTCTTTGCTTCCTTTGTTCCTGCAGTCTGAGGAAGAGAAGGAGAAAAGGAAGAAGAAGAAGAAAGGAGGAGGAGGAGCAGGAGGAGGAGAGGAAGGAGAAGAGGAGGAGCCGGATGAGAGCATGCTGGACTGGTGGTCCAAGTATTTTGCTTCAATTGAGAGCAGTGGAGGGGTGCATGTAGGGGGGTGCAGGAAGATGTTCCCTGCCTGCAAGGTCTCGGCTATTTCCAGCAGAACAGCACAGTCCCAACATCTGTTGGGACAGCACAGCAGTGGACTGCTTTTGAAATGCAAACAGTGCCCATTCCCAGCACTAAGGCTGGGACCACTGGCCTAAGGAAGGAGGGGAAGTATGTGTATTGAAGTCCCCATCCCCAGTGTGAAAAATGGGGTGGTAGAAAAGCAGCGATCAGCTGCTGTTTCTGTCTGTTGCCTCCCTGATCATTGCCGAGCTGGTAAGGGGCACGTGGGCTTGCGCCAGCCAGGTGCTCATTCCGTTTCCCTTTCTGGTACCAGCCCAGTCATCTTCCCAGTGTCTCAGCTGCGAACTGCCCAAGTGCACAAGGATGCCATGCAAACATAGACACGTCCTCCTGCCCCATCCCCTGCGAGAGACTCTCCCTCGCACACAGTCCTGCTCATGGCTGAGCCCTGCCTTTGTGAGAATTCCTGCTCACGTACCAGTGCTGAAAAATTGTACAGTGAGGGAGAGGGTGTTTCTTTTCTCCTGTGGGGCCTGATCCTCCGCTGTTACACAGAACCACCTAAAACTAAAGGCTCTTTGCACTGGCAACATCCCTGGCCTTGGGAACTGCTCCTTGGATACCCTAGAGCCATCCCCACTTGCCTGGGCTCTGTCCAGCTTCCTGGATGGACACACAATTTAAACAAGTGCAAGAGAGAGGTAAAAGTGCTTTAGCTGTCAATAGGCTGTTCTTGCAGAGACCGGGGTAGCCTTGTGGCCAAAGGCTTGGGGCCATGCTGCTTTTCTCGCCAGCCTTGCCTGACTGTCAACCAGGCTTTCACCTGGCAGAGCTGAGCAGGATTTCTCTTCCTTGAGTGTACTTATTTTGTGTCTCGTTTGTATTCAGAGCACAGTTATTTAGCAGCGTCACTGTTGAAGACTGTGTTGAACAACTTTGATTTCTCCAGTTTGGCTAGATCCTAGCTCCCTGCTCAAAGGAGAAAGGGAGAGCTGCGACCCCTAAGCTAGGCACTTTCAATGAGCACAGAGAGCTCAGTGCAACTGGCCACTCGTTGTTCATTTTGTTTCTCCCCCAGCAACTTTGGCAGCAGGAAGCAGCCGCAGCAGAAGCGGAGGAGGAGGAGGGAATGGAGACTGCTGAGGGTGAGCTGTTTGCAAGCAAGGGAGGAAACGGGGCAGGGAAGGGTAGGACCAGAGTTCCTTTTGGTGCTTGGGCACCCAATTCCGAGCATGCAATTGCTCTTCTGCTCAATCAGATACTCGTGCTGTGTTGCATATCTCCAGGCAGGATCAATTTTTGTGAATGCAGACCTGGTATGGATTGTGTTGGGCTGACATATCAGGCTGCAAATGCCAGGGGACTCCCAGTCCGAGTGTGGCATTGTGGCAGCCTCCAGCTCATCCCTGCTGGAAGGAAGGCTGTGTGGAGGTAATGAGATTAGTGACTAGGATCTGTGTTATTGACTGAAGGCATTTTTGTGCCTTCAGAAGTTAGTAGTCGCATCCCCTTGCCCATGCGTTTATAGAGCTGCAAGGCTGTGTGCTCCAAGTCTATTGAGAACACCAAGGCACAGATACGTTAATATCGCATTTGCAGGGTTTTCCCTCGTCACCATGAGGGAGGCTTTATGGAGGCCTCCTTTTGCCCCAGTTTTGCCAGGGAAGAGTCCACTAGGCAAGATGTTTGGGATCCATCTAACCTGACTGCTTTTATCTTCAGTGTAAAGCTGAAGAGTGATCTTTTTAAAAAAAAAAAAAAAAAGTGTAATCTGGAAGTGTAGTCTGTGTTCTGGTTTTCTAGAATGGGCAGTAGAGAAAACTATGCCTTTCAGGGCCAGTTCTCTGACCTATTTTAGATACTGTCCTGAGATGAAGTGTGCCCTGAGTGTGTTTTTCTCTCAAGGAGTCTGGGGGAGAGTAGCTCAGATGGGGCATTGCAGATGCCTCAAGCTGGGTGAGGCCAATTTCATACCAAGAGTACTATGGGCTGTGAACATGAGTGAGCTGGGACCTGCTGTCCAAGGGTGACCTTGTCCACCCTGCAGGCTCTCTGGCAGTCCCTGGTAAGCAGGGCTGGTGAGTGTTTCCCTGAGGAGCCATGATTGGCCAGCTCAGTCATGAAGACTGAGATGGGAATGGGCAGAGGGAGAAGGTTAGGAGCCTCTGCGTAGGGGCTCAGCAAAGGGCCACCCTATGGACTAAATGGGCAGTGGAGTAAAGAAGGGTAGCAGCAGATAGCACTGAGTTCCCAGCGCTGCCTGCTTCCCCTGCTCTCCATAGGTCGTGAATTCAGAGGAGAGGGGGTGGTTGTCCTGTTCATGCAGACTCCATTAGGTGGGAAAAATAGAGAGTCTGGCTTCTGTTGGAAGACTAGCCTTTGTATCATGAGAAAGATGAGGCCAGGTGCTGCTGAGCTTGGCGATGACTCTGAGCAGCTTCTGCCTGGGCTTGCTGTAGTAGCAGAGCTGTTGGGGGGGGTGTCCTTGTATGCCTCCTCGTTCTCTGTCAGTCATTCTGAGCAGGGTTCATTTTCCCCTTTTACACTGCCCTTCCTTCCTGCTTTCCTCTTCCACATTAAAGGTTTATCTGTTGTCATCTGTCTGTTCTCATCTGCCTTGCGCAGCAGCCATGAAAGCTGGCGGGATAGAGGCAGTGAGGGCTGGGGATTGCACATGAGTGGGAGAAGCGTGCAGTGTTGTGCAGCCTCCTTTGAGCATGCCTTTCTAGGTAGACTGTACTGTGTCCTTGGCTGGTGACTGCTCTGAAGAGAGAGAGATCGTAAGAGCCTGTTGTTGCAGCTAGTCATTGGCGTCACCCTTGAAGAGCAGCAGTCTGTGCTTTGGCACTGAGCTTCAAGCATTGTCACCTCAGCCACACCTAGGCAGGGGTTTTGCTCTGCAAGCTGCGCACATGTCAGGGGTCTGGGCACAGGAAGTATTCTCTTCCATGGGCGCACCTAGCAGGGCCCAGCCAGGTGCCCTTGATGTTTTTCACTCCCTTCTCTTTTCTCCAACGCCATTGCTGTCAGCTTCAAAGGACGTAGCGGAGACCAGAGTGAGATGGGGAAATGAGCCCTTCAGGGAAGACTGGGAAGGGTGTTGTACTAGCAGCCCAGCAGGACAAGTGGAAAGAAGACAAGAAGGTGCTATGGGCAGGATCAGATATTTTCAGTGCTGTTGAAACTAGGCAGAGCCTAGGCTCTCAGTCCATGTTTCGTAGTCCTCCAAATGACTCCTGCTCGGGTCAACTGTGGGAGTTCCCTACACGGAGATCTGTGGGCTCCTGGAAATGCTGTGAGCTGGGTAGCAATGGCCAGAGCTGAGGAAAGAGAGGAGAGAGGTTGAAGGGTTTCTGTGGGACTGAGATGGGAATTGCAGGCAGTAGCAGCTGTCAGCTTTCATGTTCCTCTTGTTTGAGTGCCTGTGATCATGTTCCCCCTTCTCTGTCTTCCCCTGCTCCACCTCACCCTCGTTTCCATCTCCTCCATCCCCATTGCTTCCCCTTGGACTCAGAAATCAAACCGGATGACTCTCCCATGAAAGGCTCCAAGGGTCAGGCAAAGAGCAAGAAGTCCAAGGCACCCAAAGATGATAAGAAGAAGCAGCAGCAGTGAGCCGCTGAGCTTCCTGAGAAGCAGAACAAGCGGAAGATTGATGAACTGAAGGTATGTGTGTTGGCAGGGGGAGGAGGAGGCTCTGCCTGCTCAGCAGCAGGATGGAAGTCAGATCCTAGCCATGTGGAAAACACAGTAGGATGGATCAGCCCTGCTGGATGCATCTCACCTGTGTGAGGGGTATCTAGCACTGGGTGAGATGTGCCTTGGGACTGTCAAATTCTCTGCATAGACGGAGAGTTCAGGGTAACTAGCTTTGCAGGAAAGGACCTGGGATCTTGGGGACAGGAAAAGTCAGCAGTGAACCCTTCTAGCAGTGAAGGGCAAGTGCATGCTGGGCTGTGTTAGCAAGAGTTGGCCAGCAAGTTGAGGGGAGGGATTCTTCCCCTCTTTCTGGCACTTGTCAGATCCCTTCTGGCTTCTCTGTCCTGACTGGTGCTCCCCAGCACAAGGAAGACACTGACCTACTGCAGTGAGTCCAGTGGTGGAAGCCACCAGGCTGGTCACAGGTCTGGAGGACGTGGCATACAAGAAGAGGAAGAGGCTGAGAGCTGGGTTTGTTCAGCTTGGAGAGGAGAAGGTGAATGGGGGATTGAATTGTCATCTTCAGGTACCTGATGGTACATGGCAGGGGGATATGGCAGAGGACAAAGGAGAGTGCAGAAGGAAATGGACGCAAGATGCAGCAAAGGAAATTCCTGTTGGACATAAAGCATCGTTTGTTTCCTACAATGAACTGATTCATCATGAGTGTGCTGCAACTTTGCAGAGCTCTCCGTCCTTGGAGACATAGGAGCTTGACCCTGGGCAAGCTTCTCTAACTTTGAATGCCAGTGGTCCCTTCCCACCTCGGTTCCCATATGACTGTATGATTTGCCCATCCAGAGATGCCCCCATTTGATCAGGCAGCTCCCATGTTCAGCCAGTGGATGTCTAAAGCTCCTGAGGTGACTGGCATCCTGAGTGCCCAAACAGCTGCTGTATGTGGGGCTGAAACCCAACATGCCTCATGGCAGCAGGAATCACAGCCATCACTGTATGTAGTTCTTGGAGGGGTTTGTCCCACACAATGCAGCTGGAACCAGAAGTACTTGCAGGAATTACAGGGGAGAAAAAAACAAAGGTGGGGGGAGCTATGATTTGCTCTCTGTAACTGCACTGAAGGATCAGGCAATCGTATAGCTTAATGAGTAGTATGAGAAAGGCATCAACTTGGTCTTGAGAGTGGAGGAAGAAGTTCTAAGTTGGTGAGAACACCCTCCCCACGGTGGAATCAGAGTCTACAGCTATAGTAGGAGATGGATCAGGGCCAGGCATTGCCCATCAGCAACCCAAACCAGGACCCTGGCGCCAGGGCTCCAGGCCAATGTGCCCAGCCCCATCCCACTGCTGGGAATAGCCTGGGGCAAGGCTATCCCATGGGCAGTTTGGATGAGCCCTGGGTGGGGGAGAGCTTCCTGTGGGCCATAGCTAGCCTGGCCAAGACTCAGTGCAGGAAAGGGCCCTGGTTCAGGTTAGTGGTCCATGGACTTTACTGTATTATAATCTGTGACTCTGGGCCTGAGAAGGAATTTGAACCCAGATTATACACGTAAGGGGAATAGCTACACAGCCCATTCAGGTGAGGTTCCCTCCTATACATGATCAGTTTGGGAAGGTGCTTATGTCATCAAGGTCTGACCCAATGACCTGGAGATCCCTTTGCATCCTAGAGAATTAGTCACTGGGAACGGTGATGTCCATGATCTCTTTGATTGTCCTTGGGTAACCATTGGATCTTTTTTTTTTTTTTTTTAAACTGCTCCCCTCTAATTTTGTGTCATCACAGGTCTTCAACAAAGAGCTGGAAAGAGAGTTTGATAACTTTGAGGACTGGCTGCACACCTTCAACCTGCTCCGTGGAAAGACCGGGGACAATGATGACGACGCAACAGAAGAGGAGCGGCTAGTGGGGAGGTTCAGAGTGAGTGTGGCTGCTGAGTTGGGTCAGGGCAGGGACAGCTTGGGAAAGGCTTGCCTATAGGGTTCTCTCCTTGAAGGTGCATTAGCTGAAAGGAGGTTGGATGTAAGAGAGACCAATTTGCATTGACTCAACCACATCTCCTTGCAGGGGAGGGTAAGCCTCCAAGGATAGCCCCAGGAGTCAGATGGCTTCACAGAGTGCATTGCAGAGGGCAGTCCTTTGCAGCAACCAGATCTTTTGTGATTCCTACAGAAGGCCAAGGGCAAAGCAGATCCTCTTTATCATCCGCTGTGGATATAAGTCATGCCTGGAGTTATCTTTGCAGACTATTTTTCACCAATAGCACGGAGCTGCCTGCCATGTTGCACCAATGCATGCAAGTTAAACTCTTGCTGGAGGGAGTGATCAGACGGTCAGGGAGCATGGAGATGAACTGTGTTTCACGTGGTAGTTCCTGGATTTCCCAGCCCCTGCCTTGACAGCACCTTTTATTTCCATTGCTCCTGGTTTTCTGCCAGTTGTATTCCTGGAATTCCCTGCCTGTGAGCACCTTGCTAGTCTGATTCCTCTGCAGGTGTCCTTCACGTTGTCCAGTTGCTCTGCTCAGGGTTGTATCCTCTGCAGGGGGTGCTTGTGAGGCAGAGGAAGCTTCCAGACCTCGCCTGTCTACTACAGCGCAGGGCTAGAAACAAGGAGAGAAAGTGGGCTCTCAGGAAGGGTGGTTTGGGATGGGTCTGCTCGCTCCGAGCCTCGGGAGCAGCAGGACTACTGAGGCTGTGCACTCCCTTGTGCTAGGGCTCCATCTGTGTCTACAAAGTGCCGCTCCCTGATGATATGGGCAAGGAGGCAGGATACGACCCCGACTTGGGCATGTTCCAGGGGATCGCCAGCAATGACCCCATCAATGTGCTGGTCCGAGTCTCTGTTGTTCGGGTGAGTATAACCCATGTTGTATGCCAAGGCGTGATGCTGTGTTCCCTTACAGTGCTCGCACCCAGAGCTGGTGCTGAAGCTGCAGAGAAGTTGACTTTTAGTTCTTGGTGCTGTTGGTGCCAGCATCCACCTGATAGCAGATGGCACCAAGGTCAAGGATGCAGCATGAGGACTAAAGCAGCTCACTGATGGGCCCTTGAAAGGGGCGTCTTCCTAGCTTTGTGCTCTCCCCATTGGGATACTAAGCCTGTGTGAGGTCCAGACACCTGGCCTACAGGATGGATGGAGGTGTCCGTTGTAGTGCTCAACTTCAGAGAAGAATTTGGATCAGCCCAGACTACGAGATTCTGGTTCTTTACATAATCCCCTTTAGATAATCAATGAGGCATATGCTGAGCAAACCAGGAGGAGGCAAGGATTAGTAGATCTGGCTGAAGGGCCTGTCACCTTGTGGGACACATGCTGAGTGATAATCAATGTGGTTCAGCTAATGCCTGTCTCTTTATATGGAGTGCACTCTGGAAAAAGTCTTTCTTGACCTCCATTCTTATGTCAAGATAAGATATCTTGAGAAATCTCAGCCCTGCTGGAAGCACCTGGGTGGCTCTTTGCCAACCCCTTGTCCCTGCTGTTTTATAAATGCAACCTACTTTCACCTATGTTTCCCACTAACCTGGTTTCCCATCCAGTGCTACATCTCATTGCCCTGAGAAGGGGATAGCAGGTGAGATTGCAATCCCAGAATCACAAAATCACTGAATGGTTGAAGTTGGAAGGGACCTCTGGAGATCATCTAGTCCAACTCCCCCCGCTCAACCAGGGTCACCTACAGCATGTTGCATAGAATTGTGTCCAGATGGCTTTTGAATATCTTCAAGGAAGGAGACTCCACGGCCTCTCTGGGCAACCTGCTCCAGTGCTCAGTTACCCTCCCAGGAAAGAAGTTTGTCCTCATGTTCAGACAGAACTTCCTATGTTTCAAGTTGTGCCCGTTGCCTCTTGTCCTGTTGCTGGGCACCATGGAGAAGAGTCTGGCCCCGTCTTCCTGTCACCCTCCCTTCACATGCTTAGACTCATTGATGAGACTCCCCTCTCAGTCTTCTCTTCTGCAGGCTGAAGAGTAGCAGCGCTCTCAGCCTTTCGTCCTAGGAGAGATGCTCCAGGCCCTTCCTCATCTTAGTGGCCCTTTGCTGGACTCACTCCAGGAGCTCCATGTCTGTCTTGTACTGGGGAGCCCAGCACTAGACACACCACCCGAGGTGTGGTCTCAGCAGGGCTGAGGAGAGGGGGAGGCCCTCACCTCCCTCCACCTGCTAGCAACACTCTTCCTAAGGCTGCCCAGGGTACCATTGACCTTGTTGGCCACAAGGGCACATTGCTGGCTTATAGTCAACTTGTTGTCCACCAGGACTCCCAGGTCCTTCTCTGCAGAGCTGCTTTCCAGGAGGTCAAGCCTGAGCCTTTCCTGGTGCCCATGCACCAGGTTATTCCTCCCCAGGTGCAGGACCCTGCACTGGCCTTTGTTGAATGTCATGAGGCTCCTCTCTGCCCAACTCTGCAGCCTGTCCAGGTCCCTCGCAATGGCAGCACAGCTTTCTGGTGTGTCTAGTTTAGCATCCTCAGGCAAACTTGCTGAGGAGGCCCTCTGTCCTTTCATCCAGGTCATTGAGGAATAAGTTGAACAAGACTGGACCCAGTATTGACCCCTGGGGCACACTGCTCGTTATAGACCTCCAACTAGACTCTGAACTGGAGAGATTGAGGATACTTACCCCTGCTTGCGGGGGCTACTTACAGAGGCCCGTGGCCCTAATAAATCCATGGAGGGAAAGAGAGAGGCGGAGGGATGTCTTCTGGACATCTCAGTCAGGTTTCTGCTGAGGGTCTCTAGCTAGAGGAACCTGCGTCTTTCCACTGATGAGAGAGAAGCCAAAGGAGACTGTGACTATGTCTTTCCGAAGGGGACACAGCCACTTGGGCTTGACTTGAGTCAGCCCAGACCAACACACCTAGCCCCAATACATGCCTAGGCAGGGGCATAGGTTAGCAGAAGGCAGGACTGATCCCTGGTTTAAATTGAGTCCCTATATTTAGGTGACCTTATCAAAGGACTTGGGCACACAGCTATGGCCAGGTAAGGCCAGCTGGTCTCAGGGATGGAGAATAGGGACTGTCCCTGACTGGGCTGACCTATCTTATCTTTTCCCTACAGGCCACAGAGCTGCCCCCAGCTGACATCAATGGGAAAGCTGATCCTTATATTGCCATCAAGCTGGGGAAGACAGACCTCAAAGATGAGGAGGACTACATCTCCCAACAGTTGAATCCTGTCTTTGGCGAGTGAGTTGCCCGAGCCCTGTTACCTGTCTTCACCCTGAAGAGTGAGCGAAGCTCACCAGCCCTTGGGCCTGCACCCTACCCATCCCATAGCCCCAGCTTGGGGTCGAAAGATGGGACTGATCGCCCTGAACTTTCCTTGGGTGCAGTGTAGCTGTCCCCATTGAAGTCATCTGTCCTGCTTTGTCAGCAGTCTCGTCAACGCTGTCAAGAGTGTTGAAGAGCTATCCGTATCTGGTCAAGATAGGTGCCTACTTTAGGAAGCGCTAGGCCTGGACCCAAGTAACAGCATTGCCGGCTCTCCAGTGACACACACATTTAGTTTCAGGGCTATTGGGACATCCACGTCAAGCAATCCTCGTGATCGCTCTCCCTTCTAGGGCTGCTAGTTCAGAAGCAGTCCGCGCAGAGAATTAGTGACAACACGTAAGCTGAATGTACTGCAGTGGGAGGTGCAATTAAACACTGTCCAGAGACTGGAGCAGACCCACCTCACCCATGCATGTGTCTTGAGCGCCATCCAAACCCTTGGATGGCTACAGCCTGTTTTCCCTCTCCACCCTTTCTCCCGCCACAGGTCCTTTGACATTGAGGCCACCTTTCCCATGGAGTCCATGCTGAGGGTGGCGGTGTACGACTGGGACTTGGTGGGGACCGACGACCTCGTTGGAGAGACCAAGATTGACCTGGAGAACCACTACTACAGCAAGCACCGAGCTACTTGTGGGGTGTCACAGCCTTATGCCATGTATGAGCCAAGCTTTCCCTGTGCAACTTGGTGTCTGGACCCGTGTCAGTTTCATCTTCCGCACTAGGCCTAGATCTCCTGTAGGGATCTCCCTCTTTCATTGCCTGATGATGAGGGAATCTGTGCTGTGCCCTCAGTCTTAACGTGGGCTTTGGGACCAGCACAGTGGGGTAGCAGGAGAGCAGGTTGTAAGCAGGAGCACAGGGCGGTGAGGAAGGGACTGAGGGGCATTGGTAGGTCTGGATATAGAAATGAAGAGGTTGCTGAAATAGCAGCTGGGCCGGAGCAGCAGAACTGAGCATCAGTAGCAAAGTGGAGGGCGCTGGGGATTGCAGGTCTGGGTCAGCACAGAGTGAGGGGCCTGGGGTGGAAAGGTATCGGCAAAGCGTAGAGTTTGGGCTTGGATGGCCCTACCTTGCTCTGCAGTTTGACATGTGGAGCCTCAGATCCTTCCCTGATGAATCCTGGCTCCTGAGGGGCAGTAACATTTGCGTTTCTGGCAGATGGAAACAAAAATTCCTTCTTCCTCCAAGTCTGACCTTGTGCTCTTGTTCACAGACATGGGTATAACATGTGGCGTGACCCCATGAAGCCTTCCCAAATGCTGTGCAAGCTGTGCAAAGAGGGCCAAGTGGATGGGCCGCCCTTTGGTCCAGGAGGAAGAGTGAAAGTGGCCACGAGGGTCTTCAGTGGCGCCACGGAGATGGAGGATGAAAATGGTACGCACCCCATGGCGTGAAGGTGGGGAGGGGAGCAGGGGCATGGGGTGTCCCCTCATCATCCAGAACTGAATCCCATCACCCCCTGCAGCATTGCAATGTCTCTCCAGCCACCCCCTTGTGTGGGGCCTGCGTTATGTCACCAGCTAGACAGTGTCTTATAGACGACCCAGGTTGCTGTCAGAGTTACTGGTGAGCATCCACGGCATGGCATGACCAAAGCTGCCTTTGAAACCTTCCTGCTGGCAGTTTATGGCAAAGGACCAATGCAGATAGCCCATCCTGGCCCTTGCAGGGCTTAGGAAGCCACTGTCCATATAGCTGCATCCCCAAACAATGGTTGTGTCCAAATCACTCGTATATGTGCAACACAGTTGAATGCAGACCAGGAGGGGTGCGGAGGAGGGGGGCAGCAGTGTCAGTGGATATAGAGCTTGTTGAGCGTGGGAAAATACAGCCTGGTAGGGGATCTGGACCTTCTCTGTGAGTGCCTAGGAGTAGAAAGGGGAGAAAGAGGAGTTAGGGAGTGTTGGTGCAAGAACAAAGTGGGCCCAGTGAAACAGAGAGGAGCAACTACTAGGCAGTTCTGCTGCCTTGAAGTTGGTAGGAGCTGGAAGAGGTAGCCAGCAGGAGCAGTGTGTGTGGCCTTGGGGAAGAGGATGTCAGCAGAAGTTTGCAAAGCCAGACTGGAGGTCCTGCTGTCAGTAGGAGGTTGGGTCCTGCTTGGGATTGTTTGCTGTCCCTGGTGTCTCTTCTGCCCAGTTCTCCACACTCAGTCCTCCCTTTACCCACACGGGACAGAAGAAGCAGGCAGAGGAACGCCTAGCACTGACCGTGCTGCACCACTGGGAAGACGTTCCACGCGCAGGCTGCAGGCTGGTCCCTGAGCACGTGGAGCCACGTCCATTGCTGAACCCTGACAAGCCGGGCATTGAACAGGTCCCCGCAGCCCAAGATCCGGGGGAAGGGCAGGGCCTGCTTAGCCTCCAAGCAGGGAGGAGAGACCTCAGCTGGGCAGACAAGCTGCAACCCCCCTTGTCATGGGGAGCAGTGGGGAGGGAGGCAGCCTACGAAAAGTGGCACTTGGACATAGCAGTCCTTAACACTCGGCCTGTTGAGCCCAGCTGACTAAATCTTCAATGCCTCTTCATCTTCAGCTGGCACCTATTTCATACCCCAAAGTCTCTGGGTCCCCTGCTTCCCCCCTGCCTGACGTGTTCCCCATGGATATGCTGGCACTAGGCCCTGCCATTGATATTTCCCCCAGGAAACCAAAGAAGTAAGGAATCTGCCAGCCAACAAACCCCAGGGAAAACCTGTGGCTGGGGCTGGAGCCCTGCTTCCCCACTCTTCTACTGGTTCTCCATGGCCCAGCTCAGCACAGCCATGTGCCTGGGACCCCCAACCAGACTGGCATGGCCAGAGATCCCAAGACTGGAGGCATCAAATGCTGTCTTCCGCTTCCCCAGAGGTTGTGGAGCTGCCCTTGCAGGGTGCTTCAGTTCCCATCTGTTCAGTTCCCTGCAGCTCCTCACCTCTCTGTGTCAGTCTAGACGAGGAGTTCAAGTTGCTAGCTAGTGCCTGGTATGGGGAAGGGGGCAGACCAATGCAGCCAGCCCGAACGCAGCCCCAGGGGCAGGGGTTAGCCTAGGTCAGGGCGTCCACAGGCCCTTGGCTGGAGGGGAGTTTCCCAGTCTGGCTGGGGCTCTGGGCAAGGAAGGGCCCTGGCCCCAGGCGGATCACTGGGAGAGACTTGGTAAAGGCAGGTAGGACAGAGCAGGCAGCAGACAGTGAACTAGAGAGTTCTCCTTCCCATTCCTGTCCTCTCCGCCTCTGCCCTCCGATGCTCAGCCCCTCTAGGAGTCCTTTAGACAGAAGGAAGACATTGCGTTCCTCAGCATCCATGCTAGGCCAATTTTACCCAGCTAGACTGTGTCCTTGGGCCCCTTTTGCCCGTCCCCGGGGGCTGGGATGCAGAGGCAGTATTTGCATCCTCGTGGGAATCTCTTGCACTCCTGTGCTCAGTCGACTGGTGTTTGGCTCCAAAGCACAATGAAAGTGGAGACAATTTCCTCTGATCTCCGAGGGCCGTAGCTTGGATGTGAAGAGCAGGGCAGGCAGCTGCAGGAAAGCTGAAGCCAGAGAAAGCTCTAGTTGCTGAAGCAGCCTGGAAAAAACAGAGGTTTATCTGCAATGCAGCCAGGGGCAGCCATGCTCAGTAGTGCCCCGTGTGCTGGAGTTGAGACATTCCTCCGGAGGGGCTGAAGGGAGGATTTCAATAGCCTTGAAAACACCAATGCACCCTTCCCTGTGGGGAAAATGGAGCAGGAAGGGCTATGGCTCTGGTCGCTCTGTTTTGGCAGGGATAAACGTGAGCTCCAGTCAAGTTACACATGGACACATCAGCCCATGTATGTCTTCACATGTGCACTGGAGAGCACCTGCGTGAGTGCCTGTGTCTGTAGGAAGATGCTGTATTTCAGCAAGGTTCTGCTGATGTATCATCCTAGGGATTTAACGCAGCTCCCCCCTCTTTGCCAGGAGTTTCAGCATGTAACACGAGCTGACGGTGTGGCCTGTTAGCTCTGAAGAGCATCCCTGTGTTGCTTGGACAAGTGCTAAGTGCTATAGAGGAACAGCACAGAGAAAGCCCCCCCCCTGCCCTCCCCCGCAACAGGAGCAGGCAGGAGGGTGCTGGCACTGAAGATGGCAGGAATCTCACAGTTCCACAGGAGTCCCTGGCACTTGCAGCCATGTGATGTGATTGTGGCCACATGGCTGCCTTTCTCTGCCACTGTCTTCCAGTCCTCTTCTAGCCCGTCCACACTGCAGCTGCTTCCAGTTCAAGGAAACTGGCTTCTGCTTTTCCTCTGGCAACTCCCACGGGAGCTGGTTTATCCATCAGCACAATTCCCAAGCGAACCGAGTGTGGCTGGGAAACCCCAGTTGCCTGCACACCAAAGGCAATGCTGGGAATATCTTACAGGCTCCAAACTTGCTGGAGTCCTAGGAAAGGCAGTGATGCCCGATGAAGTGACTGGGACACAAGAGCAAGTAGAGCCTTTGGAGCTGACTTCTGAAGGCAGGGGAAAATTGTCCTGTGTTTCCAGGAGGGTGGCCCGGTTGGGTAAGGTGGGGAAATGAGGAAAAGAGCTGTCTTCAGACTGTTTTGCAGGGCCAACAGACCCACATTGTAACCACAAATGTACCTGAGACTAAGGCTGTGCTGTCTCCTAGAGCCTTTGGCTTGGGCCATGCAGCAGTTCAGAGTAGATGAAGGTAAAAGTCCCTTTGTTGCTCCTCTGACCCTGCCTGGGCTGCCTCCGAGCTGAGGCACCATTTCCCTCTGTGTTCCTGCCCTGTTGGTCCCTAGGACAAGACGGCTGCGAGAGAGCCGTGCAGTTGGCGTTCCTGCCGCCCTGTTTCCTGCAGCATCATCCCATTCCCTTCTGCCCACCCCATCTCCTCCTGCCCCTTCCCTCTGTTCCCCCCTCTGTGCCTCACCTCCTGGTCTCCCTTCCTGCTGCCAGATATGAGCTTAGAGTGATAGTGTGGAGCACAGACGAGGTCATCCTGGAGGATGATGACTACTTGACTGGTGAGAAATCCAGGGACGTTTTTGTCAGCGGGGTATGTACGATGTGGCTGGCCAGTGCCACCACTTCCACTTCTCCTCGTGGTGGGGTCCTGGTGCTCACTTAGGCCCCAGGGCTGGTTTTGGAGAGGGGAGTTCTGTGATGCAGCTAGGAAGGGTTTCCCCATGGGGAGGGCCAGATGGTGCCAGTGCTGCTGTTATGTGCTGTGCTCTGTCTCTGCCTCTGTGTCTCTCTTGCTGGCTGCTTGACCTACTGTGTGTGTCTGTCTGTGCTGCCTGGCCTGGTTGCCCAGCTTTGAGCTGCGGGTCATTATCTGGAACACGGATGAGGTGGTTTTGGAAGATGATGCTTTCCTGGTGGGAGAGAAGATGTCTGACATCTATGTCAGGGGGTAATGGCCAAGGTCTTGCTGCTTGCTCCCTTCTGCCCCTCTCCCCTTGGACAGGACCTGAGTGCGGGCTGTTCCTCTACTCGTCTGTGCCTCAGGTCTGCTTCCCGACATTCATAGCTCCTGGCAGGCACAGTGCTTCCGTCCCCCTTGGCTCTGGTCTTGGTGTCCCCGGTTGGCTCTTCATTGGCTCTTCAGCCCAACATGCCTCCACTTCCAGCATCTGGATCCAAATTCCAGGTAGCTTCCTGGTGGTGACCCTCTCTCTGCTTCTCTCTCATCCACCGCTTCCAAAACTCCCCTGTTTTAGAGACAAGAGAACCCACACCTTCACATACCAATTCTTTACAAGACATTTCTCTCCTGAGCTGCCAGGATACAGCTAAATCTAGGGGGGGGGGGGCGTGGGTGGAGAAAGTTATTTGATCTCAGACCCCACTGACCCTCCCCATATTCAGCATGGGGCAGATGGTACCTGTGGACCATCTCTGAGTGAGCCCTGGCCCACGATTTACCTTAACGTGCTTGTGAGTCCCTTTTCTCCTGTCCTCATATAGCAGGGCTCTGAGACTGGCCCTCAGCATGGGCTCCGCCAAATTTGGTCCCCAGATTTCCCTTTCCCGTCCCTGCGGAGCTGCCTGAACTGTCCTGCTTCAGCAAGAGTCGATTTGGATTTCCCAGATCCTTTCATTCATTTTGAATTGACACGCACAGGTTAAGATGCAACTAGATCATAGCGCAATGTGCAGCAGGCAAGAAAACAAGCTTTCTCCAAAGGCTTAAACCCTATGTCATGGCAAAGAGGCATGAGGAGGAAGGTCAGATTAGTGTAGCAGAATCTAAGGCTGATGGCTGACATCACAGCATGCAGTGACTTCCCACAGCTCTGCTAAACTGCTCACTGCTTCCCAAAAGCTACCCTGAGCTTTTGGGCCAGGTCTCCTTGTCTTGCACCTCATGCTGCTCTTGGAGAACTCGTTCCATTTTCTATGTCTGGTCCGGAGAACTCGTTCCATTTTCTATGTCTGGTCCTGTTTGCAGAGTGCAGTGGAGGGTTGTTTAGGGCAGTGCATGCAGTGCCTGCCTCGGCATTCCCAGTGCCATGCTGCACAGAGGGCAGGTGCCCTTGGAGCGATGAACTTTAACATGCTGGCAGGACCCATGCTCTCTCCATCCTTCATGCCGTTGCTGCATACTGGCAGGCGTGTGAAATTTGTGTCTGTGTACATGTGCGTGAGGGGGACAAGGTCTTGTCACTGTCTGTTTCAAGGCCGGTAAGTAGGTGGTTTATGCATGGGTGGCTTTTCTGCGATGACTCTGAATCTGAAACGTGAGAGGCCTTCCCTTTGTGCTTGGGGTGGGATTGCTTGCCCTGTGTGTTTTGCAGGGCAGAGCGGGAGTGTCAGCATGCTCAGAGGCCAGGGGAACAACCCTGTACTAAGTGTCTAAGCACGGACCCATGTCCCTGCTGGCTGCAGCCCCTCAGGACCAAGAGACTCACACAAATCTGAGAGTTCCCTGAGGAACAGAGGTGTCCTGTCATGTCGAAGAAGCTGAGGAACATTCATAATGCTCCTTCCAGCAAGCTCTGCTCCAGACTTCCCAGCAGTGCTGCCTGCTCCTTTCCATCTCTTGAACATCCCCCTGCCCAGAGCAAGACCCCGATAACCAGCTTGCATGTTGCTCCCTCAATCAGCCTGTTCCCTCTAGGGCCCTCATGCCCATGTTGTCTCTTGGCGAGGCTGACATGGTGATTTGAGCAACCCTAGCCCATTGCTCGTTACTCTTGAGTCCTTCCAGTGTGTCCATGCCTTGCTGGCCTGGAGACATGCCAGCTGTATGCGCAGGATGGCCCTTTGCCCTCTCCTCCCTCCTGCTAATATGTGCCACCCCTCTCATCCCTCTGGGCCCTGCAGGTGGCTGAAGGGCCAGCAGGAGGACAAGCAAGACACACATGTCCCTTACCCCTCACTCACTGGCGAGGGCAACTTCAGCTGGCGCTCCACCTTTCCCTTTGACTACCTGATGGCAGAGAAGAAGATGGTCATCTCCAAGAAGGAGTCCATGTTCTCCTGGGATGAGACTGAAGACAAGCTCCCTGCTCGCCTCACCCTGCAGGTCTGGGATGCCGACCACTTCTCGGCCGACGATTTCCTCGGTAAGAGGGGAGGGCCAGCTGAGCTGGGGTGACAGGGAAGCTGGAGGGATAGGGGGAGGTTACATGGCTGATGGAGCAGGAAGGCATGTGGGATGAGACAAGGTTTATGTAGGAACAGACCCTGGAAGGACAGCCCTGGTCTTTAAGCCAATTGTGTCCTACAAACGCCTTTGGATGCTGCAGGTAAGAGCAGTTAGGCTAAGAGGCCTTGTCTTCATGCTGCTGTTCAAAGGCTGCTCCTGTAGCAAAGGCATTAGCTTTTTCCCTTAGGTGCCTGTCTGGGAGCTCTATGCCCAAGCTAGTTTTGGAGTGCAGGGTGGCTGGAAGCCGTGGGCAGATGTTTGAGAGGGTGAGAGGAGGTGGGGACGTGACCCAAAAAGCAGGCTATAGTGGAGAGATCGGAGGATGCATGGCCATAGATGTGTGGGAGGATGCCAGGACACACAGCTCAGAAATGCTTGCCAGGGCAGGAAATGTTGGCCCAGCCCGCCTCCAGCCAAAGACTCACAGTTGAGGGGTGCCACCATGTATCCTTCGCCCTCTCCTACCAGGGGCAATCGAGCTGGACCTGAAGCGCTTTCCCCGGGGAGCTAAGACTGCAAAGCAGTGCAGCATGGAGATGGGGACAAATGAGGCAGAGCTGGCCATGGTTTCCCTCTTCAAGCAGAAGCGAGTGAAAGGCTGGTGGCCGTTTGTGGCCAGGGATGAAAACGATGAGCTGGAGATGACGGCAAGGATGGGGAGAAGCGGGGGGATTTTCTGTCCTGGGGAGTGCATCCTCTGTGTACACGGAGGCCCCTTTGCAGAGCTCCTTCATGCCTGCCTCTGCTACATGGGGCCCCCTCTGCTCACCATGTCGCTGGCTGGCACCGTCTCTGGGGCCTGCGGTGGAGAGCGTTGCCCATGTCTCAGCAGGCCTCTCTCTGCTCCCTGCAGGGAAAAGTTGAAGCTGAACTACAGCTCCTGAGAGCAGAGGAGGCAGAGAAATCGCCTGCTGGGCTGGCTCGCAATGAGCCTGACCCACTGGAGAAACCCAAGTAAGTAGGAGACGCCTCTCCCCCAGCAGATGCCTGGATTTGTGGGAGATGCTGCGTCGGGTGGTTCCCGGGGAGGTAGCCAGGCAGGGGAAGGTTAGAAAGGGGTCACTTATCTGGGGATGTAGGAATGAGGGCTGCGGGCAGGGTAAAAGGGGCAGAGTCACCTCTCCTGGTTCATTCCAGTGCCCTCTATTTACTTCCCTGCCTTTCCTTAGTCTCTTCCTTCTCTCCCTCCCTTCCTAGCTCCATCCCCCTTTCCCAGCCTCCCACCTTTTCTTCCTCCCCTCTGGTACCCGTTGCCAGGACATCAGCTTCATCTGAGCACCCCTCCCTCCACCCCCCACTCAAGTCCCTGCACTCCTTCTGGGACAAATTCTGCTGGCTCCTCTTGGAAACCCTCCTGATCCTCAAGGTCAGGCTCTTTCACTGCGTGAAGGGTTATCCAAGGAAGGAGATCGTGGGCTCTCTCACAGTGCCCCTCTCCATTGCCAGCTGGGCTTGTAAAAGGAAAGTCAAGGCTGTGCCAGGGTGCGAGCAGACTGCGGTGAGCCGGGGAGGATCATGCACTTGGGCAGCCACAGGAAAGCCACATCTGGGTGGGGATGGTTGCTGTGGCCCCAACCCCGAGAGAGCCTGCTGCACCCTGGAGTGGCTGGATGGGACACAATGCTGCCGCCGCATTGGCTCACATGTTGGTTGTATTGCTTGTTGTGCCTGCCCTCCCTTTCTGTGGCCATGGCATTCATGACAGATGCTTGCTTCCCCAACAGCCGCCCAGACACATCCTTCATGAGGTTCCTCAACCCTCTCAAGTCCATCAAATACCTCACCTGCACCCGCTACAAGTGGCTCATCATCAAAATAGTGTTGGCCCTGCTGCTCCTCATCCTGCTGGCCCTCTTCCTTTACAGCATGCCAGGCTACATGGTCAAGAAGCTCGTGGGAGCGTGAGGCAAAGGGGCCTCCCCCACACCCCTAGCCCAGCGCCACCGCCTGCCCCAGCCCCATGCCCTTCTCCTCGCCTCTGCCTTGCAGCAACCTTGAGGGACATCTCCTCCCTGCTGCTGTGCCTCCTATTTTGCGTTTCTGCTTTGTGGATCCCTTTCTTGGCTTTACTCTCAGAGCAGTGGGGTTGGAGAAGGCCTCTGGTCCCCAGGCTGTCCTGTGTCCCTCACCTGGGCTGGCAGAGATGCGTGGCTGGCTACTCTGGGTCACCCGTGCTGTGGGTCCCAGATGCCTTGACCCACTGGGGGCAGAGGTCGGTGCCCCGTCTGGGCAGCTCAGCTCCTCTGCCCCAGCAGAAAGCAGAGGGAGCACTAGGGTTGTGTTGCTGGAGCTGTGGGAATGCTGCCTAAATGCTTGTTCACAGGACACGTTAAAAGCAGTCATGAACCAGTGACGTGGGGCAGAGCAGCCAGGGCTTGCTGGGAGCACGCCAGCCCCTCGGGCTTGGGGACAAGGCACAGAGCAGCCCCAAAGCCTGGCCTCCATGCCAGCACTGCCGCTGCCCCCCTCCTAGCCCTGAAGGTCACTGCCCCTGACTGCAGGGGCTGATGCCACCACAGGGCACGCCAGCCACCCTGCCCCAACAGCAGTTGAGACTTGGCAGAGCCCTTGGGCTCTGCAAGGGGCAGACTGGGCTGCCCCATCCCCAGGAAGGCAGATTTCCAGCAGCTCAAGCATCTTTCTAAGGCCACTGAAAGCAGCAGTGGTGGTGGGACTTGCCTGAAGGCTCCCATGGAGCCACGTTCTCTGGTGCAGTGTGAGCTCAGCGTGGTCTGCTGGTTTGCCTATTTATTTTGTACTGACCACTACTTCTTGGGGCTGGGGCTTTTCTTGCTGTGTATATTGGGGGAGGGAGGGAAGGTCTCTTTCTTCAGCCCACTGCAATATAAAGCTGTTGAAGATCCACCTTTCTCAGCTTCAAGTGTGCAAGACCCTTACTCACTACCTGGGGAGCTCTTGGGGTTGTTTTTAGGATGATGTTGTTGTGGTTTGTCAATAAAAGTTGGTTTAAGCTCTTCCAGAAGAGCTGCTGCCTGCCACTGCCCTCTGTTACCCAGCCACACGTGCCCTGGGGGTTCACTTCCAGCCCCGAGCACAGATTGGACCCCCCAGGGTGGAGACCCCTTGCCCACTAGGCTGTGGACATATATACCAAATGCCACCATAGACTCGAGAATAGTTTATGTGGTCAGGGACCTGTGCCGATCTTCTAGTGCAACCGCGCTGCTTGAAGCTTGGCCAGCTGGAGCAGCTTGCTCATGGTCATGTCCAGTCAAGTTTGTATTCTCTACAAGAATGGAGACGCCACGGACTCTCTGGGGAACTCATTGCAGTGTTTAACCACCCTCACAGTAAAGAAGTATTTTCTGATCTTTAAGTGCAATTTCCTGTATTTCAGTTTGTGCCACTTGCCACTTGTCCTGTCATTCAGCATCACTGAGAGGAGTCTTGCTCTCTCTTCTTTACTCCCCCTCCCCAATCACATACTAAGATGATCCCCCAGAGGCTTCTCCTCTCCAGGCTAAACAGTCCCAGCTCTCTCAGGCTCTCCTTGTCTGACAGATGCTCCAGTGCCTTAATCATCTTCGTTGCCCTTTGCTGGATTCACTGCAGGAGCTCTGTGTGTCTCTTGTACTGGGGAGTGCAGAACTGGACACAGTACTCCAGGTGTGTCCTCAGCAGTGCTGTGTGGAGGGGAAGGACCACCTCCGTCGACCTGCTGGTAAAGCTCTTCCTAATGCAGCTCATGATGCTGTTGGCCTTTCCAGCTTTGGAGTCGATTGGCCCCAGCCTGTATTGGTGCATGGAGTTGTTCCTGCCTGGCTGCAGAACTTGGCATTTCCTTCTGCCCCACCCTGGGCTTGGAGTTTGTGCAAAGCTAAGGGTGCTGCTCTAGTGGTGGCTGCAAGGCCTGGATCACCCTCCAGCAAAGCAGATCAGGGATGCTGCTCCTCAGTGCCCTCCAGTGCTTGGCCTTGCAGCCAGGGTTTGGGTGAGAGCAGTGTCAGGTGGGGCCTGGGGGTGCCCTGGCAGACCAGGTGTGTGGAAGTGATGTGGCCATGGCATCACAATGCTGGGGTCTTTCTGGAGGTGGGGCTGGGGGAAGTGCCGCTGTCACTTTGCCTGCGAGCGAGCGAGCGAGCGAGTGTGCGAGCGAGTGCGCGAGCAGGTGGAGAGCGTGGTGTTGAGCTGGGGCGAAGGAGCAAGGCAGCGGGGTAAGAGCTGGCTCCTTCCGTCTCTCTGCAGTCTCTCCTCCCCTCGGGGCGCTCTCCCTGGCTTTGTCGCCCCCCCAGCGCCCACCACGCGCTGCACGCTCCCTCGGTGGGCACAAGTGCCACAATCAGGCAAACGTCCCCGCCGCGAAGCCCAGCCACGCTCGGGCACCATTCTGCGCCCTTGCTGCTCACGACCCGGTGTCCCCGCGTCACACGTGGGAAAGCAGCGGCGGGAGCGGGCAGCCAGGCAAGGCCGACGGAGTGAGGGCACCGTGCCCTGCTTTTTGCAGAGTTGCTCTCGGCGGCCTTTGGCTCTTCTCCTGGTGTCAGATTGACGCTGTCGATCTTGGGGTGCGGAGGAGCGTGCACAGGGTGAGCCGCAGAGCAGAGCAGAGCGGTCAGGGTCGGGGGAGGTTGGTGGAGGGGCGTTGGAGGGGCGGTGGGGAGCAGGGCTTTGGGGGCTGCTGGTCTGCCTTGGTCGGGGAGGGGGAGGGTGGCTGCAAGGGGCGGCGTGCTCAGAGGTGGGTGCTGTGTTTTGGGTGGCACTCTTGGAGCAGGACGTGGAGGCGGAGCGCTGAGCAGGCTGCACGCTCGCGGCGCGCTTCCGGTGGCGGCATGGAGCCTCGGAGGCTGAGCGTCGTGGGCGAGTTTGTGGTGCTGAGCCTCTTTGTGGTGTGCCTGGCCCACATGCCCTCGGTCGTCAACGTCCTCACGATCCTGTGCATAGCGGTGGTGTTGGTGCCGGCGGGGAAAAGGCCCTGGCCCAAGGTAGGAGTCAGCCTGGGCATGGCCCCGAGCTGGCGCGGGCAGCGAGAGGGCTGAGGCCGCGGCAGCACCTGCAGCAAGGGCAGCCTGACGGTGCTGCGCGCAAGCCTGCCTGCAGCCTCAGCTCTGCGTGCCCCGCGCAGCCCTTCCGCGAGCAGGGCGCCTCTTGGCGCAGCGTGGATGCTCGCCACTAAGGCAGCGCTCTCTTGGGCTGTGCAGGGGCCTCGCGGCAGTGCTGGCAGCCTGGGCAACGGCAGCGTGGACGAGCCCGGAGGTGAGCAGCCCCAGCCCAGAGCGTAGGCGCGCTCGGCAGCGCCTCCCGGCCAAGACAGCCCAGCGCCGCCAGCGCCCACCGCCCTCGGCCCCAGCTGGGGCTCCGCCCACGGGCTGCCCTCGCTCACTGCCTCTCTGCCTCCTCTTCCAGCAGCCTCCTTCCTGCCCACGGTGGACACGCAGGACTGTGCAGCCAGCCGGCAGGCAGGGTAAGCGGAGGCGTGGCCTGCAGGGGGGCTGCCCCACAGCCCTGGCCAGGCCCACCGCAGGCAAGAGCCCGATGCAGCCCAGAGCCACAGACCTGCGCCTGGCCTGGGCCCCCCAAAGAGCAGGGCATGGCATGGCTAGGGCTGGGGTCGACGCGCGGGATGCCCAGGACATGCCGCATGCCTGCTGCTCACCAACTGGGAAGCCCCTTTGCTCCTTGCCCACTGCTGCAGCCCTGGCCCCAGCGCCCCCTCCGCCCGCACCCTGGCACCCTTTGGCGTCTGCTGCCACAACCAGGGCTTCCCCCTGGGGCACCCAAGGCAGCCTCCTCACCTCCTTTCTCCCTCCCAGGCTCACAAGCGAGGACATCTTGTCCCCTCGCCACCTCCTGCCGACCTCCGAGCTGGACACGGATGGATGGAAGTTGGATGGCCCTCTCCCACTGCCACCAACCTCCATCCTGCTGGACGCTCCCCCAACACCTGCAGGAGTGCTGGGTGAGCTGCTTGTGCCCACAGCCCTCCCGCCATCCCCACCACGCAGGCGGGTCCGCTTTGGGCGCAACCAGACCGTGTTGCTGAGCGAGGAAGGTCACGAGCTGCTGGACTGCCTCCCCAAAGCCCCACACCTCGACTGGCCAGCCCACATCCCGCGCCGGTCCATCCTGCACTGTGCCTGGGCGCCCGTCCCGCTGGCAGGGGAAGGCACAGTGCGGCCAGTTTCGCCCCCCGGGCAGTCCGAGGAGGAAGAGGACGAGGAGCCAGCGTGTGCCACCTCCCTGCAGCGCTGGCCCACCATGCAGCTCTGGAGCCCACCACCGGAGGCGCCCTCCCCTCCCGCTGCAGCCACCGGCTGCACAGCAGCCCTGGCCTGCCTGCTCTGCCCAGCCTGCCCTGCAGGCGCCTTCAGAGGGCTGCGCAAGGGCCTCCGCAGATGCGCCTCCTTCCTGCGAGGGCCACGGCGAGTGCTCAGGAGGCGCCAGGCAAGGGCCAGCTGATTGGGGCCAGCAGCAGGCTCCGCGCCTGGGCAGAGGTGCCAGTAACCAGCGCCCGCGGAGCTAGACGCCTTCGCCACCTCCGGGCCAGCGTCAATAAACCTCTGAGCAAGACTCTGCGGGAGGCAAGAGTGAAACACCATGTGAAGTGAAAAGAAGGCAGCGCAGGAATGCTCCCTGAGTCTTAGGAAGCCAGCCGTTCCCCGAACTCAGGCTTTCCTGCTCCTGACAGGGCTGAGTAGAGCAGCAACATGCAAAAACATGTCTCCAGAACAGAAGTTTAAATGCTTAGCTCAGATGAACCATCACATAGGAAACTGGCTGTCAGAAGAAGTCCGTGAGATCCTTAGAAAGTGCGGTGGATGTGATCCTGGGGGCGCTCTGGAGCAAGATCTGAATTCCCCTGTGAATGGAGACTATGTAGCCTCCAACAGTGATCTGCAGAAAGAAGTTATAAAACGGGGGAGAATTGATATTGGTCAGGGGGCCGAGCAGAAAGATTCATCCAAGCCATCACCCTCAGCAGAACAGTGGGAGGATCCTAAAAGGAATGAGCGTTCCAGAGGCCAAGAGGTCCTCCACTTGATCAAACACCCGGGACGAGAAAATTGCTACGCAAGGAAAAGGGTGAGGGCAGATCTTCAGGTTATCGACAAGACTGCCCTGTGTGACAGCCAGCCCAGGATTGGCAGTGAATACCCCTTCCATTTTCGGCACAAGCTGCTGATGCTGGACTACCGTGGAAGGTATCTGGTTTGCCCGGAGCATGGCAAAGCAAAAGAAGGCGTTCTGAGCACTCCGAATGCAACAAGCCTTGGCACTGAATGCTCAGATAGTGCCTCAGATATTGACAGTGAGTTTTTCAATGCTGAGCGTGAAGAAGGGGATGCCTCTGTTACAGCAGGTCTGACACACACACATGCCATGGACCTCCAGGTGGCGATGTTTCATGGTGCCCCTGATTTCACGAGCCAGTACATTTCAACAAACCTCGCTTTGTGCCACTTGGCGCTCCCCCTCCTGCTACCAAATCCATGCACCGCACCAAGAGAGTTCCCTCAGCCAAGTTAAAAAGAGCTGGAAAGCCACGGAACAATTGGGAAAGCAGACCACAATTCAGAGGAGCAGACCACAATTCAGAGGCACAAAAACAAACCGATTGATCAGGCAGACACACTCATCGTGTCCTTCATACGGATCGGGAGTTCTCCTTCCTCTTCCAAGGCTCAGCTCCTGAATGCTCTGCCGACTAAACACAAACACGACACTTTCTTCCACCGACATTGCAAAGGCAGCACCAAAGGCTGTCTTCTAATGACAGGTGTTGTGGAGATCTCTTGGTCCTGTGCCAGTGGCAGTGCTGATGACACTTTTGACGGCTGTGTTGCTTTTTGTAACCTGCATGGGGATGCTAGAGGTCATGAACAACAATTGCCGTTTTTACAGCAGATCTCTTCTGTGAAGGAGGCTCTCAGTTAGCTGAGTCTGACCAGAGTGACAAGAAAGGCGTGAACATTGTACGTGACCCGTGGCAGTCTCAAAAGCCTTTGATTTGTCTTTTCACTGAAGAAGAGAATGTTGCATGTGGCCGATCTAGCCAGAATGTAAAAAGAGGTATCCAGAACAGAAACACAGCAGAATTAGTAGAGGAGCTGGTAAAAACAATCAGAGATCTGCTAGCAAGGTGAAACAACCTTTTAAGGCTTGATGCTTGTCAGGACACAGCTCGCCAACGTGGATTTATTGTGGCTAAAGAGGCAGAAGAGTGTGTGAGAGCCAAAGCAAAGGCAAGAACCTTGGTGGGATTCTTGACAAAGGAGAAATTGTGTTTGAGATCAAGTCACAGCTACTGCCTCTTCAAGGACAACTATGGTACCCATGGTGTAAAAAGGAGAAAGAGCTCCCCCGCTTGCAGGAAAAGAGGAACAAGAACATAGAACATCATCAGAGCCAAACTGAGCCAGAGAAGTGTGCAGGACGAAGTGCAGGACGAAGAAAGCAACTCGACAGAGCGTTCCCCCTCAAGCAGCTGCTGAAATCAGTCCTC
The DNA here is from genome assembly GCF_040807025.1 of Struthio camelus. NCBI lineage: Eukaryota > Metazoa > Chordata > Aves > Struthioniformes > Struthionidae > Struthio > Struthio camelus. The sequence continues at coordinate 5,766,209 of NC_090944.1, forward strand.
GCTTTTCTCCAGGCACAGGCAAGAGACACCAAGAAATACTTGCTGCAGTGGATGAAGGTCTTTAGGGATGACCTGTCCTCTGAGCACTTGGAGGAACTTCAGAAAGAGTATCATCAGTGATGGTATCAAATCCTGGAAATAAAGAAAAGCAAGGAAAAAACCAGTCTGAAAACAGCATTGATGAATAAGTTAGAAGCCCTCTCCAATGCAGTCAATGATTCATCCATTGGTCTCAAGCGTCTTTTGAGAGAAGTAGGGCAGATTCGTGAAGCTCTAGAATCCTTGAACTCAAAAGATGAATGTTTTTGCAAACTACCTGAAGTGGCAGTCGATCTGATGGTTTCAGGGTATGCCCTTGAAGTGGTGGATGGTGATGCTTCGTCTGTACGGTGACGATGGCTTGGGGCAATCTTTGACAAGTTAATTGAGAAGCTAGGGGAGAGAAGAGCGTTTGTTCTCTCAGTGCTTGGCATCCAGAGCCCGGGGAAGTCAAGCCTGCTGAATGCCATGTTTGGGCTGCAGTGGAACGTCAGTGCGGGGAGAGGCACGCGGGGAGCATTTATGCAGCTGCTTCAGGTGGACGAGAAACGCCAAGAGGCCGTGGACTTTGATTACAGGCTGATTGTTGACACGGGAGGACTTTGTGCCATGGAGGTGGCCAATAAGCAGTCACTTAATGATGACAATGAGCTAGCCACCTTTGGCATTGGCATTGGCAACATGACTCTGATCAATATCTTGGGAGAAAATCCTGGAGACATGCAAGATGTCCTTCAGCTAGCTGGGCAGGCTTTTCTCCGCATGAAGCAAGTCAATCTTTCGCCAAGCTGCTGCTTTGTGCACCACAATGTTGGAGAAATAACTGCCCAGGAACAAAACATGCAAGCACAAAGACGCCTGCAGGAAAAGCTGGAGGAAATGGCAGGGACAGCCGCCCAACCACCCAGCAGGCATTCTGCCATGTCACCTGCTTCAGCGATGTCATCCGCTTTGATGTGAACACCCACCGTCACTACTTTGCTCACCTCTGGGTGGCAAGGAAACCCACCCATGGCCCCACCCAACCCCACACACAGTCAGCACGTGCAGCAGTTAAAGAGCACAATTCTCCAAGCTGCCAAGAAGGGATCGCAGGGCTCTATTTCAAGGCTCTCGAGCTTGAAAGTTCGTATGAGTGACTTGTGGAAGGCTCTGCTGAATGAAAAGTTTGTTTTCCCTTTCCAAAACACTCGGGAAGTTGCCGCAGACAACAGCTTAGGAACAACCGACAGCCAGTGGACCTGGCAGCTGGGGAGCCACATCCTAGACTTGCAAATGAAACGGAACAATCGGATTAGAAAGGGAGATGTTCCGCAAGTGACCCGAAGAAGCCTTATGGAGGAAGTGCAAGATAAATATGAGACCCTCTGGAAAGGCTTGGAACCGTATTTCAGGGAAGATGACGCCAGTGGGCTTTTGATTCAGCGGAAAGCAAGCATTGAAAATCAACCGCAAGATCTGAGAGAAGCACTTGTGGAAGAGACACAGAGAAAGTCTGCCGAGTTCATTGAACGGGAGAAGAATCCGAGCAAAGGGCATCAGAAGAAGCCAGAATGTGAACACGAGCTTGTCAAGAGAAGGCAACTGGTGGCTTTGTCGCTAAAGAAGGAAGAGCTGCATGAAGAAAAGCTGCGGCAACACTTGGCTAGCCTCTGGAAACAATGGCTCTACAAAGTATCTTCCAGTGCACCTCCTCCTGCAGAACCAAACATAAACCTCCCTAGTGAGACCACTCTGCTGGAACATTTCAAGCAAGAGCCAAACAGAGAGGAAGAAATAAAATGCTTCCTGCCAAAGGATGCATTTCCCATGGCATCCCTTGCAGGCAGTGCAAGAGATCATTGCTGCTGGAAGCTGCATTTCATTTCATCCCTTTGTATTTCAGATGCTAGTCGTACTTCCCAAAACATGTCTACAATAAACTCGCGGGCTAGCCTTCTGGTCAGGGTGTCTCGTGGTGCTGGGCTTGTGGCGGGGGTGCAGGGGGGAGTGGGGCGTTGTGTTGGGGGTGCTGGTCTTGTCGTGGGGGGTGCAGAGGGGAGTTGGTCCTTGTGTTGGGGGTGCTGGTCTTTGTTTTGAGGTGCAGAGGGGATCTGGGCATTGTGTTGGGGGTGCATAGGGGATCTGGGTGTTGTTGTGGGGGTGCTTAGAGGAGGTGGGCCTTGTGTTGGGGGTGCTGGGTTTGTTGTGGGGGTGGAGAGGGGATCAGGGCCTTGTTTTTGGGGTGCTGGGCCTTGTTTTGGGAGTGCTGGGCTTGTTGTGGGGGTGCTGAGGGGATCAGGGCATTGTGTTGGGGGTGCTGGGCATTGTGTAGGGTTTGCTGGGCTTGTTATGGGGGTGCAGAGGGGATCTGGGTCTTGTTTTGGGGGTGCTTAGAGGACGTGGGCCTTGTGTTGGGGGTGCTGGGCTTGTCGTGGGGGTCCTGAGTGGTCATGGTGTTGTGTTGGGGGTGGTGGGGGTTGTTTTGGGAGAACTAGGCTTGTTTTCAGGGTGCTTAGGGGATCTGGGCCTTGTTTTCGGGGTACTGAGGGGATCTGGGCGTTGTTTTGGCGGTGCTGGGCCTTGTCATGGGGGTGTTGAGGGAATCTAGGCCTTTTTTTGGGGGTGCGGAGAGGGTTCCGGAGCACTCGACCAGGTTGCCCAGAGAGGTTGTGGAGTCTCCTTCCCTGGAGATATTCAAAAGCCGCCTGGCCCAATCCTGGGCAATATGCTCCAGAGGACCCTGGCTGAGCAGGGGCGTTGGACTCCAGGATCTCCGGAGGTCCCTTCCAACCTCCACCATTCTCTGAGCCTGTGATTCTGTGAAATGTTAAGGCTAAAATTTTAACACTCACATCCCAGAAGTTTTCTTTTCCTTTCTTCTCAGAATTGGTTCCCATCGATGGTCGAGCCCATCACACACCTCCCACAATCACCTGTAATGTGCTCATGTAGTGTTCAAATGCTATAGGTCATATGGTTGCTACAGGGGTTGGTTCACCTAGTTGATTTAAACCAGTTGAGGGAATGGTTAGAACGTACAGCTAGCAATCTGGTTTTGGAGCTAAGGAAAGGTTTTGCACATTGAGTGACTACTCCCCAAATTACAGCTTGGTTGCCACTGCCCATGCACACAGGGAGCCCCATTCCCCTTGGGATCATTCCAGTTACTATGAAAGAGAGAATCAACCGTATCGGGAATAATACCAACGGTGCGTCTATATGATTGGGGCCTGGGCATACAAGTCTCAAACTCCCATCTCTCCATCATATGTCTAGCAAGCCATGAATCTTCCACAAGACTTGAACTGGAGGAATGTGTGGGATCAAAACTGTCATGTCACCTGGGGGAGTGAACCAGACACCGTGCGTAGGGCCTACGAAATAGATGGCTCAGCGTTACAGTGGGGACAACAAACAATTGTACTCGGGACCTGAGAGGACCACTCCCTGAGAGAGACCTGCCCAATCGAAGCTATTTCCAAGCAGGTGGTCATGAAGGGAGCACTGCCCTTCAGGAAAAAGCCTTTGCGCAGCTGCGCTATTACCAGAACGGAGCAGCTTCACGACCGCATCACACAGCTCATCAGCCTCCCCATCGACACAAAGGAACAGGAGCCAATGCATGACAACCAAAGTTGCATTCATGACAGACTGCATGAAATAGGAAAACAGGTGGACTCGGCAGCCAGGAACTCCACATATGTCTTCACTCATGGATACAGAAGACATTCAGCAGTGTCTCTAGGCAAAGTGGCAGCAGAAAGGTTGGCAAAGATGCAGAAGGCTTTCACAAGAGCAAACAACTCCACTTTCTACCTGCGGGGCCAGAGAGAAGACTTCTTCACAAGTTTCCACATGTCCTGCCAAGCAGTGCCCTCTATCACAGCAGTTGTTGATTTTTTTTATGTGACGAGCTTTCAGGAGCTCTTTGACAGGCAGTGTCTGTGAAGACTGCTCTTGATATAGCCTGGGAAAGGAGCTCTAACTCTCCAGCTTTCAATGGCCATCGATCTCAACTAGAAACGGCTATTCTCCTGTCTCTTGCGGAGGAAGAGAATGGTGAGAAGTTCAGGCAGCACATTCATTTCCCCCAACATGTTTTAGAAGGTTTCGTTGAGAAGTGTGTTAACAACTATTGCTTAGACAAGAACAATTCAAGGCTGAAGAACTTGTTCCATGTTTCCCTGAATTCATTCCAGACTCTTGCTGCTGCTGCTAGCTTTGCGCCTACAACTCCAGTTGTCCAAGAGAACTGTGGCAATGTCTCCCTGTGGCTAGAGGAATTTGGGAGCAGACTTGGAGCTAATTCTGAACTTCCCAGAAGTCATCTGAAAAGCACTGAGCATCAAGAAAGAAAGGAGCTAGAGCTCCTGGAGGAGGCAATGAGTAAAGCTCTGGCCCCTGTGCTAGCAAACCTGAAACAGGCATTTTCCATGCCTCATCTGAAAGCTTGGAACTGGAAACCTCATACAATCGGAGTTGAACGGCTGCACGGCTGCTGGAAGCAATGCCCATTCTGCAGCGCTCTTTGCACAGACACAATATGTGCTCCTGATGGGGACCACAGGGTTCACTTCCATCGCCCTCAAGTCCTCAATGGTAGCCAGTGGGTTAGAAGAAATCGGTTTGTCCCTGCCCTTTGCTCCAGTCTTGTAGCAAGTCACTGTTGCCTTGTGCTTGAGGATAACAAGGAAGCTGCCTATACAAAGTCTAGAGAAGCAGGAGCAGCTTCTGCCAATTGGGGCCTCACGCCAGAAAGCTCCCCGCAGGTATGCTGCAAATGGCTTGTGTGCCGTTTCCGCTCACAATTGCAACAAGATTGCTGTGCACAATTGGAGGGCACAGCAGCAACCCGTCCAGAAGGGGAAAAGTGCCCAAAGGAAGAACGAGCCACGGGCTCGGCATGGGCTTGTCAGGGACGACTCTGGGCTTTGGTTGGGCTTTGTGCTGGCGGGAGCTGTGTTGGGGCTGGCCTTGGCGGGCTGCGCCTTGTTGGGGTTTGGGTGAGAGCAGCGTCAGGTGGGGCCTGGGGGTGCCCTGGCAGACCAGGTGTGTGGAAGTGATGTCGCCATGGCATCACAATGCCGGGGTCTTTCTGGAGGTGGGGCTGGGGGAAGTGCCGCTGTCACTTTGCCTGCGAGCGAGCGAGCGAGCGAGTGTGCGAGCGAGTGCGCGAGCAGGTGGAGAGCGTGGTGTTGAGCTGGGGCGAAGGAGCGAGGCAGCGGGGTAAGAGCTGGCTCCTTCCGTCTCTCTGCAGTCTCTCCTCCCCTCGGGGCGCTCTCCCTGGCTTTGTCGCCCCCCCAGCGCCCACCACCCGCTGCACGCTCCCTCGGTGGGCACAAGTGCCACAATCAGGCAAACGTCCCCGCCGTGAAGCCCAGCCACGCTCGGGCACCATTCTGCGCCCTTGCTGCTCACGACCCGGTGTCCCCGCGTCACACGTGGGAAAGCAGCGGCGGGAGCGGGCAGCCAGGCAAGGCTGACGGAGTGAGGGCACCGTGCCCTGCTTTTTGCAGAGTTGCTCTCGGCGGCCTTTGGCTCTTCTCCTGGTGTCAGATTGACGCTGTCGATCTTGGGGTGCGGAGGAGCGTGCACAGGGTGAGCCGCAGAGCAGAGCAGAGCGGTCAGGGTCGGGGGAGGTTGGTGGAGGGGCGTTGGAGGGGCGGTGGGGAGCAGGGCTTTGGGGGCTGCTGGTCTGCCTTGGTCGGGGAGGGGGAGGGTGGCTGCAAGGGGCGGCGTGCTCAGAGGTGGGTGCTGTGTTTTGGGTGGCACTCTTGGAGCAGGACGTGGAGGCGGAGCGCTGAGCAGGCTGCACGCTCGCGGCGCGCTTCCGGTGGCGGCATGGAGCCTCGGAGGCTGAGCGTCGTGGGCGAGTTTGTGGTGCTGAGCCTCTTTGTGGTGTGCCTGGCCCACATGCCCTCGGTCGTCAACGTCTTCACGATCCTGTGCATAGCGGTGGTGTTGGTGCCGGCGGGGAAAAGGCCCTGGCCCAAGGTAGGAGTCAGCCTGGGCATGGCCCCGAGCTGGCGCGGGCAGCGAGAGGGCTGAGGCCGCGGCAGCACCTGCAGCAAGGGCAGCCTGACGGTGCTGCGCGCAAGCCTGCCTGCAGCCTCAGCTCTGCGTGCCCCGCGCAGCCCTTCCGCGAGCAGGGCGCCTCTTGGCGCAGCGTGGATGCTCGCCACTAAGGCAGCGCTCTCTTGGGCTGTGCAGGGGCCTCGCGGCAGTGCTGGCAGCCTGGGCAACGGCAGCGTGGACGAGCCCGGAGGTGAGCAGCCCCGGCCCAGAGCGTAGGCGCGCTCGGCAGCGCCTCCCGGCCAAGACAGCCCAGCGCCGCCAGCGCCCACCGCCCTCGGCCCCAGCTGGGGCTCCGCCCACGGGCTGCCCTCGCTCACTGCCTCTCTGCCTCCTCTTCCAGCAGCCTCCTTCCTGCCCACGGTGGACACGCAGGACTGTGCAGCCAGCCGGCAGGCAGGGTAAGCGGAGGCGTGGCCTGCAGGGGGGCTGCCCCACAGCCCTGGCCAGGCCCACCGCAGGCAAGAGCCCGATGCAGCCCAGAGCCACAGACCTGCGCCTGGCCTGGGCCCCCCAAAGAGCAGGGCATGGCATGGCTAGGGCTGGGGTCGACGCGCGGGATGCCCAGGACATGCCGCATGCCTGCTGCTCACCAACTGGGAAGCCCCTTTGCTCCTTGCCCACTGCTGCAGCCCTGGCCCCAGCGCCCCCTCCGCCCGCACCCTGGCACCCTTTAGCATCTGCTGCCACCAGGGCTTCCCCCTGGGGCACCCAAGGCAGCCTCCTCACCTCCTTTCTCCCTCCCAGGCTCACAAGCGAGGACACCTTGCCCCCTCGCCACCTCCTGCCCACCTCAGAGCCGGACACGGATGGATGGAAGTTGGATGGCCCTCTCCCACTGCCACCAACCTCCATCCTGCTGGACGCTCCCCCAACACCTGCAGGAGTGCTGGGTGAGCTGCTTGTGCCCACAGCCCTCCCGCCATCCCCACCACGCAGGCGGGTCCGCTTTGGGCGCAACCAGACCGTGTTGCTCAGCGAGGAAGGACACGAGCTGCTGGACTGCCTCCCCAAAGCCCCACACCTCGACTGGCCAGCCCACATCCCACGCCGGTCCATCCTGCACTGTGCCTGGGCACCCGTCCCACTGGCAGGGGAAGGCACAGTGCGGCCACTTTCGCCCCCCGAGCAGTCCGAGGAGGAAGAGGACGAGGAGCCAGCGTGTGCCACCTCCCTGCAGCGCTGGCCCACCATGCAGCTCTGGAGCCCACCACCGGAGGCGCCCTCCCCTCCCGCTGCAGCCACCGGCTGCACAGCGGCCCTGGCCTGCCTGCTCTGCCCAGCCTGCCCAGCCTGCCCTGCAGGCGCCTTCAGAGGGCTGCGCAAGGGCCTCCGCAGATGCGCCTCCTTCCTGCGAAGGCCACGGCGAGTGCTCAGGAGGCGCCAGGCAAGGGCCAGCTGATTGGGGCCAGCAGCAGGCTCCGCGCCTGGGCAGAGGTGCCAGTAACCAGCGCCCGCGGAGCTAGACGCCTTCGCCACCTCCGGGCCAGCGTCAATAAACCTCTGAGCAAGACTCTGTGGGAGGCGAGAGTGAAACACCATGTGAAGTGCTATGAAGAAGGCGCAGGAATGCTCCCTGAGTCTTAGGAAGCCAGCCGTTCCCCGAACTCAGGCTTTCCTGCTCCTGACAGGGCTGAGTAGAGCAGCAACATGCAAAAACATGTCTCCAGAACAGAAGTTTAAATGCTTAGCTCAGATGAACCATCACATAGGAAACTGGCTGTCAGAAGAAGTCCGTGAGATCCTTAGAAAGTGCGGTGGATGTGATCCTGGGGGCGCTCTGGAGCAAGATCTGAATTCCCCTGTGAATGGAGACTATGTAGCCTCCAACAGTGATCTGCAGAAAGAAGTTATAAAACGGGGGAGAATTGATATTGGTCAGGGGGCCGAGCAGAAAGATTCATCCAAGCCATCACCCTCAGCAGAACAGTGGGAGGATCCTAAAAGGAATGAGCGTTCCAGAGGCCAAGAGGTCCTCCACTTGATCAAACACCCGGGACGAGAAAATTGCTACGCAAGGAAAAGGGTGAGGGCAGATCTTCAGGTTATCGACAAGACTGCCCTGTGTGACAGCCAGCCCAGGATTGGCAGTGAATACCCCTTCCATTTTCGGCACAAGCTGCTGATGCTGGACTACCGTGGAAGGTATCTGGTTTGCCCGGAGCATGGCAAAGCAAAAGAAGGCGTTCTGAGCACTCCGAATGCAACAAGCCTTGGCACTGAATGCTCAGATAGTGCCTCAGATATTGACAGTGAGTTTTTCAATGCTGAGCGTGAAGAAGGGGATGCCTCTGTTACAGCAGGTCTGACACACACACATGCCATGGACCTCCAGGTGGCGATGTTTCATGGTGCCCCTGATTTCACGAGCCAGTACATTTCAACAAACCTCGCTTTGTGCCACTTGGCGCTCCCCCTCCTGCTACCAAATCCATGCACCGCACCAAGAGAGTTCCCTCAGCCAAGTTAAAAAGAGCTGGAAAGCCACGGAACAATTGGGAAAGCAGACCACAATTCAGAGGAGCAGACCACAATTCAGAGGCACAAAAACAAACCGATTGATCAGGCAGACACACTCATCGTGTCCTTCATACGGATCGGGAGTTCTCCTTCCTCTTCCAAGGCTCAGCTCCTGAATGCTCTGCCGACTAAACACAAACACGACACTTTCTTCCACCGACATTGCAAAGGCAGCACCAAAGGCTGTCTTCTAATGACAGGTGTTGTGGAGATCTCTTGGTCCTGTGCCAGTGGCAGTGCTGATGACACTTTTGACGGCTGTGTTGCTTTTTGTAACCTGCATGGGGATGCTAGAGGTCATGAACAACAATTGCCGTTTTTACAGCAGATCTCTTCTGTGAAGGAGGCTCTCAGTTAGCTGAGTCTGACCAGAGTGACAAGAAAGGCGTGAACATTGTACGTGACCCGTGGCAGTCTCAAAAGCCTTTGATTTGTCTTTTCACTGAAGAAGAGAATGTTGCATGTGGCCGATCTAGCCAGAATGTAAAAAGAGGTATCCAGAACAGAAACACAGCAGAATTAGTAGAGGAGCTGGTAAAAACAATCAGAGATCTGCTAGCAAGGTGAAACAACCTTTTAAGGCTTGATGCTTGTCAGGACACAGCTCGCCAACGTGGATTTATTGTGGCTAAAGAGGCAGAAGAGTGTGTGAGAGCCAAAGCAAAGGCAAGAACCTTGGTGGGATTCTTGACAAAGGAGAAATTGTGTTTGAGATCAAGTCACAGCTACTGCCTCTTCAAGGACAACTATGGTACCCATGGTGTAAAAAGGAGAAAGAGCTCCCCCGCTTGCAGGAAAAGAGGAACAAGAACATAGAACATCATCAGAGCCAAACTGAGCCAGAGAAGTGTGCAGGACGAAGTGCAGGACGAAGAAAGCAACTCGACAGAGCGTTCCCCCTCAAGCAGCTGCTGAAATCAGTCCTCGCTTTTCTGCAGGCACAGGCAAGAGACACCAAGAAATACTTGCTGCAGTGGATGAAGGTCTTTAGGGATGACCTGTCCTCTGAGCACTTGGAGGAACTTCAGAAAGAGTATCATCAGTGATGGTATCAAATCCTGGAAATAAAGAAAAGCAAGGAAAAAACCAGTCTGAAAACAGCATTGATGAATAAGTTAGAAGCCCTCTCCAATGCAGTCAATGATTCATCCATTGGTCTCAAGCGTCTTTTGAGAGAAGTAGGGCAGATTCGTGAAGCTCTAGAATCCTTGAACTCAAAAGATGAATGTTTTTGCAAACTACCTGAAGTGGCAGTCGATCTGATGATTTCAGGGTATGCCCTTGAAGTGGTGGATGGTGATGCTTCGTCTGTACGGTGACGATGGCTTGGGGCAATCTTTGACAAGTTAATTGAGAAGCTAGGGGAGAGAAGAGCGTTTGTTCTCTCAGTGCTTGGCATCCAGAGCCCGGGGAAGTCAAGCCTGCTGAATGCCATGTTTGGGCTGCAGTGGAACGTCAGTGCGGGGAGAGGCACGCGGGGAGCATTTATGCAGCTGCTTCAGGTGGACGAGAAACGCCAAGAGGCCGTGGACTTTGATTACAGGCTGATTGTTGACACGGGAGGACTTTGTGCCATGGAGGTGGCCAATAAGCAGTCACTTAATGATGACAATGAGCTAGCCACCTTTGGCATTGGCATTGGCAACATGACTCTGATCAATATCTTGGGAGAAAATCCTGGAGACATGCAAGATGTCCTTCAGCTAGCTGGGCAGGCTTTTCTCCGCATGAAGCAAGTCAATCTTTCGCCAAGCTGCTGCTTTGTGCACCACAATGTTGGAGAAATAACTGCCCAGGAACAAAACATGCAAGCACAAAGACGCCTGCAGGAAAAGCTGGAGGAAATGGCAGGGACAGCCGCCCAACCACCCAGCAGGCATTCTGCCATGTCACCTGCTTCAGCGATGTCATCCGCTTTGATGTGAACACCCACCGTCAGTACTTTGCTCACCTCTGGGTGGCAAGGAAACCCACCCATGGCCCCACCCAACCCCACACACAGCCAGCACGTGCAGCAGTTAAAGAGCACAATTCTCCAAGCTGCCAAGAAGGGATCGCAGGGCTCTATTTCAAGGCTCTCGAGCTTGAAAGTTCGTATGAGTGACTTGTGGAAGGCTCTGCTGAATGAAAAGTTTGTTTTCCCTTTCCAAAACACTCGGGAAGTTGCCGCAGACAACAGCTTAGGAACAACCGACAGCCAGTGGACCTGGCAGCTGGGGAGCCACATCCTAGACTTGCAAATGAAACGGAACAATCGGATTAGAAAGGGAGATGTTCCGCAAGTGACCCGAAGAAGCCTTATGGAGGAAGTGCAAGATAAATATGAGACCCTCTGGAAAGGCTTGGAACCGTATTTCAGGGAAGATGACGCCAGTGGGCTTTTGATTCAGCGGAAAGCAAGCATTGAAAATCAACCGCAAGATCTGAGAGAAGCACTTGTGGAAGAGACACAGAGAAAGTCTGCCGAGTTCATTGAACGGGAGAAGAATCCGAGCAAAGGGCATCAGAAGAAGCCAGAATGTGAACACGAGCTTGTCAAGAGAAGGCAACTGGTGGCTTTGTCGCTAAAGAAGGAAGAGCTGCATGAAGAAAAGCTGCGGCAACACTTGGCTAGCCTCTGGAAACAATGGCTCTACAAAGTATCTTCCAGTGCACCTCCTCCTGCAGAACCAAACATAAACCTCCCTAGTGAGACCACTCTGCTGGAACATTTCAAGCAAGAGCCAAACAGAGAGGAAGAAATAAAATGCTTCCTGCCAAAGGATGCATTTCCCATGGCATCCCTTGCAGGCAGTGCAAGAGATCATTGCTGCTGGAAGCTGCATTTCATTTCATCCCTTTGTATTTCAGATGCTAGTCGTACTTCCCAAAACATGTCTACAATAAACTCGCGGGCTAGCCTTCTGGTCAGGGTGTCTCGTGGTGCTGGGCTTGTGGCGGGGGTGCAGGGGGGAGTGGGGCGTTGTGTTGGGGGTGCTGGTCTTGTCGTGGGGGGTGCAGAGGGGAGTTGGTCCTTGTGTTGGGGGTGCTGGTCTTTGTTTTGAGGTGCAGAGGGGATCTGGGCATTGTGTTGGGGGTGCATAGGGGATCTGGGTGTTGTTGTGGGGGTGCTTAGAGGAGGTGGGCCTTGTGTTGGGGGTGCTGGGTTTGTTGTGGGGGTGGAGAGGGGATCAGGGCCTTGTTTTTGGGGTGCTGGGCCTTGTTTTGGGAGTGCTGGGCTTGTTGTGGGGGTGCTGAGGGGATCAGGGCATTGTGTTGGGGGTGCTGGGCATTGTGTAGGGTTTGCTGGGCTTGTTATGGGGGTGCAGAGGGGATCTGGGTCTTGTTTTGGGGGTGCTTAGAGGACGTGGGCCTTGTGTTGGGGGTGCTGGGCTTGTCGTGGGGGTCCTGAGTGGTCATGGTGTTGTGTTGGGGGTGGTGGGGGTTGTTTTGGGAGAACTAGGCTTGTTTTCAGGGTGCTTAGGGGATCTGGGCCTTGTTTTCGGGGTACTGAGGGGATCTGGGCGTTGTTTTGGCGGTGCTGGGCCTTGTCATGGGGGTGTTGAGGGAATCTAGGCCTTTTTTTGGGGGTGCGGAGAGGGTTCCGGAGCACTCGACCAGGTTGCCCAGAGAGGTTGTGGAGTCTCCTTCCCTGGAGATATTCAAAAGCCGCCTGGCCCAATCCTGGGCAATATGCTCCAGAGGACCCTGGCTGAGCAGGGGCGTTGGACTCCAGGATCTCCGGAGGTCCCTTCCAACCTCCACCATTCTCTGAGCCTGTGATTCTGTGAAATGTTAAGGCTAAAATTTTAACACTCACATCCCAGAAGTTTTCTTTTCCTTTCTTCTCAGAATTGGTTCCCATCGATGGTCGAGCCCATCACACACCTCCCACAATCACCTGTAATGTGCTCATGTAGTGTTCAAATGCTATAGGTCATATGGTTGCTACAGGGGTTGGTTCACCTAGTTGATTTAAACCAGTTGAGGGAATGGTTAGAACGTACAGCTAGCAATCTGGTTTTGGAGCTAAGGAAAGGTTTTGCACATTGAGTGACTACTCCCCAAATTACAGCTTGGTTGCCACTGCCCATGCACACAGGGAGCCCCATTCCCCTTGGGATCATTCCAGTTACTATGAAAGAGAGAATCAACCGTATCGGGAATAATACCAACGGTGCGTCTATATGATTGGGGCCTGGGCATACAAGTCTCAAACTCCCATCTCTCCATCATATGTCTAGCAAGCCATGAATCTTCCACAAGACTTGAACTGGAGGAATGTGTGGGATCAAAACTGTCATGTCACCTGGGGGAGTGAACCAGACACCGTGCGTAGGGCCTACGAAATAGATGGCTCAGCGTTACAGTGGGGACAACAAACAATTGTACTCGGGACCTGAGAGGACCACTCCCTGAGAGAGACCTGCCCAATCGAAGCTATTTCCAAGCAGGTGGTCATGAAGGGAGCACTGCCCTTCAGGAAAAAGCCTTTGCGCAGCTGCGCTATTACCAGAACGGAGCAGCTTCACGACCGCATCACACAGCTCATCAGCCTCCCCATCGACACAAAGGAACAGGAGCCAATGCATGACAACCAAAGTTGCATTCATGACAGACTGCATGAAATAGGAAAACAGGTGGACTCGGCAGCCAGGAACTCCACATATGTCTTCACTCATGGATACAGAAGACATTCAGCAGTGTCTCTAGGCAAAGTGGCAGCAGAAAGGTTGGCAAAGATGCAGAAGGCTTTCACAAGAGCAAACAACTCCACTTTCTACCTGCGGGGCCAGAGAGAAGACTTCTTCACAAGTTTCCACATGTCCTGCCAAGCAGTGCCCTCTATCACAGCAGTTGTTGATTTTTTTTATGTGACGAGCTTTCAGGAGCTCTTTGACAGGCAGTGTCTGTGAAGACTGCTCTTGATATAGCCTGGGAAAGGAGCTCTAACTCTCCAGCTTTCAATGGCCATCGATCTCAACTAGAAACGGCTATTCTCCTGTCTCTTGCGGAGGAAGAGAATGGTGAGAAGTTCAGGCAGCACATTCATTTCCCCCAACATGTTTTAGAAGGTTTCGTTGAGAAGTGTGTTAACAACTATTGCTTAGACAAGAACAATTCAAGGCTGAAGAACTTGTTCCATGTTTCCCTGAATTCATTCCAGACTCTTGCTGCTGCTGCTAGCTTTGCGCCTACAACTCCAGTTGTCCAAGAGAACTGTGGCAATGTCTCCCTGTGGCTAGAGGAATTTGGGAGCAGACTTGGAGCTAATTCTGAACTTCCCAGAAGTCATCTGAAAAGCACTGAGCATCAAGAAAGAAAGGAGCTAGAGCTCCTGGAGGAGGCAATGAGTAAAGCTCTGGCCCCTGTGCTAGCAAACCTGAAACAGGCATTTTCCATGCCTCATCTGAAAGCTTGGAACTGGAAACCTCATACAATCGGAGTTGAACGGCTGCACGGCTGCTGGAAGCAATGCCCGTTGTGCAGCGCTCTTTGCACAGACACAATATGTGCTCCTGATGGGGACCACAGGGTTCACTTCCATCGCCCTCAAGTCCTCAATGGTAGCCAGTGGGTTAGAAGAAATCGGTTTGTCCCTGCCCTTTGCTCCAGTCTTGTAGCAAGTCACTGTTGCCTTGTGCTTGAGGATAACAAGGAAGCTGCCTATACAAAGTCTAGAGAAGCAGGAGCAGCTTCTGCCAATTGGGGCCTCACGCCAGAAAGCTCCCCGCAGGTATGCTGCAAATGGCTTGTGTGCCGTTTCCGCTCACAATTGCAACAAGATTGCTGTGCACAATTGGAGGGCACAGCAGCAACCCGTCCAGAAGGGGAAAAGTGCCCAAAGGAAGAACGAGCCACGGGCTCGGCATGGGCTTGTCAGGGACGACTCTGGGCTTTGGTTGGGCTTTGTGCTGGCGGGAGCTGTGTTGGGGCTGGCCTTGGCGGGCTGCGCCTTGTTGGGGTTTGGGTGAGAGCAGCGTCAGGTGGGGCCTGGGGGTGCCCTGGCAGACCAGGTGTGTGGAAGTGATGTCGCCATGGCATCACAATGCCGGGGTCTTTCTGGAGGTGGGGCTGGGGGAAGTGCCGCTGTCACTTTGCCTGCGAGCGAGCGAGCGAGCGAGTGTGCGAGCGAGTGCGCGAGCAGGTGGAGAGCGTGGTGTTGAGCTGGGGCGAAGGAGCAAGGCAGCGGGGTAAGAGCTGGCTCCTTCCGTCTCTCTGCAGTCTCTCCTCCCCTCGGGGCGCTCTCCCTGGCTTTGTCGCCCCCCCAGCGCCCACCACGCGCTGCACGCTCCCTCGGTGGGCACAAGTGCCACAATCAGGCAAACGTCCCCGCCGCGAAGCCCAGCCACGCTCGGGCACCATTCTGCGCCCTTGCTGCTCACGACCCGGTGTCCCCGCGTCACACGTGGGAAAGCAGCGGCGGGAGCGGGCAGCCAGGCAAGGCCGACGGAGTGAGGGCACCGTGCCCTGCTTTTTGCAGAGTTGCTCTCGGCGGCCTTTGGCTCTTGTCCTGGTGTCAGATTGACGCTGTCGATCTTGGGGTGCGGAGGAGCGTGCACAGGGTGAGCCGCAGAGCAGAGCGGAGCGGTCAGGGTCGGGGGAGGTTGGTGGAGGGGCGTTGGAGGGGCGGTGGGGAGCAGGGCTTTGGGGGCTGCTGGTCTGCCTTGGTCGGGGAGGGGGAGGGTGGCTGCAAGGGGCGGCGTGCTCAGAGGTGGGTGCTGTGTTTTGGGTGGCACTCTTGGAGCAGGACGTGGAGGCGGAGCGCTGAGCAGGCTGCACGCTCGCGGCGCGCTTCCGGTGGCGGCATGGAGCCTCGGAGGCTGAGCGTCGTGGGCGAGTTTGTGGTGCTGAGCCTCTTTGTGGTGTGCCTGGCCCACATGCCCTCGGTCGTCAACGTCCTCACGATCCTGTGCATAGCGGTGGTGTTGGTGCTGGCGGGGAAAAGGCTCTGGCCCAAGGTAGGAGTCAGCCTGGGCATGGCCCCGAGCTGGCGCGGGCAGCGAGAGGGCTGAGGCCGCGGCAGCACCTGCAGCAAGGGCAGCCTGACGGTGCTGCGCGCAAGCCTGCCTCCAGCCTCAGCTCTGCGTGCCCCGCGCAGCCCTTCCGCGAGCAGGGCGCCTCTTGGCGCAGCGTGGATGCTCGCCACTAAGGCAGCGCTCTCTTGGGCTGTGCAGGGGCCTCGCGGCAGTGCTGGCAGCCTGGGCAACGGCAGCGTGGACGAGCCCGGAGGTGAGCAGCCCCGGCCCAGAGCGTAGGCGCGCTCGGCAGCGCCTCCCGGCCAAGACAGCCCAGCGCCGCCAGCGCCCACCGCCCTCGGCCCCAGCTGGGGCTCCGCCCACGGGCTGCCCTCGCTCACTGCCTCTCTGCCTCCTCTTCCAGCAGCCTCCTTCCTGCCCACGGTGCAGACGCAGGACTGTGCAGCCAGCCGGCAGGCAGGGTAAGCGGAGGCCTGGCTTGCAGGGGGGCTGCCCCACAGCCCTGGCCAGGCCCACCGCAGGCAAGAGCCTGATGCAGCCCAGAGCCACAGACCTGCGCCTGGCCTGGGCCCCCCAAAGAGCAGGGCATGGCATGGCTAGGGCTGGGGTCGACGCGCGGGATGCCCAGGACATGCCGCATGCCTGCTGCTCACCAACTGGGAAGCCCCTTTGCTCCTTGCCCACTGCTGCAGCCCTGGCCCCAGCGCCCCCTCCGCCCGCACCCTGGCACCCTTTGGCGTCTGCCGCCACCACCAGGGCTTCCCCCTGGGGCACCCAAGGCAGCCTCCTCACCACCTTTCTCCCTCCCAGGCTCACAAGCGAGGACACCTTGCCCCCTCGCCACCTCCTGCCCACCTCCGAGCCGGACACGGATGGATGGAAGTTGGATGGCCCTCTCCCACTGCCACCACCCTCCATCCTGCTGGACGCTCCCCCAACACCTGCAGGAGTGCTGGGTGAGCTGCTTGTGCCCACAGCCCTCCCGCCATCCCCACCATGCAGGCGGGTCCGCTTTGGGCGCAACCAGACCGTGTTGCTGAGCGAGGAAGGTCACGAGCTGCTGGACTGCCTCCCCAAAGCCCCACACCTCGACTGGCCAGCCCACATCCCGCGCCGGTCCATCCTGCACTGTGCCTGGGCACCCGTCCCGCTGGCAGAGGAAGGCACAGTGCGGCCACTTTCACCCGCCGGGCAGTCCGAGGACGAAGAGGACGAGGAGCCAGCGTGTGCCACCTCCCTGCAGCGCTGGCCCACCATGCAGCTCTGGAGCCCACCACCGGAGGCGCCCTCCCCTCCCGCTGCAGCCACCGGCTGCACAGCGGCCCTGGCCTGCCTGCTCTGCCCAGCCTGCCCAGCCTGCCCTGCAGGCGCCTTCAGAGGGCTGCGCAAGGGCCTCCGCAGATGCGCCTCCTTCCTGCGAGGGCCACGGCGAGTGCTCAGGAGGCGCCAGGCAAGGGCCAGCTGATTGGGGCCAGCAGCAGGCTCCGCGCCTGGGCAGAGGTGCCAGTAACCAGCGCCCGCGGAGCTAGACGCCTTCGCCACCTCCGGGCCATCGTCAATAAACCTCTGAGCAAGACTCTGCGGGAGGCGAGAGTGAAACACCATGTGAAGTGAAAAGAAGGCGGCGCAGGAATGCTCCCTGAGTCTTAGGAAGCCAGCCGTTCCCCGAACTCAGGCTTTCCTGCTCCTGACAGGGCTGAGTAGAGCAGCAACATGCAAAAACATGTCTCCAGAACAGAAGTTTAAATGCTTAGCTCAGATGAACCATCACATAGGAAACTGGCTGTCAGAAGAAGTCCGTGAGATCCTTAGAAAGTGCGGTGGATGTGATCCTGGGGGCGCTCTGGAGCAAGATCTGAATTCCCCTGTGAATGGAGACTATGTAGCCTCCAACAGTGATCTGCAGAAAGAAGTTATAAAACGGGGGAGAATTGATATCGGTCAGGGGGCTGAGCGGAAAGATTCATCCAAGCCATCACCCTCAGCAGAACAGTCGGAGGATCCTAAAAGGAATGAGCGTTCCAGAGGCCAAGAGGTCCTCCACTTGATCAAACACCCGGGACTAGAAAATTGCTACGCAAGGAAAAGGGGGAGGGCAGATCTTCAGGTTATCGACAAGACTGCCCTGTGTGACAGCCAGCCCAGGATTGGCAGTGAATACCCCTTCCATTTTCGGCACAAGCTGCTGATGCTGGACTACCGTGGAAGGTATCTGGTTTGCCAGGAGCATGGCAAAGCAAAAGAAGGCGTTCTGAGCACTCCGAATGCAACAAGCCTTGGCACTGAGTGCTCAGATAGTGCCTCAGATATTGACAGTGAGTTTTTCAATGCTGAGCGTGAAGAAGGGGATGCCTCTGTTACAGCAGGTCTGACACACACACATGCCATGGACCTCCAGGTGGCGATGTTTCATGGTGCCCATGATTTCACGAGCCAGTACATTTCAACAAACCTCGCTTTGTGCCACTTGGTGCTCCCCCTCCTGCTACCAAATCCATGCACCGCACCAAGAGAGTTCCCTCAGCCAAGTTAAAAAGAGCTGGAAAGCCACGGAACAATCGGGAAAGCAGACCACAATTCAGAGGAGCAGACCACAATTCAGAGGCACAAAAACAAACCGATTGATCAGGCAGACACACTCATGGTGTCCTTCATACGGATCGGGAGTTCTCCTTCCTCTTCCAAGGCTCAGCTCCTGAGTGCTCTGCCGACTAAACACAAACACGACACTTTCTTCCACCGACATTGCAAAGGCAGCACCAAAGGCTGTCTTCTAACGACAGGTGTTGTGCAGATCTCTTGGTCCTGTGCCAGTGGCAGTGCTGATGACACTTTTGACGGCTGTGTTGCTTTTTGTAACCTGCATGGGGATGCTAGAGGTCATGAACAACAATTGCCGTTTTTACAGCAGATCTCTTCTGTGAAGGAGGCTCTCAGTTAGCTGAGTCTGACCAGAGTGACAAGAAAGGCGTGAACATTGTACGTGACCCGTGGCAGTCTCAAAAGCCTTTGATTTGTCTTTTCACTGAAGAAGAGAATGTTGCATGTGGCCGATCTAGCCAGAATGTAAAAAGAGGTATCCAGAACAGAAACAAAGCAGAATTAGTAGAGGAGCTGATAAAAACAATCAGAGACCTACTAGCAAGGTCAAACAACCTTTTAAGGCTTGATGCTTGTCAGGACACAGCTCGCCAACGTGGATTTATTGTGGCTAAAGAGGCAGAAGAGTGTGTGAGAGCCAAAGCAAAGGCAAGAACCTTGGTGGGATTCTTGACAAAGGAGAAATTGTGTTTGAGATCAAATCACAGCTACTGCCTCTTCAAGGACAACTATGGTACCCATGGTGTAAAAAGGAGAAAGAGCTCCCCCGCTTGCAGGAAAAGAGGAACAAGAACATAGAACATCATGGGAGCCAAACTGAGCCAGAGAAGTGTGCAGGACGAAGAAAGCAACTCGACAGAGCGTTCCCCCTCAAGCAGCTGCTGAAATCAGTCCTCGCTTTTCTCCAGGCACAGGCAAGAGACACCAAGAAATACTTGCTGCAGTGGATGAAGGTCTTTAGGGATGACCTGTCCTCTGAGCACTTGGAGGAACTTCAGAAAGAGTATCATCAGTGATGGTATCAAATCCTGGAAATAAAGAAAAGCAAGGAAAAAACCAGTCTGAAAACAGCATTGATGAATAAGTTAGAAGCCCTCTCCAATGCAGTCAATGATTCATCCATTGGTCTCAAGCGTCTTTTGAGAGAAGTAGGGCAGATTCGTGAAGCTCTAGAATCCTTGAACTCAAAAGATGAATGTTTTTGCAAACTACCTGAAGTGGCAGTCGATCTGACGGTTTCAGGGTATGCCCTTGAAGTGGTGGATGGTGATGCTTCGTCTGTACGGTGACGATGGCTTGGGGCAATCTTTGACAAGTTAATTGAGAAGCTAGGGGAGAGAAGAGCGTTTGTTCTCTCAGTGCTTGGCATCCAGAGCCCGGGGAAGTCAAGCCTGCTGAATGCCATGTTTGGGCTGCAGTGGAACATCAGTGCGGGGAGAGGCACGCGGGGAGCGTTTATGCAGCTGCTTCAGGTGGACGAGAAACCCCAAGAGGCCGTGGACTTTGATTACAGGCTGATTGTTAACACGGGAGGACTTTGTGCCATGGAGGTGGCCAATAAGCAGTCACTTAATGATGACAATGAGCTAGCCACCTTTGGCATTGGCATTGGCAACATGACTCTGATCAATATCTTGGGAGAAAATCCTGGAGACATGCAAGATGTCCTTCAGCTAGCCAGGCAGGCTTTTCTCCGGATGAAGCAAGTCAATCTTTCGCCAAGCTGCTGCTTTGTGCACCACAATGTTGGAGAAATAACTGCCCAGGAACAAAACATGCAAGGACAAAGACGCCTGCAGGAAAAGCTGGAGGAAATGGCAGGGACAGCCGCCCAGCCGCCCAGCAGGCATTCTGCCATGTCACCTGCTTCAGCAATGTCATCCGCTTTGATGTGAACACCCACAGTCACTACTTTGCTCACCTCTGGGTGGCAAGGAAACCCACCCAGGGCCCCACCCAACCCCACACACAGCCAGCACGTGCAGCAGTTAAAGAGCACAATTCTCCAAGCTGCCAAGAAGGGATCGCAGGGCACTATTTCAAGGCTCTCGAGCTTGAAAGTTTGTATGAGTGACTTGTGGAAGGCTCTGCTGAATGAAAAGTATGTTTTCCCTTTCCAAAACACTCGGGAAGTTGCCGCAGACAACAGCTTAGGAACAACCGACAGCCAGTGGACCTGGCAGCTGGGGAGCCACATCCTAGACTTGCAAATGAAATGGAACAATCGGATTAGAAAGGGAGATGTTCCACATGTGACTCGAAGAAGCCTTATGGAGGAAGTGCAAGATAAATATGAGACCCTCTGGAAAGGCTTGGAACCGTATTTCAGGGAAGATGACGCCAGTGGGCTTTTGATTCAGCGGAAAGCAAGCATTGAAAATCAACCGCAAGATCTGAGAGAAGCACTTGTGGAAGAGACACAGAGAAAGTCTGCCGAGTTCATTGAACGGGAGAAGAATCCGAGCAAAGGGCATCAGAAGAAGCCAGAATGTGAACACGAGCTTGTCAAGAGAAGGCAACTGGTGGCTTGGTCGCTAAAGAAGGAAGAGCTGCATGAAGAAAAGCTGAGGCAACACTTGGCTAGCCTCTGGAAACAATGGCTCTACAAAGTATCTTCCAGCGCACCTCCTCCTGCAGAACCAAACATAAACCTCCCTAGTGAGACCACTCTGCTGGAACATTTCAAGCAAGAGCCAAACAGAGAGGAAGAAATAAAATGCTTCTTGCCAAAGGATGCATTTCCCATGGCATCCCTTGCAGGCAGTGCAAGAGATCATTGCTGCTGGAAGCTGCATTTCATTTCATCCCTTTGTATTTCAGATGCTAGTCGTACTTCCCAAAACATGTATACAATAAACTCGCGGGCTAGCCTTCTGGTCAGGGTGTCTGCTGGTGCTGGGCTTGTGGCGGGGGTGCAGGGGGGAGTGGAGCGTTGTGTTGGGGGTGCTGGTCTTGTCGTGGGGGGTGCAGAGGGGAGTTGGTCCTTGTGTTGGGGCTGCTGGTCTTTGTTTTGAGGTGCAGAGGGGATCTGGGCATTGTGTTGGGGGTGCAGAGGGGATCTGGGTGTTGTTGTGGGGGTGCCTAGAGGAGGTGGGCCTTGTGTTGGGGGTGCTGGGCATTGTGTAGGGTTTGCTGGGCTTGTTATGGGGGTGCAGAGGGGATCTGGGTCTTGTTTTGGGGGCGCTTAGAGGACGTGGGCCTTGTGTTGGGGGTGCTGGGCTTGTCGTGGGGGTCCTGAGTGGTCATGGTGTTGTGTTGGGGGTGGTGGGCCTTGTTTTGGGAGAACTAGGCTTGTTTTTGGGGTGCTTAGGGGATCTGGGCCTTGTTTTCGGGGTACTGAGGGGATCTGGGCGTTGTTTTGGCGGTGCTGGGCCTTGTCATGGGGGTGTTGAGGGGATCTAGGCCTTTTTTTGGGGGTGCGGAGAGGGTTCCGGAGCACTCGACCAGGTTGCCCAGAGAGGTTGTGGAGTCTCCTTCCCTGGAGATATTCAAAAGCCGCCTGGCCCAATCCTGGGCAATATGCTCCAGAGGACCCTGGCTGAGCAGGGGCGTTGGACTCCAGGATCTCCGGAGGTCCCTTCCAACCTCCACCATTCTCTGAGCCTGTGATTCTGTGAAATGTTAAGGCTAAAATTTTAACACTCACATCCCAGAAGTTTTCTTTTCCTTTCTTCTCAGAATTGGTTCCCGTCGATGGTCGAGCCCATCACACACCTCCCACAATCGCCTGTAATGTGCTCATGTAGTGTTCCAATGCTATAGGTCCTATGGATTGGCATGGGGTTGGTTCACCTAGTTGATTTAAACCAGTTGAGGGAATGGTTAGAACGTACAGCTAGCAATCTGGTTTTGGAGCTAAGGAAAGGTTTTGCACATTGAGTGACTACTCCCCAAATTACAGCTTGGTTGCCACTGCCCACGCACACAGGGAGCCCCATTCCCCTTGGGATCATTCCAGTTAATATGAAAGAGAGAATCAACCGTATCTGGAATAATACCAACGGTGCGTCTATATGATTGGGGCCTGGGCATACAAGTCTCGAACTCCCATCTCTCCATCATATGTCTAGCAAGCCAAGAATCTTCCACAAGACTTGAACTGGAGGAATGTGTGGGATCAAAACTGTCATGTCACCTGGGGGAGTGAACCAGACACCGTGCGTAGGGCCTACGAAATAGATGGCTCAGCGTTACAGTGGGGACAACAAACAATTGTACTCGGGACCTGAGAGGACCACTCCCTGAGAGAGACCTGCCCAATCGAAGCTATTTCCAAGCAGGTGGTCATGAAGGGAGCACTGCCCTTCAGGAAAAAGCCTTTGCGCAGCTGCGCTATTACCAGAACGGAGCAGCTTCACGACCGCATCACACAGCTCATCAGCCTCCCCATCGACACAAAGGAACAGGAGCCAATGCATGACAACCAAAGTTGCATTCATGACAGACTGCATGAAATAGGAAAACAGGTGGACTCGGCAGCCAGGAACTCCACATATGTCTTCACTCATGGATACAGAAGACATTCAGCAGTGTCTCTAGGCAAAGTGGCAGCAGAAAGGTTGGCAAAGATGTAGAAGGCTTTCACAAGAGCAAACGACCCCACTTTCTACCTGCAGGGCCAGAGAGAAGACTTCTTCACAAGTTTCCACATGTCCTGCCAAGCAGTGCCCTCTATCACAGCAGTTGCTGATTTTTTTTATGTGACGAGCTTTCAGGAGCTCTTTGACAGGCAGTGTCTGTGAAGACTGCTCTTGATATAGCCTGGGAAAGGAGCTCTAACTCTCCAGCTTTCAATGGCCATCGATCTCAACTAGAAACGGCTATTCTCCTCTCTCTTGCGGAGGAAGAGAATGGTGAGTTCAGGCAGCACATTCATTTCCCCCAACATGTTTTAGAAGGTTTCGTTGAAAAGTGTGTTAACTATTGCTTAGACAAGAACAATTCAAGGCTGAAGAACTTGTTCCATGTTTCCCTGAATTCATTCCAGACTCTTGTTGCTGCTGCTAGCTTTGCGCCTACAACTCCAGTTGTCCAAGAGAACTGTGGCAATGTCTCCCTGTGGCTAGAGGAATTTGGGAGCAGACTTGGAGCTAATTCTGAACTTCCCAGAAGTCATCTGAAAAGCACTGAGCATCAAGAAAGAAAGGAGCGAGAGCTCCTGGAGGAGGCAATGAGTAAAGCTCTGGCCCCTGTGCTAGCAAACCTGAAACAGGCATTTTCCATGCCTCATCTGAAAGCTTGGAACTGGAAACCTCATACAATCGGAGTTGAAGGGCTGCACGGCTGCTGGAAGCAATGCCCGTTGTGCAGCGCTCTTTGCACAGACACAATACGTGCTCCTGATGGGGACCACAGTGTTCACTTCCATCGCCCTCAAGTCCTCAATGGGACCCAGTGGGTTACAAGAAATCAGTTGGTCCCTGCCCTTTGCTCCAGTCTTGTAGCAAGTCACTGTTGCCTCGTGCTTGAGGATAACAAGGAAGCTGCCTATACAAAGTCTAGAGAAGCAGGAGCAGCTTCTGCCAATTGGGGCCTCACGCCAGAAAGCTCCCCGCAGGCATGCTGCAAATGGCTTGTGTGCCGTTTCCGCTCACAATTGCAACAAGATTGCTGTGCACAATTGGAGGGCACAGCAGCAACCCGTCCAGAAGGGGAAAAGTGCCCAAAGGAAGAACGAGCCACGGGCTCGGCATGGGCTTGTCAGGGACGACTCTGGGCTTTGGTTGGGCTTTGTGCTGGCGGGAGCTGTGTTGGGGCTGGCCTTGGCGGGCTGCGCCTTGTTGGGGTTTGGGTGAGAGCAGCGTCAGGTGGGGCCTGGGGGTGCCCTGGCAGACCAGGTGTGTGGAAGTGATGTCGCCATGGCATCACAATGCCGGGGTCTTTCTGGAGGTGGGGCTGGGGGAAGTGCCGCTGTCACTTTGCCTGCGAGCGAGCGAGCGAGCGAGTGTGCGAGCGAGTGCGCGAGCAGGTGGAGAGTGTGGTGTTGAGCTGGGGCGAAGGAGCAAGGCAGCGGGGTAAGAGCTGGCTCCTTCCGTCTCTCTGCAGTCTCTCCTCCCCTCGGGGCGCTCTCCGTGGCTTTGTCGCCCCCCCAGCGCCCACCACCCGCTGCACGCTCCCTCGGTGGGCACAAGTGCCACAATCAGGCAAACGTCCCCGCCGCGAAGCCCAGCCACGCTCGGGCACCATTCTGCGCCCTTGCTGCTCACGACCCGGTGTCCCCGCGTCACACGTGGGAAAGCAGCGGCGGGAGCGGGCAGCCAGGCAAGGCCGACGGAGTGAGCGCACCATGCCCTGCTTTTTGCAGAGTTGCTCTCGGCGGCCTTTGGCTCTTGTCCTGGTGTCAGATTGACGCTGTCGATCTTGGGGTGCGGAGGAGCGTGCACAGGGTGAGCCGCAGAGCAGAGCGGAGCGGTCAGGGTCGGGGGAGGTTGGTGGAGGGGCGTTGGAGGGGCGGTGGGGAGCAGGGCTTTGGGGGCTGCTGGTCTGCCTTGGTCGGGGAGGGGGAGGGTGGCTGCAAGGGGCGGCGTGCTCAGAGGTGGGTGCTGTGTTTTGGGTGGCACTCTTGGAGCAGGACGTGGAGGCGGAGCGCTGAGCAGGCTGCACGCTCGCGGCGCGCTTCCGGTGGCGGCATGGAGCCTCGGAGGCTGAGCGTCGTGGGCGAGTTTGTGGTGCTGAGCCTCTTTGTGGTGTGCCTGGCCCACATGCCCTCGGTCGTCAACGTCCTCACGATCCTGTGCATAGCGGTGGTGTTGGTGCTGGCGGGGAAAAGGCTCTGGCCCAAGGTAGGAGTCAGCCTGGGCATGGCCCCGAGCTGGCGTGGGCAGCGAGAGGGCTGAGGCCGCGGCAGCACCTGCAGCAAGGGCAGCCTGACGGTGCTGCGCGCAAGCCTGCCTCCAGCCTCAGCTCTGCGTGCCCCGCGCAGCCCTTCTGCGAGCAGGGGGCCTCTTGGCGCAGCTTGGATGCTCGCCCCTAAGGCAGCGCTCTCTTGGGCTGTGCAGGGGCCTCGCGGCAGTGCTGGCAGCCTGGGCAACGGCAGCGTGGACGAGCCCGGAGGTGAGCAGCCCCGGCCCAGAGCGTAGGCGCGCTCGGCAGCGCCTCCCGGCCAAGACGGCCCAGCGCCGCCAGCGCCCACCGCCCTCGGCCCCAGCTGGGGCTCCGCCGACGGGCTGCCCTCGCTCACTGCCTCTCTGCCTCCTCTTCCAGCAGCCTCCTTCCTGCCCACGGTGGACACGCAGGACTGTGCAGCCAGCCGGCAGGCAGGGTAAGCGGAGGCCTGGCCTGCAGGGGGGCTGCCCCACAGCCCTGGCCAGGCCCACCGCAGGCAAGAGCCTGATGCAGCCCAGAGCCACAGACCTGCGCCTGGCCTGGGCCCCCCAAAGAGCAGGGCATGGCATGGCTAGGGCTGGGGTCGACGCGCGGGATGCCCAGGACATGCCGCATGCCTGCTGCTCACCAACTGGGAAGCCCCTTTGCTCCTTGCCCACTGCTGCAGCCCTGGCCCCAGCGCCCCCTCCGCCCGCACCCTGGCACCCTTTGGCGTCTGCCGCCGCAACCAGGGCTTCCCCCTGGGGCACCCAAGGCAGCCTCCTCACCACCTTTCTCCCTCCCAGGCTCACAAGCGAGGACACCTTGCCCCCTCGCCACCTCCTGCCCACCTCCGAGCCGGACACGGATGGATGGAAGTTGGATGGCCCTCTCCCACTGCCACCACCCTCCATCCTGCTGGACGCTCCCCCAACACCTGCAGGAGTGCTGGGTGAGCTGCTTGTGCCCACAGCCCTCCCGCCATCCCCACCATGCAGGCGGGTCCGCTTTGGGCGCAACCAGACCGTGTTGCTGAGCGAGGAAGGTCACGAGCTGCTGGACTGCCTCCCCAAAGCCCCACACCTCGACTGGCCAGCCCACATCCCGCGCCGGTCCATCCTGCACTGTGCCTGGGCACCCATCCCGCTGGCAGAGGAAGGCACAGTGCGGCCACTTTCACCCGCCGGGCAGTCCGAGGACGAAGAGGACGAGGAGCCAGCGTGTGCCACCTCCCTGCAGCGCTGGCCCACCATGCAGCTCTGGAGCCCACCACCGGAGGCGCCCTCCCCTCCCGCTGCAGCCACCGGCTGCACAGCGGCCCTGGCCTGCCTGCTCTGCCCAGCCTGCCCAGCCTGCCCTGCAGGCACCTTCAGAGGGCTGCGCAAGGGCCTCCGCAGATGCGCCTCCTTCCTGCGAAGGCCACGGCGAGTGCTCAGGAGGCGCCAGGCAAGGGCCAGCTGATTGGGGCCAGCAGCAGGCTCCACGCCTGGGCAGACGTGCCAGTAACCAGCGCCCGCGGAGCTAGACGCCTTTGCCACCTCCGGGCCAGCGTCAATAAACCTCTGAGCAAGACTCTGCGGGAGGCGAGAGTGAAACACCATGTGAAGTGCTATGAAGAAGGCGCAGGAATGCTCCCTGAGTCTTAGGAAGCCAGCCGTTCCCCGAACTCAGGCTTTCCTGCTCCTGACAGGGCTGAGTAGAGCAGCAACATGCAAAAACATGTCTCCAGAACAGAAGTTTAAATGCTTAGCTCAGATGAACCATCACATAGGAAACTGGCTGTCAGAAGAAGTCCGTGAGATCCTTAGAAAGTGCGGTGGATGTGATCCTGGGGGCGCTCTGGAGCAAGATCTGAATTCCCCTGTGAATGGAGACTATGTAGCCTCCAACAGTGATCTGCAGAAAGAAGTTATAAAACGGGGGAGAATTGATATCGGTCAGGGGGCTGAGCGGAAAGATTCATCCAAGCCATCACCCTCAGCAGAACAGTCGGAGGATCCTAAAAGGAATGAGCGTTCCAGAGGCCAAGAGGTCCTCCACTTGATCAAACACCCGGGACTAGAAAATTGCTACGCAAGGAAAAGGGGGAGGGCAGATCTTCAGGTTATCGACAAGACTGCCCTGTGTGACAGCCAGCCCAGGATTGGCAGTGAATACCCCTTCCATTTTCGGCACAAGCTGCTGATGCTGGACTACCGTGGAAGGTATCTGGTTTGCCAGGAGCATGGCAAAGCAAAAGAAGGCGTTCTGAGCACTCCGAATGCAACAAGCCTTGGCACTGAGTGCTCAGATAGTGCCTCAGATATTGACAGTGAGTTTTTCAATGCTGAGCGTGAAGAAGGGGATGCCTCTGTTACAGCAGGTCTGACACACACACATGCCATGGACCTCCAGGTGGCGATGTTTCATGGTGCCCATGATTTCACGAGCCAGTACATTTCAACAAACCTCGCTTTGTGCCACTTGGTGCTCCCCCTCCTGCTACCAAATCCATGCACCGCACCAAGAGAGTTCCCTCAGCCAAGTTAAAAAGAGCTGGAAAGCCACGGAACAATCGGGAAAGCAGACCACAATTCAGAGGAGCAGACCACAATTCAGAGGCACAAAAACAAACCGATTGATCAGGCAGACACACTCATGGTGTCCTTCATACGGATCGGGAGTTCTCCTTCCTCTTCCAAGGCTCAGCTCCTGAGTGCTCTGCCGACTAAACACAAACACGACACTTTCTGCCACCGACATTGCAAAGGCAGCACCAAAGGCTGTCTTCTAACGACAGGTGTTGTGCAGATCTCTTGGTCCTGTGCCAGTGGCAGTGCTGATGACACTTTTGACGGCTGTGTTGCTTTTTGTAACCTGCATGGGGATGCTAGAGGTCATGAACAACAATTGCCGTTTTTACAGCAGATCTCTTCTGTGAAGGAGGCTCTCAGTTAGCTGAGTCTGACCAGAGTGACAAGAAAGGCGTGAACATTGTACGTGACCCGTGGCAGTCTCAAAAGCCTTTGATTTGTCTTTTCACTGAAGAAGAGAATGTTGCATGTGGCCGATCTAGCCAGAATGTAAAAAGAGGTATCCAGAACAGAAACAAAGCAGAATTAGTAGAGGAGCTGATAAAAACAATCAGAGACCTACTAGCAAGGTCAAACAACCTTTTAAGGCTTGATGCTTGTCAGGACACAGCTCGCCAACGTGGATTTATTGTGGCTAAAGAGGCAGAAGAGTGTGTGAGAGCCAAAGCAAAGGCAAGAACCTTGGTGGGATTCTTGACAAAGGAGAAATTGTGTTTGAGATCAAATCACAGCTACTGCCTCTTCAAGGACAACTATGGTACCCATGGTGTAAAAAGGAGAAAGAGCTCCCCCGCTTGCAGGAAAAGAGGAACAAGAACATAGAACATCATGGGAGCCAAACTGAGCCAGAGAAGTGTGCAGGACGAAGAAAGCAACTCGACAGAGCGTTCCCCCTCAAGCAGCTGCTGAAATCAGTCCTCGCTTTTCTCCAGGCACAGGCAAGAGACACCAAGAAATACTTGCTGCAGTGGATGAAGGTCTTTAGGGATGACCTGTCCTCTGAGCACTTGGAGGAACTTCAGAAAGAGTATCATCAGTGATGGTATCAAATCCTGGAAATAAAGAAAAGCAAGGAAAAAACCAGTCTGAAAACAGCATTGATGAATAAGTTAGAAGCCCTCTCCAATGCAGTCAATGATTCATCCATTGGTCTCAAGCGTCTTTTGAGAGAAGTAGGGCAGATTCGTGAAGCTCTAGAATCCTTGAACTCAAAAGATGAATGTTTTTGCAAACTACCTGAAGTGGCAGTCGATCTGACGGTTTCAGGGTATGCCCTTGAAGTGGTGGATGGTGATGCTTCGTCTGTACGGTGACGATGGCTTGGGGCAATCTTTGACAAGTTAATTGAGAAGCTAGGGGAGAGAAGAGCGTTTGTTCTCTCAGTGCTTGGCATCCAGAGCCCGGGGAAGTCAAGCCTGCTGAATGCCATGTTTGGGCTGCAGTGGAACATCAGTGCGGGGAGAGGCACGCGGGGAGCGTTTATGCAGCTGCTTCAGGTGGACGAGAAACCCCAAGAGGCCGTGGACTTTGATTACAGGCTGATTGTTGACACGGGAGGACTTTGTGCCATGGAGGTGGCCAATAAGCAGTCACTTAATGATGACAATGAGCTAGCCACCTTTGGCATTGGCATTGGCAACATGACTCTGATCAATATCTTGGGAGAAAATCCTGGAGACATGCAAGATGTCCTTCAGCTAGCTGGGCAGGCTTTTCTCCGGATGAAGCAAGTCAATCTTTCGCCAAGCTGCTGCTTTGTGCACCACAATGTTGGAGAAATAACTGCCCAGGAACAAAACATGCAAGGACAAAGACGCCTGCAGGAAAAGCTGGAGGAAATGGCAGGGACAGCCGCCCAGCCGCCCAGCAGGCATTCTGCCATGTCACCTGCTTCAGCAATGTCATCCGCTTTGATGTGAACACCCACAGTCACTACTTTGCTCACCTCTGGGTGGCAAGGAAACCCACCCAGGGCCCCACCCAACCCCACACACAGCCAGCACGTGCAGCAGTTAAAGAGCACAATTCTCCAAGCTGCCAAGAAGGGATCGCAGGGCACTATTTCAAGGCTCTCGAGCTTGAAAGTTTGTATGAGTGACTTGTGGAAGGCTCTGCTGAATGAAAAGTTTGTTTTCCCTTTCCAAAACACTCGGGAAGTTGCCGCAGACAACAGCTTAGGAACAACCGACAGCCAGTGGACCTGGCAGCTGGGGAGCCACATCCTAGACTTGCAAATGAAATGGAACAATCGGATTAGAAAGGGAGATGTTCCACATGTGACTCGAAGAAGCCTTATGGAGGAAGTGCAAGATAAATATGAGACCCTCTGGAAAGGCTTGGAACCGTATTTCAGGGAAGATGACGCCAGTGGGCTTTTGATTCAGCGGAAAGCAAGCATTGAAAATCAACCGCAAGATCTGAGAGAAGCACTTGTGGAAGAGACACAGAGAAAGTCTGCCGAGTTCATTGAACGGGAGAAGAATCCGAGCAAAGGGCATCAGAAGAAGCCAGAATGTGAACACGAGCTTGTCAAGAGAAGGCAACTGGTGGCTTGGTCGCTAAAGAAGGAAGAGCTGCATGAAGAAAAGCTGAGGCAACACTTGGCTAGCCTCTGGAAACAATGGCTCTACAAAGTATCTTCCAGCGCACCTCCTCCTGCAGAACCAAACATAAACCTCCCTAGTGAGACCACTCTGCTGGAACATTTCAAGCAAGAGCCAAACAGAGAGGAAGAAATAAAATGCTTCTTGCCAAAGGATGCATTTCCCATGGCATCCCTTGCAGGCAGTGCAAGAGATCATTGCTGCTGGAAGCTGCATTTCATTTCATCCCTTTGTATTTCAGATGCTAGTCGTACTTCCCAAAACATGTATACAATAAACTCGCGGGCTAGCCTTCTGGTCAGGGTGTCTGCTGGTGCTGGGCTTGTGGCGGGGGTGCAGGGGGGAGTGGAGCGTTGTGTTGGGGGTGCTGGTCTTGTCGTGGGGGGTGCAGAGGGGAGTTGGTCCTTGTGTTGGGGCTGCTGGTCTTTGTTTTGAGGTGCAGAGGGGATCTGGGCATTGTGTTGGGGGTGCAGAGGGGATCTGGGTGTTGTTGTGGGGGTGCCTAGAGGAGGTGGGCCTTGTGTTGGGGGTGCTGGGCATTGTGTAGGGTTTGCTGGGCTTGTTATGGGGGTGCAGAGGGGATCTGGGTCTTGTTTTGGGGGCGCTTAGAGGACGTGGGCCTTGTGTTGGGGGTGCTGGGCTTGTCGTGGGGGTCCTGAGTGGTCATGGTGTTGTGTTGGGGGTGGTGGGCCTTGTTTTGGGAGAACTAGGCTTGTTTTTGGGGTGCTTAGGGGATCTGGGCCTTGTTTTCGGGGTACTGAGGGGATCTGGGCGTTGTTTTGGCGGTGCTGGGCCTTGTCATGGGGGTGTTGAGGGGATCTAGGCCTTTTTTTGGGGGTGCGGAGAGGGTTCCGGAGCACTCGACCAGGTTGCCCAGAGAGGTTGTGGAGTCTCCTTCCCTGGAGATATTCAAAAGCCGCCTGGCCCAATCCTGGGCAATATGCTCCAGAGGACCCTGGCTGAGCAGGGGCGTTGGACTCCAGGATCTCCGGAGGTCCCTTCCAACCTCCACCATTCTCTGAGCCTGTGATTCTGTGAAATGTTAAGGCTAAAATTTTAACACTCACATCCCAGAAGTTTTCTTTTCCTTTCTTCTCAGAATTGGTTCCCGTTGATGGTCGAGCCCATCACACACCTCCCACAATCGCCTGTAATGTGCTCATGTAGTGTTCCAATGCTATAGGTCCTATGGATTGGCATGGGGTTGGTTCACCTAGTTGATTTAAACCAGTTGAGGGAATGGTTAGAACGTACAGCTAGCAATCTGGTTTTGGAGCTAAGGAAAGGTTTTGCACATTGAGTGACTACTCCCCAAATTACAGCTTGGTTGCCACTGCCCACGCACACAGGGAGCCCCATTCCCCTTGGGATCATTCCAGTTAATATGAAAGAGAGAATCAACCGTATCTGGAATAATACCAACGGTGCGTCTATATGATTGGGGCCTGGGCATACAAGTCTCGAACTCCCATCTCTCCATCATATGTCTAGCAAGCCAAGAATCTTCCACAAGACTTGAACTGGAGGAATGTGTGGGATCAAAACTGTCATGTCACCTGGGGGAGTGAACCAGACATCGTGCGGAGGGCCTATGAAATAGATGGCTCAGCGTTACAGTGGGGACAACAAACAATTGTACTCGGGACCTGAGAGGACCACTCCCTGAGAGAGACCTGCCCAATCGAAGCTATTTCCAAGCAGGTGGTCATGAAGGGAGCACTGCCCTTCAGGAAAAAGCCTTTGCGCAGCTGCGCTATTACCAGAACGGAGCAGCTTCACGACCGCATCACACAGCTCATCAGCCTCCCCATCGACACAAAGGAACAGGAGCCAATGCATGACAACCAAAGTTGCATTCATGACAGACTGCATGAAATAAGAGAACAGGTGGACTCGGCAGCCAGGAACTCCACATATGTCTTCACTCATGGATACAGAAGACATTCAGCAGTGTCTCTAGGCAAAGTGGCAGCAGAAAGGTTGGCAAAGATGCAGAAGGCTTTCACAAGAGCAAACGACCCCACTTTCTACCTGCAGGGCCAGAGAGAAGACTTCTTCACAAGTTTCCACATGTCCTGCCAAGCAGTGCCCTCTATCACAGCAGTTGCTGATTTTTTTTATGTGACGAGCTTTCAGGAGCTCTTTGACAGGCAGTGTCTGTGAAGACTGCTCTTGATATAGCCTGGGAAAGGAGCTCTAACTCTCCAGCTTTCAATGGCCATCGATCTCAACTAGAAACGGCTATTCTCCTCTCTCTTGCGGAGGAAGAGAATGGTGAGTTCAGGCAGCACATTCATTTCCCCCAACATGTTTTAGAAGGTTTCGTTGAAAAGTGTGTTAACTATTGCTTAGACAAGAACAATTCAAGGCTGAAGAACTTGTTCCATGTTTCCCTGAATTCATTCCAGACTCTTGTTGCTGCTGCTAGCTTTGCGCCTACAACTCCAGTTGTCCAAGAGAACTGTGGCAATGTCTCCCTGTGGCTAGAGGAATTTGGGAGCAGACTTGGAGCTAATTCTGAACTTCCCAGAAGTCATCTGAAAAGCACTGAGCATCAAGAAAGAAAGGAGCGAGAGCTCCTGGAGGAGGCAATGAGTAAAGCTCTGGCCCCTGTGCTAGCAAACCTGAAACAGGCATTTTCCATGCCTCATCTGAAAGCTTGGAACTGGAAACCTCATACAATCGGAGTTGAAGGGCTGCACGGCTGCTGGAAGCAATGCCCGTTGTGCAGCGCTCTTTGCACAGACACAATACGTGCTCCTGATGGGGACCACAGTGTTCACTTCCATCGCCCTCAAGTCCTCAATGGGACCCAGTGGGTTACAAGAAATCAGTTGGTCCCTGCCCTTTGCTCCAGTCTTGTAGCAAGTCACTGTTGCCTCGTGCTTGAGGATAACAAGGAAGCTGCCTATACAAAGTCTAGAGAAGCAGGAGCAGCTTCTGCCAATTGGGGCCTCACGCCAGAAAGCTCCCCGCAGGCATGCTGCAAATGGCTTGTGTGCCGTTTCCGCTCACAATTGCAACAAGATTGCTGTGCACAATTGGAGGGCACAGCAGCAACCCGTCCAGAAGGGGAAAAGTGCCCAAAGGAAGAACGAGCCACGGGCTCGGCATGGGCTTGTCAGGGACGACTCTGGGCTTTGGTTGGGCTTTGTGCTGGCGGGAGCTGTGTTGGGGCTGGCCTTGGCGGGCTGCGCCTTGTTGGGGTTTGGGTGAGAGCAGCGTCAGGTGGGGCCTGGGGGTGCCCTGGCAGACCAGGTGTGTGGAAGTGATGTCGCCATGGCATCACAATGCCGGGGTCTTTCTGGAGGTGGGGCTGGGGGAAGTGCCGCTGTCACTTTGCCTGCGAGCGAGCGAGCGAGCGAGTGTGCGAGCGAGTGCGCGAGCAGGTGGAGAGTGTGGTGTTGAGCTGGGGCGAAGGAGCAAGGCAGCGGGGTAAGAGCTGGCTCCTTCCGTCTCTCTGCAGTCTCTCCTCCCCTCGGGGCGCTCTCCGTGGCTTTGTCGCCCCCCCAGCGCCCACCACCCGCTGCACGCTCCCTCGGTGGGCACAAGTGCCACAATCAGGCAAACGTCCCCGCCGCGAAGCCCAGCCACGCTCGGGCACCATTCTGCGCCCTTGCTGCTCACGACCCGGTGTCCCCGCGTCACACGTGGGAAAGCAGCGGCGGGAGCGGGCAGCCAGGCAAGGCCGACGGAGTGAGCGCACCATGCCCTGCTTTTTGCAGAGTTGCTCTCGGCGGCCTTTGGCTCTTGTCCTGGTGTCAGATTGACGCTGTCGATCTTGGGGTGCGGAGGAGCGTGCACAGGGTGAGCCGCAGAGCAGAGCGGAGCGGTCAGGGTCGGGGGAGGTTGGTGGAGGGGCGTTGGAGGGGCGGTGGGGAGCAGGGCTTTGGGGGCTGCTGGTCTGCCTTGGTCGGGGAGGGGGAGGGTGGCTGCAAGGGGCGGCGTGCTCAGAGGTGGGTGCTGTGTTTTGGGTGGCACTCTTGGAGCAGGACGTGGAGGCGGAGCGCTGAGCAGGCTGCACGCTCGCGGCGCGCTTCCGGTGGCGGCATGGAGCCTCGGAGGCTGAGCGTCGTGGGCGAGTTTGTGGTGCTGAGCCTCTTTGTGGTGTGCCTGGCCCACATGCCCTCGGTCGTCAACGTCCTCACGATCCTGTGCATAGCGGTGGTGTTGGTGCTGGCGGGGAAAAGGCTCTGGCCCAAGGTAGGAGTCAGCCTGGGCATGGCCCCGAGCTGGCGTGGGCAGCGAGAGGGCTGAGGCCGCGGCAGCACCTGCAGCAAGGGCAGCCTGACGGTGCTGCGCGCAAGCCTGCCTGCAGCCTCAGCTCTGCGTGCCCCGCGCAGCCCTTCTGCGAGCAGGGCGCCTCTTGGCGCAGCTTGGATGCTCGCCACTAAGGCAGCGCTCTCTTGGGCTGTGCAGGGGCCTCGCGGCAGTGCTGGCAGCCTGGGCAACGGCAGCGTGGACGAGCCCGGAGGTGAGCAGCCCCGGCCCAGAGCGTAGGCGCGCTCGGCAGCGCCTCCCGGCCAAGACAGCCCAGCGCCGCCAGCGCCCACCGCCCTCGGCCCCAGCTGGGGCTCCGCCCACGGGCTGCCCTCGCTCACTGCCTCTCTGCCTCCTCTTCCAGCAGCCTCCTTCCTGCCCACGGTGCAGACGCAGGACTGTGCAGCCAGCCGGCAGGCAGGGTAAGCGGAGGCCTGGCCTGCAGGGGGGCTGCCCCACAGCCCTGGCCAGGCCCACCGCAGGCAAGAGCCTGATGCAGCCCAGAGCCACAGACCTGCGCCTGGCCTGGGCCCCCCAAAGAGCAGGGCATGGCATGGCTAGGGCTGGGGTCGACGCGCGGGATGCCCAGGACATGCCGCATGCCTGCTGCTCACCAACTGGGAAGCCCCTTTGCTCCTTGCCCACTGCTGCAGCCCTGGCCCCAGCGCCCCCTCCGCCCGCACCCTGGCACCCTTTGGCGTCTGCCGCCGCAACCAGGGCTTCCCCCTGGGGCACCCAAGGCAGCCTCCTCACCACCTTTCTCCCTCCCAGGCTCACAAGCGAGGACACCTTGCCCCCTCGCCACCTCCTGCCCACCTCCGAGCCGGACACGGATGGATGGAAGTTGGATGGCCCTCTCCCACTGCCACCACCCTCCATCCTGCTGGACGCTCCCCCAACACCTGCAGCAGTGCTGGGTGAGCTGCTTGTGCCCACAGCCCTCCCGCCATCCCCACCACGCAGGCGGGTCCGCTTTGGGCGCAACCAGACCGTGTTGCTGAGCGAGGAAGGTCACGAGCTGCTGGACTGCCTCCCCAAAGCCCCACACCTCGACTGGCCAGCCCACATCCCGCGCCGGTCCATCCTGCACTGTGCCTGGGCACCCGTCCCGCTGGCAGAGGAAGGCACAGTGCGGCCACTTTCACCCGCCGGGCAGTCCGAGGACGAAGAGGACGAGGAGCCAGCGTGTGCCACCTCCCTGCAGCGCTGGCCCACCATGCAGCTCTGGAGCCCACCACCGGAGGCGCCCTCCCCTCCCGCTGCAGCCACCGGCTGCACAGCGGCCCTGGCCTGCCTGCTCTGCCCAGCCTGCCCTGCAGGCGCCTTCAGAGGGCTGCGCAAGGGCCTCCGCAGATGCGCCTCCTTCCTGCGAAGGCCACGGCGAGTGCTCAGGAGGCGCCAGGCAAGGGCCAGCTGATTGGGGCCAGCAGCAGGCTCCACGCCTGGGCAGACGTGCCAGTAACCAGCGCCCGCGGAGCTAGACGCCTTTGCCACCTCCGGGCCAGCGTCAATAAACCTCTGTGCAAGACTCTGCGGGAGGCGAGAGTGAAACACCATGTGAAGTGATATGAAGAAGGCGCAGGAATGCTCCCTGAGTCTTAGGAAGCCAGCCGTTCCCCGAACTCAGGCTTTCCTGCTCCTGACAGGGCTGAGTAGAGCAGCAACATGCAAAAACATGTCTCCAGAACAGAAGTTTAAATGCTTAGCTCAGATGAACCATCACATAGGAAACTGGCTGTCAGAAGAAGTCCGTGAGATCCTTAGAAAGTGCGGTGGATGTGATCCTGGGGGCGCTCTGGAGCAAGATCTGAATTCCCCTGTGAATGGAGACTATGTAGCCTCCAACAGTGATCTGCAGAAAGAAGTTATAAAACGGGGGAGAATTGATATCGGTCAGGGGGTTGAGCGGAAAGATTCATCCAAGCCATCACCCTCAGCAGAACAGTCGGAGGATCCTAAAAGGAATGAGCGTTCCAGAGGCCAAGAGGTCCTCCACTTGATCAAACACCCGGGACTAGAAAATTGCTACGCAAGGAAAAGGGGGAGGGCAGATCTTCAGGTTATCGACAAGACTGCCCTGTGTGACAGCCAGCCCAGGATTGGCAGTGAATACCCCTTCCATTTTCGGCACAAGCTGCTGATGCTGGACTACCGTGGAAGGTATCTGGTTTGCCAGGAGCATGGCAAAGCAAAAGAAGGCGTTCTGAGCACTCCGAATGCAACAAGCCTTGGCACTGAGTGCTCAGATAGTGCCTCAGATATTGACAGTGAGTTTTTCAATGCTGAGCGTGAAGAAGGGGATGCCTCTGTTACAGCAGGTCTGACACACACACATGCCATGGACCTCCAGGTGGCGATGTTTCATGGTGCCCATGATTTCACGAGCCAGTACATTTCAACAAACCTCGCTTTGTGCCACTTGGTGCTCCCCCTCCTGCTACCAAATCCATGCACCGCACCAAGAGAGTTCCCTCAGCCAAGTTAAAAAGAGCTGGAAAGCCACGGAACAATCGGGAAAGCAGACCACAATTCAGAGGAGCAGACCACAATTCAGAGGCACAAAAACAAACCGATTGATCAGGCAGACACACTCATGGTGTCCTTCATACGGATCGGGAGTTCTCCTTCCTCTTCCAAGGCTCAGCTCCTGAATGCTCTGCTGAGTAAACACAAACACCACACTTTCTGCCACCGACATTGCAAAGGCAGCACCAAAGGCTGTCTTCTAACGACAGGTGTTGTGGAGATCTCTTGGTCCTGTGCCAGTGGCAGTGCTGATGACACTTTTGACGGCTGTGTTGCTTTTTGTAACCTGCATGGGGATGCTAGAGGTCATGAACAACAATTGCCGTTTTTACAGCAGATCTCTTCTGTGAAGGAGGCTCTCAGTTAGCTGAGTCTGACCAGAGTGACAAGAAAGGCGTGAACATTGTACGTGACCCGTGGCAGTCTCAAAAGCCTTTGATTTGTCTTTTCACTGAAGAAGAGAATGTTGCATGTGGCCGATCTAGCCAGAATGTAAAAAGAGGTATCCAGAACAGAAACAAAGCAGAATTAGTAGAGGAGCTGATAAAAACAATCAGAGACCTACTAGCAAGGTCAAACAACCTTTTAAGGCTTGATGCTTGTCAGGACACAGCTCGCCAACGTGGATTTATTGTGGCTAAAGAGGCAGAAGAGTGTGTGAGAGCCAAAGCAAAGGCAAGAACCTTGGTGGGATTCTTGACAAAGGAGAAATTGTGTTTGAGATCAAATCACAGCTACTGCCTCTTCAAGGACAACTATGGTACCCATGGTGTAAAAAGGAGAAAGAGCTCCCCCGCTTGCAGGAAAAGAGGAACAAGAACATAGAACATCATGGGAGCCAAACTGAGCCAGAGAAGTGTGCAGGACGAAGAAAGCAACTCGACAGAGCGTTCCCCCTCAAGCAGCTGCTGAAATCAGTCCTCGCTTTTCTCCAGGCACAGGCAAGAGACACCAAGAAATACTTGCTGCAGTGGAGGAAGGTCTTTAGGGATGACCTGTCCTCTGAGCACTTGGAGGAACTTCAGAAAGAGTATCATCAGTGATGGTATCAAATCCTGGAAATAAAGAAAAGCAAGGAAAAAACCAGTCTGAAAACAGCATTGATGAATAAGTTAGAAGCCCTCTCCAATGCAGTCAATGATTCATCCATTGGTCTCAAGCGTCTTTTGAGAGAAGTAGGGCAGATTCGTGAAGCTCTAGAATCCTTGAACTCAAAAGATGAATGTTTTTGCAAACTACCTGAAGTGGCAGTCGATCTGACGGTTTCAGGGTATGCCCTTGAAGTGGTGGATGGTGATGCTTCGTCTGTACGGTGACGATGGCTTGGGGCAATCTTTGACAAGTTAATTGAGAAGCTAGGGGAGAGAAGAGCGTTTGTTCTCTCAGTGCTTGGCATCCAGAGCCCGGGGAAGTCAAGCCTGCTGAATGCCATGTTTGGTCTGCAGTGGAACATCAGTGCGGGGAGAGGCACGCGGGGAGCGTTTATGCAGCTGCTTCAGGTGGACGAGAAACCCCAAGAGGCCGTGGACTTTGATTACAGGCTGATTGTTGACACGGGAGGACTTTGTGCCATGGAGGTGGCCAATAAGCAGTCACTTAATGATGACAATGAGCTAGCCACCTTTGGCATTGGCATTGGCAACATGACTCTGATCAATATCTTGGGAGAAAATCCTGGAGACATGCAAGATGTCCTTCAGCTAGCCAGGCAGGCTTTTCTCCGGATGAAGCAAGTCAATCTTTCGCCAAGCTGCTGCTTTGTGCACCACAATGTTGGAGAAATAACTGCCCAGGAACAAAACATGCAAGGACAAAGACGCCTGCAGGAAAAGCTGGAGGAAATGGCAGGGACAGCCGCCCAGCCGCCCAGCAGGCATTCTGCCATGTCACCTGCTTCAGCAATGTCATCCGCTTTGATGTGAACACCCACAGTCACTACTTTGCTCACCTCTGGGTGGCAAGGAAACCCACCCAGGGCCCCACCCAACCCCACACACAGCCAGCACGTGCAGCAGTTAAAGAGCACAATTCTCCAAGCTGCCAAGAAGGGATCGCAGGGCACTATTTCAAGGCTCTCGAGCTTGAAAGTTTGTATGAGTGACTTGTGGAAGGCTCTGCTGAATGAAAAGTTTGTTTTCCCTTTCCAAAACACTCGGGAAGTTGCCGCAGACAACAGCTTAGGAACAACCGACAGCCAGTGGACCTGGCAGCTGGGGAGCCACATCCTAGACTTGCAAATGAAATGGAACAATCGGATTAGAAAGGGAGATGTTCCACATGTGACTCGAAGAAGCCTTATGGAGGAAGTGCAAGATAAATATGAGACCCTCTGGAAAGGCTTGGAACCGTATTTCAGGGAAGATGACGCCGGTGGGCTTTTGATTCAGCGGAAAGCAAGCATTGAAAATCAACCGCAAGATCTGAGAGAAGCACTTGTGGAAGAGACACAGAGAAAGTCTGCCGAGTTCATTGAACGGGAGAAGAATCCGAGCAAAGGGCATCAGAAGAAGCCAGAATGTGAACACGAGCTTGTCAAGAGAAGGCAACTGGTGGCTTTGTCGCTAAAGAAGGAAGAGCTGCATGAAGAAAAGCTGAGGCAACACTTGGCTAGCCTCTGGAAACAATGGCTCTACAAAGTATCTTCCAGCGCACCTCCTCCTGCAGAACCAAACATAAACCTCCCTAGTGAGACCACTCTGCTGGAACATTTCAAGCAAGAGCCAAACAGAGAGGAAGAAATAAAATGCTTCTTGCCAAAGGATGCATTTCCCATGGCATCCCTTGCAGGCAGTGCAAGAGATCATTGCTGCTGGAAGCTGCATTTCATTTCATCCCTTTGTATTTCAGATGCTAGTCGTACTTCCCAAAACATGTATACAATAAACTCGCGGGCTAGCCTTCTGGTCAGGGTATCTCCTGGTGCTGGGCTTGTGGCGGGGGTGCAGGGGGGAGTGGAGCGTTGTGTTGGGGGTGCTGGTCTTGTCGTGGGGGGTGCAGAGGGGAGTTGGTCCTTGTGTTGGGGCTGCTGGTCTTTGTTTTGAGGTGCAGAGGGGATCTGGGCATTGTGTTGGGGGTGCAGAGGGGATCTGGGTGTTGTTGTGGGGGTGCCTAGAGGAGGTGGGCCTTGTGTTGGGGGTGCTGGGCATTGTGTAGGGTTTGCTGGGCTTGTTATGGGGGTGCAGAGGGGATCTGGGTCTTGTTTTGGGGGCGCTTAGAGGACGTGGGCCTTGTGTTGGGGGTGCTGGGCTTGTCGTGGGGGTCCTGAGTGGTCATGGTGTTGTGTTGGGGGTGGTGGGCCTTGTTTTGGGAGAACTAGGCTTGTTTTTGGGGTGCTTAGGGGATCTGGGCCTTGTTTTCGGGGTACTGAGGGGATCTGGGCGTTGTTTTGGCGGTGCTGGGCCTTGTCATGGGGGTGTTGAGGGAATCTAGGCCTTTTTTTGGGGGTGCGGAGAGGGTTCCGGAGCACTCGACCAGGTTGCCCAGAGAGGTTGTGGAGTCTCCTTCCCTGGAGATATTCAAAAGCCGCCTGGCCCAATCCTGGGCAATATGCTCCAGAGGACCCTGGCTGAGCAGGGGCGTTGGACTCCAGGATCTCCGGAGGTCCCTTCCAACCTCCACCATTCTCTGAGCCTGTGATTCTGTGAAATGTTAAGGCTAAAATTTTAACACTCACATCCCAGAAGTTTTCTTTTCCTTTCTTCTCAGAATTGGTTCCCGTTGATGGTCGAGCCCATCACACACCTCCCACAATCGCCTGTAATGTGCTCATGTAGTGTTCCAATGCTATAGGTCCTATGGATTGGCATGGGGTTGGTTCACCTAGTTGATTTAAACCAGTTGAGGGAATGGTTAGAACGTACAGCTAGCAATCTGGTTTTGGAGCTAAGGAAAGGTTTTGCACATTGAGTGACTACTCCCCAAATTACAGCTTGGTTGCCACTGCCCACGCACACAGGGAGCCCCATTCCCCTTGGGATCATTCCAGTTAATATGAAAGAGAGAATCAACCGTATCTGGAATAATACCAACGGTGCGTCTATATGATTGGGGCCTGGGCATACAAGTCTCGAACTCCCATCTCTCCATCATATGTCTAGCAAGCCAAGAATCTTCCACAAGACTTGAACTGGAGGAATGTGTGGGATCAAAACTGTCATGTCACCTGGGGGAGTGAACCAGACATCGTGCGGAGGGCCTACGAAATAGATGGCTCAGCGTTACAGTGGGGACAACAAACAATTGTACTCGGGACCTGAGAGGACCACTCCCTGAGAGAGACCTGCCCAATCGAAGCTATTTCCAAGCAGGTGGTCATGAAGGGAGCACTGCCCTTCAGGAAAAAGCCTTTGCGCAGCTGCGCTATTACCAGAACGGAGCAGCTTCACGACCGCATCACACAGCTCATCAGCCTCCCCATCGACACAAAGGAACAGGAGCCAATGCATGACAACCAAAGTTGCATTCATGACAGACTGCATGAAATAAGAGAACAGGTGGACTCGGCAGCCAGGAACTCCACATATGTCTTCACTCATGGATACAGAAGACATTCAGCAGTGTCTCTAGGCAAAGTGGCAGCAGAAAGGTTGGCAAAGATGCAGAAGGCTTTCACAAGAGCAAACGACCCCACTTTCTACCTGCAGGGCCAGAGAGAAGACTTCTTCACAAGTTTCCACATGTCCTGCCAAGCAGTGCCCTCTATCACAGCAGTTGCTGATTTTTTTTATGTGACGAGCTTTCAGGAGCTCTTTGACAGGCAGTGTCTGTGAAGACTGCTCTTGATATAGCCTGGGAAAGGAGCTCTAACTCTCCAGCTTTCAATGGCCATCGATCTCAACTAGAAACGGCTATTCTCCTCTCTCTTGCGGAGGAAGAGAATGGTGAGTTCAGGCAGCACATTCATTTCCCCCAACATGTTTTAGAAGGTTTCGTTGAAAAGTGTGTTAACTATTGCTTAGACAAGAACAATTCAAGGCTGAAGAACTTGTTCCATGTTTCCCTGAATTCATTCCAGACTCTTGTTGCTGCTGCTAGCTTTGCGCCTACAACTCCAGTTGTCCAAGAGAACTGTGGCAATGTCTCCCTGTGGCTAGAGGAATTTGGGAGCAGACTTGGAGCTAATTCTGAACTTCCCAGAAGTCATCTGAAAAGCACTGAGCATCAAGAAAGAAAGGAGCGAGAGCTCCTGGAGGAGGCAATGAGTAAAGCTCTGGCCCCTGTGCTAGCAAACCTGAAACAGGCATTTTCCATGCCTCATCTGAAAGCTTGGAACTGGAAACCTCATACAATCGGAGTTGAAGGGCTGCACGGCTGCTGGAAGCAATGCCCGTTGTGCAGCGCTCTTTGCACAGACACAATACGTGCTCCTGATGGGGACCACAGTGTTCACTTCCATCGCCCTCAAGTCCTCAATGGGACCCAGTGGGTTACAAGAAATCAGTTGGTCCCTGCCCTTTGCTCCAGTCTTGTAGCAAGTCACTGTTGCCTCGTGCTTGAGGATAACAAGGAAGCTGCCTATACAAAGTCTAGAGAAGCAGGAGCAGCTTCTGCCAATTGGGGCCTCACGCCAGAAAGCTCCCCGCAGGCATGCTGCAAATGGCTTGTGTGCCGTTTCCGCTCACAATTGCAACAAGATTGCTGTGCACAATTGGAGGGCACAGCAGCAACCCGTCCAGAAGGGGAAAAGTGCCCAAAGGAAGAACGAGCCACGGGCTCGGCATGGGCTTGTCAGGGACGACTCTGGGCTTTGGTTGGGCTTTGTGCTGGCGGGAGCTGTGTTGGGGCTGGCCTTGGCGGGCTGCGCCTTGTTGGGGTTTGGGTGAGAGCAGCGTCAGGTGGGGCCTGGGGGTGCCCTGGCAGACCAGGTGTGTGGAAGTGATGTCGCCATGGCATCACAATGCCGGGGTCTTTCTGGAGGTGGGGCTGGGGGAAGTGCCGCTGTCACTTTGCCTGCGAGCGAGCGAGCGAGCGAGTGTGCGAGCGAGTGCGCGAGCAGGTGGAGAGTGTGGTGTTGAGCTGGGGCGAAGGAGCAAGGCAGCGGGGTAAGAGCTGGCTCCTTCCGTCTCTCTGCAGTCTCTCCTCCCCTCGGGGCGCTCTCCGTGGCTTTGTCGCCCCCCCAGCGCCCACCACCCGCTGCACGCTCCCTCGGTGGGCACAAGTGCCACAATCAGGCAAACGTCCCCGCCGCGAAGCCCAGCCACGCTCGGGCACCATTCTGCGCCCTTGCTGCTCACGACCCGGTGTCCCCGCGTCACACGTGGGAAAGCAGCGGCGGGAGCGGGCAGCCAGGCAAGGCCGACGGAGTGAGCGCACCATGCCCTGCTTTTTGCAGAGTTGCTCTCGGCGGCCTTTGGCTCTTGTCCTGGTGTCAGATTGACGCTGTCGATCTTGGGGTGCGGAGGAGCGTGCACAGGGTGAGCCGCAGAGCAGAGCGGAGCGGTCAGGGTCGGGGGAGGTTGGTGGAGGGGCGTTGGAGGGGCGGTGGGGAGCAGGGCTTTGGGGGCTGCTGGTCTGCCTTGGTCGGGGAGGGGGAGGGTGGCTGCAAGGGGCGGCGTGCTCAGAGGTGGGTGCTGTGTTTTGGGTGGCACTCTTGGAGCAGGACGTGGAGGCGGAGCGCTGAGCAGGCTGCACGCTCGCGGCGCGCTTCCGGTGGCGGCATGGAGCCTCGGAGGCTGAGCGTCGTGGGCGAGTTTGTGGTGCTGAGCCTCTTTGTGGTGTGCCTGGCCCACATGCCCTCGGTCGTCAACGTCCTCACGATCCTGTGCATAGCGGTGGTGTTGGTGCTGGCGGGGAAAAGGCTCTGGCCCAAGGTAGGAGTCAGCCTGGGCATGGCCCCGAGCTGGCGTGGGCAGCGAGAGGGCTGAGGCCGCGGCAGCACCTGCAGCAAGGGCAGCCTGACGGTGCTGCGCGCAAGCCTGCCTCCAGCCTCAGCTCTGCGTGCCCCGCGCAGCCCTTCTGCGAGCAGGGCGCCTCTTGGCGCAGCTTGGATGCTCGCCCCTAAGGCAGCGCTCTCTTGGGCTGTGCAGGGGCCTCGCGGCAGTGCTGGCAGCCTGGGCAACGGCAGCGTGGACGAGCCCGGAGGTGAGCAGCCCCGGCCCAGAGCGTAGGCGCGCTCGGCAGCGCCTCCCGGCCAAGACAGCCCAGCGCCGCCAGCGCCCACCGCCCTCGGCCCCAGCTGGGGCTCCGCCCACGGGCTGCCCTCGCTCACTGCCTCTCTGCCTCCTCTTCCAGCAGCCTCCTTCCTGCCCACGGTGCAGACGCAGGACTGTGCAGCCAGCCGGCAGGCAGGGTAAGCGGAGGCCTGGCCTGCAGGGGGGCTGCCCCACAGCCCTGGCCAGGCCCACCGCAGGCAAGAGCCTGATGCAGCCCAGAGCCACAGACCTGCGCCTGGCCTGGGCCCCCCAAAGAGCAGGGCATGGCATGGCTAGGGCTGGGGTCGACGCGCGGGATGCCCAGGACATGCCGCATGCCTGCTGCTCACCAACTGGGAAGCCCCTTTGCTCCTTGCCCACTGCTGCAGCCCTGGCCCCAGCGCCCCCTCCGCCCGCACCCTGGCACCCTTTGGCGTCTGCCGCCGCAACCAGGGCTTCCCCCTGGGGCACCCAAGGCAGCCTCCTCACCACC
Organism: Struthio camelus; assembly: GCF_040807025.1. Taxonomy (NCBI): domain Eukaryota; kingdom Metazoa; phylum Chordata; class Aves; order Struthioniformes; family Struthionidae; genus Struthio; species Struthio camelus. Next base: position 5,810,771 of record NC_090944.1, read on the forward strand.
TTTCTCCCTCCCAGGCTCACAAGCGAGGACACCTTGCCCCCTCGCCACCTCCTGCCCACCTCCGAGCCGGACACGGATGGATGGAAGTTGGATGGCCCTCTCCCACTGCCACCACCCTCCATCCTGCTGGACGCTCCCCCAACACCTGCAGCAGTGCTGGGTGAGCTGCTTGTGCCCACAGCCCTCCCGCCATCCCCACCACGCAGGCGGGTCCGCTTTGGGCGCAACCAGACCGTGTTGCTGAGCGAGGAAGGTCACGAGCTGCTGGACTGCCTCCCCAAAGCCCCACACCTCGACTGGCCAGCCCACATCCCGCGCCGGTCCATCCTGCACTGTGCCTGGGCACCCGTCCCGCTGGCAGAGGAAGGCACAGTGCGGCCACTTTCACCCGCCGGGCAGTCCGAGGACGAAGAGGACGAGGAGCCAGCGTGTGCCACCTCCCTGCAGCGCTGGCCCACCATGCAGCTCTGGAGCCCACCACCGGAGGCGCCCTCCCCTCCCGCTGCAGCCACCGGCTGCACAGCGGCCCTGGCCTGCCTGCTCTGCCCAGCCTGCCCTGCAGGCGCCTTCAGAGGGCTGCGCAAGGGCCTCCGCAGATGCGCCTCCTTCCTGCGAAGGCCACGGCGAGTGCTCAGGAGGCGCCAGGCAAGGGCCAGCTGATTGGGGCCAGCAGCAGGCTCCACGCCTGGGCAGACGTGCCAGTAACCAGCGCCCGCGGAGCTAGACGCCTTTGCCACCTCCGGGCCAGCGTCAATAAACCTCTGTGCAAGACTCTGCGGGAGGCGAGAGTGAAACACCATGTGAAGTGATATGAAGAAGGCGCAGGAATGCTCCCTGAGTCTTAGGAAGCCAGCCGTTCCCCGAACTCAGGCTTTCCTGCTCCTGACAGGGCTGAGTAGAGCAGCAACATGCAAAAACATGTCTCCAGAACAGAAGTTTAAATGCTTAGCTCAGATGAACCATCACATAGGAAACTGGCTGTCAGAAGAAGTCCGTGAGATCCTTAGAAAGTGCGGTGGATGTGATCCTGGGGGCGCTCTGGAGCAAGATCTGAATTCCCCTGTGAATGGAGACTATGTAGCCTCCAACAGTGATCTGCAGAAAGAAGTTATAAAACGGGGGAGAATTGATATCGGTCAGGGGGCTGAGCGGAAAGATTCATCCAAGCCATCACCCTCAGCAGAACAGTCGGAGGATCCTAAAAGGAATGAGCGTTCCAGAGGCCAAGAGGTCCTCCACTTGATCAAACACCCGGGACTAGAAAATTGCTACGCAAGGAAAAGGGGGAGGGCAGATCTTCAGGTTATCGACAAGACTGCCCTGTGTGACAGCCAGCCCAGGATTGGCAGTGAATACCCCTTCCATTTTCGGCACAAGCTGCTGATGCTGGACTACCGTGGAAGGTATCTGGTTTGCCAGGAGCATGGCAAAGCAAAAGAAGGCGTTCTGAGCACTCCGAATGCAACAAGCCTTGGCACTGAGTGCTCAGATAGTGCCTCAGATATTGACAGTGAGTTTTTCAATGCTGAGCGTGAAGAAGGGGATGCCTCTGTTACAGCAGGTCTGACACACACACATGCCATGGACCTCCAGGTGGCGATGTTTCATGGTGCCCATGATTTCACGAGACAGTACATTTCAACAAACCTCGCTTTGTGCCACTTGGTGCTCCCCCTCCTGCTACCAAATCCATGCACCGCACCAAGAGAGTTCCCTCAGCCAAGTTAAAAAGAGCTGGAAAGCCACGGAACAATCGGGAAAGCAGACCACAATTCAGAGGAGCAGACCACAATTCAGAGGCACAAAAACAAACCGATTGATCAGGCAGACACACTCATGGTGTCCTTCATACGGATCGGGAGTTCTCCTTCCTCTTCCAAGGCTCAGCTCCTGAATGCTCTGCTGAGTAAACACAAACACCACACTTTCTGCCACCGACATTGCAAAGGCAGCACCAAAGGCTGTCTTCTAACGACAGGTGTTGTGGAGATCTCTTGGTCCTGTGCCAGTGGCAGTGCTGATGACACTTTTGACGGCTGTGTTGCTTTTTGTAACCTGCATGGGGATGCTAGAGGTCATGAACAACAATTGCCGTTTTTACAGCAGATCTCTTCTGTGAAGGAGGCTCTCAGTTAGCTGAGTCTGACCAGAGTGACAAGAAAGGCGTGAACATTGTACGTGACCCGTGGCAGTCTCAAAAGCCTTTGATTTGTCTTTTCACTGAAGAAGAGAATGTTGCATGTGGCCGATCTAGCCAGAATGTAAAAAGAGGTATCCAGAACAGAAACAAAGCAGAATTAGTAGAGGAGCTGATAAAAACAATCAGAGACCTACTAGCAAGGTGAAACAACCTTTTAAGGCTTGATGCTTGTCAGGACACAGCTCGCCAACGTGGATTTATTGTGGCTAAAGAGGCAGAAGAGTGTGTGAGAGCCAAAGCAAAGGCAAGAACCTTGGTGGGATTCTTGACAAAGGAGAAATTGTGTTTGAGATCAAATCACAGCTACTGCCTCTTCAAGGACAACTATGGTACCCATGGTGTAAAAAGGAGAAAGAGCTCCCCCGCTTGCAGGAAAAGAGGAACAAGAACATAGAACATCATGGGAGCCAAACTGAGCCAGAGAAGTGTGCAGGACGAAGAAAGCAACTCGACAGAGCGTTCCCCCTCAAGCAGCTGCTGAAATCAGTCCTCGCTTTTCTCCAGGCACAGGCAAGAGACACCAAGAAATACTTGCTGCAGTGGAGGAAGGTCTTTAGGGATGACCTGTCCTCTGAGCACTTGGAGGAACTTCAGAAAGAGTATCATCAGTGATGGTATCAAATCCTGGAAATAAAGAAAAGCAAGGAAAAAACCAGTCTGAAAACAGCATTGATGAATAAGTTAGAAGCCCTCTCCAATGCAGTCAATGATTCATCCATTGGTCTCAAGCGTCTTTTGAGAGAAGTAGGGCAGATTCGTGAAGCTCTAGAATCCTTGAACTCAAAAGATGAATGTTTTTGCAAACTACCTGAAGTGGCAGTCGATCTGACGGTTTCAGGGTATGCCCTTGAAGTGGTGGATGGTGATGCTTCGTCTGTACGGTGACGATGGCTTGGGGCAATCTTTGACAAGTTAATTGAGAAGCTAGGGGAGAGAAGAGCGTTTGTTCTCTCAGTGCTTGGCATCCAGAGCCCGGGGAAGTCAAGCCTGCTGAATGCCATGTTTGGGCTGCAGTGGAACATCAGTGCGGGGAGAGGCACGCGGGGAGCGTTTATGCAGCTGCTTCAGGTGGACGAGAAACCCCAAGAGGCCGTGGACTTTGATTACAGGCTGATTGTTGACACGGGAGGACTTTGTGCCATGGAGGTGGCCAATAAGCAGTCACTTAATGATGACAATGAGCTAGCCACCTTTGGCATTGGCATTGGCAACATGACTCTGATCAATATCTTGGGAGAAAATCCTGGAGACATGCAAGATGTCCTTCAGCTAGCCGGGCAGGCTTTTCTCCGGATGAAGCAAGTCAATCTTTCGCCAAGCTGCTGCTTTGTGCACCACAATGTTGGAGAAATAACTGCCCAGGAACAAAACATGCAAGGACAAAGACGCCTGCAGGAAAAGCTGGAGGAAATGGCAGGGACAGCCGCCCAGCCGCCCAGCAGGCATTCTGCCATGTCACCTGCTTCAGCAATGTCATCCGCTTTGATGTGAACACCCACAGTCACTACTTTGCTCACCTCTGGGTGGCAAGGAAACCCACCCAGGGCCCCACCCAACCCCACACACAGCCAGCACGTGCAGCAGTTAAAGAGCACAATTCTCCAAGCTGCCAAGAAGGGATCGCAGGGCACTATTTCAAGGCTCTCGAGCTTGAAAGTTTGTATGAGTGACTTGTGGAAGGCTCTGCTGAATGAAAAGTTTGTTTTCCCTTTCCAAAACACTCGGGAAGTTGCCGCAGACAACAGCTTAGGAACAACCGACAGCCAGTGGACCTGGCAGCTGGGGAGCCACATCCTAGACTTGCAAATGAAATGGAACAATCGGATTAGAAAGGGAGATGTTCCACATGTGACTCGAAGAAGCCTTATGGAGGAAGTGCAAGATAAATATGAGACCCTCTGGAAAGGCTTGGAACCGTATTTCAGGGAAGATGACGCCAGTGGGCTTTTGATTCAGCGGAAAGCAAGCATTGAAAATCAACCGCAAGATCTGAGAGAAGCACTTGTGGAAGAGACACAGAGAAAGTCTGCCGAGTTCATTGAACGGGAGAAGAATCCGAGCAAAGGGCATCAGAAGAAGCCAGAATGTGAACACGAGCTTGTCAAGAGAAGGCAACTGGTGGCTTGGTCGCTAAAGAAGGAAGAGCTGCATGAAGAAAAGCTGAGGCAACACTTGGCTAGCCTCTGGAAACAATGGCTCTACAAAGTATCTTCCAGCGCACCTCCTCCTGCAGAACCAAACATAAACCTCCCTAGTGAGACCACTCTGCTGGAACATTTCAAGCAAGAGCCAAACAGAGAGGAAGAAATAAAATGCTTCTTGCCAAAGGATGCATTTCCCATGGCATCCCTTGCAGGCAGTGCAAGAGATCATTGCTGCTGGAAGCTGCATTTCATTTCATCCCTTTGTATTTCAGATGCTAGTCGTACTTCCCAAAACATGTATACAATAAACTCGCGGGCTAGCCTTCTGGTCAGGGTATCTCCTGGTGCTGGGCTTGTGGCGGGGGTGCAGGGGGGAGTGGAGCGTTGTGTTGGGGGTGCTGGTCTTGTCGTGGGGGGTGCAGAGGGGAGTTGGTCCTTGTGTTGGGGCTGCTGGTCTTTGTTTTGAGGTGCAGAGGGGATCTGGGCATTGTGTTGGGGGTGCAGAGGGGATCTGGGTGTTGTTGTGGGGGTGCCTAGAGGAGGTGGGCCTTGTGTTGGGGGTGCTGGGCATTGTGTAGGGTTTGCTGGGCTTGTTATGGGGGTGCAGAGGGGATCTGGGTCTTGTTTTGGGGGCGCTTAGAGGACGTGGGCCTTGTGTTGGGGGTGCTGGGCTTGTCGTGGGGGTCCTGAGTGGTCATGGTGTTGTGTTGGGGGTGGTGGGCCTTGTTTTGGGAGAACTAGGCTTGTTTTTGGGGTGCTTAGGGGATCTGGGCCTTGTTTTCGGGGTACTGAGGGGATCTGGGCGTTGTTTTGGCGGTGCTGGGCCTTGTCATGGGGGTGTTGAGGGGATCTAGGCCTTTTTTTGGGGGTGCAGAGAGGGTTCCGGAGCACTCGACCAGGTTGCCCAGAGAGGTTGTGGAGTCTCCTTCCCTGGAGATATTCAAAAGCCGCCTGGCCCAATCCTGGGCAATATGCTCCAGAGGACCCTGGCTGAGCAGGGGCGTTGGACTCCAGGATCTCCGGAGGTCCCTTCCAACCTCCACCATTCTCTGAGCCTGTGATTCTGTGAAATGTTAAGGCTAAAATTTTAACACTCACATCCCAGAAGTTTTCTTTTCCTTTCTTCTCAGAATTGGTTCCCGTCGATGGTCGAGCCCATCACACACCTCCCACAATCGCCTGTAATGTGCTCATGTAGTGTTCCAATGCTATAGGTCCTATGGATTGGCATGGGGTTGGTTCACCTAGTTGATTTAAACCAGTTGAGGGAATGGTTAGAACGTACAGCTAGCAATCTGGTTTTGGAGCTAAGGAAAGGTTTTGCACATTGAGTGACTACTCCCCAAATTACAGCTTGGTTGCCACTGGCCACGCACACAGGGAGCCCCATTCCCCTTGGGATCATTCCAGTTAATATGAAAGAGAGAATCAACCGTATCTGGAATAATACCAACGGTGCGTCTATATGATTGGGGCCTGGGCATACAAGTCTCGAACTCCCATCTCTCCATCATATGTCTAGCAAGCCAAGAATCTTCCACAAGACTTGAACTGGAGGAATGTGTGGGATCAAAACTGTCATGTCACCTGGGGGAGTGAACCAGACACCGTGCGGAGGGCCTACGAAATAGATGGCTCAGCGTTACAGTGGGGACAACAAACAATTGTACTCGGGACCTGAGAGGACCACTCCCTGAGAGAGACCTGCCCAATCGAAGCTATTTCCAAGCAGGTGGTCATGAAGGGAGCACTGCCCTTCAGGAAAAAGCCTTTGCGCAGCTGCGCTATTACCAGAACGGAGCAGCTTCACGACCGCATCACACAGCTCATCAGCCTCCCCATCGACACAAAGGAACAGGAGCCAATGCATGACAACCAAAGTTGCATTCATGACAGACTGCATGAAATAAGAGAACAGGTGGACTCGGCAGCCAGGAACTCCACATATGTCTTCACTCATGGATACAGAAGACATTCAGCAGTGTCTCTAGGCAAAGTGGCAGCAGAAAGGTTGGCAAAGATGCAGAAGGCTTTCACAAGAGCAAACGACCCCACTTTCTACCTGCAGGGCCAGAGAGAAGACTTCTTCACAAGTTTCCACATGTCCTGCCAAGCAGTGCCCTCTATCACAGCAGTTGCTGATTTTTTTTATGTGACGAGCTTTCAGGAGCTCTTTGACAGGCAGTGTCTGTGAAGACTGCTCTTGATATAGCCTGGGAAAGGAGCTCTAACTCTCCAGCTTTCAATGGCCATCGATCTCAACTAGAAACGGCTATTCTCCTCTCTCTTGCGGAGGAAGAGAATGGTGAGTTCAGGCAGCACATTCATTTCCCCCAACATGTTTTAGAAGGTTTCGTTGAAAAGTGTGTTAACTATTGCTTAGACAAGAACAATTCAAGGCTGAAGAACTTGTTCCATGTTTCCCTGAATTCATTCCAGACTCTTGTTGCTGCTGCTAGCTTTGCGCCTACAACTCCAGTTGTCCAAGAGAACTGTGGCAATGTCTCCCTGTGGCTAGAGGAATTTGGGAGCAGACTTGGAGCTAATTCTGAACTTCCCAGAAGTCATCTGAAAAGCACTGAGCATCAAGAAAGAAAGGAGCGAGAGCTCCTGAAGGAGGCAATGAGTAAAGCTCTGGCCCCTGTGCTAGCAAACCTGAAACAGGCATTTTCCATGCCTCATCTGAAAGCTTGGAACTGGAAACCTCATACAATCGGAGTTGAAGGGCTGCACGGCTGCTGGAAGCAATGCCCGTTGTGCAGCGCTCTTTGCACAGACACAATACGTGCTCCTGATGGGGACCACAGTGTTCACTTCCATCGCCCTCAAGTCCTCAATGGGACCCAGTGGGTTAGAAGAAATCAGTTGGTCCCTGCCCTTTGCTCCAGTCTTGTAGCAAGTCACTGTTGCCTTGTGCTTGAGGATAACAAGGAAGCTGCCTATACAAAGTCTAGAGAAGCAGGAGCAGCTTCTGCCAATTGGGGCCTCACGCCAGAAAGCTCCCCGCAGGCATGCTGCAAATGGCTTGTGTGCCGTTTCCGCTCACAATTGCAACAAGATTGCTGTGCACAATTGGAGGGCACAGCAGCAACCCGTCCAGAAGGGGAAAAGTGCCCAAAGGAAGAACGAGCCACAGGCTCGGCATGGGCTTGTCAGGGACGACTCTGGGCTTTGGTTGGGCTTTGTGCTGGCGGGAGCTGTGTTGGGGCTGGCCTTGGCGGGCTGCGCCTTGTTGGGGTTTGGGTGAGAGCAGCGTCAGGTGGGGCCTGGGGGTGCCCTGGCAGACCAGGTGTGTGGAAGTGATGTCGCCATGGCATCACAATGCCGGGGTCTTTCTGGAGGTGGGGCTGGGGGAAGTGCCGCTGTCACTTTGCCTGCGAGCGAGCGAGCGAGCGAGTGTGCGAGCGAGTGCGCGAGCAGGTGGAGAGTGTGGTGTTGAGCTGGGGCGAAGGAGCAAGGCAGCGGGGTAAGAGCTGGCTCCTTCCGTCTCTCTGCAGTCTCTCCTCCCCTCGGGGCGCTCTCCGTGGCTTTGTCGCCCCCCCAGCGCCCACCACCCGCTGCACGCTCCCTCGGTGGGCACAAGTGCCACAATCAGGCAAACGTCCCCGCCGCGAAGCCCAGCCACGCTCGGGCACCATTCTGCACCCTTGCTGCTCACGACCCGGTGTCCCCGCGTCACACGTGGGAAAGCAGCGGCGGGAGCGGGCAGCCAGGCAAGGCCGACGGAGTGAGGGCACCGTGCCCTGCTTTTTGCAGAGTTGCTCTCGGCGGCCTTTGGCTCTTGTCCTGGTGTCAGATTGACGCTGTCGATCTTGGGGTGCGGAGGAGCGTGCACAGGGTGAGCCGCAGAGCAGAGCGGAGTGGTCAGGGTCGGGGGAGGTTGGTGGAGGGGCGTTGGAGGGGCGGTGGGGAGCAGGGCTTTGGGGGCTGCTGGTCTGCCTTGGTCGGGGAGGGGGAGGGTGGCTGCAAGGGGCGGCGTGCTCAGAGGTGGGTGCTGTGTTTTGGGTGGCACTCTTGGAGCAGGACGTGGAGGCGGAGCGCTGAGCAGGCTGCACGCTCGCGGCGCGCTTCCGGTGGCGGCATGGAGCCTCGGAGGCTGAGCGTCGTGGGCGAGTTTGTGGTGCTGAGCCTCTTTGTGGTGTGCCTGGCCCACATGCCCTCGGTCGTCAACGTCCTCACGATCCTGTGCATAGCGGTGGTGTTGGTGCTGGCGGGGAAAAGGCTCTGGCCCAAGGTAGGAGTCAGCCTGGGCATGGCCCCGAGCTGGCGCGGGCAGCGAGAGGGCTGAGGCCGCGGCAGCACCTGCAGCAAGGGCAGCCTGACGGTGCTGCGCGCAAGCCTGCCTCCAGCCTCAGCTCTGCGTGCCCCGCGCAGCCCTTCCACGAGCAGGGCGCCTCTTGGCGCAGCGTGGATGCTCGCCACTAAGGCAGCGCTCTCTTGGGCTGTGCAGGGGCCTCGCGGCAGTGCTGGCAGCCTGGGCAACGGCAGCGTGGACGAGCCCGGAGGTGAGCAGCCCCGGCCCAGAGCGTAGGCGCGCTCGGCAGCGCCTCCCGGCCAAGACAGCCCAGCGCCGCCAGCGCCCACCGCCCTCGGCCCCAGCTGGGGCTCCGCCCACGGGCTGCCCTCGCTCACTGCCTCTCTGCCTCCTCTTCCAGCAGCCTCCTTCCTGCCCACGGTGCAGACGCAGGACTGTGCAGCCAGCCGGCAGGCAGGGTAAGCGGAGGCCTGGCTTGCAGGGGGGCTGCCCCACAGCCCTGGCCAGGCCCACCGCAGGCAAGAGCCTGATGCAGCCCAGAGCCACAGACCTGCGCCTGGCCTGGGCCCCCCAAAGAGCAGGGCATGGCATGGCTAGGGCTGGGGTCGACGCGCGGGATGCCCAGGACATGCCGCATGCCTGCTGCTCACCAACTGGGAAGCCCCTTTGCTCCTTGCCCACTGCTGCAGCCCTGGCCCCAGCGCCCCCTCCGCCCGCACCCTGGCACCCTTTGGCGTCTGCCGCCACCACCAGGGCTTCCCCCTGGGGCACCCAAGGCAGCCTCCTCACCACCTTTCTCCCTCCCAGGCTCACAAGCGAGGACACCTTGCCCCCTCGCCACCTCCTGCCCACCTCCGAGCCGGACACGGATGGATGGAAGTTGGATGGCCCTCTCCCACTGCCACCACCCTCCATCCTGCTGGACGCTCCCCCAACACCTGCAGGAGTGCTGGGTGAGCTGCTTGTGCCCACAGCCCTCCCGCCATCCCCACCATGCAGGCGGGTCCGCTTTGGGCGCAACCAGACCGTGTTGCTGAGCGAGGAAGGTCACGAGCTGCTGGACTGCCTCCCCAAAGCCCCACACCTCGACTGGCCAGCCCACATCCCGCGCCGGTCCATCCTGCACTGTGCCTGGGCACCCGTCCCGCTGGCAGAGGAAGGCACAGTGCGGCCACTTTCACCCGCCGGGCAGTCCGAGGACGAAGAGGACGAGGAGCCAGCGTGTGCCACCTCCCTGCAGCGCTGGCCCACCATGCAGCTCTGGAGCCCACCACCGGAGGCGCCCTCCCCTCCCGCTGCAGCCACCGGCTGCACAGCGGCCCTGGCCTGCCTGCTCTGCCCAGCCTGCCCAGCCTGCCCTGCAGGCGCCTTCAGAGGGCTGCGCAAGGGCCTCCGCAGATGCGCCTCCTTCCTGCGAGGGCCACGGCGAGTGCTCAGGAGGCGCCAGGCAAGGGCCAGCTGATTGGGGCCAGCAGCAGGCTCCGCGCCTGGGCAGAGGTGCCAGTAACCAGCGCCCGCGGAGCTAGACGCCTTCGCCACCTCCGGGCCATCGTCAATAAACCTCTGAGCAAGACTCTGTGGGAGGCGAGAGTGAAACACCATGTGAAGTGCTATGAAGAAGGCGCAGGAATGCTCCCTGAGTCTTAGGAAGCCAGCCGTTCCCCGAACTCAGGCTTTCCTGCTCCTGACAGGGCTGAGTAGAGCAGCAACATGCAAAAACATGTCTCCAGAACAGAAGTTTAAATGCTTAGCTCAGATGAACCATCACATAGGAAACTGGCTGTCAGAAGAAGTCCGTGAGATCCTTAGAAAGTGCGGTGGATGTGATCCTGGGGGCGCTCTGGAGCAAGATCTGAATTCCCCTGTGAATGGAGACTATGTAGCCTCCAACAGTGATCTGCAGAAAGAAGTTATAAAACGGGGGAGAATTGATATCGGTCAGGGGGCTGAGCAGAAAGATTCATCCAAGCCATCACCCTCAGCAGAACAGTGGGAGGATCCTAAAAGGAATGAGCGTTCCAGAGGCCAAGAGGTCCTCCACTTGATCAAACACCCGGGACTAGAAAATTGCTACGCAAGGAAAAGGGGGAGGGCAGATCTTCAGGTTATCGACAAGACTGCCCTGTGTGACAGCCAGCCCAGGATTGGCAGTGAATACCCCTTCCATTTTCGGCACAAGCTGCTGATGCTGGACTACCGTGGAAGGTATCTGGTTTGCCAGGAGCATGGCAAAGCAAAAGAAGGCGTTCTGAGCACTCCGAATGCAACAAGCCTTGGCACTGAGTGCTCAGATAGTGCCTCAGATATTGACAGTGAGTTTTTCAATGCTGAGCGTGAAGAAGGGGATGCCTCTGTTACAGCAGGTCTGACACACACACATGCCATGGACCTCCAGGTGGCGATGTTTCATGGTGCCCATGATTTCACGAGCCAGTACATTTCAACAAACCTCGCTTTGTGCCACTTGGTGCTCCCCCTCCTGCTACCAAATCCATGCACCGCACCAAGAGAGTTCCCTCAGCCAAGTTAAAAAGAGCTGGAAAGCCACGGAACAATCGGGAAAGCAGACCACAATTCAGAGGAGCAGACCACAATTCAGAGGCACAAAAACAAACCGATTGATCAGGCAGACACACTCATGGTGTCCTTCATACGGATCGGGAGTTCTCCTTCCTCTTCCAAGGCTCAGCTCCTGAATGCTCTGCTGAGTAAACACAAACACCACACTTTCTGCCACCGACATTGCAAAGGCAGCACCAAAGGCTGTCTTCTAACGACAGGTGTTGTGGAGATCTCTTGGTCCTGTGCCAGTGGCAGTGCTGATGACACTTTTGACGGCTGTGTTGCTTTTTGTAACCTGCATGGGGATGCTAGAGGTCATGAACAACAATTGCCGTTTTTACAGCAGATCTCTTCTGTGAAGGAGGCTCTCAGTTAGCTGAGTCTGACCAGAGTGACAAGAAAGGCATGAACATTGTACGTGACCCGTGGCAGTCTCAAAAGCCTTTGATTTGTCTTTTCACTGAAGAAGAGAATGTTGCATGTGGCCGATCTAGCCAGAATGTAAAAAGAGGTATCCAGAACAGAAACAAAGCAGAATTAGTAGAGGAGCTGATAAAAACAATCAGAGACCTACTAGCAAGGTCAAACAACCTTTTAAGGCTTGATGCTTGTCAGGACACAGCTCGCCAACGTGGATTTATTGTGGCTAAAGAGGCAGAAGAGTGTGTGAGAGCCAAAGCAAAGGCAAGAACCTTGGTGGGATTCTTGACAAAGGAGAAATTGTGTTTGAGATCAAATCACAGCTACTGCCTCTTCAAGGACAACTATGGTACCCATGGTGTAAAAAGGAGAAAGAGCTCCCCCGCTTGCAGGAAAAGAGGAACAAGAACATAGAACATCATGGGAGCCAAACTGAGCCAGAGAAGTGTGCAGGACGAAGAAAGCAACTCGACAGAGCGTTCCCCCTCAAGCAGCTGCTGAAATCAGTCCTCGCTTTTCTCCAGGCACAGGCAAGAGACACCAAGAAATACTTGCTGCAGTGGAGGAAGGTCTTTAGGGATGACCTGTCCTCTGAGCACTTGGAGGAACTTCAGAAAGAGTATCATCAGTGATGGTATCAAATCCTGGAAATAAAGAAAAGCAAGGAAAAAACCAGTCTGAAAACAGCATTGATGAATAAGTTAGAAGCCCTCTCCAACTCAGTCAATGATTCATCCATTGGTCTCAAGCGTCTTTTGAGAGAAGTAGGGCAGATTCGTGAAGCTCTAGAATCCTTGAACTCAAAAGATGAATGTTTTTGCAAACTACCTGAAGTGGCAGTCGATCTGACGGTTTCAGGGTATGCCCTTGAAGTGGTGGATGGTGATGCTTCGTCTGTACGGTGACGATGGCTTGGGGCAATCTTTGACAAGTTAATTGAGAAGCTAGGGGAGAGAAGAGCGTTTGTTCTCTCAGTGCTTGGCATCCAGAGCCCGGGGAAGTCAAGCCTGCTGAATGCCATGTTTGGGCTGCAGTGGAACATCAGTGCGGGGAGAGGCACGCGGGGAGCGTTTATGCAGCTGCTTCAGGTGGACGAGAAACCCCAAGAGGCCGTGGACTTTGATTACAGGCTGATTGTTGACACGGGAGGACTTTGTGCCATGGAGGTGGCCAATAAGCAGTCACTTAATGATGACAATGAGCTAGCCACCTTTGGCATTGGCATTGGCAACATGACTCTGATCAATATCTTGGGAGAAAATCCTGGAGACATGCAAGATGTCCTTCAGCTAGCCGGGCAGGCTTTTCTCCGGATGAAGCAAGTCAATCTTTCGCCAAGCTGCTGCTTTGTGCACCACAATGTTGGAGAAATAACTGCCCAGGAACAAAACATGCAAGGACAAAGACGCCTGCAGGAAAAGCTGGAGGAAATGGCAGGGACAGCCGCCCAGCCGCCCAGCAGGCGTTCTGCCATGTCACCTGCTTCAGCAATGTCATCCGCTTTGATGTGAACACCCACAGTCACTACTTTGCTCACCTCTGGGTGGCAAGGAAACCCACCCAGGGCCCCACCCAACCCCACACACAGCCAGCACGTGCAGCAGTTAAAGAGCACAATTCTCCAAGCTGCCAAGAAGGGATCGCAGGGCACTATTTCAAGGCTCTCGAGCTTGAAAGTTTGTATGAGTGACTTGTGGAAGGCTCTGCTGAATGAAAAGTTTGTTTTCCCTTTCCAAAACACTCGGGAAGTTGCCGCAGACAACAGCTTAGGAACAACCGACAGCCAGTGGACCTGGCAGCTGGGGAGCCACATCCTAGACTTGCAAATGAAATGGAACAATCGGATTAGAAAGGGAGATGTTCCACATGTGACTCGAAGAAGCCTTATGGAGGAAGTGCAAGATAAATATGAGACCCTCTGGAAAGGCTTGGAACCGTATTTCAGGGAAGATGACGCCAGTGGGCTTTTGATTCAGCGGAAAGCAAGCATTGAAAATCAACCGCAAGATCTGAGAGAAGCACTTGTGGAAGAGACACAGAGAAAGTCTGCCGAGTTCATTGAACGGGAGAAGAATCCGAGCAAAGGGCATCAGAAGAAGCCAGAATGTGAACACGAGCTTGTCAAGAGAAGGCAACTGGTGGCTTGGTCGCTAAAGAAGGAAGAGCTGCATGAAGAAAAGCTGAGGCAACACTTGGCTAGCCTCTGGAAACAATGGCTCTACAAAGTATCTTCCAGCGCACCTCCTCCTGCAGAACCAAACATAAACCTCCCTAGTGAGACCACTCTGCTGGAACATTTCAAGCAAGAGCCAAACAGAGAGGAAGAAATAAAATGCTTCTTGCCAAAGGATGCATTTCCCATGGCATCCCTTGCAGGCAGTGCAAGAGATCATTGCTGCTGGAAGCTGCATTTCATTTCATCCCTTTGTATTTCAGATGCTAGTCGTACTTCCCAAAACATGTATACAATAAACTCGCGGGCTAGCCTTCTGGTCAGGGTGTCTGCTGGTGCTGGGCTTGTGGCGGGGGTGCAGGGGGGAGTGGAGCGTTGTGTTGGGGGTGCTGGTCTTGTCGTGGGGGGTGCAGAGGGGAGTTGGTCCTTGTGTTGGGGCTGCTGGTCTTTGTTTTGAGGTGCAGAGGGGATCTGGGCATTGTGTTGGGGGTGCAGAGGGGATCTGGGTGTTGTTGTGGGGGTGCCTAGAGGAGGTGGGCCTTGTGTTGGGGGTGCTGGGCATTGTGTAGGGTTTGCTGGGCTTGTTATGGGGGTGCAGAGGGGATCTGGGTCTTGTTTTGGGGGCGCTTAGAGGACGTGGGCCTTGTGTTGGGGGTGCTGGGCTTGTCGTGGGGGTCCTGAGTGGTCATGGTGTTGTGTTGGGGGTGGTGGGCCTTGTTTTGGGAGAACTAGGCTTGTTTTTGGGGTGCTTAGGGGATCTGGGCCTTGTTTTCGGGGTACTGAGGGGATCTGGGCGTTGTTTTGGCGGTGCTGGGCCTTGTCATGGGGGTGTTGAGGGGATCTAGGCCTTTTTTTGGGGGTGCGGAGAGGGTTCCGGAGCACTCGACCAGGTTGCCCAGAGAGGTTGTGGAGTCTCCTTCCCTGGAGATATTCAAAAGCCGCCTGGCCCAATCCTGGGCAATATGCTCCAGAGGACCCTGGCTGAGCAGGGGCGTTGGACTCCAGGATCTCCGGAGGTCCCTTCCAACCTCCACCATTCTCTGAGCCTGTGATTCTGTGAAATGTTAAGGCTAAAATTTTAACACTCACATCCCAGAAGTTTTCTTTTCCTTTCTTCTCAGAATTGGTTCCCGTCGATGGTCGAGCCCATCACACACCTCCCACAATCGCCTGTAATGTGCTCATGTAGTGTTCCAATGCTATAGGTCCTATGGATTGGCATGGGGTTGGTTCACCTAGTTGATTTAAACCAGTTGAGGGAATGGTTAGAACGTACAGCTAGCAATCTGGTTTTGGAGCTAAGGAAAGGTTTTGCACATTGAGTGACTACTCCCCAAATTACAGCTTGGTTGCCACTGCCCACGCACACAGGGAGCCCCATTCCCCTTGGGATCATTCCAGTTAATATGAAAGAGAGAATCAACCGTATCTGGAATAATACCAACGGTGCGTCTATATGATTGGGGCCTGGGCATACAAGTCTCGAACTCCCATCTCTCCATCATATGTCTAGCAAGCCAAGAATCTTCCACAAGACTTGAACTGGAGGAATGTGTGGGATCAAAACTGTCATGTCACCTGGGGGAGTGAACCAGACACCGTGCGGAGGGCCTACGAAATAGATGGCTCAGCGTTACAGTGGGGACAACAAACAATTGTACTCGGGACCTGAGAGGACCACTCCCTGAGAGAGACCTGCCCAATCGAAGCTATTTCCAAGCAGGTGGTCATGAAGGGAGCACTGCCCTTCAGGAAAAAGCCTTTGCGCAGCTGCGCTATTACCAGAACGGAGCAGCTTCACGACCGCATCACACAGCTCATCAGCCTCCCCATCGACACAAAGGAACAGGAGCCAATGCATGACAACCAAAGTTGCATTCATGACAGACTGCATGAAATAAGAGAACAGGTGGACTCGGCAGCCAGGAACTCCACATATGTCTTCACTCATGGATACAGAAGACATTCAGCAGTGTCTCTAGGCAAAGTGGCAGCAGAAAGGTTGGCAAAGATGCAGAAGGCTTTCACAAGAGCAAACGACCCCACTTTCTACCTGCAGGGCCAGAGAGAAGACTTCTTCACAAGTTTCCACATGTCCTGCCAAGCAGTGCCCTCTATCACAGCAGTTGCTGATTTTTTTTATGTGACGAGCTTTCAGGAGCTCTTTGACAGGCAGTGTCTGTGAAGACTGCTCTTGATATAGCCTGGGAAAGGAGCTCTAACTCTCCAGCTTTCAATGGCCATCGATCTCAACTAGAAACGGCTATTCTCCTCTCTCTTGCGGAGGAAGAGAATGGTGAGTTCAGGCAGCACATTCATTTCCCCCAACATGTTTTAGAAGGTTTCGTTGAAAAGTGTGTTAACTATTGCTTAGACAAGAACAATTCAAGGCTGAAGAACTTGTTCCATGTTTCCCTGAATTCATTCCAGACTCTTGTTGCTGCTGCTAGCTTTGCGCCTACAACTCCAGTTGTCCAAGAGAACTGTGGCAATGTCTCCCTGTGGCTAGAGGAATTTGGGAGCAGACTTGGAGCTAATTCTGAACTTCCCAGAAGTCATCTGAAAAGCACTGAGCATCAAGAAAGAAAGGAGCGAGAGCTCCTGAAGGAGGCAATGAGTAAAGCTCTGGCCCCTGTGCTAGCAAACCTGAAACAGGCATTTTCCATGCCTCATCTGAAAGCTTGGAACTGGAAACCTCATACAATCGGAGTTGAACGGCTGCACGGCTGCTGGAAGCAATGCCCGTTGTGCAGCGCTCTTTGCACAGACACAATACGTGCTCCTGATGGGGACCACAGTGTTCACTTCCATCGCCCTCAAGTCCTCGATGGGACCCAGTGGGTTACAAGAAATCAGTTGGTCCCTGCCCTTTGCTCCAGTCTTGTAGCAAGTCACTGTTGCCTTGTGCTTGAGGATAACAAGGAAGCTGCCTATACAAAGTCTAGAGAAGCAGGAGCAGCTTCTGCCAATTGGGGCCTCACGCCAGAAAGCTCCCCGCAGGCATGCTGCAAATGGCTTGTGTGCCGTTTCCGCTCACAATTGCAACAAGATTGCTGTGCACAATTGGAGGGCACAGCAGCAACCCGTCCAGAAGGGGAAAAGTGCCCAAAGGAAGAACGAGCCACAGGCTCGGCATGGGCTTGTCAGGGACGACTCTGGGCTTTGGTTGGGCTTTGTGCTGGCGGGAGCTGTGTTGGGGCTGGCCTTGGCGGGCTGCGCCTTGTTGGGGTTTGGGTGAGAGCAGCGTCAGGTGGGGCCTGGGGGTGCCCTGGCAGACCAGGTGTGTGGAAGTGATGTCGCCATGGCATCACAATGCCGGGGTCTTTCTGGAGGTGGGGCTGGGGGAAGTGCCGCTGTCACTTTGCCTGCGAGCGAGCGAGCGAGCGAGTGTGCGAGCGAGTGCGCGAGCAGGTGGAGAGTGTGGTGTTGAGCTGGGGCGAAGGAGCAAGGCAGCGGGGTAAGAGCTGGCTCCTTCCGTCTCTCTGCAGTCTCTCCTCCCCTCGGGGCGCTCTCCGTGGCTTTGTCGCCCCCCCAGCGCCCACCACCCGCTGCACGCTCCCTCGGTGGGCACAAGTGCCACAATCAGGCAAACGTCCCCGCCGCGAAGCCCAGCCACGCTCGGGCACCATTCTGCGCCCTTGCTGCTCACGACCCGGTGTCCCCGCGTCACACGTGGGAAAGCAGCGGCGGGAGCGGGCAGCCAGGCAAGGCCGACGGAGTGAGCGCACCATGCCCTGCTTTTTGCAGAGTTGCTCTCGGCGGCCTTTGGCTCTTGTCCTGGTGTCAGATTGACGCTGTCGATCTTGGGGTGCGGAGGAGCGTGCACAGGGTGAGCCGCAGAGCAGAGCGGAGCGGTTAGGGTCGGGGGAGGTTGGTGGAGGGGCGTTGGAGGGGCGGTGGGGAGCAGGGCTTTGGGGGCTGCTGGTCTGCCTTGGTCGGGGAGGGGGAGGGTGGCTGCAAGGGGCGGCGTGCTCAGAGGTGGGTGCTGTGTTTTGGGTGGCACTCTTGGAGCAGGACGTGGAGGCGGAGCGCTGAGCAGGCTGCACGCTCGCGGCGCGCTTCCGGTGGCGGCATGGAGCCTCGGAGGCTGAGCGTCGTGGGCGAGTTTGTGGTGCTGAGCCTCTTTGTGGTGTGCCTGGCCCACATGCCCTCGGTCGTCAACGTCCTCACGATCCTGTGCATAGCGGTGGTGTTGGTGCTGGCGGGGAAAAGGCTCTGGCCCAAGGTAGGAGTCAGCCTGGGCATGGCCCCGAGCTGGCGTGGGCAGCGAGAGGGCTGAGGCCGCGGCAGCACCTGCAGCAAGGGCAGCCTGACGGTGCTGCGCGCAAGCCTGCCTCCAGCCTCAGCTCTGCGTGCCCCGCGCAGCCCTTCTGCGAGCAGGGCGCCTCTTGGCGCAGCTTGGATGCTCGCCCCTAAGGCAGCGCTCTCTTGGGCTGTGCAGGGGCCTCGCGGCAGTGCTGGCAGCCTTGGCAACGGCAGCGTGGACGAGCCCGGAGGTGAGCAGCCCCGGCCCAGAGCGTAGGCGCGCTCGGCAGCGCCTCCCGGCCAAGACAGCCCAGCGCCGCCAGCGCCCACCGCCCTCGGCCCCAGCTGGGGCTCCGCCCACGGGCTGCCCTCGCTCACTGCCTCTCTGCCTCCTCTTCCAGCAGCCTCCTTCCTGCCCACGGTGGACACGCAGGACTGTGCAGCCAGCCGGCAGGCAGGGTAAGCGGAGGCCTGGCCTGCAGGGGGGCTGCCCCACAGCCCTGGCCAGGCCCACCGCAGGCAAGAGCCTGATGCAGCCCAGAGCCACAGACCTGCGCCTGGCCTGGGCCCCCCAAAGAGCAGGGCATGGCATGGCTAGGGCTGGGGTCGACGCGCAGGATGCCCAGGACATGCCGCATGCCTGCTGCTCACCAACTGGGAAGCCCCTTTGCTCCTTGCCCACTGCTGCAGCCCTGGCCCCAGCGCCCCCTCCGCCCGCACCCTGGCACCCTTTGGCGTCTGCCGCCGCAACCAGGGCTTCCCCCTGGGGCACCCAAGGCAGCCTCCTCACCACCTTTCTCCCTCCCAGGCTCACAAGCGAGGACACCTTGCCCCCTCGCCACCTCCTGCCCACCTCCGAGCCGGACACGGATGGATGGAAGTTGGATGGCCCTCTCCCACTGCCACCACCCTCCATCCTGCTGGACGCTCCCCCAACACCTGCAGGAGTGCTGGGTGAGCTGCTTGTGCCCACAGCCCTCCCGCCATCCCCACCATGCAGGCGGGTCCGCTTTGGGCGCAACCAGACCGTGTTGCTGAGCGAGGAAGGTCACGAGCTGCTGGACTGCCTCCCCAAAGCCCCACACCTCGACTGGCCAGCCCACATCCCGCGCCGGTCCATCCTGCACTGTGCCTGGGCACCCATCCCGCTGGCAGAGGAAGGCACAGTGCGGCCACTTTCACCCGCCGGGCAGTCCGAGGACGAAGAGGACGAGGAGCCAGCGTGTGCCACCTCCCTGCAGCGCTGGCCCACCATGCAGCTCTGGAGCCCACCACCGGAGGCGCCCTCCCCTCCCGCTGCAGCCACCGGCTGCACAGCGGCCCTGGCCTGCCTGCTGTGCCCAGCCTGCCCAGCCTGCCCTGCAGGCGCCTTCAGAGGGCTGCGCAAGGGCCTCCGCAGATGCGCCTCCTTCCTGCGAAGGCCACGGCGAGTGCTCAGGAGGCGCCAGGCAAGGGCCAGCTGATTGGGGCCAGCAGCAGGCTCCACGCCTGGGCAGACGTGCCAGTAACCAGCGCCCGCGGAGCTAGACGCCTTTGCCACCTCCGGGCCAGCGTCAATAAACCTCTGTGCAAGACTCTGCGGGAGGCGAGAGTGAAACACCATGTGAAGTGATATGAAGAAGGCGCAGGAATGCTCCCTGAGTCTTAGGAAGCCAGCCGTTCCCCGAACTCAGGCTTTCCTGCTCCTGACAGGGCTGAGTAGAGCAGCAACATGCAAAAACATGTCTCCAGAACAGAAGTTTAAATGCTTAGCTCAGATGAACCATCACATAGGAAACTGGCTGTCAGAAGAAGTCCGTGAGATCCTTAGAAAGTGCGGTGGATGTGATCCTGGGGGCGCTCTGGAGCAAGATCTGAATTCCCCTGTGAATGGAGACTATGTAGCCTCCAACAGTGATCTGCAGAAAGAAGTTATAAAACGGGGGAGAATTGATATCGGTCAGGGGGCTGAGCAGAAAGATTCATCCAAGCCATCACCCTCAGCAGAACAGTGGGAGGATCCTAAAAGGAATGAGCGTTCCAGAGGCCAAGAGGTCCTCCACTTGATCAAACACCCGGGACTAGAAAATTGCTACGCAAGGAAAAGGGGGAGGGCAGATCTTCAGGTTATCGACAAGACTGCCCTGTGTGACAGCCAGCCCAGGATTGGCAGTGAATACCCCTTCCATTTTCGGCACAAGCTGCTGATGCTGGACTACCGTGGAAGGTATCTGGTTTGCCAGGAGCATGGCAAAGCAAAAGAAGGCGTTCTGAGCACTCCGAATGCAACAAGCCTTGGCACTGAGTGCTCAGATAGTGCCTCAGATATTGACAGTGAGTTTTTCAATGCTGAGCGTGAAGAAGGGGATGCCTCTGTTACAGCAGGTCTGACACACACACATGCCATGGACCTCCAGGTGGCGATGTTTCATGGTGCCCATGATTTCACGAGCCAGTACATTTCAACAAACCTCGCTTTGTGCCACTTGGTGCTCCCCCTCCTGCTACCAAATCCATGCACCGCACCAAGAGAGTTCCCTCAGCCAAGTTAAAAAGAGCTGGAAAGCCACGGAACAATCGGGAAAGCAGACCACAATTCAGAGGAGCAGACCACAATTCAGAGGCACAAAAACAAACCGATTGATCAGGCAGACACACTCATGGTGTCCTTCATACGGATCGGGAGTTCTCCTTCCTCTTCCAAGGCTCAGCTCCTGAATGCTCTGCTGAGTAAACACAAACACCACACTTTCTGCCACCGACATTGCAAAGGCAGCACCAAAGGCTGTCTTCTAACGACAGGTGTTGTGGAGATCTCTTGGTCCTGTGCCAGTGGCAGTGCTGATGACACTTTTGACGGCTGTGTTGCTTTTTGTAACCTGCATGGGGATGCTAGAGGTCATGAACAACAATTGCCGTTTTTACAGCAGATCTCTTCTGTGAAGGAGGCTCTCAGTTAGCTGAGTCTGACCAGAGTGACAAGAAAGGCACGAACATTGTACGTGACCCGTGGCAGTCTCAAAAGCCTTTGATTTGTCTTTTCACTGAAGAAGAGAATGTTGCATGTGGCCGATCTAGCCAGAATGTAAAAAGAGGTATCCAGAACAGAAACAAAGCAGAATTAGTAGAGGAGCTGATAAAAACAATCAGAGACCTACTAGCAAGGTGAAACAACCTTTTAAGGCTTGATGCTTGTCAGGACACAGCTCGCCAACGTGGATTTATTGTGGCTAAAGAGGCAGAAGAGTGTGTGAGAGCCAAAGCAAAGGCAAGAACCTTGGTGGGATTCTTGACAAAGGAGAAATTGTGTTTGAGATCAAATCACAGCTACTGCCTCTTCAAGGACAACTATGGTACCCATGGTGTAAAAAGGAGAAAGAGCTCCCCCGCTTGCAGGAAAAGAGGAACAAGAACATAGAACATCATGGGAGCCAAACTGAGCCAGAGAAGTGTGCAGGACGAAGAAAGCAACTCGACAGAGCGTTCCCCTCAAGCACCTGATGAAATCAGTCCTCGCTTTTCTCCAGGCACAGGCAAGAGACACCAAGAAATACTTGCTGCAGTGGAGGAAGGTCTTTAGGGATGACCTGTCCTCTGAGCACTTGGAGGAACTTCAGAAAGAGTATCATCAGTGATGGTATCAAATCCTGGAAATAAAGAAAAGCAAGGAAAAAACCAGTCTGAAAACAGCATTGATGAATAAGTTAGAAGCCCTCTCCAATGCAGTCAATGATTCATCCATTGGTCTCAAGCGTCTTTTGAGAGAAGTAGGGCAGATTCGTGAAGCTCTAGAATCCTTGAACTCAAAAGATGAATGTTTTTGCAAACTACCTGAAGTGGCAGTCGATCTGACGGTTTCAGGGTATGCCCTTGAAGTGGTGGATGGTGATGCTTCGTCTGTACGGTGACGATGGCTTGGGGCAATCTTTGACAAGTTAATTGAGAAGCTAGGGGAGAGAAGAGCGTTTGTTCTCTCAGTGCTTGGCATCCAGAGCCCGGGGAAGTCAAGCCTGCTGAATGCCATGTTTGGGCTGCAGTGGAACATCAGTGCGGGGAGAGGCACGCGGGGAGCGTTTATGCAGCTGCTTCAGGTGGACGAGAAACCCCAAGAGGCCGTGGACTTTGATTACAGGCTGATTGTTGACACGGGAGGACTTTGTGCCATGGAGGTGGCCAATAAGCAGTCACTTAATGATGACAATGAGCTAGCCACCTTTGGCATTGGCATTGGCAACATGACTCTGATCAATATCTTGGGAGAAAATCCTGGAGACATGCAAGATGTCCTTCAGCTAGCCGGGCAGGCTTTTCTCCGGATGAAGCAAGTCAATCTTTCGCCAAGCTGCTGCTTTGTGCACCACAATGTTGGAGAAATAACTGCCCAGGAACAAAACATGCAAGGACAAAGACGCCTGCAGGAAAAGCTGGAGGAAATGGCAGGGACAGCCGCCCAGCCGCCCAGCAGGCGTTCTGCCATGTCACCTGCTTCAGCAATGTCATCCGCTTTGATGTGAACACCCACAGTCACTACTTTGCTCACCTCTGGGTGGCAAGGAAACCCACCCAGGGCCCCACCCAACCCCACACACAGCCAGCACGTGCAGCAGTTAAAGAGCACAATTCTCCAAGCTGCCAAGAAGGGATCGCAGGGCACTATTTCAAGGCTCTCGAGCTTGAAAGTTTGTATGAGTGACTTGTGGAAGGCTCTGCTGAATGAAAAGTTTGTTTTCCCTTTCCAAAACACTCGGGAAGTTGCCGCAGACAACAGCTTAGGAACAACCGACAGCCAGTGGACCTGGCAGCTGGGGAGCCACATCCTAGACTTGCAAATGAAATGGAACAATCGGATTAGAAAGGGAGATGTTCCACATGTGACTCGAAGAAGCCTTATGGAGGAAGTGCAAGATAAATATGAGACCCTCTGGAAAGGCTTGGAACCGTATTTCAGGGAAGATGACGCCAGTGGGCTTTTGATTCAGCGGAAAGCAAGCATTGAAAATCAACCGCAAGATCTGAGAGAAGCACTTGTGGAAGAGACACAGAGAAAGTCTGCCGAGTTCATTGAACGGGAGAAGAATCCGAGCAAAGGGCATCAGAAGAAGCCAGAATGTGAACACGAGCTTGTCAAGAGAAGGCAACTGGTGGCTTGGTCGCTAAAGAAGGAAGAGCTGCATGAAGAAAAGCTGAGGCAACACTTGGCTAGCCTCTGGAAACAATGGCTCTACAAAGTATCTTCCAGCGCACCTCCTCCTGCAGAACCAAACATAAACCTCCCTAGTGAGACCACTCTGCTGGAACATTTCAAGCAAGAGCCAAACAGAGAGGAAGAAATAAAATGCTTCTTGCCAAAGGATGCATTTCCCATGGCATCCCTTGCAGGCAGTGCAAGAGATCATTGCTGCTGGAAGCTGCATTTCATTTCATCCCTTTGTATTTCAGATGCTAGTCGTACTTCCCAAAACATGTATACAATAAACTCGCGGGCTAGCCTTCTGGTCAGGGTGTCTGCTGGTGCTGGGCTTGTGGCGGGGGTGCAGGGGGGAGTGGAGCGTTGTGTTGGGGGTGCTGGTCTTGTCGTGGGGGGTGCAGAGGGGAGTTGGTCCTTGTGTTGGGGCTGCTGGTCTTTGTTTTGAGGTGCAGAGGGGATCTGGGCATTGTGTTGGGGGTGCAGAGGGGATCTGGGTGTTGTTGTGGGGGTGCCTAGAGGAGGTGGGCCTTGTGTTGGGGGTGCTGGGCATTGTGTAGGGTTTGCTGGGCTTGTTATGGGGGTGCAGAGGGGATCTGGGTCTTGTTTTGGGGGCGCTTAGAGGACGTGGGCCTTGTGTTGGGGGTGCTGGGCTTGTCGTGGGGGTCCTGAGTGGTCATGGTGTTGTGTTGGGGGTGGTGGGCCTTGTTTTGGGAGAACTAGGCTTGTTTTTGGGGTGCTTAGGGGATCTGGGCCTTGTTTTCGGGGTACTGAGGGGATCTGGGCGTTGTTTTGGCGGTGCTGGGCCTTGTCATGGGGGTGTTGAGGGGATCTAGGCCTTTTTTTGGGGGTGCGGAGAGGGTTCCGGAGCACTCGACCAGGTCGCCCAGAGAGGTTGTGGAGTCTCCTTCCCTGGAGATATTCAAAAGCCGCCTGGCCCAATCCTGGGCAATATGCTCCAGAGGACCCTGGCTGAGCAGGGGCGTTGGACTCCAGGATCTCCGGAGGTCCCTTCCAACCTCCACCATTCTCTGAGCCTGTGATTCTGTGAAATGTTAAGGCTAAAATTTTAACACTCACATCCCAGAAGTTTTCTTTTCCTTTCTTCTCAGAATTGGTTCCCGTCGATGGTCGAGCCCATCACACACCTCCCACAATCGCCTGTAATGTGCTCATGTAGTGTTCCAATGCTATAGGTCCTATGGATTGGCATGGGGTTGGTTCACCTAGTTGATTTAAACCAGTTGAGGGAATGGTTAGAACGTACAGCTAGCAATCTGGTTTTGGAGCTAAGGAAAGGTTTTGCACATTGAGTGACTACTCCCCAAATTACAGCTTGGTTGCCACTGCCCACGCACACAGGGAGCCCCATTCCCCTTGGGATCATTCCAGTTACTATGAAAGAGAGAATCAACCGTATCGGGAATAATACCAACGGTGCGTCTATATGATTGGGGCCTGGGCATACAAGTCTCGAACTCCCATCTCTCCATCATATGTCTAGCAAGCCAAGAATCTTCCACAAGACTTGAACTGGAGGAATGTGTGGGATCAAAACTGTCATGTCACCTGGGGGAGTGAACCAGACACCGTGCGTAGGGCCTACGAAATAGATGGCTCAGCGTTACAGTGGGGACAACAAACAATTGTACTCGGGACCTGAGAGGACCACTCCCTGAGAGAGACCTGCCCAATCGAAGCTATTTCCAAGCAGGTGGTCATGAAGGGAGCACTGCCCTTCAGGAAAAAGCCTTTGCGCAGCTGCGCTATTACCAGAACGGAGCAGCTTCACGACCGCATCACACAGCTCATCAGCCTCCCCATCGACACAAAGGAACAGGAGCCAATGCATGACAACCAAAGTTGCATTCATGACAGACTGCATGAAATAAGAGAACAGGTGGACTCGGCAGCCAGGAACTCCACATATGTCTTCACTCATGGATACAGAAGACATTCAGCAGTGTCTCTAGGCAAAGTGGCAGCAGAAAGGTTGGCAAAGATGCAGAAGGCTTTCACAAGAGCAAACGACCCCACTTTCTACCTGCAGGGCCAGAGAGAAGACTTCTTCACAAGTTTCCACATGTCCTGCCAAGCAGTGCCCTCTATCACAGCAGTTGCTGATTTTTTTTATGTGACGAGCTTTCAGGAGCTCTTTGACAGGCAGTGTCTGTGAAGACTGCTCTTGATATAGCCTGGGAAAGGAGCTCTAACTCTCCAGCTTTCAATGGCCATCGATCTCAACTAGAAACGGCTATTCTCCTCTCTCTTGCGGAGGAAGAGAATGGTGAGTTCAGGCAGCACATTCATTTCCCCCAACATGTTTTAGAAGGTTTCGTTGAAAAGTGTGTTAACTATTGCTTAGACAAGAACAATTCAAGGCTGAAGAACTTGTTCCATGTTTCCCTGAATTCATTCCAGACTCTTGTTGCTGCTGCTAGCTTTGCGCCTACAACTCCAGTTGTCCAAGAGAACTGTGGCAATGTCTCCCTGTGGCTAGAGGAATTTGGGAGCAGACTTGGAGCTAATTCTGAACTTCCCAGAAGTCATCTGAAAAGCACTGAGCATCAAGAAAGAAAGGAGCGAGAGCTCCTGAAGGAGGCAATGAGTAAAGCTCTGGCCCCTGTGCTAGCAAACCTGAAACAGGCATTTTCCATGCCTCATCTGAAAGCTTGGAACTGGAAACCTCATACAATCGGAGTTGAACGGCTGCACGGCTGCTGGAAGCAATGCCCGTTGTGCAGCGCTCTTTGCACAGACACAATACGTGCTCCTGATGGGGACCACAGTGTTCACTTCCATCGCCCTCAAGTCCTCAATGGGACCCAGTGGGTTACAAGAAATCAGTTGGTCCCTGCCCTTTGCTCCAGTCTTGTAGCAAGTCACTGTTGCCTTGTGCTTGAGGATAACAAGGAAGCTGCCTATACAAAGTCTAGAGAAGCAGGAGCAGCTTCTGCCAATTGGGGCCTCACGCCAGAAAGCTCCCCGCAGGCATGCTGCAAATGGCTTGTGTGCCGTTTCCGCTCACAATTGCAACAAGATTGCTGTGCACAATTGGAGGGCACAGCAGCAACCCGTCCAGAAGGGGAAAAGTGCCCAAAGGAAGAACGAGCCACAGGCTCGGCATGGGCTTGTCAGGGACGACTCTGGGCTTTGGTTGGGCTTTGTGCTGGCGGGAGCTGTGTTGGGGCTGGCCTTGGCGGGCTGCGCCTTGTTGGGGTTTGGGTGAGAGCAGCGTCAGGTGGGGCCTGGGGGTGCCCTGGCAGACCAGGTGTGTGGAAGTGATGTCGCCATGGCATCACAATGCCGGGGTCTTTCTGGAGGTGGGGCTGGGGGAAGTGCCGCTGTCACTTTGCCTGCGAGCGAGCGAGCGAGCGAGTGTGCGAGCGAGTGCGCGAGCAGGTGGAGAGTGTGGTGTTGAGCTGGGGCGAAGGAGCAAGGCAGCGGGGTAAGAGCTGGCTCCTTCCGTCTCTCTGCAGTCTCTCCTCCCCTCGGGGCGCTCTCCGTGGCTTTGTCGCCCCCCCAGCGCCCACCACCCGCTGCACGCTCCCTCGGTGGGCACAAGTGCCACAATCAGGCAAACGTCCCCGCCGCGAAGCCCAGCCACGCTCAGGCACCATTCTGCGCCCTTGCTGCTCACCACCCGGTGTCCCCGCGTCACACGTGGGAAAGCAGCGGCGGGAGCGGGCAGCCAGGCAAGGCCGACGGAGTGAGCGCACCGTGCCCTGCTTTTTGCAGAGTTGCTCTCGGCGGCCTTTGGCTCTTGTCCTGGTGTCAGATTGACGCTGTCGATCTTGGGGTGCGGAGGAGCGTGCACAGGGTGAGCCGCAGAGCAGAGCGGAGCGGTCAGGGTCGGGGGAGGTTGGTGGAGGGGCGTTGGAGGGGCGGTGGGGAGCAGGGCTTTGGGGGCTGCTGGTCTGCCTTGGTCGGGGAGGGGGAGGGTGGCTGCAAGGGGCGGCGTGCTCAGAGGTGGGTGCTGTGTTTTGGGTGGCACTCTTGGAGCAGGACGTGGAGGCGGAGCGCTGAGCAGGCTGCACGCTCGCGGCGCGCTTCCGGTGGCGGCATGGAGCCTCGGAGGCTGAGCGTCGTGGGCGAGTTTGTGGTGCTGAGCCTCTTTGTGGTGTGCCTGGCCCACATGCCCTCGGTCGTCAACGTCCTCACGATCCTGTGCATAGCGGTGGTGTTGGTGCTGGCGGGGAAAAGGCTCTGGCCCAAGGTAGGAGTCAGCCTGGGCATGGCCCCGAGCTGGCGTGGGCAGCGAGAGGGCTGAGGCCGCGGCAGCACCTGCAGCAAGGGCAGCCTGACGGTGCTGCGCGCAAGCCTGCCTCCAGCCTCAGCTCTGCGTGCCCCGCGCAGCCCTTCTGCGAGCAGGGCGCCTCTTGGCGCAGCTTGGATGCTCGCCCCTAAGGCAGCGCTCTCTTGGGCTGTGCAGGGGCCTCGCGGCAGTGCTGGCAGCCTGGGCAACGGCAGCGTGGACGAGCCCGGAGGTGAGCAGCCCCGGCCCAGAGCGTAGGCGCGCTCGGCAGCGCCTCCCGGCCAAGACAGCCCAGCGCCGCCAGCGCCCACCGCCCTCGGCCCCAGCTGGGGCTCCGCCCACGGGCTGCCCTCGCTCACTGCCTCTCTGCCTCCTCTTCCAGCAGCCTCCTTCCTGCCCACGGTGGACACGCAGGACTGTGCAGCCAGCCGGCAGGCAGGGTAAGCGGAGGCCTGGCCTGCAGGGGGGCTGCCCCACAGCCCTGGCCAGGCCCACCGCAGGCAAGAGCCCGATGCAGCCCAGAGCCACAGACCTGCGCCTGGCCTGGGCCCCCCAAAGAGCAGGGCATGGCATGGCTAGGGCTGGGGTCGACGCGCGGGATGCCCAGGACATGCCGCATGCCTGCTGCTCACCAACTGGGAAGCCCCTTTGCTCCTTGCCCACTGCTGCAGCCCTGGCCCCAGCGCCCCCTCCGCCCGCACCCTGGCACCCTTTGGCATCTGCCGCCGCAACCAGGGCTTCCCCCTGGGGCACCCAAGGCAGCCTCCTCACCTCCTTTCTCCCTCCCAGGCTCACAAGCGAGGACACCTTGTCCCCTCGCCACCTCCTGCCGACCTCGGAGCCAGACACGGATGGATGGAAGTTGGATGGCCCTCTCCCACTGCCACCACCCTCCATCCTGCTGGACGCTCCCCCAACACCTGCAGCAGTGCTGGGTGAGCTGCTTGTGCCCACAGCCCTCCCGCCATCCCCACCACGCAGGCGGGTCCGCTTTGGGCGCAACCAGACCGTGTTGCTCAGCGAGGAAGGTCACGAGCTGCTGGACTGCCTCCCCAAAGCCCCACACCTCGACTGGCCAGCCCACATCCCGCGCCGGTCCATCCTGCACTGTGCCTGGGCACCCGTCCCGCTGGCAGGGGAAGGCACAGTGCGGCCAGTTTCGCCCCCCGGGCAGTCCGAGGAGGAAGAGGGCGAGGAGCCAGCGTGTGCCACCTCCCTGCAGCGCTGGCCCACCATGCAGCTCTGGAGCCCACCACCGGAGGCGCCCTCCCCTCCCGCTGCAGCCACCGGCTGCACAGCGGCCCTGGCCTGCCTGCTGTGCCCAGCCTGCCCAGCCTGCCCTGCAGGCGCCTTCAGAGGGTTGCGCAAGGGCCTCCGCAGATGCGCCTCCTTCCTGTGAGGGCCACGGCGAGTGCTCAGGAGGCGCCAGGCAAGGGCCAGCTGATTGGGGCCAGCAGCAGGCTCCGCGCCTGGGCAGACGTGCCAGTAACCAGCGCCCGCGGAGCTAGACGCCTTCGCCACCTCCGGGCCAGCATCAATAAACCTCTGAGCAAGACTCTGCGGGAGGCGAGAGTGAAACACCATGTGAAGTGAAAAGAAGGCGGCGCAGGAATGCTCCCTGAGTCTTAGGAAGCCAGCCGTTCCCCGAACTCAGGCTTTCCTGCTCCTGACAGGGCTGAGTAGAGCAGCAACATGCAAAAACATGTCTCCAGAGCAGAAGTTTAAATGCTTAGCTCAGATGAACCATCACATAGGAAACTGGCTGTCGGAAGAAGTCCGTGAGATCCTTACAAAGCGCAGTGGATGTGATCCTGGGGGCACTCTGGAGCAAGATCTGAATTCCCCTGTGAATGGAGACTATGTAGCCTCCAACAGTGATCTGCAGAAAGAGTTGTAAAACGGGGGAGAATTGATATTGGTCAGGGGGCTGAGCAGAAAGATTCATCCAAGCCATCACCCTCAGCAGAACAGTGGGAGGATCCTAAAAGGAATGAGCGTTCCAGAGGCCAAGAGGTCCTCCACTTGATCAAACAACCGGGACGAGAAAATTGCTACGCAAGGAAAAGGGGGAGGGCAGATCTTCAGGTTATCGACAAGACTGCCCTGTGTGACAGCCAGCCCAGGATTGGCAGTGAATACCCCTTCCATTTTCGGCACAAGCTGCTGATGCTGGACTACCGTGGAAGGTATCTGGTTTGCCAGGAGCATGGCAAAGCAAAAGAAGGCGTTCTGAGCACTCCGAATGCAACAAGCCTTGGCACTGAGTGCTCAGATAGTGCCTCAGATATTGACAGTGAGTTTTTCAATGCTGAGCGTGAAGAAGGTATGCCTCTGTTACAGCAGGTCTGACACACACACATGCCATGGACCTCCAGGTGGCGATGTTTCATGGTGCCCCTGATTTCACGAGACAGTACATTTCAACAAACCTCGCTTTGTGCCACTTGGCGCTCCCCCTCCTGCTACCAAATCCATGCACCGCACCAAGAGAGTTCCCTCAGCCAAGTTAAAAAGAGCTGGAAAGGGACGGAACAATTGGGAAAGCAGACCACAATTCAGAGGAGCAGACCACAATTCAGAGGCACAAAAACAAACCGATTGATCAGGCAGACACACTCATGGTGTCCTTCATACGGATCGGGAGTTCTCCTTCCTCTTCCAAGGCTCAGCTCCTGAATGCTCTGCCGACTAAACACAAACACGACACTTTCTTCCATCGACATTGCAAAGGCAGCACCAAAGGCTGTCTTCTAATGACAGGTGTTGTGCAGATCTCTTGGTCCTGTGCCAGTGGCAGTGCTGATGACACTTTTGACGGCTGTGTTGCTTTTTGTAACCTGCATGGAGATGCTAGAGGTCATGAACAACAATTGCCGTTTTTACAGCAGATCTCTTCTGTGAAGGAGGCTCTCAGTTAGCTGAGTCTGACCAGAGTGACAAGAAAGGCATGAACATTGTACGTGACCTGTGGCAGTCTCAAAAGCCTTTGATTTGTCTTTTCACTGAAGAAGAGAATGTTGCATGTGGCCGATCTAGCCAGAATGTAAAAAGAGGTATCCAGAACAGAAACAAAGCAGAATTAGTAGAGGAGCTGATAAAAACAATCAGAGACCTACTAGCAAGGTCAAACAACCTCTTAAGGGTTGATGCTTGTCAGGACACAGCTCGCCAACGTGGATTTATTGTGGCTAAAGAGGCAGAAGAGTGTGTGAGAGCCAAAGCAAAGGCAAGAACCTTGGTGGGATTCTTGACAAAGGAGAAATTGTGTTTGAGATCAAATCACAGCTACTGCCTCTTCAAGGACAACTATGGTACCCATGGTGTAAAAAGGAGAAAGAGCTCCCCCGCTTGCAGGAAAAGAGGAACAAGAACATAGAACATCATGGGAGCCAAACTGAGCCAGAGAAGTGTGCAGGACGAAGAAAGCAACTCGACAGAGCGTTCCCCCTCAAGCAGCTGATGAAATCAGTCCTCGCTTTTCTCCAGGCACAGGCAAGAGACACCAAGAAATACTTGCTGCAGTGGATGAAGGTCTTTAGGGATGACCTGTCCTCTGAGCACTTGGAGGAACTTCAGAAAGAGTATCATCAGTGAAGGTATCAAATCCTGGAAATAAAGAAAAGCAAGGAAAAAACCAGTCTGAAAACAGCATTGATGAATAAGTTAGAAGCCCTCTCCAATGCAGTCAATGATTCATCCATTGGTCTCAAGCGTCTTTTGAGAGAAGTAGGGCAGATTCGTGAAGCTCTAGAATCCTTGAACTCAAAAGATGAATGTTTTTGCAAACTACCTGACGTGGCAGTCGATCTGATGGTTTCAGGGTATGCCCTTGAAGTGGTGGATGGTGATGCTTCGTCTGTACGGTGACGATGGCTTGGGGCAATCTTTGACAAGTTAATTGAGAAGCTAGGGGAGAGAAGAGCGTTTGTTCTCTCAGTGCTTGGCATCCAGAGCCCGGGGAAGTCAAGCCTGCTGAATGCCATGTTTGGTCTGCAGTGGAACGTCAGTGCGGGGAGAGGCACGCGGGGAGCGTTTATGCAGCTGCTTCAGGTGGACGAGAAACGCCAAGAGGCCGTGGACTTTGATTACAGGCTGATTGTTGACACAGCAGGACTTTGTGCCATGGAGGTGGCCAATAAGCAGTCACTTAATGATGACAATGAGCTAGCCACCTTTGGCATTGGCATTGGCAACATGACTCTGATCAATATCTTGGGAGAAAATCCTGGAGACATGCAAGATGTCCTTCAGCTAGCCGGGCAGGCTTTTCTCCGCATGAAGCAAGTCAATCTTTCGCCAAGCTGCTGCTTTGTGCACCACAATGTTGGAGAAATAACTGCCCAGGAACAAAACATGCAAGCACAAAGACGCCTGCAGGAAAAGCTGGAGGAAATGGCAGGGACAGCCGCCCAGCCGCCCAGCAGGCATTCTGCCATGTCACCTGCTTCAGCGATGTCATCCGCTTTGATGTGAACACCCACCGTCACTACTTTGCTCACCTCTGGGTGGCAAGGAAACCCACCCAGGGCCCCACCCAACCCCACACACAGCCAGCACGTGCAGCAGTTAAAGAGCACAATTCTCCAAGCTGCCAAGAAGGGATCGCAGGGCTCTATTTCAAGGCTCTCGAGCTTGAAAGTTCGTATGAGTGACTTGTGGAAGGCTCTGCTGAATGAAAAGTTTGTTTTCCCTTTCCAAAACACTCGGGAAGTTGCCACAGACAACAGCTTAGGAACAACCGACAGCCAGTGGACCTGCAGCTGGGGAGCCACATCCTAGACTTGCAAATGAAACGGAACAATCAGATTAGAAAGGGATACGTTCCGCATGTGACCCGAAGAAGCCTTATGGAGGAAGTGCAAGATAAATATGAGACCCTCTGGAAAGGCTTGGAACCGTATTTCAGGGAAGATGACGCCAGTGGGCTTTTGATTCAGTGGAAAGCAAGCATTGAAAATCAACCGCAAGATCTGAGAGAAGCACTTGTGGAAGAGACACAGAGAAAGTCTGCCGAGTTCATTGAACGGGAGAAGAATCCGAGCAAAGGGCATCAGAAGAAGCCAGAATGTGAACACGAGCTTGTCAAGAGAAGGCAACTGGTGGCTTTGTCGCTAAAGAAGGAAGAGCTGCATGAAGAAAAGCTGAGGCAACACTTGGCTAGCCTCTGGAAACAATGGCTCTACAAAGTATCTTCCAGTGCACCTCCTCCTGCAGAACCAAACATAAACCTCCCTAGTGAGACCACTCTGCTGGAACATTTCAAGCAAGAGCCAAACAGAGAGGAAGAAATAAAATGCTTCCTGCCAAAGGATGCATTTCCCATGGCATCCCTTGCAGGCAGTGCAAGAGATCATTGCTGCTGGAAGCTGCATTTCATTTCATCCCTTTGTATTTCAGATGCTAGTCGTACTTCCCAAAACATGTCTACAATAAACTCGCGGGCTAGCCTTCTGGTCAGGGTGTCTGCTGGTGCTGGGCTTGTGGCGGGGGTGCAGGGGGGAGTGGGGCGTTGTGTTGGGGGTGCTGGTCTTTGTTTTGAGGTGCAGAGGGGATCTGGACATTGTGTTGGGGGTGCATAGGGGATCTGGGTGTTGTTGTGGGGGTGCTTAGAGGAGGTGGGCCTTGTGTTGGGGGAGCTGGTCTTGTCATGGGGGTGCAGAGGGGATCAGGGCCTTGTTTTTGGGGTGCTGGGCCTTGTTTTGGGAGTGCTGGGCTTGTTGTGGGGGTGCTGAGGGGATCAGGGCATTGTGTTGGGGGTGCTGGGCATTGTGTAGGGTTTGCTGGGCTTGTTCTGGGGGTGCAGAGGGGGTCTGGGTCTTGTTTTGGGGGTGCTTAGAGGACGTGGGCCTTGTGTTGGGGGTGCTGGGCTTGTCGTGGGGGTCCTGAGTGGTCATGGTGTTGTGTTGGGGGTGGTGGGGGTTGTTTTGGGAGAACTAGGCTTGTTTTTGGGGTGCTTAGGGGATCTGGCATTGTCTTGGGGGTCTGGGCTTGTTGTGGGGGTGCAGAGGGGAGCTGAGTCTTGTCATGGGGGTGCTGAGGGAATGCTCGGCCTTGTAATGGGTGTGCTGGGCTTGTCGTGGGGATGCTGAGGGGATCTGGGCCTTGTAATGGGTGTGCTGGGCTTGTCATGGGGGTGCTGAGGGGATCTGGGCCTTGTATTGGGGATGGTCAGGCGATGTGGGCCTTGTCTTGGGAGTGCTGAGGGGATCTGGGCCTTGTTTTCGGGGTACTGTGGGGATCTGGGTGTTTTTTTGGGGGTGCTGGTCCTTGTTGTGGGGGTGTTGAGGGGATCTAGGCCTTTTTTTTGGGGTGCGGAGAGGGTTCTGGAGCACTTGAGCAGATTGCCCAGAGAGGTTGTGGAGTCTCCTTCCCTGGAGATATTCAAAAGCCGCCTGGCCCAATCCTGGGCAATATGCTCCAGGGGACCCTGGCTGAGCAGGGGCGTTGGACTCCCGGATCTCCGGAGGTCCCTTCCAACCTCCACCATTCTCTGAGCCTGTGATTCTGTGAAATGTTAAGGCTAAAATTTTAACACTCACATCCCAGAAGTTTTCTTTTCCTTTCTTCTCAGAATTTGTTCCCGTCGATGGTCGAGCCCATCACACACCTCCCACAATCACCTGTAATGTGCTCATGTAGTGTTCAAATGCTATAGGTCATATGGTTGCTACAGGGGTTGGTTCACCTAGTTGATTTAAACCAGTTGAGGGAATGGTTAGAACGTACAGCTAGCAATCTGGTTTTGGAGCTAAGGAAAGGTTTTGCACATTGAGTGACTACTCCCCAAATTACAGCTTGGTTGCCACTGCCCACGCACACAGGGAGCCCCATTCCCATTTCACCCCAGAAAGCTCCCCGCAGGCATGCTGCAAATGGCTTGTGTGCCGTTTCCGCTCACAATTGCAACAAGATTGCTGTGCACAATTGGAGGGCACAGCAGCAACCCGTCCAGAAGGGGAAAAGTGCCCAAAGGAAGAACGAGCCACGGGCTCGGCATGGGCTTGTCAGGGACGACTCTGGGCTTTGGTTGGGCTTTGTGCTGGCGGGAGCTGTGTTGGGGCTGGCCTTGGTGGGCTGCGCCTTGTTGGGGTTTGGGTGAGAGCAGCGTCAGGTGGGGCCTGGGGGTGCCCTGGCAGACCAGGTGTGTGGAAGTGATGTCGCCATGGCATCACAATGCCGGGGTCTTTCTGGAGGTGGGGCTGGGGGAAGTGCCGCTGTCACTTTGCCTGCGAGCGAGCGAGCGAGCGAGTGTGCGAGCGAGTGTGCGAGCAGGTGGAGAGCGTGGTGTTGAGCTGGGGCGAAGGAGCGAGGCAGCGGGGTAAGAGCTGGCTCCTTCCGTCTCTCTGCAGTCTCTCCTCCCCTCGGGGCACTCTCCCTGGCTTTGTCGCCCCCCCAGCGCCCACCACCCGCTGCACGCTCCCTCGGTGGGCACAAGTGCCACAATCAGGCAAACGTCCCCGCCGCGAAGCCCAGCCACGCTCGGGCACCATTCTGCGCCCTTGCTGCTCACGACCCGGTGTCCCCGCATCACACGTGGGAAAGCAGCGGCGGGAGCGGGCAGCCAGGCAAGGCCGACGGAGTGAGGGCACCGTGCCCTGCTTTTTGCAGAGTTGCTCTCGGCGGCCTTTGGCTCTTCTCCTGGTGTCAGATTGACGCTGTCGATCTTGGGGTGCGGAGGAGCGTGCACAGGGTGAGCCGCAGAGCAGAGCAGAGCGGTCAGGGTCGGGGGAGGTTGGTGGAGGGGCGTTGGAGGGGTGGTGGGGAGCAGGGCTTTGGGGGCTGCTGGTCTGCCTTGGTCGGGGAGGGGGAGGGTGGCTGCAAGGGGCGGCGTGCTCAGAGGTGGGTGCTGTGTTTTGGGTGGCACTCTTGGAGCAGGACGTGGAGGCGGAGCGCTGAGCAGGCTGCACGCTCGCGGCGCGCTTCCGGTGGCGGCATGGAGCCTCGGAGGCTGAGCGTCGTGGGCGAGTTTGTGGTGCTGAGCCTTTTTGTGGTGTGCCTGGCCCACATGCCCTCGGTCGTCAACGTCCTCACGATCCTGTGCATAGCGGTGGTGTTGGTGCCGGCGGGGAAAAGGCCCTGGCCCAAGGTAGGAGTCAGCCTGGGCATGGCCCCGAGCTGGCGCGGGCAGCGAGAGGGCTGAGGCCGCGGCAGCACCTGCAGCAAGGGCAGCCTGACGGTGCTGCGCGCAAGCCTGCCTGCAGCCTCAGCTCTGCGTGCCCCGCGCAGCCCTTCCGCGAGCAGGGCGCCTCTTGGCGCAGCGTGGATGCTCGCCACTAAGGCAGCGCTCTCTTGGGCTGTGCAGGGGCCTCGCGGCAGTGCTGGCAGCCTGGGCAACGGCAGCGTGGACGAGCCCGGAGGTGAGCAGCCCCGGCCCAGAGCGTAGGCGCGCTCGGCAGCGCCTCCCGGCCAAGACAGCCCAGCGCCGCCAGCGCCCACCGCCCTCGGCCCCAGCTGGGGCTCCGCCGACGGGCTGCCCTCGCTCACTGCCTCTCTGCCTCCTCTTCCAGCAGCCTCCTTCCTGCCCACGGTGGACACGCAGGACTGTGCAGCCAGCCGGCAGGCAGGGTAAGCGGAGGCCTGGCCTGCAGGGGGGCTGCCCCACAGCCCTGGCCAGGCCCACCGCAGGCAAGAGCCCGATGCAGCCCAGAGCCACAGACCTGCGCCTGGCCTGGGCCCCCCAAAGAGCAGGGCATGGCATGGCTAGGGCTGGGGTCGACGCGCGGGATGCCCAGGACATGCCGCATGCCTGCTGCTCACCAACTGGGAAGCCCCTTTGCTCCTTGCCCACTGCTGCAGCCCTGGCCCCAGCGCCCCCTCCGCCCGCACCCTGGCACCCTTTAGCATCTGCTGCCACCAGGGCTTCCCCCTGGGGCACCCAAGGCAGCCTCCTCACCTCCTTTCTCCCTCCCAGGCTCACAAGCGAGGACACCTTGCCCCCTCGCCACCTCCTGCCAACCTCGGAGCCAGACACGGATGGATGGAAGTTGGATGGCCCTCTCCCACTGCCACCAACCTCCATCCTGCTGGACGCTCCCCCAACACCTGCAGGAGTGCTGGGTGAGCTGCTTGTGCCCACAGCCCTCCCGCCATCCCCACCACGCAGGCGGGTCCGCTTTGGGCGCAACCAGACCGTGTTGCTCAGTGAAGAAGGACACGAGCTGCTGGACTGCCTCCCCAAAGCCCCACACCTCGACTGGCCAGCCCACATCCCGCGCCGGTCCATCCTGCACTGTGCCTGGGCACCCGTCCCGCTGGCAGGGGAAGGCACAGTGCGGCCACTTTCACCCGCCGGGCAGTCCGAGGACGAAGAGGACGAGGAGCCAGCGTGTGCCACCTCCCTGCAGCGCTGGCCCACCATGCAGCTCTGGAGCCCACCACCGGAGGCGCCCTCCCCTCCCGCTGCAGCCGCCGGCTGCACAGCGGCCCTGGCCTGCCTGCTCTGCCCAGCCTGCCCTGCAGGCGCCTTCAGAGGGCTGCGCAAGGGCCTCCGCAGATGCGCCTCCTTCCTGCGAGGGCCACGGCGAGTGCTGAGGAGGCGCCAGGCAAGGGCCAGCTGATTGGGCCAGCAGCAGGCTCCGCGCCTGGGCAGAGGTGCCAGTAACCAGCGCCCGCGGAGCTAGACGCCTTCGCCACCTCCGGGCCAGCGTCAATAAACCTCTGAGCAAGACTCTGCGGGAGGCGAGAGTGAAACACCATGTGAAGTGAAAAGAAGGCGGCGCAGGAATGCTCCCTGAGTCTTAGGAAGCCAGCCGTTCCCTGAACTCAGGCTTTCCTGCTCCTGACAGGGCTGAGTAGAGCAGCAACATGCAAAAACATGTCTCCAGAGCAGAAGTTTAAATGCTTAGCTCAGATGAACCATCACATAGGAAACTGGCTGTCAGAAGAAGTCCGTGAGATCCTTACAAAGCGCGGTGGATGTGATCCTGGGGGCGCTCTGGAGCAAGATCTGAATTCCCCTGTGAATGGAGACTATGTAGCCTCCAACAGTGATCTGCAGAAAGAAGTTGTAAAACAGGGAAGAATTGATATTGGTCAGGGGGCTGAGCAGAAAGATTCATCCAAGCCATCACCCTCAGCAGAACAGTGGGAGGATCCTAAAAGGAATGAGCGTTCCAGAGGCCAAGAGGTCCTCCACTTGATCAAACACCCAGGACGAGAAAATTGCTACGCAAGGAAAAGGGGGAGGGCAGATCTTCAGGTTATCGACAAGACTGCCCTGTGTGACAGCCAGCCCAGGATTGGCAGTGAATACCCCTTCCATTTTCGGCACAAGCTGCTGATGCTGGACTACCGTGGAAGGTATCTGGTTTGCCAGGAGCATGGCAAAGCAAAAGAAGGCGTTCTGAGCACTCCGAATGCAACAAGCCTTGGCACTGAGTGCTCAGATAATGCCTCAGATGTTGACAGTGAGTTTTTCAATGCTGAGCGTGAAGAAGGGGATGCCTCTGTTACAGCAGGTCTGACACACATACATGCCATGGACCTCCAGGTGGCGATGTTTCATGGTGCCCCTGATTTCACGAGCCAGTACATTTCAACAAACCTCGCTTTGTGCCACTTGGCGCTCCCCCTCCTGCTACCAAATCCATGCACCGCACCAAGAGAGTTCCCTCAGCCAAGTTAAAATGAGCTGGAAAGCCACGGAACAATTGGGAAAGCAGACCACAATTCAGAGGAGCAGACCACAATTCAGAGGCACAAAAACAAACTGATTGATCAGGCAGACACACTCATGGTGTCCTTCATACGGATCGGGAGTTCTCCTTCCTCTTCCAAGGCTCAGCTCCTGAATGCTCTGCCGACTAAACACAAACACGACACTTTGTTCCACCGACATTGCAAAGGCAGCACCAAAGACTGTCTTCTAATGACAGGTGTTGTGGAGATCTCTTGGTCCTGTGCCAGTGGCAGTGCTGATGACACTTTTGACGGCTGTGTTGCTTTTTGTAACCTGCATGGAGATGCTAGAGGTCATGAACAACAATTGCCGTTTTTACAGCAGATCTCTTCTGTGAAGGAGGCTCTCAGTTAGCTGAGTCTGACCAGAGTGACAAGAAAGGCATGAACATTGTACGTGACCTGTGGCAGTCTCAAAAGCCTTTGATTTGTCTTTTCACTGAAGAAGAGAATGTTGCATGTGGCCGATCTAGCCAGAATGTAAAAAGAGGTATCCAGAACAGAAACACAGCAGAATTAGTAGAGGAGCTGGTAAAAACAATCAGAGACCTACTAGCAAGGTGAAACAACCTCTTAAGGCTTGATGCTTGTCAGGACACAGCTCGCCAACGTGGATTTATTGTGGCTAAAGAGGCAGAAGAGTGTGTGAGAGCCAAAGCAAAGGCAAGAACCTTGGTGGGATTCTTGACAAAGGAGAAATTGTGTTTGAGATCAAATCACAGCTACTGCCTCTTCAAGGACAACTATGGTACCCATGGTGTAAAAAGGAGAAAGAGCTCCCCCGCTTGCAGGAAAAGAGGAACAAGAACATAGAACATCATGGGAGCCAAACTGAGCCAGAGAAGTGTGCAGGACGAAGAAAGCAACTCGACAGAGCGTTCCCCCTCAAGCAGCTGATGAAATCAGTCCTCGCTTTTCTCCAGGCACAGTCAAGAGACACCAAGAAATACTTGCTGCAGTGGATGAAGGTCTTTAGGGATGACCTGTCCTCTGAGCACTTGGAGGAACTTCAGAAAGAGTATCATCAGTGAAGGTATCAAATCCTGGAAATAAAGAAAAGCAAGGAAAAAAACCACTCTGAAAACAGCATTGATGAATAAGTTAGAAGCCCTCTCCAATGCAGTCAATGATTCATCCATTGGTCTCAAGCGTCTTTTGAGAGAAGTAGGGCAGATTCATGAAGCTCTAGAATCCTTGAACTCAAAAGATGAATGTTTTTGCAAACTACCTGAAGTGGCAGTCGATCTGATGGTTTCAGGGTATGCCCTTGAAGTGGTGGATGGTGATGCTTCGTCTGTACGGTGACGATGGCTTGGGGCAATCTTTGACAAGTTAATTGAGAAGCTAGGGGAGAGAAGAGCGTTTGTTCTCTCAGTGCTTGGCATCCAGAGCCCGGGGAAGTCAAGCCTGCTGAATGCCATGTTTGGTCTGCAGTGGAACGTCAGTGCGGGGAGAGGCACGCGGGGAGCGTTTATGCAGCTGCTTCAGGTGGACGAGAAACCCCAAGAGGCCGTGGACTTTGATTACAGGCTGATTGTTGACACAGCAGGACTTTGTGCCATGGAGGTGGCCAATAAGC
Source organism: Struthio camelus (assembly GCF_040807025.1). Classification (NCBI taxonomy): domain Eukaryota; kingdom Metazoa; phylum Chordata; class Aves; order Struthioniformes; family Struthionidae; genus Struthio; species Struthio camelus. The sequence continues at coordinate 5,850,445 of NC_090944.1, forward strand.
AGTCACTTAATGATGACAATGAGCTAGCCACCTTTGGCATTGGCATTGGCAACATGACTCTGATCAATATCTTGGGAGAAAATCCTGGAGACATGCAAGATGTCCTTCAGCTAGCTGGGCAGGCTTTTCTCCGCATGAAGCAAGTCAATCTTTCGCCAAGCCGCTGCTTTGTGCACCACAATGTTGGAGAAATAACTGCCCAGGACCAAAACATGCAAGGACAAAGACGCCTGCAGGAAAAGCTGGAGGAAATGGCAGGGACAGCCGCCCAGCCGCCCAGCAGGCGTTCTGCCATGTCACCTGCTTCAGCAATGTCATCCGCTTTGATGTGAACACCCACCGTCACTACTTTGCTCACCTCTGGGTGGCAAGGAAACCCACGCAGGGCCCCACCCAACCCCCCACACAGCCAGCACGTGCAGCAGTTAAAGAGCACAATTCTCCAAGCTGCCAAGAAGGGATCGCAGGGCACTATTTCAAGGCTCTTGAGCTTGAAAGTTCGTATGAGTGACTTGTGGAAGGCTCTGCTGAATGAAAAGTTTGTTTTCCCTTTCCAAAACACTCGGGAAGTTGCCGCAGACAACAGCTTAGGAACAACCGACAGCCAGTGGACCTGGCAGCTGGGGAGCCACATCCTAGACTTGCAAATGAAACGGAACAATCGGATTAAAAAGGGAGACGTTCCGCATGTGACTCGAAGAAGCCTTATGGAGGAAGTGCAAGATAAATATGAAAGACTCTCTCTCTTTCCCTCTGGAAAGACTTGGAACCATATTTCAGGGAAGATGACGCCAGTGGGCTTTTGATTCAGCGGAAAGCAAGCATTGAAAATCAACCGCAAGATCTGAGAGAAGCACTTGTGGAAGAGACACAGAGAAAGTCTGCCGAGTTCATTGAACGGGAGAAGAATCAGAGCAAAGGGCATCAGAAGAAGCCAGAATGTGAACATGAGCTTGTCAAGAGAAGGCAACTGGTGGCTTGGTCGCTAAAGAAGGAAGAGCTGCATGAAGAAAAGCTGAGGCAACACTTGGCTAGCCTCTGGAAACAATGGCTCTACAAAGTATCTTCCAGTGCACCTCCTCCTGCAGAACCAAACATAAACCTCCCTAGTGAGACCACTCTGCTGGAACATTTCAAGCAAGAGCCAAACAGAGAGGAAGAAATAAAATGCTTCTTGCCAAAGGATGCATTTCCCATGGCATCCCTTGCAGGCAGTGCAAGAGATCATTGCTGCTGGAAGCTGCATTTCATTTCATCCCTTTGTATTTCAGATGCTAGTCGTACTTCCCAAAACATGTCTACAATAAACTCGCGGGCTAGCCTTCTGGTCAGGGTGTCTGCTGGTGCTGGGCTTGTGGCGGGGGTGCAGGGGGGAGTGGGGCGTTGTGTTGGGGGTGCTGGTCTTGTCGTGGGGGGTGCAGAGGGGAGTTGGGCCTTGTGTTGGGGGTGCTGGTCTTTGTTTTGAGGTGCAGAGGGGATCTGGACCTCGTGTTGGGGGTGCATAGGGGATCTGGGTGTTGTTGTGGGGGTGCTTAGAGGAGGTGGGCCTTGTGTTGGGGGTGCTGGGTTTGTTGTGGGGGTGGAGAGGGGATCAGGGCCTTGTTTTTGGGGTGCTGGGCCTTGTTTTGGGAGTGCTGGGCTTGTCATGGGGGTGCAGAGGGGATCAGGGCATTGTGTTGGGGGTGCCGGGCATTGTGTAGGGTTTGCTGGGCTTGTCATGGGGGTGCAGAGGGGGTCTGGGTCTTGTTTTGGGGGTGCTTAGAGGACGTGGGCCTTGTGTTGGGGGTGCTGGGCTTGTCGTGGGGGTCCTGAGTGGTCATGGTGTTGTATTGGGGGTGGTGGGCGTTGTTTTGGGAGAACTAGGCTTGTTTTCGGGGTGCTTAGGGGATCTGGGCCTTGTTTTCGGGGTGTGGGCCTTGTTTTGGGGGTACTGGGCTTGTCCTAAGGGTGCTGAGGGGATGTGGGCCTTGTTTTCGGGGTACCGTGGGGATCTGGGCATTGTTTTGGCGGTGCTGGGCCTTGTTGTGGGGGTGTTGAGGGGATCTAGGCCTTTTTTTGGGGGTGCGGAGAGGGTTCCGGAGCACTCGACCAGGTTGCCCAGAGAGGTTGTGGAGTCTCCTTCCCTGGAGATATTCAAAAGCCGCCTGGCCCAATCCTGGGCAATATGCTCCAGAGGACCCTGGCTGAGCAGGGGTGTTGGACTCAAGGATCTCCGGAGGTCCCTTCCAACCTCCACCATTCTGTGAGCCTGTGATTCTGTGAAATGTTAAGGCTAAAATTTTAACACTCACATCCCAGAAGTTTTCTTTTCCTTTCTTCTCAGAATTGGTTCCCGTCAATGGTCGAGCCCATCACACACCTCCCACAATCGCCTGTAATGTGCTCGTGTAGTGTTCCAATGTTATAGGTCATATGGTTGCTATAGGGGTTGGTTCACCTAGTTGATTTAAACCAGTTGAGGGAATGGTTAGAACGTACAGCTAGCAATCTGGTTTTGGAGCTAAGGAAAGGTTTTGCACATTGAGTGACTACTCCCCAAATTACAGCTTGGTTGCCACTGCCCACGCACACAGGGAGCCCCGTTCCCCTTGGGATCATTCCAGTTAATATGAAAGAGAGAATCAACCGTATCGGGAATAATACCAACGGTGCGTCTATATGATTGGGGCCTGGGCATACAAGTCTCGAACTCCCATCTCTCCATCATATGTCTAGCAAGCCATGAATCTTCCACAAGACTTGAACTGGAGGAATGCGTGGGATCAAAACTGTCATGTCACCTGGGGGAGTGAACCAGACACCGTGCGTAGGGCCTACGAAATAGATGGCTCAGTGTTACAGTGGGGACAGCAAACAATTGTACTCGGGACCTGAGAGGACCACTCCCTGAGAGAGACCTGCCCAATCGAAGCTATTTCCAAGCAGGTGGTCATGAAGGGAGCACTGCCCTTCAGGAAAAAGCCTTTGCGCAGCTGCGCTATTACCAGAACGGAGCAGCTTCACGACCGCATCACACAGCTCATCAGCCTCCCCATCGACAGAAAGGAACAGGAGCCAATGCAGGACAACCAAAGTTGCATTCATGACAGACTGCATGAAATAGGAAAACAGGTGGACTTGGCAGCCAGGAACTCCACATATGTCTTCACTCATGGATACAGAAGACATTCAGCAGTGTCTCTAGGCAAAGTGGCAGCAGAAAGGTTGGCAAAGATGCAGAAGGCTTTCACAAGAGCAAACAACCCCACTTTCTACCTGCAGGGCCAGAGAGAAGACTTCTTCACAAGTTTCCACATGTCCTGCCAAGCAGTGCCCTCTCTCACAGCAGTTGCTGATTTTTTTATGTGACGAGCTTTCAGGAGCTCTTTGACAGGCAGTGTCTGTGAAGACTGCTCTTGATATAGCCTGGGAAAGGAGCTCTAACTCTCCAGCTTTCAGTGGCCATCGATCTCAACTAGAAACGGCTATTCTCCTGTCTCTTGCGGAGGAAGAGAATGGTGAGAAGTTCAGGCAGCACATTCATTTCCCCCAACATGTTTTAGAAGGTTTCGTTGAGAAGTGTGTTAACAACTATTGCTTAGACAAGAACAATTCAAGGCTGAAGAACTTGTTCCATGTTTCCCTGAATTCATTCCAGACTCTTGTTGCTGCTGCTAGCTTTGCGCCTACAACTCCAGTTGTCCAAGAGAACTGTGGCAATGTCTCCCTGTGGCTAGAGGAATTTGGGAGCAGACTTGGAGCTAATTCTGAACTTCCCAGAAGTCATCTGAAAAGCACTGAGCATCAAGAAAGAAAGGAGCTAGAGCTCCTGAAGGAGGCAATGAGTAAAGCTCTGGCCCCTGTGCTAGCAAACCTGAAACAGGCATTTTCCATGCCTCATCTGAAAGCTTGGAACTGGAAACCTCATACAATCGGAGTTGAAGGGCTGCACGGCTGCTGGAAGCAATGCCCGTTGTGCAGCGCTCTTTGCACAGACACAATACGTGCTCCTGATGGGGACCACAGTGTTCACTTCCATCGCCCTCAAGTCCTCAATGGTAGCCAGTGGGTTAGAAGAAATCAGTTGGTCCCTGCCCTTTGCTCCAGTCTTGTAGCAAGTCACTGTTGCCTTGTGCTTGAGGATAACAAGGAAGCTGCCTATACAAAGTCTAGAGAAGCAGGAGCAGCTTCTGCCAATTGGGGCCTCACGCCAGAAAGCTCCCCGCAGGCATGCTGCAAATGGCTTGTGTGCCGTTTCCGCTCACAATTGCAACAAGATTGCTGTGCACAATTGGAGGGCAAAGGAGCAACCCCTCCAGAAGGGGAAAAGTGCCCAAAGGAAGAACGAGCCACGGGCTCGGCATGGGCTTGTCAGGGACGACTCTGGGCTTTGGTTGGGCTTTGTGCTGGCGGGAGCTGTGTTGGGGCTGGCCTTGGTGGGCTGCGCCTTGTTGGGGTTTGGGTGAGAGCAGCGTCAGGTGGGGCCTGGGGGTGCCCTGGCAGACCAGGTGTGTGGAAGTGATGTCACCATGGCATCACAATGCCGGGGTCTTTCTGGAGGTGGGGCTGGGGGAAGTGCCGCTGTCACTTTGCCTGCGAGCGAGCGAGCGAGCGAGTGTGCGAGCGAGTGCGCGAGCAGGTGGAGAGCGTGGTGTTGAGCTGGGGCGAAGGAGCAAGGCAGCGGGGTAAGAGCTGGCTCCTTCCGTCTCTCTGCAGTCTCTCCTCCCCTCGGGGCGCTCTCCCTGGCTTTGTCGCCCCCCCCAGCGCCCACCACCCGCTGCACGCTCCCTCGGTGGGCACAAGTGCCACAATCAGGCAAACGTCCCCGCCGCGAAGCCCAGCCACGCTCGGGCACCATTCTGCGCCCTTGCTGCTCACCACCCGGTGTCCCCGCGTCACACGTGGGAAAGCAGCGGCGGGAGCGGGCAGCCAGGCAAGGCCGACGGAGTGAGGGCACCGTGCCCTGCTTTTTGCAGAGTTGCTCTCGGCGGCCTTTGGCTCTTGTCCTGGTGTCAGATTGACGCTGTCGATCTTGGGGTGCGGAGGAGCGTGCACAGGGTGAGCCGCAGAGCAGAGCGGAGCGGTCAGGGTCGGGGGAGGTTGGTGGAGGGGCGTTGGAGGGGCGGTGGGGAGCAGGGCTTTGGGGGCTGCTGGTCTGCCTTGGTCGGGGAGGGGGAGGGTGGCTGCAAGGGGCGGCGTGCTCAGAGGTGGGTGCTGTGTTTTGGGTGGCACTCTTGGAGCAGGACGTGGAGGCGGAGCGCTGAGCAGGCTGCACGCTCGCGGCGCGCTTCCGGTGGCGACATGGAGCCTCGGAGGCTGAGCGTCGTGGGCGAGTTTGTGGTGCTGAGCCTTTTTGTGGTGTGCCTGGCCCACATGCCCTCGGTCGTCAACGTCCTCACGATCCTGTGCATAGCGGTGGTGTTGGTGCCGGCGGGGAAAAGGCCCTGGCCCAAGGTAGGAGTCAGCCTGGGCATGGCCCCGAGCTGGCGCGGGCAGCGAGAGGGCTGAGGCCGCGGCAGCACCTGCAGCAAGGGCAGCCTGACGGTGCTGCGCGCAAGCCTGCCTCCAGCCTCAGCTCTGCGTGCCCCGCGCAGCCCTTCCGCGAGCAGGGCGCCTCTTGGCGCAGCGTGGATGCTCGCCACTAAGGCAGCGCTCTCTTGGGCTGTGCAGGGGCCTCGCGGCAGTGCTGGCAGCCTGGGCAACGGCAGCGTGGACGAGCCCGGAGGTGAGCAGCACCGGCCCAGAGCGTAGGCGCGCTCGGCAGCGCCTCCCGGCCAAGACAGCCCAGCGCCGCCAGCGCCCACCGCCCTCGGCCCCAGCTGGGGCTCCGCCGATGGGCTGCCCTCGCTCACTGCCTCTCTGCCTCCTCTTCCAGCAGCCTCCTTCCTGCCCACGGTGGACACGCAGGACTGTGCAGCCAGCCGGCAGGCAGGGTAAGCGGAGGCCTGGCCTGCAGGGGGGCTGCCCCACAGCCCTGGCCAGGCCCACCGCAGGCAAGAGCCCGATGCAGCCCAGAGCCACAGACCTGCGCCTGGCCTGGGCCCCCCAAAGAGCAGGGCATGGCATGGCTAGGGCTGGGGTCGACGCACGGGATGCCCAGGACATGCCGCATGCCTGCTGCTCACCAACTGGGAAGCCCCTTTGCTCCTTGCCCACTGCTGCAGCCCTGGCCCCAGCGCCCCCTCCGCCCGCACCCTGGCACCCTTTGGCGTCTGCCGCTGCAACCAGGGCTTCCCCCTGGGGCAGCCAAGGCAGCCTCCTCACCTCCTCACCTCCTTTCTCCCTCCCAGGCTCACAAGCGAGGACACCTTGCCCCCTCGCCACCTCCTGCCCACCTCCGAGCCGGACACGGATGGATGGAAGTTGGATGGCCCTCTCCCACTGCCACCAACCTCCATCCTGCTGGACGCTCCCCCAACACCTGCAGCAGTGCTGGGTGAGCTGCTTGTGCCCACAGCCCTCCCGCCATCCCCACCACGCAGGCGGGTCCGCTTTGGGCGCAACCAGACCGTGTTGCTGAGCGAGGAAGGTCACGAGCTGCTGGACTGCCTCCCCAAAGCCCCACACCTCGACTGGCCAGCCCACATCCCGCGCCGGTCCATCCTGCACTGTGCCTGGGCACCCGTCCCGCTGGCAGGGGAAGGCACAGTGCGGCCACTTTCACCCGCCGGGCAGTCCGAGGACGAAGAGGACGAGGAGCCAGCGTGTGCCACCTCCCTGCAGCGCTGGCCCACCATGCAGCTCTGGAGCCCACCACCGGAGGCGCCCTCCCCTCCCGCTGCAGCCGCCGGCTGCACAGCGGCCCTGGCCTGCCTGCTCTGCCCAGCCTGCCCTGCAGGCGCCTTCAGAGGGCTGCGCAAGGGCCTCCGCAGATGCGCCTCCTTCCTGCGAGGGCCACGGCGAGTGCTGAGGAGGCGCCAGGCAAGGGCCAGCTGATTGGGGCCAGCAGCAGGCTCCGCGCCTGGGCAGAGGTGCCAGTAACCAGCGCCCGCGGAGCTAGACGCCTTCGCCACCTCCGGGCCAGCGTCAATAAACCTCTGAGCAAGACTCTGCGGGAGGCGAGAGTGAAACACCATGTGAAGTGAAAAGAAGGCGGCGCAGGAATGCTCCCTGAGTCTTAGGAAGCCAGCCGTTCCCCGAACTCAGGCTTTCCTGCTCCTGACAGGGCTGAGTAGAGCAGCAACATGCAAAAACATGTCTCCAGAACAGAAGTTTAAATGCTTAGCTCAGATGAACCATCACATAGGAAACTGGCTGTCAGAAGAAGTCCGTGAGATCCTTACAAAGCGCGGTGGATGTGATCCTGGGGGCGCTCTGGAGCAAGATCTGAATTCCCCTGTGAATGGAGACTATGTAGCCTCCAACAGTGATCTGCAGAAAGAAGTTGTAAAACAGGGGAGAATTGATATTGGTCAGGGGGCTGAGCAGAAAGATTCATCCAAGCCATCACCCTCAGCAGAACAGTGGGAGGATCCTAAAAGGAATGAGCGTTCCAGAGGCCAAGAGGTCCTCCACTTGATCAAACAACCGGGACGAGAAAATTGCTACGCAAGTAAAAGGGGGAGGGCAGATCTTCAGGTTATCGACAAGACTGCCCTGTGTGACAGCCAGCCCAGGATTGGCAGTGAATACCCCTTCCATTTTCGGCACAAGCTGCTGATGCTGGACTACCGTGGAAGGTATCTGGTTTGCCAGGAGCATGGCAAAGCAAAAGAAGGCGTTCTGAGCACTCCGAATGCAACAAGCCTTGGCGCTGAGTGCTCAGATAGTGCCTCAGATATTGACAGTGAGTTTTTCAATGCTGAGCGTGAAGAAGGGGATGCCTCTGTTACAGCAGGTCTGACACACATACATGCCATGGACCTCCAGGTGGCGATGTTTCATGGTGCCCATGATTTCACGAGACAGTACATTTCAACAAACCTCGCTTTGTGCCACTTGGTGCTCCCCCTCCTGCTACCAAATCCATGCACCGCACCAAGAGAGTTCCCTCAGCCAAGTTAAAAAGAGCTGGAAAGGGACGGAACAATTGGGAAAGCAGACCACAATTCAGAGGAGCAGACCACAATTCAGAGGCACAAAAACAAACCGATTGATCAGGCAGACACACTCATGGTGTCCTTCATACGGATCGGGAGTTCTCCTTCCTCTTCCAAGGCTCAGCTCCTGAATGCTCTGCCGACTAAACACAAACACGACACTTTCTTCCATCGACATTGCAAAGGCAGCACCAAAGGCTGTCTTCTAATGACAGGTGTTGTGCAGATCTCTTGGTCCTGTGCCAGTGGCAGTGCTGATGACACTTTTGACGGCTGTGTTGCTTTTTGTAACCTGCATGGAGATGCTAGAGGTCATGAACAACAATTGCCGTTTTTACAGCAGATCTCTTCTGTGAAGGAGGCTCTCAGTTAGCTGAGTCTGACCAGAGTGACAAGAAAGGCATGAACATTGTACGTGACCTGTGGCAGTCTCAAAAGCCTTTGATTTGTCTTTTCACTGAAGAAGAGAATGTTGCATGTGGCCGATCTAGCCAGAATGTAAAAAGAGGTATCCAGAACAGAAACACAGCAGAATTAGTAGAGGAGCTGATAAAAACAATCAGAGACCTGCTAGCAAGGTGAAACAACCTCTTAAGGCTTGATGCTTGTCAGGACACAGCTCGCCAACGTGGATTTATTGTGGCTAAAGAGGCAGAAGAGTGTGTGAGAGCCAAAGCAAAGGCAAGAACCTTGGTGGGATTCTTGACAAAGGAGAAATTGTGTTTGAGATCAAATCACAGCTACTGCCTCTTCAAGGACAACTATGGATGGTACCCATGGTGTAAAAAGGAGAAAGAGCTCCCCCGCTTGCAGGAAAAGAGGAACAAGAACATAGAACATCATGGGAGCCAAACTGAGCCAGAGAAGTGTGCAGGACGAAGAAAGCAACTCGACAGAGCGTTCCCCCTCAAGCAGCTGATGAAATCAGTCCTCGCTTTTCTCCAGGCACAGGCAAGAGACACCAAGAAATACTTGCTGCAGTGGAGGAAGGTCTTTAGGGATGACCTGTCCTCTGAGCACTTGGAGGAACTTCAGAAAGAGTATCATCAGTGATGGTATCAAATCCTGGAAATAAAGAAAAGCAAGGAAAAAACCACTCTGAAAACAGCATTGATGAATAAGTTAGAAGCCCTCTCCAACTCAGTCAATGATTCATCCATTGGTCTCAAGCGTCTTTTGAGAGAAGTAGGGCAGATTCGTGAAGCTCTAGAATCCTTGAACTCAAAAGATGAATGTTTTTGCAAACTACCTGAAGTGGCAGTCGATCTGATGGTTTCAGGGTATGCCCTTGAAGTGGTGGATGGTGATGCTTCGTCTGTACGGTGACGATGGCTTGGGGCAATCTTTGACAAGTTAATTGAGAAGCTAGGGGAGAGAAGAGTGTTTGTTCTCTCAGTGCTTGGCATCCAGAGCCCGGGGAAGTCAAGCCTGCTGAATGCCATGTTTGGTCTGCAGTGGAACGTCAGTGCGGGGAGAGGCACGCGGGGAGCGTTTATGCAGCTGCTTCAGGTGGACAAGAAACCCCAAGAGGCCGTGGACTTTGATTACAGGCTGATTGTTGACACAGCAGGACTTTGTGCCATGGAGGTGGCCAATAAGCAGTCACTTAATGATGACAATGAGCTAGCCACCTTTGGCATTGGCATTGGCAACATGACTCTGATCAATATCTTGGGAGAAAATCCTGGAGACATGCAAGATGTCCTTCAGCTAGCTGGGCAGGCTTTTCTCCGGATGAAGCAAGTCAATCTTTCGCCAAGCTGCTGCTTTGTGCACCACAATGTTGGAGAAATAACTGCCCAGGAACAAAACATGCAAGCACAAAGACGCCTGCAGGAAAAGCTGGAGGAAATGGCAGGGACAGCCACCCAGCCGCCCAGCAGGCATTCTGCCATGTCACCCACAGTCACTACTTTGCTCACCTCTGGGTGGCAAGGAAACCCACCCATGGCCCCACCCAACCCCCCACACAGCCAGCACGTGCAGCAGTTAAAGAGCACAATTCTCCAAGCTGCCAAGAAGGGATCGCAGGGCACTATTTCAAGGCTCTCGAGCTTGAAAGTTCGTATGAGTGACTTGTGGAAGGCTCTGCTGAATGAAAAGTTTGTTTTCCCTTTCCAAAACACTCGGGAAGTTGCCGCAGACAACAGCTTAGGAACAACCGACAGCCAGTGGACCTGGCAGCTGGGGAGCCACATCCTAGACTTGCAAATGAAACGGAACAATCGGATTAGAAAGGGAGACGTTCCGCATGTGACCCGAAGAAGCCTTATGGAGGAAGTGCAAGATAAATATGAGACCCTCTGGAAAGGCTTGGAACCGTATTTCAGGGAAGATGACGCCAGTGGGCTTTTGATTCAGCGGAAAGCAAGCATTGAAAATCAACCGCAAGATCTGAGAGAAGCACTTGTGGAAGAGACACAGAGAAAGTCTGCCGAGTTCATTGAACGGGAGAAGAATCCGAGCAAAGGGCATCAGAAGAAGCCAGAATGTGAACACGAGCTTGTCAAGAGAAGGCAACTGGTGGCTTTGTCGCTAAAGAAGGAAGAGCTGCATGAAGAAAAGCTGAGGCAACACTTGGCTAGCCTCTGGAAACAATGGCTCTACAAAGTATCTTCCAGTGCACCTCCTCCTGCAGAACCAAACATAAACCTCCCTAGTGAGACCACTCTGCTGGAACATTTCAAGCAAGAGCCAAACAGAGAGGAAGAAATAAAATGCTTCTTGCCAAAGGATGCATTTCCCATGGCATCCCTTGCAGGCAGTGCAAGAGATCATTGCTGCTGGAAGCTGCATTTCATTTCATCCCTTTGTATTTCAGATGCTAGTCGTACTTCCCAAAACATGTCTACAATAAACTCGCGGGCTAGCCTTCTGGTCAGGGTGTCTGCTGGTGCTGGGCTTGTGGCGGGGGTGCCGAGGGGATCTGGGCGTTGTGTTGGGGGTGCTGGTCTTGTCGTGGGGGGTGCAGAGGGGAGTTGGTCCTTGTGTTGGGGGTGCTGGTCTTTGTTTTGAGGTGCAGAGGGGATCTGGACCTTGTGTTGGGGGTGCTGAGGGGATCTGGGTGTTGTTGTGGGGGTGCTTAGAGGAGGTGGGCCTTGTGTTGGGGGTGCTGGTCTTGTCATGGGGGTGCAGAAGGGATCAGGGCATTGTGTTGGGGGTGCTGGTCTTTGTTCTGGGGTGCTGAGGGGATCTGGACATTGTGTTGGGGGTGCTCAGGGGATTTGGATGTTGTTGTGGGGGTGCTTAGAGGAGGTGGGCCTTGTGTTGGGTGTGCTGGGTTTGTTGTGGGGGTGGAGAGGGGATCAGGGCCTTGTTTTTGGGGTGCTGGGCCTTGTTTTGGGAGTGCTGGGGTTGTCGTGGGGGTGCTGAGGGGATCAGGGCATTGTGTTGGGGGTGCTGGGCCTTGTTTTGGGAGTGCTGGGCTTGTTGTGGGGGTGCAGAGGGGATCAGGGCATTGTGTTGGGGGTGCTGGGCCTTGTGTTGGGGGTGCTGGGCTTGTCGTGGGGGTCCTGAGTGGTCATGGTGTTGTGTTGGGGGTGGTGGGCGTTGTTTTGGGAGAACTATGCTTGTTTTTGGGGTGCTTAGGGGATCTGGGCATTGTATTGGGGGTCTGGGCTTGTTGTGGCGGTGCAGAGGGGAACTGGGTCTTGTCATGGGGGTGCTGAGGGAATGCTCGGCCTTGTAATGGGGGTGCTGGGCTTGTCGTGGGGATGCTGAGGGGATCTGGGCCTTTTCATGGGGGTGCTGAGGGTATGCTCGGCCTTGTAATGGGGGTGGTGGGCTTGTCAGGGGGGTGCTGAGGGGATCTGGGCCTTGTTTTTGGGGTGTGGGCCTTGTTTTGGGGGTAGTGGGCTTGTCGTAAGGGTGCTGAGGGGATCTGGGCCTTGTATTGGGGATGGACAGGCGATGTGGGCCTTGTCTTGGGAGTGCTGAGGGGATCTGGGCCTTGTTTTCGGGGTACGGTGGGGATCTGGGCATTGTTTTGGGTGTGCTGGGCCTTGTCATGGGGGTGTTGAGGGGATCTAGGCCTTTTTTTGGGGGTGCGGAGAGGGTTCCGGAGCACTCGACCAGGTTGCCCAGAGAGATTGTGGAGTCTCCTTCCCTGGAGATATTCAAAAGCCCGCTGGCCCAATCCTGGGCAATATGCTCCAGAGGACCCTGGCTGAGCAGGGGGGGTTGGACTCCAGGATCTCCGGAGGTCCCTTCCAACCTCCACCATTCTGTGAGCCTGTGATTCTGTGAAATGTTAAGGCTAAAATTTTAACACTCACATCCCAGAAGTTTTCTTTTCCTTTCTTCTCAGAATTTGTTCCCATCGATGGTTGAGCCCATCACACACCTCCCACAATCACCTGTAATGTGCTCATGTAGTGTTCCAATGCTATAGGTCCTATGGATTGGCATGGGGTTGGTTCACCTAGTTGATTTAAACCAGTTGAGGGAATGGTTAGAACGTACAGCTAGCAATCTGGTTTTGGAGCTAAGGAAAGGTTTTGCACATTGAGTGACTACTCCCCAAATTACAGCTTGGTTGCCACTGCCCACGCACACAGGGAGCCCCATTCCCATTTCACCCCAGAAAGCTCCCCGCAGGCATGCTGCAAATGGCTTGTGTGCCGTTTCCGCTCACAATTGCAACAAGATTGCTGTGCACAATTGGAGGGCAAAGGAGCAACCCCTCCAGAAGGGGAAAAGTGCCCAAAGAAAGAACGAGCCACGGGCTCGGCATGGGCTTGTCAGGGACGACTCTGGGCTTTGGTTGGGCTTTGTGCTGGCGGGAGCTGTGTTGGGGCTGGCCTTGGCGGGCTGCGCCTTGTTGGGGTTTGGGTGAGAGCAGCGTCAGGTGGGGCCTGGGGGTGCCCTGGCAGACCAGGTGTGTGGAAGTGATGTCGCCATGGCATCACAATGCCGGGGTCTTTCTGGAGGTGGGGCTGGGGGAAGTGCCGCTGTCACTTTGCCTGCGAGCGAGCGAGCGAGCGAGTGTGCGAGCGAGTGCGCGAGCAGGTGGAGAGCGTGGCGTTGAGCTGGGGCGAAGGAGCGAGGCAGCGGGGTAAGAGCTGGCTCCTTCCGTCTCTCTGCAGTCTCTCCTCCCCTCGGGGCGCTCTCCCTGGCTTTGTCGCCCCCCCAGCGCCCACCACCCGCTGCACGCTCCCTCGGTGGGCACAAGTGCCACAATCAGGCAAACGTCCCCGCCGCGAAGTCCAGCCACGCTCGGGCACCATTCTGCGCCCTTGCTGCTCACCACCCGGTGTCCCCGCGTCACACATGGGAAAGCAGTGGCGGGAGCGGGCAGCCAGGCAAGGCCGACGGAGTGAGGGCACCGTGCCCTGCTTTTTGCAGAGTTGCTCTCGGCGGCCTTTGGCTCTTCTCCTGGTGTCAGATTGACGCTGTCGATCTTGGGGTGCGGAGGAGCGTGCACAGGGTGAGCGGCAGAGCAGAGCAGAGCGGTCAGGGTCGGGGGAGGTTGGTGGAGGGGCGTTGGAGGGGCGGTGGGGAGCAGGGCTTTGGGGGCTGCTGGTCTGCCTTGGTCGGGGAGGGGGAGGGTGGCTGCAAGGGGCGGCGTGCTCAGAGGTGGGTGCTGTGTTTTGGGTGGCACTCTTGGAGCAGGACGTGGAGGCGGAGCGCTGAGCAGGCTGCACGCTCGCGGCGCGCTTCCGGTGGCGGCATGGAGCCTCGGAGGCTGAGCGTCGTGGGCGAGTTTGTGGTGCTGAGCCTTTTTGTGGTGTGCCTGGCCCACATGCCCTCGGTCGTCAACGTCCTCATGATCCTGTGCATAGCGGTGGTGTTGGTGCCGGCGGGGAAAAGGCTCTGGCCCAAGGTAGGAGTCAGCCTGGGCATGGCCCCGAGCTGGCGCGGGCAGCGAGAGGGCTGAGGCCGCGGCAGCACCTGCAGCAAGGGCAGCCTGACGGTGCTGCGCGCAAGCCTGCCTCCAGCCTCAGCTCTGCGTGCCCCGCGCAGCCCTTCCGCGAGCAGGGCGCCTCTTGGCGCAGCGTGGATGCTCGCCACTAAGGCAGCGCTCTCTTGGGCTGTGCAGGGGCCTCGCGGCAGTGCTGGCAGCCTGGGCAACGGCAGCGTGGACGAGCCCGGAGGTGAGCAGCACCGGCCCAGAGCGTAGGCGCGCTCGGCAGCGCCTCCCGGCCAAGACAGCCCAGCGCCGCCAGCGCCCACCGCCCTCGGCCCCAGCTGGGGCTCCGCCGACGGGCTGCCCTCGCTCACTGCCTCTCTGCCTCCTCTTCCAGCAGCCTCCTTCCTGCCCACGGTGGACACGCAGGACTGTGCAGCCAGCCGGCAGGCAGGGTAAGCGGAGGCCTGGCCTGCAGGGGGGCTGCCCCACAGCCCTGGCCAGGCCCACCGCAGGCAAGAGCCCGATGCAGCCCAGAGCCACAGACCTGCGCCTGGCCTGGGCCCCCCAAAGAGCAGGGCATGGCATGGCTAGGGCTGGGGTCGACGCACGGGATGCCCAGGACATGCCGCATGCCTGCTGCTCACCAACTGGGAAGCCCCTTTGCTCCTTGCCCACTGCTGCAGCCCTGGCCCCAGCGCCCCCTCCGCCCGCACCCTGGCACCCTTTGGCGTCTGCCGCTGCAACCAGGGCTTCCCCCTGGGGCAGCCAAGGCAGCCTCCTCACCTCCTCACCTCCTTTCTCCCTCCCAGGCTCACAAGCGAGGACACCTTGCCCCCTCGCCACCTCCTGCCCACCTCCGAGCCGGACACGGATGGATGGAAGTTGGATGGCCCTCTCCCACTGCCACCAACCTCCATCCTGCTGGACGCTCCCCCAACACCTGCAGCAGTGCTGGGTGAGCTGCTTGTGCCCACAGCCCTCCCGCCATCCCCACCACGCAGGCGGGTCCGCTTTGGGCGCAACCAGACCGTGTTGCTGAGCGAGGAAGGTCACGAGCTGCTGGACTGCCTCCCCAAAGCCCCACACCTCGACTGGCCAGCCCACATCCCGCGCCGGTCCATCCTGCACTGTGCCTGGGCACCCGTCCCGCTGGCAGGGGAAGGCACAGTGCGGCCACTTTCACCCGCCGGGCAGTCCGAGGACGAAGAGGACGAGGAGCCAGCGTGTGCCACCTCCCTGCAGCGCTGGCCCACCATGCAGCTCTGGAGCCCACCACCGGAGGCGCCCTCCCCTCCCGCTGCAGCCGCCGGCTGCACAGCGGCCCTGGCCTGCCTGCTCTGCCCAGCCTGCCCTGCAGGCGCCTTCAGAGGGCTGCGCAAGGGCCTCCGCAGATGCGCCTCCTTCCTGCGAGGGCCACGGCGAGTGCTGAGGAGGCGCCAGGCAAGGGCCAGCTGATTGGGGCCAGCAGCAGGCTCCGCGCCTGGGCAGAGGTGCCAGTAACCAGCGCCCGCGGAGCTAGACGCCTTCGCCACCTCCGGGCCAGCGTCAATAAACCTCTGAGCAAGACTCTGCGGGAGGCGAGAGTGAAACACCATGTGAAGTGAAAAGAAGGCGGCGCAGGAATGCTCCCTGAGTCTTAGGAAGCCAGCCGTTCCCCGAACTCAGGCTTTCCTGCTCCTGACAGGGCTGAGTAGAGCAGCAACATGCAAAAACATGTCTCCAGAACAGAAGTTTAAATGCTTAGCTCAGATGAACCATCACATAGGAAACTGGCTGTCAGAAGAAGTCCGTGAGATCCTTACAAAGCGCGGTGGATGTGATCCTGGGGGCGCTCTGGAGCAAGATCTGAATTCCCCTGTGAATGGAGACTATGTAGCCTCCAACAGTGATCTGCAGAAAGAAGTTGTAAAACAGGGGAGAATTGATATTGGTCAGGGGGCTGAGCAGAAAGATTCATCCAAGCCATCACCCTCAGCAGAACAGTGGGAGGATCCTAAAAGGAATGAGCGTTCCAGAGGCCAAGAGGTCCTCCACTTGATCAAACAACCGGGACGAGAAAATTGCTACGCAAGTAAAAGGGGGAGGGCAGATCTTCAGGTTATCGACAAGACTGCCCTGTGTGACAGCCAGCCCAGGATTGGCAGTGAATACCCCTTCCATTTTCGGCACAAGCTGCTGATGCTGGACTACCGTGGAAGGTATCTGGTTTGCCAGGAGCATGGCAAAGCAAAAGAAGGCGTTCTGAGCACTCCGAATGCAACAAGCCTTGGCGCTGAGTGCTCAGATAGTGCCTCAGATATTGACAGTGAGTTTTTCAATGCTGAGCGTGAAGAAGGGGATGCCTCTGTTACAGCAGGTCTGACACACATACATGCCATGGACCTCCAGGTGGCGATGTTTCATGGTGCCCATGATTTCACGAGACAGTACATTTCAACAAACCTCGCTTTGTGCCACTTGGTGCTCCCCCTCCTGCTACCAAATCCATGCACCGCACCAAGAGAGTTCCCTCAGCCAAGTTAAAAAGAGCTGGAAAGGGACGGAACAATTGGGAAAGCAGACCACAATTCAGAGGAGCAGACCACAATTCAGAGGCACAAAAACAAACCGATTGATCAGGCAGACACACTCATGGTGTCCTTCATACGGATCGGGAGTTCTCCTTCCTCTTCCAAGGCTCAGCTCCTGAATGCTCTGCCGACTAAACACAAACACGACACTTTCTTCCATCGACATTGCAAAGGCAGCACCAAAGGCTGTCTTCTAATGACAGGTGTTGTGCAGATCTCTTGGTCCTGTGCCAGTGGCAGTGCTGATGACACTTTTGACGGCTGTGTTGCTTTTTGTAACCTGCATGGAGATGCTAGAGGTCATGAACAACAATTGCCGTTTTTACAGCAGATCTCTTCTGTGAAGGAGGCTCTCAGTTAGCTGAGTCTGACCAGAGTGACAAGAAAGGCATGAACATTGTACGTGACCTGTGGCAGTCTCAAAAGCCTTTGATTTGTCTTTTCACTGAAGAAGAGAATGTTGCATGTGGCCGATCTAGCCAGAATGTAAAAAGAGGTATCCAGAACAGAAACACAGCAGAATTAGTAGAGGAGCTGATAAAAACAATCAGAGACCTACTAGCAAGGTCAAACAACCTCTTAAGGCTTGATGCTTGTCAGGACACAGCTCGCCAACGTGGATTTATTGTGGCTAAAGAGGCAGAAGAGTGTGTGAGAGCCAAAGCAAAGGCAAGAACCTTGGTGGGATTCTTGACAAAGGAGAAATTGTGTTTGAGATCAAATCACAGCTACTGCCTCTTCAAGGACAACTATGGATGGTACCCATGGTGTAAAAAGGAGAAAGAGCTCCCCCGCTTGCAGGAAAAGAGGAACAAGAACATAGAACATCATGGGAGCCAAACTGAGCCAGAGAAGTGTGCAGGACGAAGAAAGCAACTCGACAGAGCGTTCCCCCTCAAGCAGCTGATGAAATCAGTCCTCGCTTTTCTCCAGGCACAGGCAAGAGACACCAAGAAATACTTGCTGCAGTGGAGGAAGGTCTTTAGGGATGACCTGTCCTCTGAGCACTTGGAGGAACTTCAGAAAGAGTATCATCAGTGATGGTATCAAATCCTGGAAATAAAGAAAAGCAAGGAAAAAACCACTCTGAAAACAGCATTGATGAATAAGTTAGAAGCCCTCTCCAACTCAGTCAATGATTCATCCATTGGTCTCAAGCGTCTTTTGAGAGAAGTAGGGCAGATTCGTGAAGCTCTAGAATCCTTGAACTCAAAAGATGAATGTTTTTGCAAACTACCTGAAGTGGCAGTCGATCTGATGGTTTCAGGGTATGCCCTTGAAGTGGTGGATGGTGATGCTTCGTCTGTACGGTGACGATGGCTTGGGGCAATCTTTGACAAGTTAATTGAGAAGCTAGGGGAGAGAAGAGTGTTTGTTCTCTCAGTGCTTGGCATCCAGAGCCCGGGGAAGTCAAGCCTGCTGAATGCCATGTTTGGTCTGCAGTGGAACGTCAGTGCGGGGAGAGGCACGCGGGGAGCGTTTATGCAGCTGCTTCAGGTGGACAAGAAACCCCAAGAGGCCGTGGACTTTGATTACAGGCTGATTGTTGACACAGCAGGACTTTGTGCCATGGAGGTGGCCAATAAGCAGTCACTTAATGATGACAATGAGCTAGCCACCTTTGGCATTGGCATTGGCAACATGACTCTGATCAATATCTTGGGAGAAAATCCTGGAGACATGCAAGATGTCCTTCAGCTAGCTGGGCAGGCTTTTCTCCGGATGAAGCAAGTCAATCTTTCGCCAAGCTGCTGCTTTGTGCACCACAATGTTGGAGAAATAACTGCCCAGGACCAAAACATGCAAGGACAAAGACGCCTGCAGGAAAAGCTGGAGGAAATGGCAGGGACAGCCACCCAGCCGCCCAGCAGGCATTCTGCCATGTCACCCACAGTCACTACTTTGCTCACCTCTGGGTGGCAAGGAAACCCACCCATGGCCCCACCCAACCCCCCACACAGCCAGCACGTGCAGCAGTTAAAGAGCACAATTCTCCAAGCTGCCAAGAAGGGATCGCAGGGCACTATTTCAAGGCTCTCGAGCTTGAAAGTTCGTATGAGTGACTTGTGGAAGGCTCTGCTGAATGAAAAGTTTGTTTTCCCTTTCCAAAACACTCGGGAAGTTGCCGCAGACAACAGCTTAGGAACAACCGACAGCCAGTGGACCTGGCAGCTGGGGAGCCACATCCTAGACTTGCAAATGAAACGGAACAATCGGATTAGAAAGGGAGACGTTCCGCATGTGACCCGAAGAAGCCTTATGGAGGAAGTGCAAGATAAATATGAGACCCTCTGGAAAGGCTTGGAACCGTATTTCAGGGAAGATGACGCCAGTGGGCTTTTGATTCAGCGGAAAGCAAGCATTGAAAATCAACCGCAAGATCTGAGAGAAGCACTTGTGGAAGAGACACAGAGAAAGTCTGCCGAGTTCATTGAACGGGAGAAGAATCCGAGCAAAGGGCATCAGAAGAAGCCAGAATGTGAACACGAGCTTGTCAAGAGAAGGCAACTGGTGGCTTGGTCGCTAAAGAAGGAAGAGCTGCATGAAGAAAAGCTGAGGCAACACTTGGCTAGCCTCTGGAAACAATGGCTCTACAAAGTATCTTCCAGTGCACCTCCTCCTGCAGAACCAAACATAAACCTCCCTAGTGAGACCACTCTGCTGGAACATTTCAAGCAAGAGCCAAACAGAGAGGAAGAAATAAAATGCTTCTTGCCAAAGGATGCATTTCCCATGGCATCCCTTGCAGGCAGTGCAAGAGATCATTGCTGCTGGAAGCTGCATTTCATTTCATCCCTTTGTATTTCAGATGCTAGTCGTACTTCCCAAAACATGTCTACAATAAACTCGCGGGCTAGCCTTCTGGTCAGGGTGTCTCCTGGTGCTGGGCTTGTGGCGGGGGTGCCGAGGGGATCTGGGCGTTGTGTTGGGGGTGCTGGTCTTGTCGTGGGGGGTGCAGAGGGGAGTTGGTCCTTGTGTTGGGGGTGCTGGTCTTTGTTTTGAGGTGCAGAGGGGATCTGGACCTTGTGTTGGGGGTGCTGAGGGGATCTGGGTGTTGTTGTGGGGGTGCTTAGAGGAGGTGGGCCTTGTGTTGGGGGTGCTGGTCTTGTCATGGGGGTGCAGAAGGGATCAGGGCATTGTGTTGGGGGTGCTGGTCTTTGTTCTGGGGTGCTGAGGGGATCTGGACATTGTGTTGGGGGTGCTCAGGGGATTTGGATGTTGTTGTGGGGGTGCTTAGAGGAGGTGGGCCTTGTGTTGGGTGTGCTGGGTTTGTTGTGGGGGTGGAGAGGGGATCAGGGCCTTGTTTTTGGGGTGCTGGGCCTTGTTTTGGGAGTGCTGGGCTTGTTGTGGGGGTGCTGAGGGGATCAGGGCATTGTGTTGGGGGTGCTGGGCCTTGTTTTGGGAGTGCTGGGCTTGTTGTGGGGGTGCAGAGGGGATCAGGGCATTGTGTTGGGGGTGCTGGGCCTTGTGTTGGGGGTGCTGGGCTTGTCGTGGGGGTCCTGAGTGGTCATGGTGTTGTGTTGGGGGTGGTGGGCGTTGTTTTGGGAGAACTATGCTTGTTTTTGGGGTGCTTAGGGGATCTGGGCATTGTATTGGGGGTCTGGGCTTGTTGTGGCGGTGCAGAGGGGAACTGGGTCTTGTCATGGGGGTGCTGAGGGAATGCTCGGCCTTGTAATGGGGGTGCTGGGCTTGTCGTGGGGATGCTGAGGGGATCTGGGCCTTTTCATGGGGGTGCTGAGGGTATGCTCGGCCTTGTAATGGGGGTGGTGGGCTTGTCAGGGGGGTGCTGAGGGGATCTGGGCCTTGTTTTTGGGGTGTGGGCCTTGTTTTGGGGGTAGTGGGCTTGTCGTAAGGGTGCTGAGGGGATCTGGGCCTTGTATTGGGGATGGACAGGCGATGTGGGCCTTGTCTTGGGAGTGCTGAGGGGATCTGGGCCTTGTTTTCGGGGTACGGTGGGGATCTGGGCATTGTTTTGGGTGTGCTGGGCCTTGTCATGGGGGTGTTGAGGGGATCTAGGCCTTTTTTTGGGGGTGCGGAGAGGGTTCCGGAGCACTCGACCAGGTTGCCCAGAGAGATTGTGGAGTCTCCTTCCCTGGAGATATTCAAAAGCCGCCTGGCCCAATCCTGGGCAATATGCTCCAGAGGACCCTGGCTGAGCAGGGGGGGTTGGACTCCAGGATCTCCGGAGGTCCCTTCCAACCTCCACCATTCTGTGAGCCTGTGATTCTGTGAAATGTTAAGGCTAAAATTTTAACACTCACATCCCAGAAGTTTTCTTTTCCTTTCTTCTCAGAATTTGTTCCCATCGATGGTTGAGCCCATCACACACCTCCCACAATCACCTGTAATGTGCTCATGTAGTGTTCCAATGCTATAGGTCCTATGGATTGGCATGGGGTTGGTTCACCTAGTTGATTTAAACCAGTTGAGGGAATGGTTAGAACGTACAGCTAGCAATCTGGTTTTGGAGCTAAGGAAAGGTTTTGCACATTGAGTGACTACTCCCCAAATTACAGCTTGGTTGCCACTGCCCACGCACACAGGGAGCCCCATTCCCATTTCACCCCAGAAAGCTCCCCGCAGGCATGCTGCAAATGGCTTGTGTGCCGTTTCCGCTCACAATTGCAACAAGATTGCTGTGCACAATTGGAGGGCAAAGGAGCAACCCCTCCAGAAGGGGAAAAGTGCCCAAAGAAAGAACGAGCCACGGGCTCGGCATGGGCTTGTCAGGGACGACTCTGGGCTTTGGTTGGGCTTTGTGCTGGCGGGAGCTGTGTTGGGGCTGGCCTTGGCGGGCTGCGCCTTGTTGGGGTTTGGGTGAGAGCAGCGTCAGGTGGGGCCTGGGGGTGCCCTGGCAGACCAGGTGTGTGGAAGTGATGTCGCCATGGCATCACAATGCCGGGGTCTTTCTGGAGGTGGGGCTGGGGGAAGTGCCGCTGTCACTTTGCCTGCGAGCGAGCGAGCGAGCGAGTGTGCGAGCGAGTGCGCGAGCAGGTGGAGAGCGTGGCGTTGAGCTGGGGCGAAGGAGCGAGGCAGCGGGGTAAGAGCTGGCTCCTTCCGTCTCTCTGCAGTCTCTCCTCCCCTCGGGGCGCTCTCCCTGGCTTTGTCGCCCCCCCAGCGCCCACCACCCGCTGCACGCTCCCTCGGTGGGCACAAGTGCCACAATCAGGCAAACGTCCCCGCCGCGAAGTCCAGCCACGCTCGGGCACCATTCTGCGCCCTTGCTGCTCACGACCCGGTGTCCCCGCGTCACACATGGGAAAGCAGTGGCGGGAGCGGGCAGCCAGGCAAGGCCGACGGAGTGAGGGCACCGTGCCCTGCTTTTTGCAGAGTTGCTCTCGGCGGCCTTTGGCTCTTCTCCTGGTGTCAGATTGACGCTGTCGATCTTGGGGTGCGGAGGAGCGTGCACAGGGTGAGCGGCAGAGCAGAGCAGAGCGGTCAGGGTCGGGGGAGGTTGGTGGAGGGGCGTTGGAGGGGCGGTGGGGAGCAGGGCTTTGGGGGCTGCTGGTCTGCCTTGGTCGGGGAGGGGGAGGGTGGCTGCAAGGGGCGGCGTGCTCAGAGGTGGGTGCTGTGTTTTGGGTGGCACTCTTGGAGCAGGACGTGGAGGCGGAGCGCTGAGCAGGCTGCACGCTCGCGGCGCGCTTCCGGTGGCGGCATGGAGCCTCGGAGGCTGAGCGTCGTGGGCGAGTTTGTGGTGCTGAGCCTTTTTGTGGTGTGCCTGGCCCACATGCCCTCGGTCGTCAACGTCCTCATGATCCTGTGCATAGCGGTGGTGTTGGTGCCGGCGGGGAAAAGGCTCTGGCCCAAGGTAGGAGTCAGCCTGGGCATGGCCCCGAGCTGGCATGGGCAGCGAGAGGGCTGAGGCCGCGGCAGCACCTGCAGCAAGGGCAGCCTGACGGTGCTGCGCGCAAGCCTGCCTCCAGCCTCAGCTCTGCGTGCCCCGCGCAGCCCTTCCGCGAGCAGGGGGCCTCTTGGCGCAGCGTGGATGCTCGCCACTAAGGCAGCGCTCTCTTGGGCTGTGCAGGGGCCTCGCGGCAGTGCTGGCAGCCTGGGCAACGGCAGCGTGGACGAGCCCGGAGGTGAGCAGCCCCGGCCCAGAGCGTAGGCGCGCTCGGCAGCGCCTCCCGGCCAAGACAGCCCAGCGCCGCCAGCGCCCACCGCCCCCGGCCCCAGCTGGGGCTCCGCCGACGGGCTGCCCTCGCTCACTGCCTCTCTGCCTCCTCTTCCAGCAGCCTCCTTCCTGCCCACGGTGGAGACGCAGGACTGTGCAGCCAGCCGGCAGGCAGGGTAAGCGGAGGCCTGGCCTGCAGGGGGGCTGCCCCACAGCCCTGGCCAGGCCCACCGCAGGCAAGAGCCCGATGCAGCCCAGAGCCACGGACCTACGCCTGGCCTGGGCCCCCCAAAGAGCAAGGCATGGCATGGCTAGGGCTGGGGTCGACGCGCGGGATGCCCAGGACATGCCGCATGCCTGCTGCTCACCAACTGGGAAGCCCCTTTGCTCCTTGCCCACTGCTGCAGCCCTGGCCCCAGCGCCCCCTCCGCCCGCACCCTGGCACCCTTTAGCATCTGCTGCCACCAGGTCTTCCCCTTGGGGCACCCAAGGCAGCCTCCTCACCTCCTTTCTCCCTCCCAGGCTCACAAGCGAGGACACCTTGCCCCCTCGCCACCTCCTGCCCACCTCCGAGCCAGACACGGATGGATGGAAGTTGGATGGCCCTCTCCCACTGCCACCAACCTCCATCCTGCTGGACGCTCCCCCAACACCTGCAGCAGTGCTGGGTGAGCTGCTTGTGCCCACAGCCCTCCCGCCATCCCCACCACGCAGGCGGGTCCGCTTTGGGCGCAACCAGACCGTGTTGCTGAGCGAGGAAGGTCACGAGCTGCTGGACTGCCTCCCCAAAGCCCCACACCTCGACTGGCCAGCCCACATCCCGCGCCGGTCCATCCTGCACTGTGCCTGGGCACCCGTCCCGCTGGCAGGGGAAGGCACAGTGCGGCCACTTTCACCCGCCGGGCAGTCCGAGGACGAAGAGGACGAGGAGCCAGCGTGTGCCACCTCCCTGCAGCGCTGGCCCACCATGCAGCTCTGGAGCCCACCACCGGAGGCGCCCTCCCCTCCCGCTGCAGCCACCGGCTGCACAGCGGCCCTGGCCAGCCTGCTGTGCCCAGCCTGCCCAGCCTGCCCTGCAGGCGCCTTCAGAGGGCTGCGCAAGGGCCTCCGCAGATGCGCCTCCTTCCTGCGAGGGCCACGGCGAGTGCTCAGGAGGCGCCAGGCAAGGGCCAGCTGATTGGGGCCAGCAGCAGGCTCCGCGCCTGGGCAGACGTGCCAGTAACCAGCGCCCGCGGGCCAGCCACCTCCGGGCCAGCGTCAATAAACCTGAGCAAGACTCTGCGGGAGGCGAGAGTGAAACACCATGTGAAGTGCTATGAAGAAGGCGCAGGAATGCTCCCTGAGTCTTAGGAAGCCAGCCGTTCCCCGAACTCAGGCTTTCCTGCTCCTGACAGGGCTGAGTAGAGCAGCAACATGCAAAAACATGTCTCCAGAACAGAAGTTTAAAAGCTTAGCTCAGATGAACCATCACATAGGAAACTGGCTGCCAGAAGAAGTCCGTGAGATCCTTACAAAGTGCGGTGGATGTGATCCTGGGGGCGCTCTGGAGCAAGATCTGAATTCCCCTGTGAATGGAGACTATGTAGCCTCCAACAGTGATCTGCAGAAAGAAGTTATAAAACGGGGGAGAATTGATATTGGTCAGGGGGCTGAGCAGAAAGATTCATCCAAGCCATCACCCTCAGCAGAACAGTGGGAGGATCCTAAAAGGAATGAGCGTTCCAGAGGCCAAGAGGTCTTCCACTTGAT
The DNA here is from genome assembly GCF_040807025.1 of Struthio camelus. Lineage (NCBI taxonomy): Eukaryota > Metazoa > Chordata > Aves > Struthioniformes > Struthionidae > Struthio > Struthio camelus. Next base: position 5,874,742 of record NC_090944.1, read on the forward strand.
CAAACACCCGGGACTAGAAAATTGCTACGCAAGGAAAAGGGGGAGGGCAGATCTTCAGGTTATCGACAAGACTGCCCTGTGTGACAGCCAGCCCAGGATTGGCAGTGAATACCCCTTCCATTTTCGGCACAAGCTGCTGATGCTGGACTACCGTGGAAGGTATCTGGTTTGCCAGGAGCATGGCAAAGCAAAAGAAGGCGTTCTGAGCACTCCGAATGCAACAAGCCTTGGCGCTGAGTGCTCAGATAGTGCCTCAGATATTGACAGTGAGTTTTTCAATGCTGAGCGTGAAGAAGGGGATGCCTCTGTTACAGCAGGTCTGACACACATACATGCCATGGACCTCCAGGTGGCGATGTTTCATGGTGCCCATGATTTCACGAGACAGTACATTTCAACAAACCTCGCTTTGTGCCACTTGGCGCTCCCCCTCCTGCTACCAAATCCATGCACCGCACCAAGAGAGTTCCCTCAGCCAAGTTAAAAAGAGCTGGAAAGCCACGGAACAATTGGGAAAGCAGACCACAATTCAGAGGAGCAGACCACAATTCAGAGGCACAAAAACAAACCGATTGATCAGGCAGACACACCCATCATGTCCTTCATACGGATCGGGAGTTCTCCTTCCTCTTCCAAGGCTCAGCTCCTGAATGCTCTGCCGACTAAACACAAACACGACACTTTGTTCCACCGACATTGCAAAGGCAGCACCAAAGGCTGTCTTCTAATGACAGGTGTTGTGGAGATCTCTTGGTCCTGTGCCAGTGGCAGTGCTGATGGCACTTTTGACGGCTGTGTTGCTTTTTGTAACCTGCATGGGGATGCTAGAGGTCATGAACAACAATTGCCGTTTTTACAGCAGATCTCTTCTGTGAAGGAGGCTCTCAGTTAGCTGAGTCTGACCAGAGTGACAAGAAAGGCATGAACATTGTACGTGACCTGTGGCAGTCTCAAAAGCCTTTGATTTGTCTTTTCACTGAAGAAGAGAATGTTGCATGTGGCCGATCTAGCCAGAATGTAAAAAGAGGTATCCAGAACAGAAACAAAGCAGAATTGGTAGAGGAGCTGGTAAAAACAATCAGAGATCTGCTAGCAAGGTGAAACAACCTTTTAAGGCTTGATGCTTGTCAGGACACAGCTCGCCAACGTGGATTTATTGTGGCTAAAGAGGCAGAAGAGTGTGTGAGAGCCAAAGCAAAGGCAAGAACCTTGGTGGGATTCTTGACAAAGGAGAAATTGTGTTTGAGATCAAATCACAGCTACTGCCTCTTCAAGGACAACTATGGTACCCATGGTGTAAAAAGGAGAAAGAGCTCCCCCGCTTGCAGGAAAAGAGGAACAAGAACATAGAACATCATGGGAGCCAAACTGAGCCAGAGAAGTGTGCAGGACGAAGAAAGCAACTCGACAGAGCGTTCCCCCTCAAGCAGCTGATGAAATCAGTCCTCGCTTTTCTCCAGGCACAGGCAAGAGACACCAAGAAATACTTGCTGCAGTGGAGGAAGGTCTTTAGGGATGACCTGTCCTCTGAGCACTTGGAGGAACTTCAGAAAGAGTATCATCAGTGAAGGTATCAAATCCTGGAAATAAAGAAAAGCAAGGAAAAAACCAGTCTGAAAACAGCATTGATGAATAAGTTAGAAGCCCTCTCCAATGCAGTCAATGATTCATCCATTGGTCTCAAGCGTCTTTTGAGAGAAGTAGGGCAGATTCGTGAAGCTCTAGAATCCTTGAACTCAAAAGATGAATGTTTTTGCAAACTACCTGAAGTGGCAGTCGATCTGATGGTTTCAGGGTATGCCCTTGAAGTGGTGGATGGTGATGCTTCGTCTGTACGGTGACGATGGCTTGGGGCAATCTTTGACAAGTTAATTGAGAAGCTAGGGGAGAGAAGAGTGTTTGTTCTCTCAGTGCTTGGCATCCAGAGCCCGGGGAAGTCAAGCCTGCTGAATGCCATGTTTGGTCTGCAGTGGAACGTCAGTGCGGGGAGAGGCACGCGGGGAGTGTTTATGCAGCTGCTTCAGGTGGACGAGAAACCCCAAGAGGCTGCCACCTTTGGCATTGGCATTGGCAACATGACTCTGATCAATATCTTGGGAGAAAATCCTGGAGACATGCAAGATGTCCTTCAGCTAGCTGGGCAGGCTTTTCTCCGCATGAAGCAAGTCAATCTTTCGCCAAGCTGCTGCTTTGTGCACCACAATGTTGGAGAAATAACTGCCCAGGAACAAAACATGCAAGCACAAAGACGCCTGCAGGAAAAGCTGGAGGAAATGGCAGGGACAGCCGCCCAACCACCCAGCAGGCGTTCTGCCATGTCACCCACAGTCACTACTTTGCTCACCTCTGGGTGGCAAGGAAACCCACGCAGGGCCCCACCCAACCCCACACACAGCCAGCACGTGCAGCAGTTAAAGAGCACAATTCTCCAAGCTGCCAAGAAGGGATCGCAGGGCACTATTTCAAGGCTCTCGAGCTTGAAAGTTCGTATGAGTGACTTGTGGAAGGCTCTGCTGAATGAAAAGTTTGTTTTCCCTTTCCAAAACACTCGGGAAGTTGCCGCAGACAACAGCTTAGGAACAACCGACAGCCAGTGGACCTGGCAGCTGGGGAGCCACATCCTAGACTTGCAAATGAAACGGAACAATCGGATTAAAAAGGGAGACGTTCCGCATGTGACTCGAAGAAGCCTTATGGAGGAAGTGCAAGATAAATATGAGACCCTCTGGAAAGGCTTGGAACCGTATTTCAGGGAAGATGACGCCAGTGGGCTTTTGATTCAGCGGAAAGCAAGCATTGAAAATCAACCGCAAGATCTGAGAGAAGCACTTGTGGAAGAGACACAGAGAAAGTCTGCCGAGTTCATTGAACGGGAGAAGAATCAGAGCAAAGGGCATCAGAAGAAGCCAGAATGTGAACACGAGCTTGTCAAGAGAAGGCAACTGGTGGCTTTGTCGCTAAAGAAGGAAGAGCTGCATGAAGAAAAGCTGAGGCAACACTTGGCTAGCCTCTGGAAACAATGGCTCTACAAAGTATCTTCCAGTGCACCTCCTCCTGCAGAACCAAACATAAACCTCCCTAGTGAGACCACTCTGCTGGAACATTTCAAGCAAGAGCCAAACAGAGAGGAAGAAATAAAATGCTTCTTGCCAAAGGATGCATTTCCCATGGCATCCCTTGCAGGCAGTGCAAGAGATCATTGCTGCTGGAAGCTGCATTTCATTTCATCCCTTTGTATTTCAGATGCTAGTCGTACTTCCCAAAACATGTCTACAATAAACTCGCGGGCTAGCCTTCTGGTCAGGGTGTCTCCTGGTGCTGGGCTTGTGGCGGGGGTGCAGGGGGGAGTGGGGCGTTGTGTTGGGGGTGCTGGTCTTGTCGTGGGGGGTGCAGAGGGGAGTTGGGCCTTGTGTTGGGGGTGCTGGTCTTTGTTTTGAGGTGCAGAGGGGATCTGGACCTTGTGTTGGGGGTGCATAGGGGATCTGGGTGTTGTTGTGGGGGTGCTTAGAGGAGGTGGGCCTTGTGTTGGGGGTGCTGGGTTTGTTGTGGGGGTGGAGAGGGGATCAGGGCCTTGTTTCTGGGGTGCTGGGCCTTGTTTTGGGAGTGCTGGGCTTGTTGTGGGGGTGCTGAGGGGATCAGGGCATTGTGTTGGGGGTGCTGGGCATTGTGTAGGGTTTGCTGGGCTTGTCATGGGGGTGCTGAGGGGATCTGGGTCTTGTTTTGGGGGTGCTTAGAGGACGTGGGCCTTGTGTTGGGTGTGCAGGGCTTGTCGTGGGGGTCCTGAGTGGTCATGGTGTTGTGTTGGGGGTGGTGGGGGTTGTTTTGGGAGAACTAGGCTTGTTTTCGGGGTGCTGAGGGGATCTGGGCCTTGTTTTCGGGGTGTGGGCCTTGTTGTGGGGGTACTGGGCTTGTCCTAAGGGTGCTGAGGGGATCTGGGCCTTGTTTTCGGGGTACGGTGGGGATCTGGGCGTTGTTTTGGCGGTGCTGGGCCTTGTCATGGGGGTGTTGAGGGGATCTAGGCCTTTTTTTGGGGGTGCGGAGAGGGTTACGGAGCACTCGACCAGGTTGCCCAGAGAGGTTGTGGAGTCTCCTTCCCTGGAGATATTCAAAAGCCGCCTGGCCCAATCCTGGGCAATATGCTCCAGAGGACCCTGGCTGAGCAGGGGCGTTGGACTCCAGGATCTCCGGAGGTCCCTTCCAACCTCCACCATTCTCTGAGCCTGTGATTCTGTGAAATGTTAAGGCTAAAATTTTAACACTCACATCCCAGAAGTTTTCTTTTCCTTTCTTCTCAGAATTGGTTCCCATCGATGGTCGAGCCCATCACACATCTTCCACAATCACCTGTAATGTGCTCATGTAGTGTTCCAATGCTATAGGTCATATGGTTGCTATAGGGGTTGGTTCACCTAGTTGATTTAAACCAGTTGAGGGAATGGTTAGAACGTACAGCTAGCAATCTGGTTTTGGAGCTAAGGAAAGGTTTTGCACATTGAGTGACTACTCCCCAAATTACAGCTTGGTTGCCACTGGCCACGCACACAGGGAGCCCCATTCCCCTTGGGATCATTCCAGTCAATATGAAAGAGAGAATCAACCGTATCTGGAATAATACCAACGGTGCGTCTATATGATTGGGGCCTGGGCATACAAGTCTCAAACTCCCATCTCTCCATCATATGTCTAGCAAGCCAAGAATCTTCCACAAGACTTGAACTGGAGGAATGTGTGGGATCAAAACTGTCATGTCACCTGGGGGAGTGAACCAGACACCGTGCGTAGGGCCTACGAAATAGATGGCTCAGCGTTACAGTGGCGACAACAAACAATTGTACTCGGGACCTGAGAGGACCACTCCCTGAGAGAGACCTGCCCAATCAAAGCTATTTCCAAGCAGGTGGTCATGAAGGGAGCACTGCCCTTCAGGAAAAAGCCTTTGCGCAGCTGCGCTATTACCAGAACGGAGCAGCTTCACGACCGCATCACACAGCTCATCAGCCTCCCCATCGACACAAAGGAACAGGAGCCAATGCATGACAACCAAAGTTGCATTCATGACAGACTGCATGAAATAAGGAAACAGGTGGACTCGGCAGCCAGGAACTCCACATATGTCTTCACTCATGGATACAGAATACATTCAGCAGTGTCTCTAGGCAAAGTGGCAGCAGAAAGGTTGGCAAAGATGCAGAAGGCTTTCACAAGAGCAAACGACCGCACTTTCTACCTGCGGGGCCAGAGAGAAGACTTCTTCACAAGTTTCCACATGTCCTGCCAAGCAGTGCCCTCTATCACAGCAGTTGCTGATTTTTTTATGTGACAAGCTTTCAGGAGCTCTTTGACAGGCAGTGTCTGTGAAGACTGCTCTTGATATAGCCTGGGAAAGGAGCTCTAACTCTCCAGCTTTCAGTGGCCATCGATCTCAACTAGAAACGGCTATTCTCCTCTCTCTTGCGGAGGAAGAGAATGGTGAGAAGTTCAGGCAGCACATTCATTTCCCCCAACATGTTTTAGAAGGTTTCGTTGAGAAGTGTGTTAACAACTATTGCTTAGACAAGAACAATTCAAGGCTGAAGAACTTGTTCCATGTTTCCCTGAATTCATTCCAGACTCTTGTTGCTGCTGCTAGCTTTGCGCCTACAACTCCAGTTGTCCAAGAGAACTGTGGCAATGTCTCCCTGTGGCTAGAGGAATTTGGGAGCAGACTTGGAGCTAATTCTGAACTTCCCAGAAGTCATCTGAAAAGCACTGAGCATCAAGAAAGAAAGGAGCTAGAGCTCCTGAAGGAGGCAATGAGTAAAGCTCTGGCCCCTGTGCTAGCAAACCTGAAACAGGCATTTTCCATGCCTCATCTGAAAGCTTGGAACTGGAAACCTCATACAATCGGAGTTGAAGGGCTGCACGGCTGCTGGAAGCAATGCCCGTTGTGCAGCGCTCTTTGCACAGACACAATACGTGCTCCTGATGGGGACCACAGTGTTCACTTCCATCGCCCTCAAGTCCTCAATGGTAGCCAGTGGGTTAGAAGAAATCAGTTGGTCCCTGCCCTTTGCTCCAGTCTTGTAGCAAGTCACTGTTGCCTTGTGCTTGAGGATAACAAGGAAGCTGCCTATACAAAGTCTAGAGAAGCAGGAGCAGCTTCTGCCAATTGGGGCCTCACGCCAGAAAGCTCCCCGCAGGCATGCTGCAAATGGCTTGTGTGCCGTTTCCGCTCACAATTGCAACAAGATTGCTGTGCACAATTGGAGGGCACAGCAGCAACCTGTCCAGAAGGGGAAAAGTGCCCAAAGACAGATGTGATCTCTGAGCTGGAACAGCTATCCCCTCCACATAGCATCTCCCAGCACCAAAACGGTCTGCAATGGCAATGGCCTGAATGTATTGGCATCCCTTGCCGGCAGTCCAAGAGATCACTCCTGCTGGAAGCTGCATTTCATTTCATCCCTTTGTTTTTCAGGTCCCAGTCTTACTTCCCGAAACATGTATACAATCAACTCAAGCCTTCAGCAAAGAACTCAAACAATAGCCAGCACAGTTGGCAAGATACAAACATGGGTATTTTGGACTTCTGGACTCCATGAAGCAGAGTCTCTGCTGAAGTCTGTGCTTTTAAAGTCCAACTGGACTGATAGGATCCCCTCATCTGATGGCCTCGGGAACAAACATGTCACAGAATGTCACCCTTCACCAAGGTCTCTCTCTTGTGTTTGATCCTGTGGCTCTGCTCTGTCTGTAACACATGTTCCCACGTTCATAGCTCTGTACCAGCAACAAGCAGTAAAAGGGGCCTGTTGCCTGCTCTCGCTTCCTGACGTTCTCCTTGTATGTGGGAAGCATCGTGCGGGTGCTGGCGGGGAGGTTGTGGGGAGAGAAAGTGCTAGGTGCCTTTGGGAAGGTCTTCTGCAGGAGCCAGGCCTGAAGCCCCCTTACGAAGCCTTGCTGCAGAGTGCAGGCGTCTCCTGCTGAGCCTGGCAAGAGCTGGTCGCACTCTCCTGTGGCAAGTCAGGTCCAGTACGCTCGTCTGCACGGGCAGGACTGGAGGCTGTTGTCCCAAGAGGGCCACCTCTCCCTCCTGGCTCAGCTGGTGCACATAGAGATTTGCACGGCTCCTGCCACAGACGCGCAGAGATTGAAGCAATGTGGGATGAGGGCCAGGGCGCATACAAGGTGTGAAAAGCAGCAGAGCGGCTGCAACGCTAGTCAGGCTCTCTCCTGGTGCTGGGCTTGTCATGGGGGTGCTGAGGGGATCTGGGCGTTGTGTTGGGGGTGCTGGGCTTGTCGTGGGGGTGGAGAGGGGACGTGGGCCTTGTGTTTGGGGTGCAGGGCCTGTTGTGGGGGTCCTGAGTAGTCAGGGCGTTGTTTTGGGGGTGCTGGGACTTGTTTTGGGAGAGCTAGGCTTGTTTTGGGGTGCTGAGGGGACCTAGGCATTGTTTTGGGAGTGCTGGAGGTATCTGGGCCTTGTATTGGGGGTGCTGGGCTTTTCATGAAGGTGCTGAGGGGATCTGGGCATTGTGTTGTGGGCACTGGGCTTGTCGTGGTGCTTAGGGGATCTAGGCCTTGTGTTGGGCATCCTGAGAGTATCGGGGCCTTTTTCTGGGGGTGCTGGGTCTTGTTTTAGGGGTGCTGGTCTTGTCGTTGGGGTGCTGAGGGGATCTGGGCTGTGTTTTTGGGGTGCTGGGCATTGCTTTTGGGGGTGCTGGGCATTGTGTTGGAGGTGCGGGGCTCTTTTTGGGGATGCGGAGGGGATCTGGGCCTGGTTTTAGGAGCGCTGAGGGTATCTGGGGCTTTTATTGGAAATGCTGGTCTTGTCATGGGGACGTTGAGGGGATTTGGGCCTTGTATTGGGAGTGCTGGGCTTTGTGTTGGGGGTTCTGATGGGATCTGTGTCTTTTTTGGGGGGTGGTGAGGGGATCTGGGCCTTGTGTTAGTAGTGCTGAGGGGATCTTGGCCTTGTTTTGTGAGTGGTGGGTCTTGTTTTGCACGTGCTGAGGCGATCTGGGCATTGTTTTGGGGGTGCTGGGCCTTGCTGTGGGGGTGCTGAGGGGATATGTTGGGGGTGCGGGGCTTGTGTTGTGGGTGCTGAGGAGATCTGGGCATTTTGTTGGGGGGCTGGGCTTATGGTGGTGCTGAGGGGATCTGGGCCTTGTGTTGGGGGTGCTGGGCTTGTTTTGGGAGTGCTGAGGGGATCTGGGCCTTGTATTGGTGGTGCGCGGCTTGTCATGGGGGTGCTGAACGGGATCTGGGCCTTATGTTTGGGAGTGCTGGGCCTTGTTTTGGGGGTGCTGGGCCTTGTTTTTCGAGTTCTGGGCTTTGTTTTAGGGTGCTGAGGGGATCTGGGCCTTGTGTGGGGCGTTCCTGAGGGGATCTGGACGTTGTATTGGGGGTCAGGGCGCATACAAGGTGTGAAAAGCAGCAGAGCGGCTGCAACGCTAGTCAGGCTCTCTCCTGGTGCTGGAGACAGTGGGGTGGGGGGACAAGCGGCAGGTCCTCGTCCCAGGAGCTGCCCAAGATGTGGGCACTCGTCGTGGCGCCAAGGGGAGAAGCCATCTGGCAAGCAGCGCCCAGGAGGCCGTACCGGGGCGGTCCGGCTGGATTTCCTGCCACAGACAGCTCTCGCCACGCCAGCCAGAAACGCAGCAGCCTCCACCGCAGCCTTCTCCATCGCCAATTGTTATTGGAGCGGCTCTTGGAGGGGCAAGGGGGAAAGGATTCCCCACATTTTCACCTTTTTGGGGGAGGAGGGTGGCACATTTCCTTTCTGATTTGCAACTATTTCTTTTTTTTTTCTCCCTGACTTTTGGCAGATGGAGGTTGCCCATATTTGAGCAGCTTGTGTGCAGGTTTTTAAAATGTATTTCCTGAGGAAGTTTTTTACAGCCTTGAAACTCTCCAGGTTTTTTTCCAGCAGTTTTTTTGTCTTTTTCTTCTTCCTCCCCCACAAGCAATCACCCATAGGGGTCATTTATTTACTTACACACTGTGGGTTTTATTTATTTACCCCTGGGAAGGAGGCTGGGTTGGGGTTTGGCTGTTCTTTGTTTTTCAGCAGCTCCCCCTTTCCCCTCACCCCCCCCCCCCGCCATTTCCTTGGGGCGTTCCTGATTAATTTTCACTCGGGGGTTACGGAGTCAGGCGCAGGGGCAGGGGGTGGGATGCCCTCTCCCCCCGAGCAGCTGGTTGTGGCTCCATTACTCCTTTTCTCCGGAGCCCGTTTTCTCTGGGCATTTCCTCACTCCCTGCTGGCCCGGGGAAGCTTCTAGAAGCTGCCGGAGCAACAGCTGCGGTAGGAGCCTCCTGATTGGTGGGTGTGGGAGTGTTAGCTGTGTCCTGATTGGCGGGTTGTGGATGGCAGCGTGGGGCGGGGAGTGAAGCCTTGTCTGTCCCTGCTGAGGGGATCTGGGGGTTGTGGGGGGTGCGGGGGGGATCTGGGGGTTGGGGGCGCTGGGGGTGTTTTGGGGGCAGAGAGGCGGGAGGCAGGGCAAGGGGAGGCCTTGGCTGCAGAGGTCTGCCCCTGCGGCAGGTGCTGGAATGGGGAGGGCACTAGTGTGTGCCTGTGGCCTGGGCAGGTGCCGCAGGAGCGGGGGGAGGCGCAGGCCGGGGCAGAGCAGGATGCAGCCCAGAGGCAGAGAGGTGGGCATGGCCGTGCTGAGCTGCCGAGGCCAAGAGAGGATTGTGGTGGGGGGGTGCTGAGAAGAGGGCAACAGCAATATGTGCACTGCACAGGCAGAGCCGGCTCCGTTGTGCTGACAACCAGGCGGTGCTGGTGAGCGATGAAGGCCATGAGCTGCTGGACTGCCTCCCAAAAGTTGCACACACAGAGTGGCCGGCGCATGTGAGACATCGCCAGTGCATCGTGCAGAAGCCTCCAGAGGCCCAGAGGGCAAACTGGGCATGAGGTGCAAGCTGCCTCGGCCCTCAGGTGCCCAACGGGACAGGGCCTGCGAGATTGCTGGTGGGGCGCTGCTGGCGCATCGGAGGCTCGAAGGCATCATCTTGGGCTGCTGCAGAAGGGCAGGTGAGAGGCAAGTGGGGGTGGAGCAGGCGCAGAGGCGGCAAGAGGTGGAGAGCAAGGGCTGGCCTGAGAAGAAGCAAGGGGCTGCTGCTCATGCAAAAGAGCCAGCAGCACACTCGTGCTGCACTAGTGCGAGAGCTCTGCCGAGGACAATGAGGCAGAGAGAGAGGAAGGAGGAGGCTGGAGGTGAGCAACCACATGCAAGAGTGAGTGCGGCACTGTGCAGCTGGTCGCAGCAAGAAATCGCCGCTGCTGCCGGCACCCACATGCCTCTGGCGCAGGCAAGGCTTGGCAGAGGAGCTGCCCTCGCTCACTCTGTGTGTGCCTCTTCTTGCAGCAGCCTCTGTGGTGCACAAGGAAGCGGAGGAGGAGTGTGGAGCAAGGCAGGAGGCAGGGTAGGCAGAGGCCTTGGCTGCAGGGCATCAGGCTGTGCGAGAGACCGTGATGCGGGGGGCTCCCTGAATGTGTGCCTGCGGGCCTTGCAGCTGCGGCGTGGCCCTGGGGAGACTGAGGGCAGGATGGAGCCCAGAGGCAGAGAGGTGCTCATGGCGTGGCTGAGGTGCAGAGGCCAAGGAGGGGATGGGTGTTGGGAGTGCTGAAGAGCAGGCAATGGCTTAGGGAGGGCCAGGGTAAATGGAAAGGCTGCCGCAGAGCTGCCCGAAAGGCTGCCTGGTGCTGAGACACAGCCCAGGCGCCCGGTGCAGGTGTGTCTGCAGGGCCCCTCTGTGCGGCAAGGCTGGGTGCCTTTGGGGCCTGCCTGGTGCAGGGGTGCCTGCTCAGGGGCAAAAGGGAGCCCTGAGGGAGGGTTGTCACCTGCTTTCTGCCTCCCAGGTGGAGCAAAGAGACATTGGGCAGCATGCGAGTGCCCCCATGCTGCCTATGGAAGATGCCCAGGTAGTGCTGGCTCTTGCCTGGCCAACAGCAGCCCCTGGCAGTGGCTCTGGTGGCTCTCAGCTAGGCAGGAGTGCTGAGGCAGAGGTGTGGTGGCATGCCACTCAGAGGGGAAGGCAGAGCTGTGACTGTGTCGCTGCGTGTGCTGCCAAGGGGCTGTGGGCAAGAGGAGCGGCCACATGCCTCGTGCCTTGTTGTGACCCAGGTGAGCTGCAGCTCCAAGCATCTGCGGAGTTCTCCAGAGGCGGAGACAGGAACAATCGGGAAGCTGCATGAGCCATGGCATACGCAGTGGTGGAGGGCGTGCGGGCTGCCTGCTGGGGGGTGAGTAGCCCCATTTCAAGAGGCTGCAGCTGAGGCTTTCAAGGAGCCAGCGACACAGTCTCTGCACTCCCAACACAACACCCAGATCCCCTCAGGACGCCGATAAGCCCAGCACCCCGAAAACAACGCCCAGAACCCCTCAGCACCCCCAACACACCGCCCAGATCTCCCCGGAACAAGGCCCAGATCCCCTCCGCACCCCCACTAAAAAAAGACCCAGCACCCGAAATACAAGCCCAGATCCCCTCTCCACCTCCATGACAGCTCCAGATCGCTGCTGCAAGCCGAGCACAAGGCCCACCACCCCCAACACAATGCCCAGATCTCCTCTGCACCACGGAAAAAAGGCCCAGCACGTCGAAAATAAGGACAGATTCCCTCAGCACCCGCACTACAAGCCCAGCACCTCCAAAACAAGGCCAGATCCCCTCAGCAACCCCTACCACAAGCCCTGCACCCCCAACGCAATGCCCCGATCCCCTCAGCAACCCCAAAACAAGGCCCAGATCCCCTCAGCACCCCCAAAACAAGGCCCAACAGCTCCAACACAACGCCCAGCTCCACTCTGCACTTCCACAAAAAGCCCAGCAGCCTGCATGACAAGCCAAGCACCTCGAAAACAAGCACCCCCAACACAATGCCCCGATCCCCTCAGCACCCCCACAACAGGGCCCAGATCCCCTCAGCAAACCCATTCCAAGACCAGCTCCCCCGACACAAAGCCCAGATCCCCTCAGAACCCTGACCACAAGCCCAGCACCCCCAACACAATGCCCAGATCTCCTCTGCACCACGGAAAAAAGGCCCAGCACCTCGAAAACAAAGCCAGATCCCTTCAGCACCCCCACTACAAGCCCCGCACCTCCAAAACAACGCCCTGATCACCTCAGCACCCCACCACACGCCCTGCACCCCCAACGCAATGCCCAGATCCCCTCAGCAACCCCATAACAAGGCCCAGATCCCCTCAGCAAACCCATTACAAGACCAGCTACCCCGACACAACGCCCACATCCCCTCTGCACCCCCACAAAAAGCCCAGATCCCCTGCAAAACAAGCCCAGCACCTCGAAAACAAGCCCCATATTCCCTCAGCAGCCCCACAACAATGCCCAGATCCTCTCTGCACCCCAAAAACAAGGCCAGCACCCCCAAAACAAGGCCAGCACCTTGAAAACAAGCCCCAGATCCCCTCAGGACCCCCACAAAAAGGCCCAGATCCGGTCAGCACCACCGACACATAGCCCAGATCCCCTAGGCACTCCCACACGCCCAACAAACCAAAAACACAGCCTAAATCACCTCAGCATCCTCACCACAAGCCCAGCACTCCAAAAACAACGCGCAGCACCCCCAAAACAACGCTCGGATCCCCTCTGCACCCCCACCACAAGCCCAGCACCCCCAACACAATGCCCCAGATCCCCTCTGCACCCCCAACGCAATGCCCAGATCCCCTCAGCACCCCTACCACAAGCCCAGCACCCCCAATACAATGCCCCGATCCCCTCAGCACCCCCACCAGAAGCCCCGCACCTCCAACACAATGCCCCAGATCCCCTCAGAACCCCAAAACAAGGCCCACATCCCCTCAGCAAACCCATTACAAGACCAGCTCCCCCGACACAAGGCCCACATCCCCTCAGCACCCCCAAAACAAGGCCCAGCAACTCCAACACAACGCCCAGCTCCCCTCTGCACTTCCACAAAAAGCCCAGCAGCCTGCATGACAAGCCCAGCACCTCAAAACAAGCCCCATATTCCCTCAGCACCCCCACAAGAAGGTCCAGATCCCCTCAGCACCCCCATGACAAGCCCAGATGCCCTCTGCACTCCCACAAGCCCAACACAACAAACACACAGCCCAGATCCCCTCTGCACCCCCATAACAGGCCCAACACCTCCAATACAAGCCCCAGATCCCCTCCGCACTGGCACAACACGCCCAGCACCCCTAACACAAGCCCAGATCCCCTCAGCACCACTATGACAAGTCCAGCACCCCCAACACAATGCCCAGATCCCCTCTGCACCCCCACAACAAAGCCCAGCACTTCAAAAACAATGCCCAGATCCCCTCAGCACCCCTAAAACAAAGCCCAGCAACTCCAACACAACGCCCAGCTCCCCTCTGCACTTCCACAAAAAGCCCAGCAGCCTGCATGACAAGCCCAGCACCTCAAAACAAGCCCCATATTCCCTCAGCACCCCCACAAGAAGGTCCGGATCCCCTCAGCACCCCCATGACAAGCCCAGATCCCCTCTGCACTCCCACAAGCCCAACACAACAAACACACAGCCCAGATCCCCTCTGCACACCCATAACAGGCCCAACACCTCCAATACAAGCCCCAGATCCCCTCCGCACTCACACAACAAAGCCCAGCACTTCAAAAACAATGCCCAGATCCCCTCAGCACCCCCAAAACAAGGCCCAGCAACTCCAACACAACGCCCAGCTCCCCTCTGCACTTCCACAAAAAGCCCAGCAGCCTGCATGACAAGCCCAGCACCTCAAAACAAGCCCCATATTCCCTCAGCACCCCCACAAGAAGGTCCGGATCCCCTCAGCACCCCCATGACAAGCCCAGATGCCCTCTGCACTCCCACAAGCCCAACACAACAAACACACAGCCCAGATCCCCTCAGCACCCCCATAACAGGCCCAAAACCTCCAATACAAGCCCCAGATCCCCTCCGCACTGGCACAACACGCCCAGCACCCCTAACACAAGCCCAGATCCCCTCAGCACCACTATGACAAGTCCAGCACCTCAAAAACAATGCCCAGATCCCCTCGGCACCCCCACAACAAAGCCCAGCACTTCAAAAACAATGCCCAGATCCCCTCAGCACCCCTAAAACAAAGCCCAGCAACTCCAACACAACGCCCAGCTCCCCTCTGCACTTCCACAAAAAGCCCAGCAGCCTGCATGACAAGCCCAGCACCTCAAAACAAGCCCCATATTCCCTCAGCACCCCCACAAGAAGGTCCGGATCCCCTCAGCACCCCCATGACAAGCCCAGATCCCCTCTGCACTCCCACAAGCCCAACACAACAAACACACAGCCCAGATCCCCTCTGCACACCCATAACAGGCCCAACACCTCCAATACAAGCCCCAGATCCCCTCCACACTCGCACAACACGCCCAGCACCCCTAACACAAGCCCAGATCCCCTCAGCACCACTATGACAAGTCCAGCACCTCAAAAACAATGCCCAGATCTCCTCTGCACCCCCACAACAAAGCCCAACACAACAAACACACAGCCCAGATCCCCTCAGCACCCCCACAACAAGCCCAGCACCCCCAACACAACGCCCAGATCCCGTTCAGTACCCTCATGACAAGACCAGCACCCCCAACACAACACCCAGCTCCACTGAGCAGCCCGAAAACAAGCCTAGCACCCCCAACACAACACCCAGATCCCCCAAAACTAGGCCCAGCACCTCCAACACAATGCCCAGCTCCCCTCTGCACCCCCAAAACAAGCCCAGCCCCCGCAACACAAGCCCAACACCTCAAAAACAAGCCCAGATCCCCTCAACACTCCCACAAGCTCAACACAACAAACACACAGCCCAGATCCCCTCTGCACCCCCATAACAGGCCCAACACCTCCAATACAAGCCCCAGATCCCCTCAGCACCCCCACCACAAGCCCAGCACCCCCAACACAATGCCCAGATCTCCTCTACACCACGGAAAAAAAGGCCCCGCACCTCGAAAACATGGCCAGATCCACTCAGCACCCCCACTACAAGC
Organism: Struthio camelus; assembly: GCF_040807025.1. Taxonomy (NCBI): domain Eukaryota; kingdom Metazoa; phylum Chordata; class Aves; order Struthioniformes; family Struthionidae; genus Struthio; species Struthio camelus. The sequence goes on from NC_090944.1 coordinate 5,889,742, forward strand.
CCCGCACCTCCAAAACAATGCCCCGGATCACCTCAGCAGCCCCACCACAACGCCCAGATCCCCTCTGCACCCCCAACGCAGTGGCCAGATCCCCCCAGCACTCCTACCCCAAGCCCAGCACCCCCAACACAATGCCCCGATCCCCTCAGCACCCCTACCACAAGCCCTGCACCCCCAACACAATGCCCCAGATCCCCTCAGAACCCCAAAACAAGGCCCAGATCCCCTCAGCAAACCCCTTACAAGACCAGCTCCCCCGACACAAGGCCCACATCCCCTCAGCACCCCCAAAACAAGGCCCAGCAACTCCAACACAACGCCCACCTCCCCTCTGCACTTCCACAAAAAGCCCAGCAGCCTGCATGACAAGCCCAGCACCTCAAAACAAGCCCCATATTCCCTCAGCACCCCCACAAGAAGGTCCAGATCCCCTCAGCACCCCCATGACAAGCCCAGATCCCCTCTGCACTCCCACAAGCCCAACACAACAAACACACAGCCCAGATCCCCTCTGCACACCCATAACAGGCCCAACACCTCCAATACAAGCCCCAGATCCCCTCCGCACTGGCACAACACGCCCAGCACCCCTAACACAAGCCCAGATCCCCTCAGCACCACTATGACAAGTCCAGCACCTCAAAAACAATGCCCAGATCCCCTCTGCACCCCCACAACAAAGCCCAGCACTTCAAAAACAATGCCCAGATCCCCTCAGCACCCCCACCACAAGCCCAGCACCCCCAACACAACGCCCAGATCCCTTCAGTACCCTCATGACAAGACTAGCACCCCCAACACAACACCCAGCTCCACTGAGCAGCCCGAAAACAAGCCTAGCACCCCCAACACAACACCCAGATCCCCCAAAACAAGGCCCAGCACCCCCAACACAATGCCCAGATCTCCTCTACACCACGGAAAAAAAGGCCCCGCACCTCGAAAACATGGCCAGATCCCCTCTGCACCCCCACTACAAGCCCCGCACCTCCAAAACAATGCCCCGGATCACCTCAGCAGCCCCACCACAACGCCCAGATCCCCTCTGCACCCCCAACGCAATGGCCAGATCCCCCCAGCACCCCTACCCCAAGCCCAGCACCCCCAACACAATGCCCCGATCCCCTCAGCACCCCTACCACAAGCCCTGCACCCCCAACACAATGCCCCAGATCCCCTCAGAACCCCAAAACAAGGCCCACATCCCCTCAGCAAACCCATTACAAGACCAGCTCCCCCGACACAAGGCCCACATCCCCTCAGCACCCCCAAAACAAGGCCCAGCAACTCCAACACAACGCCCAGCTCCCCTCTGCACTTCCACAAAAAGCCCAGCAGCCTGCATGACAAGCCCAGCACCTCAAAACAAGCCCCATATTCCCTCAGCACCCCCACAAGAAGGTCCAGATCCCCTCAGCACCCCCATGACAAGCCCAGATCCCCTCTGCACTCCCACAAGCCCAACACAACAAACACACAGCCCAGATCCCCTCTGCACACCCATAACAGGCCCAACACCTCCAATACAAGCCCCAGATCCCCTCCGCACTCGCACAACATGCCCACACCCCTAACACAAGCCCAGATCCCCTCAGCACCACTATGACAAGTCCAGCACCTCAAAAACAATGCCCAGATCCCCTCTGCACCCCCACAACAAAGCCCAGCACCCCCAACACAACGCCCAGATCCCCTCAGCACCCCCACCACAAGCCCAGCACCCCCAACACAACGCCCAGATCCCTTCAGTACCCTCATGACAAGACTAGCACCCCCAACACAACACCCAGCTCCACTGAGCAGCCCGAAAACAAGCCTAGCACCCCCAACACAACACCCAGATCCCCCAAAACTAGGCCCAGCACCTCCAACACAATGCCCAGCTCCCCTCTGCACCCCCAAAACAAGCCCAGCCCCCGCAACACAAGCCCAACACCTCAAAAACAAGCCCCTGATCCCCTCAACACTCCCACAAGCTCAACATAACAAACACACAGCCCAATCCCCTCTGCACACCCATAACAGGCCCAACACCTCCAATACAAGCCCCAGATCCCCTCCGCACTCGCACAACACGCCCAGCACCCCCAACACAATGCCCAGATCCGCTCAGCACCACTATGACAAGTCCAGCACCCCCAACACAAGGCCCTGATCCCCTCGGCACCCCCACAACAAAGCCCAGCACCCCAAACACAAAGCCCAGATCCCCTCAGCATCCCCACCACAAGCCCAGCAGTCCAAAAACAACACCCAGCACCCCCAACACAATGCCCCGATCCCCTCAGCACCCCCAACACAATGCCCAGATCCCCTCAGCACCCCCACCACAAGGCCCTGATCCCCTCTGCACTCCCAAAACACATCCAGCACCTCGAAAACAAGCCGCTGATCCCCTCAGTACCCCCAATACAAGGCCCCGTTCTCCTGAGCACCCCCACCACAACGCCCAGATCCCCTCTGCACCCCCACCACAAGCCCAGCACCCCCAACACAATGCCCAGATTTCCTCTGCACCACGGAAAAAAAGGCCCAGCACCTCGAAAACATGGCCAGATCCCCTCAGCACCCCCACTACAAGCCCCGCACCTCCAAAACAATGCCCCGATCACCTCAGAAGCCCCACCACAAGCCCTGCACCCCCAACGCAATGCCCAGATCCCCTCAGCACCCCTACCACAAGCCCTGCACCCCCAACACAATGCCCCGATCCCCTCAGCAACCCCAAAACAAGGCCCAGATCCCCTCAGCAAACCCATTACAAGACCAGCTCCCCCGACACAAGGCCCACATCCCCTCAGCACCCCCAAAACAAGGCCCAGCAACTCCAACACAACGCCCAGCTCCCCTCTGCACTTCCACAAAAAGCCCAGCAGCCTGCATGACAAGCCCAGCACCTCAAAACAAGCCCCATATTCCCTCAGCACCCCCACAAGAAGGTCCGGATCCCCTCAGCACCCCCATGACAAGCCCAGATGCCCTCTGCACTCCCACAAGACCAACACAACAAACACACAGCCCAGATCCCCTCTGCACCCCCATAACAGGCCCAACACCTCCAATACAAGCCCCAGATCCCCTCCGCACTGGCACAACACGCCCAGCACCCCTAACACAAGCCCAGATCCCCTCAGCACCACTATGACAAGTCCAGCACCTCAAAAACAATGCCCAGATCCCCTCTGCACCCCCACAACAAAGACCAACACAACAAACACACAGCCCAGATCCCCTCAGCACCCCCACAACAAGCCCAGCACCCCCAACACAACGCCCAGATCCCGTTCAGTACCCTCATGACAAGACCAGCACCCCCAACACAACACCCAGCTCCACTGAGCAGCCCGAAAACAAGCCTAGCACCCCCAACACAACACCCAGATCCCCCAAAACTAGGCCCAGCACCTCCAACACAATGCCCAGCTCCCCTCTGCACCCCCAAAACAAGCCCAGCCCCCGCAACACAAGCCCAACACCTCAAAAACAAGCCCCTGATCCCCTCAACACTCCCACAAGCTCAACACAACAAACACACAGCCCAATCCCCTCTGCACACCCATAACAGGCCCAACACCTCCAATACAAGCCCCAGATCCCCTCCGCACTCGCACAACACGCCCAGCACCCCCAACACAATGCCCAGATCCGCTCAGCACCACTATGACAAGTCCAGCACCCCCAACACAAGGCCCTGATCCCCTCGGCACCCCCACAACAAAGCCCAGCACCCCAAACACAAAGCCCAGATCCCCTCAGCATCCCCACCACAAGCCCAGCAGTCCAAAAACAACACCCAGCACCCCCAACACAATGCCCCGATCCCCTCAGCACCCCCAACACAATGCCCAGATCCCCTCAGCACCCCCACCACAAGGCCCTGATCCCCTCTGCACTCCCAAAACACATCCAGCACCTCGAAAACAAGCCGCTGATCCCCTCAGTACCCCCAATACAAGGCCCCGTTCTCCTGAGCACCCCCACCACAACGCCCAGATCCCCTCTGCACCCCCACCACAAGCCCAGCACCCCCAACACAATGCCCAGATTTCCTCTGCACCACGGAAAAAAAGGCCCAGCACCTCGAAAACATGGCCAGATCCCCTCAGCACCCCCACTACAAGCCCCGCACCTCCAAAACAATGCCCCGATCACCTCAGCAGCTGCACCACAAGCCCTGCACCCCCAACGCAATGCCCAGATCCCCTCAGCACCCCTACCACAAGCCCTGCACCCCCAACACAATGCCCCGATCCCCTCAGCAACCCCAAAACAAGGCCCAGATCCCCTCAGCAAACCCATTACAAGACCAGCTCCCCCGACACAAGGCCCACATCCCCTCAGCACCCCCAAAACAAGGCCCAGCAACTCCAACACAACGCCCACCTCCCCTCTGCACTTCCACAAAAAGCCCAGCAGCCTGCATGACAAGCCCAGCACCTCAAAACAAGCCCCATATTCCCTCAGCACCCCCACAAGAAGGTCCGGATCCCCTCAGCACCCCCATGACAAGCCCAGATCCCCTCTGCACTCCCACAAGCCCAACATAACAAACACACAGCCCAGATCCCCTCTGCACACCCATAACAGGCCCAACACCTCCAATACAAGCCCCAGATCCCCTCCGCACTGGCACAACACGCCCAGCACCCCTAACACAAGCCCAGATCCCCTCAGCACCCCTACCACAAGCCCTGCACCCCCAACACAATGCCCAGATCCCCTCTGCACCCCCACAACAAAGCCCAGCACTTCAAAAACAATGCCCAGATCCCCTCAGCACCCCTAAAACAAAGCCCAGCAACTCCAACACAACGCCCAGCTCCCCTCTGCACTTCCACAAAAAGCCCAGCAGCCTGCATGACAAGCCCAGCACCTCAAAACAAGCCCCATATTCCCTCAGCACCCCCACAAGAAGGTCCGGATCCCCTCAGCACCCCCATGACAAGCCCAGATCCCCTCTGCACTCCCACAAGCCCAACACAACAAACACACAGCCCAGATCCCCTCTGCACCCCCATAACAGGCCCAACACCTCCAATACAAGCCCCAGATCCCCTCCGCACTGGCACAACACGCCCAGCACCCCTAACACAAGCCCAGATCCCCTCAGCACCACTATGACAAGTCCAGCACCTCAAAAACAATGCCCAGATCCCCTCTGCACCCCCACAACAAAGCCCAGCACCCCCAACACAACGCCCAGATCCCCTCAGCACCCCCACCACAAGCCCAGCACCCCCAACACAACGCCCAGATCCCTTCAGTACCCTCATGACAAGACTAGCACCCCCAACACAACACCCAGCTCCACTGAGCAGCCCGAAAACAAGCCTAGCACCCCCAACACAACACCCAGATCCCCCAAAACTAGGCCCAGCACCTCCAACACAATGCCCAGCTCCCCTCTGCACCCCCAAAACAAGCCCAGCACCCGCAACACAAGCCCAACACCTCAAAAACAAGCCCCTGATCCCCTCAACACTCCCACAAGCTCAACACAACAAACACACAGCCCAATCCCCTCTGCACACCCATAACAGGCCCAACACCTCCAATACAAGCCCCAGATCCCCTCCGCACTCGCACAACACGCCCAGCACCCCCAACACAATGCCCAGATCCGCTCAGCACCACTATGACAAGTCCAGCACCCCCAACACAAGGCCCTGATCCCCTCGGCACCCCCACAACAAAGCCCAGCACCCCAAACACAAAGCCCAGATCCCCTCAGCATCCCCACCACAAGCCCAGCAGTCCAAAAACAACACCCAGCACCCCCAACACAATGCCCCGATCCCCTCAGCACCCCCAACACAATGCCCAGATCCCCTCAGCACCCCCACCACAAGGCCCTGATCCCCTCTGCACTCCCAAAACACATCCAGCACCTCGAAAACAAGCCGCTGATCCCCTCAGTACCCCCAATACAAGGCCCCGTTCTCCTGAGCACCCCCACCACAACGCCCAGATCCCCTCTGCACCCCCACCACAAGCCCAGCACCCCCAACACAATGCCCAGATTTCCTCTGCACCACGGAAAAAAAGGCCCAGCACCTCGAAAACATGGCCAGATCCCCTCAGCACCCCCACTACAAGCCCCGCACCTCCAAAACAATGCCCCGGATCACCTCAGCAGCCCCACCACAAGCCCTGCACCCCCAACGCAATGCCCAGATCCCCTCAGCACCCCTACCACAAGCCCTGCACCCCCAACACAATGCCCCGATCCCCTCAGCAACCCCAAAACAAGGCCCACATCCCCTCAGCAAACCCATTACAAGACCAGCTCCCCCGACACAAGGCCCACATCCCCTCAGCACCCCCAAAACAAGGCCCAGCAACTCCAACACAACGCCCAGCTCCCCTCTGCACTTCCACAAAAAGCCCAGCAGCCTGCATGACAAGCCCAGCACCTCAAAACAAGCCCCATATTCCCTCAGCACCCCCACAAGAAGGTCCAGATCCCCTCAGCACCCCCATGACAAGCCCAGATCCCCTCTGCACTCCCACAAGCCCAACACAACAAACACACAGCCCAGATCCCCTCTGCACCCCCATAACAGGCCCAACACCTCCAATACAAGCCCCAGATCCCCTCCGCACTGGCACAACACGCCCAGCACCCCTAACACAAGCCCAGATCCCCTCAGCACCACTATGACAAGTCCAGCACCTCAAAAACAATGCCCAGATCCCCTCGGCACCCCCACAACAAAGCCCAGCACCCCCAACACAACGCCGAGATACCCTCTGCACCCCCACCACAAGCCCAGCACCCCCAACACAACGCCCAGATCCCTTCAGTACCCTCATGACAAGACTAGCACCCCCAACACAACACCCAGCTCCACTGAGCAGCCCGAAAACAAGCCTAGCACCCCCAACACAACACCCAGATCCCCCAAAACTAGGCCCAGCACCTCCAACACAATGCCCAGCTCCCCTCTGCACCCCCAAAACAAGCCCAGCCCCCGCAACACAAGCCCAACACCTCAAAAACAAGCCCAGATCCCCTCAACACTCCCACAAGCTCAACACAACAAACACACAGCCCAGATCCCCTCTGCACCCCCATAACAGGCCCAACACCTCCAATACAAGCCCCAGATCCCCTCAGCACCCCCACCACAAGCCCAGCACCCCCAACACAATGCCCAGATCTCCTCTACACCACGGAAAAAAAGGCCCCGCACCTCGAAAACATGGCCAGATCCCCTCAGCACCCCCACTACAAGCCCCGCACCTCCAAAACAATGCCCCGGATCACCTCAGCAGCCCCACCACAACGCCCAGATCCCCTCTGCACCCCCAACGCAATGGCCAGATCCCCCCAGCACCCCTACCCCAAGCCCAGCACCCCCAACACAATGCCCCGATCCCCTCAGCACCCCTACCACAAGCCCTGCACCCCCAACACAATGCCCCAGATCCCCTCAGAACCCCAAAACAAGGCCCACATCCCCTCAGCAAACCCATTACAAGACCAGCTCCCCCGACACAAGGCCCACATCCCCTCAGCACCCCCAAAACAAGGCCCAGCAACTCCAACACAACGCCCAGCTCCCCTCTGCACTTCCACAAAAAGCCCAGCAGCCTGCATGACAAGCCCAGCACCTCAAAACAAGCCCCATATTCCCTCAGCACCCCCACAAGAAGGTCCGGATCCCCTCAGCACCCCCATGACAAGCCCAGATCCCCTCTGCACTCCCACAAGCCCAACACAACAAACACACAGCCCAGATCCCCTCTGCACACCCATAACAGGCCCAACACCTCCAATACAAGCCCCAGATCCCCTCCACACTCGCACAACACGCCCAGCACCCCTAACACAAGCCCAGATCCCCTCAGCACCACTATGACAAGTCCAGCACCTCAAAAACAATGCCCAGATCCCCTCTGCACCCCCACAACAAAGCCCAGCACCCCCAACACAACGCCCAGATCCCCTCAGCACCCCCACCACAAGCCCAGCACCCCCAACACAACGCCCAGATCCCTTCAGTACCCTCATGACAAGACTAGCACCCCCAACACAACACCCAGCTCCACTGAGCAGCCCGAAAACAAGCCTAGCACCCCCAACACAACACCCAGATCCCCCAAAACTAGGCCCAGCACCTCCAACACAATGCCCAGCTCCCCTCTGCACCCCCCAAAAAAGCCCAGCCCCCGCAACACAAGCCCAACACCTCAAAAACAAGCCCCTGATCCCCTCAACACTCCCACAAGCTCAACACAACAAACACACAGCCCAATCCCCTCTGCACACCCATAACAGGCCCAACACCTCCAATACAAGCCCCAGATCCCCTCCGCACTCGCACAACACGCCCAGCACCCCCAACACAATGCCCAGATCCGCTCAGCACCACTATGACAAGTCCAGCACCCCCAACACAAGGCCCTGATCCCCTCTGCACCCCCACAACAAAGCCCAGCACCCCAAACACAAAGCCCAGATCCCCTCAGCATCCCCGCCACAAGCCCAGCTCCCCCAAAACAACACCCAGCACCCCCAATACAATGCCCCGATCCCCTCAGCACCCCCAACACAATGCCCAGATCCCCTCAGCACCCCCACCACAAGGCCCTGATCCCCTCTGCACTCCCAAAACACATCCAGCACCTCGAAAACAAGCCGCTGATCCCCTCAGTACCCCCAATACAAGGCCCCGTTCTCCTGAGCACCCCCACCACAACGCCCAGATCCCCTCTGCACCCCCACCACAAGCCCAGCACCCCCAACACAATGCCCAGATTTCCTCTGCACCACGGAAAAAAAGGCCCAGCACCTCGAAAACATGGCCAGATCCCCTCAGCACCCCCACTACAAGCCCCGCACCTCCAAAACAATGCCCCGATCACCTCAGCAGCCCCACCACAAGCCCTGCACCCCCAACGCAATGCCCAGATCCCCTCAGCACCCCTACCACAAGCCCTGCACCCCCAACACAATGCCCCGATCCCCTCAGCAACCCCAAAACAAGGCCCACATCCCCTCAGCAAACCCATTACAAGACCAGCTCCCCCGACACAAGGCCCACATCCCCTCAGCACCCCCAAAACAAGGCCCAGCAACTCCAACACAACGCCCAGCTCCCCTCTGCACTTCCACAAAAAGCCCAGCAGCCTGCATGACAAGCCCAGCACCTCAAAACAAGCCCCATATTCCCTCAGCACCCCCACAAGAAGGTCCAGATCCCCTCAGCACCCCCATGACAAGCCCAGATCCCCTCTGCACTCCCACAAGCCCAACACAACAAACACACAGCCCAGATCCCCTCTGCACACCCATAACAGGCCCAACACCTCCAATACAAGCCCCAGATCCCCTCCGCACTCGCACAACACGCCCAGCACCCCTAACACAAGCCCAGATCCCCTCAGCACCACTATGACAAGTCCAGCACCTCAAAAACAATGCCCAGATCCCCTCAGCACCCCCACCACAAGCCCAGCACCCCCAACACAACGCCCAGATCCCTTCAGTACCCTCATGACAAGACCAGCACCCCCAACACAACACCCAGCTCCACTGAGCAGCCCGAAAACAAGCCTAGCACCCCCAACACAACACCCAGATCCCCCAAAACTAGGCCCAGCACCTCCAACACAATGCCCAGCTCCCCTCTGCACCCCCAAAACAAGCCCAGCCCCCGCAACACAAGCCCAACACCTCAAAAACAAGCCCAGATCCCCTCAACACTCCCACAAGCTCAACACAACAAACACACAGCCCAGATCCCCTCTGCACCCCCATAACAGGCCCAACACCTCCAATACAAGCCCCAGATCCCCTCAGCACCCCCACCACAAGCCCAGCACCCCCAACACAATGCCCAGATCTCCTCTACACCACGGAAAAAAAGGCCCTGCACCTCGAAAACATGGCCAGATCCCCTCAGCACCCCCACTACAAGCCCCACACCTCCAAAACAATGCCCCGGATCACCTCAGCAGCCCCACCACAACGCCCAGATCCCCTCTGCACCCCCAACGCAATGGCCAGATCCCCCCAGCACCCCTACCCCAAGCCCAGCACCCCCAACACAATGCCCCGATCCCCTCAGCACCCCTACCACAAGCCCTGCACCCCCAACACAATGCCCCAGATCCCCTCAGAACCCCAAAACAAGGCCCACATCCCCTCAGCAAACCCATTACAAGACCAGCTCCCCCGACACAAGGCCCACATCCCCTCAGCACCCCCAAAACAAGGCCCAGCAACTCCAACACAACGCCCACCTCCCCTCTGCACTTCCACAAAAAGCCCAGCAGCCTGCATGACAAGCCCAGCACCTCAAAACAAGCCCCATATTCCCTCAGCACCCCCACAAGAAGGTCCAGATCCCCTCAGCACCCCCATGACAAGCCCAGATCCCCTCTGCACTCCCACAAGCCCAACATAACAAACACACAGCCCAGATCCCCTCTGCACACCCATAACAGGCCCAACACCTCCAGTACAAGCCCCAGATCCCCTCCGCACTGGCACAACACGCCCAGCACCCCTAACACAAGCCCAGATCCCCTCAGCACCACTATGACAAGTCCAGCACCTCAAAAACAATGCCCAGATCCCCTCGGCACCCCCACAACAAAGCCCAGCACTTCAAAAACAATGCCCAGATCCCCTCAGCACCCCTAAAACAAAGCCCAGCAACTCCAACACAACGCCCAGCTCCCCTCTGCACTTCCACAAAAAGCCCAGCAGCCTGCATGACAAGCCCAGCACCTCAAAACAAGCCCCATATTCCCTCAGCACCCCCACAAGAAGGTCCGGATCCCCTCAGCACCCCCATGACAAGCCCAGATCCCCTCTGCACTCCCACAAGCCCAACACAACAAACACACAGCCCAGATCCCCTCTGCACACCCATAACAGGCCCAACACCTCCAATACAAGCCCCAGATCCCCTCCACACTCGCACAACACGCCCAGCACCCCTAACACAAGCCCAGATCCCCTCAGCACCACTATGACAAGTCCAGCACCTCAAAAACAATGCCCAGATCCCCTCTGCACCCCCACAACAAAGCCCAGCACCCCCAACACAACGCCCAGATCCCCTCAGCACCCCCACCACAAGCCCAGCACCCCCAACACAACGCCCAGATCCCTTCAGTACCCTCATGACAAGACTAGCACCCCCAACACAACACCCAGCTCCACTGAGCAGCCCGAAAACAAGCCTAGCACCCCCAACACAACACCCAGATCCCCCAAAACTAGGCCCAGCACCTCCAACACAATGCCCAGCTCCCCTCTGCACCCCCCAAAAAAGCCCAGCCCCCGCAACACAAGCCCAACACCTCAAAAACAAGCCCCTGATCCCCTCAACACTCCCACAAGCTCAACACAACAAACACACAGCCCAATCCCCTCTGCACACCCATAACAGGCCCAACACCTCCAATACAAGCCCCAGATCCCCTCCGCACTCGCACAACACGCCCAGCACCCCCAACACAATGCCCAGATCCGCTCAGCACCACTATGACAAGTCCAGCACCCCCAACACAAGGCCCTGATCCCCTCGGCACCCCCACAACAAAGCCCAGCACCCCAAACACAAAGCCCAGATCCCCTCAGCATCCCCACCACAAGCCCAGCAGTCCAAAAACAACACCCAGCACCCCCAACACAATGCCCCGATCCCCTCAGCACCCCCAACACAATGCCCAGATCCCCTCAGCACCCCCACCACAAGGCCCTGATCCCCTCTGCACTCCCAAAACACATCCAGCACCTCGAAAACAAGCCGCTGATCCCCTCACTACCCCCAATACAAGGCCCCGTTCTCCTGAGCACCCCCACCACAACGCCCAGATCCCCTCTGCACCCCCACCACAAGCCCAGCACCCCCAACACAATGCCCAGATTTCCTCTGCACCACGGAAAAAAAGGCCCAGCACCTCGAAAACATGGCCAGATCCCCTCAGCACCCCCACTACAAGCCCCGCACCTCCAAAACAATGCCCCGATCACCTCAGAAGCCCCACCACAAGCCCTGCACCCCCAACGCAATGCCCAGATCCCCTCAGCACCCCTACCACAAGCCCTGCACCCCCAACACAATGCCCCGATCCCCTCAGCAACCCGAAAACAAGGCCGACATCCCCTCAGCAAACCCATTACAAGACCAGCTCCCCCGACACAAGGCCCACATCCCCTCAGCACCCCCAAAACAAGGCCCAGCAACTCCAACACAATGCCCAGCTCCCCTCTGCACTTCCACAAAAAGCCCAGCAGCCTGCATGACAAGCCCAGCACCTCAAAACAAGCCCCATATTCCCTCAGCACCCCCACAAGAAGGTCCAGATCCCCTCAGCACCCCCATGACAAGCCCAGATCCCCTCTGCACTCCCACAAGCCCAACATAACAAACACACAGCCCAGATCCCCTCTGCACACCCATAACAGGCCCAACACCTCCAGTACAAGCCCCAGATCCCCTCCGCACTGGCACAACACGCCCAGCACCCCTAACACAAGCCCAGATCCCCTCAGCACCACTATGACAAGTCCAGCACCTCAAAAACAATGCCCAGATCCCCTCGGCACCCCCACAACAAAGCCCAGCACTTCAAAAACAATGCCCAGATCCCCTCAGCACCCCTAAAACAAAGCCCAGCAACTCCAACACAACGCCCAGCTCCCCTCTGCACTTCCACAAAAAGCCCAGCAGCCTGCATGACAAGCCCAGCACCTCAAAACAAGCCCCATATTCCCTCAGCACCCCCACAAGAAGGTCCGGATCCCCTCAGCACCCCCATGACAAGCCCAGATCCCCTCTGCACTCCCACAAGCCCAACACAACAAACACACAGCCCAGATCCCCTCTGCACACCCATAACAGGCCCAACACCTCCAATACAAGCCCCAGATCCCCTCCACACTCGCACAACACGCCCAGCACCCCTAACACAAGCCCAGATCCCCTCAGCACCACTATGACAAGTCCAGCACCTCAAAAACAATGCCCAGATCCCCTCTGCACCCCCACAACAAAGCCCAGCACCCCCAACACAACGCCCAGATCCCCTCAGCACCCCCACCACAAGCCCAGCACCCCCAACACAACGCCCAGATCCCTTCAGTACCCTCATGACAAGACTAGCACCCCCAACACAACACCCAGCTCCACTGAGCAGCCCGAAAACAAGCCTAGCACCCCCAACACAACACCCAGATCCCCCAAAACTAGGCCCAGCACCTCCAACACAATGCCCAGCTCCCCTCTGCACCCCCCAAAAAAGCCCAGCCCCCGCAACACAAGCCCAACACCTCAAAAACAAGCCCCTGATCCCCTCAACACTCCCACAAGCTCAACACAACAAACACACAGCCCAATCCCCTCTGCACACCCATAACAGGCCCAACACCTCCAATACAAGCCCCAGATCCCCTCCGCACTCGCACAACACGCCCAGCACCCCCAACACAATGCCCAGATCCGCTCAGCACCACTATGACAAGTCCAGCACCCCCAACACAAGGCCCTGATCCCCTCGGCACCCCCACAACAAAGCCCAGCACCCCAAACACAAAGCCCAGATCCCCTCAGCATCCCCACCACAAGCCCAGCAGTCCAAAAACAACACCCAGCACCCCCAACACAATGCCCCGATCCCCTCAGCACCCCCAACACAATGCCCAGATCCCCTCAGCACCCCCACCACAAGGCCCTGATCCCCTCTGCACTCCCAAAACACATCCAGCACCTCGAAAACAAGCCGCTGATCCCCTCACTACCCCCAATACAAGGCCCCGTTCTCCTGAGCACCCCCACCACAACGCCCAGATCCCCTCTGCACCCCCACCACAAGCCCAGCACCCCCAACACAATGCCCAGATTTCCTCTGCACCACGGAAAAAAAGGCCCAGCACCTCGAAAACATGGCCAGATCCCCTCAGCACCCCCACTACAAGCCCCGCACCTCCAAAACAATGCCCCGATCACCTCAGCAGCTGCACCACAAGCCCTGCACCCCCAACGCAATGCCCAGATCCCCTCAGCACCCCTACCACAAGCCCTGCACCCCCAACACAATGCCCCGATCCCCTCAGCAACCCCAAAACAAGGCCCAGATCCCCTCAGCAAACCCATTACAAGACCAGCTCCCCCGACACAAGGCCCACATCCCCTCAGCACCCCCAAAACAAGGCCCAGCAACTCCAACACAACGCCCACCTCCCCTCTGCACTTCCACAAAAAGCCCAGCAGCCTGCATGACAAGCCCAGCACCTCAAAACAAGCCCCATATTCCCTCAGCACCCCCACAAGAAGGTCCGGATCCCCTCAGCACCCCCATGACAAGCCCAGATCCCCTCTGCACTCCCACAAGCCCAACATAACAAACACACAGCCCAGATCCCCTCTGCACACCCATAACAGGCCCAACACCTCCAATACAAGCCCCAGATCCCCTCCGCACTGGCACAACACGCCCAGCACCCCTAACACAAGCCCAGATCCCCTCAGCACCCCTACCACAAGCCCTGCACCCCCAACACAATGCCCAGATCCCCTCTGCACCCCCACAACAAAGCCCAGCACTTCAAAAACAATGCCCAGATCCCCTCAGCACCCCTAAAACAAAGCCCAGCAACTCCAACACAACGCCCAGCTCCCCTCTGCACTTCCACAAAAAGCCCAGCAGCCTGCATGACAAGCCCAGCACCTCAAAACAAGCCCCATATTCCCTCAGCACCCCCACAAGAAGGTCCGGATCCCCTCAGCACCCCCATGACAAGCCCAGATCCCCTCTGCACTCCCACAAGCCCAACACAACAAACACACAGCCCAGATCCCCTCTGCACCCCCATAACAGGCCCAACACCTCCAATACAAGCCCCAGATCCCCTCCGCACTGGCACAACACGCCCAGCACCCCTAACACAAGCCCAGATCCCCTCAGCACCACTATGACAAGTCCAGCACCTCAAAAACAATGCCCAGATCCCCTCTGCACCCCCACAACAAAGCCCAGCACCCCCAACACAACGCCCAGATCCCCTCAGCACCCCCACCACAAGCCCAGCACCCCCAACACAACGCCCAGATCCCTTCAGTACCCTCATGACAAGACTAGCACCCCCAACACAACACCCAGCTCCACTGAGCAGCCCGAAAACAAGCCTAGCACCCCCAACACAACACCCAGATCCCCCAAAACTAGGCCCAGCACCTCCAACACAATGCCCAGCTCCCCTCTGCACCCCCAAAACAAGCCCAGCACCCGCAACACAAGCCCAACACCTCAAAAACAAGCCCCTGATCCCCTCAACACTCCCACAAGCTCAACACAACAAACACACAGCCCAATCCCCTCTGCACACCCATAACAGGCCCAACACCTCCAATACAAGCCCCAGATCCCCTCCGCACTCGCACAACACGCCCAGCACCCCCAACACAATGCCCAGATCCGCTCAGCACCACTATGACAAGTCCAGCACCCCCAACACAAGGCCCTGATCCCCTCGGCACCCCCACAACAAAGCCCAGCACCCCAAACACAAAGCCCAGATCCCCTCAGCATCCCCACCACAAGCCCAGCAGTCCAAAAACAACACCCAGCACCCCCAACACAAGGCCCCGATCCCCTCAGCACCCCCAACACAATGCCCAGATCCCCTCAGCACCCCCACCACAAGGCCCTGATCCCCTCTGCACTCCCAAAACACATCCAGCACCTCGAAAACAAGCCGCTGATCCCCTCAGTACCCCCAATACAAGGCCCCGTTCTCCTGAGCACCCCCACCACAACGCCCAGATCCCCTCTGCACCCCCACCACAAGCCCAGCACCCCCAACACAATGCCCAGATTTCCTCTGCACCACGGAAAAAAAGGCCCAGCACCTCGAAAACATGGCCAGATCCCCTCAGCACCCCCACTACAAGCCCCGCACCTCCAAAACAATGCCCCGGATCACCTCAGCAGCCCCACCACAAGCCCTGCACCCCCAACGCAATGCCCAGATCCCCTCAGCACCCCTACCACAAGCCCTGCACCCCCAACACAATGCCCCGATCCCCTCAGCAACCCCAAAACAAGGCCCACATCCCCTCAGCAAACCCATTACAAGACCAGCTCCCCCGACACAAGGCCCACATCCCCTCAGCACCCCCAAAACAAGGCCCAGCAACTCCAACACAACGCCCAGCTCCCCTCTGCACTTCCACAAAAAGCCCAGCAGCCTGCATGACAAGCCCAGCACCTCAAAACAAGCCCCATATTCCCTCAGCACCCCCACAAGAAGGTCCAGATCCCCTCAGCACCCCCATGACAAGCCCAGATCCCCTCTGCACTCCCACAAGCCCAACACAACAAACACACAGCCCAGATCCCCTCTGCACCCCCATAACAGGCCCAACACCTCCAATACAAGCCCCAGATCCCCTCCGCACTGGCACAACACGCCCAGCACCCCTAACACAAGCCCAGATCCCCTCAGCACCACTATGACAAGTCCAGCACCTCAAAAACAATGCCCAGATCCCCTCGGCACCCCCACAACAAAGCCCAGCACCCCCAACACAACGCCGAGATACCCTCTGCACCCCCACCACAAGCCCAGCACCCCCAACACAACGCCCAGATCCCTTCAGTACCCTCATGACAAGACTAGCACCCCCAACACAACACCCAGCTCCACTGAGCAGCCCGAAAACAAGCCTAGCACCCCCAACACAACACCCAGATCCCCCAAAACTAGGCCCAGCACCTCCAACACAATGCCCAGCTCCCCTCTGCACCCCCAAAACAAGCCCAGCCCCCGCAACACAAGCCCAACACCTCAAAAACAAGCCCAGATCCCCTCAACACTCCCACAAGCTCAACACAACAAACACACAGCCCAGATCCCCTCTGCACCCCCATAACAGGCCCAACACCTCCAATACAAGCCCCAGATCCCCTCAGCACCCCCACCACAAGCCCAGCACCCCCAACACAATGCCCAGATCTCCTCTACACCACGGAAAAAAAGGCCCCGCACCTCGAAAACATGGCCAGATCCCCTCAGCACCCCCACTACAAGCCCCGCACCTCCAAAACAATGCCCCGGATCACCTCAGCAGCCCCACCACAACGCCCAGATCCCCTCTGCACCCCCAACGCAATGGCCAGATCCCCCCAGCACCCCTACCCCAAGCCCAGCACCCCCAACACAATGCCCCGATCCCCTCAGCACCCCTACCACAAGCCCTGCACCCCCAACACAATGCCCCAGATCCCCTCAGAACCCCAAAACAAGGCCCACATCCCCTCAGCAAACCCATTACAAGACCAGCTCCCCCGACACAAGGCCCACATCCCCTCAGCACCCCCAAAACAAGGCCCAGCAACTCCAACACAACGCCCAGCTCCCCTCTGCACTTCCACAAAAAGCCCAGCAGCCTGCATGACAAGCCCAGCACCTCAAAACAAGCCCCATATTCCCTCAGCACCCCCACAAGAAGGTCCGGATCCCCTCAGCACCCCCATGACAAGCCCAGATCCCCTCTGCACTCCCACAAGCCCAACACAACAAACACACAGCCCAGATCCCCTCTGCACACCCATAACAGGCCCAACACCTCCAATACAAGCCCCAGATCCCCTCCACACTCGCACAACACGCCCAGCACCCCTAACACAAGCCCAGATCCCCTCAGCACCACTATGACAAGTCCAGCACCTCAAAAACAATGCCCAGATCCCCTCTGCACCCCCACAACAAAGCCCAGCACCCCCAACACAACGCCCAGATCCCCTCAGCACCCCCACCACAAGCCCAGCACCCCCAACACAACGCCCAGATCCCTTCAGTACCCTCATGACAAGACTAGCACCCCCAACACAACACCCAGCTCCACTGAGCAGCCCGAAAACAAGCCTAGCACCCCCAACACAACACCCAGATCCCCCAAAACTAGGCCCAGCACCTCCAACACAATGCCCAGCTCCCCTCTGCACCCCCCAAAAAAGCCCAGCCCCCGCAACACAAGCCCAACACCTCAAAAACAAGCCCCTGATCCCCTCAACACTCCCACAAGCTCAACACAACAAACACACAGCCCAATCCCCTCTGCACACCCATAACAGGCCCAACACCTCCAATACAAGCCCCAGATCCCCTCCGCACTCGCACAACACGCCCAGCACCCCCAACACAATGCCCAGATCCGCTCAGCACCACTATGACAAGTCCAGCACCCCCAACACAAGGCCCTGATCCCCTCTGCACCCCCACAACAAAGCCCAGCACCCCAAACACAAAGCCCAGATCCCCTCAGCATCCCCGCCACAAGCCCAGCTCCCCCAAAACAACACCCAGCACCCCCAATACAATGCCCCGATCCCCTCAGCACCCCCAACACAATGCCCAGATCCCCTCAGCACCCCCACCACAAGGCCCTGATCCCCTCTGCACTCCCAAAACACATCCAGCACCTCGAAAACAAGCCGCTGATCCCCTCAGTACCCCCAATACAAGGCCCCGTTCTCCTGAGCACCCCCACCACAACGCCCAGATCCCCTCTGCACCCCCACCACAAGCCCAGCACCCCCAACACAATGCCCAGATTTCCTCTGCACCACGGAAAAAAAGGCCCAGCACCTCGAAAACATGGCCAGATCCCCTCAGCACCCCCACTACAAGCCCCGCACCTCCAAAACAATGCCCCGATCACCTCAGCAGCCCCACCACAAGCCCTGCACCCCCAACGCAATGCCCAGATCCCCTCAGCACCCCTACCACAAGCCCTGCACCCCCAACACAATGCCCCGATCCCCTCAGCAACCCCAAAACAAGGCCCACATCCCCTCAGCAAACCCATTACAAGACCAGCTCCCCCGACACAAGGCCCACATCCCCTCAGCACCCCCAAAACAAGGCCCAGCAACTCCAACACAACGCCCAGCTCCCCTCTGCACTTCCACAAAAAGCCCAGCAGCCTGCATGACAAGCCCAGCACCTCAAAACAAGCCCCATATTCCCTCAGCACCCCCACAAGAAGGTCCAGATCCCCTCAGCACCCCCATGACAAGCCCAGATCCCCTCTGCACTCCCACAAGCCCAACACAACAAACACACAGCCCAGATCCCCTCTGCACACCCATAACAGGCCCAACACCTCCAATACAAGCCCCAGATCCCCTCCGCACTCGCACAACACGCCCAGCACCCCTAACACAAGCCCAGATCCCCTCAGCACCACTATGACAAGTCCAGCACCTCAAAAACAATGCCCAGATCCCCTCAGCACCCCCACCACAAGCCCAGCACCCCCAACACAACGCCCAGATCCCTTCAGTACCCTCATGACAAGACCAGCACCCCCAACACAACACCCAGCTCCACTGAGCAGCCCGAAAACAAGCCTAGCACCCCCAACACAACACCCAGATCCCCCAAAACTAGGCCCAGCACCTCCAACACAATGCCCAGCTCCCCTCTGCACCCCCAAAACAAGCCCAGCCCCCGCAACACAAGCCCAACACCTCAAAAACAAGCCCAGATCCCCTCAACACTCCCACAAGCTCAACACAACAAACACACAGCCCAGATCCCCTCTGCACCCCCATAACAGGCCCAACACCTCCAATACAAGCCCCAGATCCCCTCAGCACCCCCACCACAAGCCCAGCACCCCCAACACAATGCCCAGATCTCCTCTACACCACGGAAAAAAAGGCCCTGCACCTCGAAAACATGGCCAGATCCCCTCAGCACCCCCACTACAAGCCCCACACCTCCAAAACAATGCCCCGGATCACCTCAGCAGCCCCACCACAACGCCCAGATCCCCTCTGCACCCCCAACGCAATGGCCAGATCCCCCCAGCACCCCTACCCCAAGCCCAGCACCCCCAACACAATGCCCCGATCCCCTCAGCACCCCTACCACAAGCCCTGCACCCCCAACACAATGCCCCAGATCCCCTCAGAACCCCAAAACAAGGCCCACATCCCCTCAGCAAACCCATTACAAGACCAGCTCCCCCGACACAAGGCCCACATCCCCTCAGCACCCCCAAAACAAGGCCCAGCAACTCCAACACAACGCCCACCTCCCCTCTGCACTTCCACAAAAAGCCCAGCAGCCTGCATGACAAGCCCAGCACCTCAAAACAAGCCCCATATTCCCTCAGCACCCCCACAAGAAGGTCCAGATCCCCTCAGCACCCCCATGACAAGCCCAGATCCCCTCTGCACTCCCACAAGCCCAACATAACAAACACACAGCCCAGATCCCCTCTGCACACCCATAACAGGCCCAACACCTCCAGTACAAGCCCCAGATCCCCTCCGCACTGGCACAACACGCCCAGCACCCCTAACACAAGCCCAGATCCCCTCAGCACCACTATGACAAGTCCAGCACCTCAAAAACAATGCCCAGATCCCCTCGGCACCCCCACAACAAAGCCCAGCACTTCAAAAACAATGCCCAGATCCCCTCAGCACCCCTAAAACAAAGCCCAGCAACTCCAACACAACGCCCAGCTCCCCTCTGCACTTCCACAAAAAGCCCAGCAGCCTGCATGACAAGCCCAGCACCTCAAAACAAGCCCCATATTCCCTCAGCACCCCCACAAGAAGGTCCGGATCCCCTCAGCACCCCCATGACAAGCCCAGATCCCCTCTGCACTCCCACAAGCCCAACACAACAAACACACAGCCCAGATCCCCTCTGCACACCCATAACAGGCCCAACACCTCCAATACAAGCCCCAGATCCCCTCCACACTCGCACAACACGCCCAGCACCCCTAACACAAGCCCAGATCCCCTCAGCACCACTATGACAAGTCCAGCACCTCAAAAACAATGCCCAGATCCCCTCTGCACCCCCACAACAAAGCCCAGCACCCCCAACACAACGCCCAGATCCCCTCAGCACCCCCACCACAAGCCCAGCACCCCCAACACAACGCCCAGATCCCTTCAGTACCCTCATGACAAGACTAGCACCCCCAACACAACACCCAGCTCCACTGAGCAGCCCGAAAACAAGCCTAGCACCCCCAACACAACACCCAGATCCCCCAAAACTAGGCCCAGCACCTCCAACACAATGCCCAGCTCCCCTCTGCACCCCCCAAAAAAGCCCAGCCCCCGCAACACAAGCCCAACACCTCAAAAACAAGCCCCTGATCCCCTCAACACTCCCACAAGCTCAACACAACAAACACACAGCCCAATCCCCTCTGCACACCCATAACAGGCCCAACACCTCCAATACAAGCCCCAGATCCCCTCCGCACTCGCACAACACGCCCAGCACCCCCAACACAATGCCCAGATCCGCTCAGCACCACTATGACAAGTCCAGCACCCCCAACACAAGGCCCTGATCCCCTCGGCACCCCCACAACAAAGCCCAGCACCCCAAACACAAAGCCCAGATCCCCTCAGCATCCCCACCACAAGCCCAGCAGTCCAAAAACAACACCCAGCACCCCCAACACAATGCCCCGATCCCCTCAGCACCCCCAACACAATGCCCAGATCCCCTCAGCACCCCCACCACAAGGCCCTGATCCCCTCTGCACTCCCAAAACACATCCAGCACCTCGAAAACAAGCCGCTGATCCCCTCACTACCCCCAATACAAGGCCCCGTTCTCCTGAGCACCCCCACCACAACGCCCAGATCCCCTCTGCACCCCCACCACAAGCCCAGCACCCCCAACACAATGCCCAGATTTCCTCTGCACCACGGAAAAAAAGGCCCAGCACCTCGAAAACATGGCCAGATCCCCTCAGCACCCCCACTACAAGCCCCGCACCTCCAAAACAATGCCCCGATCACCTCAGAAGCCCCACCACAAGCCCTGCACCCCCAACGCAATGCCCAGATCCCCTCAGCACCCCTACCACAAGCCCTGCACCCCCAACACAATGCCCCGATCCCCTCAGCAACCCGAAAACAAGGCCGACATCCCCTCAGCAAACCCATTACAAGACCAGCTCCCCCGACACAAGGCCCACATCCCCTCAGCACCCCCAAAACAAGGCCCAGCAACTCCAACACAATGCCCAGCTCCCCTCTGCACTTCCACAAAAAGCCCAGCAGCCTGCATGACAAGCCCAGCACCTCAAAACAAGCCCCATATTCCCTCAGCACCCCCACAAGAAGGTCCAGATCCCCTCAGCACCCCCATGACAAGCCCAGATCCCCTCTGCACTCCCACAAGCCCAACATAACAAACACACAGCCCAGATCCCCTCTGCACACCCATAACAGGCCCAACACCTCCAGTACAAGCCCCAGATCCCCTCCGCACTGGCACAACACGCCCAGCACCCCTAACACAAGCCCAGATCCCCTCAGCACCACTATGACAAGTCCAGCACCTCAAAAACAATGCCCAGATCCCCTCGGCACCCCCACAACAAAGCCCAGCACTTCAAAAACAATGCCCAGATCCCCTCAGCACCCCTAAAACAAAGCCCAGCAACTCCAACACAACGCCCAGCTCCCCTCTGCACTTCCACAAAAAGCCCAGCAGCCTGCATGACAAGCCCAGCACCTCAAAACAAGCCCCATATTCCCTCAGCACCCCCACAAGAAGGTCCGGATCCCCTCAGCACCCCCATGACAAGCCCAGATCCCCTCTGCACTCCCACAAGCCCAACACAACAAACACACAGCCCAGATCCCCTCTGCACACCCATAACAGGCCCAACACCTCCAATACAAGCCCCAGATCCCCTCCACACTCGCACAACACGCCCAGCACCCCTAACACAAGCCCAGATCCCCTCAGCACCACTATGACAAGTCCAGCACCTCAAAAACAATGCCCAGATCCCCTCTGCACCCCCACAACAAAGCCCAGCACCCCCAACACAACGCCCAGATCCCCTCAGCACCCCCACCACAAGCCCAGCACCCCCAACACAACGCCCAGATCCCTTCAGTACCCTCATGACAAGACTAGCACCCCCAACACAACACCCAGCTCCACTGAGCAGCCCGAAAACAAGCCTAGCACCCCCAACACAACACCCAGATCCCCCAAAACTAGGCCCAGCACCTCCAACACAATGCCCAGCTCCCCTCTGCACCCCCCAAAAAAGCCCAGCCCCCGCAACACAAGCCCAACACCTCAAAAACAAGCCCCTGATCCCCTCAACACTCCCACAAGCTCAACACAACAAACACACAGCCCAATCCCCTCTGCACACCCATAACAGGCCCAACACCTCCAATACAAGCCCCAGATCCCCTCCGCACTCGCACAACACGCCCAGCACCCCCAACACAATGCCCAGATCCGCTCAGCACCACTATGACAAGTCCAGCACCCCCAACACAAGGCCCTGATCCCCTCGGCACCCCCACAACAAAGCCCAGCACCCCAAACACAAAGCCCAGATCCCCTCAGCATCCCCACCACAAGCCCAGCAGTCCAAAAACAACACCCAGCACCCCCAACACAATGCCCCGATCCCCTCAGCACCCCCAACACAATGCCCAGATCCCCTCAGCACCCCCACCACAAGGCCCTGATCCCCTCTGCACTCCCAAAACACATCCAGCACCTCGAAAACAAGCCGCTGATCCCCTCACTACCCCCAATACAAGGCCCCGTTCTCCTGAGCACCCCCACCACAACGCCCAGATCCCCTCTGCACCCCCACCACAAGCCCAGCACCCCCAACACAATGCCCAGATTTCCTCTGCACCACGGAAAAAAAGGCCCAGCACCTCGAAAACATGGCCAGATCCCCTCAGCACCCCCACTACAAGCCCCGCACCTCCAAAACAATGCCCCGATCACCTCAGCAGCTGCACCACAAGCCCTGCACCCCCAACGCAATGCCCAGATCCCCTCAGCACCCCTACCACAAGCCCTGCACCCCCAACACAATGCCCCGATCCCCTCAGCAACCCCAAAACAAGGCCCACATCCCCTCAGCAAACCCATTACAAGACCAGCTCCCCCGACACAAGGCCCACATCCCCTCAGCACCCCCAAAACAAGGCCCAGCAACTCCAACACAATGCCCAGCTCCCCTCTGCACTTCCACAAAAAGCCCAGCAGCCTGCATGACAAGCCCAGCACCTCAAAACAAGCCCCATATTCCCTCAGCACCCCCACAAGAAGGTCCGGATCCCCTCAGCACCCCCATGACAAGCCCAGATCCCCTCTGCACTCCCACAAGCCCAACACAACAAACACACAGCCCAGATCCCCTCTGCACCCCCATAACAGGCCCAACACCTCCAATACAAGCCCCAGATCCCCTCCGCACTCGCACAACACGCCCAGCACCCCTAACACAAGCCCAGATCCCCTCAGCACCACTATGACAAGTCCAGCACCTCAAAAACAATGCCCAGATCCCCTCTGCACCCCCACAACAAAGCCCAACACAACAAACACACAGCCCAGATGCCCTCAGCACCCCCACCACAAGCCCAGCACCCCCAACACAACGCCCAGATCCCGTTCAGTACCCTCATGACAAGACCAGCACCCCCAACACAACACCCAGCTCCACTGAGCAGCCCGAAAACAAGCCTAGCACCCCCAACACAACACCCAGATCCCCCAAAACTAGGCCCAGCACCTCCAACACAATGCCCAGCTCCCCTCTGCACCCCCAAAACAAGCCCAGCCCCCGCAACACAAGCCCAACACCTCAAAAACAAGCCCAGATCCCCTCAACACTCCCACAAGCTCAACACAACAAACACACAGCCCAGATCCCCTCTGCACCCCCATAACAGGCCCAACACCTCCAATACAAGCCCCAGATCCCCTCAGCACCCCCACCACAAGCCCAGCACCCCCAACACAATGCCCAGATCTCCTCTACACCACGGAAAAAAAGGCCCCGCACCTCGAAAACATGGCCAGATCCCCTCAGCACCCCCACTACAAGCCCCGCACCTCCAAAACAATGCCCCGGATCACCTCAGCAGCCCCACCACAACGCCCAGATCCCCTCTGCACCCCCAACGCAATGGCCAGATCCCCCCAGCACCCCTACCCCAAGCCCAGCACCCCCAACACAATGCCCCGATCCCCTCAGCACCCCTACCACAAGCCCTGCACCCCCAACACAATGCCCCAGTCCCCTCAGAACCCCAAAACAAGGCCCACATCCCCTCAGCAAACCCATTACAAGACTAGCTCCCCCGACACAAGGCCCACATCCCCTCAGCACCCCCAAAACAAGGCCCAGCAACTCCAACACAACGCCCACCTCCCCTCTGCACTTCCACAAAAAGCCCAGCAGCCTGCATGACAAGCCCAGCACCTCAAAACAAGCCCCATATTCCCTCAGCACCCCCACAAGAAGGTCCAGATCCCCTCAGCACCCCCATGACAAGCCCAGATCCCCTCTGCACTCCCACAAGCCCAACATAACAAACACACAGCCCAGATCCCCTCTGCACACCCATAACAGGCCCAACACCTCCAGTACAAGCCCCAGATCCCCTCCGCACTGGCACAACACGCCCAGCACCCCTAACACAAGCCCAGATCCCCTCAGCACCACTATGACAAGTCCAGCACCTCAAAAACAATGCCCAGATCCCCTCGGCACCCCCACAACAAAGCCCAGCACTTCAAAAACAATGCCCAGATCCCCTCAGCACCCCTAAAACAAAGCCCAGCAACTCCAACACAACGCCCAGCTCCCCTCTGCACTTCCACAAAAAGCCCAGCAGCCTGCATGACAAGCCCAGCACCTCAAAACAAGCCCCATATTCCCTCAGCACCCCCACAAGAAGGTCCGGATCCCCTCAGCACCCCCATGACAAGCCCAGATCCCCTCTGCACTCCCACAAGCCCAACACAACAAACACACAGCCCAGATCCCCTC
Source organism: Struthio camelus (assembly GCF_040807025.1). NCBI lineage: Eukaryota > Metazoa > Chordata > Aves > Struthioniformes > Struthionidae > Struthio > Struthio camelus. Next base: position 5,915,580 of record NC_090944.1, read on the forward strand.
TGCACACCCATAACAGGCCCAACACCTCCAGTACAAGCCCCAGATCCCCTCCGCACTGGCACAACACGCCCAGCACCCCTAACACAAGCCCAGATCCCCTCAGCACCACTATGACAAGTCCAGCACCTCAAAAACAATGCCCAGATCCCCTCGGCACCCCCACAACAAAGCCCAGCACCCCCAACACAACGCCGAGATACCCTCTGCACCCCCACCACAAGCCCAGCACCCCCAACACAACGCCCAGATCCCTTCAGTACCCTCATGACAAGACTAGCACCCCCAACACAACACCCAGCTCCACTGAGCAGCCCGAAAACAAGCCTAGCACCCCCAACACAACACCCAGATCCCCCAAAACTAGGCCCAGCACCTCCAACACAATGCCCAGCTCCCCTCTGCACCCCCCAAAAAAGCCCAGCCCCCGCAACACAAGCCCAACACCTCAAAAACAAGCCCCTGATCCCCTCAACACTCCCACAAGCTCAACACAACAAACACACAGCCCAATCCCCTCTGCACACCCATAACAGGCCCAACACCTCCAATACAAGCCCCAGATCCCCTCCGCACTCGCACAACACGCCCAGCACCCCCAACACAATGCCCAGATCCGCTCAGCACCACTATGACAAGTCCAGCACCCCCAACACAAGGCCCTGATCCCCTCTGCACCCCCACAACAAAGCCCAGCACCCCAAACACAAAGCCCAGATCCCCTCAGCATCCCCGCCACAAGCCCAGCTCCCCCAAAACAACACCCAGCACCCCCAATACAATGCCCCGATCCCCTCAGCACCCCCAACACAATGCCCAGATCCCCTCAGCACCCCCACCACAAGGCCCTGATCCCCTCTGCACTCCCAAAACACATCCAGCACCTCGAAAACAAGCCGCTGATCCCCTCAGTACCCCCAATACAAGGCCCCGTTCTCCTGAGCACCCCCACCACAACGCCCAGATCCCCTCTGCACCCCCACCACAAGCCCAGCACCCCCAACACAATGCCCAGATTTCCTCTGCACCACGGAAAAAAAGGCCCAGCACCTCGAAAACATGGCCAGATCCCCTCAGCACCCCCACTACAAGCCCCGCACCTCCAAAACAATGCCCCGATCACCTCAGAAGCCCCACCACAAGCCCTGCACCCCCAACGCAATGCCCAGATCCCCTCAGCACCCCTACCACAAGCCCTGCACCCCCAACACAATGCCCCGATCCCCTCAGCAACCCCAAAACAAGGCCCAGATCCCCTCAGCAAACCCATTAAAAGACCAGCTCCCCCGACACAAGGCCCACATCCCCTCAGCACCCCCAAAACAAGGCCCAGCAACTCCAACACAACGCCCAGCTCCCCTCTGCACTTCCACAAAAAGCCCAGCAGCCTGCATGACAAGCCCAGCACCTCAAAACAAGCCCCATATTCCCTCAGCACCCCCACAAGAAGGTCCAGATCCCCTCAGCACCCCCATGACAAGCCCAGATCCCCTCTGCACTCCCACAAGCCCAACACAACAAACACACAGCCCAGATCCCCTCGGCACACCCATAACAGGCCCAACACCTCCAATACAAGCCCCAGATCCCCTCCGCACTGGCACAACACGCCCAGCACCCCTAACACAAGCCCAGATCCCCTCAGCACCACTATGACAAGTCCAGCACCTCAAAAACAATGCCCAGATCCCCTCGGCACCCCCACAACAAAGCCCAGCACTTCAAAAACAATGCCCAGATCCCCTCAGCACCCCTAAAACAAAGCCCAGCAACTCCAACACAACGCCCAGCTCCCCTCTGCACTTCCACAAAAAGCCCAGCAGCCTGCATGACAAGCCCAGCACCTCAAAACAAGCCCCATATTCCCTCAGCACCCCCACAAGAAGGTCCAGATCCCCTCAGCACCCCCATGACAAGCCCAGATCCCCTCTGCACTCCCACAAGCCCAACACAACAAACACACAGCCCAGATCCCCTCTGCACCCCCATAACAGGCCCAACACCTCCAATACAAGCCCCAGATCCCCTCCACACTCGCACAACACGCCCAGCACCCCTAACACAAGCCCAGATCCCCTCAGCACCACTATGACAAGTCCAGCACCTCAAAAACAATGCCCAGATCCCCTCTGCACCCCCACAACAAAGCCCAGCACCCCCAACACAACGCCCAGATCCCCTCAGCACCCCCACCACAAGCCCAGCACCCCCAACACAACGCCCAGATCCCTTCAGTACCCTCATGACAAGACTAGCACCCCCAACACAACACCCAGCTCCACTGAGCAGCCCGAAAACAAGCCTAGCACCCCCAACACAACACCCAGATCCCCCAAAACTAGGCCCAGCACCTCCAACACAATGCCCAGCTCCCCTCTGCACCCCCCAAAAAAGCCCAGCCCCCGCAACACAAGCCCAACACCTCAAAAACAAGCCCCTGATCCCCTCAACACTCCCACAAGCTCAACACAACAAACACACAGCCCAATCCCCTCTGCACACCCATAACAGGCCCAACACCTCCAATACAAGCCCCAGATCCCCTCCGCACTCGCACAACACGCCCAGCACCCCCAACACAATGCCCAGATCCGCTCAGCACCACTATGACAAGTCCAGCACCCCCAACACAAGGCCCAGATCCCCTCGGCACCCCCACAACAAAGCCCAGCACCCCAAACACAAAGCCCAGATCCCCTCAGCATCCCCACCACAAGCCCAGCAGTCCAAAAACAACACCCAGCACCCCCAACACAATGCCCCGATCCCCTCAGCACCCCCAACACAATGCCCAGATCCCCTCAGCACCCCCACCACAAGGCCCTGATCCCCTCTGCACTCCCAAAACACATCCAGCACCTCGAAAACAAGCCGCTGATCCCCTCACTACCCCCAATACAAGGCCCCGTTCTCCTGAGCACCCCCACCACAACGCCCAGATCCCCTCTGCACCCCCACCACAAGCCCAGCACCCCCAACACAATGCCCAGATTTCCTCTGCACCACGGAAAAAAAGGCCCAGCACCTCGAAAACATGGCCAGATCCCCTCAGCACCCCCACTACAAGCCCCGCACCTCCAAAACAATGCCCCGATCACCTCAGAAGCCCCACCACAAGCCCTGCACCCCCAACGCAATGCCCAGATCCCCTCAGCACCCCTACCACAAGCCCTGCACCCCCAACACAATGCCCCGATCCCCTCAGCAACCCCAAAACAAGGCCCAGATCCCCTCAGCAAACCCATTACAAGACCAGCTCCCCCGACACAAGGCCCACATCCCCTCAGCACCCCCAAAACAAGGCCCAGCAACTCCAACACAATGCCCAGCTCCCCTCTGCACTTCCACAAAAAGCCCAGCAGCCTGCATGACAAGCCCAGCACCTCAAAACAAGCCCCATATTCCCTCAGCACCCCCACAAGAAGGTCCAGATCCCCTCAGCACCCCCATGACAAGCCCAGATGCCCTCTGCACTCCCACAAGCCCAACACAACAAACACACAGCCCAGATCCCCTCTGCACCCCCATAACAGGCCCAACACCTCCAATACAAGCCCCAGATCCCCTCCGCACTCGCACAACACGCCCAGCACCCCTAACACAAGCCCAGATCCCCTCAGCACCACTATGACAAGTCCAGCACCTCAAAAACAATGCCCAGATCCCCTCTGCACCCCCACAACAAAGCCCAACACAACAAACACACAGCCCAGATGCCCTCAGCACCCCCACCACAAGCCCAGCACCCCCAACACAACGCCCAGATCCCGTTCAGTACCCTCATGACAAGACCAGCACCCCCAACACAACACCCAGCTCCACTGAGCAGCCCGAAAACAAGCCTAGCACCCCCAACACAACACCCAGATCCCCCAAAACTAGGCCCAGCACCTCCAACACAATGCCCAGCTCCCCTCTGCACCCCCAAAACAAGCCCAGCCCCCGCAACACATGCCCAACACCTCAAAAACAAGCCCAGATCCCCTCAACACTCCCACAAGCTCAACACAACACACAGCCCAGATCCCCTCTGCACCCCCATAACAGGCCCAACACCTCCAATACAAGCCCCAGATCCCCTCAGCACCCCCACCACAAGCCCAGCACCCCCAACACAATGCCCAGATCTCCTCTACACCACGGAAAAAAAGGCCCCGCACCTCGAAAACATGGCGAGATCCCCTCAGCACCCCCACTACAAGCCCCGCACCTCCAAAACAATGCCCCGGATCACCTCAGCAGCCCCACCACAACGCCCAGATCCCCTCTGCACCCCCAACGCAATGGCCAGATCCCCCCAGCACCCCTACCCCAAGCCCAGCACCCCCAACACAATGCCCCGATCCCCTCAGCACCCCTACCACAAGCCCTGCACCCCCAACACAATGCCCCAGATCCCCTCAGAACCCCAAAACAAGGCCCACATCCCCTCAGCAAACCCATTACAAGACCAGCTCCCCCGACACAAGGCCCACATCCCCTCAGCACCCCCAAAACAAGGCCCAGCAACTCCAACACAACGCCCACCTCCCCTCTGCACTTCCACAAAAAGCCCAGCAGCCTGCATGACAAGCCCAGCACCTCAAAACAAGCCCCATATTCCCTCAGCACCCCCACAAGAAGGTCCGGATCCCCTCAGCACCCCCATGACAAGCCCAGATCCCCTCTGCACTCCCACAAGCCCAACATAACAAACACACAGCCCAGATCCCCTCTGCACACCCATAACAGGCCCAACACCTCCAGTACAAGCCCCAGATCCCCTCCGCACTGGCACAACACGCCCAGCACCCCTAACACAAGCCCAGATCCCCTCAGCACCACTATGACAAGTCCAGCACCTCAAAAACAATGCCCAGATCCCCTCGGCACCCCCACAACAAAGCCCAGCACTTCAAAAACAATGCCCAGATCCCCTCAGCACCCCTAAAACAAAGCCCAGCAACTCCAACACAACGCCCAGCTCCCCTCTGCACTTCCACAAAAAGCCCAGCAGCCTGCATGACAAGCCCAGCACCTCAAAACAAGCCCCATATTCCCTCAGCACCCCCACAAGAAGGTCCGGATCCCCTCAGCACCCCCATGACAAGCCCAGATCCCCTCTGCACTCCCACAAGCCCAACACAACAAACACACAGCCCAGATCCCCTCTGCACCCCCATAACAGGCCCAACACCTCCAATACAAGCCCCAGATCCCCTCCACACTCGCACAACACGCCCAGCACCCCTAACACAAGCCCAGATCCCCTCAGCACCACTATGACAAGTCCAGCACCTCAAAAACAATGCCCAGATCCCCTCTGCACCCCCACAACAAAGCCCAGCACCCCCAACACAACGCCCAGATCCCCTCAGCACCCCCACCACAAGCCCAGCACCCCCAACACAACGCCCAGATCCCTTCAGTACCCTCATGACAAGACTAGCACCCCCAACACAACACCCAGCTCCACTGAGCAGCCCGAAAACAAGCCTAGCACCCCCAACACAACACCCAGATCCCCCAAAACTAGGCCCAGCACCTCCAACACAATGCCCAGCTCCCCTCTGCACCCCCCAAAAAAGCCCAGCCCCCGCAACACAAGCCCAACACCTCAAAAACAAGCCCCTGATCCCCTCAACACTCCCACAAGCTCAACACAACAAACACACAGCCCAATCCCCTCTGCACACCCATAACAGGCCCAACACCTCCAATACAAGCCCCAGATCCCCTCCGCACTCGCACAACACGCCCAGCACCCCCAACACAATGCCCAGATCCGCTCAGCACCACTATGACAAGTCCAGCACCCCCAACACAAGGCCCTGATCCCCTCGGCACCCCCACAACAAAGCCCAGCACCCCAAACACAAAGCCCAGATCCCCTCAGCATCCCCACCACAAGCCCAGCTCCCCCAAAACAACACCCAGCACCCCCAATACAATGCCCCGATCCCCTCAGCACCCCCAACACAATGCCCAGATCCCCTCAGCACCCCCACCACAAGGCCCTGATCCCCTCTGCACTCCCAAAACACATCCAGCACCTCGAAAACAAGCCGCTGATCCCCTCAGTACCCCCAATACAAGGCCCCGTTCTCCTGAGCACCCCCACCACAACGCCCAGATCCCCTCTGCACCCCCACCACAAGCCCAGCACCCCCAACACAATGCCCAGATTTCCTCTGCACCACGGAAAAAAAGGCCCAGCACCTCGAAAACATGGCCAGATCCCCTCAGCACCCCCACTACAAGCCCCGCACCTCCAAAACAATGCCCCGATCACCTCAGCAGCCCCACCACAAGCCCTGCACCCCCAACGCAATGCCCAGATCCCCTCAGCACCCCTACCACAAGCCCTGCACCCCCAACACAATGCCCCGATCCCCTCAGCAACCCCAAAACAAGGCCCAGATCCCCTCAGCAAACCCATTACAAGACCAGCTCCCCCGACACAAGGCCCACATCCCCTCAGCACCCCCAAAACAAGGCCCAGCAACTCCAACACAACGCCCAGCTCCCCTCTGCACTTCCACAAAAAGCCCAGCAGCCTGCATGACAAGCCCAGCACCTCAAAACAAGCCCCATATTCCCTCAGCACCCCCACAAGAAGGTCCAGATCCCCTCAGCACCCCCATGACAAGCCCAGATCCCCTCTGCACTCCCACAAGCCCAACACAACAAACACACAGCCCAGATCCCCTCTGCACACCCATAACAGGCCCAACACCTCCAATACAAGCCCCAGATCCCCTCCGCACTCGCACAACACGCCCAGCACCCCTAACACAAGCCCAGATCCCCTCAGCACCACTATGACAAGTCCAGCACCTCAAAAACAATGCCCAGATCCCCTCAGCACCCCCACCACAAGCCCAGCACCCCCAACACAACGCCCAGATCCCTTCAGTACCCTCATGACAAGACCAGCACCCCCAACACAACACCCAGCTCCACTGAGCAGCCCGAAAACAAGCCTAGCACCCCCAACACAACACCCAGATCCCCCAAAACTAGGCCCAGCACCTCCAACACAATGCCCAGCTCCCCTCTGCACCCCCAAAACAAGCCCAGCCCCCGCAACACAAGCTCAACACCTCAAAAACAAGCCCAGATCCCCTCAACACTCCCACAAGCTCAACACAACAAACACACAGCCCAGATCCCCTCTGCACCCCCATAACAGGCCCAACACCTCCAATACAAGCCCCAGATCCCCTCAGCACCCCCAACACAATGCCCAGATCTCCTCTACACCACGGAAAAAAAGGCCCCGCACCTCGAAAACATGGCCAGATCCCCTCAGCACCCCCACTACAAGCCCCGCACCTCCAAAACAATGCCCCGGATCACCTCAGCAGCCCCACCACAACGCCCAGATCCCCTCTGCACCCCCAACGCAATGGCCAGATCCCCCCAGCACCCCTACCCCAAGCCCAGCACCCCCAACACAATGCCCCGATCCCCTCAGCACCCCTACCACAAGCCCTGCACCCCCAACACAATGCCCCAGATCCCCTCAGAACCCCAAAACAAGGCCCACATCCCCTCAGCAAACCCATTACAAGACCAGCTCCCCCGACACAAGGCCCACATCCCCTCAGCACCCCCAAAACAAGGCCCAGCAACTCCAACACAACGCCCACCTCCCCTCTGCACTTCCACAAAAAGCCCAGCAGCCTGCATGACAAGCCCAGCACCTCAAAACAAGCCCCATATTCCCTCAGCACCCCCACAAGAAGGTCCGGATCCCCTCAGCACCCCCATGACAAGCCCAGATGCCCTCTGCACTCCCACAAGCCCAACATAACAAACACACAGCCCAGATCCCCTCTGCACCCCCATAACAGGCCCAACACCTCCAATACAAGCCCCAGATCCCCTCCGCACTGGCACAACACGCCCAGCACCCCTAACACAAGCCCAGATCCCCTCAGCACCACTATGACAAGTCCAGCACCCCAAACACAACGCCCAGATCCCCTCAGCACCCCCACCACAAGCCCAGCACCCCCAACACAACGCCCAGATCCCTTCAGTACCCTCATGACAAGACTAGCACCCCCAACACAACACCCAGCTCCACTGAGCAGCCCGAAAACAAGCCTAGCACCCCCAACACAACACCCAGATCCCCCAAAACTAGGCCCAGCACCTCCAACACAATGCCCAGCTCCCCTCTGCACCCCCCAAAAAAGCCCAGCCCCCGCAACACAAGCCCAACACCTCAAAAACAAGCCCCTGATCCCCTCAACACTCCCACAAGCTCAACACAACAAACACACAGCCCAATCCCCTCTGCACACCCATAACAGGCCCAACACCTCCAATACAAGCCCCAGATCCCCTCCGCACTCGCACAACACGCCCAGCACCCCCAACACAATGCCCAGATCCACTCAGCACCACTATGACAAGTCCAGCACCCCCAACACAAGGCCCTGATCCCCTCGGCACCCCCACAACAAAGCCCAGCACCCCAAACACAAAGCCCAGATCCCCTCAGCATCCCCACCACAAGCCCAGCAGTCCAAAAACAACACCCAGCACCCCCAACACAATGCCCCGATCCCCTCAGCACCCCCAACACAATGCCCCGATCCCCTCAGCACCCCCACCACAAGGCCCTGATCCCCTCTGCACTCCCAAAACACATCCAGCACCTCGAAAACAAGCCGCTGATCCCCTCAGTACCCCCAATACAAGGCCCCGTTCTCCTGAGCACCCCCACCACAACGCCCAGATCCCCTCTGCACCCCCACCACAAGCCCAGCACCCCCAACACAATGCCCAGATTTCCTCTGCACCACGGAAAAAAAGGCCCAGCACCTCGAAAACATGGCCAGATCCCCTCAGCACCCCCACTACAAGCCCCGCACCTCCAAAACAATGCCCCGATCACCTCAGCAGCCCCACCACAAGCCCTGCACCCCCAACGCAATGCCCAGATCCCCTCAGCACCCCTACCACAAGCCCTGCACCCCCAACACAATGCCCCGATCCCCTCAGCAACCCCAAAACAAGGCCCACATCCCCTCAGCAAACCCATGACAAGACCAGCTCCCCCGACACAAGGCCCACATCCCCTCAGCACCCCCAAAACAAGGCCCAGCAACTCCAACACAACGCCCAGCTCCCCTCTGCACTTCCACAAAAAGCCCAGCAGCCTGCATGACAAGCCCAGCACCTCAAAACAAGCCCCATATTCCCTCAGCACCCCCACAAGAAGGTCCAGATCCCCTCAGCACCCCCATGACAAGCCCAGATGCCCTCTGCACTCCCACAAGCCCAAAACAACAAACACACAGCCCAGATCCCCTCTGCACCCCCATAACAGGCCCAACACCTCCAATACAAGCCCCAGATCCCCTCCGCACTGGCACAACACGCCCAGCACCCCTAACACAAGCCCAGATCCCCTCAGCACCACTATGACAAGTCCAGCACCTCAAAAACAATGCCCAGATCCCCTCAGCACCCCCACCACAAGCCCAGCACCCCCAACACAACGCCCAGATCCCTTCAGTACCCTCATGACAAGACCAGCACCCCCAACACAACACCCAGCTCCACTGAGCAGCCCGAAAACAAGCCTAGCACCCCCAACACAACACCCAGATCCCCCAAAACTAGGCCCAGCACCTCCAACACAATGCCCAGCTCCCCTCTGCACCCCCAAAACAAGCCCAGCCCCCGCAACACAAGCCCAACACCTCAAAAACAAGCCCAGATCCCCTCAACACTCCCACAAGCTCAACACAACAAACACACAGCCCAGATCCCCTCTGCACCCCCATAACAGGCCCAACACCTCCAATACAAGCCCCAGATCCCCTCAGCACCCCCACCACAAGCCCAGCACCCCCAACACAATGCCCAGATCTCCTCTACACCACGGAAAAAAAGGCCCCGCACCTCGAAAACATGGCCAGATCCCCTCAGCACCCCCACTACAAGCCCCGCACCTCCAAAACAATGCCCCGGATCACCTCAGCAGCCCCACCACAACGCCCAGATCCCCTCTGCACCCCCAACGCAATGGCCAGATCCCCCCAGCACCCATACCCCAAGCCCAGCACCCCCAACACAATGCCCCGATCCCCTCAGCACCCCTACCACAAGCCCTGCACCCCCAACACAATGCCCCAGATCCCCTCAGAACCCCAAAACAAGGCCCACATCCCCTCAGCAAACCCATTACAAGACCAGCTCCCCCGACACAAGGCCCACATCCCCTCAGCACCCCCAAAACAAGGCCCAGCAACTCCAACACAATGCCCAGCTCCCCTCTGCACTTCCACAAAAAGCCCAGCAGCCTGCATGACAAGCCCAGCACCTCAAAACAAGCCCCATATTCCCTCAGCACCCCCACAAGAAGGTCCAGATCCCCTCAGCACCCCCATGACAAGCCCAGATGCCCTCTGCACTCCCACAAGCCCAACACAACAAACACACAGCCCAGATCCCCTCTGCACCCCCATAACAGGCCCAACACCTCCAATACAAGCCCCAGATCCCCTCCGCACTCGCACAACACGCCCAGCACCCCTAACACAAGCCCAGATCCCCTCAGCACCACTATGACAAGTCCAGCACCTCAAAAACAATGCCCAGATCCCCTCTGCACCCCCACAACAAAGCCCAACACAACAAACACACAGCCCAGATGCCCTCAGCACCCCCACCACAAGCCCAGCACCCCCAACACAACGCCCAGATCCCGTTCAGTACCCTCATGACAAGACCAGCACCCCCAACACAACACCCAGCTCCACTGAGCAGCCCGAAAACAAGCCTAGCACCCCCAACACAACACCCAGATCCCCCAAAACTAGGCCCAGCACCTCCAACACAATGCCCAGCTCCCCTCTGCACCCCCAAAACAAGCCCAGCCCCCGCAACACATGCCCAACACCTCAAAAACAAGCCCAGATCCCCTCAACACTCCCACAAGCTCAACACAACACACAGCCCAGATCCCCTCTGCACCCCCATAACAGGCCCAACACCTCCAATACAAGCCCCAGATCCCCTCAGCACCCCCACCACAAGCCCAGCACCCCCAACACAATGCCCAGATCTCCTCTACACCACGGAAAAAAAGGCCCCGCACCTCGAAAACATGGCCAGATCCCCTCAGCACCCCCACTACAAGCCCCGCACCTCCAAAACAATGCCCCGGATCACCTCAGCAGCCCCACCACAACGCCCAGATCCCCTCTGCACCCCCAACGCAATGGCCAGATCCCCCCAGCACCCCTACCCCAAGCCCAGCACCCCCAACACAATGCCCCGATCCCCTCAGCACCCCTACCACAAGCCCTGCACCCCCAACACAATGCCCCAGATCCCCTCAGAACCCCAAAACAAGGCCCACATCCCCTCAGCAAACCCATTACAAGACCAGCTCCCCCGACACAAGGCCCACATCCCCTCAGCACCCCCAAAACAAGGCCCAGCAACTCCAACACAACGCCCACCTCCCCTCTGCACTTCCACAAAAAGCCCAGCAGCCTGCATGACAAGCCCAGCACCTCAAAACAAGCCCCATATTCCCTCAGCACCCCCACAAGAAGGTCCGGATCCCCTCAGCACCCCCATGACAAGCCCAGATCCCCTCTGCACTCCCACAAGCCCAACATAACAAACACACAGCCCAGATCCCCTCTGCACACCCATAACAGGCCCAACACCTCCAGTACAAGCCCCAGATCCCCTCCGCACTGGCACAACACGCCCAGCACCCCTAACACAAGCCCAGATCCCCTCAGCACCACTATGACAAGTCCAGCACCTCAAAAACAATGCCCAGATCCCCTCGGCACCCCCACAACAAAGCCCAGCACTTCAAAAACAATGCCCAGATCCCCTCAGCACCCCTAAAACAAAGCCCAGCAACTCCAACACAACGCCCAGCTCCCCTCTGCACTTCCACAAAAAGCCCAGCAGCCTGCATGACAAGCCCAGCACCTCAAAACAAGCCCCATATTCCCTCAGCACCCCCACAAGAAGGTCCGGATCCCCTCAGCACCCCCATGACAAGCCCAGATCCCCTCTGCACTCCCACAAGCCCAACACAACAAACACACAGCCCAGATCCCCTCTGCACCCCCATAACAGGCCCAACACCTCCAATACAAGCCCCAGATCCCCTCCACACTCGCACAACACGCCCAGCACCCCTAACACAAGCCCAGATCCCCTCAGCACCACTATGACAAGTCCAGCACCTCAAAAACAATGCCCAGATCCCCTCTGCACCCCCACAACAAAGCCCAGCACCCCCAACACAACGCCCAGATCCCCTCAGCACCCCCACCACAAGCCCAGCACCCCCAACACAACGCCCAGATCCCTTCAGTACCCTCATGACAAGACTAGCACCCCCAACACAACACCCAGCTCCACTGAGCAGCCCGAAAACAAGCCTAGCACCCCCAACACAACACCCAGATCCCCCAAAACTAGGCCCAGCACCTCCAACACAATGCCCAGCTCCCCTCTGCACCCCCCAAAAAAGCCCAGCCCCCGCAACACAAGCCCAACACCTCAAAAACAAGCCCCTGATCCCCTCAACACTCCCACAAGCTCAACACAACAAACACACAGCCCAATCCCCTCTGCACCCCCATAACAGGCCCAACACCTCCAATACAAGCCCCAGATCCCCTCCGCACTCGCACAACACGCCCAGCACCCCCAACACAATGCCCAGATCCGCTCAGCACCACTATGACAAGTCCAGCACCCCCAACACAAGGCCCTGATCCCCTCTGCACCCCCACAACAAAGCCCAGCACCCCAAACACAAAGCCCAGATCCCCTCAGCATCCCCGCCACAAGCCCAGCTCCCCCAAAACAACACCCAGCACCCCCAATACAATGCCCCGATCCCCTCAGCACCCCCAACACAATGCCCAGATCCCCTCAGCACCCCCACCACAAGGCCCTGATCCCCTCTGCACTCCCAAAACACATCCAGCACCTCGAAAACAAGCCCCTGATCCCCTCACTACCCCCAATACAAGGCCCCGTTCTCCTGAGCACCCCCACCACAACGCCCAGATCCCCTCTGCACCCCCACCACAAGCCCAGCACCCCCAACACAATGCCCAGATTTCCTCTGCACCACGGAAAAAAAGGCCCAGCACCTCGAAAACATGGCCAGATCCCCTCAGCACCCCCACTACAAGCCCCGCACCTCCAAAACAATGCCCCGATCACCTCAGCAGCCCCACCACAAGCCCTGCACCCCCAACGCAATGCCCAGATCCCCTCAGCACCCCTACCACAAGCCCTGCACCCCCAACACAATGCCCCGATCCCCTCAGCAACCCCAAAACAAGGCCCACATCCCCTCAGCAAACCCATTACAAGACCAGCTCCCCCGACACAAGGCCCACATCCCCTCAGCACCCCCAAAACAAGGCCCAGCAACTCCAACACAACGCCCAGCTCCCCTCTGCACTTCCACAAAAAGCCCAGCAGCCTGCATGACAAGCCCAGCACCTCAAAACAAGCCCCATATTCCCTCAGCACCCCCACAAGAAGGTCCAGATCCCCTCAGCACCCCCATGACAAGCCCAGATCCCCTCTGCACTCCCACAAGCCCAACACAACAAACACACAGCCCAGATCCCCTCTGCACACCCATAACAGGCCCAACACCTCCAATACAAGCCCCAGATCCCCTCCGCACTCGCACAACACGCCCAGCACCCCTAACACAAGCCCAGATCCCCTCAGCACCACTATGACAAGTCCAGCACCTCAAAAACAATGCCCAGATCCCCTCAGCACCCCCACCACAAGCCCAGCACCCCCAACACAACGCCCAGATCCCTTCAGTACCCTCATGACAAGACCAGCACCCCCAACACAACACCCAGCTCCACTGAGCAGCCCGAAAACAAGCCTAGCACCCCCAACACAACACCCAGATCCCCCAAAACTAGGCCCAGCACCTCCAACACAATGCCCAGCTCCCCTCTGCACCCCCAAAACAAGCCCAGCCCCCGCAACACAAGCTCAACACCTCAAAAACAAGCCCAGATCCCCTCAACACTCCCACAAGCTCAACACAACAAACACACAGCCCAGATCCCCTCTGCACCCCCATAACAGGCCCAACACCTCCAATACAAGCCCCAGATCCCCTCAGCACCCCCACCACAAGCCCAGCACCCCCAACACAATGCCCAGATCTCCTCTACACCACGGAAAAAAAGGCCCCGCACCTCGAAAACATGGCCAGATCCCCTCAGCACCCCCACTACAAGCCCCGCACCTCCAAAACAATGCCCCGGATCACCTCAGCAGCCCCACCACAACGCCCAGATCCCCTCTGCACCCCCAACGCAATGGCCAGATCCCCCCAGCACCCCTACCCCAAGCCCAGCACCCCCAACACAATGCCCCGATCCCCTCAGCACCCCTACCACAAGCCCTGCACCCCCAACACAATGCCCCAGATCCCCTCAGAACCCCAAAACAAGGCCCACATCCCCTCAGCAAACCCATTACAAGACCAGCTCCCCCGACACAAGGCCCACATCCCCTCAGCACCCCCAAAACAAGGCCCAGCAACTCCAACACAACGCCCACCTCCCCTCTGCACTTCCACAAAAAGCCCAGCAGCCTGCATGACAAGCCCAGCACCTCAAAACAAGCCCCATATTCCCTCAGCACCCCCACAAGAAGGTCCGGATCCCCTCAGCACCCCCATGACAAGCCCAGATGCCCTCTGCACTCCCACAAGCCCAACATAACAAACACACAGCCCAGATCCCCTCTGCACCCCCATAACAGGCCCAACACCTCCAATACAAGCCCCAGATCCCCTCCGCACTGGCACAACACGCCCAGCACCCCTAACACAAGCCCAGATCCCCTCAGCACCACTATGACAAGTCCAGCACCCCAAACACAACGCCCAGATCCCCTCAGCACCCCCACCACAAGCCCAGCACCCCCAACACAACGCCCAGATCCCTTCAGTACCCTCATGACAAGACTAGCACCCCCAACACAACACCCAGCTCCACTGAGCAGCCCGAAAACAAGCCTAGCACCCCCAACACAACACCCAGATCCCCCAAAACTAGGCCCAGCACCTCCAACACAATGCCCAGCTCCCCTCTGCACCCCCCAAAAAAGCCCAGCCCCCGCAACACAAGCCCAACACCTCAAAAACAAGCCCCTGATCCCCTCAACACTCCCACAAGCTCAACACAACAAACACACAGCCCAATCCCCTCTGCACCCCCATAACAGGCCCAACACCTCCAATACAAGCCCCAGATCCCCTCCGCACTCGCACAACACGCCCAGCACCCCCAACACAATGCCCAGATCCGCTCAGCACCACTATGACAAGTCCAGCACCCCCAACACAAGGCCCTGATCCCCTCGGCACCCCCACAACAAAGCCCAGCACCCCAAACACAAAGCCCAGATCCCCTCAGCATCCCCGCCACAAGCCCAGCTCCCCCAAAACAACACCCAGCACCCCCAATACAATGCCCCGATCCCCTCAGCACCCCCAACACAATGCCCAGATCCCCTCAGCACCCCCACCACAAGGCCCTGATCCCCTCTGCACTCCCAAAACACATCCAGCACCTCGAAAACAAGCCCCTGATCCCCTCACTACCCCCAATACAAGGCCCCGTTCTCCTGAGCACCCCCACCACAACGCCCAGATCCCCTCTGCACCCCCACCACAAGCCCAGCACCCCCAACACAATGCCCAGATTTCCTCTGCACCACGGAAAAAAAGGCCCAGCACCTCGAAAACATGGCCAGATCCCCTCAGCACCCCCACTACAAGCCCCGCACCTCCAAAACAATGCCCCGATCACCTCAGCAGCCCCACCACAAGCCCTGCACCCCCAACGCAATGCCCAGATCCCCTCAGCACCCCTACCACAAGCCCTGCACCCCCAACACAATGCCCCGATCCCCTCAGCAACCCCAAAACAAGGCCCAGATCCCCTCAGCAAACCCATTACAAGACCAGCTCCCCCGACACAAGGCCCACATCCCCTCAGCACCCCCAAAACAAGGCCCAGCAACTCCAACACAACGCCCAGCTCCCCTCTGCACTTCCACAAAAAGCCCAGCAGCCTGCATGACAAGCCCAGCACCTCAAAACAAGCCCCATATTCCCTCAGCACCCCCACAAGAAGGTCCAGATCCCCTCAGCACCCCCATGACAAGCCCAGATCCCCTCTGCACTCCCACAAGCCCAACACAACAAACACACAGCCCAGATCCCCTCTGCACACCCATAACAGGCCCAACACCTCCAATACAAGCCCCAGATCCCCTCCGCACTCGCACAACACGCCCAGCACCCCTAACACAAGCCCAGATCCCCTCAGCACCACTATGACAAGTCCAGCACCTCAAAAACAATGCCCAGATCCCCTCAGCACCCCCACCACAAGCCCAGCACCCCCAACACAACGCCCAGATCCCTTCAGTACCCTCATGACAAGACCAGCACCCCCAACACAACACCCAGCTCCACTGAGCAGCCCGAAAACAAGCCTAGCACCCCCAACACAACACCCAGATCCCCCAAAACTAGGCCCAGCACCTCCAACACAATGCCCAGCTCCCCTCTGCACCCCCAAAACAAGCCCAGCCCCCGCAACACAAGCTCAACACCTCAAAAACAAGCCCAGATCCCCTCAACACTCCCACAAGCTCAACACAACAAACACACAGCCCAGATCCCCTCTGCACCCCCATAACAGGCCCAACACCTCCAATACAAGCCCCAGATCCCCTCAGCACCCCCACCACAAGCCCAGCACCCCCAACACAATGCCCAGATCTCCTCTACACCACGGAAAAAAAGGCCCCGCACCTCGAAAACATGGCCAGATCCCCTCAGCACCCCCACTACAAGCCCCGCACCTCCAAAACAATGCCCCGGATCACCTCAGCAGCCCCACCACAACGCCCAGATCCCCTCTGCACCCCCAACGCAATGGCCAGATCCCCCCAGCACCCCTACCCCAAGCCCAGCACCCCCAACACAATGCCCCGATCCCCTCAGCACCCCTACCACAAGCCCTGCACCCCCAACACAATGCCCCAGATCCCCTCAGAACCCCAAAACAAGGCCCACATCCCCTCAGCAAACCCATTACAAGACCAGCTCCCCCGACACAAGGCCCACATCCCCTCAGCACCCCCAAAACAAGGCCCAGCAACTCCAACACAACGCCCACCTCCCCTCTGCACTTCCACAAAAAGCCCAGCAGCCTGCATGACAAGCCCAGCACCTCAAAACAAGCCCCATATTCCCTCAGCACCCCCACAAGAAGGTCCGGATCCCCTCAGCACCCCCATGACAAGCCCAGATGCCCTCTGCACTCCCACAAGCCCAACATAACAAACACACAGCCCAGATCCCCTCTGCACCCCCATAACAGGCCCAACACCTCCAATACAAGCCCCAGATCCCCTCCGCACTGGCACAACACGCCCAGCACCCCTAACACAAGCCCAGATCCCCTCAGCACCACTATGACAAGTCCAGCACCCCAAACACAACGCCCAGATCCCCTCAGCACCCCCACCACAAGCCCAGCACCCCCAACACAACGCCCAGATCCCTTCAGTACCCTCATGACAAGACTAGCACCCCCAACACAACACCCAGCTCCACTGAGCAGCCCGAAAACAAGCCTAGCACCCCCAACACAACACCCAGATCCCCCAAAACTAGGCCCAGCACCTCCAACACAATGCCCAGCTCCCCTCTGCACCCCCCAAAAAAGCCCAGCCCCCGCAACACAAGCCCAACACCTCAAAAACAAGCCCCTGATCCCCTCAACACTCCCACAAGCTCAACACAACAAACACACAGCCCAATCCCCTCTGCACACCCATAACAGGCCCAACACCTCCAATACAAGCCCCAGATCCCCTCCGCACTCGCACAACACGCCCAGCACCCCCAACACAATGCCCAGATCCACTCAGCACCACTATGACAAGTCCAGCACCCCCAACACAAGGCCCTGATCCCCTCGGCACCCCCACAACAAAGCCCAGCACCCCAAACACAAAGCCCAGATCCCCTCAGCATCCCCACCACAAGCCCAGCAGTCCAAAAACAACACCCAGCACCCCCAACACAATGCCCCGATCCCCTCAGCACCCCCAACACAATGCCCCGATCCCCTCAGCACCCCCACCACAAGGCCCTGATCCCCTCTGCACTCCCAAAACACATCCAGCACCTCGAAAACAAGCCGCTGATCCCCTCAGTACCCCCAATACAAGGCCCCGTTCTCCTGAGCACCCCCACCACAACGCCCAGATCCCCTCTGCACCCCCACCACAAGCCCAGCACCCCCAACACAATGCCCAGATTTCCTCTGCACCACGGAAAAAAAGGCCCAGCACCTCGAAAACATGGCCAGATCCCCTCAGCACCCCCACTACAAGCCCCGCACCTCCAAAACAATGCCCCGATCACCTCAGCAGCCCCACCACAAGCCCTGCACCCCCAACGCAATGCCCAGATCCCCTCAGCACCCCTACCACAAGCCCTGCACCCCCAACACAATGCCCCGATCCCCTCAGCAACCCCAAAACAAGGCCCACATCCCCTCAGCAAACCCATGACAAGACCAGCTCCCCCGACACAAGGCCCACATCCCCTCAGCACCCCCAAAACAAGGCCCAGCAACTCCAACACAACGCCCAGCTCCCCTCTGCACTTCCACAAAAAGCCCAGCAGCCTGCATGACAAGCCCAGCACCTCAAAACAAGCCCCATATTCCCTCAGCACCCCCACAAGAAGGTCCAGATCCCCTCAGCACCCCCATGACAAGCCCAGATGCCCTCTGCACTCCCACAAGCCCAAAACAACAAACACACAGCCCAGATCCCCTCTGCACCCCCATAACAGGCCCAACACCTCCAATACAAGCCCCAGATCCCCTCCGCACTGGCACAACACGCCCAGCACCCCTAACACAAGCCCAGATCCCCTCAGCACCACTATGACAAGTCCAGCACCTCAAAAACAATGCCCAGATCCCCTCAGCACCCCCACCACAAGCCCAGCACCCCCAACACAACGCCCAGATCCCTTCAGTACCCTCATGACAAGACCAGCACCCCCAACACAACACCCAGCTCCACTGAGCAGCCCGAAAACAAGCCTAGCACCCCCAACACAACACCCAGATCCCCCAAAACTAGGCCCAGCACCTCCAACACAATGCCCAGCTCCCCTCTGCACCCCCAAAACAAGCCCAGCCCCCGCAACACAAGCCCAACACCTCAAAAACAAGCCCAGATCCCCTCAACACTCCCACAAGCTCAACACAACAAACACACAGCCCAGATCCCCTCTGCACCCCCATAACAGGCCCAACACCTCCAATACAAGCCCCAGATCCCCTCAGCACCCCCACCACAAGCCCAGCACCCCCAACACAATGCCCAGATCTCCTCTACACCACGGAAAAAAAGGCCCCGCACCTCGAAAACATGGCCAGATCCCCTCAGCACCCCCACTACAAGCCCCGCACCTCCAAAACAATGCCCCGGATCACCTCAGCAGCCCCACCACAACGCCCAGATCCCCTCTGCACCCCCAACGCAATGGCCAGATCCCCCCAGCACCCCTACCCCAAGCCCAGCACCCCCAACACAATGCCCCGATCCCCTCAGCACCCCTACCACAAGCCCTGCACCCCCAACACAATGCCCCAGATCCCCTCAGAACCCCAAAACAAGGCCCACATCCCCTCAGCAAACCCATTACAAGACCAGCTCCTCCGACACAAGGCCCACATCCCCTCAGCACCCCCAAAACAAGGCCCAGCAACTCCAACACATCGCCCAGCTCCCCTCTGCACTTCCACAAAAAGCCCAGCAGCCTGCATGACAAGCCCAGCACCTCAAAACAAGCCCCATATTCCCTCAGCACCCCCACAAGAAGGTCCAGATCCCCTCAGCACCCCCATGACAAGCCCAGATGCCCTCTGCACTCCCACAAGCCCAACATAACAAACACACAGCCCAGATCCCCTCTGCACCCCCATAACAGGCCCAACACCTCCAATACAAGCCCCAGATCCCCTCCGCACTGGCACAACACGCCCAGCACCCCTAACACAATGCCCAGATCCCCTCAGCACCACTATGACAAGTCCAGCACCTCAAAAACAATGCCCAGATCCCCTCGGCACCCCCACAACAAAGCCCAGCACCTCAAAAACAATGCCGAGATCCCCTCAGCACCCCTAAAACAAAGCCCAGCAACTCCAACACAATGCCCAGCTCCCCTCTGCACTTCCACAAAAAGCCCAGCAGCCTGCATGACAAGCCCAGCACCTCAAAACAAGCCCCATATTCCCTCAGCACCCCCACAAGAAGGTCCAGATCCCCTCAGCACCCCCATGACAAGCCCAGATCCCCTCTGCACTCCCACAAGCCCAACACAACAAACACACAGCCCAGATCCCCTCTGCACCCCCACAACAAAGCCCAGCACCTCAAAAACAATGCCCAGATCCCCTAAACACCCCCACAACAAAGCCCAGCACCCACAACACAACGCCCAGATCCCCTCAGCACCCCCACCACAAGCCCAGCACCCCCAACACAACGCCCAGATCCCCTGCAGTACCCTCATGACAAGACCAGCACCCCCAACACAACACTCAGATCCCCCAAAACAAGGCCCAGCACCTTCAACACAACGCCCAGCTTCCCTCTGCAACCCCAAAACAAGCCCAGCACCCGCAACACAAGCCCAGCACCTCGAAAACAAGCCCATGATCCCCTCAACACTCCCACAAGCTCAACACAACAAACACACAGCCCAGATCCTGTCTGCACACCCATAACAGGCCCAACACCTCCAATACAAGCTCCAGATCCCCTCCGCACTCGCACAACACGCCCAGCTCGCCTAACACAAGCCCAGATCCGCTCAGCACCACTATGACAAGTCCAGCACCGCCAACACAAGGCCCAGATCCCCTCTGCACCCCCACAACAAAGCCCAGCACACCCAACACAATGCCCAGATCCCCTCAGCACCCCCACCACAAGGCCCTGATCCCCTCTGCACGCCCAAAACACATCCAGCACCTCGAAAACAAGCCCCTGATCCCCTCAGTACCCGCAATACAAGGCCCCGATCTCCTCAGCACCCCCACCACAACGCCCAGATCCCCTCTGCACCCCCACCACAAGCCCAGCACCCCCAACACAATGCCCAGATTTCCTCTGCACCACGGAAAAAAAGGCCCAGCACCTCGAAAACACGGCCAGATCCCCTCAGCACCCCCACTACAAGCCCCGCACCTCCAAAACAATGCCCCAGATCACCTCAGCACCCCCACCACAAGCCCTGCACCCCCAACGCAATGCCCAGATCCCCTCTGCACCCCCACCAAAAGCCCAGCACCCCCAACACAATGCCCAGATCTCCTCTGCACCACAGAAAAAAAGGCCCAGCACCTCGAAAACATGGCCAGATCCCCTCAGCACCCCCACCACAAGGCCCTGATCCGCTCTGCACTCCCAAAACACATCCAGCACCTCAAAAACAAGCCCCTGATCCCCTCAGTACTCCCAATACAAGGCCCCGATCTCTTGAGCACCCCCACCACAAAGCCCAGACCCCTCAGTACCCCCACCACAAGGCCAGCACCCCCAACACAATGCCCAGATCTCCTCTGCACCACGGAAAAAAAGGCCCCGCACCTCGAAAACATGGCCCAGATCCCCTCTGCACCCCAAAAACAAGGCCAGCACCCCCAAAACAATGCCCCGATCACCTCAGCAGCCCCACCACAACGCCCAGATCCCCTCTGCACCCCCAACGCAATGCCCAGATCCCCTCAGCACCCCTACCCCAAGCCCAGCACCCCCAACACAATGCCCAGATCCCCTCGGCACCCCCACAACAAAGCCCAGCACTTCAAAAACAATGCCCAGATCCCCTCAGCACCCCTAAAACAAAGCCCAGCAACTCCAACACAACGCCCAGCTCCCCTCTGCACTTCCACAAAAAGCCCAGCAGCCTGCATGACAAGCCCAGCACCTCAAAACAAGCCCCATATTCCCTCAGCACCCCCACAAGAAGGTCCAGATCCCCTCAGCACCCCCATGACAAGCCCAGATCCCCTCTGCACTCCCACAAGCCCAAAACAACAAACAATGCCCAGATCCCCTCTGCACACCCATAACAGGCCCAACACCTCCAATACAAGCCCCAGATCCCCTCCGCACTCGCACCACAAGCCCAGCACCCCTAACACAAGCCCAGATCCCCTCAGCACCACTATGACAAGTCCAGCACCTCAAAAACAATGCCCAGATCCCCTCGGCACCCCCACAACAAAGCCCAGCACTTCAAAAACAATGCCCAGATCCCCTAAGCACCTCCACAACAAAGCCCAGCACCCCAAACACAATGCCCAGATCCCCTCAGCAACCCCACCACAAGCCCAGCACCCCCAACACAACGCCCAGATCCCCTTCAGTACCCTCATGACAAGACTAGCACCCCCAACACAACACCCAGCTCCACTGAGCAGCCCGAAAACAAGCCTAGCACCCCCAACACAACACCCAGATCCCCCAAAACTAGGCCCAGCACCTCCAACACAATGCCCAGCTCCCCTCTGCACCCCCAAAACAAGGCTAGCACCCGGCATGACAAGCCCAGCACCACGAAAACAAGCCCCATATTCCCTCAACACCCCCACAAGACGGTCCAGATCCCCTCAGCACCCCCACCACAAGCCCAGATCCCCTCAGCACTCCCACAAGCTCAACACAACAAACACAACGCCCAGATCCCCTGAGCACCCCCGACACACAGCCCAGATCCCCTAGCACTCCCACACGCCCCACACAACAAAAACAGGGCCTAAATCACCTCAGCATCCCCACCACAAGCCCAGCAGTCCAAAAACAACACCCAGCACCCCCAACACAATGCCCCGATCCCCTCAGCACCCCCAACACAATGCCCAGATCCCCTCAGCACCCCCACCACAAGGCCCTGATCCCCTCTGCACTCCCAAAACACATCCAGCACCTCGAAAACAAGCCCCTGATCCCCTCACTACCCCCAATACAAGGCCCCGATCTCCTGAGCACCCCCACCACAAAGCCCAGATCCCCTCTGCACCCCCACCACAAGCCCAGCACCCCCAACACAATGCCCAGATTTCCTCTGCACCACGGAAAAAAAGGCCCAGCACCTCGAAAACATGGCCAGATCCCCTCAGCACCCCCACTACAAGCCCCGCACCTCCAAAACAATGCCCCGATCACCTCAGCAGCTGCACCACAAGCCCTGCACCCCCAACGCAATGCCCAGATCCCCTCAGCACCCCTACCCCAAGCCCTGCACCCCCAACACAATGCCCCGATCCCCTCAGCAACCCCAAAACAAGGCCCACATCCCCTCAGCAAACCCATTATAAGACCAGCTCCCCCGACACAAGGCCCACATCCCCTCAGCACCCCGAACACAAGGCCCAGCACTCCCCAGACAAGGCCCAGACCCCTCAGTACCCCTACGACAAGCCCAGCCCGTCCACCACAATGCCCCGATCCCGTCAGCACGTCCACGACAAGCCCAGCGCACCCAACACAAGGCCCAGATCCCCTCAGCATCCTCCATCACAAGCCCAGCACCCCAAAAACAAGGCCCAGATCCCCTCAGCACTCCCACACGCCCCACACAACAAACACACGGCCCAGATCCCCTCCGCACCCCCAAAACAAGGCCCTGATCCCATCTGCACTCCCAAAACAAGGCCCAGCACTCCCACAACAAGCCCAGCACCCCCAGTGCAAGACCTAGCTCTCCTCAGCACCCCCACCACAAGCCCAGCACCCCCAACACAACGCCCAGATCCCCTCAGCACCCCCACCACAAGGCCCTGATCCCCTCTGCACTCCCAAAACACATCCAGCACCTAAAAAACAAGCTCCTGATCCCCTCACTACCCCCAATACAAGGCCCCGATCTCCTGAGCACCCCCACCACAACGCCCAGATCCCCTCTGCACCCCCACCACAAGCCCAGCACCCCCAACACAATGCCCAGATTTCCTCTGCACCACGGAAAAAAAGGCCCAGCACCTCGAAAACACGGCCAGATCCCCTCAGCACCCCCACTACAAGCCCCGCACCTCCAAAACAATGCCCCAGATCACCTCAGCACCCCCACCACAAGCCCTGCACCCCCAACGCAATGCCCAGATCCCCTCTGCACCCCCACCAAAAGCCCAGCACCCCCAACACAATGCCCAGATCTCCTCTGCACCACAGAAAAAAAGGCCCAGCACCTTGAAAACATGGCCAGATCCCCTCAGCACCCCCACCACAAGGCCCTGATCCGCTCTGCACTCCCAAAACACATCCAGCACCTCAAAAACAAGCCCCTGATCCCCTCAGTACTCCCAATACAAGGCCCCGATCTCTTGAGCACCCCCACCACAAAGCCCAGACCCCTCAGTACCCCCACCACAAGGCCAGCACCCCCAACACAATGCCCAGATCTCCTCTACACCACGGAAAAAAAGGCCCCGCACCTCGAAAACATGGCCCAGATCCCCTCTGCACCACAAAAACAAGGCCAGCACCCCCAAAACAATGCCCCGATCACCTCAGCAGCCCCACCACAACGCCCAGATCCCCTCTGCACCCCCAACGCAATGCCCCGATCCCCTCAGCACCCCTACCCCAAGCCCAGCACCCCCAACACAATGCCCAGATCCCCTCGGCACCCCCACAACAAAGCCCAGCACTTCAAAAACAATGCCCAGATCCCCTCAGCACCCCTAAAACAAAGCCCAGCAACTCCAACACAACGCCCAGCTCCCCTCTGCACTTCCACAAAAAGCCCAGCAGCCTGCATGACAAGCCCAGCACCTCAAAACAAGCCCCATATTCCCTCAGCACCCCCACAAGAAGGTCCAGATCCCCTCAGCACCCCCATGACAAGCCCAGATCCCCTCTGCACTCCCACAAGCCCAACACAACAAACACACAGCCCAGATCCCCTCTGCACACCCATAACAGGCCCAACACCTCCAATACAAGCCCCAGATCCCCTCCGCACTCGCACAACACGCCCAGCACCCCTAACACAAGCCCAGATCCCCTCAGCACCACTATGACAAGTCCAGCACCTCAAAAACAATGCCCAGATCCCCTCGGCACCCCCACAACAAAGCCCAGCACTTCAAAAACAATGCCCAGATCCCCTAAGCACCTCCACAACAAAGCCCAGCACCCCAAACACAATGCCCAGATCCCCTCAGCAACCCCACCACAAGCCCAGCACCCCCAACACAACGCCCAGATCCCCTTCAGTACCCTCATGACAAGACTAGCACCCCCAACACAACACCCAGCTCCACTGAGCAGCCCGAAAACAAGCCTAGCACCCCCAACACAACACCCAGATCCCCCAAAACTAGGCCCAGCACCTCCAACACAATGCCAAGCTCCCCTCTGCACCCCCAAAACAAGGCTAGCACCCGGCATGACAAGCCCAGCACCACGAAAACAAGCCCCATATTCCCTCAACACCCCCACAAGACGGTCCAGATCCCCTCAGCACCCCCACCACAAGCCCAGATCCCCTCAGCACTCCCACAAGCTCAACACAACAAACACAACGCCCAGATCCCCTGAGCACCCCCGACACACAGCCCAGATCCCCTAGCACTCCCACACGCCCCACACAACAAAAACAGGGCCTAAATCACCTCAGCATCCCCACCACAAGCCCAGCAGTCCAAAAACAACACCCAGCACCCCCAACACAATGCCCCGATCCCCTCAGCACCCCCAACACAATGCCCAGATCCCCTCAGCACCCCCACCACAAGGCCCTGATCCCCTCTGCACTCCCAAAACACATCCAGCACCTCGAAAACAAGCCCCTGATCCCCTCACTACCCCCAATACAAGGCCCCGATCTCCTGAGCACCCCCACCACAAAGCCCAGATCCCCTCTGCACCCCCACCACAAGCCCAGCACCCCCAACACAATGCCCAGATTTCCTCTGCACCACGGAAAAAAAGGCCCAGCACCTCGAAAACATGGCCAGATCCCCTCAGCACCCCCACTACAAGCCCCGCACCTCCAAAACAATGCCCCGATCACCTCAGCAGCTGCACCACAAGCCCTGCACCCCCAACGCAATGCCCAGATCCCCTCAGCACCCCTACCCCAAGCCCTGCACCCCCAACACAATGCCCCGATCCCCTCAGCAACCCCAAAACAAGGCCCACATCCCCTCAGCAAACCCATTATAAGACCAGCTCCCCCGACACAAGGCCCACATCCCCTCAGCACCCCTAAAACAAGGCCCAGCACTCCCCAGACAAGGCCCAGACCCCTCAGTACCCCTACGACAAGCCCAGCCCGTCCACCACAATGCCCCGATCCCGTCAGCACGTCCACGACAAGCCCAGCGCACCCAACACAAGGCCCAGATCCCCTCAGCATCCTCCATCACAAGCCCAGCACCCCAAAAACAAGGCCCAGATCCCCTCAGCACTCCCACACGCCCCACACAACAAACACACGGCCCAGATCCCCTCCGCACCCCCAAAACAAGGCCCTGATCCCATCTGCACTCCCAAAACAAGGCCCAGCACTCCCACAACAAGCCCAGCACCCCCAGTGCAAGACCTAGCTCTCCTCAGCACCCCCACCACAAGCCCAGCACCCCCAACACAACGCCCAGATCCCCTCAGCACCCCCACCACAAGGCCCTGATCCCCTCTGCACTCCCAAAACACATCCAGCACCTCAAAAACAAGCCCCTGATCCCCTCAGTACTCCCAATACAAGGCCCCGATCTCCTGAGCACCCCCACCACAACGCCCAGATCCCCTCTGCACCCCCACCACAAGCCCAGCACCCCCAACACAATGCCCAGATTTCCTCTGCACCACGAAAAAAAAGGCCCAGCACCTCGAAAACATGGCCAGATCCCCTCAGCACCCCCACTACAAGCCCCGCACCTCCAAAACAATGCCCCAGATCACCTCAGCACCCCCACCACAAGCCCTGCACCCCCAACGCAATGCCCAGATCCCCTCTGCACCCCCACCAAAAGCCCAGCACCCCCAACACAATGCCCAGATCTCCTCTGCACCACAGAAAAAAAGGCCCAGCACCTCGAAAACATGGCCAGATCCCCTCAGCACCCCCACCACAAGGCCCTGATCCGCTCTGCACTCCCAAAACACATCCAGCACCTCAAAAACAAGCCCCTGATCCCCTCAGTACTCCCAATACAAGGCCCCGATCTCTTGAGCACCCCCACCACAAAGCCCAGACCCCTCAGTACCCCCACCACAAGGCCAGCACCCCCAACACAATGCCCAGATCTCCTCTACACCACGGAAAAAAAGGCCCCGCACCTCGAAAACATGGCCCAGATCCCCTCTGCACCCCAAAAACAAGGCCAGCACCCCCAAAACAATGCCCCGATCACCTCAGCAGCCCCACCACAACGCCCAGATCCCCTCTGCACCCCCAACGCAATGCCCAGATCCCCTCAGCACCCCTACCCCAAGCCCAGCACCCCCAACACAATGCCCAGATCCCCTCGGCACCCCCACAACAAAGCCCAGCACTTCAAAAACAATGCCCAGATCCCCTCAGCACCCCTAAAACAAAGCCCAGCAACTCCAACACAACGCCCAGCTCCCCTCTGCACTTCCACAAAAAGCCCAGCAGCCTGCATGACAAGCCCAGCACCTCAAAACAAGCCCCATATTCCCTCAGCACCCCCACAAGAAGGTCCAGATCCCCTCAGCACCCCCATGACAAGCCCAGATCCCCTCTGCACTCCCACAAGCCCAACACAACAAACACACAGCCCAGATCCCCTCTGCACACCCATAACAGGCCCAACACCTCCAATACAAGCCCCAGATCCCCTCCGCACTCGCACAACACGCCCAGCACCCCTAACACAAGCCCAGATCCCCTCAGCACCACTATGACAAGTCCAGCACCTCAAAAACAATGCCCAGATCCCCTCGGCACCCCCACAACAAAGCCCAGCACTTCAAAAACAATGCCCAGATCCCCTAAGCACCTCCACAACAAAGCCCAGCACCCCAAACACAATGCCCAGATCCCCTCAGCAACCCCACCACAAGCCCAGCACCCCCAACACAACGCCCAGATCCCCTTCAGTACCCTCATGACAAGACTAGCACCCCCAACACAACACCCAGCTCCACTGAGCAGCCCGAAAACAAGCCTAGCACCCCCAACACAACACCCAGATCCCCCAAAACTAGGCCCAGCACCTCCAACACAATGCCCAGCTCCCCTCTGCACCCCCAAAACAAGGCTAGCACCCGGCATGACAAGCCCAGCACCACGAAAACAAGCCCCATATTCCCTCAACACCCCCACAAGACGGTCCAGATCCCCTCAGCACCCCCACCACAAGCCCAGATCCCCTCAGCACTCCCACAAGCTCAACACAACAAACACAACGCCCAGATCCCCTGAGCACCCCCGACACACAGCCCAGATCCCCTAGCACTCCCACACGCCCCACACAACAAAAACAGGGCCTAAATCACCTCAGCATCCCCACCACAAGCCCAGCAGTCCAAAAACAACACCCAGCACCCCCAACACAATGCCCCGATCCCCTCAGCACCCCCAACACAATGCCCAGATCCCCTCAGCACCCCCACCACAAGGCCCTGATCCCCTCTGCACTCCCAAAACACATCCAGCACCTCGAAAACAAGCCCCTGATCCCCTCACTACCCCCAATACAAGGCCCCGATCTCCTGAGCACCCCCACCACAAAGCCCAGATCCCCTCTGCACCCCCACCACAAGCCCAGCACCCCCAACACAATGCCCAGATTTCCTCTGCACCACGGAAAAAAAGGCCCAGCACCTCGAAAACATGGCCAGATCCCCTCAGCACCCCCACTACAAGCCCCGCACCTCCAAAACAATGCCCCGATCACCTCAGCAGCTGCACCACAAGCCCTGCACCCCCAACGCAATGCCCAGATCCCCTCAGCACCCCTACCCCAAGCCCTGCACCCCCAACACAATGCCCCGATCCCCTCAGCAACCCCAAAACAAGGCCCACATCCCCTCAGCAAACCCATTATAAGACC
Organism: Struthio camelus; assembly: GCF_040807025.1. Taxonomy (NCBI): domain Eukaryota; kingdom Metazoa; phylum Chordata; class Aves; order Struthioniformes; family Struthionidae; genus Struthio; species Struthio camelus. The sequence continues at coordinate 5,944,748 of NC_090944.1, forward strand.
AGCTCCCCCGACACAAGGCCCACATCCCCTCAGCACCCCGAACACAAGGCCCAGCACTCCCCAGACAAGGCCCAGACCCCTCAGTACCCCTACGACAAGCCCAGCCCGTCCACCACAATGCCCCGATCCCGTCAGCACGTCCACGACAAGCCCAGCGCACCCAACACAAGGCCCAGATCCCCTCAGCATCCTCCATCACAAGCCCAGCACCCCAAAAACAAGGCCCAGATCCCCTCAGCACTCCCACACGCCCCACACAACAAACACACGGCCCAGATCCCCTCCGCACCCCCAAAACAAGGCCCTGATCCCATCTGCACTCCCAAAACAAGGCCCAGCACTCCCACAACAAGCCCAGCACCCCCAGTGCAAGACCTAGCTCTCCTCAGCACCCCCACCACAAGCCCAGCACCCCCAACACAACGCCCAGATCCCCTCAGCACCCCCACCACAAGGCCCTGATCCCCTCTGCACTCCCAAAACACATCCAGCACCTCAAAAACAAGCTCCTGATCCCCTCACTACCCCCAATACAAGGCCCCGATCTCCTGAGCACCCCCACCACAACGCCCAGATCCCCTCTGCACCCCCACCACAAGCCCAGCACCCCCAACACAATGCCCAGATTTCCTCTGCACCACGGAAAAAAAGGCCCAGCACCTCGAAAACACGGCCAGATCCCCTCAGCACCCCCACTACAAGCCCCGCACCTCCAAAACAATGCCCCAGATCACCTCAGCACCCCCACCACAAGCCCTGCACCCCCAACGCAATGCCCAGATCCCCTCTGCACCCCCACCAAAAGCCCAGCACCCCCAACACAATGCCCAGATCTCCTCTGCACCACAGAAAAAAAGGCCCAGCACCTCGAAAACATGGCCAGATCCCCTCAGCACCCCCACCACAAGGCCCTGATCCGCTCTGCACTCCCAAAACACATCCAGCACCTCAAAAACAAGCCCCTGATCCCCTCAGTACTCCCAATACAAGGCCCCGATCTCTTGAGCACCCCCACCACAAAGCCCAGACCCCTCAGTACCCCCACCACAAGGCCAGCACCCCCAACACAATGCCCAGATCTCCTCTACACCACGGAAAAAAAGGCCCCGCACCTCGAAAACATGGCCCAGATCCCCTCTGCACCCCAAAAACAAGGCCAGCACCCCCAAAACAATGCCCCGATCACCTCAGCAGCCCCACCACAACGCCCAGATCCCCTCTGCACCCCCAACGCAATGCCCCGATCCCCTCAGCACCCCTACCCCAAGCCCAGCACCCCCAACACAATGCCCAGATCCCCTCGGCACCCCCACAACAAAGCCCAGCACTTCAAAAACAATGCCCAGATCCCCTCAGCACCCCTAAAACAAAGCCCAGCAACTCCAACACAACGCCCAGCTCCCCTCTGCACTTCCACAAAAAGCCCAGCAGCCTGCATGACAAGCCCAGCACCTCAAAACAAGCCCCATATTCCCTCAGCACCCCCACAAGAAGGTCCAGATCCCCTCAGCACCCCCATGACAAGCCCAGATCCCCTCTGCACTCCCACAAGCCCAACACAACAAACACACAGCCCAGATCCCCTCTGCACACCCATAACAGGCCCAACACCTCCAATACAAGCCCCAGATCCCCTCCGCACTCGCACAACACGCCCAGCACCCCTAACACAAGCCCAGATCCCCTCAGCACCACTATGACAAGTCCAGCACCTCAAAAACAATGCCCAGATCCCCTCGGCACCCCCACAACAAAGCCCAGCACTTCAAAAACAATGCCCAGATCCCCTAAGCACCTCCACAACAAAGCCCAGCACCCCCAACACAATGCCCAGATCCCCTCAGCAACCCCACCACAAGCCCAGCACCCCCAACACAACGCCCAGATCCCCTTCAGTACCCTCATGACAAGACTAGCACCCCCAACACAACACCCAGCTCCACTGAGCAGCCCGAAAACAAGCCTAGCACCCCCAACACAACACCCAGATCCCCCAAAACTAGGCCCAGCACCTCCAACACAATGCCAAGCTCCCCTCTGCACCCCCAAAACAAGGCTAGCACCCGGCATGACAAGCCCAGCACCACGAAAACAAGCCCCATATTCCCTCAACACCCCCACAAGACGGTCCAGATCCCCTCAGCACCCCCACCACAAGCCCAGATCCCCTCAGCACTCCCACAAGCTCAACACAACAAACACAACGCCCAGATCCCCTGAGCACCCCCGACACACAGCCCAGATCCCCTAGCACTCCCACACGCCCCACACAACAAAAACAGGGCCTAAATCACCTCAGCATCCCCACCACAAGCCCAGCAGTCCAAAAACAACACCCAGCACCCCCAACACAATGCCCCGATCCCCTCAGCACCCCCAACACAATGCCCAGATCCCCTCAGCACCCCCACCACAAGGCCCTGATCCCCTCTGCACTCCCAAAACACATCCAGCACCTCGAAAACAAGCCCCTGATCCCCTCACTACCCCCAATACAAGGCCCCGATCTCCTGAGCACCCCCACCACAAAGCCCAGATCCCCTCTGCACCCCCACCACAAGCCCAGCACCCCCAACACAATGCCCAGATTTCCTCTGCACCACGGAAAAAAAGGCCCAGCACCTCGAAAACATGGCCAGATCCCCTCAGCACCCCCACTACAAGCCCCGCACCTCCAAAACAATGCCCCGATCACCTCAGCAGCTGCACCACAAGCCCTGCACCCCCAACGCAATGCCCAGATCCCCTCAGCACCCCTACCCCAAGCCCTGCACCCCCAACACAATGCCCCGATCCCCTCAGCAACCCCAAAACAAGGCCCACATCCCCTCAGCAAACCCATTATAAGACCAGCTCCCCCGACACAAGGCCCACATCCCCTCAGCACCCCTAAAACAAGGCCCAGCACTCCCCAGACAAGGCCCAGACCCCTCAGTACCCCTACGACAAGCCCAGCCCGTCCACCACAATGCCCCGATCCCGTCAGCACGTCCACGACAAGCCCAGCGCACCCAACACAAGGCCCAGATCCCCTCAGCATCCTCCATCACAAGCCCAGCACCCCAAAAACAAGGCCCAGATCCCCTCAGCACTCCCACACGCCCCACACAACAAACACACGGCCCAGATCCCCTCCGCACCCCCAAAACAAGGCCCTGATCCCATCTGCACTCCCAAAACAAGGCCCAGCACTCCCACAACAAGCCCAGCACCCCCAGTGCAAGACCTAGCTCTCCTCAGCACCCCCACCACAAGCCCAGCACCCCCAACACAACGCCCAGATCCCCTCAGCACCCCCACCACAAGGCCCTGATCCCCTCTGCACTCCCAAAACACATCCAGCACCTCAAAAACAAGCCCCTGATCCCCTCAGTACTCCCAATACAAGGCCCCGATCTCCTGAGCACCCCCACCACAACGCCCAGATCCCCTCTGCACCCCCACCACAAGCCCAGCACCCCCAACACAATGCCCAGATTTCCTCTGCACCACGAAAAAAAAGGCCCAGCACCTCGAAAACATGGCCAGATCCCCTCAGCACCCCCACTACAAGCCCCGCACCTCCAAAACAATGCCCCAGATCACCTCAGCACCCCCACCACAAGCCCTGCACCCCCAACGCAATGCCCAGATCCCCTCTGCACCCCCACCAAAAGCCCAGCACCCCCAACACAATGCCCAGATCTCCTCTGCACCACAGAAAAAAAGGCCCAGCACCTCGAAAACATGGCCAGATCCCCTCAGCACCCCCACCACAAGGCCCTGATCCGCTCTGCACTCCCAAAACACATCCAGCACCTCAAAAACAAGCCCCTGATCCCCTCAGTACTCCCAATACAAGGCCCCGATCTCTTGAGCACCCCCACCACAAAGCCCAGACCCCTCAGTACCCCCACCACAAGGCCAGCACCCCCAACACAATGCCCAGATCTCCTCTACACCACGGAAAAAAAGGCCCCGCACCTCGAAAGCATGGCCCAGATCCCCTCTGCACCCCAAAAACAAGGCCAGCACCCCCAAAACAATGCCCCGATCACCTCAGCAGCCCCACCACAACGCCCAGATCCCCTCTGCACCCCCAACGCAATGCCCCGATCCCCTCAGCACCCCTACCCCAAGCCCAGCACCCCCAACACAATGCCCAGATCCCCTCGGCACCCCCACAACAAAGCCCAGCACTTCAAAAACAATGCCCAGATCCCCTCAGCACCCCTAAAACAAAGCCCAGCAACTCCAACACAACGCCCAGCTCCCCTCTGCACTTCCACAAAAAGCCCAGCAGCCTGCATGACAAGCCCAGCACCTCAAAACAAGCCCCATATTCCCTCAGCACCCCCACAAGAAGGTCCAGATCCCCTCAGCACCCCCATGACAAGCCCAGATCCCCTCTGCACTCCCACAAGCCCAACACAACAAACACACAGCCCAGATCCCCTCTGCACACCCATAACAGGCCCAACACCTCCAATACAAGCCCCAGATCCCCTCCGCACTCGCACAACACGCCCAGCACCCCTAACACAAGCCCAGATCCCCTCAGCACCACTATGACAAGTCCAGCACCTCAAAAACAATGCCCAGATCCCCTCGGCACCCCCACAACAAAGCCCAGCACTTCAAAAACAATGCCCAGATCCCCTAAGCACCTCCACAACAAAGCCCAGCACCCCAAACACAATGCCCAGATCCCCTCAGCAACCCCACCACAAGCCCAGCACCCCCAACACAACGCCCAGATCCCCTTCAGTACCCTCATGACAAGACTAGCACCCCCAACACAACACCCAGCTCCACTGAGCAGCCCGAAAACAAGCCTAGCACCCCCAACACAACACCCAGATCCCCCAAAACTAGGCCCAGCACCTCCAACACAATGCCAAGCTCCCCTCTGCACCCCCAAAACAAGGCTAGCACCCGGCATGACAAGCCCAGCACCACGAAAACAAGCCCCATATTCCCTCAACACCCCCACAAGACGGTCCAGATCCCCTCAGCACCCCCACCACAAGCCCAGATCCCCTCAGCACTCCCACAAGCTCAACACAACAAACACAACGCCCAGATCCCCTGAGCACCCCCGACACACAGCCCAGATCCCCTAGCACTCCCACACGCCCCACACAACAAAAACAGGGCCTAAATCACCTCAGCATCCCCACCACAAGCCCAGCAGTCCAAAAACAACACCCAGCACCCCCAACACAATGTCCCGATCCCCTCAGCACCCCCAACACAATGCCCAGATCCCCTCAGCACCCCCACCACAAGGCCCTGATCCCCTCTGCACTCCCAAAACACATCCAGCACCTCGAAAACAAGCCCCTGATCCCCTCACTACCCCCAATACAAGGCCCCGATCTCCTGAGCACCCCCACCACAAAGCCCAGATCCCCTCTGCACCCCCACCACAAGCCCAGCACCCCCAACACAATGCCCAGATTTCCTCTGCACCACGGAAAAAAAGGCCCAGCACCTCGAAAACATGGCCAGATCCCCTCAGCACCCCCACTACAAGCCCCGCACCTCCAAAACAATGCCCCGATCACCTCAGCAGCTGCACCACAAGCCCTGCACCCCCAACGCAATGCCCAGATCCCCTCAGCACCCCTACCCCAAGCCCTGCACCCCCAACACAATGCCCCGATCCCCTCAGCAACCCCAAAACAAGGCCCACATCCCCTCAGCAAACCCATTATAAGACCAGCTCCCCCGACACAAGGCCCACATCCCCTCAGCACCCCTAAAACAAGGCCCAGCAACTCCAACACAACACCCAGCTCCCCTCTGCACTTCCACAAAAAGCCCAGCAGCCGGCATGACAAGCCCAGCACCACGAAAACAAGCCCCATATTCCCTCAACACCCCCACAAGAAGGTCCAGATCCCCTCAGCACCCCCATGACAAGCCCAGATCCCCTCTGCACCCCCATAACAAGCCCAGCACCCCCAACACAATGCCCCAATCCCCTCAGAACCCCCAAAAAAGGCCCAGATCCCCTCAGCAAACCCATTACAAGACCAGCTCCCCCGACACAAGGCCCACATCCCCTCAGCACCCCGAACACAAGGCCCAGCACTCCCCAGACAAGGCCGAGACCCCTCAGTACCCCTACGGCAAGCCCAGCCCCTCCACCACAAGGCCCTGATCCCCTCTGCACTCCCAAAACACATCCAGCACCTCGAAAACAAGCCCCTGATCCCCTCAGTACCCCCAATACAAGGCCCCGTTCTCCTCAGCACACCCACCACAACGCCCAGATCCCCTCTGCACCCCCACCACAAGCCCAGCACCCCCAACACAATGCCCAGATCTCCTCTGCACCACAGAAAAAAAGGCCCAGCACCTCGAAAACATGGCCAGATCCCCTCAGCACCCCCACTACAAGCCCCGCATCTCCAAAACAATGCCCGAGATCCCCTCAGCAGCCCCACCACAATGCCCAGATCCCCTCTGCACCCCCAACGCAATGCCCACATGCCCTCAGCACCCCTATCACAAGCCCAGCACCCCCTACAAAATGCCCCGATCCCCTCAGCACCCCCACCACAAGCCCAGCACCCACAACACAATGCCCCAGATCCCCTCAGAACCCCAAAACAAGGCCCACATCCCCTCAGCAAACCCATTACAAGACCAGCTCCCCCGACACAAGGCCCACATCCCCTCAGCACCCCCAAAACAAGGCCCAGCAACTCCAACACAACGCCCAGCTCGCCTCTGCACTTCCACAAAAAGCCCAGCAGCCTGCATGACAAGCCCAGCACCTCAAAACAAGCCCCATATTCCCTCAGCACCCCCACAAGAAGGTCCAGATCCCCTCAGCACCCCCATGACAAGCCCAGATCCCCTCTGCACTCCCACAAGCCCAACACAACAAACACACAGCCCAGATCCCCTCTGCACCCCCACAACAAAGCCCAGCACCTCAAAAACAATGCCCAGATCCCGTCCGCACTCGCACAACACGCCCAGCACCCCTAACACAACGCCCAGATCCCCTCAGCACCACTATGACAAGTCCAGCACCGCCAACACAAGGCCCAGATACCCTCTGCACCCCCACAACAAAGCCTAGCACCACCAACACAACACCCAGATCCCCCAAAACAAGGCCCAGCACCTCCAACACAATGCCCAGCTTCCCTCTGCACCCCCAAAACAAGCCCAGCACCCGCAACACAAGCCCAGCACCTCGAAAACAAGCCCAGATCCCCTCAACACTCCCACAAGCTCAACACAACAAACACACAGCCCAGATCCCCTCTGCACCCCCATAACAGGCCCAACACCTCCAATACAAGCCCCAGATCCCCTCCGCACTCCCAAAACACGCCCAGAACCCACAACACAAGGCCCAGATCCCCTCTGCACCCCCACAACAAAGCCCAACACTTCAAAAACCATGCCCAGATCCCCTAAGCACCTCCACAACAAAGCCCAGCACCCCCAACACAACGCCCAGATCCCCTCAGCACCCCCACCACAAGCCCAGCACCCCCAACACAACGCCCAGATCCCCTCTGCACCCCCAAAACAAGGCTAGCACCCTGCATGACAAGCCCAGCACCTCGAAAACAAGCCCAGATCGCCTCAGCACCCCCACCACAAGCCCAGCACCCCCAAAACAAGCCCATCATCCCCTCAGCACTCCCCCAAGCCCAACACAACAAACATACAGCCCAGATCCCCTCAGCAGCCCCAACACAAGGCCCAGCACTCCCAAGACAAGGCCCAGACCCCTCAGTACCCCGATGACAAGCCCAACACCTCCGACACCATGCCCAGATCCCCTCTGCACCCCCACAACAAGCCCCAGATCCCCTGAGCACTCCCACAAGCTCAACACAACAAACACAACGCACAGATCCCCTGAGCACCCCCACCACAAGCCCAGCACCCCCAACACAATGCCCAGATCTCCTCTGCACCACGGAAAAAAAGGCCCAGCACCTCGAAAACATGGCCAGATCCCCTCAGCACCCCCACTACAAGCCCCGCACCTCCAAAACAATGCCCCGATCACCTCAGCAGCTGCACCACAAGCCCTGCACCCCCAACGCAATGCCCAGATCCCCTCAGCACCCCTACCCCAAGCCCTGCACCCCCAACACAATGCCCCGATCCCCTCAGCAACCCCAAAACAAGGCCCACATCCCCTCAGCAAACCCATTATAAGACCAGCTCCCCCGACACAAGGCCCACATCCCCTCAGCACCCCGAACACAAGGCCCAGCACTCCCCAGACAAGGCCCAGACCCCTCAGTACCCCTACGACAAGCCCAGCCCGTCCACCACAATGCCCCGATCCCGTCAGCACGTCCACGACAAGCCCAGCGCACCCAACACAAGGCCCAGATCCCCTCAGCATCCTCCATCACAAGCCCAGCACCCCAAAAACAAGGCCCAGATCCCCTCAGCACTCCCACACGCCCCACACAACAAACACACGGCCCAGATCCCCTCCGCACCCCCAAAACAAGGCCCTGATCCCATCTGCACTCCCAAAACAAGGCCCAGCACTCCCACAACAAGCCCAGCACCCCCAGTGCAAGACCTAGCTCTCCTCAGCACCCCCACCACAAGCCCAGCACCCCCAACACAACGCCCAGATCCCCTCAGCACCCCCACCACAAGGCCCTGATCCCCTCTGCACTCCCAAAACACATCCAGCACCTCAAAAACAAGCCCCTGATCCCCTCAGTACTCCCAATACAAGGCCCCGATCTCCTGAGCACCCCCACCACAACGCCCAGATCCCCTCTGCACCCCCACCACAAGCCCAGCACCCCCAACACAATGCCCAGATTTCCTCTGCACCACGAAAAAAAAGGCCCAGCACCTCGAAAACATGGCCAGATCCCCTCAGCACCCCCACTACAAGCCCCGCACCTCCAAAACAATGCCCCAGATCACCTCAGCACCCCCACCACAAGCCCTGCACCCCCAACGCAATGCCCAGATCCCCTCTGCACCCCCACCAAAAGCCCAGCACCCCCAACACAATGCCCAGATCTCCTCTGCACCACAGAAAAAAAGGCCCAGCACCTCGAAAACATGGCCAGATCCCCTCAGCACCCCCACCACAAGGCCCTGATCCGCTCTGCACTCCCAAAACACATCCAGCACCTCAAAAACAAGCCCCTGATCCCCTCAGTACTCCCAATACAAGGCCCCGATCTCTTGAGCACCCCCACCACAAAGCCCAGACCCCTCAGTACCCCCACCACAAGGCCAGCACCCCCAACACAATGCCCAGATCTCCTCTACACCACGGAAAAAAAGGCCCCGCACCTCGAAAGCATGGCCCAGATCCCCTCTGCACCCCAAAAACAAGGCCAGCACCCCCAAAACAATGCCCCGATCACCTCAGCAGCCCCACCACAACACCCAGATCCCCTCTGCACCCCCAACGCAATGCCCAGATCCCCTCAGCACCCCTACCCCAAGCCCAGCACCCCCAACACAATGCCCAGATCCCCTCGGCACCCCCACAACAAAGCCCAGCACTTCAAAAACAATGCCCAGATCCCCTCAGCACCCCTAAAACAAAGCCCAGCAACTCCAACACAACGCCCAGCTCCCCTCTGCACTTCCACAAAAAGCCCAGCAGCCTGCATGACAAGCCCAGCACCTCAAAACAAGCCCCATATTCCCTCAGCACCCCCACAAGAAGGTCCAGATCCCCTCAGCACCCCCATGACAAGCCCAGATGCCCTCTGCACTCCCACAAGCCCAACACAACAAACACACAGCCCAGATCCCCTCTGCACACCCATAACAGGCCCAACACCTCCAATACAAGCCCCAGATCCCCTCCGCACTCGCACAACACGCCCAGCACCCCTAACACAAGCCCAGATCCCCTCAGCACCACTATGACAAGTCCAGCACCTCAAAAACAATGCCCAGATCCCCTCGGCACCCCCACAACAAAGCCCAGCACTTCAAAAACAATGCCCAGATCCCCTAAGCACCTCCACAACAAAGCCCAGCACCCCAAACACAATGCCCAGATCCCCTCAGCAACCCCACCACAAGCCCAGCACCCCCAACACAACGCCCAGATCCCCTTCAGTACCCTCATGACAAGACTAGCACCCCCAACACAACACCCAGCTCCACTGAGCAGCCCGAAAACAAGCCTAGCACCCCCAACACAACACCCAGATCCCCCAAAACTAGGCCCAGCACCTCCAACACAATGCCAAGCTCCCCTCTGCACCCCCAAAACAAGGCTAGCACCCGGCATGACAAGCCCAGCACCACGAAAACAAGCCCCATATTCCCTCAACACCCCCACAAGACGGTCCAGATCCCCTCAGCACCCCCACCACAAGCCCAGATCCCCTCAGCACTCCCACAAGCTCAACACAACAAACACAACGCCCAGATCCCCTGAGCACCCCCGACACACAGCCCAGATCCCCTAGCACTCCCACACGCCCCACACAACAAAAACAGGGCCTAAATCACCTCAGCATCCCCACCACAAGCCCAGCAGTCCAAAAACAACACCCAGCACCCCCAACACAATGCCCCGATCCCCTCAGCACCCCCAACACAATGCCCAGATCCCCTCAGCACCCCCACCACAAGGCCCTGATCCCCTCTGCACTCCCAAAACACATCCAGCACCTCAAAAACAAGCCCCTGATCCCCTCAGTACTCCCAATACAAGGCCCCGATCTCCTGAGCACCCCCACCACAACGCCCAGATCCCCTCTGCACCCCCACCACAAGCCCAGCACCCCCAACACAATGCCCAGATTTCCTCTGCACCACGAAAAAAAAGGCCCAGCACCTCGAAAACATGGCCAGATCCCCTCAGCACCCCCACTACAAGCCCCGCACCTCCAAAACAATGCCCCAGATCACCTCAGCACCCCCACCACAAGCCCTGCACCCCCAACGCAATGCCCAGATCCCCTCTGCACCCCCACCAAAAGCCCAGCACCCCCAACACAATGCCCAGATCTCCTCTGCACCACAGAAAAAAAGGCCCAGCACCTCGAAAACATGGCCAGATCCCCTCAGCACCCCCACCACAAGGCCCTGATCCGCTCTGCACTCCCAAAACACATCCAGCACCTCAAAAACAAGCCCCTGATCCCCTCAGTACTCCCAATACAAGGCCCCGATCTCTTGAGCACCCCCACCACAAAGCCCAGACCCCTCAGTACCCCCACCACAAGGCCAGCACCCCCAACACAATGCCCAGATCTCCTCTACACCACGGAAAAAAAGGCCCCGCACCTCGAAAGCATGGCCCAGATCCCCTCTGCACCCCAAAAACAAGGCCAGCACCCCCAAAACAATGCCCCGATCACCTCAGCAGCCCCACCACAACGCCCAGATCCCCTCTGCACCCCCAACGCAATGCCCAGATCCCCTCAGCACCCCTACCCCAAGCCCAGCACCCCCAACACAATGCCCAGATCCCCTCGGCACCCCCACAACAAAGCCCAGCACTTCAAAAACAATGCCCAGATCCCCTCAGCACCCCTAAAACAAAGCCCAGCAACTCCAACACAACGCCCAGCTCCCCTCTGCACTTCCACAAAAAGCCCAGCAGCCTGCATGACAAGCCCAGCACCTCAAAACAAGCCCCATATTCCCTCAGCACCCCCACAAGAAGGTCCAGATCCCCTCAGCACCCCCATGACAAGCCCAGATCCCCTCTGCACTCCCACAAGCCCAACACAACAAACACACAGCCCAGATCCCCTCTGCACACCCATAACAGGCCCAACACCTCCAATACAAGCCCCAGATCCCCTCCGCACTCGCACAACACGCCCAGCACCCCTAACACAAGCCCAGATCCCCTCAGCACCACTATGACAAGTCCAGCACCTCAAAAACAATGCCCAGATCCCCTCGGCACCCCCACAACAAAGCCCAGCACTTCAAAAACAATGCCCAGATCCCCTAAGCACCTCCACAACAAAGCCCAGCACCCCAAACACAATGCCCAGATCCCCTCAGCAACCCCACCACAAGCCCAGCACCCCCAACACAACGCCCAGATCCCCTTCAGTACCCTCATGACAAGACTAGCACCCCCAACACAACACCCAGCTCCACTGAGCAGCCCGAAAACAAGCCTAGCACCCCCAACACAACACCCAGATCCCCCAAAACTAGGCCCAGCACCTCCAACACAATGCCAAGCTCCCCTCTGCACCCCCAAAACAAGGCTAGCACCCGGCATGACAAGCCCAGCACCACGAAAACAAGCCCCATATTCCCTCAACACCCCCACAAGACGGTCCAGATCCCCTCAGCACCCCCACCACAAGCCCAGATCCCCTCAGCACTCCCACAAGCTCAACACAACAAACACAACGCCCAGATCCCCTGAGCACCCCCGACACACAGCCCAGATCCCCTAGCACTCCCACACGCCCCACACAACAAAAACAGGGCCTAAATCACCTCAGCATCCCCACCACAAGCCCAGCAGTCCAAAAACAACACCCAGCACCCCCAACACAATGCCCTGATCCCCTCAGCACCCCCAACACAATGCCCAGATCCCCTCAGCACCCCCACCACAAGGCCCTGATCCCCTCTGCACTCCCAAAACACATCCAGCACCTCGAAAACAAGCCCCTGATCCCCTCACTACCCCCAATACAAGGCCCCGATCTCCTGAGCACCCCCACCACAAAGCCCAGATCCCCTCTGCACCCCCACCACAAGCCCAGCACCCCCAACACAATGCCCAGATTTCCTCTGCACCACGGAAAAAAAGGCCCAGCACCTCGAAAACATGGCCAGATCCCCTCAGCACCCCCACTACAAGCCCCGCACCTCCAAAACAATGCCCCGATCACCTCAGCACCCCCACCACAAGCCCTGCACCCCCAACGCAATGCCCAGATCCCCTCAGCACCCCTACCCCAAGCCCTGCACCCCCAACACAATGCCCCGATCCCCTCAGCAACCCCAAAACAAGGCCCACATCCCCTCAGCAAACCCATTACAAGACCAGCTCCCCCGACACAAGGCCCACATCCCCTCAGCACCCCCAAAACAAGGCCCAGCAACTCCAACACAACACCCAGCTCCCCTCTGCACTTCCACAAAAAGCCCAGCAGCCGGCATGACAAGCCCAGCACCTCAAAACAAGCCCCATATTCCCTCAGCACCCCCACAAGAAGGTCCAGATCCCCTCAGCACCCCCATGACAAGCCCAGATCCCCTCTGCACCCCCATAACAAGCCCAGCACCCCCAACACAATGCCCCAATCCCCTCAGAACCCCCAAAAAAGGCCCAGATCCCCTCAGCAAACCCATTACAAGACCAGCTCCCCCGACACAAGGCCCACATCCCCTCAGCACCCCGAACACAAGGCCCAGCACTCCCCAGACAAGGCCGAGACCCCTCAGTACCCCTACGGCAAGCCCAGCCCCTCCACCACAAGGCCCTGATCCCCTCTGCACTCCCAAAACACATCCAGCACCTCGAAAACAAGCCCCTGATCCCCTCAGTACCCCCAATACAAGGCCCCGTTCTCCTCAGCACACCCACCACAACGCCCAGATCCCCTCTGCACCCCCACCACAAGCCCAGCACCCCCAACACAATGCCCAGATCTCCTCTGCACCACAGAAAAAAAGGCCCAGCACCTCGAAAACATGGCCAGATCCCCTCAGCACCCCCACTACAAGCCCCGCATCTCCAAAACAATGCCCGAGATCCCCTCAGCAGCCCCACCACAATGCCCAGATCCCCTCTGCACCCCCAACGCAATGCCCACATGCCCTCAGCACCCCTATCACAAGCCCAGCACCCCCTACAAAATGCCCCGATCCCCTCAGCACCCCCACCACAAGCCCTGCACCCACAACACAATGCCCCAGATCCCCTCAGCAACCCCAAAACAAGGCCCACATCCCCTCAGCAAACCCATTACAAGACCAGCTCCCCCGACACAAGGCCCACATCCCCTCAGCACCCCCAAAACAAGGCCCAGCAACTCCAACACAACGCCCAGCTCCCCTCTGCACTTCCACAAAAAGCCCAGCAGCCTGCATGACAAGCCCAGCACCTCAAAACAAGCCCCATATTCCCTCAGCACCCCCACAAGAAGGTCCAGATCCCCTCAGCACCCCCATGACAAGCCCAGATCCCCTCTGCACTCCCACAAGCCCAACACAACAAACACACAGCCCAGATCCCCTCTGCACCCCCACAACAAAGCCCAGCACCTCAAAAACAATGCCCAGATCCCCTAAACACCCCCACAACAAAGCCCAGCACCCACAACACAACGCCGAGATACCCTCTGCACCCCCACCACAAGCCCAGCACCCCCAACACAACGCCCAGATCCCCTTCAGTACCCTCATGACAAGACCAGCACCCCCAACACAACACTCAGATCCCCCAAAACAAGGCCCAGCACCTTCAACACAACGCCCAGCTTCCCTCTGCAACCCCAAAACAAGCCCAGCACCCGCAACACAAGCCCAGCACCTCGAAAACAAGCCCATGATCCCCTCAACACTCCCACAAGCTCAACACAACAAACACACAGCCCAGATCCCGTCTGCACCCCCATAACAGGCCCAACACCTCCAATACAAGCTCCAGATCCCCTCCGCACTCGCACAACACGCCCAGCTCGCCTAACACAAGCCCAGATCCGCTCAGCACCACTATGACAAGTCCAGCACCGCCAACACAAGGCCCAGATCCCCTCTGCACCCCCACAACAAAGCCCAGCACACCCAACACAATGCCCAGATCCCCTCAGCACCCCCACCACAAGGCCCTGATCCCCTCTGCACTCCCAAAACACATCCAGCACCTCGAAAACAAGCCCCTGATCCCCTCAGTACCCGCAATACAAGGCCCCGATCTCCTCAGCACCCCCACCACAACGCCCAGATCCCCTCTGCACCCCCACCACAAGCCCAGCACCCCCAACACAATGCCCAGATCTCCTCTGCACCACGGAAAAAAAGGCCCAGCACCTCGAAACCATGGCCAGATCCCCTCAGCACCCCCACTACAAGCCCCGCATCTCCAAAACAATGCCCGAGATCCCCTCAGCAGCCCCACCACAATGCCCAGATCCCCTCTGCACCCCCAACGCAATGCCCACATGCCCTCAGCACCCCTATCACAAGCCCAGCACCCCCTACAAAATGCCCCGATCCCCTCAGCACCCCCACCACAAGCCCAGCACCCCCAACACAATGCCCCAGATCCCATCAGCAACCCCAAAACAAGGCCCACATCCCCTCAGCAAACCCATTACAAGACCAGCTCCCCCGACACAAGGCCCACATCCCCTCAGCACCCCTAAAACAAGGCCCAGCAACTCCAACACAACGCCCAGCTCGCCTCTGCACTTCCACAAAAAGCCCAGCAGCCTGCATGACAAGCCCAGCACCTCAAAACAAGCCCCATATTCCCTCAGCACCCCCACAAGAAGGTCCAGATCCCCTCAGCACCCCCATGACAAGCCCAGATCCCCTCTGCACTCCCACAAGCCCAACACAACAAACACACAGCCCAGATCCCCTCTGCACCCCCACAACAAAGCCCAGCACCTCAAAAACAATGCCCAGATCCCGTCCGCACTCGCACAACACGCCCAGCACCCCTAACACAACGCCCAGATCCCCTCAGCACCACTATGACAAGTCCAGCACCGCCAACACAAGGCCCAGATACCCTCTGCACCCCCACAACAAAGCCTAGCACCACCAACACAACACCCAGATCCCCCAAAACAAGGCCCAGCACCTCCAACACAATGCCCAGCTTCCCTCTGCACCCCCAAAACAAGCCCAGCACCCGCAACACAAGCCCAGCACCTCGAAAACAAGCCCAGATCCCCTCAACACTCCCACAAGCTCAACACAACAAACACACAGCCCAGATCCCCTCTGCACCCCCATAACAGGCCCAACACCTCCAATACAAGCCCCAGATCCCCTCCGCACTCCCAAAACACGCCCAGAACCCACAACACAAGGCCCAGATCCCCTCTGCACCCCCACAACAAAGCCCAACACTTCAAAAACCATGCCCAGATCCCCTAAGCACCTCCACAACAAAGCCCAGCACCCCCAACACAACGCCCAGATCCCCTCAGCACCCCCACCACAAGCCCAGCACCCCCAACACAACGCCCAGATCCCCTCTGCACCCCCAAAACAAGGCTAGCACCCTGCATGACAAGCCCAGCACCTCGAAAACAAGCCCAGATCGCCTCAGCACCCCCACCACAAGCCCAGCACCCCCAAAACAAGCCCATCATCCCCTCAGCACTCCCCCAAGCCCAACACAACAAACATACAGCCCAGATCCCCTCAGCAGCCCCAACACAAGGCCCAGCACTCCCAAGACAAGGCCCAGACCCCTCAGTACCCCGATGACAAGCCCAACACCTCCGACACCATGCCCAGATCCCCTCTGCACCCCCACAACAAGCCCCAGATCCCCTGAGCACTCCCACAAGCTCAACACAACAAACACAACGCACAGATCCCCTGAGCACCCCCACCACAAGCCCAGCACCCCCAACACAATGCCCAGATCTCCTCTGCACCACGGAAAAAAAGGCCCAGCACCTCGAAAACATGGCCAGATCCCCTCAGCACCCCCACTACAAGCCCCGCACCTCCAAAACAACGCCCCGATCCCCTCAGCACCCCCACCACAAGCCCAGCACCCCCAACGCAATGCCCAGATCCCCTCAGAACCCCCAAAACAGGGCCCACATCCCCTCAGCAAACCCATGACAACACCAGCTCCCCCAACACAAGGCCCACATCCCCTCAGCACCCCCAAAACAAGGCCCAGCAACTCCAACACAAGCCCCAGATCCCCTCTGCACCCCCACAAAAATCCCAGCCCCCGCAACAGAAGCCCAACACCTCCAAAACAAGCCCAGATCCCCTCAACACTCCCACAAGCTCAACACAACAAACACACAGCCCAGATCCCCTCTGCACACCCATAACAGGCCCAACACCTCCAATACAAGCCCCAGATCCCCTCCGCACTCGCAAAACAGGCCCAGCACCCCCATCACAAGGCCCAGATCCCCTCTGCACCCCCTTAACAAAGCCCAGCTCCCCCAACACAACGCCCCGATCCCCTTCAGTACCCTCATGACAAGACCAGCACCCCCAACACAACACTCAGCTCCACTGAGCAGCCCGAAAACAAGCCTAGCACCCCCAACACAATACCCAGATCCCCCGACACAAGGCCCAGCACCTCCAACACAATGCCCAGCTCCCCTCTGCACCCCCAAAACAAGGCTAGCACCCGGCATGACAAGCCCAGCACCCCCAAAACAAGCCCGACACCCCCACAACAAGACCCAGATCCCCTCTGCACACCCACCACTAGCCCAGCACTCCCACAACAAGCCCAGCACCCCTAGTGCAAGACCTAGCTCTGCTCAGCACCCCTACCACAAGCCCAGCACCCCCAACACAACGCCCAGATCCCCTCAGCACCCCCACCACAAGGCCCTGATCCCCTCTGCACTCCCAAACCACATCCAGCACCTCGAAAACAAGCCCCATATTCCCTCAGCACCCCCACAAGAAGGTCCGGATCCCCTCAGCACCCCCATGACAAGCTCAGATCCCCTCTGCACTCCCACAAGCCCAAAACAACAAACAATGCCCAGATCCCCTCTTCACCCCCATAACAAGCCCAGCACCTCCACCACAATGCTCAGACCCCGTCAGCACGTCCACGACAAGCCCAGCGCACCCAACACAAGCCCCAGATCCCATCCGCACTCACACAACACGCCCAGCACCCCCAACACAAGGACCAGATCCCCTCAGCACCACTATGACAAGTCCAGCAGCCACAACACAAGGCCCACATCCCCTCAGCACCCCTAAAACAAGGCCCAGCAACTCCAACACAACGCCCACCTCCCCTCTGCACTTCCACAAAAAGCCCAGCAGCCTGCATGACAAGCCCAGCACCTCGAAAACAAGCCCCAGATCCCCTCAGGACCCCCATAACAAGCCCTGATCCCCTCAGCACCCCCAAAACAAGGCCAGCACCCGCAACACAAGCCCAGCACCTCGAAAAGAATCCCCAGATCCCCTCAGCACCCCCGACACACAGCCCAGATCCCCTAGGCACTCCCACACGCCCAGCACTCCAAAAACAACGCCCAGCACCCCCAACACAACGCCCCGATACCCTCAGCAACCCCAAAACAAGGCCCAGATCCCCTCAGCAAACCCCTTACAAGACCAGCTCCCCCGACAAAAGGCCCAGATCCCATCAGCAGCCCGACCACAAGCCCAGCACCCGTAACACAACACCCAGATCCCCTCAGCACCCCCACCACAAGCCCAGCACCCCCAACACAATGCCCAGATTTCCTCTGCACCACGGAAAAAAGGCCCAGCACCTTGAAAACAAAGTCCAGATCCCCTCAGCACCCCTACCACAAGCCCAGCACCCCCAACACAATGCCCCGATCACCTCAGCAGCCCCTCCACAAGGCCCTGATCCCCTCTGCACTCCCAAAACACATCCAGTACCTCGAAAACAAGCCCGTGATCCCCTCAGTACCCCCAATACAAGGCCCTGATCCCCTCAGTACCCCCAATACAAGGCCCCGATCTCCTCAGCACCCCCACCACAACGCCCAGATCCCCTCAGCACCCCCACCACAAGCCCAGCACTCCCAACACAACGCCCGGATCCCCTCAGCACCCCCATGACAAGCCCAGAACTCCCAACACAATGCCCAGATCCCCTTAGTACCCCGACCACAAGCCCAGCATCTCCAATACAAGCTCGAGATCCCCTCAGCATTCCCACAAGCCCAACACAAGAAACACAGAGCCCAGATCTACTCAGCACCCCCAAAACAGGGCCCTGATCCCCTCTGCACCCCCAACACAAGGCCCAGCCCTCCCAACACAAGGCCCAGATCCCCTCAGTACCCCTATGACAAGCCCGACGCCCCCACAACAAGACCCAGATCCCCTCTGCACACCCACCACTAGCCCAGCACTCCCACAACAAGCCCATGATCCCCTCAGCACTCCCACAAGCTCAACACAACAAACACAAAGCCCAGATCCCCTCAGCAGCCCCAACACAAGGCCCAGCACTCCCAAGACAAGGCCCAGACCCCTCAGTACCCCTACGAGAAGCCCAGCACCTCCACAACAATGCCCAGATCCCGTCAGCACGTCCACGACAAGCCCAGCGCACCCAACACAAGCCCCAGATCCCCTCCGCACTCGCACAACACGCCCAGCACCCCCAACACAACGCCCAGATCCCCTCAGCACCCCCACCACAAGGCCCTGATCCCCTCTGCACTCCCAATACAAGGCCCCGATCTCCTCAGCACCCCCAACACAGCATCCAGATCCCCTCAGCACCCCCACCACAAGCCCAGCACTCCCAACACAACGCCCAGATCCCCTCAGCACCCCCATGACAAGCCCAGAACTCCCAACACAATGCCCAGATCCCCTTAGTACCCCCACCAGAAGCCCAGCATCTCCAATACAAGCTCGAGATCCCCTCAGCACTCCCACAAGACCAACCCAACAAACACAGAGCCCAGATCTACTCAGCACCCGCAAAACAGGGCCCTGATCCCCTCTGCACTCCCAAAACAAGGCCCAGCACCCCTAAAACAACACCTAGCTTTCCTCAGCACACCCACGACAAGCCCAGCTCTCCCAACACAAGGCCCTGATCCCCTCAGCACCCTGCATGACAAGCCCAGCACCCCCAACACAATGTCCCGATCCCCTCAGCACCCCCACAACAAGCCCCAGATCCTCTCCGCACTCCCACAAGCTCAACACAACAAAAACACAGCCCAGATCCCCTCAGCACCCCCAACACAAGGCCCAGCACTCCCAAGACAAGGCCCACATCCCCTCAGTACCCCTATGACAAGCCCAACACCTCCAACACAACACCCAGCTCCCCTCTGCACCCCACAAAAAGCCCAGCACCCCCAACACAAGCCCATGATCCCCTCAGCACTCCCACAAGCTCAACACAACAAACTCACAGCCCAAATCCCCTCAGCACCCCCAACACAAGGCCCGGATCCCCTCAGCAGCCCCATAACAAACCCAACACCTCCAATACTAGCCCCAGATCCCCTCCGCACTCGCACAACACGCCCAGCACCCCCAACACAAGGCCCAGATCCCCTCTGCAACCCCACCACAAGCGCAGCATCTCCAAAACAAGTACCTGATAAACCTCTGCACCACCAAAAAAAGGCCCAGCACCTTGAAAACAAGCCCCACATCCCTTCAGCACCTCCACTACAAGCCCAGCACGCCCAACACAATGCCCAGACCCCCTCAGCACCCCGACCACAAGCCCAGCATCTCGAAAACAAGCCCCAGATCTCCTCTGCACCACGGAAAAAAGGCCCAGCACCCCTAAAACAAGCCCCAGATCCCCTCAGCACCCTGCATGACAAGCCCAGCACCCCCAACACAAGCCCCAGATCCCCTCTGCACCCCCACAACAAAGCCCAGCACCTCGAAAACAAAGCCCAGATCCCCTAAGCACAGCCACAACAAGCCCAGCACCCCCAACACTACGCCCAGATCCCCTCAGCACCCCCACAACAAGCCCCAGAGGCCCTCAGCACTCCCACAAGCTCAACACAACAAACACACCGCCCAGATCCCCTCAGCACCCCCAACACAAGGCCCAGCACCCCCAACAACAAGGCCCAGATCCCCTCTGCACTCCCACAAGCCCAAAACAACAAACACACAGCCCAGATCCCCTCAGCAGCCCAAACACAAGGCCCAACACCTCCAATACAAGCCCCAGATCCCCTCCTCACTCACACAACACACCCAGCACCCCCCACACAAGCCCAGATCCCCTCAGCACCACTATGACAAGTCCAGCACCCCCAACACAATGCCCAGATCCCCTCAGCACCCCCACAACAAAGCCCAGCACCTCGAAAACAAGCCCCAGATCCCCTCTGCACCCCCACCACAAGCCCAGCATCTCCAATAGAAGCCCCAGATCCCCACCGCACTCGCACAGAACGCCCAGCACCCCCAACACAAGGCCCCGATCCCCTCAGCACTCCCACAAGCCCAAAACAACAAACACACAGCCCAGATCCCCTCAGCACCCCCAAGACAAGGCCCTGCACCCCCAAGACAAGGCCCAGACCCCTCAGTATCCCTATGACAAACCGACACCTCCAACAAAAGGCCCAGATACCCTCAGCACCCCCACCACAAGCCCAGCACTCCCACCACAATCCCAGCACTCCCAATACAAGGCCTAGATTCCCTCAGCACCACTACGACAAGCCCAGCAATCCCAAAACAAGGCCCAGACCACTCAGTACCCCCACGACAAGACTAGCACCCCCAACACAACGCCCAGATCCCCTCCACACTCGCACAATACGCCCAGCTCCCCTAACACAAGCCCAGATCCCCTCAGCACCACTATGACAAGTCCAGCACCCCCAACACAAGGCCCAGATCCCCTCTGCACCCCCACAACAAAGCCCAGCACACCAAACACAATGCCCAGATCCCCTCTGCACCCCTACCACAAGGCCCTGATCCCCTCTGCACTCCCAAAACACATCCAGCACCTCAAAAACAAGCCCCTGATCCCGTCAGTACCCCCAATACAAGGCCCCGATCTCCTCAGCACCCCCACCACAACGCCCAGATCCCCTCTGCACCCCCACCACAAGCCCAGCACCCCCAACACAATGCCCAGATCTCCTCTGCACCACAGAAAAAAAGGCCCAGCACCTCGAAAACATGGCCAGATCCCCTCAGCACCCCCACTACAAGCCCCGCATCTCCAAAACAATGCCCGAGATCCCCTCAGCAGCCCCACCACAATGCCCAGATCCCCTCTGCACCCCCAACGCAATGCCCACATGCCCTCAGCACCCCTATCACAAGCCCAGCACCCCCTACAAAATGCCCCGATCCCCTCAGCACCCCCACCACAAGCCCTGCACCCACAACACAATGCCCCAGATCCCCTCAGCAACCCCAAAACAAGGCCCACATCCCCTCAGCAAACCCATTACAAGACCAGCTCCCCCGACACAAGGCCCACATCCCCTCAGCAAACCCATTACAAGACCAGCTCCCCCGACACAAGGCCCACATCCCCTCAGCACCCCCAAAACACGGCCCAGCAACTCCAACACAATGCCCAGCTCCCCTCTGCACTTCCACAAAAAGCCCAGCAGCCTGCATGACAAGCCCAGCACCTCGAAAACAAGCCCCATATTCCCTCAGCACCCCCACAAGAAGGTCCGGATCCCCTCAGCACCCCCATGACAAGCCCAGATCCCCTCTGCACTCCCACAAGCCCAACACAACAAACACACAGCCCACATCCCCTCTGCACCCCCATAACAGGCCCAACACCTCCAATACAAACCCCAGATCCCCTCCACACTCGCACAACACGCCCAGCTCCCCTAACACAACCCCAGATCCCCTCAGCACCACTATGACAAGTCCAGCACCCCCAACACAAGGCCCAGATCCCCTCTGCACCCCCACAACAAAGACCAGCACCTCAAAAACAATGCCCAGATCCCCTAAGCACCCCCACAACAAAGCCCAGCACCCCGAACACAATGCCCAGATACCCTCAGCACCCCCATGACAAGCCCAGCACCCCCAACACAACACTCAGCTCCACTGAGCAGCCCGAAAACAAGCCTAGCAACCCCAACACAACACCCAGATCCCCCAAAACAAGGCCCAGCAACTCCAACACAACACCCAGCTTCCCTCTACACCCCCAAAACAAACCCAGCACCCGCAACACAAGCCCAGCACCTCGAAAACAAGCCCAGATCCCCTCAACACTCCCACAAGCTCAACACAACAAACACACAGCCCAGATCCCCTCTGCACCCCCATAACAGGCCCAACACCTCCAATACAAGCCCCAGATCCCCTCCGCACTCCCAAAACACGCCCAGAACCCACAACACAAGGCCCAGATCCCCTCTGCACCCCCACAACAAAGCCCAACACTTCAAAAACCATGCCCAGATCCCCTAAGCACCTCCACAACAAAGCCCAGCACCCCCAACACAACGCCCAGATCCCCTCTGCACCCCCACAACAAAGCTAGCACCCTGCATGACAAGCCCAGCACCTCGAAAACAAGCCCAGATCGCCTCAGCACCCCCACCACAAGCCCAGCACCCCCAAAACAAGCCCATCATCCCCTCAGCACTCCCCCAAGCCCAACACAACAAACACACAGCCCAGATCCCCTCAGCAGCCCCAACACAAGGCCCAGCACTCCCAAGACAAGGCCCAGACCCCTCAGTACCCCTATGACAAGCCCAACACCTCCGACACCATGCCCAGATCCCCTCTGCACCCCCACAACAAGCCCCAGATCCCCTCAGCACTCCCACAAGCTCAACACAACAAACACAACGCCCAGATCCCCAGAGCACCCCCGACACACAGCCCAGATCCCCTAGGCACTCCCACACGCCCAACACAACAAAAACACGGCCTAAATCAGCTCAGCATCCCCACCACAAGCCCAGCACTCCAAAAACAACACCCAGCACCCCCAACACAATGCCCCGATCCCCTCAGCAACCCCAAAACAAGGCCCACATCCCCTCAGCAAACCCATTACAAGACCAGCTCCCCCGACACAAGGCCCACATCCCATCAGCAGCCTGACCACAAGCCCAGCACCCGTAACACAACACCCAGATCCCATCTGCACTCCCAAAAGAAGGCCCAGCACTCCCACAACAAGCCCAGCACCCCCAGTGCAAGACCTAGCTCTCCTCAGCACCCCCACCACAAGGCCAGCACCCCCAACACAATGCCCAGATCTCCTCTGCACCACAGAAAAAAAGGCCCAGCACCTCGAAAACATGGCCAGATCCCCTCAGCACCCCCACTACAAGCCCCGCATCTCCAAAACAATGCCCGAGATCCCCTCAGCAGCCCCACCACAATGCCCAGATCCCCTCTGCACCCCCAAAACACATCCAGCACCTCAAAAACAAGCCCCTGATCCCCTCAGTACCCCCAAAACAAGGCCAGCACCCGCAACACAAGCCCAGCACCTCGAAAAGAATCCCCAGATCCCCTCAGCACCCCCGACACACAGCCCAGATCCCCTAGGCACTCCCACACGCCCAGCACTCCAAAAACAACGCCCAGCACCCCCAACACAACGCCCCGATACCCTCAGCAACCCCAAAACAAGGCCCAGATCCCCTCAGCAAACCCCTTACAAGACCAGCTCCCCCGACAAAAGGCCCAGATCCCATCAGCAGCCCGACCACAAGCCCAGCACCCGTAACACAACACCCAGATCCCCTCAGCACCCCCACCACAAGCCCAGCACCCCCAACACAATGCCCAGATTTCCTCTGCACCACGGAAAAAAGGCCCAGCACCTTGAAAACAAAGTCCAGATCCCCTCAGCACCCCTACCACAAGCCCAGCACCCCCAACACAATGCCCCGATCACCTCAGCAGCCCCTCCACAAGGCCCTGATCCCCTCTGCACTCCCAAAACACATCCAGTACCTCGAAAACAAGCCCGTGATCCCCTCAGTACCCCCAATACAAGGCCCTGATCCCCTCAGTACCCCCAATACAAGGCCCCGATCTCCTCAGCACCCCCACCACAACGCCCAGATCCCCTCAGCACCCCCACCACAAGCCCAGCACTCCCAACACAACGCCCGGATCCCCTCAGCACCCCCATGACAAGCCCAGAACTCCCAACACAATGCCCAGATCCCCTTAGTACCCCGACCACAAGCCCAGCATCTCCAATACAAGCTCGAGATCCCCTCAGCATTCCCACAAGCCCAACACAAGAAACACAGAGCCCAGATCTACTCAGCACCCCCAAAACAGGGCCCTGATCCCCTCTGCACCCCCAACAAAAGGCCCAGCCCTCCCAACACAAGGCCCAGATCCCCTCAGTACCCCTATGACAAGCCCGACGCCCCCACAACAAGACCCAGATCCCCTCTGCACACCCACCACTAGCCCAGCACTCCCACAACAAGCCCATGATCCCCTCAGCACTCCCACAAGCTCAACACAACAAACACAAAGCCCAGATCCCCTCAGCAGCCCCAACACAAGGCCCAGCACTCCCAAGACAAGGCCCAGACCCCTCAGTACCCCTACGAGAAGCCCAGCACCTCCACAACAATGCCCAGATCCCGTCAGCACGTCCACGACAAGCCCAGCGCACCCAACACAAGCCCCAGATCCCCTCCGCACTCGCACAACACGCCCAGCACCCCCAACACAACGCCCAGATCCCCTCAGCACCCCCACCACAAGGCCCTGATCCCCTCTGCACTCCCAATACAAGGCCCCGATCTCCTCAGCACCCCCAACACAGCATCCAGATCCCCTCAGCACCCCCACCACAAGCCCAGCACTCCCAACACAACGCCCAGATCCCCTCAGCACCCCCATGACAAGCCCAGAACTCCCAACACAATGCCCAGATCCCCTTAGTACCCCCACCAGAAGCCCAGCATCTCCAATACAAGCTCGAGATCCCCTCAGCACTCCCACAAGACCAACCCAACAAACACAGAGCCCAGATCTACTCAGCACCCGCAAAACAGGGCCCTGATCCCCTCTGCACTCCCAAAACAAGGCCCAGCACCCCTAAAACAACACCTAGCTTTCCTCAGCACACCCACGACAAGCCCAGCTCTCCCAACACAAGGCCCTGATCCCCTCAGCACCCTGCATGACAAGCCCAGCACCCCCAACACAATGTCCCGATCCCCTCAGCACCCCCACAACAAGCCCCAGATCCTCTCCGCACTCCCACAAGCTCAACACAACAAAAACACAGCCCAGATCCCCTCAGCACCCCCAACACAAGGCCCAGCACTCCCAAGACAAGGCCCACATCCCCTCAGTACCCCTATGACAAGCCCAACACCTCCAACACAACACCCAGCTCCCCTCTGCACCCCACAAAAAGCCCAGCACCCCCAACACAAGCCCATGATCCCCTCAGCACTCCCACAAGCTCAACACAACAAACTCACAGCCCAAATCCCCTCAGCACCCCCAACACAAGGCCCGGATCCCCTCAGCAGCCCCATAACAAACCCAACACCTCCAATACTAGCCCCAGATCCCCTCCGCACTCGCACAACACGCCCAGCACCCCCAACACAAGGCCCAGATCCCCTCTGCAACCCCACCACAAGCGCAGCATCTCCAAAACAAGTACCTGATAAACCTCTGCACCACCAAAAAAAGGCCCAGCACCTTGAAAACAAGCCCCACATCCCTTCAGCACCTCCACTACAAGCCCAGCACGCCCAACACAATGCCCAGACCCCCTCAGCACCCCGACCACAAGCCCAGCATCTCGAAAACAAGCCCCAGATCTCCTCTGCACCACGGAAAAAAGGCCCAGCACCCCTAAAACAAGCCCCAGATCCCCTCAGCACCCTGCATGACAAGCCCAGCACCCCCAACACAAGCCCCAGATCCCCTCTGCACCCCCACAACAAAGCCCAGCACCTCGAAAACAAAGCCCAGATCCCCTAAGCACAGCCACAACAAGCCCAGCACCCCCAACACTACGCCCAAATCCCCTCAGCACCCCCACAACAAGCCCCAGAGGCCCTCAGCACTCCCACAAGCTCAACACAACAAACACACCGCCCAGATCCCCTCAGCACCCCCAACACAAGGCCCAGCACCCCCAACAACAAGGCCCAGATCCCCTCTGCACTCCCACAAGCCCAAAACAACAAACACACAGCCCAGATCCCCTCAGCAGCCCAAACACAAGGCCCAACACCTCCAATACAAGCCCCAGATCCCCTCCTCACTCACACAACACACCCAGCACCCCCCACACAAGCCCAGATCCCCTCAGCACCACTATGACAAGTCCAGCACCCCCAACACAATGCCCAGATCCCCTCAGCACCCCCACAACAAAGCCCAGCACCTCGAAAACAAGCCCCAGATCCCCTCTGCACCCCCACCACAAGCCCAGCATCTCCAATAGAAGCCCCAGATCCCCACCGCACTCGCACAGAACGCCCAGCACCCCCAACACAAGGCCCCGATCCCCTCAGCACTCCCACAAGCCCAAAACAACAAACACACAGCCCAGATCCCCTCTGCACACCCACCACAAGCCCAGCACCTCGAAAACAATGTCCAAATACCCTCAGCACCCCCACAACAAGCCTAGCACACCCAACACCACACCCAGATCCCGGTCAGTACCCTCATGACAAGACCAGCACCCCCAACACAACACCCAGATCCCCTCTGCACCCCCAAAACAAGGCCAGCCCCCGCAACACAAGCCCAGCACCTCGAAAACAAGCCCAGATCCCCTCTGCACTCCCACAAGCTCAACGCAACAAACACAAAGCCCAGATCCCCTCAGCACCCCCAAGACAAGGCCCTGCACCCCCAAGACAAGGCCCAGACCCCTCAGTATCCCTATGACAAACCGACACCTCCAACAAAAGGCCCAGATACCCTCAGCACCCCCACCACAAGCCCAGCACTCCCACCACAATCCCAGCACTCCCAATACAAGGCCTAGATTCCCTCAGCACCACTACGACAAGCCCAGCAATCCCAAAACAAGGCCCAGACCACTCAGTACCCCCACGACAAGACTAGCACCCCCAACACAACGCCCAGATCCCCTCCACACTCGCACAATACGCCCAGCTCCCCTAACACAAGCCCAGATCCCCTCAGCACCACTATGACAAGTCCAGCACCCCCAACACAAGGCCCAGATCCCCTCTGCACCCCCACAACAAAGCCCAGCACACCAAACACAATGCCCAGATCCCCTCTGCACCCCTACCACAAGGCCCTGATCCCCTCTGCACTCCCAAAACACATCCAGCACCTCAAAAACAAGCCCCTGATCCCCTCACTACACCCAATACAAGGCCCCGATCTCCTCAGCACCCCCACCACAACGCCCAGATCCCCTCTGCACCCCCACCACAAGCCCAGCACCCCCAACACAATGCCCAGATCTCCTCTGCACCACAGAAAAAAAGGCCCAGCACCTCGAAAACATGGCCAGATCCCCTCAGCACCCCCACTACAAGCCCCGCATCTCCAAAACAATGCCCGAGATCCCCTCAGCAGCCCCACCACAATGCCCAGATCCCCTCTGCACCCCCAACGCAATGCCCACATGCCCTCAGCACCCCTATCACAAGCCCAGCACCCCCTACAAAATGCCCCGATCCCCTCAGCACCCCCACCACAAGCCCTGCACCCACAACACAATGCCCCAGATCCCCTCAGCAACCCCAAAACAAGGCCCACATCCCCTCAGCAAACCCATTACAAGACCAGCTCCCCCGACACAAGGCCCACATCCCCTCAGCAAACCCATTACAAGACCAGCTCCCCCGACACAAGGCCCACATCCCCTCAGCACCCCCAAAACAAGGCCCAGCAACTCCAACACAACGCCCAGCTCCCCTCTGCACTTCCACAAAAAGCCCAGCAGCCTGCATGACAAGCCCAGCACCTCGAAAACAAGCCCCATATTCCCTCAGCACCCCCACAAGAAGGTCCGGATCCCCTCAGCACCCCCATGACAAGCCCAGATGCCCTCTGCACTCCCACAAGCCCAACACAACAAACACACAGCCCAGATCCCCTCAGCACCCCCATAACAGGCCCAACACCTCCAATACAAGCCCCAGATCCCCTCCACACTCGCACAACACGCCCAGCTCCCCTAACACAACCCCAGATCCCCTCAGCACCACTATGACAAGTCCAGCACCCCCAACACAAGGCCCAGATCCCCTCTGCACCCCCACAACAAAGACCAGCACCTCAAAAACAATGCCCAGATCCCCTAAGCACCCCCACAACAAAGCCCAGCACCCCGAACACAATGCCCAGATACCCTCAGCACCCCCATGACAAGCCCAGCACCCCCAACACAACACTCAGCTCCACTGAGCAGCCCGAAAACAAGCCTAGCAACCCCAACACAACACCCAGATCCCCCAAAACAAGGCCCAGCAACTCCAACACAACACCCAGCTTCCCTCTACACCCCCAAAACAAACCCAGCACCCGCAACACAAGCCCAGCACCTCGAAAACAAGCCCAGATCCCCTCAACACTCCCACAAGCTCAACACAACAAACACACAGCCCAGATCCCCTCTGCACCCCCATAACAGGCCCAACACCTCCAATACAAGCCCCAGATCCCCTCCGCACTCCCAAAACACGCCCAGAACCCACAACACAAGGCCCAGATCCCCTCTGCACCCCCACAACAAAGCCCAACACTTCAAAAACCATGCCCAGATCCCCTAAGCACCTCCACAACAAAGCCCAGCACCCCCAACACAACGCCCAGATCCCCTCAGCACCCCCACAACAAAGCTAGCACCCTGCATGACAAGCCCAGCACCTCGAAAACAAGCCCAGATCGCCTCAGCACCCCCACCACAAGCCCAGCACCCCCAAAACAAGCCCATCATCCCCTCAGCACTCCCCCAAGCCCAACACAACAAACACACAGCCCAGATCCCCTCAGCAGCCCCAACACAAGGCCCAGCACTCCCAAGACAAGGCCCAGACCCCTCAGTACCCCTATGACAAGCCCAACACCTCCGACACCATGCCCAGATCCCCTCTGCACCCCCACAACAAGCCCCAGATCCCCTCAGCACTCCCACAAGCTCAACACAACAAACACAACGCCCAGATCCCCAGAGCACCCCCGACACACAGCCCAGATCCCCTAGGCACTCCCACACGCCCAACACAACAAAAACACGGCCTAAATCAGCTCAGCATCCCCACCACAAGCCCAGCACTCCAAAAACAACACCCAGCACCCCCAACACAATGCCCCGATCCCCTCAGCAACCCCAAAACAAGGCCCACATCCCCTCAGCAAACCCATTACAAGACCAGCTCCCCCGACACAAGGCCCACATCCCATCAGCAGCCTGACCACAAGCCCAGCACCCGTAACACAACACCCAGATCCCATCTGCACTCCCAAAAGAAGGCCCAGCACTCCCACAACAAGCCCAGCACCCCCAGTGCAAGACCTAGCTCTCCTCAGCACCCCCACCACAAGGCCAGCACCCCCAACACAATGCCCAGATCTCCTCTGCACCACAGAAAAAAAGGCCCAGCACCTCGAAAACATGGCCAGATCCCCTCAGCACCCCCACTACAAGCCCCGCATCTCCAAAACAATGCCCGAGATCCCCTCAGCAGCCCCACCACAATACCCAGATCCCCTCTGCACCCCCAAAACACATCCAGCACCTCGAAAACAAGCCCCTGATCCCCTCAGTACCCCCAATACAAGGCCCCGATCTCCTCAGCACCCCCACCACAACGCCCAGATCCCCTCTGCACCCCCACCACAAGTCCAGCACCCCCAACACAATGCCCCGATCCCCTCAACAACCCCAAAACAGGGCCCACATCCCCTCAGCAAACCCATTACAAGACCAGCTCCCCCGACACAAGGCCCACATCCCCTCAGCACGCCTAAAACAAGGCCCAGGAACTCCAACACAACACCCAGCTCCCCTCTGCACCCCCACAAAAATCCCAGCCCCCGCAACACAAGCCCAACACCTCCAAAAAAAGCCCAGATCCCCTCAACACTCCCACAAGCTCAACACAACAAACAATGCCCAGATCCCCTCTGCACACCCATAACAGGCCCAACACCTCCAATACAAGCCCCAGATCCCCTCCGCACTCGCACAACATGCCCAGCTCCCCTAACACAAGCCCAGATCCCCTCAGCACCACTATGACAAGTCCAGCACCCCCAACACAAGGCCCAGATCCCCTCTGCACCCCCAAAACAAGGCCAGCCCCCGCAACACAAGCCCAGCACCTCGAAAACAAGCCCAGATCCCCTCTGCACTCCCACAAGCTCAACGCAACAAACACAAAGCCCAGATCCCCTCAGCACCCCGAAGACAAGGCCCTGCACCCCCAAGACAAGGCCCAGACCCCTCAGTATCCCTATGACAAACCCGACACCTCCAACACAAGGCCCAGATCCCCTTAGCAACCCCACAACAAGGCCCAGCACCTCCAACACAACGCCCAGCTCCCCTCTGCACCCCCAAAACAAGGCCAGCCCCCGCAACACAAGCCCAGCACCTCGAAAACAAGCCCAGATCCCCTTAGCAACCCCACAACAAGGCCCAGCAACTCCAACACAACGCCCAGCTCCCCTCTGCACCCCCACAGAAAGCCCTGCACCCGCAACACAAGCCCAACACCTCCAAAACAAGCCCCAGATGCCCTCAGCACTCCCACAAGCTCAACGCAACAAACACAAAGCCCAGATCCCCTCAGCAGCCCCACCACAAGCCCTGCACCCCCAACGCAATACCCAGATCCCCTCAGCACCCCCAACACAAGGCCCAGCACCCCCAACGCAACGGCCCAGATTCCCTCAGCACCCCCAACACAAGGCCCAGCACTCCCAACACAAGGCCCAGCAACCCCAACACAAAGCTCAGACCCCTCAGCACCCCCACCAGAAGCCCGGCATCTCCAATACAAGCTCCAGATCCCCTCAGCACTCCCACAAGCCCAACACAACAAACTCACCGCCCAGATCTACTCAGCACCCCCAAAACAGGGCCCTGATCCCCTCTGCACTCCCAAAACAAGGCCCAGCACCCCGAAAACAAGACCTAGCTTTCCTCAGCACCCCCACAACAAGCCTTGCTCTCCCCAACACAAGGCCCTGATCCCCTCAGCACCCTGCATGACAAGCCCAGCAGTCCCAACACAATGTCCCGATCCCCTCAGCAGACCCACAAGCCCAGCACCCCCAACACAAGGCCCAGATCCCCCAAAACAAGCCCAGCAGCCCCATAAGAAAGGTCCAGATCCCCTCTGCACCCCCGCGACAAGCCTAGCACTCGCAACAAAAGGCTCAGCACCTCCTGCACAACGCCCAGATCCCCTAAGCACCACCATGACAACCCCAGCACCCCCAACACAAGGCTCAGCTCCACTGAGCAGCCCGAAAACAAACCTAGCACCCCCAACACAACAAGCAGATCCACTCAGCACTCCCAACACAAAGTTCAGTGACCCTCAGCACCCCCACAACAAGCCCAGCACCCCCAACACAAGGCCCAGGTCCCCTGAGCAAACCTATGACAAGACCAGCTCCCCCAAAGGGCACGGAGGAGCTGCCCTCCCTCACTCTCTGTGTGGCTCTTGTTGCCGCAGCCTCCTTGCTTCCCCCCGGCAGACGGGGAGCTTTGGGCAGAGAGGCGGGAGGCAGGGTTAAGGGGAGGCCTTGGCTGCAGAGGTCTGCCCCTGTGGCAGGTGCTGGAATGGGGAGGGCACTAGTGTGTGCCTGTGGCCTGGGCAGATGCCCCAGGAGCAGGGGGAGGTACAGGCCGGGGCAGAGCAGGATGCAGCCCAGAGGCAGAGAGGTGGGCATAGCCAGCTCTGTTTTGGTGAAAACGCACCTGTTCTTGTCATGGTGCAGTGATGAGCTGCAGAGCACAGCAAACAGACGCAGCAAACAGACACAGCAGTTTGCTCAGCAGTGTCTGGGCTCTGCCTGGGCCTTTTGTGGGCCTTGTTGGAAGTTGGGGAGGCTTTCTGGGGACCCCCAAGGAACTAGACAGTGCTTGCTGCTAGCAGGAAGGGAGAGCTAGGCAAGGACTACTGCAGGGGGCCTTGACTTAACTTCTCCTGGGAAGTTCTAGCTAGGTGGGGCTGCTGCTAACGAGCTCTCTGGGCTGGCCTGGTCAGAGGGAGTTGGGGCTTTTGTTTCAGGTGGCTCCTGATTGGGTGGGTCAAGCACCCTTGTGAGTCACTGCTGGGCAGAGGCCTATATAAGAGCCAGGCCTAGAGCCCAGCTCCCAGAGTGGGGCCAGCAGAGGCAGCAGTTTGGGCAGCAGGCAAAGAAGGTGCCTCTCCCTTTTCTGCAGTGGTGTGTCCTTCCCTGGGGCATGGTCATGACATGCTGCAGAGCACATTCCCCAGTGGCTGTTGGAGGTGCTGCCTCAGCTGTGTGTGAGGCTTCGACCCAGACAGACCCTCAGACAGCAGATGCAGCTCTGCAGATGTCAGGCTGCAGGGAGTGCCTGGGGGCCTTTCTGTGAGGCCTGGGCTGACAGTCAGCTCTCCTGTGCAAGGTGTGCTGTGGTTGACCCTTTGTATTGCCAGATAAAGGAGCTGGGGGAGGAAGTGAGCAGGAAGTTAGCAGTCCCTCTTCTAACCTCAACCATTCTGTGAAACCTCCTGTTGTCCCCTGTGTCACAGAGAACACCACTAAAAGTACAGGATACAATGAGTTCTTTCCCGCGTCTTCTTCCGGAGCTGGGAAAGGAGTGTTTTTTCAGCCATGAAGCTTGGCAAGACGCGTCCACCAAAGGATGATCATCGGAAGCAAGGTAGGTGCTGGGAGGAGGTTGTTCCCTGATCCAGTACTGCTGTTCCAGGAAAGCCCCTGGTCCCATCCACTTAACGGATGAGACTCCCCCCCCGGCTGTGCCCTGTAAGTGGCACACATCAACGCTGTTGGTAACTCAGGGATTAGACAGGGAGCATTTGGTGGACAGGGTGAAGGCTGGAGAGAGGGTCTCCATGGGGGAATCTGGGAAGCAGGGATAGATGGAGAGAGCCTTACACTGAAGGCTTTGCCAGATCTCACCCGCTTTGTGAGATCATGGTGAAACCTGGAAGTCAGGTGGGCAGTTTCTGGCTTATTTTAAGGATTACTTGCAAGTGTAAGAGCAAAAAGCATGATTTAGCCCTTTCACTGCTTCTCTGTAATGCATGGAGACCCGCATGAATAGCGTTGCAGCAGCACAGTGAGAGGTAGGGCTCTGTTGCCTCAAGGTTGTCCGTTCCAAGGTCTCGATACCTGCTACAGTGCTGAAATGGGACACCTTTCTGGAAAGGCAGAAGGTGGTTAGCGATCGGAAATTTGTTGTTGTTTCCATTCGGCTCAAATTATGATGTTTCAGTGACAAAGAAATTGGGGAATGCCTTTTTGTGGAGGAAGACCAAATGTTGCTTTAGATATTCTTCATGGGCAAATCTTTGTTGTTGTTCAGCCAGCTTTTAAGAGAAGAAAGGAGGGATTTGGCCTGAGACACTATAGAGGTAGAGGCCTTGGCAGACTGTAGAGGCATAACACTGAAACCTTGGTGATCTTCCTGCCCTCCCCAGTGAAAGGGTGTTCTTCTTGTGGTGGAGACTTCACCTAAGGTGATGAGGAAAGCCATCTGGGATGCAAAGGCATGAAAAGGCTGTACTTCCAGATTGTGGAGTACATTCACATGTAGATTTACCAGTGGTGGGGGAACAGTTGCAACAACTGTTCATGTGGTCATTGCCTCACAGCTGTGTGTATCCTTCCTCCCCCTTTGCCCTCCACAGGGCGTAGTCCTCCCAGCATCCCTCCTGAGTGGTGGTCTGCTTCTTTCTGCCATCCCAGGCAGATTGCCAGTTCTGCTCGGGTCAAACAAACCCACTGAATCACTGCAAGCAGAGCTGGGAAGGTGCTGGTCTGTCCCTCCACCCACACGTGGCAGGATGGAATCTGCTTAGGTCCCTCAGTGGAAATGAGGACACTCTTTTCACACACAACTTGCTGCAGTGCCTCTCTCCACCTAGGAAAGCTTTTCCTAACATCCAGCCTAGATCCCCCTCACTTCAGCTGAGGCCCAAGGTTATTTCTGTATTATCTCACAGAACCGGGCCAGACTATGGTGAAGCAACTGATCCAAGTCTTGGATTAGCCACGAGGTAGGAAACCTGTTTCCCAAAAGCGATGTCTGTGCTCTATGCGTGGTTTTGGTAGTATTTCCCCCTGTGCCAACGAAACAAACCAGTGACCCTAAAGCAGCTCCCCACCTCCCTTCATCCTCAGCAGTGCATCACCTTATGGCAGTTAGAGCTGCAGCACATGTTCACATGCTCTTTTACCTCGTGAAGTCTGCATTGCTCATTTGTCGGATTTCAGTTTTCCAAAGCTTATTGCCTTCATGAAACTGTGCTGGCACACAGCACAGGTGGAATAATGTGTCACGCTACGCAAACCTCTTTTAAATCCATTTTAAACCAGGTTGTCTGTGACCTGACCAGGTGACCACTGTTCTTTGTATTTCCAGGAGAGGTTGATAGGATGTATTGGTTACCTTTCTCAGAGTCTTTAATTATCCACCGAGTGGAAACAACAAGAGACGTTCTTTTGTCTGTGTGCCTTTATGCAGAGGAACCTGCTGTTTTGGAAGCAGAAGACCTGGGCCGAAAAGCCATGAGACTAGGAGGTGGACTGGACCCAGACACAGTCTCCTTGGCTTCCGTCACGGCTGTAACCACCAGTGTCTCCAACAAGAGGTGAAGGCCAGATGTGAGCTTGTGCAAGCCAGGAGGTGATGGCAAACTCTCAGACGTGCCTGCTCCCCAGAGCCATGTGTCCCCTGAGCTGAGCTATGCTGGAAATCACGTTGCCCCATGCAACCGTTTTCAGAAACGCTTGAACAAAGAATGTTCAGTGGCATTTCACAGCCCCTGAAGTTTATATTCCTCTCATGCCAAGGGAGCTGGCACTGTGAGGAGTAACCCTGGGAAATGCTCTGTCACAGTCTGCAGTGAGTTCCTCTGTTGTTTGACGGAGGTCTTTTTTCCTGCCCTTTGGAAGGTCCAAGCCTGATATCAAAATGGAGCCGAGTGCTGGGAGGCCGATGGATTATCAGGTAGGTGACAACGCTGTGCCCCCAACTTCAGCTCGGGGGGTTCAGAGCCCAGGGAGAGACCATTTCACAGGGAGTGTTTAAGGGGAGGAAGAGGCGAGTTGAGAACTTTTCTTTCACGCTTTCTTGGACCACAACTATCAGCAGAGTAGTTACTTGAGGAGCTGAATCTCTTAGTTGAAGCCTTTGTCCCCGATGGCCTGTGGGACAGCTCTGGGACCAGGAGGAAGGACTGACAGTCACTTGAGCAGGCCTAGGCTTGCTGGAGTCCCACCGAGGCTGTGCCTCCTCCCCGTGCAGCAGGTTATGGACCTTGGCATGGCGTTGTTGGGAGCGAGTCCAGCGCGGGTTTCAATGTACTGCGCTCACAAAAGCAACTGACAATTTGTTTGTTAAGTCTGAAGGCTGGCTCACGTGTGAACGACTGTTTCAGGTACTGTTCCTGTGGGAGGATGACTTTCAAAAAGCTGGTATTTAAATGCTAGAGTGATAAGCTATATCTCAAGTAGTTAACTGGATTTGCTGTCCATTGTGACAAGCCCAGAAAGCCCAGCTTAATCAGGGTTTGAAGCAGGCAATCTCCAACACAGTTCTCTTAATTTCCAAAGGCTTTCAGTACCTGTTTTAGCGTTCCCAATTGACGAGGCCTGGCTGGCAGTACTCGTTGGATTTCCTCTGGTAGGTTGGTGCCTGGTTGCTGTTATCTTGTTCCTCTTCTCGTTTTCCCTGAGTCATGCTGATTCGGCAGCCGTTTACTTTTCTGTCCTTGCGTGTTAGTGCAGTAGCACGTTCCTAGGGATGTCTGGGAACAATGCCAATAATGATTTGTTGTTAAAGGTTTATTGTAGACCATATACGGCGTCCACTTCTAAATCCCACGAGAGACCAGTTGACATCAGAAGATGCAGTAGAGCAGTATGTGGAAGAGGTTTAATTATACGCATAAAAAGCCTAAAGCAAGTTGCGAGGACGACGAGGACTGAGTGTCCCTGGTTCGGGAATAGTATAATCGGAATGTAAGGAGAAGGAGGAAGGTGCAAGACGAATTACGTGCAAGACAGAGCAAGAGGTTCAGTTAATTGGCCAGTGCAAACAGGAGTATCACAAGGCTGCTCTTCATTGGGAATGGTGAGGGAACAGAGCGGTGACCTTAGCTGCTTACCTCCTCAGAAGGAGTCTGAGAGTATTCGCACCTACCTTGCTGCCCTTGAAATGAGGAAGGGATTTGAGCTGGGTTTGTTAAGCTGGTGCAGCTTTGGGTGAGGGGTAGGAGGTTGCATTTGCAGCTCAGCTCCTCTGCAGTAAGTCAGTTTGTGCAGCAATCAATGCCAGGCAGTCTTGTCCTCTTCTTTAGAGAGCTCAGCTGTCTTTTATCAGCTTCCTTTTATGAGCGGTTTACCCCTTGTATTTTTTAGCAGAAGCAAGTTAAGCCAGTTAGGGCATCAGTAGCAGAGTGTCTGCTCCCGCAGCTTAGCTAAATCTGTTCAACTTTGTGCCTTACGTGCTCTTGGAGCAGAAGAGCCATCTGAACGGACAGGGCTGCTCTGATGCTCCTACCTCCCATGCCATGCCACAGCTCTCTCAGGCTTGTAGGAGCAGCCCTGTCTCTTTTGTGTGATGAAGAGAGACTACCCAGCTGCCACCCCGGCACTGAAAGCACCTTGGAGAGGAGAGCCAGGTGGAGACACAGTTTAGGGCAGCCAAGGTGGAGGTCCATGAATCTCTCTCCCCAGGTCAGCATCACAGTCATTGAGGCACGGCAGCTGGTTGGGCTCAACATGGACCCCGTGGCCTGTGTGGAGGTTGGAGATGAAAAGAAATGCACGTCCATGAAGGACTCGACTAATTGCCCTTACTACAATGAGGTGAGCTGGATTTTTCCTGAGGTGCTGCTCCAGGCTCGTTGCTCCTCAAGGCCTAGACTGCAGTTTGACAGCAAATGACATTTATTTGACTTTGTTTTTTTTTTCTTTTTCTTCTGTTAGTAAGTAAGATGGAGTAAGATGAAATCGCAAACCATGCAGAAGGAGGGATGAAACCTTGGCCCTCTGGTATTTTACAAAATGGTGACAAAGAACCAAAGCAAGACAAAACCCCTTACTTGATCAGTTTCAAATTAAATGATCCTGTGCCCACTTTCTGAGTCTTTCCAAGAAGTTAATGCTTTATTTTAGTTTCTCAGATCACTGATGCTGTCAGTTGTTGGGCTGACGTGGGTCCCTCTGCAGCTGTGACGTGAACTGCAGGCTGTTCCTCTGCCCAGACACGTCTCTGTTGGTGGGATATGGACCATAATATTGTCCTTCAATTCAGAAGGAGCCCATGCCTGCTTCCCTGCTTTCACGCATGCTCCTTCTCTTTCAGTGCTTTGTCTTTGATTTCCATGTTCCCCCAGATGTCGTGTTCGATAAGATCATCAAGCTGTCCGTAAGTGAGCATGGTTGTGTTGCCCTTTTCAGTGGGCTTTGGTGGAAACCAACCCATTTTACTTACTTGTTGGGATGGATTTAAGACCCTTGATGCGAGACCTCTGGCAGGAGCGGAGGTGCTCAGTCCCTCTCTCTGAGCCCTCATGTCCTACGAGCCTCACCTCCTTTGCAGACCCCTCCAGTCCCTCTGTCAGTGTCCTTATTGCTGCAGCCACACCCCCCTCCACTCGTGTTCCCTCTGTTGCTCTGTGGCTGCTCTCTGGTATTTCCTAGCTAGGCAAAACTAAGCCTGTCTCAGGATGTCTCTTTAGGCTTGGGGAGAAGCAAGAGCTTCCTGAGGCTGCCAGTGGATTCCCTGAAGCATGAGGGTGGGTACAGCTCTTGAGGAAATTCAGAAGTGTAAATAATGAGAGCAAAACAGAGGCTCCAGCTCTCCCCAGAGCCGCAAAGGAAGACTAGGAAGGAGATTTAGATACACAGATCAAAGCAGGCTGGCTAGGAGCATCCACATCTATCCCATGCATAGTCTGGCTGTGTAATTTCTCCCAGGAAGGGAATTAAAGCATAGATTTCAAGCATCTTTGAGACACTTCCTTGAGGAGAATGTCTCAGTGTTTGTTGCCATAGTGGCTGGAACACTGCATCTTGTTTCAAAGATGGTTTTTTTTTTACTTTTTTTTTTCTGTTGAATCCAAGTGTACACTTGCTTGCAAGACTGCTAAACAAGAGCTGCCAACCACACTGTGCTTCACACAGCACAGTGAGTGATTATATCTCCTGCCCAAACTAAGCAAGATGCATCAAATCCTTTAATGTTTGACACTGAACCGTTCTAGAAACAGCCCTACCCCTCCCAGCATGGCTGGGCAGAAAAAAAGCTCTGACTTGTTCTCCCTCGCTTTTCAGGTGATCCACTCAAAATCTCTTGCGCAGTGGGACTTTGGTAGGCTCCTTCAAGGTGGATGTTGGAACTGTTTACACCCAGCCTGGTATGTCACCACAATTTGCAAGGGGTCATATAGATGCCTACCTTCACCATCAAACAAATGTCTTGGCAAGGTAGCCAGGCAGTCACTAGTTTCCTTTGGCAACACTTAGTCAACTTAATTTTAGTATCCCGGGTGCAAGCATGTCATCTAGGCTCCTTCTGCAGTCCGAAAAGAGCCCTCAGCCTCTCCAGAAGATGGTATATCCCATTCTAGGATAAGGCATAATGCACGCAGGTAGAATTGTCCTCAGATGTGCCATTCTCTCTCCACTGACCTCCTAAGAAGCTTAGCTAGCTTGCTTAGGCAAGATGTTGACCTTTCCGAGAGCTGAAGGTCTAGCCCTGTGTGGCTGGCCTTTAGACCAAGACAGGAAGATGCCCAGTGTGCAAAGAAAGAGAGGTTAATTAGAGCTTCTGTGAGAATGTCATGTTGCTCACTGATGCTACAGCCTGCCTTGACTTAGCACAGAGGGGCCCAATGAGTGCTACTAAAATCCACTGTGCTATCGTGGGCTTTGTTTAGAGGACCTCTGTTTCAGGGAAGCCTGTTTTATAGAACCATAAAAGAAATGTGGAAGCTTTCAGCATCCTGCACTCGCTGTGCGCAGCGAAAGCAGGCATGGTTGGGATTAGTATAAAGGAGGTCCAGAAGGGTCCCTGGAGAGGTCATTCAGTCCATACCCTTGCTCTTGGGAAGGATCAGCCCTACTCCGTGACAGGCTCCCTGCTGAGCTTCTGCCTGAAAAGTCACTGAATCAGTGAATCGTCTTGAACGTGTCTGGCAGACTGATGAAGCAAACCCATCTGCAGGAGAGGAGACTAAGAAATGCCTGTTCTGTACAGAAGAGCATGGCTCCTTGGAGGGCCCAGGGCTTGCAGCATGCCAGCGTAAGGAAGACCTGAAACTTCCCTTTAGAGAAGAGACATCCAGAATCACTGGGATTTTATCTTAGCTTATGCATCAGGCCTTTTTGTAGCACTCTGCCCCTCTGAAGAGTCCTGAGAGCTAAGTTTCCATTTCAGGGGTGCTCAGCAAACGATGCTGGAAGGGATCTGAAGAGAGCATCTCTTCTGATGCACTCCACAGAAGGATGAGATCTTTCTCGCCCATCTAAGAGGCACCAGGCCTTAAAAATGTCCAGTGATGGAAACTCCACACCTCTACAGGCAGTTTATCCCATTGCTTCTCTGTCTCCAACATTGGGCAGATCCTCCCAATGGATTTTCAGGGGGTTCTGTCTGGAATTCCTCACACCTGGAGAGGTCTCTTTATGCATGCATGCAGGCTTCTGCAGTCAAGTGGACAGACATGCCCAGTGCTCGCAGTAATTCCTGTAATTGTGATAAATGTCTGTCTTGTTCCTTGGCTTTCAGAGCACCAGTTCTATCGCAAACGGGCCATCCTTTCTGACCCTGAGGGTCGGTCTCACTGCTGGACTTAAAGGTTATCTGGAGGGTGCCGTTGCCGTGGTAGGGAAAGGGGACAACATCAAGACACCACACAAAGCCAATGAGACAGATGAGGATGATATTGAGGGGTAAGGATTCGTGGAGCCAGTTTCCTGTATCCTTCCTTGGGAATGAGCTATGAGCTTTTCGTGTCACTTTATTTTGGATTATTCAGTAAGGACAGCATCCCTTCCCAATTAGGCTGACAGCCCCTCTAGTAGTTGTGCACTGCAATCAGAAGTGCCAACTAGATTGTTTCTTGGAAAGAGGAGAGTTGCTAGATTACTGATGCAAATCCTGGTCACATCACTACAGACCAGTCCTTTATATCAGTTCAGACCCTCTGCTGCTGGTTGTTCACTTGTGCATACCAGCACCAGCCTGATGTGAACCAACATGATGTCCGTAGTTTTTAGCTGTTGCTCCAGTTGGCCGTTGAATGGGAGCCACAGAAGTGAGGTTGAAGGGAAGATGGGAAATGATGGCTGAGGTCTCCCTACCCGCTGTAAGGACAGGGAGGGCACCAAGGGGCTTAAAGCAGCATGTGAACTCTTTTGGACTATTGTTCCATGCTGTAGTCATGCTCTTATCCCACTTTATCGTGGACAAAGTTCCTTTAGAACTGTTGTTCACAGCATCCTCTGTAGCTCTCGGGGAAGAGAGAAGAAGCAAGACCTGCCACGAGAAGCCATTTCATGGAGCTCAAGTTTCCTTCCAGTATAACCACCCCAGTTCTCCTTATACCCTGGCAGGGTATGAGGGCCTTTTCCAAAGGTAAAGGCCCTTCTAACATCCCATTCATCTGGGCTGCTGCAGATGTCTAAACTAGGTAGAGATTAGTCTTCCCCTCGGCTCCACTGCTGATAATGATTATATCCCTTTAGAAAGATGCAGGTTGTCTCTGAGGCACCTCAATGTGTTGCCATAAGGTTCCCTTATGAAACCGCCCTTCCCTGTCCTGAATCAGGAGGGTGGGCAGGAATAGGACTATGATAAAATATAGGGCTGCAGAAATGGCTACCTTTCCACCTCCTCACAGCCTGTGCTCCACAAGTGGGGCAGCTTCTCCCTCTTCTGCAAGTCTCTCCTGACAAACCTGCCAGGCCCAGGAGCTGTTTTGAGTCCTGTTTTCTGATGTTGCAGGAACCTCCTCCTTCCAGATGGGGTCCCTCCGGAGCGGCAATGGGCTCGTTTCTACCTAAAGATCTATTGAGCTGAGGGGCTGCCCCGTATGAACACCAGCCTCGTGGCCAATGTGAAGAAGGCTCTCATTGGGGAGAGCAAGGACTTGGTGGACCCCGATGTGGAGGTGTTCTTTGCAGGGCAGAAGGTGGGTGAGCTGCTTGCTATACCTTTGTGACATGATAACGTGAGCAGGGCTAGCCATTATGCAGGTTTGGGACTACGTGGCCAAGGATGATCTCAGCTGTCCTGGCATGTAGATGCTGACCTGTGTGACAAAGCTGCTTGTTTGTCCTGTGCCACGTTCCCTTCTCTTGCCCAGACTACGAGGGGGTTGCATCAGTCTGCAGTCTCCAGCAGTCTCTATTTGGGAGAAGAAAGTCCCGAGCAGAACACATGTTGCTATCATGGTCATTAGCAGGGGAGGAGTTGAGGTCTGAAAGAAGGTGGGTGGCTTGTGGGCTCAGACCCTTGTGAAACATGTGCTTTCTCCTCCCACTTGGCAGGGGAAGACATCTGTGCGGAAGAGCAGCTACGAGCCCCTCTGGAATGAGCAAATAGTCTTCACAGGAATGTTCCCCCCCATTGTGCAAGAGGATAAAGATCCAGGTC
The DNA here is from genome assembly GCF_040807025.1 of Struthio camelus. Classification (NCBI taxonomy): domain Eukaryota; kingdom Metazoa; phylum Chordata; class Aves; order Struthioniformes; family Struthionidae; genus Struthio; species Struthio camelus. The sequence goes on from NC_090944.1 coordinate 5,987,190, forward strand.
CGAGACTCTGACGAAGTCCATGATGTGGCCATTGGGACCCATTTCATTGATTGGCGGGAGGTCTCTAACGAAGGAGACAAAGGTAAAGCTAATATGAGGGGAGGACTGAGACACCCTCTTCATGGTAGAGAGAGAGGCTTCCCTTTGGCAGAGAGTTAGCAAAATAGCCCAGGCTCCTTCCCCAGCCCTGGAGACAGCTGCTCCTTGGTGGCCAGTAGGAGAGACCTTTCTTCCCTGCAGTGGTTTTCTGAGATCACTGGGCACCCATTCCCTGAAAACCAAGTCCCATAACATGCCTCCAGTCAGAAACTTGAAAGAAAAGACACCCAAGAGCAACTGGCCCTTCCAGAAAATTCATGGCCGTGAATGGATGAATATCTGACAGGCTCTCATGTTCACACAGACACACATGCACACACGAATGCACACACATGCACAAATGCACTAGCGCACATGTGGACAGGACCAATGTAAAAGCAGAGAGGGCTCTACGAAGGTGGCTAATGAGGGTTTCTCCTCTCTGTTGCCTCATGCTGGGTGGCTTGCCCAACGGAGTAGTTGTGTGTGTCTTTGGCGTGGTGAGCTGCACAATCCCCCTCACTGCTGTCACCACAAAATCATCTCCATGTATTGTTGCATGTGTGTATTTTCCATGTGCGCGCACGCACACACGCATGCTCAATCCTGTACTACCCTACCCAGAGCAGGGAAGTGATGCCATTCCATGAGCCAGCTTGAGCCCTGAGACAAAGCCATGCCCTCCTTCTTGCACATCCAGATGTGTGTCTGGTCTCCTGCAGGCTTCCTGCCCACCTTTGGCCGTGCCTGGGTGAACATGTACGGCTCCACTCGGAACTACACCCTGATGGATGAGCACCAAGATCTGAATGAGGGTCTGGGTGAAGGCATCTCTTTCCGGGCCAGGCTTTTGATAAGCCTTGCTGTGGAGATCTTGGAGATGAGTTGCTGATGTGAGTCTTCCCTGACCCTTTGGTTGCCAGTGACAAGTGCTGGGTGTTAGTGATAGTTTGCTCAGTCCCCTTGGTAGTTATGTCTGGTCTCATAGACTGAGGATTTTATTTGGTGTTGCACTAAAAGCACTGGATCCCCCAGCGCAACAACAAATCTTGCAAAGATTTTTCAGGTTTTATGGTCATTCAAAAAGAACGTGCAGTGAGCCTAGACACCGAGTTCAGCCAGACACCTATCTCTTAGAAGGCTTGAGCAGAGGGAGAGAAAACCCTCGTAGTCTCCATGAAAACCTAGACAGTGGCACGTCCCCTTCATAGAGCCCGTGTAGGTGTTCAAGGTGCCGAATGTGGCCTTCTGGGACCCCCTGCCCTGTGGCTTGTTCTCCTAAGGGTCCATCCAGCTGACCTTAACCTTGTATCCTACTTGCCTGTTTTTTTTCCTGCAGAACTGTCCTGGGAAAATGGAGGAGTTCTTTCTCTTTGGAGTCTTCCTGGAAGCTACCGTGATGGACAGGAAGATTGGTGACAAACCCATCAACTCTGAGGTCACAATAGGTTGGTGGTTTTCTGAGGAGGTTGGTTTTGAAACATGCCCGGCAGAGACTGCAGGAGCCAAGGCCAAAAGCAGGCTGTTTACCCCCTCTTTCCATGCTAACATTTGACAGAGCATCCGAGGCTCTCAGTTTAGGAAGAAGGTGATGGCTACTTCATTGGCACAAGCCGTGTGTGTCCCCAGATGAGCTCTTTGCTGCGTGATCTCCTGTCAGCAGTGGATCTGCTCCATCTCTCAGTTGAGAGCACCTGGCTTTGCGTTTCCAGAGGTTAACCACCAAAGGAAGGATGTATGTTTCTAATGGCTAGGAAGGGGGCATGAGTAGAGGACAGATTTCTGTTGTTAGTTTGTAATCCCTGGTCAGGGTTTCAGAAAGCTGAACTCCACTGTCCCCCATGGTTCCTGCAGAGGAAGTTGCTCCCCAGCCTGAATTAAAGGCAGGTGACTGAGCCTGTTTAACCCCAGTGTGAGTTATAGCCCCGTGACTTCTTTCCTGAGGTAACAATCTGGTTCCCGTAGATGGCATGGCCAAGCCTACCTTGCGGAGGAAGAAAGATGGAGGGGATGGGGACGAAGCAGAGTCTGAGCTGCTGCAGAACTCAAGTGAGGAAGACGGTGATGAGGATGGAGAGCTGGTCTCCCTTTGCTCATCTCAACCCATGAAACCCCTGGTCACAGACAGGTAAGTGTGCCCTCCTGGCCACCAGAGGGCGGCCTTGCTGGGCATGGCAAGGGGAAAATGAGGGAAGGGACATTGCAGTGTTGTAGTGAGGTAGGAGAGGTCTGTCTCCTGCCAGCAGCTGGGAAACAGAGAGGCAGTGTGCTCCCTTGCCTTGCAGGAGAGGGAATTAGCATCTGGTTTCTGAACGGTCTGTAGGCTGATGGGAGCAGCAGACCTAAAAGCTCGTGGGGAGAGATGTGACTTAGTTCCTTGCCCGAAGGTGTTGGCCTGTGTGCCAGGTATCTGAGCTCCCCCGAGAGTCAGCAGAGATGGAGTCAGTGCAGTCCCAGGAACCTGGAGAGTCATTCAGCCAACCAGTCCTAGGAGCAGCAGCAGCCGCCACTAGCTCTCTGTGCCCTGTGAAGGGAGCTTAGCTAAGTGCTTGTAGAGACCCCATCTTGGGTATTACAGCTAAGAAGAGCTGAACACCCACCGCCATTGCCTACAGTGCTGAGCACTCTTGTCGATTGCCTGTTGTCTCATAAAGGTTGAGTTGACCTCTCAGCCTACCCTACAGAGGGCCTCTCTCATCTACGCAGCCAGTTATGTGCCCAGCGCTCCTAGCTATCCACACCTTTAACGCTCTACCTCTGTGGCAAGTTAGGGGAAAGTTAACCAGTGGATTCAAAAATCATTGGTTGGCATTAAAAAAAGCAGATGGACTGCTGCACATGCAAGTTTCAGACATTCAGAAAACCAGCCTAAAAGACAGGTCCCTGCCTAGGACCCTTTGATGCCACAGCAAATGTGTGAATGCACAAACGCACTTCTGTCCATCAGGGAGGAAAGAGGGAGGGAGGTGCCTGGGCTTTGCGTCTTTGATTTCTCTAGCTGCCTGACATGTGAAAGCATCCTGGAGACCGTTTAGAGATTGGCAAAAAGTCTACCTTGAAATAAGGCATAGATTTCAGTAATTAAGGTAATTTGTGCTGGGGCAAGGTGCATTTGGAATCACTTGGGATCTGAAAAGCTAGCCGAGGTCACAAACACAGAGAGGGGAGGATGCAGAAACTGCTGGAGGAAGTTCATGAGGATGGGTTAGCAGGAGTTTGGGGTAAAAGTCTTAATTCTTTCAGTGTCTAGATTTGTAGCTTCTCTCTCTCTTTTGGTCAGTCTGTCTATTCCCATTCCCTCTAACTATTGGCATGCCTCGTTCTCGTGTGTCAGTGTCAGAGAATCAGGATATGGGGAAAGTAGATCCTATTCCTGGGACTGCCAAAACTGGTGAGTTTCACTGGGCAGATGAGTTCTGTTCTCTCTGCTTCAGGTTCTCCCTCTGTAGAATTGAGGCAATTCTTTGCGATGTGCAGGTAGAAATTACCCTAACAGACAGGTGATCCAGACAGCTGCAAATGTGAGTCTACTCGATGCTTTCTACCTGTGACGTGCCACTAGTGGGGCGTCCGGGATTCTTTTGTATTCTGGGGTTAGTTGCACTGAACTGGAGAGATGGTTCTTTGTCAGATGTAAGAATGTATTAGATCTAAGCGGTTCTGCACGTATGACGGACACTGGACAACACTAAACCATGACCAGCAGACAATCTACAAGTATAACAAAGCTAAGAAGTATAGTAAGGAATCCAAAACCCCCACGTATCAGAGCTCTATGGTTAAGCCACGGAAGCCCAGTACAATGACTGCTCTCGGATGCACGCTATAATGACCGCTCTCGCCCTTTCCTTGTCCTTATGGGCCAGCCCTGCGGTATAGTTTTCCCCGGCTTGTTCTCACCACGCTCGAGCTGCGCCAAGAGGATTCAGGTTCTCTCTGGCAGTTGGCATCAGGGGCGTCCCCGCTGATGGGTGGGTTGTGGCGTCTGCAGGCCAGCTGACGGTGAGTCCGAGTCCACACAGAGGTATGTGGCTTGCTGTCTTTTATCCTTCCCGGGCTTAGTTCATTGATCAGTGCCAGACCATAGCTGGACAATGGAACGGATGGTCTTAGGTGATAACAGTAGGGATGCCAACAGGATGCTTATCAGTATATTCAGCAGCTATCAGTGTGCATGTTTAACAGTTGCACAGTCAGCAGCTATCAGTGCGCACAGTCAGCAGCTATCAGTGCGCAATTCCAAGGTATCCAGATGCTTAGAGTGTGAGTCTGCGGTGTCCCTTCTCCTTTGCTGACTAGGTTTGCTCTGCACTCATGCTGTGCACTCATGAGGCTACGGCACCCCCACAGTGTGGTGGCTCTGGCCGTGGTGCACCCGGGGTTCCTAAACTCTTGGGGAGCACCCTAGAGCAAACCCCTCTTCTAGGGGCTGCACCATCCTGAGTCCCACACTTGCCTGTGTGGCGCCTATCACTACCGCAAGCACCTGGAGCTTCAGAAGGCTTTTCAGAAAGCCCAGAAGCAAATGGGATCAGGACCCGGGTCTTGGTGTGTCTAGGCTGCATGCCATCCCTGGCCAAGATTTGAATACAAAGGACTTGTACTCAGGAAGGCTAATCGGATTTAACCTGAGGAGATGTATTGGAAGTGGATTATTGTAACTATTATACCAGCAGATAGATGTTGCTAATCAAAATTAACTGACTGACTTAATTCAACTGGGAAATGGAAGAGACTAACCTGAATCAAGGCTGTTTGCATTCTAGATAGAACTGTCTGCCTGGGGTTGCTGCACTTGTTAAGCAGCCCATTGGGAAGGTGAATGCAGAAGGGAGATGGAAAGCACAGATGTTTTACAGAGTGTATTCCCCTGGGCTTTGCTTTTCCTACTGCCTTATCAGAGCACAGGGAGTTTCCCCATCAACTGTGGGACTCTGCTGACATCTTCTGGCTAAAAATAACCCAGATAGCTTCACAAGATGAAGTGAAGCTGTTTTGTAACCTAAGGGTGATTCCAGTTGCAGCAGGATCTGCAGTGGCTTTATCCAGGGTGAATCCTGGCTCACAGCGGATGCTCAGGCTGCCTTGGGCAAACCAGAAGCATGAACCTGTTCTGCAGGGCATGCCTGCGATCCTGGCTCTTCCCCCCCCCCCCTTTTCTGTGCCATGACTATTGTCTCTCCATGCCACGTCCATCCCACAGACGAATGGAAATCTGGCAGCTCTGCAAACAGCGGAGACCTCTGCCTGTTGTGAAGGCCAGGGGGGTCTATAAGAAATGCTCGCTGGCTTTCAGAATAGGGTGTTAGTGCTTTGGTTTCACTTGTGCTCGCTCATGGTGTCTGCCTGCATGCGCTGTCACACTGGAGCACCTGGCCAATGCATGCAGCCCCAACCCTCCCTGGGCAGAGGCAGGGGTTAACCCAGGCAGGGCATGCCTGGGGGCAGTTTGGGTGGGCCTTGGCTGGGAGGGGAAAGTTTCCCCCAGGCATGGCTGGCCTAGCTGTGGGCTTGGGTGGGGACCGGTCTGGTGCTAGGAATCACAGAATGGTTGTGGTTGGAAGGGACCTCTGGGGATCATCTAGTCCAACCCCCACCTCCGCTCAACCAGGGTCACCTACAACATTTTGCTCAGGACTGTGTCCAGATGCTTTTGAATATCTGCAGTCTGTCTGGGCAACCTGGTCCCGTGCTCTGTCACCCTCACAGTCAACAAGTTTTTCTTCCTATTCATATGGAAGTTCCTGTGCTCCAGTTTGTGCCCGTTGCCTCTCGTCCTGTCGCTGGGCACCACGCAGAAGAGTCTGGCCTCATCCTCTTGACGCCCTCCCTTCAGATACTTGTCCACATTGATGAGATTCCCCCTCAATTTTTTCTTCTGCAGGCTGAAGAGTCCCAGCTCCCTTAGCCTTTCCTCCTAGGGGAGATGCTCCAGTCCCTTCATCGTAGTGGCCCTTTGCTGGACTCACTCCAGGAGCTCCATGTCTCTCTTGTATTGGGGAGCCCAGACGTGGACACAGTACTCCAGATGCGGAAGGGTGCTAGGAGAGATGGAGTCTCTGTCCTTGAACGTGCAATTCATATATGCTACTCCCAGCGCCTTTCCTCTTGGCCTGACTTCATGTATATCCATTTCCCCATCCCAGCGCTCTGACATGCTGGGGGAGGTGAGGGGCAATGGCCATTCCTGTCTGGGAGTGGTCCTACCACAGAACATCCTTCTGCTTCCTGTTGCAGGAACTGCTTCCACGTGCCATACTTTGAGAAGAAGGCCTGCAGGTACATCAAGAGCTGGTGGCCAGACCAGCGCCGGAGACTGTATAATGCCACCATCATGGACAAGATTGCAGACAAGGTGGCCAGTATGTGCTGGGGATGGAGCTGGCTCAGGGGATGGGGTAGGCCATTCCTGGCACATCCCGGCTCCCTGCATGTCTCTGCAGCTTGTTACAAAGCAGGGCCAGACCATTGCAGAGAGCCTTTATCAAACTCATGCCAGGAAAGAGGAAGCTCCGCAATACTAAACGCTCCACAGAATGAATGGCCAAACCCTGGGGGTTGAATGAATTTTGGTGTGGGTCAGACCCAGAGTGTCCCCCGGAAGGCTGAAGGAAGGTGGGAGACTTTACCTGCCTGGACTCCTGGAGTGAGCCACTCTTGTGGCAGAGCCTCCTTTGTAGCCTGAACTGATTGCTGAGGAGCCTTTGTGATGCCTGCAGGTGGAGAGAGGTGAAATTCACATCAACTGAAGCCAGCCTCCCCCAGCCAAACATGTGCCAGAGCTGAGCTCTGTGGCAGGAAAGTCTGGGGAAGAAGCAGGTGTGTGCTATTGGCAGTGCCAGGGCTGCTCTTCATGGAGTGGCTGTGGTGCTAAACCTCAGCCTGCTGTGGGGCTCTGCTCCACTGCCCCCTTCACTGCTTCCCCCCCATTGCCATTCCAGGAGGAAGGCCTCAGTGATGTGCAGGAAACGATCAAGACGGAGAAGCCACAGCTGGAGCGCTGGCTCCGAGGGGTCCTGGAGGAGCTGAGCAGTGGGTGCTTGTGAGTAAAAGACTAGCAAAAGCTGCCCACCAAGGACCTGTGCTCTCAGCCGGGATATGGGCAAGATCATGGGACTGAGAGCATGAGCTCCCCTTGCGTTATGCTCCGAGATGACAGGCAATCATTTTCTTGGCTTAGCACACCACCATATTGATTGCCTTCTGCCTTGGAGCATGGGCAAGGTGGTACTCGCCTCTGAACTCCAAAGACCCCCAGCCAGTGATGAAAGCCACACAGACTCAGTCTTGTGGCCTCCACAGACTAGTGCCTGAGCAGTACCTTCTCCTCATGCACGTCATTGAGTGCTGGGTGTAAATAGGCCACTTGGCTGCGATTGCAGCGCACACTGAAAGAACAAGGGCGCTTCCGTGTAGGCAAGTGCCCTACTGCTAGCAGAGATCCAGCCTGGCAAGGCTGCTTGCAGAGAGCCAGCAGGCTCTCGCAGGATTCATGCTGACGAGCTTTTCCATCAGGCGCTTTGTGACCTTAGCTGACAAGGACCGGCACCACTCTTCCCGCACGAGGCTGGATCGAGAAAGACTCGAGTCCTGCATGAGGGAGCTGGTAAGTGTGATTCAGCTGGGGAGGAAGATTCGGGAATGGGGCTGGTCCCCATCAATCACAGAATCACAGAATCGTTTAGGTTGGAAGGGACCTCTGGAGATCATCTAGTCCAACCTCCCTGCTCAAGCAGGGTCACCTAGAGCATATTGCCCAGGATCACATCCAGACGGCTTTTGAATATCTCCAGCGAAGGAGACTCCACCACCTCTCTGGGCAACCTGTTCCAATGCTCTGTCACCCTCACAGTGAAGAAGTTTTTTCTCAGGTTCAGATGGAACTTCCTGTGGTTCAGTTTCTGCCCATTGCCTCTTGTCCTGTTGCTGGGCACCATGGAGAAGAGGCTGGCCTCATCCTCTTGACACTCCCCCTTCAGATACTTGTACACGTTGATGAGATCTCCTCTCAATCTTCTCTTCTCCAGGCTGAACAGGCCCAGCTCTTGCAATCTTTCTTCATAGGAGAGATGCTCCAGCCCTCTAATCATCTTGGTAGCCCTCCGCTGGACTCTCTCCAGGAGTGCCATGTCTCTCTTGTACTGGGGAGCCCAGAACTGGACACAGTACTCCAGGTGAGGCCTCCCCAGGGCTGAGGCGAGGGGCAGGATCACCTCCCTCGTCCTGCTGGCAACACTCTGCCTAATGCACCCCAGGAGACCATTGGCCTTCTTGGCCACAAGGGCACACTGCTGGCTCATGTTTAACTTGTTGTCCACCAGCACTCCCAGGTCCTTCTCGGCAGAGCTACTTTCCAACAGGTCAGTCCCCAGCCTGTACTGGTGCATGGGATTATTCCTGCCTAGGTGCAGGACCTTGCACTTGCCTTTGTTGAACTTCATGAGGTTCCTCTCCGCCCACCTCTCCAGCCTGTCCAGGTCCCTCTGAATGGCAGCACAGTCTTCTGGTGTGTTAGCCTCTCCCCCCAGTTTAGTATCATCAGCAAACTTGCTGAGGGTGCACTCTGTCCCTTCTTCCAGGTCATTGATGAATATATTGAACAAGACTGGGCCCAGGACTGACCCCTGGGGGACACCACTAGCCACAGGCCTCCAACTTGACTCTGCGCCATTCACCACAACCCTCTGTGCTCGGCCATCCAGCCAGTTCTCAACCCACCTCACCGTCCACTCATCTAGCCCACACTTCCTGAGCTTACCTAGGAGGATGTGATGGGAGACAGTGTCAAAAGCCTTGCTGAAGTCCAGGTAGACAACATCCACTGCTCTGCCCTCATCTACCCAGCCAGTCATTCCGTCATAGAAGGCTATCAGATTGGTCAAGCATGATTTCCCTTTGGTGAATCCATGCTGACTACTCCTGATCACCTTCTTGTCCTCCAGATGCTTAGTGATGACCTTCAGGAGGAGCTGTTCCATCACCTTTCCAGGGATGGAGGTGAGGCTGACAGGCCTGTAGTTCCCTGGCTCCTCCTTCTTGCCCTTTTTGAAGACTGGCGTGACATTGGCTTTCTTCCAGGCCTCAGGCACCTCTCCTGATTGCCATGACCTTTCAAAGATGATGGAGAGTGGCCTAGCGATAACATCCGCCAGCTCCCTCAGCACTCGTGGGTGCATCCCATCGGGGCCCATGGATTTATGGATGTCAAGTTTGGACAAAAGATCTCTAACCTGATCTTCCTCCACCAAGGGAGAGTCTTCCTTTCTCCAGCCTTCCTCTCTTGTCTCCAAGGTCTGGAATTCCTCAGGACTGGCCTTAGCAGTGAAGACTGAAACAAAGGCAGCATTCAATAACTCTGCCTTCTCTGTATCTTTTGTCACCAGGGCACCTGCCCCATTCAGCAGCAGGCCCACGTTTTCCCTAGTCTTCCTTTTGCTATTGATGTATTTGAAGAAGGCCTTCTTGTTGTCCTTGACATCCCTTGCCAGATTTAATTCCAACTGGGCCTTAGCCTTTCTTGTCGCATCCCTGCACGCTCTGACAACGTCCCTGTATTCCTCCCAAGTGGCCTGTCCCCTTTTCCACATTCTGTACACTTCCTTCTTCTGTTGGAGTTTGGCCAGGAGTTCCTTGCTCATCCATGCAGGTCTCCTGCCCGCTTTGCTGGACTCCTTCCTCAGAGGGATGCACTGATCCTGAGCCTGGAGGAAGTGACGCTTGAATATTAACCAGCTTTCTTGGACCCCTCTTCCTTCTAGGGCCCTACCCCAGGAGATTCCCCTAAGTAGGTCCCCGAAGAGGCCAAAGTCAGCTCTCCTGAAGTCCAGCGTTGCAATCCTACTCATTGCCCTGCTCCCTCCTCGCAGGATCCTGAACTCCACCATCTCATGGTCATTGCAGCCAAGGCTGCCTCCAACCTTCACATCTCCAACTAGACCTTCTTTGTTCGTTAGTACAAGGTCTAGCATTGCACCTCTCCTCGTTGGCGTCTCCACCACCTGAGTCAAGAAATTATCATCAATGCTTTGCAGGAACCTCTTTGACTGTTTGTGCCTAGCTGTGCTGTCTTCCCAACAGATGTCAGGGTGGTTGAAGTCTCCCATGAGAACCAGGGCCTGTGATCGTGAGGCTTCTTCCAGCTGTCTGTAGAAGGCCTCATCTATGGCTTCCTCCTGATCAGGTGGCCTGTAGTAGACCCCCACAACAGTGTCACCCATGTTACCCTGCCCTTTCATCCTTACCCATAGGCTCTCAACTTGCTCTTCATCCACCCTGAGGCAGAGCTCCATACATTCTAGTTGCTCCCTCACATAAAGAGCAACTCCACCACCTCGCCTTCCTGGCCTGTCTTTCCTAAAAAGCACATAGCCATCCATGACCGCATCCCAGTCATGTGAACTATCCCACCATGTCTCTGCAACCGCAATGAGATCATGGCCCTGCGACCGCACACAGATCTCTAACTCTTCCTGCTTATTCCCCATGCTGCGTGCATTGGTATACAGGCATTTGAGAGAGCCAGTCAAGCACGCAGGCTTCCCAGAAGAGGTGCAAGAGGATCCTCCATAGCCACATTGCATGCTGTCTCCCCTGGTTGTATGCACCCGCTGGAGGCATCCTGACTTGAGCGGTGTTTTACTGACTCCCCTGCCACTATACCACTCCCCTTCCCCCATCTTGCCTAGTTTAAAGCCCTCCGTACCAGGCTGGCCAATCTGTTGGCAAAGACGCGCGTGCCCCGCTTGGTAAGGTGGATCCCATCACTCCCTATCAGCTGTTGATCTTCAAACAGGGTCCCATGGTCATAGAAACCAAAGCCCTGTTGCCAACACCAGCGGCGCAGCCAGCTGTTAACTTGGACAACTCGTCTACTCCTCCTCCTGTCCTTTCCCCTCACAGGCAAGATTGAGGAGAAAACAACCTGGGCTCCCAGACCCTTGACCATCATTCCCAGAGCTCTGAAGTCCCGTTTGATGGTTTCCAGTTTGCCTTTCGTGTCATTAGCACCCACATGGAAGATCAGCAGAGGGTAGTAGTCCGACGCGTGGACAAGCCTTGGCAGTCTTTCCACGACATCTCTTATTCGAGCCCCTGGCAGGCAGCAAACCTCTCTGGACAAGAGGTCAGGTCGGCAGATAGGTGCCTCTGTCCCCTGCAGTAGGGAGTCACCCACAACAATCACTCGCCGTTTCTTCCGGGGGTTCCTGCACGGCACAGGGTCTGCCAGGCCAGTTGCCTCCCTTGGAGCCATGCCCAGCTCCTCCTCGGGTTGGAGGGCGCTAAACTTCTTCTTCAAGGGTAAGTCTTGAGGAGGAGCAAGAGCCTTTCTCTTTCTACGAGAGGTCACCAGCTTCCAGCCCTCTTCAACAGCGTTATGATGCACCTTTACACATGGTGCTGAGCCCTCTGACACCTCCGCTGCAGTGGGGACAGGGGACTCCCGGAGCTGAACAGTCTCCGAGAACGCCCTGTCAATCTCCCGCTCATCCTCTTGGATGCTATGCAGCCTACTAACCTCCTCCTGTAACTCCTTTATCTGGTGACGCAACTGGTCAACCACAGCACACCTCACACAAGAGAGCTGTCTGTCAGCCCAGGCCCCAATGCGGTGGGGAACCTTGGTCCTTAGGGGTCTTGACTTCCAGTCTCTGCGGATTGGTGGTTTGAGGTTTATTGCTAAAGAGGGGGACCCAAGAGCACTTCCTGTCTTGCACAGGTCCCACATGACCCTTGGGTCCACACCACTACGTCCCCTCCATCACGCTCTGCTTTTCATTGGGAAGAAATCCCGGAGTGCAGAAAAGGAGTCGCTTTATTGTCAAAGAGTTCAGGAGAGGGGAAAGCAGGAATGTAGGGGACTCTGCCGAGTATAGATGCTGCAGGGCTAGCTCTAGCCTGGGTATTTGGAGCTGGTAGGCCAACGTATTGGAAAGGAGCTGTACAAAGACCAAGTGGTTTATCCAGCTGACGCAATGAAGCTTCATTAGCCAGCTGCATACAACAGAGTGATGAATGTGACCTGTGGAAGCCTCTATGTCCCCTCTTCTGAACTGCCAGATGCTGATTTGTAGTGGAGTCAGGGAAAGGGGAGAGACCATGCTTAAGACAAGGCTTGAAGCCACTGCAAAATGCCATAAACACAACTGACACCTCTCTGTCCCATGGCACGTCCTGCTGGGGCAGAAACCTCTGTGCTGTGGACCCTTCCTATATCCTGCTGAGGTTAACAAAGGGGCGCCAGAAGTACCATCATCTGGATGCACATGGCAGGACTAAGGCATTTGTGTCCTCACCACGCCTTCCTAAACGCAGGGAGACCTGTCTGGCTGCTTTTGCCTTCTCTGTGCTCCATTGTGCTCTCATTCACAATGTGTCCTGGGCTCCCTTTTAATCACAGGAAAATGTGGGTCAGCAAGCCACGACTCTGCGCTCGCAGGTGAAGAACACCACCATGAAAGACAAGGTGAAGCTGGTGCAAAACTTCCTCCAGAAACTCTGGTTGTTAGCTGATGAGGTGAGTTGCCCTCCACAGGGAGAGTGCCTGTTAGCTGGGTCAGCTTATGGGCAAATCCTGCGTGCAGGAGAGTTCCCTGGTGACACAGGTCTTCTGCAAGGAGCCAGTCCAAGAAGACAAGACCTTTGTTGGGCTCTGCTCCTTTTCTAAAGGACCTGTATGTTCCTCCTGTGTCAAGACAAGTGCTTAGACCTCTCTTCAGACCACCTAATAGAAGTGCTCAGCCAAGGCAGCATGACCACTTCCCTCCACTGACTACACCAGTTATATCTCGTGTGCTAATTAACCAGTCTGTGGTGGGAACTGAGCCCTGGCTGTCCATCCTGGTGCACCGTGAGCCCAAGCCAAAATGCCCAGCCCTAACCCGTCCGCAGGTGAGGCCAGGCTTAGCCCTGGACAGGGCATCCCTGGAGCCGGTTGGATGGGACCCCTTGAGGTGGGGGCGTTTCCCAGCCTGGCCCAGGGCCTGAGGCAGGGCCCTGGCCTGAAATAGGTCACCAGTATACTTTTCACCATCTGGCAACTTTGTGTAGTCTGTCTATAAACTGCCCCGTGCCTCCCAGGTTTGCCTATACGCTCCTGGATTGGGAAGGATGAGCATTAATATAAGTTGAAGAGCCCTTCCCAGACAGTAACAGAACTGGGTCCTCTTGCAGTTGAGCTAGAGGATGGTTTTGCCTGCCTTGAGCCGTGACAAGGCCGTGCAATTCCCCAGGAGAGCAGCCCCCAGAAGGTGGCAAATGTCCACCCAATATTCAAGTGAGCAGCCTGCAGCCATCTCTGATTTTTGCTAATTAGAGAAAAATGTTAAGTAGGTAGCTCTTTGGAGAGCTTTCAGATGAAGCCATCTAATTATTATCACTGCGGTGTACTCTTGCTTCACTCCACCTCATGGGTGACAGTTAATAGCCGAATATGTTAGAGCTGCTCACAAAATTTCCAAAAAGATGCTATTTCTGCAAAATCTCTTGTTCCTTCCTGCAGAAAATTGCAGTTCCTCTGAAATTCGTGCAGTTTCTACCTGGGTCTGTGTGGCTGCAGCCATTTGGGGTTATTGGTCCACGTGGAAGTTGTAGTTTTGGCACTTGCTGTTCTCATTTGCCAATATGGGCGAGGCTCCTAGGCTTGGTGAAATAGCCCATTATAAAGTAACTCTTTTCTCTGCTTTGGCTTGCCACAGCAGAAAATAAAGCAGGCTCTAAGGCATGATAGGAGATGTCCAGAGAGGGAGCTGCTTCCATTGTAGGGAATGGAAGTGCAGGGCACCTGCCCTACAGTCCTCGTGGGCACTGAACTAACAGAAAGGGAAAATCTTCAGCCTTCCAATCTGGAGTTAATATCTTTTTTTCTTTTTTTTTTTTAAATTTTATCAGAACAAATGTAAATCCCAGTTTCTTTCCTGCTAGGCTTCACCTTGCCAGTGTGTCAGGGGTCAGAAAGGGCTAAGATGCTGACAGGGCTCTTCGTTGGTGTTCACAGCCCCAGCACACCATTGCTGACCTCTTCATCTGGATGATGAGCAACAACAAACGCATTGCTTACAGGCGTCTCCCTTGCAAGGATATTCTCTGCTGCATTGTGGATGAGGAGATGGGAAAGGACTGGGCCAAAGTGAAGACCGTCTTCCTCAAGGTGCCTGCCCGTCTTCCTTGGGGGAGCTGAAACCACAAGGAGGGAGGTGAAGCAGAGACAGAATCGGGGGGATGGGGGTGGAGATGAGAGAGCTGGGTACCAGGTGGTCTGGTAGGTGATAGAGGTCTGGAAGGAGAGAGATGTCCTATTGAGTTTGCTGGGAGGGGAGCTAGTGGCTTGAGAAGAGGAAGCCAGTGTGCTGGGAAGAACATGATGCATGAGAAAGAGTAGCGGACGTGATCCAGAATGATAAGGGGTGGGTCCCTGGGTTTAAGGAGCAGCGGTACAAGGTGAGGCCGCAGAAGGTGGTGGGCACTGCAAGAGGTGGTCTGTCCAATCTCTAAGGCCCCTCCTATGTCCCTGTAAAGTCTCTTGTCCCTTGTGCCCAGCTACCTGGGAAGAGGGGCTTTGGACCTGCAGGCTGGACAGTTCAGGCCAAGATGGAGATTTACTTGTGGCTGGGCCTCAACAAGCAGCGCAACGACTTCCTGAGCGGCGTGCCCTGTGTCTTTGAGGAGAAGATGACAGCCAGAGGCCCAAACCTGCCATCCTTTCCACGCATCAGCCTCCTTTACACGAGTAAGAGGGCAGGCTATGGAAAAGGCAGGCGGGAGCCTGGTTCAACACCACTTGGGCCAAGGACCTGCAGGAACTGAGGGGGAAATATGGGAAATACTTCCACATGTGCCAGTCTGAGGTCTCCCACTGTTCCCATGGGGAGCTGGGGTAGGGGACTTCTGCGCCCTTCTCCTTACCCCATTCCCAGCTGTCATTCTGCACATCGTGAGCAGGACCCTGAAGAAGTCCATATCCATTCAGGATCCATGCTTTAAGCCGACTTCCTTCATCCGTGTTGGCCCTGAGCAAAAGTGTGCCTCTGAGACCTTGCTCTCCATGGCTAAGCTCCAGGGATGCATCCCAAGCTGTCTCACTTCCCCCTCTCTCTGTCACAGAGAAGCAGGTGTTTGAGCTGCGAGCCCACATGTACCAGGCCAGGAGTTTGTTTGCTGCTGACAGTAGTGGC
Organism: Struthio camelus; assembly: GCF_040807025.1. NCBI lineage: Eukaryota > Metazoa > Chordata > Aves > Struthioniformes > Struthionidae > Struthio > Struthio camelus. Next base: position 6,002,438 of record NC_090944.1, read on the forward strand.
CTTTTGGCTCCCTTTGCCCGAGTCGTCTTCCTCCCCCAGAGCCAATGCACCGAGGTGAACACTATTTCCTGACCTGGAGGAGTGGGCAATCCCTGGGGTTGAATGTGGTACTTGTCCTATCATCTGTCCATCCTGCTGCCCTGCCATGGGGCTGGGTCTCCTGACTCCTGCTGAATCATGGATCAGGTTGACCGTGGGGTCCTGGGGTGCAAAAGCAGCCATAGCACTGGGGCCTGACTATCTATCTCGAGCTTCCTTTGAGTGCAAGGTTGCCTGCTGGAAGTCTCTTCCCCAGCTGCAGGCAAGTCCAACAGCCCTTTCACTGCATGTCCCTGGGCACAAGCACACAGCCACCCCGTTTCTGTGTGACTGAGCTTTCAGCTGCCTGGTGAAGAGAAACTGGACCCTACAGGAAGCAGGAGGTGTTTCTGTGCCATCTCTTCCTGTGCTGAAGGCTGCCGAGCTTTAGCAAACCTCGTGGAAGCTGGGGATAATTTGTGCCTGCCTGCTGTTTTTTCCTGGGAGAGTCCATGGGAGATGCGCTATGGCTCACTTGCCTGCAGAGCAAGCACCAGCCTACCAGTGCTGCCAGCACTGAAGTTGCAGCCTGTGGCCTGGCTCAGACAGGCCAGGCCTGGGGTCATTCACGGAAATGGAGTCATCCCTGTGGCTGCCCCTTTGCAGGGTACTGTTTTGTCCTGATTTGACAGAAGGAAGCAGATGCTCAGGCAGAGAAAATTAGACCATCAGAGCAAGGGGTGAACTCTGGGAGCTGCAAGTATCTTGGGTCAAGATCTGCCAAGCGAGTTAGACCTGTAATTCCCCTTCCTTTGGATCAGGCTTCAGATCCTAATGTGGCTCTTTCCTGTCTCTTGCCCCATAAGCCATCAACCCTCTAATGGGTTTAGCCCCAGGTGCCTTCACAGTATGATCCAGTAAATATCTGTGATCCAAAGCACTGCTTGGCAATAGCATTAATACCCAATAGACTGCAGACTGCCACAGTGTCCAGCATCTGCATCAGAGCTGCCTCAATTCTCTGAATAAGCAGTGGGGAGAAAAGGACCTTTACAAGACAAAATACATCTCATCTATTTTAGCCATACACCTTAGGAAGAGACAAGCGGTGCCATAAAGAGATTTCTTTTCTCTCCCCTCCCTAGTCAGGGATCCTGGGGTGCCTACCATGAAGTAAGGGAGCCTTTATGTTGTGGACATGCAATGTGACCCAAGATAAATCCCCTCATATTTTCAAAGTAACCTCCCCGCTGCTCGCAGCGCTGCAAAAGTCCTGGTGCAGGAAAACTGAGATCAGTATCCTCTCTGCTCCCGTTGTTCAGAGCCTTAGGCCCTGGCTGCTACTCCTAGCTGTAGTGGTAAATGCTGTTTCTGTTCCTCCAGGTTCTCAATGAAAGCCTTTGCCCAAGCTGAGACCAGCTGCTGGTCTTTGACAATGTGGAGCTATATGGAGAAGCTCACGAAATGCAGGACGACCCTCCCATAGTTGTCATTGAGATCTATGAGCAGGACCCAGTGGTAAGATGAACCTCAGCAGAGGAAAGCATTTCTGATTCAGGTACTGAGATCACTCCTGGCAAGGCAGCTGGTGCAGCAGATGTGAGAAGAAGTGTTTTTCCTGACCTGTGGAAGATGTTTCCTCCCTGTTTCCCAGGGCACAGAAGAAACTAGGAGCCTCTGCTGCTAATTGATCTCTTGCACTCCTTGGTGTCTTATGTTTGGAGCCAGAAGCAAGAGTTCAGGTGAGGCTGGAGGCAAGGATATATTACTGTAGTCTCTCCCTGTAGAGCAGTGCTCAGTCCTGGCCTCATTGCTGCCCCAACCCTGGGCCACCTCCTTCACCTTCCTTAAAGAAGTTGGTGCATTAGGAAAGGCCTTGTGGATGGAAAGGCACCAGTGGAAGGTGGCACTGAGCTTTGGTCACGTACGTGCAGCAGACTGATCCTGTTCTGCCCACACTGGGGAGTGCTGTGGGGCTAACTGTGGAGACCTTTGGTTGGTCTCTCAAGGCAGACAAGAAGCCCGATGCTAAAAACGCGAGTGCTGTCTTTGCCTGGCCAGGGCAAAGCTGACTTGATGGGCCGCACCTTTGCCCAACCTGGGGTGAAGATGTCAGATGAACAGTACTGCCCTCCACGGTTCCCTCCGCAGCTGGAGTGCTACCAGATATACCGGGGCAACTCCACAGCAGGCGACCTGCTGGCTGCCTTTGAGCTACTGCAGGTAGCAGCTGGACAGAGCCATCCCAGACCGAGGGAGGGAAGAGAGCGGGAGGGGGTGTGGGGGAGAACCGCGTTTAATCCACGCTTCTGTTTCTGAGGTGCTGCAAAGAGTGGTTAGTTCATGCATCCTAGAAAAGCTAGCAGGGTGTAGTATAGCTACTCGCAGCTCAGTGTGAGGGCAGCTCCTGCAGAGTTATGCTGGTGTGCAGTGAATGCCAGCTTCTTTCTGGCAGAGAACCCTACTAAAGCGTTGCAGCAGCACAAAGTCTCTGCAACATCCCTGGGCTATGGAAGCTGTCATTGGGAGTCTTGGTTCTCTCAAGAGATGTCAATGGGAAGGTCCCAGGTAAAAGGGGTGTGAGTTCTCATAGAGGAAGATGGTGTATGCTAAGCATCTTTGACAAGGAGCTCAGGGTGGGGGCTAATCTCTCTCTGTAGGTATCCCTCTCTTTCCATTGACTAGACAGAGCAGGAGATGCCTGGAGTGGTTGAAGGTGGTGGAGTAGAGACCTGCTGGCTTTGCTCAGGCTTTGAGCTGGCCAAAGCCTGTCCGTATCAGCCTGTCAGCTGCACTAGTGGGTGGGCTTGGAAGTTTGCTTTGCTGCTGAATGTGCCCTGTGTGGAAGCATAGCACCACCTCTTCTGCTCCTATGAACACCTTTTCCCAAAGTGCCTGTACTGTACAGTCAGTGGATTGCTGAATCATCTAAGACTCTACAGACCCAGTGCAGGAGAGCAGGGTGTGCCGGTTCCCCCAGTTCAAAAAAGCAGACCTTAATCCGTGATGCATCTCTTCCAGATTGGAGCTGGGGGCAAGTCAGACCTGCCTCGTGTCGATGGGCCCACAGGCATTGACAGGGGTCCCATCCTGCCAGTGCCACTGGGGATTCGTCTGGTGCTGAGTAAATACAGAGTGGAGGCAAATGCGTTGACAGCAGAGGAGTTCGTCTTGGGGCACCAGACTTGAATGCTGCGCAGCCAGATGGCTACACAGCAGAAGGTACTGTGTTGTCATGGCCTCGACCAGATCCCATTATGAGGGCTCCATCTGTTAGGCGAGGGTGATGTAAGGCAGAAGACTCTGTCAGTGGGTGTTTGAAGGCCAGGAGGGATCTTAGAGGTTCTGATGACAAGTTAAGCACCTACAGCCAGATGTTTGGATTGCAAGGACCTGCCTGTACTAGCTGCACAGGGAGTTAAGCTGCAGCAGCCCTAAAAAAAAAAAAAAAAAAAAATAAAGCAGGATGACTGGATTACTACTTGCTTTCTTAACTGTGGGCACCATAGCAAGCCTAGGAGCTGCAGTAGAGGGCACTTGGTCTGAAATTCAGAGGAATGCACATTAGGGGTGTACACCTACACCTGAAGTAGTCACGCTGACTCTCCCTTAGTATTGGTGGGAGGGGAAAAACCCAAGATTGGTAGCCTGAAGCTCATTTGACCTATCTTGGACATCAAGGACAGGATGCCTGCTGCTTCTCTCTAGTGAGATATGGTGACACATCCATCAGGGCTCCTCACCCTAGGCTGACTTGGTAGACAATGGTGATGTGGGCAATAGAGACAGTGAGGTTTGGTGCATGACTCACCCGGCTGTTGTAGGTGTCTCTGCTAGGAGGAGATGCTGCTGATCGGATCCCCAGGGGCTCTAAAGAGATCCTACGTCCACGTTTTGTAGACTTTTTCATCTGGTCAAAGAAATACTATTCCTCTGGTGCGCAGTGTGAATATGGCCATGGGGGGACAGGAGGTGGAAAAAGCTCGTTTCAGGGGGACTTTTAATCATGGTGTTGGTCTCTTATCCCAAGAAAGGAAAGGGGAGGAGGCAGTCATTTCCCTGTTTCTGACAAAATGCTGCCAGTGCTGAATGAAGAGCCACTGCAGATGAGCTAAACTAAACTGATGTGGTCCTGCTCTATGGAGTCTGAGGGCAGAAGAGGGCTAGGAGAGGAGTGCTGAGGGCATCGGAAAGGAGATGTTAGGCTGTTGCAGGTGAGTCATGGGGTGGTTTGTGTGGGGTCAGTGAGAGAGCATGCTGCATGCCAGAGCCGCATGGAGAAGGAAAAGAAGCTTGAGGGCTCCATTGCTGCCCAGGTGATTTTGTGTGCCGTGAGGGATCCTTGCTCCCAGGGGATGAGGAAAGCCAACTCCTTTGGCTCCAGCAAAGAGGTCTGGCAGCAGTTGGGGGCAGTTCTTCTCACCTGTATGCCTTTCCTCCTCCTGCTGCCCTAGATGTTGTTCTGGGGACTCAGAGACCTGAAGAGAGTGAACGTGGCTCAGGTGGAGCGGCCCCGCATGGACATTGAGTGTACTGGAAAGGGGGTCCAGTCAGCTCTCATCCAGAACTACAAGAAAAGCGCCAACTTCAGCCCTTTAGTCAAGCGGTTGGGAGTGGTGAGTGTTGCCTCTTTCCTCTGAGCCCTTGGCCAAAATCCAGGCTTGGCTGGAGCTCAAATTGTGGCTGCTGGCCCCTTGCTTCCGTTTGCCCACGATAGTAAAGGAAGTGATCTCCAGCCTAGTTGGGGATCCCCTTTCTGTGATGGCTCCCAGGCCCAGCTCTGCTGGAGTTACATGAGACCTCTTCCTCCAACATGATCTCTCTTTGAGTCCCTACTGGCAACCACCACAATAGACATGCTGTAGCCTACATGCAGCCCTTGATAACCAGGACCCCTTTGCTTCCAGGACCTCCCAGAGAATGAACTGCTTCACCCGCCCCTCCACATCCGAGTGGTGGAGTGCCGGGCTTTTGGGCGTTATACCCTAGTGGGGTCCCGTGCTGTCAGCTCCGTCTGAAAGTTCATCTGTCGCCCACCAGAGAAGGCAGCCCACCATTGGAATATGACAGGTACCAGGCTTGGGCCAAGAGGGACAGGCTGGTGTGGGTCATTGGTGGGGCACCGCACACAAGTGAGCGATACAGAAAAGAAGGGAGATGGGTAGTGGGTTGTAAGGACTATGGGGCATTGTCTGCTTGGTTGTTAAATGAATTAGGATTCAAGGTTCACATCAAGGGGATGCCGTGGGGGCATGAGGTCATCGTTGCCTTTTGATTGGTTTGATCCATGGGTCTCACTGTGATAACTGCCTACTCTTCCTGACACCTGTCAGACAAGAAAGCCTGGTTCACCACTAACACAGCTGTGTTTCCGTGGCTCTACAATCTCCAACTGTTCCTTAGGACTGGGAGATGAATTTGCTCAGGACAGACAGCTCAGGCTCCCGTGGAAGAGATATAGTCAATACACTTAATGCAGCCTGGAGGGCTGGACTCATCGTTGTGTCATTGCAAGTAGCTTTTCTGTCCAGGGCACGGGCCTTGTGCTCTAGACTAGACTGAATTACTTAGATCTCTGGCGATTATAACGAGAGCCTGGGATGGCTTGCTTAGGTGGAGGTGCCTTCCCTGTGGACGTTTGTAGCAAGGAGACCTGAAAAGTCATGGGGACAGCAGCAAGACCAGCAGTGTTCCTGGCACTGAGGTGGCCAGTGTTTGAATCCCAACCAGTGTACTAATTTCCGTGCTTTGGTCCTTCTCTGAACAAGAGGGTCACATGCCACTCCTGTCTGAATCCTGTAGGATCGCACTTGAGCTCTCAGTTTCCACTCTGCACTATCCTTTCTCTCTTGTTGTCTGTCTTTCTCTGTCCTCTGTCCAGTTGAACTGCTCAATGGCTCTCTGGCAATGGCCATCAGAGGTCCTCCCTCTTGCCCCACAGGAGAGCTTGTTGTCAAGGTGGAACCTGAGGTTCCCATCAAGAAGATGGAGACCATGGTGAAGCTGGAAGCTGTGAGTATCCGTGTGTCGGCACTACTTTAGCATGTCTGTCTTCACTGCATTGTCAATAACTGGTTGATCCCCCCGCAAGCAGAGGCCACCTTGTGCTGTTGGGCATGTAGTTGGACTGATGCCTGGAATTAAAGGCCTTGGGGTCATAGTTAGTTGCACTAATCAGTCACGTCCTGTCCTGTCCTGGCTGAACTCAGCTGGTGCTTGCTGCCCCAAGACAGCCTGTCCTGGGCTAAGAAAATGAGGTATTTGTACGTTTTCCTGTGAAGACAGTTAAATAGGAATGAGCCCCCATGAGCATAACCCTGCCCCTGTGTTGCTCTGTCTGAACCATCGTTCTGTGAATGGTGCAGACTCGAGATGCATGCACCTCAGATGCATGTGGCACAGGGCTGATCCAGGCACACAGAGTCATCCTGATGCAGGCAGAGCCCTCTAGACCTACTGGGTCTGCCCTGAAAAATCAGCAGTCTGCACATGTGACAAGCAACGTGTCCCTGAGGAGTCAGACTTTGCTCACGTGTTGAATAAGCCTGTCACCGTTTTCTTGCCCAGAATGGAAATTGGAGCACCCTCCTGTAGCTGTCTACTCCAGAGCGCTCTCTACCAAAAGAAATGCCTGTGTCTCTACAGGAAGCCCTTTGTAGGGACATGTCCTCCTCTGCAGGCAAGCAGCATGTGTGCATGCATGTGCCTATGGGCACATTGCAGGCTCCAAATGTGCATGCATATCCATGGCCCCTCATGGGCACATTTACAGAAAGACCACAGCACATACAAAGCCACTTCTGCACAGATGCACATGTGCATAAACACACACACACCCGTACAACCCACAAGTCCTTGGTGGATTTACAAATGCACCTCTACCTAGAGTTCCTAGCAGGTGCACAAAAAACTCTTGTCACTTGCATTTGCATTCACAAGGAGTCTGTTGGCCCAGCTGTGTTCAGGAGGACCCCCAGAGCATGTGTGCATGTGTGAAAAGCCCTGGCATGCACATGCTTGTTGGCTTCGGGAAATGTACCACAAAAACTTGCAAACCTCCTTAGCTAGACAAAAAGAAGCTCCAAGGGAGCAAAGCAGTCTTTATCCATACTGAAGGCCCAGGTATCTTTCCAGGCCCGTGCTCTCATTGTTTGGGATTGGGGTTCTTCATTAGCAGAGCTCTCCCAAGAGGAGATGGGTTTGATGTGTCCCAGCAGACGTCTCCCTTGTATGTAGAGCTTCCCAGCCAGGGCTGTTCCTTCAAGGCCTTTGCTTCCTGCAACCGTGGGGAGCTGTTTGTGACTTCTCGCAGCTCACTGTGCACCTGTGTGTCTGTGTGCCTTTGTACTCTGCTGCCTTTTGGCGGTGCAGTTGCCCACTAGCCTGCTGTTCCCTCTCCCTGTTCCCTTTTAGCCCTGGTGGCAGAACTCGGATGCAGTAGTGAAGGTGGAGGTGGTAAGTGACGGATCTGCTTCCGAGCATAGTTGGGCTGGGAGGAGCAGGAGAGACAGCACCCTGCGAGTGTGCATGATGATTATTCCCACCACAACTATGTGGTTGTGGTACCACCTCCCAAAGGCTTAATGGTGAGGCACTGAGCGGGCTCAGGATACCTTGCTGGGACAGGGGGCCTGGTACCATGTAAGCTTCAGGTGCTTCAGCCTGGGAAATGCATGAGTGAAAGGGATGGTGGAAAAGGGATGAGGACATCTCTGGTTTAGGACTCTGACACTGTCTCTCTGGAGCCTTGGGCAGCTCCCTTTGCTACTCAGAGCCTGTTGTGAAAGGTGGCAGGTGCTAATGATACAGGGTTCTGCCTTCTCAAGGGATTTACCTATCACCTTGGCCCTTTGAGAGACATCTTGCTTCCATCTGATCCCTCTTCTTCTCTGTCTTTGCTTCCTTTGTTCCTGCAGTCTGAGGAAGAGAAGGAGAAAAGAAGAAGAAGAAGAAAGGAGGAGGAGGAGCAGGAGGAGGAGAGGAAGGAGAAGAGGAGGAGCCGGATGAGAGCATGCTGGACTGGTGGTCCAAGTATTTTGCTTCAATTGAGAGCAGTGGAGGGGTGCATGTAGGGGGGTGCAGGAAGATGTTCCCTGCCTGCAAGGTCTGGGCTATTTCCAGCAGAACAGCACAGTCCCAACATCTGTTGGGACAGCACAGCAGTGGACTGCTTTTGAAATGCAAACAGTGCCCATTCCCAGCACTAAGGCTGGGACCACTGGCCTAAGGAAGGAGGGGAAGTATGTGTATTGAAGTCCCCATCCCCAGTGTGAAAAATGGGGTGGTAGAAAAGCAGCGATCAGCTGCTGTTTCTGTCTGTTGCCTCCCTGATCATTGCCGAGCTGGTAAGGGGCACGTGGGCTTGCGCCAGCCAGGTGCTCATTCCGTTTCCCTTTCTGGTACCAGCCCAGTCGTCTTCCCAGTGTCTCAGCTGCGAACTGCCCAAGTGCACAAGGATGCCATGCAAACATAGACACGTCCTCCTGCCCCATCCCCTGCGAGAGACTCTCCCTCGCACACAGTCCTGCTCATGGCTGAGCCCTGCCTTTGTGAGAATTCCTACTCACGTACCAGTGCTGAAAAATTGTACAGTGAGGGAGAGGGTGTTTCTTTTCTCCTGTGGGGCCTGATCCTCCGCTGTTACACAGAACCACCTAAAACTAAAGGCTCTTTGCACTGGCAACATCCCTGGCCTTGGGAACTGCTCCTTGGATACCCTAGAGCCATCCCCACTTGCCTGGGCTCTGTCCAGCTTCCTGGATGGACACACAATTTAAACAAGTGCAAGAGAGAGGTAAAAGTGCTTTAGCTGTCAATAGGCTGTTCTTGCAGAGACCGGGGTAGCCTTGTGGCCAAAGGCTTGGGGCCATGCTGCTTTTCTCGCCAGCCTTGCCTGACTGTCAACCAGGCTTTCACCTGGCAGAGCTGAGCAGGATTTCTCTTCCTTGAGTGTACTTATTTTGTGTCTCGTTTGTATTCAGAGCACAGTTATTTAGCAGCGTCACTGTTGAAGACTGTGTTGAACAACTTTGATTTCTCCAGTTTGGCTAGATCCTAGCTCCCTGCTCAAAGGAGAAAGGGAGAGCTGCGACCCCTAAGCTAGGCACTTTCAATGAGCACAGAGAGCTCAGTGCAACTGGCCACTCGTTGTTCATTTTGTTTCTCCCCCAGCAACTTTGGCAGCAGGAAGCAGCCGCAGCAGAAGCGGAGGAGGAGGAGGGAATGGAGACTGCTGAGGGTGAGCTGTTTGCAAGCAAGGGAGGAAACGGGGCAGGGAAGGGTAGGACCAGAGTTCCTTTTGGTGCTTGGGCACCCAATTCCGAGCATGCAATTGCTCTTCTGCTCAATCAGATACTCGTGCTGTGTTGCATATCTCCAGGCAGGATCAATTTTTGTGAATGCAGACCTGGTATGGATTGTGTTGGGCTGACATATCAGGCTGCAAATGCCAGGGGACTCCCAGTCCGAGTGTGGCATTGTGGCAGCCTCCAGCTCATCCCTGCTGGAAGGAAGGCTGTGTGGAGGTAATGAGATTAGTGACTAGGATCTGTGTTATTGACTGAAGGCATTTTTGTGCCTTCAGAAGTTAGTAGTCGCATCCCCTTGCCCATGCGTTTATAGAGCTGCAAGGCTGTGTGCTCAAAGTCTATTGAGAACACCAAGGCACAGATACGTTAATATCGCATTTGCAGGGTTTTCCCTCGTCACCATGAGGGAGGCTTTATGGAGGCCTCCTTTTGCCCCAGTTTTGCCAGGGAAGAGTCCACTAGGCAAGATGTTTGGGATCCATCTAACCTGACTGCTTTTATCTTCAGTGTAAAGCTGAAGAGTGATCTTTTTAAAAAAAAAAAAAAAAAAGTGTAATCTGGAAGTGTAGTCTGTGTTCTGGTTTTCTAGAATGGGCAGTAGAGAAAACTATGCCTTTCAGGGCCAGTTCTCTGACCTATTTTAGATACTGTCCTGAGATGAAGTGTGCCCTGAGTGTGTTTTTCTCTCAAGGAGTCTGGGGGAGAGTAGCTCAGATGGGGCATTGCAGATGCCTCAAGCTGGGTGAGGCCAATTTCATACCAAGAGTACTATGGGCTGTGAACATGAGTGAGCTGGGACCTGCTGTCCAAGGGTGACCTTGTCCACCCTGCAGGCTCTCTGGCAGTCCCTGGTAAGCAGGGCTGGTGAGTGTTTCCCTGAGGAGCCATGATTGGCCAGCTCAGTCATGAAGACTGAGATGGGAATGGGCAGAGGGAGAAGGTTAGGAGCCTCTGCGTAGGGGCTCAGCAAAGGGCCACCCTATGGACTAAATGGGCAGTGGAGTAAAGAAGGGTAGCAGCAGATAGCACTGAGTTCCCAGCGCTGCCTGCTTCCCCTGCTCTCCATAGGTCGTGAATTCAGAGGAGAGGGGGTGGTTGTCCTGTTCATGCAGACTCCATTAGGTGGGAAAAATAGAGAGTCTGGCTTCTGTTGGAAGACTAGCCTTTGTATCATGAGAAAGATGAGGCCAGGTGCTGCTGAGCTTGGCGATGACTCTGAGCAGCTTCTGCCTGGGCTTGCTGTAGTAGCAGAGCTGTTGGGGGGGGTGTCCTTGTATGCCTCCTCGTTCTGTCAGTCATTCTGAGCAGGGTTCATTTTCCCCTTTTACACTGCCCTTCCTTCCTGCTTTCCTCTTCCACATTAAAGGTTTATCTGTTGTCATCTGTCTGTTCTCATCTGCCTTGCGCAGCAGCCATGAAAGCTGGCGGGATAGAGGCAGTGAGGGCTGGGGATTGCACATGAGTGGGAGAAGCGTGCAGTGTTGTGCAGCCTCCTTTGAGCATGCCTTTCTAGGTAGACTGTACTGTGTCCTTGGCTGGTGACTGCTCTGAAGAGAGAGAGATCGTAAGAGCCTGTTGTTGCAGCTAGTCATTGGCGTCACCCTTGAAGAGCAGCAGTCTGTGCTTTGGCACTGAGCTTCAAGCATTGTCACCTCAGCCACACCTAGGCAGGGGTTTTGCTCTGCAAGCTGCGCACATGTCAGGGGTCTGGGCACAGGAAGTATTCTCTTCCATGGGCGCACCTAGCAGGGCCCAGCCAGGTGCCCTTGATGTTTTTCACTCCCTTCTCTTTTCTCCAACGCCATTGCTGTCAGCTTCAAAGGACGTAGCGGAGACCAGAGTGAGATGGGGAAATGAGCCCTTCAGGGAAGACTGGGAAGGGTGTTGTACTAGCAGCCCAGCAGGACAAGTGGAAAGAAGACAAGAAGGTGCTATGGGCAGGATCAGATATTTTCAGTGCTGTTGAAACTAGGCAGAGCCTAGGCTCTCAGTCCATGTTTCGTAGTCCTCCAAATGACTCCTGCTCGGGTCAACTGTGGGAGTTCCCTACACGGAGATCTGTGGGCTCCTGGAAATGCTGTGAGCTGGGTAGCAATGGCCAGAGCTGAGGAAAGAGAGGAGAGAGGTTGAAGGGTTTCTGTGGGACTGAGATGGGAATTGCAGGCAGTAGCAGCTGTCAGCTTTCATGTTCCTCTTGTTTGAGTGCCTGTGATCATGTTCCCCCTTCTCTGTCTTCCCCTGCTCCACCTCACCCTCGTTTCCATCTCCTCCATCCCCATTGCTTCCCCTTGGACTCAGAAATCAAACCGGATGACTCTCCCATGAAAGGCTCCAAGGGTCAGGCAAAGAGCAAGAAGTCCAAGGCACCCAAAGATGATAAGAAGAAGCAGCAGCAGTGAGCCGCTGAGCTTCCTGAGAAGCAGAACAAGCGGAAGATTGATGAACTGAAGGTATGTGTGTTGGCAGGGGGAGGAGGAGGCTCTGCCTGCTCAGCAGCAGGATGGAAGTCAGATCCTAGCCATGTGGAAAACACAGTAGGATGGATCAGCCCTGCTGGATGCATCTCACCTGTGTGAGGGGTATCTAGCACTGGGTGAGATGTGCCTTGGGACTGTCAAATTCTCTGCATAGACGGAGAGTTCAGGGTAACTAGCTTTGCAGGAAAGGACCTGGGATCTTGGGGACAGGAAAAGTCAGCAGTGAACCCTTCTAGCAGTGAAAGCCAAGTGCATGCTGGGCTGTGTTAGCAAGAGTTGGCCAGCAAGTTGAGGGGAGGGATTCTTCCCCTCTTTCTGGCACTTGTCAGATCCCTTCTGGCTTCTCTGTCCTGACTGGTGCTCCCCAGCACAAGGAAGACACTGACCTACTGCAGTGAGTCCAGTGGTGGAAGCCACCAGGCTGGTCACAGGTCTGGAGGACGTGGCATACAAGAAGAGGAAGAGGCTGAGAGCTGGGTTTGTTCAGCTTGGAGAGGAGAAGGTGAATGGGGGATTGAATTGTCATCTTCAGGTACCTGATGGTACATGGCAGGGGGATATGGCAGAGGACAAAGGAGAGTGCAGAAGGAAATGGACGCAAGATGCAGCAAAGGAAATTCCTGTTGGACATAAAGCATCATTTGTTTCCTACAATGAACTGATTCATCATGAGTGTGCTGCAACTTTGCAGAGCTCTCCGTCCTTGGAGACATAGGAGCTTGACCCTGGGCAAGCTTCTCTAACTTTGAATGCCAGTGGTCCCTTCCCACCTCGGTTCCCATATGACTGTATGATTTGTCCATCCAGAGATGCCCCCATTTGATCAGGCAGCTCCCATGTTCAGCCAGTGGATGTCTAAAGCTCCTGAGGTGACTGGCATCCTGAGTGCCCAAACAGCTGCTGTATGTGGGGCTGAAACCCAACATGCCTCATGGCAGCAGGAATCACAGCCATCACTGTATGTAGTTCTTGGAGGGGTTTGTCCCACACAATGCAGCTGGAACCAGAAGTACTTGCAGGAATTACAGGGGAGAAAAAACCAAAGGTGGTGGGAGCTATGATTTGCTCTCTGTAACTGCACTGAAGGATCAGGCAATCGTGTAGCTTAATGAGTAGTATGAGAAAGGCATCAACTTGGTCTTGAGAGTGGAGGAAGAAGTTCTAAGTTGGTGAGAACACCCTCCCCACGGTGGAATCAGAGTCTACAGCTATAGTAGGAGATGGATCAGGGCCAGGCATTGCCCATCAGCAACCCAAACCAGGACCCTGGCGCCAGGGCTCCAGGCCAATGTGCCCAGCCCCATCCCACTGCTGGGAATAGCCTGGGGCAAGGCTATCCCATGGGCAGTTTGGATGAGCCCTGGGTGGGGGAGAGCTTCCTGTGGGCCATAGCTAGCCTGGCCAAGACTCAGTGCAGGAAAGGGCCCTGGTTCAGGTTAGTGGTCCATGGACTTTACTGTATTATAATCTGTGACTCTGGGCCTGAGAAGGAATTTGAACCCGGATTATACACGTAAGGGGAATAGCTACACAGCCCATTCAGGTGAGGTTCCCTCCTATACATGATCAGTTTGGGAAGGTGCTTATGTCATCAAGGTCTGACCCAATGACCTGGAGATCCCTTTGCATCCTAGAGAATTAGTCACTGGGAACGGTGATGTCCATGATCTCTTTGATTGTCCTTGGGTAACCATTGGATCTTTTTTTTTTTTTTTTTAAACTGCTCCCCTCTAATTTTGTGTCATCACAGGTCTTCAACAAAGAGCTGGAAAGAGAGTTTGATAACTTTGAGGACTGGCTGCACACCTTCAACCTGCTCCGTGGAAAGACCGGGGACAATGATGACGACGCAACAGAAGAGGAGCGGCTAGTGGGGAGGTTCAGAGTGAGTGTGGCTGCTGAGTTGGGTCAGGGCAGGGACAGCTTGGGAAAGGCTTGCCTATAGGGTTCTCTCCTTGAAGGTGCATTAGCTGAAAGGAGGTTGGATGTAAGAGAGACCAATTTGCATTGACTCAACCACATCTCCTTGCAGGGGAGGGTAAGCCTCCAAGGATAGCCCCAGGAGTCAGATGGCTTCACAGAGTGCATTGCAGAGGGCAGTCCTTTGCAGCAACCAGATCTTTTGTGATTCCTACAGAAGGCCAAGGGCAAAGCAGATCCTCTTTATCATCCGCTGTGGATATAAGTCATGCCTGGAGTTATCTTTGCAGACTATTTTTCACCAATAGCACGGAGCTGCCTGCCATGTTGCACCAATGCATGCAAGTTAAACTCTTGCTGGAGGGAGTGATCAGACGGTCAGGGAGCATGGAGATGAACTGTGTTTCACGTGGTAGTTCCTGGATTTCCCAGCCCCTGCCTTGACAGCACCTTTTATTTCCATTGCTCTTGGTTTTCTGCCAGTTGTATTCCTGGAATTCCCTGCCTGTGAGCACCTTGCTAGTCTGATTCCTCTGCAGGTGTCCTTCACGTTGTCCAGTTGCTCTGCTCAGGGTTGTATCCTCTGCAGGGGGTGCTTGTGAGGCAGAGGAAGCTTCCAGACCTCGCCTGTCTACTACAGCGCAGGGCTAGAAACAAGGAGAGAAAGTGGGCTCTCAGGAAGGGTGGTTTGGGATGGGTCTGCTCGCTCCGAGCCTCGGGAGCAGCAGGACTACTGAGGCTGTGCACTCCCTTGTGCTAGGGCTCCATCTGTGTCTACAAAGTGCCGCTCCGTGATGATATGGGCAAGGAGGCAGGATACGACCCCGACTTGGGCATGTTCCAGGGGATCGCCAGCAATGACCCCATCAATGTGCTGGTCCGAGTCTCTGTTGTTCGGGTGAGTATAACCCATGTTGTATGCCAAGGCGTGATGCTGTGTTCCCTTACAGTGCTCGCACCCAGAGCTGGTGCTGAAGCTGCAGAGAAGTTGACTTTTAGTTCTTGGTGCTGTTGGTGCCAGCATCCACCTGATAGCAGATGGCAGCAAGGTCAAGGATGCAGCATGAGGACTAAAGCAGCTCACTGATGGGCCCTTGAAAGGGGCGTCTTCCTAGCTTTGTGCTCTCCCCATTGGGATACTAAGCCTGTGTGAGGTCCAGACACCTGGCCTACAGGATGGATGGAGGTGTCCGTTGTAGTGCTCAACTTCAGAGAAGAATTTGGATCAGCCCAGACTACGAGATTCTGGTTCTTTACATAATCCCCTTTAGATAATCAATGAGGCATATGCTGAGCAAACCAGGAGGAGGCAAGGATTAGTAGATCTGGCTGAAGGGCCTGTCACCTTGTGGGACACATGCTGAGTGATAATCAATGTGGTTCAGCTAATGCCTGTCTCTTTATATGGAGTGCACTCTGGAAAAAGTCTTTCTTGACCTCCATTCTTATGTCAAGATAAGATATCTTGAGAAATCTCAGCCCTGCTGGAAGCACCTGGGTGGCTCTTTGCCAACCCCTTGTCCCTGCTGTTTTATAAATGCAACCTACTTTCACCCTCGTTTCCCACTAACCTGGTTTCCCATCCAGTGCTACATCTCATTGCCCTGAGAAGGGGATAGCAGGTGAGATTGCAATCCCAGAATCACAAAATCACTGAATGGTTGAAGTTGGAAGGGACCTCTGGAGATCATCTAGTCCAACTCCCCCCGCTCAACCAGGGTCACCTACAGCATGTTGCATAGAATTGTGTCCAGATGGCTTTTGAATATCTTCAAGGAAGGAGACTCCACGGCCTCTCTGGGCAACCTGCTCCAGTGCTCAGTTACCCTCCCAGGAAAGAAGTTTGTCCTCATGTTCAGACAGAACTTCCTATGTTTCAAGTTGTGCCCGTTGCCTCTTGTCCTGTTGCTGGGCACCATGGAGAAGAGTCTGGCCCCGTCTTCCTGTCACCCTCCCTTCACATGCTTAGACTCATTGATGAGACTCCCCTCTCAGTCTTCTCTTCTGCAGGCTGAAGAGTAGCAGCGCTCTCAGCCTTTCGTCCTAGGAGAGATGCTCCAGGCCCTTCCTCATCTTAGTGGCCCTTTGCTGGACTCACTCCAGGAGCTCCATGTCTGTCTTGTACTGGGGAGCCCAGCACTAGACACACCACCCGAGGTGTGGTCTCAGCAGGGCTGAGGAGAGGGGGAGGCCCTCACCTCCCTCCACCTGCTAGCAACACTCTTCCTAAGGCTGCCCAGGGTACCATTGACCTTGTTGGCCACAAGGGCACATTGCTGGCTTATAGTCAACTTGTTGTCCACCAGGACTCCCAGGTCCTTCTCTGCAGAGCTGCTTTCCAGGAGGTCAAGCCTGAGCCTTTCCTGGTGCCCATGCACCAGGTTATTCCTCCCCAGGTGCAGGACCCTGCACTGGCCTTTGTTGAATGTCATGAGGCTCCTCTCTGCCCAACTCTGCAGCCTGTCCAGGTCCCTCGCAATGGCAGCACAGCTTTCTGGTGTGTCTAGTTTAGCATCCTCAGGCAAACTTGCTGAGGAGGCCCTCTGTCCTTTCATCCAGGTCATTGAGGAATAAGTTGAACAAGACTGGACCCAGTATTGACCCCTGGGGCACACTGCTCGTTATAGACCTCCAACTAGACTCTGAACTGGAGAGATTGAGGATACTTACCCCTGCTTGCGGGGGCTACTTACAGAGGCCCGTGGCCCTAATAAATCCATGGAGGGAAAGAGAGAGGCGGAGGGATGTCTTCTGGACATCTCAGTCAGGTTTCTGCTGAGGGTCTCTAGCTAGAGGAACCTGCGTCTTTCCACTGATGAGAGAGAAGCCAAAGGAGACTGTGACTATGTCTTTCCGAAGGGGACACAGCCACTTGGGCTTGACTTGAGTCAGCCCAGACCAACACACCTAGCCCCAATACATGCCTAGGCAGGGGCATAGGTTAGCAGAAGGCAGGACTGATCCCTGGTTTAAATTGAGTCCCTATATTTAGGTGACCTTATAAAAGGACTTGGGCACACAGCTATGGCCAGGTAAGGCCAGCTGGTCTCAGGGATGGAGAATAGGGACTGTCCCTGACTGGGCTGACCTATCTTATCTTTTCCCTACAGGCCACAGAGCTGCCCCCAGCTGACATCAATGGGAAAGCTGATCCTTATATTGCCATCAAGCTGGGGAAGACAGACCTCAAAGATGAGGAGGACTACATCTCCCAACAGTTGAATCCTGTCTTTGGCGAGTGAGTTGCCTGAGCCCTGTTACCTGTCTTCACCCTGAAGAGTGAGCGAAGCTCACCAGCCCTTGGGCCTGCACCGTACCCATCCCATAGCCCCAGCTTGGGGTCGAAAGATGGGACTGATCGCCCTGAACTTTCCTTGGGTGCAGTGTAGCTGTCCCCATTGAAGTCATCTGTCCTGCTTTGTCAGCAGTCTCGTCAACGCTGTCAAGAGTGTTGAAGAGCTATCCGTATCTGGTCAAGATAGGTGCCTACTTTAGGAAGCGCTAGGCCTGGACCCAAGTAACAGCATCGCCGGCTCTCCAGTGACACACACATTTAGTTTCAGGGCTATTGGGACATCCACGTCAAGCAATCCTCATGATCGCTCTCCCTTCTAGGGCTGCTAGTTCAGAAGCAGTCCGCGCAGAGAATTAGTGACAACACGTAAGCTGAATGTACTGCAGTGGGAGGTGCAATTAAACACTGTCCAGAGACTGGAGCAGACCCACCTCACCCATGCATGTGTCTTGAGCGCCATCCAAACCCTTGGATGGCTACAGCCTGTTCTCCCTCTCCACCCTTTCTCCCGCCACAGGTCCTTTGACATTGAGGCCACCTTTCCCATGGAGTCCATGGTGAGGGTGGCGGTGTACGACTGGGACTTGGTGGGGACCGACGACCTCGTTGGAGAGACCAAGATTGACCTGGAGAACCGCTACTACAGCAAGCACCGAGCTACTTGTGGGGTGTCACAGCCTTATGCCATGTATGAGCCAAGCTTTCCCTGTGCAACCTGGTGTCTGGACCCGTGTCAGTTTCATCTTCCGCACTAGGCCTAGATCTCCTGTAGGGATCTCCCTCTTTCATTGCCTGATGATGAGGGAATCTGTGCTGTGCCCTCAGTCTTAACGTGGGCTTTGGGACCAGCACAGTGGGGTAGCAGGAGAGCAGGTTGTAAGCAGGAGCACAGGGCGGTGAGGAAGGGACTGAGGGGCATTGGTAGGTCTGGATATAGAAATGAAGAGGTTGCTGAAATAGCAGCTGGGCCGGAGCAGCAGAACTGAGCATCAGTAGCAAAGTGGAGGGCGCTGGGGATTGCAGGTCTGGGTCAGCACAGAGTGAGGGGCCTGGGGTGGAAAGGTATTGGCAAAGCGTAGAGTTTGGGCTTGGATGGCCCTACCTTGCTCTGCAGTTTGACATGTGGAGCCTCAGATCCTTCCCTGATGAATCCTGGCTCCTGAGGGGCAGTAACATTTGCGTTTCTGGCAGATGGAAACAAAAATTCCTTCTTCCTCCAAGTCTGACCTTGTGCTCTTGTTCACAGACATGGGTATAACATGTGGCGTGACCCCATGAAGCCTTCCCAAATGCTGTGCAAGCTGTGCAAAGAGGGCCAAGTGGATGGGCCGCCCTTTGGTCCAGGAGGAAGAGTGAAAGTGGCCACGAGGGTCTTCAGTGGCGCCACGGAGATGGAGGATGAAAACAGTACGCACCCCATGGCGTGAAGGTGGGGAGGGGAGCAGGGGCATGGGGTGTCCCCTCATCATCCAGAACTGAATCCCATCACCCCCTGCAGCATTGCAATGTCTCTCCAGCCACCCCCTTGTGTGGGGCCTGCGTTATGTCACCAGCTAGACAGTGTCTTATAGACGACCCAGGTTGCTGTCAGAGTTACTGGTGAGCATCCACGGCATGGCATGACCAAAGCTGCCTTTGAAACCTTCCTGCTGGCAGTTTATGGCAAAGGACCAATGCAGATAGCCCATCCTGGCCCTTGCAGGGCTTAGGAAGCCACTGTCCATATAGCTGCATCCCCAAACAATGGTTGTGTCCAAATCACTCGTATATGTGCAACACAGTTGAATGCAGACCAGGAGGGGTGCGGAGGAGGGGGGCAGCAGTGTCAGTGGATATAGAGCTTGTTGAGCGTGGGAAAATACAGCCTGGTAGGGGATCTGGACCTTCTCTGTGAGTGCCTAGGAGTAGAAAGGGGAGAAAGAGGAGTTAGGGAGTGTTGGTACAAGAACAAAGTGGGCCCAGTGAAACAGAGAGGAGCAACTACTAGGCAGTTCTGCTGCCTTGAAGTTGGTAGGAGCTGGAAGAGGTAGCCAGCAGGAGCAGTGTGTGTGGCCTTGGGGAAGAGGATGTCAGCAGAAGTTTGCAAAGCCAGACTGGAGGTCCTGCTGTCAGTAGGAGGTTGGGTCCTGCTTGGGATTGTTTGCTGTCCCTGGTGTCTCTTCTGCCCAGTTCTCCACACTCAGTCCTCCCTTTACCCACACGGGACAGAAGAAGCAGGCAGAGGAGCGCCTAGCACTGACCGTGCTGCACCACTGGGAAGACGTTCCACGCGCAGGCTGCAGGCTGGTCCCTGAGCACGTGGAGCCGCGTCCATTGCTGAACCCTGACAAGCCGGGCATTGAACAGGTCCCCGCAGCCCAAGATCCGGGGGAAGGGCAGGGCCTGCTTAGCCTCCAAGCAGGGAGGAGAGACCTCAGCTGGGCAGACAAGCTGCAACCCCCCTTGTCATGGGGAGCAGTGGGGAGGGAGGCAGCCTACGAAAAGTGGCACTTGGACATAGCAGTCCTTAACACTCGGCCTGTTGAGCCCAGCTGACTAAATCTTCAATGCCTCTTCATCTTCAGCTGGCACCTATTTCATACCCCAAAGTCTCTGGGTCCCCTGCTTCCCCCCTGCCTGACGTGTTCCCCATGGATATGCTGGCACCAGGCCCTGCCATTGATATTTCCCCCAGGAAACCAAAGAAGTAAGGAATCTGCCAGCCAACAAACCCCAGGGAAAACCCGTGGCTGGGGCTGGAGCCCTGCTTCCCCACTCTTCTACTGGTTCTCCATGGCCCAGCTCAGCACAGCCATGTGCCTGGGACCCCCAACCAGACTGGCATGGCCAGAGATCCCAAGACTGGAGGCATCAAATACTGTCTTCCGCTTCCCCACAGGTTGTGGAGCTGCCCTTGCAGGGTGCTTCAGTTCCCATCTGTTCAGTTCCCTGCAGCTCCTCACCTCTCTGTGTCAGTCTAGACGAGGAGTTCAAATTGCTAGCTAGTGCCTGGTATGGGGAAGGGGGCAGACCAATGCAGCCAGCCCGAACGCAGCCCCAGGGGCAGGGGTTAGCCTAGGTCATGGCGTCCACAGGCCCTTGGCTGGAGGGGAGTTTCCCAGTCTGGCTGGGGCTCTGGGCAAGGAAGGGCCCTGGCACCAGGCGGATCACTGGGAGAGACTTGGTAAAGGCAGGTAGGACAGAGCAGGCAGCAGACAGTGAACTAGAGAGTTCTCCTTCCCATTCCTGTCCTCTCCGCCTCTGCCCTCCGATGCTCAGCCCCTCTAGGAGTCCTTTAGACAGAAGGAAGACATTGCGTTCCTCAGCATCCATGCTAGGCCAATTTTACCCAGCTAGACTGTGTCCTTGGGCCCCTTTTGCCCGTCCCCGGGGGCTGGGATGCAGAGGCCGTATTTGCATCCTCGTGGGAATCTCTTGCACTCCTGTGCTCAGTCGACTGGTGTTTGGCTCCAAAGCACAATGAAAGTGGAGACAATTTCCTCTGATCTCCGAGGGCCGTAGCTTGGATGTGAAGAGCAGGGCAGGCAGCTGCAGGAAAGCTGAAGCCAGAGAAAGCTCTAGTTGCTGAAGCAGCCTGGAAAAAACAGAGGTTTATCTGCAATGCAGCCAGGGGCAGCCATGCTCAGTAGTGCCCCGTGTGCTGGAGTTGAGACATTCCTCCGGAGGGGCTGAAGGGAGGATTTCAATAGCCTTGAAAACACCAATGCACCCTTCCCTGTGGGGAAAATGGAGCAGGAAGGGCTATGGCTCTGGTCGCTCTGTTTTGGCAGGGATAAACGTGAGCTCCAGTCAAGTTACACGTGGACACATCAGCCCATGTATGTCTTCACACGTGCACTGGAGAGCACCTGCGTGAGTGCCTGTGTCTGTAGGAAGATGCTGTATTTCAGCAAGGTTCTGCTGATGTATCATCCTAGGGATTTAACGCAGCTCCCCCCTCTTTGCCAGGAGTTTCAGCATGTAACACGAGCTGACGGTGTGGCCTGTTAGCTCTGAAGAGCATCCCTGTGTTGCTTGGACAAGTGCTAAGTGCTATAGAGGAACAGCACAGAGAAAGCCCCCCCCCTGCCCTCCCCCGCAACAGGAGCAGGCAGGAGGGTGCTGGCACTGAAGATGGCAGGAATCTCACAGTTCCACAGGAGTCCCTGGCACTTGCAGCCATGTGATGTGATTGTGGCCACATGGCTGCCTTTCTCTGCCACTGTCTTCCAGTCCTCTTCTAGCCCGTCCACACTGCAGCTGCTTCCAGTTCAAGGAAACTGGCTTCTGCTTTTCCTCTGGCAACTCCCACGGGAGCTGGTTTATCCATCAGCACAATTCCCAAGCGAACCGAGTGTGGCTGGGAAACCCCAGTTGCCTGCACACCAAAGGCAATGCTGGGAATATCTTACAGGCTCCAAACTTGCTGGAGTCCTAGGAAAGGCAGTGATGCCCGATGAAGTGACTGGGACACAAGAGCAAGTAGAGCCTTTGGAGCTGACTTCTGAAGGCAGGGGAAAATTGTCCTGTGTTTCCAGGAGGGTGGCCCGGTTGGGTAAGGTGGGGAAATGAGGAAAAGAGCTGGCTTCAGACTGTTTTGCAGGGCCAACAGACCCACATTGTAACCACAAATGTACCTGAGACTAAGGCTGTGCTGTCTCCTAGAGCCTTTGGCTTGGGCCATGCAGCAGTTCAGAGTAGATGAAGGTAAAAGTCCCTTTGTTGCTCCTCTGACCCTGCCTGGGCTGCCTCCGAGCTGAGGCACCATTTCCCTCTGTGTTCCTGCCCTGTTGGTCCCTAGGACAAGACGGCTGCGAGAGAGCCGTGCAGTTGGCGTTCCTGCCACCCTGTTTCCTGCAGCATCATCCCATTCCCTTCTGCCCACCCCATCTCCTCCTGCCCCTTCCCTCTGTTCCCCCCTCTGTGCCTCACCTCCTGGTCTCCCTTCCTGCTGCCAGATATGAGCTTAGAGTGATAGTGTGGAGCACAGACGAGGTCATCCTGGAGGATGATGACTACTTGACTGGTGAGAAATCCAGGGACGTTTTTGTCAGCGGGGTATGTACGATGTGGCTGGCCAGTGCCACCACTTCCACTTCTCCTCGTGGTGGGGTCCTGGTGCTCACTTAGGCCCCAGGGCTGGTTTTGGAGAGGGGAGTTCTGTGATGCAGCTAGGAAGGGTTTCCCCATGGGGAGGGCCAGATGGTGCCAGTGCTGCTGTTATGTGCTGTGCTCTGTCTCTGCCTCTGTGTCTCTCTTGCTGGCTGCTTGACCTACTGTGTGTGTCTGTCTGTGCTGCCTGGCCTGGTTGCCCAGCTTTGAGCTGCGGGTCATTATCTGGAACACGGATGAGGTGGTTTTGGAAGATGATGCTTTCCTGGTGGGAGAGAAAATGTCTGACATCTATGTCAGGGGGTAATGGCCAAGGTCTTGCTGCTTGCTCCCTTCTGCCCCTCTCCCCTTGGACAGGACCTGAGTGCGGGCTGTTCCTCTACTCGTCTGTGCCTCAGGTCTGCTTCCCGACATTCATAGCTCCTGGCAGGCACAGTGCTTCCGTCCCCCTTGGCTCTGGTCTTGGTGTCCCCGGTTGGCTCTTCATTGGCTCTTCAGCCCAACATGCCTCCACTTCCAGCATCTGGATCCAAATTCCAGGTAGCTTCCTGGTGGTGACCCTCTCTCTTCTTCTCTCTCATCCACCGCTTCCAAAACTCCCCTGTTTTAGAGACAAGAGAACCCACACCTTCACATACCAATTCTTTACAAGACATTTCTCTCCTGAGCTGCCAGGATACAGCTAAATCTAGGGGGGGGGGGCGTGGGTGGAGAAGGTTATTTGATCTCAGACCCCACTGACCCTCCCCATATTCAGCATGGGGCAGATGGTACCTGTGGACCATCTCTGAGTGAGCCCTGGCCCACGATTTACCTTAACGTGCTTGTGAGTCCCTTTTCTCCTGTCCTCATATAGCAGGGCTCTGAGACTGGCCCTCAGCATGGGCTCCGCCAAATTTGGTCCCCAGATTTCCCTTTCCCGTCCCTGCGGAGCTGCCTGAACTGTCCTGCTTCAGCAAGAGTCGATTTGGATTTCCCAGATCCTTTCATTCATTTTGAATTGACACGCACAGGTTAAGATGCAACTAGATCATAGCGCAATGTGCAGCAGGCAAGAAAACAAGCTTTCTCCAAAGGCTTAAACCCTATGTCATGGCAAAGAGGCATGAGGAGGAAGGTCAGATTAGTGTAGCAGAATCTAAGGCTGATGGCTGACATCACAGCATGCAGTGACTTCCCACAGCTCTGCTAAACTGCTCACTGCTTCCCAAAAGCTACCCTGAGCTTTTGGGCCAGGTCTCCTTGTCTTGCACCTCATGCTGCTCTTGGAGAACTCGTTCCATTTTCTATGTCTGGTCCGGAGAACTCGTTCCATTTTCTATGTCTGGTCCTGTTTGCAGAGTGCAGTGGAGGGTTGTTTAGGGCAGTGCATGCAGTGCCTGCCTCGGCATTCCCAGTGCCATGCTGCACAGAGGGCAGGTGCCCTTGGAGCGATGAACTTTAACATGCTGGCAGGACCCATGCTCTCTCCATCCTTCATGCCGTTGCTGCATACTGGCAGGCGTGTGAAATTTGTGTCTGTGTACATGTGCGTGAGGGGGACAAGGTCTTGTCACTGTCTGTTTCAAGGCCGGTAAGTAGGTGGTTTATGCATGGGTGGCTTTTCTGCGATGACTCTGAATCTGAAACGTGAGAGGCCTTCCCTTTGTGCTTGGGGTGGGATTGCTTGCCCTGTGTGTTTTGCAGGGCAGAGCGGGAGTGTCAGCATGCTCAGAGGCCAGGGGAACAACCCTGTACTAAGTGTCTAAGCACGGACCCATGTCCCTGCTGGCTGCAGCCCCTCAGGACCAAGAGACTCACACAAATCTGAGAGTTCCCTGAGGAACAGAGGTGTCCTGTCATGTCGAAGAAGCTGAGGAACATTCATAATGCTCCTTCCAGCAAGCTCTGCTCCAGACTTCCCAGCAGTGCTGCCTGCTCCTTTCCATCTCTTGAACATCCCCCTGCCCAGAGAAGGACCCCGATAACCAGCTTGCATGTTGCTCCCTCAATCAGCCTGTTCCCTCTAGGGCCCTCATGCCCATGTTGCCTCTTGGAGAGGCTGACATGGTGATTTGAGCAACCCTAGCCCATTGCTCGTTACTCTTGAGTCCTTCCAGTGTGTCTATGCCTTGCTGGCCTGGAGACATGCCAGCTGTATGCGCAGGATGGCCCTTTGCCCTCTCCTCCCTCCTGCTAATATGTGCCACCCCTCTCATCCCTCTGGGCCCTGCAGGTGGCTGAAGGGCCAGCAGGAGGACAAGCAAGACACACATGTCCCTTACCCCTCACTCACTGGCGAGGGCAACTTCAGCTGGCGCTCCACCTTTCCCTTTGACTACCTGATGGCAGAGAAGAAGATGGTCAACTCCAAGAAGGAGTCTATGTTCTCCTGGGATGAGACTGAAGACAAGCTCCCTGCTCGCCTCACCCTGCAGGTCTGGGATGCCGACCACTTCTCGGCCGACGATTTCCTCGGTAAGAGGGGAGGGCCAGCTGAGCTGGGGTGACAGGGAAGCTGGAGGGATAGGGGGAGGTTACATGGCTGATGGAGCAGGAAGGCATGTGGGATGAGACAAGGTTTATGTAGGAACAGACCCTGGAAGGACAGCCCTGGTCTTTAAGCCAATTGTGTCCTACAAACGCCTTTGGATGCTGCAGGTAAGAGCAGTTAGGCTAAGAGGCCTTGTCTTCATGCTGCTGTTCAAAGGCTGCTCCTGTAGCAAAGGCATTAGCTTTTTCCCTTAGGTGCCTGTCTGGGAGCTCTATGCCCAAGCTAGTTTTGGAGTGCAGGGTGGCTGGAAGCCGTGGGCAGATGTTTGAGAGGGTGAGAGGAGGTGGGGACGTGACCCAAAAAGCAGGCTATAGTGGAGAGATCGGAGGATGCATGGCCATAGATGTGTGGGAGGATGCCAGGACACACAGCTCAGAAATGCTTGCCAGGGCAGGAAATGTTGGCCCAGCCCGCCTCCAGCCAAAGACTCACAGTTGAGGGGTGCCACCATGTATCCTTCGCCCTCTCCTACCAGGGGCAATCGAGCTGGACCTGAAGCGCTTTCCCCGGGGAGCTAAGACTGCAAAGCAGTGCAGCATGGAGATGGGGACAAATGAGGCAGAGCTGGCCATGGTTTCCCTCTTCAAGCAGAAGCGAGTGAAAGGCTGGTGGCCGTTTGTGGCCAGGGATGAAAACGATGAGCTGGAGATGACGGCAAGGATGGGGAGAAGCGGGGGGATTTTCTGTCCTGGGGAGTGCATCCTCTGTGTACACGGAGGCCCCTTTGCAGAGCTCCTTCATGCCTGCCTCTGCTACATGGGGCCCCCTCTGCTCACCATGTCGCTGGCTGGCACCGTCTCTGGGGCCTGCGGTGGAGAGCGTTGCCCATGTCTCAGCAGGCCTCTCTCTGCTCCCTGCAGGGAAAAGTTGAAGCTGAACTACAGCTCCTGAGAGCAGAGGAGGCAGAGAAATCGCCTGCTGGGCTGGCTCGCAATGAGCCTGACCCACTGGAGAAACCCAAGTAAGTAGGAGACGCCTCTCCCCCAGCAGATGCCTGGATTTGTGGGAGATGCTGCGTCGGGTGGTTCCCGGGGAGGTAGCCAGGCAGGGGAAGGTTAGAAAGGGGTCACTTATCTGGGGATGTAGGAATGAGGGCTGCGGGCAGGGTAAAAGGGGCAGAGTCACCTCTCCTGGTTCATTCCAGTGCCCTCTATTTACTTCCCTGCCTTTCCTTAGTCTCTTCCTTCTCTCCCTCCCTTCCTAGCTCCATCCCCCTTTCCCAGCCTCCCACCTTTTCTTCCTCCCCTCTGGTACCCGTTGCCAGGACATCAGCTTCATCTGAGCACCCCTCCCTCCACCCCCCACTCAAGTCCCTGCACTCCTTCTGGGACAAATTCTGCTGGCTCCTCTTGGAAACCCTCCTGATCCTCAAGGTCAGGCTCTTTCACTGCGTGAAGGGTTATCCAAGGAAGGAGATCGTGGGCTCTCTCACAGTGCCCCTCTCCATTGCCAGCTGGGCTTGTAAAAGGAAAGTCAAGGCTGTGCCAGGGTGCGAGCAGACTGCGGTGAGCCGGGGAGGATCATGCACTTGGGCAGCCACAGGAAAGCCACATCTGGGTGGGGATGGTTGCTGTGGCCCCAACCCAGAGAGAGCCTGCTGCACCCTGGAGTGGCTGGATGGGACACAATGCTGCCGCCGCATTGGCTCACATGTTGGTTGTATTGCTTGTTGTGCCTGCCCTCCCTTTCTGTGGCCATGGCATTCATGACAGATGCTTGCTTCCCCAACAGCCGCCCAGACACATCCTTCATGAGGTTCCTCAACCCTCTCAAGTCCATCAAATACCTCACCTGCACCCGCTACAAGTGGCTCATCATCAAAATAGTGTTGGCCCTGCTGCTCCTCATCCTGCTGGCCCTCTTCCTTTACAGCATGCCAGGCTACATGGTCAAGAAGCTCGTGGGAGCGTGAGGCAAAGGGGCCTCCCCCACACGCCTAGCCCAGCGCCACCGCCTGCCCCAGCCCCATGCCCTTCTCCTCGCCTCTGCCTTGCAGCAACCTTGAGGGACATCTCCTCCCTGCTGCTGTGCCTCCTATTTTGCGTTTCTGCTTTGTGGATCCCTTTCTTGGCTTTACTCTCAGAGCAGTGGGGTTGGAGAAGGCCTCTGGTCCCCAGGCTGTCCTGTGTCCCTCACCTGGGCTGGCAGAGATGCGTGGCTGGCTACTCTGGGTCACCCGTGCTGTGGGTCCCAGATGCCTTGACCCACTGGGGGCAGAGGTCGGTGCCCCGTCTGGGCAGCTCAGCTCCTCTGCCCCAGCAGAAAGCAGAGGGAGCACTAGGGTTGCGTTGCTGGAGCTGTGGGAATGCTGCCTAAATGCTTGTTCACAGGACACGTTAAAAGCAGTCATGAACCAGTGACGTGGGGCAGAGCAGCCAGGGCTTGCTGGGAGCACGCCAGCCCCTCGGGCTTGGGGACAAGGCACAGAGCAGCCCCAAAGCCTGGCCTCCATGCCAGCACTGCCGCTGCCCCCCTCCTAGCCCTGAAGGTCACTGCCCCTGACTGCAGGGGCTGATGCCACCACAGGGCACGCCAGCCACCCTGCCCCAACAGCAGTTGAGACTTGGCAGAGCCCTTGGGCTCTGCAAGGGGCAGACTGGGCTGCCCCATCCCCAGGAAGGCAGATTTCCAGCAGCTCAAGCATCTTTCTAAGGCCACTGAAAGCAGCAGTGGTGGTGGGACTTGCCTGAAGGCTCCCATGGAGCCACGTTCTCTGGTGCAGTGTGAGCTCAGCGTGGTCTGCTGGTTTGCCTATTTATTTTGTACTGACCACTACTTCTTGGGGCTGGGGCTTTTCTTGCTGTGTATATTGGGGGAGGGAGGGAAGGTCTCTTTCTTCAGCCCACTGCAATATAAAGCTGTTGAAGATCCACCTTTCTCAGCTTCAAGTGTGCAAGACCCTTACTCACTACCTGGGGAGCTCTTGGGGTTGTTTTTAGGATGATGTTGTTGTGGTTTGTCAATAAAAG
Organism: Struthio camelus; assembly: GCF_040807025.1. Taxonomy (NCBI): domain Eukaryota; kingdom Metazoa; phylum Chordata; class Aves; order Struthioniformes; family Struthionidae; genus Struthio; species Struthio camelus. Next base: position 6,030,049 of record NC_090944.1, read on the forward strand.
TTGGTTTAAGCTCTTCCAGAAGAGCTGCTGCCTGCCACTGCCCTCTGTTACCCAGCCACACGTGCCCTGGGGGTTCACTTCCAGCCCCGAGCACAGATTGGACCCCCCAGGGCGGAGACCCCTTGCCCACTAGGCTGTGGACATATATACCAAATGCCACCATAGACTCGAGAATAGTTTATGTGGTCAGGGACCTGTGCCGATCTTCTAGTGCAACCGTGCTGCTTGAAGCTTGGCCAGCTGGAGCAGCTTGCTCATGGTCATGTCCAGTCAAGTTTGTATTCTCTACAAGAATGGAGACGCCACGGACTCTCTGGGGAACTCATTGCAGTGTTTAACCACCCTCACAGTAAAGAAGTATTTTCTGATCTTTAAGTGCAATTTCCTGTATTTCAGTTTGTGCCACTTGCCACTTGTCCTGTCATTCAGCATCACTGAGAGGAGTCTTGCTCTCTCTTCTTTACTCCCCCTCCCCAATCACATACTAAGATGATCCCCCAGAGGCTTCTCCTCTCCAGGCTAAACAGTCCCAGCTCTCTCAGGCTCTCCTTGTCTGACAGATGCTCCAGTGCCTTAATCATCTTCGTTGCCCTTTGCTGGATTCACTGCAGGAGCTCTGTGTGTCTCTTGTACTGGGGAGTGCAGAACTGGACACAGTACTCCAGGTGTGTCCTCAGCAGTGCTGTGTGGAGGGGAAGGACCACCTCCGTCGACCTGCTGGTAAAGCTCTCCCTAATGCAGCTCATGATGCTGTTGGCCTTTCCAGCTTTGGAGTCGATTGGCCCCAGCCTGTATTGGTGCATGGAGTTGTTCCTGCCTGGCTGCAGAACTTGGCATTTCCTTCTGCCCCACCCTGGGCTTGGAGTTTGTGCAAAGCTAAGGGTGCTGCTCTAGTGGTGGCTGCAAGGCCTGGATCACCCTCCAGCAAAGCAGATCAGGGATGCTGCTCCTCAGTGCCCTCCAGTGCTTGGCCTTGCAGCCAGGGTTTGGGTGAGAGCAGCGTCAGGTGGGGCCTGGGGGTGCCCTGGCAGACCAGGTGTGTGGAAGTGATGTCGCCATGGCATCACAATGCTGGGGTCTTTCTGGAGGTGGGGCTGGGGGAAGTGCCGCTGTCACTTTGCCTGCGAGCGAGCGAGCGAGCGAGTGTGCGAGCGAGTGCGCGAGCAGGTGGAGAGCGTGGTGTTGAGCTGGGGCGAAGGAGCGAGGCAGCGGGGTAAGAGGTGGCTCCTTCCGTCTCTCTGCAATCTCTCCTCCCCTCGGGGCGCTCTCCCTGGCTTTGTCGCCCCCCCAGCGCCCACCACCCGCTGCACGCTCCCTCGGTGGGCACAAGTGCCACAATCAGGCAAACGTCCCCGCCGCGAAGCCCAGCCACGCTCGGGCACCATTCTGCGCCCTTGCTGCTCACGACCCGGTGTCCCCGCGTCACACGTGGGAAAGCAGCGGCGGGAGCGGGCAGCCAGGCAAGGCCGACGGAGTGAGGGCACCGTGCCCTGCTTTTTGCAGAGTTGCTCTCGGCGGCCTTTGGCTCTTGTCCTGGTGTCAGATTGACGCTGTCGATCTTGGGGTGCAGAGGAGCGTGCACAGGGTGAGCCGCAGAGCAGAGCAGAGCGGTCAGGGTCGGGGGAGGTTGGTGGAGGGGCGTTGGAGGGGCGGTGGGGAGCAGGGCTTTGGGGGCTGCTGGTCTGCCTTGGTCGGGGAGGGGGAGGGTGGCTGCAAGGGGCGGCGTGCTCAGAGGTGGGTGCTGTGTTTTGGGTGGCACTCTTGGAGCAGGACGTGGAGGCGGAGCGCTGAGCAGGCTGCACGCTCGCGGCGCGCTTCCGGTGGCGGCATGGAGCCTCGGAGGCTGAGCGTCGTGGGCGAGTTTGTGGTGCTGAGCCTCTTTGTGGTGTGCCTGGCCCACATGCCCTCGGTCGTCAACGTCCTCACGATCCTGTGCATAGCGGTGGTGTTGGTGCCGGCGGGGAAAAGGCCCTGGCCCAAGGTAGGAGTCAGCCTGGGCATGGCCCCGAGCTGGCGCGGGCAGCGAGAGGGCTGAGGCCGCGGCAGCACCTGCAGCAAGGGCAGCCTGACGGTGCTGCGCGCAAGCCTGCCTCCAGCCTCAGCTCTGCGTGCCCCGCGCAGCCCTTCCGCGAGCAGGGGGCCTCTTGGCGCAGCGTGGATGCTCGCCACTAAGGCAGCGCTCTCTTGGGCTGTGCAGGGGCCTTGCGGCAGTGCTGGCAGCCTGGGCAACGGCAGCGTGGACGAGCCCGGAGGTGAGCAGCCCCGGCCCAGAGCGTAGGCGCGCTCGGCAGCGCCTCCCGGCCAAGACAGCCCAGCGCCGCCAGCGCCCACCGCCCTCGGCCCCAGCTGGGGCTCCGCCCACGGGCTGCCCTCGCTCACTGCCTCTCTGCCTCCTCTTCCAGCAGCCTCCTTCCTGCCCACGGTGGACACGCAGGAGTGTGCAGCCAGCCGGCAGGCAGGGTAAGCGGAGGCCTGGCCTGCAGGGGGGCTGCCCCACAGCCCTGGCCAGGCCCACCGCAGGCAAGAGCCCGATGCAGCCCAGAGCCACAGACCTGCGCCTGGCCTGGGCCCCCCAAAGAGCAGGGCATGGCATGGCTAGGGCTGGGGTCGATGCGCGGCATGCATGCCGCATGCCTGCTGCTCACCAACTGGGAAGCCCCTTTGCTCCTTGCCCACTGCTGCAGCCCTGGCCCCAGCGCCCCCTCCGCCCGCACCCTGGCACCCTTTAGCATCTGCTGCCACAACCAGGGCTTCCCCCTGGGGCACCCAAGGCAGCCTCCTCACCTCCTTTCTCCCTCCCAGGCTCACAAGCGAGGACATCTTGCCCCCTCGCCACCTCCTGCCGACCTCCGAGCTGGACACGGATGGATGGAAGTTGGATGGCCCTCTCCCACTGCCACCAACCTCCATCCTGCTGGACGCTCCCCCAACACCTGCAGGAGTGCTGGGTGAGCTGCTTGTGCCCACAGCCCTCCCGCCATCCCCACCACGCAGGCGGGTCCGCTTTGGGCGCAACCAGACCGTGTTGCTGAGCGAGGAAGGTCACGAGCTGCTGGACTGCCTCCCCAAAGCCCCACACCTCGACTGGCCAGCCCACATCCCACGCCGGTCCATCCTGCACTGTGCCTGGGCGCCCGTCCCGCTGGCAGGGGAAGGCACAGTGCGGCCAGTTTCGCCCCCCGGGCAGTCCGAGGAGGAAGAGGACGAGGAGCCAGCGTGTGCCACCTCCCTGCAGCGCTGGCCCACCATGCAGCTCTGGAGCCCACCACCGGAGGCGCCCTCCCCTCCCGCTGCAGCCGCCGGCTGCACAGCAGCCCTGGCCTGCCTGCTCTGCCCAGCCTGCCCTGCAGGCACCTTCAGAGGGCTGCGCAAGGGCCTCCGCAGATGCGCCTCCTTCCTGCGAAGGCCACGGCGAGTGCTCAGGAGGCGCCAGGCAAGGGCCAGCTGATTGGGGCCAGCAGCAGGCTCCGCGCCTGGGCAGAGGTGCCAGTAACCAGCGCCCGCGGAGCTAGACGCCTTCGCCACCTCCGGACCATCGTCAATAAACCTCTGAGCAAGACTCTGCGGGAGGCAAGAGTGAAACACCATGTGAAGTGAAAAGAAGGCAGCGCAGGAATGCTCCCTGAGTCTTAGGAAGCCAGCCGTTCCCCGAACTCAGGCTTTCCTGCTCCTGACAGGGCTGAGTAGAGCAGCAACATGCAAAAACATGTCTCCAGAACAGAAGTTTAAATGCTTAGCTCAGATGAACCATCACATAGGAAACTGGCTGTCAGAAGAAGTCCGTGAGATCCTTACAAAGCGCGGTGGATGTGATCCTGGGGGCGCTCTGGAGCAAGATCTGAATTCCCCTGTGAATGGAGACTATGTAGCCTCCAACAGTGATCTGCAGAAAGAAGTTCTAAAACGGGGGAGAATTGATATCGGTCAGGGGGCTGAGCAGAAAGATTCATCCAAGCCATCACCCTCAGCAGAACAGTGGGAGGATCCTAAAAGGAATGAGCGTTCCAGAGGCCAAGAGGTCCTCCACTTGATCAAACACCCGGGACTGTAAAATTACTACGCAAGGAAAAGGGTGAGGGCAGATCTTCAGGTTATCGACAAGACTGCCCTGTGTGACAGCCAGCCCAGGATTGGCAGTGAATACCCCTTCCATTTTCGGCACAAGCTGCTGATGCTGGACTACCGTGGAAGGTATCTGGTTTGACCGGAGCATGGCAAAGCAAAAGAAGGCGTTCTGAGCACTCCGAATGCAACAAGCCTTGGCACTGAGTGCTCAGATAATGCCTCAGATATTGACAGTGAGTTTTTCAATGCTGAGCGTGAAGAAGGGGATGCCTCTGTTACAGCAGGTCTGACACACACACATGCCATGGACCTCCAGGTGGCGATGTTTCATGGTGCCCCTGATTTCACGAGCCAGTACATTTCAACAAACCTCGCTTTGTGCCACTTGGTGCTCCCCCTATACCAAATCCATGCACCGCACCAAGAGAGTTCCCTCAGCCAAGTTAAAAAGAGCTGGAAAGCCACGGAACAATTGGGAAAGCAGACCACAATTCAGAGGAGCAGACCACAATTCAGAGGCACAAAAACAAACCGATTGATCAGGCAGACACATTCATGGTGTCCTTCATACGGATCGGGAGTTCTCCTTCCTCTTCCAAGGCTCAGCTCCTGAATGCTCTGCCGACTAAACACAAACACGACACTTTCTTCCATCGACATTGCAAAGGCAGCACCAAAGGCTGTCTTCTAATGACTGGTGTTGTGCAGATCTCTTGGTCCTGTGCCAGTGGCAGTGCTGATGACACTTTTGACGGCTGTGTTGCTTTTTTGTAACCTGCATGGAGATGCTAGAGGTCATGAACAACAATTGCCGTTTTTACAGCAGATCTCTTCTGTGAAGGAGGCTCTCAGTTAGCTGAGTCTGACCAGAGTGACAAGAAAGGCGTGAACATTGTACGTGACCCGTGGCAGTCTCAAAAGCCTTTGATTTGTCTTTTCACTGAAGAAGAGAATGTTGCATGTGGCCGATCTAGCCAGAATGTAAAAAGAGGTATCCAGAACAGAAACAAAGCAGAATTAGTAGAGGAGCTGATAAAAACAATCAGAGACCTACTAGCAAGGTGAAACAACCTCTTAAGGCTTGATGCTTGTCAGGACACAGCTCGCCAACATGGATTTATTGTGGCTAAAGAGGCAGAAGAGTGTGTGAGAGCCAAAGCAAAGGCAAGAACCTTGGTGGGATTCTTGACAAAGGAGAAATTGTGTTTGAGATCAAATCACAGCTACTGCCTCTTCAAGGACAACTATGGTACCCATGGTGTAAAAAGGAGAAAGAGCTCCCCCGCTTGCAGGAAAAGAGGAACAAGAACATAGAACATCATGGGAGCCAAACTGAGCCAGAGAAGTGTGCAGGACGAAGAAAGCAACTCGACAGAGCGTTCCCCCTCAAGCAGCTGCTGAAATCAGTCCTCGCTTTTCTCCAGGCACAGTCAAGAGACACCAAGAAATACTTGCTGCAGTGGATGAAGGTCTTTAGGGATGACCTGTCCTCTGAGCACTTGGAGGAACTTCAGAAAGAGTATCATCAGTGATGGTATCAAATCCTGGAAATAAAGAAAAGCAATGAAAAAACCAGTCTGAAAACAGCATTGATGAATAAGTTAGAAGCCCTCTCCAATGCAGTCAATGATTCATCCATTGGTCTCAAGCGTCTTTTGAGAGAAGTAGGGCAGATTCGTGAAGCTCTAGAATCCTTGAACTCAAAAGATGAATGTTTTTGCAAACTACCTGAAGTGGCAGTCGATCTGACGGTTTCAGGGTATGCCCTTGAAGTGGTGGATGGTGATGCTTCGTCTGTACGGTGACGATGGCTTGGGGCAATCTTTGACAAGTTAATTGAGAAGCTAGGGGAGAGAAGAGCGTTTGTTCTCTCAGTGCTTGGCATCCAGAGCCCGGGGAAGTCAAGCCTGCTGAATGCCATGTTTGGTCTGCAGTGGAACGTCAGTGCGGGGAGAGGCACGCGGGGAGCGTTTATGCAGCTGCTTCAGGTGGACGAGAAACGCCAAGAGGCCGTGGACTTTGATTACAGGCTGATTGTTGACACAGCAGGACTTTGTGCCATGGAGGTGGCCAATAAGCAGTCACTCAATCATGACAATGAGCTAGCCACCTTTGGCATTGGCATTGGCAACATGACTCTGATCAATATCTTGGGAGAAAATCCTGGAGACATGCAAGATGTCCTTCAGCTAGCTGGGCAGGCTTTTCTCCGCATGAAGCAAGTCAATCTTTCGCCAAGCCGCTGCTTTGTGCACCACAATGTTGGAGAAATAACTGCCCAGGAACAAAACATGCAAGCACAAAGACGCCTGCAGGAAAAGCTGGAGGAAATGGCAGGGACAGCCACCCAGCCGCCCAGCAGGCATTCTGCCATGTCACCTGCTTCAGCGATGTCATCCGCTTTGATGTGAACACCCACCGTCACTACTTTGCTCACCTCTGGGTGGCAAGGAAACCCACCCAGGGCCCCACCCAACCCCCCACACAGCCAGCACGTGCAGCAGTTAAAGAGCACAATTCTCCAAGCTGCCAAAAGGGATCGCAGGGCACTATTTTAAGGCTCTCGAGCTTGAAAGTTCGTATGAGTGACTTGTGGAAGGCTCTGCTGAATGAAAAGTTTGTTTTCCCTTTCCAAAACACTCGGGAAATTGCCGCAGACAACAGCTTAGGAACAACCGACAGCCAGTGGACCTGGCAGCTGGGGAGCCACATCCTAGACTTGCAAATGAAACGGAACAATCGGATTAAAAAGGGAGACGTTCCGCATGTGACTCGAAGAAGCCTTATGGAGGAAGTGCAAGATAAATATGAGACCCTCTGGAAAGACTTGGAACCGTATTTCAGGGAAGATGACGCCAGTGGGCTTTTGATTCAGCGGAAAGCAAGCATTGAAAATCAACCGCAAGATCGGAGAGAAGCACTTGTGGAAGAGACACAGAGAAAGTCTGCCGAGTTCATTGAACGGGAGAAGAATCCGAGCAAAGGGCATCAGAAGAAGCCAGAATGTGAACACGAGCTTGTCAAGAGAAGGCAACTGGTGGCTTGGTCGCTAAAGAAGGAAGAGCTGCATGAAGAAAAGCTGAGGCAACACTTGGCTAGCCTCTGGAAACAATGGCTCTACAAAGTATCTTCCAGTGCACCTCCTCCTGCAGAACCAAACAGAAACCTCCCTAGTGAGACCACTCTGCTGGAACATTTCAAGCAAGAGCCAAACAGAGAGGAAGAAATAAAATGCTTCTTGCCAAAGGATGCATTTCCCATGGCATCCCTTGCAGGCAGTGCAAGAGATCATTGCTGCTGGAAGCTGCATTTCATTTCATCCCTTTGTATTTCAGATGCTAGTCGTACTTCCCAAAACATGTCTACAATAAACTCGCGGGCTAGCCTTCTGGTCAGGGTGTCTCGTGGTGCTGGGCTTGTGGCGGGGGTGCAGGGGGGAGTGGGGCGTTGTGTTGGGGGTGCTGGTCTTGTCGTGGGGGGTGCAGAGGGGAGTTGGTCCTTGTGTTGGGGGTGCTGGTCTTTGTTTTGAGGTGCAGAGGGGATCTGGACCTTGTGTTGGGGGTGCAGAGGGGATCTGGGTGTTGTTGTGGGGGTGCTTAGAGGAGGTGGGCCTTGTGTTGGGGGTGCTGGGTTTGTTGTGGGGGTGGAGAGGGGATCAGGGCCTTGTTTTTGGGGTGCTGGGCCTTGTTTTGGGAGTGCTGGTCTTGTTGTGGGGGTGCTGAGGGGATCAGGGCATTGTGTTGGGGGTGCTGGGCATTGTGTAGGGTTTGCTGGGCTTGTTATGGGGGTGCAGAGGGGATCTGGGTCTTGTTTTGGGGGTGCTTAGAGGACGTGGGCCTTGTATTGGGGGTGCTGGGCTTGTCGTGGGGGTCCTGAGTGGTCATGGTGTTGTGTTGGGGGTGGTGGGGGTTGTTTTGGGAGAACTAGGCTTGTTTTCGGGGTGCTTAGGGGATCTGGGCCTTGTTTTCGGGGTACTGAGGGGATCTGGGCGTTGTTTTGGCGGTGCTGGGCCTTGTCATGGGGGTGTTGAGGGAATCTAGGCCTTTTTTTGGGGGTGCGGAGAGGGTTCCGGAGCACTCGACCAGGTTGCCCAGAGAGGTTGTGGAGTCTCCTTCCCTGGAGATATTCAAAAGCCGCCTGGCCCAATCCTGGGCAATATGCTCCAGAGGACCCTGGCTGAGCAGGGGCGTTGGACTCCAGGATCTCCGGAGGTCCCTTCCAACCTCCACCATTCTCTGAGCCTGTGATTCTGTGAAATGTTAAGGCTAAAATTTTAACACTCACATCCCAGAAGTTTTCTTTTCCTTTCTTCTCAGAATTGGTTCCCATCGATGGTCGAGCCCATCACACATCTTCCACAATCACCTGTAATGTGCTCATGTAGTGTTCAAATGCTATAGGTCATATGGTTGCTACAGGGGTTGGTTCACCTAGTTGATTTAAACCAGTTGAGGGAATGGTTAGAACGTACAGCTAGCAATCTGGTTTTGGAGCTAAGGAAAGGTTTTGCACATTGAGTGACTACTCCCCAAATTACAGCTTGGTTGCCACTGGCCACGCACACAGGGAGCCCCATTCCCCTTGGGATCATTCCAGTTACTATGAAAGAGAGAATCAACCGTATCGGGAATAATACCAACGGTGCGTCTATATGATTGGGGCCTGGGCATACAAGTCTCGAACTCCCATCTCTCCATCATATGTCTAGCAAGCCATGAATCTTCCACAAGACTTGAACTGGAGGAATGTGTGGGATCAAAACTGTCATGTCACCTGGGGGAGTGAACCAGACACCGTGCGTAGGGCCTACGAAATAGATGGCTCAGCGTTACAGTGGGGACAACAAACAATTGTACTCGGGACCTGAGAGGACCACTCCCTGAGAGAGACCTGCCCAATCGAAGCTATTTCCAAGCAGGTGGTCCTGAAGGGAGCACTGCCCTTCAGGAAAAAGCCTTTGCGCAGCTGCGCTATTACCAGAACGGAGCAGCTTCACGACCGCATCACACAGCTCATCAGCCTCCCCATCGACACAAAGGAACAGGAGCCAATGCATGACAACCAAAGTTGCATTCATGACAGACTGCATGAAATAGGAAAACAGGTGGACTCGGCAGCCAGGAACTCCACATATGTCTTCACTCATGGATACAGAAGACATTCAGCAGTGTCTCTAGGCAAAGTGGCAGCAGAAAGGTTGGCAAAGATGCAGAAGGCTTTCACAAGAGCAAACAACTCCACTTTCTACCTGCGGGGCCAGAGAGAAGACTTCTTCACAAGTTTCCACATGTCCTGCCAAGCAGTGCCCTCTATCACAGCAGTTGTTGATTTTTTTTATGTGACGAGCTTTCAGGAGCTCTTTGACAGGCAGTGTCTGTGAAGACTGCTCTTGATATAGCCTGGGAAAGGAGCTCTAACTCTCCAGCTTTCAATGGCCATCGATCTCAACTAGAAACGGCTATTCTCCTGTCTCTTGCGGAGGAAGAGAATGGTGAGAAGTTCAGGCAGCACATTCATTTCCCCCAACATGTTTTAGAAGGTTTCGTTGAGAAGTGTGTTAACAACTATTGCTTAGACAAGAACAATTCAAGGCTGAAGAACTTGTTCCATGTTTCCCTGAATTCATTCCAGACTCTTGCTGCTGCTGCTAGCTTTGCGCCTACAACTCCAGTTGTCCAAGAGAACTGTGGCAATGTCTCCCTGTGGCTAGAGGAATTTGGGAGCAGACTTGGAGCTAATTCTGAACTTCCCAGAAGTCATCTGAAAAGCACTGAGCATCAAGAAAGAAAGGAGCTAGAGCTCCTGGAGGAGGCAATGAGTAAAGCTCTGGCCCCTGTGCTAGCAAACCTGAAACAGGCATTTTCCATGCCTCATCTGAAAGCTTGGAACTGGAAACCTCATACAATCGGAGTTGAAGGGCTGCACGGCTGCTGGAAGCAATGCCCGTTGTGCAGCGCTCTTTGCACAGACACAATATGTGCTCCTGATGGGGACCACAGGGTTCACTTCCATCGCCCTCAAGTCCTCAATGGTAGCCAGTGGGTTAGAAGAAATCAGTTGGTCCCTGCCCTTTGCTCCAGTCTTGTAGCAAGTCACTGTTGCCTTGTGCTTGAGGATAACAAGGAAGCTGCCTATACAAAGTCTAGAGAAGCAGGAGCAGCTTCTGCCAATTGGGGCCTCACGCCAGAAAGCTCCCCGCAGGCATGCTGCAAATGGCTTGTGTGCCGTTTCCGCTCACAATTGCAACAAGATTGCTGTGCACAATTGGAGGGCACAGCAGCAACCCGTCCAGAAGGGGAAAAGTGCCCAAAGGAAGAACGAGCCACGGGCTCGGCATGGGCTTGTCAGGGACGACTCTGGGCTTTGGTTGGGCTTTGTGCTGGCGGGAGCTGTGTTGGGGCTGGCCTTGGCGGGCTGCGCCTTGTTGGGGTTTGGGTGAGAGCAGCGTCAGGTGGGGCCTGGGGGTGCCCTGGCAGACCAGGTGTGTGGAAGTGATGTGGCCATGGCATCACAATGCCGGGGTCTTTCTGGAGGTGGGGCTGGGGGAAGTGCCGCTGTCACTTTGCCTGCGAGCGAGCGAGCGAGCGAGTGTGCGAGCGAGTGCGCGAGCAGGTGGAGAGCGTGGTGTTGAGCTGGGGTGAAGGAGCGAGGCAGCGGGGTAAGAGGTGGCTCCTTCCGTCTCTCTGCAGTCTCTCCTCCCCTCGGGGCGCTCTCCCTGGCTTTGTCGCCCCCCCAGCGCCCACCACCCGCTGCACGCTCCCTCGGTGGGCACAAGTGCCACAATCAGGCAAACGTCCCCGCCGCGAAGCCCAGCCACGCTCGGGCACCATTCTGCGCCCTTGCTGCTCACGACCCGGTGTCCCCGCATCACACGTGGGAAAGCAGCGGCGGGAGCGGGCAGCCAGGCAAGGCCGACGGAGTGAGGGCACCGTGCCCTGCTTTTTGCAGAGTTGCTCTCGGCGGCCTTTGGCTCTTCTCCTGGTGTCAGATTGACGCTGTCGATCTTGGGGTGCGGAGGAGCGTGCACAGGGTGAGCCGCAGAGCAGAGCGGAGCGATCAGGGTCGGGGGAGGTTGGTGGAGGGGCGTTGGAGGGGCGGTGGGGAGCAGGGCTTTGGGGGCTGCTGGTCTGCCTTGGTCGGGGAGGGGGAGGGTGGCTGCAAGGGGCGGCGTGCTCAGAGGTGGGTGCTGTGTTTTGGGTGGCACTCTTGGAGCAGGACGTGGAGGCGGAGCGCTGAGCAGGCTGCACGCTCGCGGCGCGCTTCCGGTGGCGGCATGGAGCCTCGGAGGCTGAGCGTCGTGGGCGAGTTTGTGGTGCTGAGCCTTTTTGTGGTGTGCCTGGCCCACATGCCCTCGGTCGTCAACGTCTTCACAATCCTGTGCATAGCGGTGGTGTTGGTGCTGGCGGGGAAAAGGCCCTGGCCCAAGGTAGGAGTCAGCCTGGGCATGGCCCCGAGCTGGCGCGGGCAGCGAGAGGGCTGAGGCCGCGGCAGCACCTGCAGCAAGGGCAGCCTGACGGTGCTGCGCACAAGCCTGCCTCCAGCCTCAGCTCTGCGTGCCCCGCGCAGCCCTTCCGCGAGCAGGGCGCCTCTTGGCGCAGCTTGGATGCTCGCCACTAAGGCAGCGCTCTCTTGGGCTGTGCAGGGGCCTCGCGGCAGTGCTGGCAGCCTGGGCAACGGCAGCGTGGACGAGCCCGGAGGTGAGCAGCCCCGGCCCGGAGCGTAGGCGCGCTCGGCAGCGCCTCCCGGCCAAGACAGCCCAGCGCCGCCAGCGCCCACCGCCCTCGGCCCCAGCTGGGGCTCCGCCGACGGGCTGCCCTCGCTCACTGCCTCTCTGCCTCCTCTTCCAGCAGCCTCCTTCCTGCCCACGGTGGAGACGCAGGACTGTGCAGCCAGCCGGCAGGCAGGGTAAGCGGAGGCCTGGCCTCCACAGCCCTGGCCAGGCCCACCGCAGGCAAGAGCCCGATGCAGCCCAGAGCCACAGACCTGCGCCTGGCCTGGGCCCCCCAAAGAGCAGGGCATGGCATGGCTAGGGCTGGGGTCGACGCACGGGATGCCCAGGACATGCCGCATGCCTGCTGCTCACCAACTGGGAAGCCCCTTTGCTCCTTGCCCACTGCTGCAGCCCTGGCCCCAGCGCCCCCTCCGCCCGCACCCTGGCACCCTTTAGCATCTGCTGCCACCAGGGCTTCCCCCTGGGGCACCCAAGGCAGCCTCCTCACCTCCTTTCTCCCTCCCAGGCTCACAAGCGAGGACACCTTGCCCCCTCGCCACCTCCTGCCCACCTCCGAGCCGGACACGGATGGATGGAAGTTGGATGGCCCTCTCCCACTGCCACCAACCTCCATCCTGCTGGACGCTCCCCCAACACCTGCAGCAGTGCTGGGTGAGCTGCTTGTGCCCACAGCCCTCCCGCCATCCCCACCACGCAGGCGGGTCCGCTTTGGGCGCAACCAGACCGTGTTGCTGAGCGAGGAAGGTCACGAGCTGCTGGACTGCCTCCCCAAAGCCCCACACCTCGACTGGCCAGCCCACATCCCGCGCCGGTCCATCCTGCACTGTGCCTGGGCGCCCGTCCCGCTGGCAGGGGAAGGCACAGTGCGGCCACTTTCACCCCCCGAGCAGTCCGAGGACGAAGAGGACGAGGAGCCAGCGTGTGCCACCTCCCTGCAGCGCTGGCCCACCATGCAGCTCTGGAGCCCACCACCGGAGGCGCCCTCCCCTCCCGCTGCAGCCGCCGGCTGCACAGCGGCCCTGGCCTGCCTGCTCTGCCCAGCCTGCCCAGCCTGCCCTGCAGGCGCCTTCAGAGGGCTGCGCAAGGGCCTCCGCAGATGCGCCTCCTTCCTGCGAGGGCCACGGCGAGTGCTCAGGAGGCGCCAGGCAAGGGCCAGCTGATTGGGGCCAGCAGCAGGCTCCGCGCCTGGGCAGAGGTGCCAGTAACCAGCGCCCGTGGAGCTAGACGCCTTCGCCACCTCCGGGCCAGCGTCAATAAACCTCTGAGCAAGACTCTGCGGGAGGCGAGAGTGAAACACCATGTGAAGTGAAAAGAAGGCGGCGCAGGAATGCTCCCTGAGTCTTAGGAAGCCAGCCGTTCCCCGAACTCAGGCTTTCCTGCTCCTGACAGGGCTGAGTAGAGCAGCAACATGCAAAAACATGTCTCCAGAACAGAAGTTTAAATGCTTAGCTCAGATGAACCATCACATAGGAAACTCACTGTCAGAAGAAGTCCGTGAGATCCTTACAAAGTGCGGTGGATGTGATCCTGGGGGCGCTCTGGAGCAAGATCTGAATTCCCCTGTGAATGGAGACTATGTAGCCTCCAACAGTGATCTGCAGAAAGAAGTTGTAAAACAGGGGAGAATTGATATCGGTCAGGGGGCTGAGCAGAAAGATTCATCCAAGCCATCACCCTCAGCAGAACAGTGGGAGGATCCTAAAAGGAATGAGCGTTCCAGAGGCCAAGAGGTCTTCCACTTGATCAAACACCCGGGACTAGAAAATTGCTACGCAAGGAAAAGGGGGAGGGCAGATCTTCAGGTTATCGACAAGACTGCCCTGTGTGACAGCCAGCCCAGGATTGGCAGTGAATACCCCTTCCATTTTCGGCACAAGCTGCTGATGCTGGACTACCGTGGAAGGTATCTGGTTTGCCAGGAGCATGGCAAAGCAAAAGAAGGCGTTCTGAGCACTCCGAATGCAACAAGCCTTGGCGCTGAGTGCTCAGATAGTGCCTCAGATATTGACAGTGAGTTTTTCAATGCTGAGCGTGAAGAAGGGGATGCCTCTGTTACAGCAGGTCTGACACACACACATGCCATGGACCTCCAGGTGGCGATGTTTCATGGTGCCCATGATTTCACGAGACAGTACATTTCAACAAACCTCGCTTTGTGCCACTTGGCGCTCCCCCTCCTGCTACCAAATCCATGCACCGCACCAAGAGAGTTCCCTCAGCCAAGTTAAAAAGAGCTGGAAAGCCACGGAACAATTGGGAAAGCAGACCACAATTCAGAGGAGCAGACCACAACTCAGAGGCACAAAAACAAACCGATTGATCAGGCAGACACACTCATCGTGTCCTTCCTACGGATCGGGAGTTCTCCTTCCTCTTCCAAGGCTCAGCTCCTGAATGCTCTGCCGACTAAACACAAACACGACACTTTCTTCCATCGACATTGCAAAGGCAGCACCAAAGGCTGTCTTCTAATGACAGGTGTTGTGCAGATCTCTTGGTCCTGTGCCAGTGGCAGTGCTGATGACACTTTTGACGGCTGTGTTGCTTTTTGTAACCTGCATGGAGATGCTAGAGGTCATGAACAACAATTGCCGTTTTTACAGCAGATCTCTTCTGTGAAGGAGGCTCTCAGTTAGCTGAGTCTGACCAGAGTGACAAGAAAGGCATGAACATTGTACGTGACCCGTGGCAGTCTCAAAAGCCTTTGATTTGTCTTTTCACTGAAGAAGAGAATGTTGCATGTGGCCGATCTAGCCAGAATGTAAAAAGAGGTATCCAGAACAGAAACACAGCAGAATTAGTAGAGGAGCTGATAAAAACAATCAGAGACCTACTAGCAAGGTGAAACAACCTCTTAAGGCTTGATGCTTGTCAGGACACAGCTCGCCAACGTGGATTTATTGTGGCTAAAGAGGCAGAAGAGTGTGTGAGAGCCAAAGCAAAGGCAAGAACCTTGGTGGGATTCTTGACAAAGGAGAAATTGTGTTTGAGATCAAATCACAGCTACTGCCTCTTCAAGGACAACTATGGTACCCATGGTGTAAAAAGGAGAAAGAGCTCCCCCGCTTGCAGGAAAAGAGGAACAAGAACATAGAACATCATGGGAGCCAAACTGAGCCAGAGAAGTGTGCAGGACGAAGAAAGCAACTCGACAGAGCGTTCCCCCTCAAGCAGCTGATGAAATCAGTCCTCGCTTTTCTCCAGGCACAGGCAAGAGACACCAAGAAATACTTGCTGCAGTGGAGGAAGGTCTTTAGGGATGACCTGTCCTCTGAGCACTTGGAGGAACTTCAGAAAGAGTATCATCAGTGATGGTATCAAATCCTGGAAATAAAGAAAAGCAAGGAAAAAAACCAGTCTGAAAACAGCATTGATGAATAAGTTAGAAGCCCTCTCCAATGCAGTCAATGATTCATCCATTGGTCTCAAGCGTCTTTTGAGAGAAGTAGGGCAGATTCGTGAAGCTCTAGAATCCTTGAACTCAAAAGATGAATGTTTTTGCAAACTACCTGAAGTGGCAGTCGATCTGATGGTTTCAGGGTATGCCCTTGAAGTGGTGGATGGTGATGCTTCGTCTGTACGGTGACGATGGCTTGGGGCAATCTTTGACAAGTTAATTGAGAAGCTAGGGGAGAGAAGAGCGTTTGTTCTCTCAGTGCTTGGCATCCAGAGCCCGGGGAAGTCAAGCCTGCTGAATGCCATGTTTGGGCTGCAGTGGAACGTCAGTGCGGGGAGAGGCACGCGGGGAGCGTTTGTGCAGCTGCTTCAGGTGGACGAGAAACCCCAAGAGGCCGTGGACTTTGATTACAGGCTGATTGTTGACACAGCAGGACTTTGTGCCATGGAGGTGGCCAATAAGCAGTCACTTAATGATGACAATGAGCTAGCCACCTTTGGCATTGGCATTGGCAACATGACTCTGATCAATATCTTGGGAGAAAATCCTGGAGACATGCAAGATGTCCTTCAGCTAGCTGGGCAGGCTTTTCTCCGCATGAAGCAAGTCAATCTTTCGCCAAGCTGCTGCTTTGTGCACCACAATGTTGGAGAAATAACTGCCCAGGAACAAAACATGCAAGCACAAAGACGCCTGCAGGAAAAGCTGGAGGAAATGGCAGGGACAGCCGCCCAGCCGCCCAGCAGGCATTCTGCCATGTAACCCACAGTCAGTACTTTGCTCACCTCTGGGTGGCAAGGAAACCCACGCAGGGCCCCACCCAACCCCACACACAGCCAGCACGTGCAGCAGTTAAAGAGCACAATTCTCCAAGCTGCCAAGAAGGGATCGCAGGGCTCTATTTCAAGGCTCTCGAGCTTGAAAGTTCGTATGAGTGACTTGTGGAAGGCTCTGCTGAATGAAAAGTTTGTTTTCCCTTTCCAAAACACTCGGGAAGTTGCCGCAGACAACAGCTTAGGAACAACCGACAGCCAGTGGACCTGGCAGCTGGGGAGCCACATCCTAGACTTGCAAATGAAATGGAACAATCGGATTAGAAAGGGAGACGTTCCGCATGTGACCCGAAGAAGCCTTATGGAGGAAGTGCAAGATAAATATGAGACCCTCTGGAAAGGCTTGGAACCGTATTTCAGGGAAGATGACGCCAGTGGGCTTTTGATTCAGCGGAAAGCAAGCATTGAAAATCAACCGCAAGATCTGAGAGAAGCACTTGTGGAAGAGACACAGAGAAAGTCTGCCGAGTTCATTGAACGGGAGAAGAATCCGAGCAAAGGGCATCAGAAGAAGCCAGAATGTGAACACGAGCTTGTCAAGAGAAGGCAACTGGTGGCTTTGTCGCTAAAGAAGGAAGAGCTGCATGAAGAAAAGCTGCGGCAACACTTGGCTAGCCTCTGGAAACAATGGCTCTACAAAGTATCTTCCAGTGCACCTCCTCCTGCAGAACCAAACATAAACCTCCCTAGTGAGACCACTCTGCTGGAACATTTCAAGCAAGAGCCAAACAGAGAGGAAGAAATAAAATGCTTCTTGCCAAAGGATGCATTTCCCATGGCATCCCTTGCAGGCAGTGCAAGAGATCATTGCTGCTGGAAGCTGCATTTCATTTCATCCCTTTGTATTTCAGATGCTAGTCGTACTTCCCAAAACATGTCTACAATAAACTCGCGGGCTAGCCTTCTGGTCAGGGTGTCTCGTGGTGCTGGGCTTGTGGCGGGGGTGCAGGGGGGAGTGGGGCGTTGTGTTGGGGGTGCTGGTCTTGTCGTGGGGGGTGCAGAGGGGAGTTGGTCCTTGTGTTGGGGGTGCTGGTCTTTGTTTTGTGGTGCAGAGGGGATCTGGACCTTGTGTTGGGGGTGCATAGGGGATCTGGGTGTTGTTGTGGGGGTGCTTAGAGGAGGTGGGCCTTGTGTTGGGGGTGCTGGGTTTGTTGTGGGGGTGGAGAGGGGATCAGGGCCTTGTTTTTGGGGTGCTGGGCCTTGTTTTGGGAGTGCTGGTCTTGTTGTGGGGGTGCTGAGGGGATCAGGGCATTGTGTTGGGGGTGCTGGGCATTGTATAGGGTTTGCTGGGCTTGTTATGGGGGTGCAGAGGGGATCTGGGTCTTGTTTTGGGGGTGCTTAGAGGACCTGGGCCTTGTGTTGGGGGTGCTGGGCTTATCGTGGGGGTCTTGAGTGGTCATGGTGTTGTGTTGGGGGTGGTGGGCCTTGTTTTGGGAGAACTAGGCTTGTTTTTGGGGTGCTTAGGGGATCTGGGCATTGTATTGGGGGTCTGGGCTTGTTGTGGGGGTGCAGAGGGGAGCTGGGTCTTGTCATGGGGGTGCTGAGGGAATGCTCGGCCTTGTAATGGGTGTGCTGGGCTTGTCGTGGGGATGCTGAGGGGATCTGGGCCTTGTCATGGGGGTGCTGAGGGTATGCTCGGCCTTGTAATGGGGGTGGTGGGCTTGTCAGGGGGGTGCTGAGGGGATCTGGGCCTTGTTTTTGGGGTGTGGGCCTTGTTTTGGGGGTAGTGGGCTTGTCGTAAGGGTGCTGAGGGGATCTGGGCCTTGTATTGGGGATGGACAGGCGATGTGGGCCTTGTCTTGGGAGTGCTGAGGGGATCTGGGCCTTGTTTTCGGGGTACGGTGGGGATCTGGGCATTGTTTTGGGTGTGCTGGGCCTTGTCATGGGGGTGTTGAGGGGATCTAGGCCTTTTTTTTGGGGTGCGGAGAGGGTTCCGGAGCACTCGACCAGGTTGCCCAGAGAGGTTGTGGAGTCTCCTTCCCTGGAGATATTCAAAAGCCGCCTGGCCCAATCCTGGGCAATATGCTCCAGAGGACCCTGGCTGAGCAGGGGGGGTTGGACTCCAGGATCTCCAGAGGTCCTTTCCAACCTCCACCATTCTGTGAGTCTGTGATTCTGTGAAATGTTAAGGCTAAAATTTTAACACTCACATCCCAGAAGTTTTCTTTTCCTTTCTTCTCAGAATTGGTTCCCATCGATGGTCGAGCCCATCACACACCTCCCACAATCACCTGTAATGTGCTCATGTAGTGTTCCAATGTTATAGGTCCTATGGATTGGCATGGGGTTGGTTCACCTAGTTGATTTAAACCAGTTGAGGGAATGGTTAGAACGTACAGCTAGCAATCTGGTTTTGGAGCTAAGGAAAGGTTTTGCACATTGAGTGACTACTCCCCAAATTACAGCTTGGTTGCCACTGCCCACGCACACAGGGAGCCCCATTCCCATTTCACCCCAGAAAGCTCCCCGCAGGCATGCTGCAAATGGCTTGTGTGCCGTTTCCGCTCACAATTGCAACAAGATTGCTGTGCACAATTGGAGGGCAAAGGAGCAACCCGTCCAGAAGGGGAAAAGTGCCCAAAGAAAGAACGAGCCACGGGCTCGGCATGGGCTTGTCAGGGACGACTCTGGGCTTTGGTTGGGCTTTGTGCTGGCGGGAGCTGTGTTGGGGCTGGCCTTGGCGGGCTGCGCCTTGTTGGGGTTTGGGTGAGAGCAGCGTCAGGTGGGGCCTGGGGGTGCCCTGGCAGACCAGGTGTGTGGAAGTGATGTGGCCATGGCATCACAATGCCGGGGTCTTTCTGGAGGTGGGGCTGGGGGAAGTGCCGCTGTCACTTTGCCTGCAAGCGAGCGAGCGAGCGAGTGTGCGAGCGAGTGCGCGAGCAGGTGGAGAGCGTGGTGTTGAGCTGGGGCGAAGGAGCGAGGCAGCGGGGTAAGAGGTGGCTCCTTCCGTCTCTCTGCAGTCTCTCCTCCCCTCGGGGCGCTCTCCCTGGCTTTGTCGCCCCCCCAGCACCCACCACCCGCTGCACGCTCCCTCGGTGGGCACAAGTGCCACAATCAGGCAAATGTCCCCGCCGCGAAGCCCAGCCACGCTCGGGCACCATTCTGCGCCCTTGCTGCTCACGACCCGGTGTCCCCGCGTCACACGTGGGAAAGCAGCGGCGGGAGCGGGCAGCCAGGCAAGGCCGACGGAGTGAGGGCACCGTGCCCTGCTTTTTGCAGAGTTGCTCTCGGCGGCCTTTGGCTCTTCTCCTGGTGTCAGATTGACGCTGTCGATCTTGGGGTGCGGAGGAGCGTGCACAGGGTGAGCCGCAGAGCAGAGCGGAGCGGTCAGGGTCGGGGGAGGTTGGTGGAGGGGCGTTGGAGGGGCGGTGGGGAGCAGGGCTTTGGGGGCTGCTGGTCTGCCTTGGTCGGGGAGGGGGAGGGTGGCTGCAAGGGGCGGCGTGCTCAGAGGTGGGTGCTGTGTTTTGGGTGGCACTCTTGGAGCAGGACGTGGAGGCGGAGCGCTGAGCAGGCTGCACGCTCGCGGCGCGCTTCCGGTGGCGGCATGGAGCCTCGGAGGCTGAGCGTCGTGGGCGAGTTTGTGGTGCTGAGCCTCTTTGTGGTGTGCCTGGCCCACATGCCCTCGGTCGTCAACGTCCTCATGATCCTGTGCATAGCGGTGGTGTTGGTGCCGGCGGGGAAAAGGCTCTGGCCCAAGGTAGGAGTCAGCCTGGGCATGGCCCCGAGCTGGCGCGGGCAGCGAGAGGGCTGAGGCCGCGGCAGCACCTGCAGCAAGGGCAGCCTGACGGTGCTGCGCGCAAGCCTGCCTGCAGCCTCAGCTCTGCGTGCCCCGCGCAGCCCTTCTGCGAGCAGGGCGCCTCTTGGCGCAGCGTGGATGCTCGCCACTAAGGCAGCGCTCTCTTGGGCTGTGCAGGGGCCTCGCGGCAGTGCTGGCAGCCTGGGCAACGGCAGCGTGGACGAGCCCGGAGGTGAGCAGCCCCGGCCCAGAGCGTAGGCGCGCTCGGCAGCGCCTCCCGGCCAAGACAGCCCAGCGCCGCCAGCGCCCACCGCCCTCGGCCCCAGCTGGGGCTCCGCCGACGGGCTGCCCTCGCTCACTGCCTCTCTGCCTCCTCTTCCAGCAGCCTCCTTCCTGCCCACGGTGGAGACGCAGGACTGTGCAGCCAGCCGGCAGGCAGGGTAAGCGGAGGCCTGGCCTGCAGGGGGGCTGCCCCACAGCCCTGGCCAGGCCCACCGCAGGCAAGAGCCCGATGCAGCCCAGAGCCACAGACCTGCGCCTGGCCTGGGCCCCCCAAAGAGCAGGGCATGGCATGGCTAGGGCTGGGGTCGACGCGCGGGATGCCCAGGACATGCCGCATGCCTGCTGCTCACCAACTGGGAAGCCCCTTTGCTCCTTGCCCACTGCTGCAGCCCTGGCCCCAGCGCCCCCTCCGCCCGCACCCTGGCACCCTTTGGCATCTGCTACCACCACCAGGGCTTCCCCCTGGGGCACCCAAGGCAGCCTCCTCACCTCCTTTCTCCCTCCCAGGCTCACAAGCGAGGACACCTTGCCCCCTCGCCACCTCCTGCCCACCTCCGAGCCGGACACGGATGGATGGAAGTTGGATGGCCCTCTCCCACTGCCACCAACCTCCATCCTGCTGGACGCTCCCCCAACACCTGCAGCAGTGCTGGGTGAGCTGCTTGTGCCCACAGCCCTCCCGCCATCCCCACCACGCAGGCGGGTCCGCTTTGGGCGCAACCAGACCGTGTTGCTGAGCGAGGAAGGTCACGAGCTGCTGGACTGCCTCCCCAAAGCCCCACACCTCGACTGGCCAGCCCACATCCCGCGCCGGTCCATCCTGCACTGTGCCTGGGCACCCGTCCCGCTGGCAGGGGAAGGCACAGTGCGGCCACTTTCACCCGCCGGGCAGTCCGAGGAGGAAGAGGACGAGGAGCCAGCGTGTGCCACCTCCCTGCAGCGCTGGCCCACCATGCAGCTCTGGAGCCCACCACCGGAGGCGCCCTCCCCTCCCGCTGCAGCCACCGGCTGCACAGCGGCCCTGGCCTGCCTGCTCTGCCCAGCCTGCCCAGCCTGCCCTGCAGGCGCCTTCAGAGGGCTGCGCAAGGGCCTCCGCAGATGCGCCTCCTTCCTGCGAGGGCCACGGCGAGTGCTCAGGAGGCGCCAGGCAAGGGCCAGCTGATTGGGGCCAGCAGCAGGCTCCGCGCCTGGGCAGAGGTGCCAATAACCAGCGCCCGTGGAGCTAGACGCCTTCGCCACCTCCGGGCCAGCGTCAATAAACCTCTGAGCAAGACTCTGTGGGAGGCGAGAGTGAAACACCATGTGAAGTGAAAAGAAGGCGGCGCAGGAATGCTCCCTGAGTCTTAGGAAGCCAGCCGTTCCCCGAACTCAGGCTTTCCTGCTCCTGACAGGGCTGAGTAGAGCAGCAACATGCAAAAACATGTCTCCAGAACAGAAGTTTAAATGCTTAGCTCAGATGAACCATCACATAGGAAACTGGCTGTCAGAAGAAGTCCGTGAGATCCTTAGAAAGTGCGGTGGATGTGATCCTGGGGGCGCTCTGGAGCAAGATCTGAATTCCCCTGTGAATGGAGACTATGTAGCCTCCAACAGTGATCTGCAGAAAGAAGTTGTAAAACAGGGGAGAATTGATATTGGTCAGGGGGCTGAGCAGAAAGATTCATCCAAGCCATCACCCTCAGCAGAACAGTGGGAGGATCCTAAAAGGAATGAGCGTTCCAGAGGCCAAGAGGTCCTCCACTTGATCAAACACCCGGGACGAGAAAATTGCTACGCAAGGAAAAGGGGGAGGGCAGATCTTCAGGTTATCGACAAGACTGCCCTGTGTGACAGCCAGCCCAGGATTGGCAGTGAATACCCCTTCCCTTTTCGGCACAAGCTGCTGATGCTGGACTACCGTGGAAGGTATCTGGTTTGCCAGGAGCATGGCAAAGCAAAAGAAGGCGTTCTGAGCACTCCGAATGCAACAAGCCTTGGCGCTGAGTGCTCAGATAGTGCCTCAGATATTGACAGTGAGTTTTTCAATGCTGAGCGTGAAGAAGGGGATGCCTCTGTTACAGCAGGTCTGACACACATACATGCCATGGACCTCCAGGTGGCGATGTTTCATGGTGCCCCTGATTTCACGAGACAGTACATTTCAACAAACCTCGCTTTGTGCCACTTGGCGCTCCCCCTCCTGCTACCAAATCCATGCACCGCACCAAGAGAGTTCCCTCAGCCAAGTTAAAAAGAGCTGGAAAGCCACGGAACAATTGGGAAAGCAGACCACAGTTAAGAGGAGCAGACCACAATTCAGAGGCACAAAAACAAACCGATTGATCAGGCAGACACACTCATCGTGTCCTTCCTACGGATCGGGAGTTCTCCTTCCTCTTCCAAGGCTCAGCTCCTGAATGCTCTGCCGACTAAACACAAACACGACACTTTCTTCCACCGACATTGCAAAGGCAGCACCAAAGGCTGTCTTCTAATGACTGGTGTTGTGCAGATCTCTTGGTCCTGTGCCAGTGGCAGTGCTGATGACACTTTTGACGGCTGTGTTGCTTTTTGTAACCTGCATGGAGATGCTAGAGGTCATGAACAACAATTGCCGTTTTTACAGCAGATCTCTTCTGTGAAGGAGGCTCTCAGTTAGCTGAGTCTGACCAGAGTGACAAGAAAGGCGTGAACATTGTACGTGACCCGTGGCAGTCTCAAAAGCCTTTGATTTGTCTTTTCACTGAAGAAGAGAATGTTGCATGTGGCCGATCTAGCCAGAATGTAAAAAGAGGTATCCAGAACAGAAACACAGCAGAATTAGTAGAGGAGCTGGTAAAAACAATCAGAGACCTACTAGCAAGGTGAAACAACCTTTTAAGGCTTGATGCTTGTCAGGACACAGCTCGCCAACGTGGATTTATTGTGGCTAAAGAGGCAGAAGAGTGTGTGAGAGCCAAAGCAAAGGCAAGAACCTTGGTGGGATTCTTGACAAAGGAGAAATTGTGTTTGAGATCAAGTCACAGCTACTGCCTCTTCAAGGACAACTATGGTACCCATGGTGTAAAAAGGAGAAAGAGCTCCCCCGCTTGCAGGAAAAGAGGAACAAGAACATAGAACATCATGGGAGCCAAAGTGAGCCAGAGAAGTGTGCAGGACGAAGAAAGCAACTCGACAGAGCGTTCCCCCTCAAGCAGCTGCTGAAATCAGTCCTCGCTTTTCTCCAGGCACAGGCAAGAGACACCAAGAAATACTTGCTGCAGTGGAGGAAGGTCTTTAGGGATGACCTGTCCTCTGAGCACTTGGAGGAACTTCAGAAAGAGTATCATCAGTGATGGTATCAAATCCTGGAAATAAAGAAAAGCAAGGAAAAAAACCAGTCTGAAAACAGCATTGATGAATAAGTTAGAAGCCCTCTCCAATGCAGTCAATGATTCATCCATTGGTCTCAAGCGTCTTTTGAGAGAAGTAGGGCAGATTCGTGAAGCTCTAGAATCCTTGAACTCAAAAGATGAATGTTTTTGCAAACTACCTGAAGTGGCAGTCGATCTGATGGTTTCAGGGTATGCCCTTGAAGTGGTGGATGGTGATGCTTCGTCTGTACGGTGACGATGGCTTGGGGCAATCTTTGACAAGTTAATTGAGAAGCTAGGGGAGAGAAGAGCGTTTGTTCTCTCAGTGCTTGGCATCCAGAGCCCGGGGAAGTCAAGCCTGCTGAATGCCATGTTTGGTCTGCAGTGGAACGTCAGTGCGGGGAGAGGCACGCGGGGAGCGTTTATGCAGCTGCTTCAGGTGGACGAGAAACGCCAAGAGGCCGTGGACTTTGATTAGAGGCTGATTGTTGACACGGGAGGACTTTGTGCCATGGAGGTGGCCAATAAGCAGTCACTTAATGATGACAATGAGCTAGCCACCTTTGGCATTGGCATTGGCAACATGACTCTGATCAATATCTTGGGAGAAAATCCTGGAGACATGCAAGATGTCCTTCAGCTAGCTGGGCAGGCTTTTCTCCGCATGAAGCAAGTCAATCTTTCGCCAAGCTGCTGCTTTGTGCACCACAATGTTGGAGAAATAAGTGCCCAGGAACAAAACATGCAAGCACAAAGACGCCTGCAGGAAAAGCTGGAGGAAATGGCAGGGACAGCCGCCCAGCCGCCCAGCAGGCGTTCTGCCATGTCACCTGCTTCAGCGATGTCATCCGCTTTGATGTGAACACCCACAGTCACTACTTTGCTCACCTCTGGGTGGCAAGGAAACCCACCCATGGCCCCACCCAACCCCACACACAGTCAGCACGTGCAGCAGTTAAAGAGCACAATTCTCCAAGCTGCCAAGAAGGGATCGCAGGGCTCTATTTCAAGGCTCTCGAGCTTGAAAGTTCGTATGAGTGACTTGTGGAAGGCTCTGCTGAATGAAAAGTTTGTTTTCCCTTTCCAAAACACTCGGGAAATTGCCGCAGACAACAGCTTAGGAACAACCGACAGCCAGTGGACCTGGCAGCTGGGGAGCCACATCCTAGACTTGCAAATGAAACGGAACAATCGGATTAGAAAGGGAGACGTTCCGCATGTGACCCGAAGAAGCCTTATGGAGGAAGTGCAAGATAAATATGAAAGACTCTCTCTCTTTCCCTCTGGAAAGACTTGGAACCATATTTCAGGGAAGATGACGCCAGTGGGCTTTTGATTCAGCGGAAAGCAAGCATTGAAAATCAACCGCAAGATCTGAGAGAAGCACTTGTGGAAGAGACACAGAGAAAGTCTGCCGAGTTCATTGAACGGGAGAAGAATCCGAGCAAAGGGCATCAGAAGAAGCCAGAATGTGAACACGAGCTTGTCAAGAGAAGGCAACTGGTGGCTTGGTCGCTAAAGAAGGAAGAGCTGCATGAAGAAAAGCTGCGGCAACACTTGGCTAGCCTCTGGAAACAATGGCTCTACAAAGTATCTTCCAGTGCACCTCCTCCTGCAGAACCAAACATAAACCTCCCTAGTGAGACCACTCTGCTGGAACATTTCAAGCAAGAGCCAAACAGAGAGGAAGAAATAAAATGCTTCCTGCCAAAGGATGCATTTCCCATGGCATCCCTTGCAGGCAGTGCAAGAGATCATTGCTGCTGGAAGCTGCATTTCATTTCATCCCTTTGTATTTCAGATGCTAGTCGTACTTCCCAAAGCATGTCTACAATAAACTCGCGGGCTAGCCTTCTGGTCAGGGTGTCTCGTGGTGCTGGGCTTGTGGCGGGGGTGCAGGGGGGAGTGGGGCGTTGTGTTGGGGGTGCTGGTCTTGTCGTGGGGGGTGCAGAGGGGAGTTGGTCCTTGTGTTGGGGGTGCTGGTCTTTGTTTTGTGGTGCAGAGGGGATCTGGACCTTGTGTTGGGGGTGCATAGGGGATCTGGGTGTTGTTGTGGGGGTGCTTAGAGGAGGTGGGCCTTGTGTTGGGGGTGCTGGGTTTGTTGTGGGGGTGGAGAGGGGATCAGGGCCTTGTTTTTGGGGTGCTGGGCCTTGTTTTGGGGGTGCTGGGCTTGTTGTGGGGGTGCTGAGGGGATCAGGGCATTGTGTTGGGGGTGCTGGGCATTGTGTAGGGTTTGCTGGGCTTGTTATGGGGGTGCAGAGGGGGTCTGGGTCTTGTTTTGGGGGTGCTTAGAGGACGTGGGCCTTGTGTTGGGGGTGCTGGGCTTATCGTGGGGGTCCTGAGTGGTCATGGTGTTGTGTTGGGGGTGGTGGGCTTTTTTTTGGGAGAACTAGGCTTGTTTTTGGGGTGCTTAGGGGATCTGGGCATTGTATTGGGGGTCTGGGCTTGTTGTGGGGGTGCAGAGGGGAGCTGGGTCTTGTCATGGGGGTGCTGAGGGAATGCTCGGCCTTGTAATGGGTGTGCTGGGCTTGTCGTGGGGATGCTGAGGGGATCTGGGCCTTGTCATGGGGGTGCTGAGGGTATGCTCGGCCTTGTAATGGGGGTGGTGGGCTTGTCAGGGGGGTGCTGAGGGGATCTGGGCCTTGTTTTTGGGGTGTGGGCCTTGTTTTGGGGGTAGTGGGCTTGTCGTAAGGGTGCTGAGGGGATCTGGGCCTTGTATTGGGGATGGACAGGCGATGTGGGCCTTGTCTTGGGAGTGCTGAGGGGATCTGGGCCTTGTTTTCGGGGTACTGAGGGGATCTGGGCGTTGTTTTGGTGGTGCTGGGCCTTGTCATGGGGGTGTTGAGGGAATCTAGGCCTTTTTTTGGGGGTGCGGAGAGGGTTCCGGAGCACTCGACCAGGTTGCCCAGAGAGGTTGTGGAGTCTCCTTCCCTGGAGATATTCAAAAGCCGCCTGGCCCAATCCTGGGCAATATGCTCCAGAGGACCCTGGCTGAGCAGGGGGGGTTGGACTCCAGGATCTCCGGAGGTCCTTTCCAACCTCCACCATTCTCTGAGCCTGTGATTCTGTGAAATGTTAAGGCCAAAATTTTAACACTCACATCCCAGAAGTTTTCTTTTCCTTTCTTCTCAGAATTTGTTCCCATCGATGGTCGAGCCCATCACACACCTCCCACAATCGCCTGTAATGTGCTCATGTAGTGTTCCAATGTTATAGGTCCTATGGATTGGCATGGGGTTGGTTCACCTAGTTGATTTAAACCAGTTGAGGGAATGGTTAGAACGTACAGCTAGCAATCTGGTTTTGGAGCTAAGGAAAGGTTTTGCACATTGAGTGACTACTCCCCAAATTACAGCTTGGTTGCCACTGCCCACGCACACAGGGAGCCCCATTCCCATTTCACCCCAGAAAGCTCCCCGCAGGCATGCTGCAAATGGCTTGTGTGCCGTTTCCGCTCACAATTGCAACAAGATTGCTGTGCACAATTGGAGGGCACAGCAGCAACCCGTCCAGAAGGGGAAAAGTGCCCAAAGAAAGAACGAGCCACGGGCTCGGCATGGGCTTGTCAGGGACGACTCTGGGCTTTGGTTGGGCTTTGTGCTGGCGGGAGCTGTGTTGGGGCTGGCCTTGGTGGGCTGCGCCTTGTTGGGGTTTGGGTGAGAGCAGCGACAGGTCGGGCCTGGGGGTGCCCTGGCAGACCAGGTGTGTGGAAGTGATGTGGCCATGGCATCACAATGCCGGGGTCTTTCTGGAGGTGGGGCTGGGGGAAGTGCCGCTGTCACTTTGCCTGCGAGCGAGCGAGCGAGCGAGTGTGCGAGCGAGTGCGCGAGCAGGTGGAGAGCGTGGCGTTGAGCTGGGGCGAAGGAGCAAGGCAGCGGGGTAAGAGCTGGCTCCTTCCGTCTCTCTGCAGTCTCTCCTCCCCTCGGGGCGCTCTCCCTGGCTTTGTCGCCCCCCCAGCGCCCACCACCCGCTGCACGCTCCCTCGGTGGGCACAAGTGCCACAATCAGGCAAACGTCCCCGCCGCGAAGCCCAGCCACGCTCGGGCACCATTCTGCGCCCTTGCTGCTCACGACCCGGTGTCCCCGCGTCACACGTGGGAAAGCAGCGGCGGGAGCGGGCAGCCAGGCAAGGCCGACGGAGTGAGGGCACCGTGCCCTGCTTTTTGCAGAGTTGCTCTCGGCGGCCTTTGGCTCTTCTCCTGGTGTCAGATTGACGCTGTCGATCTTGGGGTGCGGAGGAGCGTGCACAGGGTGAGCCGCAGAGCAGAGCGGAGCGGTCAGGGTCGGGGGAGGTTGGTGGAGGGGCGTTGGAGGGGCGGTGGGGAGCAGGGCTTTGGGGGCTGCTGGTCTGCCTTGGTCGGGGAGGGGGAGGGTGGCTGCAAGGGGCGGCGTGCTCAGAGGTGGGTGCTGTGTTTTGGGTGGCACTCTTGGAGCAGGACGTGGAGGCGGAGCGCTGAGCAGGCTGCACGCTCGCGGCGCGCTTCCGGTGGCGGCATGGAGCCTCGGAGGCTGAGCGTCGTGGGCGAGTTTGTGGTGCTGAGCCTCTTTGTGGTGTGCCTGGCCCACATGCCCTCGGTCGTCAACGTCCTCACGATCCTGTGCATAGCGGTGGTGTTGGTGCTGGCGGCGAAAAGGCTCTGGCCCAAGGTAGGAGTCAGCCTGGGCATGGCCCCGAGCTGGCGCGGGCAGCGAGAGGGCTGAGGCCGCGGCAGCACCTGCAGCAAGGGCAGCCTGACGGTGCTGCGCGCAAGCCTGCCTCCAGCCTCAGCTCTGCGTGCCCCGCGCAGCCCTTCCGCGAGCAGGGGGCCTCTTGGCGCAGCGTGGATGCTCGCCACTAAGGCAGCGCTCTCTTGGGCTGTGCAGGGGCCTCGCGGCAGTGCTGGCAGCCTGGGCAACGGCAGCGTGGACGAGCCCGGAGGTGAGCAGCCCCGGCCCAGAGCGTAGGCGCGCTCGGCAGCGCCTCCCGGCCAAGACAGCCCAGCGCCGCCAGCGCCCACCGCCCTCGGCCCCAGCTGGGGCTCCGCCGACGGGCTGCCCTCGCTCACTGCCTCTCTGCCTCCTCTTCCAGCAGCCTCCTTCCTGCCCACGGTGGACACGCAGGACTGTGCAGCCAGCCGGCAGGCAGGGTAAGCGGAGGCCTGGCCTGCAGGGGGGCTGCCCCACAGCCCTGGCCAGGCCCACCGCAGGCAAGAGCCCGATGCAGCCCAGAGCCACAGACCTGCGCCTGGCCTGGGCCCCCCAAAGAGCAGGGCATGGCATGGCTAGGGCTGGGGTCGACGCGCGGGATGCCCAGGACATGCCGCATGCCTGCTGCTCACCAACTGGGAAGCCCCTTTGCTCCTTGCCCACTGCTGCAGCCCTGGCCCCAGCGCCCCCTCCGCCCGCACCCTGGCACCCTTTAGCATCTGCTGCCACCAGGGCTTCCCCCTGGGGCACCCAAGGCAGCCTCCTCACCTCCTTTCTCCCTCCCAGGCTCACAAGCGAGGACACCTTGCCCCCTCGCCACCTCCTGCCCACCTCCGAGCCGGACACGGATGGATGGAAGTTGGATGGCCCTCTCCCACTGCCACCAACCTCCATCCTGCTGGACGCTCCCCCAACACCTGCAGCAGTGCTGGGTGAGCTGCTTGTGCCCACAGCCCTCCCGCCATCCCCACCACGCAGGCGGGTCCGCTTTGGGCGCAACCAGACCGTGTTGCTCAGTGAAGAAGGACACGAGCTGCTGGACTGCCTCCCCAAAGCCCCACACCTCGACTGGCCAGCCCACATCCCGCGCCGGTCCATCCTGCACTGTGCCTGGGCACCCGTCCCGCTGGCAGGGGAAGGCACAGTGCGGCCACTTTCACCCGCCGGGCAGTCCGAGGACAAAGAGGACGAGGAGCCAGCGTGTGCCACCTCCCTGCAGCGCTGGCCCACCATGCAGCTCTGGAGCCCACCACCGGAGGCGCCCTCCCCTCCCGCTGCAGCCACTGGCTGCACAGCGGCCCTGGCCTGCCTGCTCTGCCCAGCCTGCCCAGCCTGCCCTGCAGGCGCCTTCAGAGGGCTGCGCAAGGGCCTCCGCAGATGTGCCTCCTTCCTGCGAGGGCCACGGCGAGTGCTCAGGAGGCGCCAGGCAAGGGCCAGCTGATTGGGGCCAGCAGCAGGCTCCGCGCCTGGGCAGAGGTGCCAGTAACCAGCGCCCGTGGAGCTAGACGCCTTCGCCACCTCCGGGCCAGCGTCAATAAACCTCTGAGCAAGACTCTGTGGGAGGCGAGAGTGAAACACCATGTGAAGTGAAAAGAAGGCGGCGCAGGAATGCTCCCTGAGTCTTAGGAAGCCAGCCGTTCCCCGAACTCAGGCTTTCCTGCTCCTGACAGGGCTGAGTAGAGCAGCAACATGCAAAAACATGTCTCCAGAACAGAAGTTTAAATGCTTAGCTCAGATGAACCATCACATAGGAAACTGGCTGTCAGAAGAAGTCCGTGAGATCCTTAGAAAGTGCGGTGGATGTGATCCTGGGGGCGCTCTGGAGCAAGATCTGAATTCCCCTGTGAATGGAGACTATGTAGCCTCCAACAGTGATCTGCAGAAAGAAGTTGTAAAACAGGGGAGAATTGATATTGGTCAGGGGGCTGAGCAGAAAGATTCATCCAAGCCATCACCCTCAGCAGAACAGTGGGAGGATCCTAAAAGGAATGAGCGTTCCAGAGGCCAAGAGGTCCTCCACTTGATCAAACACCCGGGACTAGAAAATTGCTACGCAAGGAAAAGGGGGAGGGCAGATCTTCAGGTTATCGACAAGACTGCCCTGTGTGACAGCCAGCCCAGGATTGGCAGTGAATACCCCTTCCCTTTTCGGCACAAGCTGCTGATGCTGGACTACCGTGGAAGGTATCTGGTTTGCCAGGAGCATGGCAAAGCAAAAGAAGGCGTTCTGAGCACTCCGAATGCAACAAGCCTTGGCACTGAGTGCTCAGATAGTGCCTCAGATATTGACAGTGAGTTTTTCAATGCTGAGCGTGAAGAAGGGGATGCCTCTGTTACAGCAGGTCTGACACACATACATGCCATGGACCTCCAGGTGGCGATGTTTCATGGTGCCCATGATTTCACGAGACAGTACATTTCAACAAACCTCGCTTTGTGCCACTTGGCGCTCCCCCTCCTGCTACCAAATCCATGCACCGCACCAAGAGAGTTCCCTCAGCCAAGTTAAAAAGAGCTGGAAAGCCACGGAACAATTGGGAAAGCAGACCACAGTTAAGAGGAGCAGACCACAATTCAGAGGCACAAAAACAAACCGATTGATCAGGCAGACACACTCATCGTGTCCTTCCTACGGATCGGGAGTTCTCCTTCCTCTTCCAAGGCTCAGCTCCTGAATGCTCTGCCGACTAAACACAAACACGACACTTTCTTCCACCGACATTGCAAAGGCAGCACCAAAGGCTGTCTTCTAATGACAGGTGTTGTGCAGATCTCTTGGTCCTGTGCCAGTGGCAGTGCTGATGACACTTTTGACGGCTGTGTTGCTTTTTGTAACCTGCATGGAGATGCTAGAGGTCATGAACAACAATTGCCGTTTTTACAGCAGATCTCTTCTGTGAAGGAGGCTCTCAGTTAGCTGAGTCTGACCAGAGTGACAAGAAAGGCGTGAACATTGTACGTGACCCGTGGCAGTCTCAAAAGCCTTTGATTTGTCTTTTCACTGAAGAAGAGAATGTTGCATGTGGCCGATCTAGCCAGAATGTAAAAAGAGGTATCCAGAACAGAAACACAGCAGAATTAGTAGAGGAGCTGGTAAAAACAATCAGAGACCTACTAGCAAGGTGAAACAACCTTTTAAGGCTTGATGCTTGTCAGGACACAGCTCGCCAATGTGGATTTATTGTGGATAAAGAGGCAGAAGAGTGTGTGAGAGCCAAAGCAAAGGCAAGAACCTTGGTGGGATTCTTGACAAAGGAGAAATTGTGTTTGAGATCAAGTCACAGCTACTGCCTCTTCAAGGACAACTATGGTACCCATGGTGTAAAAAGGAGAAAGAGCTCCCCCGCTTGCAGGAAAAGAGGAACAAGAACATAGAACATCATGGGAGCCAAAGTGAGCCAGAGAAGTGTGCAGGACGAAGAAAGCAACTCGACAGAGCGTTCCCCCTCAAGCAGCTGCTGAAATCAGTCCTCGCTTTTCTCCAGGCACAGGCAAGAGACACCAAGAAATACTTGCTGCAGTGGAGGAAGGTCTTTAGGGATGACCTGTCCTCTGAGCACTTGGAGGAACTTCAGAAAGAGTATCATCAGTGATGGTATCAAATCCTGGAAATAAAGAAAAGCAAGGAAAAAAACCAGTCTGAAAACAGCATTGATGAATAAGTTAGAAGCCCTCTCCAATGCAGTCAATGATTCATCCATTGGTCTCAAGCGTCTTTTGAGAGAAGTAGGGCAGATTCGTGAAGCTCTAGAATCCTTGAACTCAAAAGATGAATGTTTTTGCAAACTACCTGAAGTGGCAGTCGATCTGATGGTTTCAGGGTATGCCCTTGAAGTGGTGGATGGTGATGCTTCGTCTGTACGGTGACGATGGCTTGGGGCAATCTTTGACAAGTTAATTGAGAAGCTAGGGGAGAGAAGAGCGTTTGTTCTCTCAGTGCTTGGCATCCAGAGCCCGGGGAAGTCAAGCCTGCTGAATGCCATGTTTGGTCTGCAGTGGAACGTCAGTGCGGGGAGAGGCACGCGGGGAGCGTTTATGCAGCTGCTTCAGGTGGACGAGAAACGCCAAGAGGCCGTGGACTTTGATTAGAGGCTGATTGTTGACACGGGAGGACTTTGTGCCATGGAGGTGGCCAATAAGCAGTCACTTAATGATGACAATGAGCTAGCCACCTTTGGCATTGGCATTGGCAACATGACTCTGATCAATATCTTGGGAGAAAATCCTGGAGACATGCAAGATGTCCTTCAGCTAGCCGGGCAGGCTTTTCTCCGCATGAAGCAAGTCAATCTTTCGCCAAGCTGCTGCTTTGTGCACCACAATGTTGGAGAAATAACTGCCCAGGAACAAAACATGCAAGCACAAAGACGCCTGCAGGAAAAGCTGGAGGAAATGGCAGGGACAGCCGCCCAGCCGCCCAGCAGGCGTTCTGCCATGTCACCTGCTTCAGCGATGTCATCCGCTTTGATGTGAACACCCACCGTCACTACTTTGCTCACCTCTGGGTGGCAAGGAAACCCACCCATGGCCCCACCCAACCCCACACACAGTCAGCACGTGCAGCAGTTAAAGAGCACAATTCTCCAAGCTGCCAAGAAGGGATCGCAGGGCTCTATTTCAAGGCTCTCGAGCTTGAAAGTTCGTATGAGTGACTTGTGGAAGGCTCTGCTGAATGAAAAGTTTGTTTTCCCTTTCCAAAACACTCGGGAAGTTGCCGCAGACAACAGCTTAGGAACAACCGACAGCCAGTGGACCTGGCAGCTGGGGAGCCACATCCTAGACTTGCAAATGAAACGGAACAATCGGATTAGAAAGGGAGACGTTCCGCATGTGACCCGAAGAAGCCTTATGGAGGAAGTGCAAGATAAATATGAAAGACTCTCTCTCTTTCCCTCTGGAAAGACTTGGAACCATATTTCAGGGAAGATGACGCCAGTGGGCTTTTGATTCAGCGGAAAGCAAGCATTGAAAATCAACCGCAAGATCTGAGAGAAGCACTTGTGGAAGAGACACAGAGAAAGTCTGCCGAGTTCATTGAACGGGAGAAGAATCCGAGCAAAGGGCATCAGAAGAAGCCAGAATGTGAACACGAGCTTGTCAAGAGAAGGCAACTGGTGGCTTGGTCGCTAAAGAAGGAAGAGCTGCATGAAGAAAAGCTGCGGCAACACTTGGCTAGCCTCTGGAAACAATGGCTCTACAAAGTATCTTCCAGTGCACCTCCTCCTGCAGAACGAAACAGAAACCTCCCTAGTGAGACCACTCTGCTGGAACATTTCAAGCAAGAGCCAAACAGAGAGGAAGAAATAAAATGCTTCCTGCCAAAGGATGCATTTCCCATGGCATCCCTTGCAGGCAGTGCAAGAGATCATTGCTGCTGGAAGCTGCATTTCATTTCATCCCTTTGTATTTCAGATGCTAGTCGTACTTCCCAAAGCATGTCTACAATAAACTCGCGGGCTAGCCTTCTGGTCAGGGTGTCTCGTGGTGCTGGGCTTGTGGCGGGGGTGCAGGGGGGAGTGGGGCGTTGTGTTGGGGGTGCTGGTCTTGTCGTGGGGGGTGCAGAGGGGAGTTGGTCCTTGTGTTGGGGGTGCTGGTCTTTGTTTTGTGGTGCAGAGGGGATCTGGACCTTGTGTTGGGGGTGCATAGGGGATCTGGGTGTTGTTGTGGGGGTGCTTAGAGGAGGTGGGCCTTGTGTTGGGGGTGCTGGGTTTGTTGTGGGGGTGGAGAGGGGATCAGGGCCTTGTTTTTGGGGTGCTGGGCCTTGTTTTGGGGGTGCTGGGCTTGTTGTGGGGGTGCTGAGGGGATCAGGGCATTGTGTTGGGGGTGCTGGGCATTGTGTAGGGTTTGCTGGGCTTGTTATGGGGGTGCAGAGGGGGTCTGGGTCTTGTTTTGGGGGTGCTTAGAGGACGTGGGCCTTGTGTTGGGGGTGCTGGGCTTATCGTGGGGGTCCTGAGTGGTCATGGTGTTGTGTTGGGGGTGGTGGGCTTTTTTTTGGGAGAACTAGGCTTGTTTTTGGGGTGCTTAGGGGATCTGGGCATTGTATTGGGGGTCTGGGCTTGTTGTGGGGGTGCAGAGGGGAGCTGGGTCTTGTCATGGGGGTGCTGAGGGAATGCTCGGCCTTGTAATGGGTGTGCTGGGCTTGTCGTGGGGATGCTGAGGGGATCTGGGCCTTGTCATGGGGGTGCTGAGGGTATGCTCGGCCTTGTAATGGGGGTGGTGGGCTTGTCAGGGGGGTGCTGAGGGGATCTGGGCCTTGTTTTTGGGGTGTGGGCCTTGTTTTGGGGGTAGTGGGCTTGTCGTAAGGGTGCTGAGGGGATCTGGGCCTTGTATTGGGGATGGACAGGCGATGTGGGCCTTGTCTTGGGAGTGCTGAGGGGATCTGGGCCTTGTTTTCGGGGTACGGTGGGGATCTGGGCGTTGTTTTGGGTGTGCTGGGCCTTGTCATGGGGGTGTTGAGGGGATCTAGGCCTTTTTTTTGGGGTGCGGAGAGGGTTCCGGAGCACTCGACCAGGTTGCCCAGAGAGGTTGTGGAGTCTCCTTCCCTGGAGATATTCAAAAGCCGCCTGGCCCAATCCTGGGCAATATGCTCCAGAGGACCCTGGCTGAGCAGGGGGGGTTGGACTCCAGGATCTCCGGAGGTCCTTTCCAACCTCCACCATTCTCTGAGCCTGTGATTCTGTGAAATGTTAAGGCCAAAATTTTAACACTCACATCCCAGAAGTTTTCTTTTCCTTTCTTCTCAGAATTTGTTCCCATCGATGGTCGAGCCCATCACACACCTCCCACAATCACCTGTAATGTGCTCATGTAGTGTTCCAATGCTATAGGTCCTATGGATTGGCATGGGGTTGGTTCACCTAGTTGATTTAAACCAGTTGAGGGAATGGTTAGAACGTACAGCTAGCAATCTGGTTTTGGAGCTAAGGAAAGGTTTTGCACATTGAGTGACTACTCCCCAAATTACAGCTTGGTTGCCACTGCCCACGCACACAGGGAGCCCCATTCCCATTTCACCCCAGAAAGCTCCCCGCAGGCATGCTGCAAATGGCTTGTGTGCCGTTTCCGCTCACAATTGCAACAAGATTGCTGTGCACAATTGGAGGGCAAAGGAGCAACCCGTCCAGAAGGGGAAAAGTGCCCAAAGAAAGAACGAGCCACGGGCTCGGCATGGGCTTGTCAGGGACGACTCTGGGCTTTGGTTGGGCTTTGTGCTGGCGGGAGCTGTGTTGGGGCTGGCCTTGGCGGGCTGCGCCTTGTTGGGGTTTGGGTGAGAGCAGCGTCAGGTGGGGCCTGGGGGTGCCCTGGCAGACCAGGTGTGTGGAAGTGATGTGGCCATGGCATCACAATGCCGGGGTCTTTCTGGAGGTGGGGCTGGGGGAAGGGCCGCTGTCACTTTGCCTGCGAGCGAGCGAGCGAGCGAGTGTGCGAGCGAGTGCGCGAGCAGGTGGAGAGCGTGGCGTTGAGCTGGGGCGAAGGAGCAAGGCAGCGGGGTAAGAGCTGGCTCCTTCCGTCTCTCTGCAGTCTCTCCTCCCCTCGGGGCGCTCTCCCTGGCTTTGTCGCCCCCCCAGCGCCCACCACCCGCTGCACGCTCCCTCGGTGGGCACAAGTGCCACAATCAGGCAAACGTCCCCGCCGCGAAGCCCAGCCATGCTCGGGCACCATTCTGCGCCCTTGCTGCTCACGACCCGGTGTCCCCGCGTCACACGTGGGAAAGCAGCGGCGGGAGCGGGCAGCCAGGCAAGGCCGACGGAGTGAGGGCACCGTGCCCTGCTTTTTGCAGAGTTGCTCTCGGCGGCCTTTGGCTCTTCTCCTGGTGTCAGATTGACGCTGTCGATCTTGGGGTGCGGAGGAGCGTGCACAGGGTGAGCCGCAGAGCAGAGCGGAGCGGTCAGGGTCGGGGGAGGTTGGTGGAGGGGCGTTGGAGGGGCGGTGGGGAGCAGGGCTTTGGGGGCTGCTGGTCTGCCTTGGTCGGGGAGGGGGAGGGTGGCTGCAAGGGGCGGCGTGCTCAGAGGTGGGTGCTGTGTTTTGGGTGGCACTCTTGGAGCAGGACGTGGAGGCGGAGCGCTGAGCAGGCTGCACGCTCGCGGCGCGCTTCCGGTGGCGGCATGGAGCCTCGGAGGCTGAGCGTCGTGGGCGAGTTTGTGGTGCTGAGCCTCTTTGTGGTGTGCCTGGCCCACATGCCCTCGGTCGTCAACGTCCTCACGATCCTGTGCATAGCGGTGGTGTTGGTGCTGGCGGGGAAAAGGCTCTGGCCCAAGGTAGGAGTCAGCCTGGGCATGGCCCCGAGCTGGCGCGGGCAGCGAGAGGGCTGAGGCCGCGGCAGCACCTGCAGCAAGGGCAGCCTGACGGTGCTGCGCGCAAGCCTGCCTGCAGCCTCAGCTCTGCGTGCCCCGCGCAGCCCTTCTGCGAGCAGGGCGCCTCTTGGCGCAGCGTGGATGCTCGCCACTAAGGCAGCGCTCTCTTGGGCTGTGCAGAGGCCTCGCGGCAGTGCTGGCAGCCTGGGCAACGGCAGCGTGGACGAGCCCGGAGGTGAGCAGCCCCGGCCCAGAGCGTAGGCGCGCTCGGCAGCGCCTCCCGGCCAAGACAGCCCAGCGCCGCCAGCGCCCACCGCCCTCGGCCCCAGCTGGGGCTCCGCCGACGGGCTGCCCTCGCTCACTGCCTCTCTGCCTCCTCTTCCAGCAGCCTCCTTCCTGCCCACGGTGGACACGCAGGACTGTGCAGCCAGCCGGCAGGCAGGGTAAGCGGAGGCCTGGCCTCCACAGCCCTGGCCAGGCCCACCGCAGGCAAGAGCCCGATGCAGCCCAGAGCCACAGACCTGCGCCTGGCCTGGGCCCCCCAAAGAGCAGGGCATGGCATGGCTAGGGCTGGGGTCGACGCGCGGGATGCCCAGGACATGCCGCATGCCTGCTGCTCACCAACTGGGAAGCCCCTTTGCTCCTTGCCCACTGCTGCAGCCCTGGCCCCAGCGCCCCCTCCGCCCGCACCCTGGCACCCTTTGGCGTCTGCTGCCACCAGGGCTTCCCCCTGGGGCACCCAAGGCAGCCTCCTCACCTCCTTTCTCCCTCCCAGGCTCACAAGCGAGGACATCTTGCCCCCTCGCCACCTCCTGCCAACCTCCGAGCCGGACACGGATGGATGGAAGTTGGATGGCCCTCTCCCACTGCCACCACCCTCCATCCTGCTGGACGCTCCCCCAACACCTGCAGGAGTGCTGGGTGAGCTGCTTGTGCCCACAGCCCTCCCGCCATCCCCACCACGCAGGCGGGTCCGCTTTGGGCGCAACCAGACCGTGTTGCTGAGCGAGGAAGGTCACGAGCTGCTGGACTGCCTCCCCAAAGCCCCACACCTCGACTGGCCAGCCCACATCCCGCGCCGGTCCATCCTGCACTGTGCCTGGGCACCCGTCCCGCTGGCAGGGGAAGGCACAGTGCGGCCACTTTCACCCGCCGGGCAGTCCGAGGAGGAAGAGGACGAGGAGCCAGCGTGTGCCACCTCCCTGCAGCGCTGGCCCACCATGCAGCTCTGGAGCCCACCACCGGAGGCGCCCTCCCCTCCCGCTGCAGCCACTGGCTGCACAGCGGCCCTGGCCTGCCTGCTCTGCCCAGCCTGCCCAGCCTGCCCTGCAGGCGCCTTCAGAGGGCTGCGCAAGGGCCTCCGCAGATGCGCCTCCTTCCTGCGAGGGCCACGGCGAGTGCTCAGGAGGCGCCAGGCAAGGGCCAGCTGATTGGGGCCAGCAGCAGGCTCCGCGCCTGGGCAGAGGTGCCAGTAACCAGCGCCCGTGGAGCTAGACGCCTTCGCCACCTCCGGGCCAGCGTCAATAAACCTCTGAGCAAGACTCTGTGGGAGGCGAGAGTGAAACACCATGTGAAGTGAAAAGAAGGCGGCGCAGGAATGCTCCCTGAGTCTTAGGAAGCCAGCCGTTCCCCGAACTCAGGCTTTCCTGCTCCTGACAGGGCTGAGTAGAGCAGCAACATGCAAAAACATGTCTCCAGAACAGAAGTTTAAATGCTTAGCTCAGATGAACCATCACATAGGAAACTGGCTGTCAGAAGAAGTCCGTGAGATCCTTAGAAAGTGCGGTGGATGTGATCCTGGGGGCGCTCTGGAGCAAGATCTGAATTCCCCTGTGAATGGAGACTATGTAGCCTCCAACAGTGATCTGCAGAAAGAAGTTGTAAAACAGGGGAGAATTGATATTGGTCAGGGGGCTGAGCAGAAAGATTCATCCAAGCCATCACCCTCAGCAGAACAGTCGGAGGATCCTAAAAGGAATGAGCGTTCCAGAGGCCAAGAGGTCCTCCACTTGATCAAACACCCGGGACTAGAAAATTGCTACGCAAGGAAAAGGGGGAGGGCAGATCTTCAGGTTATCGACAAGACTGCCCTGTGTGACAGCCAGCCCAGGATTGGCAGTGAATACCCCTTCCCTTTTCGGCACAAGCTGCTGATGCTGGACTACCGTGGAAGGTATCTGGTTTGCCAGGAGCATGGCAAAGCAAAAGAAGGCGTTCTGAGCACTCCGAATGCAACAAGCCTTGGCACTGAGTGCTCAGATAGTGCCTCAGATATTGACAGTGAGTTTTTCAATGCTGAGCGTGAAGAAGGGGATGCCTCTGTTACAGCAGGTCTGACACACACACACATGCCATGGACCTCCAGGTGGCGATGTTTCATGGTGCCCCTG
Organism: Struthio camelus; assembly: GCF_040807025.1. NCBI lineage: Eukaryota > Metazoa > Chordata > Aves > Struthioniformes > Struthionidae > Struthio > Struthio camelus. Next base: position 6,068,796 of record NC_090944.1, read on the forward strand.
ATTTCACGAGACAGTACATTTCAACAAACCTCGCTTTGTGCCACTTGGCGCTCCCCCTCCTGCTACCAAATCCATGCACCGCACCAAGAGAGTTCCCTCAGCCAAGTTAAAAAGAGCTGGAAAGCCACGGAACAATTGGGAAAGCAGACCACAGTTAAGAGGAGCAGACCACAATTCAGAGGCACAAAAACAAACCGATTGATCAGGCAGACACACTCATCGTGTCCTTCCTACGGATCGGGAGTTCTCCTTCCTCTTCCAAGGCTCAGCTCCTGAATGCTCTGCCGACTAAACACAAACACGACACTTTCTTCCACCGACATTGCAAAGGCAGCACCAAAGGCTGTCTTCTAATGACAGGTGTTGTGCAGATCTCTTGGTCCTGTGCCAGTGGCAGTGCTGATGACACTTTTGACGGCTGTGTTGCTTTTTGTAACCTGCATGGAGATGCTAGAGGTCATGAACAACAATTGCCGTTTTTACAGCAGATCTCTTCTGTGAAGGAGGCTCTCAGTTAGCTGAGTCTGACCAGAGTGACAAGAAAGGCGTGAACATTGTACGTGACCCGTGGCAGTCTCAAAAGCCTTTGATTTGTCTTTTCACTGAAGAAGAGAATGTTGCATGTGGCCGATCTAGCCAGAATGTAAAAAGAGGTATCCAGAACAGAAACACAGCAGAATTAGTAGAGGAGCTGGTAAAAACAATCAGAGACCTACTAGCAAGGTGAAACAACCTTTTAAGGCTTGATGCTTGTCAGGACACAGCTCGCCAATGTGGATTTATTGTGGATAAAGAGGCAGAAGAGTGTGTGAGAGCCAAAGCAAAGGCAAGAACCTTGGTGGGATTCTTGACAAAGGAGAAATTGTGTTTGAGATCAAGTCACAGCTACTGCCTCTTCAAGGACAACTATGGTACCCATGGTGTAAAAAGGAGAAAGAGCTCCCCCGCTTGCAGGAAAAGAGGAACAAGAACATAGAACATCATGGGAGCCAAAGTGAGCCAGAGAAGTGTGCAGGACGAAGAAAGCAACTCGACAGAGCGTTCCCCCTCAAGCAGCTGATGAAATCAGTCCTCGCTTTTCTCCAGGCACAGGCAAGAGACACCAAGAAATACTTGCTGCAGTGGAGGAAGGTCTTTAGGGATGACCTGTCCTCTGAGCACTTGGAGGAACTTCAGAAAGAGTATCATCAGTGATGGTATCAAATCCTGGAAATAAAGAAAAGCAAGGAAAAAAACCAGTCTGAAAACAGCATTGATGAATAAGTTAGAAGCCCTCTCCAATGCAGTCAATGATTCATCCATTGGTCTCAAGCGTCTTTTGAGAGAAGTAGGGCAGATTCGTGAAGCTCTAGAATCCTTGAACTCAAAAGATGAATGTTTTTGCAAACTACCTGAAGTGGCAGTCGATCTGATGGTTTCAGGGTATGCCCTTGAAGTGGTGGATGGTGATGCTTCGTCTGTACGGTGACGATGGCTTGGGGCAATCTTTGACAAGTTAATTGAGAAGCTAGGGGAGAGAAGAGCGTTTGTTCTCTCAGTGCTTGGCATCCAGAGCCCGGGGAAGTCAAGCCTGCTGAATGCCATGTTTGGTCTGCAGTGGAACGTCAGTGCGGGGAGAGGCACGCGGGGAGCGTTTATGCAGCTGCTTCAGGTGGACGAGAAACGCCAAGAGGCCGTGGACTTTGATTAGAGGCTGATTGTTGACACAGGAGGACTTTGTGCCATGGAGGTGGCCAATAAGCAGTCACTTAATGATGACAATGAGCTAGCCACCTTTGGCATTGGCATTGGCAACATGACTCTGATCAATATCTTGGGAGAAAATCCTGGAGACATGCAAGATGTCCTTCAGCTAGCTGGGCAGGCTTTTCTCCGCATGAAGCAAGTCAATCTTTCGCCAAGCTGCTGCTTTGTGCACCACAATGTTGGAGAAATAAGTGCCCAGGAACAAAACATGCAAGCACAAAGACGCCTGCAGGAAAAGCTGGAGGAAATGGCAGGGACAGCCGCCCAGCCGCCCAGCAGGCGTTCTGCCATGTCACCTGCTTCAGCGATGTCATCCGCTTTGATGTGAACACCCACAGTCACTACTTTGCTCACCTCTGGGTGGCAAGGAAACCCACCCATGGCCCCACCCAACCCCACACACAGTCAGCACGTGCAGCAGTTAAAGAGCACAATTCTCCAAGCTGCCAAGAAGGGATCGCAGGGCTCTATTTCAAGGCTCTCGAGCTTGAAAGTTCGTATGAGTGACTTGTGGAAGGCTCTGCTGAATGAAAAGTTTGTTTTCCCTTTCCAAAACACTCGGGAAGTTGCCGCAGACAACAGCTTAGGAACAACCGACAGCCAGTGGACCTGGCAGCTGGGGAGCCACATCCTAGACTTGCAAATGAAACGGAACAATCGGATTAGAAAGGGAGACGTTCCGCATGTGACCCGAAGAAGCCTTATGGAGGAAGTGCAAGATAAATATGAAAGACTCTCTCTCTTTCCCTCTGGAAAGACTTGGAACCATATTTCAGGGAAGATGATGCCAGTGGGCTTTTGATTCAGTGGAAAGCAAGCATTGAAAATCAACCGCAAGATCTGAGAGAAGCACTTGTGGAAGAGACACAGAGAAAGTCTGCCGAGTTCATTGAACGGGAGAAGAATCCGAGCAAAGGGCATCAGAAGAAGCCAGAATGTGAACACGAGCTTGTCAAGAGAAGGCAACTGGTGGCTTGGTCGCTAAAGAAGGAAGAGCTGCATGAAGAAAAGCTGCGGCAACACTTGGCTAGCCTCTGGAAACAATGGCTCTACAAAGTATCTTCCAGTGCACCTCCTCCTGCAGAACCAAACATAAACCTCCCTAGTGAGACCACTCTGCTGGAACATTTCAAGCAAGAGCCAAACAGAGAGGAAGAAATAAAATGCTTCCTGCCAAAGGATGCATTTCCCATGGCATCCCTTGCAGGCAGTGCAAGAGATCATTGCTGCTGGAAGCTGCATTTCATTTCATCCCTTTGTATTTCAGATGCTAGTCGTACTTCCCAAAGCATGTCTACAATAAACTCGCGGGCTAGCCTTCTGGTCAGGGTGTCTCGTGGTGCTGGGCTTGTGGCGGGGGTGCAGGGGGGAGTGGGGCGTTGTGTTGGGGGTGCTGGTCTTGTCGTGGGGGGTGCAGAGGGGAGTTGGTCCTTGTGTTGGGGGTGCTGGTCTTTGTTTTGTGGTGCAGAGGGGATCTGGACCTTGTGTTGGGGGTGCATAGGGGATCTGGGTGTTGTTGTGGGGGTGCTTAGAGGAGGTGGGCCTTGTGTTGGGGGTGCTGGGTTTGTTGTGGGGGTGGAGAGGGGATCAGGGCCTTGTTTTTGGGGTGCTGGGCCTTGTTTTGGGGGTGCTGGGCTTGTTGTGGGGGTGCTGAGGGGATCAGGGCATTGTGTTGGGGGTGCTGGGCATTGTGTAGGGTTTGCTGGGCTTGTTATGGGGGTGCAGAGGGGGTCTGGGTCTTGTTTTGGGGGTGCTTAGAGGACGTGGGCCTTGTGTTGGGGGTGCTGGGCTTATCGTGGGGGTCCTGAGTGGTCATGGTGTTGTGTTGGGGGTGGTGGGCTTTTTTTTGGGAGAACTAGGCTTGTTTTTGGGGTGCTTAGGGGATCTGGGCATTGTATTGGGGGTCTGGGCTTGTTGTGGGGGTGCAGAGGGGAGCTGGGTCTTGTCATGGGGGTGCTGAGGGAATGCTCGGCCTTGTAATGGGTGTGCTGGGCTTGTCGTGGGGATGCTGAGGGGATCTGGGCCTTGTCATGGGGGTGCTGAGGGTATGCTCGGCCTTGTAATGGGGGTGGTGGGCTTGTCAGGGGGGTGCTGAGGGGATCTGGGCCTTGTTTTTGGGGTGTGGGCCTTGTTTTGGGGGTAGTGGGCTTGTCGTAAGGGTGCTGAGGGGATCTGGGCCTTGTATTGGGGATGGACAGGCGATGTGGGCCTTGTCTTGGGAGTGCTGAGGGGATCTGGGCCTTGTTTTCGGGGTACGGTGGGGATCTGGGCATTGTTTTGGGTGTGCTGGGCCTTGTCATGGGGGTGTTGAGGGGATCTAGGCCTTTTTTTTGGGGTGCGGAGAGGGTTCCGGAGCACTCGACCAGGTTGCCCAGAGAGGTTGTGGAGTCTCCTTCCCTGGAGATATTCAAAAGCCGCCTGGCCCAATCCTGGGCAATATGCTCCAGAGGACCCTGGCTGAGCAGGGGGGGTTGGACTCCAGGATCTCCGGAGGTCCTTTCCAACCTCCACCATTCTCTGAGCCTGTGATTCTGTGAAATGTTAAGGCCAAAATTTTAACACTCACATCCCAGAAGTTTTCTTTTCCTTTCTTCTCAGAATTTGTTCCCATCGATGGTCGAGCCCATCACACACCTCCCACAATCACCTGTAATGTGCTCATGTAGTGTTCCAATGCTATAGGTCCTATGGATTGGCATGGGGTTGGTTCACCTAGTTGATTTAAACCAGTTGAGGGAATGGTTAGAACGTACAGCTAGCAATCTGGTTTTGGAGCTAAGGAAAGGTTTTGCACATTGAGTGACTACTCCCCAAATTACAGCTTGGTTGCCACTGCCCACGCACACAGGGAGCCCCATTCCCATTTCACCCCAGAAAGCTCCCCGCAGGCATGCTGCAAATGGCTTGTGTGCCGTTTCCGCTCACAATTGCAACAAGATTGCTGTGCACAATTGGAGGGCAAAGGAGCAACCCGTCCAGAAGGGGAAAAGTGCCCAAAGAAAGAACGAGCCACGGGCTCGGCATGGGCTTGTCAGGGACGACTCTGGGCTTTGGTTGGGCTTTGTGCTGGCGGGAGCTGTGTTGGGGCTGGCCTTGGCGGGCTGCGCCTTGTTGGGGTTTGGGTGAGAGCAGCGTCAGGTGGGGCCTGGGGGTGCCCTGGCAGACCAGGTGTGTGGAAGTGATGTGGCCATGGCATCACAATGCCGGGGTCTTTCTGGAGGTGGGGCTGGGGGAAGGGCCGCTGTCACTTTGCCTGCGAGCGAGCGAGCGAGCGAGTGTGCGAGCGAGTGCGCGAGCAGGTGGAGAGCGTGGCGTTGAGCTGGGGCGAAGGAGCAAGGCAGCGGGGTAAGAGCTGGCTCCTTCCGTCTCTCTGCAGTCTCTCCTCCCCTCGGGGCGCTCTCCCTGGCTTTGTCGCGCCCCCAGCGCCCACCACCCGCTGCACGCTCCCTCGGTGGGCACAAGTGCCACAATCAGGCAAACGTCCCCGCCGCGAAGCCCAGCCATGCTCGGGCACCATTCTGCGCCCTTGCTGCTCACGACCCGGTGTCCCCGCGTCACACGTGGGAAAGCAGCGGCGGGAGCGGGCAGCCAGGCAAGGCCGACGGAGTGAGGGCACCGTGCCCTGCTTTTTGCAGAGTTGCTCTCGGCGGCCTTTGGCTCTTCTCCTGGTGTCAGATTGACGCTGTCGATCTTGGGGTGCGGAGGAGCGTGCACAGGGTGAGCCGCAGAGCAGAGCGGAGCGGTCAGGGTCGGGGGAGGTTGGTGGAGGGGCGTTGGAGGGGCGGTGGGGAGCAGGGCTTTGGGGGCTGCTGGTCTGCCTTGGTCGGGGAGGGGGAGGGTGGCTGCAAGGGGCGGCGTGCTCAGAGGTGGGTGCTGTGTTTTGGGTGGCACTCTTGGAGCAGGACGTGGAGGCGGAGCGCTGAGCAGGCTGCACGCTCGCGGCGCGCTTCCGGTGGCGGCATGGAGCCTCGGAGGCTGAGCGTCGTGGGCGAGTTTGTGGTGCTGAGCCTCTTTGTGGTGTGCCTGGCCCACATGCCCTCGGTCGTCAACGTCCTCACGATCCTGTGCATAGCGGTGGTGTTGGTGCTGGCGGGGAAAAGGCCCTGGCCCAAGGTAGGAGTCAGCCTGGGCATGGCCCCGAGCTGGCGCGGGCAGCGAGAGGGCTGAGGCTGCGGCAGCACCTGCAGCAAGGGCAGCCTGACGGTGCTGCGCACAAGCCTGCCTCCAGCCTCAGCTCTGCGTGCCCCGCGCAGCCCTTCCGCGAGCAGGGCGCCTCTTGGCGCAGCTTGGATGCTCGCCACTAAGGCAGCGCTCTCTTGGGCTGTGCAGGGGCCTCGCGGCAGTGCTGGCAGCCTGGGCAACGGCAGCGTGGACGAGCCCGGAGGTGAGCAGCCCCGGCCCAGAGCACAGGCGCGCTCGGCAGCGCCTCCCGGCCAAGACAGCCCAGCGCCGCCAGCGCCCACCGCCCTCGGCCCCAGCTGGGGCTCCGCCGACGGGCTGCCCTCGCTCACTGCCTCTCTGCCTCCTCTTCCAGCAGCCTCCTTCCTGCCCACGGTGGACACGCAGGACTGTGCAGCCAGCCGGCAGGCAGGGTAAGCGGAGGCCTGGCCTCCACAGCCCTGGCCAGGCCCACCGCAGGCAAGAGCCCGATGCAGCCCAGAGCCACAGACCTGCGCCTGGCCTGGGCCCCCCAAAGAGCAGGGCATGGCATGGCTAGGGCTGGGGTCGACGCGCGGGATGCCCAGGACATGCCGCATGCCTGCTGCTCACCAACTGGGAAGCCCCTTTGCTCCTTGCCCACTGCTGCAGCCCTGGCCCCAGCGCCCCCTCCGCCCGCACCCTGGCACCCTTTGGCGTCTGCTGCCACCAGGGCTTCCCCCTGGGGCACCCAAGGCAGCCTCCTCACCTCCTTTCTCCCTCCCAGGCTCACAAGCGAGGACACCTTGTCCCCTCGCCACCTCCTGCCGACCTCGGAGCCGGACACGGATGGATGGAAGTTGGATGGCCCTCTCCCACTGCCACCAACCTCCATCCTGCTGGACGCTCCCCCAACACCTGCAGGAGTGCTGGGTGAGCTGCTTGTGCCCACAGCCCTCCCGCCATCCCCACCACGCAGGCGGGTCCGCTTTGGGCGCAACCAGACCGTGTTGCTGAGCGAGGAAGGACACGAGCTGCTGGACTGCCTCCCCAAAGCCCCACACCTCGACTGGCCAGCCCACATCCCGCGCCGGTCCATCCTGCACTGTGCCTGGGCACCCGTCCCGCTGGCAGGGGAAGGCACAGTGCGGCCACTTTCACCCGCCGGGCAGTCCGAGGACGAAGAGGACGAGGAGCCAGCGTGTGCCACCTCCCTGCAGCGCTGGCCCACCATGCAGCTCTGGAGCCCACCACCGGAGGCGCCCTCCCCTCCCGCTGCAGCCACTGGCTGCACAGCGGCCCTGGCCTGCCTGCTCTGCCCAGCCTGCCCAGCCTGCCCTGCAGGCGCCTTCAGAGGGCTGCGCAAGGGCCTCCGCAGATGCGCCTCCTTCCTGCGAGGGCCACGGCGAGTGCTCAGGAGGCGCCAGGCAAGGGCCAGCTGATTGGGGCCAGCAGCAGGCTCCGCGCCTGGGCAGAGGTGCCAGTAACCAGCGCCCGTGGAGCTAGACGCCTTCGCCACCTCCGGGCCAGCGTCAATAAACCTCTGAGCAAGACTCTGTGGGAGGCGAGAGTGAAACACCATGTGAAGTGAAAAGAAGGCGGCGCAGGAATGCTCCCTGAGTCTTAGGAAGCCAGCCGTTCCCCGAACTCAGGCTTTCCTGCTCCTGACAGGGCTGAGTAGAGCAGCAACATGCAAAAACATGTCTCCAGAACAGAAGTTTAAATGCTTAGCTCAGATGAACCATCACATAGGAAACTGGCTGTCAGAAGAAGTCCGTGAGATCCTTAGAAAGTGCGGTGGATGTGATCCTGGGGGCGCTCTGGAGCAAGATCTGAATTCCCCTGTGAATGGAGACTATGTAGCCTCCAACAGTGATCTGCAGAAAGAAGTTGTAAAACAGGGGAGAATTGATATTGGTCAGGGGGCTGAGCAGAAAGATTCATCCAAGCCATCACCCTCAGCAGAACAGTCGGAGGATCCTAAAAGGAATGAGCGTTCCAGAGGCCAAGAGGTCCTCCACTTGATCAAACACCCGGGACTAGAAAATTGCTACGCAAGGAAAAGGGGGAGGGCAGATCTTCAGGTTATCGACAAGACTGCCCTGTGTGACAGCCAGCCCAGGATTGGCAGTGAATACCCCTTCCCTTTTCGGCACAAGCTGCTGATGCTGGACTACCGTGGAAGGTATCTGGTTTGCCAGGAGGATGGCAAAGCAAAAGAAGGCGTTCTGAGCACTCCGAATGCAACAAGCCTTGGCACTGAGTGCTCAGATAGTGCCTCAGATATTGACAGTGAGTTTTTCAATGCTGAGCATGAAGAAGGGGATGCCTCTGTTACAGCAGGTCTGACACACATACATGCCATGGACCTCCAGGTGGCGATGTTTCATGGTGCCCCTGATTTCACGAGACAGTACATTTCAACAAACCTCGCTTTGTGCCACTTGGCGCTCCCCCTCCTGCTACCAAATCCATGCACCGCACCAAGAGAGTTCCCTCAGCCAAGTTAAAAAGAGCTGGAAAGCCACGGAACAATTGGGAAAGCAGACCACAGTTAAGAGGAGCAGACCACAATTCAGAGGCACAAAAACAAACCGATTGATCAGGCAGACACACTCATCGTGTCCTTCCTACGGATCGGGAGTTCTCCTTCCTCTTCCAAGGCTCAGCTCCTGAATGCTCTGCCGACTAAACACAAACACGACACTTTCTTCCACCGACATTGCAAAGGCAGCACCAAAGGCTGTCTTCTAATGACAGGTGTTGTGCAGATCTCTTGGTCCTGTGCCAGTGGCAGTGCTGATGACACTTTTGACGGCTGTGTTGCTTTTTGTAACCTGCATGGAGATGCTAGAGGTCATGAACAACAATTGCCGTTTTTACAGCAGATCTCTTCTGTGAAGGAGGCTCTCAGTTAGCTGAGTCTGACCAGAGTGACAAGAAAGGCGTGAACATTGTACGTGACCCGTGGCAGTCTCAAAAGCCTTTGATTTGTCTTTTCACTGAAGAAGAGAATGTTGCATGTGGCCGATCTAGCCAGAATGTAAAAAGAGGTATCCAGAACAGAAACACAGCAGAATTAGTAGAGGAGCTGGTAAAAACAATCAGAGACCTGCTAGCAAGGTGAAACAACCTTTTAAGGCTTGATGCTTGTCAGGACACAGCTCGCCAATGTGGATTTATTGTGGATAAAGAGGCAGAAGAGTGTGTGAGAGCCAAAGCAAAGGCAAGAACCTTGGTGGGATTCTTGACAAAGGAGAAATTGTGTTTGAGATCAAGTCACAGCTACTGCCTCTTCAAGGACAACTATGGTACCCATGGTGTAAAAAGGAGAAAGAGCTCCCCCGCTTGCAGGAAAAGAGGAACAAGAACATAGAACATCATGGGAGCCAAACTGAGCCAGAGAAGTGGGCAGGACGAAGAACGCAACTCGACAGAGCGTTCCCCCTCAAGCAGCTGATGAAATCAGTCCTCGCTTTTCTCCAGGCACAGGCAAGAGACACCAAGAAATACTTGCTGCAGTGGAGGAAGGTCTTTAGGGATGACCTGTCCTCTGAGCACTTGGAGGAACTTCAGAAAGAGTATCATCAGTGATGGTATCAAATCCTGGAAATAAAGAAAAGCAAGGAAAAAAACCAGTCTGAAAACAGCATTGATGAATAAGTTAGAAGCCCTCTCCAATGCAGTCAATGATTCATCCATTGGTCTCAAGCGTCTTTTGAGAGAAGTAGGGCAGATTCGTGAAGCTCTAGAATCCTTGAACTCAAAAGATGAATGTTTTTGCAAACTACCTGAAGTGGCAGTCGATCTGATGGTTTCAGGGTATGCCCTTGAAGTGGTGGATGGTGATGCTTCGTCTGTACGGTGACGATGGCTTGGGGCAATCTTTGACAAGTTAATTGAGAAGCTAGGGGAGAGAAGAGCGTTTGTTCTCTCAGTGCTTGGCATCCAGAGCCCGGGGAAGTCAAGCCTGCTGAATGCCATGTTTGGGCTGCAGTGGAACATCAGTGCGGGGAGAGGCACGCGGGGAGCGTTTGTGCAGCTGCTTCAGGTGGACGAGAAACCCCAAGAGGCCGTGGACTTTGATTACAGGCTGATTGTTGACACAGCAGGACTTTGTGCCATGGAGGTGGCCAATAAGCAGTCACTTAATGATGACAATGAGCTAGCCACCTTTGGCATTGGCATTGGCAACATGACTCTGATCAATATCTTGGGAGAAAATCCTGGAGACATGCAAGATGTCCTTCAGCTAGCTGGGCAGGCTTTTCTCCGCATGAAGCAAGTCAATCTTTCGCCAAGCTGCTGCTTTGTGCACCACAATGTTGGAGAAATAACTGCCCAGGAACAAAACATGCAAGCACAAAGACGCCTGCAGGAAAAGCTGGAGGAAATGGCAGGGACAGCCGCCCAGCCGCCCAGCAGGCGTTCTGCCATGTCACCTGCTTCAGCGATGTCATCCGCTTTGATGTGAACACCCACAGTCACTACTTTGCTCACCTCTGGGTGGCAAGGAAACCCACCCATGGCCCCACCCAACCCCACACACAGTCAGCACGTGCAGCAGTTAAAGAGCACAATTCTCCAAGCTGCCAAGAAGGGATCGCAGGGCTCTATTTCAAGGCTCTCGAGCTTGAAAGTTCGTATGAGTGACTTGTGGAAGGCTCTGCTGAATGAAAAGTTTGTTTTCCCTTTCCAAAACACTCGGGAAGTTGCCGCAGACAACAGCTTAGGAACAACCGACAGCCAGTGGACCTGGCAGCTGGGGAGCCACATCCTAGACTTGCAAATGAAACGGAACAATCGGATTAGAAAGGGAGACGTTCCGCATGTGACCCGAAGAAGCCTTATGGAGGAAGTGCAAGATAAATATGAAAGACTCTCTCTCTTTCCCTCTGGAAAGACTTGGAACCATATTTCAGGGAAGATGATGCCAGTGGGCTTTTGATTCAGCGGAAAGCAAGCATTGAAAATCAACCGCAAGATCTGAGAGAAGCACTTGTGGAAGAGACACAGAGAAAGTCTGCCGAGTTCATTGAACGGGAGAAGAATCCGAGCAAAGGGCATCAGAAGAAGCCAGAATGTGAACACGAGCTTGTCAAGAGAAGGCAACTGGTGGCTTTGTCGCTAAAGAAGGAAGAGCTGCATGAAGAAAAGCTGAGGCAACACTTGGCTAGCCTCTGGAAACAATGGCTCTACAAAGTATCTTCCAGTGCACCTCCTCCTGCAGAACCAAACATAAACCTCCCTAGTGAGACCACTCTGCTGGAACATTTCAAGCAAGAGCCAAACAGAGAGGAAGAAATAAAATGCTTCCTGCCAAAGGATGCATTTCCCATGGCATCCCTTGCAGGCAGTGCAAGAGATCATTGCTGCTGGAAGCTGCATTTCATTTCATCCCTTTGTATTTCAGATGCTAGTCGTACTTCCCAAAACATGTCTACAATAAACTCGCGGGCTAGCCTTCTGGTCAGGGTGTCTCGTGGTGCTGGGCTTGTGGCGGGGGTGCAGGGGGGAGTGGGGCGTTGTGTTGGGGGTGCTGGTCTTGTCGTGGGGGGTGCAGAGGGGAGTTGGTCCTTGTGTTGGGGGTGCTGGTCTTTGTTTTGTGGTGCAGAGGGGATCTGGACCTTGTGTTGGGGGTGCATAGGGGATCTGGGTGTTGTTGTGGGGGTGCTTAGAGGAGGTGGGCCTTGTGTTGGGGGTGCTGGGTTTGTTGTGGGGGTGGAGAGGGGATCAGGGCCTTGTTTTTGGGGTGCTGGGCCTTGTTTTGGGGGTGCTGGGCTTGTTGTGGGGGTGCTGAGGGGATCAGGGCATTGTGTTGGGGGTGCTGGGCATTGTGTAGGGTTTGCTGGGCTTGTTATGGGGGTGCAGAGGGGGTCTGGGTCTTGTTTTGGGGGTGCTTAGAGGACGTGGGCCTTGTGTTGGGGGTGCTGGGCTTATCGTGGGGGTCCTGAGTGGTCATGGTGTTGTGTTGGGGGTGGTGGGCTTTTTTTTGGGAGAACTAGGCTTGTTTTTGGGGTGCTTAGGGGATCTGGGCATTGTATTGGGGGTCTGGGCTTGTTGTGGGGGTGCAGAGGGGAGCTGGGTCTTGTCATGGGGGTGCTGAGGGAATGCTCGGCCTTGTAATGGGTGTGCTGGGCTTGTCGTGGGGATGCTGAGGGGATCTGGGCCTTGTCATGGGGGTGCTGAGGGTATGCTCGGCCTTGTAATGGGGGTGGTGGGCTTGTCAGGGGGGTGCTGAGGGGATCTGGGCCTTGTTTTTGGGGTGTGGGCCTTGTTTTGGGGGTAGTGGGCTTGTCGTAAGGGTGCTGAGGGGATCTGGGCCTTGTATTGGGGATGGACAGGCGATGTGGGCCTTGTCTTGGGAGTGCTGAGGGGATCTGGGCCTTGTTTTCGGGGTACGGTGGGGATCTGGGCATTGTTTTGGGTGTGCTGGGCCTTGTCATGGGGGTGTTGAGGGGATCTAGGCCTTTTTTTTGGGGTGCGGAGAGGGTTCCGGAGCACTCGACCAGGTTGCCCAGAGAGGTTGTGGAGTCTCCTTCCCTGGAGATATTCAAAAGCCGCCTGGCCCAATCCTGGGCAATATGCTCCAGAGGACCCTGGCTGAGCAGGGGGGGTTGGACTCCAGGATCTCCGGAGGTCCTTTCCAACCTCCACCATTCTCTGAGCCTGTGATTCTGTGAAATGTTAAGGCCAAAATTTTAACACTCACATCCCAGAAGTTTTCTTTTCCTTTCTTCTCAGAATTTGTTCCCGTCGATGGTCGAGCCCATCACACACCTCCCACAATCACCTGTAATGTGCTCATGTAGTGTTCCAATGCTATAGGTCCTATGGATTGGCATGGGGTTGGTTCACCTAGTTGATTTAAACCAGTTGAGGGAATGGTTAGAACGTACAGCTAGCAATCTGGTTTTGGAGCTAAGGAAAGGTTTTGCACATTGAGTGACTACTCCCCAAATTACAGCTTGGTTGCCACTGCCCACGCACACAGGGAGCCCCATTCCCATTTCACCCCAGAAAGCTCCCCGCAGGCATGCTGCAAATGGCTTGTGTGCCGTTTCCGCTCACAATTGCAACAAGATTGCTGTGCACAATTGGAGGGCAAAGGAGCAACCCGTCCAGAAGGGGAAAAGTGCCCAAAGAAAGAACGAGCCACGGGCTCGGCATGGGCTTGTCAGGGACGACTCTGGGCTTTGGTTGGGCTTTGTGCTGGCGGGAGCTGTGTTGGGGCTGGCCTTGGCGGGCTGCGCCTTGTTGGGGTTTGGGTGAGAGCAGCGTCAGGTGGGGCCTGGGGGTGCCCTGGCAGACCAGGTGTGTGGAAGTGATGTGGCCATGGCATCACAATGCCGGGGTCTTTCTGGAGGTGGGGCTGGGGGAAGGGCCGCTGTCACTTTGCCTGCGAGCGAGCGAGCGAGCGAGTGTGCGAGCGAGTGCGCGAGCAGGTGGAGAGTGTGGCGTTGAGCTGGGGCGAAGGAGCAAGGCAGCGGGGTAAGAGCTGGCTCCTTCCGTCTCTCTGCAGTCTCTCCTCCCCTCGGGGCGCTCTCCCTGGCTTTGTCGCGCCCCCAGCGCCCACCACCCGCTGCACGCTCCCTCGGTGGGCACAAGTGCCACAATCAGGCAAACGTCCCCGCCGCGAAGCCCAGCCACGCTCGGGCACCATTCTGCGCCCTTGCTGCTCACGACTCGGTGTCCCCGCGTCACACGTGGGAAAGCAGCGGCGGGAGCGGGCAGCCAGGCAAGGCCGACGGAGTGAGGGCACCGTGCCCTGCTTTTTGCAGAGTTGCTCTCGGCGGCCTTTGGCTCTTCTCCTGGTGTCAGATTGACGCTGTCGATCTTGGGGTGCGGAGGAGCGTGCACAGGGTGAGCCGCAGAGCAGAGCGGAGCGGTCAGGGTCGGGGGAGGTTGGTGGAGGGGCGTTGGAGGGGCGGTGGGGAGCAGGGCTTTGGGGGCTGCTGGTCTGCCTTGGTCGGGGAGGGGGAGGGTGGCTGCAAGGGGCGGCGTGCTCAGAGGTGGGTGCTGTGTTTTGGGTGGCACTCTTGGAGCAGGACGTGGAGGCGGAGCGCTGAGCAGGCTGCACGCTCGCGGCGCGCTTCCGGTGGCGGCATGGAGCCTCGGAGGCTGAGCGTCGTGGGCGAGTTTGTGGTGCTGAGCCTCTTTGTGGTGTGCCTGGCCCACATGCCCTCGGTCGTCAACGTCCTCACGATCCTGTGCATAGCGGTGGTGTTGGTGCTGGCGGGGAAAAGGCCCTGGCCCAAGGTAGGAGTCAGCCTGGGCACGGCCCCGAGCTGGCGCGGGCAGCGAGAGGGCTGAGGCTGCGGCAGCACCTGCAGCAAGGGCAGCCTGACGGTGCTGCGCACAAGCCTGCCTCCAGCCTCAGCTCTGCGTGCCCCGCGCAGCCCTTCCGCGAGCAGGGCGCCTCTTGGCGCAGCTTGGATGCTCGCCACTAAGGCAGCGCTCTCTTGGGCTGTGCAGGGGCCTCGCGGCAGTGCTGGCAGCCTGGGCAACGGCAGCGTGGACGAGCCCGGAGGTGAGCAGCCCCGGCCCAGAGCACAGGCGCGCTCGGCAGCGCCTCCCGGCCAAGACAGCCCAGCGCCGCCAGCGCCCACCGCCCTCGGCCCCAGCTGGGGCTCCGCCGACGGGCTGCCCTCGCTCACTGCCTCTCTGCCTCCTCTTCCAGCAGCCTCCTTCCTGCCCACGGTGGACACGCAGGAGTGTGCAGCCAGCCGGCAGGCAGGGTAAGCGGAGGCCTGGCCTCCACAGCCCTGGCCAGGCCCACCGCAGGCAAGAGCCCGATGCAGCCCAGAGCCACAGACCTGCGCCTGGCCTGGGCCCCCCAAAGAGCAGGGCATGGCATGGCTAGGGCTGGGGTCGACGCGCGGGATGCCCAGGACATGCCGCATGCCTGCTGCTCACCAACTGGGAAGCCCCTTTGCTCCTTGCCCACTGCTGCAGCCCTGGCCCCAGCGCCCCCTCCGCCCGCACCCTGGCACCCTTTGGCGTCTGCTGCCACCAGGGCTTCCCCCTGGGGCACCCAAGGCAGCCTCCTCACCTCCTTTCTCCCTCCCAGGCTCACAAGCGAGGACACCTTGTCCCCTCGCCACCTCCTGCCCACCTCCGAGCCAGACACGGATGGATGGAAGTTGGATGGCCCTCTCCCACTGCCACCACCCTCCATCCTGCTGGACGCTCCCCCAACACCTGCAGGAGTGCTGGGTGAGCTGCTTGTGCCCACAGCCCTCCCGCCATCCCCACCACGCAGGCGGGTCCGCTTTGGGCGCAACCAGACCGTGTTGCTGAGCGAGGAAGGTCACGAGCTGCTGGACTGCCTCCCCAAAGCCCCACACCTCGACTGGCCAGCCCACATCCCGCGCCGGTCCATCCTGCACTGTGCCTGGGCACCCGTCCCGCTGGCAGGGGAAGGCACAGTGCGGCCACTTTCGCCCCCCGAGCAGTCCGAGGACGAAGAGGACGAGGAGCCAGCGTGTGCCACCTCCCTGCAGCGCTGGCCCACCATGCAGCTCTGGAGCCCACCACCGGAGGCGCCCTCCCCTCCCGCTGCAGCCGCCGGCTGCACAGCGGCCCTGGCCTGCCTGCTCTGCCCAGCCTGCCCAGCCTGCCCTGCAGGCGCCTTCAGAGGGCTGCGCAAGGGCCTCCGCAGATGCGCCTCCTTCCTGCGAGGGCCACGGCGAGTGCTCAGGAGGCGCCAGGCAAGGGCCAGCTGATTGGGGCCAGCAGCAGGCTCCGCGCCTGGGCAGACGTGCCAGTAACCAGCGCCCGCGGAGCTAGACGCCTTTGCCACCTCCGGGCCAGCGTCAATAAACCTCTGAGCAAGACTCTGCGGGAGGTGAGAGTGAAACACCATGTGAAGTGAAAAGAAGGCGGCGCAGGAATGCTCCCTGAGTCTTAGGAAGCCAGCCGTTCCCCGAACTCAGGCTTTCCTGCTCCTGACAGGGCTGAGTAGAGCAGCAACATGCAAAAACATGTCTCCAGAACAGAAGTTTAAATGCTTAGCTCAGATGAACCATCACATAGGAAACTGGCTGTCAGAAGAAGTCCGTGAGATCCTTACAAAGCGCGGTGGATGTGATCCTGGGGGCGCTCTGGAGCAAGATCTGAATTCCCCTGTGAATGGAGACTATGTAGCCTCCAACAGCGATCTGCAGAAAGAAGTTCTAAAACGGGGGAGAATTGATATCGGTCAGGGGGCTGAGCGGAAAGATTCATCCAAGCCATCACCCTCAGCAGAACAGTGGGAGGATCCTAAAAGGAATGAGCGTTCCAGAGGCCAAGAGGTCCTCCACTTGATCAAACACCCGGGACTAGAAAATTGCTACGCAAGGAAAAGGGGGAGGGCAGATCTTCAGGTTATCCACAAGACTGCCCTGTGTGACAGCCAGCCCAGGATTGGCAGTGAATACCCCTTCCATTTTCGGCACAAGCTGCTGATGCTGGACTACCGTGGAAGGTATCTGGTTTGCCAGGAGGATGGCAAAGCAAAAGAAGGCGTTCTGAGCACTCCGAATGCAACAAGCCTTGGCGCTGAGTGCTCAGATAGTGCCTCAGATATTGACAGTGAGTTTTTCAATGCTGAGCGTGAAGAAGGGGATGCCTCTGTTACAGCAGGTCTGACACACACACATGCCATGGACCTCCAGGTGGCGATGTTTCATGGTGCCCCTGATTTCACGAGCCAGTACATTTCAACAAACCTCGCTTTGTGCCACTTGGTGCTCCCCCTCCTGCTACCAAATCCATGCACCGCACCAAGAGAGTTCCCTCAGCCAAGTTAAAAAGAGCTGGAAAGCCACGGAACAATTGGGAAAGCAGACCACAATTCAGAGGAGCAGACCACAATTCAGAGGCACGAAAACCAACCGATTGATCAGGCAGACACACTCATCGTGTCCTTCCTACGGATCGGGAGTTCTCCTTCCTCTTCCAAGGCTCAGCTCCTGAATGCTCTGCCGACTAAACACAAACACGACACTTTCTTCCATCGACATTGCAAAGGCAGCACCAAAGGCTGTCTTCTAACGACAGGTGTTGTGCAGATCTCTTGGTCCTGTGCCAGTGGCAGTGCTGATGACACTTTTGACGGCTGTGTTGCTTTTTGTAACCTGCATGGGGATGCTAGAGGTCATGAACAACAATTGCCGTTTTTACAGCAGATCTCTTCTGTGAAGGAGGCTCTCAGTTAGCTGAGTCTGACCAGAGTGACAAGAAAGGCATGAACATTGTACGTGACCCGTGGCAGTCTCAAAAGCCTTTGATTTGTCTTTTCACTGAAGAAGAGAATGTTGCATGTGGCCGATCTAGCCAGAATGTAAAAAGAGGTATCCAGAACAGAAACACAGCAGAATTAGTAGAGGAGCTGGTAAAAACAATCAGAGACCTGCTAGCAAGGTGAAACAACCTTTTAAGGCTTGATGCTTGTCAGGACACAGCTCGCCAACGTGGATTTATTGTGGCTAAAGAGGCAGAAGAGTGTGTGAGAGCCAAAGCAAAGGCAAGAACCTTGGTGGGATTCTTGACAAAGGAGAAATTGTGTTTGAGATCAAATCACAGCTACTGCCTCTTCAAGGACAACTATGGTACCCATGGTGTAAAAAGGAGAAAGAGCTCCCCCGCTTGCAGGAAAAGAGGAACAAGAACATAGAACATCATGGGAGCCAAAGTGAGCCAGAGAAGTGGGCAGGACGAAGAAAGCAACTCGACAGAGCGTTCCCCCTCAAGCAGCTGATGAAATCAGTCCTCGCTTTTCTCCAGGCACAGGCAAGAGACACCAAGAAATACTTGCTGCAGTGGAGGAAGGTCTTTAGGGATGACCTGTCCTCTGAGCACTTGGAGGAACTTCAGAAAGTGTATCATCAGTGATGGTATCAAATCCTGGAAATAAAGAAAAGCAATGAAAAAACCACTCTGAAAACAGCATTGATGAATAAGTTAGAAGCCCTCTCCAATGCAGTCAATGAGTCATCCATTGGTCTCAAGCGTCTTTTGAGAGAAGTAGGGCAGATTCGTGAAGCTCTAGAATCCTTGAACTCAAAAGATGAATGTTTCTGCAAACTACCTGAAGTGGCAGTCGATCTGATGGTTTCAGGGTATGCCCTTGAAGTGGTGGATGGTGATGCTTCGTCTGTACGGTGACGATGGCTTGGGGCAATCTTTGACAAGTTAATTGAGAAGCTAGGGGAGAGAAGAGCGTTTGTTCTCTCAGTGCTTGGCATCCAGAGCCCGGGGAAGTCAAGCCTGCTGAATGCCATGTTTGGTCTGCAGTGGAACATCAGTGCGGGGAGAGGCACGCGGGGAGCGTTTATGCAGCTGCTTCAGGTGGACGAGAAACCCCAAGAGGCCGTGGACTTTGATTACAGGCTGATTGTTGACACAGCAGGACTTTGTGCCATGGAGGTGGCCAATAAGCAGTCACTTAATGATGACAATGAGCTAGCCACCTTTGGCATTGGCATTGGCAACATGACTCTGATCAATATCTTGGGAGAAAATCCTGGAGACATGCAAGATGTCCTTCAGCTAGCTGGGCAGGCTTTTCTCCGCATGAAGCAAGTCAATCTTTCGCCAAGCTGCTGCTTTGTGCACCACAATGTTGGAGAAATAACTGCCCAGGAACAAAACATGCAAGCACAAAGACGCCTGCAGGAAAAGCTGGAGGAAATGGCAGGGACAGCCGCCCAGCCGCCCAGCAGGCGTTCTGCCATGTCACCTGCTTCAGCAATGTCATCCGCTTTGATGTGAACAGCCACAGTCACTACTTTGCTCACCTCTGGGTGGCAAGGAAACCCACGCAGGGCCCCACCCAACCCCCCACACAGCCAGCACGTGCAGCAGTTAAAGAGCACAATTCTCCAAGCTGCCAAGAAGGGATCGCAGGGCACTATTTCAAGGCTCTCGAGCTTGAAAGTTCGTATGAGTGACTTGTGGAAGGCTCTGCTGAATGAAAAGTTTGTTTTCCCTTTCCAAAACACTCGGGAAGTTGCTGCAGACAACAGCTTAGGAACAACCGACAGCCAGTGGACCTGGCAGCTGGGGAGCCACATCCTAGACTTGCAAATGAAATGGAACAATCGGATTAGAAAGGGAGACGTTCCACATGTGACTCGAAGAAGCCTTATGGAGGAAGTGCAAGATAAATAGGAGACCCTCTGGAAAGGCTTGGAACCGTATTTCAGGGAAGATGACGCCAGTGGGCTTTTGATTCAGCGGAAAGCAAGCATTGAAAATCAACCGCAAGATCTGAGAGAAGCACTTGTGGAAGAGACACAGAGAAAGTCTGCCGAGTTCATTGAACGGGAGAAGAATCCGAGCAAAGGGCATCAGAAGAAGCCAGAATGTGAACACGAGCTTGTCAAGAGAAGGCAACTGGTGGCTTTGTCGCTAAAGAAGGAAGAGCTGCATGAAGAAAAGCTGAGGCAACACTTGGCTAGCCTCTGGAAACAATGGCTCTACAAAGTATCTTCCAGTGCACCTCCTCCTGCAGAACCAAACATAAACCTCCCTAGTGAGACCACTCTGCTGGAACATTTCAAGCAAGAGCCAAACAGAGAGGAAGAAATAAAATGCTTCTTGCCAAAGGATGCATTTCCCATGGCATCCCTTGCAGGCAGTGCAAGAGATCATTGCTGCTGGAAGCTGCATTTCATTTCATCCCTTTGTATTTCAGATGCTAGTCGTACTTCCCAACACATGTATACAATAAACTCGCGGGCTAGCCTTCTGGTCAGGGTGTCTCGTGGTGCTGGGCTTGTGGCGGGGGTGCAGGGGGGGGAGTGGGGCGTTGTGTTGGGGGTGCTGGTCTTGTCGTGGGGGGTGCAGAGGGGAGTTGGTCCTTGTGTTGGGGGTGCTGGTCTTTGTTTTGAGGTGCAGAGGGGATCTGGACCTTGTGTTGGGGGTGCAGAGGGGATCTGGGTGTTGTTGTGGGGGTGCTTAGAGGAGGTGGGCCTTGTGTTGGGGGTGCTGGGTTTGTTGTGGGGGTGGAGAGTGTATCAGGGCCTTGTTTTTGGAGTGCTGGTCTTTGTTTTGGGGTGCAGAGGGGATCTGGACCTTGTGTTGGGGGTGCAGAGGGGATCTGGGTGTTGTTGTGGGGGTGCTTAGAGGAGGTGGGCCTTGTGTTGGGGGTGCTGGGTTTTTTGTGGGGGTGGAGAAGGGATCAGGGCCTTGTTTTGGGGGTACTGGGCCTTGTTTTGGGAGTGCTGGGCTTGTCATGGGGGTGCTGAGGGGATCAGGGTATTGTGTTGAGGGTGCTGGGCATTGTGTAGGGTTTGCTGGGCTTGTTATGGGGGTGGAGAGGGGATCTGGGTCTTGTTTTGGGGGTGCTTAGGGGATGTGGGCCTTGTGTTGGGGGTGCTGGGCTTGTCGTGGGGGTCCTGAGTGGTCATGGTGTTGTGTTGGGGGTGGTGGGCATTGTTTTGGGAGAACTAGGCTTGTTTTCGGGGTGCTTAGGGGATCTGGGCCTTGTTTTCAAGGTGTGGGCCTTGTGTTGGGGGTGAGGGCTTGTCATAAGGGTGCTGAGGGGATCTGAGCCTTGTTTTCGGGGTACTGAGGGGATCTGGGCGTTGTTTTGGCGGTGCTGGGCCTTGTCATGGGGGTGTTGAGGGAATCTAGGCCTTTTTTTGGGGGTGCGGAGAGGGTTCCGGAGCACTCGACCAGGTTGCCCAGAGAGGTTGTGGAGTCTCCTTCCCTGGAGATATTCAAAAGCCGCCTGGCCCAATCCTGGGCAATATGCTCCAGAGGACCCTGGCTGAGCAGGGGCGTTGGACTCCAGGATCTCCGGAGGTCCCTTCCAACCTCCACCATTCTCTGAGCCTGTGATTCTGTGAAATGTTAAGGCTAAAATTTTAACACTCACATCCCAGAAGTTTTCTTTTCCTTTCTTCTCAGAATTGGTTCCCGTCGATGGTCGAGCCCATCACACACCTCCCACAATCGCCTGTAATGTGCTCATGTAGTGTTCCAATGTTATAGGTCCTATGGATTGGCATGGGGTTGGTTCACCTAGTTGATTTAAACCAGTTGAGGGAATGGTTAGAACGTACAGCTAGCAATCTGGTTTTGGAGCTAAGGAAAGGTTTTGCACATTGAGTGACTACTCCCCAAATTACAGCTTGGTTGCCACTGCCCACGCACACAGGGAGCCCCATTCCCCTTGGGATCATTCCAGTTAATATGAAAGAGAGAATCAACCATATCTGGAATAATACCAACGGTGCGTCTATATGATTGGGGCCTGGGCATACAAGTCTCAAACTCCCATCTCTCCATCATATGTCTAGCAAGCCAAGAATCTTCCACAAGACTTGAACTGGAGGAATGTGTGGGATCAAAACTGTCATGTCACCTGGGGGAGTGAACCAGACACCGTGCGTAGGGCCTACGAAATAGATGGCTCAGCGTTACAGTGGGGACAACAAACAATTGTACTCGGGACCTGAGAGGACCACTCCCTGAGAGAGACCTGCCCAATCGAAGCTATTTCCAAGCAGGTGGTCATGAAGGGAGCACTGCCCTTCAGGAAAAAGCCTTTGCGCAGCTGCGCTTTTACCAGAACGGAGCAGCTTCACGACCGCATCGCACAGCTCATCAGCCTCCCCATCGACACAAAGGAACAGGAGCCAATGCATGACAACCAAAGTTGCATTCATGACAGACTGCATGAAATAGGAAAACAGGTGGACTCGGCAGCCAGGAACTCCGCATATGTCTTCACTCATGGATACAGAAGACATTCAGCAGTGTCTCTAGGCAAAGTGGCAGCAGAAAGGTTGGCAAAGATGCAGAAGGCTTTCACAAGAGCAAACGACCCCACTTTCTACCTGCAGGGCCAGAGAGAAGACTTCACAAGTTTCCACATGTCCTGCCAAGCAGTGCCCTCTATCACAGCAGTTGTTGATTTTTTTTATGTGACGAGCTTTCAGGAGCTCTTTGACAGGCAGTGTCTGTGAAGACTGCTCTTGATATAGCCTGGGAAAGGAGCTCTAACTCTCCAGCTTTCAGTGGCCATCGATCTCAACTAGAAACGGCTATTCTCCTCTCTCTTGCGGAGGAAGAGAATGGTGAGAAGTTCAGGCAGCACATTCATTTCCCCCAACATGTTTTAGAAGGTTTCGTTGAAAAGTGTGTTAACAACTATTGCTTAGACAAGAACAATTCAGGGCTGAAGAACTTGTTCCATGTTTCCCTGAATTCATTCCAGACTCTTGTTGCTGCTGCTAGCTTTGCGCCTACAACTCCAGTTGTCCAAGAGAACTGTGGCAATGTCTCCCTGTGGCTAGAGGAATTTGGGAGCAGACTTGGAGCTAATTCTGAACTTCCCAGAAGTCATCTGAAAAGCACTGAGCATCAAGAAAGAAAGGAGCGAGAGCTCCTGAAGGAGGCAATGAGTAAAGCTCTGGCCCCTGTGCTAGCAAACCTGAAACAGGCATTTTCCATGCCTCATCTGAAAGCTTGGAACTGGAAACCTCATACAATCGGAGTTGAAGGGCTGCACGGCTGCTGGAAGCAATGCCCGTTGTGCAGCGCTCTTTGCACAGACACAATACGTGCTCCTGATGGGGACCACGGTGTTCACTTCCATCGCCCTCAAGTCCTCAATGGTAGCCAGTGGGTTAGAAGAAATCAGTTGGTCCCTGCCCTTTGCTCCAGTCTTGTAGCAAGTCACTGTTGCCTTGTGCTTGAGGATAACAAGGAAGCTGCCTATACAAAGTCTAGAGAAGCAGGAGCAGCTTCTGCCAGTTGGAGCCTCACGCCAGAAAGCTCCCCGCAGGCATGCTGCAAATGGCTTGTGTGCCGTTTCCGCTCACAATTGCAACAAGATTGCTGTGCACAATTGGAGGGCACAGAAGGGGAAAAGTGCCCAAAGGAAGAACGAGCCACGGGCTCGGCATGGGCTTGTCAGGGACGACTCTGGGCTTTGGTTGGGCTTTGTGCTGGCGGGAGCTGTGTTGGGGCTGGCCTTGGCGGGCTGCGCCTTGTTGGGGTTTGGGTGAGAGCAGCATCAGGTGGGGCCTGGGGGTGCCCTGGCAGACCAGGTGTGTGGAAGTGATGTCGCCATGGCATCACAATGCCGGGGTCTTTCTGGAGGTGGGGCTGGGGGAAGTGCCGCTGTCACTTTGCCTGCGAGCGAGCGAGCGAGCGAGTGTGCGAGCGAGTGCGCGAGCAGGTGGAGAGCGTGGTGTTGAGCTGGGGCGAAGGAGCAAGGCAGCGGGGTAAGAGCTGGCTCCTTCCGTCTCTCTGCAATCTCTCCTCCCCTCGGGGCGCTCTCCCTGGCTTTGTCGCACCCCCATCGCCCACCACCCGCTGCACGCTCCCTCGGTGGGCACAAGTGCCACAATCAGGCAAACGTCCCCGCCGCAAAGCCCAGCCACGCTCGGGCACCATTCTGCGCCCTTGCTGCTCACGACCCGGTGTCCCCGCGTCACACGTGGGAAAGCAGCGGCGGGAGCGGGCAGCCAGGCAAGGCCGACGGAGTGAGGGCACCGTGCCCTGCTTTTTGCAGAGTTGCTCTCGGCGGCCTTTGGCTCTTCTCCTGGTGTCAGATTGACGCTGTCGATCTTGGGGTGCGGAGGAGCGTGCACAGGGTGAGCCGCAGAGCAGAGCAGAGCGGTCAGGGTCGGGGGAGGTTGGTGGAGGGGCGTTGGAGGGGCGGTGGGGAGCAGGGCTTTGGGGGCTGCTGGTCTGCCTTGGTCGGGGAGGGGGAGGGTGGCTGCAAGGGGCGGCGTGCTCAGAGGTGGGTGCTGTGTTTTGGGTGGCACTCTTGGAGCAGGACGTGGAGGCGGAGCGCTGAGCAGGCTGCACGCTCGCGGCGCGCTTCCAGTGGCGGCATGGAGCCTCGGAGGCTGAGCGTCGTGGGCGAGTTTGTGGTGCTGAGCCTTTTTGTGGTGTGCCTGGCCCACATGCCCTCGGTCGTCAACGTCCTCACGATCCTGTGCATAGCGGTGGTGTTGGTGCCGGCGGGGAAAAGGCTCTGGCCCAAGGTAGGAGTCAGCCTGGGCATGGCCCCGAGCTGGCGCGGGCAGCGAGAGGGCTGAGGCTGCGGCAGCACCTGCAGCAAGGGCAGCCTGACGGTGCTGCGCGCAAGCCTGCCTGCAGCCTCAGCTCTGCGTGCCCCGCGCAGCCCTTCCGCGAGCAGGGTGCCTCTTGGCGCAGCTTGGATGCTCGCCACTAAGGCAGCGCTCTCTTGGGCTGTGCAGGGGCCTCGCGGCAGTGCTGGCAGCCTGGGCAACGGCAGCGTGGACGAGCCCGGAGGTGAGCAGCCCCGGCCCAGAGCACAGGCGCGCTCGGCAGCGCCTCCCGGCCAAGACAGCCCAGCGCCGCCAGCGCCCACCGCCCTCGGCCCCAGCTGGGGCTCCGCCGACGGGCTGCCCTCGCTCACTGCCTCTCTGCCTCCTCTTCCAGCAGCCTCCTTCCTGCCCACGGTGGACACGCAGGACTGTGCAGCCAGCCGGCAGGCAGGGTAAGCGGAGGCCTGGCCTGCAGGGGGGCTGCCCCACAGCCCTGGCCAGGCCCACCACAGGCAAGAGCCCGATGCAGCCCAGAGCCACAGACCTGCGCCTGGCCTGGGCCCCCCAAAGAGCAGGGCATGGCATGGCTAGGGCTGGGGTCGACGCGCGGGATGCCCAGGACATGCCGCATGCCTGCTGCTCACCAACTGGGAAGCCCCTTTGCTCCTTGCCCACTGCTGCAGCCCTGGCCCCAGCGCCCCCTCCGCCCGCACCCTGGCACCCTTTGGCGTCTGCTGCCACCAGGGCTTCCCCCTGGGGCACCCAAGGCAGCCTCCTCACCTCCTTTCTCCCTCCCAGGCTCACAAGCGAGGACACCTTGTCCCCTTGCCTCCTCCTGCCCACCTCCGAGCCGGACACGGATGGATGGAAGTTGGATGGCCCTCTCCCACTGCCACCAGCCTCCATCCTGCTGGACGCTCCCCCAACACCTGCAGGAGTGCTGGGTGAGCTGCTTGTGCCCACAGCCCTCCCGCCATCCCCACCACGCAGGCGGGTCCGCTTTGGGCGCAACCAGACCGTGTTGCTGAGCGAGGAAGGTCACGAGCTGCTGGACTGCCTCCCCAAAGCCCCACACCTCGACTGGCCAGCCCACATCCCGCGCCGGTCCATCCTGCACTGTGCCTGGGCACCCGTCCCGCTGGCAGGGGAAGGCACAGTGCGGCCACTTTCGCCCCCCGAGCAGTCCGAGGACGAAGAGGACGAGGAGCCAGCGTGTGCCACCTCCCTGCAGCGCTGGCCCACCATGCAGCTCTGGAGCCCACCACCGGAGGCGCCCTCCCCTCCCGCTGCAGCCGCCGGCTGCACAGCGGCCCTGGCCTGCCTGCTCTGCCCAGCCTGCCCAGCCTGCCCTGCAGGCGCCTTCAGAGGGCTGCGCAAGGGCCTCCGCAGATGCGCCTCCTTCCTGCGAGGGCCACGGCGAGTGCTCAGGAGGCGCCAGGCAAGGGCCAGCTGATTGGGGCCAGCAGCAGGCTCCGCGCCTGGGCAGACGTGCCAGTAACCAGCGCCCGCGGAGCTAGACGCCTTTGCCACCTCCGGGCCAGCGTCAATAAACCTCTGAGCAAGACTCTGCGGGAGGTGAGAGTGAAACACCATGTGAAGTGAAAAGAAGGCGGCGCAGGAATGCTCCCTGAGTCTTAGGAAGCCAGCCGTTCCCCGAACTCAGGCTTTCCTGCTCCTGACAGGGCTGAGTAGAGCAGCAACATGCAAAAACATGTCTCCAGAAGAGAAGTTTAAATGCTTAGCTCAGATGAACCATCACATAGGAAACTGGCTGTCAGAAGAAGTCCGTGAGATCCTTACAAAGCGCGGTGGATGTGATCCTGGGGGCGCTCTGGAGCAAGATCTGAATTCCCCTGTGAATGGAGACTATGTAGCCTCCAACAGCGATCTGCAGAAAGAAGTTGTAAAACGGGGGAGAATTGATATCGGTCAGGGGGCTGAGCGGAAAGATTCATCCAAGCCATCACCCTCAGCAGAACAGTGGGAGGATCCTAAAAGGAATGAGCGTTCCAGAGGCCAAGAGGTCCTCCACTTGATCAAACACCCGGGACTAGAAAATTGCTACGCAAGGAAAAGGGGGAGGGCAGATCTTCAGGTTATCCACAAGACTGCCCTGTGTGACAGCCAGCCCAGGATTGGCAGTGAATACCCCTTCCATTTTCGGCACAAGCTGCTGATGCTGGACTACCGTGGAAGGTATCTGGTTTGCCAGGAGGATGGCAAAGCAAAAGAAGGCGTTCTGAGCACTCCGAATGCAACAAGCCTTGGCACTGAGTGCTCAGATAGTGCCTCAGATATTGACAGTGAGTTTTTCAATGCTGAGCGTGAAGAAGGGGATGCCTCTGTTACAGCAGGTCTGACACACACACATGCCATGGACCTCCAGGTGGCGATGTTTCATGGTGCCCCTGATTTCACGAGCCAGTACATTTCAACAAACCTCGCTTTGTGCCACTTGGTGCTCCCCCTCCTGCTACCAAATCCATGCACCGCACCAAGAGAGTTCCCTCAGCCAAGTTAAAAAGAGCTGGAAAGCCACGGAACAATTGGGAAAGCAGACCACAATTCAGAGGAGCAGACCACAATTCAGAGGCACAAAAACAAACCGATTGATCAGGCAGACACACTCATCGTGTCCTTCCTACGGATCGGGAGTTCTCCTTCCTCTTCCAAGGCTCAGCTCCTGAATGCTCTGCCGACTAAACACAAACACGACACTTTCTTCCATCGACATTGCAAAGGCAGCACCAAAGGCTGTCTTCTAACGACAGGTGTTGTGCAGATCTCTTGGTCCTGTGCCAGTGGCAGTGCTGATGACACTTTTGACGGCTGTGTTGCTTTTTGTAACCTGCATGGAGATGCTAGAGGTCATGAACAACAATTGCCGTTTTTACAGCAGATCTCTTCTGTGAAGGAGGCTCTCAGTTAGCTGAGTCTGACCAGAGTGACAAGAAAGGCGTGAACATTGTACGTGACCCGTGGCAGTCTCAAAAGCCTTTGATTTGTCTTTTCACTGAAGAAGAGAATGTTGCATGTGGCCGATCTAGCCAGAATGTAAAAAGAGGTATCCAGAACAGAAACACAGCAGAATTAGTAGAGGAGCTGGTAAAAACAATCAGAGACCTGCTAGCAAGGTGAAACAACCTTTTAAGGCTTGATGCTTGTCAGGACACAGCTCGCCAACGTGGATTTATTGTGGCTAAAGAGGCAGAAGAGTGTGTGAGAGCCAAAGCAAAGGCAAGAACCTTGGTGGGATTCTTGACAAAGGAGAAATTGTGTTTGAGATCAAATCACAGCTACTGCCTCTTCAAGGACAACTATGGTACCCATGGTGTAAAAAGGAGAAAGAGCTCCCCCGCTTGCAGGAAAAGAGGAACAAGAACATAGAACATCATGGGAGCCAAACTGAGCCAGAGAAGTGTGCAGGACGAAGAAAGCAACTCGACAGAGCGTTCCCCCTCAAGCAGCTGATGAAATCAGTCCTCGCTTTTCTCCAGGCACAGTCAAGAGACACCAAGAAATACTTGCTGCAGTGGAGGAAGGTCTTTAGGGATGACCTGTCCTCTGAGCACTTGGAGGAACTTCAGAAAGTGTATCATCAGTGAAGGTATCAAATCCTGGAAATAAAGAAAAGCAATGAAAAAAACAGTCTGAAAACAGCATTGATGAATAAGTTAGAAGCCCTCTCAAATGCAGTCAATGATTCATCCATTGGTCTTAAGTGTCTTTTGAGAGAAGTAGGGCAGATTCGTGAAGCTCTAGAATCCTTGAACTCAAAAGATGAATGTTTCTGCAAACTACCTGAAGTGGCAGTCAATCTGATGGTTTCAGGGTATGCCCTTGAAGTGGTGGATGGTGATGCTTCGTCTGTACGGTGACGATGGCTTGGGGCAATCTTTGACAAGTTAATTGAGAAGCTAGGGGAGAGAAGAGCGTTTGTTCTCTCAGTGCTTGGCATCCAGAGCCTGGGGAAGTCAAGCCTGCTGAATGCCATGTTTGGTCTGCAGTGGAACATCAGTGCGGGGAGAGGCACGCGGGGAGCGTTTATGCAGCTGCTTCAGGTGGACGAGAAACCCCAAGAGGCCGTGGACTTTGATTACAGGCTGATTGTTGACACAGGAGGACTTTGTGCCATGGAGGTGGCCAATAAGCAGTCACTTAATGATGACAATGAGCTAGCCACCTTTGGCATTGGCATTGGCAACATGACTCTGATCAATATCTTGGGAGAAAATCCTGGAGACATGCAAGATGTCCTTCAGCTAGCTGGGCAGGCTTTTCTCCGGATGAAGCAAGTCAATCTTTCGCCAAGCTGCTGCTTTGTGCACCACAATGTTGGAGAAATAACTGCCCAGGAACAAAACATGCAAGCACAAAGACGCCTGCAGGAAAAGCTGGAGGAAATGGCAGGGACAGCCGCCCAGCCGCCCAGCAGGCATTCTGCCATGTCACCTGCTTCAGCGATGTCATCCGCTTTGATGTGAACAGCCACAGTCACTACTTTGCTCACCTCTGGGTGGCAAGGAAACCCACGCAGGGCCCCACCCAACCCCCCACACAGCCAGCACGTGCAGCAGTTAAAGAGCACAATTCTCCAAGCTGCCAAGAAGGGATCGCAGGGCACTATTTCAAGGCTCTCGAGCTTGAAAGTTCGTATGAGTGACTTGTGGAAGGCTCTGCTGAATGAAAAGTTTGTTTTCCCTTTCCAAAACACTCGGGAAGTTGCTGCAGACAACAGCTTAGGAACAACCGACAGCCAGTGGACCTGGCAGCTGGGGAGCCACATCCTAGACTTGCAAATGAAATGGAACAATCGGATTAGAAAGGGAGACGTTCCACATGTGACTCGAAGAAGCCTTATGGAGGAAGTGCAAGATAAATATGAGACCCTCTGGAAAGGCTTGGAACCGTATTTCAGGGAAGATGACGCCAGTGGGCTTTTGATTCAGCGGAAAGCAAGCATTGAAAATCAACCGCAAGATCTGAGAGAAGCACTTGTGGAAGAGACACAGAGAAAGTCTGCCGAGTTCATTGAACGGGAGAAGAATCCGAGCAAAGGGCATCAGAAGAAGCCAGAATGTGAACACGAGCTTGTCAAGAGAAGGCAACTGGTGGCTTTGTCGCTAAAGAAGGAAGAGCTGCATGAAGAAAAGCTGAGGCAACACTTGGCTAGCCTCTGGAAACAATGGCTCTACAAAGTATCTTCCAGTGCACCTCCTCCTGCAGAACCAAACATAAACCTCCCTAGTGAGACCACTCTGCTGGAACATTTCAAGCAAGAGCCAAACAGAGAGGAAGAAATAAAATGCTTCTTGCCAAAGGATGCATTTCCCATGGCATCCCTTGCAGGCAGTGCAAGAGATCATTGCTGCTGGAAGCTGCATTTCATTTCATCCCTTTGTATTTCAGATGCTAGTCGTACTTCCCAACACATGTATACAATAAACTCGCGGGCTAGCCTTCTGGTCAGGGTGTCTCGTGGTGCTGGGCTTGTGGCGGGGGTGCAGGGGGGGGAGTGGGGCGTTGTGTTGGGGGTGCTGGTCTTGTCGTGGGGGGTGCAGAGGGGAGTTGGTCCTTGTGTTGGGGGTGCTGGTCTTTGTTTTGAGGTGCAGAGGGGATCTGGACCTTGTGTTGGGGGTGCAGAGGGGATCTGGGTGTTGTTTTGGGGGTGCTTAGAGGAGGTGGGCCTTGTGTTGGGGGTGCTGGGTTTGTTGTGGGGGTGGAGAGTGTATCAGGGCCTTGTTTTTGGAGTGCTGGTCTTTGTTTTGGGGTGCAGAGGGGATCTGGACCTCGTGTTGGGGGTGCTGAGGGGATTTGGGTGTTGTTGTGGGGGTGCTTAGAGGAGGTGGGCCTTGTGTTGGGGGTGCTGGGTTTTTTGTGGGGGTGGAGAAGGGATCAGGGCCTTGTTTTGGGGGTACTGGGCCTTGTTTTGGGAGTGCTGGGCTTGTCATGGGGGTGCTGAGGGGATCAGGGTATTGTGTTGAGGGTGCTGGGCATTGTGTAGGGTTTGCTGGGCTTGTTATGGGGGTGGAGAGGGGATCTGGGTCTTGTTTTGGGGGTGCTTAGGGGATGTGGGCCTTGTGTTGGGGGTGCTGGGCTTGTCGTGGGGGTCCTGAGTGGTCATGGTGTTGTGTTGGGGGTGGTGGGCATTGTTTTGGGAGAACTAGGCTTGTTTTCGGGGTGCTTAGGGGATCTGGGCCTTGTTTTCAAGGTGTGGGCCTTGTGTTGGGGGTGAGGGCTTGTCGTAAGGGTGCTGAGGGGATCTGAGCCTTGTTTTCGGGGTACTGAGGGGATCTGGGCGTTGTTTTGGCGGTGCTGGGCCTTGTCATGGGGGTGTTGAGGGGATCTAGGCCTTTTTTTGGGGGTGCGGAGAGGGTTCCGGAGCACTCGACCAGGTTGCCCAGAGAGGTTGTGGAGTCTCCTTCCCTGGAGATATTCAAAAGCCGCCTGGCCCAATCCTGGGCAATATGCTCCAGAGGACCCTGGCTGAGCAGGGGCGTTGGACTCCAGGATCTCCGGAGGTCCCTTCCAACCTCCACCATTCTCTGAGCCTGTGATTCTGTGAAATGTTAAGGCTAAAATTTTAACACTCACATCCCAGAAGTTTTCTTTTCCTTTCTTCTCAGAATTGGTTCCCGTCGATGGTCGAGCCCATCACACACCTTCCACAATCGCCTGTAATGTGCTCATGTAGTGTTCCAATGTTATAGGTCCTATGGATTGGCATGGGGTTGGTTCACCTAGTTGATTTAAACCAGTTGAGGGAATGGTTAGAACGTACAGCTAGCAATCTGGTTTTGGAGCTAAGGAAAGGTTTTGCACATTGAGTGACTACTCCCCAAATTACAGCTTGGTTGCCACTGCCCACGCACACAGGGAGCCCCATTCCCCTTGGGATCATTCCAGTTAATATGAAAGAGAGAATCAACCATATCTGGAATAATACCAACGGTGCGTCTATATGATTGGGGCCTGGGCATACAAGTCTCAAACTCCCATCTCTCCATCATATGTCTAGCAAGCCAAGAATCTTCCACAAGACTTGAACTGGAGGAATGTGTGGGATCAAAACTGTCATGTCACCTGGGGGAGTGAACCAGACACCGTGCGTAGGGCCTACGAAATAGATGGCTCAGTGTTACAGTGGGGACAACAAACAATTGTACTCGGGACCTGAGAGGACCACTCCCTGAGAGAGACCTGCCCAATCGAAGCTATTTCCAAGCAGGTGGTCATGAAGGGAGCACTGCCCTTCAGGAAAAAGCCTTTGCGCAGCTGCGCTTTTACCAGAACGGAGCAGCTTCACGACCGCATCGCACAGCTCATCAGCCTCCCCATCGACACAAAGGAACAGGAGCCAATGCATGACAACCAAAGTTGCATTCATGACAGACTGCATGAAATAGGAAAACAGGTGGACTCGGCAGCCAGG
The DNA here is from genome assembly GCF_040807025.1 of Struthio camelus. Lineage (NCBI taxonomy): Eukaryota > Metazoa > Chordata > Aves > Struthioniformes > Struthionidae > Struthio > Struthio camelus. The sequence goes on from NC_090944.1 coordinate 6,100,128, forward strand.
AACTCCGCATATGTCTTCACTCATGGATACAGAAGACATTCAGCAGTGTCTCTAGGCAAAGTGGCAGCAGAAAGGTTGGCAAAGATGCAGAAGGCTTTCACAAGAGCAAACGACCCCACTTTCTACCTGCAGGGCCAGAGAGAAGACTTCACAAGTTTCCACATGTCCTGCCAAGCAGTGCCCTCTATCACAGCAGTTGCTGATTTTTTTTATGTGACGAGCTTTCAGGAGCTCTTTGACAGGCAGTGTCTGTGAAGACTGCTCTTGATATAGCCTGGGAAAGGAGCTCTAACTCTCCAGCTTTCAGTGGCCATCGATCTCAACTAGAAACGGCTATTCTCCTCTCTCTTGCGGAGGAAGAGAATGGTGAGAAGTTCAGGCAGCACATTCATTTCCCCCAACATGTTTTAGAAGGTTTCGTTGAAAAGTGTGTTAACAACTATTGCTTAGACAAGAACAATTCAGGGCTGAAGAACTTGTTCCATGTTTCCCTGAATTCATTCCAGACTCTTGTTGCTGCTGCTAGCTTTGCGCCTACAACTCCAGTTGTCCAAGAGAACTGTGGCAATGTCTCCCTGTGGCTAGAGGAATTTGGGAGCAGACTTGGAGCTAATTCTGAACTTCCCAGAAGTCATCTGAAAAGCATTGAGCATCAAGAAAGAAAGGAGCGAGAGCTCCTGAAGGAGGCAATGAGTAAAGCTCTGGCCCCTGTGCTAGCAAACCTGAAACAGGCATTTTCCATGCCTCATCTGAAAGCTTGGAACTGGAAACCTCATACAATCGGAGTTGAAGGGCTGCACGGCTGCTGGAAGCAATGCCCGTTGTGCAGCGCTCTTTGCACAGACACAATACGTGCTCCTGATGGGGACCACGGTGTTCACTTCCATCGCCCTCAAGTCCTCAATGGTAGCCAGTGGGTTAGAAGAAATCAGTTGGTCCCTGCCCTTTGCTCCAGTCTTGTAGCAAGTCACTGTTGCCTTGTGCTTGAGGATAACAAGGAAGCTGCCTATACAAAGTCTAGAGAAGCAGGAGCAGCTTCTGCCAGTTGGAGCCTCACGCCAGAAAGCTCCCCGCAGGCATGCTGCAAATGGCTTGTGTGCCGTTTCCGCTCACAATTGCAACAAGATTGCTGTGCACAATTGGAGGGCACAGAAGGGGAAAAGTGCCCAAAGGAAGAACGAGCCACGGGCTCGGCATGGGCTTGTCAGGGACGACTCTGGGCTTTGGTTGGGCTTTGTGCTGGCGGGAGCTGTGTTGGGCCTGGCCTTGGTGGGCTGCGCCTTGTTGGGGTTTGGGTGAGAGCAGCATCAGGTGGGGCCTGGGGGTGCCCTGGCAGACCAGGTGTGTGGAAGTGATGTCACCATGGCATCACAATGCTGGGGTCTTTCTGGAGGTGGGGCTGGGGGAAGTGCCGCTGTCACTTTGCCTGCGAGCGAGCGAGCGAGCGAGTGTGCGAGCGAGTGCGCGAGCAGGTGGAGAGCGTGGTGTTGAGCTGGGGCGAAGGAGCAAGGCAGCGGGGTAAGAGCTGGCTCCTTCCGTCTCTCTGCAGTCTCTCCTCCCCTCGGGGCGCTCTCCCTGGCTTTGTCGCGCCCCCAGCGCCCACCACCCGCTGCACGCTCCCTCGGTGGGCACAAGTGCCACAATCAGGCAAACGTCCCCGCCGCGAAGCCCAGCCACGCTCGGGCACCATTCTGCGCCCTTGCTGCTCACGACCCGGTGTCCCCGCGTCACACGTGGGAAAGCAGCGGCGGGAGCGGGCAGCCAGGCAAGGCCGACGGAGTGAGGGCACCGTGCCCTGCTTTTTGCAGAGTTGCTCTCGGCGGCCTTTGGCTCTTGTCCTGGTGGCAGATTGACGCTGTCGATCTTGGGGTGCAGAGGAGCGTGCACAGGGTGAGCCGCAGAGCAGAGCAGAGCGGTCAGGGTCGGGGGAGGTTGGTGGAGGGGCGTTGGAGGGGCGTTGGGGAGCAGGGCTTTGGGGGCTGCTGGTCTGCCTTGGTCGGGGAGGGGGAGGGTGGCTGCAAGGGGCGGCGTGCTCAGAGGTGGGTGCTGTGTTTTGGGTGGCACTCTTGGAGCAGGACGTGGAGGCGGAGCGCTGAGCAGGCTGCACGCTCGCGGCGCGCTTCCGGTGGCGGCATGGAGCCTCGGAGGCTGAGCGTCGTGGGCGAGTTTGTGGTGCTGAGCCTTTTTGTGGTGTGCCTGGCCCACATGCCCTCGGTCGTCAACGTCCTCACGATCCTGTGCATAGCGGTGGTGTTGGTGCTGGCGGGGAAAAGGCTCTGGCCCAAGGTAGGAGTCAGCCTGGGCACGGCCCCGAGCTGGCGCGGGCAGCGAGAGGGCTGAGGCTGCGGCAGCACCTGCAGCAAGGGCAGCCTGACGGTGCTGCGCACAAGCCTGCCTCCAGCCTCAGCTCTGCGTGCCCCGCGCAGCCCTTCCGCGAGCAGGGTGCCTCTTGGCGCAGCGTGGATGCTCGCCACTAAGGCAGCGCTCTCTTGGGCTGTGCAGGGGCCTCGCGGCAGTGCTGGCAGCCTGGGCAACGGCAGCGTGGACGAGCCCGGAGGTGAGCAGCCCCGGCCCAGAGCACAGGCGCGCTCGGCAGCGCCTCCCGGCCAAGACAGCCCAGCGCCGCCAGCGCCCACCGCCCTCGGCCCCAGCTGGGGCTCCGCCGACGGGCTGCCCTCGCTCACTGCCTCTCTGCCTCCTCTTCCAGCAGCCTCCTTCCTGCCCACGGTGGACACGCAGGACTGTGCAGCCAGCCGGCAGGCAGGGTAAGCGGAGGCCTGGCCTCCACAGCCCTGGCCAGGCCCACCGCAGGCAAGAGCCCGATGCAGCCCAGAGCCACAGACCTGCGCCTGGCCTGGGCCCCCCAAAGAGCAGGGCATGGCATGGCTAGGGCTGGGGTCGACGCGCGGGATGCCCAGGACATGCCGCATGCCTGCTGCTCACCAACTGGGAAGCCCCTTTGCTCCTTGCCCACTGCTGCAGCCCTGGCCCCAGCGCCCCCTCCGCCCGCACCCTGGCACCCTTTGGCGTCTGCTGCCACCAGGGCTTCCCCCTGGGGCACCCAAGGCAGCCTCCTCACCTCCTTTCTCCCTCCCAGGCTCACAAGCGAGGACACCTTGTCCCCTCGCCACCTCCTGCCCACCTCCGAGCCGGACACGGATGGATGGAAGTTGGATGGCCCTCTCCCACTGCCACCAGCCTCCATCCTGCTGGACGCTCCCCCAACACCTGCAGGAGTGCTGGGTGAGCTGCTTGTGCCCACAGCCCTCCCGCCATCCCCACCACGCAGGCGGGTCCGCTTTGGGCGCAACCAGACCGTGTTGCTGAGCGAGGAAGGTCACGAGCTGCTGGACTGCCTCCCCAAAGCCCCACACCTCGACTGGCCAGCCCACATCCCGCGCCGGTCCATCCTGCACTGTGCCTGGGCACCCGTCCCGCTGGCAGGGGAAGGCACAGTGCGGCCACTTTCGCCCCCCGAGCAGTCCGAGGACGAAGAGGACGAGGAGCCAGCGTGTGCCACCTCCCTGCAGCGCTGGCCCACCATGCAGCTCTGGAGCCCACCACCGGAGGCGCCCTCCCCTCCCGCTGCAGCCGCCGGCTGCACAGCGGCCCTGGCCTGCCTGCTCTGCCCAGCCTGCCCAGCCTGCCCTGCAGGCGCCTTCAGAGGGCTGCGCAAGGGCCTCCGCAGATGCGCCTCCTTCCTGCGAGGGCCACGGCGAGTGCTCAGGAGGCGCCAGGCAAGGGCCAGCTGATTGGGGCCAGCAGCAGGCTCCGCGCCTGGGCAGACGTGCCAGTAACCAGCGCCCGCGGAGCTAGACGCCTTTGCCACCTCCGGGCCAGCGTCAATAAACCTCTGAGCAAGACTCTGCGGGAGGTGAGAGTGAAACACCATGTGAAGTGATATGAAGAAGGCGCAGGAATGCTCCCTGAGTCTTAGGAAGCCAGCCGTTCCCCGAACTCAGGCTTTCCTGCTCCTGACAGGGCTGAGTAGAGCAGCAACATGCAAAAACATGTCTCCAGAACAGAAGTTTAAATGCTTAGCTCAGATGAACCATCACATAGGAAACTGGCTGTCAGAAGAAGTCTGTGAGATCCTTACAAAGCGCGGTGGATGTGATCCTGGGGGCGCTCTGGAGCAAGATCTGAATTCCCCTGTGAATGGAGACTATGTAGCCTCCAACAGTGATCTGCAGAAAGAAGTTCTAAAACGGGGGAGAATTGATATCGGTCAGGGGGCTGAGCGGAAAGATTCATCCAAGCCATCACCCTCAGCAGAACAGTGGGAGGATCCTAAAAGGAATGAGCGTTCCAGAGGCCAAGAGGTCCTCCACTTGATCAAACACCCGGGACTAGAAAATTGCTACGCAAGGAAAAGGCGGAGGGCAGATCTTCAGGTTATCGACAAGACTGCCCTGTGTGACAGCCAGCCCAGGATTGGCAGTGAATACCCCTTCCATTTTCGGCACAAGCTGCTGATGCTGGACTACCGTGGAAGGTATCTGGTTTGCCAGGAGCATGGCAAAGCAAAAGAAGGCGTTCTGAGCACTCCGAATGCAACAAGCCTTGGCACTGAGTGCTCAGATAGTGCCTCAGATATTGACAGTGAGTTTTTCAATGCTGAGCGTGAAGAAGGGGATGCCTCTGTTACAGCAGGTCTGACACACACACATGCCATGGACCTCCAGGTGGCGATGTTTCATGGTGCCCCTGATTTCACGAGCCAGTACATTTCAACAAACCTCGCTTTGTGCCACTTGGCGCTCCCCCTCCTGCTACCAAATCCATGCACCGCACCAAGAGAGTTCCCTCAGCCAAGTTAAAAAGAGCTGGAAAGCCACGGAACAATTGGGAAAGCAGACCACAATTCAGAGGAGCAGACCACAATTCAGAGGCACAAAAACAAACCGATTGATCAGGCAGACACACCCATCGTGTCCTTCATACGGATCGGGAGTTCTCCTTCCTCTTCCAAGGCTCAGCTCCTGAATGCTCTGCCGACTAAACACAAACACGACACTTTCTTCCACCGACATTGCAAAGGCAGCACCAAAGGCTGTCTTCTAACGACAGGTGTTGTGCAGATCTCTTGGTCCTGTGCCAGTGGCAGTGCTGATGACACTTTTGACGGCTGTGTTGCTTTTTGTAACCTGCATGGGGATGCTAGAGGTCATGAACAACAATTGCCGTTTTTACAGCAGATCTCTTCTGTGAAGGAGGCTCTCAGTTAGCTGAGTCTGACCAGAGTGACAAGAAAGGCGTGAACATTGTACGTGACCTGTGGCAGTCTCAAAAGCCTTTGATTTGTCTTTTCACTGAAGAAGAGAATGTTGCATGTGGCCGATCTAGCCAGAATGTAAAAAGAGGTATCCAGAACAGAAACACAGCAGAATTAGTAGAGGAGCTGGTAAAAACAATCAGAGACCTGCTAGCAAGGTGAAACAACCTTTTAAGGCTTGATGCTTGTCAGGACACAGCTCGCCAACGTGGATTTATTGTGGCTAAAGAGGCAGAAGAGTGTGTGAGAGCCAAAGCAAAGGCAAGAACCTTGGTGGGATTCTTGACAAAGGAGAAATTGTGTTTGAGATCAAATCACAGCTACTGCCTCTTCAAGGACAACTATGGTACCCATGGTGTAAAAAGGAGAAAGAGCTCCCCCGCTTGCAGGAAAAGAGGAACAAGAACATAGAACATCATGGGAGCCAAAGTGAGCCAGAGAAGTGGGCAGGACGAAGAAAGCAACTCGACAGAGCGTTCCCCCTCAAGCAGCTGATGAAATCAGTCCTCGCTTTTCTCCAGGCACAGGCAAGAGACACCAAGAAATACTTGCTGCAGTGGAGGAAGGTCTTTAGGGATGACCTGTCCTCTGAGCACTTGGAGGAACTTCAGAAAGAGTATCATCAGTGAAGGTATCAAATCCTGGAAATAAAGAAAAGCAATGAAAAAAACAGTCTGAAAACAGCATTGATGAATAAGTTAGAAGCCCTCTCCAATGCAGTCAATGAGTCATCCATTGGTCTCAAGCGTCTTTTGAGAGAAGTAGGGCAGATTCGTGAAGCTCTAGAATCCTTGAACTCAAAAGGTGAATGTTTCTGCAAACTACCTGAAGTGGCAGTCGATCTGATGGTTTCAGGGTATGCCCTTGAAGTGGTGGATGGTGATGCTTCGTCTGTACGGTGACGATGGCTTGGGGCAATCTTTGACAAGTTAATTGAGAAGCTAGGGGAGAGAAGAGCGTTTGTTCTCTCAGTGCTTGGCATCCAGAGCCCGGGGAAGTCAAGCCTGCTGAATGCCATGTTTGGTCTGCAGTGGAACGTCAGTGCGGGGAGAGGCACGCGGGGAGCGTTTATGCAGCTGCTTCAGGTGGACGAGAAACCCCAAGAGGCCGTGGACTTTGATTACAGGCTGATTGTTGACACAGGAGGACTTTGTGCCATGGAGGTGGCCAATAAGCAGTCACTTAATGATGACAATGAGCTAGCCACCTTTGGCATTGGCATTGGCAACATGACTCTGATCAATATCTTGGGAGAAAATCCTGGAGACATGCAAGATGTCCTTCAGCTAGCTGGGCAGGCTTTTCTCCGCATGAAGCAAGTCAATCTTTCGCCAAGCTGCTGCTTTGTGCACCACAATGTTGGAGAAATAACTGCCCAGGAACAAAACATGCAAGGACAAAGACGCCTGCAGGAAAAGCTGGAGGAAATGGCAGGGACAGCCACCCAGCCGCCCAGCAGGCGTTCTGCCATGTCACCCGCAGTCACTACTTTGCTCACCTCTGGGTGGCAAGGAAACCCACGCAGGGCCCCACCCAACCCCACACACAGCCAGCACGTGCAGCAGTTAAAGAGCACAATTCTCCAAGCTGCCAAGAAGGGATCGCAGGGCACTATTCCAAGGCTCTCGAGCTTGAAAGTTCGTATGAGTGACTTGTGGAAGGCTCTGCTGAATGAAAAGTTTGTTTTCCCTTTCCAAAACACTCGGGAAGTTGCCGCAGACAACAGCTTAGGAACAACCGACAGCCAGTGGACCTGGCAGCTGGGGAGCCACATCCTAGACTTGCAAATGAAATGGAACAATCGGATTAGAAAGGGAGACGTTCCGCAAGTGACCCGAAGAAGCCTTATGGAGGAAGTGCAAGATAAATAGGAGACCCTCTGGAAAGGCTTGGAACCGTATTTCAGGGAAGATGACGCCAGTGGGCTTTTGATTCAGCGGAAAGCAAGCATTGAAAATCAACCGCAAGATCTGAGAGAAGCACTTGTGGAAGAGACACAGAGAAAGTCTGCCGAGTTCATTGAACGGGAGAAGAATCCGAGCAAAGGGCATCAGAAGAAGCCAGAATGTGAACACGAGCTTGTCAAGAGAAGGCAACTGGTGGCTTTGTCGCTAAAGAAGGAAGAGCTGCATGAAGAAAAGCTGAGGCAACACTTGGCTAGCCTCTGGAAACAATGGCTCTACAAAGTATCTTCCAGTGCACCTCCTCCTGCAGAACCAAACAGAAACCTCCCTAGTGAGACCACTCTGCTGGAACATTTCAAGCAAGAGCCAAACAGAGAGGAAGAAATAAAATGCTTCTTGCCAAAGGATGCATTTCCCATGGCATCCCTTGCAGGCAGTGCAAGAGATCATTGCTGCTGGAAGCTGCATTTCATTTCATCCCTTTGTATTTCAGATGCTAGTCGTACTTCCCAAAACATGTCTACAATAAACTCGCGGGCTAGCCTTCTGGTCAGGGTGTCTGCTGGTGCTGGGCTTGTGGCGGGGGTGCAGGGGGGAGTGGGGCGTTGTGTTGGGGGTGCTGGTCTTGTCGTGGGGGGTGCAGAGGGGATCTGGACCTTGTGTTGGGGGTGCATAGGGGATCTGGGTGTTGTTGTGGGGGTGCCTAGAGGAGGTGGGCCTTGTGTTGGGGGTGCTGGGTTTGTTGTGGGGGTGGAGAGGGTATCAGGGCCTTGTTTTTGGAGTGCTGGTCTTTGTTTTGGTGTGCAGAGGGGATCTGGACCTCGTGTTGGGGGTGCTGAGGGGATTTGGGTGTTGTTGTGGGGGTGCTTAGAGGAGGTGGGCCTTGTGTTGGGGCTGCTGGGTTTTTTGTGGGGGTGGAGAGGGGATCAGGGCCTTGTTTTTGGGGTGCTGGGCCTTGTTTTGGGAGTGCTGGGCTTGTCGTGGGGGTGCTGAGGGGATCAGGGCATTGTGTTGGGGGTGCTGGGCATTGTGTAGGGTTTGCTGGGCTTGTTATGGGGGTGGAGAGGGGATCTGGGTCTTGTTTTGGGGGTGCTTAGGGGACGTGGGCCTTGTGTTGGGGGTGCTGGGCTTGTCGTGGGGGTCCTGAGTGGTCATGGTGTTGTGTTGGGTGTGGTGGGCGTTGTTTTGGGAGAACTAGGCTTGTTTTCAGGGTGCTTAGGGCATCTGGGCCTTGTTTTCAGGATGTGGGCCTTGTGTTGGGGGTGAGGGCTTGTCGTAAGGGTGCTGAGGGGATCTGAGCCTTGTTTTCGGGGTACTGAGGGGATCTGGGCGTTGTTTTGGCGGTGCTGGGCCTTGTCATGGGGGTGTTGAGGGGATCTAGGCCTTTTTTTGGGGGTGCGGAGAGGGTTCCGGAGCACTCGACCAGGTTGCCCAGAGAGGTTGTGGAGTCTCCTTCCCTGGAGATATTCAAAAGCCGCCTGGCCCAATCCTGGGCAATATGCTCCAGAGGACCCTGGCTGAGCAGGGGCGTTGGACTCCAGGATCTCCGGAGGTCCCTTCCAACCTCCACCATTCTCTGAGCCTGTGATTCTGTGAAATGTTAAGGCTAAAATTTTAACACTCACATCCCAGAAGTTTTCTTTTCCTTTCTTCTCAGAATTGGTTCCCGTCGATGGTCGAGCCCATCACACACCTTCCACAATCGCCTGTAATGTGCTCATGTAGTGTTCCAATGTTATAGGTCCTATGGATTGGCATGGGGTTGGTTCACCTAGTTGATTTAAACCAGTTGAGGGAATGGTTAGAACGTACAGCTAGCAATCTGGTTTTGGAGCTAAGGAAAGGTTTTGCACATTGAGTGACTACTCCCCAAATTACAGCTTGGTTGCCACTGCCCACGCACACAGGGAGCCCCATTCCCCTTGGGATCATTCCAGTTAATATGAAAGAGAGAATCAACCATATCTGGAATAATACCAACGGTGCGTCTATATGATTGGGGCCTGGGCATACAAGTCTCAAACTCCCATCTCTCCATCATATGTCTAGCAAGCCAAGAATCTTCCACAAGACTTGAACTGGAGGAATGTGTGGGATCAAAACTGTCATGTCACCTGGGGGAGTGAACCAGACACCGTGCGTAGGGCCTACGAAATAGATGGCTCAGTGTTACAGTGGGGACAACAAACAATTGTACTCGGGACCTGAGAGAACCACTCCCTGAGAGAGACCTGCCCAATCGAAGCTATTTCCAAGCAGGTGGTCATGAAGGGAGCACTGCCCTTCAGGAAAAAGCCTTTGCGCAGCTGCGCTTTTACCAGAACGGAGCAGCTTCACGACCGCATCGCACAGCTCATCAGCCTCCCCATCGACACAAAGGAACAGGAGCCAATGCATGACAACCAAAGTTGCATTCATGACAGACTGCATGAAATAGGAAAACAGGTGGACTCGGCAGCCAGGAACTCCGCATATGTCTTCACTCATGGATACAGAAGACATTCAGCAGTGTCTCTAGGCAAAGTGGCAGCAGAAAGGTTGGCAAAGATGCAGAAGGCTTTCACAAGAGCAAACGACCCCACTTTCTACCTGCAGGGCCAGAGAGAAGACTTCACAAGTTTCCACATGTCCTGCCAAGCAGTGCCCTCTATCACAGCAGTTGCTGATTTTTTTTATGTGACGAGCTTTCAGGAGCTCTTTGACAGGCAGTGTCTGTGAAGACTGCTCTTGATATAGCCTGGGAAAGGAGCTCTAACTCTCCAGCTTTCAGTGGCCATCGATCTCAACTAGAAACGGCTATTCTCCTCTCTCTTGCGGAGGAAGAGAATGGTGAGAAGTTCAGGCAGCACATTCATTTCCCCCAACATGTTTTAGAAGGTTTCGTTGAAAAGTGTGTTAACAACTATTGCTTAGACAAGAACAATTCAGGGCTGAAGAACTTGTTCCATGTTTCCCTGAATTCATTCCAGACTCTTGTTGCTGCTGCTAGCTTTGCGCCTACAACTCCAGTTGTCCAAGAGAACTGTGGCAATGTCTCCCTGTGGCTAGAGGAATTTGGGAGCAGACTTGGAGCTAATTCTGAACTTCCCAGAAGTCATCTGAAAAGCATTGAGCATCAAGAAAGAAAGGAGCGAGAGCTCCTGAAGGAGGCAATGAGTAAAGCTCTGGCCCCTGTGCTAGCAAACCTGAAACAGGCATTTTCCATGCCTCATCTGAAAGCTTGGAACTGGAAACCTCATACAATCGGAGTTGAAGGGCTGCACGGCTGCTGGAAGCAATGCCCGTTGTGCAGCGCTCTTTGCACAGACACAATACGTGCTCCTGATGGGGACCACGGTGTTCACTTCCATCGCCCTCAAGTCCTCAATGGTAGCCAGTGGGTTAGAAGAAATCAGTTGGTCCCTGCCCTTTGCTCCAGTCTTGTAGCAAGTCACTGTTGCCTTGTGCTTGAGGATAACAAGGAAGCTGCCTATACAAAGTCTAGAGAAGCAGGAGCAGCTTCTGCCAGTTGGAGCCTCACGCCAGAAAGCTCCCCGCAGGCATGCTGCAAATGGCTTGTGTGCCGTTTCCGCTCACAATTGCAACAAGATTGCTGTGCACAATTGGAGGGCACAGAAGGGGAAAAGTGCCCAAAGGAAGAACGAGCCACGGGCTCGGCATGGGCTTGTCAGGGACGACTCTGGGCTTTGGTTGGGCTTTGTGCTGGCGGGAGCTGTGTTGGGCCTGGCCTTGGTGGGCTGCGCCTTGTTGGGGTTTGGGTGAGAGCAGCATCAGGTGGGGCCTGGGGGTGCCCTGGCAGACCAGGTGTGTGGAAGTGATGTCACCATGGCATCACAATGCTGGGGTCTTTCTGGAGGTGGGGCTGGGGGAAGTGCCGCTGTCACTTTGCCTGCGAGCGAGCGAGCGAGCGAGTGTGCGAGCGAGTGCGCGAGCAGGTGGAGAGCGTGGTGTTGAGCTGGGGCGAAGGAGCAAGGCAGCGGGGTAAGAGCTGGCTCCTTCCGTCTCTCTGCAATCTCTCCTCCCCTCGGGGCGCTCTCCCTGGCTTTGTCGCGCCCCCAGCGCCCACCACCCGCTGCACGCTCCCTCGGTGGGCACAAGTGCCACAATCAGGCAAACGTCCCCGCCGCGAAGCCCAGCCACGCTCGGGCACCATTCTGCGCCCTTGCTGCTCACGACCCGGTGTCCCCGCGTCACACGTGGGAAAGCAGCGGCGGGAGCGGGCAGCCAGGCAAGGCCGACGGAGTGAGGGCACCGTGCCCTGCTTTTTGCAGAGTTGCTCTCGGCGGCCTTTGGCTCTTGTCCTGGTGGCAGATTGACGCTGTCGATCTTGGGGTGCAGAGGAGCGTGCACAGGGTGAGCCGCAGAGCAGAGCAGAGCGGTCAGGGTCGGGGGAGGTTGGTGGAGGGGCGTTGGAGGGGCGTTGGGGAGCAGGGCTTTGGGGGCTGCTGGTCTGCCTTGGTCGGGGAGGGGGAGGGTGGCTGCAAGGGGCGGCGTGCTCAGAGGTGGGTGCTGTGTTTTGGGTGGCACTCTTGGAGCAGGACGTGGAGGCGGAGCGCTGAGCAGGCTGCACGCTCGCGGCGCGCTTCCGGTGGCGGCATGGAGCCTCGGAGGCTGAGCGTCGTGGGCGAGTTTGTGGTGCTGAGCCTTTTTGTGGTGTGCCTGGCCCACATGCCCTCGGTCGTCAACGTCCTCACGATCCTGTGCATAGCGGTGGTGTTGGTGCTGGCGGGGAAAAGGCTCTGGCCCAAGGTAGGAGTCAGCCTGGGCACGGCCCCGAGCTGGCGCGGGCAGCGAGAGGGCTGAGGCTGCGGCAGCACCTGCAGCAAGGGCAGCCTGACGGTGCTGCGCGCAAGCCTGCCTGCAGCCTCAGCTCTGCGTGCCCCGCGCAGCCCTTCCGCGAGCAGGGTGCCTCTTGGCGCAGCGTGGATGCTCGCCACTAAGGCAGCGCTCTCTTGGGCTGTGCAGGGGCCTCGCGGCAGTGCTGGCAGCCTGGGCAACGGCAGCGTGGACGAGCCCGGAGGTGAGCAGCCCCGGCCCAGAGCACAGGCGCGCTCGGCAGCGCCTCCCGGCCAAGACAGCCCAGCGCCGCCAGCGCCCACCGCCCTCGGCCCCAGCTGGGGCTCCGCCCACGGGCTGCCCTCGCTCACTGCCTCTCTGCCTCCTCTTCCAGCAGCCTCCTTCCTGCCCACGGTGGAGACGCAGGACTGTGCAGCCAGCCGGCAGGCAGGGTAAGCGGAGGCCTGGCCTCCACAGCCCTGGCCAGGCCCACCGCAGGCAAGAGCCCGATGCAGCCCAGAGCCACAGACCTGCGCCTGGCCTGGGCCCCCCAAAGAGCAGGGCATGGCATGGCTAGGGCTGGGGTCGACGCGCGGGATGCCCAGGACATGCCGCATGCCTGCTGCTCACCAACTGGGAAGCCCCTTTGCTCCTTGCCCACTGCTGCAGCCCTGGCCCCAGCGCCCCCTCCGCCCGCACCCTGGCACCCTTTGGCGTCTGCTGCCACCAGGGCTTCCCCCTGGGGCACCCAAGGCAGCCTCCTCACCTCCTTTCTCCCTCCCAGGCTCACAAGCGAGGACACCTTGTCCCCTCGCCACCTCCTGCCCACCTCCGAGCCGGACACGGATGGATGGAAGTTGGATGGCCCTCTCCCACTGCCACCAGCCTCCATCCTGCTGGACGCTCCCCCAACACCTGCAGGAGTGCTGGGTGAGCTGCTTGTGCCCACAGCCCTCCCGCCATCCCCACCACGCAGGCGGGTCCGCTTTGGGCGCAACCAGACCGTGTTGCTGAGCGAGGAAGGTCACGAGCTGCTGGACTGCCTCCCCAAAGCCCCACACCTCGACTGGCCAGCCCACATCCCGCGCCGGTCCATCCTGCACTGTGCCTGGGCACCCGTCCCGCTGGCAGGGGAAGGCACAGTGCGGCCACTTTCGCCCCCCGAGCAGTCCGAGGACGAAGAGGACGAGGAGCCAGCGTGTGCCACCTCCCTGCAGCGCTGGCCCACCATGCAGCTCTGGAGCCCACCACCGGAGGCGCCCTCCCCTCCCGCTGCAGCCGCCGGCTGCACAGCGGCCCTGGCCTGCCTGCTGTGCCCAGCCTGCCCAGCCTGCCCTGCAGGCGCCTTCAGAGGGCTGCGCAAGGGCCTCCGCAGATGCGCCTCCTTCCTGCGAGGGCCACGGCGAGTGCTCAGGAGGCGCCAGGCAAGGGCCAGCTGATTGGGGCCAGCAGCAGGCTCCGCGCCTGGGCAGACGTGCCAGTAACCAGCGCCCGCGGAGCTAGACGCCTTTGCCACCTCCGGGCCAGCGTCAATAAACCTCTGTGCAAGACTCTGCGGGAGGCGAGAGTGAAACACCATGTGAAGTGATATGAAGAAGGCGCAGGAATGCTCCCTGAGTCTTAGGAAGCCAGCCGTTCCCCGAACTCAGGCTTTCCTGCTCCTGACAGGGCTGAGTAGAGCAGCAACATGCAAAAACATGTCTCCAGAACAGAAGTTTAAATGCTTAGCTCAGATGAACCATCACATAGGAAACTGGCTGTCAGAAGAAGTCTGTGAGATCCTTACAAAGCGCGGTGGATGTGATCCTGGGGGCGCTCTGGAGCAAGATCTGAATTCCCCTGTGAATGGAGACTATGTAGCCTCCAACAGTGATCTGCAGAAAGAAGTTCTAAAACGGGGGAGAATTGATATCGGTCAGGGGGCTGAGCGGAAAGATTCATCCAAGCCATCACCCTCAGCAGAACAGTGGGAGGATCCTAAAAGGAATGAGCGTTCCAGAGGCCAAGAGGTCCTCCACTTGATCAAACACCCGGGACTAGAAAATTGCTACGCAAGGAAAAGGGGGAGGGCAGATCTTCAGGTTATCGACAAGACTGCCCTGTGTGACAGCCAGCCCAGGATTGGCAGTGAATACCCCTTCCATTTTCGGCACAAGCTGCTGATGCTGGACTACCGTGGAAGGTATCTGGTTTGCCAGGAGGATGGCAAAGCAAAAGAAGGCGTTCTGAGCACTCCGAATGCAACAAGCCTTGGCACTGAGTGCTCAGATAGTGCCTCAGATATTGACAGTGAGTTTTTCAATGCTGAGCGTGAAGAAGGGGATGCCTCTGTTACAGCAGGTCTGACACACACACATGCCATGGACCTCCAGGTGGCGATGTTTCATGGTGCCCCTGATTTCACGAGCCAGTACATTTCAACAAACCTCGCTTTGTGCCACTTGGCGCTCCCCCTCCTGCTACCAAATCCATGCACCTCACCAAGAGAGTTCCCTCAGCCAAGTTAAAAAGAGCTGGAAAGGGACGGAACAATTGGGAAAGCAGACCACAATTCAGAGGAGCAGACCACAATTCAGAGGCACAAAAACAAACCGATTGATCAGGCAGACACACCCATCGTGTCCTTCATACGGATCGGGAGTTCTCCTTCCTCTTCCAAGGCTCAGCTCCTGAATGCTCTGCCGACTAAACACAAACACGACACTTTCTGCCACCGACATTGCAAAGGCAGCACCAAAGGCTGTCTTCTAATGACAGGTGTTGTGCAGATCTCTTGGTCCTGTGCCAGTGGCAGTGCTGATGACACTTTTGACGGCTGTGTTGCTTTTTGTAACCTGCATGGGGATGCTAGAGGTCATGAACAACAATTGCCGTTTTTACAGCAGATCTCTTCTGTGAAGGAGGCTCTCAGTTAGCTGAGTCTGACCAGAGTGACAAGAAAGGCGTGAACATTGTACGTGACCTGTGGCAGTCTCAAAAGCCTTTGATTTGTCTTTTCACTGAAGAAGAGAATGTTGCATGTGGCCGATCTAGCCAGAATGTAAAAAGAGGTATCCACAACAGAAACAAAGCAGAATTAGTAGAGGAGCTGGTAAAAACAATCAGAGACCTGCTAGCAAGGTGAAACAACCTCTTAAGGCTTGATGCTTGTCAGGACACAGCTCGCCAACGTGGATTTATTGTGGCTAAAGAGGCAGAAGAGTGTGTGAGAGCCAAAGCAAAGGCAAGAACCTTGGTGGGATTCTTGACAAAGGAGAAATTGTGTTTGAGATCAAATCACAGCTACTGCCTCTTCAAGGACAACTATGGTACCCATGGTGTAAAAAGGAGAAAGAGCTCCCCCGCTTGCAGGAAAAGAGGAACAAGAACATAGAACTTCATCGGAGCCAAACTGAGCCAGAGAAGTGGGCAGGACGAAGAAAGCAACTCGACAGAGCGTTCCCCCTCAAGCAGCTGATGAAATCAGTCCTCGCTTTTCTCCAGGCACAGGCAAGAGACACCAAGAAATACTTGCTGCAGTGGAGGAAGGTCTTTAGGGATGACCTGTCCTCTGAGCACTTGGAGGAACTTCAGAAAGAGTATCATCAGTGAAGGTATCAAATCCTGGAAATAAAGAAAAGCAAGGAAAAAAACCACTCTGAAAACAGCATTGATGAATAAGTTAGAAGCCCTCTCCAATGCAGTCAATGAGTCATCCATTGGTCTCAAGCGTCTTTTGAGAGAAGTAGGGCAGATTCGTGAAGCTCTAGAATCCTTGAACTCAAAAGGTGAATGTTTCTGCAAACTACCTGAAGTGGCAGTCGATCTGATGGTTTCAGGGTATGCCCTTGAAGTGGTGGATGGTGATGCTTCGTCTGTACGGTGACGATGGCTTGGGGCAATCTTTGACAAGTTAATTGAGAAGCTAGGGGAGAGAAGAGCGTTTGTTCTCTCAGTGCTTGGCATCCAGAGCCCGGGGAAGTCAAGCCTGCTGAATGCCATGTTTGGTCTGCAGTGGAACGTCAGTGCGGGGAGAGGCACGCGGGGAGCGTTTATGCAGCTGCTTCAGGTGGACGAGAAACCCCAAGAGGCCGTGGACTTTGATTACAGGCTGATTGTTGACACAGGAGGACTTTGTGCCATGGAGGTGGCCAATAAGCAGTCACTTAATGATGACAATGAGCTAGCCACCTTTGGCATTGGCATTGGCAACATGACTCTGATCAATATCTTGGGAGAAAATCCTGGAGACATGCAAGATGTCCTTCAGCTAGCTGGGCAGGCTTTTCTCCGCATGAAGCAAGTCAATCTTTCGCCAAGCTGCTGCTTTGTGCACCACAATGTTGGAGAAATAACTGCCCAGGAACAAAACATGCAAGGACAAAGACGCCTGCAGGAAAAGCTGGAGGAAATGGCAGGGACAGCCACCCAGCCGCCCAGCAGGCGTTCTGCCATGTCACCCGCAGTCACTACTTTGCTCACCTCTGGGTGGCAAGGAAACCCACGCAGGGCCCCACCCAACCCCACACACAGCCAGCACGTGCAGCAGTTAAAGAGCACAATTCTCCAAGCTGCCAAGAAGGGATCGCAGGGCACTATTCCAAGGCTCTCGAGCTTGAAAGTTCGTATGAGTGACTTGTGGAAGGCTCTGCTGAATGAAAAGTTTGTTTTCCCTTTCCAAAACACTCGGGAAGTTGCCGCAGACAACAGCTTAGGAACAACCGACAGCCAGTGGACCTGGCAGCTGGGGAGCCACATCCTAGACTTGCAAATGAAACGGAACAATCGGATTAGAAAGGGAGACGTTCCGCAAGTGACCCGAAGAAGCCTTATGGAGGAAGTGCAAGATAAATAGGAGACCCTCTGGAAAGGCTTGGAACCGTATTTCAGGGAAGATGACGCCAGTGGGCTTTTGATTCAGCGGAAAGCAAGCATTGAAAATCAACCGCAAGATCTGAGAGAAGCACTTGTGGAAGAGACACAGAGAAAGTCTGCCGAGTTCATTGAACGGGAGAAGAATCCGAGCAAAGGGCATCAGAAGAAGCCAGAATGTGAACACGAGCTTGTCAAGAGAAGGCAACTGGTGGCTTTGTCGCTAAAGAAGGAAGAGCTGCATGAAGAAAAGCTGAGGCAACACTTGGCTAGCCTCTGGAAACAATGGCTCTACAAAGTATCTTCCAGTGCACCTCCTCCTGCAGAACGAAACAGAAACCTCCCTAGTGAGACCACTCTGCTGGAACATTTCAAGCAAGAGCCAAACAGAGAGGAAGAAATAAAATGCTTCTTGCCAAAGGATGCATTTCCCATGGCATCCCTTGCAGGCAGTGCAAGAGATCATTGCTGCTGGAAGCTGCATTTCATTTCATCCCTTTGTATTTCAGATGCTAGTCGTACTTCCCAAAACATGTCTACAATAAACTCGCGGGCTAGCTTTCTGGTCAGGGTGTCTGCTGGTGCTGGGCTTGTGGCGGGGGTGCAGGGGGGAGTGGGGCGTTGTGTTGGGGGTGCTGGTCTTGTCGTGGGGGGTGCAGAGGGGATCTGGACCTTGTGTTGGGGGTGCATAGGGGATCTGGGTGTTGTTGTGGGGGTGCCTAGAGGAGGTGGGCCTTGTGTTGGGGGTGCTGGGTTTGTTGTGGGGGTGGAGAGGGTATCAGGGCCTTGTTTTTGGAGTGCTGGTCTTTGTTTTGGTGTGCAGAGGGGATCTGGACCTCGTGTTGGGGGTGCTGAGGGGATTTGGGTGTTGTTGTGGGGGTGCTTAGAGGAGGTGGGCCTTGTGTTGGGGCTGCTGGGTTTTTTGTGGGGGTGGAGAGGGGATCAGGGCCTTGTTTTTGGGGTGCTGGGCCTTGTTTTGGGAGTGCTGGGCTTGTCGTGGGGGTGCTGAGGGGATCAGGGCATTGTGTTGGGGGTGCTGGGCATTGTGTAGGGTTTGCTGGGCTTGTTATGGGGGTGGAGAGGGGATCTGGGTCTTGTTTTGGGGGTGCTTAGGGGACGTGGGCCTTGTGTTGGGGGTGCTGGGCTTGTCGTGGGGGTCCTGAGTGGTCATGGTGTTGTGTTGGGTGTGGTGGGCGTTGTTTTGGGAGAACTAGGCTTGTTTTCAGGGTGCTTAGGGCATCTGGGCCTTGTTTTCAGGATGTGGGCCTTGTGTTGGGGGTGAGGGCTTGTCGTAAGGGTGCTGAGGGGATCTGAGCCTTGTTTTCGGGGTACTGAGGGGATCTGGGCGTTGTTTTGGCGGTGCTGGGCCTTGTCATGGGGGTGTTGAGGGGATCTAGGCCTTTTTTTGGGGGTGCGGAGAGGGTTCCGGAGCACTCGACCAGGTTGCCCAGAGAGGTTGTGGAGTCTCCTTCCCTGGAGATATTCAAAAGCCGCCTGGCCCAATCCTGGGCAATATGCTCCAGAGGACCCTGGCTGAGCAGGGGCGTTGGACTCCAGGATCTCCGGAGGTCCCTTCCAACCTCCACCATTCTCTGAGCCTGTGATTCTGTGAAATGTTAAGGCTAAAATTTTAACACTCACATCCCAGAAGTTTTCTTTTCCTTTCTTCTCAGAATTGGTTCCCGTCGATGGTCGAGCCCATCACACACCTTCCACAATCGCCTGTAATGTGCTCATGTAGTGTTCCAATGTTATAGGTCCTATGGATTGGCATGGGGTTGGTTCACCTAGTTGATTTAAACCAGTTGAGGGAATGGTTAGAACGTACAGCTAGCAATCTGGTTTTGGAGCTAAGGAAAGGTTTTGCACATTGAGTGACTACTCCCCAAATTACAGCTTGGTTGCCACTGCCCACGCACACAGGGAGCCCCATTCCCCTTGGGATCATTCCAGTTAATATGAAAGAGAGAATCAACCATATCTGGAATAATACCAACGGTGCGTCTATATGATTGGGGCCTGGGCATACAAGTCTCAAACTCCCATCTCTCCATCATATGTCTAGCAAGCCAAGAATCTTCCACAAGACTTGAACTGGAGGAAAGTGTGGGATCAAAACTGTCATGTCACCTGGGGGAGTGAACCAGACACCGTGCGGAGGGCCTACGAAATAGATGGCTCAGTGTTACAGTGGGGACAACAAACAATTGTACTCGGGACCTGAGAGAACCACTCCCTGAGAGAGACCTGCCCAATCGAAGCTATTTCCAAGCAGGTGGTCATGAAGGGAGCACTGCCCTTCAGGAAAAAGCCTTTGCGCAGCTGCGCTTTTACCAGAACGGAGCAGCTTCACGACCGCATCGCACAGCTCATCAGCCTCCCCATCGACACAAAGGAACAGGAGCCAATGCATGACAACCAAAGTTGCATTCATGACAGACTGCATGAAATAGGAAAACAGGTGGACTCGGCAGCCAGGAACTCCGCATATGTCTTCACTCATGGATACAGAAGACATTCAGCAGTGTCTCTAGGCAAAGTGGCAGCAGAAAGGTTGGCAAAGATGCAGAAGGCTTTCACAAGAGCAAACGACCCCACTTTCTACCTGCAGGGCCAGAGAGAAGACTTCACAAGTTTCCACATGTCCTGCCAAGCAGTGCCCTCTATCACAGCAGTTGCTGATTTTTTTTATGTGACGAGCTTTCAGGAGCTCTTTGACAGGCAGTGTCTGTGAAGACTGCTCTTGATATAGCCTGGGAAAGGAGCTCTAACTCTCCAGCTTTCAGTGGCCATCGATCTCAACTAGAAACGGCTATTCTCCTCTCTCTTGCGGAGGAAGAGAATGGTGAGAAGTTCAGGCAGCACATTCATTTCCCCCAACATGTTTTAGAAGGTTTCGTTGAAAAGTGTGTTAACAACTATTGCTTAGACAAGAACAATTCAGGGCTGAAGAACTTGTTCCATGTTTCCCTGAATTCATTCCAGACTCTTGTTGCTGCTGCTAGCTTTGCGCCTACAACTCCAGTTGTCCAAGAGAACTGTGGCAATGTCTCCCTGTGGCTAGAGGAATTTGGGAGCAGACTTGGAGCTAATTCTGAACTTCCCAGAAGTCATCTGAAAAGCATTGAGCATCAAGAAAGAAAGGAGCGAGAGCTCCTGAAGGAGGCAATGAGTAAAGCTCTGGCCCCTGTGCTAGCAAACCTGAAACAGGCATTTTCCATGCCTCATCTGAAAGCTTGGAACTGGAAACCTCATACAATCGGAGTTGAAGGGCTGCACGGCTGCTGGAAGCAATGCCCGTTGTGCAGCGCTCTTTGCACAGACACAATACGTGCTCCTGATGGGGACCACGGTGTTCACTTCCATCGCCCTCAAGTCCTCAATGGTAGCCAGTGGGTTAGAAGAAATCAGTTGGTCCCTGCCCTTTGCTCCAGTCTTGTAGCAAGTCACTGTTGCCTTGTGCTTGAGGATAACAAGGAAGCTGCCTATACAAAGTCTAGAGAAGCAGGAGCAGCTTCTGCCAGTTGGAGCCTCACGCCAGAAAGCTCCCCGCAGGCATGCTGCAAATGGCTTGTGTGCCGTTTCCGCTCACAATTGCAACAAGATTGCTGTGCACAATTGGAGGGCACAGAAGGGGAAAAGTGCCCAAAGGAAGAACGAGCCACGGGCTCGGCATGGGCTTGTCAGGGACGACTCTGGGCTTTGGTTGGGCTTTGTGCTGGCGGGAGCTGTGTTGGGCCTGGCCTTGGTGGGCTGCGCCTTGTTGGGGTTTGGGTGAGAGCAGCATCAGGTGGGGCCTGGGGGTGCCCTGGCAGACCAGGTGTGTGGAAGTGATGTCACCATGGCATCACAATGCTGGGGTCTTTCTGGAGGTGGGGCTGGGGGAAGTGCCGCTGTCACTTTGCCTGCGAGCGAGCGAGCGAGCGAGTGTGCGAGCGAGTGCGCGAGCAGGTGGAGAGCGTGGTGTTGAGCTGGGGCGAAGGAGCAAGGCAGCGGGGTAAGAGCTGGCTCCTTCCGTCTCTCTGCAATCTCTCCTCCCCTCGGGGCGCTCTCCCTGGCTTTGTCGCGCCCCCAGCGCCCACCACCCGCTGCACGCTCCCTCGGTGGGCACAAGTGCCACAATCAGGCAAACGTCCCCGCCGCGAAGCCCAGCCACGCTCGGGCACCATTCTGCGCCCTTGCTGCTCACGACCCGGTGTCCCCGCGTCACACGTGGGAAAGCAGCGGCGGGAGCGGGCAGCCAGGCAAGGCCGACGGAGTGAGGGCACCGTGCCCTGCTTTTTGCAGAGTTGCTCTCGGCGGCCTTTGGCTCTTCTCCTGGTGGCAGATTGACGCTGTCGATCTTGGGGTGCAGAGGAGCGTGCACAGGGTGAGCCGCAGAGCAGAGCAGAGCGGTCAGGGTCGGGGGAGGTTGGTGGAGGGGCGTTGGAGGGGCGTTGGGGAGCAGGGCTTTGGGGGCTGCTGGTCTGCCTTGGTCGGGGAGGGGGAGGGTGGCTGCAAGGGGCGGCGTGCTCAGAGGTGGGTGCTGTGTTTTGGGTGGCACTCTTGGAGCAGGACGTGGAGGCGGAGCGCTGAGCAGGCTGCACGCTCGCGGCGCGCTTCCGGTGGCGGCATGGAGCCTCGGAGGCTGAGCGTCGTGGGCGAGTTTGTGGTGCTGAGCCTTTTTGTGGTGTGCCTGGCCCACATGCCCTCGGTCGTCAACGTCCTCACGATCCTGTGCATAGCGGTGGTGTTGGTGCTGGCGGGGAAAAGGCTCTGGCCCAAGGTAGGAGTCAGCCTGGGCACGGCCCCGAGCTGGCGCGGGCAGCGAGAGGGCTGAGGCTGCGGCAGCACCTGCAGCAAGGGCAGCCTGACGGTGCTGCGCGCAAGCCTGCCTGCAGCCTCAGCTCTGCGTGCCCCGCGCAGCCCTTCCGCGAGCAGGGTGCCTCTTGGCGCAGCGTGGATGCTCGCCACTAAGGCAGCGCTCTCTTGGGCTGTGCAGGGGCCTCGCGGCAGTGCTGGCAGCCTGGGCAACGGCAGCGTGGACGAGCCCGGAGGTGAGCAGCCCCGGCCCAGAGCACAGGCGCGCTCGGCAGCGCCTCCCGGCCAAGACAGCCCAGCGCCGCCAGCGCCCACCGCCCTCGGCCCCAGCTGGGGCTCCGCCCACGGGCTGCCCTCGCTCACTGCCTCTCTGCCTCCTCTTCCAGCAGCCTCCTTCCTGCCCACGGTGGACACGCAGGACTGTGCAGCCAGCCGGCAGGCAGGGTAAGCGGAGGCCTGGCCTCCACAGCCCTGGCCAGGCCCACCGCAGGCAAGAGCCCGATGCAGCCCAGAGCCACAGACCTGCGCCTGGCCTGGGCCCCCCAAAGAGCAGGGCATGGCATGGCTAGGGCTGGGGTCGACGCGCGGGATGCCCAGGACATGCCGCATGCCTGCTGCTCACCAACTGGGAAGCCCCTTTGCTCCTTGCCCACTGCTGCAGCCCTGGCCCCAGCGCCCCCTCCGCCCGCACCCTGGCACCCTTTGGCGTCTGCTGCCACCAGGGCTTCCCCCTGGGGCACCCAAGGCAGCCTCCTCACCTCCTTTCTCCCTCCCAGGCTCACAAGCGAGGACACCTTGTCCCCTCGCCACCTCCTGCCCACCTCCGAGCCGGACACGGATGGATGGAAGTTGGATGGCCCTCTCCCACTGCCACCAGCCTCCATCCTGCTGGACGCTCCCCCAACACCTGCAGGAGTGCTGGGTGAGCTGCTTGTGCCCACAGCCCTCCCGCCATCCCCACCACGCAGGCGGGTCCGCTTTGGGCGCAACCAGACCGTGTTGCTGAGCGAGGAAGGTCACGAGCTGCTGGACTGCCTCCCCAAAGCCCCACACCTCGACTGGCCAGCCCACATCCCGCGCCGGTCCATCCTGCACTGTGCCTGGGCACCCGTCCCGCTGGCAGGGGAAGGCACAGTGCGGCCACTTTCGCCCCCCGAGCAGTCCGAGGACGAAGAGGACGAGGAGCCAGCGTGTGCCACCTCCCTGCAGCGCTGGCCCACCATGCAGCTCTGGAGCCCACCACCGGAGGCGCCCTCCCCTCCCGCTGCAGCCGCCGGCTGCACAGCGGCCCTGGCCTGCCTGCTGTGCCCAGCCTGCCCAGCCTGCCCTGCAGGCGCCTTCAGAGGGCTGCGCAAGGGCCTCCGCAGATGCGCCTCCTTCCTGCGAGGGCCACGGCGAGTGCTCAGGAGGCGCCAGGCAAGGGCCAGCTGATTGGGGCCAGCAGCAGGCTCCGCGCCTGGGCAGACGTGCCAGTAACCAGCGCCCGCGGAGCTAGACGCCTTTGCCACCTCCGGGCCAGCGTCAATAAACCTCTGTGCAAGACTCTGCGGGAGGCGAGAGTGAAACACCATGTGAAGTGATATGAAGAAGGCGCAGGAATGCTCCCTGAGTCTTAGGAAGCCAGCCGTTCCCCGAACTCAGGCTTTCCTGCTCCTGACAGGGCTGAGTAGAGCAGCAACATGCAAAAACATGTCTCCAGAACAGAAGTTTAAATGCTTAGCTCAGATGAACCATCACATAGGAAACTGGCTGTCAGAAGAAGTCTGTGAGATCCTTACAAAGCGCGGTGGATGTGATCCTGGGGGCGCTCTGGAGCAAGATCTGAATTCCCCTGTGAATGGAGACTATGTAGCCTCCAACAGTGATCTGCAGAAAGAAGTTCTAAAACGGGGGAGAATTGATATCGGTCAGGGGGCTGAGCGGAAAGATTCATCCAAGCCATCACCCTCAGCAGAACAGTGGGAGGATCCTAAAAGGAATGAGCGTTCCAGAGGCCAAGAGGTCCTCCACTTGATCAAACACCCGGGACTAGAAAATTGCTACGCAAGGAAAAGGGGGAGGGCAGATCTTCAGGTTATCGACAAGACTGCCCTGTGTGACAGCCAGCCCAGGATTGGCAGTGAATACCCCTTCCATTTTCGGCACAAGCTGCTGATGCTGGACTACCGTGGAAGGTATCTGGTTTGCCAGGAGGATGGCAAAGCAAAAGAAGGCGTTCTGAGCACTCCGAATGCAACAAGCCTTGGCACTGAGTGCTCAGATAGTGCCTCAGATATTGACAGTGAGTTTTTCAATGCTGAGCGTGAAGAAGGGGATGCCTCTGTTACAGCAGGTCTGACACACACACATGCCATGGACCTCCAGGTGGCGATGTTTCATGGTGCCCCTGATTTCACGAGCCAGTACATTTCAACAAACCTCGCTTTGTGCCACTTGGCGCTCCCCCTCCTGCTACCAAATCCATGCACCTCACCAAGAGAGTTCCCTCAGCCAAGTTAAAAAGAGCTGGAAAGGGACGGAACAATTGGGAAAGCAGACCACAATTCAGAGGAGCAGACCACAATTCAGAGGCACAAAAACAAACCGATTGATCAGGCAGACACACCCATCGTGTCCTTCATACGGATCGGGAGTTCTCCTTCCTCTTCCAAGGCTCAGCTCCTGAATGCTCTGCCGACTAAACACAAACACGACACTTTCTGCCACCGACATTGCAAAGGCAGCACCAAAGGCTGTCTTCTAATGACAGGTGTTGTGCAGATCTCTTGGTCCTGTGCCAGTGGCAGTGCTGATGACACTTTTGACGGCTGTGTTGCTTTTTGTAACCTGCATGGGGATGCTAGAGGTCATGAACAACAATTGCCGTTTTTACAGCAGATCTCTTCTGTGAAGGAGGCTCTCAGTTAGCTGAGTCTGACCAGAGTGACAAGAAAGGCGTGAACATTGTACGTGACCTGTGGCAGTCTCAAAAGCCTTTGATTTGTCTTTTCACTGAAGAAGAGAATGTTGCATGTGGCCGATCTAGCCAGAATGTAAAAAGAGGTATCCACAACAGAAACAAAGCAGAATTAGTAGAGGAGCTGGTAAAAACAATCAGAGACCTGCTAGCAAGGTGAAACAACCTCTTAAGGCTTGATGCTTGTCAGGACACAGCTCGCCAACGTGGATTTATTGTGGCTAAAGAGGCAGAAGAGTGTGTGAGAGCCAAAGCAAAGGCAAGAACCTTGGTGGGATTCTTGACAAAGGAGAAATTGTGTTTGAGATCAAATCACAGCTACTGCCTCTTCAAGGACAACTATGGTACCCATGGTGTAAAAAGGAGAAAGAGCTCCCCCGCTTGCAGGAAAAGAGGAACAAGAACATAGAACTTCATCGGAGCCAAACTGAGCCAGAGAAGTGGGCAGGACGAAGAAAGCAACTCGACAGAGCGTTCCCCCTCAAGCAGCTGATGAAATCAGTCCTCGCTTTTCTCCAGGCACAGGCAAGAGACACCAAGAAATACTTGCTGCAGTGGAGGAAGGTCTTTAGGGATGACCTGTCCTCTGAGCACTTGGAGGAACTTCAGAAAGAGTATCATCAGTGAAGGTATCAAATCCTGGAAATAAAGAAAAGCAAGGAAAAAAACCACTCTGAAAACAGCATTGATGAATAAGTTAGAAGCCCTCTCCAATGCAGTCAATGATTCATCCATTGGTCTCAAGCGTCTTTTGAGAGAAGTAGGGCAGATTCGTGAAGCTCTAGAATCCTTGAACTCAAAAGGTGAATGTTTCTGCAAACTACCTGAAGTGGCAGTCGATCTGATGGTTTCAGGGTATGCCCTTGAAGTGGTGGATGGTGATGCTTCGTCTGTACGGTGACGATGGCTTGGGGCAATCTTTGACAAGTTAATTGAGAAGCTAGGGGAGAGAAGAGCGTTTGTTCTCTCAGTGCTTGGCATCCAGAGCCCGGGGAAGTCAAGCCTGCTGAATGCCATGTTTGGTCTGCAGTGGAACGTCAGTGCGGGGAGAGGCACGCGGGGAGCGTTTATGCAGCTGCTTCAGGTGGACGAGAAACCCCAAGAGGCCGTGGACTTTGATTACAGGCTGATTGTTGACACAGGAGGACTTTGTGCCATGGAGGTGGCCAATAAGCAGTCACTTAATGATGACAATGAGCTAGCCACCTTTGGCATTGGCATTGGCAACATGACTCTGATCAATATCTTGGGAGAAAATCCTGGAGACATGCAAGATGTCCTTCAGCTAGCTGGGCAGGCTTTTCTCCGCATGAAGCAAGTCAATCTTTCGCCAAGCTGCTGCTTTGTGCACCACAATGTTGGAGAAATAACTGCCCAGGAACAAAACATGCAAGGACAAAGACGCCTGCAGGAAAAGCTGGAGGAAATGGCAGGGACAGCCACCCAGCCGCCCAGCAGGCGTTCTGCCATGTCACCCGCAGTCACTACTTTGCTCACCTCTGGGTGGCAAGGAAACCCACGCAGGGCCCCACCCAACCCCACACACAGCCAGCACGTGCAGCAGTTAAAGAGCACAATTCTCCAAGCTGCCAAGAAGGGATCGCAGGGCACTATTCCAAGGCTCTCGAGCTTGAAAGTTCGTATGAGTGACTTGTGGAAGGCTCTGCTGAATGAAAAGTTTGTTTTCCCTTTCCAAAACACTCGGGAAGTTGCCGCAGACAACAGCTTAGGAACAACCGACAGCCAGTGGACCTGGCAGCTGGGGAGCCACATCCTAGACTTGCAAATGAAACGGAACAATCGGATTAGAAAGGGAGACGTTCCGCAAGTGACCCGAAGAAGCCTTATGGAGGAAGTGCAAGATAAATAGGAGACCCTCTGGAAAGGCTTGGAACCGTATTTCAGGGAAGATGACGCCAGTGGGCTTTTGATTCAGCGGAAAGCAAGCATTGAAAATCAACCGCAAGATCTGAGAGAAGCACTTGTGGAAGAGACACAGAGAAAGTCTGCCGAGTTCATTGAACGGGAGAAGAATCCGAGCAAAGGGCATCAGAAGAAGCCAGAATGTGAACACGAGCTTGTCAAGAGAAGGCAACTGGTGGCTTTGTCGCTAAAGAAGGAAGAGCTGCATGAAGAAAAGCTGAGGCAACACTTGGCTAGCCTCTGGAAACAATGGCTCTACAAAGTATCTTCCAGTGCACCTCCTCCTGCAGAACGAAACAGAAACCTCCCTAGTGAGACCACTCTGCTGGAACATTTCAAGCAAGAGCCAAACAGAGAGGAAGAAATAAAATGCTTCTTGCCAAAGGATGCATTTCCCATGGCATCCCTTGCAGGCAGTGCAAGAGATCATTGCTGCTGGAAGCTGCATTTCATTTCATCCCTTTGTATTTCAGATGCTAGTCGTACTTCCCAAAACATGTCTACAATAAACTCGCGGGCTAGCCTTCTGGTCAGGGTGTCTGCTGGTGCTGGGCTTGTGGCGGGGGTGCAGGGGGGAGTGGGGCGTTGTGTTGGGGGTGCTGGTCTTGTCGTGGGGGGTGCAGAGGGGATCTGGACCTTGTGTTGGGGGTGCATAGGGGATCTGGGTGTTGTTGTGGGGGTGCCTAGAGGAGGTGGGCCTTGTGTTGGGGGTGCTGGGTTTGTTGTGGGGGTGGAGAGGGTATCAGGGCCTTGTTTTTGGAGTGCTGGTCTTTGTTTTGGTGTGCAGAGGGGATCTGGACCTCGTGTTGGGGGTGCTGAGGGGATTTGGGTGTTGTTGTGGGGGTGCTTAGAGGAGGTGGGCCTTGTGTTGGGGCTGCTGGGTTTTTTGTGGGGGTGGAGAGGGGATCAGGGCCTTGTTTTTGGGGTGCTGGGCCTTGTTTTGGGAGTGCTGGGCTTGTCGTGGGGGTGCTGAGGGGATCAGGGCATTGTGTTGGGGGTGCTGGGCATTGTGTAGGGTTTGCTGGGCTTGTTATGGGGGTGGAGAGGGGATCTGGGTCTTGTTTTGGGGGTGCTTAGGGGACGTGGGCCTTGTGTTGGGGGTGCTGGGCTTGTCGTGGGGGTCCTGAGTGGTCATGGTGTTGTGTTGGGTGTGGTGGGCGTTGTTTTGGGAGAACTAGGCTTGTTTTCAGGGTGCTTAGGGCATCTGGGCCTTGTTTTCAGGATGTGGGCCTTGTGTTGGGGGTGAGGGCTTGTCGTAAGGGTGCTGAGGGGATCTGAGCCTTGTTTTCGGGGTACTGAGGGGATCTGGGCGTTGTTTTGGCGGTGCTGGGCCTTGTCATGGGGGTGTTGAGGGGATCTAGGCCTTTTTTTGGGGGTGCGGAGAGGGTTCCGGAGCACTCGACCAGGTTGCCCAGAGAGGTTGTGGAGTCTCCTTCCCTGGAGATATTCAAAAGCCGCCTGGCCCAATCCTGGGCAATATGCTCCAGAGGACCCTGGCTGAGCAGGGGCGTTGGACTCCAGGATCTCCGGAGGTCCCTTCCAACCTCCACCATTCTCTGAGCCTGTGATTCTGTGAAATGTTAAGGCTAAAATTTTAACACTCACATCCCAGAAGTTTTCTTTTCCTTTCTTCTCAGAATTGGTTCCCGTCGATGGTCGAGCCCATCACACACCTTCCACAATCGCCTGTAATGTGCTCATGTAGTGTTCCAATGTTATAGGTCCTATGGATTGGCATGGGGTTGGTTCACCTAGTTGATTTAAACCAGTTGAGGGAATGGTTAGAACGTACAGCTAGCAATCTGGTTTTGGAGCTAAGGAAAGGTTTTGCACATTGAGTGACTACTCCCCAAATTACAGCTTGGTTGCCACTGCCCACGCACACAGGGAGCCCCATTCCCCTTGGGATCATTCCAGTTAATATGAAAGAGAGAATCAACCGTATCGGGAATAATACCAACGGTGCGTCTATATGATTGGGGCCTGGGCATACAAGTCTCGAACTCCCATCTCTCCATCATATGTCTAGCAAGCCAAGAATCTTCCACAAGACTTGAACTGGAGGAAAGTGTGGGATCAAAACTGTCATGTCACCTGGGGGAGTGAACCAGACACCGTGCGGAGGGCCTACGAAATAGATGGCTCAGTGTTACAGTGGGGACAACAAACAATTGTACTCGGGACCTGAGAGGACCACTCCCTGAGAGAGACCTGCCCAATCGAAGCTATTTCCAAGCAGGTGGTCATGAAGGGAGCACTGCCCTTCAGGAAAAAGCCTTTGCGCAGCTGCGCTATTACCAGAACGGAGCAGCTTCACGACCGCATCGCACAGCTCATCAGCCTCCCCATCGACACAAAGGAACAGGAGCCAATGCATGACAACCAAAGTTGCATTCATGACAGACTGCATGAAATAGGAAAACAGGTGGACTCGGCAGCCAGGAACTCCGCATATGTCTTCACTCATGGATACAGAAGACATTCAGCAGTGTCTCTAGGCAAAGTGGCAGCAGAAAGGTTGGCAAAGATGCAGAAGGCTTTCACAAGAGCAAACGACCCCACTTTCTACCTGCAGGGCCAGAGAGAAGACTTCACAAGTTTCCACATGTCCTGCCAAGCAGTGCCCTCTATCACAGCAGTTGCTGATTTTTTTTATGTGACGAGCTTTCAGGAGCTCTTTGACAGGCAGTGTCTGTGAAGACTGCTCTTGATATAGCCTGGGAAAGGAGCTCTAACTCTCCAGCTTTCAGTGGCCATCGATCTCAACTAGAAACGGCTATTCTCCTGTCTCTTGCGGAGGAAGAGAATGGTGAGAAGTTCAGGCAGCACATTCATTTCCCCCAACATGTTTTAGAAGGTTTCGTTGAAAAGTGTGTTAACAACTATTGCTTAGACAAGAACAATTCAGGGCTGAAGAACTTGTTCCATGTTTCCCTGAATTCATTCCAGACTCTTGCTGCTGCTGCTAGCTTTGCGCCTACAACTCCAGTTGTCCAAGAGAACTGTGGCAATGTCTCCCTGTGGCTAGAGGAATTTGGGAGCAGACTTGGAGCTAATTCTGAACTTCCCAGAAGTCATCTGAAAAGCATTGAGCATCAAGAAAGAAAGGAGCGAGAGCTCCTGAAGGAGGCAATGAGTAAAGCTCTGGCCCCTGTGCTAGCAAACCTGAAACAGGCATTTTCCATGCCTCATCTGAAAGCTTGGAACTGGAAACCTCATACAATCGGAGTTGAAGGGCTGCACGGCTGCTGGAAGCAATGCCCGTTGTGCAGCGCTCTTTGCACAGACACAATACGTGCTCCTGATGGGGACCACGGTGTTCACTTCCATCGCCCTCAAGTCCTCAATGGTAGCCAGTGGGTTAGAAGAAATCAGTTGGTCCCTGCCCTTTGCTCCAGTCTTGTAGCAAGTCACTGTTGCCTTGTGCTTGAGGATAACAAGGAAGCTGCCTATACAAAGTCTAGAGAAGCAGGAGCAGCTTCTGCCAGTTGGAGCCTCACGCCAGAAAGCTCCCCGCAGGCATGCTGCAAATGGCTTGTGTGCCGTTTCCGCTCACAATTGCAACAAGATTGCTGTGCACAATTGGAGGGCACAGAAGGGGAAAAGTGCCCAAAGGAAGAACGAGCCACGGGCTCGGCATGGGCTTGTCAGGGACGACTCTGGGCTTTGGTTGGGCTTTGTGCTGGCGGGAGCTGTGTTGGGCCTGGCCTTGGTGGGCTGCGCCTTGTTGGGGTTTGGGTGAGAGCAGCATCAGGTGGGGCCTGGGGGTGCCCTGGCAGACCAGGTGTGTGGAAGTGATGTCACCATGGCATCACAATGCTGGGGTCTTTCTGGAGGTGGGGCTGGGGGAAGTGCCGCTGTCACTTTGCCTGCGAGCGAGCGAGCGAGCGAGTGTGCGAGCGAGTGCGCGAGCAGGTGGAGAGCGTGGTGTTGAGCTGGGGCGAAGGAGCAAGGCAGCGGGGTAAGAGCTGGCTCCTTCCGTCTCTCTGCAATCTCTCCTCCCCTCGGGGTGCTCTCCCTGGCTTTGTCGCGCCCCCAGCGCCCACCACCCGCTGCACGCTCCCTCGGTGGGCACAAGTGCCACAATCAGGCAAACGTCCCCGCCGCGAAGCCCAGCCACGCTCGGGCACCATTCTGCGCCCTTGCTGCTCACGACCCGGTGTCCCCGCGTCACACGTGGGAAAGCAGCGGCGGGAGCGGGCAGCCAGGCAAGGCCGACGGAGTGAGGGCACCGTGCCCTGCTTTTTGCAGAGTTGCTCTCGGCGGCCTTTGGCTCTTCTCCTGGTGTCAGATTGACGCTGTCGATCTTGGGGTGCAGAGGAGCGTGCACAGGGTGAGCCGCAGAGCAGAGCAGAGCGGTCAGGGTCGGGGGAGGTTGGTGGAGGGGCGTTGGAGGGGCGTTGGGGAGCAGGGCTTTGGGGGCTGCTGGTCTGCCTTGGTCGGGGAGGGGGAGGGTGGCTGCAAGGGGCGGCGTGCTCAGAGGTGGGTGCTGTGTTTTGGGTGGCACTCTTGGAGCAGGACGTGGAGGCGGAGCGCTGAGCAGGCTGCACGCTCGCGGCGCGCTTCCGGTGGCGGCATGGAGCCTCGGAGGCTGAGCGTCGTGGGCGAGTTTGTGGTGCTGAGCCTTTTTGTGGTGTGCCTGGCCCACATGCCCTCGGTCGTCAACGTCCTCACGATCCTGTGCATAGCGGTGGTGTTGGTGCTGGCGGGGAAAAGGCTCTGGCCCAAGGTAGGAGTCAGCCTGGGCACGGCCCCGAGCTGGCGCGGGCAGCGAGAGGGCTGAGGCTGCGGCAGCACCTGCAGCAAGGGCAGCCTGACGGTGCTGCGCGCAAGCCTGCCTGCAGCCTCAGCTCTGCGTGCCCCGCGCAGCCCTTCCGCGAGCAGGGTGCCTCTTGGCGCAGCGTGGATGCTCGCCACTAAGGCAGCGCTCTCTTGGGCTGTGCAGGGGCCTCGCGGCAGTGCTGGCAGCCTGGGCAACGGCAGCGTGGACGAGCCCGGAGGTGAGCAGCCCCGGCCCAGAGCACAGGCGCGCTCGGCAGCGCCTCCCGGCCAAGACAGCCCAGCGCCGCCAGCGCCCACCGCCCTCGGCCCCAGCTGGGGCTCCGCCCACGGGCTGCCCTCGCTCACTGCCTCTCTGCCTCCTCTTCCAGCAGCCTCCTTCCTGCCCACGGTGCAGACGCAGGACTGTGCAGCCAGCCGGCAGGCAGGGTAAGCGGAGGCCTGGCCTCCACAGCCCTGGCCAGGCCCACCGCAGGCAAGAGCCCGATGCAGCCCAGAGCCACAGACCTGCGCCTGGCCTGGGCCCCCCAAAGAGCAGGGCATGGCATGGCTAGGGCTGGGGTCGACGCGCGGGATGCCCAGGACATGCCGCATGCCTGCTGCTCACCAACTGGGAAGCCCCTTTGCTCCTTGCCCACTGCTGCAGCCCTGGCCCCAGCGCCCCCTCCGCCCGCACCCTGGCACCCTTTGGCGTCTGCTGCCACCAGGGCTTCCCCCTGGGGCACCCAAGGCAGCCTCCTCACCTCCTTTCTCCCTCCCAGGCTCACAAGCGAGGACACCTTGTCCCCTCGCCACCTCCTGCCGACCTCGGAGCCGGACACGGATGGATGGAAGTTGGATGGCCCTCTCCCACTGCCACCAACCTCCATCCTGCTGGACGCTCCCCCAACACCTGCAGGAGTGCTGGGTGAGCTGCTTGTGCCCACAGCCCTCCCGCCATCCCCACCACGCAGGCGGGTCCGCTTTGGGCGCAACCAGACCGTGTTGCTGAGCGAGGAAGGTCACGAGCTGCTGGACTGCCTCCCCAAAGCCCCACACCTCGACTGGCCAGCCCACATCCCGCGCCGGTCCATCCTGCACTGTGCCTGGGCACCCGTCCCGCTGGCAGGGGAAGGCACAGTGCGGCCACTTTCGCCCCCCGAGCAGTCCGAGGACGAAGAGGACGAGGAGCCAGCGTGTGCCACCTCCCTGCAGCGCTGGCCCACCATGCAGCTCTGGAGCCCACCACCGGAGGCGCCCTCCCCTCCCGCTGCAGCCGCCGGCTGCACAGCGGCCCTGGCCTGCCTGCTGTGCCCAGCCTGCCCAGCCTGCCCTGCAGGCGCCTTCAGAGGGCTGCGCAAGGGCCTCCGCAGATGCGCCTCCTTCCTGCGAGGGCCACGGCGAGTGCTCAGGAGGCGCCAGGCAAGGGCCAGCTGATTGGGGCCAGCAGCAGGCTCCGCGCCTGGGCAGACGTGCCAGTAACCAGCGCCCGCGGAGCTAGACGCCTTTGCCACCTCCGGGCCAGCGTCAATAAACCTCTGTGCAAGACTCTGCGGGAGGCGAGAGTGAAACACCATGTGAAGTGATATGAAGAAGGCGCAGGAATGCTCCCTGAGTCTTAGGAAGCCAGCCGTTCCCCGAACTCAGGCTTTCCTGCTCCTGACAGGGCTGAGTAGAGCAGCAACATGCAAAAACATGTCTCCAGAACAGAAGTTTAAATGCTTAGCTCAGATGAACCATCACATAGGAAACTGGCTGTCAGAAGAAGTCTGTGAGATCCTTACAAAGCGCGGTGGATGTGATCCTGGGGGCGCTCTGGAGCAAGATCTGAATTCCCCTGTGAATGGAGACTATGTAGCCTCCAACAGTGATCTGCAGAAAGAAGTTCTAAAACGGGGGAGAATTGATATCGGTCAGGGGGCTGAGCAGAAAGATTCATCCAAGCCATCACCCTCAGCAGAACAGTGGGAGGATCCTAAAAGGAATGAGCGTTCCAGAGGCCAAGAGGTCCTCCACTTGATCAAACACCCGGGACTAGAAAATTGCTACGCAAGGAAAAGGGGGAGGGCAGATCTTCAGGTTATCGACAAGACTGCCCTGTGTGACAGCCAGCCCAGGATTGGCAGTGAATACCCCTTCCATTTTCGGCACAAGCTGCTGATGCTGGACTACCGTGGAAGGTATCTGGTTTGCCAGGAGGATGGCAAAGCAAAAGAAGGCGTTCTGAGCACTCCGAATGCAACAAGCCTTGGCACTGAGTGCTCAGATAGTGCCTCAGATATTGACAGTGAGTTTTTCAATGCTGAGCGTGAAGAAGGGGATGCCTCTGTTACAGCAGGTCTGACACACACACATGCCATGGACCTCCAGGTGGCGATGTTTCATGGTGCCCCTGATTTCACGAGCCAGTACATTTCAACAAACCTCGCTTTGTGCCACTTGGCGCTCCCCCTCCTGCTACCAAATCCATGCACCTCACCAAGAGAGTTCCCTCAGCCAAGTTAAAAAGAGCTGGAAAGCCACGGAACAATTGGGAAAGCAGACCACAATTCAGAGGAGCAGACCACAATTCAGAGGCACAAAAACAAACCGATTGATCAGGCAGACACACCCATCGTGTCCTTCATACGGATCGGGAGTTCTCCTTCCTCTTCCAAGGCTCAGCTCCTGAATGCTCTGCCGACTAAACACAAACACGACACTTTCTTCCACCGACATTGCAAAGGCAGCACCAAAGGCTGTCTTCTAATGACAGGTGTTGTGCAGATCTCTTGGTCCTGTGCCAGTGGCAGTGCTGATGACACTTTTGACGGCTGTGTTGCTTTTTGTAACCTGCATGGGGATGCTAGAGGTCATGAACAACAATTGCCGTTTTTACAGCAGATCTCTTCTGTGAAGGAGGCTCTCAGTTAGCTGAGTCTGACCAGAGTGACAAGAAAGGCGTGAACATTGTACGTGACCTGTGGCAGTCTCAAAAGCCTTTGATTTGTCTTTTCACTGAAGAAGAGAATGTTGCATGTGGCCGATCTAGCCAGAATGTAAAAAGAGGTATCCACAACAGAAACAAAGCAGAATTAGTAGAGGAGCTGGTAAAAACAATCAGAGACCTGCTAGCAAGGTGAAACAACCTCTTAAGGCTTGATGCTTGTCAGGACACAGCTCGCCAACGTGGATTTATTGTGGCTAAAGAGGCAGAAGAGTGTGTGAGAGCCAAAGCAAAGGCAAGAACCTTGGTGGGATTCTTGACAAAGGAGAAATTGTGTTTGAGATCAAATCACAGCTACTGCCTCTTCAAGGACAACTATGGTACCCATGGTGTAAAAAGGAGAAAGAGCTCCCCCGCTTGCAGGAAAAGAGGAACAAGAACATAGAACTTCATCGGAGCCAAACTGAGCCAGAGAAGTGGGCAGGACGAAGAAAGCAACTCGACAGAGCGTTCCCCCTCAAGCAGCTGATGAAATCAGTCCTCGCTTTTCTCCAGGCACAGGCAAGAGACACCAAGAAATACTTGCTGCAGTGGAGGAAGGTCTTTAGGGATGACCTGTCCTCTGAGCACTTGGAGGAACTTCAGAAAGAGTATCATCAGTGAAGGTATCAAATCCTGGAAATAAAGAAAAGCAAGGAAAAAAACCAGTCTGAAAACAGCATTGATGAATAAGTTAGAAGCCCTCTCCAATGCAGTCAATGAGTCATCCATTGGTCTCAAGCGTCTTTTGAGAGAAGTAGGGCAGATTCGTGAAGCTCTAGAATCCTTGAACTCAAAAGGTGAATGTTTCTGCAAACTACCTGAAGTGGCAGTCGATCTGATGGTTTCAGGGTATGCCCTTGAAGTGGTGGATGGTGATGCTTCGTCTGTACGGTGACGATGGCTTGGGGCAATCTTTGACAAGTTAATTGAGAAGCTAGGGGAGAGAAGAGCGTTTGTTCTCTCAGTGCTTGGCATCCAGAGCCCGGGGAAGTCAAGCCTGCTGAATGCCATGTTTGGTCTGCAGTGGAACGTCAGTGCGGGGAGAGGCACGCGGGGAGCGTTTATGCAGCTGCTTCAGGTGGACGAGAAACCCCAAGAGGCCGTGGACTTTGATTACAGGCTGATTGTTGACACAGGAGGACTTTGTGCCATGGAGGTGGCCAATAAGCAGTCACTTAATGATGACAATGAGCTAGCCACCTTTGGCATTGGCATTGGCAACATGACTCTGATCAATATCTTGGGAGAAAATCCTGGAGACATGCAAGATGTCCTTCAGCTAGCTGGGCAGGCTTTTCTCCGCATGAAGCAAGTCAATCTTTCGCCAAGCTGCTGCTTTGTGCACCACAATGTTGGAGAAATAACTGCCCAGGAACAAAACATGCAAGCACAAAGACGCCTGCAGGAAAAGCTGGAGGAAATGGCAGGGACAGCCACCCAGCCGCCCAGCAGGCGTTCTGCCATGTCACCCGCAGTCACTACTTTGCTCACCTCTGGGTGGCAAGGAAACCCACGCAGGGCCCCACCCAACCCCACACACAGCCAGCACGTGCAGCAGTTAAAGAGCACAATTCTCCAAGCTGCCAAGAAGGGATCGCAGGGCACTATTCCAAGGCTCTCGAGCTTGAAAGTTCGTATGAGTGACTTGTGGAAGGCTCTGCTGAATGAAAAGTTTGTTTTCCCTTTCCAAAACACTCGGGAAGTTGCCGCAGACAACAGCTTAGGAACAACCGACAGCCAGTGGACCTGGCAGCTGGGGAGCCACATCCTAGACTTGCAAATGAAACGGAACAATCGGATTAGAAAGGGAGACGTTCCGCAAGTGACCCGAAGAAGCCTTATGGAGGAAGTGCAAGATAAATAGGAGACCCTCTGGAAAGACTTGGAACCGTATTTCAGGGAAGATGACGCCAGTGGGCTTTTGATTCAGCGGAAAGCAAGCATTGAAAATCAACCGCAAGATCTGAGAGAAGCACTTGTGGAAGAGACACAGAGAAAGTCTGCCGAGTTCATTGAACGGGAGAAGAATCCGAGCAAAGGGCATCAGAAGAAGCCAGAATGTGAACACGAGCTTGTCAAGAGAAGGCAACTGGTGGCTTTGTCGCTAAAGAAGGAAGAGCTGCATGAAGAAAAGCTGAGGCAACACTTGGCTAGCCTCTGGAAACAATGGCTCTACAAAGTATCTTCCAGTGCACCTCCTCCTGCAGAACGAAACAGAAACCTCCCTAGTGAGACCACTCTGCTGGAACATTTCAAGCAAGAGCCAAACAGAGAGGAAGAAATAAAATGCTTCTTGCCAAAGGATGCATTTCCCATGGCATCCCTTGCAGGCAGTGCAAGAGATCATTGCTGCTGGAAGCTGCATTTCATTTCATCCCTTTGTATTTCAGATGCTAGTCGTACTTCCCAAAACATGTCTACAATAAACTCGCGGGCTAGCCTTCTGGTCAGGGTGTCTGCTGGTGCTGGGCTTGTGGCGGGGGTGCAGGGGGGAGTGGGGCGTTGTGTTGGGGGTGCTGGTCTTGTCGTGGGGGGTGCAGAGGGGATCTGGACCTTGTGTTGGGGGTGCATAGGGGATCTGGGTGTTGTTGTGGGGGTGCCTAGAGGAGGTGGGCCTTGTGTTGGGGGTGCTGGGTTTGTTGTGGGGGTGGAGAGGGTATCAGGGCCTTGTTTTTGGAGTGCTGGTCTTTGTTTTGGTGTGCAGAGGGGATCTGGACCTCGTGTTGGGGGTGCTGAGGGGATTTGGGTGTTGTTGTGGGGGTGCTTAGAGGAGGTGGGCCTTGTGTTGGGGCTGCTGGGTTTTTTGTGGGGGTGGAGAGGGGATCAGGGCCTTGTTTTTGGGGTGCTGGGCCTTGTTTTGGGAGTGCTGGGCTTGTCGTGGGGGTGCTGAGGGGATCAGGGCATTGTGTTGGGGGTGCTGGGCATTGTGTAGGGTTTGCTGGGCTTGTTATGGGGGTGGAGAGGGGATCTGGGTCTTGTTTTGGGGGTGCTTAGGGGACGTGGGCCTTGTGTTGGGGGTGCTGGGCTTGTCGTGGGGGTCCTGAGTGGTCATGGTGTTGTGTTGGGT
The DNA here is from genome assembly GCF_040807025.1 of Struthio camelus. Lineage (NCBI taxonomy): Eukaryota > Metazoa > Chordata > Aves > Struthioniformes > Struthionidae > Struthio > Struthio camelus. Next base: position 6,137,406 of record NC_090944.1, read on the forward strand.
GTGGTGGGCGTTGTTTTGGGAGAACTAGGCTTGTTTTCAGGGTGCTTAGGGCATCTGGGCCTTGTTTTCAGGATGTGGGCCTTGTGTTGGGGGTGAGGGCTTGTCGTAAGGGTGCTGAGGGGATCTGAGCCTTGTTTTCGGGGTACTGAGGGGATCTGGGCGTTGTTTTGGCGGTGCTGGGCCTTGTCATGGGGGTGTTGAGGGGATCTAGGCCTTTTTTTGGGGGTGCGGAGAGGGTTCCGGAGCACTCGACCAGGTTGCCCAGAGAGGTTGTGGAGTCTCCTTCCCTGGAGATATTCAAAAGCCGCCTGGCCCAATCCTGGGCAATATGCTCCAGAGGACCCTGGCTGAGCAGGGGCGTTGGACTCCAGGATCTCCGGAGGTCCCTTCCAACCTCCACCATTCTCTGAGCCTGTGATTCTGTGAAATGTTAAGGCTAAAATTTTAACACTCACATCCCAGAAGTTTTCTTTTCCTTTCTTCTCAGAATTGGTTCCCGTCGATGGTCGAGCCCATCACACACCTTCCACAATCGCCTGTAATGTGCTCATGTAGTGTTCCAATGTTATAGGTCCTATGGATTGGCATGGGGTTGGTTCACCTAGTTGATTTAAACCAGTTGAGGGAATGGTTAGAACGTACAGCTAGCAATCTGGTTTTGGAGCTAAGGAAAGGTTTTGCACATTGAGTGACTACTCCCCAAATTACAGCTTGGTTGCCACTGCCCACGCACACAGGGAGCCCCATTCCCCTTGGGATCATTCCAGTTAATATGAAAGAGAGAATCAACCATATCTGGAATAATACCAACGGTGCGTCTATATGATTGGGGCCTGGGCATACAAGTCTCAAACTCCCATCTCTCCATCATATGTCTAGCAAGCCAAGAATCTTCCACAAGACTTGAACTGGAGGAATGTGTGGGATCAAAACTGTCATGTCACCTGGGGGAGTGAACCAGACACCGTGCGTAGGGCCTACGAAATAGATGGCTCAGTGTTACAGTGGGGACAACAAACAATTGTACTCGGGACCTGAGAGAACCACTCCCTGAGAGAGACCTGCCCAATCGAAGCTATTTCCAAGCAGGTGGTCATGAAGGGAGCACTGCCCTTCAGGAAAAAGCCTTTGCGCAGCTGCGCTTTTACCAGAACGGAGCAGCTTCACGACCGCATCGCACAGCTCATCAGCCTCCCCATCGACACAAAGGAACAGGAGCCAATGCATGACAACCAAAGTTGCATTCATGACAGACTGCATGAAATAGGAAAACAGGTGGACTCGGCAGCCAGGAACTCCGCATATGTCTTCACTCATGGATACAGAAGACATTCAGCAGTGTCTCTAGGCAAAGTGGCAGCAGAAAGGTTGGCAAAGATGCAGAAGGCTTTCACAAGAGCAAACGACCCCACTTTCTACCTGCAGGGCCAGAGAGAAGACTTCACAAGTTTCCACATGTCCTGCCAAGCAGTGCCCTCTATCACAGCAGTTGCTGATTTTTTTTATGTGACGAGCTTTCAGGAGCTCTTTGACAGGCAGTGTCTGTGAAGACTGCTCTTGATATAGCCTGGGAAAGGAGCTCTAACTCTCCAGCTTTCAGTGGCCATCGATCTCAACTAGAAACGGCTATTCTCCTGTCTCTTGCGGAGGAAGAGAATGGTGAGAAGTTCAGGCAGCACATTCATTTCCCCCAACATGTTTTAGAAGGTTTCGTTGAAAAGTGTGTTAACAACTATTGCTTAGACAAGAACAATTCAGGGCTGAAGAACTTGTTCCATGTTTCCCTGAATTCATTCCAGACTCTTGTTGCTGCTGCTAGCTTTGCGCCTACAACTCCAGTTGTCCAAGAGAACTGTGGCAATGTCTCCCTGTGGCTAGAGGAATTTGGGAGCAGACTTGGAGCTAATTCTGAACTTCCCAGAAGTCATCTGAAAAGCATTGAGCATCAAGAAAGAAAGGAGCGAGAGCTCCTGAAGGAGGCAATGAGTAAAGCTCTGGCCCCTGTGCTAGCAAACCTGAAACAGGCATTTTCCATGCCTCATCTGAAAGCTTGGAACTGGAAACCTCATACAATCGGAGTTGAAGGGCTGCACGGCTGCTGGAAGCAATGCCCGTTGTGCAGCGCTCTTTGCACAGACACAATACGTGCTCCTGATGGGGACCACGGTGTTCACTTCCATCGCCCTCAAGTCCTCAATGGTAGCCAGTGGGTTAGAAGAAATCAGTTGGTCCCTGCCCTTTGCTCCAGTCTTGTAGCAAGTCACTGTTGCCTTGTGCTTGAGGATAACAAGGAAGCTGCCTATACAAAGTCTAGAGAAGCAGGAGCAGCTTCTGCCAGTTGGAGCCTCACGCCAGAAAGCTCCCCGCAGGCATGCTGCAAATGGCTTGTGTGCCGTTTCCGCTCACAATTGCAACAAGATTGCTGTGCACAATTGGAGGGCACAGAAGGGGAAAAGTGCCCAAAGGAAGAACGAGCCACGGGCTCGGCATGGGCTTGTCAGGGACGACTCTGGGCTTTGGTTGGGCTTTGTGCTGGCGGGAGCTGTGTTGGGCCTGGCCTTGGTGGGCTGCGCCTTGTTGGGGTTTGGGTGAGAGCAGCATCAGGTGGGGCCTGGGGGTGCCCTGGCAGACCAGGTGTGTGGAAGTGATGTCACCATGGCATCACAATGCTGGGGTCTTTCTGGAGGTGGGGCTGGGGGAAGTGCCGCTGTCACTTTGCCTGCGAGCGAGCGAGCGAGCGAGTGTGCGAGCGAGTGCGCGAGCAGGTGGAGAGCGTGGTGTTGAGCTGGGGCGAAGGAGCAAGGCAGCGGGGTAAGAGCTGGCTCCTTCCGTCTCTCTGCAATCTCTCCTCCCCTCGGGGCGCTCTCCCTGGCTTTGTCGCGCCCCCAGCGCCCACCACCCGCTGCACGCTCCCTCGGTGGGCACAAGTGCCACAATCAGGCAAACGTCCCCGCCGCGAAGCCCAGCCACGCTCGGGCACCATTCTGCGCCCTTGCTGCTCACGACCCGGTGTCCCCGCGTCACACGTGGGAAAGCAGCGGCGGGAGCGGGCAGCCAGGCAAGGCCGACGGAGTGAGGGCACCGTGCCCTGCTTTTTGCAGAGTTGCTCTCGGCGGCCTTTGGCTCTTCTCCTGGTGGCAGATTGACGCTGTCGATCTTGGGGTGCAGAGGAGCGTGCACAGGGTGAGCCGCAGAGCAGAGCAGAGCGGTCAGGGTCGGGGGAGGTTGGTGGAGGGGCGTTGGAGGGGCGTTGGGGAGCAGGGCTTTGGGGGCTGCTGGTCTGCCTTGGTCGGGGAGGGGGAGGGTGGCTGCAAGGGGCGGCGTGCTCAGAGGTGGGTGCTGTGTTTTGGGTGGCACTCTTGGAGCAGGACGTGGAGGCGGAGCGCTGAGCAGGCTGCACGCTCGCGGCGCGCTTCCGGTGGCGGCATGGAGCCTCGGAGGCTGAGCGTCGTGGGCGAGTTTGTGGTGCTGAGCCTCTTTGTGGTGTGCCTGGCCCACATGCCCTCGGTCGTCAACGTCCTCACGATCCTGTGCATAGCGGTGGTGTTGGTGCTGGCGGCGAAAAGGCTCTGGCCCAAGGTAGGAGTCAGCCTGGGCACGGCCCCGAGCTGGCGCGGGCAGCGAGAGGGCTGAGGCTGCGGCAGCACCTGCAGCAAGGGCAGCCTGACGGTGCTGCGCGCAAGCCTGCCTGCAGCCTCAGCTCTGCGTGCCCCGCGCAGCCCTTCCGCGAGCAGGGTGCCTCTTGGCGCAGCGTGGATGCTCGCCACTAAGGCAGCGCTCTCTTGGGCTGTGCAGGGGCCTCGCGGCAGTGCTGGCAGCCTGGGCAACGGCAGCGTGGACGAGCCCGGAGGTGAGCAGCCCCGGCCCAGAGCACAGGCGCGCTCGGCAGCGCCTCCCGGCCAAGACAGCCCAGCGCCGCCAGCGCCCACCGCCCTCGGCCCCAGCTGGGGCTCCGCCCACGGGCTGCCCTCGCTCACTGCCTCTCTGCCTCCTCTTCCAGCAGCCTCCTTCCTGCCCACGGTGGACACGCAGGACTGTGCAGCCAGCCGGCAGGCAGGGTAAGCGGAGGCCTGGCCTCCACAGCCCTGGCCAGGCCCACCGCAGGCAAGAGCCCGATGCAGCCCAGAGCCACAGACCTGCGCCTGGCCTGGGCCCCCCAAAGAGCAGGGCATGGCATGGCTAGGGCTGGGGTCGACGCGCGGGATGCCCAGGACATGCCGCATGCCTGCTGCTCACCAACTGGGAAGCCCCTTTGCTCCTTGCCCACTGCTGCAGCCCTGGCCCCAGCGCCCCCTCCGCCCGCACCCTGGCACCCTTTGGCGTCTGCTGCCACCAGGGCTTCCCCCTGGGGCACCCAAGGCAGCCTCCTCACCTCCTTTCTCCCTCCCAGGCTCACAAGCGAGGACACCTTGTCCCCTCGCCACCTCCTGCCCACCTCCGAGCCGGACACGGATGGATGGAAGTTGGATGGCCCTCTCCCACTGCCACCAGCCTCCATCCTGCTGGACGCTCCCCCAACACCTGCAGGAGTGCTGGGTGAGCTGCTTGTGCCCACAGCCCTCCCGCCATCCCCACCACGCAGGCGGGTCCGCTTTGGGCGCAACCAGACCGTGTTGCTGAGCGAGGAAGGTCACGAGCTGCTGGACTGCCTCCCCAAAGCCCCACACCTCGACTGGCCAGCCCACATCCCGCGCCGGTCCATCCTGCACTGTGCCTGGGCACCCGTCCCGCTGGCAGGGGAAGGCACAGTGCGGCCACTTTCACCCGCCGGGCAGTCCGAGGACGAAGAGGACGAGGAGCCAGCGTGTGCCACCTCCCTGCAGCGCTGGCCCACCATGCAGCTCTGGAGCCCACCACCGGAGGCGCCCTCCCCTCCCGCTGCAGCCGCCGGCTGCACAGCGGCCCTGGCCTGCCTGCTGTGCCCAGCCTGCCCAGCCTGCCCTGCAGGCGCCTTCAGAGGGCTGCGCAAGGGCCTCCGCAGATGCGCCTCCTTCCTGCGAGGGCCACGGCGAGTGCTCAGGAGGCGCCAGGCAAGGGCCAGCTGATTGGGGCCAGCAGCAGGCTCCGCGCCTGGGCAGACGTGCCAGTAACCAGCGCCCGCGGAGCTAGACGCCTTTGCCACCTCCGGGCCAGCGTCAATAAACCTCTGAGCAAGACTCTGCGGGAGGTGAGAGTGAAACACCATGTGAAGTGAAAAGAAGGCGGCGCAGGAATGCTCCCTGAGTCTTAGGAAGCCAGCCGTTCCCCGAACTCAGGCTTTCCTGCTCCTGACAGGGCTGAGTAGAGCAGCAACATGCAAAAACATGTCTCCAGAACAGAAGTTTAAATGCTTAGCTCAGATGAACCATCACATAGGAAACTGGCTGTCAGAAGAAGTCTGTGAGATCCTTACAAAGCGCGGTGGATGTGATCCTGGGGGCGCTCTGGAGCAAGATCTGAATTCCCCTGTGAATGGAGACTATGTAGCCTCCAACAGTGATCTGCAGAAAGAAGTTCTAAAACGGGGGAGAATTGATATCGGTCAGGGGGCTGAGCAGAAAGATTCATCCAAGCCATCACCCTCAGCAGAACAGTGGGAGGATCCTAAAAGGAATGAGCGTTCCAGAGGCCAAGAGGTCCTCCACTTGATCAAACACCCGGGACTAGAAAATTGCTACGCAAGGAAAAGGGGGAGGGCAGATCTTCAGGTTATCGACAAGACTGCCCTGTGTGACAGCCAGCCCAGGATTGGCAGTGAATACCCCTTCCATTTTCGGCACAAGCTGCTGATGCTGGACTACCGTGGAAGGTATCTGGTTTGCCAGGAGGATGGCAAAGCAAAAGAAGGCGTTCTGAGCACTCCGAATGCAACAAGCCTTGGCACTGAGTGCTCAGATAGTGCCTCAGATATTGACAGTGAGTTTTTCAATGCTGAGCGTGAAGAAGGGGATGCCTCTGTTACAGCAGGTCTGACACACACACATGCCATGGACCTCCAGGTGGCGATGTTTCATGGTGCCCCTGATTTCACGAGCCAGTACATTTCAACAAACCTCGCTTTGTGCCACTTGGCGCTCCCCCTCCTGCTACCAAATCCATGCACCTCACCAAGAGAGTTCCCTCAGCCAAGTTAAAAAGAGCTGGAAAGCCACGGAACAATTGGGAAAGCAGACCACAATTCAGAGGAGCAGACCACAATTCAGAGGCACAAAAACAAACCGATTGATCAGGCAGACACACCCATCGTGTCCTTCATACGGATCGGGAGTTCTCCTTCCTCTTCCAAGGCTCAGCTCCTGAATGCTCTGCCGACTAAACACAAACACGACACTTTCTTCCACCGACATTGCAAAGGCAGCACCAAAGGCTGTCTTCTAATGACAGGTGTTGTGCAGATCTCTTGGTCCTGTGCCAGTGGCAGTGCTGATGACACTTTTGACGGCTGTGTTGCTTTTTGTAACCTGCATGGGGATGCTAGAGGTCATGAACAACAATTGCCGTTTTTACAGCAGATCTCTTCTGTGAAGGAGGCTCTCAGTTAGCTGAGTCTGACCAGAGTGACAAGAAAGGCGTGAACATTGTACGTGACCTGTGGCAGTCTCAAAAGCCTTTGATTTGTCTTTTCACTGAAGAAGAGAATGTTGCATGTGGCCGATCTAGCCAGAATGTAAAAAGAGGTATCCAGAACAGAAACACAGCAGAATTAGTAGAGGAGCTGGTAAAAACAATCAGAGACCTGCTAGCAAGGTGAAACAACCTCTTAAGGCTTGATGCTTGTCAGGACACAGCTCGCCAACGTGGATTTATTGTGGCTAAAGAGGCAGAAGAGTGTGTGAGAGCCAAAGCAAAGGCAAGAACCTTGGTGGGATTCTTGACAAAGGAGAAATTGTGTTTGAGATCAAATCACAGCTACTGCCTCTTCAAGGACAACTATGGTACCCATGGTGTAAAAAGGAGAAAGAGCTCCCCCGCTTGCAGGAAAAGAGGAACAAGAACATAGAACTTCATCGGAGCCAAACTGAGCCAGAGAAGTGGGCAGGACGAAGAAAGCAACTCGACAGAGCGTTCCCCCTCAAGCAGCTGATGAAATCAGTCCTCGCTTTTCTCCAGGCACAGGCAAGAGACACCAAGAAATACTTGCTGCAGTGGAGGAAGGTCTTTAGGGATGACCTGTCCTCTGAGCACTTGGAGGAACTTCAGAAAGAGTATCATCAGTGAAGGTATCAAATCCTGGAAATAAAGAAAAGCAAGGAAAAAAACCAGTCTGAAAACAGCATTGATGAATAAGTTAGAAGCCCTCTCCAATGCAGTCAATGAGTCATCCATTGGTCTCAAGCGTCTTTTGAGAGAAGTAGGGCAGATTCGTGAAGCTCTAGAATCCTTGAACTCAAAAGGTGAATGTTTCTGCAAACTACCTGAAGTGGCAGTCGATCTGATGGTTTCAGGGTATGCCCTTGAAGTGGTGGATGGTGATGCTTCGTCTGTACGGTGACGATGGCTTGGGGCAATCTTTGACAAGTTAATTGAGAAGCTAGGGGAGAGAAGAGCGTTTGTTCTCTCAGTGCTTGGCATCCAGAGCCCGGGGAAGTCAAGCCTGCTGAATGCCATGTTTGGTCTGCAGTGGAACGTCAGTGCGGGGAGAGGCACGCGGGGAGCGTTTATGCAGCTGCTTCAGGTGGACGAGAAACCCCAAGAGGCCGTGGACTTTGATTACAGGCTGATTGTTGACACAGGAGGACTTTGTGCCATGGAGGTGGCCAATAAGCAGTCACTTAATGATGACAATGAGCTAGCCACCTTTGGCATTGGCATTGGCAACATGACTCTGATCAATATCTTGGGAGAAAATCCTGGAGACATGCAAGATGTCCTTCAGCTAGCTGGGCAGGCTTTTCTCCGCATGAAGCAAGTCAATCTTTCGCCAAGCTGCTGCTTTGTGCACCACAATGTTGGAGAAATAACTGCCCAGGAACAAAACATGCAAGGACAAAGACGCCTGCAGGAAAAGCTGGAGGAAATGGCAGGGACAGCCACCCAGCCGCCCAGCAGGCGTTCTGCCATGTCACCCGCAGTCACTACTTTGCTCACCTCTGGGTGGCAAGGAAACCCACGCAGGGCCCCACCCAACCCCACACACAGCCAGCACGTGCAGCAGTTAAAGAGCACAATTCTCCAAGCTGCCAAGAAGGGATCGCAGGGCACTATTCCAAGGCTCTCGAGCTTGAAAGTTCGTATGAGTGACTTGTGGAAGGCTCTGCTGAATGAAAAGTTTGTTTTCCCTTTCCAAAACACTCGGGAAGTTGCCGCAGACAACAGCTTAGGAACAACCGACAGCCAGTGGACCTGGCAGCTGGGGAGCCACATCCTAGACTTGCAAATGAAACGGAACAATCGGATTAGAAAGGGAGACGTTCCGCAAGTGACCCGAAGAAGCCTTATGGAGGAAGTGCAAGATAAATAGGAGACCCTCTGGAAAGGCTTGGAACCGTATTTCAGGGAAGATGACGCCAGTGGGCTTTTGATTCAGCGGAAAGCAAGCATTGAAAATCAACCGCAAGATCTGAGAGAAGCACTTGTGGAAGAGACACAGAGAAAGTCTGCCGAGTTCATTGAACGGGAGAAGAATCCGAGCAAAGGGCATCAGAAGAAGCCAGAATGTGAACACGAGCTTGTCAAGAGAAGGCAACTGGTGGCTTTGTCGCTAAAGAAGGAAGAGCTGCATGAAGAAAAGCTGAGGCAACACTTGGCTAGCCTCTGGAAACAATGGCTCTACAAAGTATCTTCCAGTGCACCTCCTCCTGCAGAACGAAACAGAAACCTCCCTAGTGAGACCACTCTGCTGGAACATTTCAAGCAAGAGCCAAACAGAGAGGAAGAAATAAAATGCTTCTTGCCAAAGGATGCATTTCCCATGGCATCCCTTGCAGGCAGTGCAAGAGATCATTGCTGCTGGAAGCTGCATTTCATTTCATCCCTTTGTATTTCAGATGCTAGTCGTACTTCCCAAAACATGTCTACAATAAACTCGCGGGCTAGCCTTCTGGTCAGGGTGTCTCGTGGTGCTGGGCTTGTGGCGGGGGTGCAGGGGGGAGTGGGGCGTTGTGTTGGGGGTGCTGGTCTTGTCGTGGGGGGTGCAGAGGGGATCTGGACCTTGTGTTGGGGGTGCATAGGGGATCTGGGTGTTGTTGTGGGGGTGCCTAGAGGAGGTGGGCCTTGTGTTGGGGGTGCTGGGTTTGTTGTGGGGGTGGAGAGGGTATCAGGGCCTTGTTTTTGGAGTGCTGGTCTTTGTTTTGGTGTGCAGAGGGGATCTGGACCTCGTGTTGGGGGTGCTGAGGGGATTTGGGTGTTGTTGTGGGGGTGCTTAGAGGAGGTGGGCCTTGTGTTGGGGCTGCTGGGTTTTTTGTGGGGGTGGAGAGGGGATCAGGGCCTTGTTTTTGGGGTGCTGGGCCTTGTTTTGGGAGTGCTGGGCTTGTCGTGGGGGTGCTGAGGGGATCAGGGCATTGTGTTGGGGGTGCTGGGCATTGTGTAGGGTTTGCTGGGCTTGTTATGGGGGTGGAGAGGGGATCTGGGTCTTGTTTTGGGGGTGCTTAGGGGACGTGGGCCTTGTGTTGGGGGTGCTGGGCTTGTCGTGGGGGTCCTGAGTGGTCATGGTGTTGTGTTGGGTGTGGTGGGCGTTGTTTTGGGAGAACTAGGCTTGTTTTCAGGGTGCTTAGGGCATCTGGGCCTTGTTTTCAGGATGTGGGCCTTGTGTTGGGGGTGAGGGCTTGTCGTAAGGGTGCTGAGGGGATCTGAGCCTTGTTTTCGGGGTACTGAGGGGATCTGGGCGTTGTTTTGGCGGTGCTGGGCCTTGTCATGGGGGTGTTGAGGGGATCTAGGCCTTTTTTTGGGGGTGCGGAGAGGGTTCCGGAGCACTCGACCAGGTTGCCCAGAGAGGTTGTGGAGTCTCCTTCCCTGGAGATATTCAAAAGCCGCCTGGCCCAATCCTGGGCAATATGCTCCAGAGGACCCTGGCTGAGCAGGGGCGTTGGACTCCAGGATCTCCGGAGGTCCCTTCCAACCTCCACCATTCTCTGAGCCTGTGATTCTGTGAAATGTTAAGGCTAAAATTTTAACACTCACATCCCAGAAGTTTTCTTTTCCTTTCTTCTCAGAATTGGTTCCCGTCGATGGTCGAGCCCATCACACACCTTCCACAATCGCCTGTAATGTGCTCATGTAGTGTTCCAATGTTATAGGTCCTATGGATTGGCATGGGGTTGGTTCACCTAGTTGATTTAAACCAGTTGAGGGAATGGTTAGAACGTACAGCTAGCAATCTGGTTTTGGAGCTAAGGAAAGGTTTTGCACATTGAGTGACTACTCCCCAAATTACAGCTTGGTTGCCACTGCCCACGCACACAGGGAGCCCCATTCCCCTTGGGATCATTCCAGTTAATATGAAAGAGAGAATCAACCGTATCGGGAATAATACCAACGGTGCGTCTATATGATTGGGGCCTGGGCATACAAGTCTCGAACTCCCATCTCTCCATCATATGTCTAGCAAGCCAAGAATCTTCCACAAGACTTGAACTGGAGGAAAGTGTGGGATCAAAACTGTCATGTCACCTGGGGGAGTGAACCAGACACCGTGCGTAGGGCCTACGAAATAGATGGCTCAGTGTTACAGTGGGGACAACAAACAATTGTACTCGGGACCTGAGAGGACCACTCCCTGAGAGAGACCTGCCCAATCGAAGCTATTTCCAAGCAGGTGGTCATGAAGGGAGCACTGCCCTTCAGGAAAAAGCCTTTGCGCAGCTGCGCTATTACCAGAACGGAGCAGCTTCACGACCGCATCGCACAGCTCATCAGCCTCCCCATCGACACAAAGGAACAGGAGCCAATGCATGACAACCAAAGTTGCATTCATGACAGACTGCATGAAATAGGAAAACAGGTGGACTCGGCAGCCAGGAACTCCACATATGTCTTCACTCATGGATACAGAAGACATTCAGCAGTGTCTCTAGGCAAAGTGGCAGCAGAAAGGTTGGCAAAGATGCAGAAGGCTTTCACAAGAGCAAACGACCCCACTTTCTACCTGCAGGGCCAGAGAGAAGACTTCACAAGTTTCCACATGTCCTGCCAAGCAGTGCCCTCTATCACAGCAGTTGCTGATTTTTTTTATGTGACGAGCTTTCAGGAGCTCTTTGACAGGCAGTGTCTGTGAAGACTGCTCTTGATATAGCCTGGGAAAGGAGCTCTAACTCTCCAGCTTTCAGTGGCCATCGATCTCAACTAGAAACGGCTATTCTCCTGTCTCTTGCGGAGGAAGAGAATGGTGAGAAGTTCAGGCAGCACATTCATTTCCCCCAACATGTTTTAGAAGGTTTCGTTGAAAAGTGTGTTAACAACTATTGCTTAGACAAGAACAATTCAGGGCTGAAGAACTTGTTCCATGTTTCCCTGAATTCATTCCAGACTCTTGCTGCTGCTGCTAGCTTTGCGCCTACAACTCCAGTTGTCCAAGAGAACTGTGGCAATGTCTCCCTGTGGCTAGAGGAATTTGGGAGCAGACTTGGAGCTAATTCTGAACTTCCCAGAAGTCATCTGAAAAGCACTGAGCATCAAGAAAGAAAGGAGCGAGAGCTCCTGAAGGAGGCAATGAGTAAAGCTCTGGCCCCTGTGCTAGCAAACCTGAAACAGGCATTTTCCATGCCTCATCTGAAAGCTTGGAACTGGAAACCTCATACAATCGGAGTTGAAGGGCTGCACGGCTGCTGGAAGCAATGCCCGTTGTGCAGCGCTCTTTGCACAGACACAATACGTGCTCCTGATGGGGACCACGGTGTTCACTTCCATCGCCCTCAAGTCCTCAATGGTAGCCAGTGGGTTAGAAGAAATCAGTTGGTCCCTGCCCTTTGCTCCAGTCTTGTAGCAAGTCACTGTTGCCTTGTGCTTGAGGATAACAAGGAAGCTGCCTATACAAAGTCTAGAGAAGCAGGAGCAGCTTCTGCCAGTTGGAGCCTCACGCCAGAAAGCTCCCCGCAGGCATGCTGCAAATGGCTTGTGTGCCGTTTCCGCTCACAATTGCAACAAGATTGCTGTGCACAATTGGAGGGCACAGCAGCAACCCGTCCAGAAGGGGAAAAGTGCCCAAAGGAAGAACGAGCCACGGGCTCGGCATGGGCTTGTCAGGGACGACTCTGGGCTTTGGTTGGGCTTTGTGCTGGCGGGAGCTGTGTTGGGCCTGGCCTTGGTGGGCTGCGCCTTGTTGGGGTTTGGGTGAGAGCAGCATCAGGTGGGGCCTGGGGGTGCCCTGGCAGACCAGGTGTGTGGAAGTGATGTCGCCATGGCATCACAATGCCGGGGTCTTTCTGGAGGTGGGGCTGGGGGAAGTGCCGCTGTCACTTTGCCTGCGAGCGAGCGAGCGAGCGAGTGTGCGAGCGAGTGCGCGAGCAGGTGGAGAGCGTGGTGTTGAGCTGGGGCGAAGGAGCAAGGCAGCGGGGTAAGAGCTGGCTCCTTCCGTCTCTCTGCAGTCTCTCCTCCCCTCGGGGCGCTCTCCCTGGCTTTGTCGCCCCCCCAGCGCCCACCACCCGCTGCACGCTCCCTCGGTGGGCACAAGTGCCACAATCAGGCAAACGTCCCCGCCGCGAAGCCCAGCCACGCTCGGGCACCATTCTGCGCCCTTGCTGCTCACGACCCGGTGTCCCCGCGTCACACGTGGGAAAGCAGCGGCGGGAGCGGGCAGCCAGGCAAGGCCGACGGAGTGAGGGCACCGTGCCCTGCTTTTTGCAGAGTTGCTCTCGGCGGCCTTTGGCTCTTCTCCTGGTGTCAGATTGACGCTGTCGATCTTGGGGTGCAGAGGAGCGTGCACAGGGTGAGCCGCAGAGCAGAGCGGAGCGGTCAGGGTCGGGGGAGGTTGGTGGAGGGGCGTTGGAGGGGCGTTGGGGAGCAGGGCTTTGGGGGCTGCTGGTCTGCCTTGGTCGGGGAGGGGGAGGGTGGCTGCAAGGGGCGGCGTGCTCAGAGGTGGGTGCTGTGTTTTGGGTGGCACTCTTGGAGCAGGACGTGGAGGCGGAGCGCTGAGCAGGCTGCACGCTCGCGGCGCGCTTCCGGTGGCGGCATGGAGCCTCGGAGGCTGAGCGTCGTGGGCGAGTTTGTGGTGCTGAGCCTCTTTGTGGTGTGCCTGGCCCACATGCCCTCGGTCGTCAACGTCCTCACGATCCTGTGCATAGCGGTGGTGTTGGTGCTGGCGGCGAAAAGGCTCTGGCCCAAGGTAGGAGTCAGCCTGGGCACGGCCCCGAGCTGGCGCGGGCAGCGAGAGGGCTGAGGCCGCGGCAGCACCTGCAGCAAGGGCAGCCTGACGGTGCTGCGCACAAGTCTGCCTCCAGCCTCAGCTCTGCGTGCCCCGCGCAGCCCTTCCGCGAGCAGGGGGCCTCTTGGCGCAGCGTGGATGCTCGCCACTAAGGCAGCGCTCTCTTGGGCTGTGCAGGGGCCTCGCGGCAGTGCTGGCAGCCTGGGCAACGGCAGCGTGGACGAGCCCGGAGGTGAGCAGCCCCGGCCCAGAGCACAGGCGCGCTCGGCAGCGCCTCCCGGCCAAGACAGCCCAGCGCCGCCAGCGCCCACCGCCCTCGGCCCCAGCTGGGGCTCCGCCCACGGGCTGCCCTCGCTCACTGCCTCTCTGCCTCCTCTTCCAGCAGCCTCCTTCCTGCCCACGGTGGACACGCAGGACTGTGCAGCCAGCCGGCAGGCAGGGTAAGCGGAGGCCTGGCCTGCAGGGGGGCTGCCCCACAGCCCTGGCCAGGCCCACCACAGGCAAGAGCCCGATGCAGCCCAGAGCCACAGACCTGCGCCTGGCCTGGGCCCCCCAAAGAGCAGGGCATGGCATGGCTAGGGCTGGGGTCGACGCGCGGGATGCCCAGGACATGCCGCATGCCTGCTGCTCACCAACTGGGAAGCCCCTTTGCTCCTTGCCCACTGCTGCAGCCCTGGCCCCAGCGCCCCCTCCGCCCGCACCCTGGCACCCTTTGGCGTCTGCTGCCACCAGGGCTTCCCCCTGGGGCACCCAAGGCAGCCTCCTCACCTCCTTTCTCCCTCCCAGGCTCACAAGCGAGGACACCTTGTCCCCTTGCCTCCTCCTGCCGACCTCGGAGCCGGACACGGATGGATGGAAGTTGGATGGCCCTCTCCCACTGCCACCACCCTCCATCCTGCTGGACGCTCCCCCAACACCTGCAGGAGTGCTGGGTGAGCTGCTTGTGCCCACAGCCCTCCCGCCATCCCCACCACGCAGGCGGGTCCGCTTTGGGCGCAACCAGACCGTGTTGCTGAGCGAGGAAGGTCACGAGCTGCTGGACTGCCTCCCCAAAGCCCCACACCTCGACTGGCCAGCCCACATCCCGCGCCGGTCCATCCTGCACTGTGCCTGGGCACCCGTCCCGCTGGCAGGGGAAGGCACAGTGCGGCCACTTTCGCCCCCCGAGCAGTCCGAGGACGAAGAGGACGAGGAGCCAGCGTGTGCCACCTCCCTGCAGCGCTGGCCCACCATGCAGCTCTGGAGCCCACCACCGGAGGCGCCCTCCCCTCCCGCTGCAGCCGCCGGCTGCACAGCGGCCCTGGCCTGCCTGCTCTGCCCAGCCTGCCCAGCCTGCCCTGCAGGCGCCTTCAGAGGGCTGCGCAAGGGCCTCCGCAGATGCGCCTCCTTCCTGCGAAGGCCACGGCGAGTGCTCAGGAGGCGCCAGGCAAGGGCCAGCTGATTGGGGCCAGCAGCAGGCTCCGCGCCTGGGCAGACGTGCCAGTAACCAGCGCCCGCGGAGCTAGACGCCTTCGCCACCTCCGGGCCAGCGTCAATAAACCTCTGAGCAAGACTCTGTGGGAGGCGAGAGTGAAACACCATGTGAAGTGCTATGAAGGAGGCGCAGGAATGCTCCCTGAGTCTTAGGAAGCCAGCCGTTCCCCGAACTCAGGCTTTCCTGCTCCTGACAGGGCTGAGTAGAGCAGCAACATGCAAAAACATGTCTCCAGAACAGAAGTTTAAATGCTTAGCTCAGATGAACCATCACATAGGAAACTGGCTGTCAGAAGAAGTCCGTGAGATCCTTAGAAAGTGCGGTGGATGTGATCCTGGGGGCGCTCTGGAGCAAGATCTGAATTCCCCTGTGAATGGAGACTATGTAGCCTCCAACAGTGATCTGCAGAAAGAAGTTGTAAAACAGGGGAGAATTGATATTGGTCAGGGGGCTGAGCAGAAAGATTCATCCAAGCCATCACCCTCAGCAGAACAGTGGGAGGATCCTAAAAGGAATGAGCGTTCCAGAGGCCAAGAGGTCCTCCACTTGATCAAACACCCGGGACTAGAAAATTACTACGCAAGGAAAAGGCGGAGGGCAGATCTTCAGGTTATCGACAAGACTGCCCTGTGTGACAGCCAGCCCAGGATTGGCAGTGAATACCCCTTCCATTTTCGGCACAAGCTGCTGATGCTGGACTACCGTGGAAGGTATCTGGTTTGCCAGGAGGATGGCAAAGCAAAAGAAGGCGTTCTGAGCACTCCGAATGCAACAAGCCTTGGCACTGAGTGCTCAGATAGTGCCTCAGATATTGACAGTGAGTTTTTCAATGCTGAGCGTGAAGAAGGGGATGCCTCTGTTACAGCAGGTCTGACACACATACATGCCATGGACCTCCAGGTGGCGATGTTTCATGGTGCCCCTGATTTCACGAGCCAGTACATTTCAACAAACCTCGCTTTGTGCCACTTGGCGCTCCCCCTCCTGCTACCAAATCCATGCACCTCACCAAGAGAGTTCCCTCAGCCAAGTTAAAAAGAGCTGGAAAGCCACGGAACAATTGGGAAAGCAGTCCACAAGAGGAGCAGACCACAATTAAGAGGCACAAAAACAAACCGATTGATCAGGCAGACACACCCATCGTGTCCTTCATACGGATCGGGAGTTCTCCTTCCTCTTCCAAGGCTCAGCTCCTGAATGCTCTGCCGACTAAACACAAACACGACACTTTCTTCCACCGACATTGCAAAGGCAGCACCAAAGGCTGTCTTCTAATGACAGGTGTTGTGCAGATCTCTTGGTCCTGTGCCAGTGGCAGTGCTGGTGACACTTTTGACGGCTGTGTTGCTTTTTGTAACCTGCATGGGGATGCTAGAGGTCATGAACAACAATTGCCGTTTTTACAGCAGATCTCTTCTGTGAAGGAGGCTCTCAGTTAGCTGAGTCTGACCAGAGTGACAAGAAAGGCGTGAACATTGTACGTGACCTGTGGCAGTCTCAAAAGCCTTTGATTTGTCTTTTCACTGAAGAAGAGAATGTTGCATGTGGCCGATCTAGCCAGAATGTAAAAAGAGGTATCCAGAACAGAAACACAGCAGAATTAGTAGAGGAGCTGGTAAAAACAATCAGAGACCTGCTAGCAAGGTGAAACAACCTCTTAAGGCTTGATGCTTGTCAGGACACAGCTCGCCAACGTGGATTTATTGTGGCTAAAGAGGCAGAAGAGTGTGTGAGAGCCAAAGCAAAGGCAAGAACCTTGGTGGGATTCTTGACAAAGGAGAAATTGTGTTTGAGATCAAATCACAGCTACTGCCTCTTCAAGGACAACTATGGTACCCATGGTGTAAAAAGGAGAAAGAGCTCCCCCGCTTGCAGGAAAAGAGGAACAAGAACATAGAACTTCATCGGAGCCAAACTGAGCCAGAGAAGTGGGCAGGACGAAGAAAGCAACTCGACAGAGCGTTCCCCCTCAAGCAGCTGATGAAATCAGTCCTCGCTTTTCTCCAGGCACAGGCAAGAGACACCAAGAAATACTTGCTGCAGTGGAGGAAGGTCTTTAGGGATGACCTGTCCTCTGAGCACTTGGAGGAACTTCAGAAAGAGTATCATCAGTGAAGGTATCAAATCCTGGAAATAAAGAAAAGCAAGGAAAAAAACCAGTCTGAAAACAGCATTGATGAATAAGTTAGAAGCCCTCTCCAATGCAGTCAATGAGTCATCCATTGGTCTCAAGCGTCTTTTGAGAGAAGTAGGGCAGATTCGTGAAGCTCTAGAATCCTTGAACTCAAAAGGTGAATGTTTCTGCAAACTACCTGAAGTGGCAGTCGATCTGATGGTTTCAGGGTATGCCCTTGAAGTGGTGGATGGTGATGCTTCGTCTGTACGGTGACGATGGCTTGGGGCAATCTTTGACAAGTTAATTGAGAAGCTAGGGGAGAGAAGAGCGTTTGTTCTCTCAGTGCTTGGCATCCAGAGCCCGGGGAAGTCAAGCCTGCTGAATGCCATGTTTGGTCTGCAGTGGAACGTCAGTGCGGGGAGAGGCACGCGGGGAGCGTTTATGCAGCTGCTTCAGGTGGACGAGAAACCCCAAGAGGCCGTGGACTTTGATTACAGGCTGATTGTTGACACAGGAGGACTTTGTGCCATGGAGGTGGCCAATAAGCAGTCACTTAATGATGACAATGAGCTAGCCACCTTTGGCATTGGCATTGGCAACATGACTCTGATCAATATCTTGGGAGAAAATCCTGGAGACATGCAAGATGTCCTTCAGCTAGCTGGGCAGGCTTTTCTCCGCATGAAGCAAGTCAATCTTTCGCCAAGCTGCTGCTTTGTGCACCACAATGTTGGAGAAATAAGTGCCCAGGAACAAAACATGCAAGCACAAAGACGCCTGCAGGAAAAGCTGGAGGAAATGGCAGGGACAGCCACCCAGCCGCCCAGCAGGCATTCTGCCATGTCACCCGCAGTCACTACTTTGCTCACCTCTGGGTGGCAAGGAAACCCACGCAGGGCCCCACCCAACCCCACACACAGCCAGCACGTGCAGCAGTTAAAGAGCACAATTCTCCAAGGTGCCAAGAAGGGATCGCAGGGCACTATTCCAAGGCTCTCGAGCTTGAAAGTTCGTATGAGTGACTTGTGGAAGGCTCTGCTGAATGAAAAGTTTGTTTTCCCTTTCCAAAACACTCGGGAAGTTGCCGCAGACAACAGCTTAGGAACAACCGACAGCCAGTGGACCTGGCAGCTGGGGAGCCACATCCTAGACTTGCAAATGAAACGGAACAATCGGATTAGAAAGGGAGACGTTCCGCAAGTGACCCGAAGAAGCCTTATGGAGGAAGTGCAAGATAAATATGAGACCCTCTGGAAAGGCTTGGAACCGTATTTCAGGGAAGATGACGCCAGTGGGCTTTTGATTCAGCGGAAAGCAAGCATTGAAAATCAACCGCAAGATCTGAGAGAAGCACTTGTGGAAGAGACACAGAGAAAGTCTGCCGAGTTCATTGAACGGGAGAAGAATCCGAGCAAAGGGCATCAGAA
Organism: Struthio camelus; assembly: GCF_040807025.1. Taxonomy (NCBI): domain Eukaryota; kingdom Metazoa; phylum Chordata; class Aves; order Struthioniformes; family Struthionidae; genus Struthio; species Struthio camelus. Next base: position 6,155,699 of record NC_090944.1, read on the forward strand.
GAAGCCAGAATGTGAACACGAGCTTGTCAAGAGAAGGCAACTGGTGGCTTTGTCGCTAAAGAAGGAAGAGCTGCATGAAGAAAAGCTGAGGCAACACTTGGCTAGCCTCTGGAAACAATGGCTCTACAAAGTATCTTCCAGTGCACCTCCTCCTGCAGAACGAAACAGAAACCTCCCTAGTGAGACCACTCTGCTGGAACATTTCAAGCAAGAGCCAAACAGAGAGGAAGAAATAAAATGCTTCTTGCCAAAGGATGCATTTCCCATGGCATCCCTTGCAGGCAGTGCAAGAGATCATTGCTGCTGGAAGCTGCATTTCATTTCATCCCTTTGTATTTCAGATGCTAGTCGTACTTCCCAAAACATGTCTACAATAAACTCGCGGGCTAGCCTTCTGGTCAGGGTGTCTGCTGGTGCTGGGCTTGTGGCGGGGGTGCAGGGGGGAGTGGGGCGTTGTGTTGGGGGTGCTGGTCTTGTCGTGGGGGGTGCAGAGGGGATCTGGACCTTGTGTTGGGGGTGCATAGGGGATCTGGGTGTTGTTGTGGGGGTGCCTAGAGGAGGTGGGCCTTGTGTTGGGGGTGCTGGGTTTGTTGTGGGGGTGGAGAGGGTATCAGGGCCTTGTTTTTGGGGTGCTGGTCTTTGTTTTGGTGTGCAGAGGGGATCTGGACCTCGTGTTGGGGGTGCTGAGGGGATTTGGGTGTTGTTGTGGGGGTGCTTAGAGGAGGTGGGCCTTGTGTTGGGGGAGCTGGTCTTGTCATGGGGGTGCAGAGGGGATCAGGGCCTTGTTTCTGGGGTGCTGGGCCTTGTTTTGGGAGTGCTGGGCTTGTCATGGTGCTGAGGGGATCAGGGCATTGTGTTGGGGGTGCTGGGCATTGTGTAGGGTTTGCTGGGCTTGTTATGGGGGTGGAGAGGGGATCTGGGTCTTGTTTTGGGGGTGCTTAGGGGACGTGGGCCTTGTGTTGGGGGTGCTGGGCTTGTCGTGGGGGTCCTGAGTGGTCATGGTGTTGTGTTGGTTGGCGTTGTTTTGGGAGAACTAGGCTTGTTTTCAGGGTGCTTAGGGCATCTGGGCCTTGTTTTCAGGATGTGGGCCTTGTGTTGGGGGTGAGGGCTTGTCGTAAGGGTGCTGAGGGGATCTGAGCCTTGTTTTCGGGGTACTGAGGGGATCTGGGCGTTGTTTTGGCGGTGCTGGGCCTTGTCATGGGGGTGTTGAGGGGATCTAGGCCTTTTTTTGGGGGTGCGGAGAGGGTTCCGGAGCACTCGACCAGGTTGCCCAGAGAGGTTGTGGAGTCTCCTTCCCTGGAGATATTCAAAAGCCGCCTGGCCCAATCCTGGGCAATATGCTCCAGAGGACCCTGGCTGAGCAGGGGCGTTGGACTCCAGGATCTCCGGAGGTCCCTTCCAACCTCCACCATTCTCTGAGCCTGTGATTCTGTGAAATGTTAAGGCTAAAATTTTAACACTCACATCCCAGAAGTTTTCTTTTCCTTTCTTCTCAGAATTGGTTCCCGTCGATGGTCGAGCCCATCACACACCTTCCACAATCGCCTGTAATGTGCTCATGTAGTGTTCCAATGTTATAGGTCCTATGGATTGGCATGGGGTTGGTTCACCTAGTTGATTTAAACCAGTTGAGGGAATGGTTAGAACGTACAGCTAGCAATCTGGTTTTGGAGCTAAGGAAAGGTTTTGCACATTGAGTGACTACTCCCCAAATTACAGCTTGGTTGCCACTGCCCACGCACACAGGGAGCCCCATTCCCCTTGGGATCATTCCAGTTAATATGAAAGAGAGAATCAACCGTATCGGGAATAATACCAACGGTGCGTCTATATGATTGGGGCCTGGGCATACAAGTCTCGAACTCCCATCTCTCCATCATATGTCTAGCAAGCCAAGAATCTTCCACAAGACTTGAACTGGAGGAAAGTGTGGGATCAAAACTGTCATGTCACCTGGGGGAGTGAACCAGACACCGTGCGGAGGGCCTACGAAATAGATGGCTCAGTGTTACAGTGGGGACAACAAACAATTGTACTCGGGACCTGAGAGGACCACTCCCTGAGAGAGACCTGCCCAATCGAAGCTATTTCCAAGCAGGTGGTCATGAAGGGAGCACTGCCCTTCAGGAAAAAGCCTTTGCGCAGCTGCGCTATTACCAGAACGGAGCAGCTTCACGACCGCATCGCACAGCTCATCAGCCTCCCCATCGACACACAGGAACAGGAGCCAATGCATGACAACCAAAGTTGCATTCATGACAGACTGCATGAAATAGGAAAACAGGTGGACTCGGCAGCCAGGAACTCCACATATGTCTTCACTCATGGATACAGAAGACATTCAGCAGTGTCTCTAGGCAAAGTGGCAGCAGAAAGGTTGGCAAAGATGCAGAAGGCTTTCACAAGAGCAAACGACCCCACTTTCTACCTGCAGGGCCAGAGAGAAGACTTCACAAGTTTCCACATGTCCTGCCAAGCAGTGCCCTCTATCACAGCAGTTGCTGATTTTTTTTATGTGACGAGCTTTCAGGAGCTCTTTGACAGGCAGTGTCTGTGAAGACTGCTCTTGATATAGCCTGGGAAAGGAGCTCTAACTCTCCAGCTTTCAGTGGCCATCGATCTCAACTAGAAACGGCTATTCTCCTCTCTCTTGCGGAGGAAGAGAATGGTGAGAAGTTCAGGCAGCACATTCATTTCCCCCAACATGTTTTAGAAGGTTTCGTTGAAAAGTGTGTTAACAACTATTGCTTAGACAAGAACAATTCAGGGCTGAAGAACTTGTTCCATGTTTCCCTGAATTCATTCCAGACTCTTGTTGCTGCTGCTAGCTTTGCGCCTACAACTCCAGTTGTCCAAGAGAACTGTGGCAATGTCTCCCTGTGGCTAGAGGAATTTGGGAGCAGACTTGGAGCTAATTCTGAACTTCCCAGAAGTCATCTGAAAAGCACTGAGCATCAAGAAAGAAAGGAGCGAGAGCTCCTGAAGGAGGCAATGAGTAAAGCTCTGGCCCCTGTGCTAGCAAACCTGAAACAGGCATTTTCCATGCCTCATCTGAAAGCTTGGAACTGGAAACCTCATACAATTGGAGTTGAAGGGCTGCACGGCTGCTGGAAGCAATGCCCGTTGTGCAGCGCTCTTTGCACAGACACAATACGTGCTCCTGATGGGGACCACGGTGTTCACTTCCATCGCCCTCAAGTCCTCAATGGTAGCCAGTGGGTTAGAAGAAATCAGTTGGTCCCTGCCCTTTGCTCCAGTCTTGTAGCAAGTCACTGTTGCCTTGTGCTTGAGGATAACAAGGAAGCTGCCTATACAAAGTCTAGAGAAGCAGGAGCAGCTTCTGCCAGTTGGAGCCTCACGCCAGAAAGCTCCCCGCAGGCATGCTGCAAATGGCTTGTGTGCCGTTTCCGCTCACAATTGCAACAAGATTGCTGTGCACAATTGGAGGGCACAGCAGCAACCCGTCCAGAAGGGGAAAAGTGCCCAAAGGAAGAACGAGCCACGGGCTCGGCATGGGCTTGTCAGGGACGACTCTGGGCTTTGGTTGGGCTTTGTGCTGGCGGGAGCTGTGTTGGGGCTGGCCTTGGCGGGCTGCGCCTTGTTGGGGTTTGGGTGAGAGCAGCGTCAGGTGGGGCCTGGGGGTGCCCTGGCAGACCAGGTGTGTGGAAGTGATGTCGCCATGGCATCACAATGCCGGGGTCTTTCTGGAGGTGGGGCTGGGGGAAGTGCCGCTGTCACTTTGCCTGCGAGCGAGCGAGCGAGCGAGTGTGCGAGCGAGTGCGCGAGCAGGTGGAGAGCGTGGTGTTGAGCTGGGGCGAAGGAGCAAGGCAGCGGGGTAAGAGCTGGCTCCTTCCGTCTCTCTGCAGTCTCTCCTCCCCTCGGGGCGCTCTCCCTGGCTTTGTCGCCCCCCCAGCGCCCACCACCCGCTGCACGCTCCCTCGGTGGGCACAAGTGCCACAATCAGGCAAACGTCCCCGCCGCAAAGCCCAGCCACGCTCGGGCACCATTCTGCGCCCTTGCTGCTCACGACCCGGTGTCCCCGCGTCACCTGTGGGAAAGCAGCGGCGGGAGCGGGCAGCCAGGCAAGGCCGACGGAGTGAGGGCACCGTGCCCTGCTTTTTGCAGAGTTGCTCTCGGCGGCCTTTGGCTCTTCTCCTGGTGTCAGATTGACGCTGTCGATCTTGGGGTGCAGAGGAGCGTGCACAGGGTGAGCCGCAGAGCAGAGCGGAGCGGTCAGGGTCGGGGGAGGTTGGTGGAGGGGCGTTGGAGGGGCGGTGGGGAGCAGGGCTTTGGGGGCTGCTGGTCTGCCTTGGTCGGGGAGGGGGAGGGTGGCTGCAAGGGGCGGCGTGCTCAGAGGTGGGTGCTGTGTTTTGGGTGGCACTCTTGGAGCAGGACGTGGAGGCGGAGCGCTGAGCAGGCTGCACGCTCGCGGCGCACTTCCGGTGGCGGCATGGAGCCTCGGAGGCTGAGCGTCGTGGGCGAGTTTGTGGTGCTGAGCCTCTTTGTGGTGTGCCTGGCCCACATGCCCTCGGTCGTCAACGTCTTCACGATCCTGTGCATAGCGGTGGTGTTGGTGCTGGCGGGGAAAAGGCTCTGGCCCAAGGTAGGAGTCAGCCTGGGCATGGCCCCGAGCTGGCGCGGGCAGCGAGAGGGCTGAGGCCGCGGCAGCACCTGCAGCAAGGGCAGCCTGACGGTGCTGCGCGCAAGCCTGCCTCCAGCCTCAGCTCTGCGTGCCCCGCGCAGCCCTTCCGCGAGCAGGGCGCCTCTTGGCGCAGCTTGGATGCTCGCCACTAACGCAGCGCTCTCTTGGGCTGTGCAGGGGCCTTGCGGCAGTGCTGGCAGCCTGGGCAACGGCAGCGTGGACGAGCCCGGAGGTGAGCAGCCCCGGCCCAGAGCACAGGCGCGCTCGGCAGCGCCTCCCAGCCAAGACAGCCCAGCGCCGCCAGCGCCCACCGCCCTCGGCCCCAGCTGGGGCTCCGCCCACGGGCTGCCCTCGCTCACTGCCTCTCTGCCTCCTCTTCCAGCAGCCTCCTTCCTGCCCACGGTGGACACGCAGGACTGTGCAGCCAGCCGGCAGGCAGGGTAAGCGGAGGCCTGGCCTGCAGGGGGGCTGCCCCACAGCCCTGGCCAGGCCCACCACAGGCAAGAGCCCGATGCAGCCCAGAGCCACAGACCTGCGCCTGGCCTGGGCCCCCCAAAGAGCAGGGCATGGCATGGCTAGGGCTGGGGTCGACGCACGGGATGCCCAGGACATGCCGCATGCCTGCTGCTCACCAACTGGGAAGCCCCTTTGCTCCTTGCCCACTGCTGCAGCCCTGGCCCCAGCGCCCCCTCCGCCCGCACCCTGGCACCCTTTGGCGTCTGCTGCCGCCACCAGGGCTTCCCCCTGGGGCACCCAAGGCAGCCTCCTCACCTCCTTTCTCCCTCCCAGGCTCACAAGCGAGGACATCTTGCCCCCTCGCCACCTCCTGCCGACCTCCGAGCCGGACACGGATGGATGGAAGTTGGATGGCCCTCTCCCACTGCCACCACCCTCCATCCTGCTGGACGCTCCCCCAACACCTGCAGGAGTGCTGGGTGAGCTGCTTGTGCCCACAGCCCTCCCGCCATCCCCACCACGCAGGCGGGTCCGCTTTGGGCGCAACCAGACCGTGTTGCTGAGCGAGGAAGGTCACGAGCTGCTGGACTGCCTCCCCAAAGCCCCACACCTCGACTGGCCAGCCCACATCCCGCGCCGGTCCATCCTGCACTGTGCCTGGGCACCCGTCCCGCTGGCAGGGGAAGGCACAGTGCGGCCACTTTCACCCGCCGGGCAGTCCGAGGACGAAGAGGGCGAGGAGCCAGCGTGTGCCACCTCCCTGCAGCGCTGGCCCACCATGCAGCTCTGGAGCCCACCACCGGAGGCGCCCTCCCCTCCCGCTGCAGCCGCCGGCTGCACAGCGGCCCTGGCCTGCCTGCTCTGCCCAGCCTGCCCTGCAGGCGCCTTCAGAGGGCTGCGCAAGGGCCTCCGCAGATGCGCCTCCTTCCTGCGAAGGCCACGGCGAGTGCTGAGGAGGCGCCAGGCAAGGGCCAGCTGATTGGGGCCAGCAGCAGGCTCCGCGCCTGGGCAGACGTGCCAGTAACCAGCGCCCGCGGAGCTAGACGCCTTCGCCACCTCCGGGCCAGCGTCAATAAACCTCTGAGCAAGACTCTGTGGGAGGCGAGAGTGAAACACCATGTGAAGTGCTATGAAGGAGGCGCAGGAATGCTCCCTGAGTCTTAGGAAGCCAGCCGTTCCCCGAACTCAGGCTTTCCTGCTCCTGACAGGGCTGAGTAGAGCAGCAACATGCAAAAACATGTCTCCAGAACAGAAGTTTAAATGCTTAGCTCAGATGAACCATCACATAGGAAACTGGCTGTCAGAAGAAGTCCGTGAGATCCTTAGAAAGTGCGGTGGATGTGATCCTGGGGGCGCTCTGGAGCAAGATCTGAATTCCCCTGTGAATGGAGACTATGTAGCCTCCAACAGTGATCTGCAGAAAGAAGTTGTAAAACAGGGGAGAATTGATATTGGTCAGGGGGCTGAGCAGAAAGATTCATCCAAGCCATCACCCTCAGCAGAACAGTGGGAGGATCCTAAAAGGAATGAGCGTTCCAGAGGCCAAGAGGTCCTCCACTTGATCAAACACCCGGGACTAGAAAATTGCTACGCAAGGAAAAGGGGGAGGGCAGATCTTCAGGTTATCGACAAGACTGCCCTGTGTGACAGCCAGCCCAGGATTGGCAGTGAATACCCCTTCCCTTTTCGGCACAAGCTGCTGATGCTGGACTACCGTGGAAGGTATCTGGTTTGCCCGGAGCATGGCAAAGCAAAAGAAGGCGTTCTGAGCACTCCGAATGCAACAAGCCTTGGCGCTGAGTGCTCAGATAGTGCCTCAGATATTGACAGTGAGTTTTTCAATGCTGAGCGTGAAGAAGGGGATGCCTCTGTTACAGCAGGTCTGACACACACACACATGCCATGGACCTCCAGGTGGCGATGTTTCATGGTGCCCACGATTTCACGAGCCAGTACATTTCAACAAACCTCGCTTTGTGCCACTTGGTGCTCCCCCTCCTGCTACCAAATCCATGCACCGCACCAAGAGAGTTCCCTCAGCCAAGTTAAAAAGAGCTGGAAAGGGACGGAACAATTGGGAAAGCAGACCACAATTCAGAGGAGCAGACCACAATTCAGAGGCACAAAAACCAACCGATTGATCAGGCAGACACACTCATCGTGTCCTTCCTACGGATCGGGAGTTCTCCTTCCTCTTCCAAGGCTCAGCTCCTGAATGCTCTGCCGACTAAACACAAACACGACACTTTCTTCCACCGACATTGCAAAGGCAGCACCAAAGACTGTCTTCTAATGACAGGTGTTGTGGAGATCTCTTGGTCCTGTGCCAGTGGCAGTGCTGATGACACTTTTGACGGCTGTGTTGCTTTTTGTAACCTGCATGGAGATGCTAGAGGTCATGAACAACAATTGCCGTTTTTACAGCAGATCTCTTCTGTGAAGGAGGCTCTCAGTTAGCTGAGTCTGACCAGAGTGACAAGAAAGGCATGAACATTGTACGTGACCCGTGGCAGTCTCAAAAGCCTTTGATTTGTCTTTTCACTGAAGAAGAGAATGTTGCATGTGGCCGATCTAGCCAGAATGTAAAAAGAGGTATCCACAACAGAAACACAGCAGAATTAGTAGAGGAGCTGGTAAAAACAATCAGAGCTCTGCTAGCAAGGTGAAACAACCTTTTAAGGCTTGATGCTTGTCAGGACACAGCTCGCCAATGTGGATTTATTGTGGCTAAAGAGGCAGAAGAGTGTGTGAGAGCCAAAGCAAAGGCAAGAACCTTGGTGGGATTCTTGACAAAGGAGAAATTGTGTTTGAGATCAAATCACAGCTACTGCCTCTTCAAGGACAACTATGGTACCCATGGTGTAAAAAGGAGAAAGAGCTCCCCCGCTTGCAGGAAAAGAGGAACAAGAACATAGAACATCATGGGAGCCAAAGTGAGCCAGAGAAGTGGGCAGGACGAAGAAAGCAACTCGACAGAGCGTTCCCCCTCAAGCAGCTGATGAAATCAGTCCTCGCTTTTCTCCAGGCACAGGCAAGAGACACCAAGAAATACTTGCTGCAGTGGAGGAAGGTCTTTAGGGATGACCTGTCCTCTGAGCACTTGGAGGAACTTCAGAAAGAGTATCATCAGTGAAGGTATCAAATCCTGGAAATAAAGAAAAGCAAGGAAAAAACCACTCTGAAAACAGCATTGATGAATAAGTTAGAAGCCCTCTCCAATGCAGTCAATGATTCATCCATTGGTCTTAAGCGTCTTTTGAGAGAAGTAGGGCAGATTCGTGAAGCTCTAGAATCCTTGAACTCAAAAGATGAATGTTTTTGCAAACTACCTGACGTGGCAGTCGATCTGATGGTTTCAGGGTATGCCCTTGAAGTGGTGGATGGTGATGCTTCGTCTGTACGGTGACGATGGCTTGGGGCAATCTTTGACAAGTTAATTGAGAAGCTAGGGGAGAGAAGAGCGTTTGTTCTCTCAGTGCTTGGCATCCAGAGCCCGGGGAAGTCAAGCCTGCTGAATGCCATGTTTGGTCTGCAGTGGAACGTCAGTGCGGGGAGAGGCACGCGGGGAGCGTTTATGCAGCTGCTTCAGGTGGACGAGAAACCCCAAGAGGCCGTGGACTTTGATTACAGGCTGATTGTTGACACAGGAGGACTTTGTGCCATGGAGGTGGCCAATAAGCAGTCACTTAATGATGACAATGAGCTAGCCACCTTTGGCATTGGCATTGGCAACATGACTCTGATCAATATCTTGGGAGAAAATCCTGGAGACATGCAAGATGTCCTTCAGCTAGCCGGGCAGGCTTTTCTCCGCATGAAGCAAGTCAATCTTTCGCCAAGCTGCTGCTTTGTGCACCACAATGTTGGAGAAATAACTGCCCAGGAACAAAACATGCAAGCACAAAGACGCCTGCAGGAAAAGCTGGAGGAAATGGCAGGGACAGCCGCCCAGCCGCCCAGCAGGCGTTCTGCCATGTCACCCACAGTCACTACTTTGCTCACCTCTGGGTGGCAAGGAAACCCACCCAGGGCCCCACCCAACCCCACACACAGCCAGCACGTGCAGCAGTTAAAGAGCACAATTCTCCAAGCTGCCAAGAAGGGATCGCAGGGCACTATTCCAAGGCTCTCGAGCTTGAAAGTTCGTATGAGTGACTTGTGGAAGGCTCTGCTGAATGAAAAGTTTGTTTTCCCTTTCCAAAACACTCGGGAAGTTGCCGCAGACAACAGCTTAGGAACAACCGACAGCCAGTGGACCTGGCAGCTGGGGAGCCACATCCTAGACTTGCAAATGAAACGGAACAATCGGATTAGAAAGGGAGACGTTCCGCATGTGACCCGAAGAAGCCTTATGGAGGAAGTGCAAGATAAATATGAGACCCTCTGGAAAGGCTTGGAACCGTATTTCAGGGAAGATGACGCCAGTGGGCTTTTGATTCAGCGGAAAGCAAGCATTGAAAATCAACCGCAAGATCTGAGAGAAGCACTTGTGGAAGAGACACAGAGAAAGTCTGCCGAGTTCATTGAACGGGAGAAGAATCCGAGCAAAGGGCATCAGAAGAAGCCAGAATGTGAACACGAGCTTGTCAAGAGAAGGCAACTGGTGGCTTTGTCGCTAAAGAAGGAAGAGCTGCATGAAGAAAAGCTGAGGCAACACTTGGCTAGCCTCTGGAAACAATGGCTCTACAAAGTATCTTCCAGTGCACCTCCTCCTGCAGAACCAAACATAAACCTCCCTAGTGAGACCACTCTGCTGGAACATTTCAAGCAAGAGCCAAACAGAGAGGAAGAAATAAAATGCTCCTTGCCAAAGGATGCATTTCCCATGGCATCCCTTGCAGGCAGTGCAAGAGATCATTGCTGCTGGAAGCTGCATTTCATTTCATCCCTTTGTATTTCAGATGCTAGTCGTACTTCCCAACACATGTATACAATAGACTCGCGGGCTAGCCTTCTGGTCAGGGTGTCTGCTGGTGCTGGGCTTGTGGCGGGGGTGCAGGGGGGGGAGTGGGGCGTTGTGTTGGGGGTGCTGGTCTTGTCGTGGGGGGTGCAGAGGGGAGTTGGTCCTTGTGTTGGGGGTGCTGGTCTTTGTTTTGAGGTGCAGAGGGGATCTGGACCTTGTGTTGGGGGTGCAGAGGGGATCTGGGTGTTGTTTTGGGGGTGCTTAGAGGAGGTGGGACTTGTGTTGGGGGTGCTGGTCTTGTCATGGGGGTGCAGAGGGGATCAGGGCCTTGTGTTGGGGGTGCAGAGGGGATCTGGGTGTTGTTTTGGGGGTGCTGAGGGGATTTGGGTGTTGTTGTGGGGGTGCTTAGAGGAGGTGGGCCTTGTGTTGGGGGTGCTGGGTTTGTTGTGGGGGTGCAGAGGGGATCAGGGCCTTGTTTTTGGGGTGCTGGGCCTTGTTTTGGGAGTGCTGGGCTTGTCATGGGGGTGCTGAGGGGATCAGGGCATTGTGTTGGGGGTGCTGGGCATTGTGTAGGGTTTGCTGGGCTTGTTATGGGGGTGGAGAGGGGATCTGGGTCTTGTTTTGGGGGCGCTTAGAGGACGTGGGCCTTGTGTTGGGGGTGCTGGGCTTGTTGTGGGGGTCCTGAGTGGTCATGGTGTTGTGTTGGGGGTGGTGGGCGTTGTTTTGGGAGAACTAGGCTTGTTTTTGGGGTGCTGAGGGGATCTGGGCCTTGTTTTCGGGGTACTGAGGGGATCTGGGCGTTGTTTTGGCGGTGCTGGGCCTTGTCATGGGGGTGTTGAGGGGATCTAGGCCTTTTTTTGGGGGTGCGGAGAGGGTTCCGGAGCACTCGACCAGGTCGCCCAGAGAGGTTGTGGAGTCTCCTTCCCTGGAGATATTCAAAAGCCGCCTGGCCCAATCCTGGGCAATATGCTCCAGAGGACCCTGGCTGAGCAGGGGCGTTGGACTCCAGGATCTCCGGAGGTCCCTTCCAACCTCCACCATTCTCTGAGCCTGTGATTCTGTGAAATGTTAAGGCTAAAATTTTAACACTCACATCCCAGAAGTTTTCTTTTCCTTTCTTCTCAGAATTGGTTCCCGTCGATGGTCGAGCCCATCACACACCTTCCACAATCGCCTGTAACGTGCTCATGTAGTGTTCCAATGCTATAGGTCATATGGATTGGCATGGGGTTGGTTCACCTAGTTGATTTAAACCAGTTGAGGGAATGGTTAGAACGTACAGCTAGCAATCTGGTTTTGGAGCTAAGGAAAGGTTTTGCACATTGAGTGACTACTCCCCAAATTACAGCTTGGTTGCCACTGGCCACGCACACAGGGAGCCCCATTCCCCTTGGGATCATTCCAGTTAATATGAAAGAGAGAATCAACCGTATCGGGAATAATACCAATGGTGCGTCTATATGATTGGGGCCTGGGCATACAAGTCTCAAGCTCCCATCTCTCCATCATATGTCTAGCAAGCCATGAATCTTCCACAAGACTTGAACTGGAGGAAAGTGTGGGATCAAAACTGTCATGTCACCTGGGGGAGTGAACCAGACACCGTGCGTAGGGCCTACGAAATAGATGGCTCAGCGTTACAGTGGGGACAACAAACAATTGTACTCGGGACCTGAGAGAACCACTCCCTGAGAGAGACCTGCCCAATCGAAGCTATTTCCAAGCAGGTGGTCATGAAGGGAGCACTGCCCTTCAGGAAAAAGCCTTTGCGCAGCTGCGCTATTACCAGAACGGAGCAGCTTCACAACCGCATCACACAGCTCATCTGCCTCCCCATCGACACAAAGGAACAGGAGCCAATGCATGACAACCAAAGTTGCATTCATGACAGACTGCATGAAATAGGAAAACAGGTGGACTCGGCAGCCAGGAACTCCACATATGTTTTCACTCATGAATACAGAATACATTCAGCAGTGTCTCTAGGCAAAGTGGCAGCAGAAAGGTTGGCAAAGATGCAGAAGGCTTTCACAAGAGCAAACGACCCCACTTTCTACCTGCAGGGCCAGAGAGAAGACTTCTTCACAAGTTTCCACATGTCCTGCCAAGCAGTGCCCTCTATCACAGCAGTTGCTGATTTTTTTATGTGACGAGCTTTCAGGAGCTCTTTGACAGGCAGTGTCTGTGAAGACTGCTCTTGATATAGCCTGGGAAAGGAGCTCTAACTCTCCAGCTTTCAGTGGCCATCGATCTCAACTAGAAACGGCTATTCTCCTGTCTCTTGCGGAGGAAGAGAATGGTGAGAAGTTCAGGCAGCACATTCATTTCCCCCAACATGTTTTAGAAGGTTTCGTTGAAAAGTGTCTTAACAACTATTGCTTAGACAAGAACAATTCAAGGCTGAAGAACTTGTTCCATGTTTCCCTGAATTCATTCCAGACTCTTGCTGCTGCTGCTAGCTTTGCGCCTACAACTCCAGTTGTCCAAGAGAACTGTGGCAATGTCTCCCTGTGGCTAGAGGAATTTGGGAGCAGACTTGGAGCTAATTCTGAACTTCCCAGAAGTCATCTGAAAAGCACTGAGCATCAAGAAAGAAAGGAGCGAGAGCTCCTGAAGGAGGCAATGAGTAAAGCACTGGCCCCTGTGCTAGCAAACCTGAAACAGGCATTTTCCATGACTCATCTGAAAGCTTGGAACTGGAAACCTCATACAATCGGAGTTGAAGGGCTGCACGGCTGCTGGAAGCAATGCCCGTTGTGCAGCGCTCTTTGCACAGACACAATACGTGCTCCTGATGGGGACCACAGTGTTCACTTCCATCGCCCTCAAGTCCTCGATGGGACCCAGTGGGTTACAAGAAATCAGTTGGTCCCTGCCCTTTGCTCCAGTCTTGTAGCAAGTCACTGTTGCCTTGTGCTTGAGGATAACAAGGAAGCTGCCTATACAAAGTCTAGAGAAGCAGGAGCAGCTTCTGCCAATTGGGGCCTCACGCCAGAAAGCTCCCCGCAGGCATGCTGCAAATGGCTTGTGTGCCGTTTCCGCTCACAATTGCTACAAGATTGCTGTGCACAATTGGAGGGCACAGCAGCAACCCGTCCAGAAGGGGAAAAGTGCCCAAAGGAAGAACGAGCCACGGGCTCGGCATGGGCTTGTCAGGGACGACTCTGGGCTTTGGTTGGGCTTTGTGCTGGCGGGAGCTGTGTTGGGGCTGGCCTTGGTGGGCTGCGCCTTGTTGGGGTTTGGGTGAGAGCAGCGACAGGTTGGGCCTGGGGGTGCCCTGGCAGACCAGGTGTGTGGAAGTGATGTCGCCATGGCATCACAATGCCGGGGTCTTTCTGGAGGTGGGGCTGGGGGAAGTGCCGCTGTCACTTTGCCTGCGAGCGAGCGAGCGAGCGAGTGTGCGAGCGAGTGCGCGAGCAGGTGGAGAGCGTGGTGTTGAGCTGGGGCGAAGGAGCAAGGCAGCGGGGTAAGAGCTGGCTCCTTCCGTCTCTCTGCAGTCTCTCCTCCCCTCGGGGCACTCTCCCTGGCTTTGTCGCCCCCCCCAGCACCCACCACCCGCTGCACGCTCCCTCGGTGGGCACAAGCGCCACAATCAGGCAAACGTCCCCGCCGCGAAGCCCAGCCACGCTCGGGCACCATTCTGCGCCCTTGCTGCTCACGACCCGGTGTCCCCGCGTCACACGTGGGAAAGCAGCGGCGGGAGCGGGCAGCCGGGCAAGGCCGACGGAGTGAGGGCACCGTGCCCTGCTTTTTGCAGAGTTGCTCTCGGCGGCCTTTGGCTCTTCTCCTGGTGTCAGATTGACGCTGTCGATCTTGGGGTGCGGAGGAGCGTGCACAGGGTGAGCCGCAGAGCAGAGCGGAGCGGTCAGGGTCGGGGGAGGTTGGTGGAGGGGCGTTGGAGGGGCGGTGGGGAGCAGGGCTTTGGGGGCTGCTGGTCTGCCTTGGTCGGGGAGGGGGAGGGTGGCTGCAAGGGGCGGCGTGCTCAGAGGTGGGTGCTGTGTTTTGGGTGGCACTCTTGGAGCAGGACGTGGAGGCGGAGCGCTGAGCAGGCTGCACGCTCGCGGCGCGCTTCCGGTGGCGGCATGGAGCCTCGGAGGCTGAGCGTCGTGGGCGAGTTTGTGGTGCTGAGCCTCTTTGTGGTGTGCCTGGCCCACATGCCCTCGGTCGTCAACGTCTTCACGATCCTGTGCATAGCGGTGGTGTTGGTGCCGGCGGGGAAAAGGCCCTGGCCCAAGGTAGGAGTCAGCCTGGGCATGGCCCCGAGCTGGCGCGGGCAGCGAGAGGGCTGAGGCCGCGGCAGCACCTGCAGCAAGGGCAGCCTGACGGTGCTGCGCGCAAGCCTGCCTCCAGCCTCAGCTCTGCGTGCCCCGCGCAGCCCTTCCGCGAGCAGGGGGCCTCTTGGCGCAGCGTGGATGCTCGCCACTAACGCAGCGCTCTCTTGGGCTGTGCAGGGGCCTCGCGGCAGTGCTGGCAGCCTGGGCAACGGCAGCGTGGACGAGCCCGGAGGTGAGCAGCCCCGGCCCAGGGCGCCTCTTGGCGCGCTCGGCAGCGCCTCCCGGCCAAGACAGCCCAGCGCCGCCAGCGCCCACCGCCCTCGGCCCCAGCTGGGGCTCCGCCCACGGGCTGCCCTCGCTCACTGCCTCTCTGCCTCCTCTTCCAGCAGCCTCCTTCCTGCCCACGGTGGACACGCAGGACTGTGCAGCCAGCCGGCAGGCAGGGTAAGCGGAGGCCTGGCCTGCAGGGGGGCTGCCCCACAGCCCTGGCCAGGCCCACCGCAGGCAAGAGCCCAATGCAGCCCAGAGCCACAGACCTGCGCCTGGCCTGGGACCCCCAAAGAGCAGGGCATGGCATGGCTAGGGCTGGGGTCGACGCGCGGGATGCCCAGGACATGCCGCATGCCTGCTGCTCACCAACTGGGAAGCCCCTTTGCTCCTTGCCCACTGCTGCAGCCCTGGCCCCAGCGCCCCCTCCGCCCGCACCCTGGCACCCTTTGGTGTCTGCTGCCGCCACCAGGGCTTCCCCCTGGGGCACCCAAGGCAGCCTCCTCACCTCCTTTCTCCCTCCCAGGCTCACAAGCGAGGACATCTTGCCCCCTCGCCACCTCCTGCCGACCTCCGAGCCGGACACGGATGGATGGAAGTTGGATGGCCCTCTCCCACTGCCACCACCCTCCATCCTGCTGGACGCTCCCCCAACACCTGCAGGAGTGCTGGGTGAGCTGCTTGTGCCCACAGCCCTCCCGCCATCCCCACCACGCAGGCGGGTCCGCTTTGGGCGCAACCAGACCGTGTTGCTGAGCGAGGAAGGTCACGAGCTGCTGGACTGCCTCCCCAAAGCCCCACACCTCGACTGGCCAGCCCACATCCCACGCCGGTCCATCCTGCACTGTGCCTGGGCACCCGTCCCGCTGGCAGGGGAAGGCACAGTGCGGCCACTTTCACCCGCCGGGCAGTCCGAGGACGAAGAGGGCGAGGAGCCAGCGTGTGCCACCTCCCTGCAGCGCTGGCCCACCATGCAGCTCTGGAGCCCACCACCGGAGGCGCCCTCCCCTCCCGCTGCAGCCGCCGGCTGCACAGCGGCCCTGGCCTGCCTGCTCTGCCCAGCCTGCCCTGCAGGCGCCTTCAGAGGGCTGCGCAAGGGCCTCCGCAGATGCGCCTCCTTCCTGCGAAGGCCACGGCGAGTGCTGAGGAGGCGCCAGGCAAGGGCCAGCTGATTGGGGCCAGCAGCAGGCTCCGCGCCTGGGCAGACGTGCCAGTAACCAGCACCCGCGGAGCTAGACGCCTTTGCCACCTCCGGGCCAGCGTCAATAAACCTCTGAGCAAGACTCTGTGGGAGGCGAGAGTGAAACACCATGTGAAGTGCTATGAAGGAGGCGCAGGAATGCTCCCTGAGTCTTAGGAAGCCAGCCGTTCCCCGAACTCAGGCTTTCCTGCTCCTGACAGGGCTGAGTAGAGCAGCAACATGCAAAAACATGTCTCCAGAACAGAAGTTTAAATGCTTAGCTCAGATGAACCATCACATAGGAAACTGGCTGTCAGAAGAAGTCCGTGAGATCCTTAGAAAGTGCGGTGGATGTGATCCTGGGGGCGCTCTGGAGCAAGATCTGAATTCCCCTGTGAATGGAGACTATGTAGCCTCCAACAGTGATCTGCAGAAAGAAGTTGTAAAACAGGGGAGAATTGATATTGGTCAGGGGGCTGAGCAGAAAGATTCATCCAAGCCATCACCCTCAGCAGAACAGTGGGAGGATCCTAAAAGGAATGAGCGTTCCAGAGGCCAAGAGGTCCTCCACTTGATCAAACACCCGGGACTAGAAAATTACTACGCAAGGAAAAGGGGGAGGGCAGATCTTCAGGTTATCGACAAGACTGCCCTGTGTGACAGCCAGCCCAGGATTGGCAGTGAATACCCCTTCCATTTTCGGCACAAGCTGCTGATGCTGGACTACCGTGGAAGGTATCTGGTTTGCCAGGAGCATGGCAAAGCAAAAGAAGGCGTTCTGAGCACTCCAAATGCAACAAGCCTTGGCGCTGAGTGCTCAGATAGTGCCTCAGATATTGACAGTGAGTTTTTCAATGCTGAGCACGAAGAAGGGGATGCCTCTGTTACAGCAGGTCTGACACACATACATGCCATGGACCTCCAGGTGGCGATGTTTCATGGTGCCCACGATTTCACGAGCCAGTACATTTCAACAAACCTCGCTTTGTGCCACTTGGCGCTCCCCCTCCTGCTACCAAATCCATGCACCGCACCAAGAGAGTTCCCTCAGCCAAGTTAAAAAGAGCTGGAAAGCCACGGAACAATTGGGAAAGCAGACCACAATTCAGAGGAGCAGACCACAATTCAGAGGCACAAAAACCAACCGATTGATCAGGCAGACACACTCATGGTGTCCTTCATACGGATCGGGAGTTCTCCTTCCTCTTCCAAGGCTCAGCTCCTGAATGCTCTGCCGACTAAACACAAACACGACACTTTCTTCCACCGACATTGCAAAGGCAGCACCAAAGACTGTCTTCTAATGACAGGTGTTGTGGAGATCTCTTGGTCCTGTGCCAGTGGCAGTGCTGATGACACTTTTGACGGCTGTGTTGCTTTTTGTAACCTGCATGGAGATGCTAGAGGTCATGAACAACAATTGCCGTTTTTACAGCAGATCTCTTCTGTGAAGGAGGCTCTCAGTTAGCTGAGTCTGACCAGAGTGACAAGAAAGGCATGAACATTGTACGTGACCCGTGGCAGTCTCAAAAGCCTTTGATTTGTCTTTTCACTGAAGAAGAGAATGTTGCATGTGGCCGATCTAGCCAGAATGTAAAAAGAGGTATCCAGAACAGAAACACAGCAGAATTAGTAGAGGAGCTGGTAAAAACAATCAGAGACCTGCTAGCAAGGTGAAACAACCTTTTAAGGCTTGATGCTTGTCAGGACACAGCTCGCCAACGTGGATTTATTGTGGCTAAAGAGGCAGAAGAGTGTGTGAGAGCCAAAGCAAAGGCAAGAACCTTGGTGGGATTCTTGACAAAGGAGAAATTGTGTTTGAGATCAAATCACAGCTACTGCCTCTTCAAGGACAACTATGGTACCCATGGTGTAAAAAGGAGAAAGAGCTCCCCCGCTTGCAGGAAAAGAGGAACAAGAACATAGAACATCATGGGAGCCAAAGTGAGCCAGAGAAGTGTGCAGGACGAAGAAAGCAACTCGACAGAGCGTTCCCCCTCAAGCAGCTGCTGAAATCAGTCCTCGCTTTTCTCCAGGCACAGGCAAGAGACACCAAGAAATACTTGCTGCAGTGGAGGAAGGTCTTTAGGGATGACCTGTCCTCTGAGCACTTGGAGGAACTTCAGAAAGAGTATCATCAGTGATGGTATCAAATCCTGGAAATAAAGAAAAGCAAGGAAAAAACCAGTCTGAAAACAGCATTGATGAATAAGTTAGAAGCCCTCTCCAATGCAGTCAATGATTCATCCATTGGTCTTAAGCGTCTTTTGAGAGAAGTAGGGCAGATTCGTGAAGCTCTAGAATCCTTGAACTCAAAAGATGAATGTTTTTGCAAACTACCTGACGTGGCAGTCGATCTGATGGTTTCAGGGTATGCCCTTGAAGTGGTGGATGGTGATGCTTCGTCTGTACGGTGACGATGGCTTGGGGCAATCTTTGACAAGTTAATTGAGAAGCTAGGGGAGAGAAGAGCGTTTGTTCTCTCAGTGCTTGGCATCCAGAGCCCGGGGAAGTCAAGCCTGCTGAATGCCATGTTTGGTCTGCAGTGGAACGTCAGTGCGGGGAGAGGCACGCGGGGAGCGTTTATGCAGCTGCTTCAGGTGGACGAGAAACCCCAAGAGGCCGTGGACTTTGATTACAGGCTGATTGTTGACACAGGAGGACTTTGTGCCATGGAGGTGGCCAATAAGCAGTCACTTAATGATGACAATGAGCTAGCCACCTTTGGCATTGGCATTGGCAACATGACTCTGATCAATATCTTGGGAGAAAATCCTGGAGACATGCAAGATGTCCTTCAGCTAGCCGGGCAGGCTTTTCTCCGCATGAAGCAAGTCAATCTTTCGCCAAGCTGCTGCTTTGTGCACCACAATGTTGGAGAAATAACTGCCCAGGAACAAAACATGCAAGCACAAAGACGCCTGCAGGAAAAGCTGGAGGAAATGGCAGGGACAGCCGCCCAGCCGCCCAGCAGGCGTTCTGCCATGTCACCCACAGTCACTACTTTGCTCACCTCTGGGTGGCAAGGAAACCCACGCAGGGCCCCACCCAACCCCACACACAGCCAGCACGTGCAGCAGTTAAAGAGCACAATTCTCCAAGCTGCCAAGAAGGGATCGCAGGGCACTATTCCAAGGCTCTCGAGCTTGAAAGTTCATATGAGTGTCTTGTGGAAGGCTCTGCTGAATGAAAAGTTTGTTTTCCCTTTCCAAAACACTTGGGAAGTTGCCGCAGACAACAGCTTAGGAACAACCGACAGCCAGTGGACCTGGCAGCTGGGGAGCCACATCCTAGACTTGCAAATGAAACGGAACAATCGGATTAGAAAGGGAGACGTTCCGCATGTGACCCGAAGAAGCCTTATGGAGGAAGTGCAAGATAAATAGGAGACCCTCTGGAAAGGCTTGGAACCGTATTTCAGGGAAGATGACGCCAGTGGGCTTTTGATTCAGCGGAAAGCAAGCATTGAAAATCAACCGCAAGATCTGAGAGAAGCACTTGTGGAAGAGACACAGAGAAAGTCTGCCGAGTTCATTGAACGGGAGAAGAATCCGAGCAAAGGGCATCAGAAGAAGCCAGAATGTGAACACGAGCTTGTCAAGAGAAGGCAACTGGTGGCTTTGTCGCTAAAGAAGGAAGAGCTGCATGAAGAAAAGCTGAGGCAACACTTGGCTAGCCTCTGGAAACAATGGCTCTACAAAGTATCTTCCAGTGCACCTCCTCCTGCAGAACCAAACATAAACCTCCCTAGTGAGACCACTCTGCTGGAACATTTCAAGCAAGAGCCAAACAGAGAGGAAGAAATAAAATGCTTCTTGCCAAAGGATGCATTTCCCATGGCATCCCTTGCAGGCAGTGCAAGAGATCATTGCTGCTGGAAGCTGCATTTCATTTCATCCCTTTGTATTTCAGATGCTAGTCGTACTTCCCAACACATGTATACAATAAACTTGCGGGCTAGCCTTCTGGTCAGGGTGTCTGCTGGTGCTGGGCTTGTGGCGGGGGTGCCGAGGGGATCTGGGCGTTGTGTTGGGGGTGCTGGTCTTGTCGTGGGGGGTGCAGAGGGGAGTTGGTCCTTGTGTTGGGGGTGCTGGTCTTTGTTTTGAGGTGCAGAGGGGATCTGGACCTTGTGTTGGGGGTGCTGAGGGGATCTGGGTGTTGTTTTGGGGGTGCTTAGAGGAGGTGGGCCTTGTGTTGGGGGTGCTGGTCTTGTCATGGGGGTGCAGAGGGGATCAGGGCCTTGTGTTGGGGGTGCAGAGGGGATCTGGGTGTTGTTTTGGGGGTGCTGAGGGGATTTGGGTGTTGTTGTGGGGGTGCTTAGAGGAGGTGGGCCTTGTGTTGGGGGTGCTGGGTTTGTTGTGGGGGTGCAGAGGGGATCAGGGCCTTGTTTTTGGGGTGCTGGGCCTTGTTTTGGGAGTGCTGGGCTTGTTGTGGGGGTGCTGAGGGGATCAGGGCATTGTGTTGGGGGTGCTGGGCATTGTGTAGGGTTTGCTGGGCTTGTTATGGGGGTGGAGAGGGGATCTGGGTCTTGTTTTGGGGGCGCTTAGAGGACGTGGGCCTTGTGTTGGGGGTGCTGGGCTTGTTGTGGGGGTCCTGAGTGGTCATGGTGTTGTGTTGGGGGTGGTGGGCGTTGTTTTGGGAGAACTAGGCTTGTTTTTGGGGTGCTGAGGGGATCTGGGCCTTGTTTTTGGGGTACTGAGGGGATCTGGGCGTTGTTTTGGCGGTGCTGGGCCTTGTCATGGGGATGTTGAGGGGATCTAGGCCTTTTTTTGGGGGTGCGGAGAGGGTTCCGGAGCACTCGACCAGGTCGCCCAGAGAGGTTGTGGAGTCTCCTTCCCTGGAGATATTCAAAAGCCGCCTGGCCCAATCCTGGGCAATATGCTCCAGAGGACCCTGGCTGAGCAGGGGCGTTGGACTCCAGGATCTCCGGAGGTCCCTTCCAACCTCCACCATTCTCTGAGCCTGTGATTCTGTGAAATGTTAAGGCTAAAATTTTAACACTCACATCCCAGAAGTTTTCTTTTCCTTTCTTCTCAGAATTGGTTCCCGTCGATGGTCGAGCCCATCACACACCTTCCACAATCGCCTGTAACGTGCTCATGTAGTGTTCCAATGCTATAGGTCATATGGATTGGCATGGGGTTGGTTCACCTAGTTGATTTAAACCAGTTGAGGGAATGGTTAGAACGTACAGCTAGCAATCTGGTTTTGGAGCTAAGGAAAGGTTTTGCACATTGAGTGACTACTCCCCAAATTACAGCTTGGTTGCCACTGGCCACGCACACAGGGAGCCCCATTCCCCTTGGGATCATTCCAGTTAATATGAAAGAGAGAATCAACCGTATCGGGAATAATACCAATGGTGCGTCTATATGATTGGGGCCTGGGCATACAAGTCTCAAGCTCCCATCTCTCCATCATATGTCTAGCAAGCCATGAATCTTCCACAAGACTTGAACTGGAGGAAAGTGTGGGATCAAAACTGTCATGTCACCTGGGGGAGTGAACCAGACACCGTGCGTAGGGCCTACGAAATAGATGGGTCAGTGTTACAGTGGGGACAACAAACAATTGTACTCGGGACCTGAGAGAACCACTCCCTGAGAGAGACCTGCCCAATCGAAGCTATTTCCAAGCAGGTGGTCCTGAAGGGAGCACTGCCCTTCAGGAAAAAGCCTTTGCGCAGCTGCGCTATTACCAGAACGGAGCAGCTTCACGACCGCATCGCACAGCTCATCAGCCTCCCCATCGACACAAAGGAACAGGAGCCAATGCATGACAACCAAAGTTGCATTCATGACAGACTGCATGAAATAGGAAAACAGGTGGACTCGGCAGCCAGGAACTCCACATATGTCTTCACTCATGGATACAGAAGACATTCAGCAGTGTCTCTAGGCAAAGTGGCAGCAGAAAGGTTGGCAAAGATGCAGAAGGCTTTCACAAGAGCAAACGACCCCACTTTCTACCTGCAGGGCCAGAGAGAAGACTTCTTCACAAGTTTCCACATGTCCTGCCAAGCAGTGCCCTCTATCACAGCAGTTGCTGATTTTTTTATGTGACGAGCTTTCAGGAGCTCTTTGACAGGCAGTGTCTGTGAAGACTGCTCTTGATATAGCCTGGGAAAGGAGCTCTAACTCTCCAGCTTTCAGTGGCCATCGATCTCAACTAGAAACGGCTATTCTCCTCTCTCTTGCGGAGGAAGAGAATGGTGAGAAGTTCAGGCAGCACATTCATTTCCCCCAACATGTTTTAGAAGGTTTCGCTGAAAAGTGTCTTAACAACTATTGCTTAGACAAGAACAATTCAAGGCTGAAGAACTTGTTCCATGTTTCCCTGAATTCATTCCAGACTCTTGCTGCTGCTGCTAGCTTTGCGCCTACAACTCCAGTTGTCCAAGAGAACTGTGGCAATGTCTCCCTGTGGCTAGAGGAATTTGGGAGCAGACTTGGAGCTAATTCTGAACTTCCCAGAAGTCATCTGAAAAGCACTGAGCATCAAGAAAGAAAGGAGCGAGAGCTCCTGAAGGAGGCAATGAGTAAAGCACTGGCCCCTGTGCTAGCAAACCTGAAACAGGCATTTTCCATGACTCATCTGAAAGCTTGGAACTGGAAACCTCATACAATCGGAGTTGAAGGGCTGCATGGCTGCTGGAAGCAATGCCCGTTCTGCAGCGCTCTTTGCACAGACACAATACGTGCTCCTGATGGGGACCACAGTGTTCACTTCCATCGCCCTCAAGTCCTCGATGGGACCCAGTGGGTTACAAGAAATCAGTTGGTCCCTGCCCTTTGCTCCAGTCTTGTAGCAAGTCACTGTTGCCTTGTGCTTGAGGATAACAAGGAAGCTGCCTATACAAAGTCTAGAGAAGCAGGAGCAGCTTCTGCCAATTGGGGCCTCACGCCAGAAAGCTCCCCGCAGGCATGCTGCAAATGGCTTGTGTGCCGTTTCCGCTCACAATTGCTACAAGATTGCTGTGCACAATTGGAGGGCACAGCAGCAACCCGTCCAGAAGGGGAAAAGTGCCCAAAGGAAGAACGAGCCACGGGCTCGGCATGGGCTTGTCAGGGACGACTCTGGGCTTTGGTTGGGCTTTGTGCTGGCGGGAGCTGTGTTGGGGCTGGCCTTGGTGGGCTGCGCCTTGTTGGGGTTTGGGTGAGAGCAGCGACAGGTTGGGCCTGGGGGTGCCCTGGCAGACCAGGTGTGTGGAAGTGATGTCGCCATGGCATCACAATGCCGGGGTCTTTCTGGAGGTGGGGCTGGGGGAAGTGCCGCTGTCACTTTGCCTGCGAGCGAGCGAGCGAGCGAGTGTGCGAGCGAGTGCGCGAGCAGGTGGAGAGCGTGGTGTTGAGCTGGGGCGAAGGAGCAAGGCAGCGGGGTAAGAGCTGGCTCCTTCCGTCTCTTTGCAGTCTCTCCTCCCCTCGGGGCACTCTCCCTGGCTTTGTCGCCCCCCCCAGCACCCACCACCCGCTGCACGCTCCCTCGGTGGGCACAAGCGCCACAATCAGGCAAACGTCCCCGCCGCGAAGCCCAGCCACGCTCGGGCACCATTCTGCGCCCTTGCTGCTCACGACCCGGTGTCCCCGCGTCACACGTGGGAAAGCAGCGGCGGGAGCGGGCAGCCGGGCAAGGCCGACGGAGTGAGGGCACCGTGCCCTGCTTTTTGCAGAGTTGCTCTCGGCGGCCTTTGGCTCTTCTCCTGGTGTCAGATTGACGCTGTCGATCTTGGGGTGCGGAGGAGCGTGCACAGGGTGAGCTGCAGAGCAGAGCGGAGCGGTCAGGGTCGGGGGAGGTTGGTGGAGGGGCGTTGGAGGGGCGGTGGGGAGCAGGGCTTTGGGGGCTGCTGGTCTGCCTTGGTCGGGGAGGGGGAGGGTGGCTGCAAGGGGCGGCGTGCTCAGAGGTGGGTGCTGTGTTTTGGGTGGCACTCTTGGAGCAGGACGTGGAGGCGGAGCGCTGAGCAGGCTGCACGCTCGCGGCGCGCTTCCGGTGGCGGCATGGAGCCTCGGAGGCTGAGCGTCGTGGGCGAGTTTGTGGTGCTGAGCCTCTTTGTGGTGTGCCTGGCCCACATGCCCTCGGTCGTCAACGTCTTCACGATCCTGTGCATAGCGGTGGTGTTGGTGCCGGCGGGGAAAAGGCCCTGGCCCAAGGTAGGAGTCAGCCTGGGCATGGCCCCGAGCTGGCGCGGGCAGCGAGAGGGCTGAGGCCGCGGCAGCACCTGCAGCAAGGGCAGCCTGACGGTGCTGCGCGCAAGCCTGCCTGCAGCCTCAGCTCTGCGTGCCCCGCGCAGCCCTTCCGCGAGCAGGGGGCCTCTTGGCGCAGCGTGGATGCTCGCCACTAACGCAGCGCTCTCTTGGGCTGTGCAGGGGCCTCACGGCAGTGCTGGCAGCCTGGGCAACGGCAGCGTGGACGAGCCCGGAGGTGAGCAGCCCCGGCCCAGGGCGCCTCTTGGCGCGCTCGGCAGCGCCTCCCGGCCAAGACAGCCCAGCGCCGCCAGCGCCCACCGCCCTCGGCCCCAGCTGGGGCTCCGCCCACGGGCTGCCCTCGCTCACTGCCTCTCTGCCTCCTCTTCCAGCAGCCTCCTTCCTGCCCACGGTGGACACGCAGGACTGTGCAGCCAGCCGGCAGGCAGGGTAAGCGGAGGCCTGGCCTGCAGGGGGGCTGCCCCACAGCCCTGGCCAGGCCCACCGCAGGCAAGAGCCCAATGCAGCCCAGAGCCACAGACCTGCGCCTGGCCTGGGACCCCCAAAGAGCAGGGCATGGCATGGCTAGGGCTGGGGTCGACGCGCGGGATGCCCAGGACATGCCGCATGCCTGCTGCTCACCAACTGGGAAGCCCCTTTGCTCCTTGCCCACTGCTGCAGCCCTGGCCCCAGCGCCCCCTCCGCCCGCACCCTGGCACCCTTTGGTGTCTGCTGCCGCCACCAGGGCTTCCCCCTGGGGCACCCAAGGCAGCCTCCTCACCTCCTTTCTCCCTCCCAGGCTCACAAGCGAGGACATCTTGCCCCCTCGCCACCTCCTGCCAACCTCCGAGCCGGACACGGATGGATGGAAGTTGGATGGCCCTCTCCCACTGCCACCACCCTCCATCCTGCTGGACGCTCCCCCAACACCTGCAGGAGTGCTGGGTGAGCTGCTTGTGCCCACAGCCCTCCCGCCATCCCCACCACGCAGGCGGGTCCGCTTTGGGCGCAACCAGACCGTGTTGCTGAGCGAGGAAGGTCACGAGCTGCTGGACTGCCTCCCCAAAGCCCCACACCTCGACTGGCCAGCCCACATCCCACGCCAGTCCATCCTGCACTGTGCCTGGGCACCCGTCCCGCTGGCAGGGGAAGGCACAGTGCGGCCACTTTCACCCGCCGGGCAGTCCGAGGACGAAGAGGGCGAGGAGCCAGCGTGTGCCACCTCCCTGCAGCGCTGGCCCACCATGCAGCTCTGGAGCCCACCACCGGAGGCGCCCTCCCCTCCCGCTGCAGCCGCCGGCTGCACAGCGGCCCTGGCCTGCCTGCTCTGCCCAGCCTGCCCTGCAGGCGCCTTCAGAGGGCTGCGCAAGGGCCTCCGCAGATGCGCCTCCTTCCTGCGAAGGCCACGGCGAGTGCTGAGGAGGCGCCAGGCAAGGGCCAGCTGATTGGGGCCAGCAGCAGGCTCCGCGCCTGGGCAGACGTGCCAGTAACCAGCACCCGCGGAGCTAGACGCCTTTGCCACCTCCGGGCCAGCGTCAATAAACCTCTGAGCAAGACTCTGTGGGAGGCGAGAGTGAAACACCATGTGAAGTGCTATGAAGGAGGCGCAGGAATGCTCCCTGAGTCTTAGGAAGCCAGCCGTTCCCCGAACTCAGGCTTTCCTGCTCCTGACAGGGCTGAGTAGAGCAGCAACATGCAAAAACATGTCTCCAGAACAGAAGTTTAAATGCTTAGCTCAGATGAACCATCACATAGGAAACTGGCTGTCAGAAGAAGTCCGTGAGATCCTTAGAAAGTGCGGTGGATGTGATCCTGGGGGCGCTCTGGAGCAAGATCTGAATTCCCCTGTGAATGGAGACTATGTAGCCTCCAACAGTGATCTGCAGAAAGAAGTTGTAAAACAGGGGAGAATTGATATTGGTCAGGGGGCTGAGCAGAAAGATTCATCCAAGCCATCACCCTCAGCAGAACAGTGGGAGGATCCTAAAAGGAATGAGCGTTCCAGAGGCCAAGAGGTCCTCCACTTGATCAAACACCCGGGACTAGAAAATTGCTACGCAAGGAAAAGGGGGAGGGCAGATCTTCAGGTTATCGACAAGACTGCCCTGTGTGACAGCCAGCCCAGGATTGGCAGTGAATACCCCTTCCATTTTCGGCACAAGCTGCTGATGCTGGACTACCGTGGAAGGTATCTGGTTTGCCAGGAGCATGGCAAAGCAAAAGAAGGCGTTCTGAGCACTCCAAATGCAACAAGCCTTGGCGCTGAGTGCTCAGATAGTGCCTCAGATATTGACAGTGAGTTTTTCAATGCTGAGCACGAAGAAGGGGATGCCTCTGTTACAGCAGGTCTGACACACATACATGCCATGGACCTCCAGGTGGCGATGTTTCATGGTGCCCACGATTTCACGAGCCAGTACATTTCAACAAACCTCGCTTTGTGCCACTTGGCGCTCCCCCTCCTGCTACCAAATCCATGCACCGCACCAAGAGAGTTCCCTCAGCCAAGTTAAAAAGAGCTGGAAAGCCACGGAACAATTGGGAAAGCAGACCACAATTCAGAGGAGCAGACCACAATTCAGAGGCACAAAAACCAACCGATTGATCAGGCAGACACACTCATGGTGTCCTTCATACGGATCGGGAGTTCTCCTTCCTCTTCCAAGGCTCAGCTCCTGAATGCTCTGCCGACTAAACACAAACACGACACTTTCTTCCACCGACATTGCAAAGGCAGCACCAAAGACTGTCTTCTAATGACAGGTGTTGTGGAGATCTCTTGGTCCTGTGCCAGTGGCAGTGCTGATGACACTTTTGACGGCTGTGTTGCTTTTTGTAACCTGCATGGAGATGCTAGAGGTCATGAACAACAATTGCCGTTTTTACAGCAGATCTCTTCTGTGAAGGAGGCTCTCAGTTAGCTGAGTCTGACCAGAGTGACAAGAAAGGCATGAACATTGTACGTGACCCGTGGCAGTCTCAAAAGCCTTTGATTTGTCTTTTCACTGAAGAAGAGAATGTTGCATGTGGCCGATCTAGCCAGAATGTAAAAAGAGGTATCCACAACAGAAACAAAGCAGAATTAGTAGAGGAGCTGATAAAAACAATCAGAGATCTGCTAGCAAGGTGAAACAACCTTTTAAGGCTTGATGCTTGTCAGGACACAGCTCGCCAACGTGGATTTATTGTGGCTAAAGAGGCAGAAGAGTGTGTGAGAGCCAAAGCAAAGGCAAGAACCTTGGTGGGATTCTTGACAAAGGAGAAATTGTGTTTGAGATCAAATCACAGCTACTGCCTCTTCAAGGACAACTATGGTACCCATGGTGTAAAAAGGAGAAAGAGCTCCCCCGCTTGCAGGAAAAGAGGAACAAGAACATAGAACATCATGGGAGCCAAAGTGAGCCAGAGAAGTGTGCAGGACGAAGAAAGCAACTCGACAGAGCGTTCCCCCTCAAGCAGCTGCTGAAATCAGTCCTCGCTTTTCTCCAGGCACAGGCAAGAGACACCAAGAAATACTTGCTGCAGTGGAGGAAGGTCTTTAGGGATGACCTGTCCTCTGAGCACTTGGAGGAACTTCAGAAAGAGTATCATCAGTGATGGTATCAAATCCTGGAAATAAAGAAAAGCAAGGAAAAAACCAGTCTGAAAACAGCATTGATGAATAAGTTAGAAGCCCTCTCCAATGCAGTCAATGATTCATCCATTGGTCTTAAGCGTCTTTTGAGAGAAGTAGGGCAGATTCGTGAAGCTCTAGAATCCTTGAACTCAAAAGATGAATGTTTTTGCAAACTACCTGACGTGGCAGTCGATCTGATGGTTTCAGGGTATGCCCTTGAAGTGGTGGATGGTGATGCTTCGTCTGTACGGTGACGATGGCTTGGGGCAATCTTTGACAAGTTAATTGAGAAGCTAGGGGAGAGAAGAGCGTTTGTTCTCTCAGTGCTTGGCATCCAGAGCCCGGGGAAGTCAAGCCTGCTGAATGCCATGTTTGGTCTGCAGTGGAACGTCAGTGCGGGGAGAGGCACGCGGGGAGCGTTTATGCAGCTGCTTCAGGTGGACGAGAAACCCCAAGAGGCCGTGGACTTTGATTACAGGCTGATTGTTGACACAGGAGGACTTTGTGCCATGGAGGTGGCCAATAAGCAGTCACTTAATGATGACAATGAGCTAGCCACCTTTGGCATTGGCATTGGCAACATGACTCTGATCAATATCTTGGGAGAAAATCCTGGAGACATGCAAGATGTCCTTCAGCTAGCCGGGCAGGCTTTTCTCCGCATGAAGCAAGTCAATCTTTCGCCAAGCTGCTGCTTTGTGCACCACAATGTTGGAGAAATAACTGCCCAGGAACAAAACATGCAAGCACAAAGACGCCTGCAGGAAAAGCTGGAGGAAATGGCAGGGACAGCCGCCCAGCCGCCCAGCAGGCGTTCTGCCATGTCACCCACAGTCACTACTTTGCTCACCTCTGGGTGGCAAGGAAACCCACGCAGGGCCCCACCCAACCCCACACACAGCCAGCACGTGCAGCAGTTAAAGAGCACAATTCTCCAAGCTGCCAAGAAGGGATCGCAGGGCACTATTCCAAGGCTCTCGAGCTTGAAAGTTCATATGAGTGTCTTGTGGAAGGCTCTGCTGAATGAAAAGTTTGTTTTCCCTTTCCAAAACACTTGGGAAGTTGCCGCAGACAACAGCTTAGGAACAACCGACAGCCAGTGGACCTGGCAGCTGGGGAGCCACATCCTAGACTTGCAAATGAAACGGAACAATCGGATTAGAAAGGGAGACGTTCCGCATGTGACCCGAAGAAGCCTTATGGAGGAAGTGCAAGATAAATAGGAGACCCTCTGGAAAGGCTTGGAACCGTATTTCAGGGAAGATGACGCCAGTGGGCTTTTGATTCAGCGGAAAGCAAGCATTGAAAATCAACCGCAAGATCTGAGAGAAGCACTTGTGGAAGAGACACAGAGAAAGTCTGCCGAGTTCATTGAACGGGAGAAGAATCCGAGCAAAGGGCATCAGAAGAAGCCAGAATGTGAACACGAGCTTGTCAAGAGAAGGCAACTGGTGGCTTGGTCGCTAAAGAAGGAAGAGCTGCATGAAGAAAAGCTGCGGCAACACTTGGCTAGCCTCTGGAAACAATGGCTCTACAAAGTATCTTCCAGTGCACCTCCTCCTGCAGAACGAAACATAAACCTCCCTAGTGAGACCACTCTGCTGGAACATTTCAAGCAAGAGCCAAACAGAGAGGAAGAAATAAAATGCTTCTTGCCAAAGGATGCATTTCCCATGGCATCCCTTGCAGGCAGTGCAAGAGATCATTGCTGCTGGAAGCTGCATTTCATTTCATCCCTTTGTATTTCAGATGCTAGTCGTACTTCCCAACACATGTATACAATAAACTTGCGGGCTAGCCTTCTGGTCAGGGTGTCTGCTGGTGCTGGGCTTGTGGCGGGGGTGCCGAGGGGATCTGGGCGTTGTGTTGGGGGTGCTGGTCTTGTCGTGGGGGGTGCAGAGGGGAGTTGGTCCTTGTGTTGGGGGTGCTGGTCTTTGTTTTGAGGTGCAGAGGGGATCTGGACCTTGTGTTGGGGGTGCTGAGGGGATCTGGGTGTTGTTTTGGGGGTGCTTAGAGGAGGTGGGCCTTGTGTTGGGGGTGCTGGTCTTGTCATGGGGGTGCAGAGGGGATCAGGGCCTTGTGTTGGGGGTGCAGAGGGGATCTGGGTGTTGTTTTGGGGGTGCTGAGGGGATTTGGGTGTTGTTGTGGGGGTGCTTAGAGGAGGTGGGCCTTGTGTTGGGGGTGCTGGGTTTGTTGTGGGGGTGCAGAGGGGATCAGGGCCTTGTTTTTGGGGTGCTGGGCCTTGTTTTGGGAGTGCTGGGCTTGTCATGGGGGTGCTGAGGGGATCAGGGCATTGTGTTGGGGGTGCTCGGCATTGTGTAGGGTTTGCTGGGCTTGTTATGGGGGTGGAGAGGGGATCTGGGTCTTGTTTTGGGGGCGCTTAGAGGACGTGGGCCTTGTGTTGGGGGTGCTGGGCTTGTTGTGGGGGTCCTGAGTGGTCATGGTGTTGTGTTGGGGGTGGTGGGCGTTGTTTTGGGAGAACTAGGCTTGTTTTTGGGGTGCTGAGGGGATCTGGGCCTTGTTTTCGGGGTACTGAGGGGATCTGGGCGTTGTTTTGGGGGTGCTGGGCCTTGTCATGGGGGTGTTGAGGGGATCTACGCCTTTTTTTGGGGGTGCGGAGAGGGTTCCGGAGCACTCGACCAGGTCGCCCAGAGAGGTTGTGGAGTCTCCTTCCCTGGAGATATTCAAAAGCCGCCTGGCCCAATCCTGGGCAATATGCTCCAGAGGACCCTGGCTGAGCAGGGGCGTTGGACTCCAGGATCTCCGGAGGTCCCTTCCAACCTCCACCATTCTCTGAGCCTGTGATTCTGTGAAATGTTAAGGCTAAAATTTTAACACTCACATCCCAGAAGTTTTCTTTTCCTTTCTTCTCAGAATTGGTTCCCGTCGATGGTCGAGCCCATCACACACCTTCCACAATCGCCTGTAACGTGCTCATGTAGTGTTCCAATGCTATAGGTCATATGGATTGGCATGGGGTTGGTTCACCTAGTTGATTTAAACCAGTTGAGGGAATGGTTAGAACGTACAGCTAGCAATCTGGTTTTGGAGCTAAGGAAAGGTTTTGCACATTGAGTGACTACTCCCCAAATTACAGCTTGGTTGCCACTGGCCACGCACACAGGGAGCCCCATTCCCCTTGGGATCATTCCAGTTAATATGAAAGAGAGAATCAACCGTATCGGGAATAATACCAATGGTGCGTCTATATGATTGGGGCCTGGGCATACAAGTCTCAAGCTCCCATCTCTCCATCATATGTCTAGCAAGCCATGAATCTTCCACAAGACTTGAACTGGAGGAAAGTGTGGGATCAAAACTGTCATGTCACCTGGGGGAGTGAACCAGACACCGTGCGTAGGGCCTACGAAATAGATGTGTCAGTGTTACAGTGGGGACAACAAACAATTGTACTCGGGACCTGAGAGAACCACTCCCTGAGAGAGACCTGCCCAATCGAAGCTATTTCCAAGCAGGTGGTCCTGAAGGGAGCACTGCCCTTCAGGAAAAAGCCTTTGCGCAGCTGCGCTATTACCAGAACGGAGCAGCTTCACGACCGCATCGCACAGCTCATCAGCCTCCCCATCGACACAAAGGAACAGGAGCCAATGCATGACAACCAAAGTTGCATTCATGACAGACTGCATGAAATAGGAAAACAGGTGGACTCGGCAGCCAGGAACTCCACATATGTCTTCACTCATGGATACAGAAGACATTCAGCAGTGTCTCTAGGCAAAGTGGCAGCAGAAAGGTTGGCAAAGATGCAGAAGGCTTTCACAAGAGCAAACGACCCCACTTTCTACCTGCAGGGCCAGAGAGAAGACTTCTTCACAAGTTTCCACATGTCCTGCCAAGCAGTGCCCTCTATCACAGCAGTTGCTGATTTTTTTATGTGACGAGCTTTCAGGAGCTCTTTGACAGGCAGTGTCTGTGAAGACTGCTCTTGATATAGCCTGGGAAAGGAGCTCTAACTCTCCAGCTTTCAGTGGCCATCGATCTCAACTAGAAACGGCTATTCTCCTCTCTCTTGCGGAGGAAGAGAATGGTGAGAAGTTCAGGCAGCACATTCATTTCCCCCAACATGTTTTAGAAGGTTTCGTTGAAAAGTGTCTTAACAACTATTGCTTAGACAAGAACAATTCAAGGCTGAAGAACTTGTTCCATGTTTCCCTGAATTCATTCCAGACTCTTGTTGCTGCTGCTAGCTTTGCGCCTACAACTCCAGTTGTCCAAGAGAACTGTGGCAATGTCTCCCTGTGGCTAGAGGAATTTGGGAGCAGACTTGGAGCTAATTCTGAACTTCCCAGAAGTCATCTGAAAAGCATTGAGCATCAAGAAAGAAAGGAGCGAGAGCTCCTGAAGGAGGCAATGAGTAAAGCACTGGCCCCTGTGCTAGCAAACCTGAAACAGGCATTTTCCATGCCTCATCTGAAAGCTTGGAACTGGAAACCTCATACAATCGGAGTTGAAGGGCTGCACGGCTGCTGGAAGCAATGCCCGTTGTGCAGCGCTCTTTGCACAGACACAATACGTGCTCCTGATGGGGACCACAGTGTTCACTTCCATCGCCCTCAAGTCCTCGATGGGACCCAGTGGGTTAGAAGAAATCAGTTGGTCCCTGCCCTTTGCTCCAGTCTTGTAGCAAGTCACTGTTGCCTTGTGCTTGAGGATAACAAGGAAGCTGCCTATACAAAGTCTAGAGAAGCAGGAGCAGCTTCTGCCAATTGGGGCCTCACGCCAGAAAGCTCCCCGCAGGCATGCTGCAAATGGCTTGTGTGCCGTTTCCGCTCACAATTGCTACAAGATTGCTGTGCACAATTGGAGGGCACAGCAGCAACCCGTCCAGAAGGGGAAAAGTGCCCAAAGAAAGAATGAGCCACGGGCTCGGCATGGGCTTGTCAGGGACGACTCTGGGCTTTGGTTGGGCTTTGTGCTGGCGGGAGCTGTGTTGGGGCTGGCCTTGGTG
This sequence comes from Struthio camelus, assembly GCF_040807025.1. NCBI lineage: Eukaryota > Metazoa > Chordata > Aves > Struthioniformes > Struthionidae > Struthio > Struthio camelus. The sequence continues at coordinate 6,188,186 of NC_090944.1, forward strand.
GGCTGCGCCTTGTTGGGGTTTGGGTGAGAGCAGCGACAGGTCGGGCCTGGGGGTGCCCTGGCAGACCAGGTGTGTGGAAGTGATGTCGCCATGGCATCACAATGCCGGGGTCTTTCTGGAGGTGGGGCTGGGGGAAGTGCCGCTGTCACTTTGCCTGCGAGCGAGCGCGCGAGCAAGTGTGCGAGCGAGTGCGCGAGCAGGTGGAGAGCGTGGTGTTGAGCTGGGGCGAAGGAGCGAGGCAGCGGGGTAAGAGCTGGCTCCTTCCGTCTCTCTGCAGTCTCTCCTCCCCTCGGGGCGCTCTCCCTGGCTTTGTCGCCTCCCCCAGCGCCCACAACCAGCTGCACGCTCCCTCGGTGGGCACAAGTGCCACAATCAGGCAAACGTCCCCGCCGCAAAGCCCAGCCACGCTCGGGCACCATTCTGCGCCCTTGCTGCTCACGACCCGGTGTCCCCGCGTCACACGTGGGAAAGCAGCGGCGGGAGCGGGCAGCCAGGCAAGGCCGACGGAGTGAGGGCACCGTGCCCTGCTTTTTGCAGAGTTGCTCTCGGCGGCCTTTGGCTCTTCTCCTGGTGTCAGATTGACGCTGTCGATCTTGGGGTGCGGAGGAGCGTGCACAGGGTGAGCCGCAGAGCAGAGCAGAGCGGTCAGGGTCGGGGGAGGTTGGTGGAGGGGCGTTGGAGGGGCGGTGGGGAGCAGGGCTTTGGGGGCTGCTGGTCTGCCTTGGTCGGGGAGGGGGAGGGTGGCTGCAAGGGGCGGCGTGCTCAGAGGTGGGTGCTGTGTTTTGGGTGGCACTCTTGGAGCAGGACGTGGAGGCGGAGCGCTGAGCAGGCTGCACGCTCGCGGCGCGCTTCCGGTGGCGGCATGGAGCCTCGGAGGCGGAGCGTCGTGGGCGAGTTTGTGGTGCTGAGCCTCTTTGTGGTGTGCCTGGCCCACATGCCCTCGGTCGTCAACGTCTTCACGATCCTGTGCATAGCGGTGGTGTTGGTGCCGGCGGGGAAAAGGCCCTGGCCCAAGGTAGGAGTCAGCCTGGGCATGGCCCCGAGCTGGCGCGGGCAGCGAGAGGGCTGAGGCCGCGGCAGCACCTGCAGCAAGGGCAGCCTGACGGTGCTGCGCGCAAGCCTGCCTGCAGCCTCAGCTCTGCGTGCCCCGCGCAGCCCTTCCGCGAGCAGGGCGCCTCTTGGCGCAGCTTGGATGCTCGCCACTAAGGCAGCGCTATCTTGGGCTGTGCAGGGGCCTCACGGCAGTGCTGGCAGCCTGGGCAACGGCAGCGTGGACGAGCCCGGAGGTGAGCAGCCCCGGCCCAGGGCGCCTCTTGGCGCACTCGGCAGCGCCTCCCGGCCAAGACAGCCCAGCGCCGCCAGCGCCCACCGCCCTCGGCCCCAGCTGGGGCTCCGCCGACGGGCTGCCCTCGCTCACTGCCTCTCTGCCTCCTCTTCCAGCAGCCTCCTTCCTGCCCACGGTGCAGACGCAGGACTGTGCAGCCAGCCGGCAGGCAGGGTAAGCGGAGGCCTGGCCTGCAGGGGGGCTGCCCCACAGCCCTGGCCAGGCCCACCGCAGGCAAGAGCCCAATGCAGCCCAGAGCCACAGACCTGCGCCTGGCCTGGGCCCCCCAAAGAGCAGGGCATGGCATGGCTAGGGCTGGGGTCGACGCACGGGATGCCCAGGACATGCCGCATGCCTGCTGCTCACCAACTGGGAAGCCCCTTTGCTCCTTGCCCACTGCTGCAGCCCTGGCCCCAGCGCCCCCTCCGCCCGCACCCTGGCACCCTTTGGCGTCTGCTGCCGCCACCAGGGCTTCCCCCTGGGGCACCCAAGGCAGCCTCCTCACCTCCTTTCTCCCTCCCAGGCTCACAAGCGAGGACATCTTGCCCCCTCGCCACCTCCTGCCAACCTCGGAGCCAGACACGGATGGATGGAAGTTGGATGGCCCTCTCCCACTGCCACCACCCTCCATCCTGCTGGACGCTCCCCCAACACCTGCAGGAGTGCTGGGTGAGCTGCTTGTGCCCACAGCCCTCCCGCCATCCCCACCACGCAGGCGGGTCCGCTTTGGGCGCAACCAGACCGTGTTGCTGAGCGAGGAAGGTCACGAGCTGCTGGACTGCCTCCCCAAAGCCCCACACCTCGACTGGCCAGCCCACATCCCACGCCGGTCCATCCTGCACTGTGCCTGGGCACCCGTCCCGCTGGCAGGGGAAGGCACAGTGCGGCCACTTTCACCCGCCGGGCAGTCCGAGGAGGAAGAGGACGAGGAGCCAGCGTGTGCCACCTCCCTGCAGCGCTGGCCCACCATGCAGCTCTGGAGCCCACCACCGGAGGCGCCCTCCCCTCCCGCTGCAGCCGCCGGCTGCACAGCGGCCCTGGCCTGCCTGCTCTGCCCAGCCTGCCCTGCAGGCGCCTTCAGAGGGCTGCGCAAGGGCCTCCGCAGATGCGCCTCCTTCCTGCGAAGGCCACGGCGAGTGCTGAGGAGGCGCCAGGCAAGGGCCAGCTGATTGGGGCCAGCAGCAGGCTCCGCGCCTGGGCAGACGTGCCAGTAACCAGCACCCGCGGAGCTAGACGCCTTTGCCACCTCCGGGCCAGCGTCAATAAACCTCTGAGCAAGACTCTGTGGGAGGCGAGAGTGAAACACCATGTGAAGTGCTATGAAGGAGGCGCAGGAATGCTCCCTGAGTCTTAGGAAGCCAGCCGTTCCCCGAACTCAGGCTTTCCTGCTCCTGACAGGGCTGAGTAGAGCAGCAACATGCAAAAACATGTCTCCAGAACAGAAGTTTAAATGCTTAGCTCAGATGAACCATCACATAGAAAACTGGCTGTCAGAAGAAGTCCGTGAGATCCTTAGAAAGTGCGGTGGATGTGATCCTGGGGGCGCTCTGGAGCAAGATCTGAATTCCCCTGTGAATGGAGACTATGTAGCCTCCAACAGTGATCTGCAGAAAGAAGTTGTAAAACAGGGGAGAATTGATATTGGTCAGGGGGCTGAGCAGAAAGATTCATCCAAGCCATCACCCTCAGCAGAACAGTGGGAGGATCCTAAAAGGAATGAGCGTTCCAGAGGCCAAGAGGTCCTCCACTTGATCAAACACCCGGGACTAGAAAATTACTACGCAAGGAAAAGGGGGAGGGCAGATCTTCAGGTTATCGACAAGACTGCCCTGTGTGACAGCCAGCCCAGGATTGGCAGTGAATACCCCTTCCATTTTCGGCACAAGCTGCTGATGCTGGACTACCGTGGAAGGTATCTGGTTTGCCAGGAGCATGGCAAAGCAAAAGAAGGCGTTCTGAGCACTCCGAATGCAACAAGCCTTGGCGCTGAGTGCTCAGATAGTGCCTCAGATATTGACAGTGAGTTTTTCAATGCTGAGCGTGAAGAAGGGGATGCCTCTGTTACAGCAGGTCTGACACACACACACATGCCATGGACCTCCAGGTGGCGATGTTTCATGGTGCCCACGATTTCACGAGACAGTACATTTCAACAAACCTCGCTTTGTGCCACTTGGTGCTCCCCCTCCTGCTACCAAATCCATGCACCGCACCAAGAGAGTTCCCTCAGCCAAGTTAAAAAGAGCTGGAAAGCCACGGAACAATTGGGAAAGCAGACCACAATTCAGAGGAGCAGACCACAATTCAGAGGCACAAAAACCAACCGATTGATCAGGCAGACACACTCATGGTGTCCTTCATACGGATCGGGAGTTCTCCTTCCTCTTCCAAGGCTCAGCTCCTGAGTGCTCTGCCGACTAAACACAAACACGATACTTTCTTCCACCGACATTGCAAAGGCAGCACCAAAGACTGTCTTCTAATGACAGGTGTTGTGGAGATCTCTTGGTCCTGTGCCAGTGGCAGTGCTGATGACACTTTTGACGGCTGTGTTGCTTTTTGTAACCTGCATGGAGATGCTAGAGGTCATGAACAACAATTGCCGTTTTTACAGCAGATCTCTTCTGTGAAGGAGGCTCTCAGTTAGCTGAGTCTGACCAGAGTGACAAGAAAGGCATGAACATTGTACGTGACCCGTGGCAGTCTCAAAAGCCTTTGATTTGTCTTTTCACTGAAGAAGAGAATGTTGCATGTGGCCGATCTAGCCAGAATGTAAAAAGAGGTATCCAGAACAGAAACACAGCAGAATTAGTAGAGGAGCTGGTAAAAACAATCAGAGACCTGCTAGCAAGGTGAAACAACCTTTTAAGGCTTGATGCTTGTCAGGACACAGCTCGCCAACGTGGATTTATTGTGGCTAAAGAGGCAGAAGAGTGTGTGAGAGCCAAAGCAAAGGCAAGAACCTTGGTGGGATTCTTGACAAAGGAGAAATTGTGTTTGAGATCAAATCACAGCTACTGCCTCTTCAAGGACAACTATGGTACCCATGGTGTAAAAAGGAGAAAGAGCTCCCCCGCTTGCAGGAAAAGAGGAACAAGAACATAGAACATCATGGGAGCCAAAGTGAGCCAGAGAAGTGTGCAGGACGAAGAAAGCAACTCGACAGAGCGTTCCCCCTCAAGCAGCTGCTGAAATCAGTCCTCGCTTTTCTCCAGGCACAGGCAAGAGACACCAAGAAATACTTGCTGCAGTGGAGGAAGGTCTTTAGGGATGACCTGTCCTCTGAGCACTTGGAGGAACTTCAGAAAGAGTATCATCAGTGATGGTATCAAATCCTGGAAATAAAGAAAAGCAAGGAAAAAACCAGTCTGAAAACAGCATTGATGAATAAGTTAGAAGCCCTCTCCAATGCAGTCAATGATTCATCCATTGGTCTTAAGCGTCTTTTGAGAGAAGTAGGGCAGATTCGTGAAGCTCTAGAATCCTTGAACTCAAAAGATGAATGTTTTTGCAAACTACCTGACGTGGCAGTCGATCTGATGGTTTCAGGGTATGCCCTTGAAGTGGTGGATGGTGATGCTTCGTCTGTACGGTGACGATGGCTTGGGGCAATCTTTGACAAGTTAATTGAGAAGCTAGGGGAGAGAAGAGCGTTTGTTCTCTCAGTGCTTGGCATCCAGAGCCCGGGGAAGTCAAGCCTGCTGAACGCCATGTTTGGTCTGCAGTGGAACGTCAGTGCGGGGAGAGGCACGCGGGGAGCGTTTATGCAGCTGCTTCAGGTGGATGAGAAACCCCAAGAGGCCGTGGACTTTGATTAGAGGCTGATTGTTGACACAGGAGGACTTTGTGCCATGGAGGTGGCCAATAAGCAGTCACTTAATGATGACAATGAGCTAGCCACCTTTGGCATTGGCATTGGCAACATGACTCTGATCAATATCTTGGGAGAAAATCCTGGAGACATGCAAGATGTCCTTCAGCTAGCCGGGCAGGCTTTTCTCCGCATGAAGCAAGTCAATCTTTCGCCAAGCTGCTGCTTTGTGCACCACAATGTTGGAGAAATAACTGCCCAGGAACAAAACATGCAAGCACAAAGACGCCTGCAGGAAAAGCTGGAGGAAATGGCAGGGACAGCCGCCCAGCCGCCCAGCAGGCGTTCTGCCATGTCACCCACAGTCACTACTTTGCTCACCTCTGGGTGGCAAGGAAACCCACCCAGGGCCCCACCCAACCCCACACACAGCCAGCACGTGCAGCAGTTAAAGAGCACAATTCTCCAAGGTGCCAAGAAGGGATCGCAGGGCACTATTCCAAGGCTCTCGAGCTTGAAAGTTCGTATGAGTGTCTTGTGGAAGGCTCTGCTGAATGAAAAGTTTGTTTTCCCTTTCCAAAACACTCGGGAAGTTGCCGCAGACAACAGCTTAGGAACAACCGACAGCCAGTGGACCTGGCAGCTGGGGAGCCACATCCTAGACTTGCAAATGAAACGGAACAATCGGATTAGAAAGGGAGACGTTCCGCATGTGACCTGAAGAAGCCTTATGGAGGAAGTGCAAGATAAATAGGAGACCCTCTGGAAAGGCTTGGAACCGTATTTCAGGGAAGATGACGCCAGTGGGCTTTTGATTCAGCGGAAAGCAAGCATTGAAAATCAACCGCAAGATCTGAGAGAAGCACTTGTGGAAGAGACACAGAGAAAGTCTGCCGAGTTCATTGAACGGGAGAAGAATCCGAGCAAAGGGCATCAGAAGAAGCCAGAATGTGAACACGAGCTTGTCAAGAGAAGGCAACTGGTGGCTTTGTCGCTAAAGAAGGAAGAGCTGCATGAAGAAAAGCTGCGGCAACACTTGGCTAGCCTCTGGAAACAATGGCTCTACAAAGTATCTTCCAGTGCACCTCCTCCTGCAGAACGAAACATAAACCTCCCTAGTGAGACCACTCTGCTGGAACATTTCAAGCAAGAGCCAAACAGAGAGGAAGAAATAAAATGCTTCTTGCCAAAGGATGCATTTCCCATGGCATCCCTTGCAGGCAGTGCAAGAGATCATTGCTGCTGGAAGCTGCATTTCATTTCATCCCTTTGTATTTCAGATGCTAGTCGTACTTCCCAACACATGTATACAATAAACTTGCGGGCTAGCCTTCTGGTCAGGGTGTCTGCTGGTGCTGGGCTTGTGGCGGGGGTGCCGAGGGGATCTGGGCGTTGTGTTGGGGGTGCTGGTCTTGTCGTGGGGGGTGCAGAGGGGAGTTGGTCCTTGTGTTGGGGGTGCTGGTCTTTGTTTTGAGGTGCAGAGGGGATCTGGACCTTGTGTTGGGGGTGCTGAGGGGATCTGGGTGTTGTTTTGGGGGTGCTTAGAGGAGGTGGGCCTTGTGTTGGGGGTGCTGGTCTTGTCATGGGGGTGCAGAGGGGATCAGGGCCTTGTGTTGGGGGTGCAGAGGGGATCTGGGTGTTGTTTTGGGGGTGCTGAGGGGATTTGGGTGTTGTTGTGGGGGTGCTTAGAGGAGGTGGGCCTTGTGTTGGGGGTGCTGGGTTTGTTGTGGGGGTGCAGAGGGGATCAGGGCCTTGTTTTTGGGGTGCTGGGCCTTGTTTTGGGAGTGCTGGGCTTGTCATGGGGGTGCTGAGGGGATCAGGGCATTGTGTTGGGGGTGCTCGGCATTGTGTAGGGTTTGCTGGGCTTGTTATGGGGGTGGAGAGGGGATCTGGGTCTTGTTTTGGGGGCGCTTAGAGGACGTGGGCCTTGTGTTGGGGGTGCTGGTCTTGTCGTGGGGGTCCTGAGTGGTCATGGTGTTGTGTTGGGGGTGGTGGGCGTTGTTTTGGGAGAACTAGGCTTGTTTTTGGGGTGCTGAGGGGATCTGGGCCTTGTTTTCGGGGTACTGAGGGGATCTGGGCGTTGTTTTGGGGGTGCTGGGCCTTGTCATGGGGGTGTTGAGGGGATCTACGCCTTTTTTTGGGGGTGCGGAGAGGGTTCCGGAGCACTCGACCAGGTCGCCCAGAGAGGTTGTGGAGTCTCCTTCCCTGGAGATATTCAAAAGCCGCCTGGCCCAATCCTGGGCAATATGCTCCAGAGGACCCTGGCTGAGCAGGGGCGTTGGACTCCAGGATCTCCGGAGGTCCCTTCCAACCTCCACCATTCTCTGAGCCTGTGATTCTGTGAAATGTTAAGGCTAAAATTTTAACACTCACATCCCAGAAGTTTTCTTTTCCTTTCTTCTCAGAATTGGTTCCCGTCGATGGTCGAGCCCATCACACACCTTCCACAATCGCCTGTAACGTGCTCATGTAGTGTTCCAATGCTATAGGTCATATGGATTGGCATGGGGTTGGTTCACCTAGTTGATTTAAACCAGTTGAGGGAATGGTTAGAACGTACAGCTAGCAATCTGGTTTTGGAGCTAAGGAAAGGTTTTGCACATTGAGTGACTACTCCCCAAATTACAGCTTGGTTGCCACTGGCCACGCACACAGGGAGCCCCATTCCCCTTGGGATCATTCCAGTTAATATGAAAGAGAGAATCAACCGTATCGGGAATAATACCAATGGTGCGTCTATATGATTGGGGCCTGGGCATACAAGTCTCAAGCTCCCATCTCTCCATCATATGTCTAGCAAGCCATGAATCTTCCACAAGACTTGAACTGGAGGAAAGTGTGGGATCAAAACTGTCATGTCACCTGGGGGAGTGAACCAGACACCGTGCGTAGGGCCTACGAAATAGATGGCTCAGCGTTACAGTGGGGACAACAAACAATTGTACTCGGGACCTGAGAGGACCACTCCCTGAGAGAGACCTGCCCAATCGAAGCTATTTCCAAGCAGGTGGTCATGAAGGGAGCACTGCCCTTCAGGAAAAAGCCTTTGCGCAGCTGCGCTATTACCAGAACGGAGCAGCTTCACAACCGCATCGCACAGCTCATCAGCCTCCCCATCGACACAAAGGAACAGGAGCCAATGCATGACAACCAAAGTTGCATTCATGACAGACTGCATGAAATAGGAAAACAGGTGGACTCGGCAGCCAGGAACTCCACATATGTCTTCACTCATGGATACAGAAGACATTCAGCAGTGTCTCTAGGCAAAGTGGCAGCAGAAAGGTTGGCAAAGATGCAGAAGGCTTTCACAAGAGCAAACGACCCCACTTTCTACCTGCAGGGCCAGAGAGAAGACTTCTTCACAAGTTTCCACATGTCCTGCCAAGCAGTGCCCTCTATCACAGCAGTTGCTGATTTTTTTATGTGACGAGCTTTCAGGAGCTCTTTGACAGGCAGTGTCTGTGAAGACTGCTCTTGATATAGCCTGGGAAAGGAGCTCTAACTCTCCAGCTTTCAGTGGCCATCGATCTCAACTAGAAACGGCTATTCTCCTCTCTCTTGCGGAGGAAGAGAATGGTGAGAAGTTCAGGCAGCACATTCATTTCCCCCAACATGTTTTAGAAGGTTTCGCTGAAAAGTGTGTTAACAACTATTGCTTAGACAAGAACAATTCAAGGCTGAAGAACTTGTTCCATGTTTCCCTGAATTCATTCCAGACTCTTGTTGCTGCTGCTAGCTTTGCGCCTACAACTCCAGTTGTCCAAGAGAACTGTGGCAATGTCTCCCTGTGGCTAGAGGAATTTGGGAGCAGACTTGGAGCTAATTCTGAACTTCCCAGAAGTCATCTGAAAAGCATTGAGCATCAAGAAAGAAAGGAGCGAGAGCTCCTGAAGGAGGCAATGAGTAAAGCACTGGCCCCTGTGCTAGCAAACCTGAAACAGGCATTTTCCATGCCTCATCTGAAAGCTTGGAACTGGAAACCTCATACAATCGGAGTTGAAGGGCTGCACGGCTGCTGGAAGCAATGCCCGTTGTGCAGCGCTCTTTGCACAGACACAATACGTGCTCCTGATGGGGACCACAGTGTTCACTTCCATCGCCCTCAAGTCCTCGATGGGACCCAGTGGGTTAGAAGAAATCAGTTGGTCCCTGCCCTTTGCTCCAGTCTTGTAGCAAGTCACTGTTGCCTTGTGCTTGAGGATAACAAGGAAGCTGCCTATACAAAGTCTAGAGAAGCAGGAGCAGCTTCTGCCAATTGGGGCCTCACGCCAGAAAGCTCCCCGCAGGCATGCTGCAAATGGCTTGTGTGCCGTTTCCGCTCACAATTGCTACAAGATTGCTGTGCACAATTGGAGGGCACAGCAGCAACCCGTCCAGAAGGGGAAAAGTGCCCAAAGAAAGAATGAGCCACGGGCTCGGCATGGGCTTGTCAGGGACGACTCTGGGCTTTGGTTGGGCTTTGTGCTGGCGGGAGCTGTGTTGGGGCTGGCCTTGGTGGGCTGCGCCTTGTTGGGGTTTGGGTGAGAGCAGCGACAGGTCGGGCCTGGGGGTGCCCTGGCAGACCAGGTGTGTGGAAGTGATGTCGCCATGGCATCACAATGCCGGGGTCTTTCTGGAGGTGGGGCTGGGGGAAGTGCCGCTGTCACTTTGCCTGCGAGCGAGCGAGCGAGCGAGTGTGCGAGCGAGTGCGCGAGCAGGTGGAGAGCGTGGTGTTGAGCTGGGGCGAAGGAGCGAGGCAGCGGGGTAAGAGCTGGCTCCTTCCGTCTCTTTGCAGTCTCTCCTCCCCTCGGGGCACTCTCCCTGGCTTTGTCGCCTCCCCCAGCGCCCACAACCAGCTGCACGCTCCCTCGGTGGGCACAAGTGCCACAATCAGGCAAACGTCCCCGCCGCGAAGCCCAGCCACGCTCGGGCACCATTCTGCGCCCTTGCTGCTCACGACCCGGTGTCCCCGCGTCACACGTGGGAAAGCAGCGGCGGGAGCGGGCAGCCAGGCAAGGCCGACGGAGTGAGGGCACCGTGCCCTGCTTTTTGCAGAGTTGCTCTCGGCGGCCTTTGGCTCTTCTCCTGGTGTCAGATTGACGCTGTCGATCTTGGGGTGCGGAGGAGCGTGCACAGGGTGAGCTGCAGAGCAGAGCGGAGCGGTCAGGGTCGGGGGAGGTTGGTGGAGGGGCGTTGGAGGGGCGGTGGGGAGCAGGGCTTTGGGGGCTGCTGGTCTGCCTTGGTCAGGGAGGGGGAGGGTGGCTGCAAGGGGCGGCGTGCTCAGAGGTGGGTGCTGTGTTTTGGGTGGCACTCTTGGAGCAGGACGTGGAGGCGGAGCGCTGAGCAGGCTGCACGCTCGCGGCGCGCTTCCGGTGGCGGCATGGAGCCTCGGAGGCGGAGCGTCGTGGGCGAGTTTGTGGTGCTGAGCCTTTTTGTGGTGTGCCTGGCCCACATGCCCTCGGTCGTCAACGTCTTCACGATCCTGTGCATAGCGGTGGTGTTGGTGCCGGCGGGGAAAAGGCCCTGGCCCAAGGTAGGAGTCAGCCTGGGCATGGCCCCGAGCTGGCGCGGGCAGCGAGAGGGCTGAGGCCGCGGCAGCACCTGCAGCAAGGGCAGCCTGACGGTGCTGCGCGCAAGCCTGCCTCCAGCCTCAGCTCTGCGTGCCCCACGCAGCCCTTCCGCGAGCAGGGCGCCTCTTGGCGCAGCTTGGATGCTCGCCACTAAGGCAGCGCTCTCTTGGGCTGTGCAGGGGCCTCACGGCAGTGCTGGCAGCCTGGGCAACGGCAGCGTGGACGAGCCCGGAGGTGAGCAGCCCCGGCCCAGGGCGCCTCTTGGCGCGCTCGGCAGCGCCTCCCGGCCAAGACAGCCCAGCGCCGCCAGCGCCCACCGCCCTCGGCCCCAGCTGGGGCTCCGCCGACGGGCTGCCCTCGCTCACTGCCTCTCTGCCTCCTCTTCCAGCAGCCTCCTTCCTGCCCACGGTGCAGACGCAGGACTGTGCAGCCAGCCGGCAGGCAGGGTAAGCGGAGGCCTGGCCTGCAGGGGGGCTGCCCCACAGCCCTGGCCAGGCCCACCGCAGGCAAGAGCCCAATGCAGCCCAGAGCCACAGACCTGCGCCTGGCCTGGGCCCCCCAAAGAGCAGGGCATGGCATGGCTAGGGCTGGGGTCGACGCACGGGATGCCCAGGACATGCCGCATGCCTGCTGCTCACCAACTGGGAAGCCCCTTTGCTCCTTGCCCACTGCTGCAGCCCTGGCCCCAGCGCCCCCTCCGCCCGCACCCTGGCACCCTTTGGCGTCTGCTGCCGCCACCAGGGCTTCCCCCTGGGGCACCCAAGGCAGCCTCCTCACCTCCTTTCTCCCTCCCAGGCTCACAAGCGAGGACATCTTGCCCCCTCGCCACCTCCTGCCAACCTCGGAGCCAGACACGGATGGATGGAAGTTGGATGGCCCTCTCCCACTGCCACCACCCTCCATCCTGCTGGACGCTCCCCCAACACCTGCAGGAGTGCTGGGTGAGCTGCTTGTGCCCACAGCCCTCCCGCCATCCCCACCACGCAGGCGGGTCCGCTTTGGGCGCAACCAGACCGTGTTGCTGAGCGAGGAAGGTCACGAGCTGCTGGACTGCCTCCCCAAAGCCCCACACCTCGACTGGCCAGCCCACATCCCGCGCCGGTCCATCCTGCACTGTGCCTGGGCACCCGTCCCGCTGGCAGGGGAAGGCACAGTGCGGCCACTTTCACCCGCCGGGCAGTCCGAGGACGAAGAGGGCGAGGAGCCAGCGTGTGCCACCTCCCTGCAGCGCTGGCCCACCATGCAGCTCTGGAGCCCACCACCGGAGGCGCCCTCCCCTCCCGCTGCAGCCGCCGGCTGCACAGCGGCCCTGGCCTGCCTGCTCTGCCCAGCCTGCCCTGCAGGCGCCTTCAGAGGGCTGCGCAAGGGCCTCCGCAGATGCGCCTCCTTCCTGCGAAGGCCACGGCGAGTGCTGAGGAGGCGCCAGGCAAGGGCCAGCTGATTGGGGCCAGCAGCAGGCTCCGCGCCTGGGCAGACGTGCCAGTAACCAGCACCCGCGGAGCTAGACGCCTTTGCCACCTCCGGGCCAGCGTCAATAAACCTCTGAGCAAGACTCTGTGGGAGGCGAGAGTGAAACACCATGTGAAGTGCTATGAAGGAGGCGCAGGAATGCTCCCTGAGTCTTAGGAAGCCAGCCGTTCCCCGAACTCAGGCTTTCCTGCTCCTGACAGGGCTGAGTAGAGCAGCAACATGCAAAAACATGTCTCCAGAACAGAAGTTTAAATGCTTAGCTCAGATGAACCATCACATAGAAAACTGGCTGTCAGAAGAAGTCCGTGAGATCCTTAGAAAGTGCGGTGGATGTGATCCTGGGGGCGCTCTGGAGCAAGATCTGAATTCCCCTGTGAATGGAGACTATGTAGCCTCCAACAGTGATCTGCAGAAAGAAGTTGTAAAACAGGGGAGAATTGATATTGGTCAGGGGGCTGAGCAGAAAGATTCATCCAAGCCATCACCCTCAGCAGAACAGTGGGAGGATCCTAAAAGGAATGAGCGTTCCAGAGGCCAAGAGGTCCTCCACTTGATCAAACACCCGGGACTAGAAAATTACTACGCAAGGAAAAGGGGGAGGGCAGATCTTCAGGTTATCGACAAGACTGCCCTGTGTGACAGCCAGCCCAGGATTGGCAGTGAATACCCCTTCCATTTTCGGCACAAGCTGCTGATGCTGGACTACCGTGGAAGGTATCTGGTTTGCCAGGAGCATGGCAAAGCAAAAGAAGGCGTTCTGAGCACTCCGAATGCAACAAGCCTTGGCGCTGAGTGCTCAGATAGTGCCTCAGATATTGACAGTGAGTTTTTCAATGCTGAGCGTGAAGAAGGGGATGCCTCTGTTACAGCAGGTCTGACACACACACACATGCCATGGACCTCCAGGTGGCGATGTTTCATGGTGCCCATGATTTCACGAGACAGTACATTTCAACAAACCTCGCTTTGTGCCACTTGGTGCTCCCCCTCCTGCTACCAAATCCATGCACCGCACCAAGAGAGTTCCCTCAGCCAAGTTAAAAAGAGCTGGAAAGGGACGGAACAATTGGGAAAGCAGACCACAATTCAGAGGAGCAGACCACAATTCAGAGGCACAAAAACCAACCGATTGATCAGGCAGACACACTCATGGTGTCCTTCATACGGATCGGGAGTTCTCCTTCCTCTTCCAAGGCTCAGCTCCTGAGTGCTCTGCCGACTAAACACAAACACGACACTTTCTTCCACCGACATTGCAAAGGCAGCACCAAAGACTGTCTTCTAATGACAGGTGTTGTGGAGATCTCTTGGTCCTGTGCCAGTGGCAGTGCTGATGACACTTTTGATGGCTGTGTTGCTTTTTGTAACCTGCATGGAGATGCTAGAGGTCATGAACAACAATTGCCGTTTTTACAGCAGATCTCTTCTGTGAAGGAGGCTCTCAGTTAGCTGAGTCTGACCAGAGTGACAAGAAAGGCATGAACATTGTACGTGACCCGTGGCAGTCTCAAAAGCCTTTGATTTGTCTTTTCACTGAAGAAGAGAATGTTGCATGTGGCCGATCTAGCCAGAATGTAAAAAGAGGTATCCAGAACAGAAACACAGCAGAATTAGTAGAGGAGCTGGTAAAAACAATCAGAGACCTGCTAGCAAGGTGAAACAACCTTTTAAGGCTTGATGCTTGTCAGGACACAGCTCGCCAACGTGGATTTATTGTGGCTAAAGAGGCAGAAGAGTGTGTGAGAGCCAAAGCAAAGGCAAGAACCTTGGTGGGATTCTTGACAAAGGAGAAATTGTGTTTGAGATCAAATCACAGCTACTGCCTCTTCAAGGACAACTATGGTACCCATGGTGTAAAAAGGAGAAAGAGCTCCCCCGCTTGCAGGAAAAGAGGAACAAGAACATAGAACATCATGGGAGCCAAAGTGAGCCAGAGAAGTGTGCAGGACGAAGAAAGCAACTCGACAGAGCGTTCCCCCTCAAGCAGCTGCTGAAATCAGTCCTCGCTTTTCTCCAGGCACAGGCAAGAGACACCAAGAAATACTTGCTGCAGTGGAGGAAGGTCTTTAGGGATGACCTGTCCTCTGAGCACTTGGAGGAACTTCAGAAAGAGTATCATCAGTGATGGTATCAAATCCTGGAAATAAAGAAAAGCAAGGAAAAAACCAGTCTGAAAACAGCATTGATGAATAAGTTAGAAGCCCTCTCCAATGCAGTCAATGATTCATCCATTGGTCTTAAGCGTCTTTTGAGAGAAGTAGGGCAGATTCGTGAAGCTCTAGAATCCTTGAACTCAAAAGATGAATGTTTTTGCAAACTACCTGACGTGGCAGTCGATCTGATGGTTTCAGGGTATGCCCTTGAAGTGGTGGATGGTGATGCTTCGTCTGTACGGTGACGATGGCTTGGGGCAATCTTTGACAAGTTAATTGAGAAGCTAGGGGAGAGAAGAGCGTTTGTTCTCTCAGTGCTTGGCATCCAGAGCCCGGGGAAGTCAAGCCTGCTGAACGCCATGTTTGGTCTGCAGTGGAACGTCAGTGCGGGGAGAGGCACGCGGGGAGCGTTTATGCAGCTGCTTCAGGTGGATGAGAAACCCCAAGAGGCCGTGGACTTTGATTACAGGCTGATTGTTGACACAGGAGGACTTTGTGCCATGGAGGTGGCCAATAAGCAGTCACTTAATGATGACAATGAGCTAGCCACCTTTGGCATTGGCATTGGCAACATGACTCTGATCAATATCTTGGGAGAAAATCCTGGAGACATGCAAGATGTCCTTCAGCTAGCCGGGCAGGCTTTTCTCCGCATGAAGCAAGTCAATCTTTCGCCAAGCTGCTGCTTTGTGCACCACAATGTTGGAGAAATAACTGCCCAGGAACAAAACATGCAAGCACAAAGACGCCTGCAGGAAAAGCTGGAGGAAATGGCAGGGACAGCCGCCCAGCCGCCCAGCAGGCGTTCTGCCATGTCACCCACAGTCACTACTTTGCTCACCTCTGGGTGGCAAGGAAACCCACGCAGGGCCCCACCCAACCCCACACACAGCCAGCACGTGCAGCAGTTAAAGAGCACAATTCTCCAAGCTGCCAAGAAGGGATCGCAGGGCACTATTCCAAGGCTCTCGAGCTTGAAAGTTCGTATGAGTGTCTTGTGGAAGGCTCTGCTGAATGAAAAGTTTGTTTTCCCTTTCCAAAACACTTGGGAAGTTGCCGCAGACAACAGCTTAGGAACAACCGACAGCCAGTGGACCTGGCAGCTGGGGAGCCACATCCTAGACTTGCAAATGAAACGGAACAATCGGATTAGAAAGGGAGACGTTCCGCATGTGACCTGAAGAAGCCTTATGGAGGAAGTGCAAGATAAATAGGAGACCCTCTGGAAAGGCTTGGAACCGTATTTCAGGGAAGATGACGCCAGTGGGCTTTTGATTCAGCGGAAAGCAAGCATTGAAAATCAACCGCAAGATCTGAGAGAAGCACTTGTGGAAGAGACACAGAGAAAGTCTGCCGAGTTCATTGAACGGGAGAAGAATCCGAGCAAAGGGCATCAGAAGAAGCCAGAATGTGAACACGAGCTTGTCAAGAGAAGGCAACTGGTGGCTTTGTCGCTAAAGAAGGAAGAGCTGCATGAAGAAAAGCTGCGGCAACACTTGGCTAGCCTCTGGAAACAATGGCTCTACAAAGTATCTTCCAGTGCACCTCCTCCTGCAGAACGAAACATAAACCTCCCTAGTGAGACCACTCTGCTGGAACATTTCAAGCAAGAGCCAAACAGAGAGGAAGAAATAAAATGCTTCTTGCCAAAGGATGCATTTCCCATGGCATCCCTTGCAGGCAGTGCAAGAGATCATTGCTGCTGGAAGCTGCATTTCATTTCATCCCTTTGTATTTCAGATGCTAGTCGTACTTCCCAACACATGTATACAATAAACTTGCGGGCTAGCCTTCTGGTCAGGGTGTCTCGTGGTGCTGGGCTTGTGGCGGGGGTGCCGAGGGGATCTGGGCGTTGTGTTGGGGGTGCTGGTCTTGTCGTGGGGGGTGCAGAGGGGAGTTGGTCCTTGTGTTGGGGGTGCTGGTCTTTGTTTTGAGGTGCAGAGGGGATCTGGACCTTGTGTTGGGGGTGCTGAGGGGATCTGGGTGTTGTTTTGGGGGTGCTTAGAGGAGGTGGGCCTTGTGTTGGGGGTGCTGGTCTTGTCATGGGGGTGCAGAGGGGATCAGGGCCTTGTGTTGGGGGTGCAGAGGGGATCTGGGTGTTGTTTTGGGGGTGCTGAGGGGATTTGGGTGTTGTTGTGGGGGTGCTTAGAGGAGGTGGGCCTTGTGTTGGGGGTGCTGGGTTTGTTGTGGGGGTGCAGAGGGGATCAGGGCCTTGTTTTTGGGGTGCTGGGCCTTGTTTTGGGAGTGCTGGGCTTGTCATGGGGGTGCTGAGGGGATCAGGGCATTGTGTTGGGGGTGCTCGGCATTGTGTAGGGTTTGCTGGGCTTGTTATGGGGGTGGAGAGGGGATCTGGGTCTTGTTTTGGGGGCGCTTAGAGGACGTGGGCCTTGTGTTGGGGGTGCTGGTCTTGTCGTGGGGGTCCTGAGTGGTCATGGTGTTGTGTTGGGGGTGGTGGGCGTTGTTTTGGGAGAACTAGGCTTGTTTTTGGGGTGCTGAGGGGATCTGGGCCTTGTTTTCGGGGTACTGAGGGGATCTGGGCGTTGTTTTGGTGGTGCTGGGCCTTGTCATGGGGGTGTTGAGGGGATCTAGGCCTTTTTTTGGGGGTGCGGAGAGGGTTCCGGAGCACTCGACCAGGTTGCCCAGAGAGGTTGTGGAGTCTCCTTCCCTGGAGATATTCAAAAGCCGCCTGGCCCAATCCTGGGCAATATGCTCCAGAGGACCCTGGCTGAGCAGGGGCGTTGGACTCCAGGATCTCCGGAGGTCCCTTCCAACCTCCACCATTCTCTGAGCCTGTGATTCTGTGAAATGTTAAGGCTAAAATTTTAACACTCACATCCCAGAAGTTTTCTTTTCCTTTCTTCTCAGAATTGGTTCCCGTCGATGGTCGAGCCCATCACACACCTTCCACAATCGCCTGTAACGTGCTCATGTAGTGTTCCAATGCTATAGGTCATATGGATTGGCATGGGGTTGGTTCACCTAGTTGATTTAAACCAGTTGAGGGAATGGTTAGAACGTACAGCTAGCAATCTGGTTTTGGAGCTAAGGAAAGGTTTTGCACATTGAGTGACTACTCCCCAAATTACAGCTTGGTTGCCACTGGCCACGCACACAGGGAGCCCCATTCCCCTTGGGATCATTCCAGTTAATATGAAAGAGAGAATCAACCGTATCGGGAATAATACCAATGGTGCGTCTATATGATTGGGGCCTGGGCATACAAGTCTCAAGCTCCCATCTCTCCATCATATGTCTAGCAAGCCATGAATCTTCCACAAGACTTGAACTGGAGGAAAGTGTGGGATCAAAACTGTCATGTCACCTGGGGGAGTGAACCAGACACCGTGCGTAGGGCCTACGAAATAGATGGCTCAGCGTTACAGTGGGGACAACAAACAATTGTACTCGGGACCTGAGAGGACCACTCCCTGAGAGAGACCTGCCCAATCGAAGCTATTTCCAAGCAGGTGGTCCTGAAGGGAGCACTGCCCTTCAGGAAAAAGCCTTTGCGCAGCTGCGCTATTACCAGAACGGAGCAGCTTCACAACCGCATCGCACAGCTCATCAGCCTCCCCATCGACACAAAGGAACAGGAGCCAATGCATGACAACCAAAGTTGCATTCATGACAGACTGCATGAAATAGGAAAACAGGTGGACTCGGCAGCCAGGAACTCCACATATGTCTTCACTCATGGATACAGAAGACATTCAGCAGTGTCTCTAGGCAAAGTGGCAGCAGAAAGGTTGGCAAAGATGCAGAAGGCTTTCACAAGAGCAAACGACCCCACTTTCTACCTGCAGGGCCAGAGAGAAGACTTCTTCACAAGTTTCCACATGTCCTGCCAAGCAGTGCCCTCTATCACAGCAGTTGCTGATTTTTTTATGTGACGAGCTTTCAGGAGCTCTTTGACAGGCAGTGTCTGTGAAGACTGCTCTTGATATAGCCTGGGAAAGGAGCTCTAACTCTCCAGCTTTCAGTGGCCATCGATCTCAACTAGAAACGGCTATTCTCCTCTCTCTTGCGGAGGAAGAGAATGGTGAGAAGTTCAGGCAGCACATTCATTTCCCCCAACATGTTTTAGAAGGTTTCGCTGAAAAGTGTGTTAACAACTATTGCTTAGACAAGAACAATTCAAGGCTGAAGAACTTGTTCCATGTTTCCCTGAATTCATTCCAGACTCTTGTTGCTGCTGCTAGCTTTGCGCCTACAACTCCAGTTGTCCAAGAGAACTGTGGCAATGTCTCCCTGTGGCTAGAGGAATTTGGGAGCAGACTTGGAGCTAATTCTGAACTTCCCAGAAGTCATCTGAAAAGCATTGAGCATCAAGAAAGAAAGGAGCGAGAGCTCCTGAAGGAGGCAATGAGTAAAGCACTGGCCCCTGTGCTAGCAAACCTGAAACAGGCATTTTCCATGCCTCATCTGAAAGCTTGGAACTGGAAACCTCATACAATCGGAGTTGAAGGGCTGCACGGCTGCTGGAAGCAATGCCCGTTGTGCAGCGCTCTTTGCACAGACACAATACGTGCTCCTGATGGGGACCACAGTGTTCACTTCCATCGCCCTCAAGTCCTCAATGGGACCCAGTGGGTTACAAGAAATCAGTTGGTCCCTGCCCTTTGCTCCAGTCTTGTAGCAAGTCACTGTTGCCTTGTGCTTGAGGATAACAAGGAAGCTGCCTATACAAAGTCTAGAGAAGCAGGAGCAGCTTCTGCCAATTGGGGCCTCACGCCAGAAAGCTCCCCGCAGGCATGCTGCAAATGGCTTGTGTGCCGTTTCCGCTCACAATTGCTACAAGATTGCTGTGCACAATTGGAGGGCACAGCAGCAACCCGTCCAGAAGGGGAAAAGTGCCCAAAGAAAGAATGAGCCACGGGCTCGGCATGGGCTTGTCAGGGACGACTCTGGGCTTTGGTTGGGCTTTGTGCTGGCGGGAGCTGTGTTGGGGCTGGCCTTGGTGGGCTGCGCCTTGTTGGGGTTTGGGTGAGAGCAGCGACAGGTCGGGCCTGGGGGTGCCCTGGCAGACCAGGTGTGTGGAAGTGATGTCGCCATGGCATCACAATGCCGGGGTCTTTCTGGAGGTGGGGCTGGGGGAAGTGCCGCTGTCACTTTGCCTGCGAGCGAGCGAGCGAGCGAGTGTGCGAGCGAGTGCGCGAGCAGGTGGAGAGCGTGGTGTTGAGCTGGGGCGAAGGAGCGAGGCAGCGGGGTAAGAGCTGGCTCCTTCCGTCTCTTTGCAGTCTCTCCTCCCCTCGGGGCACTCTCCCTGGCTTTGTCGCCTCCCCCAGCGCCCACAACCAGCTGCACGCTCCCTCGGTGGGCACAAGTGCCACAATCAGGCAAACGTCCCCGCCGCGAAGCCCAGCCACGCTCGGGCACCATTCTGCGCCCTTGCTGCTCACGACCCGGTGTCCCCGCGTCACACGTGGGAAAGCAGCGGCGGGAGCGGGCAGCCAGGCAAGGCCGACGGAGTGAGGGCACCGTGCCCTGCTTTTTGCAGAGTTGCTCTCGGCGGCCTTTGGCTCTTCTCCTGGTGTCAGATTGACGCTGTCGATCTTGGGGTGCGGAGGAGCGTGCACAGGGTGAGCTGCAGAGCAGAGCGGAGCGGTCAGGGTCGGGGGAGGTTGGTGGAGGGGCGTTGGAGGGGCGGTGGGGAGCAGGGCTTTGGGGGCTGCTGGTCTGCCTTGGTCAGGGAGGGGGAGGGTGGCTGCAAGGGGCGGCGTGCTCAGAGGTGGGTGCTGTGTTTTGGGTGGCACTCTTGGAGCAGGACGTGGAGGCGGAGCGCTGAGCAGGCTGCATGCTCGCGGCGCGCTTCCGGTGGCGGCATGGAGCCTCGGAGGCGGAGCGTCGTGGGCGAGTTTGTGGTGCTGAGCCTTTTTGTGGTGTGCCTGGCCCACATGCCCTCGGTCGTCAACGTCTTCACGATCCTGTGCATAGCGGTGGTGTTGGTGCCGGCGGGGAAAAGGCCCTGGCCCAAGGTAGGAGTCAGCCTGGGCATGGCCCCGAGCTGGCGCGGGCAGCGAGAGGGCTGAGGCCGCGGCAGCACCTGCAGCAAGGGCAGCCTGACGGTGCTGCGCGCAAGCCTGCCTCCAGCCTCAGCTCTGCGTGCCCCACGCAGCCCTTCCGCGAGCAGGGCGCCTCTTGGCGCAGCTTGGATGCTCGCCACTAAGGCAGCGCTCTCTTGGGCTGTGCAGGGGCCTCACGGCAGTGCTGGCAGCCTGGGCAACGGCAGCGTGGACGAGCCCGGAGGTGAGCAGCCCCGGCCCAGGGCGCCTCTTGGCGCGCTCGGCAGCGCCTCCCGGCCAAGACAGCCCAGCGCCGCCAGCGCCCACCGCCCTCGGCCCCAGCTGGGGCTCCGCCGACGGGCTGCCCTCGCTCACTGCCTCTCTGCCTCGTCTTCCAGCAGCCTCCTTCCTGCCCACGGTGCAGACGCAGGACTGTGCAGCCAGCCGGCAGGCAGGGTAAGCGGAGGCCTGGCCTGCAGGGGGGCTGCCCCACAGCCCTGGCCAGGCCCACCGCAGGCAAGAGCCCAATGCAGCCCAGAGCCACAGACCTGCGCCTGGCCTGGGCCCCCCAAAGAGCAGGGCATGGCATGGCTAGGGCTGGGGTCGACGCACGGGATGCCCAGGACATGCCGCATGCCTGCTGCTCACCAACTGGGAAGCCCCTTTGCTCCTTGCCCACTGCTGCAGCCCTGGCCCCAGCGCCCCCTCCGCCCGCACCCTGGCACCCTTTGGCGTCTGCTGCCGCCACCAGGGCTTCCCCCTGGGGCACCCAAGGCAGCCTCCTCACCTCCTTTCTCCCTCCCAGGCTCACAAGCGAGGACATCTTGCCCCCTCGCCACCTCCTGCCAACCTCGGAGCCGGACACGGATGGATGGAAGTTGGATGGCCCTCTCCCACTGCCACCACCCTCCATCCTGCTGGACGCTCCCCCAACACCTGCAGGAGTGCTGGGTGAGCTGCTTGTGCCCACAGCCCTCCCGCCATCCCCACCACGCAGGCGGGTCCGCTTTGGGCGCAACCAGACCGTGTTGCTGAGCGAGGAAGGTCACGAGCTGCTGGACTGCCTCCCCAAAGCCCCACACCTCGACTGGCCAGCCCACATCCCGCGCCGGTCCATCCTGCACTGTGCCTGGGCACCCGTCCCGCTGGCAGGGGAAGGCACAGTGCGGCCACTTTCACCCGCCGGGCAGTCCGAGGACGAAGAGGGCGAGGAGCCAGCGTGTGCCACCTCCCTGCAGCGCTGGCCCACCATGCAGCTCTGGAGCCCACCACCGGAGGCGCCCTCCCCTCCCGCTGCAGCCGCCGGCTGCACAGCGGCCCTGGCCTGCCTGCTCTGCCCAGCCTGCCCTGCAGGCGCCTTCAGAGGGCTGCGCAAGGGCCTCCGCAGATGCGCCTCCTTCCTGCGAAGGCCACGGCGAGTGCTGAGGAGGCGCCAGGCAAGGGCCAGCTGATTGGGGCCAGCAGCAGGCTCCGCGCCTGGGCAGACGTGCCAGTAACCAGCGCCCGCGGAGCTAGACGCCTTTGCCACCTCCGGGCCAGCGTCAATAAACCTCTGAGCAAGACTCTGTGGGAGGCGAGAGTGAAACACCATGTGAAGTGCTATGAAGGAGGCGCAGGAATGCTCCCTGAGTCTTAGGAAGCCAGCCGTTCCCCGAACTCAGGCTTTCCTGCTCCTGACAGGGCTGAGTAGAGCAGCAACATGCAAAAACATGTCTCCAGAACAGAAGTTTAAATGCTTAGCTCAGATGAACCATCACATAGAAAACTGGCTGTCAGAAGAAGTCCGTGAGATCCTTAGAAAGTGCGGTGGATGTGATCCTGGGGGCGCTCTGGAGCAAGATCTGAATTCCCCTGTGAATGGAGACTATGTAGCCTCCAACAGTGATCTGCAGAAAGAAGTTGTAAAACAGGGGAGAATTGATATTGGTCAGGGGGCTGAGCAGAAAGATTCATCCAAGCCATCACCCTCAGCAGAACAGTGGGAGGATCCTAAAAGGAATGAGCGTTCCAGAGGCCAAGAGGTCCTCCACTTGATCAAACACCCGGGACTAGAAAATTACTACGCAAGGAAAAGGGGGAGGGCAGATCTTCAGGTTATCGACAAGACTGCCCTGTGTGACAGCCAGCCCAGGATTGGCAGTGAATACCCCTTCCATTTTCGGCACAAGCTGCTGATGCTGGACTACCGTGGAAGGTATCTGGTTTGCCAGGAGCATGGCAAAGCAAAAGAAGGCGTTCTGAGCACTCCGAATGCAACAAGCCTTGGCGCTGAGTGCTCAGATAGTGCCTCAGATATTGACAGTGAGTTTTTCAATGCTGAGCACGAAGAAGGGGATGCCTCTGTTACAGCAGGTCTGACACACACACACATGCCATGGACCTCCAGGTGGCGATGTTTCATGGTGCCCACGATTTCACGAGACAGTACATTTCAACAAACCTCGCTTTGTGCCACTTGGTGCTCCCCCTCCTGCTACCAAATCCATGCACCGCACCAAGAGAGTTCCCTCAGCCAAGTTAAAAAGAGCTGGAAAGCCACGGAACAATTGGGAAAGCAGACCACAATTCAGAGGAGCAGACCACAATTCAGAGGCACAAAAACCAACCGATTGATCAGGCAGACACACTCATGGTGTCCTTCATACGGATCGGGAGTTCTCCTTCCTCTTCCAAGGCTCAGCTCCTGAGTGCTCTGCCGACTAAACACAAACACGACACTTTCTTCCACCGACATTGCAAAGGCAGCACCAAAGACTGTCTTCTAATGACAGGTGTTGTGGAGATCTCTTGGTCCTGTGCCAGTGGCAGTGCTGATGACACTTTTGATGGCTGTGTTGCTTTTTGTAACCTGCATGGAGATGCTAGAGGTCATGAACAACAATTGCCGTTTTTACAGCAGATCTCTTCTGTGAAGGAGGCTCTCAGTTAGCTGAGTCTGACCAGAGTGACAAGAAAGGCATGAACATTGTACGTGACCCGTGGCAGTCTCAAAAGCCTTTGATTTGTCTTTTCACTGAAGAAGAGAATGTTGCATGTGGCCGATCTAGCCAGAATGTAAAAAGAGGTATCCAGAACAGAAACACAGCAGAATTAGTAGAGGAGCTGGTAAAAACAATCAGAGACCTGCTAGCAAGGTGAAACAACCTTTTAAGGCTTGATGCTTGTCAGGACACAGCTCGCCAACGTGGATTTATTGTGGCTAAAGAGGCAGAAGAGTGTGTGAGAGCCAAAGCAAAGGCAAGAACCTTGGTGGGATTCTTGACAAAGGAGAAATTGTGTTTGAGATCAAATCACAGCTACTGCCTCTTCAAGGACAACTATGGTACCCATGGTGTAAAAAGGAGAAAGAGCTCCCCCGCTTGCAGGAAAAGAGGAACAAGAACATAGAACATCATGGGAGCCAAAGTGAGCCAGAGAAGTGTGCAGGACGAAGAAAGCAACTCGACAGAGCGTTCCCCCTCAAGCAGCTGCTGAAATCAGTCCTCGCTTTTCTCCAGGCACAGGCAAGAGACACCAAGAAATACTTGCTGCAGTGGAGGAAGGTCTTTAGGGATGACCTGTCCTCTGAGCACTTGGAGGAACTTCAGAAAGAGTATCATCAGTGATGGTATCAAATCCTGGAAATAAAGAAAAGCAAGGAAAAAACCAGTCTGAAAACAGCATTGATGAATAAGTTAGAAGCCCTCTCCAATGCAGTCAATGATTCATCCATTGGTCTTAAGCGTCTTTTGAGAGAAGTAGGGCAGATTCGTGAAGCTCTAGAATCCTTGAACTCAAAAGATGAATGTTTTTGCAAACTACCTGACGTGGCAGTCGATCTGATGGTTTCAGGGTATGCCCTTGAAGTGGTGGATGGTGATGCTTCGTCTGTACGGTGACGATGGCTTGGGGCAATCTTTGACAAGTTAATTGAGAAGCTAGGGGAGAGAAGAGCGTTTGTTCTCTCAGTGCTTGGCATCCAGAGCCCGGGGAAGTCAAGCCTGCTGAACGCCATGTTTGGTCTGCAGTGGAACGTCAGTGCGGGGAGAGGCACGCGGGGAGCGTTTATGCAGCTGCTTCAGGTGGATGAGAAACCCCAAGAGGCCGTGGACTTTGATTACAGGCTGATTGTTGACACAGGAGGACTTTGTGCCATGGAGGTGGCCAATAAGCAGTCACTTAATGATGACAATGAGCTAGCCACCTTTGGCATTGGCATTGGCAACATGACTCTGATCAATATCTTGGGAGAAAATCCTGGAGACATGCAAGATGTCCTTCAGCTAGCCGGGCAGGCTTTTCTCCGCATGAAGCAAGTCAATCTTTCGCCAAGCTGCTGCTTTGTGCACCACAATGTTGGAGAAATAACTGCCCAGGAACAAAACATGCAAGCACAAAGACGCCTGCAGGAAAAGCTGGAGGAAATGGCAGGGACAGCCGCCCAGCCGCCCAGCAGGCGTTCTGCCATGTCACCCACAGTCACTACTTTGCTCACCTCTGGGTGGCAAGGAAACCCACGCAGGGCCCCACCCAACCCCACACACAGCCAGCACGTGCAGCAGTTAAAGAGCACAATTCTCCAAGGTGCCAAGAAGGGATCGCAGGGCACTATTCCAAGGCTCTCGAGCTTGAAAGTTCGTATGAGTGTCTTGTGGAAGGCTCTGCTGAATGAAAAGTTTGTTTTCCCTTTCCAAAACACTCGGGAAGTTGCCGCAGACAACAGCTTAGGAACAACCGACAGCCAGTGGACCTGGCAGCTGGGGAGCCACATCCTAGACTTGCAAATGAAACGGAACAATCGGATTAGAAAGGGAGACGTTCCGCATGTGACCTGAAGAAGCCTTATGGAGGAAGTGCAAGATAAATAGGAGACCCTCTGGAAAGGCTTGGAACCGTATTTCAGGGAAGATGACGCCAGTGGGCTTTTGATTCAGCGGAAAGCAAGCATTGAAAATCAACCGCAAGATCTGAGAGAAGCACTTGTGGAAGAGACACAGAGAAAGTCTGCTGAGTTCATTGAACGGGAGAAGAATCCGAGCAAAGGGCATCAGAAGAAGCCAGAATGTGAACACGAGCTTGTCAAGAGAAGGCAACTGGTGGCTTTGTCGCTAAAGAAGGAAGAGCTGCATGAAGAAAAGCTGCGGCAACACTTGGCTAGCCTCTGGAAACAATGGCTCTACAAAGTATCTTCCAGTGCACCTCCTCCTGCAGAACGAAACATAAACCTCCCTAGTGAGACCACTCTGCTGGAACATTTCAAGCAAGAGCCAAACAGAGAGGAAGAAATAAAATGCTTCTTGCCAAAGGATGCATTTCCCATGGCATCCCTTGCAGGCAGTGCAAGAGATCATTGCTGCTGGAAGCTGCATTTCATTTCATCCCTTTGTATTTCAGATGCTAGTCGTACTTCCCAAAACATGTATACAATAAACTTGCGGGCTAGCCTTCTGGTCAGGGTGTCTCGTGGTGCTGGGCTTGTGGCGGGGGTGCCGAGGGGATCTGGGCGTTGTGTTGGGGGTGCTGGTCTTGTCGTGGGGGGTGCAGAGGGGAGTTGGTCCTTGTGTTGGGGGTGCTGGTCTTTGTTTTGAGGTGCAGAGGGGATCTGGACCTTGTGTTGGGGGTGCTGAGGGGATCTGGGTGTTGTTTTGGGGGTGCTTAGAGGAGGTGGGCCTTGTGTTGGGGGTGCTGGTCTTGTCATGGGGGTGCAGAGGGGATCAGGGCCTTGTGTTGGGGGTGCAGAGGGGATCTGGGTGTTGTTTTGGGGGTGCTGAGGGGATTTGGGTGTTGTTGTGGGGGTGCTTAGAGGAGGTGGGCCTTGTGTTGGGGGTGCTGGGTTTGTTGTGGGGGTGCAGAGGGGATCAGGGCCTTGTTTTTGGGGTGCTGGGCCTTGTTTTGGGAGTGCTGGGCTTGTCATGGGGGTGCTGAGGGGATCAGGGCATTGTGTTGGGGGTGCTCGGCATTGTGTAGGGTTTGCTGGGCTTGTTATGGGGGTGGAGAGGGGATCTGGGTCTTGTTTTGGGGGCGCTTAGAGGACGTGGGCCTTGTGTTGGGGGTGCTGGTCTTGTCGTGGGGGTCCTGAGTGGTCATGGTGTTGTGTTGGGGGTGGTGGGCGTTGTTTTGGGAGAACTAGGCTTGTTTTTGGGGTGCTGAGGGGATCTGGGCCTTGTTTTCGGGGTACTGAGGGGATCTGGGCGTTGTTTTGGTGGTGCTGGGCCTTGTCATGGGGGTGTTGAGGGGATCTACGCCTTTTTTTGGGGGTGCGGAGAGGGTTCCGGAGCACTCGACCAGGTCGCCCAGAGAGGTTGTGGAGTCTCCTTCCCTGGAGATATTCAAAAGCCGCCTGGCCCAATCCTGGGCAATATGCTCCAGAGGACCCTGGCTGAGCAGGGGCGTTGGACTCCAGGATCTCCGGAGGTCCCTTCCAACCTCCACCATTCTCTGAGCCTGTGATTCTGTGAAATGTTAAGGCTAAAATTTTAACACTCACATCCCAGAAGTTTTCTTTTCCTTTCTTCTCAGAATTGGTTCCCGTCGATGGTCGAGCCCATCACACACCTTCCACAATCGCCTGTAACGTGCTCATGTAGTGTTCCAATGCTATAGGTCATATGGATTGGCATGGGGTTGGTTCACCTAGTTGATTTAAACCAGTTGAGGGAATGGTTAGAACGTACAGCTAGCAATCTGGTTTTGGAGCTAAGGAAAGGTTTTGCACATTGAGTGACTACTCCCCAAATTACAGCTTGGTTGCCACTGCCCACGCACACAGGGAGCCCCATTCCCCTTGGGATCATTCCAGTTAATATGAAAGAGAGAATCAACCGTATCGGGAATAATACCAATGGTGCGTCTATATGATTGGGGCCTGGGCATACAAGTCTCAAGCTCCCATCTCTCCATCATATGTCTAGCAAGCCATGAATCTTCCACAAGACTTGAACTGGAGGAAAGTGTGGGATCAAAACTGTCATGTCACCTGGGGGAGTGAACCAGACACCGTGCGTAGGGCCTACGAAATAGATGGCTCAGCGTTACAGTGGGGACAACAAACAATTGTACTCGGGACCTGAGAGGACCACTCCCTGAGAGAGACCTGCCCAATCGAAGCTATTTCCAAGCAGGTGGTCCTGAAGGGAGCACTGCCCTTCAGGAAAAAGCCTTTGCGCAGCTGCGCTATTACCAGAACGGAGCAGCTTCACAACCGCATCGCACAGCTCATCAGCCTCCCCATCGACACAAAGGAACAGGAGCCAATGCATGACAACCAAAGTTGCATTCATGACAGACTGCATGAAATAGGAAAACAGGTGGACTCGGCAGCCAGGAACTCCACATATGTCTTCACTCATGGATACAGAAGACATTCAGCAGTGTCTCTAGGCAAAGTGGCAGCAGAAAGGTTGGCAAAGATGCAGAAGGCTTTCACAAGAGCAAACGACCCCACTTTCTACCTGCAGGGCCAGAGAGAAGACTTCTTCACAAGTTTCCACATGTCCTGCCAAGCAGTGCCCTCTATCACAGCAGTTGCTGATTTTTTTATGTGACGAGCTTTCAGGAGCTCTTTGACAGGCAGTGTCTGTGAAGACTGCTCTTGATATAGCCTGGGAAAGGAGCTCTAACTCTCCAGCTTTCAGTGGCCATCGATCTCAACTAGAAACGGCTATTCTCCTGTCTCTTGCGGAGGAAGAGAATGGTGAGAAGTTCAGGCAGCACATTCATTTCCCCCAACATGTTTTAGAAGGTTTCGCTGAAAAGTGTGTTAACAACTATTGCTTAGACAAGAACAATTCAAGGCTGAAGAACTTGTTCCATGTTTCCCTGAATTCATTCCAGACTCTTGTTGCTGCTGCTAGCTTTGCGCCTACAACTCCAGTTGTCCAAGAGAACTGTGGCAATGTCTCCCTGTGGCTAGAGGAATTTGGGAGCAGACTTGGAGCTAATTCTGAACTTCCCAGAAGTCATCTGAAAAGCATTGAGCATCAAGAAAGAAAGGAGCGAGAGCTCCTGAAGGAGGCAATGAGTAAAGCACTGGCCCCTGTGCTAGCAAACCTGAAACAGGCATTTTCCATGCCTCATCTGAAAGCTTGGAACTGGAAACCTCATACAATCGGAGTTGAAGGGCTGCACGGCTGCTGGAAGCAATGCCCGTTGTGCAGCGCTCTTTGCACAGACACAATA
Source organism: Struthio camelus (assembly GCF_040807025.1). NCBI lineage: Eukaryota > Metazoa > Chordata > Aves > Struthioniformes > Struthionidae > Struthio > Struthio camelus. Next base: position 6,216,655 of record NC_090944.1, read on the forward strand.
CGTGCTCCTGATGGGGACCACAGTGTTCACTTCCATCGCCCTCAAGTCCTCGATGGGACCCAGTGGGTTACAAGAAATCAGTTGGTCCCTGCCCTTTGCTCCAGTCTTGTAGCAAGTCACTGTTGCCTTGTGCTTGAGGATAACAAGGAAGCTGCCTATACAAAGTCTAGAGAAGCAGGAGCAGCTTCTGCCAATTGGGGCCTCACGCCAGAAAGCTCCCCGCAGGCATGCTGCAAATGGCTTGTGTGCCGTTTCCGCTCACAATTGCTACAAGATTGCTGTGCACAATTGGAGGGCACAGCAGCAACCCGTCCAGAAGGGGAAAAGTGCCCAAAGAAAGAATGAGCCACGGGCTTGGCATGGGCTTGTCAGGGACGACTCTGGGCTTTGGTTGGGCTTTGTGCTGGCGGGAGCTGTGTTGGGGCTGGCCTTGGTGGGCTGCGCCTTGTTGGGGTTTGGGTGAGAGCAGCGACAGGTCGGGCCTGGGGGTGCCCTGGCAGACCAGGTGTGTGGAAGTGATGTCGCCATGGCATCACAATGCCGGGGTCTTTCTGGAGGTGGGGCTGGGGGAAGTGCCGCTGTCACTTTGCCTGCGAGCGAGCGAGCGAGCGAGTGTGCGAGCGAGTGCGCGAGCAGGTGGAGAGCGTGGTGTTGAGCTGGGGCGAAGGAGCGAGGCAGCGGGGTAAGAGCTGGCTCCTTCCGTCTCTTTGCAGTCTCTCCTCCCCTCGGGGCACTCTCCCTGGCTTTGTCGCCTCCCCCAGCGCCCACAACCAGCTGCACGCTCCCTCGGTGGGCACAAGTGCCACAATCAGGCAAACGTCCCCGCCGCGAAGCCCAGCCACGCTCGGGCACCATTCTGCGCCCTTGCTGCTCACGACCCGGTGTCCCCGCGTCACACGTGGGAAAGCAGCGGCGGGAGCGGGCAGCCAGGCAAGGCCGACGGAGTGAGGGCACCGTGCCCTGCTTTTTGCAGAGTTGCTCTCGGCGGCCTTTGGCTCTTCTCCTGGTGTCAGATTGACGCTGTCGATCTTGGGGTGCGGAGGAGCGTGCACAGGGTGAGCTGCAGAGCAGAGCGGAGCGGTCAGGGTCGGGGGAGGTTGGTGGAGGGGCGTTGGAGGGGCGGTGGGGAGCAGGGCTTTGGGGGCTGCTGGTCTGCCTTGGTCAGGGAGGGGGAGGGTGGCTGCAAGGGGCGGCGTGCTCAGAGGTGGGTGCTGTGTTTTGGGTGGCACTCTTGGAGCAGGACGTGGAGGCGGAGCGCTGAGCAGGCTGCACGCTCGCGGCGCGCTTCCGGTGGCGGCATGGAGCCTCGGAGGCGGAGCGTCGTGGGCGAGTTTGTGGTGCTGAGCCTTTTTGTGGTGTGCCTGGCCCACATGCCCTCGGTCGTCAACGTCTTCACGATCCTGTGCATAGCGGTGGTGTTGGTGCCGGCGGGGAAAAGGCCCTGGCCCAAGGTAGGAGTCAGCCTGGGCATGGCCCCGAGCTGGCGCGGGCAGCGAGAGGGCTGAGGCCGCGGCAGCACCTGCAGCAAGGGCAGCCTGACGGTGCTGCGCGCAAGCCTGCCTCCAGCCTCAGCTCTGCGTGCCCCACGCAGCCCTTCCGCGAGCAGGGCGCCTCTTGGCGCAGCTTGGATGCTCGCCACTAAGGCAGCGCTCTCTTGGGCTGTGCAGGGGCCTCACGGCAGTGCTGGCAGCCTGGGCAACGGCAGCGTGGACGAGCCCGGAGGTGAGCAGCCCCGGCCCAGGGCGCCTCTTGGCGCGCTCGGCAGCGCCTCCCGGCCAAGACAGCCCAGCGCCGCCAGCGCCCACCGCCCTCGGCCCCAGCTGGGGCTCCGCCGACGGGCTGCCCTCGCTCACTGCCTCTCTGCCTCGTCTTCCAGCAGCCTCCTTCCTGCCCACGGTGCAGACGCAGGACTGTGCAGCCAGCCGGCAGGCAGGGTAAGCGGAGGCCTGGCCTGCAGGGGGGCTGCCCCACAGCCCTGGCCAGGCCCACCGCAGGCAAGAGCCCAATGCAGCCCAGAGCCACAGACCTGCGCCTGGCCTGGGCCCCCCAAAGAGCAGGGCATGGCATGGCTAGGGCTGGGGTCGACGCACGGGATGCCCAGGACATGCCGCATGCCTGCTGCTCACCAACTGGGAAGCCCCTTTGCTCCTTGCCCACTGCTGCAGCCCTGGCCCCAGCGCCCCCTCCGCCCGCACCCTGGCACCCTTTGGCGTCTGCTGCCGCCACCAGGGCTTCCCCCTGGGGCACCCAAGGCAGCCTCCTCACCTCCTTTCTCCCTCCCAGGCTCACAAGCGAGGACATCTTGCCCCCTCGCCACCTCCTGCCAACCTCGGAGCCAGACACGGATGGATGGAAGTTGGATGGCCCTCTCCCACTGCCACCACCCTCCATCCTGCTGGACGCTCCCCCAACACCTGCAGGAGTGCTGGGTGAGCTGCTTGTGCCCACAGCCCTCCCGCCATCCCCACCACGCAGGCGGGTCCGCTTTGGGCGCAACCAGACCGTGTTGCTGAGCGAGGAAGGTCACGAGCTGCTGGACTGCCTCCCCAAAGCCCCACACCTCGACTGGCCAGCCCACATCCCGCGCCGATCCATCCTGCACTGTGCCTGGGCACCCGTCCCGCTGGCAGGGGAAGGCACAGTGCGGCCACTTTCACCCACCGGGCAGTCCGAGGACGAAGAGGGCGAGGAGCCAGCGTGTGCCACCTCCCTGCAGCGCTGGCCCACCATGCAGCTCTGGAGCCCACCACCGGAGGCGCCCTCCCCTCCCGCTGCAGCCGCCGGCTGCACAGCGGCCCTGGCCTGCCTGCTCTGCCCAGCCTGCCCTGCAGGCGCCTTCAGAGGGCTGCGCAAGGGCCTCCGCAGATGCGCCTCCTTCCTGCGAAGGCCACGGCGAGTGCTGAGGAGGCGCCAGGCAAGGGCCAGCTGATTGGGGCCAGCAGCAGGCTCCGCGCCTGGGCAGACGTGCCAGTAACCAGCGCCCGCGGAGCTAGACGCCTTTGCCACCTCCGGGCCAGCGTCAATAAACCTCTGAGCAAGACTCTGTGGGAGGCGAGAGTGAAACACCATGTGAAGTGAAAAGAAGGCGGCGCAGGAATGCTCCCTGAGTCTTAGGAAGCCAGCCGTTCCCCGAACTCAGGCTTTCCTGCTCCTGACAGGGCTGAGTAGAGCAGCAACATGCAAAAACATGTCTCCAGAACAGAAGTTTAAATGCTTAGCTCAGATGAACCATCACATAGAAAACTGGCTGTCAGAAGAAGTCCGTGAGATCCTTAGAAAGTGCGGTGGATGTGATCCTGGGGGCGCTCTGGAGCAAGATCTGAATTCCCCTGTGAATGGAGACTATGTAGCCTCCAACAGTGATCTGCAGAAAGAAGTTGTAAAACAGGGGAGAATTGATATTGGTCAGGGGGCTGAGCAGAAAGATTCATCCAAGCCATCACCCTCAGCAGAACAGTGGGAGGATCCTAAAAGGAATGAGCGTTCCAGAGGCCAAGAGGTCCTCCACTTGATCAAACACCCGGGACTAGAAAATTACTACGCAAGGAAAAGGGGGAGGGCAGATCTTCAGGTTATCGACAAGACTGCCCTGTGTGACAGCCAGCCCAGGATTGGCAGTGAATACCCCTTCCATTTTCGGCACAAGCTGCTGATGCTGGACTACCGTGGAAGGTATCTGGTTTGCCAGGAGCATGGCAAAGCAAAAGAAGGCGTTCTGAGCACTCCGAATGCAACAAGCCTTGGCGCTGAGTGCTCAGATAGTGCCTCAGATATTGACAGTGAGTTTTTCAATGCTGAGCACGAAGAAGGGGATGCCTCTGTTACAGCAGGTCTGACACACACACACATGCCATGGACCTCCAGGTGGCGATGTTTCATGGTGCCCACGATTTCACGAGACAGTACATTTCAACAAACCTCGCTTTGTGCCACTTGGTGCTCCCCCTCCTGCTACCAAATCCATGCACCGCACCAAGAGAGTTCCCTCAGCCAAGTTAAAAAGAGCTGGAAAGGGACGGAACAATTGGGAAAGCAGACCACAATTCAGAGGAGCAGACCACAATTCAGAGGCACAAAAACCAACCGATTGATCAGGCAGACACACTCATGGTGTCCTTCATACGGATCGGGAGTTCTCCTTCCTCTTCCAAGGCTCAGCTCCTGAGTGCTCTGCCGACTAAACACAAACACGACACTTTCTTCCACCGACATTGCAAAGGCAGCACCAAAGACTGTCTTCTAATGACAGGTGTTGTGCAGATCTCTTGGTCCTGTGCCAGTGGCAGTGCTGATGACACTTTTGATGGCTGTGTTGCTTTTTGTAACCTGCATGGAGATGCTAGAGGTCATGAACAACAATTGCCGTTTTTACAGCAGATCTCTTCTGTGAAGGAGGCTCTCAGTTAGCTGAGTCTGACCAGAGTGACAAGAAAGGCATGAACATTGTACGTGACCCGTGGCAGTCTCAAAAGCCTTTGATTTGTCTTTTCACTGAAGAAGAGAATGTTGCATGTGGCCGATCTAGCCAGAATGTAAAAAGAGGTATCCAGAACAGAAACACAGCAGAATTAGTAGAGGAGCTGGTAAAAACAATCAGAGACCTGCTAGCAAGGTGAAACAACCTTTTAAGGCTTGATGCTTGTCAGGACACAGCTCGCCAACGTGGATTTATTGTGGCTAAAGAGGCAGAAGAGTGTGTGAGAGCCAAAGCAAAGGCAAGAACCTTGGTGGGATTCTTGACAAAGGAGAAATTGTGTTTGAGATCAAATCACAGCTACTGCCTCTTCAAGGACAACTATGGTACCCATGGTGTAAAAAGGAGAAAGAGCTCCCCCGCTTGCAGGAAAAGAGGAACAAGAACATAGAACATCATGGGAGCCAAAGTGAGCCAGAGAAGTGTGCAGGACGAAGAAAGCAACTCGACAGAGCGTTCCCCCTCAAGCAGCTGCTGAAATCAGTCCTCGCTTTTCTCCAGGCACAGGCAAGAGACACCAAGAAATACTTGCTGCAGTGGAGGAAGGTCTTTAGGGATGACCTGTCCTCTGAGCACTTGGAGGAACTTCAGAAAGAGTATCATCAGTGATGGTATCAAATCCTGGAAATAAAGAAAAGCAAGGAAAAAACCAGTCTGAAAACAGCATTGATGAATAAGTTAGAAGCCCTCTCCAATGCAGTCAATGATTCATCCATTGGTCTTAAGCGTCTTTTGAGAGAAGTAGGGCAGATTCGTGAAGCTCTAGAATCCTTGAACTCAAAAGATGAATGTTTTTGCAAACTACCTGACGTGGCAGTCGATCTGATGGTTTCAGGGTATGCCCTTGAAGTGGTGGATGGTGATGCTTCGTCTGTACGGTGACGATGGCTTGGGGCAATCTTTGACAAGTTAATTGAGAAGCTAGGGGAGAGAAGAGCGTTTGTTCTCTCAGTGCTTGGCATCCAGAGCCCGGGGAAGTCAAGCCTGCTGAACGCCATGTTTGGTCTGCAGTGGAACGTCAGTGCGGGGAGAGGCACGCGGGGAGCGTTTATGCAGCTGCTTCAGGTGGATGAGAAACCCCAAGAGGCCGTGGACTTTGATTACAGGCTGATTGTTGACACAGGAGGACTTTGTGCCATGGAGGTGGCCAATAAGCAGTCACTTAATGATGACAATGAGCTAGCCACCTTTGGCATTGGCATTGGCAACATGACTCTGATCAATATCTTGGGAGAAAATCCTGGAGACATGCAAGATGTCCTTCAGCTAGCCGGGCAGGCTTTTCTCCGCATGAAGCAAGTCAATCTTTCGCCAAGCTGCTGCTTTGTGCACCACAATGTTGGAGAAATAACTGCCCAGGAACAAAACATGCAAGCACAAAGACGCCTGCAGGAAAAGCTGGAGGAAATGGCAGGGACAGCCGCCCAGCCGCCCAGCAGGCGTTCTGCCATGTCACCCACAGTCACTACTTTGCTCACCTCTGGGTGGCAAGGAAACCCACCCAGGGCCCCACCCAACCCCACACACAGCCAGCACGTGCAGCAGTTAAAGAGCACAATTCTCCAAGGTGCCAAGAAGGGATCGCAGGGCACTATTCCAAGGCTCTCGAGCTTGAAAGTTCGTATGAGTGTCTTGTGGAAGGCTCTGCTGAATGAAAAGTTTGTTTTCCCTTTCCAAAACACTCGGGAAGTTGCCGCAGACAACAGCTTAGGAACAACCGACAGCCAGTGGACCTGGCAGCTGGGGAGCCACATCCTAGACTTGCAAATGAAACGGAACAATCGGATTAGAAAGGGAGACGTTCCGCATGTGACCTGAAGAAGCCTTATGGAGGAAGTGCAAGATAAATAGGAGACCCTCTGGAAAGGCTTGGAACCGTATTTCAGGGAAGATGACGCCAGTGGGCTTTTGATTCAGCGGAAAGCAAGCATTGAAAATCAACCGCAAGATCTGAGAGAAGCACTTGTGGAAGAGACACAGAGAAAGTCTGCCGAGTTCATTGAACGGGAGAAGAATCCGAGCAAAGGGCATCAGAAGAAGCCAGAATGTGAACACGAGCTTGTCAAGAGAAGGCAACTGGTGGCTTTGTCGCTAAAGAAGGAAGAGCTGCATGAAGAAAAGCTGAGGCAACACTTGGCTAGCCTCTGGAAACAATGGCTCTACAAAGTATCTTCCAGTGCACCTCCTCCTGCAGAACGAAACATAAACCTCCCTAGTGAGACCACTCTGCTGGAACATTTCAAGCAAGAGCCAAACAGAGAGGAAGAAATAAAATGCTTCTTGCCAAAGGATGCATTTCCCATGGCATCCCTTGCAGGCAGTGCAAGAGATCATTGCTGCTGGAAGCTGCATTTCATTTCATCCCTTTGTATTTCAGATGCTAGTCGTACTTCCCAAAACATGTATACAATAAACTTGCGGGCTAGCCTTCTGGTCAGGGTGTCTCCTGGTGCTGGGCTTGTGGCGGGGGTGCCGAGGGGATCTGGGCGTTGTGTTGGGGGTGCTGGTCTTGTCGTGGGGGGTGCAGAGGGGAGTTGGTCCTTGTGTTGGGGGTGCTGGTCTTTGTTTTGAGGTGCAGAGGGGATCTGGACCTTGTGTTGGGGGTGCTGAGGGGATCTGGGTGTTGTTTTGGGGGTGCTTAGAGGAGGTGGGCCTTGTGTTGGGGGTGCTGGTCTTGTCATGGGGGTGCAGAGGGGATCAGGGCCTTGTGTTGGGGGTGCAGAGGGGATCTGGGTGTTGTTTTGGGGGTGCTGAGGGGATTTGGGTGTTGTTGTGGGGGTGCTTAGAGGAGGTGGGCCTTGTGTTGGGGGTGCTGGGTTTGTTGTGGGGGTGCAGAGGGGATCAGGGCCTTGTTTTTGGGGTGCTGGGCCTTGTTTTGGGAGTGCTGGGCTTGTCATGGGGGTGCTGAGGGGATCAGGGCATTGTGTTGGGGGTGCTCGGCATTGTGTAGGGTTTGCTGGGCTTGTTATGGGGGTGGAGAGGGGATCTGGGTCTTGTTTTGGCGGCGCTTAGAGGACGTGGGCCTTGTGTTGGGGGTGCTGGTCTTGTCGTGGGGGTCCTGAGTGGTCATGGTGTTGTGTTGGGGGTGGTGGGCGTTGTTTTGGGAGAACTAGGCTTGTTTTTGGGGTGCTGAGGGGATCTGGGCCTTGTTTTCGGGGTACTGAGGGGATCTGGGCGTTGTTTTGGTGGTGCTGGGCCTTGTCATGGGGGTGTTGAGGGGATCTACGCCTTTTTTTGGGGGTGCGGAGAGGGTTCCGGAGCACTCGACCAGGTCGCCCAGAGAGGTTGTGGAGTCTCCTTCCCTGGAGATATTCAAAAGCCGCCTGGCCCAATCCTGGGCAATATGCTCCAGAGGACCCTGGCTGAGCAGGGGCGTTGGACTCCAGGATCTCCGGAGGTCCCTTCCAACCTCCACCATTCTCTGAGCCTGTGATTCTGTGAAATGTTAAGGCTAAAATTTTAACACTCACATCCCAGAAGTTTTCTTTTCCTTTCTTCTCAGAATTGGTTCCCGTCGATGGTCGAGCCCATCACACACCTTCCACAATCGCCTGTAACGTGCTCATGTAGTGTTCCAATGCTATAGGTCATATGGATTGGCATGGGGTTGGTTCACCTAGTTGATTTAAACCAGTTGAGGGAATGGTTAGAACGTACAGCTAGCAATCTGGTTTTGGAGCTAAGGAAAGGTTTTGCACATTGAGTGACTACTCCCCAAATTACAGCTTGGTTGCCACTGCCCACGCACACAGGGAGCCCCATTCCCCTTGGGATCATTCCAGTTAATATGAAAGAGAGAATCAACCGTATCGGGAATAATACCAATGGTGCGTCTATATGATTGGGGCCTGGGCATACAAGTCTCAAGCTCCCATCTCTCCATCATATGTCTAGCAAGCCATGAATCTTCCACAAGACTTGAACTGGAGGAAAGTGTGGGATCAAAACTGTCATGTCACCTGGGGGAGTGAACCAGACACCGTGCGTAGGGCCTACGAAATAGATGGCTCAGCGTTACAGTGGGGACAACAAACAATTGTACTCGGGACCTGAGAGGACCACTCCCTGAGAGAGACCTGCCCAATCGAAGCTATTTCCAAGCAGGTGGTCATGAAGGGAGCACTGCCCTTCAGGAAAAAGCCTTTGCGCAGCTGCGCTATTACCAGAACGGAGCAGCTTCACAACCGCATCACACAGCTCATCAGCCTCCCCATCGACACAAAGGAACAGGAGCCAATGCATGACAACCAAAGTTGCATTCATGACAGACTGCATGAAATAGGAAAACAGGTGGACTCGGCAGCCAGGAACTCCACATATGTCTTCACTCATGGATACAGAAGACATTCAGCAGTGTCTCTAGGCAAAGTGGCAGCAGAAAGGTTGGCAAAGATGCAGAAGGCTTTCACAAGAGCAAACGACCCCACTTTCTACCTGCAGGGCCAGAGAGAAGACTTCTTCACAAGTTTCCACATGTCCTGCCAAGCAGTGCCCTCTATCACAGCAGTTGCTGATTTTTTTATGTGACGAGCTTTCAGGAGCTCTTTGACAGGCAGTGTCTGTGAAGACTGCTCTTGATATAGCCTGGGAAAGGAGCTCTAACTCTCCAGCTTTCAGTGGCCATCGATCTCAACTAGAAACGGCTATTCTCCTCTCTCTTGCGGAGGAAGAGAATGGTGAGAAGTTCAGGCAGCACATTCATTTCCCCCAACATGTTTTAGAAGGTTTCGCTGAAAAGTGTGTTAACAACTATTGCTTAGACAAGAACAATTCAAGGCTGAAGAACTTGTTCCATGTTTCCCTGAATTCATTCCAGACTCTTGTTGCTGCTGCTAGCTTTGCGCCTACAACTCCAGTTGTCCAAGAGAACTGTGGCAATGTCTCCCTGTGGCTAGAGGAATTTGGGAGCAGACTTGGAGCTAATTCTGAACTTCCCAGAAGTCATCTGAAAAGCATTGAGCATCAAGAAAGAAAGGAGCGAGAGCTCCTGAAGGAGGCAATGAGTAAAGCACTGGCCCCTGTGCTAGCAAACCTGAAACAGGCATTTTCCATGCCTCATCTGAAAGCTTGGAACTGGAAACCTCATACAATCGGAGTTGAAGGGCTGCACGGCTGCTGGAAGCAATGCCCGTTGTGCAGCGCTCTTTGCACAGACACAATACGTGCTCCTGATGGGGACCACAGTGTTCACTTCCATCGCCCTCAAGTCCTCGATGGGACCCAGTGGGTTACAAGAAATCAGTTGGTCCCTGCCCTTTGCTCCAGTCTTGTAGCAAGTCACTGTTGCCTTGTGCTTGAGGATAACAAGGAAGCTGCCTATACAAAGTCTAGAGAAGCAGGAGCAGCTTCTGCCAATTGGGGCCTCACGCCAGAAAGCTCCCCGCAGGCATGCTGCAAATGGCTTGTGTGCCGTTTCCGCTCACAATTGCTACAAGATTGCTGTGCACAATTGGAGGGCACAGCAGCAACCCGTCCAGAAGGGGAAAAGTGCCCAAAGAAAGAATGAGCCACGGGCTCGGCATGGGCTTGTCAGGGACGACTCTGGGCTTTGGTTGGGCTTTGTGCTGGCGGGAGCTGTGTTGGGGCTGGCCTTGGTGGGCTGCGCCTTGTTGGGGTTTGGGTGAGAGCAGCGACAGGTCGGGCCTGGGGGTGCCCTGGCAGACCAGGTGTGTGGAAGTGATGTCGCCATGGCATCACAATGCCGGGGTCTTTCTGGAGGTGGGGCTGGGGGAAGTGCCGCTGTCACTTTGCCTGCGAGCGAGCGAGCGAGCGAGTGTGCGAGCGAGTGCGCGAGCAGGTGGAGAGCGTGGTGTTGAGCTGGGGCGAAGGAGCGAGGCAGCGGGGTAAGAGCTGGCTCCTTCCGTCTCTTTGCAGTCTCTCCTCCCCTCGGGGCACTCTCCCTGGCTTTGTCGCCTCCCCCAGCGCCCACAACCAGCTGCACGCTCCCTCGGTGGGCACAAGTGCCACAATCAGGCAAACGTCCCCGCCGCGAAGCCCAGCCACGCTCGGGCACCATTCTGCGCCCTTGCTGCTCACGACCCGGTGTCCCCGCGTCACACGTGGGAAAGCAGCGGCGGGAGCGGGCAGCCAGGCAAGGCCGACGGAGTGAGGGCACCGTGCCCTGCTTTTTGCAGAGTTGCTCTCGGCGGCCTTTGGCTCTTCTCCTGGTGTCAGATTGACGCTGTCGATCTTGGGGTGCGGAGGAGCGTGCACAGGGTGAGCTGCAGAGCAGAGCGGAGCGGTCAGGGTCGGGGGAGGTTGGTGGAGGGGCGTTGGAGGGGCGGTGGGGAGCAGGGCTTTGGGGGCTGCTGGTCTGCCTTGGTCGGGGAGGGGGAGGGTGGCTGCAAGGGGCGGCGTGCTCAGAGGTGGGTGCTGTGTTTTGGGTGGCACTCTTGGAGCAGGACGTGGAGGCGGAGCGCTGAGCAGGCTGCACGCTCGCGGCGCGCTTCCGGTGGCGGCATGGAGCCTCGGAGGCGGAGCGTCGTGGGCGAGTTTGTGGTGCTGAGCCTTTTTGTGGTGTGCCTGGCCCACATGCCCTCGGTCGTCAACGTCTTCACGATCCTGTGCATAGCGGTGGTGTTGGTGCCGGCGGGGAAAAGGCCCTGGCCCAAGGTAGGAGTCAGCCTGGGCATGGCCCCGAGCTGGCGCGGGCAGCGAGAGGGCTGAGGCCGCGGCAGCACCTGCAGCAAGGGCAGCCTGACGGTGCTGCGCGCAAGCCTGCCTCCAGCCTCAGCTCTGCGTGCCCCGCGCAGCCCTTCCGCGAGCAGGGCGCCTCTTGGCGCAGCTTGGATGCTCGCCACTAAGGCAGCGCTCTCTTGGGCTGTGCAGGGGCCTCGCGGCAGTGCTGGCAGCCTGGGCAACGGCAGCGTGGACGAGCCCGGAGGTGAGCAGCCCCGGCCCAGGGCGCCTCTTGGCGCGCTCGGCAGCGCCTCCCGGCCAAGACAGCCCAGCGCCGCCAGCGCCCACCGCCCTCGGCCCCAGCTGGGGCTCCGCCGACGGGCTGCCCTCGCTCACTGCCTCTCTGCCTCCTCTTCCAGCAGCCTCCTTCCTGCCCACGGTGCAGACGCAGGACTGTGCAGCCAGCCGGCAGGCAGGGTAAGCGGAGGCCTGGCCTGCAGGGGGGCTGCCCCACAGCCCTGGCCAGGCCCACCGCAGGCAAGAGCCCAATGCAGCCCAGAGCCACAGACCTGCGCCTGGCCTGGGCCCCCCAAAGAGCAGGGCATGGCATGGCTAGGGCTGGGGTCGACGCACGGGATGCCCAGGACATGCCGCATGCCTGCTGCTCACCAACTGGGAAGCCCCTTTGCTCCTTGCCCACTGCTGCAGCCCTGGCCCCAGCGCCCCCTCCGCCCGCACCCTGGCACCCTTTGGCGTCTGCTGCCGCCACCAGGGCTTCCCCCTGGGGCACCCAAGGCAGCCTCCTCACCTCCTTTCTCCCTCCCAGGCTCACAAGCGAGGACATCTTGCCCCCTCGCCACCTCCTGCCAACCTCGGAGCCAGACACGGATGGATGGAAGTTGGATGGCCCTCTCCCACTGCCACCACCCTCCATCCTGCTGGACGCTCCCCCAACACCTGCAGGAGTGCTGGGTGAGCTGCTTGTGCCCACAGCCCTCCCGCCATCCCCACCACGCAGGCGGGTCCGCTTTGGGCGCAACCAGACCGTGTTGCTGAGCGAGGAAGGTCACGAGCTGCTGGACTGCCTCCCCAAAGCCCCACACCTCGACTGGCCAGCCCACATCCCGCGCCGGTCCATCCTGCACTGTGCCTGGGCACCCGTCCCGCTGGCAGGGGAAGGCACAGTGCGGCCACTTTCACCCGCCGGGCAGTCCGAGGACGAAGAGGGCGAGGAGCCAGCGTGTGCCACCTCCCTGCAGCGCTGGCCCACCATGCAGCTCTGGAGCCCACCACCGGAGGCGCCCTCCCCTCCCGCTGCAGCCGCCGGCTGCACAGCGGCCCTGGCCTGCCTGCTCTGCCCAGCCTGCCCTGCAGGCGCCTTCAGAGGGCTGCGCAAGGGCCTCCGCAGATGCGCCTCCTTCCTGCGAAGGCCACGGCGAGTGCTGAGGAGGCGCCAGGCAAGGGCCAGCTGATTGGGGCCAGCAGCAGGCTCCGCGCCTGGGCAGACGTGCCAGTAACCAGCACCCGCGGAGCTAGACGCCTTTGCCACCTCCGGGCCAGCGTCAATAAACCTCTGAGCAAGACTCTGTGGGAGGCGAGAGTGAAACACCATGTGAAGTGCTATGAAGGAGGCGCAGGAATGCTCCCTGAGTCTTAGGAAGCCAGCCGTTCCCCGAACTCAGGCTTTCCTGCTCCTGACAGGGCTGAGTAGAGCAGCAACATGCAAAAACATGTCTCCAGAACAGAAGTTTAAATGCTTAGCTCAGATGAACCATCACATAGAAAACTGGCTGTCAGAAGAAGTCCGTGAGATCCTTAGAAAGTGCGGTGGATGTGATCCTGGGGGCGCTCTGGAGCAAGATCTGAATTCCCCTGTGAATGGAGACTATGTAGCCTCCAACAGTGATCTGCAGAAAGAAGTTGTAAAACAGGGGAGAATTGATATTGGTCAGGGGGCTGAGCAGAAAGATTCATCCAAGCCATCACCCTCAGCAGAACAGTGGGAGGATCCTAAAAGGAATGAGCGTTCCAGAGGCCAAGAGGTCCTCCACTTGATCAAACACCCGGGACTAGAAAATTACTACGCAAGGAAAAGGGGGAGGGCAGATCTTCAGGTTATCGACAAGACTGCCCTGTGTGACAGCCAGCCCAGGATTGGCAGTGAATACCCCTTCCATTTTCGGCACAAGCTGCTGATGCTGGACTACCGTGGAAGGTATCTGGTTTGCCAGGAGCATGGCAAAGCAAAAGAAGGCGTTCTGAGCACTCCGAATGCAACAAGCCTTGGCGCTGAGTGCTCAGATAGTGCCTCAGATATTGACAGTGAGTTTTTCAATGCTGAGCGTGAAGAAGGGGATGCCTCTGTTACAGCAGGTCTGACACACACACACATGCCATGGACCTCCAGGTGGCGATGTTTCATGGTGCCCACGATTTCACGAGACAGTACATTTCAACAAACCTCGCTTTGTGCCACTTGGTGCTCCCCCTCCTGCTACCAAATCCATGCACCGCACCAAGAGAGTTCCCTCAGCCAAGTTAAAAAGAGCTGGAAAGCCACGGAACAATTGGGAAAGCAGACCACAATTCAGAGGAGCAGACCACAATTCAGAGGCACAAAAACCAACCGATTGATCAGGCAGACACACTCATGGTGTCCTTCCTACGGATCGGGAGTTCTCCTTCCTCTTCCAAGGCTCAGCTCCTGAGTGCTCTGCCGACTAAACACAAACACGACACTTTCTTCCACCGACATTGCAAAGGCAGCACCAAAGACTGTCTTCTAATGACAGGTGTTGTGGAGATCTCTTGGTCCTGTGCCAGTGGCAGTGCTGATGACACTTTTGACGGCTGTGTTGCTTTTTGTAACCTGCATGGAGATGCTAGAGGTCATGAACAACAATTGCCGTTTTTACAGCAGATCTCTTCTGTGAAGGAGGCTCTCAGTTAGCTGAGTCTGACCAGAGTGACAAGAAAGGCATGAACATTGTACGTGACCCGTGGCAGTCTCAAAAGCCTTTGATTTGTCTTTTCACTGAAGAAGAGAATGTTGCATGTGGCCGATCTAGCCAGAATGTAAAAAGAGGTATCCAGAACAGAAACACAGCAGAATTAGTAGAGGAGCTGGTAAAAACAATCAGAGACCTGCTAGCAAGGTGAAACAACCTTTTAAGGCTTGATGCTTGTCAGGACACAGCTCGCCAACGTGGATTTATTGTGGCTAAAGAGGCAGAAGAGTGTGTGAGAGCCAAAGCAAAGGCAAGAACCTTGGTGGGATTCTTGACAAAGGAGAAATTGTGTTTGAGATCAAATCACAGCTACTGCCTCTTCAAGGACAACTATGGTACCCATGGTGTAAAAAGGAGAAAGAGCTCCCCCGCTTGCAGGAAAAGAGGAACAAGAACATAGAACATCATGGGAGCCAAAGTGAGCCAGAGAAGTGTGCAGGACGAAGAAAGCAACTCGACAGAGCGTTCCCCCTCAAGCAGCTGCTGAAATCAGTCCTCGCTTTTCTCCAGGCACAGGCAAGAGACACCAAGAAATACTTGCTGCAGTGGAGGAAGGTCTTTAGGGATGACCTGTCCTCTGAGCACTTGGAGGAACTTCAGAAAGAGTATCATCAGTGATGGTATCAAATCCTGGAAATAAAGAAAAGCAAGGAAAAAACCAGTCTGAAAACAGCATTGATGAATAAGTTAGAAGCCCTCTCCAATGCAGTCAATGATTCATCCATTGGTCTTAAGCGTCTTTTGAGAGAAGTAGGGCAGATTCGTGAAGCTCTAGAATCCTTGAACTCAAAAGATGAATGTTTTTGCAAACTACCTGAAGTGGCAGTCGATCTGATGGTTTCAGGGTATGCCCTTGAAGTGGTGGATGGTGATGCTTCGTCTGTACGGTGACGATGGCTTGGGGCAATCTTTGACAAGTTAATTGAGAAGCTAGGGGAGAGAAGAGCGTTTGTTCTCTCAGTGCTTGGCATCCAGAGCCCGGGGAAGTCAAGCCTGCTGAACGCCATGTTTGGTCTGCAGTGGAACGTCAGTGCGGGGAGAGGCACGCGGGGAGCGTTTATGCAGCTGCTTCAGGTGGATGAGAAACCCCAAGAGGCCGTGGACTTTGATTACAGGCTGATTGTTGACACAGGAGGACTTTGTGCCATGGAGGTGGCCAATAAGCAGTCACTTAATGATGACAATGAGCTAGCCACCTTTGGCATTGGCATTGGCAACATGACTCTGATCAATATCTTGGGAGAAAATCCTGGAGACATGCAAGATGTCCTTCAGCTAGCCGGGCAGGCTTTTCTCCGCATGAAGCAAGTCAATCTTTCGCCAAGCTGCTGCTTTGTGCACCACAATGTTGGAGAAATAACTGCCCAGGAACAAAACATGCAAGCACAAAGACGCCTGCAGGAAAAGCTGGAGGAAATGGCAGGGACAGCCGCCCAGCCGCCCAGCAGGCGTTCTGCCATGTCACCCACAGTCACTACTTTGCTCACCTCTGGGTGGCAAGGAAACCCACGCAGGGCCCCACCCAACCCCACACACAGCCAGCACGTGCAGCAGTTAAAGAGCACAATTCTCCAAGCTGCCAAGAAGGGATCGCAGGGCACTATTCCAAGGCTCTCGAGCTTGAAAGTTCGTATGAGTGTCTTGTGGAAGGCTCTGCTGAATGAAAAGTTTGTTTTCCCTTTCCAAAACACTCGGGAAGTTGCCGCAGACAACAGCTTAGGAACAACCGACAGCCAGTGGACCTGGCAGCTGGGGAGCCACATCCTAGACTTGCAAATGAAACGGAACAATCGGATTAGAAAGGGAGACGTTCCGCATGTGACCTGAAGAAGCCTTATGGAGGAAGTGCAAGATAAATAGGAGACCCTCTGGAAAGGCTTGGAACCGTATTTCAGGGAAGATGACGCCAATGGGCTTTTGATTCAGCGGAAAGCAAGCATTGAAAATCAACCGCAAGATCTGAGAGAAGCACTTGTGGAAGAGACACAGAGAAAGTCTGCCGAGTTCATTGAACGGGAGAAGAATCCGAGCAAAGGGCATCAGAAGAAGCCAGAATGTGAACACGAGCTTGTCAAGAGAAGGCAACTGGTGGCTTTGTCGCTAAAGAAGGAAGAGCTGCATGAAGAAAAGCTGCGGCAACACTTGGCTAGCCTCTGGAAACAATGGCTCTACAAAGTATCTTCCAGTGCACCTCCTCCTGCAGAACGAAACATAAACCTCCCTAGTGAGACCACTCTGCTGGAACATTTCAAGCAAGAGCCAAACAGAGAGGAAGAAATAAAATGCTTCTTGCCAAAGGATGCATTTCCCATGGCATCCCTTGCAGGCAGTGCAAGAGATCATTGCTGCTGGAAGCTGCATTTCATTTCATCCCTTTGTATTTCAGATGCTAGTCGTACTTCCCAACACATGTATACAATAAACTTGCGGGCTAGCCTTCTGGTCAGGGTGTCTCGTGGTGCTGGGCTTGTGGCGGGGGTGCCGAGGGGATCTGGGCGTTGTGTTGGGGGTGCTGGTCTTGTCGTGGGGGGTGCAGAGGGGAGTTGGTCCTTGTGTTGGGGGTGCTGGTCTTTGTTTTGAGGTGCAGAGGGGATCTGGACCTTGTGTTGGGGGTGCTGAGGGGATCTGGGTGTTGTTTTGGGGGTGCTTAGAGGAGGTGGGCCTTGTGTTGGGGGTGCTGGTCTTGTCATGGGGGTGCAGAGGGGATCAGGGCCTTGTGTTGGGGGTGCAGAGGGGATCTGGGTGTTGTTTTGGGGGTGCTGAGGGGATTTGGGTGTTGTTGTGGGGGTGCTTAGAGGAGGTGGGCCTTGTGTTGGGGGTGCTGGGTTTGTTGTGGGGGTGCAGAGGGGATCAGGGCCTTGTTTTTGGGGTGCTGGGCCTTGTTTTGGGAGTGCTGGGCTTGTCATGGGGGTGCTGAGGGGATCAGGGCATTGTGTTGGGGGTGCTCGGCATTGTGTAGGGTTTGCTGGGCTTGTTATGGGGGTGGAGAGGGGATCTGGGTCTTGTTTTGGGGGCGCTTAGAGGACGTGGGCCTTGTGTTGGGGGTGCTGGTCTTGTCGTGGGGGTCCTGAGTGGTCATGGTGTTGTGTTGGGGGTGGTGGGCGTTGTTTTGGGAGAACTAGGCTTGTTTTTGGGGTGCTGAGGGGATCTGGGCCTTGTTTTCGGGGTACTGAGGGGATCTGGGCGTTGTTTTGGTGGTGCTGGGCCTTGTCATGGGGGTGTTGAGGGGATCTACGCCTTTTTTTGGGGGTGCGGAGAGGGTTCCGGAGCACTCGACCAGGTCGCCCAGAGAGGTTGTGGAGTCTCCTTCCCTGGAGATATTCAAAAGCCGCCTGGCCCAATCCTGGGCAATATGCTCCAGAGGACCCTGGCTGAGCAGGGGCGTTGGACTCCAGGATCTCCGGAGGTCCCTTCCAACCTCCACCATTCTCTGAGCCTGTGATTCTGTGAAATGTTAAGGCTAAAATTTTAACACTCACATCCCAGAAGTTTTCTTTTCCTTTCTTCTCAGAATTGGTTCCCGTCGATGGTCGAGCCCATCACACACCTTCCACAATCGCCTGTAACGTGCTCATGTAGTGTTCCAATGCTATAGGTCATATGGATTGGCATGGGGTTGGTTCACCTAGTTGATTTAAACCAGTTGAGGGAATGGTTAGAACGTACAGCTAGCAATCTGGTTTTGGAGCTAAGGAAAGGTTTTGCACATTGAGTGACTACTCCCCAAATTACAGCTTGGTTGCCACTGCCCACGCACACAGGGAGCCCCATTCCCCTTGGGATCATTCCAGTTAATATGAAAGAGAGAATCAACCGTATCGGGAATAATACCAATGGTGCGTCTATATGATTGGGGCCTGGGCATACAAGTCTCAAGCTCCCATCTCTCCATCATATGTCTAGCAAGCCATGAATCTTCCACAAGACTTGAACTGGAGGAAAGTGTGGGATCAAAACTGTCATGTCACCTGGGGGAGTGAACCAGACACCGTGCGTAGGGCCTACGAAATAGATGGCTCAGCGTTACAGTGGGGACAACAAACAATTGTACTCGGGACCTGAGAGGACCACTCCCTGAGAGAGACCTGCCCAATCGAAGCTATTTCCAAGCAGGTGGTCCTGAAGGGAGCACTGCCCTTCAGGAAAAAGCCTTTGCGCAGCTGCGCTATTACCAGAACGGAGCAGCTTCACAACCGCATCACACAGCTCATCAGCCTCCCCATCGACACAAAGGAACAGGAGCCAATGCATGACAACCAAAGTTGCATTCATGACAGACTGCATGAAATAGGAAAACAGGTGGACTCGGCAGCCAGGAACTCCACATATGTCTTCACTCATGGATACAGAAGACATTCAGCAGTGTCTCTAGGCAAAGTGGCAGCAGAAAGGTTGGCAAAGATGCAGAAGGCTTTCACAAGAGCAAACGACCCCACTTTCTACCTGCAGGGCCAGAGAGAAGACTTCTTCACAAGTTTCCACATGTCCTGCCAAGCAGTGCCCTCTATCACAGCAGTTGCTGATTTTTTTATGTGACGAGCTTTCAGGAGCTCTTTGACAGGCAGTGTCTGTGAAGACTGCTCTTGATATAGCCTGGGAAAGGAGCTCTAACTCTCCAGCTTTCAGTGGCCATCGATCTCAACTAGAAACGGCTATTCTCCTCTCTCTTGCGGAGGAAGAGAATGGTGAGAAGTTCAGGCAGCACATTCATTTCCCCCAACATGTTTTAGAAGGTTTCGCTGAAAAGTGTGTTAACAACTATTGCTTAGACAAGAACAATTCAAGGCTGAAGAACTTGTTCCATGTTTCCCTGAATTCATTCCAGACTCTTGTTGCTGCTGCTAGCTTTGCGCCTACAACTCCAGTTGTCCAAGAGAACTGTGGCAATGTCTCCCTGTGGCTAGAGGAATTTGGGAGCAGACTTGGAGCTAATTCTGAACTTCCCAGAAGTCATCTGAAAAGCATTGAGCATCAAGAAAGAAAGGAGCGAGAGCTCCTGAAGGAGGCAATGAGTAAAGCACTGGCCCCTGTGCTAGCAAACCTGAAACAGGCATTTTCCATGCCTCATCTGAAAGCTTGGAACTGGAAACCTCATACAATCGGAGTTGAAGGGCTGCACGGCTGCTGGAAGCAATGCCCGTTGTGCAGCGCTCTTTGCACAGACACAATACGTGCTCCTGATGGGGACCACAGTGTTCACTTCCATCGCCCTCAAGTCCTCGATGGGACCCAGTGGGTTACAAGAAATCAGTTGGTCCCTGCCCTTTGCTCCAGTCTTGTAGCAAGTCACTGTTGCCTTGTGCTTGAGGATAACAAGGAAGCTGCCTATACAAAGTCTAGAGAAGCAGGAGCAGCTTCTGCCAATTGGGGCCTCACGCCAGAAAGCTCCCCGCAGGCATGCTGCAAATGGCTTGTGTGCCGTTTCCGCTCACAATTGCTACAAGATTGCTGTGCACAATTGGAGGGCACAGCAGCAACCCGTCCAGAAGGGGAAAAGTGCCCAAAGAAAGAATGAGCCACGGGCTCGGCATGGGCTTGTCAGGGACGACTCTGGGCTTTGGTTGGGCTTTGTGCTGGCGGGAGCTGTGTTGGGGCTGGCCTTGGTGGGCTGCGCCTTGTTGGGGTTTGGGTGAGAGCAGCGACAGGTCGGGCCTGGGGGTGCCCTGGCAGACCAGGTGTGTGGAAGTGATGTCGCCATGGCATCACAATGCCGGGGTCTTTCTGGAGGTGGGGCTGGGGGAAGTGCCGCTGTCACTTTGCCTGCGAGCGAGCGAGCGAGCGAGTGTGCGAGCGAGTGCGCGAGCAGGTGGAGAGCGTGGTGTTGAGCTGGGGCGAAGGAGCGAGGCAGCGGGGTAAGAGCTGGCTCCTTCCGTCTCTTTGCAGTCTCTCCTCCCCTCGGGGCACTCTCCCTGGCTTTGTCGCCTCCCCCAGCGCCCACAACCAGCTGCACGCTCCCTCGGTGGGCACAAGTGCCACAATCAGGCAAACGTCCCCGCCGCGAAGCCCAGCCACGCTCGGGCACCATTCTGCGCCCTTGCTGCTCACGACCCGGTGTCCCCGCGTCACACGTGGGAAAGCAGCGGCGGGAGCGGGCAGCCAGGCAAGGCCGACGGAGTGAGGGCACCGTGCCCTGCTTTTTGCAGAGTTGCTCTCGGCGGCCTTTGGCTCTTCTCCTGGTGTCAGATTGACGCTGTCGATCTTGGGGTGCGGAGGAGCGTGCACAGGGTGAGCCGCAGAGCAGAGCGGAGCGGTCAGGGTCGGGGGAGGTTGGTGGAGGGGCGTTGGAGGGGCGGTGGGGAGCAGGGCTTTGGGGGCTGCTGGTCTGCCTTGGTCGGGGAGGGGGAGGGTGGCTGCAAGGGGCGGCGTGCTCAGAGGTGGGTGCTGTGTTTTGGGTGGCACTCTTGGAGCAGGACGTGGAGGCGGAGCGCTGAGCAGGCTGCACGCTCGCGGCGCGCTTCCGGTGGCGGCATGGAGCCTCGGAGGCGGAGCGTCGTGGGCGAGTTTGTGGTGCTGAGCCTTTTTGTGGTGTGCCTGGCCCACATGCCCTCGGTCGTCAACGTCTTCACGATCCTGTGCATAGCGGTGGTGTTGGTGCCGGCGGGGAAAAGGCCCTGGCCCAAGGTAGGAGTCAGCCTGGGCATGGCCCCGAGCTGGCGTGGGCAGCGAGAGGGCTGAGGCCGCGGCAGCACCTGCAGCAAGGGCAGCCTGACGGTGCTGCGCGCAAGCCTGCCTCCAGCCTCAGCTCTGCGTGCCCCACGCAGCCCTTCCGCGAGCAGGGCGCCTCTTGGCGCAGCTTGGATGCTCGCCACTAAGGCAGCGCTCTCTTGGGCTGTGCAGGGGCCTCACGGCAGTGCTGGCAGCCTGGGCAACGGCAGCGTGGACGAGCCCGGAGGTGAGCAGCCCCGGCCCAGGGCGCCTCTTGGCGCGCTCGGCAGCGCCTCCCGGCCAAGACAGCCCAGCGCCGCCAGCGCCCACCGCCCTCGGCCCCAGCTGGGGCTCCGCCGACGGGCTGCCCTCGCTCACTGCCTCTCTGCCTCCTCTTCCAGCAGCCTCCTTCCTGCCCACGGTGCAGACGCAGGACTGTGCAGCCAGCCGGCAGGCAGGGTAAGCGGAGGCCTGGCCTGCAGGGGGGCTGCCCCACAGCCCTGGCCAGGCCCACCGCAGGCAAGAGCCCAATGCAGCCCAGAGCCACAGACCTGCGCCTGGCCTGGGCCCCCCAAAGAGCAGGGCATGGCATGGCTAGGGCTGGGGTCGACGCACGGGATGCCCAGGACATGCCGCATGCCTGCTGCTCACCAACTGGGAAGCCCCTTTGCTCCTTGCCCACTGCTGCAGCCCTGGCCCCAGCGCCCCCTCCGCCCGCACCCTGGCACCCTTTGGCGTCTGCTGCCGCCACCAGGGCTTCCCCCTGGGGCACCCAAGGCAGCCTCCTCACCTCCTTTCTCCCTCCCAGGCTCACAAGCGAGGACATCTTGCCCCCTCGCCACCTCCTGCCAACCTCGGAGCCAGACACGGATGGATGGAAGTTGGATGGCCCTCTCCCACTGCCACCACCCTCCATCCTGCTGGACGCTCCCCCAACACCTGCAGGAGTGCTGGGTGAGCTGCTTGTGCCCACAGCCCTCCCGCCATCCCCACCACGCAGGCGGGTCCGCTTTGGGCGCAACCAGACCGTGTTGCTGAGCGAGGAAGGTCACGAGCTGCTGGACTGCCTCCCCAAAGCCCCACACCTCGACTGGCCAGCCCACATCCCGCGCCGGTCCATCCTGCACTGTGCCTGGGCACCCGTCCCGCTGGCAGGGGAAGGCACAGTGCGGCCACTTTCACCCGCCGGGCAGTCCGAGGAGGAAGAGGGCGAGGAGCCAGCGTGTGCCACCTCCCTGCAGCGCTGGCCCACCATGCAGCTCTGGAGCCCACCACCGGAGGCGCCCTCCCCTCCCGCTGCAGCCGCCGGCTGCACAGCGGCCCTGGCCTGCCTGCTCTGCCCAGCCTGCCCTGCAGGCGCCTTCAGAGGGCTGCGCAAGGGCCTCCGCAGATGCGCCTCCTTCCTGCGAAGGCCACGGCGAGTGCTGAGGAGGCGCCAGGCAAGGGCCAGCTGATTGGGGCCAGCAGCAGGCTCCGCGCCTGGGCAGACGTGCCAGTAACCAGCACCCGCGGAGCTAGACGCCTTTGCCACCTCCGGGCCAGCGTCAATAAACCTCTGAGCAAGACTCTGTGGGAGGCGAGAGTGAAACACCATGTGAAGTGCTATGAAGGAGGCGCAGGAATGCTCCCTGAGTCTTAGGAAGCCAGCCGTTCCCCGAACTCAGGCTTTCCTGCTCCTGACAGGGCTGAGTAGAGCAGCAACATGCAAAAACATGTCTCCAGAACAGAAGTTTAAATGCTTAGCTCAGATGAACCATCACATAGAAAACTGGCTGTCAGAAGAAGTCCGTGAGATCCTTAGAAAGTGCGGTGGATGTGATCCTGGGGGCGCTCTGGAGCAAGATCTGAATTCCCCTGTGAATGGAGACTATGTAGCCTCCAACAGTGATCTGCAGAAAGAAGTTGTAAAACAGGGGAGAATTGATATTGGTCAGGGGGCTGAGCAGAAAGATTCATCCAAGCCATCACCCTCAGCAGAACAGTGGGAGGATCCTAAAAGGAATGAGCGTTCCAGAGGCCAAGAGGTCCTCCACTTGATCAAACACCCGGGACTAGAAAATTACTACGCAAGGAAAAGGGGGAGGGCA
Source organism: Struthio camelus (assembly GCF_040807025.1). Taxonomy (NCBI): domain Eukaryota; kingdom Metazoa; phylum Chordata; class Aves; order Struthioniformes; family Struthionidae; genus Struthio; species Struthio camelus. The sequence goes on from NC_090944.1 coordinate 6,239,487, forward strand.
GATCTTCAGGTTATCGACAAGACTGCCCTGTGTGACAGCCAGCCCAGGATTGGCAGTGAATACCCCTTCCATTTTCGGCACAAGCTGCTGATGCTGGACTACCGTGGAAGGTATCTGGTTTGCCAGGAGCATGGCAAAGCAAAAGAAGGCGTTCTGAGCACTCCGAATGCAACAAGCCTTGGCGCTGAGTGCTCAGATAGTGCCTCAGATATTGACAGTGAGTTTTTCAATGCTGAGCGTGAAGAAGGGGATGCCTCTGTTACAGCAGGTCTGACACACACACACATGCCATGGACCTCCAGGTGGCGATGTTTCATGGTGCCCACGATTTCACGAGACAGTACATTTCAACAAACCTCGCTTTGTGCCACTTGGTGCTCCCCCTCCTGCTACCAAATCCATGCACCGCACCAAGAGAGTTCCCTCAGCCAAGTTAAAAAGAGCTGGAAAGGGACGGAACAATTGGGAAAGCAGACCACAATTCAGAGGAGCAGACCACAATTCAGAGGCACAAAAACCAACCGATTGATCAGGCAGACACACTCATGGTGTCCTTCATACGGATCGGGAGTTCTCCTTCCTCTTCCAAGGCTCAGCTCCTGAGTGCTCTGCCGACTAAACACAAACACGACACTTTCTTCCACCGACATTGCAAAGGCAGCACCAAAGACTGTCTTCTAATGACAGGTGTTGTGGAGATCTCTTGGTCCTGTGCCAGTGGCAGTGCTGATGACACTTTTGATGGCTGTGTTGCTTTTTGTAACCTGCATGGAGATGCTAGAGGTCATGAACAACAATTGCCGTTTTTACAGCAGATCTCTTCTGTGAAGGAGGCTCTCAGTTAGCTGAGTCTGACCAGAGTGACAAGAAAGGCATGAACATTGTACGTGACCCGTGGCAGTCTCAAAAGCCTTTGATTTGTCTTTTCACTGAAGAAGAGAATGTTGCATGTGGCCGATCTAGCCAGAATGTAAAAAGAGGTATCCAGAACAGAAACACAGCAGAATTAGTAGAGGAGCTGGTAAAAACAATCAGAGACCTGCTAGCAAGGTGAAACAACCTTTTAAGGCTTGATGCTTGTCAGGACACAGCTCGCCAACGTGGATTTATTGTGGCTAAAGAGGCAGAAGAGTGTGTGAGAGCCAAAGCAAAGGCAAGAACCTTGGTGGGATTCTTGACAAAGGAGAAATTGTGTTTGAGATCAAATCACAGCTACTGCCTCTTCAAGGACAACTATGGTACCCATGGTGTAAAAAGGAGAAAGAGCTCCCCCGCTTGCAGGAAAAGAGGAACAAGAACATAGAACATCATGGGAGCCAAAGTGAGCCAGAGAAGTGTGCAGGACGAAGAAAGCAACTCGACAGAGCGTTCCCCCTCAAGCAGCTGCTGAAATCAGTCCTCGCTTTTCTCCAGGCACAGGCAAGAGACACCAAGAAATACTTGCTGCAGTGGAGGAAGGTCTTTAGGGATGACCTGTCCTCTGAGCACTTGGAGGAACTTCAGAAAGAGTATCATCAGTGATGGTATCAAATCCTGGAAATAAAGAAAAGCAAGGAAAAAACCAGTCTGAAAACAGCATTGATGAATAAGTTAGAAGCCCTCTCCAATGCAGTCAATGATTCATCCATTGGTCTTAAGCGTCTTTTGAGAGAAGTAGGGCAGATTCGTGAAGCTCTAGAATCCTTGAACTCAAAAGATGAATGTTTTTGCAAACTACCTGACGTGGCAGTCGATCTGATGGTTTCAGGGTATGCCCTTGAAGTGGTGGATGGTGATGCTTCGTCTGTACGGTGACGATGGCTTGGGGCAATCTTTGACAAGTTAATTGAGAAGCTAGGGGAGAGAAGAGCGTTTGTTCTCTCAGTGCTTGGCATCCAGAGCCCGGGGAAGTCAAGCCTGCTGAACGCCATGTTTGGTCTGCAGTGGAACGTCAGTGCGGGGAGAGGCACGCGGGGAGCGTTTATGCAGCTGCTTCAGGTGGACGAGAAACCCCAAGAGGCCGTGGACTTTGATTACAGGCTGATTGTTGACACAGGAGGACTTTGTGCCATGGAGGTGGCCAATAAGCAGTCACTTAATGATGACAATGAGCTAGCCACCTTTGGCATTGGCATTGGCAACATGACTCTGATCAATATCTTGGGAGAAAATCCTGGAGACATGCAAGATGTCCTTCAGCTAGCCGGGCAGGCTTTTCTCCGCATGAAGCAAGTCAATCTTTCGCCAAGCTGCTGCTTTGTGCACCACAATGTTGGAGAAATAACTGCCCAGGAACAAAACATGCAAGCACAAAGACGCCTGCAGGAAAAGCTGGAGGAAATGGCAGGGACAGCCGCCCAGCCGCCCAGCAGGCGTTCTGCCATGTCACCCACAGTCACTACTTTGCTCACCTCTGGGTGGCAAGGAAACCCACCCAGGGCCCCACCCAACCCCACACACAGCCAGCACGTGCAGCAGTTAAAGAGCACAATTCTCCAAGCTGCCAAGAAGGGATCGCAGGGCACTATTCCAAGGCTCTCGAGCTTGAAAGTTCGTATGAGTGTCTTGTGGAAGGCTCTGCTGAATGAAAAGTTTGTTTTCCCTTTCCAAAACACTCGGGAAGTTGCCGCAGACAACAGCTTAGGAACAACCGACAGCCAGTGGACCTGGCAGCTGGGGAGCCACATCCTAGACTTGCAAATGAAACGGAACAATCGGATTAGAAAGGGAGACGTTCCGCATGTGACCTGAAGAAGCCTTATGGAGGAAGTGCAAGATAAATAGGAGACCCTCTGGAAAGGCTTGGAACCGTATTTCAGGGAAGATGACGCCAGTGGGCTTTTGATTCAGCGGAAAGCAAGCATTGAAAATCAACCGCAAGATCTGAGAGAAGCACTTGTGGAAGAGACACAGAGAAAGTCTGCCGAGTTCATTGAACGGGAGAAGAATCCGAGCAAAGGGCATCAGAAGAAGCCAGAATGTGAACACGAGCTTGTCAAGAGAAGGCAACTGGTGGCTTTGTCGCTAAAGAAGGAAGAGCTGCATGAAGAAAAGCTGAGGCAACACTTGGCTAGCCTCTGGAAACAATGGCTCTACAAAGTATCTTCCAGTGCACCTCCTCCTGCAGAACGAAACATAAACCTCCCTAGTGAGACCACTCTGCTGGAACATTTCAAGCAAGAGCCAAACAGAGAGGAAGAAATAAAATGCTTCTTGCCAAAGGATGCATTTCCCATGGCATCCCTTGCAGGCAGTGCAAGAGATCATTGCTGCTGGAAGCTGCATTTCATTTCATCCCTTTGTATTTCAGATGCTAGTCGTACTTCCCAAAACATGTATACAATAAACTCGCGGGCTAGCCTTCTGGTCAGGGTGTCTCCTGGTGCTGGGCTTGTGGCGGGGGTGCCGAGGGGATCTGGGCGTTGTGTTGGGGGTGCTGGTCTTGTCGTGGGGGGTGCAGAGGGGAGTTGGTCCTTGTGTTGGGGGTGCTGGTCTTTGTTTTGAGGTGCAGAGGGGATCTGGACCTTGTGTTGGGGGTGCTGAGGGGATCTGGGTGTTGTTTTGGGGGTGCTTAGAGGAGGTGGGCCTTGTGTTGGGGGTGCTGGTCTTGTCATGGGGGTGCAGAGGGGATCAGGGCCTTGTGTTGGGGGTGCAGAGGGGATCTGGGTGTTGTTTTGGGGGTGCTGAGGGGATTTGGGTGTTGTTGTGGGGGTGCTTAGAGGAGGTGGGCCTTGTGTTGGGGGTGCTGGGTTTGTTGTGGGGGTGCAGAGGGGATCAGGGCCTTGTTTTTGGGGTGCTGGGCCTTGTTTTGGGAGTGCTGGGCTTGTCATGGGGGTGCTGAGGGGATCAGGGCATTGTGTTGGGGGTGCTCGGCATTGTGTAGGGTTTGCTGGGCTTGTTATGGGGGTGGAGAGGGGATCTGGGTCTTGTTTTGGGGGCGCTTAGAGGACGTGGGCCTTGTGTTGGGGGTGCTGGTCTTGTCGTGGGGGTCCTGAGTGGTCATGGTGTTGTGTTGGGGGTGGTGGGCGTTGTTTTGGGAGAACTAGGCTTGTTTTTGGGGTGCTGAGGGGATCTGGGCCTTGTTTTCGGGGTACTGAGGGGATCTGGGCGTTGTTTTGGTGGTGCTGGGCCTTGTCATGGGGGTGTTGAGGGGATCTACGCCTTTTTTTGGGGGTGCGGAGAGGGTTCCGGAGCACTCGACCAGGTCGCCCAGAGAGGTTGTGGAGTCTCCTTCCCTGGAGATATTCAAAAGCCGCCTGGCCCAATCCTGGGCAATATGCTCCAGAGGACCCTGGCTGAGCAGGGGCGTTGGACTCCAGGATCTCCGGAGGTCCCTTCCAACCTCCACCATTCTCTGAGCCTGTGATTCTGTGAAATGTTAAGGCTAAAATTTTAACACTCACATCCCAGAAGTTTTCTTTTCCTTTCTTCTCAGAATTGGTTCCCGTCGATGGTCGAGCCCATCACACACCTTCCACAATCGCCTGTAACGTGCTCATGTAGTGTTCCAATGCTATAGGTCATATGGATTGGCATGGGGTTGGTTCACCTAGTTGATTTAAACCAGTTGAGGGAATGGTTAGAACGTACAGCTAGCAATCTGGTTTTGGAGCTAAGGAAAGGTTTTGCACATTGAGTGACTACTCCCCAAATTACAGCTTGGTTGCCACTGCCCACGCACACAGGGAGCCCCATTCCCCTTGGGATCATTCCAGTTAATATGAAAGAGAGAATCAACCGTATCGGGAATAATACCAATGGTGCGTCTATATGATTGGGGCCTGGGCATACAAGTCTCAAGCTCCCATCTCTCCATCATATGTCTAGCAAGCCATGAATCTTCCACAAGACTTGAACTGGAGGAAAGTGTGGGATCAAAACTGTCATGTCACCTGGGGGAGTGAACCAGACACCGTGCGTAGGGCCTACGAAATAGATGGCTCAGCGTTACAGTGGGGACAACAAACAATTGTACTCGGGACCTGAGAGGACCACTCCCTGAGAGAGACCTGCCCAATCGAAGCTATTTCCAAGCAGGTGGTCCTGAAGGGAGCACTGCCCTTCAGGAAAAAGCCTTTGCGCAGCTGCGCTATTACCAGAACGGAGCAGCTTCACAACCGCATCACACAGCTCATCAGCCTCCCCATCGACACAAAGGAACAGGAGCCAATGCATGACAACCAAAGTTGCATTCATGACAGACTGCATGAAATAGGAAAACAGGTGGACTCGGCAGCCAGGAACTCCACATATGTCTTCACTCATGGATACAGAAGACATTCAGCAGTGTCTCTAGGCAAAGTGGCAGCAGAAAGGTTGGCAAAGATGCAGAAGGCTTTCACAAGAGCAAACGACCCCACTTTCTACCTGCAGGGCCAGAGAGAAGACTTCTTCACAAGTTTCCACATGTCCTGCCAAGCAGTGCCCTCTATCACAGCAGTTGCTGATTTTTTTATGTGACGAGCTTTCAGGAGCTCTTTGACAGGCAGTGTCTGTGAAGACTGCTCTTGATATAGCCTGGGAAAGGAGCTCTAACTCTCCAGCTTTCAGTGGCCATCGATCTCAACTAGAAACGGCTATTCTCCTCTCTCTTGCGGAGGAAGAGAATGGTGAGAAGTTCAGGCAGCACATTCATTTCCCCCAACATGTTTTAGAAGGTTTCGCTGAAAAGTGTGTTAACAACTATTGCTTAGACAAGAACAATTCAAGGCTGAAGAACTTGTTCCATGTTTCCCTGAATTCATTCCAGACTCTTGTTGCTGCTGCTAGCTTTGCGCCTACAACTCCAGTTGTCCAAGAGAACTGTGGCAATGTCTCCCTGTGGCTAGAGGAATTTGGGAGCAGACTTGGAGCTAATTCTGAACTTCCCAGAAGTCATCTGAAAAGCATTGAGCATCAAGAAAGAAAGGAGCGAGAGCTCCTGAAGGAGGCAATGAGTAAAGCACTGGCCCCTGTGCTAGCAAACCTGAAACAGGCATTTTCCATGCCTCATCTGAAAGCTTGGAACTGGAAACCTCATACAATCGGAGTTGAAGGGCTGCACGGCTGCTGGAAGCAATGCCCGTTGTGCAGCGCTCTTTGCACAGACACAATACGTGCTCCTGATGGGGACCACAGTGTTCACTTCCATCGCCCTCAAGTCCTCGATGGGACCCAGTGGGTTACAAGAAATCAGTTGGTCCCTGCCCTTTGCTCCAGTCTTGTAGCAAGTCACTGTTGCCTTGTGCTTGAGGATAACAAGGAAGCTGCCTATACAAAGTCTAGAGAAGCAGGAGCAGCTTCTGCCAATTGGGGCCTCACGCCAGAAAGCTCCCCGCAGGCATGCTGCAAATGGCTTGTGTGCCGTTTCCGCTCACAATTGCTACAAGATTGCTGTGCACAATTGGAGGGCACAGCAGCAACCCGTCCAGAAGGGGAAAAGTGCCCAAAGAAAGAATGAGCCACGGGCTCAGCATGGGCTTGTCAGGGACGACTCTGGGCTTTGGTTGGGCTTTGTGCTGGCGGGAGCTGTGTTGGGGCTGGCCTTGGTGGGCTGCGCCTTGTTGGGGTTTGGGTGAGAGCAGCGTCAGGTGGGGCCTGGGGGTGCCCTGGCAGACCAGGTGTGTGGAAGTGATGTCGCCATGGCATCACAATGCCGGGGTCTTTCTGGAGGTGGGGCTGGGGGAAGTGCCGCTGTCACTTTGCCTGCGAGCGAGCGAGCGAGCGAGTGTGCGAGCGAGTGCGCGAGCAGGTGGAGAGCGTGGTGTTGAGCTGGGGCGAAGGAGCGAGGCAGCGGGGTAAGAGCTGGCTCCTTCCGTCTCTTTGCAGTCTCTCCTCCCCTCGGGGCACTCTCCCTGGCTTTGTCGCCTCCCCCAGCGCCCACAACCAGCTGCACGCTCCCTCGGTGGGCACAAGTGCCACAATCAGGCAAACGTCCCCGCCGCGAAGCCCAGCCACGCTCGGGCACCATTCTGCGCCCTTGCTGCTCACGACCCGGTGTCCCCGCGTCACACGTGGGAAAGCAGCGGCGGGAGCGGGCAGCCAGGCAAGGCCGACGGAGTGAGGGCACCGTGCCCTGCTTTTTGCAGAGTTGCTCTCGGCGGCCTTTGGCTCTTCTCCTGGTGTCAGATTGACGCTGTCGATCTTGGGGTGCGGAGGAGCGTGCACAGGGTGAGCCGCAGAGCAGAGCGGAGCGGTCAGGGTCGGGGGAGGTTGGTGGAGGGGCGTTGGAGGGGCGGTGGGGAGCAGGGCTTTGGGGGCTGCTGGTCTGCCTTGGTCAGGGAGGGGGAGGGTGGCTGCAAGGGGCGGCGTGCTCAGAGGTGGGTGCTGTGTTTTGGGTGGCACTCTTGGAGCAGGACGTGGAGGCGGAGCGCTGAGCAGGCTGCACGCTCGCGGCGCGCTTCCGGTGGCGGCATGGAGCCTCGGAGGCTGAGCGTCGTGGGCGAGTTTGTGGTGCTGAGCCTTTTTGTGGTGTGCCTGGCCCACATGCCCTCGGTCGTCAACGTCTTCACGATCCTGTGCATAGCGGTGGTGTTGGTGCCGGCGGGGAAAAGGCCCTGGCCCAAGGTAGGAGTCAGCCTGGGCATGGCCCCGAGCTGGCGCGGGCAGTGAGAGGGCTGAGGCCGCGGCAGCACCTGCAGCAAGGGCAGCCTGACGGTGCTGCGCGCAAGCCTGCCTCCAGCCTCAGCTCTGCGTGCCCCACGCAGCCCTTCCGCGAGCAGGGCGCCTCTTGGCGCAGCTTGGATGCTCGCCACTAAGGCAGCGCTCTCTTGGGCTGTGCAGGGGCCTCACGGCAGTGCTGGCAGCCTGGGCAACGGCAGCGTGGACGAGCCCGGAGGTGAGCAGCCCCGGCCCAGGGCGCCTCTTGGCGCGCTCGGCAGCGCCTCCCGGCCAAGACAGCCCAGCGCCGCCAGCGCCCACCGCCCTCGGCCCCAGCTGGGGCTCCGCCGACGGGCTGCCCTCGCTCACTGCCTCTCTGCCTCCTCTTCCAGCAGCCTCCTTCCTGCCCACGGTGCAGACGCAGGACTGTGCAGCCAGCCGGCAGGCAGGGTAAGCGGAGGCCTGGCCTGCAGGGGGGCTGCCCCACAGCCCTGGCCAGGCCCACCGCAGGCAAGAGCCCAATGCAGCCCAGAGCCACGGACCTACGCCTGGCCTGGGCCCCCCAAAGAGCAGGGCATGGCATGGCTAGGGCTGGGGTCGACGCACGGGATGCCCAGGACATGCCGCATGCCTGCTGCTCACCAACTGGGAAGCCCCTTTGCTCCTTGCCCACTGCTGCAGCCCTGGCCCCAGCGCCCCCTCCGCCCGCACCCTGGCACCCTTTGGCGTCTGCTGCCGCCACCAGGGCTTCCCCCTGGGGCACCCAAGGCAGCCTCCTCACCTCCTTTCTCCCTCCCAGGCTCACAAGCGAGGACATCTTGCCCCCTCGCCACCTCCTGCCAACCTCGGAGCCAGACACGGATGGATGGAAGTTGGATGGCCCTCTCCCACTGCCACCACCCTCCATCCTGCTGGACGCTCCCCCAACACCTGCAGGAGTGCTGGGTGAGCTGCTTGTGCCCACAGCCCTCCCGCCATCCCCACCACGCAGGCGGGTCTGCTTTGGGCGCAACCAGACCGTGTTGCTGAGCGAGGAAGGTCACGAGCTGCTGGACTGCCTCCCCAAAGCCCCACACCTCGACTGGCCAGCCCACATCCCACGCCGGTCCATCCTGCACTGTGCCTGGGCACCCGTCCCGCTGGCAGGGGAAGGCACAGTGCGGCCACTTTCACCCGCCGGGCAGTCCGAGGAGGAAGAGGACGAGGAGCCAGCGTGTGCCACCTCCCTGCAGCGCTGGCCCACCATGCAGCTCTGGAGCCCACCACCGGAGGCGCCCTCCCCTCCCGCTGCAGCCGCCGGCTGCACAGCGGCCCTGGCCTGCCTGCTCTGCCCAGCCTGCCCTGCAGGCGCCTTCAGAGGGCTGCGCAAGGGCCTCCGCAGATGCGCCTCCTTCCTGCGAAGGCCACGGCGAGTGCTGAGGAGGCGCCAGGCAAGGGCCAGCTGATTGGGGCCAGCAGCAGGCTCCGCGCCTGGGCAGACGTGCCAGTAACCAGCACCCGCGGAGCTAGACGCCTTTGCCACCTCCGGGCCAGCGTCAATAAACCTCTGAGCAAGACTCTGTGGGAGGCGAGAGTGAAACACCATGTGAAGTGCTATGAAGGAGGCGCAGGAATGCTCCCTGAGTCTTAGGAAGCCAGCCGTTCCCCGAACTCAGGCTTTCCTGCTCCTGACAGGGCTGAGTAGAGCAGCAACATGCAAAAACATGTCTCCAGAACAGAAGTTTAAATGCTTAGCTCAGATGAACCATCACATAGAAAACTGGCTGTCAGAAGAAGTCCGTGAGATCCTTAGAAAGTGCGGTGGATGTGATCCTGGGGGCGCTCTGGAGCAAGATCTGAATTCCCCTGTGAATGGAGACTATGTAGCCTCCAACAGTGATCTGCAGAAAGAAGTTGTAAAACAGGGGAGAATTGATATTGGTCAGGGGGCTGAGCAGAAAGATTCATCCAAGCCATCACCCTCAGCAGAACAGTGGGAGGATCCTAAAAGGAATGAGCGTTCCAGAGGCCAAGAGGTCCTCCACTTGATCAAACACCCGGGACTAGAAAATTGCTACGCAAGGAAAAGGGGGAGGGCAGATCTTCAGGTTATCGACAAGACTGCCCTGTGTGACAGCCAGCCCAGGATTGGCAGTGAATACCCCTTCCATTTTCGGCACAAGCTGCTGATGCTGGACTACCGTGGAAGGTATCTGGTTTGCCAGGAGCATGGCAAAGCAAAAGAAGGCGTTCTGAGCACTCCGAATGCAACAAGCCTTGGCGCTGAGTGCTCAGATAGTGCCTCAGATATTGACAGTGAGTTTTTCAATGCTGAGCGTGAAGAAGGGGATGCCTCTGTTACAGCAGGTCTGACACACACACACATGCCATGGACCTCCAGGTGGCGATGTTTCATGGTGCCCACGATTTCACGAGCCAGTACATTTCAACAAACCTCGCTTTGTGCCACTTGGTGCTCCCCCTCCTGCTACCAAATCCATGCACCGCACCAAGAGAGTTCCCTCAGCCAAGTTAAAAAGAGCTGGAAAGGGACGGAACAATTGGGAAAGCAGACCACAATTCAGAGGAGCAGACCACAATTCAGAGGCACAAAAACCAACCGATTGATCAGGCAGACACACTCATGGTGTCCTTCCTACGGATCGGGAGTTCTCCTTCCTCTTCCAAGGCTCAGCTCCTGAGTGCTCTGCCGACTAAACACAAACACGACACTTTCTTCCACCGACATTGCAAAGGCAGCACCAAAGACTGTCTTCTAATGACAGGTGTTGTGGAGATCTCTTGGTCCTGTGCCAGTGGCAGTGCTGATGACACTTTTGACGGCTGTGTTGCTTTTTGTAACCTGCATGGAGATGCTAGAGGTCATGAACAACAATTGCCGTTTTTACAGCAGATCTCTTCTGTGAAGGAGGCTCTCAGTTAGCTGAGTCTGACCAGAGTGACAAGAAAGGCATGAACATTGTACGTGACCCGTGGCAGTCTCAAAAGCCTTTGATTTGTCTTTTCACTGAAGAAGAGAATGTTGCATGTGGCCGATCTAGCCAGAATGTAAAAAGAGGTATCCAGAACAGAAACACAGCAGAATTAGTAGAGGAGCTGGTAAAAACAATCAGAGACCTGCTAGCAAGGTGAAACAACCTTTTAAGGCTTGATGCTTGTCAGGACACAGCTCGCCAACGTGGATTTATTGTGGCTAAAGAGGCAGAAGAGTGTGTGAGAGCCAAAGCAAAGGCAAGAACCTTGGTGGGATTCTTGACAAAGGAGAAATTGTGTTTGAGATCAAATCACAGCTACTGCCTCTTCAAGGACAACTATGGTACCCATGGTGTAAAAAGGAGAAAGAGCTCCCCCGCTTGCAGGAAAAGAGGAACAAGAACATAGAACATCATGGGAGCCAAACTGAGCCAGAGAAGTGTGCAGGACGAAGAAAGCAACTCGACAGAGCGTTCCCCCTCAAGCAGCTGCTGAAATCAGTCCTCGCTTTTCTCCAGGCACAGGCAAGAGACACCAAGAAATACTTGCTGCAGTGGAGGAAGGTCTTTAGGGATGACCTGTCCTCTGAGCACTTGGAGGAACTTCAGAAAGAGTATCATCAGTGATGGTATCAAATCCTGGAAATAAAGAAAAGCAAGGAAAAAACCAGTCTGAAAACAGCATTGATGAATAAGTTAGAAGCCCTCTCCAATGCAGTCAATGATTCATCCATTGGTCTTAAGCGTCTTTTGAGAGAAGTAGGGCAGATTCGTGAAGCTCTAGAATCCTTGAACTCAAAAGATGAATGTTTTTGCAAACTACCTGACGTGGCAGTCGATCTGATGGTTTCAGGGTATGCCCTTGAAGTGGTGGATGGTGATGCTTCGTCTGTACGGTGACGATGGCTTGGGGCAATCTTTGACAAGTTAATTGAGAAGCTAGGGGAGAGAAGAGCGTTTGTTCTCTCAGTGCTTGGCATCCAGAGCCCGGGGAAGTCAAGCCTGCTGAATGCCATGTTTGGTCTGCAGTGGAACGTCAGTGCGGGGAGAGGCACGCGGGGAGCGTTTATGCAGCTGCTTCAGGTGGACGAGAAACCCCAAGAGGCCGTGGACTTTGATTACAGGCTGATTGTTGACACAGGAGGACTTTGTGCCATGGAGGTGGCCAATAAGCAGTCACTTAATGATGACAATGAGCTAGCCACCTTTGGCATTGGCATTGGCAACATGACTCTGATCAATATCTTGGGAGAAAATCCTGGAGACATGCAAGATGTCCTTCAGCTAGCCGGGCAGGCTTTTCTCCGCATGAAGCAAGTCAATCTTTCGCCAAGCTGCTGCTTTGTGCACCACAATGTTGGAGAAATAACTGCCCAGGAACAAAACATGCAAGCACAAAGACGCCTGCAGGAAAAGCTGGAGGAAATGGCAGGGACAGCCGCCCAGCCGCCCAGCAGGCGTTCTGCCATGTCACCCACAGTCACTACTTTGCTCACCTCTGGGTGGCAAGGAAACCCACGCAGGGCCCCACCCAACCCCACACACAGCCAGCACGTGCAGCAGTTAAAGAGCACAATTCTCCAAGCTGCCAAGAAGGGATCGCAGGGCACTATTCCAAGGCTCTCGAGCTTGAAAGTTCATATGAGTGTCTTGTGGAAGGCTCTGCTGAATGAAAAGTTTGTTTTCCCTTTCCAAAACACTCGGGAAGTTGCCGCAGACAACAGCTTAGGAACAACCGACAGCCAGTGGACCTGGCAGCTGGGGAGCCACATCCTAGACTTGCAAATGAAACGGAACAATCGGATTAGAAAGGGAGACGTTCCGCATGTGACCCGAAGAAGCCTTATGGAGGAAGTGCAAGATAAATAGGAGACCCTCTGGAAAGGCTTGGAACCGTATTTCAGGGAAGATGACGCCAGTGGGCTTTTGATTCAGCGGAAAGCAAGCATTGAAAATCAACCGCAAGATCTGAGAGAAGCACTTGTGGAAGAGACACAGAGAAAGTCTGCCGAGTTCATTGAACGGGAGAAGAATCCGAGCAAAGGGCATCAGAAGAAGCCAGAATGTGAACACGAGCTTGTCAAGAGAAGGCAACTGGTGGCTTTGTCGCTAAAGAAGGAAGAGCTGCATGAAGAAAAGCTGAGGCAACACTTGGCTAGCCTCTGGAAACAATGGCTCTACAAAGTATCTTCCAGTGCACCTCCTCCTGCAGAACGAAACATAAACCTCCCTAGTGAGACCACTCTGCTGGAACATTTCAAGCAAGAGCCAAACAGAGAGGAAGAAATAAAATGCTTCTTGCCAAAGGATGCATTTCCCATGGCATCCCTTGCAGGCAGTGCAAGAGATCATTGCTGCTGGAAGCTGCATTTCATTTCATCCCTTTGTATTTCAGATGCTAGTCGTACTTCCCAACACATGTATACAATAAACTTGCGGGCTAGCCTTCTGGTCAGGGTGTCTCCTGGTGCTGGGCTTGTGGCGGGGGTGCCGAGGGGATCTGGGCGTTGTGTTGGGGGTGCTGGTCTTGTCGTGGGGGGTGCAGAGGGGAGTTGGTCCTTGTGTTGGGGGTGCTGGTCTTTGTTTTGAGGTGCAGAGGGGATCTGGACCTTGTGTTGGGGGTGCTGAGGGGATCTGGGTGTTGTTTTGGGGGTGCTTAGAGGAGGTGGGCCTTGTGTTGGGGGTGCTGGTCTTGTCATGGGGGTGCAGAGGGGATCAGGGCCTTGTGTTGGGGGTGCAGAGGGGATCTGGGTGTTGTTTTGGGGGTGCTGAGGGGATTTGGGTGTTGTTGTGGGGGTGCTTAGAGGAGGTGGGCCTTGTGTTGGGGGTGCTGGGTTTGTTGTGGGGGTGCAGAGGGGATCAGGGCCTTGTTTTTGGGGTGCTGGGCCTTGTTTTGGGAGTGCTGGGCTTGTCATGGGGGTGCTGAGGGGATCAGGGCATTGTGTTGGGGGTGCTCGGCATTGTGTAGGGTTTGCTGGGCTTGTTATGGGGGTGGAGAGGGGATCTGGGTCTTGTTTTGGGGGCGCTTAGAGGACGTGGGCCTTGTGTTGGGGGTGCTGGTCTTGTCGTGGGGGTCCTGAGTGGTCATGGTGTTGTGTTGGGGGTGGTGGGCGTTGTTTTGGGAGAACTAGGCTTGTTTTTGGGGTGCTGAGGGGATCTGGGCCTTGTTTTCGGGGTACTGAGGGGATCTGGGCGTTGTTTTGGTGGTGCTGGGCCTTGTCATGGGGGTGTTGAGGGGATCTACGCCTTTTTTTGGGGGTGCGGAGAGGGTTCCGGAGCACTCGACCAGGTCGCCCAGAGAGGTTGTGGAGTCTCCTTCCCTGGAGATATTCAAAAGCCGCCTGGCCCAATCCTGGGCAATATGCTCCAGAGGACCCTGGCTGAGCAGGGGCGTTGGACTCCAGGATCTCCGGAGGTCCCTTCCAACCTCCACCATTCTCTGAGCCTGTGATTCTGTGAAATGTTAAGGCTAAAATTTTAACACTCACATCCCAGAAGTTTTCTTTTCCTTTCTTCTCAGAATTGGTTCCCGTCGATGGTCGAGCCCATCACACACCTTCCACAATCGCCTGTAACGTGCTCATGTAGTGTTCCAATGCTATAGGTCATATGGATTGGCATGGGGTTGGTTCACCTAGTTGATTTAAACCAGTTGAGGGAATGGTTAGAACGTACAGCTAGCAATCTGGTTTTGGAGCTAAGGAAAGGTTTTGCACATTGAGTGACTACTCCCCAAATTACAGCTTGGTTGCCACTGCCCACGCACACAGGGAGCCCCATTCCCCTTGGGATCATTCCAGTTAATATGAAAGAGAGAATCAACCGTATCGGGAATAATACCAATGGTGCGTCTATATGATTGGGGCCTGGGCATACAAGTCTCAAGCTCCCATCTCTCCATCATATGTCTAGCAAGCCATGAATCTTCCACAAGACTTGAACTGGAGGAAAGTGTGGGATCAAAACTGTCATGTCACCTGGGGGAGTGAACCAGACACCGTGCGTAGGGCCTACGAAATAGATGGCTCAGCGTTACAGTGGGGACAACAAACAATTGTACTCGGGACCTGAGAGGACCACTCCCTGAGAGAGACCTGCCCAATCGAAGCTATTTCCAAGCAGGTGGTCCTGAAGGGAGCACTGCCCTTCAGGAAAAAGCCTTTGCGCAGCTGCGCTATTACCAGAACGGAGCAGCTTCACAACCGCATCACACAGCTCATCAGCCTCCCCATCGACACAAAGGAACAGGAGCCAATGCATGACAACCAAAGTTGCATTCATGACAGACTGCATGAAATAGGAAAACAGGTGGACTCGGCAGCCAGGAACTCCACATATGTCTTCACTCATGGATACAGAAGACATTCAGCAGTGTCTCTAGGCAAAGTGGCAGCAGAAAGGTTGGCAAAGATGCAGAAGGCTTTCACAAGAGCAAACGACCCCACTTTCTACCTGCAGGGCCAGAGAGAAGACTTCTTCACAAGTTTCCACATGTCCTGCCAAGCAGTGCCCTCTATCACAGCAGTTGCTGATTTTTTTATGTGACGAGCTTTCAGGAGCTCTTTGACAGGCAGTGTCTGTGAAGACTGCTCTTGATATAGCCTGGGAAAGGAGCTCTAACTCTCCAGCTTTCAGTGGCCATCGATCTCAACTAGAAACGGCTATTCTCCTCTCTCTTGCGGAGGAAGAGAATGGTGAGAAGTTCAGGCAGCACATTCATTTCCCCCAACATGTTTTAGAAGGTTTCGCTGAAAAGTGTGTTAACAACTATTGCTTAGACAAGAACAATTCAAGGCTGAAGAACTTGTTCCATGTTTCCCTGAATTCATTCCAGACTCTTGTTGCTGCTGCTAGCTTTGCGCCTACAACTCCAGTTGTCCAAGAGAACTGTGGCAATGTCTCCCTGTGGCTAGAGGAATTTGGGAGCAGACTTGGAGCTAATTCTGAACTTCCCAGAAGTCATCTGAAAAGCATTGAGCATCAAGAAAGAAAGGAGCGAGAGCTCCTGAAGGAGGCAATGAGTAAAGCACTGGCCCCTGTGCTAGCAAACCTGAAACAGGCATTTTCCATGCCTCATCTGAAAGCTTGGAACTGGAAACCTCATACAATCGGAGTTGAAGGGCTGCACGGCTGCTGGAAGCAATGCCCGTTGTGCAGCGCTCTTTGCACAGACACAATACGTGCTCCTGATGGGGACCACAGTGTTCACTTCCATCGCCCTCAAGTCCTCGATGGGACCCAGTGGGTTACAAGAAATCAGTTGGTCCCTGCCCTTTGCTCCAGTCTTGTAGCAAGTCACTGTTGCCTTGTGCTTGAGGATAACAAGGAAGCTGCCTATACAAAGTCTAGAGAAGCAGGAGCAGCTTCTGCCAATTGGGGCCTCACGCCAGAAAGCTCCCCGCAGGCATGCTGCAAATGGCTTGTGTGCCGTTTCCGCTCACAATTGCTACAAGATTGCTGTGCACAATTGGAGGGCACAGCAGCAACCCGTCCAGAAGGGGAAAAGTGCCCAAAGAAAGAATGAGCCACGGGCTCAGCATGGGCTTGTCAGGGACGACTCTGGGCTTTGGTTGGGCTTTGTGCTGGCGGGAGCTGTGTTGGGGCTGGCCTTGGTGGGCTGCGCCTTGTTGGGGTTTGGGTGAGAGCAGCGTCAGGTGGGGCCTGGGGGTGCCCTGGCAGACCAGGTGTGTGGAAGTGATGTCGCCATGGCATCACAATGCCGGGGTCTTTCTGGAGGTGGGGCTGGGGGAAGTGCCGCTGTCACTTTGCCTGCGAGCGAGCGAGCGAGCGAGTGTGCGAGCGAGTGCGCGAGCAGGTGGAGAGCGTGGTGTTGAGCTGGGGCGAAGGAGCGAGGCAGCGGGGTAAGAGCTGGCTCCTTCCGTCTCTTTGCAGTCTCTCCTCCCCTCGGGGCACTCTCCCTGGCTTTGTCGCCTCCCCCAGCGCCCACAACCAGCTGCACGCTCCCTCGGTGGGCACAAGTGCCACAATCAGGCAAACGTCCCCGCCGCGAAGCCCAGCCACGCTCGGGCACCATTCTGCGCCCTTGCTGCTCACGACCCGGTGTCCCCGCGTCACACGTGGGAAAGCAGCGGCGGGAGCGGGCAGCCAGGCAAGGCCGACGGAGTGAGGGCACCGTGCCCTGCTTTTTGCAGAGTTGCTCTCGGCGGCCTTTGGCTCTTCTCCTGGTGTCAGATTGACGCTGTCGATCTTGGGGTGCGGAGGAGCGTGCACAGGGTGAGCCGCAGAGCAGAGCGGAGCGGTCAGGGTCGGGGGAGGTTGGTGGAGGGGCGTTGGAGGGGCGGTGGGGAGCAGGGCTTTGGGGGCTGCTGGTCTGCCTTGGTCAGGGAGGGGGAGGGTGGCTGCAAGGGGCGGCGTGCTCAGAGGTGGGTGCTGTGTTTTGGGTGGCACTCTTGGAGCAGGACGTGGAGGCGGAGCGCTGAGCAGGCTGCACGCTCGCGGCGCGCTTCCGGTGGCGGCATGGAGCCTCGGAGGCTGAGCGTCGTGGGCGAGTTTGTGGTGCTGAGCCTTTTTGTGGTGTGCCTGGCCCACATGCCCTCGGTCGTCAACGTCTTCACGATCCTGTGCATAGCGGTGGTGTTGGTGCCGGCGGGGAAAAGGCCCTGGCCCAAGGTAGGAGTCAGCCTGGGCATGGCCCCGAGCTGGCGCGGGCAGCGAGAGGGCTGAGGCCGCGGCAGCACCTGCAGCAAGGGCAGCCTGACGGTGCTGCGCGCAAGCCTGCCTCCAGCCTCAGCTCTGCGTGCCCCGCACAGCCCTTCCGCGAGCAGGGCGCCTCTTGGCGCAGCGTGGATGCTCGCCACTAAGGCAGCGCTCTCTTGGGCTGTGCAGGGGCCTCACGGCAGTGCTGGCAGCCTGGGCAACGGCAGCGTGGACGAGCCCGGAGGTGAGCAGCCCCGGCCCAGGGCGCCTCTTGGCGCGCTCGGCAGCGCCTCCCGGCCAAGACAGCCCAGCGCCGCCAGCGCCCACCGCCCTCGGCCCCAGCTGGGGCTCCGCCGACGGGCTGCCCTCGCTCACTGCCTCTCTGCCTCCTCTTCCAGCAGCCTCCTTCCTGCCCACGGTGCAGACGCAGGACTGTGCAGCCAGCCGGCAGGCAGGGTAAGCGGAGGCCTGGCCTGCAGGGGGGCTGCCCCACAGCCCTGGCCAGGCCCACCGCAGGCAAGAGCCCGATGCAGCCCAGAGCCACAGACCTGCGCCTGGCCTGGGCCCCCCAAAGAGCAGGGCATGGCATGGCTAGGGCTGGGGTCGACGCGCGGGATGCCCAGGACATGCCGCATGCCTGCTGCTCACCAACTGGGAAGCCCCTTTGCTCCTTGCCCACTGCTGCAGCCCTGGCCCCAGCGCCCCCTCCGCCCGCACCCTGGCACCCTTTGGCGTCTGCTGCCGCCACCAGGGCTTCCCCCTGGGGCACCCAAGGCAGCCTCCTCACCTCCTTTCTCCCTCCCAGGCTCACAAGCGAGGACATCTTGCCCCCTCGCCACCTCCTGCCCACCTCCGAGCCGGACACGGATGGATGGAAGTTGGATGGCCCTCTCCCACTGCCACCACCCTCCATCCTGCTGGACGCTCCCCCAACACCTGCAGGAGTGCTGGGTGAGCTGCTTGTGCCCACAGCCCTCCCGCCATCCCCACCACGCAGGCGGGTCCGCTTTGGGCGCAACCAGACCGTGTTGCTGAGCGAGGAAGGTCACGAGCTGCTGGACTGCCTCCCCAAAGCCCCACACCTCGACTGGCCAGCCCACATCCCGCGCCGGTCCATCCTGCACTGTGCCTGGGCACCCGTCCCGCTGGCAGGGGAAGGCACAGTGCGGCCACTTTCACCCGCCGGGCAGTCCGAGGACGAAGAGGGCGAGGAGCCAGCGTGTGCCACCTCCCTGCAGCGCTGGCCCACCATGCAGCTCTGGAGCCCACCACCGGAGGCGCCCTCCCCTCCCGCTGCAGCCGCCGGCTGCACAGCGGCCCTGGCCTGCCTGCTCTGCCCAGCCTGCCCTGCAGGCGCCTTCAGAGGGCTGCGCAAGGGCCTCCGCAGATGCGCCTCCTTCCTGCGAAGGCCACGGCGAGTGCTGAGGAGGCGCCAGGCAAGGGCCAGCTGATTGGGGCCAGCAGCAGGCTCCGCGCCTGGGCAGACGTGCCAGTAACCAGCACCCGCGGAGCTAGACGCCTTTGCCACCTCCGGGCCAGCGTCAATAAACCTCTGAGCAAGACTCTGTGGGAGGCGAGAGTGAAACACCATGTGAAGTGCTATGAAGGAGGCGCAGGAATGCTCCCTGAGTCTTAGGAAGTCAGCCGTTCCCCGAACTCAGGCTTTCCTGCTCCTGACAGGGCTGAGTAGAGCAGCAACATGCAAAAACATGTCTCCAGAACAGAAGTTTAAATGCTTAGCTCAGATGAACCATCACATAGAAAACTGGCTGTCAGAAGAAGTCCGTGAGATCCTTACAAAGTGCGGTGGATGTGATCCTGGGGGCGCTCTGGAGCAAGATCTGAATTCCCCTGTGAATGGAGACTATGTAGCCTCCAACAGTGATCTGCAGAAAGAAGTTGTAAAACAGGGGAGAATTGATATTGGTCAGGGGGCTGAGCAGAAAGATTCATCCAAGCCATCACCCTCAGCAGAACAGTGGGAGGATCCTAAAAGGAATGAGCGTTCCAGAGGCCAAGAGGTCCTCCACTTGATCAAACACCCGGGACTAGAAAATTGCTACGCAAGGAAAAGGGGGAGGGCAGATCTTCAGGTTATCGACAAGACTGCCCTGTGTGACAGCCAGCCCAGGATTGGCAGTGAATACCCCTTCCATTTTCGGCACAAGCTGCTGATGCTGGACTACCGTGGAAGGTATCTGGTTTGCCAGGAGCATGGCAAAGCAAAAGAAGGCGTTCTGAGCACTCCGAATGCAACAAGCCTTGGCGCTGAGTGCTCAGATAGTGCCTCAGATATTGACAGTGAGTTTTTCAATGCTGAGCGTGAAGAAGGGGATGCCTCTGTTACAGCAGGTCTGACACACACACACATGCCATGGACCTCCAGGTGGCGATGTTTCATGGTGCCCACGATTTCACGAGCCAGTACATTTCAACAAACCTCGCTTTGTGCCACTTGGTGCTCCCCCTCCTGCTACCAAATCCATGCACCGCACCAAGAGAGTTCCCTCAGCCAAGTTAAAAAGAGCTGGAAAGGGACGGAACAATTGGGAAAGCAGACCACAATTCAGAGGAGCAGACCACAATTCAGAGGCACAAAAACCAACCGATTGATCAGGCAGACACACTCATGGTGTCCTTCCTACGGATCGGGAGTTCTCCTTCCTCTTCCAAGGCTCAGCTCCTGAGTGCTCTGCCGACTAAACACAAACACGACACTTTCTTCCACCGACATTGCAAAGGCAGCACCAAAGACTGTCTTCTAATGACAGGTGTTGTGCAGATCTCTTGGTCCTGTGCCAGTGGCAGTGCTGATGACACTTTTGACGGCTGTGTTGCTTTTTGTAACCTGCATGGAGATGCTAGAGGTCATGAACAACAATTGCCGTTTTTACAGCAGATCTCTTCTTTGAAGGAGGCTCTCAGTTAGCTGAGTCTGACCAGAGTGACAAGAAAGGCATGAACATTGTACGTGACCCGTGGCAGTCTCAAAAGCCTTTGATTTGTCTTTTCACTGAAGAAGAGAATGTTGCATGTGGCCGATCTAGCCAGAATGTAAAAAGAGGTATCCACAACAGAAACAAAGCAGAATTAGTAGAGGAGCTGATAAAAACAATCAGAGATCTGCTAGCAAGGTGAAACAACCTTTTAAGGCTTGATGCTTGTCAGGACACAGCTCGCCAACGTGGATTTATTGTGGCTAAAGAGGCAGAAGAGTGTGTGAGAGCCAAAGCAAAGGCAAGAACCTTGGTGGGATTCTTGACAAAGGAGAAATTGTGTTTGAGATCAAATCACAGCTACTGCCTCTTCAAGGACAACTATGGTACCCATGGTGTAAAAAGGAGAAAGAGCTCCCCCGCTTGCAGGAAAAGAGGAACAAGAACATAGAACATCATGGGAGCCAAAGTGAGCCAGAGAAGTGTGCAGGACGAAGAAAGCAACTCGACAGAGCGTTCCCCCTCAAGCAGCTGCTGAAATCAGTCCTCGCTTTTCTCCAGGCACAGGCAAGAGACACCAAGAAATACTTGCTGCAGTGGAGGAAGGTCTTTAGGGATGACCTGTCCTCTGAGCACTTGGAGGAACTTCAGAAAGAGTATCATCAGTGATGGTATCAAATCCTGGAAATAAAGAAAAGCAAGGAAAAAACCAGTCTGAAAACAGCATTGATGAATAAGTTAGAAGCCCTCTCCAATGCAGTCAATGATTCATCCATTGGTCTTAAGCGTCTTTTGAGAGAAGTAGGGCAGATTCGTGAAGCTCTAGAATCCTTGAACTCAAAAGATGAATGTTTTTGCAAACTACCTGACGTGGCAGTCGATCTGATGGTTTCAGGGTATGCCCTTGAAGTGGTGGATGGTGATGCTTCGTCTGTACGGTGACGATGGCTTGGGGCAATCTTTGACAAGTTAATTGAGAAGCTAGGGGAGAGAAGAGCGTTTGTTCTCTCAGTGCTTGGCATCCAGAGCCCGGGGAAGTCAAGCCTGCTGAATGCCATGTTTGGTCTGCAGTGGAACGTCAGTGCGGGGAGAGGCACGCGGGGAGCGTTTATGCAGCTGCTTCAGGTGGACGAGAAACCCCAAGAGGCCGTGGACTTTGATTACAGGCTGATTGTTGACACAGGAGGACTTTGTGCCATGGAGGTGGCCAATAAGCAGTCACTTAATGATGACAATGAGCTAGCCACCTTTGGCATTGGCATTGGCAACATGACTCTGATCAATATCTTGGGAGAAAATCCTGGAGACATGCAAGATGTCCTTCAGCTAGCCGGGCAGGCTTTTCTCCGCATGAAGCAAGTCAATCTTTCGCCAAGCTGCTGCTTTGTGCACCACAATGTTGGAGAAATAACTGCCCAGGAACAAAACATGCAAGCACAAAGACGCCTGCAGGAAAAGCTGGAGGAAATGGCAGGGACAGCCGCCCAGCCGCCCAGCAGGCGTTCTGCCATGTCACCCACAGTCACTACTTTGCTCACCTCTGGGTGGCAAGGAAACCCACGCAGGGCCCCACCCAACCCCACACACAGCCAGCACGTGCAGCAGTTAAAGAGCACAATTCTCCAAGCTGCCAAGAAGGGATCGCAGGGCACTATTCCAAGGCTCTCGAGCTTGAAAGTTCATATGAGTGTCTTGTGGAAGGCTCTGCTGAATGAAAAGTTTGTTTTCCCTTTCCAAAACACTCGGGAAGTTGCCGCAGACAACAGCTTAGGAACAACCGACAGCCAGTGGACCTGGCAGCTGGGGAGCCACATCCTAGACTTGCAAATGAAACGGAACAATCGGATTAGAAAGGGAGACGTTCCGCATGTGACCCGAAGAAGCCTTATGGAGGAAGTGCAAGATAAATAGGAGACCCTCTGGAAAGGCTTGGAACCGTATTTCAGGGAAGATGACGCCAGTGGGCTTTTGATTCAGCGGAAAGCAAGCATTGAAAATCAACCGCAAGATCTGAGAGAAGCACTTGTGGAAGAGACACAGAGAAAGTCTGCCGAGTTCATTGAACGGGAGAAGAATCCGAGCAAAGGGCATCAGAAGAAGCCAGAATGTGAACACGAGCTTGTCAAGAGAAGGCAACTGGTGGCTTTGTCGCTAAAGAAGGAAGAGCTGCATGAAGAAAAGCTGAGGCAACACTTGGCTAGCCTCTGGAAACAATGGCTCTACAAAGTATCTTCCAGTGCACCTCCTCCTGCAGAACGAAACATAAACCTCCCTAGTGAGACCACTCTGCTGGAACATTTCAAGCAAGAGCCAAACAGAGAGGAAGAAATAAAATGCTTCTTGCCAAAGGATGCATTTCCCATGGCATCCCTTGCAGGCAGTGCAAGAGATCATTGCTGCTGGAAGCTGCATTTCATTTCATCCCTTTGTATTTCAGATGCTAGTCGTACTTCCCAACACATGTATACAATAAACTTGCGGGCTAGCCTTCTGGTCAGGGTGTCTCCTGGTGCTGGGCTTGTGGCGGGGGTGCCGAGGGGATCTGGGCGTTGTGTTGGGGGTGCTGGTCTTGTCGTGGGGGGTGCAGAGGGGAGTTGGTCCTTGTGTTGGGGGTGCTGGTCTTTGTTTTGAGGTGCAGAGGGGATCTGGACCTTGTGTTGGGGGTGCAGAGGGGATCTGGGTGTTGTTTTGGGGGTGCTTAGAGGAGGTGGGCCTTGTGTTGGGGGTGCTGGTCTTGTCATGGGGGTGCAGAGGGGATCAGGGCCTTGTGTTGGGGGTGCAGAGGGGATCTGGGTGTTGTTTTGGGGGTGCTGAGGGGATTTGGGTGTTGTTGTGGGGGTGCTTAGAGGAGGTGGGCCTTGTGTTGGGGGTGCTGGGTTTGTTGTGGGGGTGCAGAGGGGATCAGGGCCTTGTTTTTGGGGTGCTGGGCCTTGTTTTGGGAGTGCTGGGCTTGTCATGGGGGTGCTGAGGGGATCAGGGCATTGTGTTGGGGGTGCTCGGCATTGTGTAGGGTTTGCTGGGCTTGTTATGGGGGTGGAGAGGGGATCTGGGTCTTGTTTTGGCGGCGCTTAGAGGACGTGGGCCTTGTGTTGGGGGTGCTGGGCTTGTCGTGGGGGTCCTGAGTGGTCATGGTGTTGTGTTGGGGGTGGTGGGCGTTGTTTTGGGAGAACTAGGCTTGTTTTTGGGGTGCTGAGGGGATCTGGGCCTTGTTTTCGGGGTACTGAGGGGATCTGGGCGTTGTTTTGGTGGTGCTGGGCCTTGTCATGGGGGTGTTGAGGGGATCTACGCCTTTTTTTGGGGGTGCGGAGAGGGTTCCGGAGCACTCGACCAGGTCGCCCAGAGAGGTTGTGGAGTCTCCTTCCCTGGAGATATTCAAAAGCCGCCTGGCCCAATCCTGGGCAATATGCTCCAGAGGACCCTGGCTGAGCAGGGGCGTTGGACTCCAGGATCTCCGGAGGTCCCTTCCAACCTCCACCATTCTCTGAGCCTGTGATTCTGTGAAATGTTAAGGCTAAAATTTTAACACTCACATCCCAGAAGTTTTCTTTTCCTTTCTTCTCAGAATTGGTTCCCGTCGATGGTCGAGCCCATCACACACCTTCCACAATCGCCTGTAACGTGCTCATGTAGTGTTCCAATGCTATAGGTCATATGGATTGGCATGGGGTTGGTTCACCTAGTTGATTTAAACCAGTTGAGGGAATGGTTAGAACGTACAGCTAGCAATCTGGTTTTGGAGCTAAGGAAAGGTTTTGCACATTGAGTGACTACTCCCCAAATTACAGCTTGGTTGCCACTGGCCACGCACACAGGGAGCCCCATTCCCCTTGGGATCATTCCAGTTAACATGAAAGAGAGAATCAACCGTATCGGGAATAATACCAATGGTGCGTCTATATGATTGGGGCCTGGGCATACAAGTCTCAAGCTCCCATCTCTCCATCATATGTCTAGCAAGCCATGAATCTTCCACAAGACTTGAACTGGAGGAAAGTGTGGGATCAAAACTGTCATGTCACCTGGGGGAGTGAACCAGACACCGTGCGTAGGGCCTACGAAATAGATGGCTCAGCGTTACAGTGGGGACAACAAACAATTGTACTCGGGACCTGAGAGGACCACTCCCTGAGAGAGACCTGCCCAATCGAAGCTATTTCCAAGCAGGTGGTCCTGAAGGGAGCACTGCCCTTCAGGAAAAAGCCTTTGCGCAGCTGCGCTATTACCAGAACGGAGCAGCTTCACAACCGCATCGCACAGCTCATCAGCCTCCCCATCGACACAAAGGAACAGGAGCCAATGCATGACAACCAAAGTTGCATTCATGACAGACTGCATGAAATAGGAAAACAGGTGGACTCGGCAGCCAGGAACTCCACATATGTCTTCACTCATGGATACAGAAGACATTCAGCAGTGTCTCTAGGCAAAGTGGCAGCAGAAAGGTTGGCAAAGATGCAGAAGGCTTTCACAAGAGCAAACGACCCCACTTTCTACCTGCAGGGCCAGAGAGAAGACTTCTTCACAAGTTTCCACATGTCCTGCCAAGCAGTGCCCTCTATCACAGCAGTTGCTGATTTTTTTATGTGACGAGCTTTCAGGAGCTCTTTGACAGGCAGTGTCTGTGAAGACTGCTCTTGATATAGCCTGGGAAAGGAGCTCTAACTCTCCAGCTTTCAGTGGCCATCGATCTCAACTAGAAACGGCTATTCTCCTCTCTCTTGCGGAGGAAGAGAATGGTGAGAAGTTCAGGCAGCACATTCATTTCCCCCAACATGTTTTAGAAGGTTTCGCTGAAAAGTGTGTTAACAACTATTGCTTAGACAAGAACAATTCAAGGCTGAAGAACTTGTTCCATGTTTCCCTGAATTCATTCCAGACTCTTGTTGCTGCTGCTAGCTTTGCGCCTACAACTCCAGTTGTCCAAGAGAACTGTGGCAATGTCTCCCTGTGGCTAGAGGAATTTGGGAGCAGACTTGGAGCTAATTCTGAACTTCCCAGAAGTCATCTGAAAAGCATTGAGCATCAAGAAAGAAAGGAGCGAGAGCTCCTGAAGGAGGCAATGAGTAAAGCACTGGCCCCTGTGCTAGCAAACCTGAAACAGGCATTTTCCATGCCTCATCTGAAAGCTTGGAACTGGAAACCTCATACAATCGGAGTTGAAGGGCTGCACGGCTGCTGGAAGCAATGCCCGTTGTGCAGCGCTCTTTGCACAGACACAATACGTGCTCCTGATGGGGACCACAGTGTTCACTTCCATCGCCCTCAAGTCCTCGATGGGACCCAGTGGGTTACAAGAAATCAGTTGGTCCCTGCCCTTTGCTCCAGTCTTGTAGCAAGTCACTGTTGCCTTGTGCTTGAGGATAACAAGGAAGCTGCCTATACAAAGTCTAGAGAAGCAGGAGCAGCTTCTGCCAATTGGGGCCTCACGCCAGAAAGCTCCCCGCAGGCATGCTGCAAATGGCTTGTGTGCCGTTTCCGCTCACAATTGCTACAAGATTGCTGTGCACAATTGGAGGGCACAGCAGCAACCCGTCCAGAAGGGGAAAAGTGCCCAAAGAAAGAATGAGCCACGGGCTCGGCATGGGCTTGTCAGGGACGACTCTGGGCTTTGGTTGGGCTTTGTGCTGGCGGGAGCTGTGTTGGGGCTGGCCTTGGTGGGCTGCGCCTTGTTGGGGTTTGGGTGAGAGCAGCGACAGGTCGGGCCTGGGGGTGCCCTGGCAGACCAGGTGTGTGGAAGTGATGTCGCCATGGCATCACAATGCCGGGGTCTTTCTGGAGGTGGGGCTGGGGGAAGTGCCGCTGTCACTTTGCCTGCGAGCGAGCGAGCGAGCGAGTGTGCGAGCGAGTGCGCGAGCAGGTGGAGAGTGTGGTGTTGAGCTGGGGCGAAGGAGCGAGGCAGCGGGGTAAGAGCTGGCTCCTTCCGTCTCTTTGCAGTCTCTCCTCCCCTTGGGGCACTCTCCCTGGCTTTGTCGCCTCCCCCAGCGCCCACAACCAGCTGCACGCTCCCTCGGTGGGCACAAGTGCCACAATCAGGCAAACGTCCCCGCCGCGAAGCCCAGCCACGCTCGGGCACCATTCTGCGCCCTTGCTGCTCACGACCCGGTGTCCCCGCGTCACACGTGGGAAAGCAGCGGCGGGAGCGGGCAGCCAGGCAAGGCCGACGGAGTGAGGGCACCGTGCCCTGCTTTTTGCAGAGTTGCTCTCGGCGGCCTTTGGCTCTTCTCCTGGTGTCAGATTGACGCTGTCGATCTTGGGGTGCGGAGGAGCGTGCACAGGGTGAGCTGCAGAGCAGAGCGGAGCGGTCAGGGTCGGGGGAGGTTGGTGGAGGGGCGTTGGAGGGGCGGTGGGGAGCAGGGCTTTGGGGGCTGCTGGTCTGCCTTGGTCAGGGAGGGGGAGGGTGGCTGCAAGGGGCGGCGTGCTCAGAGGTGGGTGCTGTGTTTTGGGTGGCACTCTTGGAGCAGGACGTGGAGGCGGAGCGCTGAGCAGGCTGCACGCTCGCGGCGCGCTTCCGGTGGCGGCATGGAGCCTCGGAGGCTGAGCGTCGTGGGCGAGTTTGTGGTGCTGAGCCTTTTTGTGGTGTGCCTGGCCCACATGCCCTCGGTCGTCAACGTCTTCACGATCCTGTGCATAGCGGTGGTGTTGGTGCCGGCGGGGAAAAGGCCCTGGCCCAAGGTAGGAGTCAGCCTGGGCATGGCCCCGAGCTGGCGCGGGCAGCGAGAGGGCTGAGGCCGCGGCAGCACCTGCAGCAAGGGCAGCCTGACGGTGCTGCGCGCAAGCCTGCCTCCAGCCTCAGCTCTGCGTGCCCCGCGCAGCCCTTCCGCGAGCAGGGGGCCTCTTGGCGCAGCGTGGATGCTCGCCACTAAGGCAGCGCTCTCTTGGGCTGTGCAGGGGCCTCACGGCAGTGCTGGCAGCCTGGGCAACGGCAGCGTGGACGAGCCCGGAGGTGAGCAGCCCCGGCCCAGGGCGCCTCTTGGCGCGCTCGGCAGCGCCTCCCGGCCAAGACAGCCCAGCGCCGCCAGCGCCCACCGCCCTCGGCCCCAGCTGGGGCTCCGCCGACGGGCTGCCCTCGCTCACTGCCTCTCTGCCTCCTCTTCCAGCAGCCTCCTTCCTGCCCACGGTGCAGACGCAGGACTGTGCAGCCAGCCGGCAGGCAGGGTAAGCGGAGGCCTGGCCTGCAGGGGGGCTGCCCCACAGCCCTGGCCAGGCCCACCGCAGGCAAGAGCCCGATGCAGCCCAGAGCCACAGACCTGCGCCTGGCCTGGGCCCCCCAAAGAGCAGGGCATGGCATGGCTAGGGCTGGGGTCGACGCGCGGGATGCCCAGGACATGCCGCATGCCTGCTGCTCACCAACTGGGAAGCCCCTTTGCTCCTTGCCCACTGCTGCAGCCCTGGCCCCAGCGCCCCCTCCGCCCGCACCCTGGCACCCTTTGGCGTCTGCTGCCGCCACCAGGGCTTCCCCCTGGGGCACCCAAGGCAGCCTCCTCACCTCCTTTCTCCCTCCCAGGCTCACAAGCGAGGACATCTTGCCCCCTCGCCACCTCCTGCCAACCTCGGAGCCAGACACGGATGGATGGAAGTTGGATGGCCCTCTCCCACTGCCACCACCCTCCATCCTGCTGGACGCTCCCCCAACACCTGCAGGAGTGCTGGGTGAGCTGCTTGTGCCCACAGCCCTCCCGCCATCCCCACCACGCAGGCGGGTCCGCTTTGGGCGCAACCAGACCGTGTTGCTGAGCGAGGAAGGTCACGAGCTGCTGGACTGCCTCCCCAAAGCCCCACACCTCGACTGGCCAGCCCACATCCCGCGCCGGTCCATCCTGCACTGTGCCTGGGCACCCGTCCCGCTGGCAGGGGAAGGCACAGTGCGGCCACTTTCACCCGCCGGGCAGTCCGAGGACGAAGAGGGCGAGGAGCCAGCGTGTGCCACCTCCCTGCAGCGCTGGCCCACCATGCAGCTCTGGAGCCCACCACCGGAGGCGCCCTCCCCTCCCGCTGCAGCCGCCGGCTGCACAGCGGCCCTGGCCTGCCTGCTCTGCCCAGCCTGCCCTGCAGGCGCCTTCAGAGGGCTGCGCAAGGGCCTCCGCAGATGCGCCTCCTTCCTGCGAAGGCCACGGCGAGTGCTGAGGAGGCGCCAGGCAAGGGCCAGCTGATTGGGGCCAGCAGCAGGCTCCGCGCCTGGGCAGACGTGCCAGTAACCAGCACCCGCGGAGCTAGACGCCTTTGCCACCTCCGGGCCAGCGTCAATAAACCTCTGAGCAAGACTCTGTGGGAGGCGAGAGTGAAACACCATGTGAAGTGCTATGAAGGAGGCGCAGGAATGCTCCCTGAGTCTTAGGAAGTCAGCCGTTCCCCGAACTCAGGCTTTCCTGCTCCTGACAGGGCTGAGTAGAGCAGCAACATGCAAAAACATGTCTCCAGAAGAGAAGTTTAAATGCTTAGCTCAGATGAACCATCACATAGGAAACTGGCTGTCAGAAGAAGTCCGTGAGATCCTTACAAAGCGCGGTGGATGTGATCCTGGGGGCGCTCTGGAGCAAGATCTGAATTCCCCTGTGAATGGAGACTATGTAGCCTCCAACAGTGATCTGCAGAAAGAAGTTATAAAACGGGGGAGAATTGATATCGGTCAGAGGGCTGAGCGGAAAGATTCATCCAAGCCATCACCCTCAGCAGAACAGTGGGAGGATCCTAAAAGGAATGAGCGTTCCAGAGGCCAAGAGGTCCTCCACTTGATCAAACACCCGGGACTAGAAAATTGCTACGCAAGGAAAAGGGGGAGGGCAGATCTTCAGGTTATCGACAAGACTGCCCTGTGTGACAGCCAGCCCAGGATTGGCAGTGAATACCCCTTCCATTTTCGGCACAAGCTGCTGATGCTGGACTACCGTGGAAGGTATCTGGTTTGCCAGGAGCATGGCAAAGCAAAAGAAGGCGTTCTGAGCACTCCGAATGCAACAAGCCTTGGCGCTGAGTGCTCAGATAGTGCCTCAGATATTGACAGTGAGTTTTTCAATGCTGAGCATGAAGAAGGGGATGCCTCTGTTACAGCAGGTCTGACACACACACATGCCATGGACCTCCAGGTGGCGATGTTTCATGGTGCCCACGATTTCACGAGCCAGTACATTTCAACAAACCTCGCTTTGTGCCACTTGGTGCTCCCCCTCCTGCTACCAAATCCATGCACCGCACCAAGAGAGTTCCCTCAGCCAAGTTAAAAAGAGCTGGAAAGGGACGGAACAATTGGGAAAGCAGACCACAATTCAGAGGAGCAGACCACAATTCAGAGGCACAAAAACCAACCGATTGATCAGGCAGACACACTCATGGTGTCCTTCATACGGATCGGGAGTTCTCCTTCCTCTTCCAAGGCTCAGCTCCTGAATGCTCTGCCGACTAAACACAAACACGACACTTTCTTCCACCGACATTGCAAAGGCAGCACCAAAGACTGTCTTCTAATGACAGGTGTTGTGCAGATCTCTTGGTCCTGTGCCAGTGGCAGTGCTGATGACACTTTTGACGGCTGTGTTGCTTTTTGTAACCTGCATGGAGATGCTAGAGGTCATGAACAACAATTGCCGTTTTTACAGCAGATCTCTTCTGTGAAGGAGGCTCTCAGTTAGCTGAGTCTGACCAGAGTGACAAGAAAGGCATGAACATTGTACGTGACCCGTGGCAGTCTCAAAAGCCTTTGATTTGTCTTTTCACTGAAGAAGAGAATGTTGCATGTGGCCGATCTAGCCAGAATGTAAAAAGAGGTATCCACAACAGAAACAAAGCAGAATTAGTAGAGGAGCTGATAAAAACAATCAGAGATCTGCTAGCAAGGTGAAACAACCTTTTAAGGCTTGATGCTTGTCAGGACACAGCTCGCCAACGTGGATTTATTGTGGCTAAAGAGGCAGAAGAGTGTGTGAGAGCCAAAGCAAAGGCAAGAACCTTGGTGGGATTCTTGACAAAGGAGAAATTGTGTTTGAGATCAAATCACAGCTACTGCCTCTTCAAGGACAACTATGGTACCCATGGTGTAAAAAGGAGAAAGAGCTCCCCCGCTTGCAGGAAAAGAGGAACAAGAACATAGAACATCATGGGAGCCAAAGTGAGCCAGAGAAGTGTGCAGGACGAAGAAAGCAACTCGACAGAGCGTTCCCCCTCAAGCAGCTGCTGAAATCAGTCCTCGCTTTTCTCCAGGCACAGGCAAGAGACACCAAGAAATACTTGCTGCAGTGGAGGAAGGTCTTTAGGGATGACCTGTCCTCTGAGCACTTGGAGGAACTTCAGAAAGAGTATCATCAGTGATGGTATCAAATCCTGGAAATAAAGAAAAGCAAGGAAAAAACCAGTCTGAAAACAGCATTGATGAATAAGTTAGAAGCCCTCTCCAATGCAGTCAATGATTCATCCATTGGTCTTAAGCGTCTTTTGAGAGAAGTAGGGCAGATTCGTGAAGCTCTAGAATCCTTGAACTCAAAAGATGAATGTTTTTGCAAACTACCTGACGTGGCAGTCGATCTGATGGTTTCAGGGTATGCCCTTGAAGTGGTGGATGGTGATGCTTCGTCTGTACGGTGACGATGGCTTGGGGCAATCTTTGACAAGTTAATTGAGAAGCTAGGGGAGAGAAGAGCGTTTGTTCTCTCAGTGCTTGGCATCCAGAGCCCGGGGAAGTCAAGCCTGCTGAATGCCATGTTTGGTCTGCAGTGGAACGTCAGTGCGGGGAGAGGCACGCGGGGAGCGTTTATGCAGCTGCTTCAGGTGGACGAGAAACCCCAAGAGGCCGTGGACTTTGATTACAGGCTGATTGTTGACACGGGAGGACTTTGTGCCATGGAGGTGGCCAATAAGCAGTCACTTAATGATGACAATGAGCTAGCCACCTTTGGCATTGGCATTGGCAACATGACTCTGATCAATATCTTGGGAGAAAATCCTGGAGACATGCAAGATGTCCTTCAGCTAGCCGGGCAGGCTTTTCTCCGGATGAAGCAAGTCAATCTTTCGCCAAGCTGCTGCTTTGTGCACCACAATGTTGGAGAAATAACTGCCCAGGAACAAAACATGCAAGCACAAAGACGCCTGCAGGAAAAGCTGGAGGAAATGGCAGGGACAGCCGCCCAGCCGCCCAGCAGGCGTTCTGCCATGTCACCCACAGTCACTACTTTGCTCACCTCTGGGTGGCAAGGAAACCCACGCAGGGCCCCACCCAACCCCACACACAGCCAGCACGTGCAGCAGTTAAAGAGCACAATTCTCCAAGCTGCCAAGAAGGGATCGCAGGGCACTATTCCAAGGCTCTTGAGCTTGAAAGTTCGTATGAGTGTCTTGTGGAAGGCTCTGCTGAATGAAAAGTTTGTTTTCCCTTTCCAAAACACTCGGGAAGTTGCCGCAGACAACAGCTTAGGAACAACCGACAGCCAGTGGACCTGGCAGCTGGGGAGCCACATCCTAGACTTGCAAATGAAACGGAACAATCGGATTAGAAAGGGAGACGTTCCGCATGTGACCCGAAGAAGCCTTATGGAGGAAGTGCAAGATAAATAGGAGACCCTCTGGAA
Organism: Struthio camelus; assembly: GCF_040807025.1. Classification (NCBI taxonomy): domain Eukaryota; kingdom Metazoa; phylum Chordata; class Aves; order Struthioniformes; family Struthionidae; genus Struthio; species Struthio camelus. Next base: position 6,271,167 of record NC_090944.1, read on the forward strand.
AGGCTTGGAACCGTATTTCAGGGAAGATGACGCCAGTGGGCTTTTGATTCAGCGGAAAGCAAGCATTGAAAATCAGCCGCAAGATCTGAGAGAAGCACTTGTGGAAGAGACACAGAGAAAGTCTGCCGAGTTCATTGAACGGGAGAAGAATCCGAGCAAAGGGCATCAGAAGAAGCCAGAATGTGAACACGAGCTTGTCAAGAGAAGGCAACTGGTGGCTTTGTCGCTAAAGAAGGAAGAGCTGCATGAAGAAAAGCTGAGGCAACACTTGGCTAGCCTCTGGAAACAATGGCTCTACAAAGTATCTTCCAGTGCACCTCCTCCTGCAGAACGAAACATAAACCTCCCTAGTGAGACCACTCTGCTGGAACATTTCAAGCAAGAGCCAAACAGAGAGGAAGAAATAAAATGCTTCTTGCCAAAGGATGCATTTCCCATGGCATCCCTTGCAGGCAGTGCAAGAGATCATTGCTGCTGGAAGCTGCATTTCATTTCATCCCTTTGTATTTCAGATGCTAGTCGTACTTCCCAACACATGTATACAATAAACTTGCGGGCTAGCCTTCTGGTCAGGGTGTCTCCTGGTGCTGGGCTTGTGGCGGGGGTGCCGAGGGGATCTGGGCGTTGTGTTGGGGGTGCTGGTCTTGTCGTGGGGGGTGCAGAGGGGAGTTGGTCCTTGTGTTGGGGGTGCTGGTCTTTGTTTTGAGGTGCAGAGGGGATCTGGACCTTGTGTTGGGGGTGCTGAGGGGATCTGGGTGTTGTTTTGGGGGTGCTTAGAGGAGGTGGGCCTTGTGTTGGGGGTGCTGGTCTTGTCATGGGGGTGCAGAGGGGATCAGGGCCTTGTGTTGGGGGTGCAGAGGGGATCTGGGTGTTGTTTTGGGGGTGCTGAGGGGATTTGGGTGTTGTTGTGGGGGTGCTTAGAGGAGGTGGGCCTTGTGTTGGGGGTGCTGGGTTTGTTGTGGGGGTGCAGAGGGGATCAGGGCCTTGTTTTTGGGGTGCTGGGCCTTGTTTTGGGAGTGCTGGGCTTGTCATGGGGGTGCTGAGGGGATCAGGGCATTGTGTTGGGGGTGCTCGGCATTGTGTAGGGTTTGCTGGGCTTGTTATGGGGGTGGAGAGGGGATCTGGGTCTTGTTTTGGCGGCGCTTAGAGGACGTGGGCCTTGTGTTGGGGGTGCTGGGCTTGTCGTGGGGGTCCTGAGTGGTCATGGTGTTGTGTTGGGGGTGGTGGGCGTTGTTTTGGGAGAACTAGGCTTGTTTTTGGGGTGCTGAGGGGATCTGGGCCTTGTTTTCGGGGTACTGAGGGGATCTGGGCGTTGTTTTGGTGGTGCTGGGCCTTGTCATGGGGGTGTTGAGGGGATCTACGCCTTTTTTTGGGGGTGCGGAGAGGGTTCCGGAGCACTCGACCAGGTCGCCCAGAGAGGTTGTGGAGTCTCCTTCCCTGGAGATATTCAAAAGCCGCCTGGCCCAATCCTGGGCAATATGCTCCAGAGGACCCTGGCTGAGCAGGGGCGTTGGACTCCAGGATCTCCGGAGGTCCCTTCCAACCTCCACCATTCTGTGAGCCTGTGATTCTGTGAAATGTTAAGGCTAAAATTTTAACACTCACATCCCAGAAGTTTTCTTTTCCTTTCTTCTCAGAATTGGTTCCCGTCGATGGTCGAGCCCATCACACACCTTCCACAATCGCCTGTAACGTGCTCATGTAGTGTTCCAATGCTATAGGTCATATGGATTGGCATGGGGTTGGTTCACCTAGTTGATTTAAACCAGTTGAGGGAATGGTTAGAACGTACAGCTAGCAATCTGGTTTTGGAGCTAAGGAAAGGTTTTGCACATTGAGTGACTACTCCCCAAATTACAGCTTGGTTGCCACTGCCCACGCACACAGGGAGCCCCATTCCCCTTGGGATCATTCCAGTTAATATGAAAGAGAGAATCAACCGTATCGGGAATAATACCAATGGTGCGTCTATATGATTGGGGCCTGGGCATACAAGTCTCAAGCTCCCATCTCTCCATCATATGTCTAGCAAGCCATGAATCTTCCACAAGACTTGAACTGGAGGAAAGTGTGGGATCAAAACTGTCATGTCACCTGGGGGAGTGAACCAGACACCGTGCGTAGGGCCTACGAAATAGATGGCTCAGCGTTACAGTGGGGACAACAAACAATTGTACTCGGGACCTGAGAGGACCACTCCCTGAGAGAGACCTGCCCAATCGAAGCTATTTCCAAGCAGGTGGTCATGAAGGGAGCACTGCCCTTCAGGAAAAAGCCTTTGCGCAGCTGCGCTATTACCAGAACGGAGCAGCTTCACAACCGCATCGCACAGCTCATCAGCCTCCCCATCGACACAAAGGAACAGGAGCCAATGCATGACAACCAAAGTTGCATTCATGACAGACTGCATGAAATAGGAAAACAGGTGGACTCGGCAGCCAGGAACTCCACATATGTCTTCACTCATGGATACAGAAGACATTCAGCAGTGTCTCTAGGCAAAGTGGCAGCAGAAAGGTTGGCAAAGATGCAGAAGGCTTTCACAAGAGCAAACGACCCCACTTTCTACCTGCAGGGCCAGAGAGAAGACTTCTTCACAAGTTTCCACATGTCCTGCCAAGCAGTGCCCTCTATCACAGCAGTTGCTGATTTTTTTATGTGACGAGCTTTCAGGAGCTCTTTGACAGGCAGTGTCTGTGAAGACTGCTCTTGATATAGCCTGGGAAAGGAGCTCTAACTCTCCAGCTTTCAGTGGCCATCGATCTCAACTAGAAACGGCTATTCTCCTCTCTCTTGCGGAGGAAGAGAATGGTGAGAAGTTCAGGCAGCACATTCATTTCCCCCAACATGTTTTAGAAGGTTTCGCTGAAAAGTGTGTTAACAACTATTGCTTAGACAAGAACAATTCAAGGCTGAAGAACTTGTTCCATGTTTCCCTGAATTCATTCCAGACTCTTGTTGCTGCTGCTAGCTTTGCGCCTACAACTCCAGTTGTCCAAGAGAACTGTGGCAATGTCTCCCTGTGGCTAGAGGAATTTGGGAGCAGACTTGGAGCTAATTCTGAACTTCCCAGAAGTCATCTGAAAAGCATTGAGCATCAAGAAAGAAAGGAGCGAGAGCTCCTGAAGGAGGCAATGAGTAAAGCACTGGCCCCTGTGCTAGCAAACCTGAAACAGGCATTTTCCATGACTCATCTGAAAGCTTGGAACTGGAAACCTCATACAATCGGAGTTGAAGGGCTGCACGGCTGCTGGAAGCAATGCCCGTTGTGCAGCGCTCTTTGCACAGACACAATACGTGCTCCTGATGGGGACCACAGTGTTCACTTCCATCGCCCTCAAGTCCTCGATGGGACCCAGTGGGTTACAAGAAATCAGTTGGTCCCTGCCCTTTGCTCCAGTCTTGTAGCAAGTCACTGTTGCCTTGTGCTTGAGGATAACAAGGAAGCTGCCTATACAAAGTCTAGAGAAGCAGGAGCAGCTTCTGCCAATTGGGGCCTCACGCCAGAAAGCTCCCCGCAGGCATGCTGCAAATGGCTTGTGTGCCGTTTCCGCTCACAATTGCTACAAGATTGCTGTGCACAATTGGAGGGCACAGCAGCAACCCGTCCAGAAGGGGAAAAGTGCCCAAAGAAAGAATGAGCCACGGGCTCGGCATGGGCTTGTCAGGGACGACTCTGGGCTTTGGTTGGGCTTTGTGCTGGCGGGAGCTGTGTTGGGGCTGGCCTTGGTGGGCTGCGCCTTGTTGGGGTTTGGGTGAGAGCAGCGACAGGTCGGGCCTGGGGGTGCCCTGGCAGACCAGGTGTGTGGAAGTGATGTCGCCATGGCATCACAATGCCGGGGTCTTTCTGGAGGTGGGGCTGGGGGAAGTGCCGCTGTCACTTTGCCTGCGAGCGAGCGAGCGAGCGAGTGTGCGAGCGAGTGCGCGAGCAGGTGGAGAGCGTGGTGTTGAGCTGGGGCGAAGGAGCGAGGCAGCGGGGTAAGAGCTGGCTCCTTCCGTCTCTTTGCAGTCTCTCCTCCCCTTGGGGCACTCTCCCTGGCTTTGTCGCCCCCCCCAGCGCCCACCACCCGCTGCACGCTCCCTCGGTGGGCGCAAGTGCCACAATCAGGCAAACGTCCCCGCCGCGAAGCCCAGCCACGCTCGGGCACCATTCTGCGCCCTTGCTGCTCACGACCCGGTGTCCCCGCGTCACACGTGGGAAAGCAGCGGCGGGAGCGGGCAGCCAGGCAAGGCCGACGGAGTGAGGGCACCGTGCCCTGCTTTTTGCAGAGTTGCTCTCGGCGGCCTTTGGCTCTTCTCCTGGTGTCAGATTGACGCTGTTGATCTTGGGGTGCGGAGGAGCGTGCACAGGGTGAGCCGCAGAGCAGAGCGGAGCGGTCAGGGTCGGGGGAGGTTGGTGGAGGGGCGTTGGAGGGGCGGTGGGGAGCAGGGCTTTGGGGGCTGCTGGTCTGCCTTGGTCAGGGAGGGGGAGGGTGGCTGCAAGGGGCGGCGTGCTCAGAGGTGGGTGCTGTGTTTTGGGTGGCACTCTTGGAGCAGGACGTGGAGGCGGAGCGCTGAGCAGGCTGCACGCTCGCGGCGCGCTTCCGGTGGCGGCATGGAGCCTCGGAGGCTGAGCGTCGTGGGCGAGTTTGTGGTGCTGAGCCTTTTTGTGGTGTGCCTGGCCCACATGCCCTCGGTCGTCAACGTCTTCACGATCCTGTGCATAGCGGTGGTGTTGGTGCCGGCGGGGAAAAGGCCCTGGCCCAAGGTAGGAGTCAGCCTGGGCATGGCCCCGAGCTGGCGCGGGCAGCGAGAGGGCTGAGGCCGCGGCAGCACCTGCAGCAAGGGCAGCCTGACGGTGCTGCGCGCAAGCCTGCCTCCAGCCTCAGCTCTGCGTGCCCCGCGCAGCCCTTCCGCGAGCAGGGGGCCTCTTGGCGCAGCGTGGATGCTCGCCACTAAGGCAGCGCTCTCTTGGGCTGTGCAGGGGCCTCACGGCAGTGCTGGCAGCCTGGGCAACGGCAGCGTGGACGAGCCCGGAGGTGAGCAGCCCCGGCCCAGGGCGCCTCTTGGCGCGCTCGGCAGCGCCTCCCGGCCAAGACAGCCCAGCGCCGCCAGCGCCCACCGCCCTCGGCCCCAGCTGGGGCTCCGCCGACGGGCTGCCCTCGCTCACTGCCTCTCTGCCTCCTCTTCCAGCAGCCTCCTTCCTGCCCACGGTGCAGACGCAGGACTGTGCAGCCAGCCGGCAGGCAGGGTAAGCGGAGGCCTGGCCTGCAGGGGGGCTGCCCCACAGCCCTGGCCAGGCCCACCGCAGGCAAGAGCCCGATGCAGCCCAGAGCCACAGACCTGCGCCTGGCCTGGGCCCCCCAAAGAGCAGGGCATGGCATGGCTAGGGCTGGGGTCGACGCACGGGATGCCCAGGACATGCCGCATGCCTGCTGCTCACCAACTGGGAAGCCCCTTTGCTCCTTGCCCACTGCTGCAGCCCTGGCCCCAGCGCCCCCTCCGCCCGCACCCTGGCACCCTTTGGCGTCTGCTGCCGCCACCAGGGCTTCCCCCTGGGGCACCCAAGGCAGCCTCCTCACCTCCTTTCTCCCTCCCAGGCTCACAAGCGAGGACATCTTGCCCCCTCGCCACCTCCTGCCAACCTCGGAGCCAGACACGGATGGATGGAAGTTGGATGGCCCTCTCCCACTGCCACCACCCTCCATCCTGCTGGACGCTCCCCCAACACCTGCAGGAGTGCTGGGTGAGCTGCTTGTGCCCACAGCCCTCCCGCCATCCCCACCACGCAGGCGGGTCCGCTTTGGGCGCAACCAGACCGTGTTGCTGAGCGAGGAAGGTCACGAGCTGCTGGACTGCCTCCCCAAAGCCCCACACCTCGACTGGCCAGCCCACATCCCGCGCCGGTCCATCCTGCACTGTGCCTGGGCACCCGTCCCGCTGGCAGGGGAAGGCACAGTGCGGCCACTTTCACCCGCCGGGCAGTCCGAGGACGAAGAGGGCGAGGAGCCAGCGTGTGCCACCTCCCTGCAGCGCTGGCCCACCATGCAGCTCTGGAGCCCACCACCGGAGGCGCCCTCCCCTCCCGCTGCAGCCGCCGGCTGCACAGCAGCCCTGGCCTGCCTGCTCTGCCCAGCCTGCCCTGCAGGCGCCTTCAGAGGGCTGCGCAAGGGCCTCCGCAGATGCGCCTCCTTCCTGCGAAGGCCACGGCGAGTGCTGAGGAGGCGCCAGGCAAGGGCCAGCTGATTGGGGCCAGCAGCAGGCTCCGCGCCTGGGCAGACGTGCCAGTAACCAGCACCCGCGGAGCTAGACGCCTTTGCCACCTCCGGGCCAGCGTCAATAAACCTCTGAGCAAGACTCTGTGGGAGGCGAGAGTGAAACACCATGTGAAGTGCTATGAAGGAGGCGCAGGAATGCTCCCTGAGTCTTAGGAAGTCAGCCGTTCCCCGAACTCAGGCTTTCCTGCTCCTGACAGGGCTGAGTAGAGCAGCAACATGCAAAAACATGTCTCCAGAACAGAAGTTTAAATGCTTAGCTCAGATGAACCATCACATAGGAAACTGGCTGTCAGAAGAAGTCCGTGAGATCCTTACAAAGTGCGGTGGATGTGATCCTGGGGGCGCTCTGGAGCAAGATCTGAATTCCCCTGTGAATGGAGACTATGTAGCCTCCAACAGTGATCTGCAGAAAGAAGTTATAAAACGGGGGAGAATTGATATCGGTCAGAGGGCTGAGCGGAAAGATTCATCCAAGCCATCACCCTCAGCAGAACAGTGGGAGGATCCTAAAAGGAATGAGCGTTCCAGAGGCCAAGAGGTCCTCCACTTGATCAAACACCCGGGACTAGAAAATTGCTACGCAAGGAAAAGGGGGAGGGCAGATCTTCAGGTTATCGACAAGACTGCCCTGTGTGACAGCCAGCCCAGGATTGGCAGTGAATACCCCTTCCATTTTCGGCACAAGCTGCTGATGCTGGACTACCGTGGAAGGTATCTGGTTTGCCAGGAGCATGGCAAAGCAAAAGAAGGCGTTCTGAGCACTCCAAATGCAACAAGCCTTGGCGCTGAGTGCTCAGATAGTGCCTCAGATATTGACAGTGAGTTTTTCAATGCTGAGCATGAAGAAGGGGATGCCTCTGTTACAGCAGGTCTGACACACACACATGCCATGGACCTCCAGGTGGCGATGTTTCATGGTGCCCACGATTTCACGAGCCAGTACATTTCAACAAACCTCGCTTTGTGCCACTTGGTGCTCCCCCTCCTGCTACCAAATCCATGCACCGCACCAAGAGAGTTCCCTCAGCCAAGTTAAAAAGAGCTGGAAAGGGACGGAACAATTGGGAAAGCAGACCACAATTCAGAGGAGCAGACCACAATTCAGAGGCACAAAAACCAACCGATTGATCAGGCAGACACACTCATGGTGTCCTTCATACGGATCGGGAGTTCTCCTTCCTCTTCCAAGGCTCAGCTCCTGAGTGCTCTGCCGACTAAACACAAACACGACACTTTCTTCCACCGACATTGCAAAGGCAGCACCAAAGACTGTCTTCTAATGACAGGTGTTGTGGAGATCTCTTGGTCCTGTGCCAGTGGCAGTGCTGATGACACTTTTGACGGCTGTGTTGCTTTTTGTAACCTGCATGGAGATGCTAGAGGTCATGAACAACAATTGCCGTTTTTACAGCAGATCTCTTCTGTGAAGGAGGCTCTCAGTTAGCTGAGTCTGACCAGAGTGACAAGAAAGGCATGAACATTGTACGTGACCCGTGGCAGTCTCAAAAGCCTTTGATTTGTCTTTTCACTGAAGAAGAGAATGTTGCATGTGGCCGATCTAGCCAGAATGTAAAAAGAGGTATCCAGAACAGAAACAAAGCAGAATTAGTAGAGGAGCTGATAAAAACAATCAGAGATCTGCTAGCAAGGTGAAACAACCTTTTAAGGCTTGATGCTTGTCAGGACACAGCTCGCCAACGTGGATTTATTGTGGCTAAAGAGGCAGAAGAGTGTGTGAGAGCCAAAGCAAAGGCAAGAACCTTGGTGGGATTCTTGACAAAGGAGAAATTGTGTTTGAGATCAAATCACAGCTACTGCCTCTTCAAGGACAACTATGGTACCCATGGTGTAAAAAGGAGAAAGAGCTCCCCCGCTTGCAGGAAAAGAGGAACAAGAACATAGAACATCATGGGAGCCAAAGTGAGCCAGAGAAGTGTGCAGGACGAAGAAAGCAACTCGACAGAGCGTTCCCCCTCAAGCAGCTGCTGAAATCAGTCCTCGCTTTTCTCCAGGCACAGGCAAGAGACACCAAGAAATACTTGCTGCAGTGGAGGAAGGTCTTTAGGGATGACCTGTCCTCTGAGCACTTGGAGGAACTTCAGAAAGAGTATCATCAGTGATGGTATCAAATCCTGGAAATAAAGAAAAGCAAGGAAAAAACCAGTCTGAAAACAGCATTGATGAATAAGTTAGAAGCCCTCTCCAATGCAGTCAATGATTCATCCATTGGTCTTAAGCGTCTTTTGAGAGAAGTAGGGCAGATTCGTGAAGCTCTAGAATCCTTGAACTCAAAAGATGAATGTTTTTGCAAACTACCTGAAGTGGCAGTCGATCTGATGGTTTCAGGGTATGCCCTTGAAGTGGTGGATGGTGATGCTTCGTCTGTACGGTGACGATGGCTTGGGGCAATCTTTGACAAGTTAATTGAGAAGCTAGGGGAGAGAAGAGCGTTTGTTCTCTCAGTGCTTGGCATCCAGAGCCCGGGGAAGTCAAGCCTGCTGAATGCCATGTTTGGTCTGCAGTGGAACGTCAGTGCGGGGAGAGGCACGCGGGGAGCGTTTATGCAGCTGCTTCAGGTGGACGAGAAACCCCAAGAGGCCGTGGACTTTGATTACAGGCTGATTGTTGACACAGGAGGACTTTGTGCCATGGAGGTGGCCAATAAGCAGTCACTTAATGATGACAATGAGCTAGCCACCTTTGGCATTGGCATTGGCAACATGACTCTGATCAATATCTTGGGAGAAAATCCTGGAGACATGCAAGATGTCCTTCAGCTAGCCGGGCAGGCTTTTCTCCGGATGAAGCAAGTCAATCTTTCGCCAAGCTGCTGCTTTGTGCACCACAATGTTGGAGAAATAACTGCCCAGGAACAAAACATGCAAGCACAAAGACGCCTGCAGGAAAAGCTGGAGGAAATGGCAGGGACAGCCGCCCAGCCGCCCAGCAGGCGTTCTGCCATGTCACCCACAGTCACTACTTTGCTCACCTCTGGGTGGCAAGGAAACCCACGCAGGGCCCCACCCAACCCCACACACAGCCAGCACGTGCAGCAGTTAAAGAGCACAATTCTCCAAGCTGCCAAGAAGGGATCGCAGGGCACTATTCCAAGGCTCTTGAGCTTGAAAGTTCGTATGAGTGTCTTGTGGAAGGCTCTGCTGAATGAAAAGTTTGTTTTCCCTTTCCAAAACACTCGGGAAGTTGCCGCAGACAACAGCTTAGGAACAACCGACAGCCAGTGGACCTGGCAGCTGGGGAGCCACATCCTAGACTTGCAAATGAAACGGAACAATCGGATTAGAAAGGGAGACGTTCCGCATGTGACCCGAAGAAGCCTTATGGAGGAAGTGCAAGATAAATAGGAGACCCTCTGGAAAGGCTTGGAACCGTATTTCAGGGAAGATGACGCCAGTGGGCTTTTGATTCAGCGGAAAGCAAGCATTGAAAATCAGCCGCAAGATCTGAGAGAAGCACTTGTGGAAGAGACACAGAGAAAGTCTGCCGAGTTCATTGAACGGGAGAAGAATCCGAGCAAAGGGCATCAGAAGAAGCCAGAATGTGAACACGAGCTTGTCAAGAGAAGGCAACTGGTGGCTTTGTCGCTAAAGAAGGAAGAGCTGCATGAAGAAAAGCTGAGGCAACACTTGGCTAGCCTCTGGAAACAATGGCTCTACAAAGTATCTTCCAGTGCACCTCCTCCTGCAGAACGAAACATAAACCTCCCTAGTGAGACCACTCTGCTGGAACATTTCAAGCAAGAGCCAAACAGAGAGGAAGAAATAAAATGCTTCTTGCCAAAGGATGCATTTCCCATGGCATCCCTTGCAGGCAGTGCAAGAGATCATTGCTGCTGGAAGCTGCATTTCATTTCATCCCTTTGTATTTCAGATGCTAGTCGTACTTCCCAACACATGTATACAATAAACTTGCGGGCTAGCCTTCTGGTCAGGGTGTCTCCTGGTGCTGGGCTTGTGGCGGGGGTGCAGGGGGGGGAGTGGGGCGTTGTGTTGGGGGTGCTGGTCTTGTCGTGGGGGGTGCAGAGGGGAGTTGGTCCTTGTGTTGGGGGTGCTGGTCTTTGTTTTGAGGTGCAGAGGGGATCTGGACCTTGTGTTGGGGGTGCTGAGGGGATCTGGGTGTTGTTTTGGGGGTGCTTAGAGGAGGTGGGCCTTGTGTTGGGGGTGCTGGTCTTGTCATGGGGGTGCAGAGGGGATCAGGGCCTTGTGTTGGGGGTGCAGAGGGGATCTGGGTGTTGTTTTGGGGGTGCTGAGGGGATTTGGGTGTTGTTGTGGGGGTGCTTAGAGGAGGTGGGCCTTGTGTTGGGGGTGCTGGGTTTGTTGTGGGGGTGCAGAGGGGATCAGGGCCTTGTTTTTGGGGTGCTGGGCCTTGTTTTGGGAGTGCTGGGCTTGTCATGGGGGTGCTGAGGGGATCAGGGCATTGTGTTGGGGGTGCTCGGCATTGTGTAGGGTTTGCTGGGCTTGTTATGGGGGTGGAGAGGGGATCTGGGTCTTGTTTTGGGGGCGCTTAGAGGACGTGGGCCTTTTGTTGGGGGTGCTGGTCTTGTCGTGGGGGTCCTGAGTGGTCATGGTGTTGTGTTGGGGGTGGTGGGCGTTGTTTTGGGAGAACTAGGCTTGTTTTTGGGGTGCTTAGGGGATCTGGGCCTTGTTTTCGGGGTACTGAGGGGATCTGGGCGTTGTTTTGGTGGTGCTGGGCCTTGTCATGGGGGTGTTGAGGGGATCTACGCCTTTTTTTGGGGGTGCGGAGAGGGTTCCGGAGCACTCGACCAGGTCGCCCAGAGAGGTTGTGGAGTCTCCTTCCCTGGAGATATTCAAAAGCCGCCTGGCCCAATCCTGGGCAATATGCTCCAGAGGACCCTGGCTGAGCAGGGGCGTTGGACTCCAGGATCTCCGGAGGTCCCTTCCAACCTCCACCATTCTCTGAGCCTGTGATTCTGTGAAATGTTAAGGCTAAAATTTTAACACTCACATCCCAGAAGTTTTCTTTTCCTTTCTTCTCAGAATTGGTTCCCGTCGATGGTCGAGCCCATCACACACCTTCCACAATCGCCTGTAACGTGCTCATGTAGTGTTCCAATGCTATAGGTCATATGGATTGGCATGGGGTTGGTTCACCTAGTTGATTTAAACCAGTTGAGGGAATGGTTAGAACGTACAGCTAGCAATCTGGTTTTGGAGCTAAGGAAAGGTTTTGCACATTGAGTGACTACTCCCCAAATTACAGCTTGGTTGCCACTGCCCACGCACACAGGGAGCCCCATTCCCCTTGGGATCATTCCAGTTAATATGAAAGAGAGAACAACCGTATCTGGAATAATACCAACGGTGCGTCTATATGATTGGGGCCTGGGCATACAAGTCTCGAACTCCCATCTCTCCATCATATGTCTAGCAAGCCATGAATCTTCCACAAGACTTGAACTGGAGGAAAGTGTGGGATCAAAACTGTCATGTCACCTGGGGGAGTGAACCAGACACCGTGCGTAGGGCCTACGAAATAGATGGCTCAGCGTTACAGTGGGGACAACAAACAATTGTACTCGGGACCTGAGAGGACCACTCCCTGAGAGAGACCTGCCCAATCGAAGCTATTTCCAAGCAGGTGGTCATGAAGGGAGCACTGCCCTTCAGGAAAAAGCCTTTGCGCAGCTGCGCTATTACCAGAACGGAGCAGCTTCACAACCGCATCGCACAGCTCATCAGCCTCCCCATCGACACAAAGGAACAGGAGCCAATGCATGACAACCAAAGTTGCATTCATGACAGACTGCATGAAATAGGAAAACAGGTGGACTCGGCAGCCAGGAACTCCACATATGTCTTCACTCATGGATACAGAAGACATTCAGCAGTGTCTCTAGGCAAAGTGGCAGCAGAAAGGTTGGCAAAGATGCAGAAGGCTTTCACAAGAGCAAACGACCCCACTTTCTACCTGCGGGGCCAGAGAGAAGACTTCTTCACAAGTTTCCACATGTCCTGCCAAGCAGTGCCCTCTATCACAGCAGTTGCTGATTTTTTTATGTGACGAGCTTTCAGGAGCTCTTTGACAGGCAGTGTCTGTGAAGACTGCTCTTGATATAGCCTGGGAAAGGAGCTCTAACTTTCCAGCTTTCAGTGGCCATCGATCTCAACTAGAAACGGCTATTCTCCTCTCTCTTGCGGAGGAAGAGAATGGTGAGAAGTTCAGGCAGCACATTCATTTCCCCCAACATGTTTTAGAAGGTTTCGCTGAAAAGTGTGTTAACAACTATTGCTTAGACAAGAACAATTCAAGGCTGAAGAACTTGTTCCATGTTTCCCTGAATTCATTCCAGACTCTTGTTGCTGCTGCTAGCTTTGCGCCTACAACTCCAGTTGTCCAAGAGAACTGTGGCAATGTCTCCCTGTGGCTAGAGGAATTTGGGAGCAGACTTGGAGCTAATTCTGAACTTCCCAGAAGTCATCTGAAAAGCATTGAGCATCAAGAAAGAAAGGAGCGAGAGCTCCTGAAGGAGGCAATGAGTAAAGCTCTGGCCCCTGTGCTAGCAAACCTGAAACAGGCATTTTCCATGCCTCATCTGAAAGCTTGGAACTGGAAACCTCATACAATCGGAGTTGAAGGGCTGCACGGCTGCTGGAAGCAATGCCCGTTGTGCAGCGCTCTTTGCACAGACACAATACGTGCTCCTGATGGGGACCACAGTGTTCACTTCCATCGCCCTCAAGTCCTCGATGGGACCCAGTGGGTTACAAGAAATCAGTTGGTCCCTGCCCTTTGCTCCAGTCTTGTAGCAAGTCACTGTTGCCTTGTGCTTGAGGATAACAAGGAAGCTGCCTATACAAAGTCTAGAGAAGCAGGAGCAGCTTCTGCCAGTTGGGGCCTCACGCCAGAAAGCTCCCCGCAGGCATGCTGCAAATGGCTTGTGTGCCGTTTCCGCTCACAATTGCAACAAGATTGCTGTGCACAATTGGAGGGCACAGCAGCAACCCCTCCAGAAGGGGAAAAGTGCTCAAAGACAGATGTGATCTCTGAGCTGGAACAGCTATCCCCTCCACATAGCATCTCCCAGCACCAAAACGGTCTGCAATGGCAATGGCCTGAATGTATTGGCATCCCTTGCCAGCAGTCCAAGAGATCACTCCTGCTGGAAGCTGCATTTCATTTCATCCCTTTCTATTTCAGGTCCCAGTCTTACTTCCCGAAACATGTATACAATCAACTCAAGCCTTCAGCAAAGAACTCAAACAATAGCCAGCACTGTTGGCAAGATACAAACATGGGTATTTTGGACTTCTGGACTCCATGAAGCAGAGTCTCTGCTGAAGTCTGTGCTTTTAAAGTCCAACTGGACTGATAGGATCCCCTCATCTGATGGCCTCGGCAACAAACATGTCACAGAATGTTACCCTTCACCAAGGTCTCTCTCTTGTGTTTGATCCTGTGGCTCTGCTCTGTCTGTAACACATGTTCCCACGTTCATAGCTCTGTACCAGCAACAAGCAGTAAAAGGGGCCTGTTGCCTGCTCTCGCTTCCTGACGTTCTCCTTGTATGTGGGAAGCATCGTGCGGGTGCTGGCGGGGAGGTTGTGGGGAGAGAAAGTGCCAGGTGCCTTTGGGAAGGTCTTCCGCAGGAGCCAGGCCTGAAGCCCCCTTACGAAGCCTTGCTGCAGAGTGCAGGCGTCTCCTGCTGAGCCTGGCAAGAGCTGGTCGCACTCTCCTGTGGCAAGTCAGGTCCAGTACGCTCGTCTGCATGGGCAGGACTGGAGGCTGTTGTCCCAAGAGGGCCACCTCTCCCTCCTGGCTCAGCTGGTGCACATAGAGATTTGCACGGCTCCTGCCACAGACGCGCAGAGATTGAAGCAATGTGGGATGAGGGCCAGGGTGCATACAAGGTGTGAAAAGCAGCAGAGTGGCTGCAACGCTAGTCAGGGTCTCTCCTGGTGCTGGGCTTGTCATGGGGGTGCTGAGGGGATCTGGGCGTTGTGTTGGGGGTGCTGGGCTTGTCGTGGGGGTGGAGAGGGGACGTGGGCCTTGTGTTTGGGGTGCAGGGCCTGTTGTGGGGGTCCTGAGTAGTCAGGGCGTTGTTTTGGGGGTGCTGGGACTTGTTTTGGGAGAGCTAGGCTTGTTTTGGGGTGCTGAGGGGACCTAGGCATTGTTTTGGGAGTGCTGGAGGTATCTGGGCCTTGTATTGGGGGTGCTGGGCTTTTCATGAAGGTGCTGAGGGGATCTGGGCATTGTGTTGTGGGCACTGGGCTTGTCGTGGTGCTCAGGGGATCTAGGCCTTGTGTTGGGTGTCCTGAGAGTATCGGGGCCTTTTTCTGGGGGTGCTGGGTCTTGTTATAGGGGTGCTGGTCTTGTCGTTGGGGTGCTGAGGGGATCTGGGCTGTGTTTTTGGGGTGCTGGGCATTGCTTTTGGGGGTGCTGGGCATTGTGTTGGAGGTGCGGGGCTTTTTTTGGGGATGCGGAGGGGATCTGGGCCTGGTTTTAGGAGCGCTGAGGGTATCTGGGGCTTTTATTGGAAATGCTGGTCTTGTCATGGGGACGTTGAGGGGATTTGGGCCTTGTATTGGGAGTGCTGGGCTTTGTGTTGGGGGTTCTGATGGGATCTGTGTCTTTTTTGGGGGGTGGTGAGGGGATCTGGGCCTTGTGTTAGCAGTGCTGAGGGGATCTTGGCCTTGTTTTGTGAGTGGTGGGTCTTGTTTTGCACGTGCTGAGGTGATCTGGGCATTGTTTTGGGGGTGCTGGGCCTTGCTGTGGGGGTGCTGAGGGGATATGTTGGGGGTGCGGGGCTTGTGTTGTGGGTGCTGAGGAGATCTGGGCATTTTGTTGGGGGGCTGGGCTTATGGTGGTGCTGAGGGGATCTGGGCATTGTGTTGGGGGTGCTGGGCTTGTTTTGGGAGTGCTGAGGGGATCTGGGCCTTGTATTGGGGAGAGCTGGGCTTGTCGTGGGTGTGCTGAGAGCTAGGTGTTGTTTTAGGGGTGCTGGGGCTTGTTTTGGGAGTCCTGAGGGGATCGGGGCCTTGTATTGGTGGTGCGCGGCTTGTCATGGGGGTGCTGAACGGGATCTGGGCCTTATGTTTGGGAGTGCTGGGCCTTGTTTTTCGAGTTCTGGGCTTTGTTTTAGGGTGCTGAGGGGATCTGGGCCTTGTGTTGGGCGTTCCTGAGGGGATCTGGGCGTTGTATTGGGGGCCAGGGCGCATACAAGGTGTGAAAAGCAGCAGAGCGGCTGCAACGCTAGTCAGGCTCTCTCCTGGTGCTGGAGACAGTGGGGTGGGGGGACAAGCGGCAGGTCCTCGTCCCAGGAGCTGCCCAAGACGTGGGCACTCGTCGTGGCGCCAAGGGGAGAAGCCATCTGGCAAGCAGCGCCCAGGAGGCCGTACCGGGGCGGTCCGGCTGGATTTCCTGCCACAGACAGCTCTCGCCACGCCAGCCAGAAACGCAGCAGCCTCCACCGCAGCCTTCTCCATCGCCAATTGTTATTGGAGCGGCTCTTGGAGGGGCAAGGGGGAAAGGATTCCCCACATTTTCACCTTTTTGGGGGGGGTGGCACATTTCCTTTCTGATTTGCAACTATTTCTTTTTTTTTTCTCCCTGACTTTTGGCAGATGGAGGTTGCCCATATTTGAGCAGCTTGTGTGCAGGTTTTTAAAATGTATTTCCTGAGGAAGTTTTTTACAGCCTTGAAACTCTCCAGGTTTTTTTCCAGCAGTTTTTTTTTTTGTCTTTTTCTTCTTCCTCCCCCACAAGCAATCACCCATAGGGGTCATTTATTTACTTACACACTGTGGGTTTTATTTATTTACCCCTGGGAAGGAGGCTGGGTTGGGGTTTGGCTGTTCTTTGTTTTTCAGCAGCTCCCCCTTTCCCCTCACCCCCCCCAGCCATTTCCTTGGGGCGTTCCTGATTAATTTTCACTCGGGGGTTACGGAGTCAGGCGCAGGGGCAGGGGGTGGGATGCCCTCTCCCCCCGAGCAGCTGGTTGTGGCTCCATTACTCCTTTTCTCCGGAGCCCGTTTTCTCTGGGCATTTCCTCACTCCCTGCTGGCCCGGGGAAGCTTCTAGAAGGTGCCGGAGCAACAGCTGCGGTAGGAGCCTCCTGATTGGTGGGTGTGGGAGTGTTAGCTGTGTCCTGATTGGCGGGTTGTGGATGGCAGCGTGGGGCGGGGAGTGAAGCCTTGTCTGTCCCTGCTGAGGGGATCTGGGGGTTGTGGGGGGTGCGGGGGGGATCTGGGGGTTGGGGGCGCTGGGGGTGTTTTGGGGGCAGAGAGGCGGGAGGCAGGGCAAGGGGAGGCCTTGGCTGCAGAGGTCTGCCCCTGCGGCAGGTGCTGGAATGGGGAGGGCACTAGTGTGTGCCTGTGGCCTGGGCAGGTGCCGCAGGAGCGGGGGGAGGCGCAGGCCGGGGCAGAGCAGGATGCAGCCCAGAGGCAGAGAGGTGGGCATGGCCGTGCTGAGCTGCCGAGGCCAAGAAAGGATTGTGGTGGGGGGGTGCTGAGAAGAGGGCAACAGCAACATCTGCACTGCACAGGCAGAGCCGGCTCCGTTGTGCTGACAACCAGGCGGTGTTGGTGAGCGATGAAGGCCATGAGCTGCTGGACTGCCTCCCAAAAGTTGCACACAAAGAGTGGCCGGCGCACGTGAGACATCGCCAGCGCATCGTGCAGAAGCCTCCAGAGGCCCAGAGCGCAAACTGGGCATGAGGTGCAAGCTGCCTGTGTGTCTGCATGACCCCTCTGTGCGGCAAGGCTGGGTGCCTTTGGGGCCTGCCTGGTGCAGGGGTGCCTGCTCAGGGGCAAAAGGGAGCCCTGAGGGAGGGTTGTCACCTGCTTTCTGCCTCCCAGGTGGAGCAAAGAGACATTGGGCAGCATGCGAGTGCCCCCATGCTGCCTATGGAAGATGCCCAGGTAGTGCTGGCTCTTGCCTGGCCAACAGCAGCCCCTGGCAGTGGCTCTGGTGGCTCTCAGCTAGGCAGGAGTGCTGAGGCAGAGGTGTGGTGGCATGCCACTCAGAGGGGAAGGCAGAGCTGTGACTGTGTCGCTGCGTGTGCTGCCAAGGGGCTGTGGGCAAGAGGAGCGGCCACAAGCCTTGTGCCTTGTTGTGACCCAGGTGAGCTGCAGCTCCAAGCATCTGCGGAGGCCTCCGGAGGCGTGGACAAGAACAATCGGGAAGCTGCATGAGCCATGGCACACGCAGTGGTGGAGGGCATGCAGGCTGCCTGCCGGGGGGTGAGTAGCCCCATTCAAGAGGCTGCAGCTGAGGCTTTCAAGGAGCCATCGACACAGTCTCTGCACTCCCAAAACAAAGCGCAGATCCCCTCAGGATGCCGATAAGCCCAGTACCCCGAACATAACACCCAGAACCCCTCAGCACCCCCAACACACCGCCCAGATCCCCGCTACAAAACCCAGGTCATGCCCAGCACCCCAAATACAAGGCCCAGATGCCCACAGCACCCCCATGACAAGCCCAGCACCCCCAACACAAGGCCCAGATCCGCTCGGAAACCCCAAAACAAACCCCAACACCCCCAACACAACGCCCCGATCTCCTCAGCACCCCCACCACAACGCCCAGATCCCCTCAGCAACCCCAAAACAAGGCCCACATCCCCTCAGCAAACCCATTACAAGACCAGCTCCCCTGACACAAGGCCCACATCCCCTAAGCACCCCCAAAACAAGGCCCAGCACTCCCAACATAACGCCCCGATCCCCTTCAGTACCTCCAACACAATGCCCAGCTCCCCTCTGCACCCCCAAAACAAGGCTAGCACCCTGCATGACAAGCCCAGCACCCCCAAAACAAGCCCATGATCCCTTCAGCACTCCCACAAGCCCAACACAACAAACACACGGCCCAGATCTCCTCTGCACCCCCAACACAAGGCCCAGCACTCCCAAGACAAGGCCCAGAGCCCTCAGTACCCCTATGACAAGCCCGACACCCCCACAACAAGACCCAGATCCCCTCTGCACACCCACCACTATCCCAGCACCCCCACCACAAGCCCAGCACCCCAAACACAACGCCCAGATCCCCTCAGCACCTCCACCACAAGCCCAGCACCCCCAACACAATGCCCAGATCCCCTCAGCACCCCCACCACAAGGCGCTGATCCCCTCTGCACTCCCAAAACACATCCAGCACCTCGAAAACAAGCCCCTGATCCCCTCAGTACCCCCAATACAAGGCCCCGTTCTCCTCAGCACCCCCACCACAACGCCCAGATCCCCTCAGCACCCCCACCACAAGCCCAGCACCCCCAACACAATGCCCAGATTTCCTCTGCACCACGGAAAAAAGGTCCAGCACCTCGAAAACAAAGCCCAGATCCCCTCAACACCCCTAACACAAGTCCAGCACCCACAACACAATGCCCCGATCCCTTCAGCAATCCCAAAACAAGGCCCACATACCCTCAGCACCCCCAAAACAATGCCCCAGATCCCCTCAGCACCCCCAAAACAAGGCCCAGCAACGCCAACACAACGCCCAGCTCGCCTCTGCACTTCCACAAAAAGCCCAGCAGCCTGCATGACAAGCCCAGCACCTCAAAACAAGCCCCATATTCCCTCAGCACCCCCACAAGAAGGTCCAGATCCCCTCAGCACCCCCATGACAAGCCCAGATCCCCTCTGCACTCCCACAAGCCCAAAACAACAAACACACAGCCCAGATCCCCTCTGCACCCCCATAACAGGCCCAGCACCTCCACCACAATGTCCAGATCCCGTCAGCACGTCCACGACAAGCCCAGCACATCCAACACAAGCCCCAGATCCCCTCCGCACTCGTACAACACACCCAGCACCCCCAACACAAGGACCAGATCCCCTCAGCACCACTATGACAAGTCCAGCAGCCACAACACACAGCCCAGATCCCCTCAGCACCCCCACCACAAGCCCAGCACTCCCACAACAAGCCCTGCACCTCCAAAACAATGCCCAGATCCCCTCAGCACCCCCACCACAAGCCCAGCACCCACAACACAATGCCCCAGATCCCCTCAGCTACCCCAAAACAAGGCCCACATCCCCTCAACAAACCCATTACAAGACCACCTCCCCCGACACAAGGCCCACATCCCCTCAGCACCCCTAAAACAAGGCCCAGCAACTCCTGCACAATGCCCAGCTCCCCTCTGCACTTCCACAAAAAGCCCAGCAGCCTGCATGACAAGCCCAGCACCTCAAAACAAGCCCCATATTCCCTCAGCACCCCCACAAGAAGGTCCAGATCCCCTCAGCACCCCCATGACACAGCCCAGATCCCCTCTGCACTCCCACAAGCCCAACACAACAAACACACAGCCCAGATCCCCTCTGCACCCCCATAACAGGCCCAACACCTCCAATGCAAGCCCCAGATCCACTCCGCACTGGCACAACACGCCCAGCACCCCTAACACAAGCCCAGATCCCCTCTGCACCCCCACAACAAAGCCCAGCACACCAAACACAATGCCCAGATCCCCTCTGCACCCCCACCAGAAGGCCCTGATCCCCTCTGCACTCCCAAAACACATCCGGCACCTCGAAAACAAGCCCCTGATCCCCTCAGTACCCCCAATACAAGGCCCCGTTCTCCTCAGCACCCCCACCACAACGCCCAGATCCCCTCAGCACCCCCACCACAAGCCCAGCACCCCCAACACAATGCCCAGATCTCCTCTGCACCACGGAAAAAAAGGCCCAGCACCTCGAAAACATGGCCAGATCCCCTCAGCACCCCCACTACAAGCCCCGCATCTCCAAAACAATGCCCGAGATCCCCTCAGCAGCCCCACCACAATGCCCAGATCCCCTCTGCACCCCCAACGCAATGCCCACATGCCCTCAGCACCCCTATCACAAGCCCAGCACCCCCTACAAAATGCCCCGATCCCCTCAGCACCCCCACCACAAGCCCAGCACCCACAACACAATGCCCCAGATCCCCTCAGCAACCCCAAAACAAGGCCCTGATCCCCTCTGCACTCCCAAAACACATCCAGCACCTCGAAAACAAGCCCCTGATCCCCTCAGTACCCCCAATACATGGCCCCGTTCTCCTCAGCACCCCCACCACAACGCCCAGATCCCCTCTGCACCCCCACAACAAAGCCCAGCACCTCAAAAACAATGCCCAGATCCCCTCAGCACCCCCACCACAAGCCCAGCACCCCCAACACAATGCCCATATCCCCTTCAGTACCCTCATGACAAGACCAGCACCCCCAACACAACACTCAGCTCCGGTGAGCAGCCCGAAAACAAGCCTAGCACCCCCAACACAACACCCAGATCCCCCAAAACAAGTCCCAGCACCTCCAACACAACGCCCAGCTTCCCTCTGCACCCCCAAAACAAGCCCAGCACCCGCAACACAAGCCCAGCACCTCGAAAACAAGCCCAGATCCCCTCAACACTCCCACAAGCTCAACACAACAAACACACAGCCCAGATCCCCTCTGCACCCCCATAACAGGCCCAACACCTCCAATACAAGCCCCAGATCCCCTCCGCACTCGCACAACACGCCCAGCACCCCTAACACAAGCCCAGATCCCCTCTGCACCCCCACAACAAAGTCCAGCACCACCAAAACAAGGCCCTGATCCCCTCTGCACTCCGAAAACAAGGCCTAGCACCCCTAAAATAAAACCTAGCTTTCCTCAGCACACCCACGACAAGCCCAGCTCTCCCCCATACAAGCCCAAATCCCCTAAGCACCCTCCATGACAAGCCCAGCACTCCCAACACAATGTCCAGATCCCCTCAGCACTCCCACAAGTTCACCACAACAAACACACTGCCCAGATCCCCTCAGCAGCCCCAACACAAGGCCCAGCACTCCCAAGACAAGGCCCAGACCCCTCAGTACCCCTATGACAAGCCCAACACCTCCGACACCATGCCCACATCCTCTCAGCACTCCCACAACAAGCCCCAGATCCCCTCGGCACTCCCACAAGCTCAAAACAACAAACACGCAGCCCAGATCCCCTCTGCACCCCCATAACAGGCCCAACACCTCCAATACAAGCCCCAGATCCCCTCCGCACTCGCACAACACGCCCAGCACCTCAAAAACAATGCCCAGATCCCCTCAGCACCCCCACAACAAAGCCCAGCACCTCAAAAACAATGCCCAGACACCCTAAGCACCCCCAAAACAAAGCCCAGCACCCCCAACACAACGCCCAGATCCCGTTCAGTACCCTCATGACAAGACCAGCACCCCCAACACAACACTCAGCTCCAGTGAGCAGCCTGAAAACAAGCCTAGCAACCCCAACACAACACCCAGATCCCCCAAAACTAGGCCCAGCACCTCCAACACAATGCCCAGCTCCCCTCTGCACCCCCAAAACAAGGCTAGCACCCTGCATGACAAGCCCAGCACCCCCAAAACAAGCCCATGATCCCTTCAGCACTCCCACAAGCCCAACACAACAAACACACGGCCCAGATCTCCTCTGCACCCCCAACACAAGGCCCAGCACTCCCAAGACAAGGCCCAGAGCCCTCAGTACCCCCATGACAAGCCCGACACCCCCACAACAAGACCCAGATCCCCTCTGCACACCCACCACTATCCCAGCACCCCCACCACAAGCCCAGCACCCCAAACACAACGCCCAGATCCCCTCAGCACCTCCACCACAAGCCCAGCACCCCCAACACAATGCCCAGATCCCCTCAGCACCCCCACCACAAGGCGCTGATCCCCTCTGCACTCCCAAAACACATCCAGCACCTCGAAAACAAGCCCCTGATCCCCTCAGTACCCCCAATACAAGGCCCCGTTCTCCTCAGCACCCCCACCACAACGCCCAGATCCCCTCAGCACCCCCACCACAAGCCCAGCACCCCCAACACAATGCCCAGATTTCCTCTGCACCACGGAAAAAAGGTCCAGCACCTCGAAAACAAAGCCCAGATCCCCTCAACACCCCTAACACAAGTCCAGCACCCACAACACAATGCCCCGATCCCTTCAGCAATCCCAAAACAAGGCCCACATACCCTCAGCACCCCCAAAACAATGCCCCAGATCCCCTCAGCACCCCCAAAACAAGGCCCAGCAACGCCAACACAACGCCCAGCTCGCCTCTGCACTTCCACAAAAAGCCCAGCAGCCTGCATGACAAGCCCAGCACCTCAAAACAAGCCCCATATTCCCTCAGCACCCCCACAAGAAGGTCCAGATCCCCTCAGCACCCCCATGACAAGCCCAGATCCCCTCTGCACTCCCACAAGCCCAAAACAACAAACACACAGCCCAGATCCCCTCTGCACCCCCATAACAGGCCCAGCACCTCCACCACAATGTCCAGATCCCGTCAGCACGTCCACGACAAGCCCAGCACATCCAACACAAGCCCCAGATCCCCTCCGCACTCGTACAACACACCCAGCACCCCCAACACAAGGACCAGATCCCCTCAGCACCACTATGACAAGTCCAGCAGCCACAACACACAGCCCAGATCCCCTCAGCACCCCCACCACAAGCCCAGCACTCCCACAACAAGCCCTGCACCTCCAAAACAATGCCCAGATCCCCTCAGCACCCCCACCACAAGCCCAGCACCCACAACACAATGCCCCAGATCCCCTCAGCTACCCCAAAACAAGGCCCACATCCCCTCAGCAAACCCATTACAAGACCACCTCCCCCGACACAAGGCCCACATCCCCTCAGCACCCCTAAAACAAGGCCCAGCAACTCCTGCACAATGCCCAGCTCCCCTCTGCACTTCCACAAAAAGCCCAGCAGCCTGCATGACAAGCCCAGCACCTCAAAACAAGCCCCATATTCCCTCAGCACCCCCACAAGAAGGTCCAGATCCCCTCAGCACCCCCATGACACAGCCCAGATCCCCTCTGCACTCCCACAAGCCCAACACAACAAACACACAGCCCAGATCCCCTCTGCACCCCCATAACAGGCCCAACACCTCCAATGCAAGCCCCAGATCCACTCCGCACTGGCACAACACGCCCAGCACCCCTAACACAAGCCCAGATCCCCTCTGCACCCCCACAACAAAGCCCAGCACACCAAACACAATGCCCAGATCCCCTCTGCACCCCCACCACAAGGCCCTGATCCCCTCTGCACTCCCAAAACACATCCGGCACCTCGAAAACAAGCCCCTGATCCCCTCAGTACCCCCAATACAAGGCCCCGTTCTCCTCAGCACCCCCACCACAACGCCCAGATCCCCTCAGCACCCCCACCACAAGCCCAGCACCCCCAACACAATGCCCAGATCTCCTCTGCACCACGGAAAAAAAGGCCCAGCACCTCGAAAACATGGCCAGATCCCCTCAGCACCCCCACTACAAGCCCCGCATCTCCAAAACAATGCCCGAGATCCCCTCAGCAGCCCCACCACAATGCCCAGATCCCCTCTGCACCCCCAACGCAATGCCCACATGCCCTCAGCACCCCTATCACAAGCCCAGCACCCCCTACAAAATGCCCCGATCCCCTCAGCACCCCCACCACAAGCCCAGCACCCACAACACAATGCCCCAGATCCCCTCAGCAACCCCAAAACAAGGCCCTGATCCCCTCTGCACTCCCAAAACACATCCAGCACCTCGAAAACAAGCCCCTGATCCCCTCAGTACCCCCAATACATGGCCCCGTTCTCCTCAGCACCCCCACCACAACGCCCAGATCCCCTCTGCACCCCCACAACAAAGCCCAGCACCTCAAAAACAATGCCCAGATCCCCTCAGCACCCCCACCACAAGCCCAGCACCCCCAACACAATGCCCATATCCCCTTCAGTACCCTCATGACAAGACCAGCACCCCCAACACAACACTCAGCTCCGGTGAGCAGCCCGAAAACAAGCCTAGCACCCCCAACACAACACCCAGATCCCCCAAAACAAGTCCCAGCACCTCCAACACAACGCCCAGCTTCCCTCTGCACCCCCAAAACAAGCCCAGCACCCGCAACACAAGCCCAGCACCTCGAAAACAAGCCCAGATCCCCTCAACACTCCCACAAGCTCAACACAACAAACACACAGCCCAGATCCCCTCTGCACCCCCATAACAGGCCCAACACCTCCAATACAAGCCCCAGATCCCCTCCGCACTCGCACAACACGCCCAGCACCCCTAACACAAGCCCAGATCCCCTCTGCACCCCCACAACAAAGTCCAGCACCACCAAAACAAGGCCCTGATCCCCTCTGCACTCCGAAAACAAGGCCTAGCACCCCTAAAATAAAACCTAGCTTTCCTCAGCACACCCACGACAAGCCCAGCTCTCCCCCATACAAGCCCAAATCCCCTAAGCACCCTCCATGACAAGCCCAGCACTCCCAACACAATGTCCAGATCCCCTCAGCACTCCCACAAGTTCACCACAACAAACACACTGCCCAGATCCCCTCAGCAGCCCCAACACAAGGCCCAGCACTCCCAAGACAAGGCCCAGACCCCTCAGTACCCCTATGACAAGCCCAACACCTCCGACACCATGCCCACATCCTCTCAGCACTCCCACAACAAGCCCCAGATCCCCTCGGCACTCCCACAAGCTCAAAACAACAAACACGCAGCCCAGATCCCCTCTGCACCCCCATAACAGGCCCAACACCTCCAATACAAGCCCCAGATCCCCTCCGCACTCGCACAACACGCCCAGCACCTCAAAAACAATGCCCAGATCCCCTCAGCACCCCCACAACAAAGCCCAGCACCTCAAAAACAATGCCCAGACACCCTAAGCACCCCCAAAACAAAGCCCAGCACCCCCAACACAACGCCCAGATCCCGTTCAGTACCCTCATGACAAGACCAGCACCCCCAACACAACACTCAGCTCCAGTGAGCAGCCTGAAAACAAGCCTAGCAACCCCAACACAACACCCAGATCCCCCAAAACTAGGCCCAGCACCTCCAACACAATGCCCAGCTCCCCTCTGCACCCCCAAAACAAGGCTAGCACCCTGCATGACAAGCCCAGCACCCCCAAAACAAGCCCATGATCCCTTCAGCACTCCCACAAGCCCAACACAACAAACACACGGCCCAGATCTCCTCTGCACCCCCAACACAAGGCCCAGCACTCCCAAGACAAGGCCCAGAGCCCTCAGTACCCCCATGACAAGCCCGACACCCCCACAACAAGACCCAGATCCCCTCTGCACACCCACCACTATCCCAGCACCCCCACCACAAGCCCAGCACCCCAAACACAACGCACAGATCCCCTCAGCACCTCCACCACAAGCCCAGCACCCCCAACACAATGCCCAGATCCCCTCAGCACCCCCACCACAAGGCGCTGATCCCCTCTGCACTCCCAAAACACATCCAGCACCTCGAAAACAAGCCCCTGATCCCCTCAGTACCCCCAATACAAGGCCCCGTTCTCCTCAGCACCCCCACCACAACGCCCAGATCCCCTCAGCACCCCCACCACAAGCCCAGCACCCCCAACACAATGCCCAGATTTCCTCTGCACCACGGAAAAAAGGTCCAGCACCTCGAAAACAAAGCCCAGATCCCCTCAACACCCCTAACACAAGTCCAGCACCCACAACACAATGCCCCGATCCCTTCAGCAATCCCAAAACAAGGCCCACATACCCTCAGCACCCCCAAAACAATGCCCCAGATCCCCTCAGCACCCCCAAAACAAGGCCCAGCAACGCCAACACAACGCCCAGCTCGCCTCTGCACTTCCACAAAAAGCCCAGCAGCCTGCATGACAAGCCCAGCACCTCAAAACAAGCCCCATATTCCCTCAGCACCCCCACAAGAAGGTCCAGATCCCCTCAGCACCCCCATGACAAGCCCAGATCCCCTCTGCACTCCCACAAGCCCAAAACAACAAACACACAGCCCAGATCCCCTCTGCACCCCCATAACAGGCCCAGCACCTCCACCACAATGTCCAGATCCCGTCAGCACGTCCACGACAAGCCCAGCACATCCAACACAAGCCCCAGATCCCCTCCGCACTCGTACAACACACCCAGCACCCCCAACACAAGGACCAGATCCCCTCAGCACCACTATGACAAGTCCAGCAGCCACAACACACAGCCCAGATCCCCTCAGCACCCCCACCACAAGCCCAGCACTCCCACAACAAGCCCTGCACCTCCAAAACAATGCCCAGATCCCCTCAGCACCCCCACCACAAGCCCAGCACCCACAACACAATGCCCCAGATCCCCTCAGCTACCCCAAAACAAGGCCCACATCCCCTCAGCAAACCCATTACAAGACCACCTCCCCCGACACAAGGCCCACATCCCCTCAGCACCCCTAAAACAAGGCCCAGCAACTCCTGCACAATGCCCAGCTCCCCTCTGCACTTCCACAAAAAGCCCAGCAGCCTGCATGACAAGCCCAGCACCTCAAAACAAGCCCCATATTCCCTCAGCACCCCCACAAGAAGGTCCAGATCCCCTCAGCACCCCCATGACACAGCCCAGATCCCCTCTGCACTCCCACAAGCCCAACACAACAAACACACAGCCCAGATCCCCTCTGCACCCCCATAACAGGCCCAACACCTCCAATGCAAGCCCCAGATCCACTCCGCACTGGCACAACACGCCCAGCACCCCTAACACAAGCCCAGATCCCCTCTGCACCCCCACAACAAAGCCCAGCACACCAAACACAATGCCCAGATCCCCTCTGCACCCCCACCAGAAGGCCCTGATCCCCTCTGCACTCCCAAAACACATCCGGCACCTCGAAAACAAGCCCCTGATCCCCTCAGTACCCCCAATACAAGGCCCCGTTCTCCTCAGCACCCCCACCACAACGCCCAGATCCCCTCAGCACCCCCACCACAAGCCCAGCACCCCCAACACAATGCCCAGATCTCCTCTGCACCACGGAAAAAAAGGCCCAGCACCTCGAAAACATGGCCAGATCCCCTCAGCACCCCCACTACAAGCCCCGCATCTCCAAAACAATGCCCGAGATCCCCTCAGCAGCCCCACCACAATGCCCAGATCCCCTCTGCACCCCCAACGCAATGCCCACATGCCCTCAGCACCCCTATCACAAGCCCAGCACCCCCTACAAAATGCCCCGATCCCCTCAGCACCCCCACCACAAGCCCAGCACCCACAACACAATGCCCCAGATCCCCTCAGCAACCCCAAAACAAGGCCCTGATCCCCTCTGCACTCCCAAAACACATCCAGCACCTCGAAAACAAGCCCCTGATCCCCTCAGTACCCCCAATACATGGCCCCGTTCTCCTCAGCACCCCCACCACAACGCCCACATCCCCTAAACACCCCCAAAACAAAGCCCAGCACCTCAAAAACAATGCCCAGATCCCCTCAGCACCCCCACCACAAGCCCAGCACCCCCAACACAATGCCCATATCCCCTTCAGTACCCTCATGACAAGACCAGCACCCCCAACACAACACTCAGCTCCGGTGAGCAGCCCGAAAACAAGCCTAGCACCCCCAACACAACACCCAGATCCCCCAAAACAAGTCCCAGCACCTCCAACACAACGCCCAGCTTCCCTCTGCACCCCCAAAACAAGCCCAGCACCCGCAACACAAGCCCAGCACCTCGAAAACAAGCCCAGATCCCCTCAACACTCCCACAAGCTCAACACAACAAACACACAGCCCAGATCCCCTCTGCACCCCCATAACAGGCCCAACACCTCCAATACAAGCCCCAGATCCCCTCCGCACTCGCACAACACGCCCAGCACCCCTAACACAAGCCCAGATCCCCTCTGCACCCCCACAACAAAGTCCAGCACCACCAAAACAAGGCCCTGATCCCCTCTGCACTCCGAAAACAAGGCCTAGCACCCCTAAAATAAAACCTAGCTTTCCTCAGCACACCCACGACAAGCCCAGCTCTCCCCCATACAAGCCCAAATCCCCTAAGCACCCTCCATGACAAGCCCAGCACTCCCAACACAATGTCCAGATCCCCTCAGCACTCCCACAAGTTCACCACAACAAACACACTGCCCAGATCCCCTCAGCAGCCCCAACACAAGGCCCAGCACTCCCAAGACAAGGCCCAGACCCCTCAGTACCCCTATGACAAGCCCAACACCTCCGACACCATGCCCACATCCTCTCAGCACTCCCACAACAAGCCCCAGATCCCCTCGGCACTCCCACAAGCTCAAAACAACAAACACGCAGCCCAGATCCCCTCTGCACCCCCATAACAGGCCCAACACCTCCAATACAAGCCCCAGATCCCCTCCGCACTCGCACAACACGCCCAGCACCTCAAAAACAATGCCCAGATCCCCTCAGCACCCCCACAACAAAGCCCAGCACCTCAAAAACAATGCCCAGACACCCTAAGCACCCCCAAAACAAAGCCCAGCACCCCCAACACAACGCCCAGATCCCGTTCAGTACCCTCATGACAAGACCAGCACCCCCAACACAACACTCAGCTCCAGTGAGCAGCCTGAAAACAAGCCTAGCAACCCCAACACAACACCCAGATCCCCCAAAACTAGGCCCAGCACCTCCAACACAATGCCCAGCTCCCCTCTGCACCCCCAAAACAAGGCTAGCACCCTGCATGACAAGCCCAGCACCCCCAAAACAAGCCCATGATCCCCTCAGCACTCCCACAAGCCCAACACAACAAACACACGGCCCAGATCTCCTCTGCACCCCCAACACAAGGCCCAGCACTCCCAAGACAAGGCCCAGAGCCCTCAGTACCCCCATGACAAGCCCGACACCCCCACAACAAGACCCAGATCCCCTCTGCACACCCACCACTATCCCAGCACCCCCACCACAAGCCCAGCACCCCAAACACAACGCCCAGATCCCCTCAGCACCTCCACCACAAGCCCAGCACCCCCAACACAATGCCCAGATCCCCTCAGCACCCCCACCACAAGGCGCTGATCCCCTCTGCACTCCCAAAACACATCCAGCACCTCGAAAACAAGCCCCTGATCCCCTCAGTACCCCCAATACAAGGCCCCGTTCTCCTCAGCACCCCCACCACAACGCCCAGATCCCCTCAGCACCCCCACCACAAGCCCAGCACCCCCAACACAATGCCCAGATCTCCTCTGCACCACGGAAAAAAGGTCCAGCACCTCGAAAACAAAGCCCAGATCCCCTCAACACCCCTAACACAAGTCCAGCACCCACAACACAATGCCCCGATCCCCTCAGCAATCCCAAAACAAGGCCCACATACCCTCAGCACCCCCAAAACAATGCCCCAGATCCCCTCAGCACCCCCAAAACAAGGCCCAGCAACGCCAACACAACGCCCAGCTCGCCTCTGCACTTCCACAAAAAGCCCAACAGCCTGCATGACAAGCCCAGCACCTCAAAACAAGCCCCATATTCCCTCAGCACCCCCACAAGAAGGTCCAGATCCCCTCAGCACCCCCATGACAAGCCCAGATCCCCTCTGCACTCCCACAAGCCCAACACAACAAACACACAGCCCAGATCCCCTCTGCACCCCCATAACAGGCCCAGCACCTCCACCACAATGTCCAGATCCCGTCAGCACGTCCACGACAAGCCCAGCACATCCAACACAAGCCCCAGATCCCCTCCGCACTCGTACAACACACCCAGCACCCCCAACACAAGGACCAGATCCCCTCAGCACCACTATGACAAGTCCAGCAGCCACAACACACAGCCCAGATCCCCTCAGCACCCCCACCACAAGCCCAGCACTCCCACAACAAGCCCTGCACCTCCAAAACAATGCCCAGATCCCCTCAGCACCCCCACCACAAGCCCAGCACCCACAACACAATGCCCCAGATCCCCTCAGCTACCCCAAAACAAGGCCCACATCCCCTCAGCAAACCCATTACAAGACCACCTCCCCCGACACAAGGCCCACATCCCCTCAGCACCCCTAAAACAAGGCCCAGCAACTCCTGCACAATGCCC
The DNA here is from genome assembly GCF_040807025.1 of Struthio camelus. Taxonomy (NCBI): domain Eukaryota; kingdom Metazoa; phylum Chordata; class Aves; order Struthioniformes; family Struthionidae; genus Struthio; species Struthio camelus. The sequence goes on from NC_090944.1 coordinate 6,301,333, forward strand.
AGCTCCCCTCTGCACTTCCACAAAAAGCCCAGCAGCCTGCATGACAAGCCCAGCACCTCAAAACAAGCCCCATATTCCCTCAGCACCCCCACAAGAAGGTCCAGATCCCCTCAGCACCCCCATGACACAGCCCAGATCCCCTCTGCACTCCCACAAGCCCAACACAACAAACACACAGCCCAGATCCCCTCTGCACCCCCATAACAGGCCCAACACCTCCAATGCAAGCCCCAGATCCACTCCGCACTGGCACAACACGCCCAGCTCCCCTAACACAAGCCCAGATACCCTCTGCACCCCCACAACAAAGCCCAGCACACCAAACACAATGCCCAGATCCCCTCTGCACCCCCACCAGAAGGCCCTGATCCCCTCTGCACTCCCAAAACACATCCAGCACCTCGAAAACAAGCCCCTGATCCCCTCAGTACCCCCAATACAAGGCCCCGTTCTCCTCAGCACCCCCACCACAACGCCCAGATCCCCTCAGCACCCCCACCACAAGCCCAGCACCCCCAACACAATGCCCAAATCTCCTCTGCACCACGGAAAAAAAGGCCCAGCACCTCGAAAACATGGCCAGATCCCCTCAGCACCCCCACTACAAGCCCCGCATCTCCAAAACAATGCCCGAGATCCCCTCAGCAGCCCCACCACAATGCCCAGATCCCCTCTGCACCCCCAACGCAATGCCCACATGCCCTCAGCACCCCTATCACAAGCCCCGCACCCCCTACAAAATGCCCCGATCCCCTCAGCACCCCCACCACAAGCCCAGCACCCACAACACAATGCCCCAGATCCCCTCAGCAACCCCAAAACAAGGCCCTGATCCCCTCTGCACCCCCACCACAAGGCCCTGATCCCCTCTGCACTCCCAAAACACATCCAGCACCTCGAAAACAAGCCCCTGATCCCCTCAGTACCCCCAATACATGGCCCCGTTCTCCTCAGCACCCCCACCACAACGCCCAGATCCCCTCAGCACCCCCACAACAAAGCCCAGCACCTCAAAAACAATGCCCAGATCCCCTCAGCACCCCCACCACAAGCCCAGCACCCCCAACACAATGCCCATATCCCCTTCAGTACCCTCATGACAAGACCAGCACCCCCAACACAACACTCAGCTCCGGTGAGCAGCCCGAAAACAAGCCTAGCACCCCCAACACAACACCCAGATCCCCCAAAACAAGTCCCAGCACCTCCAACACAACGCCCAGCTTCCCTCTGCACCCCCAAAACAAGCCCAGCACCCGCAACACAAGCCCAGCACCTCGAAAACAAGCCCAGATCCCCTCAACACTCCCACAAGCTCAACACAACAAACACACAGCCCAGATCCCCTCTGCACCCCCATAACAGGCCCAACACCTCCAATACAAGCCCCAGATCCCCTCCGCACTCGCACAACACGCCCAGCACCCCTAACACAAGCCCAGATCCCCTCTGCACCCCCACAACAAAGTCCAGCACCACCAAAACAAGGCCCTGATCCCCTCTGCACTCCGAAAACAAGGCCTAGCACCCCTAAAATAAAACCTAGCTTTCCTCAGCACACCCACGACAAGCCCAGCTCTCCCCCATACAAGCCCAAATCCCCTAAGCACCCTCCATGACAAGCCCAGCACTCCCAACACAATGTCCAGATCCCCTCAGCACTCCCACAAGTTCACCACAACAAACACACTGCCCAGATCCCCTCAGCAGCCCCAACACAAGGCCCAGCACTCCCAAGACAAGGCCCAGACCCCTCAGTACCCCTATGACAAGCCCAACACCTCCGACACCATGCCCACATCCTCTCAGCACTCCCACAACAAGCCCCAGATCCCCTCGGCACTCCCACAAGCTCAAAACAACAAACACGCAGCCCAGATCCCCTCTGCACCCCCATAACAGGCCCAACACCTCCAATACAAGCCCCAGATCCCCTCCGCACTCGCACAACACGCCCAGCACCTCAAAAACAATGCCCAGATCCCCTCAGCACCCCCACAACAAAGCCCAGCACCTCAAAAACAATGCCCAGACACCCTAAGCACCCCCAAAACAAAGCCCAGCACCCCCAACACAACGCCCAGATCCCCTTCAGTACCCTCATGACAAGACCAGCACCCCCAACACAACACTCAGCTCCAGTGAGCAGCCTGAAAACAAGCCTAGCAACCCCAACACAACACCCAGATCCCCCGACACAAGGCCCAGCACCTCCAACACAATGCCCAGCTCCCCTCTGCACCCCCAAAACAAGGCTAGCACCCTGCATGACAAGCCCAGCACCCCCAAAACAAGCCCATGATCCCCTCAGCACTCCCACAAGCCCAACACAACAAACACACGGCCCAGATCTCCTCTGCACCCCCAACACAAGGCCCAGCACTCCCAAGACAAGGCCCAGAGCCCTCAGTACCCCCATGACAAGCCCGACACCCCCACAACAAGACCCAGATCCCCTCTGCACACCCACCACTATCCCAGCACCCCCACCACAAGCCCAGCACCCCAAACACAACGCCCAGATCCCCTCAGCACCTCCACCACAAGCCCAGCACCCCCAACACAAAGCCCAGATCCCCTCAGCACCCCCACCACAAGGCGCTGATCCCCTCTGCACTCCCAAAACACATCCAGCACCTCGAAAACAAGCCCCTGATCCCCTCAGTACCCCCAATACAAGGCCCCGTTCTCCTCAGCACCCCCACCACAACGCCCAGATCCCCTCAGCACCCCCACCACAAGCCCAGCACCCCCAACACAATGCCCAGATCTCCTCTGCACCACGGAAAAAAGGTCCAGCACCTCGAAAACAAAGCCCAGATCCCCTCAACACCCCTAACACAAGTCCAGCACCCACAACACAATGCCCCGATCCCCTCAGCAATCCCAAAACAAGGCCCACATACCCTCAGCACCCCCAAAACAATGCCCCAGATCCCCTCAGCACCCCCAAAACAAGGCCCAGCAACGCCAACACAACGCCCAGCTCGCCTCTGCACTTCCACAAAAAGCCCAGCAGCCTGCATGACAAGCCCAGCACCTCAAAACAAGCCCCATATTCCCTCAGCACCCCCACAAGAAGGTCCAGATCCCCTCAGCACCCCCATGACAAGCCCAGATCCCCTCTGCACTCCCACAAGCCCAAAACAACAAACACACAGCCCAGATCCCCTCTGCACCCCCATAACAGGCCCAGCACCTCCACCACAATGTCCAGATCCCGTCAGCACGTCCACGACAAGCCCAGCACATCCAACACAAGCCCCAGATCCCCTCCGCACTCGTACAACACACCCAGCACCCCCAACACAAGGACCAGATCCCCTCAGCACCACTATGACAAGTCCAGCAGCCACAACACACAGCCCAGATCCCCTCAGCACCCCCACCACTAGCCCAGCACTCCCACAACAAGCCCTGCACCTCCAAAACAATGCCCAGATCCCCTCAGCACCCCCACCACAAGCCCAGCACCCACAACACAATGCCCCAGATCCCCTCAGCAACCCCAAAACAAGGCCCACATCCCCTCAGCAAACCCATTACAAGACCACCTCCCCCGAAACAAGGCCCACATCCCCTCAGCACCCCCAAAACAAGGCCCAGCAACTCCAACACAACGCCCACCTCCCCTCTGCACTTCCACAAAAAGCCCAGCAGCCTGCATGACAAGCCCAGCACCTCAAAACAAGCCCCATATTCCCTCAGCACCCCCACAAGAAGGTCCAGATCCCCTCAGCACCCCCATGACAAGCCCAGATCCCCTCTGCACTCCCACAAGCCCAACACAACAAACACACAGCCCAGATCCCCTCTGCACCCCCATAACAGGCCCAACACCTCCAATGCAAGCCCCAGATCCACTCCGCACTGGCACAACACGCCCAGCACCCCTAACACAAGCCCAGATCCCCTCTGCACCCCCACAACAAAGCCCAGCACACCAAACACAATGCCCAGATCCCCTCTGCACCCCCACCACAAGGCCCTGATCCCCTCTGCACTCCCAAAACACATCCAGCACCTCGAAAACAAGCCCCTGATCCCCTCAGTACCCCCAATACAAGGCCCCGTTCTCCTCAGCACCCCCACCACAACGCCCAGATCCCCTCAGCACCCCCACCACAAGCCCAGCACCCCCAACACAATGCCCAGATCTCCTCTGCACCACGGAAAAAAAGGCCCAGCACCTCGAAAACATGGCCAGATCCCCTCAGCACCCCCACTACAAGCCCCGCATCTCCAAAACAATGCCCGAGATCCCCTCAGCAGCCCCACCACAATGCCCAGATCCCCTCTGCACCCCCAACGCAATGCCCACATGCCCTCAGCACCCCTATCACAAGCCCAGCACCCCCTACAAAATGCCCCGATCCCCTCAGCACCTCCACCACAAGCCCAGCACCCACAACACAATGCCCCAGATCCCCTCAGCACCCCCACCACAACGCCCATATCCCCTCTGCACCCCCACAACAAAGCCCAGCACCTCAAAAACAATGCCCAGATCCCCTCAGCACCCCCACCACAAGCCCAGCACCCCCAACACAATGCCCATATCCCCTTCAGTACCCTCATGACAAGACCAGCACCCCCAACACAACACTCAGCTCCGGTGAGCAGCCCGAAAACAAGCCTAGCACCCCCAACACAACACCCAGATCCCCCAAAACAAGTCCCAGCACCTCCAACACAATGCCCAGCTTCCCTCTGCACCCCCAAAACAAGCCCAGCACCCGCAACACAAGCCCAGCACCTCGAAAACAAGCCCAGATCCCCTCAACACTCCCACAAGCTCAACACAACAAACACACAGCCCAGATCCCCTCTGCACCCCCATAACAGGCCCAACACCTCCAATACAAGCCCCAGATCCCCTCCGCACTCGCAAAACACACCCAGCACCCCCAACACAAGGCACAGATCCCCTCTGCACCCCCACCACAAGCCCAGCACTCCCAACACAACGCCCCGATCCCGTTCAGTACCCTCATGACAAGACCAGCACCCCCAACACAACGCTCAGCTCCACTGAGCAGCCCGAAAACAAGCCGAGCACCCCCAACACAACACCCAGATCCCCCAAAACTAGGCCCAGCACCTCCAACACAATGCCCAGCTCCCCTCTGCACCCCCAAAACAAGGCTAGCACCCTGCATGACAAGCCCAGCACCCCCAAAACAAGCCAATGATCCCCTCAGCACTCCCACAAGCCCAACACAACAAACACACGGCCCAGATCTCCTCTGCACCCCCAACACAAGGCCCAGCACTCCCAAGACAAGGCCCAGAGCCCTCAGTACCCCCATGACAAGCCCGACACCCCCACAACAAGACCCAGATCCCCTCTGCACACCCACCACTAGCCCAGCACTCCCACAACAAGCCCAGCACCCCCAGTGCAAGACCTAGCTCTCCTCAGCACCCGCACCACAAGCCCAGCACCCCCAACACAACGCCCAGATCCCCTCAGCACCCCCACCACAAGGCCCTGATCCCCTCTGCACTCCCAAAACACATCCAGCACCTCGAAAACAAGCCCCTGATCCCCTCAGTACCCCCAATACAAGGCCCCGATCTCCTCTGCACCCCCACTACAAGCCCAGCACCTCCAAAACAATGCCCCGATCACCTCAGCAGCCGCACCACAAGCCCTGAACCCCCAACGCAATGCCCAGTTCCCCTCAGCACCCCTACCACAAGCCCAGCACCCCCAGCACAATGCCCCGATCCCCTCAGCAACCCCAAAACAAGGCCCAGCTCCCCTCAGCAAACCCATTACAAGACCAGCTCCCCCGACACAAGGCCCACATCCCCTAAGCACCCCCAAAACAAGGCCCAGCACTCCCAACACAATGCCCCGATCCCCTTCAGTACCTCCAACACAATGCCCAGCTCCCCTCTGCACCCCCAAAACAAGGCTAGCACCATGCATGACAATCCCAGCACCCCCAAAACAAGCCCATGATCCCCTCAGCACTCCCACAAGCCCAACACAACAAACACACGGCCCAGATCTCCTCTGCACCCCCAACACAAGGCCCAGCACTCCCAAGACAAGGCCCAGAGCCCTCAGTACCCCCATGACAAGCCCGACACCCCCACAACAAGACCCAGATCCCCTCTGCACACCCACCACTAGCCCAGCACTCCCACAACAAGCCCAGCACCCCCAGTGCAAGACCTAGCTCTCCTCAGCACCCGCACCACAAGCCCAGCACCCCAAACACAACGCCCAGATCCCCTCAGCACCCCCACCAGAAGGCGCTGATCCCCTCTGCACTCCCAAAACACATCTAGCACCTCGAAAACAAGCCCCTGATCCCCTCAGTACCCCCAATACAAGGCCCCGATCTCCTCAGCACCCCCACCACAACGCCCAGATCCCCTCAGCACCCCCACCACAAGCCCAGCACCCCCAACACAATGCCCAGATCTCCTCTGCACCACGGAAAAAAAGGCCCAGCACCTCGAAAACATGGCCAGATCCCCTCAGCACCCCCACTACAAGACCCGCATCTCCAAAACAATGCCCGAGATCCCCTCAGCAGCCCCACCACAATGCCCAGATCCCCTCTGCACCCCCAACGCAATGCCCAGATGTCCTCAGCAACCCCTATCACAAGCCCAGCACCCCCTACAAAATGCCCCGATCCCCTGAGCACCCCCACAACAAGCCCTGCACCCCCAACACAATGCCCCAGATCCCCTCAGCAACCCCAAAACAAGGCCCACATCCCCTCAGCAAACCCATTACAAGACCAGCTCCCCCGACACAAGGCCCACATCCCCTAAGCACCCCCAAAACAAAGCCCAGCACCCCAAACACAACACCCCGATCCCGTTCAGTACCCACATGACAAGACCAGCAACCCCAACACAACACTCAGCTCCACTGAGCAGCCCGAAAACAAGCCTAGCATCACCAACACAACACCCAGATCCCCAAAAACTAAGCCCAGCACCTCCAAAACAATGCCCAGATCCCCTCAGCACCCCCACCACTAGCCCAGCACTCCCACAACAAGCCCTGCACCTCCAAAACAATGCCCAGATCCCCTCAGCACCCCCACCACAAGCCCAGCACCCACAACACAATGCCCCAGATCCCCTCAGCTACCCCAAAACAAGGCCCACATCCCCTCAACAAACCCATTACAAGACCACCTCCCCCGAAACAAGGCCCACATCCCCTCAGCACCCCCAAAACAAGGCCCAGCAACTCCTGCACAATGCCCAGCTCCCCTCTGCACTTCCACAAAAAGCCCAGCAGCCTGCATGACAAGCCCAGCACCTCAAAACAAGCCCCATATTCCCTCAGCACCCCCACAAGAAGGTCCAGATCCCCTCAGCACCCCCATGACACAACCCAGATCCCCTCTGCACTCCCACAAGCCCAACACAACAAACACACAGCCCAGATCCCCTCTGCACCCCCATAACAGGCCCAACACCTCCAATACAAGCCCCAGATCCCCTCCGCACTCGCAAAACACACCCAGCACCCCCAACACAAGGCACAAATCCCCTCAGCACCCCCACCACAAGCCCAGCACTCCCAACACAACGCCCCGATCCCGTTCAGTACCCTCATGACAAGACCAGCACCCCCAACACAACACTCAGCTCCACTGAGCAGCCCGAAAACAAGCCGAGCACCCCCAACACAACACCCAGATCCCCCAAAACTAGGCCCAGCACCTCCAACACAATGCCCAGCTCCCCTCTGCACCCCCAAAACAAGGCTAGCACCCTGCATGACAAGCCCAGCACCCCCAAAACAAGCCCATGATCCCCTCAACACTCCCACAAGCCCAACACAACCAACACACGGCCCAGATCTCCTCTGCACCCCCAACACAAGGCCCAGCACTCCCAAGACAAGGCCCAGAGCCCTCAGTACCCCCATGACAAGCCCGACACCCCCACAACAAGACCCAGATCCCCTCTGCACACCCACCACTAGCCCAGCACTCCCACAACAAGCCCAGCACCCCCAGTGCAAGACCTAGCTCTCCTCAGCACCCGCACCACAAGCCCAGCACCCCCAACACAACGCCCAGATCCCCTCAGCACCCCCACCACAAGGCCCTGATCCCCTCTGCACTCCCAAAACACATCCAGCACCTCGAAAACAAGCCCCTGATCCCCTCAGTACCCCCAATACAAGGCCCCGATCTCCTCTGCACCCCCACTACAAGCCCAGCACCTCCAAAACAATGCCCTGATCCCCTCAGCAGCCGCACCACAAGCCCTGAACCCCCAACGCAATGCCCAGTTCCCCTCAGCACCCCTACCACAAGCCCAGCACCCCCAGCACAATGCCCCGATCCCCTCAGCAACCCCAAAACAAGGCCCAGCTCCCCTCAGCAAACCCATTACAAGACCAGCTCCCCCGACACAAGGCCCACATCCCCTAAGCACCCCCAAAACAAGGCCCAGCACTCCCAACACAACGCCCCGATCCCCTTCAGTACCTCCAACACAATGCCCAGCTCCCCTCTGCACCCCCAAAACAAGGCTAGCACCCTGCATGACAAGCCCAGCACCCCCAAAACAAGCCCATGATCCCTTCAGCACTCCCACAAGCCCAACACAACAAACACACGGCCCAGATCTCCTCTGCACCCCCAACACAAGGCCCAGCACTCCCAAGACAAGGCCCAGAGCCCTCAGTACCCCCATGACAAGCCCGACACCCCCACAACAAGACCCAGATCCCCTCTGCACACCCACCACTAGCCCAGCACTCCCACAACAAGCCCAGCACCCCCAGTGCAAGACCTAGCTCTCCTCAGCACCCGCACCACAAGCCCAGCACACCCAACACAACGCCCAGATCCCCTCTGCACCCCCACCACAAGGCCCTGATCCCCTCTGCACTCCCAAAACACATCCAGCACCTCGAAAACAAGCCCCTGATCCCCTCAGTACCCCCAATACAAGGCCCCGTTCTCCTCAGCACCCCCACCACAACGCCCAGATCCCCTCTGCACCCCCACCACAAGCCCAGCACCCCCAACACAATGCCCAGATCTCCTCTGCACCACGGAAAAAAAGGCCCAGCACCTCGAAAACATGGCCAGATCCCCTCAGCACCCCCACTACAAGCCCCGCACCACCAAAACAATGCCCCAGATCCCCTCAGCAGCCCCACCACAATGCCCAGATCCCCTCTGCACCCCAAATGCAATGCCCACATGCCCTCAGCAACCCCTATCACAAGCCCAGCACCCCCTACAAAATGCCCCGATCCCCTGAGCACCCCCACAACAAGCCCTGCACCCCCAACACAATGCCCCAGATCCCCTCAGCAACCCCAAAACAAGGCCCACATCCCCTCAGCAAACCCATTACAAGACCAGCTCCCCCGACACAAGGCCCACATCCCCTAAACACCCCCAAAACAAAGCCCAGCACCCCAAACACAACACCCCGATCCCGTTCAGTACCCTCATGACAAGACCAGCAACCCCAACACAACACTCAGCTCCACTGAGCAGCCCGAAAACAAGCCTAGCATCACCAACACAACACCCAGATCCCCAAAAACTAAGCCCAGCACCTCCAAAACAATGCCCAGATCCCCTCAGCACCCCCACCACAAGCCCAGCACTCCCACAACAAGCCCTGCACCTCCAAAACAATGCCCAGATCCCCTCAGCACCCCCACCACAAGCCCAGCACCCACAACACAATGCCCCAGATCCCCTCAGCTACCCCAAAACAAGGCCCACATCCCCTCAGCAAACCCATTACAAGACCACCTCCCCCGACACAAGGCCCACATCCCCTCAGCACCCCTAAAACAAGGCCCAGCAACTCCAGCACAATGCCCAGCTCCCCTCTGCACTTCCACAAAAAGCCCAGCAGCCTGCATGACAAGCCCAGCACCTCAAAACAAGCCCCATATTCCCTCAGCACCCCCACAAGAAGGTCCAGATCCCCTCAGCACCCCCATGACACAGCCCAGATCCCCTCTGCACTCCCACAAGCCCAACACAACAAACACACAGCCCAGATCCCCTCTGCACCCCCATAACAGGCCCAACACCTCCAATACAAGCCCCAGATCCCCTCCGCACTCGCACAACACGCCCAGCTCCCCTAACACAAGCCCAGATCCCCTCTGCACCCCCACAACAAAGCCCAGCACACCAAACACAATGCCCAGATCCCCTCTGCACCCCCACCACAAGGCCCTGATCCCCTCTGCACTCCCAAAACACATCCAGCACCTCGAAAACAAGCCCCTGATCCCCTCAGTACCCCCAATACAAGGCCCCGTTCTCCTCAGCACCCCCACCACAACGCCCAGATCCCCTCAGCACCCCCACCACAAGCCCAGCACCCCCAACACAATGCCCAGATCTCCTCTGCACCACGGAAAAAAAGGCCCAGCACCTCGAAAACATGGCCAGATCCCCTCAGCACCCCCACTACAAGCCCCGCACCACCAAAACAATGCCCCAGATCCCCTCAGCAGCCCCACCACAATGCCCAGATCCCCTCTGCACCCCAAATGCAATGCCCACATGCCCTCAGCAACCCCTATCACAAGCCCAGCACCCCTACAAAATGCCCCGATCCCCTGAGCACCCCCACAACAAGCCCTGCACCCCCAACACAATGCCCCAGATCCCCTCAGCAACCCCAAAACAAGGCCCACATCCCCTCAGCAAACCCATTACAAGACCAGCTCCCCCGACACAAGGCCCACATCCCCTAAACACCCCCAAAACAAAGCCCAGCACCCCAAACACAACACCCCGATCCCGTTCAGTACCCTCATGACAAGACCAGCACCCCCAACACAACACTCAGCTCCACTGAGCAGCCCGAAAACAAGCCGAGCACCCCCAACACAACACCCAGATCCCCCAAAACTAGGCCCAGCACCTCCAACACAATGCCCAGCTCCCCTCTGCACCCCCAAAACAAGGCTAGCACCCTGCATGACAAGCCCAGCACCCCCAAAACAAGCCCATGATCCCCTCAGCACTCCCACAAGCCCAACACAACAAACACACGGCCCAGATCTCCTCTGCACCCCCAACACAAGGCCCAGCACTCCCAAGACAAGGCCCAGAGCCCTCAGTACCCCCATGACAAGCCCGACACCCCCACAACAAGACCCAGATCCCCTCTGCACACCCACCACTAGCCCAGCACTCCCACAACAAGCCCAGCACCCCCAGTGCAAGACCTAGCTCTCCTCAGCACCCGCACCACAAGCCCAGCACCCCCAACACAACGCCCAGATCCCCTCAGCACCCCCACCACAAGGCCCTGATCCCCTCTGCACTCCCAAAACACATCCAGCACCTCGAAAACAAGCCCCTGATCCCCTCAGTACCCCCAATACAAGGCCCCGATCTCCTCTGCACCCCCACTACAAACCCAGCACCTCCAAAACAATGCCCCGATCACCTCAGCAGCCGCACCACAAGCCCTGAACCCCCAACGCAATGCCCAGTTCCCCTCAGCACCCCTACCACAAGCCCAGCACCCCCAGCACAATGCCCCGATCCCCTCAGCAACCCCAAAACAAGGCCCAGCTCCCCTCAGCAAACCCATTACAAGACCAGCTCCCCCGACACAAGGCCCACATCCCCTAAGCACCCCCAAAACAAGGCCCAGCACTCCCAACACAACGCCCCGATCCCCTTCAGTACCTCCAACACAATGCCCAGCTCCCCTCTGCACCCCCAAAACAAGGCTAGCACCATGCATGACAAGCCCAGCACCCCCAAAACAAGCCCATGATCCCCTCAGCACTCCCACAAGCCCAACACAACAAACACACGGCCCAGATCTCCTCTGCACCCCCAACACAAGGCCCAGCACTCCCAAGACAAGGCCCAGAGCCCTCAGTACCCCCATGACAAGCCCGACACCCCCACAACAAGACCCAGATCCCCTCTGCACACCCACCACTAGCCCAGCACTCCCACAACAAGCCCAGCACCCCCAGTGCAAGACCTAGCTCTCCTCAGCACCCCCACCAAAAGCCCAGCACCCCCAACACAACGCCCAGATCCCCTCAGCACCCCCACCAGAAGGCCCTGATCCCCTCTGCACTCCCAAAACACATCTAGCACCTCGAAAACAAGCCCCTGATCCCCTCAGTACCCCCAATACAAGGCCCCGATCTCCTCTGCACCACGGAAAAAAAGGCCCAGCACCTCGAAAACATGGCCAGATCCCCTCAGCACCCCCACTACAAGCCCCGCATCTCCAAAACAATGCCCGAGATCCCCTCAGCAGCCCCACCACAATGCCCAGATCCCCTCTGCACCCCCAACGCAATGCCCAGATGTCCTCAGCAACCCCTATCACAAGCCCAGCACCGCCTACAAAATGCCCCGATCCCCTGAGCACCCCCACAACAAGCCCTGCACCCCCAACACAATGCCCCAGATCCCCTCAGCAACCCCAAAACAAGGCCCACATCCCCTCAGCAAACCCATTACAAGACCAGCTCCCCCGACACAAGGCCCACATCCCCTAAGCACCCCCAAAACAAAGCCCAGCACCCCAAACACAACACCCCGATCCCGTTCAGTACCCACATGACAAGACCAGCAACCCCAACACAACACTCAGCTCCACTGAGCAGCCCGAAAACAAGCCTAGCATCACCAACACAACACCCAGATCCCCAAAAACTAAGCCCAGCACCTCCAAAACAATGCCCAGATCCCCTCAGCACCCCCACCACTAGCCCAGCACTCCCACAACAAGCCCTGCACCTCCAAAACAATGCCCAGATCCCCTCAGCACCCCCACCACAAGCCCAGCACCCACAACACAATGCCCCAGATCCCCTCAGCTACCCCAAAACAAGGCCCACATCCCCTCAACAAACCCATTACAAGACCACCTCCCCCGAAACAAGGCCCACATCCCCTCAGCACCCCCAAAACAAGGCCCAGCAACTCCAGCACAATGCCCAGCTCCCCTCTGCACTTCCACAAAAAGCCCAGCAGCCTGCATGACAAGCCCAGCACCTCAAAACAAGCCCCATATTCCCTCAGCACCCCCACAAGAAGGTCCAGATCCCCTCAGCACCCCCATGACACAACCCAGATCCCCTCTGCACTCCCACAAGCCCAACACAACAAACACACAGCCCAGATCCCCTCTGCACCCCCATAACAGGCCCAACACCTCCAATACAAGCCCCAGATCCCCTCCGCACTCGCAAAACACACCCAGCACCCCCAACACAAGGCCCAGATCCCCTCTGCACCCCCACCACAAGCCCAGCACTCCCAACACAACGCCCCGATCCCGTTCAGTACCCTCATGACAAGACCAGCACCCCCAACACAACACTCAGCTCCACTGAGCAGCCCGAAAACAAGCCGAGCACCCCCAACACAACACCCAGATCCCCCAAAACTAGGCCCAGCACCTCCAACACAATGCCCAGCTCCCCTCTGCACCCCCAAAACAAGGCTAGCACCCTGCATGACAAGCCCAGCACCCCCAAAACAAGCCCATGATCCCCTCAACACTCCCACAAGCCCAACACAACCAACACACGGCCCAGATCTCCTCTGCACCCCCAACACAAGGCCCAGCACTCCCAAGACAAGGCCCAGAGCCCTCAGTACCCCCATGACAAGCCCGACACCCCCACAACAAGACCCAGATCCCCTCTGCACACCCACCACTAGCCCAGCACTCCCACAACAAGCCCAGCACCCCCAGTGCAAGACCTAGCTCTCCTCAGCACCCGCACCACAAGCCCAGCACCCCCAACACAACGCCCAGATCCCCTCTGCACCCCCACCACAAGGCCCTGATCCCCTCTGCACTCCCAAAACACATCCAGCACCTCGAAAACAAGCCCCTGATCCCCTCAGTACCCCCAATACAAGGCCCCGATCTCCTCTGCACCCCCACTACAAGCCAGCACCTCCAAAACAATGCCCTGATCCCCTCAGCAGCCGCACCACAAGCCCTGAACCCCCAACGCAATGCCCAGTTCCCCTCAGCACCCCTACCACAAGCCCAGCACCCCCAGCACAATGCCCCGATCCCCTCAGCAACCCCAAAACAAGGCCCACATCCCCTCAGCAAACCCATTACAAGACCAGCTCCCCCGACACAAGGCCCACATCCCCTAAGCACCCCCAAAACAAGGCCCAGCACTCCCAACACAACGCCCCGATCCCCTTCAGTACCTCCAACACAATGCCCAGCTCCCCTCTGCACCCCCAAAACAAGGCTAGCACCCTGCATGACAAGCCCAGCACCCCCAAAACAAGCCCATGATCCCCTCAGCACTCCCACAAGCCCAACACAACAAACACACGGCCCAGATCTCCTCTGCACCCCCAACACAAGGCCCAGCACTCCCAAGACAAGGCCCAGAGCCCTCAGTACCCCCATGACAAGCCCGACACCCCCACAACAAGACCCAGATCCCCTCTGCACACCCACCACTAGCCCAGCACTCCCACAACAAGCCCAGCACCCCCAGTGCAAGACCTAGCTCTCCTCAGCACCCGCACCACAAGCCCAGCACCCCCAACACAACGCCCAGATCCCCTCTGCACCCCCACCACAAGGCCCTGATCCCCTCTGCACTCCCAAAACACATCCAGCACCTCGAAAACAAGCCCCTGATCCCCTCAGTACCCCCAATACAAGGCCCCGATCTCCTCAGCACCCCCACCACAACGCCCAGATCCCCTCAGCACCCCCACCACAAGCCCAGCACCCCCAACACAATGCCCAGATCTCCTCTGCACCACGGAAAAAAAGGCCCAGCACCTCGAAAACATGGCCAGATCCCCTCAGCACCCCCACTACAAGCCCCGCACCACCAAAACAATGCCCCAGATCCCCTCAGCAGCCCCACCACAATGCCCAGATCCCCTCTGCACCCCAAATGCAATGCCCACATGCCCTCAGCAACCCCTATCACAAGCCCAGCACCCCCTACAAAATGCCCCGATCCCCTGAGCACCCCCACAACAAGCCCTGCACCCCCAACACAATGCCCCAGATCCCCTCAGCAACCCCAAAACAAGGCCCACATCCCCTCAGCAAACCCATTACAAGACCAGCTCCCCCGACACAAGGCCCACATCCCCTAAACACCCCCAAAACAAAGCCCAGCACCCCAAACACAACACCCCGATCCCGTTCAGTACCCTCATGACAAGACCAGCACCCCCAACACAACACTCAGCTCCACTGAGCAGCCCGAAAACAAGCCTAGCATCACCAACACAACACCCAGATCCCCAAAAACTAAGCCCAGCACCTCCAAAACAATGCCCAGATCCCCTCAGCACCCCCACCACAAGCCCAGCACTCCCACAACAAGCCCTGCAACTCCAAAACAATGCCCAGATCCCCTCAGCACCCCCACAACAAGCCCAGCACCCACAACACAATGCCCCAGATCCCCTCAGCTACCCCAAAACAAGGCCCACATCCCCTCAACAAACCCATTACAAGACCACCTCCCCCGAAACAAGGCCCACATCCCCTCAGCACCCCCAAAACAAGGCCCAGCAACTCCAACACAATGCCCAGCTCCCCTCTGCACTTCCACAAAAAGCCCAGCAGCCTGCATGACAAGCCCAGCACCTCAAAACAAGCCCCATATTCCCTCAGCACCCCCACAAGAAGGTCCAGATCCCCTCAGCACCCCCATGACACAGCCCAGATCCCCTCTGCACTCCCACAAGCCCAACACAACAAACACACAGCCCAGATCCCCTCTGCACCCCCATAACAGGCCCAACACCTCCAATACAAGCCCCAGATCCCCTCCGCACTGGCACAACACGCCCAGCTCCCCTAACACAAGCCCAGATCCCCTCTGCACCCCCACAACAAAGCCCAGCACACCAAACACAATGCCCAGATCCCCTCTGCACCCCCACCACAAGGCCCTGATCCCCTCTGCACTCCCAAAACACATCCAGCACCTCGAAAACAAGCCCCTGATCCCCTCAGTACCCCCAATACAAGGCCCCGTTCTCCTCAGCACCCCCACCACAACGCCCAGATCCCCTCAGCACCCCCACCACAAGCCCAGCACCCCCAACACAATGCCCAGATCTCCTCTGCACCACGGAAAAAAAGGCCCAGCACCTCGAAAACATGGCCAGATCCCCTCAGCACCCCCACTACAAGACCCGCATCTCCAAAACAATGCCCGAGATCCCCTCAGCAGCCCCACCACAATGCCCAGATCCCCTCTGCACCCCCAACGCAATGCCCACATGCCCTCAGCACCCCTATCACAAGCCCAGCACCCCCTACAAAATGCCCCGATCCCCTCAGCACCCCCACCACAAGCCCTGCACCCCCAACACAATGCCCCAGCTCCCCTCTGCACTTCCACAAAAAGCCCAGCAGCCTGCATGACAAGCCCAGCACCTCAAAACAAGCCCCATATTCCCTCAGCACCCCCACAAGAAGGTCCAGATCCCCTCAGCACCCCCATGACACAACCCAGATCCCCTCTGCACTCCCACAAGCCCAACACAACAAACACACAGCCCAGATCCCCTCTGCACCCCCATAACAGGCCCAACACCTCCAATACAAGCCCCAGATCCCCTCCGCACTCGCAAAACACACCCAGCACCCCCAACACAAGGCACAGATCCCCTCAGCACCCCCACCACAAGCCCAGCACTCCCAACACAACGCCCCGATCCCGTTCAGTACCCTCATGACAAGACCAGCACCCCCAACACAACACTCAGCTCCACTGAGCAGCCCGAAAACAAGCCGAGCACCCCCAACACAACACCCAGATCCCCCAAAACTAGGCCCAGCACCTCCAACACAATGCCCAGCTCCCCTCTGCACCCCCAAAACAAGGCTAGCACCCTGCATGACAAGCCCAGCACCCCCAAAACAAGCCCATGATCCCCTCAGCACTCCCACAAGCCCAACACAACAAACACACGGCCCAGATCTCCTCTGCACCCCCAACACAAGGCCCAGCACTCCCAAGACAAGGCCCAGAGCCCTCAGTACCCCCATGACAAGCCCGACACCCCCACAACAAGACCCAGATCCCCTCTGCACACCCACCACTAGCCCAGCACTCCCACAACAAGCCCAGCACCCCCAGTGCAAGACCTAGCTCTCCTCAGCACCCGCACCACAAGCCCAGCACCCCCAACACAACGCCCAGATCCCCTCTGCACCCCCACCACAAGGCCCTGATCCCCTCTGCACTCCCAAAACACATCCAGCACCTCGAAAACAAGCCCCTGATCCCCTCAGTACCCCCAATACAAGGCCCCGATCTCCTCAGCACCCCCACCACAACGCCCAGATCCCCTCAGCACCCCCACCACAAGCCCAGCACCCCCAACACAATGCCCAGATCTCCTCTGCACCACGGAAAAAAAGGCCCAGCACCTCGAAAACATGGCCAGATCCCCTCAGCACCCCCACTACAAGCCCCGCACCACCAAAACAATGCCCCAGATCCCCTCAGCAGCCCCACCACAATGCCCAGATCCCCTCTGCACCCCAAATGCAATGCCCACATGCCCTCAGCAACCCCTATCACAAGCCCAGCACCCCCTACAAAATGCCCCGATCCCCTCAGCACCCCCACAACAAGCCCTGCACCCCCAACACAATGCCCCAGATCCCCTCAGCAACCCCAAAACAAGGCCCACATCCCCTCAGCAAACCCATTACAAGACCAGCTCCCCCGACACAAGGCCCACATCCCCTAAACACCCCCAAAACAAAGCCCAGCACCCCAAACACAACACCCCGATCCCGTTCAGTACCCTCATGACAAGACCAGCACCCCCAACACAACACTCAGCTCCACTGAGCAGCCCGAAAACAAGCCTAGCATCACCAACACAACACCCAGATCCCCAAAAACTAAGCCCAGCACCTCCAAAACAATGCCCAGATCCCCTCAGCACCCCCACCACAAGCCCAGCACTCCCACAACAAGCCCTGCACCTCCAAAACAATGCCCAGATCCCCTCAGCACCCCCACCACAAGCCCAGCACCCACAACACAATGCCCCAGATCCCCTCAGCTACCCCAAAACAAGGCCCACATCCCCTCAACAAACCCATTACAAGACCACCTCCCCCGAAACAAGGCCCACATCCCCTCAGCACCCCCAAAACAAGGCCCAGCAACTCCAACACAATGCCCAGCTCCCCTCTGCACTTCCACAAAAAGCCCAGCAGCCTGCATGACAAGCCCAGCACCTCAAAACAAGCCCCATATTCCCTCAGCACCCCCACAAGAAGGTCCAGATCCCCTCAGCACCCCCATGACACAGCCCAGATCCCCTCTGCACTCCCACAAGCCCAACACAACAAACACACAGCCCAGATCCCCTCTGCACCCCCATAACAGGCCCAACACCTCCAATACAAGCCCCAGATCCCCTCCGCACTCGCAAAACACACCCAGCACCCCCAACACAAGGCACAGATCCCCTCTGCACCCCCACCACAAGCCCAGCACTCCCAACACAACGCCCCGATCCCGTTCAGTACCCTCATGACAAGACCAGCACCCCCAACACAACACTCAGCTCCACTGAGCAGCCCGAAAACAAGCCGAGCACCCCCAACACAACACCCAGATCCCCCAAAACTAGGCCCAGCACCTCCAACACAATGCCCAGCTCCCCTCTGCACCCCCAAAACAAGGCTAGCACCCTGCATGACAAGCCCAGCACCCCCAAAACAAGCCCATGATCCCCTCAACACTCCCACAAGCCCAACACAACCAACACACGGCCCAGATCTCCTCTGCACCCCCAACACAAGGCCCAGCACTCCCAAGACAAGGCCCAGAGCCCTCAGTACCCCCATGACAAGCCCGACACCCCCACAACAAGACCCAGATCCCCTCTGCACACCCACCACTAGCCCAGCACTCCCACAACAAGCCCAGCACCCCCAGTGCAAGACCTAGCTCTCCTCAGCACCCGCACCACAAGCCCAGCACCCCCAACACAACGCCCAGATCCCCTCTGCACCCCCACCACAAGGCCCTGATCCCCTCTGCACTCCCAAAACACATCCAGCACCTCGAAAACAAGCCCCTGATCCCCTCAGTACCCCCAATACAAGGCCCCGATCTCCTCAGCACCCCCACCACAACGCCCAGATCCCCTCTGCACCCCCACCACAAGCCCAGCACCCCCAACACAATGCCCAGATCTCCTCTGCACCACAGAAAAAAAGGCCCAGCACCTCGAAAACATGGCCAGATCCCCTCAGCACCCCCACTACAAGCCCCGCACCACCAAAACAATGCCCCAGATCCCCTCAGCAGCCCCACCACAATGCCCAGATCCCCTCTGCACCCCAAATGCAATGCCCACATGCCCTCAGCAACCCCTATCACAAGCCCAGCACCCCCTACAAAATGCCCCGATCCCCTCAGCACCCCCACCACAAGCCCTGCACCCCCAACACAATGCCCCAGATCCCCTCAGCAACCCCAAAACAAGGCCCACATCCCCTCAGCAAACCCATTACAAGACCAGCTCCCCCGACACAAGGCCCACATCCCCTAAACACCCCCAAAACAAAGCCCAGCACCCCAAACACAACACCCCGATCCCGTTCAGTACCCTCATGACAAGACCAGCACCCCCAACACAACACTCAGCTCCACTGAGCAGCCCGAAAACAAGCCTAGCATCACCAACACAACACCCAGATCCCCAAAAACTAAGCCCAGCACCTCCAAAACAATGCCCAGATCCCCTCAGCACCCCCACCACAAGCCCAGCACTCCCACAACAAGCCCTGCACCTCCAAAACAATGCCCAGATCCCCTCAGCACCCCCACCACAAGCCCAGCACCCACAACACAATGCCCCAGATCCCCTCAGCTACCCCAAAACAAGGCCCACATCCCCTCAACAAACCCATTACAAGACCACCTCCCCCGAAACAAGGCCCACATCCCCTCAGCACCCCCAAAACAAGGCCCAGCAACTCCAACACAACGCCCAGCTCCCCTCTGCACTTCCACAAAAAGCCCAGCAGCCTGCATGACAAGCCCAGCACCTCAAAACAAGCCCCATATTCCCTCAGCACCCCCACAAGAAGGTCCAGATCCCCTCAGCACCCCCATGACAAGCCCAGATCCCCTCTGCACTCCCACAAGCCCAACACAACAAACACACAGCCCAGATCCCCTCTGCACCCCCATAACAGGCCCAACACCTCCAATACAAGCCCCAGATCCCCTCCGCACTGGCACAACACGCCCAGCTCCCCTAACACAAGCCCAGATCCCCTCTGCACCCCCACAACAAAGCCCAGCACACCAAACACAATGCCCAGATCCCCTCTGCACCCCCACCACAAGGCCCTGATCCCCTCTGCACTCCCAAAACACATCCAGCACCTCGAAAACAAGCCCCTGATCCCCTCAGTACCCCCAATACAAGGCCCCGTTCTCCTCAGCACCCCCACCACAACGCCCAGATCCCCTCAGCACCCCCACCACAAGCCCAGCACCCCCAACACAATGCCCAGATCTCCTCTGCACCACGGAAAAAAAGGCCCAGCACCTCGAAAACATGGCCAGATCCCCTCAGCACCCCCACTACAAGCCCCGCACCACCAAAACAATGCCCCAGATCCCCTCAGCAGCCCCACCACAATGCCCAGATCCCCTCTGCACCCCAAATGCAATGCCCACATGCCCTCAGCAACCCCTATCACAAGCCCAGCACCCCCTACAAAATGCCCCGATCCCCTGAGCACCCCCACAACAAGCCCTGCACCCCCAACACAATGCCCCAGATCCCCTCAGCAACCCCAAAACAAGGCCCACATCCCCTCAGCAAACCCATTACAAGACCAGCTCCCCCGACACAAGGCCCACATCCCCTAAACACCCCCAAAGCAAAGCCCAGCACCCCAAACACAACACCCCGATCCTGTTCAGTACCCTCATGACAAGACCAGCACCCCCAACACAACACTCAGCTCCACTGAGCAGCCCGAAAACAAGCCTAGCATCACCAACACAACACCCAGATCCCCAAAAACTAAGCCCAGCACCTCCAAAACAATGCCCAGATCCCCTCAGCACCCCCACCACAAGCCCAGCACTCCCACAACAAGCCCTGCACCTCCAAAACAATGCCCAGATCCCCTCAGCACCCCCACCACAAGCCCAGCACCCACAACACAATGCCCCAGATCCCCTCAGCTACCCCAAAACAAGGCCCACATCCCCTCAACAAACCCATTACAAGACCACCTCCCCCGAAACAAGGCCCACATCCCCTCAGCACCCCCAAAACAAGGCCCAGCAACTCCAACACAATGCCCAGCTCCCCTCTGCACTTCCACAAAAAGCCCAGCAGCCTGCATGACAAGCCCAGCACCTCAAAACAAGCCCCATATTCCCTCAGCACCCCCACAAGAAGGTCCAGATCCCCTCAGCACCCCCATGACAAGCCCAGATCCCCTCTGCACTCCCACAAGCCCTACACAACAAACACACAGCCCAGATCCCCTCTGCACCCCCATAACAGGCCCAACACCTCCAATACAAGCCCCAGATCCCCTCCGCACTGGCACAACACGCCCAGCTCCCCTAACACAAGCCCAGATCCCCTCTGCACCCCCACAACAAAGCCCAGCACACCAAACACAATGCCCAGATCCCCTCTGCACCCCCACCACAAGGCCCTGATCCCCTCTGCACTCCCAAAACACATCCAGCACCTCGAAAACAAGCCCCTGATCCCCTCAGTACCCCCAATACAAGGCCCCGTTCTCCTCAGCACCCCCACCACAACGCCCAGATCCCCTCAGCACCCCCACCACAAGCCCAGCACCCCCAACACAATGCCCAGATCTCCTCTGCACCACGGAAAAAAAGGCCCAGCACCTCGAAAACATGGCCAGATCCCCTCAGCACCCCCACTACAAGCCCCGCATCTCCAAAACAATGCCCGAGATCCCCTCAGCAGCCCCACCACAATGCCCAGATCCCCTCTGCACCCCCAACGCAATGCCCACATGCCCTCAGCACCCCTATCACAAGCCCAGCACCCCCTACAAAATGCCCCGATCCCCTCAGCACCCCCACCACAAGCCCTGCACCCCCAACACAATGCCCCAGCTCCCCTCTGCACTTCCACAAAAAGCCCAGCAGCCTGCATGACAAGCCCAGCACCTCAAAACAAGCCCCATATTCCCTCAGCACCCCCACAAGAAGGTCCAGATCCCCTCAGCACCCCCATGACACAACCCAGATCCCCTCTGCACTCCCACAAGCCCAACACAACAAACACACAGCCCAGATCCCCTCTGCACCCCCATAACAGGCCCAACACCTCCAATACAAGCCCCAGATCCCCTCCGCACTCGCAAAACACACCCAGCACCCCCAACACAAGGCACAGATCCCCTCTGCACCCCCACCACAAGCCCAGCACTCCCAACACAACGCCCCGATCCCGTTCAGTACCCTCATGACAAGACCAGCACCCCCAACACAACACTCAGCTCCACTGAGCAGCCCGAAAACAAGCCGAGCACCCCCAACACAACACCCAGATCCCCCAAAACTAGGCCCAGCACCTCCAACACAATGCCCAGCTCCCCTCTGCACCCCCAAAACAAGGCTAGCACCCTGCATGACAAGCCCAGCACCCCCAAAACAAGCCCATGATCCCCTCAACACTCCCCCAAGCCCAACACAACCAACACACGGCCCAGATCTCCTCTGCACCCCCAACACAAGGCCCAGCACTCCCAAGACAAGGCCCAGAGCCCTCAGTACCCCCATGACAAGCCCGACACCCCCACAACAAGACCCAGATCCCCTCTGCACACCCACCACTAGCCCAGCACTCCCACAACAAGCCCAGCACCCCCAGTGCAAGACCTAGCTCTCCTCAGCACCCGCACCACAAGCCCAGCACCCCCAACACAACGCCCAGATCCCCTCTGCACCCCCACCACAAGGCCCTGATCCCCTCTGCACTCCCAAAACACATCCAGCACCTCGAAAACAAGCCCCTGATCCCCTCAGTACCCCCAATACAAGGCCCCGATCTCCTCTGCACCCCCACTACAAGCCCAGCACCTCCAAAACAATGCCCTGATCCCCTCAGCAGCCGCACCACAAGCCCTGAACCCCCAACGCAATGCCCAGTTCCCCTCAGCACCCCTACCACAAGCCCAGCACCCCCAGCACAATGCCCCGATCCCCTCAGCAACCCCAAAACAAGGCCCACATCCCCTCAGCAAACCCATTACAAGACCAGCTCCCCCGACACAAGGCCCACATCCCCTAAGCACCCCCAAAACAAGGCCCAGCACTCCCAACACAATGCCCCGATCCCCTTCAGTACCTCCAACACAATGCCCAGCTCCCCTCTGCACCCCCAAAACAAGGCTAGCACCCTGCATGACAAGCCCAGCACCCCCAAAACAAGCCCATGATCCCCTCAGCACTCCCACAAGCCCAACACAACAAACACACGGCCCAGATCTCCTCTGCACCCCCAACACAAGGCCCAGCACTCCCAAGACAAGGCCCAGAGCCCTCAGTACCCCCATGACAAGCCCGACACCCCCACAACAAGACCCAGATCCCCTCTGCACACCCACCACTAGCCCAGCACTCCCACAACAAGCCCAGCACCCCCAGTGCAAGACCTAGCTCTCCTCAGCACCCGCACCACAAGCCCAGCACACCCAACACAACGCCCAGATCCCCTCTGCACCCCCACCACAAGGCCCTGATCCCCTCTGCACTCCCAAAACACATCCAGCACCTCGAAAACAAGCCCCTGATCCCCTCAGTACCCCCAATACAAGGCCCCGATCTCCTCAGCACCCCCACCACAACGCCCAGATCCCCTCAGCACCCCCACCACAAGCCCAGCACCCCCAACACAATGCCCAGATCTCCTCTGCACCACGGAAAAAAAGGCCCAGCACCTCGAAAACATGGCCAGATCCCCTCAGCACCCCCACTACAAGCCCCGCATCTCCAAAACAATGCCCGAGATCCCCTCAGCAGCCCCACCACAATGCCCAGATCCCCTCTGCACCCCAAATGCAATGCCCACATGCCCTCAGCAACCCCTATCACAAGCCCAGCACCCCCTACAAAATGCCCCGATCCCCTGAGCACCCCCACAACAAGCCCTGCACCCCCAACACAATGCCCCAGATCCCCTCAGCAACCCCAAAACAAGGCCCACATCCCCTCAGCAAACCCATTACAAGACCAGCTCCCCCGACACAAGGCCCACATCCCCTAAACACCCCCAAAACAAAGCCCAGCACCCCAAACACAACACCCCGATCCCGTTCAGTACCCTCATGACAAGACCAGCACCCCCAACACAACACTCAGCTCCACTGAGCAGCCCGAAAACAAGCCTAGCATCACCAACACAACACCCAGATCCCCAAAAACTAAGCCCAGCACCTCCAAAACAATGCCCAGATCCCCTCAGCACCCCCACCACTAGCCCAGCACTCCCACAACAAGCCCTGCACCTCCAAAACAATGCCCAGATCCCCTCAGCACCCCCACCACAAGCCCAGCACCCACAACACAATGCCCCAGATCCCCTCAGCTACCCCAAAACAAGGCCCACATCCCCTCAACAAACCCATTACAAGACCACCTCCCCCGAAACAAGGCCCACATCCCCTCAGCACCCCCAAAACAAGGCCCAGCAACTCCAACACAATGCCCAGCTCCCCTCTGCACTTCCACAAAAAGCCCAGCAGCCTGCATGACAAGCCCAGCACCTCAAAACAAGCCCCATATTCCCTCAGCACCCCCACAAGAAGGTCCAGATCCCCTCAGCACCCCCATGACAAGCCCAGATCCCCTCTGCACTCCCACAAGCCCTACACAACAAACACACAGCCCAGATCCCCTCTGCACCCCCATAACAGGCCCAACACCTCCAATACAAGCCCCAGATCCCCTCCGCACTCGCACAACACGCCCAGCTCCCCTAACACAAGCCCAGATCCCCTCTGCACCCCCACAACAAAGCCCAGCACACCAAACACAATGCCCAGATCCCCTCTGCACCCCCACCACAAGGCCCTGATCCCCTCTGCACTCCCAAAACACATCCAGCACCTCGAAAACAAGCCCCTGATCCCCTCAGTACCCCCAATACAAGGCCCCGTTCTCCTCAGCACCCCCACCACAACGCCCAGATCCCCTCAGCACCCCCACCACAAGCCCAGCACCCCCAACACAATGCCCAGATCTCCTCTGCACCACGGAAAAAAAGGCCCAGCACCTCGAAAACATGGCCAGATCCCCTCAGCACCCCCACTACAAGCCCCGCACCACCAAAACAATGCCCCAGATCCCCTCAGCAGCCCCACCACAATGCCCAGATCCCCTCTGCACCCCAAATGCAATGCCCACATGCCCTCAGCAACCCCTATCACAAGCCCAGCACCCCCTACAAAATGCCCCGATCCCCTGAGCACCCCCACAACAAGCCCTGCACCCCCAACACAATGCCCCAGATCCCCTCAGCACCCCCACCACAATCCCTGCACCCCCAACACAATGCCCCAGCTCCCCTCTGCACTTCCACAAAAAGCCCAGCAGCCTGCATGACAAGCCCAGCACCTCAAAACAAGCCCCATATTCCCTCAGCACCCCCACAAGAAGGTCCAGATCCCCTCAGCACCCCCATGACACAACCCAGATCCCCTCTGCACTCCCACAAGCCCAACACAACAAACACACAGCCCAGATCCCCTCTGCACCCCCATAACAGGCCCAACACCTCCAATACAAGCCCCAGATCCCCTCCGCACTCGCAAAACACACCCAGCACCCCCAACACAAGGCACAGATCCCCTCTGCACCCCCACCACAAGCCCAGCACTCCCAACACAACGCCCCGATCCCGTTCAGTACCCTCATGACAAGACCAGCACCCCCAACACAACACTCAGCTCCAGTGAGCAGCCCGAAAACAAGCCTAGCACCCCCAACACAACACCCAGATCCCCCAAAACTAGGCCCAGCACCTCCAACACAATGCCCAGCTCCCCTCTGCACCCCCAAAACAAGGCTAGCACCCTGCATGACAAGCCCAGCACCCCCAAAACAAGCCCATGATCCCCTCAACACTCCCACAAGCCCAACACAACCAACACACGGCCCAGATCTCCTCTGCACCCCCAACACAAGGCCCAGCACTCCCAAGACAAGGCCCAGAGCCCTCAGTACCCCCATGACAAGCCCGACACCCCCACAACAAGACCCAGATCCCCTCTGCACACCCACCACTAGCCCAGCACTCCCACAACAAGCCCAGCACCCCCAGTGCAAGACCTAGCTCTCCTCAGCACCCGCACCACAAGCCCAGCACCCCCAACACAACGCCCAGATCCCCTCTGCACCCCCACCACAAGGCCCTGATCCCCTCTGCACTCCCAAAACACATCCAGCACCTCGAAAACAAGCCCCTGATCCCCTCAGTACCCCCAATACAAGGCCCCGATCTCCTCAGCAGCCCCACCACAATGCCCAGATCCCCTCTGCACCCCAAATGCAATGCCCACATGCCCTCAGCAACCCCTATCACAAGCCCAGCACCCCCTACAAAATGCCCCGATCCCCTCAGCACCCCCACCACAAGCCCTGCACCCCCAACACAATGCCCCAGATCCCCTCAGCAACCCCAAAACAAGGCCCACATCCCCTCAGCAAACCCATTACAAGACCAGCTCCCCCGACACAAGGCCCACATCCCCTAAACACCCCCAAAACAAAGCCCAGCACCCCAAACACAACACCCCGATCCCGTTCAGTACCCTCATGACAAGACCAGCACCCCCAACACAACACTCAGCTCCACTGAGCAGCCCGAAAACAAGCCTAGCATCACCAACACAACACCCAGATCCCCAAAAACTAAGCCCAGCACCTCCAAAACAATGCCCAGATCCCCTCAGCACCCCCACCACAAGCCCAGCACTCCCACAACAAGCCCTGCACCTCCAAAACAATGCCCAGATCCCCTCAGCACCCCCACCACAAGCCCAGCACCCACAACACAATACCCCAGATCCCCTCAGCTACCCCAAAACAAGGCCCACATCCCCTCAACAAACCCATTACAAGACCACCTCCCCCGAAACAAGGCCCACATCCCCTCAGCACCCCCAAAACAAGGCCCAGCAACTCCAACACAATGCCCAGCTCCCCTCTGCACTTCCACAAAAAGCCCAGCAGCCTGCATGACAAGCCCAGCACCTCAAAACAAGCCCCATATTCCCTCAGCACCCCCACAAGAAGGTCCAGATCCCCTCAGCACCCCCATGACAAGCCCAGATCCCCTCTGCACTCCCACAAGCCCAACACAACAAACACACAGCCCAGATCCCCTCTGCACCCCCATAACAGGCCCAACACCTCCAATACAAGCCCCAGATCCCCTCCGCACTCGCACAACACGCCCAGCTCCCCTAACACAAGCCCAGATCCCCTCTGCACCCCCACAACAAAGCCCAGCACACCAAACACAATGCCCAGATCCCCTCTGCACCCCCACCACAAGGCCCTGATCCCCTCTGCACTCCCAAAACACATCCAGCACCTCGAAAACAAGCCCCTGATCCCCTCACTACCCCCAATACAAGGCCCCGATCTCCTCAGCACCCCCACCACAACGCCCAGATCCCCTCTGCACCCCCACCACAAGCCCAGCACCCCCAACACAATGCCCAGATCTCCTCTGCACCACGGAAAAAAAGGCCCAGCACCTCGAAAACATGGCCAGATCCCCTCAGCACCCCCACTACAAGCCCCGCACCACCAAAACAATGCCCCAGATCCCCTCAGCAGCCCCACCACAATGCCCAGATCCCCTCTGCACCCCAAATGCAATGCCCACATGCCCTCAGCAACCCCTATCACAAGCCCAGCACCCCCTACAAAATGCCCCGATCCCCTGAGCACCCCCACAACAAGCCCTGCACCCCCAACACAATGCCCCAGATCCCCTCAGCAACCCCAAAACAAGGCCCACATCCCCTCAGCAAACCCATTACAAGACCAGCTCCCCCGACACAAGGCCCACATCCCCTAAACACCCCCAAAACAAAGCCCAGCACCCCAAACACAACACCCCGATCCCGTTCAGTACCCTCATGACAAGACCAGCACCCCCAACACAACACTCAGCTCCACTGAGCAGCCCGAAAACAAGCCTAGCATCACCAACACAACACCCAGATCCCCAAAAACTAAGCCCAGCACCTCCAAAACAATGCCCAGATCCCCTCAGCACCCCCACCACTAGCCCAGCACTCCCACAACAAGCCCTGCACCTCCAAAACAATGCCCAGATCCCCTCAGCACCCCCACCACAAGCCCAGCACCCACAACACAATGCCCCAGATCCCCTCAGCTACCCCAAAACAAGGCCCACATCCCCTCAACAAACCCATTACAAGACCACCTCCCCCGAAACAAGGCCCACATCCCCTCAGCACCCCCAAAACAAGGCCCAGCAACTCCTGCACAATGCCCAGCTCCCCTCTGCACTTCCACAAAAAGCCCAGCAGCCTGCATGACAAGCCCAGCACCTCAAAACAAGCCCCATATTCCCTCAGCACCCCCACAAGAAGGTCCAGATCCCCTCAGCACCCCCATGACAAGCCCAGATCCCCTCTGCACTCCCACAAGCCCTACACAACAAACACACAGCCCAGATCCCCTCTGCACCCCCATAACAGGCCCAACACCTCCAATACAAGCCCCAGATCCCCTCCGCACTCGCACAACACGCCCAGCTCCCCTAACACAAGCCCAGATCCCCTCTGCACCCCCACAACAAAGCCCAGCACACCAAACACAATGCCCAGATCCCCTCTGCACCCCCACCACAAGGCCCTGATCCCCTCTGCACTCCCAAAACACATCCAGCACCTCGAAAACAAGCCCCTGATCCCCTCAGTACCCCCAATACAAGGCCCCGTTCTCCTCAGCACCCCCACCACAACGCCCAGATCCCCTCAGCACCCCCACCACAAGCCCAGCACCCCCAACACAATGCCCAGATCTCCTCTGCACCACGGAAAAAAAGGCCCAGCACCTCGAAAACATGGCCAGATCCCCTCAGCACCCCCACTACAAGCCCCGCATCTCCAAAACAATGCCCGAGATCCCCTCAGCAGCCCCAACACAATGCCCAGATCCCCTCTGCACCCCCAACGCAATGCCCACATGCCCTCAGCACCCCTATCACAAGCCCAGCACCCCCTACAAAATGCCCCGATCCCCTCAGCACCCCCACCACAAGCCCTGCACCCCCAACACAATGCCCCAGCTCCCCTCTGCACTTCCACAAAAAGCCCAGCAGCCTGCATGACAAGCCCAGCACCTCAAAACAAGCCCCATATTCCCTCAGCACCCCCACAAGAAGGTCCAGATCCCCTCAGCACCCCCATGACACAACCCAGATCCCCTCTGCACTCCCACAAGCCCAACACAACAAACACACAGCCCAGATCCCCTCTGCACCCCCATAACAGGCCCAACACCTCCAATACAAGCCCCAGATCCCCTCCGCACTCGCAAAACACACCCAGCACCCCCAACACAAGGCACAGATCCCCTCTGCACCCCCACCACAAGCCCAGCACTCCCAACACAACGCCCCGATCCCGTTCAGTACCCTCATGACAAGACCAGCACCCCCAACACAACACTCAGCTCCACTGAGCAGCCCGAAAACAAGCCGAGCACCCCCAACACAACACCCAGATCCCCCAAAACTAGGCCCAGCACCTCCAACACAATGCCCAGCTCCCCTCTGCACCCCCAAAACAAGGCTAGCACCCTGCATGACAAGCCCAGCACCCCCAAAACAAGCCCATGATCCCCTCAACACTCCCACAAGCCCAACACAACCAACACACGGCCCAGATCTCCTCTGCACCCCCAACACAAGGCCCAGCACTCCCAAGACAAGGCCCAGAGCCCTCAGTACCCCCATGACAAGCCCGACACCCCCACAACAAGACCCAGATCCCCTCTGCACACCCACCACTAGCCCAGCACTCCCACAACAAGCCCAGCACCCCCAGTGCAAGACCTAGCTCTCCTCAGCACCCGCACCACAAGCCCAGCACCCCCAACACAACGCCCAGATCCCCTCTGCACCCCCACCACAAGGCCCTGATCCCCTCTGCACTCCCAAAACACATCCAGCACCTCGAAAACAAGCCCCTGATCCCCTCAGTACCCCCAATACAAGGCCCCGATCTCCTCTGCACCCCCACTACAAGCCCAGCACCTCCAAAACAATGCCCCGATCACCTCAGCAGCCGCACCACAAGCCCTGAACCCCCAACGCAATGCCCAGTTCCCCTCAGCACCCCTACCACAAGCCCAGCACCCCCAGCACAATGCCCCGATCCCCTCAGCAACCCCAAAACAAGGCCCAGCTCCCCTCAGCAAACCCATTACAAGACCAGCTCCCCCGACACAAGGCACAGATCCCCTAAGCACCCCCAAAACAAGGCCCAGCACTCCCAACACAACGCCCCGATCCCCTTCAGTACCTCCAACACAATGCCCAGCTCCCCTCTGCACCCCCAAAACAAGGCTAGCACCCTGCATGACAAGCCCAGCACCCCCAAAACAAGCCCATGATCCCCTCAGCACTCCCACAAGCCCAACACAACAAACACACGGCCCAGATCTCCTCTGCACCCCCAACACAAGGCCCAGCACTCCCAAGACAAGGCCCAGAGCCCTCAGTACCCCCATGACAAGCCCGACACCCCCACAACAAGACCCAGATCCCCTCTGCACACCCACCACTAGCCCAGCACTCCCACAACAAGCCCAGCACCCCCAGTGCAAGACCTAGCTCTCCTCAGCACCCGCACCACAAGCCCAGCACCCCCAACACAACGCCCAGATCCCCTCTGCACCCCCACCACAAGGCCCTGATCCCCTCTGCACTCCCAAAACACATCCAGCACCTCGAAAACAAGCCCCTGATCCCCTCAGTACCCCCAATACAAGGCCCCGATCTCCTCAGCACCCCCACCACAACGCCCAGATCCCCTCAGCACCCCCACCACAAGCCCAGCACCCCCAACACAATGCCCAGATCTCCTCTGCACCACGGAAAAAAAGGCCCAGCACCTCGAAAACATGGCCAGATCCCCTCAGCACCCCCACTACAAGCCCCGCACCACCAAAACAATGCCCCAGATCCCCTCAGCAGCCCCACCACAATGCCCAGATCCCCTCTGCACCCCAAATGCAATGCCCACATGCCCTCAGCAACCCCTATCACAAGCCCAGCACCCCCTACAAAATGCCCCGATCCCCTGAGCACCCCCACAACAAGCCCTGCACCCCCAACACAATGCCCCAGATCCCCTCAGCAACCCCAAAACAAGGCCCACATCCCCTCAGCAAACGCATTACAAGACCAGCTCCCCCGACACAAGGCCCACATCCCCTAAACACCCCCAAAACAAAGCCCAGCACCCCAAACACAACACCCCGATCCCGTTCAGTACCCTCATGACAAGACCAGCACCCCCAACACAACACTCAGCTCCACTGAGCAGCCCGAAAACAAGCCTAGCATCACCAACACAACACCCAGATCCCCAAAAACTAAGCCCAGCACCTCCAAAACAATGCCCAGATCCCCTCAGCACCCCCACCACAAGCCCAGCACTCCCACAACAAGCCCTGCACCTCCAAAACAATGCCCAGATCCCCTCAGCACCCCCACCACAAGCCCAGCACCCACAACACAATGCCCCAGATCCCCTCAGCTACCCCAAAACAAGGCCCACATCCCCTCAACAAACCCATTACAAGACCACCTCCCCCGAAACAAGGCCCACATCCCCTCAGCACCCCCAAAACAAGGCCCAGCAACTCCAACACAATGCCCAGCTCCCCTCTGCACTTCCACAAAAAGCCCAGCAGCCTGCATGACAAGCCCAGCACCTCAAAACAAGCCCCATATTCCCTCAGCACCCCCACAAGAAGGTCCAGATCCCCTCAGCACCCCCATGACAAGCCCAGATCCCCTCTGCACTCCCACAAGCCCAACACAACAAACACACAGCCCAGATCCCCTCTGCACCCCCATAACAGGCCCAACACCTCCAATACAAGCCCCAGATCCCCTCCGCACTCGCACAACACGCCCAGCTCCCCTAACACAAGCCCAGATCCCCTCTGCACCCCCACAACAAAGCCCAGCACACCAAACACAACACCCAGATCCCCTCTGCACCCCCACCACAAGGCCCTGATCCCCTCTGCACTCCCAAAACACATCCAGCACCTCGAAAACAAGCCCCTGATCCCCTCAGTACCCCCAATACAAGGCCCCGTTCTCCTCAGCACCCCCACCACAACGCCCAGATCCCCTCAGCACCCCCACCACAAGCCCAGCACCCCCAACACAATGCCCAGATCTCCTCTGCACCACGGAAAAAAAGGCCCAGCACCTCGAAAACATGGCCAGATCCCCTCAGCACCCCCACTACAAGACCCGCATCTCCAAAACAATGCCCGAGATCCCCTCAGCAGCCCCACCACAATGCCCAGATCCCCTCTGCACCCCCAACGCAATGCCCACATGCCCTCAGCACCCCTATCACAAGCCCAGCACCCCCTACAAAATGCCCCGATCCCCTCAGCACCCCCACCACAAGCCCAGCACCCCCAACACAATGCCCCAGATCCCCTCAGCAACCCCAAAACAAGGCCCACATCCCCTCAGCAAACCCATTACAAGACCAGCTCCCCCGACACAAGGCCCACATCCCCTCAGCACCCGCAAAACAAGGCCCAGCAACTCCAACACAACGCCCAGCTCCCCTCTGCACTTCCACAAAAAGCCCAGCAGCCTGCATGACAAGCCCAGCACCTCAAAACAAGCCCCATATTCCCTCAGCACCCCCACAAGAAGGTCCAGATCCCCTCAGCACCCCCATGACAAGCCCAGATCCCCTCTGCACTCCCACAAGCCCAACACAACAAACAATGCCCAGATCCCCTCTGCACCCCCATAACAGGCCCAACACCTCCAATACAAGCCCCAGATCCCCTCCGCACTCGCACAACATGCCCAGCACCCCCAACACAAGCCCAGATCCCCTCTGCACCCCCACAACAAAGCCCAGCACACCAAACACAAGGCCCAGATCCCCTCTGCACCCCCACAACAAAGCCCAGCACACCAAACACAATGCCCAGATCCCCTCTGCACCCCCACCACAAGGCCCTGATCCCCTCTGCACTCCCAAAACACATCCAGCACCTCGAAAACAAGCCCCTGATCCCCTCAGTACCCCCAATACAAGGCCCCGTTCTCCTCAGCACCCCCACCACAACGCCCAGATCCCCTCAGCACCCCCACCACAAGCCCAGCACCCCCAACACAATGCCCAGATCTCCTCTGCACCACGGAAAAAAAGGCCCAGCACCTCGAAAACATGGCCAGATCCCCTCAGCACCCCCACTACAAGCCCCGCACCACCAAAACAATGCCCGAGATCCCCTCAGCAGCCCCACCACAATGCCCAGATCCCCTCTGCACCCCCAACGCAATGCCCACATGCCCTCAGCACCCCTATCACAAGCCCAGCACCCCCTACAAAATGCCCCGATCCCCTCAGCACCCCCACCACAAGCCCTGCACCCCCAACACAATGCCCCAGATCCCCTCAGCAACCCCAAAACAAGGCCCACATCCCCTCAGCAAACCCATTACAAGACCAGCTCCCCCGACACAAGGCCCACATCCCCTCAGCACCCCTAAAACAAGGCCCAGCAACTCCAACACAACGCCCAGCTCCCCTCTGCACTTCCACAAAAAGCCCAGCAGCCTGCATGGCAAGCCCAGCACCTCAAAACAAGCCCCATATTCCCTCAGCACTCCCACAAGAAGGTCCAGATCCCCTCAGCACCCCCATGACAAGCCCAGATCCCCTCTGCACTCCCACAAGCCCAACACAACAAACACACAGCCCAGATCCCCTCTGCACCCCCATAACAGGCCCAACACCTCCAATACAAGCCCCAGATCCCCTCCGCACTGGCACTACACGCCCAGCCTCCCTAACACAAGCCCAGATCCCCTCAGCACCACTATGACAAGTCCAGCACCCCCAACACAAGGCCCAGATCCCCTCTGCACCCCCACAACAAAGCCCAGCACCTCAAAAACAATGCCCAGATCCCCTAAGCACCCCCACAACAAAGCCCAGCACCCCGAACACAACGCCCAGATCCCCTCAGCACCCCCATGACAAGCCCAGCACCCCCAACACAACGCCCAGATCCCCTTCAGTACCCTCATGACAATACCAGCACCCCCAACACAACACTCAGATCCCCCAAAACAAGGCCCAGCAACTCCAACACAACGCGCAGCTTCCCTCTGCACCCCCAAAACAAGCCCAGCACCCGCAACACAAGCCCAGCACCTCCAAAACAAGCCCATGATCCCCTCAACACTCCCACAAGCTCAACACAACAAACACACAGCCCAGATACCCTCAGCACCCCCATAACAGGCCCAACACCTCCAATACAAGCCCCAGATCCCCTCCACACTCGCACAACACGCCCAGCTCCCCTAACACAAGCCCAGATCCCCTCAGCACCACTATGACAAGTCCAGCACCCCCAACACAAGGCCCAGATCCCCTCTGCACCCCCACAACAAAGCCCAGCACCTCAAAAACAATGCCCAGATCCCCTCAGCACCCCCACAACAAAGCCCAGCACCCCAAACACAACGCCCAGATCCCCTCAGCACCCCCATGACAAGCCCAGCACCCCCAACACAACGCCCAGATCCCCTTCAGTACCCTCATGACAAGACCAGCACCCCCAACACAACACTCAGATCCCCCAAAACAAGGCCCAGCAACTCCAACACAACGCCCAGCTTCCCTCTGCACCCCCAAAACAAGCCCAGCACCTGCAACACAAGCCCAGCACCTCCAAAACAAGCCCATGATCCCCTCAACACTCCCACAAGCTCAACACAACAAACACACAGCCCAGATACCCTCAGCACCCCCATAACAGGCCCAACACCTCCAATACAAGCCCCAGATCCCCTCCGCACTCGCACAACACGCCCAGCACCCCCAACACAACGCCCAGATCCCCTTCAGTACCCTCATGACAAGACCAGCACCCCCAACACAACACTCAGATCCCCCAAAACAAGGCCCAGCAACTCCAACACAACGCCCAGCTTCCCTCTGCACCCCCAAAACAAGCCCAGCACCCGCAACACAAGCCCAGCACCTCCAAAACAAGCCCATGATCCCCTCAACACTCCCACAAGCTCAACACAACAAACACACAGCCCAGATCCCCTCTGCACACCCATAACAGGCCCAACACCTCCAATACAAGCCCCAGATCCCCTCCACACTCGCACAACACGCCCAGCTCCCCTAACACAAGCCCAGATCCCCTCAGCACCACTATGACAAGTCCAGCACCCCCAACACAAGGCCCAGATCCCCTCTGCACCCCCACAACAAAGCCCAGCACCTCAAAAACAATGCCCAGATCCCCTCTGCACCCCCACCACAAGACCCTGATCCCCTCTGCACTCCCAAAACACATCCAGCACCTCGAAAACAAGCCCCTGATCCCCTCAGTACCCCCAATACAAGGCCCCGTTCTCCTCAGCACCCCCACCACAACGCCCAGATCCCCTCTGCACCCCCACCACAAGCCCAGCACCCCCAACACAATGCCCAGATCTCCTCTGCACCACGGAAAAAAAGGCCCAGCACCTCGAAAACATGGCCAGATCCCCTCAGCACCCCCACTACAAGACCCGCATCTCCAAAACAATGCCCGAGATCCCCTCAGCAGCCCCACCACAATGCCCAGATCCCCTCTGCACCCCCAACGCAATGCCCACATGCCCTCAGCACCCCTATCACAAGCCCAGCACCCCCTACAAAATGCCCCGATCCCCTCAGCACCCCCACCACAAGCCCTGCACCCCCAACACAATGCCCCAGATCCCCTCAGCAACCCCAAAACAAGGCCCACATCCCCTCAGCAAACCCATTACAAGACCAGCTCCCCCGACACAAGGCCCACATCCCCTCAGCACCCCTAAAACAAGGCCCAGCAACTCCAACACAACGCCCAGCTCCCCTCTGCACTTCCACAAAAAGCCCAGCAGCCTGCATGACAAGCCCAGCACCTCAAAACAAGCCCCATATTCCCTCAGCACCCCCACAAGAAGGTCCAGATCCCCTCAGCACCCCCATGACAAGCCCAGATCCCCTCTGCACTCCCACAAGCCCAACACAACAAACACACAGCCCAGATCCCCTCTGCACACCCATAACAAAGCCCAGCACACCAAACACAATGCCCAGATCCCCTCTGCACCCCCACAACAAAGCCCAGCACCTCAAAAACAATGCCCAGATCCCCTAAGCACCCCCACAACAAAGCCCAGCACCCCGAACACAACGCCCAGATCCCCTCAGCACCCCCACAACAAAGCCCAGCACCTCAAAAACAATGCCCAGATCCCCTCTGCACCCCCACCACAAGGCCCTGATCCCCTCTGCACTCCCAAAACACATCCAGCACCTCGAAAACAAGCCCCTGATCCCCTCAGTACCCCCAATACAAGGCCCCGTTCTCCTCAGCACCCCCACCACAACGCCCAGATCCCCTCAGCACCCCCACCACAAGCCCAGCACCCCCAACACAATGCCCAGATCTCCTCTGCACCACGGAAAAAAAGGCCCAGCACCTCGAAAACATGGCCAGATCCCCTCAGCACCCCCACTACAAGCCCCGCATCTCCAAAACAATGCCCGAGATCCCCTCAGCAGCCCCACCACAATGCCCAGATCCCCTCTGCACCCCCAACGCAATGCCCACATGCCCTCAGCACCCCTATCACAAGCCCAGCACCCCCTACAAAATGCCCCGATCCCCTCAGCACCCCCACCACAAGCCCTGCACCCCCAACACAATGCCCCAGATCCCCTCAGCAACCCCAAAACAAGGCCCACATCCCCTCAGCAAACCCATTACAAGACCAGCTCCCCCGACACAAGGCCCACATCCCCTCAGCACCCCTAAAACAAGGCCCAGCAACTCCAACACAACGCCCAGCTCCCCTCTGCACTTCCACAAAAAGCCCAGCAGCCTGCATGGCAAGCCCAGCACCTCAAAACAAGCCCCATATTCCCTCAGCACTCCCACAAGAAGGTCCAGATCCCCTCAGCACCCCCATGACAAGCCCAGATCCCCTCTGCACTCCCACAAGCCCAACACAACAAACACACAGCCCAGATCCCCTCTGCACCCCCATAACAGGCCCAACACCTCCAATACAAGCCCCAGATCCCCTCCGCACTGGCACTACACGCCCAGCCTCCCTAACACAAGCCCAGATCCCCTCAGCACCACTATGACAAGTCCAGCACCCCCAACACAAGGCCCAGATCCCCTCTGCACCCCCACAACAAAGCCCAGCACCTCAAAAACAATGCCCAGATCCCCTAAGCACCCCCACAACAAAGCCCAGCACCCCGAACACAACGCCCAGATCCCCTCAGCACCCCCATGACAAGCCCAGCACCCCCAACACAACGCCCAGATCCCCTTCAGTACCCTCATGACAATACCAGCACCCCCAACACAACACTCAGATCCCCCAAAACAAGGCCCAGCAACTCCAACACAACGCCCAGCTTCCCTCTGCACCCCCAAAACAAGCCCAGCACCCGCAACACAAGCCCAGCACCTCCAAAACAAGCCCATGATCCCCTCAACACTCCCACAAGCTCAACACAACAAACACACAGCCCAGATCCCCTCTGCACCCCCATAACAGGCCCAACACCTCCAATACAAGCCCCAGATCCCCTCCACACTCGCACAACACGCCCAGCTCCCCTAACACAAGCCCAGATCCCCTCAGCACCACTATGACAAGTCCAGCACCCCCAACACAAGGCCCAGATCCCCTCTGCACCCCCACAACAAAGCCCAGCACCTCAAAAACAATGCCCAGATCCCCTAAGCACCCCCACAACAAAGCCCAGCACCCCAAACACAACGCCCAGATCCCCTCAGCACCCCCATGACAAGCCCAGCACCCCCAACACAACGCCCAGATCCCCTTCAGTACCCTCATGACAAGACCAGCACCCCCAACACAACACTCAGATCCCCCAAAACAAGGCCCAGCAACTCCAACACAACGCCCAGCTTCCCTCTGCACCCCCAAAACAAGCCCAGCACCTGCAACACAAGCCCAGCACCTCCAAAACAAGCCCATGATCCCCTCAACACTCCCACAAGCTCAACACAACAAACACACAGCCCAGATACCCTCAGCACCCCCATAACAGGCCCAACACCTCCAATACAAGCCCCAGATCCCCTCCGCACTCGCACAACACGCCCAGCACCCCCAACACAACGCCCAGATCCCCTTCAGTACCCTCATGACAAGACCAGCACCCCCAACACAACACTCAGATCCCCCAAAACAAGGCCCAGCAACTCCAACACAACGCCCAGCTTCCCTCTGCACCCCCAAAACAAGCCCAGCACCCGCAACACAAGCCCAGCACCTCCAAAACAAGCCCATGATCCCCTCAACACTCCCACAAGCTCAACACAACAAACACACAGCCCAGATCCCCTCTGCACACCCATAACAGGCCCAACACCTCCAATACAAGCCCCAGATCCCCTCCACACTCGCACAACACGCCCAGCTCCCCTAACACAAGCCCAGATCCCCTCAGCACCACTATGACAAGTCCAGCACCCCCAACACAAGGCCCAGATCCCCTCTGCACCCCCACAACAAAGCCCAGCACACCAAACACAATGCCCAGATCCCCTAAGCACCCCCACCACAAGGCCCTGATCCCCTCTGCACTCCCAAAACACATCCAGCACCTCGAAAACAAGCCCCTGATCCCCTCAGTACCCCCAATACAAGGCCCCGTTCTCCTCAGCACCCCCACCACAACGCCCAGATCCCCTCTGCACCCCCACCACAAGCCCAGCACCCCCAACACAATGCCCAGATCTCCTCTGCACCACGGAAAAAAAGGCCCAGCACCTCGAAAACATGGCCAGATCCCCTCAGCACCCCCACTACAAGACCCGCATCTCCAAAACAATGCCCGAGATCCCCTCAGCAGCCCCACCACAATGCCCAGATCCCCTCTGCACCCCCAACGCAATGCCCACATGCCCTCAGCACCCCTATCACAAGCCCAGCACCCCCTACAAAATGCCCCGATCCCCTCAGCACCCCCACCACAAGCCCAGCACCCCCAACACAATGCCCCAGATCCCCTCAGCAACCCCAAAACAAGGCCCACATCCCCTCAGCAAACCCATTACAAGACCAGCTCCCCCGACACAAGGCCCACATCCCCTCAGCACCCGCAAAACAAGGCCCAGCAACTCCAACACAACGCCCAGCTCCCCTCTGCACTTCCACAAAAAGCCCAGCAGCCTGCATGACAAGCCCAGCACCTCAAAACAAGCCCCATATTCCCTCAGCACCCCCACAAGAAGGTCCAGATCCCCTCAGCACCCCCATGACAAGCCCAGATCCCCTCTGCACTCCCACAAGCCCAACACAACAAACACACAGCCCACATCCCCTCTGCACCCCCATAACAGGCCCAACACCTCCAATACAAGCCCCAGATCCCCTCCGCACTGGCACAACACGCCCAGCTCCCCTAACACAAGCCCAGATCCCCTCTGCACCCCCACAACAAAGCCCAGCACACCAAACACAATGCCCAGATCCCCTCTGCACCCCCACCACAAGGCCCTGATCCCCTCTGCACTCCCAAAACACATCCAGCACCTCGAAAACAAGCCCCTGATCCCCTCAGTACCCCCAATACAAGGCCCCGTTCTCCTCAGCACCCCCACCACAACGCCCAGATCCCCTCAGCACCCCCACCACAAGCCCAGCACCCCCAACACAATGCCCAGATCTCCTCTGCACCACGGAAAAAAAGGCCCAGCACCTCGAAAACATGGCCAGATCCCCTCAGCACCCCCACTACAAGCCCCGCATCTCCAAAACAATGCCCGAGATCCCCTCAGCAGCCCCACCACAATGCCCAGATCCCCTCTGCACCCCCAACGCAATGCCCACATGCCCTCAGCACCCCTATCACAAGCCCAGCACCCCCTACAAAATGCCCCGATCCCCTCAGCACCCCCACCACAAGCCCAGCACCCCCAACACAATGCCCCAGCTCCCCTCTGCACTTCCACAAAAAGCCCAGCAGCCTGCATGACAAGCCCAGCACCTCAAAACAAGCCCCATATTCCCTCAGCACTCCCACAAGAAGGTCCAGATCCCCTCAGCACCCCCATGACAAGCCCAGATCCCCTCTGCACTCCCACAAGCCCAACACAACAAACACACAGCCCACATCCCCTCTGCACCCCCATAACAGGCCCAACACCTCCAATACAAGCCCCAGATCCCCTCCGCACTGGCACAACACGCCCAGCTCCCCTAACACAAGCCCAGATCCCCTCTGCACCCCCACAACAAAGCCCAGCACACCAAACACAATGCCCAGATCCCCTAAGCACCCCCACCACAAGGCCCTGATCCCCTCTGCACTCCCAAAACACATCCAGCACCTCGAAAACAAGCCCCTGATCCCCTCAGTACCCCCAATACAAGGCCCCGTTCTCCTCAGCACCCCCACCACAACGCCCAGATCCCCTCTGCACCCCCACCACAAGCCCAGCACCCCCAACACAATGCCCAGATCTCCTCTGCACCACGGAAAAAAAGGCCCAGCACCTCGAAAACATGGCCAGATCCCCTCAGCACCCCCACTACAAGCCCCGCATCTCCAAAACAATGCCCGAGATCCCCTCAGCAGCCCCACCACAATGCCCAGATCCCCTCTGCACCCCCAACGCAATGCCCACATGCCCTCAGCACCCCTATCACAAGCCCAGCACCCCCTACAAAATGCCCCGATCCCCTCAGCACCCCCACCACAAGCCCAGCACCCCCAACACAATGCCCCAGATCCCCTCAGCAACCCCAAAACAAGGCCCACATCCCCTCAGCAAACCCATTACAAGACCAGCTCCCCCGACACAAGGCCCACATCCCCTCAGCACCCGCAAAACAAGGCCCAGCAACTCCAACACAACGCCCAGCTCCCCTCTGCACTTCCACAAAAAGCCCAGCAGCCTGCATGACAAGCCCAGCACCTCAAAACAAGCCCCATATTCCCTCAGCACCCCCACAAGAAGGTCCAGATCCCCTCAGCACCCCCATGACAAGCCCAGATCCCCTCTGCACTCCCACAAGCCCAACACAACAAACACACAGCCCACATCCCCTCTGCACCCCCATAACAGGCCCAACACCTCCAATACAAGCCCCAGATCCCCTCCGCACTGGCACAACACGCCCAGCTCCCCTAACACAAGCCCAGATCCCCTCTGCACCCCCACAACAAAGCCCAGCACACCAAACACAATGCCCAGATCCCCTCTGCACCCCCACCACAAGGCCCTGATCCCCTCTGCACTCCCAAAACACATCCAGCACCTCGAAAACAAGCCCCTGATCCCCTCAGTACCCCCAATACAAGGCCCCGTTCTCCTCAGCACCCCCACCACAACGCCCAGATCCCCTCAGCACCCCCACCACAAGCCCAGCACCCCCAACACAATGCCCAGATCTCCTCTGCACCACGGAAAAAAAGGCCCAGCACCTCGAAAACATGGCCAGATCCCCTCAGCACCCCCACTACAAGCCCCGCATCTCCAAAACAATGCCCGAGATCCCCTCAGCAGCCCCACCACAATGCCCAGATCCCCTCTGCACCCCCAACGCAATGCCCACATGCCCTCAGCACCCCTATCACAAGCCCAGCACCCCCTACAAAATGCCCCGATCCCCTCAGCACCCCCACCACAAGCCCAGCACCCCCAACACAATGCCCCAGATCCCCTCTGCACTTCCACAAAAAGCCCAGCAGCCTGCATGACAAGCCCAGCACCTCAAAACAAGCCCCATATTCCCTCAGCACTCCCACAAGAAGGTCCAGATCCCCTCAGCACCCCCATGACAAGCCCAGATCCCCTCTGCACTCCCACAAGCCCAACACAACAAACACACAGCCCACATCCCCTCTGCACCCCCATAACAGGCCCAACACCTCCAATACAAGCCCCAGATCCCCTCCGCACTGGCACAACACGCCCAGCTCCCCTAACACAAGCCCAGATCCCCTCTGCACCCCCACAACAAAGCCCAGCACACCAAACACAATGCCCAGATCCCCTCAGCACCCCCACCACAAGGCCCTGATCCCCTCTGCACTCCCAAAACACATCCAGCACCTCGAAAACAAGCCCCTGATCCCCTCAGTACCCCCAATACAAGGCCCCGTTCTCCTCAGCACCCCCACCACAACGCCCAGATCCCCTCAGCACCCCCACCACAAGCCCAGCACCCCCAACACAATGCCCAGATCTCCTCTGCACCACGGAAAAAAAGGCCCAGCACCTCGAAAACATGGCCAGATCCCCTCAGCACCCCCACTACAAGCCCCGCATCTCCAAAACAATGCCCGAGATCCCCTCAGCAGCCCCACCACAATGCCCAGATCCCCTCTGCACCCCCAACGCAATGCCCACATGCCCTCAGCACCCCTATCACAAGCCCAGCACCCCCTACAAAATGCCCCGATCCCCTCAGCACCCCCACCACAAGCCCTGCACCCCCAACACAATGCCCCAGATCCCCTCAGCAACCCCAAAACAAGGCCCACATCCCCTCAGCAAACCCATTACAAGACCAGCTCCCCCGACACAAGGCCCACATCCCCTCAGCACCCCTAAAACAAGGCCCAGCAACTCCAGCACAATGCCCAGCTCCCCTCTGCACTTCCACAAAAAGCCCAGCAGCCTGCATGACAAGCCCAGCACCTCAAAACAAGCCCCATATTCCCTCAGCACCCCCACAAGAAGGTCCAGATCCCCTCAGCACCCCCATGACAAGCCCAGATCCCCTCTGCACTCCCACAAGCCCAACACAACAAACACACAGCCCAGATCCCCTCTGCACCCCCATAACAGGCCCAACACCTCCAATACAAGCCCCAGATCCCCTCCGCACTGGCACAACACGCCCAGCTCCCCTAACACAAGGCCCAGATCCCCTCTGCACCCCCACAACAAAGCCCAGCACACCAAACACAATGCCCAGATCCCCTCTGCACCCCCACCACAAGGCCCTGATCCCCTCTGCACTCCCAAAACACATCCAGCACCTCGAAAACAAGCCCCTGATCCCCTCAGTAACCCCAATACAAGGCCCCGTTCTCCTCAGCACCCCCACCACAACGCCCAGATCCCCTCAGCACCCCCACCACAAGCCCAGCACCCCCAACACAATGCCCAGATCTCCTCTGCACCACGGAAAAAAAGGCCCAGCACCTCGAAAACATGGCCAGATCCCCTCAGCACCCCCACTACAAGCCCCGCATCTCCAAAACAATGCCCGAGATCCCCTCAGCAGCCCCACCACAATGCCCAGATCCCCTCTGCACCCCCAACGCAATGCCCACATGCCCTCAGCACCCCTATCACAAGCCCAGCACCCCCTACAAAATGCCCCGATCCCCTCAGCACCCCCACCACAAGCCCTGCACCCCCAACACAATGCCCCAGATCCCCTCTGCACTTCCACAAAAAGCCCAGCAGCCTGCATGACAAGCCCAGCACCTCAAAACAAGCCCCATATTCCCTCAGCACTCCCACAAGAAGGTCCAGATCCCCTCAGCACCCCCATGACAAGCCCAGATCCCCTCTGCACCCCCACAACAAAGCCCAGCACACCAAACACAATGCCCCGATCCCCTCTGCACCCCTACCACAAGCCCTGCACCCCCAACACAACGCCCCAGATCCCCTCAGCAACCCCAAAACAAGGCCCACATCCCCTCAGCAAACCCATTACAAGACCAGCTCCCCCGACACAAGGCCCACATCCCCTCAGCACCCACAAAACAAGGCCCAGCAACTCCAACACAACGCCCAGCTCCCCTCTGCACTTCCACAAAAAGCCCAGCAGCCTGCATGACAAGCCCAGCATCTCGAAAACAAGCCCCATATTCCCTCAACACCCCCACAAGAAGGTCCGGATCCCCTCAGCACCCCCATGACAAGCCCAGATCCTCTCTGCACTCCCACAAGCCCTACACAACAAACACACAGCCCAGATCCCCTCTGCACCCCCATAACAGGCCCAGCACCTCCACCACAATGCCCAGATCCCGTCAGCACGTCCA
This sequence comes from Struthio camelus, assembly GCF_040807025.1. Lineage (NCBI taxonomy): Eukaryota > Metazoa > Chordata > Aves > Struthioniformes > Struthionidae > Struthio > Struthio camelus. The sequence continues at coordinate 6,345,730 of NC_090944.1, forward strand.
CGACAAGCCCAGCGCACCCAACACAAGCCCCAGATCCCTTCTGCACTCGCACAGCACGCCCAGCACCCCCAACACAAGGACCAGATCCCCTCAGCACCCCTAAAACAAAGCCCAGCAACTCCAACACAACGCCCAGCTCCCCTCTGCACTTCCACAAAAAGCCCAGCAGCCTGCATGACAAGCCCAGCACCTCGAAAACAAGCCCCATATTCCCTCAGCACCCCCACAAGAAGGTCCAGATCCCCTCAGCCCCCCGACACACAGCTCAGATCCCCTCTGCACTCCCACAAGCCCTACACAACAAACACACAGCCCAGATCCCCTCTGCACCCCCATAGGAAGCCCAGCACCTCCACCACAATGTCCAGATCCCGTCAGCACGTCCACGACAAGCCCAGCGCATCCAACACAAGCCCCAGATCCCCTCCACACTCGCACAACACGCCCAGCACCCCCAACACAAGGACCAGATCCCCTCAGCACCACTATGACAAGTCCAGCCCCCACAACACACGGCCCAGATCCCCTCTGCACCCCCACAACAAAGCCCAGCACCTCAAAAAAAATGCCCAGATCCCCTCAGCACCCCCACAACAAAGCCCCGCACCCCGAACACAACGCCCCGATCCCCTCAGCACCCCCACCACAAGCCCAGCACCCCCAACACAACGCCCAAATCCCCTCAGCACCCCCACCACAAGCCCCAGATCCCCTCAGCACTCCCACAAGCTCAACACAACAAACACACCGCCCAGATCCCCTCTGCACACCCACCAGAAGCCCAGCACCCCCAATGCAATGCCCAGATCCCCTCAGCACCCTGAACACAACGCCCAGCACCCCCAACACAACGCCCAGATCCCCTCAGCAATCTGCATCACAAGCCCAGCACCCCGAACACAACGCCCAGATACCCTCAGCACCCCCACCACAAGCCCAGCACCCCAAACACAATGCCCAGATCCCGTTCAGTACCCTCATGACAAGACCAGCACCCCCAACACAACACTCAGCTCCACTGAGCAGCCCGAAAACAAGCCTAGCACCCCCAACACAACACCCAGATCCCCCGACACAAGGCCCAGCACCTCCAACACAATGCCCAGCTCCCCTCTTCACCCCCAAAACAAGCCCAGCACCCGCAACACAAGCCCAGCACCTCCAAAACAAGCCCATGATCCCCTCAACACTCCCACAAGCTCAACACAACAAACACACAGCCCAGATCCCCTCTGCACCCCCATAACAGGCCCAACACCTCCAATACAAGCCCCAGATCCCCTCCGCACTCCCAAAACACACCCAGCACCCACAACACAATGCCCAGATCCCCTCTGAACCCCCACAACAAAGCCCAGCACCCCGAACACAAGGCCCAGATCCCCTCAGCACCCCCACCACAAGCCCAGCACCCCCAACACAACGCCCAGATCCCCTCTGCACCCCCAAAACAAGGCTAGCAGCCTGCATGACAATCCCAGCACCTCGAAAACAAGCCCAGATCGCCTCAGCACCCCCACCACGAGCCCAGCACCCCCAACACAACGCCCAGATCCCCTCAGCAACCCCAAAACAAGGCCCACATCCCCTCAGCAAACCCATTACAAGACCAGCTCCCCCGACACAAGGCCCACATCCCCTCAGCACCCCCAACACAACGCCCAGCACTCCCAAGACAAGGCCCAGACCCCTCAGTACCCCTACGACAAGCCCAGCACCTCCACCACAATGCCCAGATCCCGTCAGCACGTCCACGACAAGCCCAGCGCACCCAACACAAGGCCCACATCCCCTCAGCACCCCTAAAACAAGGCCCAGCAACTCCAACACAACGCCCAGCTCCCCTCTGCCCTTCCACAAAAAGCCCAGCAGCCTGCATGACAAGCCCAGCACCTCAAAACAAGCCCCATATTCCCTCAGCACCCCCACAAGAAGGTCCAGATCCCCTCAGCACCCCCATGACACAACCCAGATCCCCTCTGCACTCCCACAAGCCCAACACAACAAACACACAGCCCACATCCCCTCTGCACCCCCATAACAGGCCCAACACCTCCAATACAAGCCCCAGATCCCCTCCACACTCGCAAAACACGCCCAGCTCCCCTAACACAAGCCCAGATCCCCTCTGCACCACTATGACAAGTCCAGCACCCCCAACACAAGGCCCTGATCCCCTCTGCACCCCCACAACAAAGCCCAGCACACCAAACACAATGCCCAGATCCCCTCTGCACCCCCACCACAAGGCCCTGATCCCCTCTGCACTCCCAAAACACATCCAGCACCTCGAAAACAAGCCCCTGATCCCCTCAGTACCCCCAATACAAGGCCCCAATCCCCTCAGCACCCCCAACACAACGCCCAGATCCCCTCAGCACCCCCATGACAAGCCCAGGACTCCCAACACAATGCCCAGATCCCCTTAGTACCCCCACCACAAGCCCAGCATCTCCAATACAAGCTCGAGATCCCCTCAGCACTCCCACAAGCCCAACACAAGAAACACAGAGCCCAGATCTACTCAGCACCCGCAAAACAGGGCCCTGATCCCCTCTGCACTCCCAAAACAAGGCCCAGCACCCCTAAAACAACACCTAGCTTTCCTCAGCACACCCACGACAAGCCCAGCTCTCCCAACACAAGGCCCAGATCCCCTCAGCACCCTCCATGACAAGCCCAGCACCCCCAACACAATGTCCTGATCCCCTCAGCACCCCCACAACAAGCCCCAGATCCTCTCCGCACTCCCACAAGCTCAACACAACAAAAACACAGCCCAGATCCCCTCAGCACCCCGAACAAAAGGCCCAGCACTCCCAAGACAAGGCCCAGATCCCCTAAGTACCCCTATGACAAGCCCAACACCTCCAACACAATGCCCAGCTCCCCTCTGCACCCCACAAAAAGCCCAGCACCCCCAACACAAGCCCATGATCCCCTCAGCACTCCCACAAGCTCAACACAACAAACACACAGCCCAAGTCCACTCAGCACCCCCAACACAAGGGCCAGATCCCCTCTGCACTCCCTAAACAAGGCCCAGCACCCTCAACACAAGGCCCCGATCCCCTCAGCAGCCCCATAACAAACCCAACACCTCCAATACAAGCCCCAGATCCCCTCCGCACTCGCACAACACGCCCAGCACCCCTAACACAAGCCCAGATCCCCTCAGCACCACTATGACAAGTCCAGCACCCCCAACACAAGGCCCAGATCCCCTCTGCAACCCCACCACAAGCGCAGCATCTCCAAAACAAGTACCTGATAAACCTCTGCACCACCAAAAAAAGGCCCAGCACCTTGAAAACAAGCCCCACATCCCTTCAGCACCTCCACTACAAGCCTAGCACGCCCAACACAATGCCCAGGCCCCCTCAGCACCCCGACCACAAGCCCAGCATTTCGAAAACAAGCCCCAGATCTCCTCTGCACCACGGAAAAAAGGCCCAGCACCCCTAAAACAAGCCCCAGATCCCCTCAGCACCCTGCATGACAAGCCCAGCACCCCCAACACAAGCCCCAGATCCCCTCTGCACCCCAACAACAAAGCCCAGCACCTCGAAAACAAAGCCCAGATCCCCTAAGCACAGCCACAACAAGCCCAGCACCCCCAACACTACGCCCAAATCCCCTCAGCACCCCCACAACAAGCCCCAGATCTCCTCAGCACTCCCACAAGCTCAACACAACAAACACAACGCCCAGATCCCCTGAGCACCCCCGACACACAGCCCAGATCCCCTAGGCACTCCCACACGCCCCACACAACAAAAACAGGGCCTAAATCACCTCAGCATCCCCACCACAAGCCCAGCAGTCCAAAAACAACACCCAGCACCCCCAACACAATGCCCCGATCCCCTCAGCACCCCCAACACAATGCCCAGATCCCCTCAGCACCCCCACCACAAGGCCCTGATCCGCTCTGCACCCCCACCACAAGCCCAGCACCCCCAACACAATGCCCAGATTTCCTCTGCACCACGGAAAAAAAGGCCCAGCACCTCGAAAACATGGCCAGATCCCCTCAGCACCGCCACTACAAGCCCCGCACCTCCAAAACAATGCCCCGATCACCTCAGCAGCTGCACCACAAGCCCTGCACCCCCAACGCAATGCCCAGATCCCCTCAGCACCCCTACCACAAGCCCAGCACCCCCAGCACAATGCCCCGATCCCCTCAGCAACCCCAAAACAAGGCCCAGATCCCCTCAGCAAACCCATGACAAGACCAGCTCCCCCGACACAAGGCCCACATCCCCTCAGCACACCACCACAAGCCCAGCACCCCCAACACAACGCCCAGCTCCCCTCTGCACCCCCAAAACAAGGCTAGCACCCTGCATGACAAGCCCAGCACCTCGAAAACAGGCCCAGATCCCCTCAGCACCCCCACCACAAGCCCAGGACCCCCAAAACAAGCCCATCATCCCCTCTGCACTCCCCCAAGCCCAACTCAAGAAACACACCACCCACATCCCCTCGACAAGCCCCAACACAAGGCCCAGCACCCCCAACACAATGCCCTAGATCCCCTCAGAACCCCCAAAAAAGGCCCAGATCCCCTCAGCAAACCCATTACAAGACCAGCTCCCCCGACACAAGGCCCACATCCCCTCAGCACCCGCAAAACAAGGCCCAGCAACTCCAACACAACGCCCAGCTCCCCTCTGCACCCCCAAAACAATGCCCCAGATCCCCTCAGCACCCCCAAAACAAGGCCCAGCAACGCCAACACAACGCCCAGCTCCCCTCTGCACTTCCACAAAAACCCCAGCAGCCTGCATGACAAGCCCAGCATCTCAAAACAAGCCCCATATTCCCTCAGCACCCCCACAAGAAGGTCCAGATCCCCTCAGCACCCCCATGACAAGCCCAGATCCCCTCTGCACTCCCACAAGCCCAACACAACAAACACACAGCCCAGATCTCCTCTGCACCCCCATAACAGGCCCAACACCTCCAATACAAGGCCCAGATCCCCTCCGCACTCGCACAACACGCCCAGCACTCCCAACACAAAGCCCAGATCCTGTTCAGTACCCTCATGACAAGACCAGCACCCCCAACACAACACTCAGCTCCACTGAGCAGCCCGAAAACAAGCCTAGCACCCCCAACACAACACCCAGATCCCCAAAAACAAGGCCCAGCACCTCCAACACAATGCCCAGCTCCCCTCTGCACCCCCAAAAAAAGGCTAGCACCCTGCATGACAAGCCCAGCACCTCGAAAACAGGCCCAGATCCCCTCAGCACCCCCAACACAAGGCCCAGCACCCCCAACAACAAGGCCCAGATCCCCTCCTCACTCACACAACACGCCCAGCACCCCCCACACAAGCCCAGATCCCCTCAGCACCACTATGACAAGTCCAGCACCCCCAACACAAGGCCCAGATCCCCTCGGCACCCCCACAACAAAGCCCAGCACCTCGAAAACAAGCCCCAGATCCCCTCTGCACCCCCACCACAAGCCCAGCATCTCCAATAGAAACCCCAGATCCCCACCGCACTCGCACAGAACGCCCAGCACCCCCAACACAAGGCCCCGATCCCCTCAGCACTCCCACAAGCCCAAAACAACAAACACACAGCCCAGATCCCCTCTGCACACCCACCACAAGCCCAGCACCTCGAAAACAATGTCCAAAAACCCTCAGCACCCCCACAACAAGCCCGACACCCCCAACACCACACCCAGATCCCAGTCAGTACCCTCATGACAAGACCAGCACCCCCAACACAACACCCAGATCCCCTCTGCACCCCCAAAACAAGGCCAGCCCCCGCAACACACGCCCAGCACCTCGAAAACAAGCCCAGATCCCCTCTGCACTCCCACAAGCTCAACGCAACAAACACAAAGCCCAGATCCCCTCAGCACCCCGAAGACAAGGCCCTGCACCCCCAAGACAAGGCCCAGACCCCTCAGTATCCCTATGACAAACCCGACACCTCCAACACAAGGCCCAGATCCCTTCAGCACCCCCACCACAAGCCCAGCACTCCCACCACAATCCCAGCACTCCCAATACAAGGCCTAGATTCCCTCAGCACCACTACGACAAGCCCAGCAATCCCAAGACAAGGCCCAGACCACTCAGTACCCCCACGACAAGACTAGCACCCCCAACACAACGCCCAGATCCCCTCAGCACCGCCCACCACAAGCCCAGCACCTCCAAAAGAATGATCAGATCCTCTCAGTACCCCCAAAACAAAGCCCAGCACCCCCAACACCACACCCAGATCCCGTTCAGTACCCTCATGACAAGACCAGCACCCCCAACACAATGCCCCAGATCCCCCAAAACAAGGCCCAGCACCTCCAACACAACGCCCAGCTCCCCTCTGCACCCCCAAAACAAGGCCAGCCCCCGCAACACAAGCCCAGCACCTCGAAAACAAGCCCAGATCCCCTTAGCAACCCCACAACAAGGCCTAGCAACTCCAACACAACGCCCAGCTCCCCTCTGCACCCCCACAGAAAGCCCTGCACCTGCAACACAAGCCCAACACCTCCAAAACAAGCCCCAGATGCCCTCAGCACTCCCACAAGCTCAACGCAACAAACACGAAGCCCAGATCCCCTCAGCAGCCCCACCACAAGCCCTGCACCCCCAACGCAATACCCAGATCCCCTCAGCACTCCCAACACAAGGCCCAGCAACCCCAACACAAAGCTCAGACCCCTCAGCACCCCCACCAGAAGCCCAGCATCTCCAATACAAGCTCGAGATCCCCTCAGCACTCCCACAAGCCCAACACAACAAACTCACCGCCCAGATCTACTCAGCACCCCCAAAACAGGGCCCTGATCCCCTCTGCACTCCCAAAACAAGGCCCAGCACCCCGAAAACAAGACCTAGCTTTCCTCAGCACCCCCACAACAAGCCCTGCTCTCCCCAACACAAGGCCCTGATCCCCTCAGCACCCTGCATGACAAGCCCAGCAGTCCCAACACAATGTCCCGATCCCCTCAGCAGACCCACAAGCCCAGCACCCCCAACACAAGGCCCAGATCCCCCAAAACAAGCCCAGCAGCCCCATAAGAAAGGTCCAGATCCTCTCTGCACCCCCGCGACAAGCCTAGCACTCGCAACAAAAGGCTCAGCACCTCCTGCACAACGCCCAGATCCCCTAAGCACCACCATGACAACCCCAGCACCCCCAACACAAGGCTCAGCTCCACTGAGCAGCCCGAAAACAAACCTAGCACCCCCAACACAACAAGCAGATCCCCTCAGCACTCCCAACACAAAGTTCAGTGACCCTCAGCACCCGCACAACAAGCCCAGCACCCCCAACACAAGGCCCAGATCCCCTGAGCAAACCTATGACAAGACCAGCTCCCCCAAAGGGCACGGAGGAGCTGCCCTCCCTCACTCTCTGTGTGGCTCTTGTTGCCGCAGCCTCCTTGCTTCCCCCCCGGCAGACGGGGAGCTTTGGGCAGAGAGGCGGGAGGCAGGGTTAAGGGGAGGCCTTGGCTGCAGAGGTCTGCCCCTGCGGCAGGTGCTGGAATGGGGAGGGCACTAGTGTGTGCCTGTGGCCTGTGCAGATGCCCCAGGAGCAGGGGGAGGTACAGGCCGGGGCAGAGCAGGATGCAGCCCAGAGGCAGAGAGGTGGGCATGGCCGTGCTGAGCTGCCGAGGCCAAGAAAGGATTGTGGGGGCGCGTGCTGAAAAGAGGGCAACAGCAACATCTGCACTGCACAGGCAGAGCCGGATGGCTCTGTTTTGGTGAAAACGCACCTGTTCTTGTCATGGTGCAGTGATGAGCTGCAGAGCACAGCAAACAGACGCAGCAAACAGACGCAGCAGTTTGCACAGCAGTGTCTGGGCTCTGCCTGGGCCTTTTGTGGGCCTTGTTGGAAGTTGGGGAGGCTTTCTGGGGACCCCCGAGGAACTAGACGGTGCTTGCTGCTAGCAGGAAGGGAGAGCTAGGCAAGGACTACTGCAGGGGGCCTTGACTTAACTTCTCCTGGGAAGTCCTAGCTAGGTGGGGCTGCTGCTAACGAGCTCTCTGGGCTGGCCTGGTCAGAGGGAGTTGGGGCTTTTGTTTCAGGTGGCTCCTGATTGGGTGGGTCAAGCACCCTTGTGAGTCACTGCTGGGCAGAGGCCTATGTAAGAGCCAGGCCTAGAGCCCAGCTCCCAGAGTGGGGCCAGCAGAGGCAGCAGTTTGGGCAGCAGGCAAAGAAGGTGCCTCTCCCTTTTCTGCAGTGGTGTGTCCTTCCTTGGGGCATGGTCATGACATGCTGCAGAGCACTTTCCCCAGTGGCTGTTGGAGGTGCTGCCTCAGCTGTGTGTGAGACTTCAACCCAGACAGACCCTCAGACAGCAGATGCAGCTCTGCAGGTGTCAGGCTGCAGGCAGTGCCTGGGGCCTTTCTGTGAGGCCTGGGCTGACAGTCAGCTCTCCTGTGCAAGGTGTGCTGTGGTTGACCCTTTGTATTGCCAGATAAAGGAGCTGGGGGAGGAAGTGAGCAGGAAGTTAGCAGTCCCTCTTCTAACCTCAACCATTCTGTGATTCTGTGAAACCTCCTGTTGTCCCCTGTGTCACAGAGAACACCACTAAAAGTACAGGATACAATGAGTTCTTTCCCACGTCTTCTTCCAGAGCTGGGAAAGGAGTTTTTTCAGCCATGAAGCTTGGCAAGACGCGTCCACCAAAGGATGATCATCAGAAGCAAGGTAGGTGCTGGGAGGAGGTTGTTCCCTGATCCAGTACTGCTGTTCCAGGAAAGCCCCTGGTTCCATCCACTTATGGATGAGACCGACCCTGACCCCTCCCCCCCGGCCCTGTAAGTGGCACACATCAACGCTGTTGGTAACTCAGGGATTAGACAGGGAGCATTTGGTGGACAGGGTGAAGGCTGGAGAGAGGGTCTCCATGGGGGAATCTGGGAAGCAGGGATAGATGGAGAGAGCCTTACACTGAAGGCTTTGCCAGATCTCACCCGCTTTGTGAGATCATGGTGAAACCTGGAAGTCAGGTGGGCAGTTTCTGGCTTATTTTAAGGATTACTTGCAAGTGTAAGAGCAAAAAGCGTGATTTAGCCCTTTCACTGCTTCTCTGTGATGCATGGAGACCCGCATGAATAGCATTGCAGCAGCACAGTGAGAGGTAGGGCTCTGTTGCCTCAAGGTTGTCCGTTCCAAGATCTCGATACCTGCTACAGTGCTGAAATGGGACACCTTTCTGGAAAGGCAGAAGGTGGTTAGCGATCGGAAATTTGTTGTTGTTTCCATTCGGCTCAAATTATGATGTTTCAGTGACAAAGAAATTGAGGAATGCCTTTTTGTGGAGGAAGACCAAATGTTGCTTTAGATATTCTTCATGGGCAAATCTTTGTTGTTCAGCCAGCTTTTAAGAGAAGAAAGGAGGGATTTGGCCTGAGACACTATAGAGGTAGAGGCCTTGGCAGACTGTAGAGGCATAATACTGAAACCTTGGTGATCTTCCTGCCCTCCCCAGTGAAAGGGTGTTCTTGTGGTGAAGACTTCACCTAAGGTGATGAGGAAAGCCATCTGGGATGCAAAGGCATGAAAAGGCTGTACTTCCAGATTGTGGAGTACATTCACATGTAGATTTACCAGTGGTGGGGGAACAGTTGCAACAACTGTTCATGTGGTCATTGCCTCACAGCTGTGTGTATCCTTCCTCCCCCTTTGCCCTCCACAGGGCGTAGTCCTCCCAGCATCCCTCCTGAGTGGTGGTCTGCTTCTTTCTGCCATCCCAGGCAGATTGCCAGTTCTGCTCGGGTCAAACAAACCCACTGAATCACTGCAAGCAGAGCTGGGAAGGTGCTGGTCTGTCCCTCCACCCACACATGGCAGGATGGAATCTGCTTAGGTCCCTCAGTGGAAATGAGGACACTCTTTTCACACACAACTTGCTGCAGTGCCTCTCTCCACCTAGGAAAGCTTTTCCTAACATCCAGCCTAGATCCCCCTCACTTCAGCTGAAGCCCAAGGTTATTTCTGTATTATCTCACAGAACCGGGCCAGACTATGGTGAAGCAACTGATCCAAGTCTTGGATTAGCCACGAGGTAGGAAACCTGTTTCCCAAAAGCGATGTCTGTGCTCTATGCGTGGTTTTGGTAGTATTTCCCCCTGTGCCAACGAAACAAACCAGTGACCCTAAAGCAGCTCCCCACCTCCCTTCATCCTCAGCAGTGCATCACCTTATGGCAGTTAGAGCTGCAGCACATGTTCACATGCTCTTTTACCTCGTGAAGTCTGCATTGCTCATTTGTCAGATTTCAGTTTTCCAAAGTTTATTGCCTTCATGAAACTGTGCTGGCACACAGCACAGGTGGAATAATGTGTCACGCTACGCAAACCTCTTTTAAAATCCATTTTAAACCAGGTTGTCTTGACCTGACCAGGTGACCACTGTTCTTTGTATTACCAGGAGAGGTTGATAGGATGTATTGGTTACCTTTCTCGGAGTCTTTAATTATCCACCGAGTGGAAACAACAAGAGACATTCTTTTGTCTGTGTGCCTTTATGCAGAGGAACCTGCTGTTTTGGAAGCAGAAGACCTGGGCCGAAAAGCCATGAGACTAGGAGGTGGACTGGACCCAGACACAGTCTCCTTGGCTTCCGTCACGGCTGTAACCACCAGTGTCTCCAACAAGAGGTGAAGGCCAGATGTGAGCTTGTGCAAGCCAGGAGGTGATGGCAAACTCTCAGACGTGCCTGCTCCCCAGAGCCATGTGTCCCCTGAGCTGAGATATGTTGGAAATCATGTTGCCCCATGCAACTGTTTTCAGAAACGCTTGAACAAAGAATGTTCAGTGGCATTTCACAGCCCCTGGAGTTTATATTCCTCTCATGCCAAGGGAGCTGGCACTGCGAGGAGTAACGCTGGGAAATGCTCTGTCACAGTCTGCAGTGAGTTCATCTGTTGTTTGACGGAGGTCTTTTTTCCTGCCCTTTGGAAGGTCCAAGCTTGATATCAAAATGGAGCCGAGTGCTGGGAGGCCGATGGATTATCAGGTAGGTGACAACGCTGTGCCCCCAACTTCAGCTCGGGGGGTTCAGAGCCCAGAGAGACCATTTCACAGGGAGCGTTTAAGGGGAGGAAGAGGCGAGTTGAGAACTTTTCTTTCACACTTTCTTGGACCACAACTATCAGCAGAGTAGTTACTTGAGGAGCTGAATCTCTTAGTTGAAGCCTTTGTCCCCGATGGCCTGTGGGACAGGTCTGGGACCAGGAGGAAGGACTGACAGTCACTTGAGCAGGCCTAGGCTTGCTGGAGTCCCACCGAGGCTGTGCCTCCTCCCCGTGCAGCAGGTTATGGACCTTGGCATGGCATTGTTGGGAGCGAGTCCAGCGCGGGTTTTTCAATGTACTGCGCTCACAAAAGCAACTGACAATTTGTTTGTTAAGTCTGAAGGCTGGCTCACGTGTGAACGACTGTTTCAGGTATTGTTCCTGTGGGAGGATGACTTTCAAAAAGCTGGTGTTTAAATGCTAGAGTGATAAGCTATAGCTTAAGTAGTTAACTGGATTTGCTGTCCATTGTGACAAGCCCAGAAAGCCCAGCTTAATCAGGGTTTGAAGCAGGCAATCTCCAACACAGTTCTCTTAATTTCCAAAGGCTTTCAGTACCTGTTTTAGCGTTCCCAATTGACACGAGGCCTGGCTGGCAGTACTCGTTGGATTTCCTCTGGTAGGTTGGTGCCTGGTTGCTGTTATCTTGTTCCTCTTCTCGCTTTCCCTGAGTCATGCTGATTCGGCAGCCGTTTACTTTTCTGTCCTTGTGTGTTAGCGCAGTAGCACGTTCCTAGGGATGTCTGGGACCAATGCAAATAATGATTTGTTGTTAAAGGTTTATTGTAGACCACTTACGGCGTCCACTTCTAAATCCCACGAGAGACCAGTTGACATCAGAAGATGCAGTAGAGCAGTATGTGGAAGAGGTTTAATTATACGCATAAAAAGCCTAAAGCAAGTTGCGAGGACTGAGTGTCCCTGGTTCGGGAATAGTATAATCAGAATGTAAGGAGGAGGAGGAAGGTGCAAGACGAATTATGTGCAAGACAGAGCAAGAGGTTCAGTTAATTGGCCAGTGCAAACAGGAGTATCACAAGGCTGCTCTTCATTGGGAATGGTGAGGGAACAGAGCAGTGACCTTAGCTGCTTACCTCCTCAGAAGGAGTCTGAGAGTATTCCCACCTACCTTGCTGCCCTTGAAATGAGGAAGGGATTTGAGCTGGGTTTGTTAAGCTGGTGCAGCTTTGGGTGAGGGGTAGGAGGTTGCATTTGCAACTCAGCTCCTCTGCAGTAAGTCAGTTTGTGCAGCAATCAATGCCAGGCAGTCTTGTCCTCTTCTTTAGAGAGCTCAGCTGTCTTTTATGAGCGGTTTACCCCTTGTATTTTTTAGCAGAAGCAAGTTAAGCCAGTTAGGGCATCAGTAGCAGAGTGTCTGCTCCTGCAGCTTAGCTAAATCTGTTCAACTTTGTGCCTTACGTGCTCTTGGAGCAGAAGAGCCATCTGAATGGACAGGGCTGCTCTGATGCGCCTACCTCCCATGCCATGCCGCAGCGCGCTCAGGCTTGTAGGAGCAGCCCTGTCTCTTTTGTGTGATGAAGAGAGACTACCCAGCTGCCACCCCGGCACTGAAAGCACCTTGGAGAGGAGAGCCAGGTGGAGACACAGTTTAGGGCAGCCAAGGTGGAGGTCCATGAATCTCTCTCCCCAGGTCAGCATCACAGTCATTGAGGCACGGCAGCTGGTTGGGCTCAACATGGACCCCGTGGCCTGTGTGGAGGTTGGAGATGAAAAGAAATGCACGTCCATGAAGGACTCGACTAATTGCCCTTACTGCAATGAGGTGAGCTGGATTTTTCCTGAGGCGCTGCTCCAGAGGCTTGTTGCTCCTCAAGGCCTACACTGCAGTTTGACAGCAAATTACATTTATTTGACTTTGGTTTTTCTTTTTCTTCTGTTACCTTTTGCTGGAGTAAGATGAAATCAGAAACCATGCAGAAGGAGGGATGAAACCTTGGCCCTCTGGTATTTTACAAAATGGTGACAAAGAACCAAAGCAAGACAACCCCTCACTTGATCAGTTTCAAATTAAATGAGCCTGTGCCCACTTTCTGAGTCTTTCCAAGAAGTTAATGCTTTATTTTAGTTTCTCAGATCACTGATGCTGTCAGTTGTTGGGCTGACATGGGTCCCTCTGCAGCTGTGACGTGAACTGCAGGCTGTTCCTCTGCCCAGACACGTCTCTGTTGGTGGGATATGGACCATAATGTTGTCCTTCAATTCAGAAGGAGCCCATGCCTGCTTCCCTGCTTTCACGCATGCCCCTTCTCTTTCAGTACTTTGTCTTTGATTTCAGTGTTCCCCCAGATGTCGTGTTCGATAAGATCATCAAGCTGTCCGTAGGTGAGCATGGTTGTGTTGCCCTTTTCAGTGGGCTTTGGTGGAAACCAACCCATTTTACTTACTTGTTGGGATGGATTTAAGACCCTTGATGCGAGACCTCTGGCAGGAGCGGAGGTGCTCAGTCCCTCTCTCTGAGCCCTCATGTCCTACGAGCCTCACCTCCTTTGCAGACCCCTCCAGTCCCTCTGTCAGTGTCCTTATTGCTGCAGCCACACCCCCCTCCACTCGTGTTCCCTCTGTTGCTCTGTGGCTGCTCTCTGGTATTTCCTAGCTAGGCAAAACTAAGCCTGTCTCAGGATGTCTCTTTAGGCTTGGGGAGAAGCAAGAGCTTCCTGAGGCTGCCAGTGGATTCCCTGAAGCATGAGGGTGGGTACAGCTCTTGAGGAAATTCAGAGTTGTAAATAATGAGAGCAAAACAGAGGCTCCAGCTCTCCCCAGAGCCGCAAAGGAAGACTAGGAAGGAGATTCGTAGATTCACAGATCAAAGCAGGCTGGCTAGGAGCATCCACATCTATCCCATGCATAGTCTGGCTGTGTAATTTCTCCCAGGAAGGGAATTAAAGCATAGATTTCAAGCATCTTTGAGACACTTCCTTGAGGAGAATGTCTCAGTGTTTGGTGCCATAGTAGCTGGAACACTGCATCTTGTTTCAGAGATGATTTTTTTTTTTACTTTTTTTTCCTATTGAATCCAAGTGTACACTTGCTTGCAAGACTGCTAAACAAGAGCTGCCAACCACACTGTGCTTCATAGAGTGATTATATCTCCTGCCCAAACTAAGCAAGATGCATCAAATCCTTTAGAAGGGTTCAGTGTCAAACATTAGAAACAGCCCTACCCCTCCCAGCATGGCTGGGCACAGAAAAAGCTCTGACTTGTTGTTCTCCCTCGCTTTTCAGGTGATCCACTCAAAAAATCTGTTGCGCAGTGGGACTTTGGTAGGCTCCTTCAAGGTGGATGTTGGAACTGTTTACACCCAGCCTGGTATGTCACCACAATTTGCAAGGGGTCATATAGATGCCTACCTTCACCATCAAACAAATGTCTTGGCAAGGTAGCCAGGCAGTCACTAGTTTCCTTTGGCAACACTTAGTCAACTTAATTTTAGTATCCCAGGTGCAAGCATGTCATCTAGGCTCCTTCTGCAGTCCGAAAAGAGCCCTCAGCCTCTCCAGAAGATGGTATATCCCATTCTAGGATAAGGCATAATGCACACAGGTAGAATTGTCCTCAGATGTGCCATTCTCTCTCCACTGACCTCCTAAGAAGCTTAGATTAGCTTGCTTAGGCAAGATGTTGACCTTTCCGAGAGCTGAAGGTCTAGCCCTGTGTGGCTGGCCTTTAGACCAAGACAGGAAGATGCCCAGTGTGCAAAGAAAGAGAGGTTAATTAGAGCTTCTGTGAGAATGTCATGTTGCTCACTGATTTTGTAACCTAAGGGTGATTCCAGTTGCAGCAGGATCTGCAGTGGCTTTATCCAGGGTGAATCCTGGCTCACAGTGGATGCTCAGGCTGCCTTGGGCAAACCAGAAGCATGAACCTGTTCTGCAGGGCATGCCTGCGATCCTGGCTCTTCCCCCCTCTTTTCTGTGCCATGACTATTGTCTCTCCATGCCACGTCCATCCCACAGACGAATGGAAATCTGGCAGCTCTGCAAACAGCAGAGACCTCTGCCTGTTGTGAAGGCCAGGGGGGTCTATAAGAAATGCTCGCTGGCTTTCAGAATAGGGTGTTAGTGCTTTGGTTTCACTTGTGCTCGCTCATGGTGTCTGCCTGCATGCGCTGTCACACTGGAGCACCTGGCCAATGCATGCAGCCCCAACCCTCCCTGGGCAGAGGCAGGGGTTAACCCAGGCAGGGCATGCCTGGGGGCAGTTTGGGTGGGCCTTGGCTGGGAGGGGAAAGTTCCCCCCAGGCATGGCTGGCCCAGCTGTGGACTTGGGTGGGGACCCGTCTGGTGCTAGGAATCACAGAATGGTTGTGGTTGGAAGGGACCTCTGGGGATCATCTAGTCCAACCCCCACCTCCGCTCAACCAGGGTCACCTACAACATTTTGCCCAGGACTGTGTCCAGATGCTTTTGAATATCTCCAAGGAAGGAGACTCTGCAGTCTGTCTGGGCAACCTGGTCCCGTGCTCTGTCACCCTCACAGTCAACAAGTTTTTCTTCCTATTCATATGGAACTTCCTGTGCTTCAGTTTGTGCCCGTTGCCTCTCGTCCTGTTGCTGGGCACCACGCAGAAGAGTCTGGCCTCCTCCTCTCGACGCCCTCCCTTCAGATACTTGTCCACATTGATGAGATTCCCCCTCAATTTTTTCTTCTGCAGGCTGAAGAGTCCCAGCTCCCTCAGCCTTTCCTCCTAGGGGAGATGCTCCAGCCCCTTCATCATCTTAGTGGCCCTTTGCTGGACTCACTCCAGGAGCTCCATGTCTCTCTTGTATTGGGGAGCCCAGATGTGGACACAGTACTCCAGATGCGGAAGGGTGCTAGGAGAGATGGAGTCTCTGTCCTTGAATGTGCAATTCATATATGCTACTCCCAGCGCCTTTCCTCTTGGCCTGACTTCATGTATATCCATTTCCCCATCCCAGCACTCTGACATGCTGGGGGAGGTGGGGGGCAATGGCCATTCCTGTCTGGGAGTGGTCCTACCACAGAACATCCTTCTGCTTCCTGTTGCAGGAACTGCTTCCACGTGCCATACTTTGAGAAGAAGGCCTGCAGGTACATCAAGAGCTGGTGGCCAGACCAGCGCCGGAGACTGTATAATGCCGCCATCATGGACAAGATTGCAGACAAGGTGGTCAGTATGTGCTGGGGATGGAGCTGGCTCAGGGGATGGGGTAGGCCATTCCTGGCACATCCCGGCTCCCTGCATGTCTCTGCAGCTTGTTACAAAGCAGGGCCAGACCGTTGCAGAGAGCCTTTATCAAACTCATGCCAGGAAAGAGGAAGCTCCGCAATACTAAACACTCCACAGAATGAATGGCCAAACCCTGGGGGTTGAATGAATTTTGGTGTGGGTCAGACCCAGAGTGTCCCCCGGAAGGCTGAAGGAAGGTGGGAGACTTTACCTGCCTGGACTCCTGGAGTGAGCCCCTTTTGTGGCAGAGCCTCCTTTGTAGCCTGAACTGATTGCTGAGGAGCCTTTGTGATGCCTGCAGGTGGAGAGAGGTGAAATTCACATCAACTGAAGCCAACCTCCCCCAGCCAAACATGTGCCAGAGCTGAGCTCTGTGGCAGGAAAGCCTGGGGAAGAAGCAGGTGTGTGCTATTGGCAGTGCCAGGGCTGCTCTTCATGGAGTGGCTGTGGTGCTAAACCTCAGCCTGCTGTGGGGCTCTGCTCCACTGCCCCCTTCACTGCTTCCCCCCCATTGCCATTCCAGGAGGAAGGCCTCAGTGATGTGCAGGAAACGATCAAGACAGAGAAGCCACAGCTGGAGCGCTGGCTCCGAGGGGTCCTGGAGGAGCTGAGCAGTGGGTGCTTGTGAGTAAAAGACTAGCAAAAGCTGCCCACCACAGACCTGTGCTCTCAGCTGGGATATGGGCAAGATCATGGGACTGAGAGCATAAGCTCCCCTTGCGTTATGCTCCGAGATGACAGGCAATCATTTTCTTGGCTTAGCACACCACCATATTGATTGCCTTCTGCCTTGGAGCATGGGCGAGGTGGTACTCGCCTCTGAATTCCAAAGACCCCCAGCCAGTGATGAAAGCCACACAGACTCAGTCTTGTGGCCTCCACAGGCTAGTGCCTGAGCGTTCCCCCTCAAGCAGCTGATGAAATCAGTCCTCGCTTTTCTCCAGGCACAGGCAAGAGACACCAAGAAATACTTGCTGCAGTGGAGGAAGGTCTTTAGGGATGACCTGTCCTCTGAGCACTTGGAGGAACTTCAGAAAGAATATCATCAGTGATGGTATCAAATCCTGGAAATAAAGAAAAGCAAGGAAAAAACCAGTCTGAAAACAGCATTGATGAATAAGTTAGAAGCCCTCTCCAATGCAGTCAATGATTCATCCATTGGTCTCAAGCGTCTTTTGAGAGAAGTAGGGCAGATTCGTGAAGCTCTAGAATCCTTGAACTCAAAAGATGAATGTTTTTGCAAACTACCTGAAGTGGCAGTCGATCTGACGGTTTCAGGGTATGCCCTTGAAGTGGTGGATGGTGATGCTTCGTCTGTACGGTGACGATGGCTTGGGGCAATCTTTGACAAATTGAGAAGCTAGGGGAGAGAAGAGCGTTTGTTCTCTCAGTGCTTGGCATCCAGAGCCCGGGGAAGTCAAGCCTGCTGAATGCCATGTTTGGTCTGCAGTGGAACGTCAGTGCGGGGAGAGGCACGCGGGGAGCGTTTATGCAGCTGCTTCAGGTGGACGAGAAACCCCAAGAGGCCGTGGACTTTGATTACAGGCTGATTGTTGACACAGGAGGACTTTGTGCCATGGAGGTGGCCAATAAGCAGTCACTTAATGATGACAATGAGCTAGCCACCTTTGGCATTGGCATTGGCAACATGACTCTGATCAATATCTTGGGAGAAAATCCTGGAGACATGCAAGATGTCCTTCAGCTAGCTGGGCAGGCTTTTCTCCGCATGAAGCAAGTCAATCTTTCGCCAAGCTGCTGCTTTGTGCACCACAATGTTGGAGAAATAACTGCCCAGGAACAAAACATGCAAGCACAAAGACGCCTGCAGGAAAAGCTGGAGGAAATGGCAGGGACAGCCGCCCAGCCGCCCAGCAGGCGTTCTGCCATGTCACCTGCTTCAGTGATGTCATCCGCTTTGATGTGAACAGCCACAGTCACTACTTTGCTCACCTCTGGGTGGCAAGGAAACCCACGCAGGGCCCCACCCAACCCCACACACAGCCAGCACGTGCAGCAGTTAAAGAGCACAATTCTCCAAGGTGCCAAGAAGGGATCGCAGGGCACTATTTCAAGGCTCTCGAGCTTGAAAGTTTGTATGAGTGACTTGTGGAAGGCTCTGCTGAATGAAAAGTTTGTTTTCCCTTTCCAAAACACTCGGGAAGTTGCCGCAGACAACAGCTTAGGAACAACCGACAGCCAGTGGACCTGGCAGCTGGGGAGCCACATCCTAGACTTGCAAATGAAACGGAACAATCGGATTAAAAAGGGAGACGTTCCGCAAGTGACTCGAAGAAGCCTTATGGAGGAAGTGCAAGATAAATATGAAAGACTCTCTCTCTTTCCCTCTGGAAAGGCTTGGAACCGTATTTCAGGGAAGATGACGCCAGTGGGCTTTTGATTCAGCGGAAAGCAAGCATTGAAAATCAACCGCAAGATCTGAGAGAAGCACTTGTGGAAGAGACACAGAGAAAGTCTGCCGAGTTCATTGAACGGGAGAAGAATCCGAGCAAAGGGCATCAGAAGAAGCCAGAATGTGAACACGAGCTTGTCAAGAGAAGGCAACTGGTGGCTTTGTCGCTAAAGAAGGAAGAGCTGCATGAAGAAAAGCTGAGGCAACACTTGGCTAGCCTCTGGAAACAATGGCTCTACAAAGTATCTTCCAGTGCACCTCCTCCTGCAGAACGAAACATAAACCTCCCTAGTGAGACCACTCTGCTGGAACATTTCAAGCAAGAGCCAAACAGAGAGGAAGAAATAAAATGCTTCTTGCCAAAGGATGCATTTCCCATGGCATCCCTTGCAGGCAGTGCAAGAGATCATTGCTGCTGGAAGCTGCATTTCATTTCATCCCTTTGTATTTCAGATGCTAGTCGTACTTCCCAACACATGTATACAATAAACTGGCGGGCTAGCCTTCTGGTCAGGGTGTCTCCTGGTGCTGGTCTTGTGGCGGGGGTTCAGGGGGGAGTGGGGCGTTGTGTTGGGGGTGCTGGTCTTTGTTTTGAGGTGCAGAGGGGATCTGGACCTTGTGTTGGGGGTGCAGAGGGGATCTGGGTGTTGTTGTGGGGGTGCTTAGAGGAGGTGGGCCTTGTGTTGGGGGAGCTGGTCTTGTCATGGGGGTGCAGAGGGGATCAGGGCCTTGTTTCTGGGGTGCTGGGCCTTGTTTTGGGAGTGCTGGGCTTGTCATGGTGCTGAGGGGATCAGGGCATTGTGTTGGGGGTGCTGGGCATTGTGTAGGGTTTGCTGGGCTTGTTATGGGGGTGCAGAGGGGATCTGGGTCTTGTTTTGGGGGCGCTTAGAGGACGTGGGCCTTATGTTGGGGGTGCTGGGCTTGTCGTGGGGGTCCTGAGTGGTCATGGTGTTGTGTTGGGGGTGGTGGGCCTTGTTTTGGGAGAACTAGGCTTGTTTTCGGGGTGCTTAGGGGATCTGGGCCTTGTTTTCGGGGTGTGGGCCTTGTTTTGGGGGTACTGGGCTTGTTTTTGGGGTGCTTAGGGGATCTGGGCCTTGTTTTCGGGGTACTGTGGGGATCTGGGCGTTGTTTTGGGGGTGCTGGGCCTTGTTGTGGGGGTGTTGAGGGGATCTAGGCCTTTTTTTGGGGGTGCGGAGAGGGTTCCGGAGCACTCGACCAGGTTGCCCAGAGAGGTTGTGGAGTCTCCTTCCCTGGAGATATTCAAAAGCCGCCTGGCCCAATCCTGGGCAATATGCTCCAGAGGACCCTGGCTGAGCAGGGGCGTTGGACTCCAGGATCTCCGGAGGTCCCTTCCAACCTCCACCATTCTCTGAGCCTGTGATTCTGTGAAATGTTAAGGCTAAAATTTTAACACTCACATCCCAGAAGTTTTCTTTTCCTTTCTTCTCAGAATTGGTTCCCGTCGATGGTCGAGCCCATCACACACCTCCCACAATCGCCTGTAATGTGCTCATGTAGTGTTCCAATGTTATAGGTCCTATGGATTGGCATGGGGTTGGTTCACCTAGTTGATTTAAACCAGTTGAGGGAATGGTTAGAACGTACAGCTAGCAATCTGGTTTTGGAGCTAAGGAAAGGTTTTGCACATTGAGTGACTACTCCCCAAATTACAGCTTGGTTGCCACTGCCCACGCACACAGGGAGCCCCATTCCCCTTGGGATCATTCCAGTTAATATGAAAGAGAGAACAACCGTATCTGGAATAATACCAACGGTGCGTCTATATGATTGGGGCCTGGGCATACAAGTCTCGAACTCCCATCTCTCCATCATATGTCTAGCAAGCCAAGAATCTTCCACAAGACTTGAACTGGAGGAAAGTGTGGGATCAAAACTGTCATGTCACCTGGGGGAGTGAACCAGACACCGTGCGGAGGGCCTACGAAATAGATGGCTCAGCGTTACAGTGGGGACAACAAACAATTGTACTCGGGACCTGAGAGGACCACTCCCTGAGAGAGACCTGCCCAATCGAAGCTATTTCCAAGCAGGTGGTCATGAAGGGAGCACTGCCCTTCAGGAAAAAGCCTTTGTGCAGCTGTGCTATTACCAGAACGGAGCAGCTTCACGACCGCATCGCACAGCTCATCAGCCTCCCCATCGACACAAAGGAACAGGAGCCAATGCATGACAACCAAAGTTGCATTCATGACAGACTGCATGAAATAAGAAAACAGGTGGACTCGGCAGCCAGGAACTCCGCATATGTTTTCACTCATGGATACAGAATACATTCAGCAGTGTCTCTAGGCAAAGTGGCAGCAGAAAGGTTGGCAAAGATGCAGAAGGCTTTCACAAGAGCAAACGACCCCACTTTCTACCTGCAGGGCCAGAGAGAAGACTTCTTCACAAGTTTCCACATGTCCTGCCAAGCAGTGCCCTCTATCACAGCAGTTGCTGATTTTTTCATGTGACGAGCTTTCAGGAGCTCTTTGACAGGCAGTGTCTGTGAAGACTGCTCTTGATATAGCCTGGGAAAGGAGCTCTAACTCTCCAGCTTTCAGTGGCCATCGATCTCAACTAGAAACGGCTATTCTCCTCTCTCTTGCGGAGGAAGAGAATGGTGAGAAGTTCAGGCAGCACATTCATTTCCCCCAACATGTTTTAGAAGGTTTCGTTGAAAAGTGTGTTAACAACTATTGCTTAGACAAGAACAATTCAAGGCTGAAGAACTTGTTCCATGTTTCCCTGAATTCATTCCAGACTCTTGCTGCTGCTGCTAGCTTTGCGCCTACAACTCCAGTTGTCCAAGAGAACTGTGGCAATGTCTCCCTGTGGCTAGAGGAATTTGGGAGCAGACTTGGAGCTAATTCTGAACTTCCCAGAAGTCATCTGAAAAGCACTGAGCATCAAGAAAGAAAGGAGCGAGAGCTCCTGAAGGAGGCAATGAGTAAAGCTCTGGCCCCTGTGCTAGCAAACCTGAAACAGGCATTTTCCATGCCTCATCTGAAAGCTTGGAACTGGAAACCTCATACAATCGGAGTTGAAGGGCTGCACGGCTGCTGGAAGCAATGCCCGTTGTGCAGCGCTCTTTGCACAGACACAATACGTGCTCCTGATGGGGACCACAGTGTTCACTTCCATCGCCCTCAAGTCCTCAATGGTAGCCAGTGGGTTACAAGAAATCAGTTGGTCCCTGCCCTTTGCTCCAGTCTTGTAGCAAGTCACTGTTGCCTCGTGCTTGAGGATAACAAGGAAGCTGCCTATACAAAGTCTAGAGAAGCAGGAGCAGCTTCTGCCAATTGGGGCCTCACGCCAGAAAGCTCCCCGCAGGCATGCTGCAAATGGCTTGTGTGCCGTTTCCGCTCACAATTGCTACAAGATTGCTGTGCACAATTGGAGGGCACAGCAGCAACCCGTCCAGAAGGGGAAAAGTGCCCAAAGAAAGAACGAGCCACGGGCTCGGCATGGGCTTGTCAGGGACGACTCTGGGCTTTGGTTGGGCTTTGTGCTGGCGGGAGCTGTGTTGGGGCTGGCCTTGGCGGGCTGCGCCTTGTTGGGGTTTGGGTGAGAGCAGCGTCAGGTGGGGCCTGGGGGTGCCCTGGCAGACCAGGTGTGTGGAAGTGATGTCGCCATGGCATCACAATGCCGGGGTCTTTCTGGAGGTGGGGCTGGGGGAAGTGCCGCTGTCACTTTGCCTGCGAGCGAGCGAGCGAGCGAGTGTGCGAGCGAGTGCGCGAGCAGGTGGAGAGCGTGGTGTTGAGCTGGGGCGAAGGAGCGAGGCAGCGGGGTAAGAGCTGGCTCCTCCCATCTCTCTGCAGTCTCTCCTCCCCTCGGGGCGCTCTCCCTGGCTTTGTCGCCCCCCCAGCGCCCACCACCCGCTGCACGCTCCCTCGGTGGGCACAAGCGCCACAATCAGGCAAACATCCCCGCCGCGAAGCCCAGCCACGCTCGGGCACCATTCTGCGCCCTTGCTGCTCACGACCCAGTGTCCCCGCGTCACACGTGGGAAAGCAGCGGCGGGAGCGGGCAGCCAGGCAAGGCCGACGGAGTGAGCGCACCGTGCCCTGCTTTTTGCAGAGTTGCTCTCGGCGGCCTTTGGCTCTTGTCCTGGTGTCAGATTGACGCTGTCGATCTTGGGGTGCGGAGGAGCGTGCACAGGGTGAGCCGCAGAGCAGAGCGGAGCGGTCAGGGTCGGGGGAGGTTGGTGGAGGGGCGTTGGAGGGGCGGTGGGGAGCAGGGCTTTGGGGGCTGCTGGTCTGCCTTGGTTGGGGAGGGGGAGGGTGGCTGCAAGGGGCGGCGTGCTCAGAGGTGGGTGCTGTGTTTTGGGTGGCACTCTTGGAGCAGGACGTGGAGGCGGAGCGCTGAGCAGGCTGCACGCTCGCGGCGCGCTTCCGGTGGCGGCATGGAGCCTCGGAGGCTGAGCGTCGTGGGCGAGTTTGTGGTGCTGAGCCTCTTTGTGGTGTGCCTGGCCCACATGCCCTCGGTCGTCAACGTCCTCATGATCCTGTGCATAGCGGTGGTGTTGGTGCTGGCGGGGAAAAGGCTCTGGCCCAAGGTAGGAGTCAGCCTGGGCATGGCCCCGAGCTGGCGCGGGCAGCGAGAGGGCTGAGGCCGCGGCAGCACCTGCAGCAAGGGCAGCCTGACGGTGCTGCGCGCAAGCCTGCCTGCAGCCTCAGCTCTGCGTGCCCCGCACAGCCCTTCCGCGAGCAGGGCGCCTCTTGGCGCAGCGTGGATGCTCGCCACTAAGGCAGCGCTCTCTTGGGCTGTGCAGGGGCCTCGCGGCAGTGCTGGCAGCCTTGGCAACGGCAGCGTGGACGAGCCCGGAGGTGAGCAGCCCCGGCCCAGAGCGTAGGCGCGCTCGGCAGCGCCTCCCGGCCAAGACAGCCCAGCGCCGCCAGCGCCCACCGCCCTCGGCCCCAGCTGGGGCTCCGCCGACGGGCTGCCCTCGCTCACTGCCTCTCTGCCTCCTCTTCCAGCAGCCTCCTTCCTGCCCACGGTGCAGACGCAGGACTGTGCAGCCAGCCGGCAGGCAGGGTAAGCGGAGGCCTGGCCTGCAGGGGGGCTGCCCCACAGCCCTGGCCAGGCCCACCGCAGGCAAGAGCCCGATGTAGCCCAGAGCCACGGACCTACGCCTGGCCTGGGCCCCCCAAAGAGCAGGGCATGGCATGGCTAGGGCTGGGGTCGACGCGCGGGATGCCCAGGACATGCCGCATGCCTGCTGCTCACCAACTGGGAAGCCCCTTTGCTCCTTGCCCACTGCTGCAGCCCTGGCCCCAGCGCCCCCTCCGCCCGCACCCTGGCACCCTTTGGCGTCTGCTGCCACCAGGGCTTCCCCCTGGGGCCCCCAAGGCAGCCTCCTCACCTCCTTTCTCCCTCCCAGGCTCACAAGCGAGGACATCTTGTCCCCTCGCCACCTCCTGCCCACCTCCGAGCCGGACACGGATGGATGGAAGTTGGATGGCCCTCTCCCACTGCCACCACCCTCCATCCTGCTGGACGCTCCCCCAACACCTGCAGGAGTGCTGGGTGAGCTGCTTGTGCCCACAGCCCTCCCGCCATCCCCACCATGCAGGCGGGTCCGCTTTGGGCGCAACCAGACCGTGTTGCTGAGCGAGGAAGGTCACGAGCTGCTGGACTGCCTCCCCAAAGCCCCACACCTCGACTGGCCAGCCCACATCCCGCGCCGGTCCATCCTGCACTGTGCCTGGGCACCCGTCCCGCTGGCAGGGGAAGGCACAGTGCGGCCACTTTCACCCGCCGGGCAGTCCGAGGAGGAAGAGGGCGAGGAGCCAGCGTGTGCCACCTCCCTGCAGCGCTGGCCCACCATGCAGCTCTGGAGCCCACCACCGGAGGCACCCTCCCCTCCCGCTGCAGCCACCGGCTGCACAGCGGCCCTGGCCTGCCTGCTGTGCCCAGCCTGCCCTGCAGGCGCCTTCAGAGGGCTGCGCAAGGGCCTCCGCAGATGCGCCTCCTTCCTGCGAAGGCCACGGCGAGTGCTGAGGAGGCGCCAGGCAAGGGCCAGCTGATTGGGGCCAGCAGCAGGCTCCGCGCCTGGGCAGACGTGCCAGTAACCAGCGCCCGTGGAGCTAGACGCCTTTGCCACCTCCGGGCCAGCGTCAATAAACCTCTGTGCAAGACTCTGTGGGAGGCGAGAGTGAAACACCATGTGAAGTGCTATGAAGGAGGCGCAGGAATGCTCCCTGAGTCTTAGGAAGCCAGCCGTTCCCCGAACTCAGGCTTTCCTGCTCCTGACAGGGCTGAGTAGAGCAGCAACATGCAAAAACATGTCTCCAGAACAGAAGTTTAAATGCTTAGCTCAGATGAACCATCACATAGGAAACTGGCTGTCAGAAGAAGTCCGTGAGATCCTTAGAAAGTGCGGTGGATGTGATCCTGGGGGCGCTCTGGAGCAAGATCTGAATTCCCCTGTGAATGGAGACTATGTAGCCTCCAACAGTGATCTGCAGAAAGAAGTTCTAAAACGGGGGAGAATTGCTATCGGTCAGGGGGCTGAGCGGAAAGATTCATCCAAGCCATCACCCTCAGCAGAACAGTGGGAGGATCCTAAAAGGAATGAGCGTTCCAGAGGCCAAGAGGTCCTCCACTTGATCAAACACCCGGGACTAGAAAATTGCTACGCAAGGAAAAGGGGGAGGGCAGATCTTCAGGTTATCGACAAGACTGCCCTGTGTGACAGCCAGCCCAGGATTGGCAGTGAATACCCCTTCCATTTTCGGCACAAGCTGCTGATGCTGGACTACCGTGGAAGGTATCTGGTTTGCCAGGAGCATGGCAAAGCAAAAGAAGGCGTTCTGAGCACTCCGAATGCAACAAGCCTTGGCGCTGAGTGCTCAGATAGTGCCTCAGATATTGACAGTGAGTTTTTCAATGCTGAGCGTGAAGAAGGGGATGCCTCTGTTACAGCAGGTCTGACACACACACATGCCATGGACCTCCAGGTGGCGATGTTTCATGGTGCCCATGATTTCACGAGCCAGTACATTTCAACAAACCTCGCTTTGTGCCACTTGGCGCTCCCCCTCCTGCTACCAAATCCATGCACCGCACCAAGAGAGTTCCCTCAGCCAAGTTAAAAAGAGCTGGAAAGGGACGGAACAATTGGGAAAGCAGACCACAATTCAGAGGAGCAGACCACAATTCAGAGGCACAAAAACCAACCGATTGATCAGGCAGACACACTCATGGTGTCCTTCATACGGATCGGGAGTTCTCCTTCCTCTTCCAAGGCTCAGCTCCTGAATGCTCTGCCGACTAAACACAAACACGACACTTTCTGCCACCGACATTGCAAAGGCAGCACCAAAGGCTGTCTTCTAATGACAGGTGTTGTGGAGATCTCTTGGTCCTGTGCCAGTGGCAGTGCTGACGACACTTTTGACGGCTGTGTTGCTTTCTGTAACCTGCATGGAGATGCTAGAGGTCATGAACAACAATTGCCGTTTTTACAGCAGATCTCTTCTGTGAAGGAGGCTCTCAGTTAGCTGAGTCTGACCAGAGTGACAAGAAAGGCGTGAACATTGTACGTGACCCGTGGCAGTCTCAAAAGCCTTTGATTTGTCTTTTCACTGAAGAAGAGAATGTTGCGTGTGGCCGATCTAGCCAGAATGTAAAAAGAGGTATCCAGAACAGAAACAAAGCAGAATTAGTAGAGGAGCTGGTAAAAACAATCAGAGCTCTGCTAGCAAGGTCAAACAACCTTTTAAGGCTTGATGCTTGTCAGGACACAGCTCGCCAACGTGGATTTATTGTGGCTAAAGAGGCAGAAGAGTGTGTGAGAGCCAAAGCAAAGGCAAGAACCTTGGTGGGATTCTTGACAAAGGAGAAATTGTGTTTGAGATCAAATCACAGCTACTGCCTCTTCAAGGACAACTATGGTACCCATGGTGTAAAAAGGAGAAAGAGCTCCCCCGCTTGCAGGAAAAGAGGAACAAGAACATAGAACATCATGGGAGCCAAAGTGAGCCAGAGAAGTGTGCAGGACGAAGAAAGCAACTCGACAGAGCGTTCCCCCTCAAGCAGCTGATGAAATCAGTCCTCGCTTTTCTCCAGGCACAGGCAAGAGACACCAAGAAATACTTGCTGCAGTGGATGAAGGTCTTTAGGGATGACCTGTCCTCTGAGCACTTGGAGGAACTTCAGAAAGAGTATCATCAGTGAAGGTATCAAATCCTGGAAATAAAGAACAGCAAGGAAAAAACCACTCTGAAAACAGCATTGATGAATAAGTTAGAAGCCCTCTCCAATGCAGTCAATGATTCATCCATTGGTCTTAAGCGTCTTTTGAGAGAAGTAGGGCAGATTCGTGAAGCTCTAGAATCCTTGAACTCAAAAGATGAATGTTTTTGCAAACTACCTGAAGTGGCAGTCGATCTGACGGTTTCAGGGTATGCCCTTGAAGTGGTGGATGGTGATGCTTCGTCTGTACCGTGACGATGGCTTGGGGCAATCTTTGACAAATTGAGAAGCTAGGGGAGAGAAGAGCGTTTGTTCTCTCAGTGCTTGGCATCCAGAGCCCGGGGAAGTCAAGCCTGCTGAACGCCATGTTTGGTCTGCAGTGGAACGTCAGTGCGGGGAGAGGCACGCGGGGAGCGTTTATGCAGCTGCTTCAGGTGGACGAGAAACCCCAAGAGGCCGTGGACTTTGATTACAGGCTGATTGTTGACACGGGAGGACTTTGTGCCATGGAGGTGGCCAATAAGCAGTCACTTAATGATGACAATGAGCTAGCCACCTTTGGCATTGGCATTGGCAACATGACTCTGATCAATATCTTGGGAGAAAATCCTGGAGACATGCAAGATGTCCTTCAGCTAGCTGGGCAGGCTTTTCTCCGCATGAAGCAAGTCAATCTTTCGCCAAGCTGCTGCTTTGTGCACCACAATGTTGGAGAAATAACTGCCCAGGAACAAAACATGCAAGCACAAAGACGCCTGCAGGAAAAGCTGGAGGAAATGGCAGGGACAGCCGCCCAGCCGCCCAGCAGGCGTTCTGCCATGTCACCTGCTTCAGTGATGTCATCCGCTTTGATGTGAACAGCCACAGTCACTACTTTGCTCACCTCTGGGTGGCAAGGAAACCCACGCAGGGCCCCACCCAACCCCACACACAGCCAGCACGTGCAGCAGTTAAAGAGCACAATTCTCCAAGGTGCCAAGAAGGGATCGCAGGGCACTATTTCAAGGCTCTCGAGCTTGAAAGTTTGTATGAGTGACTTGTGGAAGGCTCTGCTGAATGAAAAGTTTGTTTTCCCTTTCCAAAACACTCGGGAAGTTGCCGCAGACAACAGCTTAGGAACAACCGACAGCCAGTGGACCTGGCAGCTGGGGAGCCACATCCTAGACTTGCAAATGAAACGGAACAATCGGATTAAAAAGGGAGACGTTCCGCAAGTGACTCGAAGAAGCCTTATGGAGGAAGTGCAAGATAAATATGAAAGACTCTCTCTCTTTCCCTCTGGAAAGGCTTGGAACCGTATTTCAGGGAAGATGACGCCAGTGGGCTTTTGATTCAGCGGAAAGCAAGCATTGAAAATCAACCGCAAGATCTGAGAGAAGCACTTGTGGAAGAGACACAGAGAAAGTCTGCCGAGTTCATTGAACGGGAGAAGAATCCGAGCAAAGGGCATCAGAAGAAGCCAGAATGTGAACACGAGCTTGTCAAGAGAAGGCAACTGGTGGCTTTGTCGCTAAAGAAGGAAGAGCTGCATGAAGAAAAGCTGAGGCAACACTTGGCTAGCCTCTGGAAACAATGGCTCTACAAAGTATCTTCCAGTGCACCTCCTCCTGCAGAACGAAACATAAACCTCCCTAGTGAGACCACTCTGCTGGAACATTTCAAGCAAGAGCCAAACAGAGAGGAAGAAATAAAATGCTTCTTGCCAAAGGATGCATTTCCCATGGCATCCCTTGCAGGCAGTGCAAGAGATCATTGCTGCTGGAAGCTGCATTTCATTTCATCCCTTTGTATTTCAGATGCTAGTCGTACTTCCCAACACATGTATACAATAAACTGGCGGGCTAGCCTTCTGGTCAGGGTGTCTCCTGGTGCTGGTCTTGTGGCGGGGGTTCAGGGGGGAGTGGGGCGTTGTGTTGGGGGTGCTGGTCTTTGTTTTGAGGTGCAGAGGGGATCTGGACCTTGTGTTGGGGGTGCAGAGGGGATCTGGGTGTTGTTGTGGGGGTGCTTAGAGGAGGTGGGCCTTGTGTTGGGGGAGCTGGTCTTGTCATGGGGGTGCAGAGGGGATCAGGGCCTTGTTTCTGGGGTGCTGGGCCTTGTTTTGGGAGTGCTGGGCTTGTCATGGTGCTGAGGGGATCAGGGCATTGTGTTGGGGGTGCTGGGCATTGTGTAGGGTTTGCTGGGCTTGTTATGGGGGTGCAGAGGGGATCTGGGTCTTGTTTTGGGGGCGCTTAGAGGACGTGGGCCTTATGTTGGGGGTGCTGGGCTTGTCGTGGGGGTCCTGAGTGGTCATGGTGTTGTGTTGGGGGTGGTGGGCCTTGTTTTGGGAGAACTAGGCTTGTTTTCGGGGTGCTTAGGGGATCTGGGCCTTGTTTTCGGGGTGTGGGCCTTGTTTTGGGGGTACTGGGCTTGTTTTTGGGGTGCTTAGGGGATCTGGGCCTTGTTTTCGGGGTACTGTGGGGATCTGGGCGTTGTTTTGGGGGTGCTGGGCCTTGTTGTGGGGGTGTTGAGGGGATCTAGGCCTTTTTTTGGGGGTGCGGAGAGGGTTCCGGAGCACTCGACCAGGTTGCCCAGAGAGGTTGTGGAGTCTCCTTCCCTGGAGATATTCAAAAGCCGCCTGGCCCAATCCTGGGCAATATGCTCCAGAGGACCCTGGCTGAGCAGGGGCGTTGGACTCCAGGATCTCCGGAGGTCCCTTCCAACCTCCACCATTCTCTGAGCCTGTGATTCTGTGAAATGTTAAGGCTAAAATTTTAACACTCACATCCCAGAAGTTTTCTTTTCCTTTCTTCTCAGAATTGGTTCCCGTCGATGGTCGAGCCCATCACACACCTCCCACAATCGCCTGTAATGTGCTCATGTAGTGTTCCAATGTTATAGGTCCTATGGATTGGCATGGGGTTGGTTCACCTAGTTGATTTAAACCAGTTGAGGGAATGGTTAGAACGTACAGCTAGCAATCTGGTTTTGGAGCTAAGGAAAGGTTTTGCACATTGAGTGACTACTCCCCAAATTACAGCTTGGTTGCCACTGCCCACGCACACAGGGAGCCCCATTCCCCTTGGGATCATTCCAGTTAATATGAAAGAGAGAACAACCGTATCTGGAATAATACCAACGGTGCGTCTATATGATTGGGGCCTGGGCATACAAGTCTCGAACTCCCATCTCTCCATCATATGTCTAGCAAGCCAAGAATCTTCCACAAGACTTGAACTGGAGGAAAGTGTGGGATCAAAACTGTCATGTCACCTGGGGGAGTGAACCAGACACCGTGCG
The DNA here is from genome assembly GCF_040807025.1 of Struthio camelus. Lineage (NCBI taxonomy): Eukaryota > Metazoa > Chordata > Aves > Struthioniformes > Struthionidae > Struthio > Struthio camelus. The sequence continues at coordinate 6,375,895 of NC_090944.1, forward strand.
GAGGGCCTACGAAATAGATGGCTCAGCGTTACAGTGGAGACAACAAACAATTGTACTCGGGACCTGAGAGGACCACTCCCTGAGAGAGACCTGCCCAATCGAAGCTATTTCCAAGCAGGTGGTCATGAAGGGAGCACTGCCCTTCAGGAAAAAGCCTTTGTGCAGCTGTGCTATTACCAGAACGGAGCAGCTTCACGACCGCATCGCACAGCTCATCAGCCTCCCCATCGACACAAAGGAACAGGAGCCAATGCATGACAACCAAAGTTGCATTCATGACAGACTGCATGAAATAAGAAAACAGGTGGACTCGGCAGCCAGGAACTCCGCATATGTTTTCACTCATGGATACAGAATACATTCAGCAGTGTCTCTAGGCAAAGTGGCAGCAGAAAGGTTGGCAAAGATGCAGAAGGCTTTCACAAGAGCAAACGACCCCACTTTCTACCTGCAGGGCCAGAGAGAAGACTTCTTCACAAGTTTCCACATGTCCTGCCAAGCAGTGCCCTCTATCACAGCAGTTGCTGATTTTTTCATGTGACGAGCTTTCAGGAGCTCTTTGACAGGCAGTGTCTGTGAAGACTGCTCTTGATATAGCCTGGGAAAGGAGCTCTAACTCTCCAGCTTTCAGTGGCCATCGATCTCAACTAGAAACGGCTATTCTCCTCTCTCTTGCGGAGGAAGAGAATGGTGAGAAGTTCAGGCAGCACATTCATTTCCCCCAACATGTTTTAGAAGGTTTCGTTGAAAAGTGTGTTAACAACTATTGCTTAGACAAGAACAATTCAAGGCTGAAGAACTTGTTCCATGTTTCCCTGAATTCATTCCAGACTCTTGCTGCTGCTGCTAGCTTTGCGCCTACAACTCCAGTTGTCCAAGAGAACTGTGGCAATGTCTCCCTGTGGCTAGAGGAATTTGGGAGCAGACTTGGAGCTAATTCTGAACTTCCCAGAAGTCATCTGAAAAGCACTGAGCATCAAGAAAGAAAGGAGCGAGAGCTCCTGAAGGAGGCAATGAGTAAAGCTCTGGCCCCTGTGCTAGCAAACCTGAAACAGGCATTTTCCATGCCTCATCTGAAAGCTTGGAACTGGAAACCTCATACAATCGGAGTTGAAGGGCTGCACGGCTGCTGGAAGCAATGCCCGTTGTGCAGCGCTCTTTGCACAGACACAATACGTGCTCCTGATGGGGACCACAGTGTTCACTTCCATCGCCCTCAAGTCCTCAATGGTAGCCAGTGGGTTACAAGAAATCAGTTGGTCCCTGCCCTTTGCTCCAGTCTTGTAGCAAGTCACTGTTGCCTCGTGCTTGAGGATAACAAGGAAGCTGCCTATACAAAGTCTAGAGAAGCAGGAGCAGCTTCTGCCAGTTGGGGCCTCACGCCAGAAAGCTCCCCGCAGGCATGCTGCAAATGGCTTGTGTGCCGTTTCCGCTCACAATTGCTACAAGATTGCTGTGCACAATTGGAGGGCACAGCAGCAACCCGTCCAGAAGGGGAAAAGTGCCCAAAGAAAGAATGAGCCACGGGCTCGGCATGGGCTTGTCAGGGACGACTCTGGGCTTTGGTTGGGCTTTGTGCTGGCGGGAGCTGTGTTGGGGCTGGCCTTGGTGGGCTGCGCCTTGTTGGGGTTTGGGTGAGAGCAGTGTCAGGTGGGGCCTGGGGGTGCCCTGGCAGACCAGGTGTGTGGAAGTGATGTCGCCATGGCATCACAATGCCGGGGTCTTTCTGGAGGTGGGGCTGGGGGAAGTGCCGCTGTCACTTTGCCTGCGAGCGAGCGAGCGAGCGAGTGTGCGAGCGAGTGCGCGAGCAGGTGGAGAGCGTGGTGTTGAGCTGGGGCGAAGGAGCAAGGCAGCGGGGTAAGAGCTGGCTCCTCCCATCTCTCTGCAGTCTCTCCTCCCCTCGGGGCGCTCTCCCTGGCTTTGTCGCCCCCCCAGCGCCCACCACCCGCTGCACGCTCCCTCGGTGGGCACAAGCGCCACAATCAGGCAAACATCCCCGCCGCGAAGCCCAGCCACGCTCGGGCACCATTCTGCGCCCTTGCTGCTCACGACCCAGTGTCCCCGCGTCACACGTGGGAAAGCAGCGGCGGGAGCGGGCAGCCAGGCAAGGCCGACGGAGTGAGCGCACCGTGCCCTGCTTTTTGCAGAGTTGCTCTCGGCGGCCTTTGGCTCTTGTCCTGGTGTCAGATTGACGCTGTCGATCTTGGGGTGCGGAGGAGCGTGCACAGGGTGAGCCGCAGAGCAGAGCGGAGCGGTCAGGGTCGGGGGAGGTTGGTGGAGGGGCGTTGGAGGGGCGGTGGGGAGCAGGGCTTTGGGGGCTGCTGGTCTGCCTTGGTTGGGGAGGGGGAGGGTGGCTGCAAGGGGCGGCGTGCTCAGAGGTGGGTGCTGTGTTTTGGGTGGCACTCTTGGAGCAGGACGTGGAGGCGGAGCGCTGAGCAGGCTGCACGCTCGCGGCGCGCTTCCGGTGGCGGCATGGAGCCTCGGAGGCTGAGCGTCGTGGGCGAGTTTGTGGTGCTGAGCCTCTTTGTGGTGTGCCTGGCCCACATGCCCTCGGTCGTCAACGTCCTCATGATCCTGTGCATAGCGGTGGTGTTGGTGCTGGCGGGGAAAAGGCTCTGGCCCAAGGTAGGAGTCAGCCTGGGCATGGCCCCGAGCTGGCGCGGGCAGCGAGAGGGCTGAGGCCGCGGCAGCACCTGCAGCAAGGGCAGCCTGACGGTGCTGCGCGCAAGCCTGCCTGCAGCCTCAGCTCTGCGTGCCCCGCACAGCCCTTCCGCGAGCAGGGCGCCTCTTGGCGCAGCGTGGATGCTCGCCACTAAGGCAGCGCTCTCTTGGGCTGTGCAGGGGCCTCGCGGCAGTGCTGGCAGCCTTGGCAACGGCAGCGTGGACGAGCCCGGAGGTGAGCAGCCCCGGCCCAGAGCGTAGGCGCGCTCGGCAGCGCCTCCCGGCCAAGACAGCCCAGCGCCGCCAGCGCCCACCGCCCTCGGCCCCAGCTGGGGCTCCGCCGACGGGCTGCCCTCGCTCACTGCCTCTCTGCCTCCTCTTCCAGCAGCCTCCTTGCTGCCCACGGTGCAGACGCAGGACTGTGCAGCCAGCCGTCAGGCAGGGTAAGCGGAGGCCTGGCCTGCAGGGGGGCTGCCCCACAGCCCTGGCCAGGCCCACCGCAGGCAAGAGCCCGATGTAGCCCAGAGCCACGGACCTACGCCTGGCCTGGGCCCCCCAAAGAGCAGGGCATGGCATGGCTAGGGCTGGGGTCGACGCGCGGGATGCCCAGGACATGCCGCATGCCTGCTGCTCACCAACTGGGAAGCCCCTTTGCTCCTTGCCCACTGCTGCAGCCCTGGCCCCAGCGCCCCCTCCGCCCACACCCTGGCACCCTTTGGCGTCTGCTGCCACCAGGGCTTCCCCCTGGGGCCCCCAAGGCAGCCTCCTCACCTCCTTTCTCCCTCCCAGGCTCACAAGCGAGGACATCTTGTCCCCTCGCCACCTCCTGCCCACCTCCGAGCCGGACACGGATGGATGGAAGTTGGATGGCCCTCTCCCACTGCCACCACCCTCCATCCTGCTGGACGCTCCCCCAACACCTGCAGGAGTGCTGGGTGAGCTGCTTGTGCCCACAGCCCTCCCGCCATCCCCACCATGCAGGCGGGTCCGCTTTGGGCGCAACCAGACCGTGTTGCTGAGCGAGGAAGGTCACGAGCTGCTGGACTGCCTCCCCAAAGCCCCACACCTCGACTGGCCAGCCCACATCCCGCGCCGGTCCATCCTGCACTGTGCCTGGGCACCCGTCCCGCTGGCAGGGGAAGGCACAGTGCGGCCACTTTCACCCGCCGGGCAGTCCGAGGAGGAAGAGGGCGAGGAGCCAGCGTGTGCCACCTCCCTGCAGCGCTGGCCCACCATGCAGCTCTGGAGCCCACCACCGGAGGCACCCTCCCCTCCCGCTGCAGCCACCGGCTGCACAGCGGCCCTGGCCTGCCTGCTCTGCCCAGCCTGCCCTGCAGGCGCCTTCAGAGGGCTGCGCAAGGGCCTCCGCAGATGCGCCTCCTTCCTGCGAAGGCCACGGCGAGTGCTGAGGAGGCGCCAGGCAAGGGCCAGCTGATTGGGGCCAGCAGCAGGCTCCGCGCCTGGGCAGACGTGCCAGTAACCAGCGCCCGTGGAGCTAGACGCCTTTGCCACCTCCGGGCCAGCGTCAATAAACCTCTGTGCAAGACTCTGTGGGAGGCGAGAGTGAAACACCATGTGAAGTGCTATGAAGGAGGCGCAGGAATGCTCCCTGAGTCTTAGGAAGCCAGCCGTTCCCCGAACTCAGGCTTTCCTGCTCCTGACAGGGCTGAGTAGAGCAGCAACATGCAAAAACATGTCTCCAGAACAGAAGTTTAAATGCTTAGCTCAGATGAACCATCACATAGGAAACTGGCTGTCAGAAGAAGTCCGTGAGATCCTTAGAAAGTGCGGTGGATGTGATCCTGGGGGCGCTCTGGAGCAAGATCTGAATTCCCCTGTGAATGGAGACTATGTAGCCTCCAACAGTGATCTGCAGAAAGAAGTTGTAAAACGGGGGAGAATTGCTATCGGTCAGGGGGCTGAGCGGAAAGATTCATCCAAGCCATCACCCTCAGCAGAACAGTGGGAGGATCCTAAAAGGAATGAGCGTTCCAGAGGCCAAGAGGTCCTCCACTTGATCAAACACCCGGGACTAGAAAATTGCTACGCAAGGAAAAGGGGGAGGGCAGATCTTCAGGTTATCGACAAGACTGCCCTGTGTGACAGCCAGCCCAGGATTGGCAGTGAATACCCCTTCCATTTTCGGCACAAGCTGCTGATGCTGGACTACCGTGGAAGGTATCTGGTTTGCCAGGAGCATGGCAAAGCAAAAGAAGGCGTTCTGAGCACTCCGAATGCAACAAGCCTTGGCGCTGAGTGCTCAGATAGTGCCTCAGATATTGACAGTGAGTTTTTCAATGCTGAGCGTGAAGAAGGGGATGCCTCTGTTACAGCAGGTCTGACACACACACATGCCATGGACCTCCAGGTGGCGATGTTTCATGGTGCCCATGATTTCACGAGCCAGTACATTTCAACAAACCTCGCTTTGTGCCACTTGGCGCTCCCCCTCCTGCTACCAAATCCATGCACCGCACCAAGAGAGTTCCCTCAGCCAAGTTAAAAAGAGCTGGAAAGGGACGGAACAATTGGGAAAGCAGACCACAATTCAGAGGAGCAGACCACAATTCAGAGGCACAAAAACAAACCGATTGATCAGGCAGACACACTCATGGTGTCCTTCCTACGGATCGGGAGTTCTCCTTCCTCTTCCAAGGCTCAGCTCCTGAATGCTCTGCCGACTAAACACAAACACGACACTTTCTGCCACCGACATTGCAAAGGCAGCACCAAAGGCTGTCTTCTAACGACAGGTGTTGTGGAGATCTCTTGGTCCTGTGCCAGTGGCAGTGCTGACGACACTTTTGACGGCTGTGTTGCTTTCTGTAACCTGCATGGAGATGCTAGAGGTCATGAACAACAATTGCCGTTTTTACAGCAGATCTCTTCTGTGAAGGAGGCTCTCAGTTAGCTGAGTCTGACCAGAGTGACAAGAAAGGCGTGAACATTGTACGTGACCCGTGGCAGTCTCAAAAGCCTTTGATTTGTCTTTTCACTGAAGAAGAGAATGTTGCATGTGGCCGATCTAGCCAGAATGTAAAAAGAGGTATCCAGAACAGAAACAAAGCAGAATTAGTAGAGGAGCTGGTAAAAACAATCAGAGACCTACTAGCAAGGTGAAACAACCTCTTAAGGCTTGATGCTTGTCAGGACACAGCTCGCCGACGTGGATTTATTGTGGCTAAAGAGGCAGAAGAGTGTGTGAGAGCCAAAGCAAAGGCAAGAACCTTGGTGGGATTCTTGACAAAGGAGAAATTGTGTTTGAGATCAAATCACAGCTACTGCCTCTTCAAGGACAACTATGGTACCCATGGTGTAAAAAGGAGAAAGAGCTCCCCCGCTTGCAGGAAAAGAGGAACAAGAACATAGAACATCATGGGAGCCAAACTGAGCCAGAGAAGTGTGCAGGACGAAGAAAGCAACTCGACAGAGCGTTCCCCCTCAAGCAGCTGATGAAATCAGTCCTCGCTTTTCTCCAGGCACAGTCAAGAGACACCAAGAAATACTTGCTGCAGTGGAGGAAGGTCTTTAGGGATGACCTGTCCTCTGAGCACTTGGAGGAACTTCAGAAAGAGTATCATCAGTGATGGTATCAAATCCTGGAAATAAAGAAAAGCAAGGAAAAAACCACTCTGAAAACAGCATTGATGAATAAGTTAGAAGCCCTCTCCAATGCAGTCAATGATTCATCCATTGGTCTTAAGCGTCTTTTGAGAGAAGTAGGGCAGATTCGTGAAGCTCTAGAATCCTTGAACTCAAAAGATGAATGTTTTTGCAAACTACCTGAAGTGGCAGTCGATCTGACGGTTTCAGGGTATGCCCTTGAAGTGGTGGATGGTGATGCTTCGTCTGTACGGTGACGATGGCTTGGGGCAATCTTTGACAAGTTAATTGAGAAGCTAGGGGAGAGAAGAGCGTTTGTTCTCTCAGTGCTTGGCATCCAGAGCCCGGGGAAGTCAAGCCTGCTGAATGCCATGTTTGGTCTGCAGTGGAACGTCAGTGCGGGGAGAGGCACGCGGGGAGCGTTTATGCAGCTGCTTCAGGTGGACGAGAAACCCCAAGAGGCCGTGGACTTTGATTACAGGCTGATTGTTGACACGGGAGGACTTTGTGCCATGGAGGTGGCCAATAAGCAGTCACTTAATGATGACAATGAGCTAGCCACCTTTGGCATTGGCATTGGCAACATGACTCTGATCAATATCTTGGGAGAAAATCCTGGAGACATGCAAGATGTCCTTCAGCTAGCTGGGCAGGCTTTTCTCAGCATGAAGCAAGTCAATCTTTCGCCAAGCTGCTGCTTTGTGCACCACAATGTTGGAGAAATAAGTGCCCAGGAACAAAACATGCAAGCACAAAGACGCCTGCAGGAAAAGCTGGAGGAAATGGCAGGGACAGCCACCCAGCCGCCCAGCAGGCATTCTGCCATGTCACCCACAGTCACTACTTTGCTCACCTCTGGGTGGCAAGGAAACCCACCCATGGCCCCACCCAACCCCACACACAGCCAGCACGTGCAGCAGTTAAAGAGCACAATTCTCCAAGGTGCCAAGAAGGGATCGCAGGGCACTATTTCAAGGCTCTCGAGCTTGAAAGTTCGTATGAGTGACTTGTGGAAGGCTCTGCTGAATGAAAAGTTTGTTTTCCCTTTCCAAAACACTCGGGAAGTTGCTGCAGACAACAGCTTAGGAACAACCGACAGCCAGTGGACCTGGCAGCTGGGGAGCCACATCCTAGACTTGCAAATGAAACGGAACAATCGGATTAAAAAGGGAGACGTTCCGCATGTGACTCGAAGAAGCCTTATGGAGGAAGTGCAAGATAAATATGAGACCCTCTGGAAAGACTTGGAACCGTATTTCAGGGAAGATGACGCCAGTGGGCTTTTGATTCAGCGGAAAGCAAGCATTGAAAATCAACCGCAAGATCTGAGAGAAGCACTTGTGGAAGAGACACAGAGAAAGTCTGCCGAGTTCATTGAACGGGAGAAGAATCCGAGCAAAGGGCATCAGAAGAAGCCAGAATGTGAACACGAGCTTGTCAAGAGAAGGCAACTGGTGGCTTTGTCGCTAAAGAAGGAAGAGCTGCATGAAGAAAAGCTGAGGCAACACTTGGCTAGCCTCTGGAAACAATGGCTCTACAAAGTATCTTCCAGTGCACCTCCTCCTGCAGAACCAAACATAAACCTCCCTAGTGAGACCACTCTGCTGGAACATTTCAAGCAAGAGCCAAACAGAGAGGAAGAAATAAAATGCTTCTTGCCAAAGGATGCATTTCCCATGGCATCCCTTGCAGGCAGTGCAAGAGATCATTGCTGCTGGAAGCTGCATTTCATTTCATCCCTTTGTATTTCAGATGCTAGTCGTACTTCCCAAAACATGTCTACAATAAACTCGCGGGCTAGCCTTCTGGTCAGGGTGTCTGCTGGTGCTGGGCTTGTGGCGGGGGTGCAGGGGGGAGTGGGGCGTTGTGTTGGGGGTGCTGGTCTTGTCGTGGGGGGTGCAGAGGGGAGTTGGTCCTTGTGTTGGGGGTGCTGGTCTTTGTTTTGAGGTGCAGAGGGGATCTGGACCTTGTGTTGGGGGTGCATAGGGGATCTGGGTGTTGTTGTGGGGGTGCTTAGAGGAGGTGGGCCTTGTGTTGGGGGTGCTGGTCTTGTCGTGGGGGTGCAGAAGGGATCAGGGCCTTGTTTTTGGGGTGCTGGGCCTTGTTTTGAGGTGCAGAGGGGATCTGGGCATTGTGTTGGGGGTGCTGAGGGGATTTGGGTGTTGTTGTGGGGGTGCTTAGAGGAGGTGGGCCTTGTGTTGGGGGTGCTGGGTTTGTTGTGGGGGTGCAGAGGGGATCAGGGCCTTGTTTTTGGGGTGCTGGGCCTTGTTTTGGGAGTGCTGGGCTTGTCATGGGGGTGCTGAGGGGATCAGGGCATTGTGTTGGGGGTGCTGGGCATTGTGTAGGGTTTGCTGGGCTTGTTATGGGGGTGCAGAGGGGATCTGGGTCTTGTTTTGGGGGTGCTTAGAGGACGTGGGCCTTTTGTTGGGGGTGCTGGGCTTGTCGTGGGGGTCCTGAGTGGTCATGGTGTTGTGTTGGGGGTGGTGGGCGTTGTTTTGGGAGAACTAGGCTTGTTTTTGGGGTGCTTAGGGGATCTGGGCCTTGTTTTCGGGGTACTGAGGGGATCTGGGCGTTGTTTTGGCGGTGCTGGGCCTTGTCATGGGGGTGTTGAGGAAATCTAGGCCTTTTTTTGGGGGTGTGGAGAGGGTTCCGGAGCACTCGACCAGGTTGCCCTGAGAGGTTGTGGAGTCTCCTTCCCTGGAGATATTCAAAAGCCGCCTGGCCCAATCCTGGGCAATATGCTCCAGAGGACCCTGGCTGAGCAGGGGCGTTGGACTCCAGGATCTCCGGAGGTCCCTTCCAACCTCCACCATTCTCTGAGCCTGTGATTCTGTGAAATGTTAAGGCTAAAATTTTAACACTCACATCCCAGAAGTTTTCTTTTCCTTTCTTCTCAGAATTTGTTCCCATCGATGGTTGAGCCCATCACACATCTTCCACAATCACCTGTAATGTGCTCATGTAGTGTTCAAATGCTATAGGTCATATGGTTGCTATAGGGGTTGGTTCACCTAGTTGATTTAAACCAGTTGAGGGAATGGTTAGAACGTACAGCTAGCAATCTGGTTTTGGAGCTAAGGAAAGGTTTTGCACATTGAGTGACTACTCCCCAAATTACAGCTTGGTTGCCACTGGCCACGCACACAGGGAGCCCCATTCCCCTTGGGATCATTCCAGTTAATATGAAAGAGAGAATCAACCGTATCGGGAATAATACCAACGGTGCGTCTATATGATTGGGGCCTGGGCATACAAGTCTCGAACTCCCATCTCTCCATCATATGTCTAGCAAGCCATGAATCTTCCACAAGACTTGAACTGGAGGAAAGTGTGGGATCAAAACTGTCATGTCACCTGGGGGAGTGAACCAGACACCGTGCGTAGGGCATACGAAATAGATGGCTCAGTGTTACAGTGGGGACAACAAACAATTGTACTTGGGACCTGAGAGGACCACTCCCTGAGAGAGACCTGCCCAATCGAAGCTATTTCCAAGCAGGTGGTCCTGAAGGGAGCACTGCCCTTCAGGAAAAAGCCTTTGCGCAGCTGCGCTATTACCAGAACGGAGCAGCTTCACGACCGCATCACACAGCTCATCAGCCTCCCCATCGACACACAGGAACAGGAGCCAATGCATGACAACCAAAGTTGCATTCATGACAGACTGCATGAAATAGGAAAACAGGTGGACTCGGCAGCCAGGAACTCCACATATGTCTTCACTCATGGATACAGAAGACATTCAGCAGTGTCTCTAGGCAAAGTGGCAGCAGAAAGGTTGGCAAAGATGCAGAAGGCTTTCACAAGAGCAAACGACCCCACTTTCTACCTGCGGGGCCAGAGAGAAGACTTCTTCACAAGTTTCCACATGTCCTGCCAAGCAGTGCCCTCTCTCACAGCAGTTGCTGATTTTTTTTATGTGACGAGCTTTCAGGAGCTGTTTGACAGGCAGTGTCTGTGAAGACTGCTCTTGATATAGCCTGGGAAAGGAGCTCTAACTCTCCAGCTTTCAGTGGCCATCGATCTCAACTAGAAACGGCTATTCTCCTCTCTCTTGCGGAGGAAGAGAATGGTGAGAAGTTCAGGCAGCACATTCATTTCCCCCAACATGTTTTAGAAGGTTTCGTTGAAAAGTGTCTTAACAACTATTGCTTAGACAAGAACAATTCAAGGCTGAAGAACTTGTTCCATGTTTCCCTGAATTCATTCCAGACTCTTGCTGCTGCTGCTAGCTTTGCGCCTACAACTCCAGTTGTCCAAGAGAACTGTGGCAATGTCTCCCTGTGGCTAGAGGAATTTGGGAGCAGACTTGGAGCTAATTCTGAACTTCCCAGAAGTCATCTGAAAAGCATTGAGCATCAAGAAAGAAAGGAGCTAGAGCTCCTGGAGGAGGCAATGAGTAAAGCTCTGGCCCCTGTGCTAGCAAACCTGAAACAGGCATTTTCCATGCCTCATCTGAAAGCTTGGAACTGGAAACCTCATACAATCGGAGTTGAAGGGCTGCACGGCTGCTGGAAGCAATGCCCGTTGTGCAGCGCTCTTTGCACAGACACAATACGTGCTCCTGATGGGGACCACAGTGTTCACTTCCATCGCCCTCAAGTCCTCAATCGTAGCCAGTGGGTTAGAAGAAATCGGTTTGTCCCTGCCCTTTGCTCCAGTCTTGTAGCAAGTCACTGTTGCCTTGTGCTTGAGGATAACAAGGAAGCTGCCTATACAAAGTCTAGAGAAGCAGGAGCAGCTTCTGCCAGTTGGAGCCTCACGCCAGAAAGCTCCCCGCAGGCATGCTGCAAATGGCTTGTGTGCCGTTTCCGCTCACAATTGCAACAAGATTGCTGTGCACAATTGGAGGGCACAGCAGCAACCCGTCCAGAAGGGGAAAAGTGCCCAAAGAAAGAACGAGCCACGGGCTCGGCATGGGCTTGTCAGGGACGACTCTGGGCTTTGGTTGGGCTTTGTGCTGGCGGGAGCTGTGTTGGGGCTGGCCTTGGCGGGCTGCGCCTTGTTGGGGTTTGGGTGAGAGCAGCGTCAGGTGGGGCCTGGGGGTGCCCTGGCAGACCAGGTGTGTGGAAGTGATGTCGCCATGGCATCACAATGCCGGGGTCTTTCTGGAGGTGGGGCTGGGGGAAGTGCCGCTGTCACTTTGCCTGCGAGCGAGCGAGCGAGCGAGTGTGCGAGCGAGTGCGCGAGCAGGTGGAGAGCGTGGTGTTGAGCTGGGGCGAAGGAGCAAGGCAGCGGGGTAAGAGCTGGCTCCTCCCATCTCTCTGCAGTCTCTCCTCCCCTCGGGGCGCTCTCCCTGGCTTTGTCGCCCCCCCAGCGCCCACCACCCGCTGCACGCTCCCTCGGTGGGCACAAGTGCCACAATCAGGCAAACGTCCCCGCCGCGAAGCCCAGCCACGCTCGGGCACCATTCTGCGCCCTTGCTGCTCACGACCCGGTGTCCCCGCGTCACACGTGGGAAAGCAGCGGCGGGAGCGGGCAGCCAGGCAAGGCCGACGGAGTGAGCGCACCGTGCCCTGCTTTTTGCAGAGTTGCTCTCGGCGGCCTTTGGCTCTTCTCCTGGTGTCAGATTGACGCTGTCGATCTTGGGGTGCGGAGGAGCGTGCACAGGGTGAGCCGCAGAGCAGAGCGGAGCGGTCAGGGTCGGGGGAGGTTGGTGGAGGGGCGTTGGAGGGGCGGTGGGGAGCAGGGCTTTGGGGGCTGCTGGTCTGCCTTGGTCGGGGAGGGGGAGGGTGGCTGCAAGGGGCGGCGTGCTCAGAGGTGGGTGCTGTGTTTTGGGTGGCACTCTTGGAGCAGGACGTGGAGGCGGAGCGCTGAGCAGGCTGCACGCTCGCGGCGCGCTTCCGGTGGCGGCATGGAGCCTCGGAGGCTGAGCGTCGTGGGCGAGTTTGTGGTGCTGAGCCTCTTTGTGGTGTGCCTGGCCCACATGCCCTCGGTCGTCAACGTCCTCACGATCCTGTGCATAGCGGTGGTGTTGGTGCTGGCGGGGAAAAGGCTCTGGCCCAAGGTAGGAGTCAGCCTGGGCATGGCCCCGAGCTGGCGCGGGCAGCGAGAGGGCTGAGGCCGCGGCAGCACCTGCAGCAAGGGCAGCCTGACGGTGCTGCGCGCAAGCCTGCCTGCAGCCTCAGCTCTGCGTGCCCCGCGCAGCCCTTCTGCGAGCAGGGCGCCTCTTGGCGCAGCGTGGATGCTCGCCACTAAGGCAGCGCTCTCTTGGGCTGTGCAGGGGCCTCGCGGCAGTGCTGGCAGCCTGGGCAACGGCAGCGTGGACGAGCCCGGAGGTGAGCAGCCCCGGCCCAGAGCGTAGGCGCGCTCGGCAGCGCCTCCCGGCCAAGACAGCCCAGCGCCGCCAGCGCCCACCGCCCTCGGCCCCAGCTGGGGCTCCGCCCACGGGCTGCCCTCGCTCACTGCCTCTCTGCCTCGTCTTCCAGCAGCCTCCTTCCTGCCCACGGTGGACACGCAGGACTGTGCAGCCAGCCGGCAGGCAGGGTAAGCGGAGGCCTGGCCTCCACAGCCCTGGCCAGGCCCACCGCAGGCAAGAGCCCGATGCAGCCCAGAGCCACAGACCTGCGCCTGGCCTGGGCCCCCCAAAGAGCAGGGCATGGCATGGCTAGGGCTGGGGTCGACGCGCGGGATGCCCAGGACATGCCGCATGCCTGCTGCTCACCAACTGGGAAGCCCCTTTGCTCCTTGCCCACTGCTGCAGCCCTGGCCCCAGCGCCCCCTCCGCCCGCACCCTGGCACCCTTTGGCGTCTGCTGCCACCAGGGCTTCCCCCTGGGGCACCCAAGGCAGCCTCCTCACCTCCTTTCTCCCTCCCAGGCTCACAAGCGAGGACATCTTGTCCCCTCGCCACCTCCTGCCGACCTCGGAGCCGGACACGGATGGATGGAAGTTGGATGGCCCTCTCCCACTGCCACCACCCTCCATCCTGCTGGACGCTCCCCCAACACCTGCAGGAGTGCTGGGTGAGCTGCTTGTGCCCACAGCCCTCCCGCCATCCCCACCACGCAGGCGGGTCCGCTTTGGGCGCAACCAGACCGTGTTGCTGAGCAAGGAAGGTCACGAGCTGCTGGACTGCCTCCCCAAAGCCCCACACCTCGACTGGCCAGCCCACATCCCGCGCCGGTCCATCCTGCACTGTGCCTGGGCACCCGTCCCGCTGGCAGGGGAAGGCACAGTGCGGCCACTTTCACCCCCCGAGCAGTCCGAGGACGAAGAGGACGAGGAGCCAGCGTGTGCCACCTCCCTGCAGCGCTGGCCCACCATGCAGCTCTGGAGCCTGCCACCGGAGGCGCCCTCCCCTCCCGCTGCAGCCGCCGGCTGCACAGCGGCCCTGGCCTGCCTGCTCTGCCCAGCCTGCCCAGCCTGCCCTGCAGGCGCCTTCAGAGGGCTGCGCAAGGGCCTCCGCAGATGCGCCTCCTTCCTGCGAGGGCCACGGCGAGTGCTCAGGAGGCGCCAGGCAAGGGCCAGCTGATTGGGGCCAGCAGCAGGCTCCGCGCCTGGGCAGACGTGCCAGTAACCAGCGCCCGCGGAGCTAGACGCCTTCGCCACCTCCGGGCCAGCGTCAATAAACCTCTGTGCAAGACTCTGTGGGAGGCGAGAGTGAAACACCATGTGAAGTGCTATGAAGGAGGCGCAGGAATGCTCCCTGAGTCTTAGGAAGCCAGCCGTTCCCCGAACTCAGGCTTTCCTGCTCCTGACAGGGCTGAGTAGAGCAGCAACATGCAAAAACATGTCTCCAGAACAGAAGTTTAAATGCTTAGCTCAGATGAACCATCACATAGGAAACTGGCTGTCAGAAGAAGTCCGTGAGATCCTTACAAAGCGCAGTGGATGTGATCCTGGGGGCGCTCTGGAGCAAGATCTGAATTCCCCTGTGAATGGAGACTATGTAGCCTCCAACAGTGATCTGCAGAAAGAAGTTGTAAAACGGGGGAGAATTGCTATCGGTCAGGGGGCTGAGCAGAAAGATTCATCCAAGCCATCACCCTCAGCAGAACAGTGGGAGGATCCTAAAAGGAATGAGCGTTCCAGAGGCCAAGAGGTCCTCCACTTGATCAAACACCCGGGACTAGAAAATTGCTACGCAAGGAAAAGGGGGAGGGCAGATCTTCAGGTTATCGACAAGACTGCCCTATGTGACAGCCAGCCCAGGATTGGCAGTGAATACCCCTTCCATTTTCGGCACAAGCTGCTGATGCTGGACTACCGTGGAAGGTATCTGGTTTGCCAGGAGCATGGCAAAGCAAAAGAAGGCGTTCTGAGCACTCCGAATGCAACAAGCCTTGGCACTGAGTGCTCAGATAGTGCCTCAGATATGGACAGTGAGTTTTTCAATGCTGAGCGTGAAGAAGGGGATGCCTCTGTTACAGCAGGTCTGACACACACACATGCCATGGACCTCCAGGTGGCGATGTTTCATGGTGCCCCTGATTTCACGAGCCAGTACATTTCAACAAACCTCGCTTTGTGCCACTTGGTGCTCCCCCTCCTGCTACCAAATCCATGCACCGCACCAAGAGAGTTCCCTCAGCCAAGTTAAAAAGAGCTGGAAAGGGACGGAACAATTGGGAAAGCAGACCACAATTCAGAGGAGCAGACCACAATTCAGAGGCACAAAAACAAACCGATTGATCAGGCAGACACACTCATGGTGTCCTTCATACGGATCGGGAGTTCTCCTTCCTCTTCCAAGGCTCAGCTCCTGAATGCTCTGCCGACTAAACACAAACACGACACTTTCTTCCACCGACATTGCAAAGGCAGCACCAAAGGCTGTCTTCTAATGACAGGTGTTGTGCAGATCTCTTGGTCCTGTGCCAGTGGCAGTGCTGATGACACTTTTGACGGCTGTGTTGCTTTTTGTAACCTGCATGGGGATGCTAGAGGTCATGAACAACAATTGCCGTTTTTACAGCAGATCTCTTCTGTGAAGGAGGCTCTCAGTTAGCTGAGTCTGACCAGAGTGACAAGAAAGGCATGAACATTGTACGTGACCCGTGGCAGTCTCAAAAGCCTTTGATTTGTCTTTTCACTGAAGAAGAGAATGTTGCATGTGGCCAATCTAGCCAGAATGTAAAAAGAGGTATCCAGAACAGAAACACAGCAGAATTAGTAGAGGAGCTGATAAAAACAATCAGAGACCTACTAGCAAGGTGAAACAACCTCTTAAGGCTTGATGCTTGTCAGGACACAGCTCGCCAACGTGGATTTATTGTGGCTAAAGAGGCAGAAGAGTGTGTGAGAGCCAAAGCAAAGGCAAGAACCTTGGTGGGATTCTTGACAAAGGAGAAACTGTGTTTGAGATCAAATCACAGCTACTGCCTCTTCAAGGACAACTATGGTACCCATGGTGTAAAAAGGAGAAAGAGCTCCCCCGCTTGCAGGAAAAGAGGAACAAGAACATAGAACATCATGGGAGCCAAAGTGAGCCAGAGAAGTGTGCAGGACGAAGAAAGCAACTCGACAGAGCGTTCCCCCTCAAGCAGCTGATGAAATCAGTCCTCGCTTTTCTCCAGGCACAGTCAAGAGACACCAAGAAATACTTGCTGCAGTGGAGGAAGGTCTTTAGGGATGACCTGTCCTCTGAGCACTTGGAGGAACTTCAGAAAGAGTATCATCAGTGAAGGTATCAAATCCTGGAAATAAAGAACAGCAAGGAAAAAACCACTCTGAAAACAGCATTGATGAATAAGTTAGAAGCCCTCTCCAATGCAGTCAATGATTCATCCATTGGTCTTAAGCGTCTTTTGAGAGAAGTAGGGCAGATTCGT
The DNA here is from genome assembly GCF_040807025.1 of Struthio camelus. Classification (NCBI taxonomy): domain Eukaryota; kingdom Metazoa; phylum Chordata; class Aves; order Struthioniformes; family Struthionidae; genus Struthio; species Struthio camelus. Next base: position 6,391,931 of record NC_090944.1, read on the forward strand.
GAAGCTCTAGAATCCTTGAACTCAAAAGATGAATGTTTTTGCAAACTACCTGAAGTGGCAGTCGATCTGACGGTTTCAGGGTATGCCCTTGAAGTGGTGGATGGTGATGCTTCGTCTGTACCGTGACGATGGCTTGGGGCAATCTTTGACAAATTGAGAAGCTAGGGGAGAGAAGAGCGTTTGTTCTCTCAGTGCTTGGCATCCAGAGCCCGGGGAAGTCAAGCCTGCTGAATGCCATGTTTGGTCTGCAGTGGAACGTCAGTGCGGGGAGAGGCACGCGGGGAGCGTTTATGCAGCTGCTTCAGGTGGACGAGAAACCCCAAGAGGCCGTGGACTTTGATTACAGGCTGATTGTTGACACAGGAGGACTTTGTGCCATGGAGGTGGCCAATAAGCAGTCACTTAATGATGACAATGAGCTAGCCACCTTTGGCATTGGCATTGGCAACATGACTCTGATCAATATCTTGGGAGAAAATCCTGGAGACATGCAAGATGTCCTTCAGCTAGCTGGGCAGGCTTTTCTCCGCATGAAGCAAGTCAATCTTTCGCCAAGCTGCTGCTTTGTGCACCACAATGTTGGAGAAATAAGTGCCCAGGAACAAAACATGCAAGCACAAAGACGCCTGCAGGAAAAGCTGGAGGAAATGGCAGGGACAGCCACCCAGCCGCCCAGCAGGCATTCTGCCATGTCACCCACAGTCACTACTTTGCTCACCTCTGGGTGGCAAGGAAACCCACCCATGGCCCCACCCAACCCCACACACAGCCAGCACGTGCAGCAGTTAAAGAGCACAATTCTCCAAGGTGCCAAGAAGGGATCGCAGGGCACTATTTCAAGGCTCTCGAGCTTGAAAGTTCGTATGAGTGACTTGTGGAAGGCTCTGCTGAATGAAAAGTTTGTTTTCCCTTTCCAAAACACTCGGGAAGTTGCTGCAGACAACAGCTTAGGAACAACCGACAGCCAGTGGACCTGGCAGCTGGGGAGCCACATCCTAGACTTGCAAATGAAACGGAACAATCGGATTAAAAAGGGAGACGTTCCGCATGTGACTCGAAGAAGCCTTATGGAGGAAGTGCAAGATAAATATGAGACCCTCTGGAAAGACTTGGAACCGTATTTCAGGGAAGATGACGCCAGTGGGCTTTTGATTCAGCGGAAAGCAAGCATTGAAAATCAACCGCAAGATCTGAGAGAAGCACTTGTGGAAGAGACACAGAGAAAGTCTGCCGAGTTCATTGAACGGGAGAAGAATCCGAGCAAAGGGCATCAGAAGAAGCCAGAATGTGAACACGAGCTTGTCAAGAGAAGGCAACTGGTGGCTTTGTCGCTAAAGAAGGAAGAGCTGCATGAAGAAAAGCTGAGGCAACACTTGGCTAGCCTCTGGAAACAATGGCTCTACAAAGTATCTTCCAGTGCACCTCCTCCTGCAGAACCAAACATAAACCTCCCTAGTGAGACCACTCTGCTGGAACATTTCAAGCAAGAGCCAAACAGAGAGGAAGAAATAAAATGCTTCTTGCCAAAGGATGCATTTCCCATGGCATCCCTTGCAGGCAGTGCAAGAGATCATTGCTGCTGGAAGCTGCATTTCATTTCATCCCTTTGTATTTCAGATGCTAGTCGTACTTCCCAAAACATGTCTACAATAAACTCGCGGGCTAGCCTTCTGGTCAGGGTGTCTGCTGGTGCTGGGCTTGTGGCGGGGGTGCAGGGGGGAGTGGGGCGTTGTGTTGGGGGTGCTGGTCTTGTCGTGGGGGGTGCAGAGGGGAGTTGGTCCTTGTGTTGGGGGTGCTGGTCTTTGTTTTGAGGTGCAGAGGGGATCTGGACCTTGTGTTGGGGGTGCATAGGGGATCTGGGTGTTGTTGTGGGGGTGCTTAGAGGAGGTGGGCCTTGTGTTGGGGGTGCTGGTCTTGTCGTGGGGGTGCAGAAGGGATCAGGGCCTTGTTTTTGGGGTGCTGGGCCTTGTTTTGAGGTGCAGAGGGGATCTGGGCATTGTGTTGGGGGTGCTGAGGGGATTTGGGTGTTGTTGTGGGGGTGCTTAGAGGAGGTGGGCCTTGTGTTGGGGGTGCTGGGTTTGTTGTGGGGGTGCAGAGGGGATCAGGGCCTTGTTTTTGGGGTGCTGGGCCTTGTTTTGGGAGTGCTGGGCTTGTCATGGGGGTGCTGAGGGGATCAGGGCATTGTGTTGGGGGTGCTGGGCATTGTGTAGGGTTTGCTGGGCTTGTTATGGGGGTGCAGAGGGGATCTGGGTCTTGTTTTGGGGGTGCTTAGAGGACGTGGGCCTTTTGTTGGGGGTGCTGGGCTTGTCGTGGGGGTCCTGAGTGGTCATGGTGTTGTGTTGGGGGTGGTGGGCGTTGTTTTGGGAGAACTAGGCTTGTTTTCAGGGTGCTTAGGGGATCTGGGCCTTGTTTTCGGGGTACTGAGGGGATCTGGGCGTTGTTTTGGCGGTGCTGGGCCTTGTCATGGGGGTGTTGAGGGAATCTAGGCCTTTTTTTGGGGGTGTGGAGAGGGTTCCGGAGCACTCGACCAGGTTGCCCTGAGAGGTTGTGGAGTCTCCTTCCCTGGAGATATTCAAAAGCCGCCTGGCCCAATCCTGGGCAATATGCTCCAGAGGACCCTGGCTGAGCAGGGGCGTTGGACTCCAGGATCTCCGGAGGTCCCTTCCAACCTCCACCATTCTCTGAGCCTGTGATTCTGTGAAATGTTAAGGCTAAAATTTTAACACTCACATCCCAGAAGTTTTCTTTTCCTTTCTTCTCAGAATTTGTTCCCATCGATGGTTGAGCCCATCACACATCTTCCACAATCACCTGTAATGTGCTCATGTAGTGTTCAAATGCTATAGGTCATATGGTTGCTATAGGGGTTGGTTCACCTAGTTGATTTAAACCAGTTGAGGGAATGGTTAGAACGTACAGCTAGCAATCTGGTTTTGGAGCTAAGGAAAGGTTTTGCACATTGAGTGACTACTCCCCAAATTACAGCTTGGTTGCCACTGGCCACGCACGCAGGGAGCCCCATTCCCCTTGGGATCATTCCAGTTAATATGAAAGAGAGAATCAACCGTATCGGGAATAATACCAACGGTGCGTCTATATGATTGGGGCCTGGGCATACAAGTCTCGAACTCCCATCTCTCCATCATATGTCTAGCAAGCCAAGAATCTTCCACAAGACTTGAACTGGAGGAATGTGTGGGATCAAAACTGTCATGTCACCTGGGGGAGTGAACCAGACACCGTGCGTAGGGCCTACGAAATAGATGGCTCAGTGTTACAGTGGGGACAACAAACAATTGTACTTGGGACCTGAGAGGACCACTCCCTGAGAGAGACCTGCCCAATCGAAGCTATTTCCAAGCAGGTGGTCCTGAAGGGAGCACTGCCCTTCAGGAAAAAGCCTTTGCGCAGCTGCGCTATTACCAGAACGGAGCAGCTTCACGACCGCATCACACAGCTCATCAGCCTCCCCATCGACACACAGGAACAGGAGCCAATGCATGACAACCAAAGTTGCATTCATGACAGACTGCATGAAATAGGAAAACAGGTGGACTCGGCAGCCAGGAACTCCACATATGTCTTCACTCATGGATACAGAAGACATTCAGCAGTGTCTCTAGGCAAAGTGGCAGCAGAAAGGTTGGCAAAGATGCAGAAGGCTTTCACAAGAGCAAACGACCCCACTTTCTACCTGCGGGGCCAGAGAGAAGACTTCTTCACAAGTTTCCACATGTCCTGCCAAGCAGTGCCCTCTCTCACAGCAGTTGCTGATTTTTTTTATGTGACGAGCTTTCAGGAGCTGTTTGACAGGCAGTGTCTGTGAAGACTGCTCTTGATATAGCCTGGGAAAGGAGCTCTAACTCTCCAGCTTTCAGTGGCCATCGATCTCAACTAGAAACGGCTATTCTCCTCTCTCTTGCGGAGGAAGAGAATGGTGAGAAGTTCAGGCAGCACATTCATTTCCCCCAACATGTTTTAGAAGGTTTCGTTGAAAAGTGTCTTAACAACTATTGCTTAGACAAGAACAATTCAAGGCTGAAGAACTTGTTCCATGTTTCCCTGAATTCATTCCAGACTCTTGCTGCTGCTGCTAGCTTTGCGCCTACAACTCCAGTTGTCCAAGAGAACTGTGGCAATGTCTCCCTGTGGCTAGAGGAATTTGGGAGCAGACTTGGAGCTAATTCTGAACTTCCCAGAAGTCATCTGAAAAGCATTGAGCATCAAGAAAGAAAGGAGCTAGAGCTCCTGGAGGAGGCAATGAGTAAAGCTCTGGCCCCTGTGCTAGCAAACCTGAAACAGGCATTTTCCATGCCTCATCTGAAAGCTTGGAACTGGAAACCTCATACAATCGGAGTTGAAGGGCTGCACGGCTGCTGGAAGCAATGCCCGTTGTGCAGCGCTCTTTGCACAGACACAATACGTGCTCCTGATGGGGACCACAGTGTTCACTTCCATCGCCCTCAAGTCCTCAATCGTAGCCAGTGGGTTAGAAGAAATCGGTTTGTCCCTGCCCTTTGCTCCAGTCTTGTAGCAAGTCACTGTTGCCTTGTGCTTGAGGATAACAAGGAAGCTGCCTATACAAAGTCTAGAGAAGCAGGAGCAGCTTCTGCCAGTTGGAGCCTCACGCCAGAAAGCTCCCCGCAGGCATGCTGCAAATGGCTTGTGTGCCGTTTCCGCTCACAATTGCAACAAGATTGCTGTGCACAATTGGAGGGCACAGCAGCAACCCGTCCAGAAGGGGAAAAGTGCCCAAAGAAAGAACGAGCCACGGGCTCGGCATGGGCTTGTCAGGGACGACTCTGGGCTTTGGTTGGGCTTTGTGCTGGCGGGAGCTGTGTTGGGGCTGGCCTTGGCGGGCTGCGCCTTGTTGGGGTTTGGGTGAGAGCAGCGTCAGGTGGGGCCTGGGGGTGCCCTGGCAGACCAGGTGTGTGGAAGTGATGTCACCATGGCATCACAATGCCGGGGTCTTTCTGGAGGTGGGGCTGGGGGAAGTGCCGCTGTCACTTTGCCTGCGAGCGAGCGAGCGAGCGAGTGTGCGAGCGAGTGCGCGAGCAGGTGGAGAGCGTGGTGTTGAGCTGGGGCGAAGGAGCAAGGCAGCGGGGTAAGAGCTGGCTCCTTCCATCTCTCTGCAGTCTCTCCTCCCCTCGGGGCGCTCTCCCTGGCTTTGTCGCCCCCCCAGCGCCCACCACCCGCTGCACACTCCCTCGGTGGGCACAAGTGCCACAATCAGGCAAACGTCCCCGCCGCGAAGCCCAGCCACGCTCGGGCACCATTCTGCGCCCTTGCTGCTCACGACCCGGTGTCCCCGCGTCACACGTGGGAAAGCAGCGGCGGGAGCGGGCAGCCAGGCAAGGCCGACGGAGTGAGCGCACCGTGCCCTGCTTTTTGCAGAGTTGCTCTCGGCGGCCTTTGGCTCTTCTCCTGGTGTCAGATTGACGCTGTCGATCTTGGGGTGCGGAGGAGCGTGCACAGGGTGAGCCGCAGAGCAGAGCAGAGCGGTCAGGGTCGGGGGAGGTTGGTGGAGGGGCGTTGGAGGGGCGGTGGGGAGCAGGGCTTTGGGGGCTGCTGGTCTGCCTTGGTCGGGGAGGGGGAGGGTGGCTGCAAGGGGCGGCGTGCTCAGAGGTGGGTGCTGTGTTTTGGGTGGCACTCTTGGAGCAGGACGTGGAGGCGGAGCGCTGAGCAGGCTGCACGCTCGCGGCGCGCTTCCGGTGGCGGCATGGAGCCTCGGAGGCTGAGCGTCGTGGGCGAGTTTGTGGTGCTGAGCCTCTTTGTGGTGTGCCTGGCCCACATGCCCTCGGTCGTCAACGTCCTCACGATCCTGTGCATAGCGGTGGTGTTGGTGCTGGCGGGGAAAAGGCTCTGGCCCAAGGTAGGAGTCAGCCTGGGCATGGCCCCGAGCTGGCGCGGGCAGCGAGAGGGCTGAGGCCGCGGCAGCACCTGCAGCAAGGGCAGCCTGACGGTGCTGCGCGCAAGCCTGCCTGCAGCCTCAGCTCTGCGTGCCCCGCGCAGCCCTTCTGCGAGCAGGGCGCCTCTTGGCGCAGCGTGGATGCTCGCCACTAAGGCAGCGCTCTCTTGGGCTGTGCAGGGGCCTCGCGGCAGTGCTGGCAGCCTGGGCAACGGCAGCGTGGACGAGCCCGGAGGTGAGCAGCCCCGGCCCAGAGCGTAGGCGCGCTCGGCAGCGCCTCCCGGCCAAGACAGCCCAGCGCCGCCAGCGCCCACCGCCCTCGGCCCCAGCTGGGGCTCCGCCGACGGGCTGCCCTCGCTCACTGCCTCTCTGCCTCGTCTTCCAGCAGCCTCCTTCCTGCCCACGGTGGACACGCAGGACTGTGCAGCCAGCCGGCAGGCAGGGTAAGCGGAGGCCTGGCCTCCACAGCCCTGGCCAGGCCCACCGCAGGCAAGAGCCCGATGCAGCCCAGAGCCACAGACCTGCGCCTGGCCTGGGCCCCCCAAAGAGCAGGGCATGGCATGGCTAGGGCTGGGGTCGACGCGCGGGATGCCCAGGACATGCCGCATGCCTGCTGCTCACCAACTGGGAAGCCCCTTTGCTCCTTGCCCACTGCTGCAGCCCTGGCCCCAGCGCCCCCTCCGCCCGCACCCTGGCACCCTTTGGCGTCTGCTGCCACCAGGGCTTCCCCCTGGGGCACCCAAGGCAGCCTCCTCACCTCCTTTCTCCCTCCCAGGCTCACAAGCGAGGACATCTTGTCCCCTCGCCACCTCCTGCCGACCTCGGAGCCGGACACGGATGGATGGAAGTTGGATGGCCCTCTCCCACTGCCACCACCCTCCATCCTGCTGGACGCTCCCCCAACACCTGCAGGAGTGCTGGGTGAGCTGCTTGTGCCCACAGCCCTCCCGCCATCCCCACCACGCAGGCGGGTCCGCTTTGGGCGCAACCAGACCGTGTTGCTGAGCAAGGAAGGTCACGAGCTGCTGGACTGCCTCCCCAAAGCCCCACACCTCGACTGGCCAGCCCACATCCCGCGCCGGTCCATCCTGCACTGTGCCTGGGCACCCGTCCCGCTGGCAGGGGAAGGCACAGTGCGGCCACTTTCACCCCCCGAGCAGTCCGAGGACGAAGAGGACGAGGAGCCAGCGTGTGCCACCTCCCTGCAGCGCTGGCCCACCATGCAGCTCTGGAGCCTGCCACCGGAGGCGCCCTCCCCTCCCGCTGCAGCCGCCGGCTGCACAGCGGCCCTGGCCTGCCTGCTCTGCCCAGCCTGCCCAGCCTGCCCTGCAGGCGCCTTCAGAGGGCTGCGCAAGGGCCTCCGCAGATGCGCCTCCTTCCTGCGAGGGCCACGGCGAGTGCTCAGGAGGCGCCAGGCAAGGGCCAGCTGATTGGGGCCAGCAGCAGGCTCCGCGCCTGGGCAGACGTGCCAGTAACCAGCGCCCGCGGAGCTAGACGCCTTCGCCACCTCCGGGCCAGCGTCAATAAACCTCTGTGCAAGACTCTGTGGGAGGCGAGAGTGAAACACCATGTGAAGTGCTATGAAGGAGGCGCAGGAATGCTCCCTGAGTCTTAGGAAGCCAGCCGTTCCCCGAACTCAGGCTTTCCTGCTCCTGACAGGGCTGAGTAGAGCAGCAACATGCAAAAACATGTCTCCAGAAGAGAAGTTTAAATGCTTAGCTCAGATGAACCATCACATAGGAAACTGGCTGTCAGAAGAAGTCCGTGAGATCCTTACAAAGCGCAGTGGATGTGATCCTGGGGGCGCTCTGGAGCAAGATCTGAATTCCCCTGTGAATGGAGACTATGTAGCCTCCAACAGTGATCTGCAGAAAGAAGTTGTAAAACGGGGGAGAATTGCTATCGGTCAGGGGGCTGAGCAGAAAGATTCATCCAAGCCATCACCCTCAGCAGAACAGTGGGAGGATCCTAAAAGGAATGAGCGTTCCAGAGGCCAAGAGGTCCTCCACTTGATCAAACACCCGGGACTAGAAAATTGCTACGCAAGGAAAAGGGGGAGGGCAGATCTTCAGGTTATCGACAAGACTGCCCTATGTGACAGCCAGCCCAGGATTGGCAGTGAATACCCCTTCCATTTTCGGCACAAGCTGCTGATGCTGGACTACCGTGGAAGGTATCTGGTTTGCCAGGAGCATGGCAAAGCAAAAGAAGGCGTTCTGAGCACTCCGAATGCAACAAGCCTTGGCACTGAGTGCTCAGATAGTGCCTCAGATATGGACAGTGAGTTTTTCAATGCTGAGCGTGAAGAAGGGGATGCCTCTGTTACAGCAGGTCTGACACACACACATGCCATGGACCTCCAGGTGGCGATGTTTCATGGTGCCCCTGATTTCACGAGCCAGTACATTTCAACAAACCTCGCTTTGTGCCACTTGGTGCTCCCCCTCCTGCTACCAAATCCATGCACCGCACCAAGAGAGTTCCCTCAGCCAAGTTAAAAAGAGCTGGAAAGGGACGGAACAATTGGGAAAGCAGACCACAATTCAGAGGAGCAGACCACAATTCAGAGGCACAAAAACAAACCGATTGATCAGGCAGACACACCCATCGTGTCCTTCATACGGATCGGGAGTTCTCCTTCCTCTTCCAAGGCTCAGCTCCTGAATGCTCTGCCGACTAAACACAAACACGACACTTTCTTCCATCGACATTGCAAAGGCAGCACCAAAGGCTGTCTTCTAATGACAGGTGTTGTGCAGATCTCTTGGTCCTGTGCCAGTGGCAGTGCTGATGACACTTTTGACGGCTGTGTTGCTTTTTGTAACCTGCATGGGGATGCTAGAGGTCATGAACAACAATTGCCGTTTTTACAGCAGATCTCTTCTGTGAAGGAGGCTCTCAGTTAGCTGAGTCTGACCAGAGTGACAAGAAAGGCATGAACATTGTACGTGACCCGTGGCAGTCTCAAAAGCCTTTGATTTGTCTTTTCACTGAAGAAGAGAATGTTGCATGTGGCCAATCTAGCCAGAATGTAAAAAGAGGTATCCAGAACAGAAACACAGCAGAATTAGTAGAGGAGCTGATAAAAACAATCAGAGACCTACTAGCAAGGTGAAACAACCTCTTAAGGCTTGATGCTTGTCAGGACACAGCTCGCCAACGTGGATTTATTGTGGCTAAAGAGGCAGAAGAGTGTGTGAGAGCCAAAGCAAAGGCAAGAACCTTGGTGGGATTCTTGACAAAGGAGAAATTGTGTTTGAGATCAAATCACAGCTACTGCCTCTTCAAGGACAACTATGGTACCCATGGTGTAAAAAGGAGAAAGAGCTCCCCCGCTTGCAGGAAAAGAGGAACAAGAACATAGAACATCATGGGAGCCAAAGTGAGCCAGAGAAGTGTGCAGGACGAAGAAAGCAACTCGACAGAGCGTTCCCCCTCAAGCAGCTGATGAAATCAGTCCTCGCTTTTCTCCAGGCACAGTCAAGAGACACCAAGAAATACTTGCTGCAGTGGAGGAAGGTCTTTAGGGATGACCTGTCCTCTGAGCACTTGGAGGAACTTCAGAAAGAGTATCATCAGTGAAGGTATCAAATCCTGGAAATAAAGAACAGCAAGGAAAAAACCACTCTGAAAACAGCATTGATGAATAAGTTAGAAGCCCTCTCCAATGCAGTCAATGATTCATCCATTGGTCTTAAGCGTCTTTTGAGAGAAGTAGGGCAGATTCGTGAAGCTCTAGAATCCTTGAACTCAAAAGATGAATGTTTTTGCAAACTACCTGAAGTGGCAGTCGATCTGACGGTTTCAGGGTATGCCCTTGAAGTGGTGGATGGTGATGCTTCGTCTGTACCGTGACGATGGCTTGGGGCAATCTTTGACAAATTGAGAAGCTAGGGGAGAGAAGAGCGTTTGTTCTCTCAGTGCTTGGCATCCAGAGCCCGGGGAAGTCAAGCCTGCTGAATGCCATGTTTGGTCTGCAGTGGAACGTCAGTGCGGGGAGAGGCACGCGGGGAGCGTTTATGCAGCTGCTTCAGGTGGACGAGAAACCCCAAGAGGCCGTGGACTTTGATTACAGGCTGATTGTTGACACAGGAGGACTTTGTGCCATGGAGGTGGCCAATAAGCAGTCACTTAATGATGACAATGAGCTAGCCACCTTTGGCATTGGCATTGGCAACATGACTCTGATCAATATCTTGGGAGAAAATCCTGGAGACATGCAAGATGTCCTTCAGCTAGCTGGGCAGGCTTTTCTCCGCATGAAGCAAGTCAATCTTTCGCCAAGCTGCTGCTTTGTGCACCACAATGTTGGAGAAATAAGTGCCCAGGAACAAAACATGCAAGCACAAAGACGCCTGCAGGAAAAGCTGGAGGAAATGGCAGGGACAGCCACCCAGCCGCCCAGCAGGCATTCTGCCATGTCACCCACAGTCACTACTTTGCTCACCTCTGGGTGGCAAGGAAACCCACCCATGGCCCCACCCAACCCCACACACAGCCAGCACGTGCAGCAGTTAAAGAGCACAATTCTCCAAGCTGCCAAGAAGGGATCGCAGGGCACTATTTCAAGGCTCTCGAGCTTGAAAGTTCGTATGAGTGACTTGTGGAAGGCTCTGCTGAATGAAAAGTTTGTTTTCCCTTTCCAAAACACTCGGGAAGTTGCTGCAGACAACAGCTTAGGAACAACCGACAGCCAGTGGACCTGGCAGCTGGGGAGCCACATCCTAGACTTGCAAATGAAACGGAACAATCGGATTAAAAAGGGAGACGTTCCGCATGTGACTCGAAGAAGCCTTATGGAGGAAGTGCAAGATAAATATGAGACCCTCTGGAAAGACTTGGAACCGTATTTCAGGGAAGATGACGCCAGTGGGCTTTTGATTCAGCGGAAAGCAAGCATTGAAAATCAACCGCAAGATCTGAGAGAAGCACTTGTGGAAGAGACACAGAGAAAGTCTGCCGAGTTCATTGAACGGGAGAAGAATCCGAGCAAAGGGCATCAGAAGAAGCCAGAATGTGAACACGAGCTTGTCAAGAGAAGGCAACTGGTGGCTTTGTCGCTAAAGAAGGAAGAGCTGCATGAAGAAAAGCTGAGGCAACACTTGGCTAGCCTCTGGAAACAATGGCTCTACAAAGTATCTTCCAGTGCACCTCCTCCTGCAGAACGAAACATAAACCTCCCTAGTGAGACCACTCTGCTGGAACATTTCAAGCAAGAGCCAAACAGAGAGGAAGAAATAAAATGCTTCTTGCCAAAGGATGCATTTCCCATGGCATCCCTTGCAGGCAGTGCAAGAGATCATTGCTGCTGGAAGCTGCATTTCATTTCATCCCTTTGTATTTCAGATGCTAGTCGTACTTCCCAAAACATGTCTACAATAAACTCGCGGGCTAGCCTTCTGGTCAGGGTGTCTCGTGGTGCTGGGCTTGTGGCGGGGGTGCCGAGGGGATCTGGGCGTTGTGTTGGGGGTGCTGGTCTTGTCGTGGGGGGTGCAGAGGGGAGTTGGTCCTTGTGTTGGGGGTGCTGATCTTTGTTTTGAGGTGCAGAGGGGATCTGGACCTTGTGTTGGGGGTGCATAGGGGATCTGGGTGTTGTTGTGGGGGTGCTTAGAGGAGGTGGGCCTTGTGTTGGGGGTGCTGGTCTTGTCGTGGGGGTGCAGAAGGGATCAGGGCCTTGTTTTTGGGGTGCTGGTCTTTGTTCTGGGGTGCAGAGGGGATCTGGGCATTGTGTTGGGGGTGCTGAGGGGATTTGGGTGTTGTTGTGGGGGTGCTTAGAGGACGTGCGTCTTGTGTTGGGGGTGCTGGGTTTTTTGTGGGGGTGGAGAGGGGATCAGGGCCTTGTTTTTGGGGTGCTGGGCCTTGTTTTGGGAGTGCTGGGCTTGTTATGGGGGTGCTGGGGGGATCAGGGCATTGTGTTGGGGGTGCTGGGCATTGTGTAGGGTTTGCTGGGCTTGTTATGGGGGTGCAGAGGGGATCTGGGTCTTGTTTTGGGGGTGCTTAGAGGACGTGGGCCTTTTGTTGGGGGTGCTGGGCTTGTCGTGGGGGTCCTGAGTGGTCATGGTGTTGTGTTGGGGGTGGTGGGCGTTGTTTTGGGAGAACTAGGCTTGTTTTCAGGGTGCTTAGGGGATCTGGGCCTTGTTTTCGGGGTACTGAGGGGATCTGGGCGTTGTTTTGGCGGTGCTGGGCCTTGTCATGGGGGTGTTGAGGGAATCTAGGCCTTTTTTTGGGGGTGTGGAGAGGGTTCCGGAGCACTCGACCAGGTTGCCCAGAGAGGTTGTGGAGTCTCCTTCCCTGGAGATATTCAAAAGCCGCCTGGCCCAATCCTGGGCAATATGCTCCAGAGGACCCTGGCTGAGCAGGGGCGTTGGACTCCAGGATCTCCGGAGGTCCCTTCCAACCTCCACCATTCTCTGAGCCTGTGATTCTGTGAAATGTTAAGGCTAAAATTTTAACACTCACATCCCAGAAGTTTTCTTTTCCTTTCTTCTCAGAATTTGTTCCCATCGATGGTTGAGCCCATCACACATCTTCCACAATCACCTGTAATGTGCTCATGTAGTGTTCAAATGCTATAGGTCATATGGTTGCTATAGGGGTTGGTTCACCTAGTTGATTTAAACCAGTTGAGGGAATGGTTAGAACGTACAGCTAGCAATCTGGTTTTGGAGCTAAGGAAAGGTTTTGCACATTGAGTGACTACTCCCCAAATTACAGCTTGGTTGCCACTGGCCACGCACGCAGGGAGCCCCATTCCCCTTGGGATCATTCCAGTTAATATGAAAGAGAGAATCAACCGTATCGGGAATAATACCAACGGTGCGTCTATATGATTGGGGCCTGGGCATACAAGTCTCGAACTCCCATCTCTCCATCATATGTCTAGCAAGCCAAGAATCTTCCACAAGACTTGAACTGGAGGAATGTGTGGGATCAAAACTGTCATGTCACCTGGGGGAGTGAACCAGACACCGTGCGTAGGGCCTACGAAATAGATGGCTCAGTGTTACAGTGGGGACAACAAACAATTGTACTTGGGACCTGAGAGGACCACTCCCTGAGAGAGACCTGCCCAATCGAAGCTATTTCCAAGCAGGTGGTCCTGAAGGGAGCACTGCCCTTCAGGAAAAAGCCTTTGCGCAGCTGCGCTATTACCAGAACGGAGCAGCTTCACGACCGCATCACACAGCTCATCAGCCTCCCCATCGACACACAGGAACAGGAGCCAATGCATGACAACCAAAGTTGCATTCATGACAGACTGCATGAAATAGGAAAACAGGTGGACTCGGCAGCCAGGAACTCCACATATGTCTTCACTCATGGATACAGAATACATTCAGCAGTGTCTCTAGGCAAAGTGGCAGCAGAAAGGTTGGCAAAGATGCAGAAGGCTTTCACAAGAGCAAACGACCCCACTTTCTACCTGCGGGGCCAGAGAGAAGACTTCTTCACAAGTTTCCACATGTCCTGCCAAGCAGTGCCCTCTCTCACAGCAGTTGCTGATTTTTTTTATGTGACGAGCTTTCAGGAGCTGTTTGACAGGCAGTGTCTGTGAAGACTGCTCTTGATATAGCCTGGGAAAGGAGCTCTAACTCTCCAGCTTTCAGTGGCCATCGATCTCAACTAGAAACGGCTATTCTCCTCTCTCTTGCGGAGGAAGAGAATGGTGAGAAGTTCAGGCAGCACATTCATTTCCCCCAACATGTTTTAGAAGGTTTCGTTGAAAAGTGTCTTAACAACTATTGCTTAGACAAGAACAATTCAAGGCTGAAGAACTTGTTCCATGTTTCCCTGAATTCATTCCAGACTCTTGCTGCTGCTGCTAGCTTTGCGCCTACAACTCCAGTTGTCCAAGAGAACTGTGGCAATGTCTCCCTGTGGCTAGAGGAATTTGGGAGCAGACTTGGAGCTAATTCTGAACTTCCCAGAAGTCATCTGAAAAGCATTGAGCATCAAGAAAGAAAGGAGCTAGAGCTCCTGGAGGAGGCAATGAGTAAAGCTCTGGCCCCTGTGCTAGCAAACCTGAAACAGGCATTTTCCATGCCTCATCTGAAAGCTTGGAACTGGAAACCTCATACAATCGGAGTTGAAGGGCTGCACGGCTGCTGGAAGCAATGCCCGTTGTGCAGCGCTCTTTGCACAGACACAATACGTGCTCCTGATGGGGACCACGGTGTTCACTTCCATCGCCCTCAAGTCCTCAATCGTAGCCAGTGGGTTAGAAGAAATCGGTTTGTCCCTGCCCTTTGCTCCAGTCTTGTAGCAAGTCACGGTTGCCTTGTGCTTGAGGATAACAAGGAAGCTGCCTATACAAAGTCTAGAGAAGCAGGAGCAGCTTCTGCCAGTTGGAGCCTCACGCCAGAAAGCTCCCCGCAGGCATGCTGCAAATGGCTTGTGTGCCGTTTCCACTCACAATTGCAACAAGATTGCTGTGCACAATTGGAGGGCACAGCAGCAACCCGTCCAGAAGGGGAAAAGTGCCCAAAGAAAGAACGAGCCACGCGCTCGGCATGGGCTTGTCAGGGACGACTCTGGGCTTTGGTTGGGCTTTGTGCTGGCGGGAGCTGTGTTGGGGCTGGCCTTGGTGGGCTGCGCCTTGTTGGGGTTTGGGTGAGAGCAGCGTCAGGTGGGGCCTGGGGGTGCCCTGGCAGACCAGGTGTGTGGAAGTGATGTCACCATGGCATCACAATGCCGGGGTCTTTCTGGAGGTGGGGCTGGGGGAAGTGCCGCTGTCACTTTGCCTGCGAGCGAGCGAGCGAGCGAGTGTGCGAGCGAGTGCGCGAGCAGGTGGAGAGCGTGGCGTTGAGCTGGGGCGAAGGAGCGAGGCAGCGGGGTAAGAGCTGGCTCCTTCCGTCTCTCTGCAGTCTCTCCTCCCCTCGGGGCGCTCTCCCTGGCTTTGTCGCCCCCCCCAGCGCCCACCACCCGCTGCACGCTCCCTCGGTGGGCGCAAGTGCCACAATCAGGCAAACGTCCCCGCCGCGAAGCCCAGCCACGCTCGGGCACCATTCTGCGCCCTTGCTGCTCACGACCCGGTGTCCCCGCGTCACACGTGGGAAAGCAGCGGCGGGAGCGGGCAGCCAGGCAAGGCCGACGGAGTGAGGGCACCGTGCCCTGCTTTTTGCAGAGTTGCTCTCGGCGGCCTTTGGCTCTTCTCCTGGTGTCAGATTGACGCTGTTGATCTTGGGGTGCGGAGGAGCGTGCACAGGGTGAGCCGCAGAGCAGAGCGGAGCGGTCAGGGTCGGGGGAGGTTGGTGGAGGGGCGTTGGAGGGGCGGTGGGGAGCAGGGCTTTGGGGGCTGCTGGTCTGCCTTGGTCGGGGAGGGGGAGGGTGGCTGCAAGGGGCGGCGTGCTCAGAGGTGGGTGCTGTGTTTTGGGTGGCACTCTTGGAGCAGGACGTGGAGGCGGAGCGCTGAGCAGGCTGCACGCTCGCGGCGCGCTTCCGGTGGCGGCATGGAGCCTCGGAGGCTGAGCGTCGTGGGCGAGTTTGTGGTGCTGAGCCTCTTTGTGGTGTGCCTGGCCCACATGCCCTCGGTCGTCAACGTCCTCACGATCCTGTGCATAGCGGTGGTGTTGGTGCCGGCGGGGAAAAGGCCCTGGCCCAAGGTAGGAGTCAGCCTGGGCATGGCCCCGAGCTGGCGCGGGCAGCGAGAGGGCTGAGGCCGCGGCAGCACCTGCAGCAAGGGCAGCCTGACGTTGCTGCGCACAAGCCTGCCTCCAGCCTCAGCTCTGCGTGCCCCGCGCAGCCCTTCCGCGAGCAGGGCGCCTCTTGGCGCAGCGTGGATGCTCGCCACTAAGGCAGCGCTCTCTTGGGCTGTGCAGGGGCCTCGCGGCAGTGCTGGCAGCCTGGGCAACGGCAGCGTGGACGAGCCCGGAGGTGAGCAGCCCCGGCCCAGAGCGTAGGCGCGCTCGACAGCGCCTCCCGGCCAAGACAGCCCAGCGCCGCCAGCGCCCACCGCCCTCGGCCCCAGCTGGGGCTCCGCCGACGGGCTGCCCTCGCTCACTGCCTCTCTGCCTCCTCTTCCAGCAGCCTCCTTCCTGCCCACGGTGCAGACGCAGGACTGTGCAGCCAGCCGGCAGGCAGGGTAAGCGGAGGCCTGGCCTGCAGGGGGGCTGCCCCACAGCCCTGGCCAGGCCCACCGCAGGCAAGAGCCCGATGCAGCCCAGAGCCACAGACCTGCGCCTGGCCTGGGCCCCCCAAAGAGCAGGGCATGGCATGGCTAGGGCTGGGGTCGACGCGCGGGATGCCCGGGACATGCCGCATGCCTGCTGCTCACCAACTGGGAAGCCCCTTTGCTCCTTGCCCACTGCTGCAGCCCTGGCCCCAGCGCCCCCTCCGCCCGCACCCTGGCACCCTTTAGCATCTGCTGCCACCAGGGCTTCCCCCTGGGGCACCCAAGGCAGCCTCCTCACCTCCTTTCTCCCTCCCAGGCTCACAAGCGAGGACACCTTGTCCCCTCGCCACCTCCTGCCGACCTCCGAGCCAGACACGGATGGATGGAAGTTGGATGGCCCTCTCCCACTGCCACCAGCCTCCATCCTGCTGGACGCTCCCCCAACACCTGCAGGAGTGCTGGGTGAGCTGCTTGTGCCCACAGCCCTCCCGCCATCCCCACCACGCAGGCGGGTCCGCTTTGGGCGCAACCAGACCGTGTTGCTGAGCGAGGAAGGTCACGAGCTGCTGGACTGCCTCCCCAAAGCCCCACACCTCGACTGGCCAGCCCACATCCCGCGCCGGTCCATCCTGCACTGTGCCTGGGCACCCGTCCCGCTGGCAGGGGAAGGCACAGTGCGGCCACTTTTGCCCCCCGAGCAGTCCGAGGACGAAGAGGACGAGGAGCCAGCGTGTGCCACCTCCCTGCAGCGCTGGCCCACCATGCAGCTCTGGAGCCCACCACCGGAGGTGCCCTCCCCTCCCGCTGCAGCCACCGGCTGCACAGCGGCCCTGGCCTGCCTGCTCTGCCCAGCCTGCCCAGCCTGCCCTGCAGGCGCCTTCAGAGGGCTGCGCAAGGGCCTCCGCAGATGCGCCTCCTTCCTGCGAGGGCCACGGCGAGTGCTCAGGAGGCGCCAGGCAAGGGCCAGCTGATTGGGGCCAGCAGCAGGCTCCGCGCCTGGGCAGACGTGCCAGTAACCAGCGCCCGCGGAGCTAGACGCCTTTGCCGCCTCCGGGCCAGCGTCAATAAACCTCTGAGCAAGACTCTGCGGGAGGCGAGAGTGAAACACCATGTGAAGTGAAAAGAAGGCGGCGCAGGAATGCTCCCTGAGTCTTAGGAAGCCAGCCGTTCCCCGAACTCAGGCTTTCCTGCTCCTGACAGGGCTGAGTAGAGCAGCAACATGCAAAAACATGTCTCCAGAAGAGAAGTTTAAATGCTTAGCTCAGATGAACCATCACATAGGAAACTGGCTGTCAGAAGAAGTCCGTGAGATCCTTACAAAGCGCGGTGGATGTGATCCTGGGGGCGCTCTGGAGCAAGATCTGAATTCCCCTGTGAATGGAGACTATGTAGCCTCCAACAGTGATCTGCAGAAAGAAGTTGTAAAACGGGGGAGAATTGATATCGGTCAGGGGGCTGAGCAGAAAGATTCATCCAAGCCATCACCCTCAGCAGAACAGTGGGAGGATCCTAAAAGGAATGAGCGTTCCAGAGGCCAAGAGGTCCTCCACTTGATCAAACACCCGGGACTAGAAAATTGCTACGCAAGGAAAAGGGGGAGGGCAGATCTTCAGGTTATCGACAAGACTGCCCTATGTGACAGCCAGCCCAGGATTGGCAGTGAATACCCCTTCCATTTTCGGCACAAGCTGCTGATGCTGGACTACCGTGGAAGGTATCTGGTTTGCCAGGAGCATGGCAAAGCAAAAGAAGGCGTTCTGAGCACTCCGAATGCAACAAGCCTTGGCACTGAGTGCTCAGATAGTGCCTCAGATATTGACAGTCAGTTTTTCAATGCTGAGCGTGAAGAAGGGGATGCCTCTGTTAAAGCAGGTCTGACACACACACATGCCATGCACCTCCAGGTGGCGATGTTTCATGGTGCCCCTGATTTCACGAGCCAGTACATTTCAACAAACCTCGCTTTGTGCCACTTGGCGCTCCCCCTCCTGCTACCAAATCCATGCACCGCACCAAGAGAGTTCCCTCAGCCAAGTTAAAAAGAGCTGGAAAGGGACGGAACAATTGGGAAAGCAGACCACAATTCAGAGGAGCAGACCACAATTCAGAGGCACAAAAACAAACCGATTGATCAGGCAGACACACTCATCGTGTCCTTCCTACGGATCGGGAGTTCTCCTTCCTCTTCCAAGGCTCAGCTCCTGAATGCTCTGCCGACTAAACACAAACACGACACTTTCTTCCATCGACATTGCAAAGGCAGCACCAAAGGCTGTCTTCTAATGACAGGTGTTGTGCAGATCTCTTGGTCCTGTGCCAGTGGCAGTGCTGGTGACACTTTTGACGGCTGTGTTGCTTTTTGTAACCTGCATGGAGATGCTAGAGGTCATGAACAACAATTGCCGTTTTTACAGCAGATCTCTTCTGTGAAGGAGGCTCTCAGTTAGCTGAGTCTGACCAGAGTGACAAGAAAGGCATGAACATTGTACGTGACCCGTGGCAGTCTCAAAAGCCTTTGATTTGTCTTTTCACTGAAGAAGAGAATGTTGCATGTGGCCGATCTAGCCAGAATGTAAAAAGAGGTATCCAGAACAGAAACAAAGCAGAATTAGTAGAGGAGCTGGTAAAAACAATCAGAGATCTGCTAGCAAGGTGAAACAACCTTTTAAGGCTTGATGCTTGTCAGGACACAGCTCGCCAACGTGGATTTATTGTGGCTAAAGAGGCAGAAGAGTGTGTGAGAGCCAAAGCAAAGGCAAGAACCTTGGTGGGATTCTTGACAAAGGAGAAATTGTGTTTGAGATCAAATCACAGCTACTGCCTCTTCAAGGACAACTATGGTACCCATGGTGTAAAAAGGAGAAAGAGCTCCCCCGCTTGCAGGAAAAGAAGAACAAGAACATAGAACATCATGGGAGCCAAAGTGAGCCAGAGAAGTGTGCAGGACGAAGAAAGCAACTCGA
This sequence comes from Struthio camelus, assembly GCF_040807025.1. Classification (NCBI taxonomy): domain Eukaryota; kingdom Metazoa; phylum Chordata; class Aves; order Struthioniformes; family Struthionidae; genus Struthio; species Struthio camelus. The sequence continues at coordinate 6,410,913 of NC_090944.1, forward strand.
CAGAGCGTTCCCCCTCAAGCAGCTGATGAAATCAGTCCTCGCTTTTCTCCAGGCACAGGCAAGAGACACCAAGAAATACTTGCTGCAGTGGAGGAAGGTCTTTAGGGATGACCTGTCCTCTGAGCACTTGGAGGAACTTCAGAAAGAGTATCATCAGTGAAGGTATCAAATCCTGGAAATAAAGAAAAGCAAGGAAAAAAACCACTCTGAAAACAGCATTGATGAATAAGTTAGAAGCCCTCTCCAATGCAGTCAATGATTCATCCATTGGTCTTAAGTGTCTTTTGAGAGAAGTAGGGCAGATTTGTGAAGCTCTAGAATCCTTGAACTCAAAAGATGAATGTTTTTGCAAACTACCTGAAGTGGCAGTCGATCTGACGGTTTCAGGGTATGCCCTTGAAGTGGTGGATGGTGATGCTTCGTCTGTACGGTGACGATGGCTTGGGGCAATCTTTGACAAGTTAATTGAGAAGCTAGGGGAGAGAAGAGCGTTTGTTCTCTCAGTGCTTGGCATCCAGAGCCTGGGGAAGTCAAGCCTGCTGAATGCCATGTTTGGTCTGCAGTGGAACGTCAGTGCGGGGAGAGGCACGCGGGGAGCGTTTATGCAGCTGCTTGAGGTGGACGAGAAACCCCAAGAGGCCGTGGACTTTGATTACAGGCTGATTGTTGACACAGGAGGACTTTGTGCCATGGAGGTGGCCAATAAGCAGTCACTTAATGATGACAATGAGCTAGCCACCTTTGGCATTGGCATTGGCAACATGACTCTGATCAATATCTTGGGAGAAAATCCTGGAGACATGCAAGATGTCCTTCAGCTAGCTGGGCAGGCTTTTCTCCGGATGAGGCAAGTCAATCTTTCGCCAAGCTGCTGCTTTGTGCACCACAATGTTGGAGAAATAACTGCCCAGGAACAAAACATGCAAGCACAAAGACGCCTGCAGGAAAAGCTGGAGGAAATGGCAGGGACAGCCGCCCAGCCGCCCAGCAGGCATTCTGCCATGTCACCTGCTTCAGCGATGTCATCCGCTTTGATGTGAACAGCCACAGTCACTACTTTGCTCACCTCTGGGTGGCAAGGAAACCCACCCAGGGCCCCACCCAACCCCCCACACAGCCAGCACATGCAGCAGTTAAAGAGCACAATTCTCCAAGCTGCCAAGAAGGGATCGCAGGGCACTATTTCAAGGCTCTCGAGCTTGAAAGTTCGTATGAGTGACTTGTGGAAGGCTCTGCTGAATGAAAAGTTTGTTTTCCCTTTCCAAAACACTCGGGAAGTTGCTGCAGACAACAGCTTAGGAACAACCGACAGCCAGTGGACCTGGCAGCTGGGGAGCCACATCCTAGACTTGCAAATGAAACGGAACAATCGGATTAGAAAGGGAGACGTTCCGCATGTGACCCGAAGAAGCCTTATGGAGGAAGTGCAAGATAAATAGGAGACCCTCTGGAAAGACTTGGAACCGTATTTCAGGGAAGATGACGCCAGTGGGCTTTTGATTCAGCGGAAAGCAAGCATTGAAAATCAACCGCAAGATCTGAGAGAAGCACTTGTGGAAGAGACACAGAGAAAGTCTGCCGAGTTCATTGAACGGGAGAAGAATCCGAGCAAAGGGCATCAGAAGAAGCCAGAATGTGAACACGAGCTTGTCAAGAGAAGGCAACTGGTGGCTTTGTCGTTAAAGAAGGAAGAGCTGCATGAAGAAAAGCTGCGGCAACACTTGGCTAGCCTCTGGAAACAATGGCTCTACAAAGTATCTTCCAGTGCACCTCCTCCTGCAGAACCAAACATAAACCTCCCTAGTGAGACCACTCTGCTGGAACATTTCAAGCAAGAGCCAAACAGAGAGGAAGAAATAAAATGCTTCTTGCCAAAGGATGCATTTCCCATGGCATCCCTTGCAGGCAGTGCAAGAGATCATTGCTGCTGGAAGCTGCATTTCATTTCATCCCTTTGTATTTCAGATGCTAGTCGTACTTCCCAAAACATGTCTACAATAAACTCGCAGGCTAGCCTTCTGGTCAGGGTGTCTCCTGGTGCTGGGCTTGTGGCAGGGGTGCAGGGGGGAGTGGGGCGTTGTGTTGGGGGTGCTGGTCTTGTCATGGGGGGGTGCAGAGGGGATCTGGACCTTGTGTTGGGGGTGCATAGGGGATCTGGGTGTTGTTGTGGGGGTGCTTAGAGGAGGTGGGCCTTGTGTTGGGGGTGCTGGGCTTGTCATGGGGGTGCAGAAGGGATCAGGGCCTTGTTTTTGGAGTGCTGGTCTTTGTTTTGGGGTGCAGAGGGGATCTGGACCTTGTGTTGGGGGTGCTGAGGGGATTTGGGTGTTGTTGTGGGGGTGCTTAGAGGAGGTGGGCCTTGTGTTGGTGGTGCTGGGTTTTTTGTGGGGGTGGAGAGGGGATCAGGGCCTTGTTTTTGGGGTGCTGGGCCTTGTTTTGGGAGTGCTGGGCTTGTCATGGGGGTGCTGAGGGGATCAGGGCATTGTGTTGGGGGTGCTGGGCTTGTTATGGGGGTGGAGAGGGGATCTGGGTCTTGTTTTGGGGGTGCTTAGAGGACGTGGGCCTTTTGTTGGGGGTGCTGGGCTTGTCGTGGGGGTCCTGAGTGGTCATGGTGTTGTGTTGGGGGTGGTGGGCGTTGTTTTGGGAGAACTAGGCTTGTTTTCGGGGTGCTTAGGGGATCTGGGCCTTGTTTTCGGGGTGTGGGCCTTGTTTTGGGGTGAGGGCTTGTCGTAAGGGGGCTGAGGGGATCTGAGCCTTGTTTTCGGGGTACTGAGGGGATCTGGGCGTTGTTTTGGGGGTGCTGGGCCTTGTCGTGGGGGTGTTGAGGGGATCTACGCCTTTTTTTGGGGGTGCGGAGAGGGTTCCGGAGCACTCGACCAGGTTGCCCAGAGAGGTTGTGGAGTCTCCTTCCCTGGAGATATTCAAAAGCCGCCTGGCCCAATCCTGGGCAATATGCTCCAGAGGACCCTGGCTGAGCAGGGGCGTTGGACTCCAGGATCTCCGGAGGTCCCTTCCAACCTCCACCATTCTGTGAATTCTGTGAAATGTTAAGGCTAAAATTTTAACACTCACATCCCAGAAGTTTTCTTTTCCTTTCTTCTCAGAATTGGTTCCCGTCGATGGTCGAGCCCATCACACACCTTCCACAATCGCCTGTAATGTGCTCATGTAGTGTTCCAATGCTATAGGTCCTATGGATTGGCATGGGGTTGGTTCACCTAGTTGATTTAAACCAGTTGAGGGAATGGTTAGAACGTACAGCTAGCAATCTGGTTTTGGAGCTAAGGAAAGGTTTTGCACATTGAGTGACTACTCCCCAAATTACAGCTTGGTTGCCACTGCCCACGCACACAGGGAGCCCCATTCCCCTTGGGATCATTCCAGTTAATATGAAAGAGAGAACAACCATATCTGGAATAATACCAACGGTGCGTCTATATGATTGGGGCCTGGGCATACAAGTCTCAAACTCCCATCTCTCCATCATATGTCTAGCAAGCCATGAATCTTCCACAAGACTTGAACTGGAGGAATGTGTGGGATCAAAACTGTCATGTCACCTGGGGGAGTGAACCAGACACCGTGCGGAGGGCCTACGAAATAGATGGCTCAGCGTTACAGTGGGGACAACAAACAATTGTACTCGGGACCTGAGAGGACCACTCCCTGAGAGAGACCTGCCCAATCGAAGCTATTTCCAAGCAGGTGGTCCTGAAGGGAGCACTGCCCTTCAGGAAAAAGCCTTTGCGCAGCTGCGCTATTACCAGAACGGAGCAGCTTCACGACCGCATCACACAGCTCATCAGCCTCCCCATCGACACACAGGAACAGGAGCCAATGCATGACAACCAAAGTTGCATTCATGACAGACTGCATGAAATAGGAAAACAGGTGGACTCGGCAGCCAGGAACTCCACATATGTCTTCACTCATGGATACAGAAGACATTCAGCAGTGTCTCTAGGCAAAGTGGCAGCAGAAAGGTTGGCAAAGATGCAGAAGGCTTTCACAAGAGCAAACGACCCCACTTTCTACCTGCGGGGCCAGAGAGAAGACTTCTTCACAAGTTTCCACATGTCCTGCCAAGCAGTGCCCTCTATCACAGCAGTTGCTGATTTTTTTTATGTGACGAGCTTTCAGGAGCTCTTTGACAGGCAGTGCCTGTGAAGACTGCTCTTGATATAGCCTGGGAAAGGAGCTCTAACTCTCCAGCTTTCAGTGGCCATCGATCTCAACTAGAAACGGCTATTCTCCTGTCTCTTGCGGAGGAAGAGAATGGTGAGAAGTTCAGGCAGCACATTCATTTCCCCCAACATGTTTTAGAAGGTTTCGTTGAAAAGTGTGTTAACAACTATTGCTTAGACAAGAACAATTCAAGGCTGAAGAACTTGTTCCATGTTTCCCTGAATTCATTCCAGACTCTTGCTGCTGCTGCTAGCTTTGCGCCTACAACTCCAGTTGTCCAAGAGAACTGTGGCAATGTCTCCCTGTGGCTAGAGGAATTTGGGAGCAGACTTGGAGCTAATTCTGAACTTCCCAGAAGTCATCTGAAAAGCACTGAGCATCAAGAAAGAACGGAGAGAGAGCTCCTGAAGGAGGCAATGAGTAAAGCTCTGGCCCCTGTGCTAGCAAACCTGAAACAGGCATTTTCCATGCCTCATCTGAAAGCTTGGAACTGGAAACCTCATACAATCGGAGTTGAAGGGCTGCACGGCTGCTGGAAGCAATGCCCGTTGTGCAGCGCTCTTTGCACAGACACAATACGTGCTCCTGATGGGGACCACAGTGTTCACTTCCATCGCCCTCAAGTCCTCAATGGGACCCAGTGGGTTAGAAGAAATCAGTTGGTCCCTGCCCTTTGCTCCAGTCTTGTAGCAAGTCACTGTTGCCTCGTGCTTGAGGATAACAAGGAAGCTGCCTATACAAAGTCTAGAGAAGCAGGAGCAGCTTCTGCCAATTGGGGCCTCACGCCAGAAAGCTCCCCGCAGGCATGCTGCAAATGGCTTGTGTGCCGTTTCCACTCACAATTGCAACAAGATTGCTGTGCACAATTGGAGGGCACAGCAGCAACCCGTCCAGAAGGGGAAAAGTGCCCAAAGGAAGAACGAGCCACGGGCTCGGCATGGGCTTGTCAGGGACGACTCTGGGCTTTGGTTGGGCTTTGTGCTGGCGGGAGCTGTGTTGGGGCTGGCCTTGGCGGGCTGCGCCTTGTTGGGGTTTGGGTGAGAGCAGCGTCAGGTGGGGCCTGGGGGTGCCCTGGCAGACCAGGTGTGTGGAAGTGATGTCGCCATGGCATCACAATGCCGGGGTCTTTCTGGAGGTGGGGCTGGGGGAAGTGCCGCTGTCACTTTGCCTGCGAGCGAGCGAGCAAGCGAGTGTGCGAGCGAGTGCGCGAGCAGGTGGAGAGCGTGGCGTTGAGCTGGGGCGAAGGAGCGAGGCAGCGGGGTAAGAGCTGGCTCCTTCCATCTCTCTGCAGTCTCTCCTCCCCTCGGGGCGCTCTCCCTGGCTTTGTCGCCCCCCCAGCGCCCACCACCCGCTGCACGCTCCCTTGGTGGGCACAAGTGCCACAATCAGGCAAACGTCCCCGCCGCGAAGCCCAGCCACGCTCGGGCACCATTCTGCGCCCTTGCTGCTCACGACCCGGTGTCCCCGCGTCACACGTGGGAAAGCAGCCGCGGGAGCGGGCAGCCAGGCAAGGCCGACGGAGTGAGGGCACCGTGCCCTGCTTTTTGCAGAGTTGCTCTCGGCGGCCTTTGGCTCTTCTCCTGGTGTCAGATTGACGCTGTCGATCTTGGGGTGCGGAGGAGCGTGCACAGGGTGAGCCGCAGAGCAGAGCGGAGCGGTCAGGGTCGGGGGAGGTTGGTGGAGGGGCGTTGGAGGGGCGGTGGGGAGCAGGGCTTTGGGGGCTGCTGGTCTGCCTTGGTTGGGGAGGGGGAGGGTGGCTGCAAGGGGCGGCGTGCTCAGAGGTGGGTGCTGTGTTTTGGGTGGCACTCTTGGAGCAGGACGTGGAGGCGGAGCGCTGAGCAGGCTGCACGCTCGCGGCGCGCTTCCGGTGGCGGCATGGAGCCTCGGAGGCTGAGCGTCGTGGGCGAGTTTGTGGTGCTGAGCCTCTTTGTGGTGTGCCTGGCCCACATGCCCTCGGTCGTCAACGTCCTCACGATCCTGTGCATAGCGGTGGTGTTGGTGCTGGCGGGGAAAAGGCTCTGGCCCAAGGTAGGAGTCAGCCTGGGCATGGCCCCGAGCTGGCGCGGGCAGCGAGAGGGCTGAGGCCGCGGCAGCACCTGCAGCAAGGGCAGCCTGACGGTGCTGCGCACAAGCCTGCCTGCAGCCTCAGCTCTGCGTGCCCCGCGCAGCCCTTCTGCGAGCAGGGCGCCTCTTGGCGCAGCGTGGATGCTCGCCACTAAGGCAGCGCTCTCTTGGGCTGTGCAGGGGCCTCGCGGCAGTGCTGGCAGCCTGGGCAACGGCAGCGTGGACGAGCCCGGAGGTGAGCAGCCCCGGCCCAGAGCACAGGCACGCTCGGCAGCGCCTCCCGGCCAAGACAGCCCAGCGCCGCCAGCGCCCACCGCCCTCGGCCCCAGCTGGGGCTCCGCCGACGGGCTGCCCTCGCTCACTGCCTCTCTGCCTCCTCTTCCAGCAGCCTCCTTCCTGCCCACGGTGGAGACGCAGGACTGTGCAGCCAGCCGGCAGGCAGGGTAAGCGGAGGCCTGGCCTGCAGGGGGGCTGCCCCACAGCCCTGGCCAGGCCCACCGCAGGCAAGAGCCCGATGCAGCCCAGAGCCACAGACCTGCGCCTGGCCTGGGCCCCCCAAAGAGCAGGGCATGGCATGGCTAGGGCTGGGGTCGACGCGCGGGATGCCCAGGACATGCCGCATGCCTGCTGCTCACCAACTGGGAAGCCCCTTTGCTCCTTGCCCACTGCTGCAGCCCTGGCCCCAGCGCCCCCTCCGCCCGCACCCTGGCACCCTTTGGCGTCTCCCGCCGCAACCAGGGCTTCCCCCTGGGGCACCCAAGGCAGCCTCCTCACCACCTTTCTCCCTCCCAGGCTCACAAGCGAGGACATCTTGTCCCCTCGTCACCTCCTGCCGACCTCGGAGCCAGACACGGATGGATGGAAGTTGGATGGCCCTCTCCCACTGCCACCACCCTCCATCCTGCTGGACGCTCCCCCAACACCTGCAGGAGTGCTGGGTGAGCTGCTTGTGCCCACAGCCCTCCCGCCATCCCCACCACGCAGGCGGGTCCGCTTTGGGCGCAACCAGACCGTGTTGCTGAGCGAGGAAGGACACGAGCTGCTGGACTGCCTCCCCAAAGCCCCACACCTCGACTGGCCAGCCCACATCCCGCGCCGGTCCATCCTGCACTGTGCCTGGGCACCCGTCCCGCTGGCAGGGGAAGGCACAGTGCGGCCACTTTCGCCCCCCGAGCAGTCCGAGGACGAAGAGGACGAGGAGCCAGCGTGTGCCACCTCCCTGCAGCGCTGGCCCACCATGCAGCTCTGGAGCCCACCACCGGAGGTGCCCTCCCCTCCCGCTGCAGCCACCGGCTGCACAGCGGCCCTGGCCTGCCTGCTCTGCCCAGCCTGCCCAGCCTGCCCTGCAGGCGCCTTCAGAGGGCTGCGCAAGGGCCTCCGCAGATGCGCCTCCTTCCTGCGAGGGCCACGGCGAGTGCTCAGGAGGCGCCAGGCAAGGGCCAGCTGATTGGGGCCAGCAGCAGGCTCCGCGCCTGGGCAGACGTGCCAGTAACCAGCGCCCGCGGAGCTAGACGCCTTTGCCGCCTCCGGGCCAGCGTCAATAAACCTCTGAGCAAGACTCTGCGGGAGGCGAGAGTGAAACACCATGTGAAGTGAAAAGAAGGCGGCGCAGGAATGCTCCCTGAGTCTTAGGAAGCCAGCCGTTCCCCGAACTCAGGCTTTCCTGCTCCTGACAGGGCTGAGTAGAGCAGCAACATGCAAAAACATGTCTCCAGAAGAGAAGTTTAAATGCTTAGCTCAGATGAACCATCACATAGGAAACTGGCTGTCAGAAGAAGTCCGTGAGATCCTTACAAAGCGCGGTGGATGTGATCCTGGGGGCGCTCTGGAGCAAGATCTGAATTCCCCTGTGAATGGAGACTATGTAGCCTCCAACAGTGATCTGCAGAAAGAAGTTGTAAAACGGGGGAGAATTGATATCGGTCAGGGGGCTGAGCAGAAAGATTCATCCAAGCCATCACCCTCAGCAGAACAGTGGGAGGATCCTAAAAGGAATGAGCGTTCCAGAGGCCAAGAGGTCCTCCACTTGATCAAACACCCGGGACTAGAAAATTGCTACGCAAGGAAAAGGGGGAGGGCAGATCTTCAGGTTATCGACAAGACTGCCCTATGTGACAGCCAGCCCAGGATTGGCAGTGAATACCCCTTCCATTTTCGGCACAAGCTGCTGATGCTGGACTACCGTGGAAGGTATCTGGTTTGCCAGGAGCATGGCAAAGCAAAAGAAGGCGTTCTGAGCACTCCGAATGCAACAAGCCTTGGCACTGAGTGCTCAGATAGTGCCTCAGATATTGACAGTCAGTTTTTCAATGCTGAGCGTGAAGAAGGGGATGCCTCTGTTAAAGCAGGTCTGACACACACACATGCCATGCACCTCCAGGTGGCGATGTTTCATGGTGCCCCTGATTTCACGAGCCAGTACATTTCAACAAACCTCGCTTTGTGCCACTTGGCGCTCCCCCTCCTGCTACCAAATCCATGCACCGCACCAAGAGAGTTCCCTCAGCCAAGTTAAAAAGAGCTGGAAAGGGACGGAACAATTGGGAAAGCAGACCACAATTCAGAGGAGCAGACCACAATTCAGAGGCACAAAAACAAACCGATTGATCAGGCAGACACACTCATCGTGTCCTTCCTACGGATCGGGAGTTCTCCTTCCTCTTCCAAGGCTCAGCTCCTGAATGCTCTGCCGACTAAACACAAACACGACACTTTCTTCCATCGACATTGCAAAGGCAGCACCAAAGGCTGTCTTCTAATGACAGGTGTTGTGCAGATCTCTTGGTCCTGTGCCAGTGGCAGTGCTGGTGACACTTTTGACGGCTGTGTTGCTTTTTGTAACCTGCATGGAGATGCTAGAGGTCATGAACAACAATTGCCGTTTTTACAGCAGATCTCTTCTGTGAAGGAGGCTCTCAGTTAGCTGAGTCTGACCAGAGTGACAAGAAAGGCATGAACATTGTACGTGACCCGTGGCAGTCTCAAAAGCCTTTGATTTGTCTTTTCACTGAAGAAGAGAATGTTGCATGTGGCCGATCTAGCCAGAATGTAAAAAGAGGTATCCAGAACAGAAACAAAGCAGAATTAGTAGAGGAGCTGGTAAAAACAATCAGAGATCTGCTAGCAAGGTGAAACAACCTTTTAAGGCTTGATGCTTGTCAGGACACAGCTCGCCAACGTGGATTTATTGTGGCTAAAGAGGCAGAAGAGTGTGTGAGAGCCAAAGCAAAGGCAAGAACCTTGGTGGGATTCTTGACAAAGGAGAAATTGTGTTTGAGATCAAATCACAGCTACTGCCTCTTCAAGGACAACTATGGTACCCATGGTGTAAAAAGGAGAAAGAGCTCCCCCGCTTGCAGGAAAAGAAGAACAAGAACATAGAACATCATGGGAGCCAAAGTGAGCCAGAGAAGTGTGCAGGACGAAGAAAGCAACTCGACAGAGCGTTCCCCCTCAAGCAGCTGATGAAATCAGTCCTCGCTTTTCTCCAGGCACAGGCAAGAGACACCAAGAAATACTTGCTGCAGTGGAGGAAGGTCTTTAGGGATGACCTGTCCTCTGAGCACTTGGAGGAACTTCAGAAAGAGTATCATCAGTGAAGGTATCAAATCCTGGAAATAAAGAAAAGCAAGGAAAAAAACCACTCTGAAAACAGCATTGATGAATAAGTTAGAAGCCCTCTCCAATGCAGTCAATGATTCATCCATTGGTCTTAAGTGTCTTTTGAGAGAAGTAGGGCAGATTTGTGAAGCTCTAGAATCCTTGAACTCAAAAGATGAATGTTTTTGCAAACTACCTGAAGTGGCAGTCGATCTGACGGTTTCAGGGTATGCCCTTGAAGTGGTGGATGGTGATGCTTCGTCTGTACGGTGACGATGGCTTGGGGCAATCTTTGACAAGTTAATTGAGAAGCTAGGGGAGAGAAGAGCGTTTGTTCTCTCAGTGCTTGGCATCCAGAGCCTGGGGAAGTCAAGCCTGCTGAATGCCATGTTTGGTCTGCAGTGGAACGTCAGTGCGGGGAGAGGCACGCGGGGAGCGTTTATGCAGCTGCTTGAGGTGGACGAGAAACCCCAAGAGGCCGTGGACTTTGATTACAGGCTGATTGTTGACACAGGAGGACTTTGTGCCATGGAGGTGGCCAATAAGCAGTCACTTAATGATGACAATGAGCTAGCCACCTTTGGCATTGGCATTGGCAACATGACTCTGATCAATATCTTGGGAGAAAATCCTGGAGACATGCAAGATGTCCTTCAGCTAGCTGGGCAGGCTTTTCTCCGGATGAGGCAAGTCAATCTTTCGCCAAGCTGCTGCTTTGTGCACCACAATGTTGGAGAAATAACTGCCCAGGAACAAAACATGCAAGCACAAAGACGCCTGCAGGAAAAGCTGGAGGAAATGGCAGGGACAGCCGCCCAGCCGCCCAGCAGGCATTCTGCCATGTCACCTGCTTCAGCGATGTCATCCGCTTTGATGTGAACAGCCACAGTCACTACTTTGCTCACCTCTGGGTGGCAAGGAAACCCACCCAGGGCCCCACCCAACCCCCCACACAGCCAGCACATGCAGCAGTTAAAGAGCACAATTCTCCAAGCTGCCAAGAAGGGATCGCAGGGCACTATTTCAAGGCTCTCGAGCTTGAAAGTTCGTATGAGTGACTTGTGGAAGGCTCTGCTGAATGAAAAGTTTGTTTTCCCTTTCCAAAACACTCGGGAAGTTGCTGCAGACAACAGCTTAGGAACAACCGACAGCCAGTGGACCTGGCAGCTGGGGAGCCACATCCTAGACTTGCAAATGAAACGGAACAATCGGATTAGAAAGGGAGACGTTCCGCATGTGACCCGAAGAAGCCTTATGGAGGAAGTGCAAGATAAATAGGAGACCCTCTGGAAAGACTTGGAACCGTATTTCAGGGAAGATGACGCCAGTGGGCTTTTGATTCAGCGGAAAGCAAGCATTGAAAATCAACCGCAAGATCTGAGAGAAGCACTTGTGGAAGAGACACAGAGAAAGTCTGCCGAGTTCATTGAACGGGAGAAGAATCCGAGCAAAGGGCATCAGAAGAAGCCAGAATGTGAACACGAGCTTGTCAAGAGAAGGCAACTGGTGGCTTTGTCGTTAAAGAAGGAAGAGCTGCATGAAGAAAAGCTGCGGCAACACTTGGCTAGCCTCTGGAAACAATGGCTCTACAAAGTATCTTCCAGTGCACCTCCTCCTGCAGAACCAAACATAAACCTCCCTAGTGAGACCACTCTGCTGGAACATTTCAAGCAAGAGCCAAACAGAGAGGAAGAAATAAAATGCTTCTTGCCAAAGGATGCATTTCCCATGGCATCCCTTGCAGGCAGTGCAAGAGATCATTGCTGCTGGAAGCTGCATTTCATTTCATCCCTTTGTATTTCAGATGCTAGTCGTACTTCCCAAAACATGTCTACAATAAACTCGCAGGCTAGCCTTCTGGTCAGGGTGTCTCCTGGTGCTGGGCTTGTGGCAGGGGTGCAGGGGGGAGTGGGGCGTTGTGTTGGGGGTGCTGGTCTTGTCATGGGGGGGTGCAGAGGGGATCTGGACCTTGTGTTGGGGGTGCATAGGGGATCTGGGTGTTGTTGTGGGGGTGCTTAGAGGAGGTGGGCCTTGTGTTGGGGGTGCTGGGCTTGTCATGGGGGTGCAGAAGGGATCAGGGCCTTGTTTTTGGAGTGCTGGTCTTTGTTTTGGGGTGCAGAGGGGATCTGGACCTTGTGTTGGGGGTGCTGAGGGGATTTGGGTGTTGTTGTGGGGGTGCTTAGAGGAGGTGGGCCTTGTGTTGGTGGTGCTGGGTTTTTTGTGGGGGTGGAGAGGGGATCAGGGCCTTGTTTTTGGGGTGCTGGGCCTTGTTTTGGGAGTGCTGGGCTTGTCATGGGGGTGCTGAGGGGATCAGGGCATTGTGTTGGGGGTGCTGGGCTTGTTATGGGGGTGGAGAGGGGATCTGGGTCTTGTTTTGGGGGTGCTTAGAGGACGTGGGCCTTTTGTTGGGGGTGCTGGGCTTGTCGTGGGGGTCCTGAGTGGTCATGGTGTTGTGTTGGGGGTGGTGGGCGTTGTTTTGGGAGAACTAGGCTTGTTTTCGGGGTGCTTAGGGGATCTGGGCCTTGTTTTCGGGGTGTGGGCCTTGTTTTGGGGTGAGGGCTTGTCGTAAGGGGGCTGAGGGGATCTGAGCCTTGTTTTCGGGGTACTGAGGGGATCTGGGCGTTGTTTTGGGGGTGCTGGGCCTTGTCGTGGGGGTGTTGAGGGGATCTACGCCTTTTTTTGGGGGTGCGGAGAGGGTTCCGGAGCACTCGACCAGGTTGCCCAGAGAGGTTGTGGAGTCTCCTTCCCTGGAGATATTCAAAAGCCGCCTGGCCCAATCCTGGGCAATATGCTCCAGAGGACCCTGGCTGAGCAGGGGCGTTGGACTCCAGGATCTCCGGAGGTCCCTTCCAACCTCCACCATTCTGTGAATTCTGTGAAATGTTAAGGCTAAAATTTTAACACTCACATCCCAGAAGTTTTCTTTTCCTTTCTTCTCAGAATTGGTTCCCGTCGATGGTCGAGCCCATCACACACCTTCCACAATCGCCTGTAATGTGCTCATGTAGTGTTCCAATGCTATAGGTCCTATGGATTGGCATGGGGTTGGTTCACCTAGTTGATTTAAACCAGTTGAGGGAATGGTTAGAACGTACAGCTAGCAATCTGGTTTTGGAGCTAAGGAAAGGTTTTGCACATTGAGTGACTACTCCCCAAATTACAGCTTGGTTGCCACTGCCCACGCACACAGGGAGCCCCATTCCCCTTGGGATCATTCCAGTTAATATGAAAGAGAGAACAACCATATCTGGAATAATACCAACGGTGCGTCTATATGATTGGGGCCTGGGCATACAAGTCTCAAACTCCCATCTCTCCATCATATGTCTAGCAAGCCATGAATCTTCCACAAGACTTGAACTGGAGGAATGTGTGGGATCAAAACTGTCATGTCACCTGGGGGAGTGAACCAGACACCGTGCGGAGGGCCTACGAAATAGATGGCTCAGCGTTACAGTGGGGACAACAAACAATTGTACTCGGGACCTGAGAGGACCACTCCCTGAGAGAGACCTGCCCAATCGAAGCTATTTCCAAGCAGGTGGTCCTGAAGGGAGCACTGCCCTTCAGGAAAAAGCCTTTGCGCAGCTGCGCTATTACCAGAACGGAGCAGCTTCACGACCGCATCACACAGCTCATCAGCCTCCCCATCGACACACAGGAACAGGAGCCAATGCATGACAACCAAAGTTGCATTCATGACAGACTGCATGAAATAGGAAAACAGGTGGACTCGGCAGCCAGGAACTCCACATATGTCTTCACTCATGGATACAGAAGACATTCAGCAGTGTCTCTAGGCAAAGTGGCAGCAGAAAGGTTGGCAAAGATGCAGAAGGCTTTCACAAGAGCAAACGACCCCACTTTCTACCTGCGGGGCCAGAGAGAAGACTTCTTCACAAGTTTCCACATGTCCTGCCAAGCAGTGCCCTCTATCACAGCAGTTGCTGATTTTTTTTATGTGACGAGCTTTCAGGAGCTCTTTGACAGGCAGTGCCTGTGAAGACTGCTCTTGATATAGCCTGGGAAAGGAGCTCTAACTCTCCAGCTTTCAGTGGCCATCGATCTCAACTAGAAACGGCTATTCTCCTGTCTCTTGCGGAGGAAGAGAATGGTGAGAAGTTCAGGCAGCACATTCATTTCCCCCAACATGTTTTAGAAGGTTTCGTTGAAAAGTGTGTTAACAACTATTGCTTAGACAAGAACAATTCAAGGCTGAAGAACTTGTTCCATGTTTCCCTGAATTCATTCCAGACTCTTGCTGCTGCTGCTAGCTTTGCGCCTACAACTCCAGTTGTCCAAGAGAACTGTGGCAATGTCTCCCTGTGGCTAGAGGAATTTGGGAGCAGACTTGGAGCTAATTCTGAACTTCCCAGAAGTCATCTGAAAAGCACTGAGCATCAAGAAAGAACGGAGAGAGAGCTCCTGAAGGAGGCAATGAGTAAAGCTCTGGCCCCTGTGCTAGCAAACCTGAAACAGGCATTTTCCATGCCTCATCTGAAAGCTTGGAACTGGAAACCTCATACAATCGGAGTTGAAGGGCTGCACGGCTGCTGGAAGCAATGCCCGTTGTGCAGCGCTCTTTGCACAGACACAATACGTGCTCCTGATGGGGACCACAGTGTTCACTTCCATCGCCCTCAAGTCCTCAATGGGACCCAGTGGGTTAGAAGAAATCAGTTGGTCCCTGCCCTTTGCTCCAGTCTTGTAGCAAGTCACTGTTGCCTCGTGCTTGAGGATAACAAGGAAGCTGCCTATACAAAGTCTAGAGAAGCAGGAGCAGCTTCTGCCAATTGGGGCCTCACGCCAGAAAGCTCCCCGCAGGCATGCTGCAAATGGCTTGTGTGCCGTTTCCACTCACAATTGCAACAAGATTGCTGTGCACAATTGGAGGGCACAGCAGCAACCCGTCCAGAAGGGGAAAAGTGCCCAAAGGAAGAACGAGCCACGGGCTCGGCATGGGCTTGTCAGGGACGACTCTGGGCTTTGGTTGGGCTTTGTGCTGGCGGGAGCTGTGTTGGGGCTGGCCTTGGCGGGCTGCGCCTTGTTGGGGTTTGGGTGAGAGCAGCGTCAGGTGGGGCCTGGGGGTGCCCTGGCAGACCAGGTGTGTGGAAGTGATGTCGCCATGGCATCACAATGCCGGGGTCTTTCTGGAGGTGGGGCTGGGGGAAGTGCCGCTGTCACTTTGCCTGCGAGCGAGCGAGCAAGCGAGTGTGCGAGCGAGTGCGCGAGCAGGTGGAGAGCGTGGCGTTGAGCTGGGGCGAAGGAGCGAGGCAGCGGGGTAAGAGCTGGCTCCTTCCATCTCTCTGCAGTCTCTCCTCCCCTCGGGGCGCTCTCCCTGGCTTTGTCGCCCCCCCAGCGCCCACCACCCGCTGCACGCTCCCTTGGTGGGCACAAGTGCCACAATCAGGCAAACGTCCCCGCCGCGAAGCCCAGCCACGCTCGGGCACCATTCTGCGCCCTTGCTGCTCACGACCCGGTGTCCCCGCGTCACACGTGGGAAAGCAGCCGCGGGAGCGGGCAGCCAGGCAAGGCCGACGGAGTGAGGGCACCGTGCCCTGCTTTTTGCAGAGTTGCTCTCGGCGGCCTTTGGCTCTTCTCCTGGTGTCAGATTGACGCTGTCGATCTTGGGGTGCGGAGGAGCGTGCACAGGGTGAGCCGCAGAGCAGAGCGGAGCGGTCAGGGTCGGGGGAGGTTGGTGGAGGGGCGTTGGAGGGGCGGTGGGGAGCAGGGCTTTGGGGGCTGCTGGTCTGCCTTGGTTGGGGAGGGGGAGGGTGGCTGCAAGGGGCGGCGTGCTCAGAGGTGGGTGCTGTGTTTTGGGTGGCACTCTTGGAGCAGGACGTGGAGGCGGAGCGCTGAGCAGGCTGCACGCTCGCGGCGCGCTTCCGGTGGCGGCATGGAGCCTCGGAGGCTGAGCGTCGTGGGCGAGTTTGTGGTGCTGAGCCTCTTTGTGGTGTGCCTGGCCCACATGCCCTCGGTCGTCAACGTCCTCACGATCCTGTGCATAGCGGTGGTGTTGGTGCTGGCGGGGAAAAGGCTCTGGCCCAAGGTAGGAGTCAGCCTGGGCATGGCCCCGAGCTGGCGCGGGCAGCGAGAGGGCTGAGGCCGCGGCAGCACCTGCAGCAAGGGCAGCCTGACGGTGCTGCGCACAAGCCTGCCTGCAGCCTCAGCTCTGCGTGCCCCGCGCAGCCCTTCTGCGAGCAGGGCGCCTCTTGGCGCAGCGTGGATGCTCGCCACTAAGGCAGCGCTCTCTTGGGCTGTGCAGGGGCCTCGCGGCAGTGCTGGCAGCCTGGGCAACGGCAGCGTGGACGAGCCCGGAGGTGAGCAGCCCCGGCCCAGAGCACAGGCACGCTCGGCAGCGCCTCCCGGCCAAGACAGCCCAGCGCCGCCAGCGCCCACCGCCCTCGGCCCCAGCTGGGGCTCCGCCGACGGGCTGCCCTCGCTCACTGCCTCTCTGCCTCCTCTTCCAGCAGCCTCCTTCCTGCCCACGGTGGAGACGCAGGACTGTGCAGCCAGCCGGCAGGCAGGGTAAGCGGAGGCCTGGCCTGCAGGGGGGCTGCCCCACAGCCCTGGCCAGGCCCACCGCAGGCAAGAGCCCGATGCAGCCCAGAGCCACAGACCTGCGCCTGGCCTGGGCCCCCCAAAGAGCAGGGCATGGCATGGCTAGGGCTGGGGTCGACGCGCGGGATGCCCAGGACATGCCGCATGCCTGCTGCTCACCAACTGGGAAGCCCCTTTGCTCCTTGCCCACTGCTGCAGCCCTGGCCCCAGCGCCCCCTCCGCCCGCACCCTGGCACCCTTTGGCGTCTCCCGCCGCAACCAGGGCTTCCCCCTGGGGCACCCAAGGCAGCCTCCTCACCACCTTTCTCCCTCCCAGGCTCACAAGCGAGGACATCTTGTCCCCTCGTCACCTCCTGCCGACCTCGGAGCCAGACACGGATGGATGGAAGTTGGATGGCCCTCTCCCACTGCCACCACCCTCCATCCTGCTGGACGCTCCCCCAACACCTGCAGGAGTGCTGGGTGAGCTGCTTGTGCCCACAGCCCTCCCGCCATCCCCACCACGCAGGCGGGTCCGCTTTGGGCGCAACCAGACCGTGTTGCTGAGCGAGGAAGGACACGAGCTGCTGGACTGCCTCCCCAAAGCCCCACACCTCGACTGGCCAGCCCACATCCCGCGCCGGTCCATCCTGCACTGTGCCTGGGCACCCGTCCCGCTGGCAGGGGAAGGCACAGTGCGGCCACTTTCGCCCCCCGAGCAGTCCGAGGACGAAGAGGACGAGGAGCCAGCGTGTGCCACCTCCCTGCAGCGCTGGCCCACCATGCAGCTCTGGAGCCCACCACCGGAGGCGCCCTCCCCTCCCGCTGCAGCCACCGGCTGCACAGCGGCCCTGGCCTGCCTGCTGTGCCCAGCCTGCCCAGCCTGCCCTGCAGGCGCCTTCAGAGGGCTGCGCAAGGGCCTCCGCAGATGCGCCTCCTTCCTGCGAGGGCCACGGCGAGTGCTCAGGAGGCGCCAGGCAAGGGCCAGCTGATTGGGGCCAGCAGCAGGCTCCGCGCCTGGGCAGACGTGCCAGTAACCAGCACCCGCGGAGCTAGACGCCTTCGCCACCTCCGGGCCAGCGTCAATAAACCTCTGAGCAAGACTCTGCGGGAGGTGAGAGTGAAACACCATGTGAAGTGAAAAGAAGGCGGCGCAGGAATGCTCCCTGAGTCTTAGGAAGCCAGCCGTTCCCCGAACTCAGGCATTCCTGCTCCTGACAGGGCTGAGTAGAGCAGCAACATGCAAAAACATGTCTCCAGAAGAGAAGTTTAAATGCTTAGCTCAGATGAACCATCACATAGGAAACTGGCTGTCAGAAGAAGTCCGTGAGATCCTTAGAAAGTGCGGTGGATGTGATCCTGGGGGCGCTCTGGAGCAAGATCTGAATTCCCCTGTGAATGGAGACTATGTAGCCTCCAACAGTGATCTGCAGAAAGAAGTTGTAAAACGGGGGAGAATTGCTATCGGTCAGGGGGCTGAGCAGAAAGATTCATCCAAGCCATCACCCTCAGCAGAACAGTGGGAGGATCCTAAAAGGAATGAGCGTTCCAGAGGCCAAGAGGTCTTCCACTTGATCAAACACCCGGGACTAGAAAATTGTTACGCAAGGAAAAGGGGGAGGGCAGATCTTCAGGTTATCCACAAGACTGCCCTGTGTGACAGCCAGCCCAGGATTGGCAGTGAATACCCCTTCCATTTTCGGCACAAGCTGCTGATGCTGGACTACCGTGGAAGGTATCTGGGTTGCCAGGAGCATGGCAAAGCAAAAGAAGGCGTTCTGAGCACTCCGAATGCAACAAGCCTTGGCACTGAGTGCTCAGATAGTGCCTCAGATATTGACAGTGAGTTTTTCAATGCTGAGCGTGAAGAAGGGGATGCCTCTGTTACAGCAGGTCTGACACACACACATGCCATGGACCTCCAGGTGGCGATGTTTTATGGTGCCCCTGATTTCTCGAGCCAGTACATTTCAACAAACCTCGCTTTGTGCCACTTGGCGCTCCCCCTCCTGCTACCAAATCCATGCACCGCACCAAGAGAGTTCCCTCAGCCAAGTTAAAAAGAGCTGGAAAGGGACGGAACAATTGGGAAAGCAGACCACAATTCAGAGGAGCAGACCACAATTCAGAGGCACAAAAACAAACCGATTGATCAGGCAGACACACTCATCGTGTCCTTCCTACGGATCGGGAGTTCTCCTTCCTCTTCCAAGGCTCAGCTCCTGAATGCTCTGCCGACTAAACACAAACACGACACTTTCTTCCATCGACATTGCAAAGGCAGCACCAAAGGCTGTCTTCTAATGACAGGTGTTGTGCAGATCTCTTGGTCCTGTGCCAGTGGCAGTGCTGATGACACTTTTGACGGCTGTGTTGCTTTTTGTAACCTGCATGGAGATGCTAGAGGTCATGAACAACAATTGCCGTTTTTACAGCAGATCTCTTCTGTGAAGGAGGCTCTCAGTTAGCTGAGTCTGACCAGAGTGACAAGAAAGGCATGAACATTGTACGTGACCCGTGGCAGTCTCAAAAGCCTTTGATTTGTCTTTTCACTGAAGAAGAGAATGTTGCATGTGGCCGATCTAGCCAGAATGTAAAAAGAGGTATCCAGAACAGAAACACAGCAGAATTAGTAGAGGAGCTGGTAAAAACAATCAGAGATCTGCTAGCAAGGTGAAACAACCTTTTAAGGCTTGATGCTTGTCAGGACACAGCTCGCCAACATGGATTTATTGTGGCTAAAGAGGCAGAAGAGTGTGTGAGAGCCAAAGCAAAGGCAAGAACCTTGGTGGGATTCTTGACAAAGGAGAAATTGTGTTTGAGATCAAATCACAGCTACTGCCTCTTCAAGGACAACTATGGTACCCATGGTGTAAAAAGGAGAAAGAGCTCCCCCGCTTGCAGGAAAAGAGGAACAAGAACATAGAACATCATCGGAGCCAAACTGAGCCAGAGAAGTGTGCAGGACGAAGAAAGCAACTCGACAGAGCGTTCCCCCTCAAGCAGCTGATGAAATCAGTCCTCGCTTTTCTCCAGGCACAGTCAAGAGACACCAAGAAATACTTGCTGCAGTGGAGGAAGGTCTTTAGGGATGACCTGTCCTCTGAGCACTTGGAGGAACTTCAGAAAGAGTATCATCAGTGATGGTATCAAATCCTGGAAATAAAGAACAGCAAGGAAAAAACCACTCTGAAAACAGCATTGATGAATAAGTTAGAAGCCCTCTCCAATGCAGTCAATGATTCATCCATTGGTCTTAAGCATCTTTTGAGAGAAGTAGGGCAGATTCGTGAAGCTCTAGAATCCTTGAACTCAAAAGATGAATGTTTTTGCAAACTACCTGAAGTGGCAGTCGATCTGACGGTTTCAGGGTATGCCCTTGAAGTGGTGGATGGTGATGCTTCGTCTGTACCGTGACAATGGCTTGGGGCAATCTTTGACAAATTGAGAAGCTAGGGGAGAGAAGAGCGTTTGTTCTCTCAGTGCTTGGCATCCAGAGCCCGGGGAAGTCAAGCCTGCTGAATGCCATGTTTGGTCTGCAGTGGAACGTCAGTGCGGGGAGAGGCACGCGGGGAGCGTTTATGCAGCTGCTTGAGGTGGACGAGAAACCCCAAGAGGCCGTGGACTTTGATTACAGGCTGATTGTTGACACAGCAGGACTTTGTGCCATGGAGGTGGCCAATAAGCAGTCACTTAATGATGACAATGAGCTAGCCACCTTTGGCATTGGCATTGGCAACATGACTCTGATCAATATCTTGGGAGAAAATCCTGGAGACATGCAAGATGTCCTTCAGCTAGCTGGGCAGGCTTTTCTCCGGATGAGGCAAGTCAATCTTTCGCCAAGCTGCTGCTTTGTGCACCACAATGTTGGAGAAATAAGTGCCCAGGAACAAAACATGCAAGCACAAAGACGCCTGCAGGAAAAGCTGGAGGAAATGGCAGGGACAGCCGCCCAGCCGCCCAGCAGGCGTTCTGCCATGTCACCTGCTTCAGCGATGTCATCCGCTTTGATGTGAACACCCACAGTCACTACTTTGCTCACCTCTGGGTGGCAAGGAATCCCACCCATGGCCCCACCCAACCCCCCACACAGCCAGCACGTGCAGCAGTTAAAGAGCACAATTTTCCAAGCTGCCAAGAAGGGATCGCAGGGCACTATTTTAAGGCTCTCGAGCTTGAAAGTTCGTATGAGTGACTTGTGGAAGGCTCTGCTGAATGAAAAGTTTGTTTTCCCTTTCCAAAACACTCGGGAAGTTGCCGCAGACAACAGCTTAGGAACAACCGACAGCCAGTGGACCTGGCAGCTGGGGAGCCACATCCTAGACTTGCAAATGAAACGGAACAATCGGATTAGAAAGGGAGACGTTCCGCATGTGACCCGAAGAAGCCTTATGGAGGAAGTGCAAGATAAATAGGAGACCCTCTGGAAAGACTTGGAACCGTATTTCAGGGAAGATGACGCCAGTGGGCTTTTGATTCAGCGGAAAGCAAGCATTGAAAATCAACCGCAAGATCTGAGAGAAGCACTTGTGGAAGAGACACAGAGAAAGTCTGCCGAGTTCATTGAACGGGAGAAGAATCCGAGCAAAGGGCATCAGAAGAAGCCAGAATGTGAACACGAGCTTGTCAAGAGAAGGCAACTGGTGGCTTTGTCGCTAAAGAAGGAAGAGCTGCATGAAGAAAAGCTGAGGCAACACTTGGCTAGCCTCTGGAAACAATGGCTCTACAAAGTATCTTCCAGTGCACCTCCTCCTGCAGAACCAAACATAAACCTCCCTAGTGAGACCACTCTGCTGGAACATTTCAAGCAAGAGCCAAACAGAGAGGAAGAAATAAAATGCTTCTTGCCAAAGGATGCATTTCCCATGGCATCCCTTGCAGGCAGTGCAAGAGATCATTGCTGCTGGAAGCTGCATTTCATTTCATCCCTTTGTATTTCAGATGCTAGTCGTACTTCCCAAAACATGTCTACAATAAACTCGCGGGCTAGCCTTCTGGTCAGGGTGTCTCCTGGTGCTGGGCTTGTGGCGGGGGTGCCGAGGGGATCTGGGCGTTGTGTTGGGGGTGCTGGTCTTGTCGTGGGGGGTGCAGAGGGGAGTTGGTCCTTGTGTTGGGGGTGCTGGTCTTTGTTTTGAGGTGCAGAGGGGATCTGGACCTTGTGTTGGGGGTGCATAGGGGATCTGGGTGTTGTTGTGGGGGTGCTTAGAGGAGGTGGGCCTTGTGTTGGGGGTGCTGGTCTTGTCGTGGGGGTGCAGAAGGGATCAGGGCCTTGTTTTTGGGGTGCTGGTCTTTGTTTTGAGGTGCAGAGGGGATCTGGGCATTGTGTTGGGGGTGCTGAGGGGATTTGGGTGTTGTTGTGGGGGTGCTTAGAGGAGGTGGGCCTTGTGTTGGGGGTGCTGGGTTTGTTGTGGGGGTGGAGAGGGGATCAGGGCCTTGTTTTTGGGGTGCTGGGCCTTGTTTTGAGGTGCAGAGGGGATCTGGGCATTGTGTTGGGGGTGCTGAGGGGATTTGGGTGTTGTTGTGGGGGTGCTTAGAGGAGGTGGGCCTTGTGTTGGGGGTGCTGGGTTTGTTGTGGGGGTGCAGAGGGGATCAGGGCCTTGTTTTTGGGGTGCTGGGCCTTGTTTTGGGAGTGCTGGGCTTGTCATGGGGGTGCTGAGGGGATCAGGGCATTGTGTTGGGGGTGCTGGGCATTGTGTAGGGTTTGCTGGGCTTGTTATGGGGGTGCAGAGGGGATCTGGGTCTTGTTTTGGGGGTGCTTAGAGGACGTGGGCCTTGTGTTGGGGGTGCTGGGCTTGTCGTGGGGGTCCTGAGTGGTCATGGTGTTGTGTTGGGGGTGGTGGGCGTTGTTTTGGGAGAACTAGGCTTGTTTTCAGGGTGCTTAGGGGATCTGGGCCTTGTTTTCGGGGTACTGAGGGGATCTGGGCGTTGCTTTGGCGGTGCTGGGCCTTGTCATGGGGGTGTTGAGGAAATCTAGGCCTTTTTTGGGGGGTGCGGAGAGGGTTACGGAGCACTCGACCAGGTTGCCCAGAGAGGTTGTGGAGTCTCCTTCCCTGGAGATATTCAAAAGCCGCCTGGCCCAATCCTGGGCAATATGCTCCAGAGGACCCTGGCTGAGCAGGGGCGTTGGACTCCAGGATCTCCGGAGGTCCCTTCCAACCTCCACCATTCTCTGAGCCTGTGATTCTGTGAAATGTTAAGGCTAAAATTTTAACACTCACATCCCAGAAGTTTTCTTTTCCTTTCTTCTCAGAATTGGTTCCCGTCGATGGTCGAGCCCATCACACACCTCCCACAATCGCCTGTAATGTGCTCATGTAGTGTTCCAATGTTATAGGTCCTATGGATTGGCATGGGGTTGGTTCACCTAGTTGATTTAAACCAGTTGAGGGAATGGTTAGAACGTACAGCTAGCAATCTGGTTTTGGAGCTAAGGAAAGGTTTTGCACATTGAGTGACTACTCCCCAAATTACAGCTTGGTTGCCACTGCCCACGCACACAGGGAGCCCCATTCCCATTTCACCCCAGAAAGCTCCCCGCAGGCATGCTGCAAATGGCTTGTGTGCCGTTTCCGCTCACAATTGCAACAAGATTGCTGTGCACAATTGGAGGGCAAAGGAGCAACCCCTCCAGAAGGGGAAAAGTGCCCAAAGACAGATGTGATCTCTGAGCTGGAACAGCTATCCCCTCCACATAGCATCTCCCAGCGCCAAAACGGTCTGCAATGGCAATGGCCTGAATGTATTGGCATCCCTTGCCAGCAGTCCAAGAGATCATTGCTGCTGGAAGCTGCATTTCATTTCATGCCTTTGTATTTCAGTTGCTAGTCTTACTCTGGGGAAACATGTATACAATCACCTCAAGGGCTAGCCTTCTGCAAAGAACCCAAACAATAGCCAGCAGAAGCAGCAAGATACACACCTAGATAATACCATGGCCTGTACATCACATCTGTGATTTTCTTCTCCTCTCCATAAGTGGGTTCACTTCTGGAGAGTGTTCAACTTCTGGACTCCATGAAGCAGAGTCTTTGCTGAAGTCTGTGATTTTAAAGTCCAACTGGACTGATAGGATCCCCTCATCTGATGGCCTCGGGAACAAACACGTCACGGAATGTCACCCTTCACCAAGTCTCTCTCTTGTGTTTGATCCTGTGGCTCTGCTCTGTCTGTAACACATGTTCCCACGTTCATAGCTCTGTACCAGCAACAAGCAGTAAAAGGGGCCTGTTGCCTGCTCTCGCTTCCTGACGTTCTCCTTGTATGTGGGAAGCATCGTGCGGGTGCTGGCGGGGAGGTTGTGGGGAGAGAAAGTGCCAGGTGCCTTTGGGAAGGTCTTCCGCAGGAGCCAGGCCTGAAGCCCCCTTACGAAGCCTTGCTGCAGAGTGCAGGCGTCTCCTGCTGAGCCTGGCAAGAGCTGGTCGCACTCTCCTGTGGCAAGTCAGGTCCAGTACGCTCGTCTGCACGGGCAGGACTGGAGGCTGTTGTCCCAAGAGGGCCACCTCTCCCTCCTGGCTCAGCTGGTGCACATAGAGATTTGCACGGCTCCTGCCACAGACGCGCAGAGATTGAAGCAATGTGGGATGAGGGCCAGGGTGCATACAAGGTGTGAAAAGCAGCAGAGCGGCTGCAACGCTAGTCAGGGTCTCTCCTGGTGCTGGGCTTGTCATGGGGGTGCTGAGGGGATCTGGGCGTTGTGTTGGGGGTGCTGGGCTTGTCGTGGGGGTGGAGAGGGGACGTGGGCCTTGTGTTTGGGGTGCAGGGCCTGTTGTGGGGGTCCTGAGTAGTCAGGGCGTTGTTTTGGGGGTGCTGGGACTTGTTTTGGGAGAGCTAGGCTTGTTTTGGGGTGCTGAGGGGACCTAGGCATTGTTTTGGGAGTGCTGGAGGTATCTGGGCCTTGTATTGGGGGTGCTGGACTTTTCATGAGGGTGCTGAGGGGATCTGGGCATTGTGTTGTGGGTACCGGGCTTGTCGTGGTGCTTAGGGGATCTAGGCCTTGTGTTGGGTGTCCTGAGAGTATCGGGGCCTTTTTCTGGGGGTGCTGGGTCTTGTTTTAGGGGTGCTGGTCTTGTCGTTGGGGTGCTGAGGGGATCTGGGCTGTGTTTTTGGGGTGCTGGGCATTGCTTTTGGGGGTGCTGGGCATTGTGTTGGAGGTGCTGGGCATTGTGTTGGAGGTGCGGGGCTTTTTTTGGGGATGCGGAGGGGATCTGGGCCTGGTTTTAGGAGCGCTGAGGGTATCTGGGGCTTTTATTGGAAATGCTGGTCTTGTCATGGGGACGTTGAGGGGATTTGGGCCTTGTATTGGGAGTGCTGGGCTTTGTGTTGGGGGTTCTGATGGGATCTGTGTCTTTTTTGGGGGGTGGTGAGGGGATCTGGGCCTTGTGTTAGTAGTGCTGAGGGGATCTTGGCCTTGTTTTGTGAGTGGTGGGTCTTGTTTTGCACGTGCTGAGGCGATCTGGGCATTGTTTTGGGGGTGCTGGGCCTTGCTGTGGGGGTGCTGAGGGGATATGTTGGGGGTGCGGGGCTTGTGTTGTGGGTGCTGAGGAGATCTGGGCATTTTGTTGGGGGGCTGGGCTTATGGTGGTGCTGAGGGGATCTGGGCCTTGTGTTGGGGGTGCTGGGCTTGTTTTGGGAGTGCTGAGGGGATCTGGGCCTTGTATTGGGGAGAGCTGGGCTTGTCGTGGGTGTGCTGAGGAGAGCTAGGTGTTGTTTTAGGGGTGCTGGGGCTTGTTTTGGGAGTCCTGAGGGGATCTGGGCCTTGTATTGGGGGTGCGGGGCTTGTCATGGGGGTGCTGAACGGGATCTGGGCCTTATGTTTGGGAGTGCTGGGCCTTGTTTTGGGGTGCTGGGCCTTGTTTTAGGGTGCTGAGGGGATCTGGGCCTTGTGTGGGGCGTTCCTGAGGGGATCTGGGCGTTGTATTGGGGGTCAGGGCGCATACAAGGTGTGAAAAGCAGCAGAGCGGCTGCAACGCTAGTCAGGCTCTCTCCTGGTGCTGGAGACAGTGGGGTGGGGGGACAAGCGGCAGGTCCTCGTCCCAGGAGCTGCCCAAGACGTGGGCACTCGTCGTGGCGCCAAGGGGAGAAGCCATCTGGCAAGCAGCGCCCAGGAGGCCGTACCGGGGCGGTCCGGCTGGATTTCCTGCCACAGACAGCTCTCGCCACGCCAGCCAGAAACGCAGCAGCCTCCACCGCAGCCTTCTCCATCGCCAATTGTTATTGGAGCGGCTCTTGGAGGGGCAAGGGGGAAAGGATTCCCCACATTTTCACCTTTTTGGGGGGGGGGGTGGCACATTTCCTTTCTGATTTGCAACTATTTCTTTTTTTTTTTCTCCCTGTCTTTTGGCAGATGGAGGGTGGTGGTTGCCCATATTTGAGCAGCTTGTGTGCGGGTTTTTAAAATGTATTTCCTGAGGAAGTTTTTTACGGGCTTGAAACTCTCCAGACTTTTTTCCAGCAGTTTTTTTTTTTTGTCTTTTTCTTCTTCCTCCCCCACAAGCAATCACCCATAGGGGTCATTTATTTACTTACACACTGTGGGTTTTATTTATTTACCCATGGGAAGGAGGCTGGGTTGGGGTTTGGCTGTTCTTTGTTTTTCAGCAGCTCCCCCTTTCCCCTCACCCCCCCCCCCCGCCATTTCCTTGGGGCGTTCCTGATTAATTTTCACTCGGGGGTTACGGAGTCAGGCGCAGGGGCAGGGGGTGGGATGCCCTCTCCCCCCGAGCAGCTGGTTGTGGCTCCATTACTCCTTTTCTCCGGAGCCCGTTTTCTCTGGGCATTTCCTCACTCCCTGCTGGCCCGGGGAAGCTTCTAGAAGGTGCCGGAGCAACAGCTGCGGTAGGAGCCTCCTGATTGGTGGGTGTGGGAGTGTTAGCTGTGTCCTGATTGGCGGGTTGTGGATGGCAGCGTGGGGCGGGGAGTGAAGCCTTGTCTGTCCCTGCTGAGGGGATCTGGGGGTTGTGGGGGGTGCGGGGGGGATCTGGGGGTTGGGGGCGCTGGGGGTGTTTTGGGGGCAGAGAGGCGGGAGGCAGGGCAAGGGGAGGCCTTGGCTGCAGAGGTCTGCCCCTGCGGCAGGTGCTGGGATGGGGAGGGCACTAGTGTGTGCCTGTGGCCTGGGCAGGTGCCGCAGGAGCGGGGGGAGGCGCAGGCCGGGGCAGAGCAGGATGCAGCCCAGAGGCAGAGAGGCGGGCATGGCCGTGCTGAGCTGCCGAGGCCAAGAGAGGATTGTGGTGGGGGGGTGCTGAGAAGAGGGCAACAGCAACATCTGCACTGCACAGGCAGAGCCGGCTCCGTTGTGCTGACAACCAGGCGGTGTTGGTGAGCGATGAAGGCCATGAGCTGCTGGACTGCCTCCCAAAAGTTGCACACAAAGAGTGGCCGGCGCACGTGAGACATCGCCAGCGCATCGTGCAGAAGCCTCCAGAGGCCCAGAGGGCAAACTGGGCATGAGGTGCAAGCTGCCTCGGCCCTCAGGTGCCCAACGGGACAGGGCCTGCGAGATTGCTGGTGGGGCGCTGCTGGCGCATCGGAGGCTCGAAGGCATCATCTTGGGCTGCTGCAGAAGGGCAGGTGAGAGGCAAGTGGGGGACGGAGCAGGCGCAGAGGCGGCAAGAGGTGGAGAGCAAGGGCTTGCCTGAGAAGAAGCAAGGGGCTGCTGCTCATGCAAAAGAGCCAGCAGCACACTCGTGCTGCACTAGTGCGAGAGCTCTGCCGAGGACAATGAGGCAGAGAGAGAGGAAGGAGGAGGCTGGAGGTGAGCAACCACATGCAAGAGTGAGTGCGGCACTGTGCAGCTGGTCGCAGCAAGAAATCGCCGCCGCTGCCGGTGCCCACGTGCCTCTGGCGCAGGCAAGGCTTGGCAGAGGAGCTGCCCTCGCTCACTCTGTGTGTGCCTCTTCTTGCAGCAGCCTCTGTGGCGCACAAGGAAGCGGAGGAGGAGTGTGCAGAAGGCAGGAGGCAGGGTAGGCAGAGGCCTTGGCTGCAGGGCATCAGGCTGTGCGAGAGACCGTGATGCGGGGGGCTCCCTGAATGTGTGCCTGTGGGCCTTGCAGCTGCGGCGTGGCCCTGGGGAGACTGAGGGCAGGATGGAGCCCAGAGGCAGAGAGGTGCTCATGGCGCGGCTGAGGTGCAGAGGCCAAGGAGGGGATGGGTGTTGGGAGTGCTGAAGAGCAGGCAATGGCTTAGGGAGGGCTAGGGTAAATGGAAAGGCTGCCGCAGAGCTGCCCGAAAGGCTGCCTGGTGCTGAGACACAGCCCAGGCGCCCAGTGCAGGTGTGTCTGCAGGGCCCCTCTGTGCGGCAAGGCTGGGTGCCTTTGGGGCCTGCCTGGTGCAGGGGTGCCTGCTCAGGGGCAAAAGGGAGCCCTGAGGGAGGGTTGTCACCTGCTTTCTGCCTCCCAGGTGGAGCAAAGAGACATTGGGCAGCATGCGAGTGCCCCCATGCTGCCTATGGAAGATGCCCAGGTAGTGCTGGCTCTTGCCTGGCCAACAGCAGCCCCTGGCAGTGGCTCTGGTGGCTCTCAGCTAGGCAGGAGTGCTGAGGCAGAGGTGTGGTGGCATGCCACTCAGAGGGGAAGGCAGAGCTGTGACTGTGTCGCTGCGTGTGCTGCCAAGGGGCTGTGGGCAAGAGGAGCGGCCACATGCCTCGTGCCTTGTTGTGACCCAGGTGAGCTGCAGATCCAAGCATCTGCGGAGTTCTCCAGAGGTGGAGACAGGAACAATCGGGAAGCTGCATGAGCCATGGCATACGCAGTGGTGGAGGGCGTGCGGGCTGCCTGCTGGGGGGTGAGTAGCCCCATTTCAAGAGGCTGCAGCTGAGGCTTTCAAGGAGCCAGCGACACAGTCTCTGCACTCCCAACACAACACCCAGATCCCCTCAGGACGCCGATAAGCCCAGCACCCCGAAAACAACGCCCAGAACCCCTCAGCACCCCCAACACACCGCCCAGATCTCCCCGGAACAAGGCCCAGATCCCCTCCGCACCCCCACTAAAAAAAGACCCAGCACCCGAAATACAAGCCCAGATCCCCTCTCCTCCTCCATGACAGCTCCCCCAAAACAAGGACCAGCAACTCAAACACAACACCCAGCTCCCCTCTGCACCCCCACAAAAAGCCCAGCACCCACAACACAAGCCCAACACCTCCAAAACAAGCCCCATATCCCCTTAGTACCCCCAACACAAGGCACCGATCTCCTCAGCAACCCCAACACAAGGCCCAGATCCCCTCAGCACCCCCACAACAAAGCCCAGCACCTCGAAAAAAAAAGCTGAGATGCCCTCAGCACTCGCAACACAAGCCCAACACCTGAAAAACAAGCCCCAGATCTCCTCAGTACCCCCAAAGAAGGCCCCGATCTCCTCAGCACCCCCAACACAACACCCACATCCCCTCAGCACCCTGACCACAAGCCCAGCATCTCCAAAACAAGGCCCAGATCTCCTCTGCACGACGGAAAAAAGGCCCAGCACCCCAATAACAAGGCCAGATCCCCTCTGCAACCCCACCACAAGCCCAGCATCTCCAAAAAAAGGCCCAGATCCCCTCAGCACCCCCACCAAAAGCCCAGCACCCCCAACACAAGCCCAGATCCCCTCAGCACCACGGAAAAAAGGCCCAGCACCTCGAAAACAAGGCCAGATCCCCTCAGCTCCCCCACTACAAGCCCCGCACCTAGAAAACAATGCCCCGATCCCCTCAGCACCCCCACCACAAGCCCTGCACCCCCAACACAATGCCCAGATCCCCTCAGCACCCCTACCACAAGCCCTGCACCCACAACACAAGGCCCCGATCCCCTCAGCAACCCCAAAACAAGGCCCAGATCTCCTCAGCAAACCCATTACAAGACCACATCCCCCGACACAACGCCCAGATCCCCTCAGCACCCCCAAAACAAGGCCCAGCACTCCCAAGACAAGGCCCAGCTCCCCTCTGCACCTCCACAAAAAGCCCAGCAGCCTGCATGACAAGCCCAACACCTCGAAAACAAGCCCCAGATCCTCTCAGCACCCCCACAACAAGGCCCATATCCCCTAAGCACCCCCACAACAAGGCCAGCACCCGCAACACAAACCCAGCACCTCGAAAACAAGATCCAGATCCCTTCAGCACCCCCAACAGAAGGCCCAGATCCCCTAAGCACCCCCAAAACAAGGCCAGCACCTGCAACACAAACCCAGCACCTCGAAAACAATCCCCAGATCCCCTAAGCACCCCCACAACAAGACCTAGATCCCCTAGGCACTCCCACACGCCCAACACAACAAAAACATAGCCTAAATCAGCTCAGCATCACCACCACAAGCCCAGCACTCCAAAAACAACGCCCAGCACCCCCAACACAACGCCCCGATCCCCTCAGCAACCCCAAAACAAGACCCAGATCCCCTCTGCACACCCACCACTAGCCCAGCACTCCCACAATAAGCCCAGCACCCTCAGTGCAAGACCTAGCTCTCCTCAGCACCCCCACAAGAAGCCCAGCACCCCCAACACAACGCCCAGACCCCCTCAGCAACCCCACCACAAGGCCCTGATCCCCTCTGCACTCCCAAACCACATCCAGCACCTCGAAAACAAGCCCCTGATCCCCTCAGCACCCCCACTACAAGCTCAGCACCTAGAAAACAACGCCCTAATCCCCTCAGCACCCCCACCACAAGCCCTGCACCCACAACACAATGCCCCGATCCCCTCATCAACCCCAAAACAAGGCCCAGATCCCCTCAGCAAACCCATTACAAGACCAGCTCCCCCGCCACAAGGCCCAGATCCCCTCAGCACCCCCATAACGGGCCCAACACCTCCAATACAAGCCCCAGATCCCCTCCGCACTCGCACAACACGCCCAGCACCCCTAACACAAGCCCAGATCCCCTCAGCACCCCCAGCACAAGCCCAGCACCCCCAACACAACGCCCAGATCCCCTTCAGTACCCTCATGACAAGACCAGCACCCCCAACACAACACTCAGCTCCACTGAGCAGCCCGAAAACAAGCCTAGCACCCCCAACACAACACCCAGATCCCCCAAAACTAGGCCCAGCACCTCCAACACAATGCCCAGCTCCCCTCTGCACCCCCAAAACAAGCCCAGCACCCGCAACACAAGCCCAGCACCTCCAAAACAAGCCCAGATCCCCTCAACAATCCCACAAGCTCCACACAACAAACACACAGCCCAGATCCCCTCTGCACACCCATAACAGGCCCAACACCTCCAATACAAGCCCCAGATCCCCTCCGCACTCCCAAAACACGCCCAGAACCCACAACACAATGCCCAGATCCCCTCAGCACCACTATGACAAGTCCAGCACCGCGAACACAATGCCCAGATCCCCTCTGCACCCCCAAAACAAGGCTAGCACCCTGCATGACAAGCCCAGCACCTCGAAAACAAGCCCAGATCGCCTCAGCACCCCCACCACAAGCCCAGCACCCCCAAAACAAGCCCATCATCCCCTCAGCACTCCCCCAAGCCCAACACAACAAACACACAGCCCAGATCCCCTCAGCAGCCCCAACACAAGGCCCAGCACTCCCAAGACAAGGCCCAGACCCCTCAGTACCCCTATGACAAGCCCAACACCTCCGACACCATGCCCAGATCCCCTCAGCACCCCCACAACAAGCCCCAGATCCCCTCAGCACTCCCACAAGCTCAACACAACAAACACAACGCCCAGATCCCCTGAGCACCCCCGACACACAGCCCAGATCCCCTAGGCACTCCCACATGCCCAACACAACAAAACCACGGCCTAAATCAGCTCAGCATCCCCACCACAAGCCCAGCACTCCAAAAACAACACCCAGCACCCCCAACACAATGCCCCGATCCCCTCAGCAACCCCAAAACAAGGCCCACATCCCCTCAGCAAAGCCATTACAAGACCAGCTCCCCCGACACAAGGCCCACATCCCATCAGCAGCCTGACCACAAGCCCAGCACCCGTAACACAACACCCAGATCCCCTCTGCACCCCCACCACAAGCCCAGCACTCCCACAACAAGCCCAGCACCCCCAGTGCAAGACCTAGCTCTCCTCAGCACCCCCACCACAAGCCCAGCACCCCCAACACAACGCCCAGATCCCCTCAGCAACCCCACCACAAGGCCCTGATCCCCTCTGCACTCCCAAAACACATCCAGCACCTCGAAAACAAGCCCCTGATCCCCTCAGTACCCCCAATACAAGGCCCCAATCTCCTCAGCACCCCCACCACAACGCCCAGATCTCCTCTGCACCACGGAAAAAAAGGCCCAGCACCTCGAAAACATGGCCAGATCCCCTCAGCACCCCCACTACAAGCCCCGCACCTCCAAAACAATGCCCCGATCCCCTCAGAACCCCCACTACAAGCCCCGCACCTCCAACGCAATGCCCAGATCCCCTCTGCACCCCTACCAGAAGCCCAGCACCCACAACACAATGCCCCGATCCCCTCAGCAACCCCAAAACAAGGCCCACATCCCCTCAGCAAACCCATTACAAGACCAGCTCCCCCGACACAAGGCCCACATCCCCTCAGCACCCCCAAAACAAGGCCCAGCACCCCAAACACAACACCCCGATCCCGTTCAGTACCCTCATGACAAGACCAGCACCCCCAACACAACACTCAGCTCCACTGAGCAGCCCGAAAACAAGCCTAGCACCCCCAACACAACACCCAGATCCCCAAAAAACTAAGCCCAGCACCTCCAACAGAATGCCCAGCTCCCCTCTGCACCCCCAAAACAAGGCTAGCACCCTGCATGACAAGCCCAGCACCTCGAAAACAAGCCCATGATCCCCTCAGCACCCCCACCACAAGCCCAGCACTCCCAACACAAGCCCCAGACCCCCTCAGCACTCCCCCAAGCCGAAAGCAACAAAAACACACCCCAAATCCCCTCTGCACCGCCAACACAAGGCCCTGATCCCCTCTGCACTCCGAAAACAAGGCCTAGCACCCCTAAAACAAAACCTAGCTTTCCTCAGCACACCCACGACAAGACCAGCTCTCCCAAATACAAGGCCCAAATCCCCTCAGCACCCTCCATGACAAGCCCAGCACTCCCAACACAATGTCCAGATCCCCTCAGCACTCCCACAAGCTCACCACAACAAACACACTGCCCAGATCCCCTCAGCAGCCCCAACACAAGGCCCAGCACTCCCAAGACAAGGCCCAGACCCCTCAGTACCCCTATGACAAGCCCAACACCTCCGACACCATGCCCAGATCCCCTCAGCACCCCCACAACAAGCCCCAGATCCCCTCGGCACTCCCACAAGCTCAACACAACAAACACGCAACCCAGATCCCCTCCGCACTCGCACAACACGCCCAGCACCCCCAACACAAGCCCCAGATCCCCTCTGCACCCCCACAACAAGCCCAGCACCCCCAACACAACACCCAGATCCCGTTCAGTACCCTCATGACAAGCCTAGCTCCCCCAACACAACACCCAGATCCCCCAAAACAAGGCCCAGCATGTCCAACACAACGCCCAGCTCCCCTCTGCACCCCCACGACAAGACCAGCACTCCCAACACAAGGCCCAGCTCCCCCGACACAAGGCCCAGATCTCCTCAGCACCCCCAAAACAAGGCCCTGATCCCCTCTGCACTCCCAAAACAAGGCCCAGCACCCCTAAAACAAGACCTAGCTTTCCTCAGCAGCCCCACGACAAGCCCAGCTCTCCCCAATACAAGGCTCCTCAGCATCCCCACGACAAGCCCAGCTCTCCCCAATACAAGGCCCAGATCCCCTCCGCACTCGCACAACGCGCCCAGCACCCCCAACACAAGGCCCAGATCCCCTCAGATCCCCTCAACACAAGGCTCTGATCCCCTCTGCACTCCCAAAACACATCCAGCACCTCGAAAACAAGCCCCATATCGCCTCAGTACCCCCAATACAAGGCCCAGATCTCCTCAGCACCCCCAAAACAAGGCCCAGCAACTCCAACACAACACCCAGCTCCCCTCTGCACCCCCACAACAAGGCCAGCACCCGCAACACAAACCCAGCACCTCGAAAACAATCCCCACATCCCCTCAGCACCCCCTACACAAGGCCCAGATCCCCCAGGCACTCCCACACGCCCAACACAACAAAAACACGGCCTAAATCACCTCAGCATCCCCACCACAAGCCCAGCACTCCAAAAACAACGCCCAGCACCCCCAACACAACGCCCCGATCCCCTCAGTAACCTCAAAACAAGGCCCACATCCCCTCAGCAAACCCATTACAAGACCAGCTCCCCCGACACAAGGCCCACATCCCAACAGCAGCCCGACCACAAGCCCAGCACCCGTAACACAACACCCAGATCCCCTCTGCACCCCCACCACAAGCCCAGCACTCCCACAACAAGCCCAGCAACCCCAGTGCAAGACCTAGCTCTCCTCAGCACCCCCACCACAAGCCCAGCTCTCCCCAACACAACGCCCAGATCCCCTCAGCACTCCCACAAGCTCAACACAACAAACACACAGCCCAGATCCCCTCAGCACCCCCAACACAAGGCCCAGCACTCCCAAGACAAGGCCCAGACCCCTCAGTACCCCTATGACAAGCCCAACACCTCCAACACCATGCCCAGATCCCCTCAGCACCCCCAAAACAAGGCCCAGCAACTCCAACACCACGCCCAGCTCCCCTCTGCACTTCCACAAAAAGCCCAGCAGCCTGCATGACAAGCCCAGCACCTCAAAACAAGCCCCATATTCCCTCAGCACCCCCACAAGAAGGTCCAGATCCCCTCAGCACCCCCATAACAAGCCTAGATCCCCTCTGCACTCCCACAAGCCCAACACAACAAACACACAGCCCAGATCCCCTCTGCACCCCCATAAGAAGCCCAGCATCTCCACCACAATGTCCAGATCCCGTCAGCACGTCCACGACAAGCCCAGCGCACCCAACACAAGCCCCAGATCCCCTCCGCACTCGCACAACACGCCCAGCACCCCCAACACAAGGACCAGATCCCCTCAGCACCACTATGACAAGTCCAGCAGCCACAACACAAGGCCCAGATCCCCTCACCACCCCGAACACAATGCCCAGCACCCCCAACACAACGCCCAGATCGCCTCTGCACCCCCACCACAAGCCCAGCACCTCCACCACAAGGCCAGCACCTCCAAAACAATGCCCAGATCCCCTCAGCACCCCCACCACAAGCCCAGCACCCCCAACACAACGCCCCGATCCCATTCAGTACCCTCATGACAAGACTAGCACCCCCAACACAACACTCAGCTCCACTGAGCAGCCCGAAAACAAGCCTAGCACCCCCAACACAACACCCAGATCCCCAAAAACAAGGCTCAGCCCCTCCAACACAACGCCCAGCTCCCCTCTGCACCCCCAAAACAAGGCTAGCACCCTGCATGACAAGCCCAGCACCTCGAAAACAAGCCCATGATCCCCTCAGCACCCCCACCACAAGCCCAGCACTCCCAACACAAGCCCCAGACCCCCTCGGCACTCCCCCAAGCCCAACACAACAAACACACCACCCAGATCCTCTCCGCACCGCCAACACAAGGCCCAGATCCCCTCTGCACTCCGAAAACAAGGCCTAGCAGCCCTAAAACAAAACCTAGCTTTCCTCAGCACACCCACGACAAGCCCAGATCTCCCAAATACAAGGCCCAAATCCCCTCAGCACCCTCCATGACAAGCCCAGCACTCCCAACACAATGTCCAGATCCCCTCAGCACTCCCACAAGCCCAACACAACAAACACACCGCCCAGATCTCCTCTGCACCCCCATAACAAGGCCCAGCACTCCCAAGACAAGGCCCAGACCCCTCAGTACCCCCATGACAAGCCCGACACCCCCACAACAAGACCCAGATCCCCTCTGCACACCCACCACTAGCCCAGCACTCCCACAACAAGCCCAGCACCCCCAGTGCAAGAGCTAGCTCTCCTCAGCACCCCCACCACAAGCCCAGCACCCCCAACACAACGCCCAGATCCCCTCAGCACCCCCACCTCAAGGCCCTGATCCCCTCTGCACTCCCAAAACACATCCAGCACCTCGAAAACAAGCCCCTGATCCCCTCAGTACCCCCAATACAAGGCCCCGTTCTCCTCAGCACCCCCACCACAACGCCCAGATCCCCTCTGCACCCCCACCACAAGCCCAGCACCCCCACCACAATGCCCAGATTTCCTCTGCACCACTGAAAAAAGGCCCAGCACCTCGAAAACAAAGCCCAGATCCCCTCAGCACCCCCACTACAAGCCCCGCATCTCCAAAACAATGCCCGAGATCCCCTCAGCAGCCCCACCACAATGCCCAGATCCCCTCTGCACCCCCAACGCAATGCCCACATGCCCTCAGCACCCCTATCACAAGCCCAGCACCCCCTACAAAATGCCCCGATCCCCTCAGCACCCCCACCACAAGCCCTGCACCCCCAACACAATGCCCCAGATCCCCTCAGCACCCCCACGACAACGCCCAGATCCCCTCTGCACCCCCACAACAAGCCCAGCACTCCCACAAGTCCAGCACCCCCAGTGCAAGACCTAGCTCTCCTCAGCACCCCCACCACAAGCCCAGCACCCCCAACACAACGCCCAGATCCCGTTCAGTACCCTCATGACAAGCCTAGCTCCCCCAACACAACACCCAGATCCCCCAAAACAAGGCCCAGCATGTCCAACACAACGCCCAGCTCCCCTCTGCACCCCCACGACAAGACCAGCACTCCCAACACAAGGCCCAGCTCCCCCGACACAAGGCCCAGATCTCCTCAGCACCCCCAAAACAAGGCCCTGATCCCCTCTGCACTCCCAAAACAAGGCCCAGCACCCCTAAAACAAGACCTAGCTTTCCTCAGCGCCCCCACGACAAGCCCAGCTCTCCCCAATACAAGGCCCAGATCCCCTCAGCACCCTCCATGACAAGCCCAGCACTCCCAACACAATGCCCCGATCCCCTCAGCACCCCAAACACATGGCCCAGCACTCCCAAGACAAGGCCCAGACCCCTCAGTACCCCTATGACAAGCCCAACACCTCCAACAGAACGCCCAGATCCCCTCAGCAACCCCACAACAAGCCCCAGATCCCCTCCGCACTCCCAGAAGCTCAACACAACACACAGCCCAAATCCACTCAGCACGCCGAACAGAACGCCCAGCACTCCCAAGACAAGGCCC
This sequence comes from Struthio camelus, assembly GCF_040807025.1. NCBI lineage: Eukaryota > Metazoa > Chordata > Aves > Struthioniformes > Struthionidae > Struthio > Struthio camelus. The sequence goes on from NC_090944.1 coordinate 6,447,484, forward strand.
AGACCCCTCAGTATCGCCATGACAAGCCCGACACCACCAAAACAAGCCCCAGATCCCCTCAGCACCCCCACAACAAGCCCAGCATCTCCAATAGAAGCCCCAGATCCCCACCGCACTCGCACAGAACGCCCAGCACCCCCACCACAAGGCCCCAGATCCCCTCAGCACTCCCACAAGCCCAAAACAACACACAGCCCAGATCCCCTCAGCACCCCCAAAACAAGGCCCAGCACTCCCAAGACAAGGCCTAGCTCCCCTCAGCACCCCCATGACAAGCCCAACACCTCCAAAACAAGCCCCAGATCCCCTCAGCACTCCCACAAGCCCAACACAACAAACACACAGCCCAAATCCACTCAGCACCCCCAACACAAGGCCCTGATCCCCTCTGCACTCCCAAAACAAGGCCCAGCACCCCGAAAACAAGACCTAGCTTTCATCAGAGCCCCCACGCTAAGCCCAGCTCTCCCAAATACAAGGCCCAGATCCCCTCAGCACCCCCAAAACAAGGCCCAGATCCCCCTCTGCTCCCCTGACACAAGGCCCAGATCCCATCAGCAGCCCCACAACAATGACCAGCACCTCGAAAACAAAGCCCAGATCCCCTCTGCACCCCCACCACAAGCCCAGCACTCCCACAAGCCCAGCACCCCCAGTGCAAGACCTAGCTCTCCTCAGCACCCTCACCACAAGCCCAGCACTCCCAACACAACGCCCGGATCCCCTCTGCACCCCCATGACAAGCCCAGAACTCCCAACACAATGCCCAGATCCCCTTAGTAGTCCCACCAGAAGCCCAGCATCTCCAATACAAGCTCGAGATCCCCTCAGCACTCCCACAAGCCCAACACAACAAACTCACCGCCCAGATCTACTCAGCACCCCCAAAACAGGGCCGTGATCCCCTCTGCACTCCCAAAACAAGGCCCAGCACACCAAAAACAAGACCTAGCTTTCCTCAGCACCCCCACAACAAGCCCTGCTCTCCCCAACACAAGGCCCTGATCCCCTCTGCACACCCACCACTAGCCCAGCACTCCCACAACAAGCCCATGATCCCCTCAGCACTCCCACAAGCTCAACACAACAAACTCACAGCCCAAATCCACTCAGCACCCCCAACACAAGGCCCGGATCCCCTCAGCAGCCCCATAACAAACCCAAAACCTCCAATACAAGCCCCAGATCCCCTCCGCACTCGCACAACACGCCCACCACCCCTAACACAAGCCCAGATCCCCTCAGCACCACTATGACAATTCCAGCACCCCCAACACACAGCCCAGATCCCCTCTGCACACCCATAACAGGCCCAACACCTCCAATACAAGCCCTAGATCCCCTCCGCACTCGCAAAACAAGCCCAGCACCCCCAACACAATGCCCCGATCACCTCAGCAGCCCCACCACAAGGCCCTGATCCCCTCCGCACTCCCAAAACACATCCAGCACCTCGAAAACAAGCCCGTGATCCCCTCAGTACCCCCAATACAAGGCCCTGATCCCCTCAGTACCCCAATACAAGGCCCCGATCTCTTCAGCACCCCCAACACATGGGCCAGCACTCCCAAGACAAGGCCCAGACCCCTCAGTACCCCTATGACAAGCCCAACACCTCCAACACCATGCCCAGATCCCCTCAGCACCCCCACAACAAGCCCCAGATCCCCTCAGTACCCCCACCACAAGCCCAGCATCTCCAATAGAAGCCCCAGATCCCAAGCGCACTCGCACAGAACACCCAGCACCCCCACCACAAGGCCCCAGATCCCCTCAGCACTCCCACAAGCCCAAAACAACACACAGCCCAGATCCCCTCAGCACCCCCAAAACAAGGCCCAGCACTCCCAAGACAAGGCCTAGCTCCCCTCAGCACCCCCATGACAAGCCCAACACCTCCAAAACAAGCCCCAGATCCCCTCAGCACTCCCACAAGCCCAACACAACAAACACACAGCCCAAATCCACTCAGCACCCCCAACACAAGGCCCGGATCCCCTCTGCACTCCCAAAACAAGGCCCAGCACCCCGAAAACAAGACCTAGCTTTCATCAGAGCCCCCACGCTAAGCCCAGCTCTCCCAAATACAAGGCCCAGATCCCCTCAGCACTTCCAACACAAGGCCCAGATCCCCCTCTGCTCCCCCGACACAAGGCCCAGATCCCATCAGCAGCCCCACAACAAAGACCAGCACCTCGAAAACAAAGCCCAGATCCCCTCTGCACCCCCACCACAAGCCCAGCACTCCCACAAGCCCAGCACCCCCAGTGCAAGACCTAGCTCTCCTCAGCACCCTCACCACAAGCCCAGCACTCCCAACACAACGCCCGGATACCCTCTGCACCCCCATGACAAGCCCAGAACTCCCAACACAATGCCCAGATCCCCTTAGTAGCCCCACCAGAAGCCCAGCATCTCCAATACAAGCTCGAGATCCCCTCAGCACTCCCACAAGCCCAACACAACAAACTCACCGCCCAGATCTACTCAGCACCCCCAAAACAGGGCCGTGATCCCCTCTGCACTCCCAAAACAAGGCCCAGCACACCAAAAACAAGACCTAGCTTTCCTCAGCACCCCCACAACAAGCCCTGCTCTCCCCAACACAAGGCCCTGATCCCCTCTGCACACCCACCACTAGCCCAGCACTCCCACAACAAGCCCATGATCCCCTCAGCACTCCCACAAGCTCAACACAACAAACTCACAGCCCAAATCCACTCAGCACCCCCAACACAAGGCCCGGATCCCCTCAGCAGCCCCATAACAAACCCAACACCTCCAATACAAGCCCCAGATCCCCTCCGCACTCGCACAACACGCCCACCACCCCTAACACAAGCCCAGATCCCCTCAGCACCACTATGACAAGTCCAGCACCCCCAACACACAGCCCAGATCCCCTCTGCACCCCCACAACAAAACCCAGCACCTCAAAAACAATGTCCAGATCCCCTAAGCACCCCCACAACAAAGCCCAGCACCCCGAACACAACGCCCAGATCCCCTTCAGTACCCTCATGACAAGACCAGCACCCCCAACACAACACTCAGCTCCACTGAGCAGCCCGAAAACAAGCCTAGCACCCCCAACACAACACCCAGATCCCCCAAAACAAGGCCCAGCACCTCCAACACAATGCTCAGCTTCCCTCTGCACCCCCAAAACAAGCCCAGCACCCGCAACACAAGCCCAGCACCTCCAAAACAAGCCCAGATCCCCTCAACACTCCCACAAGCTCAACACAACAAACACACAGCCCAGATCCCCTCTGCACACCCATAACAGGCCCAACACCTCCAATACAAGCCCCAGATCCCCTCCGCACTTCCAAAACACGCCCAGAACCCACAACACAATGCCCAGATCCCCTCAGCACCACTATGACAAGCCCAGCACCCCGAACACAATGCCCAGATCCCCTCTGCACCCACAACAAAGCCCAGCACCCCGAACACAAAGCCCAGATCCCCTCAGCACCCCCACCACAAGCCCAGCACCCCCAACACAACGCCCAGATCCCCTCTGCACCCCCAAAACAAGGCTAGCACCCTGCATGACAAGCCCAGCACCTCGAAAACAAGCCCAGATCGCCTCAGCACCCCCACCACAAGCCCAGCACCCCCAAAACAAGCCCATCATCCCCTCAGCACTCCCCCAAGCCCAACACAACAAACACACAGCCCAGATCCCCTCAGCAGCCCCAACACAAGGCCCAGCACTCCCAAGACAAGGCCCAGACCCCTCAGTACCCCCATGACAAGCCCGACACCCCCACAACAAGACCCAGATCCCCTCTGCACACCCACCACTAGCCCAGCACTCCCACAACAAGCCCAGCACCCCCAGTGCAAGACCTAGCTCTCCTCAGCACCCCCACCACAAGCCCAGCACCCCCAAAACAAGCCCATCATCCCCTCAGCACTCCCCCAAGCCCAACACAACAAACACACAGCCCAGATCCCCTCTGCAGCCCCAACACAAGGCCCAGCACTCCCAAGACAAGGCCCAGACCCCTCAGTACCCCTATGACAAGCCCAACACCTCCGACACCATGCCCAGATCCCCTCAGCACCCCCACAACAAGCCCCAGATCCCCTCAGCACTCCCACAAGCTCAACACAACAAACACAACGCCCAGATCCCCTGAGCACCCCCGACACACAGCCCAGATCCCCTAGGCACTCCCACATGCCCAACACAACAAAACCACGGCCTAAATCAGCTCAGCATCCCCACCACAAGCCCAGCACTCCAAAAACAACACCCAGCACCCCCAACACAATGCCCCGATCCCCCCAGCAACCCCAAAACAAGGCCCACATCCCCTCAGCAAACCCATTACAAGACCAGCTCCCCCGACACAAGGCCCACATCACATCAGCAGCCTGACCACAAGCCCAGCACCCGTAACACAACACCCAGATCCCATCTGCACTCCAAAAACAAGGCCCAGCACTCCAACAACAAGCCCAGCACCCCCAGTGCAAGACCTAGCTCTCCTCAGCACCCCCACCACAAGCCCAGCACCCCCAACACAACGCCCAGATCCCCTCAGCACCCCCACCACAAGGCCCTGATCCCCTCTGCACTCCCAAAACACATCCAGCACCTCAAAAACAAGCCCCTGATCCCCTCAGTACCCCCAATACAAGGCCCCGTTCTCCTCAGCACCCCCACCACAACGCCCAGATCCCCTCAGCACCCCCACCACAAGCCCAGCACCCCCAACACAATGCCCAGATCTCCTCTGCACCACGGAAAAAAGGCCCAGCACCTCGAAAACATGGCCAGATCCCCTCAGCACCCCCACTACAAGCCCCGCACCTCCAACGCAATGCCCAGATCCCCTCTGCACCCCTACCACAAGCCCAGCACCCCCAACGCAATGCCCAGATCCCCTATGCACCCCCAAAACAGGGCCCACATCCCCTCAGCAAACCCATTACAAGACCAGCTCCCCCGACACAAGGCCCACATCCCGTCAGCACCCCCAAATCAAGGCCTAGCAACTCCAACACAACGCCCAGCTCCCCTCTGCACCCCCACAAAACTCCCAGCCCCCGCAACACAAGCCCAACACCTCGAAAACAAGCCCAGATCCCCTCAACACTCCCACAAGCTCAACACAACAAACACACAGCCCAGATCCCCTCTGCACACCCACTACAAGCCCCGCATCTCCAAAACAATGCCCGAGATCCCCTCAGCAGCCCCACCACAATGCCCAGATCCCCTCTGCACCCCCAACGCAATGCCCACATGCCCTCAGCACCCCTATCACAAGCCCAGCACCCCCTACAAAATGCCCCGATCCCCTCAGCACCCCCACCACAAGCCCTGCACCCCCAACACAATGCCCCAGATCCCCTCAGCACCCCCACCACAACGCCCAGATCCCCTCTGCACCCCCACAACAAGCCCAGCACTCCCACAAGCCCAGCACCCCCAGTGCAAGACCTAGCTCTCCTCAGCACCCCCACCACAAGCCCAGCACCCCCAACACAACGCCCAGATCCCGTTCAGTACCCTCATGACAAGCCTAGCTCCCCCAACACAACACCCAGATCCCCCAAAACAAGGCCCAGCATGTCCAACACAACGCCCAGCTCCCCTCTGCACCCCCACGACAAGACCAGCACTCCCAACACAAGGCCCAGCTCCCCCGACACAAGGCCCAGATCTCCTCAGCACCCCCAAAACAAGGCCCTGATCCCCTCTGCACTCCCAAAACAAGGCCCAGCACCCCTAAAACAAGACCTAGCTTTCCTCAGCGCCCCCACGACAAGCCCAGCTCTCCCCAATACAAGGCCCAGATCCCCTCAGCACCCTCCATGACAAGCCCAGCACTCCCAACACAATGCCCCGATCCCCTCAGCACCCCAAACACATGGCCCAGCACTCCCAAGACAAGGCCCAGACCCCTCAGTACCCCTATGACAAGCCCAACACCTCCAACAGAACGCCCAGATCCCCTCAGCAACCCCACAACAAGCCCCAGATCCCCTCCGCACTCCCAGAAGCTCAACACAACACACAGCCCAAATCCACTCAGCACGCCGAACAGAACGCCCAGCACTCCCAAGACAAGGCCCAGACCCCTCAGTATCGCCATGACAAGCCCGACACCACCAAAACAAGCCCCAGATCCCCTCAGCACCCCCACCACAAGCCCAGCATCTCCAATAGAAGCCCCAGATCCCCACCGCACTCGCACAGAACGCCCAGCACCCCCACCACAAGGCCCCAGATCCCCTCAGCACTCCCACAAGCCCAAAACAACACACAGCCCAGATCCCCTCAGCACCCCCAAAACAAGGCCCAGCACTCCCAAGACAAGGCCTAGCTCCCCTCAGCACCCCCATGACAAGCCCAACACCTCCAAAACAAGCCCCAGATCCCCTCAGCACTCCCACAAGCCCAACACAACAAACACACAGCCCAAATCCACTCAGCACCCCCAACACAAGGCCCTGATCCCCTCTGCACTCCCAAAACAAGGCCCAGCACCCCGAAAACAAGACCTAGCTTTCATCAGAGCCCCCACGCTAAGCCCAGCTCTCCCAAATACAAGGCCCAGATCCCCTCAGCACCCCCAAAACAAGGCCCAGATCCCCCTCTGCTCCCCTGACACAAGGCCCAGATCCCATCAGCAGCCCCACAACAATGACCAGCACCTCGAAAACAAAGCCCAGATCCCCTCTGCACCCCCACCACAAGCCCAGCACTCCCACAAGCCCAGCACCCCCAGTGCAAGACCTAGCTCTCCTCAGCACCCTCACCACAAGCCCAGCACTCCCAATACAACGCCCGGATCCCCTCTGCACCCCCATGACAAGCCCAGAACTCCCAACACAATGCCCAGATCCCCTTAGTAGTCCCACCAGAAGCCCAGCATCTCCAATACAAGCTCGAGATCCCCTCAGCACTCCCACAAGCCCAACACAACAAACTCACCGCCCAGATCTACTCAGCACCCCCAAAACAGGGCCGTGATCCCCTCTGCACTCCCAAAACAAGGCCCAGCACACCAAAAACAAGACCTAGCTTTCCTCAGCACCCCCACAACAAGCCCTGCTCTCCCCAACACAAGGCCCTGATCCCCTCTGCACACCCACCACTAGCCCAGCACTCCCACAACAAGCCCATGATCCCCTCAGCACTCCCACAAGCTCAACACAACAAACTCACAGCCCAAATCCACTCAGCACCCCCAACACAAGGCTCGGATCCCCTCAGCAGCCCCATAACAAACCCAACACCTCCAATACAAGCCCCAGATCCCCTCCGCACTCGCACAACACGCCCACCACCCCTAACACAAGCCCAGATCCCCTCAGCACCACTATGACAATTCCAGCACCCCCAACACACAGCCCAGATCCCCTCTGCACACCCATAACAGGCCCAACACCTCCAATACAAGCCCTAGATCCCCTCCGCACTCGCAAAACAAGCCCAGCACCCCCAACACAATGCCCCGATCACCTCAGCAGCCCCACCACAAGGCCCTGATCCCCTCCGCACTCCCAAAACACATCCAGCACCTCGAAAACAAGCCCGTGATCCCCTCAGTACCCCCAATACAAGGCCCTGATCCCCTCAGTACCCCAATACAAGGCCCCGATCTCTTCAGCACCCCCAACACATGGGCCAGCACTCCCAAGACAAGGCCCAGACCCCTCAGTACCCCTATGACAAGCCCAACACCTCCAACACCATGCCCAGATCCCCTCAGCACCCCCACAACAAGCCCCAGATCCCCTCAGTACCCCCACCACAAGCCCAGCATCTCCAATAGAAGCCCCAGATCCCAAGCGCACTCGCACAGAACACCCAGCACCCCCACCACAAGGCCCCAGATCCCCTCAGCACTCCCACAAGCCCAAAACAACACACAGCCCAGATCCCCTCAGCACCCCCAAAACAAGGCCCAGCACTCCCAAGACAAGGCCTAGCTCCCCTCAGCACCCCCATGACAAGCCCAACACCTCCAAAACAAGCCCCAGATCCCCTCAGCACTCCCACAAGCCCAACACAACAAACACACAGCCCAAATCCACTCAGCACCCCCAACACAAGGCCCGGATCCCCTCTGCACTCCCAAAACAAGGCCCAGCACCCCGAAAACAAGACCTAGCTTTCATCAGAGCCCCCACGCTAAGCCCAGCTCTCCCAAATACAAGGCCCAGATCCCCTCAGCACTTCCAACACAAGGCCCAGATCCCCCTCTGCTCCCCCGACACAAGGCCCAGATCCCATCAGCAGCCCCACAACAAAGACCAGCACCTCGAAAACAAAGCCCAGATCCCCTCTGCACCCCCACCACAAGCCCAGCACTCCCACAAGCCCAGCACCCCCAGTGCAAGACCTAGCTCTCCTCAGCACCCTCACCACAAGCCCAGCACTCCCAACACAACGCCCGGATCCCCTCTGCACCCCCATGACAAGCCCAGAACTCCCAACACAATGCCCAGATCCCCTTAGTAGCCCCACCAGAAGCCCAGCATCTCCAATACAAGCTCGAGATCCCCTCAGCACTCCCACAAGCCCAACACAACAAACTCACCGCCCAGATCTACTCAGCACCCCCAAAACAGGGCCGTGATCCCCTCTGCACTCCCAAAACAAGGCCCAGCACACCAAAAACAAGACCTAGCTTTCCTCAGCACCCCCACAACAAGCCCTGCTCTCCCCAACACAAGGCCCTGATCCCCTCTGCACACCCACCACTAGCCCAGCACTCCCACAACAAGCCCATGATCCCCTCAGCACTCCCACAAGCTCAACACAACAAACTCACAGCCCAAATCCACTCAGCACCCCCAACACAAGGCCCGGATCCCCTCAGCAGCCCCATAACAAACCCAACACCTCCAATACAAGCCCCAGATCCCCTCCGCACTCGCACAACACGCCCACCACCCCTAACACAAGCCCAGATCCCCTCAGCACCACTATGACAAGTCCAGCACCCCCAACACAAGGCCCAGATCCCCTCTGCACCCCCACAACAAAACCCAGCACCTCAAAAACAATGTCCAGATCCCCTAAGCACCCCCACAACAAAGCCCAGCACCCCGAACACAACGCCCAGATCCCCTTCAGTACCCTCATGACAAGACCAGCACCCCCAACACAACACTCAGCTCCACTGAGCAGCCCGAAAACAACCCTAGCACCCCCAACACAACACCCAGATCCCCCAAAACAAGGCCCAGCACCTCCAACACAATGCCCAGCTTCCCTCTGCACCCCCAAAACAAGCCCAGCACCCGCAACACAAGCCCAGCACCTCCAAAACAAGCCCAGATCCCCTCAACACTCCCACAAGCTCAACACAACAAACACACAGCCCAGATCCCCTCTGCACCCCCATAACAGGCCCAACACCTCCAATACAAGCCCCAGATCCCCTCCGCACTTCCAAAACACGCCCAGAACCCACAACACAATGCCCAGATCCCCTCAGCACCACTATGACAAGCCCAGCACCCCGAACACAATGCCCAGATCCCCTCTGCACCCACAACAAAGCCCAGCACCCCGAACACAAAGCCCAGATCCCCTCAGCACCCCCACCACAAGCCCAGCACCCCCAACACAACGCCCAGATCCCCTCTGCACCCCCAAAACAAGGCTAGCACCCTGCATGACAAGCCCAGCACCTCGAAAACAAGCCCAGATCGCCTCAGCACCCCCACCACAAGCCCAGCACCCCCAAAACAAGCCCATCATCCCCTCAGCACTCCCCCAAGCCCAACACAACAAACACACAGCCCAGATCCCCTCAGCAGCCCCAACACAAGGCCCAGCACTCCCAAGACAAGGCCCAGACCCCTCAGTACCCCCATGACAAGCCCGACACCCCCACAACAAGACCCAGATCCCCTCTGCACACCCACCACTAGCCCAGCACTCCCACAACAAGCCCAGCACCCCCAGTGCAAGACCTAGCTCTCCTCAGCACCCCCACCACAAGCCCAGCACCCCCAAAACAAGCCCATCATCCCCTCAGCACTCCCCCAAGCCCAACACAACAAACACACAGCCCAGATCCCCTCTGCAGCCCCAACACAAGGCCCAGCACTCCCAAGACAAGGCCCAGACCCCTCAGTACCCCTATGACAAGCCCAACACCTCCGACACCATGCCCAGATCCCCTCAGCACCCCCACAACAAGCCCCAGATCCCCTCAGCACTCCCACAAGCTCAACACAACAAACACAACGCCCAGATCCCCTGAGCACCCCCGACACACAGCCCAGATCCCCTAGGCACTCCCACATGCCCAACACAACAAAACCACGGCCTAAATCAGCTCAGCATCCCCACCACAAGCCCAGCACTCCAAAAACAACACCCAGCACCCCCAACACAATGCCCCGATCCCCCCAGCAACCCCAAAACAAGGCCCACATCCCCTCAGCAAACCCATTACAAGACGAGCTCCCCCGACACAAGGCCCACATCACATCAGCAGCCTGACCACAAGCCCAGCACCCGTAACACAACACCCAGATCCCATCTGCACTCCAAAAACAAGGCCCAGCACTCCCACAACAAGCCCAGCACCCCCAGTGCAAGACCTAGCTCTCCTCAGCACCCCCACCACAAGCCCAGCACCCCCAACACAATGCCCAGATCCCCTCAGCACCCCCACCACAAGGCCCTGATCCCCTCTGCACTCCCAAAACACATCCAGCACCTCAAAAACAAGCCCCTGATCCCCTCAGTACCCCCAATACAAGGCCCCGTTCTCCTCAGCACCCCCACCACAACGCCCAGATCCCCTCAGCACCCCCACCACAAGCCCAGCACCCCCAACACAATGCCCAGATCTCCTCTGCACCACGGAAAAAAGGCCCAGCACCTCGAAAACATGGCCAGATCCCCTCAGCACCCCCACTACAAGCCCCGCACCTCCAACGCAATGCCCAGATCCCCTCTGCACCCCTACCACAAGCCCAGCACCCCCAACGCAATGCCCAGATCCCCTCTGCACCCCCAAAACAGGGCCCACATCCCCTCAGCAAACCCATTACAAGACCAGCTCCCCCGACACAAGGCCCACATCCCGTCAGCACCCCCAAATCAAGGCCTAGCAACTCCAACACAACGCCCAGCTCCCCTCTGCACCCCCACAAAACTCCCAGCCCCCGCAACACAAGCCCAACACCTCGAAAACAAGCCCAGATCCCCTCAACACTCCCACAAGCTCAACACAACAAACACACAGCCCAGATCCCCTCTGCACCCCCATAACAGGCCCAACACCTCCAATACAAGCCCCAGATCCCCTCCGCACTCGCAAAACAGGCCCAGCACCCCCAACACAAGGCCCAGATCCCCTAAGCACCCCCACAACAAAGCCCAGCACCCCGAACACAACGCCCCGATCCCCTTCAGTACCCTCATGACAAGACCAGCACCCCCAACACTCAGCTCCACTGAGCAGCCCGAAAACAAGCCTAGCACCCCCAACACAACACCCAGATCCCCCGAAACAAGGCCCAGCACCTCCAACACAATGCCCAGCTCCCCTCTGCACCCCCAAAACAAGGCTAGCACCCTGCATGACAAGCCCAGCACCCCCAAAACAAGCCCATGATCCCCTCAGCACTCCCACAAGCCCAACACAACAAACACATGGCCCAGATCTCCTCTGCACCCCCAACACAAGGCCCAGCACTCCCAAGACAAGGCCCAGACCCCTCAGTACCCCCATGACAAGCCCGACACCCCCACAACAAGACCCAGATCCCCTCTGAACACCCACCACTAGCCCAGCACTCCCACAACAAGCCCAGCATCCTCAGTGCAAGACCTAGCTCTCCTCAGCACCCCCACCACAAGCCCAGCACCCCCAACACAACGCCCAGATCCCCTCAGCACCCCCACCAGAAGGCACTGATCCCCTCTGCACTCCCAAAACACATCCAGCACCTCGAAAACAAGCCCCATATTCCCTCAGCACCCCCACAAGAAGGTCCGGATCCCCTAAGCACCCCCAGGACAAGCTCAGATCCCCTCTGCACTCCCACAAGCCCAACACAACAAACACACAGCCCAGATCCCCTCTGCACACCCATAAGAAGCCCAGCACCTCCACCACAATGCCCAGACCCCGTCAGCACGTCCACGACAAGCCCAGCGCACCCAACACAAGCCCCAGATCCCCTCCGCACTCGCACAACACGCCCAGCACCCCCAACACAAGGACCAGATCCCCTCAGCACCACTATGACAAGTCCAGCAGCCACAACACAAGGCCCACATCCCCTCACCACCCCTAAAACAAGACCCAGCAACTCCAACACAACGCCCAGCTCCCCTCTGCACTTCCACAAAAAGCCCAGCAGCCTGCATGACAAGCCCAGCACCTCAAAACAAGCCCCATATTCCCTCAGCACCCCCACAAGAAGGTCCGGATCCCCTCAGCACCCCCAAAACAAGGCCAGCACGCGCAACACAAACCCAGCACCTCGAAAACAAGCCCCAGATCCCCTCAGGACCCCCATAACAAGCCCAGATCCCCTCAGCACCCCCACCACAAGCCCAGCACTCCCAACACAACGCCCGGATCCCCTCTGCACCCCCATGACAAGCCCAGAACTCCCAACACAACGCCCAGATCCCCTCTGCACCCCCACCACAAGCCCAGCATCTCCAATACAAGCTCGAGATCCCCTCAGCACTCCCACAAGCCCAACACAAGAAACACAGAGCCCAGATCTACTCAGCACCCCCAAAACAGGGCCCTGATCCCCTCTGCACCCCCAACACAAGGCCCAGCACTCCCAAGACAAGGCCCAGATCCCCTCAGTACCCCTATGACAAGCCCAACACCCCCACAACAAGACCCAGATCCCCTCTGCACACCCACCACTAGCCCAGCACTCCCACAACAAGCCCATGATCAAACAAACAACAAACTCACAGCCCAAATCCACTCAGCACCCCCAACACAAGGCCCGGATCCCCTCAGCAGCCCCATAACAAACCCAACACCTCCAATACAAGCCCCAGATCCCCTCCGCACTCGCACAACACGCCCAGCACCCCCAACACAAGGCCCAGATCCCCTCAGCACCCCCAACGCAATGTCCAGATCCCCTCTGCAACCCCACCACAAGCGCAGCATCTCCAAAACAAGTACCTGATAAACCTCTGCTCCACCAAAAAAAGGCCCAGCACCTTGAAAACAAGCCCCACATCCCTTCAGCACCTCCACTACAAGCCCAGCACGCCCAACACAATGCCCAGACCCCCTCAGCACCCCGACCACAAGCCCAGCATCTCGAAAACAAGCCCCAGATCTCCTCTGCACCATGGAAAAAAGGCCCAGCACCCCTAAAACAAGCCCCAGATCCCCTCAGCACCCTGCATGACAAGCCCAGCACCCCCAACACAAGCCCCAGATCCCCTCTGCACCCCCACAACAAAGCCCAGCACCTCGAAAACAAAGCCCAGATCCCCTAAGCACAGCCACAACAAGCCCAGCACCCCCAACACACCGCCCAGATCCCCTCAGCACCCCCAACACAAGGCCCAGCACCCCCAACAACAAGGCCCAGATCCCCTCTGCACTCCCACAAGCCCAAAACAACAAACACACAGCCCAGATCCCCTCAGCAGCCCCAACACAAGGCCCAACACCTCCAATACAAGCCCCAGATCCCCTCCTCACTCACACAACACACCCAGCACCCCCCACACAAGCCCAGATCCCCTCAGCACCACTATGACAAGTCCAGCACCCCCAACACAAGGCCCAGATCCCCTCTGCACCCCCACCACAAGCCCAGCATCTCCAATAGAAGCCCCAGATCCCCACCGCACTCGCACAGAACGCCCAGCACCCCCAACACAAGGCCCCGATCCCCTCAGCACTCCCACAAGCCCAAAACAACAAACACACAGCCCAGATCCCCTCTGCACACCCACCACAAGCCCAGCACCTCGAAAACAATGTCCAAATACCCTCAGCACCCCCACAACAAGCCCAGCACACCCAATACCACACCCAGATCCCGGTCAGTACCCTCATGACAAGACCAGCACCCCCAACACAACACCCAGATCCCCTCTGCACCCCCAAAACAAGGCCAGCCCCCGCAACACAAGCCCAGCACCTCGAAAACAAGCCCAGATCCCCTCTGCACTCCCACAAGCTCAACGCAACAAACACAAAGCCCAGATCCCCTCAGCACCCCCAAGACAAGGCCCTGCACCCCCAAGACAAGGCCCAGACCCCTCAGTATCCCTGTGACAAACCGACACCTCCAACACAAGGCCAGATCCCCTCAGCACCCCCACCACAAGCCCAGCACTCCCACCACAATCCCAGCACTCCCAATACAAGGCCTAGATTGCCTCAGCACCACTACGACAAATCCAGCAATCCCAAAAGAAGGCCCAGACCACTCAGTACCCCCACGACAAGACTAGCACCCCCAACACAACGCCCAGATCCCCTCAGCACCACCCACCACAAGCCCAGCACCTCCAAAAGAATGACCAGATCCCCTCAGTACCCCCAAAACAAAGCCCAGCACCCCCAACACCACACCCAGATCCCGTTCAGTACCCTCATGACAAGACCAGCACCCCCAACACAATGCCCCAGATCCCCCAAAACAAGGCCCAGCACCTCCAACACAACGCCCAGCTCCCCTCTGCACCCCCAAAACAAGGCCAGCCCCCGCAACACAAGCCCAGCACCTCGAAAACAAGCCCAGATCCCCTTAGCAACCCCACAACAAGGCCCAGCAACTCCAACACAACGCCCAGCTCCCCTCTGCACCCCCACAGAAAACCCTGCACCCGCAACACAAGCTCAACACCTCCAAAACAAGCCCCAGATGCCCTCAGCACTCCCACAAGCCCAACACAACAAACACACAGCCCAAATCCCCTCAGCACCCCCACCACAAGGCTCTGATCCCCTCTGCACTCCCAAAACACATCCAGCACCTCGAAAACAAGCCCCATATCGCCTCAGTACCCCCAATACAAGGCCCAGATCTCCTCAGCACCCCCAAAACAAGGCCCAGATCCCCCTCTGCTCCCCCGACACAAGGCCCAGATCCCATCAGCAGCCCCACAACAAAGACCAGCACCTCAAAAACAAAGCCCAGATCCCCTCTGCACCCCCACCACAAGCCCAGCACTCCCACAAGCCCAGCACCCCCAGTGCAAGACCTAGCTCTCCTCAGCACCCCCACCACAAGCCCAGCACCCCCAACACAACGCCCAGATCCACTCAGCACCCCCACCACAAGGCCCTGATCCCCTCTGCACTCCCAAAACACATCCAGCACCTCGAAAACAAGCCCCTGATCCCCTCAGTACCCCCAATACAAGGCCCAGATCCCCCTCTGCTCCCCTGACACAAGGCCCAGATCCCCTCAGCAGCCTGACCACAAGCCCAGCACCCCCAACACAATGCCCAGATTTCCTCTGCACCATGGAAAAAAGGCCCAGCACCTCGAAAACAATGCCCAGATCCCCTCTGCACCCCCACAACAAGTCCAGCACCCCCAACACAACACCCAGATCCCGTTCAGTACCCTCATGACAAGCCTAGCTCCCCCAACACAACACCCAGATCCCCCAAAACAAGGCCCAGCATGTCCAACACAACGCCCAGCTCCCCTCTGCACCCCCACGACAAGACCAGCACTCCCAACACAAGGCCCAGCTCCCCCGACACAAGGCCCAGATCTCCTCAGCACCCCCAAAACAAGGCCCTGATCCCCTCTGCACTCCCAAAACAAGGCCCAGCACCCCTAAAACAAGACCTAGCTTTCCTCAGCAGCCCCACGACAAGCCCAGCTCTCCCCAATACAAGGCTCCTCAGCATCCCCACGACAAGCCCAGCTCTCCCCAATACAAGGCCCAGATCCCCTCCGCACTCGCACAACGCGCCCAGCACCCCCAACACAAGGCCCAGATCCCCTCAGATCCCCTCAGCACAAGGCTCTGATCCCCTCTGCACTCCCAAAACACATCCAGCACCTCGAAAACAAGCCCCATATCGCCTCAGTACCCCCAATACAAGGCCCAGATCTCCTCAGCACCCCCAAAACAAGGCCCAGCAACTCCAACACAACACCCAGCTCCCCTCCGCACCCCCACCACAAGGCCAGCACCCGCAACACAAACCCAGCACCTCGAAAACAATCCCCACATCCCCTCAGCACCCCCTACACAAGGCCCAGATCCCCCAGGCACTCCCACACGCCCAACACAACAAAAACACGGCCTAAATCACCTCAGCATCCCCACCACAAGCCCAGCACTCCAAAAACAACGCCCAGCACCCCCAACACAACGCCCCGATCCCCTCAGTAACCTCAAAACAAGGCCCACATCCCCTCAGCAAACCCATTACAAGACCAGCTCCCCCGACACAAGGCCCACATCCCAACAGCAGCCCGACCACAAGCCCAGCACCCGTAACACAACACCCAGATCCCCTCTGCACACCCACCACAAGCCCAGCACTCCCACAACAAGCCCCGCAACCCCAGTGCAAGACCTAGCTCTCCTCAGCACCCCCACCACAAGCCCAGCTCTCCCCAACACAACACCCAGATCCCCCAAAACAAGGCCCAGCATGTCCAACACAACGCCCAGCTCCCCTCTGCACCCCCACGACAAAACCAGCACTCCCAACACAAGGCCCAGCTCCCCCGACACAAGGCCCAGATCTCCTCAGCACCCCCAAAACAAGGCCCTGATCCCCTCTGCACTCCCAAAACAAGGCCCAGCACCCCTAAAACAAGACCTAGCTTTCCTCAGCGCCCCCACGACAAGCCCAGCTCTCCCCAATACAATGCCCCGATCCCCTCAGCACCCCAAACACATGGCCCAGCACTCCCAAGACAAGGCCCAGACCCCTCAGTACCCCTATGACAAGCCCAACACCTCCAACAGAACGCCCAGATCCCCTCAGCAACCCCACAACAAGCCCCAGATCCCCTCCGCACTCCCAGAAGCTCAACACAACAAACACACAGCCCAAATCCACTCAGCACGCCGAACAGAACGCCCAGCACTCCCAAGACAAGGCCCAGACCCCTCAGTATCGCCATGACAAGCCCGACACCACCAAAACAAGCCCCAGATCCCCTCAGCACCCCCACCACAAGCCCAGCATCTCCAATAGAAGCCCCAGATCCCCACCGCACTCGCACAGAACGCCCAGCACCCCCACCACAAGGCCCCAGATCCCCTCAGCACTCCCACAAGCCCAAAACAACACACAGCCCAGATCCCCTCAGCACCCCCAAAACAAGGCCCAGCACTCCCAAGACAAGGCCTAGCTCCCCTCAGCACCCCCATGACAAGCCCAACACCTCCAAAACAAGCCCCAGATCCCCTCAGCACTCCCACAAGCCCAACACAACAAACACACAGCCCAAATCCACTCAGCACCCCCAACACAAGGCCCTGATCCCCTCTGCACTCCCAAAACAAGGCCCAGCACCCCGAAAACAAGACCTAGCTTTCATCAGAGCCCCCACGCTAAGCCCAGCTCTCCCAAATACAAGGCCCAGATCCCCTCAGCACCCCCAAAACAAGGCCCAGATCCCCCTCTGCTCCCCTGACACAAGGCCCAGATCCCATCAGCAGCCCCACAACAATGACCAGCACCTCGAAAACAAAGCCCAGATCCCCTCTGCACCCCCACCACAAGCCCAGCACTCCCACAAGCCCAGCACCCCCAGTGCAAGACCTAGCTCTCCTCAGCACCCTCACCACAAGCCCAGCACTCCCAACACAACGCCCGGATCCCCTCTGCACCCCCATGACAAGCCCAGAACTCCCAACACAATGCCCAGATCCCCTTAGTAGTCCCACCAGAAGCCCAGCATCTCCAATACAAGCTCGAGATCCCCTCAGCACTCCCACAAGCCCAACACAACAAACTCACCGCCCAGATCTACTCAGCACCCCCAAAACAGGGCCGTGATCCCCTCTGCACTCCCAAAACAAGGCCCAGCACACCAAAAACAAGACCTAGCTTTCCTCAGCACCCCCACAACAAGCCCTGCTCTCCCCAACACAAGGCCCTGATCCCCTCTGCACACCCACCACTAGCCCAGCACTCCCACAACAAGCCCATGATCCCCTCAGCACTCCCACAAGCTCAACACAACAAACTCACAGCCCAAATCCACTCAGCACCCCCAACACAAGGCCCGGATCCCCTCAGCAGCCCCATAACAAACCCAAAACCTCCAATACAAGCCCCAGATCCCCTCCGCACTCGCACAACACGCCCACCACCCCTAACACAAGCCCAGATCCCCTCAGCACCACTATGACAATTCCAGCACCCCCAACACACAGCCCAGATCCCCTCTGCACACCCATAACAGGCCCAACACCTCCAATACAAGCCCTAGATCCCCTCCGCACTCGCAAAACAAGCCCAGCACCCCCAACACAATGCCCCGATCACCTCAGCAGCCCCACCACAAGGCCCTGATCCCCTCCGCACTCCCAAAACACATCCAGCACCTCGAAAACAAGCCCGTGATCCCCTCAGTACCCCCAATACAAGGCCCTGATCCCCTCAGTACCCCAATACAAGGCCCCGATCTCTTCAGCACCCCCAACACATGGGCCAGCACTCCCAAGACAAGGCCCAGACCCCTCAGTACCCCTATGACAAGCCCAACACCTCCAACACCATGCCCAGATCCCCTCAGCACCCCCACAACAAGCCCCAGATCCCCTCAGTACCCCCACCACAAGCCCAGCATCTCCAATAGAAGCCCCAGATCCCAAGCGCACTCGCACAGAACACCCAGCACCCCCACCACAAGGCCCCAGATCCCCTCAGCACTCCCACAAGCCCAAAACAACACACAGCCCAGATCCCCTCAGCACCCCCAAAACAAGGCCCAGCACTCCCAAGACAAGGCCTAGCTCCCCTCAGCACCCCCATGACAAGCCCAACACCTCCAAAACAAGCCCCAGATCCCCTCAGCACTCCCACAAGCCCAACACAACAAACACACAGCCCAAATCCACTCAGCACCCCCAACACAAGGCCCGGATCCCCTCTGCACTCCCAAAACAAGGCCCAGCACCCCGAAAACAAGACCTAGCTTTCATCAGAGCCCCCACGCTAAGCCCAGCTCTCCCAAATACAAGGCCCAGATCCCCTCAGCACTTCCAACACAAGGCCCAGATCCCCCTCTGCTCCCCCGACACAAGGCCCAGATCCCATCAGCAGCCCCACAACAAAGACCAGCACCTCGAAAACAAAGCCCAGATCCCCTCTGCACCCCCACCACAAGCCCAGCACTCCCACAAGCCCAGCACCCCCAGTGCAAGACCTAGCTCTCCTCAGCACCCTCACCACAAGCCCAGCACTCCCAACACAACGCCCGGATACCCTCTGCACCCCCATGACAAGCCCAGAACTCCCAACACAATGCCCAGATCCCCTTAGTAGCCCCACCAGAAGCCCAGCATCTCCAATACAAGCTCGAGATCCCCTCAGCACTCCCACAAGCCCAACACAACAAACTCACCGCCCAGATCTACTCAGCACCCCCAAAACAGGGCCGTGATCCCCTCTGCACTCCCAAAACAAGGCCCAGCACACCAAAAACAAGACCTAGCTTTCCTCAGCACCCCCACAACAAGCCCTGCTCTCCCCAACACAAGGCCCTGATCCCCTCTGCACACCCACCACTAGCCCAGCACTCCCACAACAAGCCCATGATCCCCTCAGCACTCCCACAAGCTCAACACAACAAACTCACAGCCCAAATCCACTCAGCACCCCCAACACAAGGCCCGGATCCCCTCAGCAGCCCCATAACAAACCCAACACCTCCAATACAAGCCCCAGATCCCCTCCGCACTCGCACAACACGCCCACCACCCCTAACACAAGCCCAGATCCCCTCAGCACCACTATGACAAGTCCAGCACCCCCAACACACAGCCCAGATCCCCTCTGCACCCCCACAACAAAACCCAGCACCTCAAAAACAATGTCCAGATCCCCTAAGCACCCCCACAACAAAGCCCAGCACCCCGAACACAACGCCCAGATCCCCTTCAGTACCCTCATGACAAGACCAGCACCCCCAACACAACACTCAGCTCCACTGAGCAGCCCGAAAACAAGCCTAGCACCCCCAACACAACACCCAGATCCCCCAAAACAAGGCCCAGCACCTCCAACACAATGCTCAGCTTCCCTCTGCACCCCCAAAACAAGCCCAGCACCCGCAACACAAGCCCAGCACCTCCAAAACAAGCCCAGATCCCCTCAACACTCCCACAAGCTCAACACAACAAACACACAGCCCAGATCCCCTCTGCACACCCATAACAGGCCCAACACCTCCAATACAAGCCCCAGATCCCCTCCGCACTTCCAAAACACGCCCAGAACCCACAACACAATGCCCAGATCCCCTCAGCACCACTATGACAAGCCCAGCACCCCGAACACAATGCCCAGATCCCCTCTGCACCCACAACAAAGCCCAGCACCCCGAACACAAAGCCCAGATCCCCTCAGCACCCCCACCACAAGCCCAGCACCCCCAACACAACGCCCAGATCCCCTCTGCACCCCCAAAACAAGGCTAGCACCCTGCATGACAAGCCCAGCACCTCGAAAACAAGCCCAGATCGCCTCAGCACCCCCACCACAAGCCCAGCACCCCCAAAACAAGCCCATCATCCCCTCAGCACTCCCCCAAGCCCAACACAACAAACACACAGCCCAGATCCCCTCAGCAGCCCCAACACAAGGCCCAGCACTCCCAAGACAAGGCCCAGACCCCTCAGTACCCCCATGACAAGCCCGACACCCCCACAACAAGACCCAGATCCCCTCTGCACACCCACCACTAGCCCAGCACTCCCACAACAAGCCCAGCACCCCCAGTGCAAGACCTAGCTCTCCTCAGCACCCCCACCACAAGCCCAGCACCCCCAAAACAAGCCCATCATCCCCTCAGCACTCCCCCAAGCCCAACACAACAAACACACAGCCCAGATCCCCTCTGCAGCCCCAACACAAGGCCCAGCACTCCCAAGACAAGGCCCAGACCCCTCAGTACCCCTATGACAAGCCCAACACCTCCGACACCATGCCCAGATCCCCTCAGCACCCCCACAACAAGCCCCAGATCCCCTCAGCACTCCCACAAGCTCAACACAACAAACACAACGCCCAGATCCCCTGAGCACCCCCGACACACAGCCCAGATCCCCTAGGCACTCCCACATGCCCAACACAACAAAACCACGGCCTAAATCAGCTCAGCATCCCCACCACAAGCCCAGCACTCCAAAAACAACACCCAGCACCCCCAACACAATGCCCCGATCCCCCCAGCAACCCCAAAACAAGGCCCACATCCCCTCAGCAAACCCATTACAAGACCAGCTCCCCCGACACAAGGCCCACATCACATCAGCAGCCTGACCACAAGCCCAGCACCCGTAACACAACACCCAGATCCCATCTGCACTCCAAAAACAAGGCCCAGCACTCCAACAACAAGCCCAGCACCCCCAGTGCAAGACCTAGCTCTCCTCAGCACCCCCACCACAAGCCCAGCACCCCCAACACAACGCCCAGATCCCCTCAGCACCCCCACCACAAGGCCCTGATCCCCTCTGCACTCCCAAAACACATCCAGCACCTCAAAAACAAGCCCCTGATCCCCTCAGTACCCCCAATACAAGGCCCCGTTCTCCTCAGCACCCCCACCACAACGCCCAGATCCCCTCAGCACCCCCACCACAAGCCCAGCACCCCCAACACAATGCCCAGATCTCCTCTGCACCACGGAAAAAAGGCCCAGCACCTCGAAAACATGGCCAGATCCCCTCAGCACCCCCACTACAAGCCCCGCACCTCCAACGCAATGCCCAGATCCCCTCTGCACCCCTACCACAAGCCCAGCACCCCCAACGCAATGCCCAGATCCCCTCTGCACCCCCAAAACAGGGCCCACATCCCCTCAGCAAACCCATTACAAGACCAGCTCCCCCGACACAAGGCCCACATCCCGTCAGCACCCCCAAATCAAGGCCTAGCAACTCCAACACAACGCCCAGCTCCCCTCTGCACCCCCACAAAACTCCCAGCCCCCGCAACACAAGCCCAACACCTCGAAAACAAGCCCAGATCCCCTCAACACTCCCACAAGCTCAACACAACAAACACACAGCCCAGATCCCCTCTGCACACCCACTACAAGCCCCGCATCTCCAAAACAATGCCCGAGATCCCCTCAGCAGCCCCACCACAATGCCCAGATCCCCTCTGCACCCCCAACGCAATGCCCACATGCCCTCAGCACCCCTATCACAAGCCCAGCACCCCCTACAAAATGCCCCGATCCCCTCAGCACCCCCACCACAAGCCCTGCACCCCCAACACAATGCCCCAGATCCCCTCAGCACCCCCACCACAACGCCCAGATCCCCTCTGCACCCCCACAACAAGCCCAGCACTCCCACAAGCCCAGCACCCCCAGTGCAAGACCTAGCTCTCCTCAGCACCCCCACCACAAGCCCAGCACCCCCAACACAACGCCCAGATCCCGTTCAGTACCCTCATGACAAGCCTAGCTCCCCCAACACAACACCCAGATCCCCCAAAACAAGGCCCAGCATGTCCAACACAACGCCCAGCTCCCCTCTGCACCCCCACGACAAGACCAGCACTCCCAACACAAGGCCCAGCTCCCCCGACACAAGGCCCAGATCTCCTCAGCACCCCCAAAACAAGGCCCTGATCCCCTCTGCACTCCCAAAACAAGGCCCAGCACCCCTAAAACAAGACCTAGCTTTCCTCAGCGCCCCCACGACAAGCCCAGCTCTCCCCAATACAAGGCCCAGATCCCCTCAGCACCCTCCATGACAAGCCCAGCACTCCCAACACAATGCCCCGATCCCCTCAGCACCCCAAACACATGGCCCAGCACTCCCAAGACAAGGCCCAGACCCCTCAGTACCCCTATGACAAGCCCAACACCTCCAACAGAACGCCCAGATCCCCTCAGCAACCCCACAACAAGCCCCAGATCCCCTCCGCACTCCCAGAAGCTCAACACAACACACAGCCCAAATCCACTCAGCACGCCGAACAGAACGCCCAGCACTCCCAAGACAAGGCCCAGACCCCTCAGTATCGCCATGACAAGCCCGACACCACCAAAACAAGCCCCAGATCCCCTCAGCACCCCCACCACAAGCCCAGCATCTCCAATAGAAGCCCCAGATCCCCACCGCACTCGCACAGAACGCCCAGCACCCCCACCACAAGGCCCCAGATCCCCTCAGCACTCCCACAAGCCCAAAACAACACACAGCCCAGATCCCCTCAGCACCCCCAAAACAAGGCCCAGCACTCCCAAGACAAGGCCTAGCTCCCCTCAGCACCCCCATGACAAGCCCAACACCTCCAAAACAAGCCCCAGATCCCCTCAGCACTCCCACAAGCCCAACACAACAAACACACAGCCCAAATCCACTCAGCACCCCCAACACAAGGCCCTGATCCCCTCTGCACTCCCAAAACAAGGCCCAGCACCCCGAAAACAAGACCTAGCTTTCATCAGAGCCCCCACGCTAAGCCCAGCTCTCCCAAATACAAGGCCCAGATCCCCTCAGCACCCCCAAAACAAGGCCCAGATCCCCCTCTGCTCCCCTGACACAAGGCCCAGATCCCATCAGCAGCCCCACAACAATGACCAGCACCTCGAAAACAAAGCCCAGATCCCCTCTGCACCCCCACCACAAGCCCAGCACTCCCACAAGCCCAGCACCCCCAGTGCAAGACCTAGCTCTCCTCAGCACCCTCACCACAAGCCCAGCACTCCCAACACAACGCCCGGATCCCCTCTGCACCCCCATGACAAGCCCAGAACTCCCAACACAATGCCCAGATCCCCTTAGTAGTCCCACCAGAAGCCCAGCATCTCCAATACAAGCTCGAGATCCCCTCAGCACTCCCACAAGCCCAACACAACAAACTCACCGCCCAGATCTACTCAGCACCCCCAAAACAGGGCCGTGATCCCCTCTGCACTCCCAAAACAAGGCCCAGCACACCAAAAACAAGACCTAGCTTTCCTCAGCACCCCCACAACAAGCCCTGCTCTCCCCAACACAAGGCCCTGATCCCCTCTGCACACCCACCACTAGCCCAGCACTCCCACAACAAGCCCATGATCCCCTCAGCACTCCCACAAGCTCAACACAACAAACTCACAGCCCAAATCCACTCAGCACCCCCAACACAAGGCTCGGATCCCCTCAGCAGCCCCATAACAAACCCAACACCTCCAATACAAGCCCCAGATCCCCTCCGCACTCGCACAACACGCCCACCACCCCTAACACAAGCCCAGATCCCCTCAGCACCACTATGACAATTCCAGCACCCCCAACACACAGCCCAGATCCCCTCTGCACACCCATAACAGGCCCAACACCTCCAATACAAGCCCTAGATCCCCTCCGCACTCGCAAAACAAGCCCAGCACCCCCAACACAATGCCCCGATCACCTCAGCAGCCCCACCACAAGGCCCTGATCCCCTCCGCACTCCCAAAACACATCCAGCACCTCGAAAACAAGCCCGTGATCCCCTCAGTACCCCCAATACAAGGCCCTGATCCCCTCAGTACCCCAATACAAGGCCCCGATCTCTTCAGCACCCCCAACACATGGGCCAGCACTCCCAAGACAAGGCCCAGACCCCTCAGTACCCCTATGACAAGCCCAACACCTCCAACACCATGCCCAGATCCCCTCAGCACCCCCACAACAAGCCCCAGATCCCCTCAGTACCCCCACCACAAGCCCAGCATCTCCAATAGAAGCCCCAGATCCCAAGCGCACTCGCACAGAACACCCAGCACCCCCACCACAAGGCCCCAGATCCCCTCAGCACTCCCACAAGCCCAAAACAACACACAGCCCAGATCCCCTCAGCACCCCCAAAACAAGGCCCAGCACTCCCAAGACAAGGCCTAGCTCCCCTCAGCACCCCCATGACAAGCCCAACACCTCCAAAACAAGCCCCAGATCCCCTCAGCACTCCCACAAGCCCAACACAACAAACACACAGCCCAAATCCACTCAGCACCCCCAACACAAGGCCCGGATCCCCTCTGCACTCCCAAAACAAGGCCCAGCACCCCGAAAACAAGACCTAGCTTTCATCAGAGCCCCCACGCTAAGCCCAGCTCTCCCAAATACAAGGCCCAGATCCCCTCAGCACTTCCAACACAAGGCCCAGATCCCCCTCTGCTCCCCCGACACAAGGCCCAGATCCCATCAGCAGCCCCACAACAAAGACCAGCACCTCGAAAACAAAGCCCAGATCCCCTCTGCACCCCCACCACAAGCCCAGCACTCCCACAAGCCCAGCACCCCCAGTGCAAGACCTAGCTCTCCTCAGCACCCTCACCACAAGCCCAGCACTCCCAACACAACGCCCGGATACCCTCTGCACCCCCATGACAAGCCCAGAACTCCCAACACAATGCCCAGATCCCCTTAGTAGCCCCACCAGAAGCCCAGCATCTCCAATACAAGCTCGAGATCCCCTCAGCACTCCCACAAGCCCAACACAACAAACTCACCGCCCAGATCTACTCAGCACCCCCAAAACAGGGCCGTGATCCCCTCTGCACTCCCAAAACAAGGCCCAGCACACCAAAAACAAGACCTAGCTTTCCTCAGCACCCCCACAACAAGCCCTGCTCTCCCCAACACAAGGCCCTGATCCCCTCTGCACACCCACCACTAGCCCAGCACTCCCACAACAAGCCCATGATCCCCTCAGCACTCCCACAAGCTCAACACAACAAACTCACAGCCCAAATCCACTCAGCACCCCCAACACAAGGCCCGGATCCCCTCAGCAGCCCCATAACAAACCCAACACCTCCAATACAAGCCCCAGATCCCCTCCGCACTCGCACAACACGCCCACCACCCCTAACACAAGCCCAGATCCCCTCAGCACCACTATGACAAGTCCAGCACCCCCAACACAAGGCCCAGATCCCCTCTGCACCCCCACAACAAAACCCAGCACCTCAAAAACAATGTCCAGATCCCCTAAGCACCCCCACAACAAAGCCCAGCACCCCGAACACAACGCCCAGATCCCCTTCAGTACCCTCATGACAAGACCAGCACCCCCAACACAACACTCAGCTCCACTGAGCAGCCCGAAAACAACCCTAGCACCCCCAACACAACACCCAGATCCCCCAAAACAAGGCCCAGCACCTCCAACACAATGCCCAGCTTCCCTCTGCACCCCCAAAACAAGCCCAGCACCCGCAACACAAGCCCAGCACCTCCAAAACAAGCCCAGATCCCCTCAACACTCCCACAAGCTCAACACAACAAACACACAGCCCAGATCCCCTCTGCACCCCCATAACAGGCCCAACACCTCCAATACAAGCCCCAGATCCCCTCCGCACTTCCAAAACACGCCCAGAACCCACAACACAATGCCCAGATCCCCTCAGCACCACTATGACAAGCCCAGCACCCCGAACACAATGCCCAGATCCCCTCTGCACCCACAACAAAGCCCAGCACCCCGAACACAAAGCCCAGATCCCCTCAGCACCCCCACCACAAGCCCAGCACCCCCAACACAACGCCCAGATCCCCTCTGCACCCCCAAAACAAGGCTAGCACCCTGCATGACAAGCCCAGCACCTCGAAAACAAGCCCAGATCGCCTCAGCACCCCCACCACAAGCCCAGCACCCCCAAAACAAGCCCATCATCCCCTCAGCACTCCCCCAAGCCCAACACAACAAACACACAGCCCAGATCCCCTCAGCAGCCCCAACACAAGGCCCAGCACTCCCAAGACAAGGCCCAGACCCCTCAGTACCCCCATGACAAGCCCGACACCCCCACAACAAGACCCAGATCCCCTCTGCACACCCACCACTAGCCCAGCACTCCCACAACAAGCCCAGCACCCCCAGTGCAAGACCTAGCTCTCCTCAGCACCCCCACCACAAGCCCAGCACCCCCAAAACAAGCCCATCATCCCCTCAGCACTCCCCCAAGCCCAACACAACAAACACACAGCCCAGATCCCCTCTGCAGCCCCAACACAAGGCCCAGCACTCCCAAGACAAGGCCCAGACCCCTCAGTACCCCTATGACAAGCCCAACACCTCCGACACCATGCCCAGATCCCCTCAGCACCCCCACAACAAGCCCCAGATCCCCTCAGCACTCCCACAAGCTCAACACAACAAACACAACGCCCAGATCCCCTGAGCACCCCCGACACACAGCCCAGATCCCCTAGGCACTCCCACATGCCCAACACAACAAAACCACGGCCTAAATCAGCTCAGCATCCCCACCACAAGCCCAGCACTCCAAAAACAACACCCAGCACCCCCAACACAATGCCCCGATCCCCCCAGCAACCCCAAAACAAGGCCCACATCCCCTCAGCAAACCCATTACAAGACCAGCTCCCCCGACACAAGGCCCACATCACATCAGCAGCCTGACCACAAGCCCAGCACCCGTAACACAACACCCAGATCCCATCTGCACTCCAAAAACAAGGCCCAGCACTCCCACAACAAGCCCAGCACCCCCAGTGCAAGACCTAGCTCTCCTCAGCACCCCCACCACAAGCCCAGCACCCCCAACACAATGCCCAGATCCCCTCAGCACCCCCACCACAAGGCCCTGATCCCCTCTGCACTCCCAAAACACATCCAGCACCTCAAAAACAAGCCCCTGATCCCCTCAGTACCCCCAATACAAGGCCCCGTTCTCCTCAGCACCCCCACCACAACGCCCAGATCCCCTCAGCACCCCCACCACAAGCCCAGCACCCCCAACACAATGCCCAGATCTCCTCTGCACCACGGAAAAAAGGCCCAGCACCTCGAAAACATGGCCAGATCCCCTCAGCACCCCCACTACAAGCCCCGCACCTCCAACGCAATGCCCAGATCCCCTCTGCACCCCTACCACAAGCCCAGCACCCCCAACGCAATGCCCAGATCCCCTCTGCACCCCCAAAACAGGGCCCACATCCCCTCAGCAAACCCATTACAAGACCAGCTCCCCCGACACAAGGCCCACATCCCGTCAGCACCCCCAAATCAAGGCCTAGCAACTCCAACACAACGCCCAGCTCCCCTCTGCACCCCCACAAAACTCCCAGCCCCCGCAACACAAGCCCAACACCTCGAAAACAAGCCCAGATCCCCTCAACACTCCCACAAGCTCAACACAACAAACACACAGCCCAGATCCCCTCTGCACCCCCATAACAGGCCCAACACCTCCAATACAAGCCCCAGATCCCCTCCGCACTCGCAAAACAGGCCCAGCACCCCCAACACAAGGCCCAGATCCCCTAAGCACCCCCACAACAAAGCCCAGCACCCCGAACACAACGCCCCGATCCCCTTCAGTACCCTCATGACAAGACCAGCACCCCCAACACTCAGCTCCACTGAGCAGCCCGAAAACAAGCCTAGCACCCCCAACACAACACCCAGATCCCCCGAAACAAGGCCCAGCACATCCAACACAATGCCCAGCTCCCCTCTGCACCCCCAAAACGAGGCTAGCACCCTGCATGACAAGCCCAGCACCCCCAAAACAAGCCCATGATCCCCTCAGCACTCCCACAAGCCCAACACAACAAACACACGGCCCAGATCTCCTCTGCACCCCCAACACAAGGCCCAGCACTCCCAAGACAAGGCCCAGACCCCTCAGTACCCCCATGACAAGCCCGACACCCCCACAACAAGACCCAGATCCCCTCTGAACACCCACCACTAGCCCAGCACTCCCACAACAAGCCCAGCATCCTCAGTGCAAGACCTAGCTCTCCTCAGCACCCCCACCACAAGCCCAGCACCCCCAACACAACGCCCAGATCCCCTCAGCACCCCCACCAGAAGGCACTGATCCCCTCTGCACTCCCAAAACACATCCAGCACCTCGAAAACAAGCCCCATATTCCCTCAGCACCCCCACAAGAAGGTCCGGATCCCCTAAGCACCCCCAGGACAAGCTCAGATCCCCTCTGCACTCCCACAAGCCCAACACAACAAACACACAGCCCAGATCCCCTCTGCACACCCATAAGAAGCCCAGCACCTCCACCACAATGCCCAGACCCCGTCAGCACGTCCACGACAAGCCCAGCGCACCCAACACAAGCCCCAGATCCCCTCCGCACTCGCACAACACGCCCAGCACCCCCAACACAAGGACCAGATCCCCTCAGCACCACTATGACAAGTCCAGCAGCCACAACACAAGGCCCACATCCCCTCACCACCCCTAAAACAAGACCCAGCAACTCCAACACAACGCCCAGCTCCCCTCTGCACTTCCACAAAAAGCCCAGCAGCCTGCATGACAAGCCCAGCACCTCAAAACAAGCCCCATATTCCCTCAGCACCCCCACAAGAAGGTCCGGATCCCCTCAGCACCCCCAAAACAAGGCCAGCACGCGCAACACAAACCCAGCACCTCGAAAACAAGCCCCAGATCCCCTCAGGACCCCCATAACAAGCCCAGATCCCCTCAGCACCCCCACCACAAGCCCAGCACTCCCAACACAACGCCCGGATCCCCTCTGCACCCCCATGACAAGCCCAGAACTCCCAACACAACGCCCAGATCCCCTCTGCACCCCCACCACAAGCCCAGCATCTCCAATACAAGCTCGAGATCCCCTCAGCACTCCCACAAGCCCAACACAAGAAACACAGAGCCCAGATCTACTCAGCACCCCCAAAACAGGGCCCTGATCCCCTCTGCACCCCCAACACAAGGCCCAGCACTCCCAAGACAAGGCCCAGATCCCCTCAGTACCCCTATGACAAGCCCAACACCCCCACAACAAGACCCAGATCCCCTCTGCACACCCACCACTAGCCCAGCACTCCCACAACAAGCCCATGATCAAACAAACAACAAACTCACAGCCCAAATCCACTCAGCACCCCCAACACAAGGCCCGGATCCCCTCAGCAGCCCCATAACAAACCCAAAACCTCCAATACAAGCCCCAGATCCCCTCCGCACTCGCACAACACGCCCAGCACCCCCAACACAAGGCCCAGATCCCCTCAGCACCCCCAACGCAATGTCCAGATCCCCTCTGCAACCCCACCACAAGCGCAGCATCTCCAAAACAAGTACCTGATAAACCTCTGCTCCACCAAAAAAAGGCCCAGCACCTTGAAAACAAGCCCCACATCCCTTCAGCACCTCCACTACAAGCCCAGCACGCCCAACACAATGCCCAGACCCCCTCAGCACCCCGACCACAAGCCCAGCATCTCGAAAACAAGCCCCAGATCTCCTCTGCACCATGGAAAAAAGGCCCAGCACCCCTAAAACAAGCCCCAGATCCCCTCAGCACCCTGCATGACAAGCCCAGCACCCCCAACACAAGCCCCAGATCCCCTCTGCACCCCCACAACAAAGCCCAGCACCTCGAAAACAAAGCCCAGATCCCCTAAGCACAGCCACAACAAGCCCAGCACCCCCAACACACCGCCCAGATCCCCTCAGCACCCCCAACACAAGGCCCAGCACCCCCAACAACAAGGCCCAGATCCCCTCTGCACTCCCACAAGCCCAAAACAACAAACACACAGCCCAGATCCCCTCAGCAGCCCCAACACAAGGCCCAACACCTCCAATACAAGCCCCAGATCCCCTCCTCACTCACACAACACACCCAGCACCCCCCACACAAGCCCAGATCCCCTCAGCACCACTATGACAAGTCCAGCACCCCCAACACAAGGCCCAGATCCCCTCTGCACCCCCACCACAAGCCCAGCATCTCCAATAGAAGCCCCAGATCCCCACCGCACTCGCACAGAACGCCCAGCACCCCCAACACAAGGCCCCGATCCCCTCAGCACTCCCACAAGCCCAAAACAACAAACACACAGCCCAGATCCCCTCTGCACACCCACCACAAGCCCAGCACCTCGAAAACAATGTCCAAATACCCTCAGCACCCCCACAACAAGCCCAGCACACCCAATACCACACCCAGATCCCGGTCAGTACCCTCATGACAAGACCAGCACCCCCAACACAACACCCAGATCCCCTCTGCACCCCCAAAACAAGGCCAGCCCCCGCAACACAAGCCCAGCACCTCGAAAACAAGCCCAGATCCCCTCTGCACTCCCACAAGCTCAACGCAACAAACACAAAGCCCAGATCCCCTCAGCACCCCCAAGACAAGGCCCTGCACCCCCAAGACAAGGCCCAGACCCCTCAGTATCCCTGTGACAAACCGACACCTCCAACACAAGGCCAGATCCCCTCAGCACCCCCACCACAAGCCCAGCACTCCCACCACAATCCCAGCACTCCCAATACAAGGCCTAGATTGCCTCAGCACCACTACGACAAATCCAGCAATCCCAAAAGAAGGCCCAGACCACTCAGTACCCCCACGACAAGACTAGCACCCCCAACACAACGCCCAGATCCCCTCAGCACCACCCACCACAAGCCCAGCACCTCCAAAAGAATGACCAGATCCCCTCAGTACCCCCAAAACAAAGCCCAGCACCCCCAACACCACACCCAGATCCCGTTCAGTACCCTCATGACAAGACCAGCACCCCCAACACAATGCCCCAGATCCCCCAAAACAAGGCCCAGCACCTCCAACACAACGCCCAGCTCCCCTCTGCACCCCCAAAACAAGGCCAGCCCCCGCAACACAAGCCCAGCACCTCGAAAACAAGCCCAGATCCCCTTAGCAACCCCACAACAAGGCCCAGCAACTCCAACACAACGCCCAGCTCCCCTCTGCACCCCCACAGAAAACCCTGCACCCGCAACACAAGCTCAACACCTCCAAAACAAGCCCCAGATGCCCTCAGCACTCCCACAAGCCCAACACAACAAACACACAGCCCAAATCCCCTCAGCACCCCCACCACAAGGCTCTGATCCCCTCTGCACTCCCAAAACACATCCAGCACCTCGAAAACAAGCCCCATATCGCCTCAGTACCCCCAATACAAGGCCCAGATCTCCTCAGCACCCCCAAAACAAGGCCCAGATCCCCCTCTGCTCCCCCGACACAAGGCCCAGATCCCATCAGCAGCCCCACAACAAAGACCAGCACCTCAAAAACAAAGCCCAGATCCCCTCTGCACCCCCACCACAAGCCCAGCACTCCCACAAGCCCAGCACCCCCAGTGCAAGACCTAGCTCTCCTCAGCACCCCCACCACAAGCCCAGCACCCCCAACACAACGCCCAGATCCACTCAGCACCCCCACCACAAGGCCCTGATCCCCTCTGCACTCCCAAAACACATCCAGCACCTCGAAAACAAGCCCCTGATCCCCTCAGTACCCCCAATACAAGGCCCAGATCCCCCTCTGCTCCCCTGACACAAGGCCCAGATCCCCTCAGCAGCCTGACCACAAGCCCAGCACCCCCAACACAATGCCCAGATTTCCTCTGCACCATGGAAAAAAGGCCCAGCACCTCGAAAACAATGCCCAGATCCCCTCTGCACCCCCACAACAAGTCCAGCACCCCCAACACAACACCCAGATCCCGTTCAGTACCCTCATGACAAGCCTAGCTCCCCCAACACAACACCCAGATCCCCCAAAACAAGGCCCAGCATGTCCAACACAACGCCCAGCTCCCCTCTGCACCCCCACGACAAGACCAGCACTCCCAACACAAGGCCCAGCTCCCCCGACACAAGGCCCAGATCTCCTCAGCACCCCCAAAACAAGGCCCTGATCCCCTCTGCACTCCCAAAACAAGGCCCAGCACCCCTAAAACAAGACCTAGCTTTCCTCAGCAGCCCCACGACAAGCCCAGCTCTCCCCAATACAAGGCTCCTCAGCATCCCCACGACAAGCCCAGCTCTCCCCAATACAAGGCCCAGATCCCCTCCGCACTCGCACAACGCGCCCAGCACCCCCAACACAAGGCCCAGATCCCCTCAGATCCCCTCAGCACAAGGCTCTGATCCCCTCTGCACTCCCAAAACACATCCAGCACCTCGAAAACAAGCCCCATATCGCCTCAGTACCCCCAATACAAGGCCCAGATCTCCTCAGCACCCCCAAAACAAGGCCCAGCAACTCCAACACAACACCCAGCTCCCCTCCGCACCCCCACCACAAGGCCAGCACCCGCAACACAAACCCAGCACCTCGAAAACAATCCCCACATCCCCTCAGCACCCCCTACACAAGGCCCAGATCCCCCAGGCACTCCCACACGCCCAACACAACAAAAACACGGCCTAAATCACCTCAGCATCCCCACCACAAGCCCAGCACTCCAAAAACAACGCCCAGCACCCCCAACACAACGCCCCGATCCCCTCAGTAACCTCAAAACAAGGCCCACATCCCCTCAGCAAACCCATTACAAGACCAGCTCCCCCGACACAAGGCCCACATCCCAACAGCAGCCCGACCACAAGCCCAGCACCCGTAACACAACACCCAGATCCCCTCTGCACACCCACCACAAGCCCAGCACTCCCACAACAAGCCCCGCAACCCCAGTGCAAGACCTAGCTCTCCTCAGCACCCCCACCACAAGCCCAGCTCTCCCCAACACAACGCCCAGATCCCCTCAGCACTCCCACAAGCTCAACACAACAAACACACAGCCCAGATCCCCTCAGCACCCCCAACACATGGGCCAGCACTCCCAAGACAAGGCCCAGACCCCTCAGTACCCCTATGACAAGCCCAACACCTCCAACACCATGCCCAGATCCCCTCAGCACCCCCACAACAAGCCCCAGATCTCCTCAGTACCCCCACCACAAGCCCAGCATCTCCAATAGAAGCCCCAGATCCCAAGCGCACTCGCACAGAACACCCAGCACCCCCACCACAAGGCCCCAGATCCCCTCAGCACTCCCACAAGCCCAAAACAACACACAGCCCAGATCCCCTCAGCACCCCCAAAACAAGGCCCAGCACTCCCAAGACAAGGCCTAGCTCCCCTCAGCACCCCCATGACAAGCCCAACACCTCCAAAACAAGCCCCAGATCCCCTCAGCACTCCCACAAGCCCAACACAACAAACACACAGCCCAAATCCACTCAGCACCCCCAACACAAGGCCCTGATCCCCTCTGCACTCCCAAAACAAGGCCCAGCACCCCGAAAACAAGACCTAGCTTTCATCAGAGCCCCCACGCTAAGCCCAGCTCTCCCAAATACAAGGCCCAGATCCCCTCAGCACCCCCAAAACAAGGCCCAGCACTTCCAACACAATGCCCAGATCCCCCTCTGCTCCCCCGACACAAGGCCCAGATCCCATCAGCAGCCCCACAACAAAGACCAGCACCTCGAAAACAAAGCCCAGATCCCCTCTGCACCCCCACCACAAGCCCAGCACTCCCACAAGCCCAGCACCCCCAGTGCAAGACCTAGCTCTCCTCAGCACCCCCACCACAAGCCCAGCACCCCCAACACAACGCCCTGATCCCCTCAGCACCCCCACCACAAGGCCCTGATCCCCTCTGCACTCCCAAAGCACATCCAGCACCTCAAAAACAAGCCCCTGATCCCCTCAGTACCCACAATACAAGGCCCCGATCTCCTGAGCACCCCCACCACAACGCCCAGATCCCCTCAGCACCCCCACAACAAGCCCCAGATCTCCTCAGTACCCCCACCACAAGCCCAGCATCTCCAATAGAAGCCCCAGATCCCAAGCGCACTCGCACAGAACACCCAGCACCCCCAACACAAGGCCCCAGATCCCCTCAGCACACCCACCACAAGCCGAGCACATCCAAAACAATGTCCAGATACCCTCAGTACCCCAACAACAAGCCAAGCACCCCCAACACAACGCCCAGATCCCGTTCAGTACCCTCATGACAAGCCTAGCACCCCCAACACAATACCCAGATCCTCCAAAACAAGACCCAGCACCTCCAACACAACGCCCAGTTCCCCTCTGCATCCCCAAAACAAGGCCCAGCAACTCCAACACAAGCCCAGCACCTCGAAAACAAAGCCCAGATCCCCTCTGCACCCCCACAACAAGGCCCAGCACCCCCAACACAACACCCAGATCCCGTTCAGTACCCTCATGACAAGCCTAGCTCCCCCAACACAACACCCAGATCCCCCAAAACAAGGCCCAGCATGTCCAACACAACGCCCAGCTCCCCTCTGCACCCCCACGACAAGACCAGCACTCCCAACACAAGGCCCAGCTCCCCCGACACAAGGCCCAGATCTCCTCAGCACCCCCAAAACAAGGCCCTGATCCCCTCTGCACTCCCAAAACAAGGCCCAGCACCCCTAAAACAAGACCTAGCTTTCCTCAGCGCCCCCACGACAAGCCCAGCTCTCCCCAATACAAGGCCCAGATCCCCTCAGCACCCTCCATGACAAGCCCAGCACTCCCAACACAATGCCCCGATCCCCTCAGCACCCCAAACACATGGCCCAGCACTCCCAAGACAAGGCCCAGACCCCTCAGTACCCCTATGACAAGCCCAACACCTCCAACAGAACGCCCAGATCCCCTCAGCAACCCCACAACAAGCCCCAGATCCCCTCCGCACTCCCAGAAGCTCAACACAACACACAGCCCAAATCCACTCAGCACGCCGAACAGAACGCCCAGCACTCCCAAGACAAGGCCCAGACCCCTCAGTATCGCCATGACAAGCCCGACACCACCAAAACAAGCCCCAGATCCCCTCAGCACCCCCACCACAAGCCCAGCATCTCCAATAGAAGCCCCAGATCCCCACCGCACTCGCACAGAACGCCCAGCACCCCCACCACAAGGCCCCAGATCCCCTCAGCACTCCCACAAGCCCAAAACAACACACAGCCCAGATCCCCTCAGCACCCCCAAAACAAGGCCCAGCACTCCCAAGACAAGGCCTAGCTCCCCTCAGCACCCCCATGACAAGCCCAACACCTCCAAAACAAGCCCCAGATCCCCTCAGCACTCCCACAAGCCCAACACAACAAACACACAGCCCAAATCCCCTCAGCACCCCCAACACAAGGCCCTGATCCCCTCTGCACTCCCAAAACAAGGCCCAGCACCCCGAAAACGAGACCTAGCTTTCATCAGAGCCCCCACGCTAAGCCCAGCTCTCCCAAATACAAGGCCCAGATCCCCTCAGCACCCCCAAAACAAGGCCCAGATCCCCCTCTGCTCCCCTGACACAAGGCCCAGATCCCATCAGCAGCCCCACAACAATGACCAGCACCTCGAAAACAAAGCCCAGATCCCCTCTGCACCCCCACAACAAGCCCAGCACTCCCACAAGCCCAGCACCCCCAGTGCAAGACCTAGCTCTCCTCAGCACCCCCACCACAAGCCCAGCACCCCCAACACAACGCCCAGATCCCGTTCAGTACCCTCATGACAAGCCTAGCTCCCCCAACACAACACCCAGATCCCCCAAAACAAGGCCCAGCATGTCCAACACAACGCCCAGCTCCCCTCTGCACCCCCACGACAAGACCAGCACTCCCAACACAAGGCCCAGCTCCCCCGACACAAGGCCCAGATCTCCTCAGCACCCCCAAAACAAGGCCCTGATCCCCTCTGCACTCCCAAAACAAGGCCCAGCACCCCTAAAACAAGACCTAGCTTTCCTCAGCAGCCCCACGACAAGCCCAGCTCTCCCCAATACAAGGCTCCTCAGCATCCCCACGACAAGCCCAGCTCTCCCCAATACAAGGCCCAGATCCCCTCCGCACTCGCACAACGCGCCCAGCACCCCCAACACAAGGCCCAGATCCCCTCAGATCCCCTCAGCACAAGGCTCTGATCCCCTCTGCACTCCCAAAACACATCCAGCACCTCGAAAACAAGCCCCATATCGCCTCAGTACCCCCAATACAAGGCCCAGATCTCCTCAGCACCCCCAAAACAAGGCCCAGCAACTCCAACACAACGCCCAGCTCCCCTCCGCACCCCCACAACAAGGCCAGCACCCGCAACACAAACCCAGCACCTCGAAAACAATCCCCACATCCCCTCAGCACCCCCTACACAAGGCCCAGATCCCCCAGGCACTCCCACACGCCCAACACAACAAAAACACGGCCTAAATCACCTCAGCATCCCCACCACAAGCCCAGCACTCCAAAAACAACGCCCAGCACCCCCAACACAACGCCCCGATCCCCTCAGTAACCTCAAAACAAGGCCCACATCCCCTCAGCAAACCCATTACAAGACCAGCTCCCCCGACACAAGGCCCAGATCCCAACAGCAGCCCGACCACAAGCCCAGCACCCGTAACACAACACCCAGATCCCCTCTGCACACCCACCACAAGCCCAGCACTCCCACAACAAGCCCCGCAACCCCAGTGCAAGACCTAGCTCTCCTCAGCACCCCCACCACAAGCCCAGCTCTCCCCAACACAACGCCCAGATCCCCTCAGCACTCCCACAAGCTCAACACAACAAACACACAGCCCAGATCCCCTCAGCACCCCCAACACATGGGCCAGCACTCCCAAGACAAGGCCCAGACCCCTCAGTACCCCTATGACAAGCCCAACACCTCCAACACCATGCCCAGATCCCCTCAGCACCCCCACAACAAGCCCCAGATCTCCTCAGTACCCCCACCACAAGCCCAGCATCTCCAATAGAAGCCCCAGATCCCAAGCGCACTCGCACAGAACACCCAGCACCCCCACCACAAGGCCCCAGATCCCCTCAGCACTCCCACAAGCCCAAAACAACACACAGCCCAGATCCCCTCAGCACCCCCAAAACAAGGCCCAGCACTCCCAAGACAAGGCCTAGCTCCCCTCAGCACCCCCATGACAAGCCCAACACCTCCAAAACAAGCCCCAGATCCCCTCAGCACTCCCACAAGCCCAACACAACAAACACACAGCCCAAATCCACTCAGCACCCCCAACACAAGGCCCTGATCCCCTCTGCACTCCCAAAACAAGGCCCAGCACCCCGAAAACAAGACCTAGCTTTCATCAGAGCCCCCACGCTAAGCCCAGCTCTCCCAAATACAAGGCCCAGATCCCCTCAGCACCCCCAAAACAAGGCCCAGCACTTCCAACACAATGCCCAGATCCCCCTCTGCTCCCCCGACACAAGGCCCAGATCCCATCAGCAGCCCCACAACAAAGACCAGCACCTCGAAAACAAAGCCCAGATCCCCTCTGCACCCCCACCACAAGCCCAGCACTCCCACAAGCCCAGCACCCCCAGTGCAAGACCTAGCTCTCCTCAGCACCCCCACCACAAGCCCAGCACCCCCAACACAACGCCCTGATCCCCTCAGCACCCCCACCACAAGGCCCTGATCCCCTCTGCACTCCCAAAGCACATCCAGCACCTCAAAAACAAGCCCCTGATCCCCTCAGTACCCACAATACAAGGCCCCGATCTCCTGAGCACCCCCACCACAACGCCCAGATCCCCTCAGCACCCCCACAACAAGCCCCAGATCTCCTCAGTACCCCCACCACAAGCCCAGCATCTCCAATAGAAGCCCCAGATCCCAAGCGCACTCGCACAGAACACCCAGCACCCCCAACACAAGGCCCCAGATCCCCTCAGCACACCCACCACAAGCCGAGCACATCCAAAACAATGTCCAGATACCCTCAGTACCCCAACAACAAGCCAAGCACCCCCAACACAACGCCCAGATCCCGTTCAGTACCCTCATGACAAGCCTAGCACC
Source organism: Struthio camelus (assembly GCF_040807025.1). Classification (NCBI taxonomy): domain Eukaryota; kingdom Metazoa; phylum Chordata; class Aves; order Struthioniformes; family Struthionidae; genus Struthio; species Struthio camelus. The sequence goes on from NC_090944.1 coordinate 6,486,255, forward strand.
CCCAACACAATACCCAGATCCTCCAAACCAAGACCCAGCACCTCCAACACAACGCCCAGTTCCCCTCTGCATCCCCAAAACAAGGCCCAGCAACTCCAACACAAGCCCAGCACCTCGAAAACAAAGCCCAGATCCCCTCTGCACCCCCACAACAAGGCCCAGCACCCCCAACACAACACCCAGATCCCGTTCAGTACCCTCATGACAAGCCTAGCTCCCCCAACACAACACCCAGATCCCCCAAAACAAGGCCCAGCATGTCCAACACAACGCCCAGCTCCCCTCTGCACCCCCACGACAAGACCAGCACTCCCAACACAAGGCCCAGCTCCCCCGACACAAGGCCCAGATCTCCTCAGCACCCCCAAAACAAGGCCCTGATCCCCTCTGCACTCCCAAAACAAGGCCCAGCACCCCTAAAACAAGACCTAGCTTTCCTCAGCGCCCCCACGACAAGCCCATCTCTCCCCAATACAAGGCCCAGATCCCCTCAGCACCCTCCATGACAAGCCCAGCACTCCCAACACAATGCCCCGATCCCCTCAGCACCCCAAACACATGGCCCAGCACTCCCAAGACAAGGCCCAGACCCCTCAGTACCCCTATGACAAGCCCAACACCTCCAACAGAACGCCCAGATCCCCTCAGCAACCCCACAACAAGCCCCAGATCCCCTCCGCACTCCCAGAAGCTCAACACAACAAACACACAGCCCAAATCCACTCAGCACGCCGAACAGAACGCCCAGCACTCCCAAGACAAGGCCCAGACCCCTCAGTATCGCCATGACAAGCCCGACACCACCAAAACAAGCCCCAGATCCCCTCAGCACCCCCACCACAAGCCCAGCATCTCCAATAGAAGCCCCAGATCCCCACCGCACTCGCACAGAACGCCCAGCACCCCCACCACAAGGCCCCAGATCCCCTCAGCACTCCCACAAGCCCAAAACAACACACAGCCCAGATCCCCTCAGCACCCCCAAAACAAGGCCCAGCACTACCAAGACAAGGCCTAGCTCCCCTCAGCACCCCCATGACAAGCCCAACACCTCCAAAACAAGCCCCAGATCCCCTCAGCACTCCCACAAGCCCAACACAACAAACACACAGCCCAAATCCACTCAGCACCCCCAACACAAGGCCCTGATCCCCTCTGCACTCCCAAAACAAGGCCCAGCACCCCGAAAACGAGACCTAGCTTTCATCAGAGCCCCCACGCTAAGCCCAGCTCTCCCAAATACAAGGCCCAGATCCCCTCAGCACCCCCAAAACAAGGCCCAGATCCCCCTCTGCTCCCCTGACACAAGGCCCAGATCCCATCAGCAGCCCCACAACAATGACCAGCACCTCGAAAACAAAGCCCAGATCCCCTCTGCACCCCCACCACAAGCCCAGCACTCCCACAAGCCCAGCACCCCCAGTGCAAGACCTAGCTCTCCTCAGCACCCCCACCACAAGCCCAGCACTCCCACAAGCCCAGCACCCCCAGTGCAAGACCTAGCTCTCCTCAGCACCCCCACCACAAGCCCAGCACCCCCAACACAACGCCCAGATCCCGTTCAGTACCCTCATGACAAGCCTAGCTCCCCCAACACAACACCCAGATCCCCCAAAACAAGGCCCAGCATGTCCAACACAACGCCCAGCTCCCCTCTGCACCCCCACGACAAGACCAGCACTCCCAACACAAGGCCCAGCTCCCCCGACACAAGGCCCAGATCTCCTCAGCACCCCCAAAACAAGGCCCTGATCCCCTCTGCACTCCCAAAACAAGGCCCAGCACCCCTAAAACAAGACCTAGCTTTCCTCAGCAGCCCCACGACAAGCCCAGCTCTCCCCAATACAAGGCTCCTCAGCATCCCCACGACAAGCCCAGCTCTCCCCAATACAAGGCCCAGATCCCCTCCGCACTCGCACAACGCGCCCAGCACCCCCAACACAAGGCCCAGATCCCCTCAGATCCCCTCAGCACAAGGCTCTGATCCCCTCTGCACTCCCAAAACACATCCAGCACCTCGAAAACAAGCCCCATATCGCCTCAGTACCCCCAATACAAGGCCCAGATCTCCTCAGCACCCCCAAAACAAGGCCCAGCAACTCCAACACAACGCCCAGCTCCCCTCCGCACCCCCACAACAAGGCCAGCACCCGCAACACAAACCCAGCACCTCGAAAACAATCCCCACATCCCCTCAGCACCCCCTACACAAGGCCCAGATCCCCCAGGCACTCCCACACGCCCAACACAACAAAAACACGGCCTAAATCACCTCAGCATCCCCACCACAAGCCCAGCACTCCAAAAACAACGCCCAGCACCCCCAACACAACGCCCCGATCCCCTCAGTAACCTCAAAACAAGGCCCACATCCCCTCAGCAAACCCATTACAAGACCAGCTCCCCCGACACAAGGCCCAGATCCCAACAGCAGCCCGACCACAAGCCCAGCACCCGTAACACAACACCCAGATCCCCTCTGCACACCCACCACAAGCCCAGCACTCCCACAACAAGCCCCGCAACCCCAGTGCAAGACCTAGCTCTCCTCAGCACCCCCACCACAAGCCCAGCTCTCCCCAACACAACGCCCAGATCCCCTCAGCACTCCCACAAGCTCAACACAACAAACACACAGCCCAGATCCCCTCAGCACCCCCAACACATGGGCCAGCACTCCCAAGACAAGGCCCAGACCCCTCAGTACCCCTATGACAAGCCCAACACCTCCAACACCATGCCCAGATCCCCTCAGCACCCCCACAACAAGCCCCAGATCTCCTCAGTACCCCCACCACAAGCCCAGCATCTCCAATAGAAGCCCCAGATCCCAAGCGCACTCGCACAGAACACCCAGCACCCCCACCACAAGGCCCCAGATCCCCTCAGCACTCCCACAAGCCCAAAACAACACACAGCCCAGATCCCCTCAGCACCCCCAAAACAAGGCCCAGCACTCCCAAGACAAGGCCTAGCTCCCCTCAGCACCCCCATGACAAGCCCAACACCTCCAAAACAAGCCCCAGATCCCCTCAGCACTCCCACAAGCCCAACACAACAAACACACAGCCCAAATCCCCTCAGCACCCCCAACACAAGGCCCTGATCCCCTCTGCACTCCCAAAACAAGGCCCAGCACCCCGAAAACAAGACCTAGCTTTCATCAGAGCCCCCACGCTAAGCCCAGCTCTCCCAAATACAAGGCCCAGATCCCCTCAGCACCCCCAAAACAAGGCCCAGCACTTCCAACACAATGCCCAGATCCCCCTCTGCTCCCCCGACACAAGGCCCAGATCCCATCAGCAGCCCCACAACAAAGACCAGCACCTCGAAAACAAAGCCCAGATCCCCTCTGCACCCCCACCACAAGCCCAGCACTCCCACAAGCCCAGCACCCCCAGTGCAAGACCTAGCTCTCCTCAGCACCCCCACCACAAGCCCAGCACCCCCAACACAACGCCCTGATCCCCTCAGCACCCCCACCACAAGGCCCTGATCCCCTCTGCACTCCCAAAGCACATCCAGCACCTCAAAAACAAGCCCCTGATCCCCTCAGTACCCACAATACAAGGCCCCGATCTCCTGAGCACCCCCACCACAACGCCCAGATCCCCTCAGCACCCCCACAACAAGCCCCAGATCTCCTCAGTACCCCCACCACAAGCCCAGCATCTCCAATAGAAGCCCCAGATCCCAAGCGCACTCGCACAGAACACCCAGCACCCCCAACACAAGGCCCCAGATCCCCTCAGCACACCCACCACAAGCCGAGCACATCCAAAACAATGTCCAGATACCCTCAGTACCCCAACAACAAGCCAAGCACCCCCAACACAACGCCCAGATCCCGTTCAGTACCCTCATGACAAGCCTAGCACCCCCAACACAATACCCAGATCCTCCAAAACAAGACCCAGCACCTCCAACACAACGCCCAGTTCCCCTCTGCATCCCCAAAACAAGGCCCAGCAACTCCAACACAAGCCCAGCACCTCGAAAACAAAGCCCAGATCCCCTCTGCACCCCCACAACAAGGCCCAGCACCCCCAACACAACACCCAGATCCCGTTCAGTACCCTCATGACAAGCCTAGCTCCCCCAACACAACACCCAGATCCCCCAAAACAAGGCCCAGCATGTCCAACACAACGCCCAGCTCCCCTCTGCACCCCCACGACAAGACCAGCACTCCCAACACAAGGCCCAGCTCCCCCGACACAAGGCCCAGATCTCCTCAGCACCCCCAAAACAAGGCCCTGATCCCCTCTGCACTCCCAAAACAAGGCCCAGCACCCCTAAAACAAGACCTAGCTTTCCTCAGCAGCCCCACGACAAGCCCAGCTCTCCCCAATACAAGGCTCCTCAGCATCCCCACGACAAGCCCAGCTCTCCCCAATACAAGGCCCAGATCCCCTCCGCACTCGCACAACGCGCCCAGCACCCCCAACACAAGGCCCAGATCCCCTCAGATCCCCTCAGCACAAGGCTCTGATCCCCTCTGCACTCCCAAAACACATCCAGCACCTCGAAAACAAGCCCCATATCGCCTCAGTACCCCCAATACAAGGCCCAGATCTCCTCAGCACCCCCAAAACAAGGCCCAGCAACTCCAACACAACGCCCAGCTCCCCTCCGCACCCCCACAACAAGGCCAGCACCCGCAACACAAACCCAGCACCTCGAAAACAATCCCCACATCCCCTCAGCACCCCCTACACAAGGCCCAGATCCCCCAGGCACTCCCACACGCCCAACACAACAAAAACACGGCCTAAATCACCTCAGCATCCCCACCACAAGCCCAGCACTCCAAAAACAACGCCCAGCACCCCCAACACAACGCCCCGATCCCCTCAGTAACCTCAAAACAAGGCCCACATCCCCTCAGCAAACCCATTACAAGACCAGCTCCCCCGACACAAGGCCCACATCCCAACAGCAGCCCGACCACAAGCCCAGCACCCGTAACACAACACCCAGATCCCCTCTGCACACCCACCACAAGCCCAGCACTCCCACAACAAGCCCAGCAACCCCAGTGCAAGACCTAGCTCTCCTCAGCACCCCCACCACAAGCCCAGCTCTCCCCAACACAACGCCCAGATCCCCTCAGCACTCCCACAAGCTCAACACAACAAACACACAGCCCAGATCCCCTCAGCACCCCCAACACATGGGCCAGCACTCCCAAGACAAGGCCCAGACCCCTCAGTACCCCTATGACAAGCCCAACACCTCCAACACCATGCCCAGATCCCCTCAGCACCCCCACAACAAGCCCCAGATCTCCTCAGTACCCCCACCACAAGCCCAGCATCTCCAATAGAAGCCCCAGATCCCAAGCGCACTCGCACAGAACACCCAGCACCCCCACCACAAGGCCCCAGATCCCCTCAGCACTCCCACAAGCCCAAAACAACACACAGCCCAGATCCCCTCAGCACCCCCAAAACAAGGCCCAGCACTCCCAAGACAAGGCCTAGCTCCCCTCAGCACCCCCATGACAAGCCCAACACCTCCAAAACAAGCCCCAGATCCCCTCAGCACTCCCACAAGCCCAACACAACAAACACACAGCCCAAATCCACTCAGCACCCCCAACACAAGGCCCGGATCCCCTCTGCACTCCCAAAACAAGGCCCAGCACCCCGAAAACAAGACCTAGCTTTCATCAGAGCCCCCACGCTAAGCCCAGCTCTCCCAAATACAAGGCCCAGATCCCCTCAGCACCCCCAAAACAAGGCCCAGCACTTCCAACACAATGCCCAGATCCCCCTCTGCTCCCCCGACACAAGGCCCAGATCCCATCAGCAGCCCCACAACAAAGACCAGCACCTCGAAAACAAAGCCCAGATCCCCTCTGCACCCCCACCACAAGCCCAGCACTCCCACAAGCCCAGCACCCCCAGTGCAAGACCTAGCTCTCCTCAGCACCCCCACCACAAGCCCAGCACCCCCAACACAACGCCCTGATCCCCTCAGCACCCCCACCACAAGGCCCTGATCCCCTCTGCACTCCCAAAGCACATCCAGCACCTCAAAAACAAGCCCCTGATCCCCTCAGTACCCACAATACAAGGCCCCGATCTCCTGAGCACCCCCACCACAACGCCCAGATCCCCTCAGCACCCCCACAACAAGCCCCAGATCTCCTCAGTACCCCCACCACAAGCCCAGCATCTCCAATAGAAGCCCCAGATCCCAAGCGCACTCGCACAGAACACCCAGCACCCCCAACACAAGGCCCCAGATCCCCTCAGCACACCCACCACAAGCCGAGCACATCCAAAACAATGTCCAGATACCCTCAGTACCCCAACAACAAGCCAAGCACCCCCAACACAACGCCCAGATCCCGTTCAGTACCCTCATGACAAGCCTAGCACCCCCAACACAATACCCAGATCCTCCAAAACAAGACCCAGCACCTCCAACACAACGCCCAGTTCCCCTCTGCATCCCCAAAACAAGGCCCAGCAACTCCAACACAAGCCCAGCACCTCGAAAACAAAGCCCAGATCCCCTCTGCACCCCCACAACAAGGCCCAGCACCCCCAACACAACACCCAGATCCCGTTCAGTACCCTCATGACAAGCCTAGCTCCCCCAACACAACACCCAGATCCCCCAAAACAAGGCCCAGCATGTCCAACACAACGCCCAGCTCCCCTCTGCACCCCCACGACAAGACCAGCACTCCCAACACAAGGCCCAGCTCCCCCGACACAAGGCCCAGATCTCCTCAGCACCCCCAAAACAAGGCCCTGATCCCCTCTGCACTCCCAAAACAAGGCCCAGCACCCCTAAAACAAGACCTAGCTTTCCTCAGCGCCCCCACGACAAGCCCAGCTCTCCCCAATACAATGCCCCGATCCCCTCAGCACCCCAAACACATGGCCCAGCACTCCCAAGACAAGGCCCAGACCCCTCAGTACCCCTATGACAAGCCCAACACCTCCAACAGAACGCCCAGATCCCCTCAGCAACCCCACAACAAGCCCCAGATCCCCTCCGCACTCCCAGAAGCTCAACACAACAAACACACAGCCCAAATCCACTCAGCACGCCGAACAGAACGCCCAGCACTCCCAAGACAAGGCCCAGACCCCTCAGTATCGCCATGACAAGCCCGACACCACCAAAACAAGCCCCAGATCCCCTCAGCACCCCCACCACAAGCCCAGCATCTCCAATAGAAGCCCCAGATCCCCACCGCACTCGCACAGAACGCCCAGCACCCCCACCACAAGGCCCCAGATCCCCTCAGCACTCCCACAAGCCCAAAACAACACACAGCCCAGATCCCCTCAGCACCCCCAAAACAAGGCCCAGCACTCCCAAGACAAGGCCTAGCTCCCCTCAGCACCCCCATGACAAGCCCAACACCTCCAAAACAAGCCCCAGATCCCCTCAGCACTCCCACAAGCCCAACACAACAAACACACAGCCCAAATCCACTCAGCACCCCCAACACAAGGCCCGGATCCCCTCTGCACTCCCAAAACAAGGCCCAGCACCCCGAAAACGAGACCTAGCTTTCATCAGAGCCCCCACGCTAAGCCCAGCTCTCCCAAATACAAGGCCCAGATCCCCTCAGCACCCCCAAAACAAGGCCCAGATCCCCCTCTGCTCCCCTGACACAAGGCCCAGATCCCATCAGCAGCCCCACAACAATGACCAGCACCTCGAAAACAAAGCCCAGATCCCCTCTGCACCCCCACAACAAGCCCAGCACTCCCACAAGCCCAGCACCCCCAGTGCAAGACCTAGCTCTCCTCAGCACCCCCACCACAAGCCCAGCACCCCCAACACAACGCCCAGATCCCGTTCAGTACCCTCATGACAAGCCTAGCTCCCCCAACACAACACCCAGATCCCCCAAAACAAGGCCCAGCATGTCCAACACAACGCCCAGCTCCCCTCTGCACCCCCACGACAAGACCAGCACTCCCAACACAAGGCCCAGCTCCCCCGACACAAGGCCCAGATCTCCTCAGCACCCCCAAAACAAGGCCCTGATCCCCTCTGCACTCCCAAAACAAGGCCCAGCACCCCTAAAACAAGACCTAGCTTTCCTCAGCAGCCCCACGACAAGCCCAGCTCTCCCCAATACAAGGCTCCTCAGCATCCCCACGACAAGCCCAGCTCTCCCCAATACAAGGCCCAGATCCCCTCCGCACTCGCACAACGCGCCCAGCACCCCCAACACAAGGCCCAGATCCCCTCAGATCCCCTCAGCACAAGGCTCTGATCCCCTCTGCACTCCCAAAACACATCCAGCACCTCGAAAACAAGCCCCATATCGCCTCAGTACCCCCAATACAAGGCCCAGATCTCCTCAGCACCCCCAAAACAAGGCCCAGCAACTCCAACACAACGCCCAGCTCCCCTCCGCACCCCCACAACAAGGCCAGCACCCGCAACACAAACCCAGCACCTCGAAAACAATCCCCACATCCCCTCAGCACCCCCTACACAAGGCCCAGATCCCCCAGGCACTCCCACACGCCCAACACAACAAAAACACGGCCTAAATCACCTCAGCATCCCCACCACAAGCCCAGCACTCCAAAAACAACGCCCAGCACCCCCAACACAACGCCCCGATCCCCTCAGTAACCTCAAAACAAGGCCCACATCCCCTCAGCAAACCCATTACAAGACCAGCTCCCCCGACACAAGGCCCACATCCCAACAGCAGCCCGACCACAAGCCCAGCACCCGTAACACAACACCCAGATCCCCTCTGCACACCCACCACAAGCCCAGCACTCCCACAACAAGCCCAGCAACCCCAGTGCAAGACCTAGCTCTCCTCAGCACCCCCACCACAAGCCCAGCTCTCCCCAACACAACGCCCAGATCCCCTCAGCACTCCCACAAGCTCAACACAACAAACACACAGCCCAGATCCCCTCAGCACCCCCAACACATGGGCCAGCACTCCCAAGACAAGGCCCAGACCCCTCAGTACCCCTATGACAAGCCCAACACCTCCAACACCATGCCCAGATCCCCTCAGCACCCCCACAACAAGCCCCAGATCTCCTCAGTACCCCCACCACAAGCCCAGCATCTCCAATAGAAGCCCCAGATCCCAAGCGCACTCGCACAGAACACCCAGCACCCCCACCACAAGGCCCCAGATCCCCTCAGCACTCCCACAAGCCCAAAACAACACACAGCCCAGATCCCCTCAGCACCCCCAAAACAAGGCCCAGCACTCCCAAGACAAGGCCTAGCTCCCCTCAGCACCCCCATGACAAGCCCAACACCTCCAAAACAAGCCCCAGATCCCCTCAGCACTCCCACAAGCCCAACACAACAAACACACAGCCCAAATCCACTCAGCACCCCCAACACAAGGCCCTGATCCCCTCTGCACTCCCAAAACAAGGCCCAGCACCCCGAAAACAAGACCTAGCTTTCATCAGAGCCCCCACGCTAAGCCCAGCTCTCCCAAATACAAGGCCCAGATCCCCTCAGCACCCCCAAAACAAGGCCCAGCACTTCCAACACAATGCCCAGATCCCCCTCTGCTCCCCCGACACAAGGCCCAGATCCCATCAGCAGCCCCACAACAAAGACCAGCACCTCGAAAACAAAGCCCAGATCCCCTCTGCACCCCCACCACAAGCCCAGCACTCCCACAAGCCCAGCACCCCCAGTGCAAGACCTAGCTCTCCTCAGCACCCCCACCACAAGCCCAGCACCCCCAACACAACGCCCTGATCCCCTCAGCACCCCCACCACAAGGCCCTGATCCCCTCTGCACTCCCAAAGCACATCCAGCACCTCAAAAACAAGCCCCTGATCCCCTCAGTACCCACAATACAAGGCCCCGATCTCCTGAGCACCCCCACCACAACGCCCAGATCCCCTCAGCAGCCCGACCACAAGCCCAGCACCCCCAACACAATACCCAGATTTCCTCTGCACCATGGAAAAAAGGCCCAGCACCTCGAAAACAAAGCCCAGATCCCCTCTGCACCCCCACAACAAGCCCAGCACCCCCAACACAACACCCAGATCCCGTTCAGTACCCTCATGACAAGCCTAGCTCCCCCAACACAACACCCAGATCCCCCAAAACAAGGCCCAGCATGTCCAACACAATGCCCAGCTCCCCTCTGCACCCCCACGACAAGACCAGCACTCCCAACACAAGGCCCAGCTCCCCCGACACAAGGCCCAGATCTCCTCAGCACCTCCAAAACAATGCCCAGATCCCCTCAGCACCCCCACCACAAGCCGTGCACCCCCAACACAACGCCCAGATCCGCTCCGCACCCCCACAACAAGCCCCAGATCCCCTCAGCACCCCCAACACATGGCCCAGCACTCCCAAGACAAGGCCCAGACCCCTCAGTATCCCAGTATGACGCGCCCAACACCTCCAACAGAACGCCCAGATCCCCTCAGCACCCCCACAACAAGCCCCAGATCCCCTCCGCACTCCCACAAGCTCAACAAAACAAACACACAACCCAAATCCACTCAGCACCCCAGGACGAGGCCCAGACACCTCAGTATCCCTATGACAAGCCCGACACCCCCAACACAAGGCCCAGATCCCCTCAGCACTCCCACAAGCCCAAAACAACAAACACACAGCCCACCCAGATCCCCTCAGCACCCCCACCACAAGCCCAGCACCTCCAAAACAACGCCCAGATCCCCTCAGCAATCCCACCACAAGCCCAGCACCCGTAACACAATGCCCAGTTCCAATCAGCAGCCCCACAACAAGTCCAGCACCCCCAACACTACGCCCAGATCCCCTCAGCACCCCCACAACAAGCCCAGCACCCACAACAGAACGCCCAGATCCCTTCAGCACCCCCATAAGCCGAGCACCCACAACACAAGCCCAAGATCCCCTCCGCACCCCATAAGCCCAGCCCCCCAATACAAGGGCCAGATCCCCTCTGCACCCGCACTACAAGCCCCGCACCACCTACACAATGCCCAGATCCCCTCAGCACCCCCACGACAAGCCCAGCACCTCCAAAACAATGTCCAGATCCCCTCCGCACCCTAGCAAGCCCAGCAAACCCAAAACAAGACCCTGATCCCTTTCAGTACCCTGAGAAACCCAGAAACCCCAACACAAGGGCCAGACCCCTCAGCACCCCCATAAGCCCAGCACCCCCAACACAACGCCCAGATCCCCTCAGCACCCACAATACTAGGACCAGGTCCCCTCAGCACCTGCAAAACAAGGTCTAGATCCCCTCAGCACTCCCAGAACAAGCCCAGAACGCTCAACACAAGGCCCACATCCCCTCAGCACCCCCATGACAAGATCAGCACTCCCAAAAAGAGATCCAGATCCCCTCAGCAACCCCTCACGTCAAGCCCAGTGCCCCCAACACAATGCCCAAATTGCCTCAGCCACCCCAAAACATGGCCCAGCACCCCCAACACAAGGCCCACATCCCCTCAAGATCCGCACAAGAAAGGTCGAGATCCCCTCAGCACCCCCACAACAATCCCAGCACTCCCAATACAAGGCTCAGCACCTCCAAAACAAGGCTCAGCTCCACTGAGCAGCCCGAAAACAAGCCTAGCACCCCAAACACAACGCCCAGATCCCCTCAGCTGACCCACAACAAGCCCAGCACCCCCAACACAAGGCCCACATCCCCTCAGTACTCTCAACACAACGCCCAGATCCCCTCAGCACCCCCACAACAACCCCACCACTCCCAACACAAGCCTCAGTGACCCTCAGCACCCCCGCAACAAGCCCAGAACCCCCAACACAACGCCGAGATCCTCTCAGCACTCCCACCACAAGCCCAGCACCCCCAACACAAGGCCCAGATCCCCCAAAACAAGCCCAGCAGCCCCATAAGAAAGGTCCAGATCCCCTCTGCACCCCCACGACAAGCCTAGCACTCGCAACAAAAGGCTCAGCACCTCCTGCACAATGCCCAGATCCCCTAAGCACCACCATGACAACCCCAGCACCCCCAACACAAGGCTCAGCTCCACTGAGCAGCCCGAAAACAAACCTAGCACCCCCAACACAACAAGCAGATCCCCTCAGCACTCCCAACACAAAGTTCAGTGACCCTCAGCACCCCCACAACAAGCCCAGCACCCCCAACACAAGGCCCAGGTCCCCTGAGCAAACCTATGACAAGACCAGCTCCCCCAAAGGGCACGGAGGAGCTGCCCTCCCTCACTCTCTGTGTGGCTCTTGTTGCCGCAGCCTCCTTGCTTCCCCCCGGCAGACAGGGAGCTTTGGGCAGAGAGGCGGGAGGCAGGGTTAAGGGGAGGCCTTGGCTGCAGAGGTCTGCCCCTGCGGCAGGTGCTGGAATGGGGAGGGCACTAGTGTGTGCCTGTGGCCTGTGCAGATGCCCCAGGAGCAGGGGGAGGTACAGGCCGGGGCAGAGCAGGATGCAGCCCAGAGGCAGAGAGGTGGGCATGGCCAGCTCTGTTTTGGTGAAAACGCACCTGTTCTTGTCATGGTGCAGTGATGAGCTGCAGAGCACAGCAAACAGAGGCAGCAAACAGACGCAGCAGTTTGCGCAGCAGTGTCTGGGCTCTGCCTGGGCCTTTTGTGGGCCTTGTTGGAAGTTGGGGAGGCTTTCTGGGGACCCCCGAGGAACTAGACAGTGCTTGCTGCTAGCAGGAAGGGAGAGCTAGGCAAGGACTACTGCAGGGGGCCTTGACTTAACTTCTCCTGGGAAGTCCTAGCTAGGTGGGGCTGCTGCTAACGAGCAATTTGGGCTGGCCTGGTCAGAGGGAGTTGGGGCTTTTGTTTCAGGTGGCTCCTGATTGGGTGGGTCAAGCACCCTTGTGAGTCACTGCTGGGCAGAGGCCTATATAAGAGCCAGGCCTAGAGCCCAGCTCCCAGAGTGGGGCCGGCAGAGGCAGCAGTTTGGGCAGCAGGCAAAGAAGGTGCCTCTCCCTTTTCTGCAGTGGTGTGTCCTTCCCTGGGGCATGGTCATGACATGCTGCAGAGCACATTCCCCAGTGGCTGTTGGAGGTGCTGCCTCAGCTGTGTGTGAGGCTTCAACCCAGACAGACCCTCAGACAGCAGATGCAGCTCTGCAGATGTCAGGCTGCAGGGAGTGCCTGGGGCCTTTCTGTGAGGCCTGGGCTGACAGTCAGCTCTCCTGTGCAAGGTGTGCTGTGGTTGACCCTTTGTATTGCCAGATAAAGGAGCTGGGGGAGGAAGTGAGCAGGAAGTTAGCAGTCCCTCTTCTAACCTCAACCATTCTGTGATTCTGTGAAACCTCCTGTTGTCCCCTGTGTCACAGAGAACGCCACTAAAAGTACAGGATACAATGAGTTCTTTCAGAAGAAAGAACGTCTTCTTCCGGAGCTGGGAAAGGAGTTTTTTCAGCCATGAAGCTTGGCAAGACGCGTCCACCAAAGGATGATCATTGGAAGCAAGGTAGGTGCTGGGAGGAGGTTGTTCCCTGATCCAGTACTGCTATTCCAGGAAAGCCCCTGGTCCCATCCACTTACGGATGAGACCCCCCCCCCCCCCCCGGCTGCGCCCCGTAAGTGGCACACATCAACGCTGTTGGTAACTCAGGGATTAGACAGGGAGCATTTGGTGGACAGGGTGAAGGCTGGAGAGAGGGTCTGCATGGGGGAACTGGCAAGCAGGGATAGATGGAGAGAGCCTTACACTGAAGGCTTTGCCAGATCTCACCCGCTTTGTGAGATCATGGTGAAACCTGGAAGTCAGGTGGGCAGTTTCTGGCTTATTTTAAGGATTACTTGCAAGTGTAAGAGCAAAAAGCGTGATTTAGCCCTTTCACTGCTTCTCTGTGATGCATGGAGACCTGCATGAATAGCGTTGCAGCAGCACAGTGAGAGGTAGGGCTCTGTTGCCTCAAGGTTGTCTGTTCCAAGGTCTCGATACCTGCTACAGTGCTGAAATGGGACACCTTTCTGGAAAGGCAGAAGGTGGTTAGCGATCGGAAATTTGTTGTTGTTTCCATTCGGCTCAAATTATGATGTTTCAGTGACAAAGAAATTGGGGAATGCCTTTTTGTGGAGGAAGACCAAATGTTGCTTTAGATATTCTTCATGGGCAAATCTTTGTTGTTGTTCAGCCAGCTTTTAAGAGAAGAAAGGAGGGATTTGGCCTGAGACACTATAGAGGTAGAGGCCTTGGCAGACTGTAGAGGCATAATACTGAAACCTTGGTGATCTTCCTGCCCTCCCCAGTGAAAGGGTGTTCTTCTTGTGGTGGAGACTTCACCTAAGGTGATGAGGAAAGCCATCTGGGATGCAAAGGCATGAAAAGGCTGTACTTCCAGATTGTGGAGTACATTCACATGTAGATTTACCAGTGGTGGGGGAACAGTTGCAACAACTGTTCATGTGGTCATTGCCTCACAGCTGTGTGTATCCTTCCTCCCCCTTTGCCCTCCACAGGGCGTAGTCCTCCCAGCATCCCTCCTGAGTGGTGGTCTGCTTCTTTCTGCCATCCCAGGCAGATTGCCAGTTCTGCTCGGGTCAAACAAACCCACTGAATCACTGCAAGCAGAGCTGGGAAGGTGCTGGTCTGTCCCTCCACCCACACGTGGCAGGATGGAATCTGCTTAGGTCCCTCAGTGGAAATGAGGACACTCTTTTCACACACAACTTGCTGCAGTGCCTCTCTCCACCTAGGAAAGCTTTTCCTAACATCCAGCCTAGATCCCCCTCACTTCAGCTGAGGCCCAAGGTTATTTCTGTATTATCTCACAGAACCGGGCCAGACTATGGTGAAGCAACTGATCCAAGTCTTGGATTAGCCACGAGGTAGGAAACCTGTTTCCCAAAAGCGATGTCTGTGCTCTATGCGTGGTTTTGGTAGTATTTCCCCCTGTGCCAACGAAACAAACCAGTGACCCTAAAGCAGCTCCCCACCTCCCTTCATCCTCAGCAGTGCATCACCTTATGGCAGTTAGAGCTGCAGCACATGTTCACATGCTCTTTTACCTCGTGAAGTCTGCATTGCTCATTTGTCGGATTTCAGTTTTCCAAAGCTTATTGCCTTCATGAAACTGTGCTGGCACACAGCACAGGTGGAATAATGTGTCACGCTACGCAAACCTCTTTTAAAATCCATTTTAAACCAGGTTGTCTGTGACCTGACCAGGTGACCACTGTTCTTTGTATTTCCAGGAGAGGTTGATAGGATGTATTGGTTACCTTTCTCGGAGTCTTTAATTATCCACCGAGTGGAAACAACAAGAGACGTTCTTTTGTCTGTGTGCCTTTATGCAGAGGAACCTGCTGTTTTGGAAGCAGAAGACCTGGGCCGAAAAGCCATGAGACTAGGAGGTGGACTGGACCCAGACACAGTCTCCTTGGCTTCCGTCACGGCTGTAACCACCAGTGTCTCCAACAAGAGGTGAAGGCCAGATGTGAGCTTGTGCAAGCCAGGAGGTGATGGCAAACTCTCAGACGTGCCTGCTCCCCAGAGCCATGTGTCCCCTGAGCTGAGCTATGCTGGAAATCACGTTGCCCCATGCAACCGTTTTCAGAAACGCTTGAACAAAGAATGTTCAGTGGCATTTCACAGCCCCTGGAGTTTATATTCCTCTCATGCCAAGGGAGCTGGCACTGTGAGGAGTAACCCTGGGAAATGCTCTGTCACAGTCTGCAGTGAGTTCCTCTGTTGTTTGACGGAGGTCTTTTTTCCTGCCCTTTGGAAGGTCCAAGCCTGATATCAAAATGGAGCCGAGTGCTGGGAGGCCGATGGATTATCAGGTAGGTGACAACGCTGTGCCCCCAACTTCAGCTCGGGGGGTTCAGAGCCCAGGGAGAGACCATTTCACAGGGAGTGTTTAAGGGGAGGAAGAGGCAAGTTGAGAACTTTTCTTTCACGCTTTCTTGGACCACAACTATCAGCAGAGTAGTTACTTGAGGAGCTGAATCTCTTAGTTGAAGCCTTTGTCCCCGATGGCCTGTGGGACAGCTCTGGGACCAGGAGGAAGGACTGACAGTCACTTGAGCAGGCCTAGGCTTGCTGGAGTCCCACCGAGGCTGTGCCTCCTCCCCGTGCAGCAGGTTATGGACCTTGGCATGGCGTTGTTGGGAGCGAGTCCAGCGCGGGTTTCAATGTACTGCGCTCACAAAAGCAACTGACAATTTGTTTGTTAAGTCTGAAGGCTGGCTCACGTGTGAACGACTGTTTCAGGTACTGTTCCTGTGGGAGGATGACTTTCAAAAAGCTGGTATTTAAATGCTAGAGTGATAAGCTATATCTCAAGTAGTTAACTGGATTTGCTGTCCATTGTGACAAGCCCAGAAAGCCCAGCTTAATCAGGGTTTGAAGCAGGCAATCTCCAACACAGTTCTCTTAATTTCCAAAGGCTTTCAGTACCTGTTTTAGCGTTCCCAATTGACGAGGCCTGGCTGGCAGTACTCGTTGGATTTCCTCTGGTAGGTTGGTGCCTGGTTGCTGTTATCTTGTTCCTCTTCTCGTTTTCCCTGAGTCATGCTGATTCGGCAGCCGTTTACTTTTCTGTCCTTGCGTGTTAGTGCAGTAGCACGTTCCTAGGGATGTCTGGGAACAATGCAAATAATGATTTGTTGTTAAAGGTTTATTGTAGACCATATACGGCGTCCACTTCTAAATCCCATGAGAGACCAGTTGACATCAGAAGATGCAGTAGAGCAGTATGTGGAAGAGGTTTAATTATACGCATAAAAAGCCTAAAGCAAGTTGCGAGGACGACGAGGACTGAGTGTCCCTGGTTCGGGAATAGTATAATCGGAATGTAAGGAGAAGGAGGAAGGTGCAAGACGAATTATGTGCAAGACAGAGCAAGAGGTTCAGTTAATTGGCCAGTGCAAACAGGAGTATCACAAGGCTGCTCTTCATTGGGAATGGTGAGGGAACAGAGCGGTGACCTTAGCTGCTTACCTCCTCAGAAGGAGTCTGAGAGTATTCGCACCTACCTTGCTGCCCTTGAAATGAGGAAGGGATTTGAGCTGGGTTTGTTAAGCTGGTGCAGCTTTGGGTGAGGGGTAGGAGGTTGCATTTGCAGCTCAGCTCCTCTGCAGTAAGTCAGTTTGTGCAGCAATCAATGCCAGGCAGTCTTGTCCTCTTCTTTAGAGAGCTCAGCTGTCTTTTATCAGCTTCCTTTTATGAGCGGTTTACCCCTTGTATTTTTTAGCAGAAGCAAGTTAAGCCAGTTAGGGCATCAGTAGCAGAGTGTCTGCTCCTGCAGCTTAGCTAAATCTGTTCAGCTTTGTGCCTTACGTGCTCTTGGAGCAGAAGAGCCATCTGAACGGACAGGGCTGCTCTGATGCTCCTACCTCCCATGCCATGCCGCAGCTCTCTCAGGCTTGTAGGAGCAGCCCTGTCTCTTTTGTGTGATGAAGAGAGACTACCCAGCTGCCACCCCGGCACTGAAAGCACCTTGGAGAGGAGAGCCAGGTGGAGACACAGTTTAGGGCAGCCAAGGTGGAGGTCCATGAATCTCTCTCCCCAGGTCAGCATCACAGTCATTGAGGCACGGCAGCTGGTTGGGCTCAACATGGACCCCGTGGCCTGTGTGGAGGTTGGAGATGAAAAGAAATGCACGTCCATGAAGGACTCGACTAATTGCCCTTACTACAATGAGGTGAGCTGGATTTTTCCTGAGGTGCTGCTCCAGGCTCGTTGCTCCTCAAGGCCTAGACTGCAGTTTGACAGCAAATGACATTTATTTGACTTTGTTTTTTTTTCTTTTTCTTCTGTTACCTTTTGCTGGAGTAAGATGAAATCACAAACCATGCAGAAGGAGGGATGAAACCTTGGCCCTCTGGTATTTTACAAAATGGTGACAAAAAACCAAAGCAAAACAAAACCCCTCACTCGATCAGTCTCAAATTAAATGAGCCTGTGCCCACTTTCTCAGTTTTTCCAAGAAGTTAATGCTTTATTTTAGTTTCTCAGATCACTGATGCTGTCAGTTGTTGGGCTGACATGGGTCCCTCTCCAGCTGTGACGTGAACTGCAGGCTGTTCCTCTGCACAGACACGTCTCTGTTGGTGGGATATGGACCATGTTGTCCTTCAATTCAGAAGGAGCCCATGCCTGCTTCCCTGCTTTCACGCATGCTCCTTCTCTTTCAGTACTTCGTCTTTGATTTCCATGTTCCCCCAGATGTCATGTTCGATAAGATCATCAAGCTGTCCGTAAGTGAGCATGGTTGTGTTGTCCTTTTCAGTGGGCTTTGGTGGAAACCAACCCATTTTACTTACTTGTTGGGATGGATTTAAGACCCTTGATGCGAGACCTCTGGCAGGAGCGGAGGTGCTCAGTCCCTCTCTCTCAGCCCTCATGTCCTACGAGCCTCACCTCCTTTGCAGACCCCCCCAATCCCTCTGTCAGTGTCCTTATTGCTGCAGCCACACCCCTCCACTCGTGTTCCCTATCTTCTTCTGTGGCTGCTCTCTGGTATTTCCTAGCTAGGTAAAACTAAGCCTGTCTCAGGATGTCTCTTTAGGCTTGGGGAGAAGCAAGAGCTTCCTGAGGCTGCCAGTGGATTCCCTGAAGCATGAGAGTGGGTGCAGCTCTTGAGGAAATTCAGAAGTGTAAATAATGAGAGCAAAACAGACACTCCAGCTCTCCCCAGAGCCGCAAAGGAAGACTAGGAAGGAGATTCATAGATTCACAGATCAAAGCAGGCTGGCTAGGAGCATCCACATCTATCCCATGCATAGTCTGGCTGTGTAATTTCTCCCAGGAAGGGAATTAAAGCATAGATTTCAAGCATCTTTGAGACACTTCCTTGAGGAAAAGTCTCAGTGTTTGTTGCCATAGTGGCTGGAACACTGCATCTTGTTTCAGAGATGATTTTTTTTTTTACTTTTTTTTCTATTGAATATAAGTGTACACTTGCTTGCAAGACTGCTAAACAAGAGCTGCCAACCACACTGTGCTTCACAGAGTGATTATGTCTCCTGCCCAAACTAAGCAAGATGCATCAAATCCTTTAATGTTTGACACTGAACCGTTCTAGAAACAGCCCTACCCCTCCCAGCATGCCTGGGCATAGAAAAAGCTCTGACTTGTTTTTCTCCCTCACTTTTCAGGTGATCCACTCAAAAAATCTCTTGCGCAGTGGGACTTTGGTAGGCTCCTTCAAGATGGATGTTGGAACTGTTTACACCCAGCCTGGTATGTCACCACAATTTGCAAGTGGTCATATAGATGCCTACCTTCACCATCAAATAAATGTCTTTAGTATCCCAGGTGCAAGCATGTCATCTAGGCTCCTTCTGCAGTCCGAAAAGAGCCCTCAGCCTCTCCAGAAGATGGTATATCCCATTCTAGGATAAGGCATAATGCACGCAGGTAGAATTGTCCTCAGATGTGCCATTCTCTCTCCACTGACCTCCTAAGAAGCTTAGATTAGCTTGCTTAGGCAAGATGTTGACCTTTCCGAGAGCTGAAGGTCTAGCCCTGTGTGGCTGGCCTTTAGACCAAGACAGGAAGATGCCCAGTGTGCAAAGAAAGAGAGGTTAATTAGAGCTTCTGTGAGAATGTCATGTTGCTCACTGATGCTACAGCCTGCCTTGACTTAGCACAGAGGGGCCCAATGAGTGCTACTAAAATCCACTGTGCTATCGTGGGCTTTGTTTAGAGGACCTCTGTTTCAGGGAAGCCTGTTTTATAGAACCATAAAAGAAATGTGGAAGCTTTCAGCATCCTGCACTCGCTGTGCGCAGCGAAAGCAGGCATGGTTGGGATTAGTATAAAGGAGGTCCAGAAGGGTCCCTGGAGAGGTCATTCAGTCCATACCCTTGCTCTTGGGAAGGATCAGCCCTACTCCGTGACAGGCTCCCCACTGAGCTTCTGCCTGAAAAGTCACTGAATCAGTGAATCATCTTGAACGTGTCTGGCAGACTGATGAAGCAAACCCATCTGCAGGAGAGGAGACTAAGAAATGTCTGTTCTGTACAGAAGAGCATGGCTCCTTGGAGGGCCCAGGGCTTGCAGCATGCCAGCGTAAGGAACACCTGAAACTTCCCTTTAGAGAAGAGACATCCAAAATCACTGGGATTTTATCTTAGCTTATGCATCAGGCCTTTTTGTAGCACTCTGCCCCTCTGAAGAGTCCTGAGAGCTAAGTTTCCGTTTCAGGGGTGCTCAGCAAATGATGCTGGAAGGTACCTTAAGAGAGCGTCTCCTCTGATGCACTCCACAGAAGGATGAGATCTTTCTCGCCCATCTAAGAGGCACTAGGCCTTAAAAATGTCCAGTGATGGAAACTCCACACCTCTACAGGCAGTTTATCCCATTGCTTCTCTGTCTTCAACATGAGGCAGATTCTCCCAATGGATTTTCAGGGGGTTCTGTCTGGAATTCCTCACACCTGAAGATGTCTCTTAGGCATGCATGCAGGCTTCTGCAGTCAAGTGGACAGACATGCCCAGTGCTCACAGTAATTCCTGTAATTCTGATAAATGTCTGTCTTGTTCCATGGCTTTCAGAGCACCAGTTCTATCACAAATGGGCCATCCTTTCTGACCCTGAGGATCTCACTGCTGGACTTAAAGGTTATCTGAAGTGTGACGTTGCTGTGGTAGGGAAAGGGGACAACATCAAGACACCACACAAAGCCAATGAGACAGATGAGGATGATATTGAGGGGTAAGGATTCGTAGAGCCGATTTCCTGTATCCTTCCTTGGGAATGAGCTATGAGCTTTTTGTGTCACTTTATTTTGGATTATTCAGTAAGGACAGCACCCCTTCCCAATTAGGCTGACAGCCCCTCTAATAGGCATGCTTAACTTGTGCACTGCAATCAGAAGTGCCAACTAGATTGTTTCTTGGAAAGAGAAGAGTTGCTAGATTACTGATGCAAATCCTGGTCACATCACTACAGACCAGTCCTTTATATCAGTTCAGACCCTCTGCTGCTGGTTGTTCACTTCTGCATACCAGCACCAGCCTGATGTGAACCAACATAATGTCCGTGCTTTTTAGCTGTTGCTCCAGTTGGCCGTTGAATGGGAGCCACAGAAGTGAGGTTGAAGGGAAGATGGGAAATGATGGCTGAGGTCTCCCTACCCAGTGCAAGGACAGAGAGGAGCAGTTTGTGTAAGTGTTTGCCAGGTGACATGAGTGGGCAGAGCTCTTCAACTCCCCAGAGCATCTGAAAGGCCATGCAAGAAGAGTCAAGCGAGTTTAAAACGTAGTTGTAGCCCTGAGTGTTTCAAGTCAATTAAATATCTCCAAGTGCGATCACAGACTTGCAAGTCCATCTCTCAGCCTCTGCCCAAGTAGTCAGCAACTAAGCTTATCACGCTAGTATGAAAATGCTAGTACAGCCTTCTTGACTTGCTGGGCACCAAGGGGCTTAAAGCAGCATGTGAACTCTTTTGGACTATTGTTCCATGCTGTAGTCATGCTATTATCCCACTTTATCGCGGACAAAGTTCCTTTAGAATTGTTGTTCACAGCATCCTCTGTAGCTCTCGGGGAAGAGGGAAGAGGCAAGACCTGCCACGAGAAGCCATTTCACGGAGCTCAAGTTTCCTTCCAGTATAACCACCCCAGTTCTCCTTATACCCTGGCAGGGTATGAGGGCCTTTTCCAAAGGTAAAGGCCCTTCTAACATCCCATTCATCTGGGCTGCTGCAGATGTCTAAACTAGGTAGAGATTAGTCTTCCCCTCGGCTCCACTGCTGATAATGATTGTATCCCTTTAAAAAGATGCAGGTTGTCTCTGAGGCACCTCAATGTGTTGCCATAAGGTTTCCCTTATGAAACCGCCCTTCCCCGTCCTGAATCAGGAAGGTGGGCAGGAACAGGACTATGATAAAATATAGGGCTGCAGAAATGGCTACCTTTCCACCTCCTCACAGCCTGTGCTCCAAAAGTGAGGCAGCTTCTCCCTCTTCTGCAAGTCTCTCCTGACAAACCTGCCAGGCCCAGGAGCTGTTTTGAGTCCTGTTTTCTGATGTTGCAGGAACCTCCTCCTTCCAGATGGGGTCCCTCCGGAGCGGCAATGGGCTCGTTTCTACATAAAGATCTATCGAGCTGAGGGGCTGCCCCGTATGAACACCAGCCTCATGGCCAATGTGAAGAAGGCTCTCATTGGGGAGAACAAGGACTTGGTGGACCCCTATGTGCAGGTGTTCTTTGCAGGGCAGAAGGTGAGTGAGCTGCTTGCTATACCTTTGTGACATGATAACGTGAGCAGGGCTAGCCATTATGCAGGTTTGGGACTACGTGGCCAAGGATGATCTCAGCTGTCCTGGCATGTAGATGTTGAACTGTGTGACAAAGCTGCTTGTTTGTCATGTACCACGTTCCCTTCTCTTGCCCAGACTACGAGGGGGTTGCATCAGTCTGCAGTCTCCAGCAGTCTCTATTTGGGAGAAGAAAGTCCCGAGCAGAACACATGTTGCTATCATGGTCATTAGCAGGGGAGGAGTTGAGGTCTGAAAGAAGGTGGGTGGCTTGTGGGCTCAGACCCTTGTGAAACATGTGCTTTCTCCTCCCACTTGGCAGGGGAAGACATCTGTGCAGAAGAGCAGCTATGAGCCTCTCTGGAATGAGCAAATAGTCTTCACAGAAATGTTCCCCCCATTGTGCAAGAGGATAAAGATCCAGATCCGAGACTCTGACAAAGTCAACGATGTGGCCATTGGGACCCATTTCATTGATTTGCGGAAGATCTCTAATGAAGGAGACAAAGGTAAAGCTAATATGAGGGGAGGACTGAGACACCTTCTTCATGGTAGAGAGAGACTTCCCTTTGGCAGAGAGTTAGCAAAATAGCCCAGGCTCCTTCCCCAGCCCTGGAGACAGCTGCTCCTTGGTGGCCAGTAGGAGAGACCTTTATTCCCTGCAGTGGTTTTCTGAGATCACTGGGCACCCATTCCCTGAAAACCAAGTCCCATAACATGCCTCCAGTCAGAAACTTGAAAGAAAAGACACCCAAGAACAATTGGCCCTTCCTGAAAATTCATGGCCATGAATGGATGAATATCTGACAGGCTCTCATGTTCACAGACACACACATGCACGCATGCACAAACGCACACACACACACAAATGCACTAGCGCACACGTGGACAGGACCAATGTAAAACCAGAGAGGGCTCTATGAAGGTGGCTAATGAGGGTTTCTCCTCTCTGTTGCCTCATGCTGGGTGGCTTGCCCATCGGAATAGTTATGTGTGTCTTTGGCGTGGTGAGCTGCACAATCCCCCTCACTGCTGTCACCACAAAATCATCTCCATGTATTGTTGCATGTGTGTATTTTCCATGTGCGCGCACGCACACACGCATGCTCAATCCTGTACTACCCTACCCAGAGCAGGGAAGTGATGCCATTCCATGAGCCAGCTTGAGCCCTGAGACAAAGCCATGCCCTCCTTCTTGCACATCCCCTTCACTACGTGTGTGTCTGGTCTCCTGCAGGCTTCCTGCCCACCTTTGGCCCTGCCTGGGTGAACATGTATGGCTCCACTCGGAACTACACCCTAATGGATGAGCACCAGGATCTGAATGAGGGTCTGGGTGAAGGTGTCTCCTTCCGGGCCAGGCTTTTGATGAGCCTTGCTGTGGAGATCTTGGATACCAGCAACCCAGAGATCAACAGCTCCACTGAGGTGCAAGTTGAGCAGGCCCCATCAGTTGCCGATGTAAGTCTTCCCTGACCCTTCGGTTGCCAGTGACAAGTGCTGGGTGTTAGTGATAGTTTGCTCAGTCCTCTTGGTAATTATGCCAGGTCTCATAGACTGAGGATTTTATTTAGTGTTGCACTAAATGTGCTGGATCCCCCAGCACGACAACAAATCTTGCAAAGATTTTTTCAGGTTTTATGGTCATTCAAAAAGAACATGCAGTGAGCCTAGACACCGAGTTCAGCCAGACACCTATCTCTTAGAAGGCTTGAGCAGAGGGAGAGAAAACCCTCATAGTCTCCATGAAAACCTAGACAGTGGCACCTCCCCTTCATAGAGCCTGTGTAGGTGTTCAAGGTGCCGAATGTGGCCTTCTGGGACCCCCTGCCCTGTGGCTTGTTCTCCTAAGGGTTCATCCAGCTGACCTTAACCTTGAATCCTAATTGCCTGGGTTTTTCCTGCAGAACTGTACTGGGAAAATGGAGGAATTCTTCCTCTTTGGAGCCTTCCTGGAAGCTACCATGATCGACAGGAAGATTGGTGACAAACCCATCAACTTTGAGGTCACAATAGGTTGGTGGTTTTCTGAGGAGGTTGGTTTTGAAACATGCCCGGCAGAGACTGCAGGAGCCAAGGCCAAAAGCAGGCTGTTTACCCCCTCTTTCCATGCTAACATTTGACAGAGCATCCGAGGCTCTCAGTTTAGGAAGAAGGTGATGGCTACTTCATTGGCACAAGCCATGCGTGTCCCCAGATGAGCTCTTTGCTGCGTGATCTCCTGTCAGCAGTGGATCTGCTCCATCTCTCAGTTGAGAGCACCTGGCTTTGCGTTTCCAGAGGTTAACCACCAAAGGAAGGATGTATGTTTCTAGTGGCTTGGAAGGGGGCATGAGTAGAGGACAGATTTCTGTTGTTAGTTTGTAATCCCTGGTCAGGGTTTCAGAAAGCTGAACTCCACTGTCCCCCATGGTTCCTGCAGAGGAAGTTGCTCCCCAGCCTGAATTAAAGGCAGGTGACTGAGGCCGTTTAACCCCAGTGTGAGTTATAGCCCTGTGACTTCTTTCCTGAGGTAACTATGGGAACCAGATTGATGGCATGGCCAAACCTACCTTGCGGAGGAAGAAAGATGGAGGGGATGGGGACGAAGAAGAGTCTGAGCTGCTCCAGAACTCAAGTGAGGAAGATGGTGATGAGGATGGAGAGCTGGTCTCCATTTCCTCATCTCAACCCATGAAACCCCTGGTCACAGACAGGTAAGAGTGCCCACCTGGCCACCAGAGGGCTGCATTGCTGAACATGGCAAGGGGAAAGTGAGGGAAGGGACATTGCAGTGTTGTAATGAGGTAGGAGAGGTCTGTCTCCTGCCAGCAGCTGGGAAACAGACAGGCAGTGTGCTCCCTTGCCTTGCAGGAGAGGGAATTAGCATCTGGTTTCTGAACGGTCTGTAGGCTGATGGGAGCAGCAGACCTAAAAGCTCGTGGGGAGAGATGTGACTTAGTTCCTTGTCCGAAGGTGTTGGCCTGTGTGCCAGGTATCTGAGCTCCCCCGAGAGTCAGCAGAGATGGAGTCAGTGCAGTCCCAGGAACCTGGAGAGTCATTCAGCCAACCAGTCCTAGGAGCAGCAGCAGCCGCCACTAGCTCTCTGTGCCCTGTGAAGGGAGCTTAGCTAAGTGCTTGTAGAGACCCCATCTTGGGTATTACAGCTAAGAAGAGCTGAACACCCACCGCCATTGCCTACAGTGCTGAGCACTCTTGTCGATTGCCTGTTGTCTCATAAAGGTTGAGTTGACCTCTCAGCCTACCCTACAGAGGGCCTCTCTCATCTACGCAGCCAGTTATGTGCCCAGCGCTCCTAGCTATCCACACCTTTAACGCTCTACCTCTGTGGCAAGTTAGGGGAAAGTTAACCAGTGGATTCAAAAATCATTGGTTGGCATTAAAAAAAGCAGATGGACTGCTGCACATGCAAGTTTCAGACATTCAGAAAACCAGCCTAAAAGACAGGTCCCTGCCTAGGACCCTTTGATGCCACAGCAAATGTGTGAATGCACAAACGCACTTCTGCCCATCAGGGAGGAAAGAGGGAGGGAGATGCCTGGGCTTTGCGTCTTTGATTTCTCTAGCTGCCTGACATAACGAAAACATCATGGAGACCATTTAGAGATTGGCAAAGTCTACCTTGAAATAAGGCATAGATTTCAGTAATTAAGGTAATTTGTGCTGGGGCAAGGTGCATTTGGAATCGCTTGGGATCTGAAAAGCTAGCCGAGGTCACAAACACAGAGAGGGGAGGATACAGAAACTGCTGGAGGAAGTTCATGAGAATGGGTTAGCAGGAGTTTGGGGTAAAAGTCTTAAAATCCTTTCAGTGTCTAGATTTGTAGCTTCTCTCTCTCTTTTGGTCAGTCTGTCTATTCCCATTCCCTCTAACTATTGGCATGCCTCGTTCTCGTGTGTCAGTGTCAGAGAATCAGGATATGGGGAAAGTAGATCCTATTCCTGGGACTGCCAAAACTGGTGAGTTTCACTGGGCAGATGAGTTCTGTTCTCTCTGCTTCAGTTTCTCCATCTGTAGAATTGAGGCAATTCTTTGCAATGTGCAGGTAGAAATTACCCTAAAAGACAGATGATCCAGACAGCTACAAATGTGAGTCTACTCGATGCTTTCTACCCCAAGCACCTGGAGCTTCAGAAGGCTTTTCAGAAAGCCCAGAAGCAAATGGGATCAGGACCTGGGTCTTGGTATGTCTAAGCTGCACGTCATCCCTGGCCAAGATTTGAATAGAAAGGACTTGTACTCAGGAAGGCTAATCGGATTTAACCTGATGAGATGTATTGAAAGTGGATTATTGTAACTATTATACCAGCAGATAGATGTTGCTAATCAAAATTAACTGACTGACTTAATTCAACTGGGAAATGAAAGAGACTAACCTGAATCAAGGCTGTTTGCATTCTAGATAGAACTGTCTGCCTGGGGTTGCTGCACTTGTTAAGCAGCCCATTGGGAAGGTGAATGCAGAAGGGAGATGGAAAGCACAGATGTTTTACAGAGCGTATTCCCCTGGGCTTTGCTTTTCCTACTGCCTTATCAGAGCACAGGGAGTTTCCCCATCAACTGTGGGACTCTGCTGACATCTTCTGGCTAAAAATAACCCAGATAGCTTCACAAGATGAAGTGAAGCTGTTTTGTAACCTAAGGGTGATTCCAGTTGCAGCAGGATCTGCAGTGGCTTTATCCAGGGTGAATCCTGGCTCACAGCGGATGCTCAGGCTGCCTTGGGCAAACCAGAAGCATGAACCTGTTCTGCAGGGCATGCCTGTGATCCTGGCTCTTCCCCCCCCTTTTCTGTGCCATGACTATTGTCTCTCCATGCCACGTCCATCCCACAGACGAATGGAAATCTGGCAGCTCTGCAAACAGCAGAGACCTCTGCCTGTTGTGAAGGCCAGGGGGGTCTATAAGAAATGCTCGCTGGCTTTCAGAATAGGGTGTTAGTGCTTTGGTTTCACTTGTGCTCGCTCATGGTGTCTGCCTGCATGCGCTGTCACACTGGAGCACCTGGCCAATGCATGCAGCCCCAACCCTCCCTGGGCAGAGGCAGGGGTTAACCCAGGCAGGGCATGCCTGGGGGCAGTTTGGGTGGGCCTTGGCTGGGAGGGGAAAGTTCCCCCCAGGCATGGCTGGCCTAGCTGTGGACTTGGGTGGGGACCCGTCTGGTGCTAGGAATCACAGAATGGTTGTGGTTGGAAGGGACCTCTGGGGATCATCTAGTCCAACCCCCACCTCCGCTCAACCAGGGTCACCTACAACATTTTGCTCAGGACTGTGTCCAGATGCTTTTGAATATCTCCAAGGAAGGAGAGTCTGCAGTCTGTCTGGGCCACCTGGTCCCGTGCTCTGTCACCCTCACAGTCAGCAAGTTTTTCTTCCTATTCATATGGAAGTTCCTGTGCTTCAGTTTGTGCCTGTTGCCTCTCGTCCTGTTGCTGGGCACCACACAGAAGAGTCTGGCCTCCTCCTCTCGACGCCCTCCCTTCAGATACTTGTCCACATTGATGAGATTCCCCCTCAATTTTTTCTTCTGCAGGCTGAAGAGTCCCAGCTCCCTCAGCCTTTCCTCCTAGGGGAGATGCTCCAGCCCCTTCATCATCTTAGTGGCCCTTTGCTGGACTCACTCCAGGAGCTCCATGTCTCTCTTGTATTGGGGAGCCCAGACGTGGACACAGTACTCCAGATGTGGAAGGGTGCTAGGAGAGATGGAGTCTCTGTCCTTGAATGTGCAATTCATATATGCTACTCCCAGCGCCTTTCCTCTTGGCCTGACTTCATGTATATCCATTTCCCCATCCCAGCGCTCTGACATGCTGAGAGAGGTGGGGGGCAATGGCCATTCCTGTCTGGGAGTGGTCCTACCACAGAACATCCTTCTGCTTCCTGTTGCAGGAACTGCTTCCACGTGCCATACTTTGAGAAGAAGGCCTGCAGGTACATCAAGAGCTGGTGGCCAGACCAGCGCCGGAGACTGTATAATGCCACCATCATGGACAAGATTGCAGACAAGGTGGTCAGTATGTGCTGGGGATGGAGCTGGCTCAGGGGATGGGGTAGGCCATTCCTGGCACATCCAGGCTCCCTGCATGTCTCTGCAGCTTGTTACAAAGCAGGGCCAGACCGTTGCAGAGAGCCTTTATCAAACTCATGCCAGGAAAGAGGAAGCTCCGCAATACTAAACACTCCACAGAATGAATGGCCAAACCCTGGGGGTTGAATGAATTTTGGTGTGGGTCAGACCCAGAGTGTCCCCCAGAAGGCTGAAGGAAGGTGGGAGACTTTACCTGCCTGGACTCCTGGAGTGAGCCCCTTTTGTGGCAGAGCCTCCTTTGTAGCCTGAACTGATTGCTGAGGAGCCTTTGTGATGCCTGCAGGTGGAGAGAGGTGAAATTCACATCAACTGAAGCCAACCTCCCCCAGCCAAACATGTGCCAGAGCTGAGCTCTGTGGCAGGAAAGCCTGGAGAAGAAGCAGGTGTGTGCTATTGGCAGTGCCAGGGCTGCTCTTCATGGAGTGGCTGTGGTGCTAAACCTCAGCCTGCTGTGGGGCTCTGCTCCACTGCCCCCTTCACTGCTTCCCCCCCATTGCCATTCCAGGAGGAAGGCCTCAGTGATGTGCAGGAAACGATCAAGAGTGAGAAGCCACAGCTGGAGCGCTGGCTCCGAGGGGTCCTGGAGGAGCTGAGCAGTGGGTGCTTGTGAGTAAAAGACTAGCAAAAGCTGCCCACCACAGACCTGTGCTCTCAGCCGGGATATGGGCAAGATCATGGGACTGAGAGCATGAGCTCCCCTTGCGTTATGCTCCGAGATGACAGGCAATCATTTTCTTGGCTTAGCACACCACCATATTGATTGTCTTCTGCCTTGGAGCATGGGCAAGGTGGTACTCGCCTCTGAATTCCAAAGACCCCCAGCCAGTGATGAAAGCCACACAGACTCAGTCTTGTGGCCTCCACAGGCTAGTGCCTGAGTGGTACCTTCTCCTCATGCACGTCATTGAGTGCTGGGTGTAAATAGGCCACTTGGCTGCGATTGCAGCGCACACTGAAAGAACAAGGGCGCTTCCGTGTAGGCAAGTGCCCTACTGCTAGCAGAGATCCAGCCTGGCAAGGCTGCTTGCAGAGAGCCAGCAGGCTCTCGCAGGATTCATGCTGACGAGCTTTTCCATCAGGTGCTTTGTGACCTTAGCTGACAAGGACCAGCACCACTCTTCCTGCATGAGGCTGGATCGAGAAAGACTCGAGTCCTGCATGAGGGAGCTGGTAAGTGTGATTCAGTTGGGGAGGAAGATTCGGGAATGGGGCTGGTCCCCATCAATGCGGTAGGGAACCTTGGTCCTTAGGGGTCTTGACTTCCAGTCTCTGCGGATTGGTGGTTTGAGGTTTATTGCTAAAGAGGGGGACCCAAGAGCACTTCCTGTCTTGCACAGGTCCCACATGACCCTTGGGTCCACACCACTGCGTCCCCTCCATCACGCTCTGCTTTTTATTGGGAAGAAATCCCGGAGTGCAGAAAAGGAGTCGCTTTATTGTCAAAGAGTTCAGGAGAGGGGAAAGCAGGAACGTAGGGGACTCTGCCGAGTATAGATGCTGCAGGGCTAACCCTAGCCTGGGTATTTGGAGCTGGTAGGCCAACTTATTGGAAAGGAGCTGTGCAAAGACCAAGTGGTTTATCCAGCTGACACAATGAAGCTTCATTAGCCAGCTGCATACAACAGAGTGATGAATGTGACCTGTGGAAGCCTCTATGTCCCCTCTTCTGAACTGCCAGATGCTGATTTGTAGTGGAGTCAGGGAAAGGGGAGAGGCTATGCTTAAGACAAGGCTTGAAGCCACTGCAAAATGCCATAAGCACAACTGACACCTCTCTGTCCCATGGCAGGCCCTGCTGGGGCAGAAACCTCTGTGCTGTGGACCCTTCCTATATCCTGCTGAGGTTAACAAAGGGGCGCCAGAAGTACCATTATCTGGATGCACGTGGCAGGACTAAGGCATTTGTGTCCTCACCACGCCTTCCTAAACGCGGGGAGACCTGTCTGCTGCTTTTGCCTTCTCTGTGCTCCATTGTGCTCTCATTCACAATGTGTCCTGGGCTCCCTTTTAATCACAGGAAAACATGGGTCAGCAAGCCACGACTCTGTGCTCGCAGGTGAAGAACACCACCATGAAAGACAAGGTGAAGCTGGTGCAAAACTTCCTCCAGAAACTCTGGTTGTTAGCTGATGAGGTGAGTTGCCCTCCACATGGAGAGTGCCTGTTAGCTGGGTCAGCTTATGGGCAAATCCTGCGTGCAGGAGAGTTCCCTAGTGACACAGGTCTTCTGCAAGGAGCCAGTCCAAGAAGAAAAGACCTTTGTTGGGCTCTGCTCCTTTTCTAAAGGACCTGTATGTTCCTCCTGTGTCAAGACAGGTGCTTAGACTTCTATTAGGTGGTCTGAAGAGAGGTGCTCAGCCAAGGCAGCATGACCACTTCCCTCCACTGACTACACCAGTTATATCTCATGTGCTAATTAACCAGTCTGTGGTGGGAACTGAGCCCTGGCTGTCCATCCTGGTGCACCGTGAGCCCAAGCCAAAATGCCCAGCCCTAACCCGTCCGCAGGTGAGGCCAGGCTTAGCCCTGGACAGGGCATCCCTGGAGCTGGTTGGAGGGACCCCTTGAGGTGGGGGCGTTTCCCAGCCTGGCCCAGGGCCTGAGGCAGGGCCCTGGCCTGAAATAGGTCACCAGTATACTTTTCACCATCTGGCAACTTTGCATAGTCAGTCTATAAACTGCCCCATGCCTCCCAGGTTTGCCTATACGCTCCTGGATTGGGAAGGATGAGCATTAATATAAGTTGAAGAGCCCTTCCCAGACAGTAACAGAACTGGGTCCTCTTGCAGTTGAGCTAGAGGATGGTTTTGCCTGCCTTGAGCCGTGACAAGGCCGTGCAATTCCCCAGGGGAGCAGCCCCCAGAAGGTGGCAAATGTCCACCCAATATTCAAGTGAGCAGCCTGCAGCCATCTCTGATTTTTGCTAATTAGAGAAAAATGTTAAGTAGGTAGCTCTTTGGAGAGCTTTCAGATGAAGCCATCTAATTGTTATCACTGCGGTGTACTCTTGCTTCACTCCACCTCATGGGTGACAGTTAATAGCCGAATATGTTAGAGCTGCTCACAAAATTTCCAAAAAGATGCTATTTCTGCAAAATCTTTTGTTCCTTCCTGCAGAAAATTGCAGTTCCTCTGAAATTCGTGCAGTTTCTACCTGGGTCTGTGTGGCTGCAGCCATTTGGGGTTATTGGTCCACGTGGAAGTTGTAGTTTTGGCACTTGCTGTTCTCATTTGCCAATATGGGCGAGGCTCCTAGGCTTGGTGAAATAGCCCATTATAAAGTAACTCTTTTCTCTGCTTTGGCTTGCCACAGCAGAAAATAAAGCAGGCTCTAAGGCATGATAGGAGATGTCCAGAGAGGGAGCTGCTTCCATTGTAGGGAATGGAAGTGCAGGGCACCTGCCCTACAGTCCTCGTGGGCACTGAACTAAGAGAAAGGGAAAATCTTCAGCCTTCCAATCTGGAGTTAATATCTCTTTTTTTTTTTAATTTTATCAGAACAAATGTAAATCCCAGTTTCTTTCCTGCTAGGCTTCACCTTGCCGGTGTGTCAGGGGTCAGAAAGGGCTAAGATGCTGACAGGGCTCTTTGTTGGTGTTCACAGCCCCAGCACACCATTGCTGACCTCTTCATCTGGATGATGAGCAACAACAAACGCATTGCTTACAGGCGTCTCCCTTGCAAGGATATTCTCTGCTGCATTGTGGATGAGGAGATGGGAAAGGACTGGGCCAAAGTGAAGACCGTCTTCCTCAAGGTGCCTGCCCGTCTTCCTTGGGGGAGCTGAAACCACAAGGAGGGAGGTGAAGCAGAGACAGAATGGGGGGGATGGGGGTGGAGATGAGAGCTGGGTACCAGATGGGTCTGGTAGGTGATAGAGGTCTGGAAGGAGAGAGATGTCCTATTGAGTTTGCTGGGAGGGGAGCTAGTGGCTTGAGAAGAGGAAGCCAGTGTGCTGGGAAGAACATGATGCATGAGAAAGAGTAGCGGACATGATCCAGAATGATAAGGGGTGGGTCCCTGGGTTTAAGGAGCAGCGGTACAAGGTGAGGCCGCAGAAGGTGGTGGGCACTGCAAGAGGTGGTCTGTCCAATCTCTAAGGCCTCTCCTATGTCCCTGTAAACTCTCTTGTCCCTTGTGCCCAGCTACCTGGGAAGAGGGGCTTTGGACCTGCAGGCTGGACAGTTCAGGCCAAGATGGAGATTTACTTGTGGCTGGGCCTCAACAAGCAGCGCAACGACTTCCTGAGCGGCGTGCCCTGTGGCTTTGAGGAGAAGATGACAGCCAGAGGCCCAAACCTGCCATCCTTTCCACGCATCAGCCTCCTTTACACGAGTAAGAGGGCAGGCTATGGAAAAGGCAGGCGGGAGCCTGGTTCAACACCACTTGGGCCAAGGACCTGCAGGAACTGAGGGGGAAATATGGGAAATACTTCCACATGTGCCAGTCTGAGGTCTCCCACTGTTCCCATGGGGAGCTGGGGTGGGGGACTTCTGCACCCTTCTCCTTACCCCATTCCCAGCTGTCATTCTGCACATCGTGAGCAGGACCCTGAAGAAGTCCATATCCATTCAGGATCCATGCTTTAAGCCGACTTCCTTCATCCGTGTTGGCCCTGAGCAAAAGTGTGCCTCTGAGACCTTGCTCTCCATGGCTAAGCTCCAGGGATGCATCCCAAGCTGTCTCACTTCCCCCTCTCTCTGTCACAGAGAAGCAGGTGTTTGAGCTGCGAGCCCACATGTACCAGGCCAGGAGTTTGTTTGCTGCTGAGAGTAGTGGCCTTTTGGCTCCCTTTGCCCGAGTCGTCTTCCTCACGCAGAGCCAATGCACCGAGGTGAACACTATTTCCTGACCTGGAGGAGTGGGCAATCCCTGGGGTTGAATGTGATAGGACAAGTATCATCTGTCCATCCTGCTGCCCTGCCATGGGGCTGGGTCTCCTGACTCCTGCAGAATCATGGATCAGGTTGACCGTGGGGTCCTGGGGTGCGAAAGCAGCCATAGCACTGGGGCCTGACTAGCTATCTCGAGCAACCTTGCACCCAAAGGAAGCCTGTTGGAAGTCTCTTCCCCAGCTGCAGGCAAGTCCAACAGCCCTTTCACTGCATGTCCCTGGGCACAAGCACACAGCCACCCCGTTTCTGTGTGACTGAGCTTTCAGCTGCCTGGTGAAGAGAAACTGGACCCTACAGGAAGCAGGAGGTGTTTCTGTGCCATCTCTTCCTGTGCTGAAGGCTGCCGAGCTTTAGCAAACCTTGTGGAAGCTGGGAATAATTTGTGCCTGCCTGCTGTTTTTTCCTGGGAGAGTCCATGGGAGATGCGCTATGGCTCACTTGCCTGCAGAGCAAGCGCCAGCCTACCGGTGCTGCCAGCACTGAAGTTGCAGCCTGTGGCCTGGCTCAGACAGGCCAGGCCTGGGGTCATTCACGGAAATGGGGTCATCCCTGTGGCTACCCCTTTGCAGGGTACTGTTTTGTCCTGATTTGACAGAAGGAAGCAGATGCTCAGGCAGAGAAAATTAGACCATCAGAGCAAGGGGTGAACTCTGGGAGCTGCAAGTATCTTGGGTCAAGATCTGCCAAGCGAGTTAGACCTGTAATTCCCCTTCCTTTGGATCAGGCTTCAGATCCTAATGTGGCTCTTTCCTGTCTCTTGCCCCATAAGCCATCAACCCTCTAATGGGTTTAGCCCCAGGTGCCTTCACAGTATGATCCAGTAAATATCTGTGATCCAAAGCACTGCTTGGCAATAGCATTAATACCCAATAGACTGCAGACTGCCACAGTGTCCACATCTGCATCAGGGCTGCCTCAATTCTCTGAATAAGCAGTGGGGAGAAAAGGACCTTTACAAGACAAAATACATCTCATCTATTTTAGCCATACACCTTAGGAAGAGACAAGCGGTGCCATAAAGAGATTTCTTTTCTCTCCCCTCCCTAGTCAGGGATCCTGGGGTGCCTACCATGAAGTAAGGGAGCCTTTATGTTGTGGACATGTAATGTGGCCCAAGATAAATCCCCTCATATTTTCAAAGTAACCTCCCCGCTGCTCGCAGCGCTGCAAAAGTCCTGGTGCAGGAAAACGGAGATCAATATCCTCTCTGCTCCCGTTGTTCAGAGCCTTAGGCCCTGGCTGCTACTCCTAGCTGTAGTGGTAAATGCTGTTTCTGTTCCTCCAGGTTCTCAATGAAAGCCTTTGCCCAAGCTGGGACCAGCTGCTGGTCTTTGACAATGTGGAGCTATATGGAGAAGCTCACGAAATGCGGGACGACCCTCCCATAGTTGTCATTGAGATCTATGAGCAGGACACAGTGGTAAGATGAATCTCAGCAGAGGAAAGCATTTCTGATTCAGGTACTGAGATCACTCCTGGCAAGGCAGCTGGTGCAGCAGATGTGAGAAGAAATGTTTTTCCTGACCTGTGGAAGATGTTTCCTCCCTGTTTCCCAGGGCACAGAAGAAACTAGGAGCCTCTGCTGCTAATTGATCTCTTGCACTCCTTGGTGTCTTATGTTTGGAGCCAGAAGCAAGAGTTCAGGTGAGGCTGGAGGCAAGGATATATTACTGTAGTCTCTCCCTGTAGAGCAGTGCTCAGTCCTGGCCTCATTGCTGCCCCAACCCTGGGCCACCTCCTTCACCTTCCTTAAAGAAGTTGGTGCATTAGGAAAGGCCTTGTGGATGGAAAGGCACCAGTGGAAGGTGGCACTGAGCTTTGGTCACGTACGTGCAGCAGACTGATCCTGTTCTGCCCACACTGGGGAGTGCTGTGGGGCTAACTGTGGAGACCTTTGGTTGGTCTCTCAAGGCAGACAAGAAGCCCGATGCTAAAAACGCGAGTGCTGTCTTTGCCTGGCCAGGGCAAAGCTGACTTGATGGGCCGCACCTTTGCCAAACCTGTGGTGAAGATGTCAGATGAACAGTACTGCCCTCCACGGTTCCCTCCGCAGCTGGAGTGCTACCAGATATACCGGGGCAACTCCACAGCAGGCGACCTGCTGGCTGCCTTTGAGCTACTGCAGGTAGCAGCTGGACAGAGCCATCCCAGACCGAGGGAGGGAAGAGAGCGGGAGGGGGTGTGGGGGAGAACCGCGTTTAATCCATGCTTCTGTTTCTGAGGTGCTGCAAAGAGTGGTTAGTTCATGCATCCTAGAAAAGCTAGCAGGGTGTAGTATAGCTACTCGCAGCTCAGTGTGAGGGCAGCTCCTGCAGAGTTATGCTGGTGTGCAATGAATGCCAGCTTCTTTCTGGCAGGGAACCCTACTAAAGCGTTGCAGCAGCACAAAGTCTCTGCAACATCCCTGGGCTATGGAAGCTGTCATTGGGAGTCTTGGTTCTCTCAAGAGATGTCAATGGGAAGGTCCCAGGTAAAAGGGGTGTGAGTTCTCATAGAGGAAGATGGTGTATGCTAAGCATCTTTGACAAGGAGCTCAGGGTGGGGGCTAATCTCTCTCTGTAGGTATCCCTCTCTTTCCATTGACTAGACAGAGCAGGAGATGCCTGGAGTGGTTGAAGGTGGTGGAGTAGAGACCTGCTGGCTTTGCTCAGGCTTTGAGCTGGCCAAAGCCTGTCCGTATCAGCCTGTCAGCTGCACTAGTGGGTGGGCTTGGAAGTTTGCTTTGCTGCTGAATGTGCCCTGTGTGGAAGCATAGCACCACCTCTTCTGCTCCTATGAACACCTTTTCCCAAAGTGCCTGTACTGTACAGTCAGTGGATTGCTGAATCGTCTAAGACTCTACAGACCCAGTGCAGGAGAGCAGGGTGTGCCGGTTCCCCCAGTTCAAAAAAGCAGACCTTAATCCGTGATGCGTCTCTTCCAGATTGGAGCTGGGGGCAAGTCAGACCTGCCTCGTGTCGATGGACCCACAGGCATTGACAGGGGTCCCATCCTGCCAGTGCCACTGGGGATTCGTCTGGTGCTGAGTAAATACAGAGTGGAGGCAAATGCGTTGACAGCAGAGGGGTTCGTCTTGGGGCGCCAGACTTGAATGCTGCGCAGCCAGATGGCTACACAGCAGAAGGTACTGTGTTGTCATGGCCTCGACCAGATCCCGTTATGAGGGCTCCATCTGTTAGGCGAGGGTGATGTAAGGCAGAAGACTCTGTCAGTGGGTGTTTGAAGGCCAGGAGGGATCTTAGAGGTTCTGATGACAAGTTAAGCACCTACAGCCAGATGTTTGGATTGCAAGGACCTGCCTGTACTAGCTGCACAGGGAGTTAAGCTGCAGCAGCCCTAAAAAAAAAAAAAAAAAAAAAAAAAGCAGGATGACTGGATTACTACTTGCTTGCTTTCTTAACTGTGGGCACCATAGCAAGCCTAGGAGCTGCAGTAGAGGGCACTTGGTCTGAAATTCAGAGGAATGCACATTAGGGGTGTACACCTACACCTGAAGTAGTCACGCTGACTCTCCCTTAGTATTGGTGGGAGGGGAAAAACCCAAGATTGGTAGCCTGAAGCTCATTTGACCTATCTTGGACATCAAGGACAGGATGCCTGCTGCTTCTCTCTAGTGAGATATGGTGACACATCCATCAGGGCTCCTCACCCTAGGCTGACCTGGTAGACAATGGTGATGTGGGCAATAGAGACAGTGAGGTTTGGTGCATGACTCACCCGGCTGTTGTAGGTGTCTCTGCTAGGAGGAGATGCTGCTGATCGGATCCCCAGGGGCTCTAAAGAGATCCTACGTCCACGTTTTGCAGACTTTTTCATCTGGTCAAAGAAATACTATTCCTCTGGTGCGCAGTGTGAATATGGCCATGGGGGGACAGGAGGTGGAAAAAGCTCGTTTCAGGGGGACTTTTAATCATGGTGTTTGTCTAATTATCCCAAGAAAGGAAAGGGGAGGAGGCAGTCATTTCCCTGTTTCTGACAAAATGCTGCCAGTGCTGAATGAAGAGCCACTGCAGATGGGCTAAACTAAACTGATGTGGTCCTGCTCTATGGAGTCTGAGGGCAGAAGAGGGCTAGGAGAGGAGTGCTGAGGGCATCGGAAAGGAGATGTTAGGCTGTTGCAGGTGAGTCATGGGGTGGTTTGTGTGGGGTCAGTGAGAGAGCATGCTGCATGCCAGAGCCGCATGGAGAAGGAAAAGAAGCTTGAGGGCTCCATTGCTGCCCAGGTGATTTTGTGTGCCGTGAGGGATCCTTGCTCCCAGGGGATGAGGAAAGCCAACTCCTTTGGCTCCAGCAAAGAGGTCTGGCAGCAGTTGGGGGCAGTTCTTCTCACCTGTATGCCTTTCCTCCTCCTGCTGCCCTAGATGTTGTTCTGGGGACTCAGAGACCTGAAGAGAGTGAACGTGGCTCAGGTGGAGTGGCCCCGTGTGGACATTGAGTGTACTGGAAAGGGGGTCCAGTCAGCTCTCATCCAGAACTACAAGAAAAGCGCCAACTTCAGCACTTCAGTCAAGCGGTTGGGAGTGGTGAGTGTTGCCTCTTTCCTCTGAGCCCTTGGCCAAAATCCAGGCTTGGCTGGAGCTCAAATTGTGGCTGCTGGCCCCTTGCTTCCGTTTGCCCACGATAGTAAAGGAAGTGATCTCCAGCCTAGTTGGGGATCCCCTTTCTGTGATGGCTCCCAGGCCCAGCTCTGCTGGAGTTACATGAGACCTCTTCCTCCAACATGATCTCTCTTTGAGTCCCTACTGGCAACCACCACAATAGACATGCTGTAGCCTACATGCAGCCCTTGATAACTAGGACCCCTTTGCTTCCAGGACCTCCCAGAGAATGAACTGCTTCACCCGCCCCTCCACATCCGAGTGGTGGAGTGCCGGGCTTTTGGGCGTTATACCCTAGTGGGGTCCCGTGCTGTCAGCTCCGTCTGAAAGTTCATCTGTCGCCCACCAGAGAAGGCAGCCCACCATTGGAATATGACAGGTACCAGGCTTGGGCCAAGAGGGACAGGCTGGTGTGGGTCATTGGTGGGGCACTGCACACGAGTGAGCGATATAGAAAAGAAGGGAGATGGGTAGTGGGTTGTA
Organism: Struthio camelus; assembly: GCF_040807025.1. Lineage (NCBI taxonomy): Eukaryota > Metazoa > Chordata > Aves > Struthioniformes > Struthionidae > Struthio > Struthio camelus. The sequence continues at coordinate 6,524,471 of NC_090944.1, forward strand.
AGGACTATGGGGCATTGTCTGCTTGGTTGTTAAATGAATTAGGATTCAAGGTTCACATCAAGGGGTTGGGGCATGAGGTCATCGTTGCCTTTTGATTGGTTTGATCCATGGGTCTCACTGTGATAACTGCCTACTCTTCCTGACACCTGTCAGACAAGAAAGCCTGGTTCACCACTAACACAGCTGTGTTTCCATGGCTCTACAATCTCCAACTGTTCCTTAGGACTGGGAGATGAATTTGCTCAGGACAGACAGCTCAGGCTCCCGTGGAAGAGATATAGTCAATACACTTAATGCAGCCTGGAGGGCTGGACTCATTGTTGTGTCATTGCAAGTAGCTTTTCTGTCCAGGGCACGGGCCTTGTGCTCTAGACTAGACTGAATTACTTAGATCTCTGGCGATTATAACGAGAGCCTGGGATGGCTTGCTTAGGTGGAGGTGCCTTCCCTGTGGACGTTTATAGCAAGGAGACCTGAAAAGTCATGGGGACAGCAGCAAGACCAGCAGTGTTCCTGGCACTGAGGTGGCCAGTGTTTGAATCCCAACCAGTGTACTAATTTCCCTGCTTTGGTCCTTCTCTGAACAAGAGGGTCACACGCCACTCCTGTCCGAATCCTGTAGGATCGCACTTGAGCTCTCAGTTTCCACTCTGCACTATCCTTTCTCTCTTGTTGTCTGTCTTTCTCTGTCCTCTGTCCAGTTGAACTGCTCAATGGCTCTCTGGCAATGGCCATCAGAGGTTCTCCCTCTTGCCCCACGGGGGAGCTTGTTGTCAAGGTGGAACCTGAGGTTCCCATCAAGAAGATGGAGACCATGGTGAAGCTGGAAGCTGAGTATCCGTGTGTCAGCACTACTTTAGCATGTCTGTCTTCACTGCATTGTCAATAACTGGTTGATCCCCCCGCAAGCAGAGGCGACCTTGTGCTGTTGGGCATGTAGTTGGACTGATGCCTGGAATTAAAGGCCTTGGGGTCATAGTTAGTTGTACTAATCAGTCACGTCCTGTCCTGTCCTGGCTGAACTCAGCTGGTGCTTGCTGCCCCAAGACAGCCTGTCCTGGGCTAAGAAAATGAGGTATTGGTATGTTTTCCTGTGAAGACAGTTAAATAGGAATGAGCCCCCATGAGCATAACCCTGCCCCTGTGTTGCTCTGTCTGAACCATCGTTCTGTGAATGGTGCAGACTCGAGATGCATGCACCTCAGATGCATGTGGCACAGGGCTGATCCAGGCACACAGAGTCATCCTGATGCAGCCAGAGCCCTTTAGACCTACTGGGTCTGCCCTGAAAAATCAGCAGTCTACACATGGGACAAGCAATGTGTCCCCGAGGAGTCAGACTTTGCTCACGTGTTGAATAAGCCTGTCACCGTTTTCTTGCCCAGAATGGAAATTGGAGCACCCTCCTGTAGCTGTCTACTCCAGAGCGCTCTCTACCAAAAGAAATGCCTGTGTCTCTACAGGAAGCCCTTTGTAGGGACATGTCCTCCTCTGCAGGCAAGCAGCACGTGTGCATACATGTGCCTATGGGCACATTGCAGGCTCCAAATGTGCATGCATATCCATGGCCCCTCCTGGGCACATTTACAGAAAGACCACAGCACATACAAAGCCACTTCTGCACAGATGCACATGTGCATAAACACACACACACCCGTACAACCCACAAGTCCTTGGTGGATTTACAAATGCACCTCTACCTAGAGTTCCTAGCAGGTGCACAAAAAACTCTTGTCACTTGCATTTGCATTCACAAGGAGTCTGTTGGCCCAGCTGTGTTCAAGAGGACCCCCAGAGCATGTGTGCATGTGTGAAAAGCCCTGGCATGCCCATGCTTGTTGGCTTCGGGAAATGTACCACAAAAACTTGCAAGCCTCCTTAGCTAGACAAAAAGAAGCTCCAAGGGAGCAAAGCAGTCTTTATCCATACTGAAGGCCCAGGTATCTTTCCAGGCCCGTGCTCTCATTGTTTGGGATTGGGGTTCTTCATTAGCAGAGCTCTCCCGAGAGGAGATGGGTTTGATGTGTCCCAGCAGACGTCTCCCTTGTATGCAGAGCTTCCCAGCCAGGGCTGTTCCTTCAAGGCCTTTGCTTCCTGCAACCGTGGGGAGCTGTTTGTGACTTCTCGCAGCTCACTGTGCACGTGTGTGTCTGTGTGCATTTGTACTCTGCTGCCTTTTGGCGGTGCAGTTGCCCACTAGCCTGCTGTTCCCTCTCCCTGTTCCCTTTTAGCCCTGGCGGCAGAACTCGGATGCAGTGGTGAAGGTGGAGGTGGTAAGTGACGGATCTGCTTCCGAGCATAGTTGGGCTGGGAGGAGCAGGAGAGACAGCACCCTGCGAGTGTGCATGATGATTATTCCCACCACAACTATGTGGTTGTGGTACCACCTCCCAAAGGCTTAATGGTGAGGCACTGAGCGGGCTCAGGATACCTTGCTGGGACAGGGGGGCCTGGTACCATGTAAGCTTCAGGTGCTTCAGCCTGGAAAATGCATGAGTGAAAGGGATGGTGGAGAAGTCAGGACATCTCTGGTTTAGGACTCTGACACTGTCTCTCTGGAGCCTTGGGCAGCTCCCTTTGCTACTCAGAGCCTGTTGTGAAAGGTGGCAGGTGCTAATGATACAGGGTTCTGCCTTCTCAAGGGATTTACCTATCACCTTGGCCCTTTGAGAGACATCTCGCTTCCATCTGATCCCTCTTCTCCTCTGTCTTTGCTTCCTTTGTTCCTGCAGTCTGAGGAAGAGAAGGAGAAAAAGAAGAATAAAGGAGGAGGAGGAGGAGCAGGAGGAGGAGAGGAAGGAGAAGAGGAGGAGCCGGATGAGAGCATGCTGGACTGGTGGTCCAAGTATTTTGCTTCAATTGAGAGCAGTGGAGGGGTGCATGTAGGGGGGTGCAGGAAGATGTTCCCTGCCTGCAAGGTCTGGGCTATTTCCAGCAGAACAGCACAGTCCCAACATCTGTTGGGACAGCACAGCAGTGGACTGCTTTTGAAATGCAAACAGTGCCCATTCCCAGCACTAAGGCTGGGACCACTGGCCTAAGGAAGGAGGGGAAGTATGTGTATTGAAGTCCCCATCCCCAGTGTGAAAAATGGGGTGGTAGAAAAGCAGCGATCAGCTGCTGTTTCTGTCTGTTGCCTCCCTGATCATTGCCGAGCTGGTAAGGGGCACGTGGGCTTGCGCCAGCCAGGTGCTCATTCCGTTTCCCTTTCTGGTACCAGCCCAGTCGTCTTCCCAGTGTCTCAGCTGCGAACTGCCCAAGTGCACAAGGATGCCATGCAAACATAGACACGTCCTCCTGCCCCATCCCCTGCGAGAGACTCTCCCTTGTACACAGTCCTGCTCATGGCTGAGCCCTGCCTTTGTGAGAATTCCTGCTCACGTACCAGTGCTGAAAAATTGTACAGTGAGGGAGAGGGTGTTTCTTTTCTCCTGTGGGGCCTGATCCTCCGCTGTTACACAGAACCACCTAAAACTAAAGGCTCTTTGCACTGGCAACATCCCTGGCCTTGGGAACTGCTCCTTGGATACCCTAGAGCCATCCCCACTTGCCTGGGCTCTGTCCAGCTTCCTGGATGGACACACAATTTAAACAAGTGCAAGAGAGAGGTAAAAGTACTTTAGCTGTCAATAGGCTGTTCTTGCAGAGACCGGGGCAGCCTTGTGGCCAAAGGCTTGGGGCCATGCTGCTTTTCTCGCCAGCCTTGCCTGACTGTCAACCAGGCTTTCACCTGGCAGAGCTGAGCAGGGTTTCTTTTCCTTGAGTGTACTTATTTTGTGTCTCGTTTGTATTCAGAGCACAGTTATTTAGCAGTGTCACTGTTGAAGACTGTGTTGAGAAAGGGAGAGCTCAAAGGAGAAAGGGAGAGCTGCGACCCCTAAGCTAGGCACTTTCAATGAGCACAGAGAGCTCAGTGCAACTGGCCGCTCGTTGTTCATTTTGTTTCTCCCCCAGCAACTTTGGCAGCAGGAAGCAGCCGCAGCAGAAGCAGAGGAGGAGGAGGGAATGGAGACTGCTGAGGGTGAGCTGTTTGCAAGCAAGGGAGGAAACGGGGCAGGGAAGGGTAGGACCAGAGTTCCTTTTGGTGCTTGGGCACCCAATTCCGAGCATGCAATTGCTCTTCTGCTCAGTCAGATACTCGTGCTGTGTTGCATATCTCCAGGCGGGATCAATTTTTGTGAATGCAGACCTGGTATGGATTGTGTTGGGCTGACGTATCAGGCTGCAAATGCCAGGGGACTCCCAGTCCGAGTGTGGCATTGTGGCAACCTCCAGCTCATCCCTGCTGGAAGGAAGGCTGTGTGGAAGTAATGAGATTAGTGACTAGGATCTGTGTTATTGACTGAAGGCATTTTTGTGCCTTCAGAAGTTAGTAGTCGCATCCCCTTGCCCATGCGTTTATAGAGCTGCAAGGCTGTGTGCTCAAAGTCTATTGAGAACAGCAAAGAACAGATACGTTAATATCGCATTTGCAGGGTTTTCCCTCGTCACCATGAGGGAGGCTTTATGGAGGCCTCCTTTTGCCCCAGTTTTGCCAGGGAAGAGTCAACTAGGCAAGATGTTTGGGATCCATCTAACCTGACTGCTTTTATCTTCAGTGTAAAGCTGAAGAGTGATCTGTTTAAAAAAAAAAGTGTAATCTGAAAGTGTAGTCTGTGATCTAAAGGTGAAAGTGTAGTCTGTGTTCTGGTTTTCTAGAATGGGCAGTAGAGAAAACTATGCCTTTCAGGGCCAGTTCTCTGACCTATTTTAGATACTGTCCTGAGATGAAGTGTGCCCTGAGTGTGTTTTTCTCTCAAGGAGTCTGGGGGAGAGTAGCTCAGATGGGGCATTGCAGATGCCTCAAGCTGGGTGAGGCCAATTTCATACCAAGAGTACTATGGGCTGTGAACATGAGTGAGCTGGGACCTGCTGTCCAAGGGTGACCTTGTCCACCCTGCAGGCTCTCTGGCAGTCCCTGGTAAGCAGGGCTGGTGAGTGTTTCCCTGAGGAGCCATGATTGGCCAGCTCAGTCATGAAGACTGAGATGGGAATGGGCAGAGGGAGAAGGTTAGGAGCCTCTGCGTAGGGGCTCAGCAAAGGGCCACCCTATGGACTAAATGGGCAGTGGAGTAAAGAAGGGTAGCAGCAGATAGCACTGAGTTCCCAGCGCTGCCTGCTTCCCCTGCTCTCCATAGGTCGTGAATTCAGAGGAGAGGGGGTGGTTGTCCTGTTCATGCAGACTCCATTAGGTGGGAAAAATAGAGAGTCTGGCTTCTGTTGGAAGACTAGCCTTTGTATCATGAGAAAGATGAGGCCAGGTGCTGCTGAGCTTGGCGATGACTCTGAGCAGCTTCTGCCTGGGCTTGCTGTAGTAGCAGAGCTGTTGGGGGGGTGTCCTTGTATGCCTCCTCGTTCTCTGTCAGTCATTCTGAGCAGGGTTCACTTTCCCCTTTTACACTGCCCTTCCTTCCTGCTTTCCTCTTCCACATTAAAGGTTTATCTGTTGTCATCTGTCTGTTCTCATCTGCCTTGCGCAGCAGCCATGAAAGCTGGCGGGATAGAGGCAGTGAGGGCTGGGGATTGCACATGAGTGGGAGAAGCGTGCAGTGTTGTGCAGCCTCCTTTGAGCATGCCTTTCTAGGTAGACTGTACTGTGTCCTTGGCTGGTGACTGCTCTGAAGAGAGAGAGATCTTAAGAGCCTGTTGTTGCAGCTAGTCATTGGCGTCACCCTTGAAGAGCAGCAGTCTGTGCTTTGGCACTGAGCTTCAAGCATTGTCACCTCAGCCACACCTAGGCAGGGGTTTTGCTCTGCAAGCTGCGCACATGTCAGGGGTCTAGGCACAGGAAGTATTCTCTTCCATGGGCGCACCTAGCAGGGCCCAGCCAGGTGCCCTTGATGTTTTTCACTCCCTTCTCTTTTCTCCAACGCCATCGCTGTCAGCTTCAAAGGACGTAGCGGAGACCAGAGTGAGATGGGGAAATGAGCCCTTCAGGGAAGACTGGGAAGGGTGTTGTACTAGCAGCCCAGCAGGACAAGTGGAAAGAAGACAAGAAGGTGCTATGGGCAGGATCAGATATTTTCAGTGCTGTTGAAACTAGGCAGAGCCTAGGCTCTCAGTCCATGTTTCGTAGTCCTCCAAATGACTCCTGCTCAGGTCAACTGTGGGAGTTCCCTACGCGGAGATCTGTGGGCTCCTGGAAATGCTGTGAGCTGGGTAGCAATGGCCAGAGCTGAGGAAAGAGAGGAGAGAGGTTGAAGGGTTTCTGTGGGACTGAGATGGAAATTGCAGGCAGTAGCAGCTGTCAGCTTTCATGTTCCTCTTGTTTGAGTGCCTGTGATCATGTTCCCCTTCCCTGTCTTCCCCTGCTCCACCTCACCCTCGTTTCCATCTCCTCCATCCCCATTGCTTCCCCTTGGACTCAGAAATCAAACCGGATGACTCTCCCATGGAAGGCTCCAAGGGTCAGGCGAAGAGCAAGGAGAAGCAGCAGTGAGCCGCTGAGCTTCTGAGCTTCCTGAGAAGCAGAACAAGCCGAAGATTGATGAACTGAAGGTATGTGTGTTGGCAGGGGGAGGAGGAGGCTCTGCCTGCTCAGCAGCAGGATGGAAGTCAGATCCTAGCCATGTGGAAAACACAGTGGAAAACACCCCTGCTGGATGCATCTCACCTGTGTGAGGGGTATCTAGCACTGGGTGAGATGTGCCTTGGGACTGTCAAATTCTCTGCATAGACGGAGAGTTCAGGGTAACTAGCTTTGCAGGAAAGGACCTGAGGTCCTTGGGGACAGGAAAAGTCAGCAGTGAACCCTTCTAGCAGTGAAGGGCAAGTGCATGCTGGGCTGTGTTAGCAAGAGTTGGCCAGCGAGTTGAGGGGAGGGATTCTTCCCCTCTTTCTGGCACTTGTCAGATCCCTTCTGGCTTCTCTGTCCTGACTGGTGCTCCCCAGCACAAGGAAGACACTGACCTACTGCAGTGAGTCCAGTGGTGGAAGCCACCGGTGTGGTCACAGGTCTGGAGCTGGTCACAGGTCTGGAGGACGTGGCATACAAGAAGAGGAAGAGGCTGAGAGCTTGGAGAGGAGAAGGTGAATGGGGGATTGAATTGTCATCTTCAGGTACCTGATGGTACATGGCAGGGGGATATGGCAGAGGACAAAGGAGAGTGCAGAAGGAAATGGACGCAAGATGCAGCAAAGGAAATTCCTGTTGGACATAAAGCATCATTTGTTTCCTACAATGAACTGATTCATCATGAGTGTGCTGCAACTTTGCAGAGCTCTCAGTCCTTGGAGACATAGGAGCTTGACCCTGGGCAAGCTTCTCTAACTTTGAATGCCAGTGGTCCCTTCCCACCTCGGTTCCCATATGACTGTATGATTTGTCCATCCAGAGATGCCCCCATTTGATCAGGCAGCTCCCATGTTCAGCCAGTGGATGTCTAAAGCTCCTGAGGTGACTGGCATCCTGAGTGCCCAACCAGCTGCTGTATGTGGGGCTGAAACCCAACATGCCTCATGGCAGCAGGAATCACAGCCATCACTGTATGTAGTTCTTGGAGGGGTTTGTCCCACACAATGCAGCTGGAACCAGAAGTACTTGCAGGAATTACAGGGGAGAAAAAACCAAAGGTGGGGGGAGCTATGATTTGCTCTCTGTAACTGCACTGAAGGATCAGGCAATCGTGTAGCTTAATGAGTAGTATGAGAAAGGCATCAACTTGGTCTTGAGAGTGGAGGAAGAAGTTCTAAGTTGGTGAGAACACCCTCCCCACGGTGGAATCAGAGTCTACAGCTATAGTAGGAGATGGATCAGGGCCAGGCATTGCCCATCAGCAACCCAAACCAGGACCCTGGCGCCAGGGCTCCAGGCCAATGTGCCCAGCCCCATCCCACTGCTGGGCAGGGGCAGGGAATAGCCTGGGGCAAGGCTATCCCATGGGCAGTTTGGATGGGCCCTGGGTGGGGGAGAGTTTCCTGTGGGCCATAGCCAGCCTGGCCAAGACTCAGTGCAGGAAAGGGCCCTGGTTCAGGTTAGTGGTCCATGGACTTTACTATAGAATCTGTGACTCTGGGCCTGAGAAGGAATTTGAACCCGGATTATACACGTAAGGGGAATAGCTACACAGCCCATTCAGCTGAGGTTCCCTCCTATACATGATCAGTTTGGGAAGGTGCTTATGTCATCAAGGTCTAACCCAATGACCTGGAGATCCCTTTGCATCCTAGAGAATTAGTCACTGGGAACGGTGATGTCCATGATCTCTTTGATTGTCCTTGGGTAACCACTGGATCTTTTCCTTTTCTTTTTTTTTTTTTTTTTAAACTGCTCTCCTCTAATTTTGTGTCATCACAGGTCTTCAACAAAGAGCTGGAAAGAGAGTTTGATAACTTTGAGGACTGGCTGCACACCTTCAACCTGCTCCGTGAAAAGACTGGGGACAATGATGACAACGCAACAGAAGAGGAGCGGCTAGTGGGGAGGCTCAGAGTGAGTGTGGCTGCTGAGTTGGGTCAGGGCAGGGACAGCTTGGGAAAGCCTTGCCTATAGGGTTCTCTCCTTGAAGGTGCATTAGCTGAAAGGAGGTTGGATGTAAGAGAGACCAATTTGCATTGACTCAACCACATCTCCTTGCAGGGAGGGTAAGCCTCCAAGGATAGCCCCAGGAGTCAGATGGCTCCACAGAGTGCATTGCAGAGGGCAGTCCTTTGCAGCAACCAGATCTTTTGTGATTCCTACAGAAGGCCAAGGGCAAAGCAGATCCTCTTTATCACCCGCTGTGGATATAAGCCATGCCTGGAGTTATCGTTGCAGACTATTTTTCACCAGTAGCACGGAGCTGCCTGCCATGTTGCACCAATGCATGCAAGTTAAACTCTTGCTGGAGGGAGTGATCAGATGGTCAGGGAGCATGGAAATGAACTGTGTTTCACGTGGTAGTTCCTGGATTTCCCAGCCCCTGCCTTGACAGCACCTTTTATTTCCATTGCTCTTGGTTTTCTGCCAGTTGTATTCCTGGAATTCCCTGCCTGTGAGCACCTTGCTAGTCTGATTCCTCTGCAGGTGTCCTTCACGTTGTCCAGTTGCTCTGCTCAGGGTTGTATCCTCTGCAGGGGGTGCTTGTGAGGCAGAGGAAGCTTCCAGACCTCGCCTGTCTACTACAGCGCAGGGCTAGAAACAAGGAGAGAAAGTGGGCTCTCAGGAAGGGTGGTTTGGGATGGGTCTGCTTGCTCCGAGCCTCGGGAGCAGCAGGACTACTGAGGCTGTGCACTCCCTTGTGCTAGGGCTCCATCTGTGTCTACAAAGTGCCGCTCCCTGATGATATGGGCAAGGAGGCAGGATACGACCCCGACTTGGGCATGTTCCAGGGGATCGCCAGCAATGACCCCATCAATGTGCTGGTCCGAGTCTGTGTTGTTCGGGTGAGTATAACCATGTTGTATGCCAAGGCGTGATGCTGTGTTCCCTTACAGTGCTCGCACCCAGAGCTGGTGCTGAAGCTGCAGAGAAGTTGACTTTTAGTTCTTGGTGCTGTTGGTGCCAGCATCCACCTGATAGCAGATGGCACCAAGGTCAAGGATGCAGCATGAGGACTAAAGCAGCTCACTGATGGGCCCTTGAAAGGGGCGTCTTCCTAGCTTTGTGCTCTCCCCATTGGGATACTAAGCCTGTGTGAGGTCCAGACACCTGGCCTACAGGATGGATGGAGGTGTCCGTTGTAGTGCTCAACTTCAGAGAAGAATTTGGATCAGCCCAGACTGCAAGACTCTGGTTCTTTACATAATAATCCCCACACCTCAATGAGGCATATGCTGAGCAAACCAGGAGGAGGCAGGGATTAGTAGATCTGGCTGAAGGGCCTGTCACCTTGTGGGACACATGCTGAGTGATAATCAATGTGGTTCAGCTAATGCCTGTCTCTTTATATGGAGTGCACTCTGGAAAAAGTCCTTCTTGACCTCCATTCTTATGTCAAGATAAGATATCTTGAGATATCTCCGCCCTGCTAGAAGCACCTGGGTGGCTCTTTGCCAACCCCTTGTCCCTGTTGTTTTATAAATGCAACCTACTTTCACCCTCGTTTCCCACTAACCTGGTTTCCCATCCAGTGCTACATCTCATTGCCCTGAGAAGGGGATAGCAGGTGAGATTGTGATTCTGTGATTGCAAAATCACTGAATGGTTGAAGTTGGAAGGGACCTCTGGAGATCATCTAGTCCAACTCCCCCTGCTCAACCAGGGTCACCTACAGCATGTTGCATAGAATTGTGTCCAGATGGCTTTTGAATATCTTCAAGGAAGGAGACTCCACAGCCTCTCTGGGCAACCTGCTCCAGTGCTCAGTTATCCTCCCAGGAAAGAAGTATTTCCTCATGTTCAGACAGAACTTCCTATGTTTCAGGTTGTGCCCGTTGCCTCTTGTCCTGTTGCTGGGCACCATGGAGAAGAGTCTGGCCCCGTCTTCCTGTCACCCTCCCTTCACATGCTTAGACTCATTGATGAGACTCCCCTCTCAGTCTTCTCTTCTGCAGGCTGAAGAGTAGCAGCGCTCTCAGCCTTTCGTCCTAGGAGAGATGCTCCAGGCCCTTCCTCATCTTAGTGGCCCTTTGCTGGACTCACTCCAGGAGCTCCATGTCTGTCTTGTACTGGGGAGCCCAGCACTAGACACACCACCCGAGGTGTGGTCTCAGCAGGGCTGAGGAGAGGGGGAGGCCCTCACCTCCCTCCACCTGCTAGCAACACTCTTCCTAAGGCTGCCCAGGGTACCATTGACCTTGTTGGCCACAAGGGCACATTGCTGGCTTATAGTCAACTTGTTGTCCACCAGGACTCCCAGGTCCTTCTCTGCAGAGCTGCTTTCCAGGAGGTCAACCCCGAGCCTGTCCTGGTGCCCATGCACCATGCACCAGGTTATTCCTCCCCAGGTGCAGGACCCTGCACTGGCCTTTGTTGAATGTCATGAGGCTCCTCTCTGCCCAACTCTCCAGCCTGTCCAGGTCCCTCGCAATGGCAGCACAGCCTTCTGGTGTGTCAGCCGCTCCTCCTAGTTTAGCATCCTCAGCAAACTTGCTGAGGAGGCACTCTGTCCTTTCATCCAGGTCACTGAGGAATAAGTTGAACAAGACTGGACCCAGTATTGACCCCTGGGGCACACTGCTCGTTATAGACCTCCAACTAGACTCTGAACTGGAGAGATGGAGGATACTTACCCCTGCTTACGGGGGCTACTTACAGAGGCCCGTGGCCCTAATAAATCCATGGAGGGAAAGAGAGAGGCGGAGGGATGTCTTCTGGACATCTCAGTCAGGTTTCTGCTGAGGGTCTCTAGCTAGAGGAACCTGCGTCTTTCCACTGATGAGAGAGAAGCCAAAGGAGACTGTGACTATGTCTTTCCGAAGGGGACACAGCCACTTGGGCTTGACCTGAGTCAGCCCAGACCAACACACCTAGCCCCACTACATGCCTAGGCAGGGACATAGGTTAGCAGAAGGCAGGACTGATCCCTGGTTTAAATTGAGTCCCTATATTTAGGTGACCTTATAAAAGGACTTAGGCACACGGCTATGGCCAGATAAGGCCAGCTGGTCTCAGGGATGGAGAATAGGGACTGTCCCTGAATTGTTCCCTAGCATTGACTGGGCTGACCTATCTTATCTTTTCCCTACAGGCCACAGAGCTGCCCCCAGCTGACATCAATGGGAAAGCTGATCCTTATATTGCCATCAAGCTGGGGAAGACAGACATCAAAGATGAGGAGGACTACATCTCCCAACAGTTGAATCCTGTCTTTGGCGAGTGAGTTGCCCGAGCCCTGTTACCTGTCTTCACCCTGAAGAGTGAGCGAAGCTCACCAGCCCTTGGGCCTGCACCCTACCCATCCCATAGCCCCAGCTTGGGGTCGAAAGATGGGACTGATCGCCCTGAACTTTCCTTGGGTGCAGTGTAGCTGTCCCCATTGAAGTCATCTGTCCTGCTTTGTCAGCAGTCTCGTCAATGCTGTCAAGAGTGTTGAAGAGCTATCCGTATCTGATCAAGATAGGTGCCTACTTTAGGAAGCGCTAGGCCTGGACCCAAGTAACAGCATTGCCGGCTCTCCAGTGACACGCACATTTAGTTTCAGGGCTATTGGGACATCCACATCAAGCAATCCTCATGATCGCTCTCCCTTCTAGGGCTGCTAGTTCAGAAGCAGTCCGCGCAGAGAATTAGTGACAACACGTAAGCTGAATGTACTGCAGTGGGAGGTGCAATTAAACACTGTCCAGAGACTGGAGCAGACCCACCTCACCCATGCATGTGTCTTGAGCGCCATCCAAACCCTTGGATGGCTACAGCCTGTTCTCCCTCTCCACCCTTTCTCCCGCCACAGGTCCTTTGACATTGAGGCCACCTTTCCCATGGAGTCCATGCTGAGGGTGGCGGTGTACGACTGGGACTTGGTGGGGACCGACGACCTCGTTGGAGAGACCAAGATTGACCTGGAGAACCACTACTACAGCAAGCACCGAGCTACTTGTGGGGTGTCACAGCCTTATGCCATGTATGAGCCAAGCTTTCCCTGTGCAACTTGGTGTCTGGACCCGTGTCAGTTTCATCTTCCGCACTAGGCCTAGATCTCCTGTAGGGATCTCCCTCTTTCATTGCCTGATGATGAGGGAATCTGTGCTGTGCCCTCAGTCTTAACGTGGGCTTTGGGACCAGCACAGTGGGGTAGCAGGAGAGCAGGTTGTAAGCAGGAGCACAGGGCGGTGAGGAAGGGACTGAGGGGCATTGGTAGGTCTGGATATAGAAATGAAGAGGTTGCTGAAATAGCAGCTGGGCCGGAGCAGCAGAACTGAGCATCAGTAGCAAAGTGGAGGGCGCTGGGGATTGCAGGTCTGGGTCAGCACAGAGTGAGGGGCCTGGGGTGGAAAGGTATCGGCAAAGCGTAGAGTTTGGGCTTGGATGGCCCTACCTTGCTCTGAAGTTTCACATGTGGAGCCTCAGATCCTTCCCCGATGAATCCTGGCTCCTGAGGGGCAGTAACATTTGCGTTTCTGGCAGATGGAAACAAAAATTCCTTCTTCCTCCAAGTCTGACCTTGTGCTCTTGTTCACAGACATGGGTATAACATGTGGCGTGACCCCATGAAGCCTTCCCAAATGCTGTGCAAGCTGTGCAAAGAGGGCCAAGTGGATGGGCCGCCCTTTGGTCCAGGAGGAAAAGTGAAAGTGGCCACGAGGGTCTTCAGTGGCGCCACAGAGATGGAGGATGAAAATGGTACGCACCCCATGGCGTGAAGGTGGGGAGGGGAGCAGGGGCATGGGGTGTCCCCTCATCATCCAGAACTGAATCCCATCACCCCCTGCAGCATTGCAATGTCTCTCCAGCCACCCCCTTGTGTGGGGCCTGCGTTATGTCACCAGCTAGACAGTGTCTTATAGACGACCCAGGTTGCTGTCAGAGTTACTGGTGAGCATCCACGGCATGGCATGACCAAAGCTGCCTTTGAAACCTTCCTGTTGGCAGTTTATGGCAAAGGACCAATGCAGATAGCCCATCCTGGCCCTTGCAGGGCTTAGGAAGCCACTGTCCATATAGCTGCATCCCCAAACAATGGTTGTGTCCAAATCACTTGTATATGTGCAACACAGTTGAATGCAGACCAGGAGGGGTGCAGAGGAGGGGGGCAGCAGTGTCGGTGGATATAGAGCTTGTTGAGCGTGGGAAAATACAGCCTGGTAGGGGATCTGGACCTTCTCTGTGAGTGCCTAGGAGTAGAAAGGGGAGAAAGAGGAGTTAGGGAGTGTTGGTGCAAGAACAAAGGGGGCCCAAGGAGATGGAGAGGAGCAACTACTAGGCAGTTCTGCTGCCTTGAAGTTGGTAGGAGCTGGAAGAGGTAGCCAGCAGGAGCAGTGTGTGTGGCCTTGGGGAAGAGGATGTCAGCAGAAGTTTGCAAAGCCAGACTGGAGGTCCTGCTGTCAGTAGGAGGTTGGGTCCTGCTTGGGATTGTTTGCTGTCCCTGGTGTCTCTTCTGCCCAGTTCTCCACACTCAGTCCTCCCTTTACCCACACGGGACAGAAGAAGCAGGCAGAGGAACGCCTAGCACTGACCGTGCTGCACCACTGGGAAGACGTTCCACGCGCAGGCTGCAGGCTGGTCCCTGAGCACGTGGAGCCGCGTCCATTGCTGAACCCTGACAAGCCGGGCATTGAACAGGTCCCCGCAGCCCAAGATCCGGGGGAAGGGCAGGGCCTGCTTAGCCTCCAAGCAGGGAGGAGAGACCTCAGCTGGGCAGACAAGCTGCAACCCCCCTTGTCATGGGGAGCAGTGGGGAGGGAGGCAGCCTACGAAAAGTGGCACTTGGACATAGCAGTCCTTAACGCTCGGCCTGTTGAGCCCAGCTGACTAAATCTTCAATGCCTCTTCATCTTCAGCTGGCACCTATTTCATACCCCGAAGTCTCTGGGTCCCCTGCTTCCCCCCTGCCTGACGTGTTCCCCATGGATATGCTGGCACCAGGCCCTGCCATTGATATTTCCCCCAGGAAACCAAAGAAGTAAGGAATCTGCCAGCCAACAAACCCCAGGGAAAACCTGTGGCTGGGGCTGGAGCCCTGCTTCCCCACTCTTCTACTGGTTCTCCATGGCCCAGCTCAGCACAGCCATGTGCCTGGGACCCCCAACCAGACTGGCATGGCCAGAGATCCCAAGACTGGAGGCATCAAATGCTGTCTTCCGCTTCCCCACAGGTTGTGGAGCTGCCCTTGCAGGGTGCTTCAGTTCCCATCTGTTCAGTTCCCTGCAGCTCCTCACCTCTCTGTGTCTGTCTAGACGAGGAGTTCAAGTTGCTAGCTAGTGCCTGGTATGGGGAAGGGGGCAGACCAATGCAGCCAGCCCGAACGCAGCCCCAGGGGCAGGGGTTAGCCTAGGTCAGGGCGTCCACAGGCCCTTGGCTGGAGGGGAGAGTTTCCCAGTCTGGCTGGGGCTCTGGGCAAGGAAGGGCCCTGGCACCAGGCGGATCACTGGGAGAGACTTGGTAAAGGCAGGTAGGACAGAGCAGGCAGCAGACAGTGAACTAGAGAGTTCTCCTTCCCATTCCTGTCCTCTCCGCCTCTGCCCTCCGATGCTCAGCCCCTCTAGGAGTCCTTTAGACAGAAGGAAGACATTGCGTTCCTCAGCATCCATGCTAGGCCAATTTTACCCAGCTAGACTGTGTCCTTGGGCCCCTTTTGCCCGTCCCCGGGGGCTGGGATGCAGAGGCCGTATTTGCATCCTCGTGGGAATCTCTTGCACTCCTGTGCTCAGTCGACTGGTGTTTGGCTCCAAAGCACAATGAAAGTGGAGACAATTTCCTCTGATCTCCGAGGACCGTAGCTTGGATGTGAAGAGCAGGGCAGGCAGCTGCAGGAAAGCTGAAGCCAGAGAAAGCTCTAGTTGCTGAAGCAGCCTGGAAAAAACAGAGGTTTATCTGCAATGCAGCCAGGGGCAGCCATGCTCAGTAGTGCCCCGTGTGCTGGAGTTGAGACATTCCTCCGGAGGGGCTGAAGGGAGGATTTCAGTAGCCTTGAAAACACCAATGCACCCTTCCCTGTGGGGAAAATGGAGCAGGAAGGGCTATGGCTCTGGTCGCTCTGTTTTGGCAGGGATAAACGTGAGCTCCAGTCAAGTTACACATGGACACATCAGCCCATGTATGTCTTCACACGTGCACTGGAGAGCACCTGCGTGAGTGCCTGTGTCTGTAGGAAGATGCTGTATTTCAGCAAGGTTCTGCTGATGTATCATCCTAGGGATTTAACGCAGCTCCCCTCCCTTTGCCAGGAGTTTCAGCATGTAACACGAGCTGACGGTGTGGCCTGTTAGCTCTGAAGAGCATCCCTGTGTTGCTTGGACAAGTGCTAGGTGCTATAGAGGAACAGCACAGAGAAAGCCCCCCCCTGCCCTCCCCCGCAACAGGAGCAGACCGGAGGGTGCTGGTACTGAAGATGGCAGGAATCTCACAGTTCCACAGGAGTCCCTGGCACTTGCAGCCATGTGATGTGATTGTGGCCACATGGCTGCCTTTCTCTGCCACTGTCTTCCAGTCCTCTTCTAGCCCGTCCACACTGCAGCTGCTTCCAGTTCAAGGAAACTGGCTTCTGCTTTTCCTCTGCCAACTCCCACGGGAGCTGGTTTATCCATCAGCACAATTCCCAAGCGAACCAAGTGTGGCTGGGAAACCCCAGTTGCCTGCACACCAAAGGCAATGCTGGGAATATCTTACAGGCTCCAAACTTGCTGGAGTCCTAGGAAAGGCAGTGATGCCCGATGAAGTGACTGGGACACAAGAGCAGGTAGAGCCTTTGGAGCTGACTTCTGAAGGCAGGGGAAAATTGTCCTGTGTTTCCAGGAGGGTGGCCCAGTTGGGTAAGGTGGGGAAATGAGGAAAAGAGCTGGCTTCAGACTGTTTTGCAGGGCCAACAGACCCGCATTGTAACCACAAATGTACCTGAGACTAAGGCTGTGCTGTCTCCTAGAGCCTTTGGCTTGGGCCATGCAGCAGTTCAGAGTAGATGAAGGTAAAAGTCCCTTTGTTGCTCCTCTGACCCTGCCTGGGCTGCCTCCGAGCTGAGGCACCATTTCCCTCTGTGTTCCTGCCCTGTTGGTCCCTAGGACAAGACGGCTGCGAGAGAGCCGTGCAGTTGGCGTTCCTGCCGCCCTGTTTCCTGCAGCATCATCCCATTCCCTTCTGCCCACCCCATCTCCTCCTGCCCCTTCCCTCTGTTCCCCCCTCTGTGCCTCACCTCCTGGTCTCCCTTCCTGCTGCCAGATATGAGCTTAGAGTGATAGTGTGGAGCACAGACGAGGTCATCCTGGAGGACGATGACTACTTGACTGGCGAGAAATCCAGGGACGTTTTTGTCAGCGGGGTGTGTACAATGTGGCTGGCCAGTGCCACCACTTCCACTTCTCCTCGTGGTGGGGTCCTGGTGCTCACTTAGGCCCCAGGGCTGGTTTTGGAGAGGGGGGGTTCTGTGATGCAGCTAGGAAGGGTTTCCCCATGGGGAGGGCCAGATGGTGCCAGTGCTGCTGTTATGTGCTGTGCTCTGTCTCTGCCTCTGTGTCTCTCTTGCTGGCTGCTTGACCTACTGTGTGTGTCTGTCTGTGCTGCCTGGCCTGGTTGCCCAGCTTTGAGCTGCAGGTCATTATCTGGAACACGGATGAGGTGGTTTTGGAAGATGATGCTTTCCTGGTGGGAGAGAAGATGTCTGTCGGGGGTAATGGCCGAGGTCTTGCTGCTTGGTCCCTTCAGGTTATCTGATCTCAGACCGCACTGACCCTCCCCATATTCAGCATGGGGCAGATGGTACCTGTGGACCATCTCTGAGTGAGCCCTGGCCCACGACTTACCTTAACGTGCTTGTGAGTCCCTTTTCTCCTGTCCTCATATAGCAGGGCTCTGAGACTGGCCCTCAGCATGGGCTCCGCCAAATTTGGTCCCCAGATTTCCCTTTCCCGTCCCTGCGGAGCTGCCTGAACTGTCCTGCTTCAGCAAGAGAGGATTTGGATTTCCCAGATCCTTTCATTCATTTTGAATTGACACGCACAGGTTAAGATGCAACTAGATCATAGCGCAATGTGCAGCAGGCAAGAAAACAAGCTTTCTCCAAAGGCTTAAACCCTATGTCATGGCAAAGAGGCATGAGGAGGAAGGTCAGATTAGTGTAGCAGAATCTAAGGCTGATGGCTGACATCACAGCATGCAGTGACTTCCCACAGCTCTGCTAAACTGCTCACTGCTTCCCAAAAGCTACCCTGAGCTTTTGGGCCAGGCCTCCTCGTCTTGCACCTCATGCTGCTCTTGGAGAACGTGTTCCATTTTCTATGTCTGGTCCTGTTTTCAGAGTGCAGTGGAGGGTTGTTTAGGGCAGTGCATGCAGTGCCTGCCTCGGCATTCCCAGTGCCATGCTGCACAGAGGGCAGGTGCCCTTGGAGCGATGAACTTTAACATGCTGGCAGGACCCATGCTCTCTCATGCCGTTGCTGCATACTGGCAGGCGTGTGAAATTTGTGTCTGTGTACATGTGCGTGAGGGGGACAAGGTCTTGTCACTGTCTGTTTCAAGGCCGGTAAGTAGGTGGTTTATGCATGGGTGGCTTTTCTGTGATGACTCTGAATCTGAAACGTGAGAGGCCTTCCCTTTGTGCTTGGGGTGGGATTGCTTGCCCTGTGTGTTTTGCAGGGCAGAGCGGGAGTGTCAGCATGCTCAGAGGCCAGGGGAACAACCCTGTACTAAGTGTCTAAGCACGGACCCACATCCCTGCTGGCTGCAGCCCCTCAGGACCAAGAGACTCACACAAATCTGAGAGTTCCCTGAGGAACAGAGGTGTCCTGTCATGTCGAAGAAGCTGAGGAACATTCATAATGCTCCTTCCAGCAAGCTCTGCTCCAGACTTCCCAGCAGTGCTGCCTGCTCCTTTCCATCTCTTGAACATCCCCCTGCCCAGAGAAGGACCCCGATAACCAGCTTGCATGTTGCTCCCTCAATCAGCCTGTTCCCTCTAGGGCCCTCATGCCCATGTTGTCTCTTGGCAAGGCTGACATGGTGATTTGAGCAACCCTAGCCCATTGCTCGTTACTCTTGAGTCCTTCCAGTGTGTCCATGCCTTGCTGGCCTGGAGACATGCCAGCTGTATGCGCAGGATGGCCCTTTGCCCTCTCCTCCCTCCTGCTAATATGTGCCACCCCTCTCATCCCTCTGGGCCCTGCAGGTGGCTGAAGGGCCAGCAGGAGGACAAGCAAGACACACATGTCCCTTACCCCTCACTCACTGGCGAGGGCAACTTCAGCTGGCGCTCCACCTTTCCCTTTGACTACCTGATGGCAGAGAAGAAGATGGTCAACTCCAAGAAGGAGTCTATGTTCTCCTGGGATGAGACTGAAGACAAGCTCCCTGCTCGCCTCACCCTGCAGGTCTGGGATGCTGACCACTTCTCAGCCGACGATTTCCTCGGTAAGAGGGGAGGGCCAGCTGAGCTGGGGTGACAGGGAAGCTGGAGGGATAGGGGGAGGTTACATGGCTGATGGAGCAGGAAGGCATGTGGGATGAGGCAAGGTTTATGTAGGAACAGATCCTGGAAGGACAGCCCTGGTCTTTAAGCCAATTGTGTCCTACAAATGCCTTTGGATGCTGCAGGTAAGAGCAGTTAGGCTAAGAGGCCTTGTCTTCATGCTGCTGTTCAAAGGCTGCTCCTGTAGCAAAGGCATTAGCTTTTTCCCTTAGGTGCCTGTCTGGGAGCTCTATGCCCAAGCTAGTTTTGGAGTGCAGGGTGGCTGGAAGCCGTGGGCAGATGTTTGAGAGGGTGAGAGGAGGTGGGGACGTGACCCAAAAAGCAGGCTATAGTGGAGAGATCGGAGGATGCATGGCCGTAGATGTGTGGGAGGATGCCAGGACACACAGCTCAGAAATGCTCGCCAGGGCAGGAAATGTTGGCCCAGCCCGCCTCCAGCCAAAGACTCACAGTTGAGGGGTGCCACCATGTATCCTTCGCCCTCTCCTACCAGGGGCAATCGAGCTGGACCTGAAGCGCTTTCCCCGGGGAGCTAAGACTGCAAAGCAGTGCAGCATGGAGATGGGGACAAATGAGGCAGAGCTGGCCATGGTTTCCCTCTTCAAGCAGAAGCGAGTGAAAGGCTGGTGGCCGTTTGTGGCCAGGGATGAAAACGATGAGCTGGAGATGACGGCAAGGATGGGGAGAAGCGGGGGGATTTTCTGTCCTGGGGAGTGCATCCTCTGTGTACACGGAGGCCCCTTTGCAGAGCTCCTTCATGCCTGCCTCTGCTACGTGGGGCCCCCTCTGCTCACCATGTCGCTGGCTGGCACCGTCTCTGGGGCCGGCGGTGGAGAGCGTTGCCCATGTCTCAGCAGGCCTCTCTCTGCTCCCTGCAGGGAAAAGTTGAAGCTGAACTACAGCTCCTGAGAGCAGAGGAGGCAGAGAAATCGCCTGCTGGGCTGGCTCGCAATGAGCCTGACCCACTGGAGAAACCCAAGTAAGTAGGAGACGCCTCTCCCCCAGCAGATGCCTGGATTTGTGGGAGATGCTGCGTCGGGTGGTTCCCGGGGAGGTAGCCAGGCAGGGGAAGGTTAGAAAGGGGTCACTTATCTGGGGATGTAGGAATGAGGGCTGCGGGCAGGGTAAAAGGGGCAGAGTCACCTCTCCTGGTTCATTCCAGTGCCCTCTATTTACTTCCCTGCCTTTCCTTAGTCTCTTCCTTCTCTCCCTCCCTTCCTAGCTCCATCCCCCTTTCCCAGCCTCCCACCTCTTCTTCCTCCCCTCTGGTACCCGTTGCCAGGACATCAGCTTCATCAGGACCCCCTCCCCCACCCCCCCCACTCAAGTCCCTGCACTCCTTCTGGGACAAATTCTGCTGGCTCCTCTTGGAAACCCTCCTGATCCTCAAGGTCAGGCTCTTTCACTGCGTGAAGGGTTATCCAAGGAAGGAGATCGTGGGCTCTCTCACAGTGCCCCTCTCCATTGCCAGCTGGGCTTGTAAAAGGAAAGTCAAGGCTGTGCCAGGGTGCGAGCAGACTGCGGTGAGCCGGGGAGGATCATGCACTTGGGCAGCCACAGGAAAGCCACATCTGGGTGGGGATGGTTGCTGTGGCCCCAACCCCGAGAGAGCCTGCTGCACCCTGGAGTGGCTGGATGGGACACAATGCTGCCGCCGCATTGGCTCACATGTTGGTTGTATTGCTTGTTGTGCCTGCCCTCCCTTTCTGTGGCCATGGCATTCATGACAGATGCTTGCTTCCCCAACAGCCGCCCAGACACATCCTTCATGAGGTTCCTCAACCCTCTCAAGTCCATCAAATACCTCACCTGCACCCGCTACAAGTGGCTCATCATCAAAATAGTGTTGGCCCTGCTGCTCCTCATCCTGCTGGCCCTCTTCCTTTACAGCATGCCAGGCTACATGGTCAAGAAGCTCGTGGGAGCGTGAGGCAAAGGGGCCTCCCCCACACCCCTAGCCCAGCGCCACCGCCTGCCCCAGCCCCATGCCCTTCTCCTCGCCTCTGCCTTGCAGCAACCTTGAGGGACATCTCCTCCCTGCTGCTGTGCCTCCTATTTTGCGTTTCTGCTTTGTGGATCCCTTTCTTGGCTTTACTCTCAGAGCAGTGGGGTTGGAGAAGGCCTCTGGTCCCCAGGCTGTCCTGTGTCCCTCACCTGGGCTGGCAGAGATGCGTGGCTGGCTACTCTGGGTCACCCGTGCTGTGGGTTCCAGATGCCTTGACCCACTGGGGGCAGAGGTCGGTGCCCCGTCTGGGCAGCTCAGCTCCTCTGCCCCAGCAGAAAGCAGAGGGAGCACTAGGGTTGCGTTGCTGGAGCTGTGGGAATGCTGCCTAAATGCTTGTTCACAGGACACGTTAAAAGCAGTCATGAACCAGTGACGTGGGGCAGAGCAGGCAGGGCTTGCTGGGAGCACGCCAGCCCCTCGGGCTTGGGGACAAGGCACAGAGCAGCCCCAAAGCCTGGCCTCCATGCCAGCACTGCTGCTGCCCCCCTCCTAGCCCTGAAGGTCACTGCCCCTGACTGCAGGGGCTGATGCCACCACAGGGCACGCCAGCCACCCTGCCCCAACAGCAGTTGAGACTTGGCAGAGCCCTTGGGCTCTGCAAGGGGCAGACTGGGCTGCCCCATCCCCAGGAAGGCAGATTTCCAGCAGCTCAAGCATCTTTCTAAGGCCACTGAAAGCAGCAGTGGTGGTGGGACTTGCCTGAAGGCTCCCATGGAGCCACGTTCTCTGGTGCAGTGTGAGCTCAGCGTGGTCTGCTGGTTTGCCTATTTATTTTGTACTGACCACTACTTCTTGGGGCTGGGGCTTTTCTTGCTGTGTATATTGGGGGAGGGAGGGAAGGTCTCTTTCTTCAGCCCACTGCAATATAAAGCTGTTGAAGATCCACCTTTCTCAGCTTCAAGTGTGCAAGACCCTTACTCACTACCTGGGGAGCTCTTGGGGTTGTTTTTAGGATGATGTTGTTTTGGTTTGTCAATAAAAGTTGGTTTAAGCTCTTCCAGAAGAGCTGCTGCCTGCCACTGCCCTCTGTTACCCAGCCACACGTGCCCTGGGGGTTCACTTCCAGCCCCGAGCACAGATTGGACCCCCCAGGGTGGAGACCCCTTGCCCACTAGGCTGTGGACATATATACCAAATGCCACCATAGACTCGAGAATAGTTTATGTGGTCAGGGACCTGTGCCGATCTTCGAGTGCAACCGCGCTGCTTGAAGCTTGGCCAGCTGGAGCAGCTTGCTCATGGTCATGTCCAGTCAAGTTTGTATTCTCTACAAGAATGGAGACGCCACGGACTCTCTGGGGAACTCATTGCAGTGTTTAACCACCCTCACAGTAAAGAAGTATTTTCTGATCTTTAAGTGCAATTTCCTGTATTTCAGTTTGTGCCACTTGCCACTTGTCCTGTCATTCAGCATCACTGAGAGGAGTCTTGCTCTCTCTTCTTTACTCCCCCTCCCCAATCACATACTAAGATGATCCCCCAGAGGCTTCTCCTCTCCAGGCTAAACAGTCCCAGCTCTCTCAGGCTCTCCTTGTCTGACAGATGCTCCAGTGCCTTAATCATCTTCGTTGCCCTTTGCTGGATTCACTGCAGGAGCTCTGTGTGTCTCTTGTACTGGGGAGTGCAGAAATGGACACAGTACTCCAGGTGTGTCCTCAGCAGTGCTGTGTGGAGGGGAAGGACCACCTCCGTCGACCTGCTGGTAAAGCTCTTCCTAATGCAGCTCATGATGCTGTTGGCCTTTCCAGCTTTGGAGTCGATTGGCCCCAGCCTGTATTGGTGCATGGAGTTGTTCCTGCCTGGCTGCAGAACTTGGCATTTCCTTCTGCCCCACCCTGGGCTTGGAGTTTGTGCAAAGCTAAGGGTGCTGCTCTAGTGGTGGCTGCAAGGCCTGGATCACCCTCCAGCAAAGCAGATCAGGGATGCTGCTCCTCGGTGCCCTCCAGTGCTTGGCCTTGCAGCCAGGGTTTGGGTGAGAGCAGCGTCAGGTGGGGCCTGGGGGTGCCCTGGCAGACCAGGTGTGTGGAAGTGATGTCGCCATGGCATCACAATGCCGGGGTCTTTCTGGAGGTGGGGCTGGGGGAAGTGCCGCTGTCACTTTGCCTGCGAGCGAGCGAGCGAGTGTGCGAGCGAGTGCGCGAGCAGGTGGAGAGCGTGGTGTTGAGCTGGGGCGAAGGAGCGAGGCAGCGGGGTAAGAGGTGGCTCCTTCCGTCTCTCTGCAGTCTCTCCTCCCCTCGGGGCGCTCTCCCTGGCTTTGTCGCCCCCCCAGCGCCCACCACCCGCTGCACGCTCCCTCGGTGGGCACAAGTGCCACAATCAGGCAAACGTCCCCGCCGCGAAGCCCAGCCACGCTCGGGCACCATTCTGCGCCCTTGCTGCTCACGACCCGCTGTCCCCGCGTCACACGTGGGAAAGCAGCGGCGGGAGCGGGCAGCCGGGCAAGGCCGACGGAGTGAGGGCACCGTGCCCTGCTTTTTGCAGAGTTGCTCTCGGCGGCCTTTGGCTCTTCTCCTGGTGTCAGATTGACGCTGTCGATCTTGGGGTGCGGAGGAGCGTGCACAGGGTGAGCCGCAGAGCAGAGCGGAGCGGTCAGGGTCGGGGGAGGTTGGTGGAGGGGCGTTGGAGGGGCGGTGGGGAGCAGGGCTTTGGGGGCTGCTGGTCTGCCTTGGTCGGGGAGGGGGAGGGTGGCTGCAAGGGGCGGCGTGCTCAGAGGTGGGTGCTGTGTTTTGGGTGGCACTCTTGGAGCAGGACGTGGAGGCGGAGCGCTGAGCAGGCTGCACGCTCGCGGCGTGCTTCCGGTGGCGGCATGGAGCCTCGGAGGCTGAGCGTCGTGGGCGAGTTTGTGGTGCTGAGCCTCTTTGTGGTGTGCCTGGCCCACATGCCCTCGGTCGTCAACGTCCTCACGATCCTGTGCATAGCGGTGGTGTTGGTGCCGGCGGGGAAAAGGCCCTGGCCCAAGGTAGGAGTCAGCCTGGGCATGGCCCCGAGCTGGCGCGGGCAGCGAGAGGGCTGAGGCCGCGGCAGCACCTGCAGCAAGGGCAGCCTGACGGTGCTGCGCGCAAGCCTGCCTGCAGCCTCAGCTCTGCGTGCCCCGCGCAGCCCTTCCGCGAGCAGGGCGCCTCTTGGCGCAGCGTGGATGCTCGCCACTAAGGCAGCGCTCTCTTGGGCTGTGCAGGGGCCTCGCGGCAGTGCTGGCAGCCTGGGCAACGGCAGCGTGGACGAGCCCGGAGGTGAGCAGCCCCGGCCCAGAGCGTAGGCGCGCTCGGCAGCGCCTCCCGGCCAAGACAGCCCAGCGCCGCCAGCGCCCACCGCCCTCGGCCCCAGCTGGGGCTCCGCCCACGGGCTGCCCTCGCTCACTGCCTCTCTGCCTCCTCTTCCAGCAGCCTCCTTGCTGCCCACGGTGGACACGCAGGACTGTGCAGCCAGCCGGCAGGCAGGGTAAGCGGAGGCCTGGCCTGCAGGGGGGCTGCCCCACAGCCCTGGCCAGGCCCACCGCAGGCAAGAGCCCGATGCAGCCCAGAGCCACAGACCTGCGCCTGGCCTGGGCCCCCCAAAGAGCAGGGCATGGCATGGCTAGGGCTGGGGTCGATGCGCGGGATGCCCAGGACATGCCGCATGCCTGCTGCTCACCAACTGGGAAGCCCCTTTGCTCCTTGCCCACTGCTGCAGCCCTGGCCCCAGCGCCCCCTCCGCCCGCACCCTGGCACCCTTTGGCGTCTGCCGCCACCACCAGGGCTTCCCCCTGGGGCACCCAAGGCAGCCTCCTCACCTCCTTTCTCCCTCCCAGGCTCACAAGCGAGGACATCTTGTCCCCTTGCCACCTCCTGCCGACCTCGGAGCCGGACACGGATGGATGGAAGTTGGATGGCCCTCTCCCACTGCCACCAACCTCCATCCTGCTGGACGCTCCCCCAACACCTGCAGGAGTGCTGGGTGAGCTGCTTGTGCCCACAGCCCTCCCGCCATCCCCACCACGCAGGCGGGTCCGCTTTGGGCGCAACCAGACCGTGTTGCTCAGCGAGGAAGGACACGAGCTGCTGGACTGCCTCCCCAAAGCCCCACACCTCGACTGGCCAGCCCACATCCCGCGCCGGTCCATCCTGCACTGTGCCTGGGCACCCGTCCCACTGGCAGGGGAAGGCACAGTGCGGCCACTTTCGCCCCCCGGGCAGTCCGAGGAGGAAGAGGACGAGGAGCCAGCGTGTGCCACCTCCCTGCAGCGCTGGCCCACCATGCAGCTCTGGAGCCCACCACCGGAGGCGCCCTCCCCTCCCGCTGCAGCCACCGGCTGCACAGCGGCCCTGGCCTGCCTGCTGTGCCCAGCCTGCCCAGCCTGCCCTGCAGGCGCCTTCAGAGGGCTGCGCAAGGGCCTCCGCAGATGCGCCTCCTTCCTGCGAGGGCCACGGCGAGTGCTCAGGAGGCGCCAGGCAAGGGCCAGCTGATTGGGGCCAGCAGCAGGCTCCGCGCCTGGGCAGAGGTGCCAGTAACCAGCGCCCGCGGAGCTAGACGCCTTCGCCACCTCCGGGCCATCGTCAATAAACCTCTGAGCAAGACTCTGCGGGAGGCGAGAGTGAAACACCATGTGAAGTGAAAAGAAGGCGGCGCAGGAATGCTCCCTGAGTCTTAGGAAGCCAGCCGTTCCCCGAACTCAGGCTTTCCTGCTCCTGACAGGGCTGAGTAGAGCAGCAACATGCAAAAACATGTCTCCAGAACAGAAGTTTAAATGCTTAGCTCAGATGAACCATCACATAGGAAACTGGCTGTCAGAAGAAGTCCGTGAGATCCTTACAAAGCGCGGTGGATGTGATCCTGGGGGCACTCTGGAGCAAGATCTGAATTCCCCTGTGAATGGAGACTATGTAGCCTCCAACAGTGATCTGCAGAAAGAAGTTGTAAAACAGGGGAGAATTGATATTGGTCAGGGGGCTGAGCAGAAAGATTCATCCAAGCCATCACCCTCAGCAGAACAGTGGGAGGATCCTAAAAGGAATGAGCGTTCCAGAGGCCAAGAGGTCCTCCACTTGATCAAACACCCGGGACTAGAAAATTGCTACGCAAGGAAAAGGGGGAGGGCAGATCTTCAGGTTATCGACAAGACTGCCCTGTGTGACAGCCAGCCCAGGATTGGCAGTGAATACCCCTTCCATTTTCGGCACAAGCTGCTGATGCTGGACTACTGTGGAAGGTATCTGGTTTGCCAGGAGCATGGCAAAGCAAAAGAAGGCGTTCTGAGCACTCCGAATGCAACAAGCCTTGGCACTGAGTGCTCAGATAGTGCCTCAGATATTGACAGTGAGTTTTTCAATGCTGAGAGTGAAGAAGGTATGCCTCTGTTACAGCAGGTCTGACACACACACATGCCATGGACCTCCAGGTGGCGATGTTTCATGGTGCCCATGATTTCACGAGACAGTACATTTCAACAAACCTCGCTTTGTGCCACTTGGCGCTCCCCCTCCTGCTACCAAATCCATGCACCGCAACAAGAGAGTTCCCTCAGCCAAGTTAAAAAGAGCTGGAAAGCCACGGAACAATTGGGAAAGCAGTCCACAAGAGGAGCAGACCACAACTCAGAGGCACAAAAACAAACCGATTGATCAGGCAGACACACCCATCGTGTCCTTCATACGGATCGGGAGTTCTCCTTCCTCTTCCAAGGCTCAGCTCCTGAATGCTCTGCCGACTAAACACAAACACGACACTTTCTTCCACCGACATTGCAAAGGCAGCACCAAAGACTGTCTTCTAACGACAGGTGTTGTGCAGATCTCTTGGTCCTGTGCCAGTGGCAGTGCTGATGACACTTTTGACGGCTGTGTTGCTTTTTGTAACCTGCATGGAGATGCTAGAGGTCATGAACAACAATTGCCGTTTTTACAGCAGATCTCTTCTGTGAAGGAGGCTCTCAGTTAGCTGAGTCTGACCAGAGTGACAAGAAAGGCATGAACATTGTACGTGACCCGTGGCAGTCTCAAAAGCCTTTGATTTGTCTTTTCACTGAAGAAGAGAATGTTGCATGTGGCCAATCTAGCCAGAATGTAAAAAGAGGTATCCAGAACAGAAACAAAGCAGAATTAGTAGAGGAGCTGGTAAAAACAATCAGAGATCTGCTAGCAAGGTGAAACAACCTTTTAAGGCTTGATGCTTGTCAGGACACAGCTCGCCAACGTGGATTTATTGTGGATAAAGAGGCAGAAGAGTGTGTGAGAGCCAAAGCAAAGGCAAGAACCTTGGTGGGATTCTTGACAAAGGAGAAATTGTGTTTGAGATCAAGTCACAGCTACTGCCTCTTCAAGGACAACTATGGTACCCATGGTGTAAAAAGGAGAAAGAGCTCCCCCGCTTGCAGGAAAAGAGGAACAAGAACATAGAACATCATGGGAGCCAAACTGAGCCAGAGAAGTGTGCAGGACGAAGAAAGCAACTCGACAGAGCGTTCCCCCTCAAGCAGCTGATGAAATCAGTCCTCGCTTTTCTCCAGGCACAGGCAAGAGACACCAAGAAATACTTGCTGCAGTGGATGAAGGTCTTTAGGGATGACCTGTCCTCTGAGCACTTGGAGGAACTTCAGAAAGAGTATCATCAGTGAAGGTATCAAATCCTGGAAATAAAGAAAAGCAATGAAAAAAACCAGTCTGAAAACAGCATTGATGAATAAGTTAGAAGCCCTCTCCAATGCAGTCAATGATTCATCCATTGGTCTCAAGCGTCTTTTGAGAGAAGTAGGGCAGATTCGTGAAGCTCTAGAATCCTTGAACTTTGCTCACCTCTGGGTGGCAAGGAAACCCACCCATCGCCCCACGCAACCCCACACACAGCCAGCACGTGCAGCAGTTAAAGAGCACAATTCTCCAAGCTGCCAAGAAGGGATCGCAGGGCACTATTTCAAGGCTCTCGAGCTTGAAAGTTCGTATGAGTGACTTGTGGGAGGCTCTGCTGAATGAAAAGTTTGTTTTCCCTTTCCAAAACACTCGGGAAGTTGCCGCAGACAACAGCTTAGGAACAACCGACAGCCAGTGGACCTGGCAGCTGGGGAGCCACATCCTAGACTTGCAAATGAAACGGAACAATCAGATTAGAAAGGGAGACGTTCCGCATGTGACTCGAAGAAGCCTTATGGAGGAAGTGCAAGATAAATAGGAGACCCTCTGGAAAGGCTTGGAACCGTATTTCAGGGAAGATGACGCCAGTGGGCTTTTGATTCAGCGGAAAGCAAGCATTGAAAATCAACCGCAAGATCTGAGAGAAGCACTTGTGGAAGAGACACAGAGAAAGTCTGCCGAGTGCATTGAACGGGAGAAGAATCCGAGCAAAGGGCATCAGAAGAAGCCAGAATGTGAACACGAGCTTGTCAAGAGAAGGCAACTGGTGGCTTTGTCGCTAAAGAAGGAAGAGGTGCATGAAGAAAAGCTGAGGCAACACTTGGCTAGCCTCTGGAAACAATGGCTCTACAAAGTATCTTCCAGTGCACCTCCTCCTGCAGAACCAAACATAAACCTCCCTAGTGAGACCACTCTGCTGGAACATTTCAAGCAAGAGCCAAACAGAGAGGAAGAAATAAAATGCTTCTTGGCAAAGGATGCATTTCCCATGGCATCCCTTGCAGGCAGTGCAAGAGATCATTGCTGCTGGAAGCTGCATTTCATTTCATCCCTTTGTATTTCAGATGCTAGTCGTACTTTCCAAAACATGTCTACAATAAACTCGCGGGCTAGCCTTCTGGTCAGGGTGTCTGCTGGTGCTGGGCTTGTGGCGGGGGTGCAGGGGGGAGTGGGGCGTTGTGTTGGGGGTGCTGGTCTTGTCGTGGGGGGTGCAGAGGGGAGTTGGTCCTTGTGTTGGGGGTGCTGGTCTTTGTTTTGAGGTGCAGAGGGGATCTGGACATTGTGTTGGGGGTGCAGAGGGGATCTGGGTGTTGTTGTGGGGGTGCTTAGAGGAGGTGGGCCTTGTGTTGGGGGTGCTGGGTTTGTTGTGGGGGTGGAGAGGGGATCAGGGCCTTGTTTTTGGGGTGCTGGGCCTTGTTTTGGGAGTGCTGGTCTTGTTGTGGGGGTGCTGAGGGGATCAGGGCATTGTGTTGGGGGTGCTGGGCATTGTGTAGGGTTTGCTGGGCTTGTTATGGGGGTGCAGAGGGGATCTGGGTCTTGTTTTGGGGGTGCTTAGAGGACGTGGGCCTTGTGTTGGGGGTGCTGGGCTTGTCGTGGGGGTCCTGAGTGGTCATGGTGTTGTATTGGGGGTGGTGGGGGTTGTTTTGGGAGAACTAGGCTTGTTTTCAGGGTGCTGAGGGGATCTGGGCCTTGTTTTCGGGGTACTGAGGGAATCTGGGCGTTGTTTTGGCGGTGCTGGGCCTTGTCATGGGGGTGTTGAGGGAATCTAGGCCTTTTTTTGGGGGTGCGGAGAGGGTTCCGGAGCACTCGACCAGGTTGCCCAGAGAGGTTGTGGAGTCTCCTTCCCTGGAGATATTCAAAAGCCGCCTGGCCCAATCCTGGGCAATATGCTCCAGAGGACCCTGGCTGAGCAGGGGCGTTGGACTCCAGGATCTCCGGAGGTCCCTTCCAACCTCCACCATTCTCTGAGCCTGTGATTCTGTGAAATGTTAAGGCTAAAATTTTAACACTCACATCCCAGAAGTTTTCTTTTCCTTTCTTCTCAGAATTTGTTCCCATCGATGGTTGAGCCCATCACACATCTTCCACAATCACCTGTAATGTGCTCATGTAGTGTTCCAATGTTATAGGTCATATGGTTGCTACAGGGGTTGGTTCACCTAGTTGATTTAAACCAGTTGAGGGAATGGTTAGAACGTACAGCTAGCAATCTGGTTTTGGAGCTAAGGAAAGGTTTTGCACATTGAGTGACTACTCCCCAAATTACAGCTTGGTTGCCACTGCCCACGCACGCAGGGAGCCCCATTCCCCTTGGGATCATTCCAGTTAATATGAAAGAGAGAATCAACCGTATCTGGAATAATACCAACGGTGTGTCTATATGATTGGGGCCTGGGCATACAAGTCTCGAACTCCCATCTCTCCATCATATGTCTAGCAAGCCAAGAATCTTCCACAAGACTTGATCTGGAGGAATGTGTGGGATCAAAACTGTCATGTCACCTGGGGGAGTGAACCAGACACCGTGCGTAGGGCCTACGAAATAGATGGCTCAGCGTTACAGTGGGGACAACAAACAGTTGTGCTCGGGACCTGAGAGGACCACTCCCTGAGAGAGACCTGCCCAATCGAAGCTATTTCCAAGCAGGTGGTCATGAAGGGAGCAGGTGGTCATGAAGGGAGCACTGCCCTTCAGGAAAAAGCCTTTGCGCAGCTGTGCTATTACCAGAACGGAGCAGCTTCACGACCGCATCGCACAGCTCATCAGCCTCCCCATTGACACAAAGGAACAGGAGCCAATGCATGACAACCAAAGTTGCATTCATGACAGACTGCATGAAATAAGAGAACAGGTGGACTCGGCAGCCAGGAACTCCACATATGTCTTCACTCATGGATACAGAAGACATTCAGCAGTGTCTCTAGGCAAAGTGGCAGCAGAAAGGTTGGCAAAGATGCAGAAGGCTTTCACAAGAGCAAACGACCCCACTTTCTACCTGCAGGGCCAGAGAGAAGACTTCTTCACAAGTTTCCACATGTCCTGCCAAGCAGTGCCCTCTATCACAGCAGTTGCTGATTTTTTTTATGTGACGAGCTTTCAGGAGCTCTTTGACAGGCAGTGTCTGTGAAGACTGCTCTTGATATAGCCTGGGAAAGGAGCTCTAACTCTCCAGCTTTCAATGGCCATCGATCTCAACTAGAAACGGCTATTCTCCTCTCTCTTGCGGAGGAAGAGAATGGTGAGAAGTTCAGGCAGCACATTCATTTCCCCCAACATGTTTTAGAAGGTTTCGTTGAGAAGTGTGTTAACAACTATTGCTTAGACAAGAACAATTCAAGGCTGAAGAACTTGTTCCATGTTTCCCTGAATTCATTCCAGACTCTTGTTGCTGCTGCTAGCTTTGCGCCTACAACTCCAGTTGTCCAAGAGAACTGTGGCAATGTCTCCCTGTGGCTAGAGGAATTTGGGAGCAGACTTGGAGCTAATTCTGAACTTCCCAGAAGTCACCTGAAAAGCACTGAGCATCAAGAAAGAAAGGAGCTAGAGCTCCTGGAGGAGGCAATGAGTAAAGCTCTGGCCCCTGTGCTAGCAAACCTGAAACAGGCATTTTCCATGCCTCATCTGAAAGCTTGGAACTGGAAACCTCATACAATCGGAGTTGAAGGGCTGCACGGCTGCTGGAAGCAATGCCCGTTGTGCAGCGCTCTTTGCACAGACACAATACGTGCTCCTGATGGGGACCACAGGGTTCACTTCCATCGCCCTCAAGTCCTCAATGGTAGCCAGTGGGTTAGAAGAAATCAGTTGGTCCCTGCCCTTTGCTCCAGTCTTGTAGCAAGTCACTGTTGCCTTGTGCTTGAGGATAACAAGGAAGCTGCCTATACAAAGTCTAGAGAAGCAGGAGCAGCTTCTGCCAATTGGGGCCTCACGCCAGAAAGCTCCCCGCAGGCATGCTGCAAATGGCTTGTGTGCCGTTTCCGCTCACAATTGCAACAAGATTGCTGTGCACAATTGGAGGGCACAGCAGCAACCCGTCCAGAAGGGGAAAAGTGCCCAAAGGAAGAACGAGCCACGGGCTCGGCATGGGCTTGTCAGGGACGACTCTGGTCTTTGGTTGGGCTTTGTGCTGGCGGGAGCTGTGTTGGGGCTGGCCTTGGTGGGCTGCGCCTTGTTGGGGTTTGGGTGAGAGCAGCGTCAGGTGGGGCCTGGGGGTGCCCTGGCAGACCAGGTGTGTGGAAGTGATGTCACCATGGCATCACAATGCCGGGGTCTTTCTGGAGGTGGGGCTGGGGGAAGTGCCGCTGTCACTTTGCCTGCGAGCGAGCGAGCGAGCGAGTGTGCGAGCGAGTGCGCGAGCAGGTGGAGAGCGTGGTGTTGAGCTGGGGCGAAGGAGCGAGGCAGCGGGGTAAGAGCTGGCTCCTTCCGTCTCTCTGCAGTCTCTCCTCCCCTCGGGGCGCTCTCCCTGGCTTTGTCGCCCCCCCATCGTCCACCACCCGCTGCACGCTCCCTCGGTGGGCACAAGTGCCACAATCAGGCAAACGTCCCCGCCGCAAAGCCCAGCCACGCTCGGGCACCGTTCTGCGCCCTTGCTGCTCACCACCCGGTGTCCCCGCGTCACACGTGGGAAAGCAGCGGCGGGAGCGGGCAGCCAGGCAAGGCCGACGGAGTGAGGGCACCGTGCCCTGCTTTTTGCAGAGTTGCTCTCGGCGGCCTTTGGCTCTTCTCCTGGTGGCAGATTGACGCTGTCGATCTTGGGGTGCGGAGGAGCGTGCACAGGGTGAGCCGCAGAGCAGAGCGGAGCGGTCAGGGTCGGGGGAGGTTGGTGAAGGGGCGTTGGAGGGGCGGTGGGGAGCAGGGCTTTGGGGGCTGCTGGTCTGCCTTGGTCGGGGAGGGGGAGGGTGGCTGCAAGGGGCGGCGTGCTCAGAGGTGGGTGCTGTGTTTTGGGTGGCACTCTTGGAGCAGGACGTGGAGGCGGAGCGCTGAGCAGGCTGCACGCTCGCGGCGCGCTTCCGGTGGCGGCATGGAGCCTCGGAGGCTGAGCGTCGTGGGCGAGTTTGTGGTGCTGAGCCTCTTTGTGGTGTGCCTGGCCCACATGCCCTCGGTCGTCAACGTCTTCACGATCCTGTGCATAGCGGTGGTGTTGGTGCCGGCGGGGAAAAGGCCCTGGCCCAAGGTAGGAGTCAGCCTGGGCATGGCCCCGAGCTGGCGCGGGCAGCGAGAGGGCTGAGGCCGCGGCAGCACCTGCAGCAAGGGCAGCCTGACGGTGCTGCGTGCAAGCCTGCCTCCAGCCTCAGCTCTGCGTGCCCCGCGCAGCCCTTCCGCGAGCAGGGCGCCTCTTGGCGCAGCTTGGATGCTCACCACTAAGGCAGCGCTCTCTTGGGCTGTGCAGGGGCCTCGCGGCAGTGCTGGCAGCCTGGGCAACGGCAGCGTGGACGAGCCCGGAGGTGAGCAGCCCCGGCCCAGGGCGCCTCTTGGCGCGCTCGGCAGCGCCTCCCGGCCAAGACAGCCCAGCGCCGCCAGCGCCCACCGCCCTCGGCCCCAGCTGGGGCTCCGCCGACGGGCTGCCCTCGCTCACTGCCTCTCTGCCTCCTCTTCCAGCAGCCTCCTTCCTGCCCACGGTGCAGACGCAGGACTGTGCAGCCAGCCGGCAGGCAGGGTAAGCGGAGGCCTGGCCTGCAGGGGGGCTGCCCCACAGCCCTGGCCAGGCCCACCGCAGGCAAGAGCCCGATGCAGCCCAGAGCCACGGACCTGCGCCTGGCCTGGGCCCCCCAAAGAGCAGGGCATGGCATGGCTAGGGCTGGGGTCGACGCGCGGGATGCCCAGGACATGCCGCATGCCTGCTGCTCACCAACTGGGAAGCCCCTTTGCTCCTTGCCCACTGCTGCAGCCCTGGCCCCAGCGCCCCCTCCGCCCGCACCCTGGCACCCTTTGGCGTCTGCTGCCACCAGGGCTTCCCCCTGGGGCACCCAAGGCAGCCTCCTCACCTCCTTTCTCCCTCCCAGGCTCACAAGCGAGGACATCTTGTCCCCTCGCCACCTCCTGCCCACCTCCGAGCCGGACACGGATGGATGGAAGTTGGATGGCCCTCTCCCACTGCCACCACCCTCCATCCTGCTGGACGCTCCCCCAACACCTGCAGGAGTGCTGGGTGAGCTGCTTGTGCCCACAGCCCTCCCGCCATCCCCACCACGCAGGCGGGTCCGCTTTGGGCGCAACCAGACCGTGTTGCTGAGCGAGGAAGGTCACGAGCTGCTGGACTGCCTCCCCAAAGCCCCACACCTCGACTGGCCAGCCCACATCCCGCGCCGGTCCATCCTGCACTGTGCCTGGGCACCCATCCCGCTGGCAGGGGAAGGCACAGTGCGGCCACTTTCACCCGCCGGGCAGTCCGAGGACGAAGAGGACGAGGAGCCAGCGTGTGCCACCTCCCTGCAGCGCTGGCCCACCATGCAGCTCTGGAGCCCACCACCGGAGGCGCCCTCCCCTCCCGCTGCAGCCACCGGCTGCACAGCGGCCCTGGCCTGCCTGCTCTGCCCAGCCTGCCCTGCAGGCGCCTTCAGAGGGCTGCGCAAGGGCCTCCGCAGATGCGCCTCCTTCCTGCGAGGGCCACGGCGAGTGCTCAGGAGGCGCCAGGCAAGGGCCAGCTGATTGGGGCCAGCAACAGGCTCCGCGCCTGGGCAGAGGTGCCAGTAACCAGCGCCCGCGGAGCTAGACGCCTTCGCCACCTCCGGGCCAGCGTCAATAAACCTCTGAGCAAGACTCTGCGGGAGGCGAGAGTGAAACACCATGTGAAGTGCTATGAAGGAGGCGCAGGAATGCTCCCTGAGTCTTAGGAAGCCAGCCGTTCCCCGAACTCAGGCTTTCCTGCTCCTGACAGGGCTGAGTAGAGCAGCAACATGCAAAAACATGTCTCCAGAACGGAAGTTTAAATGCTTAGCTCAGATGAACCATCACATAGGAAACTGGCTGTCAGAAGAAGTCCGTGAGATCCTTACAAAGCGCAGTGGATGTGATCCTGGGGGCACTCTGGAGCAAGATCTGAATTCCCCTGTGAATGGAGACTATGTAGCCTCCAACAGTGATCTGCAGAAAGAAGTTGTAAAACAGGGGAGAATTGATATTGGTCAGGGGGCTGAGCAGAAAGATTCATCCAAGCCATCACCCTCAGCAGAACAGTGGGAGGATCCTAAAAGGAATGAGCGTTCCAGAGGCCAAGAGGTCCTCCACTTGATCAAACACCCGGGACGAGAAAATTGCTACGCAAGGAAAAGGGGGAGGGCAGATCTTCAGGTTATCGACAAGACTGCCCTGTGTGACAGCCAGCCCAGGATTGGCAGTGAATACCCCTTCCATTTTCGGCACAAGCTGCTGATGCTGGACTACCGTGGAAGGTATCTGGTTTGCCAGGAGCATGGCAAAGCAAAAGAAGGCGTTCTGAGCACTCCGAATGCAACAAGCCTTGGCACTGAGTGCTCAGATAGTGCCTCATATATTGACAGTGAGTTTTTCAATGCTGAGCGTGAAGAAGGGGATGCCTCTGTTACAGCAGGTCTGACACACACACATGCCATGGACCTCCAGGTGGCGCTGTTTCATGGTGCCCACGATTTCACGAGACAGTACATTTCAACAAACCTCGCTTTGTGCCACTTGGCGCTCCCCCTCCTGCTACCAAATCCATGCACCGCACCAAGAGAGTTCCCTCAGCCAAGTTAAAAAGAGCTGGAAAGCCACGGAACAATTGGGAAAGCAGTCCACAAGAGGAGCAGACCACAACTCAGAGGCACAAAAACAAACCGATTGATCAGGCAGACACACTCATCGTGTCCTTCATACGGATCGGGAGTTCTCCTTCCTCTTCCAAGGCTCAGCTCCTGAATGCTCTGCCGACTAAACACAAACACGACACTTTCTTCCATCGACATTGCAAAGGCAGCACCAAAGGCTGTCTTCTAATGACAGGTGTTGTGCAGATCTCTTGGTCCTGTGCCAGTGGCAGTGCTGATGACACTTTTGACGGCTGTGTTGCTTTTTGTAACCTGCATGGAGATGCTAGAGGTCATGAACAACAATTGCCGTTTTTACAGCAGATCTCTTCTGTGAAGGAGGCTCTCAGTTAGCTGAGTCTGACCAGAGTGACAAGAAAGGCATGAACATTGTACGTGACCCGTGGCAGTCTCAAAAGCCTTTGATTTGTCTTTTCACTGAAGAAGAGAATGTTGCATGTGGCCGATCTAGCCAGAATGTAAAAAGAGGTATCCACAACAGAAACAAAGCAGAATTAGTAGAGGAGCTGGTAAAAACAATCAGAGATCTGCTAGCAAGGTGAAACAACCTTTTAAGGCTTGATGCTTGTCAGGACACAGCTCGCCAACGTGGATTTATTGTGGCTAAAGAGGCAGAAGAGTGTGTGAGAGCCAAAGCAAAGGCAAGAACCTTGGTGGGATTCTTGACAAAGGAGAAATTGTGTTTGAGATCAAGTCACAGCTACTGCCTCTTCAAGGACAACTATGGTACCCATGGTGTAAAAAGGAGAAAGAGCTCCCCCGCTTGCAGGAAAAGAGGAACAAGAACATAGAACATCATGGGAGCCAAAGTGAGCCAGAGAAGTGTGCAGGACGAAGAAAGCAACTCGACAGAGCGTTCCCCCTCAAGCAGCTGATGAAATCAGTCCTCGCTTTTCTCCAGGCACAGTCAAGAGACACCAAGAAATACTTGCTGCAGTGGATGAAGGTCTTTAGGGATGACCTGTCCTCTGAGCACTTGGAGGAACTTCAGAAAGAGTATCATCAGTGAAGGTATCAAATCCTGGAAATAAAGAAAAGCAAGGAAAAAAACCAGTCTGAAAACAGCATTGATGAATAAGTTAGAAGCCCTCTCCAATGCAGTCAATGATTCATCCATTGGTCTCAAGCGTCTTTTGAGAGAAGTAGGGCAGATTCGTGAAGCTCTAGAATCCTTGAACTCAAAAGATGAATGTTTTTGCAAACTACCTGAAGTGGCAGTCAATCTTCCGTTTCCAAAACACTTGGGAAATTGCCGCAGACAACAGCTTAGGAACAACCGACAGCCAGTGGACCTGGCAGCTGGGGAGCCACATCCTAGACTTGCAAATGAAACTGAACAATCAGATTAGAAAGGGATACGTTCCGCATGTGACTCGACGAAGCCTTATGGAGGAAGTGCAAGATAAATATGAGACCCTCTGGAAAGGCTTGGAACCGTATTTCAGGGAAGATGACACCAGTGGGCTTTTGATTCAGCGGAAAGCAAGCATTGAAAATCAACCGCAAGATCTGAGAGAAGCACTTGTGGAAGAGACACAGAGAAAGTCTGCCGAGTTCATTGAACGGGAGAAGAATCCGAGCAAAGGGCATCAGAAGAAGCCAGAATGTGAACACGAGCTTGTCAAGAGAAGGCAACTGGTGGCTTGGTCGCTAAAGAAGGAAGAGCTGCATGAAGAAAAGCTGAGGCAACACTTGGCTAGCCTCTGGAAACAATGGCTCTACAAAGTATCTTCCAGTGCACCTCCTCCTGCAGAACCAAACATAAACCTCCCTAGTGAGACCACTCTGCTGGAACATTTCAAGCAAGAGCCAAACAGAGAGGAAGAAATAAAATGCTTCTTGCCAAAGGATGCATTTCCCATGGCATCCCTTGCAGGCAGTGCAAGAGATCATTGCTGCTGGAAGCTGCATTTCATTTCATCCCTTTGTATTTCAGATGCTAGTCGTACTTCCCAACACATGTATACAATAAACTCGCGGGCTAGCCTTCTGGTCAGGGTGTCTCGTGGTGCTGGGCTTGTGGCGGGGGTGCAGGGGGGAGTGGGGCGTTGTGTTGGGGGTGCTGGTCTTGTCGTGGCGGGTGCAGAGGGGAGTTGGTCCTTGTGTTGGGGGTGCTGGTCTTTGTTTTGAGGTGCTGAGGGGATCTGGGTGTTGTTGTGGGGGTGCTTAGAGGAGGTGGGCCTTGTGTTGGGGGTGCTGGGTTTGTTGTGGGGGTGGAGAGGGGATCAGGGCCTTGTTTTTGGGGTGCTGGGCCTTGTTTTGGGAGTGCTGGGCTTGTCATGGGGGTGCTGAGGGGATCAGGGCCTTGTGTTGGGGGTGCTGGGCATTGTGTAGGGTTTGCTGGGCTTGTTATGGGGGTGCAGAGGGGATCTGGGTCTTGTTTTGGGGGCGCTTAGAGGACGTGGGCCTTGTGTTGGGGGTGCTGGGCTTGTCGTGGGGGTCCTGAGTGGTCATGGTGTTGTGTTGGGTGTGGTGGGCCTTGTTTTGGGAGAACTAGGCTTGTTTTCAGGGTGCTTAGGGGATCTGGGCCTTGTTTTCGGGGTACTGAGGGGATCTGGGCGTTGTTTTGGCGGTGCTGGGCCTTGTCATGGGGGTGTTGAGGGAATCTAGGCCTTTTTTTGGGGGTGCGGAGAGGGTTCCAGAGCACTCGACCAGGTCGCCCAGAGAGGTTGTGGAGTCTCCTTCCCTGGAGATATTCAAAAGCCGCCTGGCCCAATCCTGGGCAATATGCTCCAGAGGACCCTGGCTGAGCAGGGGCGTTGGACTCCAGGATCTCCGGAGGTCCCTTCCAACCTCCACCATTCTCTGAGCCTGTGATTCTGTGAAATGTTAAGGCTAAAATTTTAACACTCACATCCCAGAAGTTTTCTTTTCCTTTCTTCTCAGAATTGGTTCCCGTCGATGGTCGAGCCCATCACACACCTCCCACAATCGCCTGTAATGTGCTCATGTAGTGTTCCAATGTTATAGGTCCTATGGATTGGCATGGGGTTGGTTCACCTAGTTGATTTAAACCAGTTGAGGGAATGGTTAGAACGTACAGCTAGCAATCTGGTTTTGGAGCTAAGGAAAGGTTTTGCACATTGAGTGACTACTCCCCAAATTGCAGCTTGGTTGCCACTGCCCACGCACGCAGGGAGCCCCATTCCCCTTGGGATCATTCCAGTTAATATGAAAGAGAGAATCAACCGTATCTGGAATAATACCAACGGTGTGTCTATATGATTGGGGCCTGGGCATACAAGTCTCGAACTCCCATCTCTCCATCATATGTCTAGCAAGCCATGAATCTTCCACAAGACTTGATCTGGAGGAATGTGTGGGATCAAAACTGTCATGTCACCTGGGGGAGTGAACCAGACACCGTGCGTAGGGCCTACGAAATAGATGGCTCAGCGTTACAGTGGGGACAACAAACAGTTGTGCTCGGGACCTGAGAGGACCACTCCCTGAGAGAGACCTGCCCAATCGAAGCTATTTCCAAGCAGGTGGTCATGAAGGGAGCAGGTGGTCATGAAGGGAGCACTGCCCTTCAGGAAAAAGCCTTTGCGCAGCTGTGCTATTACCAGAACGGAGCAGCTTCACGACCGCATCGCACAGCTCATCAGCCTCCCCATTGACACAAAGGAACAGGAGCCAATGCATGACAACCAAAGTTGCATTCATGACAGACTGCATGAAATAAGAGAACAGGTGGACTCGGCAGCCAGGAACTCCACATATGTCTTCACTCATGGATACAGAAGACATTCAGCAGTGTCTCTAGGCAAAGTGGCAGCAGAAAGGTTGGCAAAGATGCAGAAGGCTTTCACAAGAGCAAACGACCCCACTTTCTACCTGCAGGGCCAGAGAGAAGACTTCTTCACAAGTTTCCACATGTCCTGCCAAGCAGTGCCCTCTATCACAGCAGTTGCTGATTTTTTTTATGTGACGAGCTTTCAGGAGCTCTTTGACAGGCAGTGTCTGTGAAGACTGCTCTTGATATAGCCTGGGAAAGGAGCTCTAACTCTCCAGCTTTCAATGGCCATCGATCTCAACTAGAAACGGCTATTCTCCTCTCTCTTGCGGAGGAAGAGAATGGTGAGAAGTTCAGGCAGCACATTCATTTCCCCCAACATGTTTTAGAAGGTTTCGTTGAGAAGTGTGTTAACAACTATTGCTTAGACAAGAACAATTCAAGGCTGAAGAACTTGTTCCATGTTTCCCTGAATTCATTCCAGACTCTTGTTGCTGCTGCTAGCTTTGCGCCTACAACTCCAGTTGTCCAAGAGAACTGTGGCAATGTCTCCCTGTGGCTAGAGGAATTTGGGAGCAGACTTGGAGCTAATTCTGAACTTCCCAGAAGTCACCTGAAAAGC
Organism: Struthio camelus; assembly: GCF_040807025.1. NCBI lineage: Eukaryota > Metazoa > Chordata > Aves > Struthioniformes > Struthionidae > Struthio > Struthio camelus. The sequence continues at coordinate 6,564,237 of NC_090944.1, forward strand.
ACTGAGCATCAAGAAAGAAAGGAGCTAGAGCTCCTGGAGGAGGCAATGAGTAAAGCTCTGGCCCCTGTGCTAGCAAACCTGAAACAGGCATTTTCCATGCCTCATCTGAAAGCTTGGAACTGGAAACCTCATACAATCGGAGTTGAAGGGCTGCACGGCTGCTGGAAGCAATGCCCGTTGTGCAGCGCTCTTTGCACAGACACAATACGTGCTCCTGATGGGGACCACAGGGTTCACTTCCATCGCCCTCAAGTCCTCAATGGGACCCAGTGGGTTAGAAGAAATCAGTTGGTCCCTGCCCTTTGCTCCAGTCTTGTAGCAAGTCACTGTTGCCTTGTGCTTGAGGATAACAAGGAAGCTGCCTATACAAAGTCTAGAGAAGCAGGAGCAGCTTCTGCCAATTGGGGCCTCACGCCAGAAAGCTCCCCGCAGGCATGCTGCAAATGGCTTGTGTGCCGTTTCCGCTCACAATTGCAACAAGATTGCTGTGCACAATTGGAGGGCACAGCAGCAACCCGTCCAGAAGGGGAAAAGTGCCCAAAGGAAGAACGAGCCACGGGCTCGGCATGGGCTTGTCAGGGACGACTCTGGTCTTTGGTTGGGCTTTGTGCTGGCGGGAGCTGTGTTGGGGCTGGCCTTGGTGGGCTGCGCCTTGTTGGGGTTTGGGTGAGAGCAGCGTCAGGTGGGGCCTGGGGGTGCCCTGGCAGACCAGGTGTGTGGAAGTGATGTCACCATGGCATCACAATGCCGGGGTCTTTCTGGAGGTGGGGCTGGGGGAAGTGCCGCTGTCACTTTGCCTGCGAGCGAGCGAGCGAGCGAGTGTGCGAGCGAGTGCGCGAGCAGGTGGAGAGCGTGGTGTTGAGCTGGGGCGAAGGAGCGAGGCAGCGGGGTAAGAGCTGGCTCCTTCCGTCTCTCTGCAGTCTCTCCTCCCCTCGGGGCGCTCTCCCTGGCTTTGTCGCCCCCCCATCGTCCACCACCCGCTGCACGCTCCCTCGGTGGGCACAAGTGCCACAATCAGGCAAACGTCCCCGCCGCAAAGCCCAGCCACGCTCGGGCACCGTTCTGCGCCCTTGCTGCTCACCACCCGGTGTCCCCGCGTCACACGTGGGAAAGCAGCGGCGGGAGCGGGCAGCCAGGCAAGGCCGACGGAGTGAGGGCACCGTGCCCTGCTTTTTGCAGAGTTGCTCTCGGCGGCCTTTGGCTCTTCTCCTGGTGGCAGATTGACGCTGTCGATCTTGGGGTGCGGAGGAGCGTGCACAGGGTGAGCCGCAGAGCAGAGCGGAGCGGTCAGGGTCGGGGGAGGTTGGTGAAGGGGCGTTGGAGGGGCGGTGGGGAGCAGGGCTTTGGGGGCTGCTGGTCTGCCTTGGTCGGGGAGGGGGAGGGTGGCTGCAAGGGGCGGCGTGCTCAGAGGTGGGTGCTGTGTTTTGGGTGGCACTCTTGGAGCAGGACGTGGAGGCGGAGCGCTGAGCAGGCTGCACGCTCGCGGCGCGCTTCCGGTGGCGGCATGGAGCCTCGGAGGCTGAGCGTCGTGGGCGAGTTTGTGGTGCTGAGCCTCTTTGTGGTGTGCCTGGCCCACATGCCCTCGGTCGTCAACGTCTTCACGATCCTGTGCATAGCGGTGGTGTTGGTGCTGGCGGGGAAAAGGCCCTGGCCCAAGGTAGGAGTCAGCCTGGGCATGGCCCCGAGCTGGCGCGGGCAGCGAGAGGGCTGAGGCCGCGGCAGCACCTGCAGCAAGGGCAGCCTGACGGTGCTGCGTGCAAGCCTGCCTCCAGCCTCAGCTCTGCGTGCCCCGCGCAGCCCTTCCGCGAGCAGGGCGCCTCTTGGCGCAGCTTGGATGCTCACCACTAAGGCAGCGCTCTCTTGGGCTGTGCAGGGGCCTCGCGGCAGTGCTGGCAGCCTGGGCAACGGCAGCGTGGACGAGCCCGGAGGTGAGCAGCCCCGGCCCAGGGCGCCTCTTGGCGCGCTCGGCAGCGCCTCCCGGCCAAGACAGCCCAGCGCCGCCAGCGCCCACCGCCCTCGGCCCCAGCTGGGGCTCCGCCGACGGGCTGCCCTCGCTCACTGCCTCTCTGCCTCCTCTTCCAGCAGCCTCCTTCCTGCCCACGGTGCAGACGCAGGACTGTGCAGCCAGCCGGCAGGCAGGGTAAGCGGAGGCCTGGCCTGCAGGGGGGCTGCCCCACAGCCCTGGCCAGGCCCACCGCAGGCAAGAGCCCGATGCAGCCCAGAGCCACGGACCTGCGCCTGGCCTGGGCCCCCCAAAGAGCAGGGCATGGCATGGCTAGGGCTGGGGTCGACGCGCGGGATGCCCAGGACATGCCGCATGCCTGCTGCTCACCAACTGGGAAGCCCCTTTGCTCCTTGCCCACTGCTGCAGCCCTGGCCCCAGCGCCCCCTCCGCCCGCACCCTGGCACCCTTTGGCGTCTGCTGCCACCAGGGCTTCCCCCTGGGGCACCCAAGGCAGCCTCCTCACCTCCTTTCTCCCTCCCAGGCTCACAAGCGAGGACATCTTGTCCCCTCGCCACCTCCTGCCCACCTCCGAGCCGGACACGGATGGATGGAAGTTGGATGGCCCTCTCCCACTGCCACCACCCTCCATCCTGCTGGACGCTCCCCCAACACCTGCAGGAGTGCTGGGTGAGCTGCTTGTGCCCACAGCCCTCCCGCCATCCCCACCACGCAGGCGGGTCCGCTTTGGGCGCAACCAGACCGTGTTGCTGAGCGAGGAAGGTCACGAGCTGCTGGACTGCCTCCCCAAAGCCCCACACCTCGACTGGCCAGCCCACATCCCGCGCCGGTCCATCCTGCACTGTGCCTGGGCACCCATCCCGCTGGCAGGGGAAGGCACAGTGCGGCCACTTTCACCCGCCGGGCAGTCCGAGGACGAAGAGGACGAGGAGCCAGCGTGTGCCACCTCCCTGCAGCGCTGGCCCACCATGCAGCTCTGGAGCCCACCACCGGAGGCGCCCTCCCCTCCCGCTGCAGCCACCGGCTGCACAGCGGCCCTGGCCTGCCTGCTGTGCCCAGCCTGCCCAGCCTGCCCTGCAGGCGCCTTCAGAGGGCTGCGCAAGGGCCTCCGCAGATGCGCCTCCTTCCTGCGAGGGCCACGGCGAGTGCTCAGGAGGCGCCAGGCAAGGGCCAGCTGATTGGGGCCAGCAACAGGCTCCGCGCCTGGGCAGAGGTGCCAGTAACCAGCGCCCGCGGAGCTAGACGCCTTCGCCACCTCCGGGCCAGCGTCAATAAACCTCTGAGCAAGACTCTGCGGGAGGCGAGAGTGAAACACCATGTGAAGTGCTATGAAGGAGGCGCAGGAATGCTCCCTGAGTCTTAGGAAGCCAGCCGTTCCCCGAACTCAGGCTTTCCTGCTCCTGACAGGGCTGAGTAGAGCAGCAACATGCAAAAACATGTCTCCAGAACGGAAGTTTAAATGCTTAGCTCAGATGAACCATCACATAGGAAACTGGCTGTCAGAAGAAGTCCGTGAGATCCTTACAAAGCGCAGTGGATGTGATCCTGGGGGCACTCTGGAGCAAGATCTGAATTCCCCTGTGAATGGAGACTATGTAGCCTCCAACAGTGATCTGCAGAAAGAAGTTGTAAAACAGGGGAGAATTGATATTGGTCAGGGGGCTGAGCAGAAAGATTCATCCAAGCCATCACCCTCAGCAGAACAGTGGGAGGATCCTAAAAGGAATGAGCGTTCCAGAGGCCAAGAGGTCCTCCACTTGATCAAACACCCGGGACGAGAAAATTGCTACGCAAGGAAAAGGGGGAGGGCAGATCTTCAGGTTATCGACAAGACTGCCCTGTGTGACAGCCAGCCCAGGATTGGCAGTGAATACCCCTTCCATTTTCGGCACAAGCTGCTGATGCTGGACTACCGTGGAAGGTATCTGGTTTGCCAGGAGCATGGCAAAGCAAAAGAAGGCGTTCTGAGCACTCCGAATGCAACAAGCCTTGGCACTGAGTGCTCAGATAGTGCCTCATATATTGACAGTGAGTTTTTCAATGCTGAGCGTGAAGAAGGGGATGCCTCTGTTACAGCAGGTCTGACACACACACATGCCATGGACCTCCAGGTGGCGCTGTTTCATGGTGCCCCTGATTTCACGAGCCAGTACATTTCAACAAACCTCGCTTTGTGCCACTTGGCGCTCCCCCTCCTGCTACCAAATCCATGCACCGCACCAAGAGAGTTCCCTCAGCCAAGTTAAAAAGAGCTGGAAAGCCACGGAACAATTGGGAAAGCAGTCCACAAGAGGAGCAGACCACAACTCAGAGGCACAAAAACAAACCGATTGATCAGGCAGACACACTCATCGTGTCCTTCATACGGATCGGGAGTTCTCCTTCCTCTTCCAAGGCTCAGCTCCTGAATGCTCTGCCGACTAAACACAAACACGACACTTTCTTCCATCGACATTGCAAAGGCAGCACCAAAGGCTGTCTTCTAATGACAGGTGTTGTGCAGATCTCTTGGTCCTGTGCCAGTGGCAGTGCTGATGACACTTTTGACGGCTGTGTTGCTTTTTGTAACCTGCATGGAGATGCTAGAGGTCATGAACAACAATTGCCGTTTTTACAGCAGATCTCTTCTGTGAAGGAGGCTCTCAGTTAGCTGAGTCTGACCAGAGTGACAAGAAAGGCATGAACATTGTACGTGACCCGTGGCAGTCTCAAAAGCCTTTGATTTGTCTTTTCACTGAAGAAGAGAATGTTGCATGTGGCCAATCTAGCCAGAATGTAAAAAGAGGTATCCAGAACAGAAACAAAGCAGAATTAGTAGAGGAGCTGGTAAAAACAATCAGAGATCTGCTAGCAAGGTGAAACAACCTTTTAAGGCTTGATGCTTGTCAGGACACAGCTCGCCAACGTGGATTTATTGTGGCTAAAGAGGCAGAAGAGTGTGTGAGAGCCAAAGCAAAGGCAAGAACCTTGGTGGGATTCTTGACAAAGGAGAAATTGTGTTTGAGATCAAGTCACAGCTACTGCCTCTTCAAGGACAACTATGGTACCCATGGTGTAAAAAGGAGAAAGAGCTCCCCCGCTTGCAGGAAAAGAGGAACAAGAACATAGAACATCATGGGAGCCAAAGTGAGCCAGAGAAGTGTGCAGGACGAAGAAAGCAACTCGACAGAGCGTTCCCCCTCAAGCAGCTGATGAAATCAGTCCTCGCTTTTCTCCAGGCACAGTCAAGAGACACCAAGAAATACTTGCTGCAGTGGATGAAGGTCTTTAGGGATGACCTGTCCTCTGAGCACTTGGAGGAACTTCAGAAAGAGTATCATCAGTGAAGGTATCAAATCCTGGAAATAAAGAAAAGCAAGGAAAAAAACCAGTCTGAAAACAGCATTGATGAATAAGTTAGAAGCCCTCTCCAATGCAGTCAATGATTCATCCATTGGTCTCAAGCGTCTTTTGAGAGAAGTAGGGCAGATTCGTGAAGCTCTAGAATCCTTGAACTCAAAAGATGAATGTTTTTGCAAACTACCTGAAGTGGCAGTCAATCTTCCGTTTCCAAAACACTTGGGAAATTGCCGCAGACAACAGCTTAGGAACAACCGACAGCCAGTGGACCTGGCAGCTGGGGAGCCACATCCTAGACTTGCAAATGAAACTGAACAATCAGATTAGAAAGGGATACGTTCCGCATGTGACTCGACGAAGCCTTATGGAGGAAGTGCAAGATAAATATGAGACCCTCTGGAAAGGCTTGGAACCGTATTTCAGGGAAGATGACACCAGTGGGCTTTTGATTCAGCGGAAAGCAAGCATTGAAAATCAACCGCAAGATCTGAGAGAAGCACTTGTGGAAGAGACACAGAGAAAGTCTGCCGAGTTCATTGAACGGGAGAAGAATCCGAGCAAAGGGCATCAGAAGAAGCCAGAATGTGAACACGAGCTTGTCAAGAGAAGGCAACTGGTGGCTTTGTCGCTAAAGAAGGAAGAGCTGCATGAAGAAAAGCTGAGGCAACACTTGGCTAGCCTCTGGAAACAATGGCTCTACAAAGTATCTTCCAGTGCACCTCCTCCTGCAGAACCAAACATAAACCTCCCTAGTGAGACCACTCTGCTGGAACATTTCAAGCAAGAGCCAAACAGAGAGGAAGAAATAAAATGCTTCTTGCCAAAGGATGCATTTCCCATGGCATCCCTTGCAGGCAGTGCAAGAGATCATTGCTGCTGGAAGCTGCATTTCATTTCATCCCTTTGTATTTCAGATGCTAGTCGTACTTCCCAACACATGTATACAATAAACTCGCGGGCTAGCCTTCTGGTCAGGGTGTCTCGTGGTGCTGGGCTTGTGGCGGGGGTGCAGGGGGGAGTGGGGCGTTGTGTTGGGGGTGCTGGTCTTGTCGTGGCGGGTGCAGAGGGGAGTTGGTCCTTGTGTTGGGGGTGCTGGTCTTTGTTTTGAGGTGCTGAGGGGATCTGGGTGTTGTTGTGGGGGTGCTTAGAGGAGGTGGGCCTTGTGTTGGGGGTGCTGGGTTTGTTGTGGGGGTGGAGAGGGGATCAGGGCCTTGTTTTTGGGGTGCTGGGCCTTGTTTTGGGAGTGCTGGGCTTGTCATGGGGGTGCTGAGGGGATCAGGGCCTTGTGTTGGGGGTGCTGGGCATTGTGTAGGGTTTGCTGGGCTTGTTATGGGGGTGCAGAGGGGATCTGGGTCTTGTTTTGGGGGTGCTTAGAGGACGTGGGCCTTGTGTTGGGGGTGCTGGGCTTGTCGTGGGGGTCCTGAGTGGTCATGGTGTTGTGTTGGGTGTGGTGGGCCTTGTTTTGGGAGAACTAGGCTTGTTTTCAGGGTGCTTAGGGGATCTGGGCCTTGTTTTCGGGGTACTGAGGGGATCTGGGCGTTGTTTTGGCGGTGCTGGGCCTTGTCATGGGGGTGTTGAGGGAATCTAGGCCTTTTTTTGGGGGTGCGGAGAGGGTTCCAGAGCACTCGACCAGGTCGCCCAGAGAGGTTGTGGAGTCTCCTTCCCTGGAGATATTCAAAAGCCGCCTGGCCCAATCCTGGGCAATATGCTCCAGAGGACCCTGGCTGAGCAGGGGCGTTGGACTCCAGGATCTCCGGAGGTCCCTTCCAACCTCCACCATTCTCTGAGCCTGTGATTCTGTGAAATGTTAAGGCTAAAATTTTAACACTCACATCCCAGAAGTTTTCTTTTCCTTTCTTCTCAGAATTGGTTCCCGTCGATGGTCGAGCCCATCACACACCTCCCACAATCGCCTGTAATGTGCTCATGTAGTGTTCCAATGTTATAGGTCCTATGGATTGGCATGGGGTTGGTTCACCTAGTTGATTTAAACCAGTTGAGGGAATGGTTAGAACGTACAGCTAGCAATCTGGTTTTGGAGCTAAGGAAAGGTTTTGCACATTGAGTGACTACTCCCCAAATTGCAGCTTGGTTGCCACTGCCCACGCACGCAGGGAGCCCCATTCCCCTTGGGATCATTCCAGTTAATATGAAAGAGAGAATCAACCGTATCTGGAATAATACCAACGGTGTGTCTATATGATTGGGGCCTGGGCATACAAGTCTCGAACTCCCATCTCTCCATCATATGTCTAGCAAGCCAAGAATCTTCCACAAGACTTGATCTGGAGGAATGTGTGGGATCAAAACTGTCATGTCACCTGGGGGAGTGAACCAGACACCGTGCGTAGGGCCTACGAAATAGATGGCTCAGCGTTACAGTGGGGACAACAAACAGTTGTGCTCGGGACCTGAGAGGACCACTCCCTGAGAGAGACCTGCCCAATCGAAGCTATTTCCAAGCAGGTGGTCATGAAGGGAGCAGGTGGTCATGAAGGGAGCACTGCCCTTCAGGAAAAAGCCTTTGCGCAGCTGTGCTATTACCAGAACGGAGCAGCTTCACGACCGCATCGCACAGCTCATCAGCCTCCCCATTGACACAAAGGAACAGGAGCCAATGCATGACAACCAAAGTTGCATTCATGACAGACTGCATGAAATAAGAGAACAGGTGGACTCGGCAGCCAGGAACTCCACATATGTCTTCACTCATGGATACAGAATACATTCAGCAGTGTCTCTAGGCAAAGTGGCAGCAGAAAGGTTGGCAAAGATGCAGAAGGCTTTCACAAGAGCAAACGACCCCACTTTCTACCTGCAGGGCCAGAGAGAAGACTTCTTCACAAGTTTCCACATGTCCTGCCAAGCAGTGCCCTCTATCACAGCAGTTGCTGATTTTTTTTATGTGACGAGCTTTCAGGAGCTCTTTGACAGGCAGTGTCTGTGAAGACTGCTCTTGATATAGCCTGGGAAAGGAGCTCTAACTCTCCAGCTTTCAATGGCCATCGATCTCAACTAGAAACGGCTATTCTCCTCTCTCTTGCGGAGGAAGAGAATGGTGAGAAGTTCAGGCAGCACATTCATTTCCCCCAACATGTTTTAGAAGGTTTCGTTGAGAAGTGTGTTAACAACTATTGCTTAGACAAGAACAATTCAAGGCTGAAGAACTTGTTCCATGTTTCCCTGAATTCATTCCAGACTCTTGTTGCTGCTGCTAGCTTTGCGCCTACAACTCCAGTTGTCCAAGAGAACTGTGGCAATGTCTCCCTGTGGCTAGAGGAATTTGGGAGCAGACTTGGAGCTAATTCTGAACTTCCCAGAAGTCACCTGAAAAGCACTGAGCATCAAGAAAGAAAGGAGCTAGAGCTCCTGGAGGAGGCAATGAGTAAAGCTCTGGCCCCTGTGCTAGCAAACCTGAAACAGGCATTTTCCATGCCTCATCTGAAAGCTTGGAACTGGAAACCTCATACAATCGGAGTTGAACGGCTGCACGGCTGCTGGAAGCAATGCCCGTTGTGCAGCGCTCTTTGCACAGACACAATACGTGCTCCTGATGGGGACCACAGGGTTCACTTCCATCGCCCTCAAGTCCTCAATGGTAGCCAGTGGGTTAGAAGAAATCAGTTGGTCCCTGCCCTTTGCTCCAGTCTTGTAGCAAGTCACTGTTGCCTTGTGCTTGAGGATAACAAGGAAGCTGCCTATACAAAGTCTAGAGAAGCAGGAGCAGCTTCTGCCAATTGGGGCCTCACGCCAGAAAGCTCCCCGCAGGCATGCTGCAAATGGCTTGTGTGCCGTTTCCGCTCACAATTGCAACAAGATTGCTGTGCACAATTGGAGGGCACAGCACAAACCGTCCAGAAGGGGAAAAGTGCCCAAAGAAAGAATGAGCCACGGGCTCGGCATGGGCTTGTCAGGGACGACTCTGGGCTTTGGTTGGGCTTTGTGCTGGCGGGAGCTGTGTTGGGGCTGGCCTTGGCGGGCTGCGCCTTGTTGGGGTTTGGGTGAGAGCAGCGTCAGGTGGGGCCTGGGGGTGCCCTGGCAGACCAGGTGTGTGGAAGTGATGTCGCCATGGCATCACAATGCCGGGGTCTTTCTGGAGGTGGGGCTGGGGGAAGTGCCGCTGTCACTTTGCCTGCGAGCGAGCGAGCGAGCGAGTGTGCGAGCGAGTGCGCGAGCAGGTGGAGAGCGTGGTGTTGAGCTGGGGCGAAGGAGCGAGGCAGCGGGGTAAGAGCTGGCTCCTTCCGTCTCTCTGCAGTCTCTCCTCCCCTCGGGGCGCTCTCCGTGGCTTTGTCGCCCCCCCATCGTCCACCACCCGCTGCACGCTCCCTCGGTGGGCACAAGTGCCACAATCAGGCAAACGTCCCCGCCGCAAAGCCCAGCCACGCTCGGGCACCGTTCTGCGCCCTTGCTGCTCACCACCCAGTGTTCCCGCGTCACACGTGGGAAAGCAGCGGCGGGAGCGGGCAGCCAGGCAAGGCCGACGGAGTGAGGGCACCGTGCCCTGCTTTTTGCAGAGTTGCTCTCGGCGGCCTTTGGCTCTTGTCCTGGTGTCAGATTGACGCTGTCGATCTTGGGGTGCGGAGGAGCGTGCACAGGGTGAGCCGCAGAGCAGAGCGGAGCGGTCAGGGTCGGGGGAGGTTGGTGGAGGGGCGTTGGAGGGGCGGTGGGGAGCAGGGCTTTGGGGGCTGCTGGTCTGCCTTGGTCGGGGAGGGGGAGGGTGGCTGCAAGGGGCGGCGTGCTCAGAGGTGGGTGCTGTGTTTTGGGTGGCACTCTTGGAGCAGGACGTGGAGGCGGAGCGCTGAGCAGGCTGCACGCTCGCGGCGCGCTTCCGGTGGCGGCATGGAGCCTCGGAGGCTGAGCGTCGTGGGCGAGTTTGTGGTGCTGAGCCTCTTTGTGGTGTGCCTGGCCCACATGCCCTCGGTCGTCAACGTCCTCACGATCCTGTGCATAGCGGTGGTGTTGGTGCCGGCGGGGAAAAGGCCCTGGCCCAAGGTAGGAGTCAGCCTGGGCATGGCCCCGAGCTGGCGCGGGCAGCGAGAGGGCTGAGGCCGCGGCAGCACCTGCAGCAAGGGCAGCCTGACGGTGCTGCGTGCAAGCCTGCCTCCAGCCTCAGCTCTGCGTGCCCCGCGCAGCCCTTCCGCGAGCAGGGCGCCTCTTGGCGCAGCGTGGATGCTCGCCACTAAGGCAGCGCTCTCTTGGGCTGTGCAGGGGCCTCGCGGCAGTGCTGGCAGCCTGGGCAACGGCAGCGTGGACGAGCCCGGAGGTGAGCAGCCCCGGCCCAGGGCGTAGGCGCGCTCGGCAGCGCCTCCCGGCCAAGACAGCCCAGCGCCGCCAGCGCCCACCGCCCTCGGCCCCAGCTGGGGCTCCGCCGACGGGCTGCCCTCGCTCACTGCCTCTCTGCCTCCTCTTCCAGCAGCCTCCTTCCTGCCCACGGTGGACACGCAGGACTGTGCAGCCAGCCGGCAGGCAGGGTAAGCGGAGGCCTGGCCTGCAGGGGGGCTGCCCCACAGCCCTGGCCAGGCCCACCGCAGGCAAGAGCCCGATGCAGCCCAGAGCCACAGACCTGCACCTGGCCTGGGCCCCCCAAAGAGCAGGGCATGGCATGGCTAGGGCTGGGGTCGACGCGCGGGATGCCCAGGACATGCCGCATGCCTGCTGCTCACCAACTGGGAAGCCCCTTTGCTCCTTGCCCACTGCTGCAGCCCTGGCCCCAGCGCCCCCTCCGCCCGCACCCTGGCACCCTTTAGCGTCTGCTGCCACCAGGGCTTCCCCCTGGGGCACCCAAGGCAGCCTCCTCACCTCCTTTCTCCCTCCCAGGCTCACAAGCGAGGACATCTTGTCCCCTCGCCACCTCCTGCCCACCTCCGAGCCGGACACGGATGGATGGAAGTTGGATGGCCCTCTCCCACTGCCACCACCCTCCATCCTGCTGGACGCTCCCCCAACACCTGCAGGAGTGCTGGGTGAGCTGCTTGTGCCCACAGCCCTCCCGCCATCCCCACCACGCAGGCGGGTCCGCTTTGGGCGCAACCAGACCGTGCTGCTCAGTGAAGAAGGTCACGAGCTGCTGGACTGCCTCCCCAAAGCCCCACACCTCGACTGGCCAGCCCACATCCCGCGCCGGTCCATCCTGCACTGTGCCTGGGCACCCATCCCGCTGGCAGGGGAAGGCACAGTGCGGCCACTTTCACCCGCCGGGCAGTCCGAGGACGAAGAGGACGAGGAGCCAGCGTGTGCCACCTCCCTGCAGCGCTGGCCCACCATGCAGCTCTGGAGCCCACCACCGGAGGCGCCCTCCCCTCCCGCTGCAGCCGCCGGCTGCACAGCGGCCCTGGCCTGCCTGCTCTGCCCAGCCTGCCCTGCAGGCGCCTTCAGAGGGCTGCGCAAGGGCCTCCGCAGATGTGCCTCCTTCCTGCGAAGGCCACGGCGAGTGCTCAGGAGGCGCCAGGCAAGGGCCAGCTGATTGGGGCCAGCAGCAGGCTCCGCGCCTGGGCAGACGTGCCAGTAACCAGCGCCCGCGGAGCTAGACGCCTTCGCCACCTCCGGGCCAGCGTCAATAAACCTCTGAGCAAGACTCTGTGGGAGGTGAGAGTGAAACACCATGTGAAGTGCTATGAAGGAGGCGCAGGAATGCTCCCTGAGTCTTAGGAAGCCAGCCGTTCCCCGAACTCAGGCTTTCCTGCTCCTGACAGGGCTGAGTAGAGCAGCAACATGCAAAAACATGTCTCCAGAACGGAAGTTTAAATGCTTAGCTCAGATGAACCATCACATAGGAAACTGGCTGTCAGAAGAAGTCCGTGAGATCCTTACAAAGCGCGGTGGATGTGATCCTGGGGGCGCTCTGGAGCAAGATCTGAATTCCCCTGTGAATGGAGACTATGTAGCCTCCAACAGTGATCTGCAGAAAGAAGTTGTAAAACAGGGGAGAATTGATATTGGTCAGGGGGCTGAGCAGAAAGATTCATCCAAGCCATCACCCTCAGCAGAACAGTGGGAGGATCCTAAAAGGAATGAGCGTTCCAGAGGCCAAGAGGTCCTCCACTTGATCAAACACCCGGGACTAGAAAATTGCTACGCAAGGAAAAGGGGGAGGGCAGATCTTCAGGTTATCGACAAGACTGCCCTGTGTGACAGCCAGCCCAGGATTGGCAGTGAATACCCCTTCCATTTTCGGCACAAGCTGCTGATGCTGGACTACCGTGGAAGGTATCTGGTTTGCCAGGAGCATGGCAAAGCAAAAGAAGGCGTTCTGAGCACTCCGAATGCAACAAGCCTTGGCACTGAGTGCTCAGATAGTGCCTCATATATTGACAGTGAGTTTTTCAATGCTGAGCGTGAAGAAGGGGATGCCTCTGTTACAGCAGGTCTGACACACACACATGCCATGGACCTCCAGGTGGCGCTGTTTCATGGTGCCCACGATTTCACGAGACAGTACATTTCAACAAACCTCGCTTTGTGCCACTTGGCGCTCCCCCTCCTGCTACCAAATCCATGCACCGCACCAAGAGAGTTCCCTCAGCCAAGTTAAAAAGAGCTGGAAAGCCACGGAACAATTGGGAAAGCAGACCACAGTTAAGAGGAGCAGACCACAACTCAGAGGCACAAAAACAAACCGATTGATCAGGCAGACACACTCATCGTGTCCTTCATACGGATCGGGAGTTCTCCTTCCTCTTCCAAGGCTCAGCTCCTGAATGCTCTGCCGACTAAACACAAACACGACACTTTCTTCCATCGACATTGCAAAGGCAGCACCAAAGGCTGTCTTCTAATGACAGGTGTTGTGCAGATCTCTTGGTCCTGTGCCAGTGGCAGTGCTGATGACACTTTTGACGGCTGTGTTGCTTTTTGTAACCTGCATGGAGATGCTAGAGGTCATGAACAACAATTGCCGTTTTTACAGCAGATCTCTTCTGTGAAGGAGGCTCTCAGTTAGCTGAGTCTGACCAGAGTGACAAGAAAGGCATGAACATTGTACGTGACCCGTGGCAGTCTCAAAAGCCTTTGATTTGTCTTTTCACTGAAGAAGAGAATGTTGCATGTGGCCGATCTAGCCAGAATGTAAAAAGAGGTATCCACAACAGAAACAAAGCAGAATTAGTAGAGGAGCTGGTAAAAACAATCAGAGATCTGCTAGCAAGGTGAAACAACCTTTTAAGGCTTGATGCTTGTCAGGACACAGCTCGCCAACGTGGATTTATTGTGGCTAAAGAGGCAGAAGAGTGTGTGAGAGCCAAAGCAAAGGCAAGAACCTTGGTGGGATTCTTGACAAAGGAGAAATTGTGTTTGAGATCAAGTCACAGCTACTGCCTCTTCAAGGACAACTATGGTACCCATGGTGTAAAAAGGAGAAAGAGCTCCCCCGCTTGCAGGAAAAGAGGAACAAGAACATAGAACATCATGGGAGCCAAAGTGAGCCAGAGAAGTGTGCAGGACGAAGAAAGCAACTCGACAGAGCGTTCCCCCTCAAGCAGCTGATGAAATCAGTCCTCGCTTTTCTCCAGGCACAGGCAAGAGACACCAAGAAATACTTGCTGCAGTGGAGGAAGGTCTTTAGGGATGACCTGTCCTCTGAGCACTTGGAGGAACTTCAGAAAGAGTATCATCAGTGAAGGTATCAAATCCTGGAAATAAAGAAAAGCAAGGAAAAAAACCAGTCTGAAAACAGCATTGATGAATACGTTAGAAGCCCTCTCCAATGCAGTCAATGATTCATCCATTGGTCTCAAGCGTCTTTTGAGAGAAGTAGGGCAGATTCGTGAAGCTCTAGAATCCTTGAACTCAAAAGATGAATGTTTTTGCAAACTACCTGAAGTGGCAGTCAATCTTCCGTTTCCAAAACACTTGGGAAATTGCCGCAGACAACAGCTTAGGAACAACCGACAGCCAGTGGACCTGGCAGCTGGGGAGCCACATCCTAGACTTGCAAATGAAACTGAACAATCAGATTAGAAAGGGATACGTTCCGCATGTGACTCGACGAAGCCTTATGGAGGAAGTGCAAGATAAATATGAGACCCTCTGGAAAGGCTTGGAACCGTATTTCAGGGAAGATGACACCAGTGGGCTTTTGATTCAGCGGAAAGCAAGCATTGAAAATCAACCGCAAGATCTGAGAGAAGCACTTGTGGAAGAGACACAGAGAAAGTCTGCCGAGTTCATTGAACGGGAGAAGAATCCGAGCAAAGGGCATCAGAAGAAGCCAGAATGTGAACACGAGCTTGTCAAGAGAAGGCAACTGGTGGCTTGGTCGCTAAAGAAGGAAGAGCTGCATGAAGAAAAGCTGAGGCAACACTTGGCTAGCCTCTGGAAACAATGGCTCTACAAAGTATCTTCCAGTGCACCTCCTCCTGCAGAACCAAACATAAACCTCCCTAGTGAGACCACTCTGCTGGAACATTTCAAGCAAGAGCCAAACAGAGAGGAAGAAATAAAATGCTTCTTGCCAAAGGATGCATTTCCCATGGCATCCCTTGCAGGCAGTGCAAGAGATCATTGCTGCTGGAAGCTGCATTTCATTTCATCCCTTTGTATTTCAGATGCTAGTCGTACTTCCCAACACATGTATACAATAAACTCGCGGGCTAGCCTTCTGGTCAGGGTGTCTCGTGGTGCTGGGCTTGTGGCGGGGGTGCAGGGGGGAGTGGGGCGTTGTGTTGGGGGTGCTGGTCTTGTCGTGGGGGGTGCAGAGGGGAGTTGGTCCTTGTGTTGGGGGTGCTGGTCTTTGTTTTGAGTTGCAGAGGGGATCTGGACCTTGTGTTGGGGGTGCTGAGGGGATCTGGGTGTTGTTGTGGGGGTGCTTAGAGGAGGTGGGCCTTGTGTTGGGGGTGCTGGGTTTGTTGTGGGGGTGGAGAGGGGATCAGGGCCTTGTTTTTGGGGTGCTGGGCCTTGTTTTGGGAGTGCTGGGCTTGTCATGGGGGTGCTGAGGGGATCAGGGCCTTGTGTTGGGGGTGCTGGGCATTGTGTAGGGTTTGCTGGGCTTGTTATGGGGGTGCAGAGGGGATCTGGGTCTTGTTTTGGGGGTGCTTAGAGGACGTGGGCCTTGTGTTGGGGGTGCTGGGCTTGTCGTGGGGGTCCTGAGTGGTCATGGTGTTGTGTTGGGTGTGGTGGGCCTTGTTTTGGGAGAACTAGGCTTGTTTTCAGGGTGCTTAGGGGATCTGGGCCTTGTTTTCGGGGTACTGAGGGGATCTGGGCGTTGTTTTGGGTGTGCTGGGCCTTGTCATGGGGGTGTTGAGGGAATCTAGGCCTTTTTTTGGGGGTGCGGAGAGGGTTCCGGAGCACTCGACCAGGTTGCCCAGAGAGGTTGTGGAGTCTCCTTCCCTGGAGATATTCAAAAGCCGCCTGGCCCAATCCTGGGCAATATGCTCCAGAGGACCCTGGCTGAGCAGGGGCGTTGGACTCCAGGATCTCCGGAGGTCCCTTCCAACCTCCACCATTCTCTGAGCCTGTGATTCTGTGAAATGTTAAGGCTAAAATTTTAACACTCACATCCCAGAAGTTTTCTTTTCCTTTCTTCTCAGAATTGGTTCCCGTCGATGGTTGAGCCCATCACACACCTCCCACAATCGCCTGTAATGTGCTCATGTAGTGTTCCAATGTTATAGGTCCTATGGATTGGCATGGGGTTGGTTCACCTAGTTGATTTAAACCAGTTGAGGGAATGGTTAGAACGTACAGCTAGCAATCTGGTTTTGGAGCTAAGGAAAGGTTTTGCACATTGAGTGACTACTCCCCAAATTACAGCTTGGTTGCCACTGCCCACGCACGCAGGGAGCCCCATTCCCCTTGGGATCATTCCAGTTAATATGAAAGAGAGAATCAACCGTATCTGGAATAATACCAACGGTGTGTCTATATGATTGGGGCCTGGGCATACAAGTCTCGAACTCCCATCTCTCCATCATATGTCTAGCAAGCCAAGAATCTTCCACAAGACTTGATCTGGAGGAATGTGTGGGATCAAAACTGTCATGTCACCTGGGGGAGTGAACCAGACACCGTGCGTAGGGCCTACGAAATAGATGGCTCAGCGTTACAGTGGGGACAACAAACAGTTGTGCTCGGGACCTGAGAGGACCACTCCCTGAGAGAGACCTGCCCAATCGAAGCTATTTCCAAGCAGGTGGTCATGAAGGGAGCAGGTGGTCATGAAGGGAGCACTGCCCTTCAGGAAAAAGCCTTTGCGCAGCTGTGCTATTACCAGAACGGAGCAGCTTCACGACCGCATCGCACAGCTCATCAGCCTCCCCATTGACACAAAGGAACAGGAGCCAATGCATGACAACCAAAGTTGCATTCATGACAGACTGCATGAAATAAGAGAACAGGTGGACTCGGCAGCCAGGAACTCCACATATGTCTTCACTCATGGATACAGAAGACATTCAGCAGTGTCTCTAGGCAAAGTGGCAGCAGAAAGGTTGGCAAAGATGCAGAAGGCTTTCACAAGAGTAAACGACCCCACTTTCTACCTGCAGGGCCAGAGAGAAGACTTCTTCACAAGTTTCCACATGTCCTGCCAAGCAGTGCCCTCTATCACAGCAGTTGCTGATTTTTTTTATGTGACGAGCTTTCAGGAGCTCTTTGACAGGCAGTGTCTGTGAAGACTGCTCTTGATATAGCCTGGGAAAGGAGCTCTAACTCTCCAGCTTTCAATGGCCATCGATCTCAACTAGAAACGGCTATTCTCCTCTCTCTTGCGGAGGAAGAGAATGGTGAGAAGTTCAGGCAGCACATTCATTTCCCCCAACATGTTTTAGAAGGTTTCGTTGAGAAGTGTGTTAACAACTATTGCTTAGACAAGAACAATTCAAGGCTGAAGAACTTGTTCCATGTTTCCCTGAATTCATTCCAGACTCTTGTTGCTGCTGCTAGCTTTGCGCCTACAACTCCAGTTGTCCAAGAGAACTGTGGCAATGTCTCCCTGTGGCTAGAGGAATTTGGGAGCAGACTTGGAGCTAATTCTGAACTTCCCAGAAGTCATCTGAAAAGCACTGAGCATCAAGAAAGAAAGGAGCTAGAGCTCCTGGAGGAGGCAATGAGTAAAGCTCTGGCCCCTGTGCTAGCAAACCTGAAACAGGCATTTTCCATGACTCATCTGAAAGCTTGGAACTGGAAACCTCATACAATCGGAGTTGAACGGCTGCACGGCTGCTGGAAGCAATGCCCGTTGTGCAGCGCTCTTTGCACAGACACAATACGTGCTCCTGATGGGGACCACAGGGTTCACTTCCATCGCCCTCAAGTCCTCAATGGTAGCCAGTGGGTTAGAAGAAATCAGTTGGTCCCTGCCCTTTGCTCCAGTCTTGTAGCAAGTCACTGTTGCCTTGTGCTTGAGGATAACAAGGAAGCTGCCTATACAAAGTCTAGAGAAGCAGGAGCAGCTTCTGCCAATTGGGGCCTCACGCCAGAAAGCTCCCCGCAGGCATGCTGCAAATGGCTTGTGTGCCGTTTCCGCTCACAATTGCAACAAGATTGCTGTGCACAATTGGAGGGCACAGCAGCAACCCGTCCAGAAGGGGAAAAGTGCCCAAAGGAAGAACGAGCCACGGGCTCGGCATGGGCTTGTCAGAGACGACTCTGGTCTTTGGTTGGGCTTTGTGCTGGCGGGAGCTGTGTTGGGGCTGGCCTTGGCGGGCTGCGCCTTGTTGGGGTTTGGGTGAGAGCAGCGTCAGGTGGGGCCTGGGGGTGCCCTGGCAGACCAGGTGTGTGGAAGTGATGTCACCATGGCATCACAATGCCGGGGTCTTTCTGGAGGTGGGGCTGGGGGAAGTGCCGCTGTCACTTTGCCTGCGAGCGAGCGAGCGAGCGAGTGTGCGAGCGAGTGCGCGAGCAGGTGGAGAGTGTGGTGTTGAGCTGGGGCGAAGGAGCAAGGCAGCGGGGTGAGAGCTGGCTCCTTCCGTCTCTCTGCAGTCTCTCCTCCCCTCGGGGCGCTCTCCGTGGCTTTGTCGCCCCCCCATCGTCCACCACCCGCTGCACGCTCCCTCGGTGGGCACAAGTGCCACAATCAGGCAAACGTCCCCGCCGCAAAGCCCAGCCACGCTCGGGCACCATTCTGCGCCCTTGCTGCTCACCACCCAGTGTTCCCGCGTCACACGTGGGAAAGCAGCGGCGGGAGCGGGCAGCCAGGCAAGGCCGACGGAGTGAGGGCACCGTGCCCTGCTTTTTGCAGAGTTGCTCTCGGCGGCCTTTGGCTCTTCTCCTGGTGGCAGATTGACGCTGTCGATCTTGGGGTGCGGAGGAGCGTGCACAGGGTGAGCCGCAGAGCAGAGCGGAGCGGTCAGGGTCGGGGGAGGTTGGTGGAGGGGCGTTGGAGGGGCGGTGGGGAGCAGGGCTTTGGGGGCTGCTGGTCTGCCTTGGTCGGGGAGGGGGAGGGTGGCTGCAAGGGGCGGTGTGCTCAGAGGTGGGTGCTGTGTTTTGGGTGGCACTCTTGGAGCAGGACGTGGAGGCGGAGCGCTGAGCAGGCTGCACGCTCGCGGCGCGCTTCCGGTGGCAGCATGGAGCCTCGGAGGCTGAGCGTCGTGGGCGAGTTTGTGGTGCTGAGCCTTTTTGTGGTGTGCCTGGCCCACATGCCCTCGGTCGTCAACGTCTTCACGATCCTGTGCATAGCGGTGGTGTTGGTGCCGGCGGGGAAAAGGCCCTGGCCCAAGGTAGGAGTCAGCCTGGGCATGGCCCCGAGCTGGCGCGGGCAGCGAGAGGGCTGAGGCCGCGGCAGCACCTGCAGCAAGGGCAGCCTGACGGTGCTGCGCGCAAGCCTGCCTCCAGCCTCAGCTCTGCGTGCCCCGCGCAGCCCTTCCGCGAGCAGGGCGCCTCTTGGCGCAGCGTGGATGCTCGCCACTAAGGCAGCGCTCTCTTGGGCTGTGCAGGGGCCTCGCGGCAGTGCTGGCAGCCTGGGCAACGGCAGCGTGGACGAGCCCGGAGGTGAGCAGCCCCGGCCCAGGGCGCCTCTTGGCGCGCTCGGCAGCGCCTCCCGGCCAAGACAGCCCAGCGCCGCCAGCGCCCACCGCCCTCGGCCCCAGCTGGGGCTCCGCCCACGGGCTGCCCTCGCTCACTGCCTCTCTGCCTCCTCTTCCAGCAGCCTCCTTCCTGCCCACGGTGCAGACGCAGGACTGTGCAGCCAGCCGGCAGGCAGGGTAAGCGGAGGCCTGGCCTGCAGGGGGGCTGCCCCACAGCCCTGGCCAGGCCCACCGCAGGCAAGAGCCCGATGCAGCCCAGAGCCACAGACCTGCACCTGGCCTGGGACCCCCAAAGAGCAGGGCATGGCATGGCTAGGGCTGGGGTCGACGCGCGGGATGCCCAGGACATGCCGCATGCCTGCTGCTCACCAACTGGGAAGCCCCTTTGCTCCTTGCCCACTGCTGCAGCCCTGGCCCCAGCGCCCCCTCCGCCCGCACCCTGGCACCCTTTGGCGTCTGCTGCCGCCACCAGGGCTTCCCCCTGGGGCACCCAAGGCAGCCTCCTCACCTCCTTTCTCCCTCCCAGGCTCACAAGCGAGGACACCTTGCCCCCTCGCCACCTCCTGCCAACCTCCGAGCCGGACACGGATGGATGGAAGTTGGATGGCCCTCTCCCACTGCCACCACCCTCCATCCTGCTGGACGCTCCCCCAACACCTGCAGGAGTGCTGGGTGAGCTGCTTGTGCCCACAGCCCTCCCGCCATCCCCACCACGCAGGCGGGTCCGCTTTGGGCGCAACCAGACCGTGTTGCTGAGCGAGGAAGGTCACGAGCTGCTGGACTGCCTCCCCAAAGCCCCACACCTCGACTGGCCAGCCCACATCCCGCGCCGGTCCATCCTGCACTGTGCCTGGGCACCCGTCCCGCTGGCAGGGGAAGGCACAGTGCGGCCACTTTCGCCCCCCGAGCAGTCCGAGGAGGAAGAGGACGAGGAGCCAGCGTGTGCCACCTCCCTGCAGCGCTGGCCCACCATGCAGCTCTGGAGCCCACCACCGGAGGCGCCCTCCCCTCCCGCTGCAGCCGCCGGCTGCACAGCGGCCCTGGCCTGCCTGCTCTGCCCAGCCTGCCCTGCAGGCGCCTTCAGAGGGCTGCGCAAGGGCCTCCGCAGATGCGCCTCCTTCCTGCGAAGGCCACGGCGAGTGCTCAGGAGGCGCCAGGCAAGGGCCAGCTGATTGGGGCCAGCAGCAGGCTCCGCGCCTGGGCAGACGTGCCAGTAACCAGCACCCGCGGAGCTAGACGCCTTTGCCACCTCCGGGCCAGCGTCAATAAACCTCTGAGCAAGACTCTGTGGGAGGCGAGAGTGAAACACCTTGTGAAGTGCTATGAAGGAGGCGCAGGAATGCTCCCTGAGTCTTAGGAAGTCAGCCGTTCCCCGAACTCAGGCTTTCCTGCTCCTGACAGGGCTGAGTAGAGCAGCAACATGCAAAAACATGTCTCCAGAACAGAAGTTTAAATGCTTAGCTCAGATGAACCATCACATAGAAAACTGGCTGTCAGAAGAAGTCCGTGAGATCCTTACAAAGTGCGGTGGATGTGATCCTGGGGGCGCTCTGGAGCAAGATCTGAATTCCCCTGTGAATGGAGACTATGTAGCCTCCAACAGTGATCTGCAGAAAGAAGTTGTAAAACAGGGGAGAATTGATATTGGTCAGGGGGCTGAGCAGAAAGATTCATCCAAGCCATCACCCTCAGCAGAACAGTGGGAGGATCCTAAAAGGAATGAGCGTTCCAGAGGCCAAGAGGTCCTCCACTTGATCAAACACCCGGGACTAGAAAATTACTACGCAAGGAAAAGGGGGAGGGCAGATCTTCAGGTTATCGACAAGACTGCCCTGTGTGACAGCCAGCCCAGGATTGGCAGTGAATACCCCTTCCATTTTCGGCACAAGCTGCTGATGCTGGACTACCGTGGAAGGTATCTGGTTTGCCAGGAGCATGGCAAAGCAAAAGAAGGCGTTCTGAGCACTCCGAATGCAACAAGCCTTGGCGCTGAGTGCTCAGATAGTGCCTCAGATATTGACAGTGAGTTTTTCAATGCTGAGCGTGAAGAAGGGGATGCCTCTGTTACAGCAGGTCTGACACACACACACATGCCATGGACCTCCAGGTGGCGATGTTTCATGGTGCCCACGATTTCACGAGACAGTACATTTCAACAAACCTCGCTTTGTGCCACTTGGTGCTCCCCCTCCTGCTACCAAATCCATGCACCGCACCAAGAGAGTTCCCTCAGCCAAGTTAAAAAGAGCTGGAAAGGGACGGAACAATTGGGAAAGCAGACCACAATTCAGAGGAGCAGACCACAATTCAGAGGCACAAAAACCAACCGATTGATCAGGCAGACACACTCATCGTGTCCTTCATACGGATCGGGAGTTCTCCTTCCTCTTCCAAGGCTCAGCTCCTGAATGCTCTGCCGACTAAACACAAACACGACACTTTCTTCCACCGACATTGCAAAGGCAGCACCAAAGACTGTCTTCTAATGACAGGTGTTGTGCAGATCTCTTGGTCCTGTGCCAGTGGCAGTGCTGATGACACTTTTGACGGCTGTGTTGCTTTTTGTAACCTGCATGGAGATGCTAGAGGTCATGAACAACAATTGCCGTTTTTACAGCAGATCTCTTCTGTGAAGGAGGCTCTCAGTTAGCTGAGTCTGACCAGAGTGACAAGAAAGGCATGAACATTGTACGTGACCCGTGGCAGTCTCAAAAGCCTTTGATTTGTCTTTTCACTGAAGAAGAGAATGTTGCATGTGGCCGATCTAGCCAGAATGTAAAAAGAGGTATCCAGAACAGAAACAAAGCAGAATTAGTAGAGGAGCTGATAAAAACAATCAGAGATCTGCTAGCAAGGTGAAACAACCTTTTAAGGCTTGATGCTTGTCAGGACACAGCTCGCCAACGTGGATTTATTGTGGCTAAAGAGGCAGAAGAGTGTGTGAGAGCCAAAGCAAAGGCAAGAACCTTGGTGGGATTCTTGACAAAGGAGAAATTGTGTTTGAGATCAAATCACAGCTACTGCCTCTTCAAGGACAACTATGGTACCCATGGTGTAAAAAGGAGAAAGAGCTCCCCCGCTTGCAGGAAAAGAGGAACAAGAACATAGAACATCATGGGAGCCAAAGTGAGCCAGAGAAGTGTGCAGGACGAAGAAAGCAACTCGACAGAGCGTTCCCCCTCAAGCAGCTGCTGAAATCAGTCCTCCCTTTTCTCCAGGCACAGGCAAGAGACACCAAGAAATACTTGCTGCAGTGGAGGAAGGTCTTTAGGGATGACCTGTCCTCTGAGCACTTGGAGGAACTTCAGAAAGAGTATCATCAGTGAAGGTATCAAATCCTGGAAATAAAGAAAAGCAAGGAAAAAACCAGTCTGAAAACAGCATTGATGAATAAGTTAGAAGCCCTCTCCAATGCAGTCAATGATTCATCCATTGGTCTTAAGCGTCTTTTGAGAGAAGTAGGGCAGATTCGTGAAGCTCTAGAATCCTTGAACTCAAAAGATGAATGTTTTTGCAAACTACCTGACGTGGCAGTCGATCTGATGGTTTCAGGGTATGCCCTTGAAGTGGTGGATGGTGATGCTTCGTCTGTACGGTGACGATGGCTTGGGGCAATCTTTGACAAGTTAATTGAGAAGCTAGGGGAGAGAAGAGCGTTTGTTCTCTCAGTGCTTGGCATCCAGAGCCCGGGGAAGTCAAGCCTGCTGAATGCCATGTTTGGTCTGCAGTGGAACGTCAGTGCGGGGAGAGGCACGCGGGGAGCGTTTATGCAGCTGCTTCAGGTGGACGAGAAACCCCAAGAGGCCGTGGACTTTGATTACAGGCTGATTGTTGACACAGGAGGACTTTGTGCCATGGAGGTGGCCAATAAGCAGTCACTTAATGATGACAATGAGCTAGCCACCTTTGGCATTGGCATTGGCAACATGACTCTGATCAATATCTTGGGAGAAAATCCTGGAGACATGCAAGATGTCCTTCAGCTAGCCGGGCAGGCTTTTCTCCGCATGAAGCAAGTCAATCTTTCGCCAAGCTGCTGCTTTGTGCACCACAATGTTGGAGAAATAACTGCCCAGGAACAAAACATGCAAGCACAAAGACGCCTGCAGGAAAAGCTGGAGGAAATGGCAGGGACAGCCGCCCAGCCGCCCAGCAGGCGTTCTGCCATGTCACCCACAGTCACTACTTTGCTCACCTCTGGGTGGCAAGGAAACCCACGCAGGGCCCCACCCAACCCCACACACAGCCAGCACGTGCAGCAGTTAAAGAGCACAATTCTCCAAGCTGCCAAGAAGGGATCGCAGGGCACTATTCCAAGGCTCTCGAGCTTGAAAGTTCGTATGAGTGTCTTGTGGAAGGCTCTGCTGAATGAAAAGTTTGTTTTCCCTTTCCAAAACACTCGGGAAGTTGCCGCAGACAACAGCTTAGGAACAACCGACAGCCAGTGGACCTGGCAGCTGGGGAGCCACATCCTAGACTTGCAAATGAAACAGAACAATCGGATTAGAAAGGGAGACGTTCCGCATGTGACCCGAAGAAGCCTTATGGAGGAAGTGCAAGATAAATAGGAGACCCTCTGGAAAGGCTTGGAACCGTATTTCAGGGAAGATGACGCCAGTGGGCTTTTGATTCAGCGGAAAGCAAGCATTGAAAATCAACCGCAAGATCTGAGAGAAGCACTTGTGGAAGAGACACAGAGAAAGTCTGCCGAGTTCATTGAACGGGAGAAGAATCCGAGCAAAGGGCATCAGAAGAAGCCAGAATGTGAACACGAGCTTGTCAAGAGAAGGCAACTGGTGGCTTTGTCGCTAAAGAAGGAAGAGCTGCATGAAGAAAAGCTGAGGCAACACTTGGCTAGCCTCTGGAAACAATGGCTCTACAAAGTATCTTCCAGTGCACCTCCTCCTGCAGAACCAAACATAAACCTCCCTAGTGAGACCACTCTGCTGGAACATTTCAAGCAAGAGCCAAACAGAGAGGAAGAAATAAAATGCTTCTTGCCAAAGGATGCATTTCCCATGGCATCCCTTGCAGGCAGTGCAAGAGATCATTGCTGCTGGAAGCTGCATTTCATTTCATCCCCTTGTATTTCAGATGCTAGTCGTACTTCCCAACACATGTATACAATAAACTCGCGGGCTAGCCTTCTGGTCAGGGTGTCTGCTGGTGCTGGGCTTGTGGCGGGGGTGCCGAGGGGATCTGGGCGTTGTGTTGGGGGTGCTGGTCTTGTCGTGGGGGGTGCAGAGGGGAGTTGGTCCTTGTGTTGGGGGTGCTGGTCTTTGTTTTGAGGTGCAGAGGGGATCTGGACCTTGTGTTGGGGGTGCAGAGGGGATCTGGGTGTTGTTGTGGGGGTGCTTAGAGGAGGTGGGCCTTGTGTTGGGGGTGCTGGTCTTGTCATGGGGGTGCAGAGGGGATCAGGGCCTTGTGTTGGGGGTGCAGAGGGGATCTGGGTGTTGTTTTGGGGGTGCTGAGGGGATTTGGGTGTTGTTGTGGGGGTGCTTAGAGGAGGTGGGCCTTGTGTTGGGGGTGCTGGGTTTGTTGTGGGGGTGCAGAGGGGATCAGGGCCTTGTTTTTGGGGTGCTGGGCCTTGTTTTGGGAGTGCTGGGCTTGTCATGGGGGTGCTGAGGGGATCAGGGCCTTGTGTTGGGGGTGCTGGGCATTGTGTAGGGTTTGCTGGGCTTGTTATGGGGGTGGAGAGGGGATCTGGGTCTTGTTTTGGGGGCGCTTAGAGGACGTGGGCCTTGTGTTGGGGGTGCTGGGCTTGTCGTGGGGGTCCTGAGTGGTCATGGTGTTGTGTTGGGGGTGGTGGGCGTTGTTTTGGGAGAACTAGGCTTGTTTTTGGGGTGCTGAGGGGATCTGGGCCTTGTTTTCGGGGTACTGAGGGGATCTGGGCGTTGTTTTGGCGGTGCTGGGCCTTGTCATGGGGATGTTGAGGGGATCTAGGCCTTTTTTTGGGGGTGCGGAGAGGGTTCCAGAGCACTCGACCAGGTCGCCCAGAGAGGTTGTGGAGTCTCCTTCCCTGGAGATATTCAAAAGCCGCCTGGCCCAATCCTGGGCAATATGCTCCAGAGGACCCTGGCTGAGCAGGGGCGTTGGACTCCAGGATCTCCGGAGGTCCCTTCCAACCTCCACCATTCTCTGAGCCTGTGATTCTGTGAAATGTTAAGGCTAAAATTTTAACACTCACATCCCAGAAGTTTTCTTTTCCTTTCTTCTCAGAATTGGTTCCCGTCGATGGTCGAGCCCATCACACACCTTCCACAATCGCCTGTAACGTGCTCATGTAGTGTTCCAATGCTATAGGTCATATGGATTGGCATGGGGTTGGTTCACCTAGTTGATTTAAACCAGTTGAGGGAATGGTTAGAACGTACAGCTAGCAATCTGGTTTTGGAGCTAAGGAAAGGTTTTGCACATTGAGTGACTACTCCCCAAATTACAGCTTGGTTGCCACTGCCCACGCACACAGGGAGCCCCATTCCCCTTGGGATCATTCCAGTTAATATGAAAGAGAGAATCAACCGTATCGGGAATAATACCAATGGTGCGTCTATATGATTGGGGCCTGGGCATACAAGTCTCAAGCTCCCATCTCTCCATCATATGTCTAGCAAGCCATGAATCTTCCACAAGACTTGATCTGGAGGAATGTGTGGGATCAAAACTGTCATGTCACCTGGGGGAGTGAACCAGACACCGTGCGTAGGGCCTACGAAATAGATGGCTCAGCGTTACAGTGGGGACAACAAACAATTGTACTCGGGACCTGAGAGGACCACTCCCTGAGAGAGACCTGCCCAATCGAAGCTATTTCCAAGCAGGTGGTCATGAAGGGAGCACTGCCCTTCAGGAAAAAGCCTTTGCGCAGCTGCGCTATTACCAGAACGGAGCAGCTTCACAACCGCATCACACAGCTCATCAGCCTCCCCATCGACACAAAGGAACAGGAGCCAATGCATGACAACCAAAGTTGCATTCATGACAGACTGCATGAAATAGGAAAACAGGTGGACTCGGCAGCCAGGAACTCCACATATGTCTTCACTCATGGATACAGAAGACATTCAGCAGTGTCTCTAGGCAAAGTGGCAGCAGAAAGGTTGGCAAAGATGCAGAAGGCTTTCACAAGAGCAAACGACCCCACTTTCTACCTGCAGGGCCAGAGAGAAGACTTCTTCACAAGTTTCCACATGTCCTGCCAAGCAGTGCCCTCTATCACAGCAGTTGCTGATTTTTTTATGTGACGAGCTTTCAGGAGCTCTTTGACAGGCAGTGTCTGTGAAGACTGCTCTTGATATAGCCTGGGAAAGGAGCTCTAACTCTCCAGCTTTCAGTGGCCATCGATCTCAACTAGAAACGGCTATTCTCCTCTCTCTTGCGGAGGAAGAGAATGGTGAGAAGTTCAGGCAGCACATTCATTTCCCCCAACATGTTTTAGAAGGTTTCGTTGAGAAGTGTGTTAACAACTATTGCTTAGACAAGAACAATTCAAGGCTGAAGAACTTGTTCCATGTTTCCCTGAATTCATTCCAGACTCTTGTTGCTGCTGCTAGCTTTGCGCCTACAACTCCAGTTGTCCAAGAGAACTGTGGCAATGTCTCCCTGTGGCTAGAGGAATTTGGGAGCAGACTTGGAGCTAATTCTGAACTTCCCAGAAGTCATCTGAAAAGCACTGAGCATCAAGAAAGAAAGGAGCTAGAGCTCCTGGAGGAGGCAATGAGTAAAGCTCTGGCCCCTGTGCTAGCAAACCTGAAACAGGCATTTTCCATGACTCATCTGAAAGCTTGGAACTGGAAACCTCATACAATCGGAGTTGAACGGCTGCACGGCTGCTGGAAGCAATGCCCGTTCTGCAGCGCTCTTTGCACAGACACAATACGTGCTCCTGATGGGGACCACAGTGTTCACTTCCATCGCCCTCAAGTCCTCGATGGGACCCAGTGGGTTACAAGAAATCAGTTGGTCCCTGCCCTTTGCTCCAGTCTTGTAGCAAGTCACTGTTGCCTTGTGCTTGAGGATAACAAGGAAGCTGCCTATACAAAGTCTAGAGAAGCAGGAGCAGCTTCTGCCAATTGGGGCCTCACGCCAGAAAGCTCCCCGCAGGCATGCTGCAAATGGCTTGTGTGCCGTTTCCGCTCACAATTGCAACAAGATTGCTGTGCACAATTGGAGGGCACAGCAGCAACCCGTCCAGAAGGGGAAAAGTGCCCAAAGGAAGAACGAGCCACGGGCTCGGCATGGGCTTGTCAGGGACGACTCTGGGCTTTGGTTGGGCTTTGTGCTGGCGGGAGCTGTGTTGGGGCTGGCCTTGGCGGGCTGCGCCTTGTTGGGGTTTGGGTGAGAGCAGCGTCAGGTGGGGCCTGGGGGTGCCCTGGCAGACCAGGTGTGTGGAAGTGATGTCACCATGGCATCACAATGCCGGGGTCTTTCTGGAGGTGGGGCTGGGGGAAGTGCCGCTGTCACTTTGCCTGCGAGCGAGCGAGCGAGCGAGTGTGCGAGCGAGTGCGCGAGCAGGTGGAGAGCGTGGTGTTGAGCTGGGGCGAAGGAGCAAGGCAGCGGGGTAAGAGCTGGCTCCTTCCGTCTCTCTGCAGTCTCTCCTCCCCTCGGGGCGCTCTCCGTGGCTTTGTCGCCCCCCCATCGTCCACCACCCGCTGCACGCTCCCTCGGTGGGCACAAGTGCCACAATCAGGCAAACGTCCCCGCCGCAAAGCCCAGCCACGCTCGGGCACCATTCTGCGCCCTTGCTGCTCACCACCCAGTGTTCCCGCGTCACACGTGGGAAAGCAGCGGCGGGAGCGGGCAGCCAGGCAAGGCCGACGGAGTGAGGGCACCGTGCCCTGCTTTTTGCAGAGTTGCTCTCGGCGGCCTTTGGCTCTTCTCCTGGTGTCAGATTGACGCTGTCGATCTTGGGGTGCGGAGGAGCGTGCACAGGGTGAGCCGCAGAGCAGAGCGGAGCGGTCAGGGTCGGGGGAGGTTGGTGGAGGGGCGTTGGAGGGGCGGTGGGGAGCAGGGCTTTGGGGGCTGCTGGTCTGCCTTGGTCGGGGAGGGGGAGGGTGGCTGCAAGGGGCGGCGTGCTCAGAGGTGGTTGCTGTGTTTTGGGTGGCACTCTTGGAGCAGGACGTGGAGGCGGAGCGCTGAGCAGGCTGCACGCTCGCGGCGCGCTTCCGGTGGCAGCATGGAGCCTCGGAGGCTGAGCGTCGTGGGCGAGTTTGTGGTGCTGAGCCTTTTTGTGGTGTGCCTGGCCCACATGCCCTCGGTCGTCAACGTCTTCACGATCCTGTGCATAGCGGTGGTGTTGGTGCCGGCGGGGAAAAGGCCCTGGCCCAAGGTAGGAGTCAGCCTGGGCATGGCCCCGAGCTGGCGCGGGCAGCGAGAGGGCTGAGGCCGCGGCAGCACCTGCAGCAAGGGCAGCCTGACGGTGCTGCGCGCAAGCCTGCCTCCAGCCTCAGCTCTGCGTGCCCCGCGCAGCCCTTCCGCGAGCAGGGCGCCTCTTGGCGCAGCGTGGATGCTCGCCACTAAGGCAGCGCTCTCTTGGGCTGTGCAGGGGCCTCGCGGCAGTGCTGGCAGCCTGGGCAACGGCAGCGTGGACGAGCCCGGAGGTGAGCAGCCCCGGCCCAGGGCGCCTCTTGGCGCGCTCGGCAGCGCCTCCCGGCCAAGACAGCCCAGCGCCGCCAGCGCCCACCGCCCTCGGCCCCAGCTGGGGCTCCGCCCACGGGCTGCCCTCGCTCACTGCCTCTCTGCCTCCTCTTCCAGCAGCCTCCTTCCTGCCCACGGTGCAGACGCAGGACTGTGCAGCCAGCCGGCAGGCAGGGTAAGCGGAGGCCTGGCCTGCAGGGGGGCTGCCCCACAGCCCTGGCCAGGCCCACCGCAGGCAAGAGCCCGATGCAGCCCAGAGCCACAGACCTGCACCTGGCCTGGGACCCCCAAAGAGCAGGGCATGGCATGGCTAGGGCTGGGGTCGACGCGCGGGATGCCCAGGACATGCCGCATGCCTGCTGCTCACCAACTGGGAAGCCCCTTTGCTCCTTGCCCACTGCTGCAGCCCTGGCCCCAGCGCCCCCTCCGCCCGCACCCTGGCACCCTTTGGCGTCTGCTGCCGCCACCAGGGCTTCCCCCTGGGGCACCCAAGGCAGCCTCCTCACCTCCTTTCTCCCTCCCAGGCTCACAAGCGAGGACACCTTGCCCCCTCGCCACCTCCTGCCAACCTCCGAGCCGGACACGGATGGATGGAAGTTGGATGGCCCTCTCCCACTGCCACCACCCTCCATCCTGCTGGACGCTCCCCCAACACCTGCAGGAGTGCTGGGTGAGCTGCTTGTGCCCACAGCCCTCCCGCCATCCCCACCACGCAGGCGGGTCCGCTTTGGGCGCAACCAGACCGTGTTGCTGAGCGAGGAAGGTCACGAGCTGCTGGACTGCCTCCCCAAAGCCCCACACCTCGACTGGCCAGCCCACATCCCGCGCCGGTCCATCCTGCACTGTGCCTGGGCACCCGTCCCGCTGGCAGGGGAAGGCACAGTGCGGCCACTTTCGCCCCCCGAGCAGTCCGAGGAGGAAGAGGACGAGGAGCCAGCGTGTGCCACCTCCCTGCAGCGCTGGCCCACCATGCAGCTCTGGAGCCCACCACCGGAGGCGCCCTCCCCTCCCGCTGCAGCCGCCGGCTGCACAGCGGCCCTGGCCTGCCTGCTCTGCCCAGCCTGCCCTGCAGGCGCCTTCAGAGGGCTGCGCAAGGGCCTCCGCAGATGCGCCTCCTTCCTGCGAAGGCCACGGCGAGTGCTCAGGAGGCGCCAGGCAAGGGCCAGCTGATTGGGGCCAGCAGCAGGCTCCGCGCCTGGGCAGACGTGCCAGTAACCAGCACCCGCGGAGCTAGACGCCTTTGCCACCTCCGGGCCAGCGTCAATAAACCTCTGAGCAAGACTCTGCGGGAGGCGAGAGTGAAACACCATGTGAAGTGAAAAGAAGGCGGCGCAGGAATGCTCCCTGAGTCTTAGGAAGCCAGCCGTTCCCCGAACTCAGGCTTTCCTGCTCCTGACAGGGCTGAGTAGAGCAGCAACATGCAAAAACATGTCTCCAGAACAGAAGTTTAAATGCTTAGCTCAGATGAACCATCACATAGAAAACTGGCTGTCAGAAGAAGTCCGTGAGATCCTTACAAAGTGCGGTGGATGTGATCCTGGGGGCGCTCTGGAGCAAGATCTGAATTCCCCTGTGAATGGAGACTATGTAGCCTCCAACAGTGATCTGCAGAAAGAAGTTGTAAAACAGGGGAGAATTGATATTGGTCAGGGGGCTGAGCAGAAAGATTCATCCAAGCCATCACCCTCAGCAGAACAGTGGGAGGATCCTAAAAGGAATGAGCGTTCCAGAGGCCAAGAGGTCCTCCACTTGATCAAACACCCGGGACTAGAAAATTACTACGCAAGGAAAAGGGGGAGGGCAGATCTTCAGGTTATCGACAAGACTGCCCTGTGTGACAGCCAGCCCAGGATTGGCAGTGAATACCCCTTCCATTTTCGGCACAAGCTGCTGATGCTGGACTACCGTGGAAGGTATCTGGTTTGCCAGGAGCATGGCAAAGCAAAAGAAGGCGTTCTGAGCACTCCGAATGCAACAAGCCTTGGCGCTGAGTGCTCAGATAGTGCCTCAGATATTGACAGTGAGTTTTTCAATGCTGAGCGTGAAGAAGGGGATGCCTCTGTTACAGCAGGTCTGACACACATACATGCCATGGACCTCCAGGTGGCGATGTTTCATGGTGCCCACGATTTCACGAGCCAGTACATTTCAACAAACCTCGCTTTGTGCCACTTGGTGCTCCCCCTCCTGCTACCAAATCCATGCACCGCACCAAGAGAGTTCCCTCAGCCAAGTTAAAAAGAGCTGGAAAGCCACGGAACAATTGGGAAAGCAGACCACAATTCAGAGGAGCAGACCACAATTCAGAGGCACAAAAACCAACCGATTGATCAGGCAGACACACTCATCGTGTCCTTCATACGGATCGGGAGTTCTCCTTCCTCTTCCAAGGCTCAGCTCCTGAATGCTCTGCCGACTAAACACAAACACGACACTTTCTTCCACCGACATTGCAAAGGCAGCACCAAAGACTGTCTTCTAATGACAGGTGTTGTGCAGATCTCTTGGTCCTGTGCCAGTGGCAGTGCTGATGACACTTTTGACGGCTGTGTTGCTTTTTGTAACCTGCATGGAGATGCTAGAGGTCATGAACAACAATTGCCGTTTTTACAGCAGATCTCTTCTGTGAAGGAGGCTCTCAGTTAGCTGAGTCTGACCAGAGTGACAAGAAAGGCGTGAACATTGTACGTGACCCGTGGCAGTCTCAAAAGCCTTTGATTTGTCTTTTCACTGAAGAAGAGAATGTTGCATGTGGCCGATCTAGCCAGAATGTAAAAAGAGGTATCCACAACAGAAACAAAGCAGAATTAGTAGAGGAGCTGATAAAAACAATCAGAGATCTGCTAGCAAGGTGAAACAACCTTTTAAGGCTTGATGCTTGTCAGGACACAGCTCGCCAACGTGGATTTATTGTGGCTAAAGAGGCAGAAGAGTGTGTGAGAGCCAAAGCAAAGGCAAGAACCTTGGTGGGATTCTTGACAAAGGAGAAATTGTGTTTGAGATCAAATCACAGCTACTGCCTCTTCAAGGACAACTATGGTACCCATGGTGTAAAAAGGAGAAAGAGCTCCCCCGCTTGCAGGAAAAGAGGAACAAGAACATAGAACATCATGGGAGCCAAAGTGAGCCAGAGAAGTGTGCAGGACGAAGAAAGCAACTCGACAGAGCGTTCCCCCTCAAGCAGCTGCTGAAATCAGTCCTCCCTTTTCTCCAGGCACAGGCAAGAGACACCAAGAAATACTTGCTGCAGTGGAGGAAGGTCTTTAGGGATGACCTGTCCTCTGAGCACTTGGAGGAACTTCAGAAAGAGTATCATCAGTGAAGGTATCAAATCCTGGAAATAAAGAAAAGCAAGGAAAAAACCAGTCTGAAAACAGCATTGATGAATAAGTTAGAAGCCCTCTCCAATGCAGTCAATGATTCATCCATTGGTCTTAAGCGTCTTTTGAGAGAAGTAGGGCAGATTCGTGAAGCTCTAGAATCCTTGAACTCAAAAGATGAATGTTTTTGCAAACTACCTGACGTGGCAGTCGATCTGATGGTTTCAGGGTATGCCCTTGAAGTGGTGGATGGTGATGCTTCGTCTGTACGGTGACGATGGCTTGGGGCAATCTTTGACAAGTTAATTGAGAAGCTAGGGGAGAGAAGAGCGTTTGTTCTCTCAGTGCTTGGCATCCAGAGCCCGGGGAAGTCAAGCCTGCTGAATGCCATGTTTGGTCTGCAGTGGAACGTCAGTGCGGGGAGAGGCACGCGGGGAGCGTTTATGCAGCTGCTTCAGGTGGACGAGAAACCCCAAGAGGCCGTGGACTTTGATTACAGGCTGATTGTTGACACAGGAGGACTTTGTGCCATGGAGGTGGCCAATAAGCAGTCACTTAATGATGACAATGAGCTAGCCACCTTTGGCATTGGCATTGGCAACATGACTCTGATCAATATCTTGGGAGAAAATCCTGGAGACATGCAAGATGTCCTTCAGCTAGCCGGGCAGGCTTTTCTCCGCATGAAGCAAGTCAATCTTTCGCCAAGCTGCTGCTTTGTGCACCACAATGTTGGAGAAATAACTGCCCAGGAACAAAACATGCAAGCACAAAGACGCCTGCAGGAAAAGCTGGAGGAAATGGCAGGGACAGCCGCCCAGCCGCCCAGCAGGCGTTCTGCCATGTCACCCACAGTCACTACTTTGCTCACCTCTGGGTGGCAAGGAAACCCACGCAGGGCCCCACCCAACCCCACACACAGCCAGCACGTGCAGCAGTTAAAGAGCACAATTCTCCAAGCTGCCAAGAAGGGATCGCAGGGCACTATTCCAAGGCTCTCGAGCTTGAAAGTTCGTATGAGTGTCTTGTGGAAGGCTCTGCTGAATGAAAAGTTTGTTTTCCCTTTCCAAAACACTCGGGAAGTTGCCGCAGACAACAGCTTAGGAACAACCGACAGCCAGTGGACCTGGCAGCTGGGGAGCCACATCCTAGACTTGCAAATGAAACGGAACAATCGGATTAGAAAGGGAGACGTTCCGCATGTGACCCGAAGAAGCCTTATGGAGGAAGTGCAAGATAAATAGGAGACCCTCTGGAAAGGCTTGGAACCGTATTTCAGGGAAGATGACGCCAGTGGGCTTTTGATTCAGCGGAAAGCAAGCATTGAAAATCAACCGCAAGATCTGAGAGAAGCACTTGTGGAAGAGACACAGAGAAAGTCTGCCGAGTTCATTGAACGGGAGAAGAATCCGAGCAAAGGGCATCAGAAGAAGCCAGAATGTGAACACGAGCTTGTCAAGAGAAGGCAACTGGTGGCTTTGTCGCTAAAGAAGGAAGAGCTGCATGAAGAAAAGCTGAGGCAACACTTGGCTAGCCTCTGGAAACAATGGCTCTACAAAGTATCTTCCAGTGCACCTCCTCCTGCAGAACGAAACATAAACCTCCCTAGTGAGACCACTCTGCTGGAACATTTCAAGCAAGAGCCAAACAGAGAGGAAGAAATAAAATGCTTCTTGCCAAAGGATGCATTTCCCATGGCATCCCTTGCAGGCAGTGCAAGAGATCATTGCTGCTGGAAGCTGCATTTCATTTCATCCCTTTGTATTTCAGATGCTAGTCGTACTTCCCAACACATGTATACAATAAACTCGCGGGCTAGCCTTCTGGTCAGGGTGTCTGCTGGTGCTGGGCTTGTGGCGGGGGTGCCGAGGGGATCTGGGCGTTGTGTTGGGGGTGCTGGTCTTGTCGTGGGGGGTGCAGAGGGGAGTTGGTCCTTGTGTTGGGGGTGCTGGTCTTTGTTTTGAGGTGCAGAGGGGATCTGGACCTTGTGTTGGGGGTGCAGAGGGGATCTGGGTGTTGTTTTGGGGGTGCTTAGAGGAGGTGGGCCTTGTGTTGGGGGTGCTGGTCTTGTCATGGGGGTGCAGAGGGGATCAGGGCCTTGTGTTGGGGGTGCAGAGGGGATCTGGGTGTTGTTTTGGGGGTGCTGAGGGGATTTGGGTGTTGTTGTGGGGGTGCTTAGAGGAGGTGGGCCTTGTGTTGGGGGTGCTGGGTTTGTTGTGGGGGTGGAGAGGGGATCAGGGCCTTGTTTTTGGGGTGCTGGGCCTTGTTTTGGGAGTGCTGGGCTTGTCATGGGGGTGCTGAGGGGATCAGGGCCTTGTGTTGGGGGTGCTGGGCATTGTGTAGGGTTTGCTGGGCTTGTTATGGGGGTGCAGAGGGGATCTGGGTCTTGTTTTGGGGGCGCTTAGAGGACGTGGGCCTTGTGTTGGGGGTGCTGGGCTTGTCGTGGGGGTCCTGAGTGGTCATGGTGTTGTGTTGGGGGTGGTGGGCGTTGTTTTGGGAGAACTAGGCTTGTTTTCGGGGTGCTGAGGGGATCTGGGCCTTGTTTTCGGGGTACTGAGGGGATCTGGGCGTTGTTTTGGCGGTGCTGGGCCTTGTCATGGGGATGTTGAGGGGATCTAGGCCTTTTTTTGGGGGTGCGGAGAGGGTTCCAGAGCACTCGACCAGGTCGCCCAGAGAGGTTGTGGAGTCTCCTTCCCTGGAGATATTCAAAAGCCGCCTGGCCCAATCCTGGGCAATATGCTCCAGAGGACCCTGGCTGAGCAGGGGCGTTGGACTCCAGGATCTCCGGAGGTCCCTTCCAACCTCCACCATTCTCTGAGCCTGTGATTCTGTGAAATGTTAAGGCTAAAATTTTAACACTCACATCCCAGAAGTTTTCTTTTCCTTTCTTCTCAGAATTGGTTCCCGTCGATGGTCGAGCCCATCACACACCTTCCACAATCGCCTGTAACGTGCTCATGTAGTGTTCCAATGCTATAGGTCATATGGATTGGCATGGGGTTGGTTCACCTAGTTGATTTAAACCAGTTGAGGGAATGGTTAGAACGTACAGCTAGCAATCTGGTTTTGGAGCTAAGGAAAGGTTTTGCACATTGAGTGACTACTCCCCAAATTACAGCTTGGTTGCCACTGCCCACGCACACAGGGAGCCCCATTCCCCTTGGGATCATTCCAGTTAATATGAAAGAGAGAATCAACCGTATCGGGAATAATACCAATGGTGCGTCTATATGATTGGGGCCTGGGCATACAAGTCTCAAGCTCCCATCTCTCCATCATATGTCTAGCAAGCCATGAATCTTCCACAAGACTTGAACTGGAGGAAAGTGTGGGATCAAAACTGTCATGTCACCTGGGGGAGTGAACCAGACACCGTGCGTAGGGCCTACGAAATAGATGGCTCAGCGTTACAGTGGGGACAACAAACAATTGTACTCGGGACCTGAGAGGACCACTCCCTGAGAGAGACCTGCCCAATCGAAGCTATTTCCAAGCAGGTGGTCATGAAGGGAGCACTGCCCTTCAGGAAAAAGCCTTTGCGCAGCTGCGCTATTACCAGAACGGAGCAGCTTCACAACCGCATCACACAGCTCATCAGCCTCCCCATCGACACAAAGGAACAGGAGCCAATGCATGACAACCAAAGTTGCATTCATGACAGACTGCATGAAATAGGAAAACAGGTGGACTCGGCAGCCAGGAACTCCACATATGTCTTCACTCATGGATACAGAAGACATTCAGCAGTGTCTCTAGGCAAAGTGGCAGCAGAAAGGTTGGCAAAGATGCAGAAGGCTTTCACAAGAGCAAACGACCCCACTTTCTACCTGCAGGGCCAGAGAGAAGACTTCTTCACAAGTTTCCACATGTCCTGCCAAGCAGTGCCCTCTATCACAGCAGTTGCTGATTTTTTTATGTGACGAGCTTTCAGGAGCTCTTTGACAGGCAGTGTCTGTGAAGACTGCTCTTGATATAGCCTGGGAAAGGAGCTCTAACTCTCCAGCTTTCAGTGGCCATCGATCTCAACTAGAAACGGCTATTCTCCTGTCTCTTGCGGAGGAAGAGAATGGTGAGAAGTTCAGGCAGCACATTCATTTCCCCCAACATGTTTTAGAAGGTTTCGTTGAGAAGTGTGTTAACAACTATTGCTTAGACAAGAACAATTCAAGGCTGAAGAACTTGTTCCATGTTTCCCTGAATTCATTCCAGACTCTTGTTGCTGCTGCTAGCTTTGCGCCTACAACTCCAGTTGTCCAAGAGAACTGTGGCAATGTCTCCCTGTGGCTAGAGGAATTTGGGAGCAGACTTGGAGCTAATTCTGAACTTCCCAGAAGTCATCTGAAAAGCATTGAGCATCAAGAAAGAAAGGAGCTAGAGCTCCTGGAGGAGGCAATGAGTAAAGCTCTGGCCCCTGTGCTAGCAAAGCTGAAACAGGCATTTTCCATGACTCATCTGAAAGCTTGGAACTGGAAACCTCATACAATCGGAGTTGAACGGCTGCACGGCTGCTGGAAGCAATGCCCGTTCTGCAGCGCTCTTTGCACAGACACAATACGTGCTCCTGATGGGGACCACAGTGTTCACTTCCATCGCCCTCAAGTCCTCGATGGGACCCAGTGGGTTACAAGAAATCAGTTGGTCCCTGCCCTTTGCTCCAGTCTTGTAGCAAGTCACTGTTGCCTTGTGCTTGAGGATAACAAGGAAGCTGCCTATACAAAGTCTAGAGAAGCAGGAGCAGCTTCTGCCAATTGGGGCCTCACGCCAGAAAGCTCCCCGCAGGCATGCTACAAATGGCTTGTGTGCCGTTTCCGCTCACAATTGCAACAAGATTGCTGTGCACAATTGGAGGGCACAGCAGCAACCCGTCCAGAAGGGGAAAAGTGCCCAAAGAAAGAATGAGCCACGGGCTCGGCATGGGCTTGTCAGGGACGACTCTGGGCTTTGGTTGGGCTTTGTGCTGGCGGGAGCTGTGTTGGGGCTGGCCTTGGTGGGCTGCGCCTTGTTGGGGTTTGGGTGAGAGCAGCGTCAGGTGGGGCCTGGGGGTGCCCTGGCAGACCAGGTGTGTGGAAGTGATGTCGCCATGGCATCACAATGCCGGGGTCTTTCTGGAGGTGGGGCTGGGGGAAGTGCCGCTGTCACTTTGCCTGCGAGCGAGCGAGCGAGCGAGTGTGCGAG
This sequence comes from Struthio camelus, assembly GCF_040807025.1. Lineage (NCBI taxonomy): Eukaryota > Metazoa > Chordata > Aves > Struthioniformes > Struthionidae > Struthio > Struthio camelus. Next base: position 6,601,628 of record NC_090944.1, read on the forward strand.
CGAGTGCGCGAGCAGGTGGAGAGCGTGGTGTTGAGCTGGGGCGAAGGAGCGAGGCAGCGGGGTAAGAGCTGGCTCCTTCCGTCTCTTTGCAGTCTCTCCTCCCCTCGGGGCACTCTCCCTGGCTTTGTCGCCTCCCCCAGCGCCCACAACCAGCTGCACGCTCCCTCGGTGGGCACAAGTGCCACAATCAGGCAAACGTCCCCGCCGCAAAGCCCAGCCACGCTCGGGCACCATTCTGCGCCCTTGCTGCTCACGACCCGGTGTCCCCGCGTCACACGTGGGAAAGCAGCCGCGGGAGCGGGCAGCCAGGCAAGGCCGACGGAGTGAGGGCACCGTGCCCTGCTTTTTGCAGAGTTGCTCTCGGCGGCCTTTGGCTCTTCTCCTGGTGTCAGATTGACACTGTCGATCTTGGGGTGCGGAGGAGCGTGCACAGGGTGAGCTGCAGAGCAGAGCGGAGCGGTCAGGGTCGGGGGAGGTTGGTGGAGGGGCGTTGGAGGGGCGGTGGGGAGCAGGGCTTTGGGGGCTGCTGGTCTGCCTTGGTCAGGGAGGGGGAGGGTGGCTGCAAGGGGCGGCGTGCTCAGAGGTGGGTGCTGTGTTTTGGGTGGCACTCTTGGAGCAGGACGTGGAGGCGGAGCGCTGAGCAGGCTGCACGCTCGCGGCGCGCTTCCGGTGGCGGCATGGAGCCTCGGAGGCTGAGCGTCGTGGGCGAGTTTGTGGTGCTGAGCCTTTTTGTGGTGTGCCTGGCCCACATGCCCTCGGTCGTCAACGTCTTCACGATCCTGTGCATAGCGGTGGTGTTGGTGCCGGCGGGGAAAAGGCCCTGGCCCAAGGTAGGAGTCAGCCTGGGCATGGCCCCGAGCTGGCGCGGGCAGCGAGAGGGCTGAGGCCGCGGCAGCACCTGCAGCAAGGGCAGCCTGACGGTGCTGCGCGCAAGCCTGCCTCCAGCCTCAGCTCTGCGTGCCCCACGCAGCCCTTCCGCGAGCAGGGCGCCTCTTGGCGCAGCGTGGATGCTCGCCACTAAGGCAGCGCTCTCTTGGGCTGTGCAGGGGCCTCGCGGCAGTGCTGGCAGCCTGGGCAACGGCAGCGTGGACGAGCCCGGAGGTGAGCAGCCCCGGCCCAGGGCGCCTCTTGGCGCGCTCGGCAGCGCCTCCCGGCCAAGACAGCCCAGCGCCGCCAGCGCCCACCGCCCTCGGCCCCAGCTGGGGCTCCGCCGACGGGCTGCCCTCGCTCACTGCCTCTCTGCCTCCTCTTCCAGCAGCCTCCTTCCTGCCCACGGTGCAGACGCAGGACTGTGCAGCCAGCCGGCAGGCAGGGTAAGCGGAGGCCTGGCCTGCAGGGGGGCTGCCCCACAGCCCTGGCCAGGCCCACCGCAGGCAAGAGCCCAATGCAGCCCAGAGCCACAGACCTGCGCCTGGCCTGGGCCCCCCAAAGAGCAGGGCATGGCATGGCTAGGGCTGGGGTCGACGCGCGGGATGCCCAGGACATGCCGCATGCCTGCTGCTCACCAACTGGGAAGCCCCTTTGCTCCTTGCCCACTGCTGCAGCCCTGGCCCCAGCGCCCCCTCCGCCCGCACCCTGGCACCCTTTGGCGTCTGCTGCCGCCACCAGGGCTTCCCCCTGGGGCACCCAAGGCAGCCTCCTCACCTCCTTTCTCCCTCCCAGGCTCACAAGCGAGGACATCTTGCCCCCTCGCCACCTCCTGCCAACCTCCGAGCCGGACACGGATGGATGGAAGTTGGATGGCCCTCTCCCACTGCCACCACCCTCCATCCTGCTGGACGCTCCCCCAACACCTGCAGGAGTGCTGGGTGAGCTGCTTGTGCCCACAGCCCTCCCGCCATCCCCACCACGCAGGCGGGTCCGCTTTGGGCGCAACCAGACCGTGTTGCTGAGCGAGGAAGGTCACGAGCTGCTGGACTGCCTCCCCAAAGCCCCACACCTCGACTGGCCAGCCCACATCCCGCGCCGGTCCATCCTGCACTGTGCCTGGGCACCCGTCCCGCTGGCAGGGGAAGGCACAGTGCGGCCACTTTCACCCGCCGGGCAGTCCGAGGAGGAAGAGGACGAGGAGCCAGCGTGTGCCACCTCCCTGCAGCGCTGGCCCACCATGCAGCTCTGGAGCCCACCACCGGAGGCGCCCTCCCCTCCCGCTGCAGCCGCCGGCTGCACAGCGGCCCTGGCCTGCCTGCTCTGCCCAGCCTGCCCTGCAGGCGCCTTCAGAGGGCTGCGCAAGGGCCTCCGCAGATGCGCCTCCTTCCTGCGAAGGCCACGGCGAGTGCTGAGGAGGCGCCAGGCAAGGGCCAGCTGATTGGGGCCAGCAGCAGGCTCCGCGCCTGGGCAGACGTGCCAGTAACCAGCGCCCGCGGAGCTAGACGCCTTTGCCACCTCCGGGCCAGCGTCAATAAACCTCTGAGCAAGACTCTGTGGGAGGCGAGAGTGAAACACCATGTGAAGTGCTATGAAGGAGGCGCAGGAATGCTCCCTGAGTCTTAGGAAGCCAGCCGTTCCCCGAACTCAGGCTTTCCTGCTCCTGACAGGGCTGAGTAGAGCAGCAACATGCAAAAACATGTCTCCAGAACAGAAGTTTAAATGCTTAGCTCAGATGAACCATCACATAGGAAACTGGCTGTCAGAAGAAGTCCGTGAGATCCTTACAAAGTGCGGTGGATGTGATCCTGGGGGCGCTCTGGAGCAAGATCTGAATTCCCCTGTGAATGGAGACTATGTAGCCTCCAACAGTGATCTGCAGAAAGAAGTTGTAAAACAGGGGAGAATTGATATTGGTCAGGGGGCTGAGCAGAAAGATTCATCCAAGCCATCACCCTCAGCAGAACAGTGGGAGGATCCTAAAAGGAATGAGCGTTCCAGAGGCCAAGAGGTCCTCCACTTGATCAAACACCCGGGACTAGAAAATTACTACGCAAGGAAAAGGGGGAGGGCAGATCTTCAGGTTATCGACAAGACTGCCCTGTGTGACAGCCAGCCCAGGATTGGCAGTGAATACCCCTTCCATTTTCGGCACAAGCTGCTGATGCTGGACTACCGTGGAAGGTATCTGGTTTGCCAGGAGCATGGCAAAGCAAAAGAAGGCGTTCTGAGCACTCCGAATGCAACAAGCCTTGGCGCTGAGTGCTCAGATAGTGCCTCAGATATTGACAGTGAGTTTTTCAATGCTGAGCGTGAAGAAGGGGATGCCTCTGTTACAGCAGGTCTGACACACACACACATGCCATGGACCTCCAGGTGGCGATGTTTCATGGTGCCCACGATTTCACGAGACAGTACATTTCAACAAACCTCGCTTTGTGCCACTTGGTGCTCCCCCTCCTGCTACCAAATCCATGCACCGCACCAAGAGAGTTCCCTCAGCCAAGTTAAAAAGAGCTGGAAAGCCACGGAACAATTGGGAAAGCAGACCACAATTCAGAGGAGCAGACCACAATTCAGAGGCACAAAAACCAACCGATTGATCAGGCAGACACACTCATGGTGTCCTTCATACGGATCGGGAGTTCTCCTTCCTCTTCCAAGGCTCAGCTCCTGAATGCTCTGCCGACTAAACACAAACACGACACTTTCTTCCACCGACATTGCAAAGGCAGCACCAAAGACTGTCTTCTAATGACAGGTGTTGTGCAGATCTCTTGGTCCTGTGCCAGTGGCAGTGCTGATGACACTTTTGACGGCTGTGTTGCTTTTTGTAACCTGCATGGGGATGCTAGAGGTCATGAACAACAATTGCCGTTTTTACAGCAGATCTCTTCTGTGAAGGAGGCTCTCAGTTAGCTGAGTCTGACCAGAGTGACAAGAAAGGCATGAACATTGTACGTGACCCGTGGCAGTCTCAAAAGCCTTTGATTTGTCTTTTCACTGAAGAAGAGAATGTTGCATGTGGCCGATCTAGCCAGAATGTAAAAAGAGGTATCCACAACAGAAACAAAGCAGAATTAGTAGAGGAGCTGATAAAAACAATCAGAGATCTGCTAGCAAGGTGAAACAACCTTTTAAGGCTTGATGCTTGTCAGGACACAGCTCGCCAACGTGGATTTATTGTGGCTAAAGAGGCAGAAGAGTGTGTGAGAGCCAAAGCAAAGGCAAGAACCTTGGTGGGATTCTTGACAAAGGAGAAATTGTGTTTGAGATCAAATCACAGCTACTGCCTCTTCAAGGACAACTATGGTACCCATGGTGTAAAAAGGAGAAAGAGCTCCCCCGCTTGCAGGAAAAGAGGAACAAGAACATAGAACATCATGGGAGCCAAAGTGAGCCAGAGAAGTGTGCAGGACGAAGAAAGCAACTCGACAGAGCGTTCCCCCTCAAGCAGCTGCTGAAATCAGTCCTCCCTTTTCTCCAGGCACAGGCAAGAGACACCAAGAAATACTTGCTGCAGTGGAGGAAGGTCTTTAGGGATGACCTGTCCTCTGAGCACTTGGAGGAACTTCAGAAAGAGTATCATCAGTGATGGTATCAAATCCTGGAAATAAAGAAAAGCAAGGAAAAAACCAGTCTGAAAACAGCATTGATGAATAAGTTAGAAGCCCTCTCCAATGCAGTCAATGATTCATCCATTGGTCTTAAGCGTCTTTTGAGAGAAGTAGGGCAGATTCGTGAAGCTCTAGAATCCTTGAACTCAAAAGATGAATGTTTTTGCAAACTACCTGACGTGGCAGTCGATCTGATGGTTTCAGGGTATGCCCTTGAAGTGGTGGATGGTGATGCTTCGTCTGTACGGTGACGATGGCTTGGGGCAATCTTTGACAAGTTAATTGAGAAGCTAGGGGAGAGAAGAGCGTTTGTTCTCTCAGTGCTTGGCATCCAGAGCCCGGGGAAGTCAAGCCTGCTGAATGCCATGTTTGGTCTGCAGTGGAACGTCAGTGCGGGGAGAGGCACGCGGGGAGCGTTTATGCAGCTGCTTCAGGTGGACGAGAAACCCCAAGAGGCCGTGGACTTTGATTACAGGCTGATTGTTGACACAGGAGGACTTTGTGCCATGGAGGTGGCCAATAAGCAGTCACTTAATGATGACAATGAGCTAGCCACCTTTGGCATTGGCATTGGCAACATGACTCTGATCAATATCTTGGGAGAAAATCCTGGAGACATGCAAGATGTCCTTCAGCTAGCCGGGCAGGCTTTTCTCCGCATGAAGCAAGTCAATCTTTCGCCAAGCTGCTGCTTTGTGCACCACAATGTTGGAGAAATAACTGCCCAGGAACAAAACATGCAAGCACAAAGACGCCTGCAGGAAAAGCTGGAGGAAATGGCAGGGACAGCCGCCCAGCCGCCCAGCAGGCGTTCTGCCATGTCACCCACAGTCACTACTTTGCTCACCTCTGGGTGGCAAGGAAACCCACGCAGGGCCCCACCCAACCCCACACACAGCCAGCACGTGCAGCAGTTAAAGAGCACAATTCTCCAAGCTGCCAAGAAGGGATCGCAGGGCACTATTCCAAGGCTCTCGAGCTTGAAAGTTCGTATGAGTGTCTTGTGGAAGGCTCTGCTGAATGAAAAGTTTGTTTTCCCTTTCCAAAACACTCGGGAAGTTGCCGCAGACAACAGGTTAGGAACAATCGACAGCCAGTGGACCTGGCAGCTGGGGAGCCACATCCTAGACTTGCAAATGAAACGGAACAATCGGATTAGAAAGGGAGACGTTCCGCATGTGACCCGAAGAAGCCTTATGGAGGAAGTGCAAGATAAATAGGAGACCCTCTGGAAAGGCTTGGAACCGTATTTCAGGGAAGATGACGCCAGTGGGCTTTTGATTCAGCGGAAAGCAAGCATTGAAAATCAACCGCAAGATCTGAGAGAAGCACTTGTGGAAGAGACACGGAGAAAGTCTGCCGAGTTCATTGAACGGGAGAAGAATCCGAGCAAAGGGCATCAGAAGAAGCCAGAATGTGAACACGAGCTTGTCAAGAGAAGGCAACTGGTGGCTTTGTCGCTAAAGAAGGAAGAGCTGCATGAAGAAAAGCTGAGGCAACACTTGGCTAGCCTCTGGAAACAATGGCTCTACAAAGTATCTTCCAGTGCACCTCCTCCTGCAGAACCAAACATAAACCTCCCTAGTGAGACCACTCTGCTGGAACATTTCAAGCAAGAGCCAAACAGAGAGGAAGAAATAAAATGCTTCTTGCCAAAGGATGCATTTCCCATGGCATCCCTTGCAGGCAGTGCAAGAGATCATTGCTGCTGGAAGCTGCATTTCATTTCATCCCTTTGTATTTCAGATGCTAGTCGTACTTCCCAACACATGTATACAATAAACTCGCGGGCTAGCCTTCTGGTCAGGGTGTCTGCTGGTGCTGGGCTTGTGGCGGGGGTGCCGAGGGGATCTGGGCGTTGTGTTGGGGGTGCTGGTCTTGTCGTGGGGGGTGCAGAGGGGAGTTGGTCCTTGTGTTGGGGGTGCTGGTCTTTGTTTTGAGGTGCAGAGGGGATCTGGACCTTGTGTTGGGGGTGCAGAGGGGATCTGGGTGTTGTTTTGGGGGTGCTTAGAGGAGGTGGGCCTTGTGTTGGGGGTGCTGGTCTTGTCATGGGGGTGCAGAGGGGATCAGGGCCTTGTGTTGGGGGTGCAGAGGGGATCTGGGTGTTGTTTTGGGGGTGCTGAGGGGATTTGGGTGTTGTTGTGGGGGTGCTTAGAGGAGGTGGGCCTTGTGTTGGGGGTGCTGGGTTTGTTGTGGGGGTGCAGAGGGGATCAGGGCCTTGTTTTTGGGGTGCTGGGCCTTGTTTTGGGAGTGCTGGGCTTGTCATGGGGGTGCTGAGGGGATCAGGGCATTGTGTTGGGGGTGCTGGGCATTGTGTAGGGTTTGCTGGGCTTGTTATGGGGGTGCAGAGGGGATCTGGGTCTTGTTTTGGGGGCGCTTAGAGGACGTGGGCCTTGTGTTGGGGGTGCTGGGCTTGTCGTGGGGGTCCTGAGTGGTCATGGTGTTGTGTTGGGGGTGGTGGGCGTTGTTTTGGGAGAACTAGGCTTGTTTTCAGGGTGCTGAGGGGATCTGGGCCTTGTTTTCGGGGTACTGAGGGGATCTGGGCGTTGTTTTGGTGGTGCTGGGCCTTGTCATGGGGGTGTTGAGGGGATCTACGCCTTTTTTTGGGGGTGCGGAGAGGGTTCCGGAGCACTCGACCAGGTCGCCCAGAGAGGTTGTGGAGTCTCCTTCCCTGGAGATATTCAAAAGCCGCCTGGCCCAATCCTGGGCAATATGCTCCAGAGGACCCTGGCTGAGCAGGGGCGTTGGACTCCAGGATCTCCGGAGGTCCCTTCCAACCTCCACCATTCTCTGAGCCTGTGATTCTGTGAAATGTTAAGGCTAAAATTTTAACACTCACATCCCAGAAGTTTTCTTTTCCTTTCTTCTCAGAATTGGTTCCCGTCGATGGTCGAGCCCATCACACACCTTCCACAATCGCCTGTAACGTGCTCATGTAGTGTTCCAATGCTATAGGTCCTATGGATTGGCATGGGGTTGGTTCACCTAGTTGATTTAAACCAGTTGAGGGAATGGTTAGAACGTACAGCTAGCAATCTGGTTTTGGAGCTAAGGAAAGGTTTTGCACATTGAGTGACTACTCCCCAAATTACAGCTTGGTTGCCACTGCCCACGCACACAGGGAGCCCCATTCCCCTTGGGATCATTCCAGTTAATATGAAAGAGAGAATCAACCGTATCGGGAATAATACCAATGGTGCGTCTATATGATTGGGGCCTGGGCATACAAGTCTCAAGCTCCCATCTCTCCATCATATGTCTAGCAAGCCATGAATCTTCCACAAGACTTGAACTGGAGGAAAGTGTGGGATCAAAACTGTCATGTCACCTGGGGGAGTGAACCAGACACCGTGCGTAGGGCCTACGAAATAGATGGCTCAGCGTTACAGTGGGGACAACAAACAATTGTACTCGGGACCTGAGAGGACCACTCCCTGAGAGAGACCTGCCCAATCGAAGCTATTTCCAAGCAGGTGGTCATGAAGGGAGCACTGCCCTTCAGGAAAAAGCCTTTGCGCAGCTGCGCTATTACCAGAACGGAGCAGCTTCACAACCGCATCACACAGCTCATCAGCCTCCCCATCGACACAAAGGAACAGGAGCCAATGCATGACAACCAAAGTTGCATTCATGACAGACTGCATGAAATAGGAAAACAGGTGGACTCGGCAGCCAGGAACTCCACATATGTCTTCACTCATGGATACAGAAGACATTCAGCAGTGTCTCTAGGCAAAGTGGCAGCAGAAAGGTTGGCAAAGATGCAGAAGGCTTTCACAAGAGCAAACGACCCCACTTTCTACCTGCAGGGCCAGAGAGAAGACTTCTTCACAAGTTTCCACATGTCCTGCCAAGCAGTGCCCTCTATCACAGCAGTTGCTGATTTTTTTATGTGACGAGCTTTCAGGAGCTCTTTGACAGGCAGTGTCTGTGAAGACTGCTCTTGATATAGCCTGGGAAAGGAGCTCTAACTCTCCAGCTTTCAGTGGCCATCGATCTCAACTAGAAACGGCTATTCTCCTGTCTCTTGCGGAGGAAGAGAATGGTGAGAAGTTCAGGCAGCACATTCATTTCCCCCAACATGTTTTAGAAGGTTTCGTTGAGAAGTGTGTTAACAACTATTGCTTAGACAAGAACAATTCAAGGCTGAAGAACTTGTTCCATGTTTCCCTGAATTCATTCCAGACTCTTGTTGCTGCTGCTAGCTTTGCGCCTACAACTCCAGTTGTCCAAGAGAACTGTGGCAATGTCTCCCTGTGGCTAGAGGAATTTGGGAGCAGACTTGGAGCTAATTCTGAACTTCCCAGAAGTCATCTGAAAAGCATTGAGCATCAAGAAAGAAAGGAGAGAGAGCTCCTGAAGGAGGCAATGAGTAAAGCACTGGCCCCTGTGCTAGCAAACCTGAAACAGGCATTTTCCATGACTCATCTGAAAGCTTGGAACTGGAAACCTCATACAATCGGAGTTGAAGGGCTGCACGGCTGCTGGAAGCAATGCCCATTCTGCAGCGCTCTTTGCACAGACACAATACGTGCTCCTGATGGGGACCACAGGGTTCACTTCCATCGCCCTCAAGTCCTCGATGGGACCCAGTGGGTTACAAGAAATCAGTTGGTCCCTGCCCTTTGCTCCAGTCTTGTAGCAAGTCACTGTTGCCTTGTGCTTGAGGATAACAAGGAAGCTGCCTATACAAAGTCTAGAGAAGCAGGAGCAGCTTCTGCCAATTGGGGCCTCACGCCAGAAAGCTCCCCGCAGGCATGCTGCAAATGGCTTGTGTGCCGTTTCCGCTCACAATTGCAACAAGATTGCTGTGCACAATTGGAGGGCACAGCAGCAACCCGTCCAGAAGGGGAAAAGTGCCCAAAGAAAGAATGAGCCACGGGCTCGGCATGGGCTTGTCAGGGACGACTCTGGGCTTTGGTTGGGCTTTGTGCTGGCGGGAGCTGTGTTGGGGCTGGCCTTGGTGGGCTGCGCCTTGTTGGGGTTTGGGTGAGAGCAGCGTCAGGTGGGGCCTGGGGGTGCCCTGGCAGACCAGGTGTGTGGAAGTGATGTCGCCATGGCATCACAATGCCGGGGTCTTTCTGGAGGTGGGGCTGGGGGAAGTGCCGCTGTCACTTTGCCTGCGAGCGAGCGAGCGAGCGAGTGTGCGAGCGAGTGCGCGAGCAGGTGGAGAGCGTGGTGTTGAGCTGGGGCGAAGGAGCGAGGCAGCGGGGTAAGAGCTGGCTCCTTCCGTCTCTTTGCAGTCTCTCCTCCCCTCGGGGCACTCTCCCTGGCTTTGTCGCCTCCCCCAGCGCCCACAACCAGCTGCACGCTCCCTCGGTGGGCACAAGTGCCACAATCAGGCAAACGTCCCCGCCGCAAAGCCCAGCCACGCTCGGGCACCATTCTGCGCCCTTGCTGCTCACGACCCGGTGTCCCCGCGTCACACGTGGGAAAGCAGCGGCGGGAGCGGGCAGCCAGGCAAGGCCGACGGAGTGAGGGCACCGTGCCCTGCTTTTTGCAGAGTTGCTCTCGGCGGCCTTTGGCTCTTCTCCTGGTGTCAGATTGACGCTGTCGATCTTGGGGTGCGGAGGAGCGTGCACAGGGTGAGCTGCAGAGCAGAGCGGAGCGGTCAGGGTCGGGGGAGGTTGGTGGAGGGGCGTTGGAGGGGCGGTGGGGAGCAGGGCTTTGGGGGCTGCTGGTCTGCCTTGGTCAGGGAGGGGGAGGGTGGCTGCAAGGGGCGGCGTGCTCAGAGGTGGGTGCTGTGTTTTGGGTGGCACTCTTGGAGCAGGACGTGGAGGCGGAGCGCTGAGCAGGCTGCACGCTCGCGGCGCGCTTCCGGTGGCGGCATGGAGCCTCGGAGGCTGAGCGTCGTGGGCGAGTTTGTGGTGCTGAGCCTTTTTGTGGTGTGCCTGGCCCACATGCCCTCGGTCGTCAACGTCTTCACGATCCTGTGCATAGCGGTGGTGTTGGTGCCGGCGGGGAAAAGGCCCTGGCCCAAGGTAGGAGTCAGCCTGGGCATGGCCCCGAGCTGGCGCGGGCAGCGAGAGGGCTGAGGCCGCGGCAGCACCTGCAGCAAGGGCAGCCTGACGGTGCTGCGCGCAAGCCTGCCTCCAGCCTCAGCTCTGCGTGCCCCGCGCAGCCCTTCCGCGAGCAGGGGGCCTCTTGGCGCAGCGTGGATGCTCGCCACTAAGGCAGCGCTCTCTTGGGCTGTGCAGGGGCCTCACGGCAGTGCTGGCAGCCTGGGCAACGGCAGCGTGGACGAGCCCGGAGGTGAGCAGCCCCGGCCCAGGGCGCCTCTTGGCGCGCTCGGCAGCGCCTCCCGGCCAAGACAGCCCAGCGCCGCCAGCGCCCACCGCCCTCGGCCCCAGCTGGGGCTCCGCCCACGGGCTGCCCTCGCTCACTGCCTCTCTGCCTCCTCTTCCAGCAGCCTCCTTGCTGCCCACGGTGCAGACGCAGGACTGTGCAGCCAGCCGGCAGGCAGGGTAAGCGGAGGCCTGGCCTGCAGGGGGGCTGCCCCACAGCCCTGGCCAGGCCCACCGCAGGCAAGAGCCCGATGCAGCCCAGAGCCACAGACCTGTGCCTGGCCTGGGCCCCCCAAAGAGCAGGGCATGGCATGGCTAGGGCTGGGGTCGACGCGCGGGATGCCCAGGACATGCCGCATGCCTGCTGCTCACCAACTGGGAAGCCCCTTTGCTCCTTGCCCACTGCTGCAGCCCTGGCCCCAGCGCCCCCTCCGCCCGCACCCTGGCACCCTTTGGCGTCTGCCGCCGCCACCAGGGCTTCCCCCTGGGGCACCCAAGGCAGCCTCCTCACCTCCTTTCTCCCTCCCAGGCTCACAAGCGAGGACATCTTGCCCCCTCGCCACCTCCTGCCAACCTCCGAGCCGGACACGGATGGATGGAAGTTGGATGGCCCTCTCCCACTGCCACCACCCTCCATCCTGCTGGACGCTCCCCCAACACCTGCAGGAGTGCTGGGTGAGCTGCTTGTGCCCACAGCCCTCCCGCCATCCCCACCACGCAGGCGGGTCCGCTTTGGGCGCAACCAGACCGTGTTGCTGAGCGAGGAAGGTCACGAGCTGCTGGACTGCCTCCCCAAAGCCCCACACCTCGACTGGCCAGCCCACATCCCGCGCCGGTCCATCCTGCACTGTGCCTGGGCACCCGTCCCGCTGGCAGGGGAAGGCACAGTGCGGCCACTTTCACCCGCCGGGCAGTCCGAGGACGAAGAGGACGAGGAGCCAGCGTGTGCCACCTCCCTGCAGCGCTGGCCCACCATGCAGCTCTGGAGCCCACCACCGGAGGCGCCCTCCCCTCCCGCTGCAGCCGCCGGCTGCACAGCGGCCCTGGCCTGCCTGCTCTGCCCAGCCTGCCCTGCAGGCGCCTTCAGAGGGCTGCGCAAGGGCCTCCGCAGATGCGCCTCCTTCCTGCGAGGGCCACGGCGAGTGCTCAGGAGGCGCCAGGCAAGGGCCAGCTGATTGGGGCCAGCAGCAGGCTCCGCGCCTGGGCAGACGTGCCAGTAACCAGCACCCGCGGAGCTAGACGCCTTTGCCACCTCCGGGCCAGCGTCAATAAACCTCTGAGCAAGACTCTGCGGGAGGCGAGAGTGAAACACCATGTGAAGTGATATGAAGGAGGCGCAGGAATGCTCCCTGAGTCTTAGGAAGCCAGCCGTTCCCCGAACTCAGGCTTTCCTGCTCCTGACAGGGCTGAGTAGAGCAGCAACATGCAAAAACATGTCTCCAGAACAGAAGTTTAAATGCTTAGCTCAGATGAACCATCACATAGGAAACTGGCTGTCAGAAGAAGTCCGTGAGATCCTTACAAAGTGTGGTGGATGTGATCCTGGGGGCGCTCTGGAGCAAGATCTGAATTCCCCTGTGAATGGAGACTATGTAGCCTCCAACAGTGATCTGCAGAAAGAAGTTATAAAACGGGGGAGAATTGATATCGGTCAGAGGGCTGAGCGGAAAGATTCATCCAAGCCATCACCCTCAGCAGAACAGTGGGAGGATCCTAAAAGGAATGAGCGTTCCAGAGGCCAAGAGGTCCTCCACTTGATCAAACACCCGGGACTAGAAAATTACTACGCAAGGAAAAGGGGGAGGGCAGATCTTCAGGTTATCGACAAGACTGCCCTGTGTGACAGCCAGCCCAGGATTGGCAGTGAATACCCCTTCCATTTTCGGCACAAGCTGCTGATGCTGGACTACCGTGGAAGGTATCTGGTTTGCCAGGAGCATGGCAAAGCAAAAGAAGGCGTTCTGAGCACTCCAAATGCAACAAGCCTTGGCGCTGAGTGCTCAGATAGTGCCTCAGATATTGACAGTGAGTTTTTCAATGCTGAGCACGAAGAAGGGGATGCCTCTGTTACAGCAGGTCTGACACACATACATGCCATGGACCTCCAGGTGGCGATGTTTCATGGTGCCCATGATTTCACGAGCCAGTACATTTCAACAAACCTCGCTTTGTGCCACTTGGTGCTCCCCCTCCTGCTACCAAATCCATGCACCGCACCAAGAGAGTTCCCTCAGCCAAGTTAAAAAGAGCTGGAAAGGGACGGAACAATTGGGAAAGCAGACCACAATTCAGAGGAGCAGACCACAATTCAGAGGCACAAAAACCAACCGATTGATCAGGCAGACACACTCATGGTGTCCTTCATACGGATCGGGAGTTCTCCTTCCTCTTCCAAGGCTCAGCTCCTGAATGCTCTGCCGACTAAACACAAACACGACACTTTCTTCCACCGACATTGCAAAGGCAGCACCAAAGACTGTCTTCTAACGACAGGTGTTGTGGAGATCTCTTGGTCCTGTGCCAGTGGCAGTGCTGATGACACTTTTGACGGCTGTGTTGCTTTTTGTAACCTGCATGGAGATGCTAGAGGTCATGAACAACAATTGCCGTTTTTACAGCAGATCTCTTCTGTGAAGGAGGCTCTCAGTTAGCTGAGTCTGACCAGAGTGACAAGAAAGGCATGAACATTGTACGTGACCCGTGGCAGTCTCAAAAGCCTTTGATTTGTCTTTTCACTGAAGAAGAGAATGTTGCATGTGGCCGATCTAGCCAGAATGTAAAAAGAGGTATCCACAACAGAAACAAAGCAGAATTAGTAGAGGAGCTGATAAAAACAATCAGAGATCTGCTAGCAAGGTGAAACAACCTTTTAAGGCTTGATGCTTGTCAGGACACAGCTCGCCAACGTGGATTTATTGTGGCTAAAGAGGCAGAAGAGTGTGTGAGAGCCAAAGCAAAGGCAAGAACCTTGGTGGGATTCTTGACAAAGGAGAAATTGTGTTTGAGATCAAATCACAGCTACTGCCTCTTCAAGGACAACTATGGTACCCATGGTGTAAAAAGGAGAAAGAGCTCCCCCGCTTGCAGGAAAAGAGGAACAAGAACATAGAACATCATGGGAGCCAAAGTGAGCCAGAGAAGTGTGCAGGACGAAGAAAGCAACTCGACAGAGCGTTCCCCCTCAAGCAGCTGCTGAAATCAGTCCTCCCTTTTCTCCAGGCACAGGCAAGAGACACCAAGAAATACTTGCTGCAGTGGAGGAAGGTCTTTAGGGATGACCTGTCCTCTGAGCACTTGGAGGAACTTCAGAAAGAGTATCATCAGTGATGGTATCAAATCCTGGAAATAAAGAAAAGCAAGGAAAAAACCAGTCTGAAAACAGCATTGATGAATAAGTTAGAAGCCCTCTCCAATGCAGTCAATGATTCATCCATTGGTCTTAAGCGTCTTTTGAGAGAAGTAGGGCAGATTCGTGAAGCTCTAGAATCCTTGAACTCAAAAGATGAATGTTTTTGCAAACTACCTGACGTGGCAGTCGATCTGATGGTTTCAGGGTATGCCCTTGAAGTGGTGGATGGTGATGCTTCGTCTGTACGGTGACGATGGCTTGGGGCAATCTTTGACAAGTTAATTGAGAAGCTAGGGGAGAGAAGAGCGTTTGTTCTCTCAGTGCTTGGCATCCAGAGCCCGGGGAAGTCAAGCCTGCTGAATGCCATGTTTGGTCTGCAGTGGAACGTCAGTGCGGGGAGAGGCACGCGGGGAGCGTTTATGCAGCTGCTTCAGGTGGACGAGAAACCCCAAGAGGCCGTGGACTTTGATTACAGGCTGATTGTTGACACAGGAGGACTTTGTGCCATGGAGGTGGCCAATAAGCAGTCACTTAATGATGACAATGAGCTAGCCACCTTTGGCATTGGCATTGGCAACATGACTCTGATCAATATCTTGGGAGAAAATCCTGGAGACATGCAAGATGTCCTTCAGCTAGCCGGGCAGGCTTTTCTCCGCATGAAGCAAGTCAATCTTTCGCCAAGCTGCTGCTTTGTGCACCACAATGTTGGAGAAATAACTGCCCAGGAACAAAACATGCAAGCACAAAGACGCCTGCAGGAAAAGCTGGAGGAAATGGCAGGGACAGCCGCCCAGCCGCCCAGCAGGCGTTCTGCCATGTCACCCACAGTCACTACTTTGCTCACCTCTGGGTGGCAAGGAAACCCACGCAGGGCCCCACCCAACCCCACACACAGCCAGCACGTGCAGCAGTTAAAGAGCACAATTCTCCAAGCTGCCAAGAAGGGATCGCAGGGCACTATTCCAAGGCTCTCGAGCTTGAAAGTTCGTATGAGTGTCTTGTGGAAGGCTCTGCTGAATGAAAAGTTTGTTTTCCCTTTCCAAAACACTCGGGAAGTTGCCGCAGACAACAGCTTAGGAACAACCGACAGCCAGTGGACCTGGCAGCTGGGGAGCCACATCCTAGACTTGCAAATGAAACGGAACAATCGGATTAGAAAGGGAGACGTTCCGCATGTGACCCGAAGAAGCCTTATGGAGGAAGTGCAAGATAAATAGGAGACCCTCTGGAAAGGCTTGGAACCGTATTTCAGGGAAGATGACGCCAGTGGGCTTTTGATTCAGCGGAAAGCAAGCATTGAAAATCAACCGCAAGATCTGAGAGAAGCACTTGTGGAAGAGACACAGAGAAAGTCTGCCGAGTTCATTGAACGGGAGAAGAATCCGAGCAAAGGGCATCAGAAGAAGCCAGAATGTGAACACGAGCTTGTCAAGAGAAGGCAACTGGTGGCTTTGTCGCTAAAGAAGGAAGAGCTGCATGAAGAAAAGCTGAGGCAACACTTGGCTAGCCTCTGGAAACAATGGCTCTACAAAGTATCTTCCAGTGCACCTCCTCCTGCAGAACCAAACATAAACCTCCCTAGTGAGACCACTCTGCTGGAACATTTCAAGCAAGAGCCAAACAGAGAGGAAGAAATAAAATGCTTCTTGCCAAAGGATGCATTTCCCATGGCATCCCTTGCAGGCAGTGCAAGAGATCATTGCTGCTGGAAGCTGCATTTCATTTCATCCCTTTGTATTTCAGATGCTAGTCGTACTTCCCAAAACATGTATACAATAAACTTGCGGGCTAGCCTTCTGGTCAGGGTGTCTGCTGGTGCTGGGCTTGTGGCGGGGGTGCCGAGGGGATCTGGGCGTTGTGTTGGGGGTGCTGGTCTTGTCGTGGGGGGTGCAGAGGGGAGTTGGTCCTTGTGTTGGGGGTGCTGGTCTTTGTTTTGAGGTGCAGAGGGGATCTGGACCTTGTGTTGGGGGTGCTGAGGGGATCTGGGTGTTGTTTTGGGGGTGCTTAGAGGAGGTGGGCCTTGTGTTGGGGGTGCTGGTCTTGTCATGGGGGTGCAGAGGGGATCAGGGCCTTGTGTTGGGGGTGCAGAGGGGATCTGGGTGTTGTTTTGGGGGTGCTGAGGGGATTTGGGTGTTGTTGTGGGGGTGCTTAGAGGAGGTGGGCCTTGTGTTGGGGGTGCTGGGTTTGTTGTGGGGGTGCAGAGGGGATCAGGGCCTTGTTTTTGGGGTGCTGGGCCTTGTTTTGGGAGTGCTGGGCTTGTCATGGGGGTGCTGAGGGGATCAGGGCATTGTGTTGGGGGTGCTGGGCATTGTGTAGGGTTTGCTGGGCTTGTTATGGGGGTGGAGAGGGGATCTGGGTCTTGTTTTGGGGGCGCTTAGAGGACGTGGGCCTTGTGTTGGGGGTGCTGGGCTTGTCGTGGGGGTCCTGAGTGGTCATGGTGTTGTGTTGGGGGTGGTGGGCGTTGTTTTGGGAGAACTAGGCTTGTTTTCGGGGTGCTGAGGGGATCTGGGCCTTGTTTTCGGGGTACTGAGGGGATCTGGGCGTTGTTTTGGTGGTGCTGGGCCTTGTCATGGGGGTGTTGAGGGGATCTACGCCTTTTTTTGGGGGTGCGGAGAGGGTTCCGGAGCACTCGACCAGGTCGCCCAGAGAGGTTGTGGAGTCTCCTTCCCTGGAGATATTCAAAAGCCGCCTGGCCCAATCCTGGGCAATATGCTCCAGAGGACCCTGGCTGAGCAGGGGCGTTGGACTCCAGGATCTCCGGAGGTCCCTTCCAACCTCCACCATTCTCTGAGCCTGTGATTCTGTGAAATGTTAAGGCTAAAATTTTAACACTCACATCCCAGAAGTTTTCTTTTCCTTTCTTCTCAGAATTGGTTCCCGTCGATGGTCGAGCCCATCACACACCTTCCACAATCGCCTGTAACGTGCTCATGTAGTGTTCCAATGCTATAGGTCATATGGATTGGCATGGGGTTGGTTCACCTAGTTGATTTAAACCAGTTGAGGGAATGGTTAGAACGTGCAGCTAGCAATCTGGTTTTGGAGCTAAGGAAAGGTTTTGCACATTGAGTGACTACTCCCCAAATTACAGCTTGGTTGCCACTGCCCACGCACACAGGGAGCCCCATTCCCCTTGGGATCATTCCAGTTAATATGAAAGAGAGAATCAACCGTATCGGGAATAATACCAATGGTGCGTCTATATGATTGGGGCCTGGGCATACAAGTCTCAAGCTCCCATCTCTCCATCATATGTCTAGCAAGCCATGAATCTTCCACAAGACTTGAACTGGAGGAAAGTGTGGGATCAAAACTGTCATGTCACCTGGGGGAGTGAACCAGACACCGTGCGTAGGGCCTACGAAATAGATGGCTCAGCGTTACAGTGGGGACAACAAACAATTGTACTCGGGACCTGAGAGGACCACTCCCTGAGAGAGACCTGCCCAATCGAAGCTATTTCCAAGCAGGTGGTCATGAAGGGAGCACTGCCCTTCAGGAAAAAGCCTTTGCGCAGCTGCGCTATTACCAGAACGGAGCAGCTTCACAACCGCATCACACAGCTCATCAGCCTCCCCATCGACACAAAGGAACAGGAGCCAATGCATGACAACCAAAGTTGCATTCATGACAGACTGCATGAAATAGGAAAACAGGTGGACTCGGCAGCCAGGAACTCCACATATGTCTTCACTCATGGATACAGAAGACATTCAGCAGTGTCTCTAGGCAAAGTGGCAGCAGAAAGGTTGGCAAAGATGCAGAAGGCTTTCACAAGAGCAAACGACCCCACTTTCTACCTGCAGGGCCAGAGAGAAGACTTCTTCACAAGTTTCCACATGTCCTGCCAAGCAGTGCCCTCTATCACAGCAGTTGCTGATTTTTTTATGTGACGAGCTTTCAGGAGCTCTTTGACAGGCAGTGTCTGTGAAGACTGCTCTTGATATAGCCTGGGAAAGGAGCTCTAACTCTCCAGCTTTCAGTGGCCATCGATCTCAACTAGAAACGGCTATTCTCCTCTCTCTTGCGGAGGAAGAGAATGGTGAGAAGTTCAGGCAGCACATTCATTTCCCCCAACATGTTTTAGAAGGTTTCGCTGAAAAGTGTGTTAACAACTATTGCTTAGACAAGAACAATTCAAGGCTGAAGAACTTGTTCCATGTTTCCCTGAATTCATTCCAGACTCTTGTTGCTGCTGCTAGCTTTGCGCCTACAACTCCAGTTGTCCAAGAGAACTGTGGCAATGTCTCCCTGTGGCTAGAGGAATTTGGGAGCAGACTTGGAGCTAATTCTGAACTTCCCAGAAGTCATCTGAAAAGCACTGAGCATCAAGAAAGAAAGGAGAGAGAGCTCCTGAAGGAGGCAATGAGTAAAGCACTGGCCCCTGTGCTAGCAAACCTGAAACAGGCATTTTCCATGACTCATCTGAAAGCTTGGAACTGGAAACCTCATACAATCGGAGTTGAAGGGCTGCATGGCTGCTGGAAGCAATGCCCGTTGTGCAGCGCTCTTTGCACAGACACAATACGTGCTCCTGATGGGGACCACAGTGTTCACTTCCATCGCCCTCAAGTCCTCGATGGGACCCAGTGGGTTACAAGAAATCAGTTGGTCCCTGCCCTTTGCTCCAGTCTTGTAGCAAGTCACTGTTGCCTTGTGCTTGAGGATAACAAGGAAGCTGCCTATACAAAGTCTAGAGAAGCAGGAGCAGCTTCTGCCAATTGGGGCCTCACGCCAGAAAGCTCCCCGCAGGCATGCTGCAAATGGCTTGTGTGCCGTTTCCGCTCACAATTGCAACAAGATTGCTGTGCACAATTGGAGGGCACAGCACAAACCGTCCAGAAGGGGAAAAGTGCCCAAAGAAAGAATGAGCCACGGGCTCGGCATGGGCTTGTCAGGGACGACTCTGGGCTTTGGTTGGGCTTTGTGCTGGCGGGAGCTGTATTGGGGCTGGCCTTGGTGGGCTGCGCCTTGTTGGGGTTTGGGTGAGAGCAGCGTCAGGTGGGGCCTGGGGGTGCCCTGGCAGACCAGGTGTGTGGAAGTGATGTCGCCATGGCATCACAATGCCGGGGTCTTTCTGGAGGTGGGGCTGGGGGAAGTGCCGCTGTCACTTTGCCTGCGAGCGAGCGAGCGAGCGAGTGTGCGAGCGAGTGCGCGAGCAGGTGGAGAGCGTGGTGTTGAGCTGGGGCGAAGGAGCGAGGCAGCGGGGTAAGAGCTGGCTCCTTCCGTCTCTTTGCAGTCTCTGCTCCCCTCGGGGCACTCTCCCTGGCTTTGTCGCCTCCCCCAGCGCCCACAACCAGCTGCACGCTCCCTCGGTGGGCACAAGTGCCACAATCAGGCAAACGTCCCCGCCGCAAAGCCCAGCCACGCTCGGGCACCATTCTGCGCCCTTGCTGCTCACCACCCAGTGTCCCCGCGTCACACGTGGGAAAGCAGCCGCGGGAGCGGGCAGCCAGGCAAGGCCGACGGAGTGAGGGCACCGTGCCCTGCTTTTTGCAGAGTTGCTCTCGGCGGCCTTTGGCTCTTCTCCTGGTGTCAGATTGACGCTGTCGATCTTGGGGTGCGGAGGAGCGTGCACAGGGTGAGCTGCAGAGCAGAGCGGAGCGGTCAGGGTCGGGGGAGGTTGGTGGAGGGGCGTTGGAGGGGCGGTGGGGAGCAGGGCTTTGGGGGCTGCTGGTCTGCCTTGGTCAGGGAGGGGGAGGGTGGCTGCAAGGGGCGGCGTGCTCAGAGGTGGGTGCTGTGTTTTGGGTGGCACTCTTGGAGCAGGACGTGGAGGCGGAGCGCTGAGCAGGCTGCACGCTCGCGGCGCGCTTCCGGTGGCGGCATGGAGCCTCGGAGGCTGAGCGTCGTGGGCGAGTTTGTGGTGCTGAGCCTTTTTGTGGTGTGCCTGGCCCACATGCCCTCGGTCGTCAACGTCTTCACGATCCTGTGCATAGCGGTGGTGTTGGTGCCGGCGGGGAAAAGGCCCTGGCCCAAGGTAGGAGTCAGCCTGGGCATGGCCCCGAGCTGGCGCGGGCAGCGAGAGGGCTGAGGCCGCGGCAGCACCTGCAGCAAGGGCAGCCTGACGGTGCTGCGCGCAAGCCTGCCTCCAGCCTCAGCTCTGCGTGCCCCGTGCAGCCCTTCCGCGAGCAGGGCGCCTCTTGGCGCAGCGTGGATGCTCGCCACTAAGGCAGCGCTCTCTTGGGCTGTGCAGGGGCCTCACGGCAGTGCTGGCAGCCTGGGCAACGGCAGCGTGGACGAGCCCGGAGGTGAGCAGCCCCGGCCCAGGGCGCCTCTTGGCGCGCTCGGCAGCGCCTCCCGGCCAAGACAGCCCAGCGCCGCCAGCGCCCACCGCCCTCGGCCCCAGCTGGGGCTCCGCCGACGGGCTGCCCTCGCTCACTGCCTCTCTGCCTCCTCTTCCAGCAGCCTCCTTCCTGCCCACGGTGCAGACGCAGGACTGTGCAGCCAGCCGGCAGGCAGGGTAAGCGGAGGCCTGGCCTGCAGGGGGGCTGCCCCACAGCCCTGGCCAGGCCCACCGCAGGCAAGAGCCCGATGCAGCCCAGAGCCACAGACCTGCGCCTGGCCTGGGCCCCCCAAAGAGCAGGGCATGGCATGGCTAGGGCTGGGGTCGACGCACGGGATGCCCAGGACATGCCGCATGCCTGCTGCTCACCAACTGGGAAGCCCCTTTGCTCCTTGCCCACTGCTGCAGCCCTGGCCCCAGCGCCCCCTCCGCCCGCACCCTGGCACCCTTTGGCGTCTGCTGCCGCCACCAGGGCTTCCCCCTGGGGCACCCAAGGCAGCCTCCTCACCTCCTTTCTCCCTCCCAGGCTCACAAGCGAGGACATCTTGCCCCCTCGCCACCTCCTGCCAACCTCCGAGCCGGACACGGATGGATGGAAGTTGGATGGCCCTCTCCCACTGCCACCACCCTCCATCCTGCTGGACGCTCCCCCAACACCTGCAGGAGTGCTGGGTGAGCTGCTTGTGCCCACAGCCCTCCCGCCATCCCCACCACACAGGCGGGTCCGCTTTGGGCGCAACCAGACCGTGTTGCTGAGCGAGGAAGGTCACGAGCTGCTGGACTGCCTCCCCAAAGCCCCACACCTCGACTGGCCAGCCCACATCCCGCGCCGGTCCATCCTGCACTGTGCCTGGGCACCCGTCCCGCTGGCAGGGGAAGGCACAGTGCGGCCACTTTCACCCGCCGGGCAGTCCGAGGACGAAGAGGGCGAGGAGCCAGCGTGTGCCACCTCCCTGCAGCGCTGGCCCACCATGCAGCTCTGGAGCCCACCACCGGAGGCGCCCTCCCCTCCCGCTGCAGCCGCCGGCTGCACAGCGGCCCTGGCCTGCCTGCTCTGCCCAGCCTGCCCTGCAGGCGCCTTCAGAGGGCTGCGCAAGGGCCTCCGCAGATGCGCCTCCTTCCTGCGAAGGCCACGGCGAGTGCTCAGGAGGCGCCAGGCAAGGGCCAGCTGATTGGGGCCAGCAGCAGGCTCCGCGCCTGGGCAGACGTGCCAGTAACCAGCACCCGCGGAGCTAGATGCCTTTGCCACCTCCGGGCCAGCGTCAATAAACCTCTGAGCAAGACTCTGTGGGAGGCGAGAGTGAAACACCATGTGAAGTGCTATGAAGGAGGCGCAGGAATGCTCCCTGAGTCTTAGGAAGTCAGCCGTTCCCCGAACTCAGGCTTTCCTGCTCCTGACAGGGCTGAGTAGAGCAGCAACATGCAAAAACATGTCTCCAGAACAGAAGTTTAAATGCTTAGCTCAGATGAACCATCACATAGGAAACTGGCTGTCAGAAGAAGTCCGTGAGATCCTTACAAAGTGCGGTGGATGTGATCCTGGGGGCGCTCTGGAGCAAGATCTGAATTCCCCTGTGAATGGAGACTATGTAGCCTCCAACAGTGATCTGCAGAAAGAAGTTGTAAAACAGGGGAGAATTGATATTGGTCAGGGGGCTGAGCAGAAAGATTCATCCAAGCCATCACCCTCAGCAGAACAGTGGGAGGATCCTAAAAGGAATGAGCGTTCCAGAGGCCAAGAGGTCCTCCACTTGATCAAACACCCGGGACTAGAAAATTACTACGCAAGGAAAAGGGGGAGGGCAGATCTTCAGGTTATCGACAAGACTGCCCTGTGTGACAGCCAGCCCAGGATTGGCAGTGAATACCCCTTCCATTTTCGGCACAAGCTGCTGATGCTGGACTACCGTGGAAGGTATCTGGTTTGCCAGGAGCATGGCAAAGCAAAAGAAGGCGTTCTGAGCACTCCAAATGCAACAAGCCTTGGCGCTGAGTGCTCAGATAGTGCCTCAGATATTGACAGTGAGTTTTTCAATGCTGAGCGTGAAGAAGGGGATGCCTCTGTTACAGCAGGTCTGACACACACACACATGCCATGGACCTCCAGGTGGCGATGTTTCATGGTGCCCACGATTTCACGAGACAGTACATTTCAACAAACCTCGCTTTGTGCCACTTGGTGCTCCCCCTCCTGCTACCAAATCCATGCACCGCACCAAGAGAGTTCCCTCAGCCAAGTTAAAAAGAGCTGGAAAGGGACGGAACAATTGGGAAAGCAGACCACAATTCAGAGGAGCAGACCACAATTCAGAGGCACAAAAACAAACCGATTGATCAGGCAGACACACTCATGGTGTCCTTCATACGGATCGGGAGTTCTCCTTCCTCTTCCAAGGCTCAGCTCCTGAATGCTCTGCCGACTAAACACAAACACGACACTTTCTTCCACCGACATTGCAAAGGCAGCACCAAAGACTGTCTTCTAACGACAGGTGTTGTGCAGATCTCTTGGTCCTGTGCCAGTGGCAGTGCTGGTGACACTTTTGACGGCTGTGTTGCTTTTTGTAACCTGCATGGAGATGCTAGAGGTCATGAACAACAATTGCCGTTTTTACAGCAGATCTCTTCTGTGAAGGAGGCTCTCAGTTAGCTGAGTCTGACCAGAGTGACAAGAAAGGCATGAACATTGTACGTGACCCGTGGCAGTCTCAAAAGCCTTTGATTTGTCTTTTCACTGAAGAAGAGAATGTTGCATGTGGCCGATCTAGCCAGAATGTAAAAAGAGGTATCCACAACAGAAACAAAGCAGAATTAGTAGAGGAGCTGATAAAAACAATCAGAGATCTGCTAGCAAGGTGAAACAACCTTTTAAGGCTTGATGCTTGTCAGGACACAGCTCGCCAACGTGGATTTATTGTGGCTAAAGAGGCAGAAGAGTGTGTGAGAGCCAAAGCAAAGGCAAGAACCTTGGTGGGATTCTTGACAAAGGAGAAATTGTGTTTGAGATCAAATCACAGCTACTGCCTCTTCAAGGACAACTATGGTACCCATGGTGTAAAAAGGAGAAAGAGCTCCCCCGCTTGCAGGAAAAGAGGAACAAGAACATAGAACATCATGGGAGCCAAAGTGAGCCAGAGAAGTGTGCAGGACGAAGAAAGCAACTCGACAGAGCGTTCCCCCTCAAGCAGCTGCTGAAATCAGTCCTCGCTTTTCTCCAGGCACAGGCAAGAGACACCAAGAAATACTTGCTGCAGTGGAGGAAGGTCTTTAGGGATGACCTGTCCTCTGAGCACTTGGAGGAACTTCAGAAAGAGTATCATCAGTGATGGTATCAAATCCTGGAAATAAAGAAAAGCAAGGAAAAAACCAGTCTGAAAACAGCATTGATGAATAAGTTAGAAGCCCTCTCCAATGCAGTCAATGATTCATCCATTGGTCTCAAGCGTCTTTTGAGAGAAGTAGGGCAGATTCGTGAAGCTCTAGAATCCTTGAACTCAAAAGATGAATGTTTTTGCAAACTACCTGACGTGGCAGTCGATCTGATGGTTTCAGGGTATGCCCTTGAAGTGGTGGATGGTGATGCTTCGTCTGTACGGTGACGATGGCTTGGGGCAATCTTTGACAAGTTAATTGAGAAGCTAGGGGAGAGAAGAGCGTTTGTTCTCTCAGTGCTTGGCATCCAGAGCCCGGGGAAGTCAAGCCTGCTGAATGCCATGTTTGGTCTGCAGTGGAACGTCAGTGCGGGGAGAGGCACGCGGGGAGCGTTTATGCAGCTGCTTCAGGTGGACGAGAAACCCCAAGAGGCCGTGGACTTTGATTACAGGCTGATTGTTGACACAGGAGGACTTTGTGCCATGGAGGTGGCCAATAAGCAGTCACTTAATGATGACAATGAGCTAGCCACCTTTGGCATTGGCATTGGCAACATGACTCTGATCAATATCTTGGGAGAAAATCCTGGAGACATGCAAGATGTCCTTCAGCTAGCCGGGCAGGCTTTTCTCCGGATGAAGCAAGTCAATCTTTCACCAAGCTGCTGCTTTGTGCACCACAATGTTGGAGAAATAACTGCCCAGGAACAAAACATGCAAGCACAAAGACGCCTGCAGGAAAAGCTGGAGGAAATGGCAGGGACAGCCGCCCAGCCGCCCAGCAGGCGTTCTGCCATGTCACCCACAGTCACTACTTTGCTCACCTCTGGGTGGCAAGGAAACCCACGCAGGGCCCCACCCAACCCCACACACAGCCAGCACGTGCAGCAGTTAAAGAGCACAATTCTCCAAGCTGCCAAGAAGGGATCGCAGGGCACTATTCCAAGGCTCTCGAGCTTGAAAGTTCGTATGAGTGTCTTGTGGAAGGCTCTGCTGAATGAAAAGTTTGTTTTCCCTTTCCAAAACACTCAGGAAGTTGCCGCAGACAACAGCTTAGGAACAACCGACAGCCAGTGGACCTGGCAGCTGGGGAGCCACATCCTAGACTTGCAAATGAAACGGAACAATCGGATTAGAAAGGGAGACGTTCCGCATGTGACCCGAAGAAGCCTTATGGAGGAAGTGCAAGATAAATAGGAGACCCTCTGGAAAGGCTTGGAACCGTATTTCAGGGAAGATGACGCCAGTGGGCTTTTGATTCAGCGGAAAGCAAGCATTGAAAATCAACCGCAAGATCTGAGAGAAGCACTTGTGGAAGAGACACAGAGAAAGTCTGCCGAGTTCATTGAACGGGAGAAGAATCCGAGCAAAGGGCATCAGAAGAAGCCAGAATGTGAACACGAGCTTGTCAAGAGAAGGCAACTGGTGGCTTTGTCGCTAAAGAAGGAAGAGCTGCATGAAGAAAAGCTGAGGCAACACTTGGCTAGCCTCTGGAAACAATGGCTCTACAAAGTATCTTCCAGTGCACCTCCTCCTGCAGAACCAAACATAAACCTCCCTAGTGAGACCACTCTGCTGGAACATTTCAAGCAAGAGCCAAACAGAGAGGAAGAAATAAAATGCTTCTTGCCAAAGGATGCATTTCCCATGGCATCCCTTGCAGGCAGTGCAAGAGATCATTGCTGCTGGAAGCTGCATTTCATTTCATCTCTTTGTATTTCAGATGCTAGTCGTACTTCCCAACACATGTATACAATAAACTCGCGGGCTAGCCTTCTGGTCAGGGTGTCTGCTGGTGCTGGGCTTGTGGCGGGGGTGCCGAGGGGATCTGGGCGTTGTGTTGGGGGTGCTGGTCTTGTCGTGGGGGGTGCAGAGGGGAGTTGGTCCTTGTGTTGGGGGTGCTGGTCTTTGTTTTGAGGTGCAGAGGGGATCTGGACCTTGTGTTGGGGGTGCAGAGGGGATCTGGGTGTTGTTTTGGGGGTGCTTAGAGGAGGTGGGCCTTGTGTTGGGGGTGCTGGTCTTGTCATGGGGGTGCAGAGGGGATCAGGGCCTTGTGTTGGGGGTGCAGAGGGGATCTGGGTGTTGTTTTGGGGGTGCTGAGGGGATTTGGGTGTTGTTGTGGGGGTGCTTAGAGGAGGTGGGCCTTGTGTTGGGGGTGCTGGGTTTGTTGTGGGGGTGCAGAGGGGATCAGGGCCTTGTTTTTGGGGTGCTGGGCATTGTGTAGGGCTTGCTGGGCTTGTTATGGGGGTGGAGAGGGGATCTGGGTCTTGTTTTGGGGGCGCTTAGAGGACGTGGGCCTTGTGTTGGGGGTGCTGGGCTTGTCGTGGGGGTCCTGAGTGGTCATGGTGTTGTGTTGGGGGTGGTGGGCGTTGTTTTGGGAGAACTAGGCTTGTTTTTGGGGTGCTTAGGGGATCTGGGCCTTGTTTTCGGGGTACTGAGGGGATCTGGGCGTTGTTTTGGCGGTGCTGGGCCTTGTCATGGGGGTGTTGAGGGGATCTAGGCCTTTTTTTGGGGGTGCGGAGAGGGTTCCGGAGCACTCGACCAGGTCGCCCAGAGAGGTTGTGGAGTCTCCTTCCCTGGAGATATTCAAAAGCCGCCTGGCCCAATCCTGGGCAATATGCTCCAGAGGACCCTGGCTGAGCAGGGGCGTTGGACTCCAGGATCTCCGGAGGTCCCTTCCAACCTCCACCATTCTCTGAGCCTGTGATTCTGTGAAATGTTAAGGCTAAAATTTTAACACTCACATCCCAGAAGTTTTCTTTTCCTTTCTTCTCAGAATTGGTTCCCATCGATGGTCGAGCCCATCACACATCTTCCACAATCACCTGTAATGTGCTCAAGTAGTGTTCCAATGCTATAGGTCATATGGTTGCTACAGGGGTTGGTTCACCTAGTTGATTTAAACCAGTTGAGGGAATGGTTAGAACGTACAGCTAGCAATCTGGTTTTGGAGCTAAGGAAAGGTTTTGCACATTGAGTGACTACTCCCCAAATTACAGCTTGGTTGCCACTGCCCACGCACACAGGGAGCCCCATTCCCCTTGGGATCATTCCAGTTAATATGAAAGAGAGAATCAACCGTATCGGGAATAATACCAATGGTGCGTCTATATGATTGGGGCCTGGGCATACAAGTCTCAAACTCCCATCTCTCCATCATATGTCTAGCAAGCCATGAATCTTCCACAAGACTTGAACTGGAGGAATGTGTGGGATCAAAACTGTCATGTCACCTGCGGGAGTGAACCAGACACCGTGCGTAGGGCCTACGAAATAGATGGCTCAGCGTTACAGTGGGGACAACAAACAATTGTACTCGGGACCTGAGAGAACCACTCCCTGAGAGAGACCTGCCCAATCGAAGCTATTTCCAAGCAGGTGGTCATGAAGGGAGCACTGCCCTTCAGGAAAAAGCCTTTGCGCAGCTGCGCTATTACCAGAACGGAGCAGCTTCACGACCGCATCACACAGCTCATCAGCCTCCCCATCGACACAAAGGAACAGGAGCCAATGCATGACAACCAAAGTTGCATTCATGACAGACTGCATGAAATAGGAAAACAGGTGGACTCGGCAGCCAGGAACTCCACATATGTCTTCACTCATGGATACAGAAGACATTCAGCAGTGTCTCTAGGCAAAGTGGCAGCAGAAAGGTTGGCAAAGATGCAGAAGGCTTTCACAAGAGCAAACGACCCCACTTTCTACCTGCAGGGCCAGAGAGAAGACTTCTTCACAAGTTTCCACATGTCCTGCCAAGCAGTGCCCTCTATCACAGCAGTTGCTGATTTTTTTATGTGACGAGCTTTCAGGAGCTCTTTGACAGGCAGTGTCTGTGAAGACTGCTCTTGATATAGCCTGGGAAAGGAGCTCTAACTCTCCAGCTTTCAGTGGCCATCGATCTCAACTAGAAACGGCTATTCTCCTGTCTCTTGCGGAGGAAGAGAATGGTGAGAAGTTCAGGCAGCACATTCATTTCCCCCAACATGTTTTAGAAGGTTTCGTTGAGAAGTGTGTTAACAACTATTGCTTAGACAAGAACAATTCAAGGCTGAAGAACTTGTTCCATGTTTCCCTGAATTCATTCCAGACTCTTGTTGCTGCTGCTAGCTTTGCGCCTACAACTCCAGTTGTCCAAGAGAACTGTGGCAATGTCTCCCTGTGGCTAGAGGAATTTGGGAGCAGACTTGGAGCTAATTCTGAACTTCCCAGAAGTCATCTGAAAAGCACTGAGCATCAAGAAAGAAAGGAGCGAGAGCTCCTGAAGGAGGCAATGGGTAAAGCTCTGGCCCCTGTGCTAGCAAACCTGAAACAGGCATTTTCCATGCCTCATCTGAAAGCTTGGAACTGGAAACCTCATACAATCGGAGTTGAACGGCTGCACGGCTGCTGGAAGCAATGCCCATTCTGCAGCGCTCTTTGCACAGACACAATACGTGCTCCTGATGGGGACCACAGTGTTCACTTCCATCGCCCTCAAGTCCTCGATGGGACCCAGTGGGTTACAAGAAATCAGTTGGTCCCTGCCCTTTGCTCCAGTCTTGTAGCAAGTCACTGTTGCCTTGTGCTTGAGGATAACAAGGAAGCTGCCTATACAAAGTCTAGAGAAGCAGGAGCAGCTTCTGCCAGTTGGGGCCTCACGCCAGAAAGCTCCCCGCAGGCATGCTGCAAATGGCTTGTGTGCCGTTTCCGCTCACAATTGCAACAAGATTGCTGTGCACAATTGGAGGGCACAGCAGCAACCCGTCCAGAAGGGGAAAAGTGCCCAAAGACAGATGTGATCTCTGAGCTGGAACAGCTATCCCCTCCACATAGCATCTCCCAGCACCAAAACGGTCTGCAATGGCAATGGCCTGAATGTATTGGCATCCCTTGCCAGCAGTCCAAGAGATCACTCCTGCTGGAAGCTGCATTTCATTTCATCCCTTTCTATTTCAGGTCCCAGTCTTACTTCCCGAAACATGTATACAATCAACTCAAGCCTTCAGCAAAGAACTCAAACAATAGCCAGCACAGTTGGCAAGATACAAACATGGGTATTTTGGACTTCTGGACTCCATGAAGCAGAGTCTCTGCTGAAGTCTGTGCTTTTAAAGTCCAACTGGACTGATAGGATCCCCTCATCTGATGGCCTCGGGAACAAACATGTCACAGAATGTTACCCTTCACCAAGGTCTCTCTCTTGTGTTTGATCCTGTGGCTCTGCTCTGTCTGTAACACATGTTCCCACGTTCATAGCTCTGTACCAGCAACAAGCAGTAAAAGGGGCCTGTTGCCTGCTCTCGCTTCCTGACGTTCTCCTTGTATGTGGGAAGCATCGTGCGGGTGCTGGCGGGGAGGTTGTGGGGAGAGAAAGTGCCAGGTGCCTTTGGGAAGGTCTTCCGCAGGAGCCAGGCCTGAAGCCCCCTTACGAAGCCTTGCTGCAGAGTGCAGGCGTCTCCTGCTGAGCCTGGCAAGAGCTGGTCGCACTCTCCTGTGGCAAGTCAGGTCCAGTACGCTCGTCTGCACGGGCAGGACTGGAGGCTGTTGTCCCAAGAGGGCCACCTCTCCCTCCTGGCTCAGCTGGTGCACATAGAGATTTGCACGGCTCCTGCCACAGACGCGCAGAGATTGAAGCAATGTGGGATGAGGGCCAGGGTGCATACAAGGTGTGAAAAGCAGCAGAGCGGCTGCAACGCTAGTCAGGGTCTCTCCTGGTGCTGGGCTTGTCATGGGGGTGCTGAGGGGATCTGGGCGTTGTGTTGGGGGTTCTGGGCTTGTCGTGGGGGTGGAGAGGGGACGTGGGCCTTGTGTTTGGGGTGCAGGGCCTGTTGTGGGGGTCCTGAGTAGTCAGGGCGTTGTTTTGGGGGTGCTGGGACTTGTTTTGGGAGAGCTAGGCTTGTTTTGGGGTGCTGAGGGGACCTAGGCATTGTTTTGGGAGTGCTGGAGGTATCTGGGCCTTGTATTGGGGGTGCTGGGCTTTTCATGAAGGTGCTGAGGGGATCTGGGCATTGTGTTGTGGGCACTGGGCTTGTCGTGGTGCTTAGGGGATCTAGGCCTTGTGTTGGGTGTCCTGAGAGTATCGGGGCCTTTTTCTGGGGGTGCTGGGTCTTGTTATAAGGGTGCTGGTCTTGTCGTTGGGGTGCTGAGGGGATCTGGGCTGTGTTTTTGGGGTGCTGGGCATTGCTTTTGGGGGTGCTGGGCATTGTGTTGGAGGTGCGGGGCTTTTTTTGGGGATGCGGAGGGGATCTGGGCCTGGTTTTAGGAGCGCTGAGGGTATCTGGGGCTTTTATTGGAAATGCTGGTCTTGTCATGGGGACGTTGAGGGGATTTGGGCCTTGTATTGGGAGTGCTGGGCTTTGTGTTGGGGGTTCTGATGGGATCTGTGTCTTTTTTGGGGGGTGGTGAGGGGATCTGGGCCTTGTGTTAGCAGTGCTGAGGGGATCTTGGCCTTGTTTTGTGAGTGGTGGGTCTTGTTTTGCACGTGCTGAGGTGATCTGGGCATTGTTTTGGGGGTGCTGGGCCTTGCTGTGGGGGTGCTGAGGGGATATGTTGGGGGTGCGGGGCTTGTGTTGTGGGTGCTGAGGAGATCTGGGCATTTTGTTGGGGGGCTGGGCTTATGGTGGTGCTGAGGGGATCTGGGCCTTGTGTTGGGGGTGCTGGGCTTGTTTTGGGAGTGCTGAGGGGATCTGGGCCTTGTATTGGGGAGAGCTGGGCTTGTCGTGGGTGTGCTGAGGAGAGCTAGGTGTTGTTTTACGGGTGCTGGGCCTTGTTTTGGGAGTGCAGAGGGGATCTGGGCCTTGTATTGGGGGTGCGGGGCTTGTCATGGGGGTGCTGAACGGGATCTGGGCCTTATGTTTGGGAGTGCTGGGCCTTGTTTTTGGAGTTCTGGGCTTTGTTGTGGGGGTGCTGAGGGGATCTGGGCCTTGTGTTGGGCGTTCCTGAGGGGATCTGGGCGTTGTATTGGGGGTCAGGGCGCATACAAGGTGTGAAAAGCAGCAGAGCGGCTGCAACGCTAGTCAGGCTCTCTCCTGGTGCTGGAGACAGTGGGGTGGGGGGACAAGCGGCAGGTCCTCGTCCCAGGAGCTGCCCAAGACGTGGGCACTCGTCGTGGCGCCAAGGGGAGAAGCCATCTGGCAAGCAGCGCCCAGGAGGCCGTACCGGGGCGGTCCGGCTGGATTTCCTGCCACAGACAGCTCTCGCCACGCCAGCCAGAAACGCAGCAGCCTCCACCGCAGCCTTCTCCATCGCCAATTGTTATTGGAGCGGCTCTTGGAGGGGCAAGGGGGAAAGGATTCCCCACATTTTCACCTTTTTGGGGGGGGTGGCACATTTCCTTTCTGATTTGCAACTATTTCTTTTTTTTTTCTCCCTGACTTTTGGCAGATGGAGGTTGCCCATATTTGAGCAGCTTGTGTGCAGGTTTTTAAAATGTATTTCCTGAGGAAGTTTTTTACAGCCTTGAAACTCTCCAGGTTTTTTTCCAGCAGTTTTTTTTTTTGTCTTTTTCTTCTTCCTCCCCCACAAGCAATCACCCATAGGGGTCATTTATTTACTTACACACTGTGGGTTTTATTTATTTACCCATGGGAAGGAGGCTGGGTTGGGGTTTGGCTGTTCTTTGTTTTTCAGCAGCTCCCCCTTTCCCCTCACCCCACCCCCCCGCCATTTCCTTGGGGCGTTCCTGATTAATTTTCACTCGGGGGTTACGGAGTCAGGCGCAGGGGCAGGGGGTGGGATGCCCTCTCCCCCCGAGCAGCTGGTTGTGGCTCCATTACTCCTTTTCTCCGGAGCCCGTTTTCTCTGGGCATTTCCTCACTCCCTGCTGGCCCGGGGAAGCTTCTAGAAGCTGCCGGAGCAACAGCTGCGGTAGGAGCCTCCTGATTGGCGGGTGTGGGAGTGTTAGCTGTGTCCTGATTGGCGGGTTGTGGATGGCAGCGTGGGGCGGGGAGTGAAGCCTTGTCTGTCCCTGCTGAGGGGATCTGGGGGTTGTGGGGGGTGCGGGGGGGATCTGGGGGTTGGGGGCGCTGGGGGTGTTTTGGGGGCAGAGAGGCGGGAGGCAGGGCAAGGGGAGGCCTTGGCTGCAGAGGTCTGCCCCTGCGGCAGGTGCTGGAATGGGGAGGGCACTAGTGTGTGCCTGTGGCCTGGGCAGGTGCCGCAGGAGCGGGGGGAGGCGCAGGCCGGGGCAGAGCAGGATGCAGCCCAGAGGCAGAGAGGTGGGCATGGCCGTGCTGAGCTGCCGAGGCCAAGAGAGGATTGTGGTGGGGGGGTGCTGAGAAGAGGGCAACAGCAACATCTGCACTGCACAGGCAGAGCCGGCTCCGTTGTGCTGACAACCAGGCGGTGCTGGTGAGCGATGAAGGCCATGAGCTGCTGGACTGCCTCCCAAAAGTTGCACACACAGAGTGGCCGGCGCACGTGAGACATCGCCAGTGCATCGTGCAGAAGCCTCCAGAGGCCCAGAGGGCAAACTGGGCATAAGGTGCAAGCTGCCTCGGCCCTCAGGTGCCCAACGGGACAGGGCCTGCGAGATTGCTGGTGGGGCGCTGCTGGCGCATCGGAGGCTCGAAGGCATCATCTTGGGCTGCTGCAGAAGGGCAGGTGAGAGGCAAGTGGGGGACAGAGCAGGCGCAGAGGCGGCAAGAGGTGGAGAGCAAGGGCTGGCCTGAGAAGAAGCAAGGGGCTGCTGCTCATGCAAAAGAGCCAGCAGCACACTCATGCTGCACTAGTGCGAGAGCTCTGCCGAGGACAATGAGGCAGAGAGAGAGGAAGGAGGAGGCTGGAGGTGAGCAACCGCATGCAAGAGTGAGTGCGGCACTGTGCAGCTGGTCGCAGCAAGAAATCGCCGCCGCTGCCGGCACCCACGTGCCTCTGGCGCAGGCAAGGCTTGGCAGAGGAGCTGCCCTCGCTCACTCTGTGTGTGCCTCTTCTTGCAGCAGCCTCTGTGGTGCACAAGGAAGCGGAGGAGGAGTGTGCAGAAGGCAGGAGGCAGGGTAGGCAGAGGCCTTGGCTGCAGGGCATCAGGCTGTGCGAGAGACCGTGATGCGGGGGGCTCCCTGAATGTGTGCCTGTGAGCCTTGCAGCTGCGGCGTGGCCCTGGGGAGACTGAGGGCAGGATGGAGCCCAGAGGCAGAGAGGTGCTCATGGCGTGGCTGAGGTGCAGAGGCCAAGGAGGGGATGGGTGTTGGGAGTGCTGAAGAGCAGGCAATGGCTTAGGGAGGGCCAGGGTAAATGGAAAGGCTGCCGCAGAGCTGCCCGAAAGGCTGCCTGGTGCTGAGACACAGCCCAGGCGCCCGGTGCAGGTGTGTCTGCAGGGCCCCTCTGTGCGGCAAGGCTGGGTGCCTTTGGGGCCTGCCTGGCGCAGGGGTGCCTGCTCAGGGGCAAAAGGGAGCCCTGAGGGAGGGTTGTCGCCTGCTTTCTGCCTCCCAGGTGGAGCAAAGAGACATTGGGCAGCATGCGAGTGCCCCCATGCTGCCTATGGAAGATGCCCAGGTAGTGCTGGCTCTTGCCTGGCCAACAGCAGCCCCTGGCAGTGGCTCTGGTGGCTCTCAGCTAGGCAGGAGTGCTGAGGCAGAGGTGTGGTGGCATGCCACTCAGAGGGGAAGGCAGAGCTGTGACTGTGTTGCTGCATGTGCTGCCAAGGGGCTGTGGGCAAGAGGAGCGGCCACATGCATCGTGCCTTGTTGTGACCCAGGTGAGCTGCAGCTCCAAGCATCTGCGGAGGCCTCCGGAGGCGGGGAAAAGAACAATCGGGAAGCTGCATGAGCCATGGCACACGCACTGGTGGAGGGCATGCGGGCTGCCTGCCAGGGGGTGAGTAGCCCCATTAAAGAGGCTGCAGCTGAGGCTCTCAAGGAGCCATCGACACAGTCTCTGCACTCCCAAAACAATGAGCAGATCCCCTCAGGATGCCGATAAGCCCAGTACCCCGAACACAACGCCCAGAACCCCTCAGCACCCCCAATACACTGCCCAGATCCCCTCTACAAACCCCAGGTCATGCCCAGCACCCCAAATACAAGGCCCAGATCCCCTTAGCACACCCACAACAAGCCCAGCACCCCCAACACAACGCAAAGATCCCCACAGCACCCCCACGACAAGCCCAGCACCCCCAACTCAACGCCCAGATCCGCTCGGAAACCCCAAAACAAACCCCAACACCCCCAACACAACGCCCAGATCCCCTCAGCACCCCCACCACAAGGCCGAGATCCCCTCTGCACCCCCACAACAAAGTCCAGCACCACCAAAACAAGGCCCTGATCCCCGTGCACTCCAAAAACAAGGCCTAGCACCCCTAAAACAAAACCTAGCTTTCCTCAGCACACCCACGACAAGCCCAGCTCTCCCCCATACAAGCCCAAATCCCCTCAGCCCCCTCTATGACAAGCCCAGCACTCCCAACACAATGTCCAGATCCCATGAGCACTCCCACAAGCTCACCACAACAAACACACCACCCAGATCCCCTCAGCAGCCCCAACACAAGGCCCAGCACTCCCAAGACAAGGCCCAGACCCCTCAGTACCCCTATGACAAGCCCAACACCTCCGACACCATGCCCAGATCCCCTCAGCACCCCCACAACAAGCCCCAGATCCCCTCGGCACTCCCACAAGCTCAACACAACAAACACACAGCCCAGATCCCCTCTGCACCCCCATAACAGGCCCAACACCTCCAATACAAGCCCCAGATCCCCTCCGCACTCGCACAACACGCCCAGCACCTCAAAAACAATGCCCAGATCCCCTCTGCACCCCCACAACAAAGCCCAGCACCTCAAAAACAATGCCCAGACACCCTAAGCACCCCCACAACAAAGCCCAGTACCCCCAACACAACGCCCAGATCCCCTTCAGTACCCTCATGACAAGACCAGCACCCCCAACACAACACTCATCTCCAGTGAGCAGCCTGAAAACAAGCCTAGCACCCCCAACACAACACCCAGATCCCCCAAAACTAGGCCCAGCACCTCCAACACAATGCCCAGCTCCCCTCTGCACCCCCAAAACAAGGCTAGCACCCTGCATGACAAGCCCAGCACCCCCAAAACAAGCCCATCATCCCCTCAGCACTCCCACAAGCCCAACACAACAAACACACAGCCCAGATCCCCTCAGCAGCCCCAACACAAGGCCCAGCACTCCCAAGACAAGGCCCAGACCCCTCAGTACCCCTATGACAAGCCCAACAACTCCGACACCATGCCCTGATCCCCTCAGCACCCCCACAACAAGCCCCAGATCCCCTCGGCACTCCCACAAGCTCAACACAACAAACACGCAGCCCAGATCCCCTCTGCACCCCCATAACAGGCCCAACACCTCCAATACAAGCCCCAGATCCCCTCCGCACTCGCAAAACACACCCAGCACCCCCAACACAAGGCCCAGATCCCCTCATCACCCCCACCACAATCCCAGCACTCCCAACACAACGCCCCGATCCCCTTCAGTACCCTCATGACAAGACCAGCACCCCCAACACAACACCCAGCTCCACTGAGCAGCCCGAAAACAAGCCGAGCACCCCCAACACAACACCCAGATCCCCCAAAACTAGGCCCAGCACCTCCAACACAATGCCCAGCTCCCCTCTGCACCCCCAAAACAAGGCTAGCACCCTGCATGACAAGCCCAGCACCCCCAAAACAAGCCCATCATCCCCTCAGCACCCCCACAAGCCCAACACAACAAACACACGGCCCAGATCTCCTCTGCACCCCCAACACAAGGCCCAGCACTGCCAAGACAAGGCCCAGACCCCTCAGTACCCCCATGACAAGCCCGACACCCCCACAACAAGACCCAGATCCCCTTTGCACACCCACCACTATCCCAGCACCCCCACGACAAGCCCAGCACCCCCAACACAACGCCCAGATCCCCTCAGCACCCGCACCACAAGCCCAGCACCCCCAACACAACGCCCTGATCCCCTCAGCACCCCCACCACAAGGCCCTGATCCCCTCTGCACTCCCAAAACACATCCAGCACCTCAAAAACAAGCCCCTGATCCCCTCAGTACCCCCAATACAAGGCCCCGTTCTCCTCAGCACCCCCATCAAAACGCCCAGATCCCCTCAGCACCCCCACCACAAGCCCAGCACCCCCAACACAATGCCCAGATTTCCTCTGCACCACGGAAAAAAGGTCCAGCACCTCGAAAACAAAGCCCAGATCCCCTCAACACCCCTAACTCAAGCCCAGCACCCACAACACAATGCCCCAATCCCCTCAGCAATTCCAAAACAAGGCCCACATCCCCTCAGCACCCCCAAAACAAGGACCCACATCCCCTCAGCACCCCCAAAACAAGGCCTAGCAACTCCAGCACAATGCCCAGCACCCCTCTGCACCTCCACAAAAAGCCCAGCAGCCTGCATGACAAGCCCAGCACCTCAAAACAAGCCCCATATTCCCTCAGCACCCCCACAAGAAGGTCCAGATCCCCTCAGCACCCCCATGACACAGCCCAGATCCCCTCTGCACCCCCATAACAGGCCCAACACCTCCAATACAAGCCCCAGATCCCCTCCGCACTCGCACAACACGCCCAGCACCCCTAACACAAGCCCAGATCCCCTCAGCACCACTATGACAAGTCCAGCACCCCCAACACAATGCCCAGATCCCCTCAGCACCCCCACAACAAAGCCCAGCACCCCAAACACAACGCCCAGATACCCTCAGCACCCCGACCACAAGCCCAGCACCCCCAACACAACGCCCAGATCCCCTTCAGTACCCTCATGAGAAGACTAGCACCCCCAACACAACACCCAGCTCCACTGAGCAGCCCGAAAACAAGCCTAGCACCCCCAACACAACACCCAGATCCCCCAAAACTAGGCCCAGCACCTCCAACACAACGCCCAGCTCCCCTCTGCACCCCCAAAACAAGCCCAGCACACCCAACACAAGCCCAGCACCTCGAAAACAAGCCCAGATCCCCTCAACACTCCCACAAGCTCAACACAACAAACACACAGCCCAGATCCCCTCTGCACACCCATAACAGGCCCAACACCTCCAATACAAGCCCCAGAGCCCCTCCGCACTCCCAAAAGATGCCCAGAACCCACAACACAAGGCCCAGATCCCCTCAGCACGACTATGACAAGTCCAGCACCGCGAACACAATGCCCAGATCCCCTCTGCACCCCCACAACAAAGCCCAGCACCCCAAACACAAAGCCCAGATCCCCTCAGCACCCCCACCACAAGCCCAGCACCCCCAACACAATGCCCAGATCCCCTCTGCTCCCCCAAAACAAGGCTAGCACCCTGCATGACAAGCCCAGCACCTCGAAAACACGCCCAGATCGCCTCTGCACCCCCACCACAAGCCCAGCACCCCCAAAACAAGCCCATCATCCCCTCGGCACTCCCCCAAGCCCAACACAACAAACACACAGCCCAGATCCCCTCAGCAGCCCCAACACAAGGCCCAGCACTCCCAAGACAAGGCCCAGACCCCTCAGTACCCCTATGACAAGCCCAACACCTCCGACACCATGCCCTGATCCCCTCTGCACCCCCACAACAAGCCCCAGATCCCCTCAGCACTCCCACAAGCTCAACACAACACACAACGCCCAGATCCCCTGAGCACCCCCGACACACAGCCCAGATCCCCTAGGCACTCCCACATGCCCAACACAACAAAAACACGGCCTAAATCACCTCAGCATCCCCACCACAAGCCCAGCACTCCAAAAACAACACCCAGCACCCCCAACACAATGCCCCGATCCCCTCAGCAACCCCAAAACAAGGCCCACATACCCTCAGCAAACCCATTACAAGACCAGCTCCCCCGACACAAGGCACACATCCCATCAGCAGCCTTACCACAAGCCCAGCACCCGTAACACAACACCAGGATCCCATCTGCACTCCCAAAAGAAGGCCCAGCACTCCCACAACAAGCCCAGCACCCCCAGTGCAAGACCTAGCTCTCCTCTGCACCCCCACCACAAGCCCAGCACCCCCAACACAACGCCCTGATCCCCTCAGCACCCCCACCACAAGGCCCTGATCCCCTCTGCACTCCCAAAACACATCCAGCACCTCAAAAACAAGCCCCTGATCCCCTCAGTACCCCCAATACAAGGCCCCGATCTCCTCAGCACTCCCACCACAACGCCCAGATCCCCTCAGCACCCCCACCACAAGCCCAGCACCCCCAACACAATGCCCAGATCTCCTCTGCACCACGGAAAAAAGGCCCAGCACCTCGAAAACATGGCCAGATCCCCTCAGCACCCCCACTACAAGCCCCGCACCTCCAAAACAACGCCCCGATCCCCTCAGCACCCCCACCACAAGCCCTGCACCCCCAACGCAATGCCCAGATCCCCTCAGCACCACTATGACAAGTCCAGCACCCCCAACACAAGCCCCGATCCCCTCAGCAACCCCAAAACAGGGCCCACATCTCCTCAGCAAACCCATGACAAGACCAGTTCCCCCAACACAAGGCCCACATCCCCTCAGCACCCCCAAAACAAGGCCCAGCAAATCCAACACAACGCCCAGCTCCCCTCTGCACCCCCACAAAAATCCCAGCCCCCGCAACACAAGCCCAACACCTCGAAAACAAGCCCAGATCCCCTCAACACTCCCACAAGCTTAACACAACAAACACACAGCCCAGATCCCCTCTGCACCCCCATAACAGGCCCAACACCTCCAATACAAGCCCCAGATCCCCTCCGCACTCGCAAAACACACCCAGCACCCCCAACACAAGGCCCAGATCCCCTCAGCACCCCCACCACAAGCCCAGCACTCCCAACACAACGCCCCGATCCCCTTCAGTACCCTCATGACAAGACCAGCACCCCCAACACAACACTCAGCTCCACTGAGCAGCCCGAAAACAAGCCGAGCACCCCCAACACAACACCCAGATCCCCCAAAACTAGACCCAGCACCTCCAACACAATGCCCAGCTCCCCTCTGCACCCCCAAAACAAGGCTAGCACCCTGCATGACAAGCCCAGCACCCCCAAAACAAGCCCATCATCCCCTCAGCACTCCCACAAGCCCAACACAACAAACACACGGCCCAGATCTCCTCTGCACCCCCAACACAAGGCCCAGCACTCCCAAGACAAGCCCGACACCCCCACAACAAGACCCAGATCCCCTCTGCACACCCACCACTAGCCCAGCACTCCCACAACAAGCCCAGCACCCCCAGTGCAAGACCTAGCTCTCCTCAGCACCCCCACCACAAGCCCAGCACCCCCAACACAACGCCCTGATCCCCTCAGCACCCCCACCACAAGGCCCTGATCCCCTCTGCACTCCCAAAACACATCCAGCACCTCGAAAACAAGCCCCTGATCCCCTCAGTACCCGCAATACAAGGCCCCAATCTCCTCAGCACCCCCACCAAAACGCCCAGATCTCCTCTGCACCATGGAAAAAAAGGCCCAGCACCTCGAAAACATGGCCAGATCTCCTCTGCACCCCCACTACAAGCCCAGCACCTCCAAAACAATGCCCCGATCACCTCAGCAGCCGCACCACAAGCCCTGAACCCCCAACGCAATGCCTAGATCCCCTCAGCACCCCTACCCCAAGCCCAGCACCCCCAACACAATGCCCCGATCCCCTCAGCAACCCCAAAACAAGGCCCACATCCCCTCAGCACACCCATTACAAGACCAGCTCCCCCGACACAAGGCCCACATCCCCTAAGCACCCCCAAAACAAGGCCCAACACCCCAAACACAACACCCCGATCCCGTTCAGTACCCTCATGACAAGACCAGCACCCCCAACACAACACTCAGCTCCACTGAGCAGCCCGAAAACAAGCCTAGCACCCCCAACACAACACCCAGATCCCCAAAAACTAAGCCCAGCACCTCCAAAACAATGCCCAGCTCCCCTCTGCACCCCCAAAACAAGGCTAGCACCCTGCATGACAAGCCCAGCACCTCGAAAACAAGCCCATGATCCCCTCAGCACCCCCACCACAAGCCCAGCACTCCCAACACAAGCCCCAGACCTCCTCAGCACTCCCCCAAGCCCAAAGCAACAAAAACACAGCCCAAATCCCCTCCGCACCGCCAACACAAGGCCCTGATCCCCTCTGCACTCCGAAAACAAGGCCTAGCACCCCTAAAACAAAACCTAGCTTTCCTCAGCACACCCACGACAAGCCCAGCTCTCCCCAATACAAGGCCCAAATCCCCTCAGCACCCTCCATGACAAGCCCAGCACTCCCAACACAATGTCCAGATCCCCTCAGCACTCCCACAAGCTCACCACAACAAACACACTGCCCAGATCCCCTCAGCAGCCCCAACACAAGGCCTGCACTCCCAAGACAAGGCCCAGACCCCTCAGTACCCCTATGACAAGCCCAACACCTCCGACACCATGCCCAGATCCCCTCAGCACCCCCACAACAAGCCCCAGATCCCCTCGGCACTCCCACAAGCTCAACACAACAAACACGCAGCCCAGATCCCCTCCGCACTCGCACAACACGCCCAGCACCCCCAACACAAGCCCCAGATCCCCTCTGCACCCCCACAACAAAGCCCAGCACCTCAAAAACAATGCCCAGACACCCTAAGCACCCCCACAACAAAGCCCAGCACCTCAAAAACAATGCCCCACATCCCCTCAGCACCCCCAAAACAAGGCCTAGCAACTCCAGCACAATGCCCAGCTCCCCTCTGCACCTCCACAAAAACCCCAGCAGCCTGCATGACAAGCCCAGCACCTCAAAACAAGCCCCATATTCCCTCAGCACCCCCACAAGAAGGTCCAGATCCCCTCAGCACCCCCATGACACAGCCCAGATCCCCTCTGCACCCCCATAACAGGCCCAACACCTCCAATACAAGCCCCAGATCACCTCCGCACTCGCACAACACGCCCAGCACCCCTAACACAAGCCCAGATCCCCTCAGCACCACTATGACAAGTCCAGCACCCCCAACACAATGCCCAGATCCCCTCAGCACCCCCACAACAAAGCCCAGCACCCCAAACACAACGCCCAGATACCCTCAGCACCCCGACCACAAGCCCAGCACCCCCAACACAACACCCAGATCCCCTTCAGTACCCTCATGACAAGACCAGCACCCCCAACACAACACTCAGCTCCAGTGAGCAGCCTGAAAACAAGCCTAGCACCCCCAACACAACACCCAGATCCCCCAAAACAAGGCCCAGCACCTCCAACACAATGCCCAGCTTCCCTCTGCACCCCCAAAACAAGCCCAGCACCCGCAACACAAGCCCAGCACCTCGAAAACAAGCCCAGATCCCCTCAACACTCCCACAAGCTCAACACAACAAACACACAGCCCAGATCCCCTCTGCACACCCATAACAGGCCCAACACCTCCAATACAAGCCCCAGAGCCCCTCCGCACTCCCAAAAGATGCCCAGAACCCACAACACAACGCCCCGATTCCCTCAGCACGACTATGACAAGTCCAGCACCGCGAACACAATGCCCAGATCCCCTCTGCACCCCCACAACAAAGCCCAGCACCCCAAACACAAAGCCCAGATCCCCTCAGCACCCCCACCACAAGCCCAGCACCCCCAACACAATGCCCAGATCCCCTCTGCACGCCCAAAACAAGGCTAGCACCCTGCATTACAAGCCCAGCACCTCGAAAACACGCCGAGATGGCCTCAGCACCCCCACCACAAGCCCAGCACCCCCAAAACAAGCCCATCATCCCCTCGGCACTCCCCCAAGCCCAACACAACAAACACACAGCCCAGATCCCCTCAGCAGCCCCAACACAAGGCCCAGCACTCCCAAGACAAG
This sequence comes from Struthio camelus, assembly GCF_040807025.1. Lineage (NCBI taxonomy): Eukaryota > Metazoa > Chordata > Aves > Struthioniformes > Struthionidae > Struthio > Struthio camelus. The sequence goes on from NC_090944.1 coordinate 6,643,206, forward strand.
GCCCAGACCCCTCAGTACCCCTATGACAAGCCCAACACCTCCGACACCATGCCCTGATCCCCTCTGCACCCCCACAACAAGCCCCAGATCCCCTCAGCACTCCCACAAGCTCAACACAACAAACACAACGCCCAGATCCCCTGAGCACCCCCGACACACAGCCCAGATCCCCTAGGCACTCCCACATGCCCAACACAACAAAAACACGGCCTAAATCAGCTCAGCATCCCAACACAAGCCCAGCACTCCAAAAACAACACCCAGCACCCCCAACACAATGCCCCGATCCCCTCAGCAACCCCAAAACAAGGCCCACATACCCTCAGCAAACCCATTACAAGACCAGCTCCCCCGACACAAGGCCCACATCCCATCAGCAGCCTTACCACAAGCCCAGCACCAGTAACACAACACCAGGATCCCATCTGCACTCCCAAAAGAAGGCCCAGCACTCCCACAACAAGCCCAGCACCCCCAGTGCAAGACCTAGCTCTCCTCAGCACCCCCACCACAAGCCCAGCACCCCCAACACAACGCCCTGATCCCCTCAGCACCCCCACCACAAGGCCCTGATCCCCTCTGCACTCCCAAAACACATCCAGCACCTCGAAAACAAGCCCCTGATCCCCTCAGTACCCCCAATACAAGGCCCCGATCTCCTCAGCACTCCCACCACAACGCCCAGATCCCCTCAGCACCCCCACCACAAGCCCAGCACCCCCAACACAATGCCCAGATCTCCTCTGCACCACGGAAAAAAGGCCCAGCACCTCGAAAACATGGCCAGATCCCCTCAGCACCCCCACTACAAGCCCCGCACCTCCAAAACAACGCCCCGATCCCCTCAGCACCCCCACCACAAGCCCTGCACCCCCAACGCAATGCCCAGATCCCCTCAGCACCACTATGACAAGTCCAGCACCCCCAACACAAGCCCCGATCCCCTCAGCAACCCCAAAACAGGGCCCACATCTCCTCAGCAAACCCATGACAAGACCAGTTCCCTCAACACAAGGCCCACATCCCCTCAGCACCCCCAAAACAAGGCCCAGCAACTCCAACACAACGCCCAGCTCCCCTCTGCACCCCCAAAAAAATCCCAGCCCCCGCAACACAAGCCCAACACCTCGAAAACAAGCCCAGATCCCCTCAACACTCCCACAAGCTTAACACAACAAACACACAGCCCAGATCCCCTCTGCACCCCCATAACAGGCCCAACACCTCCAATACAAGCCCCAGATCCCCTCCGCACTCGCAAAACACACCCAGCACCCCCAACACAAGGCCCAGATCCCCTCAGCACCCCCACCACAAGCCCAGCACTCCCAACACAACGCCCCGATCCCCTTCAGTACCCTCATGACAAGACCAGCACCCCCAACACAACACCCAGATCCCCCAAAACTAGGCCCAGCACCTCCAACACGCCGAGATGGCCTCAGCACCCCCACCACAAGCCCAGCACCCCCAAAACAAGCCCATCATCCCCTCGGGACTCCCACAAGCTCACCACAACAAACACACTGCCCAGATCCCCTCAGCAGCCCCAACACAAGGCCTGCACTCCCAAGACAAGGCCCAGACCCCTCAGTACCCCTATGACAAGCCCAACACCTCCGACACCATGCCCAGATCCCCTCAGCACCCCCACAACAAGCCCCAGATCCCCTCGGCACTCCCACAAGCTCAACACAACAAACACGCAGCCCAGATCCCCTCCGCACTCGCACAACACGCCCAGCACCCCCAACACAAGCCCCAGATCCCCTCTGCACCCCCACAACAAAGCCCAGCACCTCAAAAACAATGCCCAGACACCCTAAGCACCCCCACAACAAAGCCCAGCACCTCAAAAACAATGCCCAGACACCCTAAGCACCCCCACAACAAAGCCCAGCACCTCAAAAACAATGCCCAGATCCCCTAAGCACCCCACAACAAAGCCCAGCACCCCGAACACAACGCCCAGATCCCCTCAGCACCCCCACGACAAGCCCAGCACCCCAACACAACGCCCAGATCCCGTTCAGTACCCTCATGACAAGACCAGCACCCCCAACACAACACTCAGCTCCACTGAGCAGCCCGAAAACAAGCCTAGCACCCCCAACACAACACCCAGATCCCCCAAAACTAGGCCCAGCACCTCCAACACAATGCCCAGCTCCCCTCTGCACCCCCAAAACAAGGCTAGCACCCTGCATGACAAGGCCCAGCACCCCCAACACAAGCCCATGATCCCCTCAGCACTCCCACAAGCCCAACACAACAAACACACGGCCCAGATCTCCTCTGCACCCCCAACACAAGGCCCAGCACTCCCAAGACAAGGCCCAGACCCCTCAGTACCCCCATGACAAGCCCGACACCCCCACAACAAGACCCAGATCCCCTCTGCACACCCACCACTAGCCCAGCACTCCCCCAACAAGCCCAGCACCCCCAGTGCAAGACCTAGCTCTCCTCAGCACCCCCACCACAAGCCCAGCACCCCCAACACAACGCCCAGATCCCCTCTGCACCCCCACCACAAGGCCCTGATCCCCTCTGCACTCCCAAAACACATCCAGCACCTCGAAAACAAGCCCCTGATCCCCTCAGTACCCCCAATACAAGGCCCCGTTCTCCTCAGCACCCCCACCACAACGCCCAGATCCCCTCAGCACCCCTACCACAAGCCCAGCACCCCCTACAAAATGCCCGGATCCCCTCAGCACCCCCACCGCAAGCCCAGCACCCCCAACACAATGCCCAGATCTCCTCTGCACCACGGAAAAAAAGGCCCAGCACCTCGAAAACATGGCCAGATCCCCTCAGCAACCCCACTACAAGCCCCGCATCTCCAAAACAATGCCCGAGATCCCCTCAGCAGCCCCACCACAATGCCCAGATCCCCTCTGCACCCCCAACGCAATGCCCACATGCCCTCAGCACCCCTATCACAAGCCCAGCACCCCCTACAAAATGCCCCGATCCCCTCAGCACCCCCACCACAAGCCCAGCACCCCCAACACAATGCCCCAGATCCCCTCAGCAACCCCAAAACAAGGCCCACATCCCCTCAGCAAACCCATTACAAGACCAGCTCCCCCGACACAAGGCCCACATCCCCTCAGCACCCCTAAAACAAGGCCCAGCAACTCCAACACAACGCCCAGCTCCCCTCTGCACTTCCAAAAAAAAGCCCAGCAGCCTGCATGACAAGCCCAGCACCTCAAAACAAGCCCCATATTCCCTCAGCACCCCCACAAGAAGGTCCAGATCCCCTCAGCACCCCCATGACAAGCCCAGATCCCCTCTGCACTCCCACAAGCCCAACACAACAAACACACAGCCCAGATCCCCTCTGCACCCCCATAACAGGCCCAACACCTCCAATACAAGCCCCAGAGCCCCTCCGCACTGCCACAACACGCCCAGCACCCCTAACACAAGCCCCAGATCCCCTCAGCACGACTATGACAAGTCCAGCACCGCGAACACAATGCCCAGATCCCCTCTGCACCCCCACAACAAAGCCCAGCACCTCAAAAACAATGCCCAGATCCCCTAAGCACCCCCACAACAAAGCCCAGCACCCACAACACAACGCCCAGATACCCTCAGCACCCCCATGACAAGCCCAGCACCCCCAACACAACGCCCAGATCCCCTTCAGTACCCTCATGACAAGCCCAGCACCCCCAACACAACACTCAGATCCCCCAAAACAAGGCCCAGCAACTCCAACACAATGCCCAGCTCCCCTCTGCACCCCCAAAACAAGCCCAGCACCCCCAACACAAGCACAGCACCTCCAAAACAAGCCCATGATCCCCTCAACACTCCCACAAGCTCAACACAACAAACACACAGCCCAGATCCACACAGCAACCCCACAACAAGCCCAGCACCCGCAATACAAGGCCCTGACCACTCAGTACACCCAGGACAAGCCCAAGACCTCCAAAACAATGCCCAGATCCCCTCAGCACCCCCACTAAAAAAAGACCCAGCACCCGAAATACAAGCCCAGATCCCCTCTGCACCCCCATGACAGCTCCAGATCGCTGCTGCAAGCAGAACACAAGGCCCACCACCCCCAACACAATGCCCAGATCTCTGCGCCACGGAAAAAAGGCCCAGCACGTCGAAAACAAGGCCAGATCCCCTCAGCAGCCCCACTACAAGCCCAGCACCTCGAAAACAACGTCCTGATCCCCTCAGCAACCCCACCACAAGCCCTGCACCCCCAACGCAATGCCCAGATCCCCTCAGCACCCCTACCACAAGCCCAGCACCCCCAACACAATGCCCCAATCCCCTCAGCAACCCCAAAACAAGGCCCAGATCCCCTCAGCACCCCCAAAACAAGGCCCAGCAGCTCCAACACAACGCCCAGCTCCCCTCTGCACTTCTACAAAAAGCCCAGCAGCCTGCATGACAAGCCCAGCACCTCGAAAACAAGCCCCAGATCCCCTCAGCAGCCCCACCACAACGCCCAGATCCCATGAGCAACCCCCAACACACAGCCCAGATCCCCTAGGCACTCCCACCACAAGGCCCCGACCTCCAAAACAATGCCCAGATCCCCTCAGCACCCCCACCACAAGTCCAGCACCCCAAACACAATGCCCCGATCCCGTTCAGTACCCTCATGACAAGACTAGCACCCCCAACACAACACTCAGCTCCACTGAGCAGCCCGAAAACAAGCCTAGCACCCCCAACACAACACCCAGATCCCCCAAAACAAGGCCCAGCACCTCCAACACAATGCCCAGCTTCCCTCTGCACCCCCAAAACAAGCCCAGCACCCGCAACACAAGCCCAGCACCTCGAAAACAAGCCCAGATCCCCTCAACACTCCCACAAGCTCAACACAACAAACACACAGCCCAGATCCCCTCTGCACACCCATAACAGGCCCAACACCTCCAATACAAGCCCCAGAGCCCCTCCGCACTCCCAAAAGATGCCCAGAACCCACAACACAACGCCCCGATTCCCTCAGCACGACTATGACAAGTCCAGCACCGCGAACACAATGCCCAGATCCCCTCTGCACCCCCACAACAAAGCCCAGCACCCCAAACACAAAGCCCAGATCCCCTCAGCACCCCCACCACAAGCCCAGCACCCCCAACACAATGCCCAGATCCCCTCTGCACGCCCAAAACAAGGCTAGCACCCTGCATTACAAGCCCAGCACCTCGAAAACACGCCGAGATGGCCTCAGCACCCCCACCACAAGCCCAGCACCCCCAAAACAAGCCCATCATCCCCTCGGCACTCCCCCAAGCCCAACACAACAAACACACAGCCCAGATCCCCTCAGCAGCCCCAACACAAGGCCCAGCACTCCCAAGACAAGGCCCAGACCCCTCAGTACCCCTATGACAAGCCCAACACCTCCGACACCATGCCCTGATCCCCTCTGCACCCCCACAACAAGCCCCAGATCCCCTCAGCACTCCCACAAGCTCAACACAACAAACACAACGCCCAGATCCCCTGAGCACCCCCGACACACAGCCCAGATCCCCTAGGCACTCCCACATGCCCAACACAACAAAAACACGGCCTAAATCAGCTCAGCATCCCAACACAAGCCCAGCACTCCAAAAACAACACCCAGCACCCCCAACACAATGCCCCGATCCCCTCAGCAACCCCAAAACAAGGCCCACATACCCTCAGCAAACCCATTACAAGACCAGCTCCCCCGACACAAGGCCCACATCCCATCAGCAGCCTTACCACAAGCCCAGCACCAGTAACACAACACCAGGATCCCATCTGCACTCCCAAAAGAAGGCCCAGCACTCCCACAACAAGCCCAGCACCCCCAGTGCAAGACCTAGCTCTCCTCAGCACCCCCACCACAAGCCCAGCACCCCCAACACAACGCCCTGATCCCCTCAGCACCCCCACCAGAAGGCCCTGATCCCCTCTGCACTCCCAAAACACATCCAGCACCTCGAAAACAAGCCCCTGATCCCCTCAGTACCCCCAATACAAGGCCCCGATCTCCTCAGCACTCCCACCACAACGCCCAGATCCCCTCAGCACCCCCACCACAAGCCCAGCACCCCCAACACAATGCCCAGATCTCCTCTGCACCACGGAAAAAAGGCCCAGCACCTCGAAAACATGGCCAGATCCCCTCAGCACCCCCACTACAAGCCCCGCACCTCCAAAACAACGCCCCGATCCCCTCAGCACCCCCACCACAAGCCCTGCACCCCCAACGCAATGCCCAGATCCCCTCAGCACCACTATGACAAGTCCAGCACCCCCAACACAAGCCCCGATCCCCTCAGCAACCCCAAAACAGGGCCCACATCTCCTCAGCAAACCCATGACAAGACCAGTTCCCTCAACACAAGGCCCACATCCCCTCAGCACCCCCAAAACAAGGCCCAGCAACTCCAACACAACGCCCAGCTCCCCTCTGCACCCCCAAAAAAATCCCAGCCCCCGCAACACAAGCCCAACACCTCGAAAACAAGCCCAGATCCCCTCAACACTCCCACAAGCTTAACACAACAAACACACAGCCCAGATCCCCTCTGCACCCCCATAACAGGCCCAACACCTCCAATACAAGCCCCAGATCCCCTCCGCACTCGCAAAACACACCCAGCACCCCCAACACAAGGCCCAGATCCCCTCAGCACCCCCACCACAAGCCCAGCACTCCCAACACAACGCCCCGATCCCCTTCAGTACCCTCATGACAAGACCAGCACCCCCAACACAACACCCAGATCCCCCAAAACTAGGCCCAGCACCTCCAACACGCCGAGATGGCCTCAGCACCCCCACCACAAGCCCAGCACCCCCAAAACAAGCCCATCATCCCCTCGGGACTCCCACAAGCTCACCACAACAAACACACTGCCCAGATCCCCTCAGCAGCCCCAACACAAGGCCTGCACTCCCAAGACAAGGCCCAGACCCCTCAGTACCCCTATGACAAGCCCAACACCTCCGACACCATGCCCAGATCCCCTCAGCACCCCCACAACAAGCCCCAGATCCCCTCGGCACTCCCACAAGCTCAACACAACAAACACGCAGCCCAGATCCCCTCCGCACTCGCACAACACGCCCAGCACCCCCAACACAAGCCCCAGATCCCCTCTGCACCCCCACAACAAAGCCCAGCACCTCAAAAACAATGCCCAGACACCCTAAGCACCCCCACAACAAAGCCCAGCACCTCAAAAACAATGCCCAGACACCCTAAGCACCCCCACAACAAAGCCCAGCACCTCAAAAACAATGCCCAGATCCCCTAAGCACCCCACAACAAAGCCCAGCACCCCGAACACAACGCCCAGATCCCCTCAGCACCCCCACGACAAGCCCAGCACCCCAACACAACGCCCAGATCCCGTTCAGTACCCTCATGACAAGACCAGCACCCCCAACACAACACTCAGCTCCACTGAGCAGCCCGAAAACAAGCCTAGCACCCCCAACACAACACCCAGATCCCCCAAAACTAGGCCCAGCACCTCCAACACAATGCCCAGCTCCCCTCTGCACCCCCAAAACAAGGCTAGCACCCTGCATGACAAGGCCCAGCACCCCCAACACAAGCCCATGATCCCCTCAGCACTCCCACAAGCCCAACACAACAAACACACGGCCCAGATCTCCTCTGCACCCCCAACACAAGGCCCAGCACTCCCAAGACAAGGCCCAGACCCCTCAGTACCCCCATGACAAGCCCGACACCCCCACAACAAGACCCAGATCCCCTCTGCACACCCACCACTAGCCCAGCACTCCCCCAACAAGCCCAGCACCCCCAGTGCAAGACCTAGCTCTCCTCAGCACCCCCACCACAAGCCCAGCACCCCCAACACAACGCCCAGATCCCCTCTGCACCCCCACCACAAGGCCCTGATCCCCTCTGCACTCCCAAAACACATCCAGCACCTCGAAAACAAGCCCCTGATCCCCTCAGTACCCCCAATACAAGGCCCCGTTCTCCTCAGCACCCCCACCACAACGCCCAGATCCCCTCAGCACCCCTACCACAAGCCCAGCACCCCCTACAAAATGCCCGGATCCCCTCAGCACCCCCACCGCAAGCCCAGCACCCCCAACACAATGCCCAGATCTCCTCTGCACCACGGAAAAAAAGGCCCAGCACCTCGAAAACATGGCCAGATCCCCTCAGCAACCCCACTACAAGCCCCGCATCTCCAAAACAATGCCCGAGATCCCCTCAGCAGCCCCACCACAATGCCCAGATCCCCTCTGCACCCCCAACGCAATGCCCACATGCCCTCAGCACCCCTATCACAAGCCCAGCACCCCCTACAAAATGCCCCGATCCCCTCAGCACCCCCACCACAAGCCCAGCACCCCCAACACAATGCCCCAGATCCCCTCAGCAACCCCAAAACAAGGCCCACATCCCCTCAGCAAACCCATTACAAGACCAGCTCCCCCGACACAAGGCCCACATCCCCTCAGCACCCCTAAAACAAGGCCCAGCAACTCCAACACAACGCCCAGCTCCCCTCTGCACTTCCAAAAAAAAGCCCAGCAGCCTGCATGACAAGCCCAGCACCTCAAAACAAGCCCCATATTCCCTCAGCACCCCCACAAGAAGGTCCAGATCCCCTCAGCACCCCCATGACAAGCCCAGATCCCCTCTGCACTCCCACAAGCCCAACACAACAAACACACAGCCCAGATTCCCTCTGCACCCCCATAACAGGCCCAACACCTCCAATACAAGCCCCAGAGCCCCTCCGCACTGCCACAACACGCCCAGCACCCCTAACACAAGCCCCAGATCCCCTCAGCACGACTATGACAAGTCCAGCACCGCGAACACAATGCCCAGATCCCCTCTGCACCCCCACAACAAAGCCCAGCACCTCAAAAACAATGCCCAGATCCCCTAAGCACCCCCACAACAAAGCCCAGCACCCACAACACAACGCCCAGATACCCTCAGCACCCCCATGACAAGCCCAGCACCCCCAACACAACGCCCAGATCCCCTTCAGTACCCTCATGACAAGCCCAGCACCCCCAACACAACACTCAGATCCCCCAAAACAAGGCCCAGCAACTCCAACACAATGCCCAGCTCCCCTCTGCACCCCCAAAACAAGCCCAGCACCCCCAACACAAGCACAGCACCTCCAAAACAAGCCCATGATCCCCTCAACACTCCCACAAGCTCAACACAACAAACACACAGCCCAGATCCACACAGCAACCCCACAACAAGCCCAGCACCCGCAATACAAGGCCCTGACCACTCAGTACACCCAGGACAAGCCCAAGACCTCCAAAACAATGCCCAGATCCCCTCAGCACCCCCACTAAAAAAAGACCCAGCACCCGAAATACAAGCCCACATCCCCTCTCCACCCCCATGACAGCTCCAGATCGCTGCTGCAAGCAGAACACAAGGCCCACCACCCCCAACACAATGCCCAGATCTCCTCTGCGCCACGGAAAAAAGGCCCAGCACGTCGAAAACAAGGCCAGATCCCCTCAGCAGCCCCACTACAAGCCCAGCACCTCGAAAACAACGTCCTGATCCCCTCAGCAACCCCACCACAAGCCCTGCACCCCCAACGCAATGCCCAGATCCCCTCAGCACCCCTACCACAAGCCCAGCACCCCCAACACAATGCCCCGATCCCCTCAGCAACCCCAAAACAAGGCCCAGATCCCCTCAGCACCCCCAAAACAAGGCCCAGCAGCTCCAACACAACGCCCAGCTCCCCTCTGCACTTCTACAAAAAGCCCAGCAGCCTGCATGACAAGCCCAGCACCTCGAAAACAAGCCCCAGATCCCCTCAGCAGCCCCACCACAACGCCCAGATCCCATGAGCAACCCCCAACACACAGCCCAGATCCCCTAGGCACTCCCACCACAAGGCCCCGACCTCCAAAACAATGCCCAGATCCCCTCAGCACCCCCACCACAAGTCCAGCACCCCAAACACAATGCCCCGATCCCGTTCAGTACCCTCATGACAAGACTAGCACCCCCAACACAACACTCAGCTCCACTGAGCAGCCCGAAAACAAGCCTAGCACCCCCAACACAACACCCAGATCCCCCAAAACAAGGCCCAGCACCTCCAACACAATGCCCAGCTCCCCTCTTCACCCCCCCAAAAAAGCCCAGCCCCCGCAACACAAGCCCATCACCTCAAAAACAAGCCCAGATCCCCTCAACACTGCCATAAGCTCAACACAACAAACACACAGCCCAGATCCCCTCTGCACACCCATAACAGGCCCAACACCTCCAATACAAGCCCCAGATCCCCTCCGCACTCGCACAACACGCCCAGCTCCCCTAACACAAGCCCAGATCCCCTCAGCACCACTATGAGAAGTCCAGCACCCCCAACACAATGCCCAGATCCCCTCTGCACCCCCACAACAAAGCCCAGCATCTCAAAAACAATGACCAGATCCCCTCTGCACCCCCACAACAAAGCCCAGCACCCTGAACACAACGCCCAGATACCCTCAGCACCCCGACCACAAGCCCAGCACCCCCAACACAACGCCCAGATCCCCTTCAGTACCCTCATGACAAGACCAGCACCCCCAACACAACACTCAGCTCCAGTGAGCAGCCCGAAAACAAGCCTAGCACCCCCAACACAACACCCAGATCCCCCAAAACAAGGCCCAGCACCTCCAACACAATGCCCAGCTTCCCTCTGCACCCCCAAAACAAGCCCAGCACCCGCAACACAAGCCCAGCACCTCGAAAACAAGCCCAGATCCCCTCAACACTCCCACAAGCTCAACACAACAAACACACGGCCCAGATCCCCTCTGCACACCCATAACAGGCCCAACACCTCCAATACAAGCCCCAGAGCCCCTCCGCACTCCAAAAAGATGCCCAGAACCCACAACACAAGGCCCAAATCCCCTCAGCACGACTATGACAAGTCCAGCACCGCGAACACAATGCCCAGATCCCCTCTGCACCCCCACAACAAAGCCCAGCACCCCAAACACAAAGCCCAGATCCCCTCAGCACCCCCACCACAAGCCCAGCACCCCCAACACAATGCCCAGATCCCCTCTGCACCCCCAAAAAAAAGGCTAGCACCCTGCATGACAAGCCCAGCAACTTGAAAACATGGCCAGATCCCCTCAGCACCCCCACTACAAGCCCCGCATCTCTAAAACAATGCCCGAGATCCCCTCAGCAGCCCCACCACAATGCCCAGATCCCCTCTGCACCCCCAACGCAATGCCCACATGCCCTCAGCACCCCTATCACAAGCCCAGCACCCCCTACAAAATGCCCCGATCCCCTCAGCACCCCCACCACAAGCCCAGCACCCCCAACACAATGCCCCAGATCCCCTCAGCAACCCCAAAACAAGGCCCACATCCCCTCAGCAAACCCATTACAAGACCAGCTCCCCCGACACAAGGCCCACATCCCCTCAGCACCCCTAAAACAAGGCCCAGCAACTCCAACACAACGCCCAGCTCCCCTCTGCACTTCCAAAAAAAAGCCCAGCAGCCTGCATGACAAGCCCAGCACCTCAAAACAAGCCCCATATTCCCTCAGCACCCCCACAAGAAGGTCCAGATCCCCTCAGCACCCCCATGACAAGCCCAGATCCCCTCTGCACTCCCACAAGCCCAACACAACAAACGCACATAACAGGCCCAACACCTCCAATACAAGCCCCAGATCCCCTCCGCACTCGCACAACACGCCCAGCACCACTAACACAATGCCCAGATCCCCTCAGCACCGCTATGACAAGTCCAGCACCTCAAAAACAATGCCCAGATCCCCTAAGCACCCCCACAACAAAGCCCAGCACCCACAACACAACGCCCAGATACCCTCAGCACCCCGACCACAAGCCCAGCACCCCCAACACAACGCCCAGATCCCCTTCAGTACCCTCATGACAAGACCAGCACCCCCAACACAACACTCAGCTCCAGTGAGCAGCCCGAAAACAAGCCTAGCACCCCCAACACAACACCCAGATCCCCCAAAACAAGGCCCAGCACCTCCAACACAATGCCCAGCTTCCCTCTGCACCCCCAAAACAAGCCCAGCACCCGCAACACAAGCCCAGCACCTCGAAAACAAGCCCAGATCCCCTCAACACTCCCACAAGCTCAACACAACAAACACACGGCCCAGATCCCCTCTGCACACCCATAACAGGCCCAACACCTCCAATACAAGCCCCAGAGCCCCTCCGCACTCCAAAAAGATGCCCAGAACCCACAACACAAGGCCCAAATCCCCTCAGCACGACTATGACAAGTCCAGCACCGCGAACACAATGCCCAGATCCCCTCTGCACCCCCACAACAAAGCCCAGCACCCCAAACACAAAGCCCAGATCCCCTCAGCACCCCCACCACAAGCCCAGCACCCCCAACACAATGCCCAGATCCCCTCTGCACCCCCAAAAAAAAGGCTAGCACCCTGCATGACAAGCCCAGCAACTTGAAAACATGGCCAGATCCCCTCAGCACCCCCACTACAAGCCCCGCATCTCTAAAACAATGCCCGAGATCCCCTCAGCAGCCGCACCACAATGCCCAGATCCCCTCTGCACCCCCAACGCAATGCCCACATGCCCTCAGCACCCCTATCACAAGCCCAGCACCCCCTACAAAATGCCCCGATCCCCTCAGCACCCCCACCACAAGCCCAGCACCCCCAACACAATGCCCCAGATCCCCTCAGCAACCCCAAAACAAGGCCCACATCCCCTCAGCAAACCCATTACAAGACCAGCTCCCCCGACACAAGGCCCACATCCCCTCAGCACCCCTAAAACAAGGCCCAGCAACTCCAACACAACGCCCAGCTCCCCTCTGCACTTCCAAAAAAAAGCCCAGCAGCCTGCATGACAAGCCCAGCACCTCAAAACAAGCCCCATATTCCCTCAGCACCCCCACAAGAAGGTCCAGATCCCCTCAGCACCCCCATGACAAGCCCAGATCCCCTCTGCACTCCCACAAGCCCAACACAACAAACGCACATAACAGGCCCAACACCTCCAATACAAGCCCCAGATCCCCTCCGCACTCGCACAACACGCCCAGCACCACTAACACAATGCCCAGATCCCCTCAGCACCGCTATGACAAGTCCAGCACCTCAAAAACAATGCCCAGATCCCCTAAGCACCCCCACAACAAAGCCCAGCACCCACAACACAACGCCCAGATACCCTCAGCACCCCCATGACAAGCCCAGCACCCCCAACACAACGCCCAGATCCCCTTCAGTACCCTCATGACAAGCCCAGCACCCCCAACACAACACTCAGATCCCCCAAAACAAGGCCCAGCAACTCCAACACAATGCCCAGCTCCCCTCTGCACCCCCAAAACAAGCCCAGCACCCCCAACACAAGCACAGCACCTCCAAAACAAGCCCATGATCCCCTCAACACTCCCACAAGCTCAACACAACAAACACACAGCCCAGATCCACACAGCAACCCCACAACAAGCCCAGCACCCGCAATACAAGGCCCTGACCACTCAGTACACCCAGGACAAGCCCAAGACCTCCAAAACAATGCCCAGATCCCCTCAGCACCCCCACTAAAAAAAGACCCAGCACCCGAAATACAAGCCCACATCCCCTCTCCACCCCCATGACAGCTCCAGATCGCTGCTGCAAGCAGAACACAAGGCCCACCACCCCCAACACAATGCCCAGATCTCCTCTGCGCCACGGAAAAAAGGCCCAGCACGTCGAAAACAAGGCCAGATCCCCTCAGCAGCCCCACTACAAGCCCAGCACCTCGAAAACAACGTCCTGATCCCCTCAGCAACCCCACCACAAGCCCTGCACCCCCAACGCAATGCCCAGATCCCCTCAGCACCCCTACCACAAGCCCAGCACCCCCAACACAATGCCCCAATCCCCTCAGCAACCGCAAAACAAGGCCCAGATCTCCTCAGCACCCCCAAAACAAGGCCCAGCAGCTCCAACACAACGCCCAGCTCCCCTCTGCACTTCTACAAAAAGCCCAGCAGCCTGCATGACAAGCCCAGCACCTCGAAAACAAGCCCCAGATCCCCTCAGCAGCCCCACCACAACGCCCAGATCCCATGAGCAACCCCCAACACACAGCCCAGATCCCCTAGGCACTCCCACCACAAGGCCCCGACCTCCAAAACAATGCCCAGATCCCCTCAGCACCCCCACCACAAGTCCAGCACCCCAAACACAATGCCCCGATCCCGTTCAGTACCCTCATGACAAGACTAGCACCCCCAACACAACACTCAGCTCCACTGAGCAGCCCGAAAACAAGCCTAGCACCCCCAACACAACACCCAGATCCCCCAAAACAAGGCCCAGCACCTCCAACACAATGCCCAGCTCCCCTCTTCACCCCCCCAAAAAAGCCCAGCCCCCGCAACACAAGCCCATCACCTCAAAAACAAGCCCAGATCCCCTCAACACTGCCATAAGCTCAACACAACAAACACACAGCCCAGATCCCCTCTGCACCCCCATAACAGGCCCAACACCTCCAATACAAGCCCCAGATCCCCTCCGCACTCGCACAACACGCCCAGCACCCCTAACACAAGCCCAGATCCCCTCAGCACCACTATGAGAAGTCCAGCACCCCCAACACAATGCCCAGATCCCCTCTGCACCCCCACAACAAAGCCCAGCATCTCAAAAACAATGACCAGATCCCCTCTGCACCCCCACAACAAAGCCCAGCACCCTGAACACAACGCCCAGATACCCTCAGCACCCCGACCACAAGCCCAGCACCCCCAACACAACGCCCAGATCCCCTTCAGTACCCTCATGACAAGACCAGCACCCCCAACACAACACTCAGCTCCAGTGAGCAGCCCGAAAACAAGCCTAGCACCCCCAACACAACACCCAGATCCCCCAAAACAAGGCCCAGCACCTCCAACACAATGCCCAGCTTCCCTCTGCACCCCCAAAACAAGCCCAGCACCCGCAACACAAGCCCAGCACCTCGAAAACAAGCCCAGATCCCCTCAACACTCCCACAAGCTCAACACAACAAACACACGGCCCAGATCCCCTCTGCACACCCATAACAGGCCCAACACCTCCAATACAAGCCCCAGAGCCCCTCCGCACTCCAAAAAGATGCCCAGAACCCACAACACAAGGCCCAAATCCCCTCAGCACGACTATGACAAGTCCAGCACCGCGAACACAATGCCCAGATCCCCTCTGCACCCCCACAACAAAGCCCAGCACCCCAAACACAAAGCCCAGATCCCCTCAGCACCCCCACCACAAGCCCAGCACCCCCAACACAATGCCCAGATCCCCTCTGCACCCCCAAAAAAAAGGCTAGCACCCTGCATGACAAGCCCAGCAACTTGAAAACATGGCCAGATCCCCTCAGCACCCCCACTACAAGCCCCGCATCTCTAAAACAATGCCCGAGATCCCCTCAGCAGCCGCACCACAATGCCCAGATCCCCTCTGCACCCCCAACGCAATGCCCACATGCCCTCAGCACCCCTATCACAAGCCCAGCACCCCCTACAAAATGCCCCGATCCCCTCAGCACCCCCACCACAAGCCCAGCACCCCCAACACAATGCCCCAGATCCCCTCAGCAACCCCAAAACAAGGCCCACATCCCCTCAGCAAACCCATTACAAGACCAGCTCCCCCGACACAAGGCCCACATCCCCTCAGCACCCCTAAAACAAGGCCCAGCAACTCCAACACAACGCCCAGCTCCCCTCTGCACTTCCAAAAAAAAGCCCAGCAGCCTGCATGACAAGCCCAGCACCTCAAAACAAGCCCCATATTCCCTCAGCACCCCCACAAGAAGGTCCAGATCCCCTCAGCACCCCCATGACAAGCCCAGATCCCCTCTGCACTCCCACAAGCCCAACACAACAAACGCACATAACAGGCCCAACACCTCCAATACAAGCCCCAGATCCCCTCCGCACTCGCACAACACGCCCAGCACCACTAACACAATGCCCAGATCCCCTCAGCACCGCTATGACAAGTCCAGCACCTCAAAAACAATGCCCAGATCCCCTAAGCACCCCCACAACAAAGCCCAGCACCCACAACACAACGCCCAGATACCCTCAGCACCCCGACCACAAGCCCAGCACCCCCAACACAACGCCCAGATCCCCTTCAGTACCCTCATGACAAGACCAGCACCCCCAACACAACACTCAGCTCCAGTGAGCAGCCCGAAAACAAGCCTAGCACCCCCAACACAACACCCAGATCCCCCAAAACAAGGCCCAGCACCTCCAACACAATGCCCAGCTTCCCTCTGCACCCCCAAAACAAGCCCAGCACCCGCAACACAAGCCCAGCACCTCCAAAACAAGCCCAGATCCCCTCAACACTCCCACAAGCTCAACACAACAAACACACGGCCCAGATCCCCTCTGCACACCCATAACAGGCCCAACACCTCCAATACAAGCCCCAGAGCCCCTCCGCACTCCAAAAAGATGCCCAGAACCCACAACACAAGGCCCAAATCCCCTCAGCACGACTATGACAAGTCCAGCACCGCGAACACAATGCCCAGATCCCCTCTGCACCCCCACAACAAAGCCCAGCACCCCAAACACAAAGCCCAGATCCCCTCAGCACCCCCACCACAAGCCCAGCACCCCCAACACAATGCCCAGATCCCCTCTGCACCCCCAAAAAAAAGGCTAGCACCCTGCATGACAAGCCCAGCAACTTGAAAACATGGCCAGATCCCCTCAGCACCCCCACTACAAGCCCCGCATCTCTAAAACAATGCCCGAGATCCCCTCAGCAGCCGCACCACAATGCCCAGATCCCCTCTGCACCCCCAACGCAATGCCCACATGCCCTCAGCACCCCTATCACAAGCCCAGCACCCCCTACAAAATGCCCCGATCCCCTCAGCACCCCCACCACAAGCCCAGCACCCCCAACACAATGCCCCAGATCCCCTCAGCAACCCCAAAACAAGGCCCACATCCCCTCAGCAAACCCATTACAAGACCAGCTCCCCCGACACAAGGCCCACATCCCCTCAGCACCCCTAAAACAAGGCCCAGCAACTCCAACACAACGCCCAGCTCCCCTCTGCACTTCCAAAAAAAAGCCCAGCAGCCTGCATGACAAGCCCAGCACCTCAAAACAAGCCCCATATTCCCTCAGCACCCCCACAAGAAGGTCCAGATCCCCTCAGCACCCCCATGACAAGCCCAGATCCCCTCTGCACTCCCACAAGCCCAACACAACAAACGCACATAACAGGCCCAACACCTCCAATACAAGCCCCAGATCCCCTCCGCACTCGCACAACACGCCCAGCACCACTAACACAATGCCCAGATCCCCTCAGCACCGCTATGACAAGTCCAGCACCTCAAAAACAATGCCCAGATCCCCTAAGCACCCCCACAACAAAGCCCAGCACCCACAACACAACGCCCAGATACCCTCAGCACCCCCATGACAAGCCCAGCACCCCCAACACAACGCCCAGATCCCCTTCAGTACCCTCATGACAAGCCCAGCACCCCCAACACAACACTCAGATCCCCCAAAACAAGGCCCAGCAACTCCAACACAATGCCCAGCTCCCCTCTGCACCCCCAAAACAAGCCCAGCACCCCCAACACAAGCACAGCACCTCCAAAACAAGCCCATGATCCCCTCAACACTCCCACAAGCTCAACACAACAAACACACAGCCCAGATCCACACAGCAACCCCACAACAAGCCCAGCACCCGCAATACAAGGCCCTGACCACTCAGTACACCCAGGACAAGCCCAAGACCTCCAAAACAATGCCCAGATCCCCTCAGCACCCCCACTAAAAAAAGACCCAGCACCCGAAATACAAGCCCACATCCCCTCTCCACCCCCATGACAGCTCCAGATCGCTGCTGCAAGCAGAACACAAGGCCCACCACCCCCAACACAATGCCCAGATCTCCTCTGCGCCACGGAAAAAAGGCCCAGCACGTCGAAAACAAGGCCAGATCCCCTCAGCAGCCCCACTACAAGCCCAGCACCTCGAAAACAACGTCCTGATCCCCTCAGCAACCCCACCACAAGCCCTGCACCCCCAACGCAATGCCCAGATCCCCTCAGCACCCCTACCACAAGCCCAGCACCCCCAACACAATGCCCCAATCCCCTCAGCAACCGCAAAACAAGGCCCAGATCTCCTCAGCACCCCCAAAACAAGGCCCAGCAGCTCCAACACAACGCCCAGCTCCCCTCTGCACTTCTACAAAAAGCCCAGCAGCCTGCATGACAAGCCCAGCACCTCGAAAACAAGCCCCAGATCCCCTCAGCAGCCCCACCACAACGCCCAGATCCCATGAGCAACCCCCAACACACAGCCCAGATCCCCTAGGCACTCCCACCACAAGGCCCCGACCTCCAAAACAATGCCCAGATCCCCTCAGCACCCCCACCACAAGTCCAGCACCCCAAACACAATGCCCCGATCCCGTTCAGTACCCTCATGACAAGACTAGCACCCCCAACACAACACTCAGCTCCACTGAGCAGCCCGAAAACAAGCCTAGCACCCCCAACACAACACCCAGATCCCCCAAAACAAGGCCCAGCACCTCCAACACAATGCCCAGCTCCCCTCTTCACCCCCCCAAAAAAGCCCAGCCCCCGCAACACAAGCCCATCACCTCAAAAACAAGCCCAGATCCCCTCAACACTGCCATAAGCTCAACACAACAAACACACAGCCCAGATCCCCTCTGCACCCCCATAACAGGCCCAACACCTCCAATACAAGCCCCAGATCCCCTCCGCACTC
Source organism: Struthio camelus (assembly GCF_040807025.1). Classification (NCBI taxonomy): domain Eukaryota; kingdom Metazoa; phylum Chordata; class Aves; order Struthioniformes; family Struthionidae; genus Struthio; species Struthio camelus. The sequence continues at coordinate 6,662,026 of NC_090944.1, forward strand.
GCACAACACGCCCAGCACCCCTAACACAAGCCCAGATCCCCTCAGCACCACTATGAGAAGTCCAGCACCCCCAACACAATGCCCAGATCCCCTCTGCACCCCCACAACAAAGCCCAGCATCTCAAAAACAATGACCAGATCCCCTCTGCACCCCCACAACAAAGCCCAGCACCCTGAACACAACGCCCAGATACCCTCAGCACCCCGACCACAAGCCCAGCACCCCCAACACAACGCCCAGATCCCCTTCAGTACCCTCATGACAAGACCAGCACCCCCAACACAACACTCAGCTCCAGTGAGCAGCCCGAAAACAAGCCTAGCACCCCCAACACAACACCCAGATCCCCCAAAACAAGGCCCAGCACCTCCAACACAATGCCCAGCTTCCCTCTGCACCCCCAAAACAAGCCCAGCACCCGCAACACAAGCCCAGCACCTCGAAAACAAGCCCAGATCCCCTCAACACTCCCACAAGCTCAACACAACAAACACACGGCCCAGATCCCCTCTGCACACCCATAACAGGCCCAACACCTCCAATACAAGCCCCAGAGCCCCTCCGCACTCCAAAAAGATGCCCAGAACCCACAACACAAGGCCCAAATCCCCTCAGCACGACTATGACAAGTCCAGCACCGCGAACACAATGCCCAGATCCCCTCTGCACCCCCACAACAAAGCCCAGCACCCCAAACACAAAGCCCAGATCCCCTCAGCACCCCCACCACAAGCCCAGCACCCCCAACACAATGCCCAGATCCCCTCTGCACCCCCAAAAAAAAGGCTAGCACCCTGCATGACAAGCCCAGCAACTTGAAAACATGGCCAGATCCCCTCAGCACCCCCACTACAAGCCCCGCATCTCTAAAACAATGCCCGAGATCCCCTCAGCAGCCGCACCACAATGCCCAGATCCCCTCTGCACCCCCAACGCAATGCCCACATGCCCTCAGCACCCCTATCACAAGCCCAGCACCCCCTACAAAATGCCCCGATCCCCTCAGCACCCCCACCACAAGCCCAGCACCCCCAACACAATGCCCCAGATCCCCTCAGCAACCCCAAAACAAGGCCCAGCAACTCCAACACAACGCCCAGCTCCCCTCTGCACTTCCAAAAAAAAGCCCAGCAGCCTGCATGACAAGCCCAGCACCTCAAAACAAGCCCCATATTCCCTCAGCACCCCCACAAGAAGGTCCAGATCCCCTCAGCACCCCCATAACAAGCCCAGATCCCCTCTGCACTCCCACAAGCCCAACACAACAAACGCACATAACAGGCCCAACACCTCCAATACAAGCCCCAGATCCCCTCCGCACTCGCACAACACGCCCAGCACCCCTAACACAAGCCCAGATCCCCTCAGCACAACTACGACAAGTCCAGCACCACGAACACAATGCCCAGATCCCCTCTGCACCCCCACAACAAAGCCCAGCACCTCAAAAACAATGCCCAGATCCCCTAAGCACCCCCACAACAAAGCCCAGCACCCCCAACACAATGCCCAGATCTCCTCTGCACCACGGAAAAAAGGCCCAGCACCTCGAAAACATGGCCAGATCCCCTCAGCACCCCCACTACAAGCCCCGCACCTCCAAAACAACGCCCCGATCCCCTCAGCACCCCCACCACAAGCCCTGCACCCCCAACGCAATGCCCAGATCCCCTCAGCACCACTATGACAAGTCCAGCACCCCCAACACAAGCCCCGATCCCCTCAGCAACCCCAAAACAGGGCCCACATCTCCTCAGCAAACCCATGACAAGACCAGTTCCCCCAACACAAGGCCCACATCCCCTCAGCACCCCCAAAACAAGGCCCAGCAACTCCAACACAACGCCCAGCTCCCCTCTGCACCCCCACAAAAATCCCAGCACCCCCAACACAACGCCCAGATCCCCTCAGCACCCCCACCACAAGGCCCTGATCCCCTCTGCACTCCCAAAACACATCCAGCACCTCGAAAACAAGCCCCTGATCCCCTCACTACCCCCAATACAAGGCCCCGTTCTCCTCAGCACCCCCACCACAACGCCCAGATCTCCTCTGCACCATGGAAAAAAAGGCCCAGCACCTCGAAAACATGGCCAGATCTCCTCTGCACCCCCACTACAAGCCCCGCACCTCCAAAACAATGCCCCGATCACCTCAGCAGCCGCACCACAAGCCCTGAACCCCCAACGCAATGCCCAGATTCCCTCAGCACCCCTACCACAAGCCCAGCACCCCCAACACAATGCCCCGATCCCCTCAGCAACCCCAAAACAAGGCCCACATACCCTCAGCAAACCCATTACAAGACCAGCTCCCCCGACACAAGGCCCACATCCCCTAAGCACCCCCAAAACAAGGCCCAGCACCCCAAACACAACACCCCGATCCCGTTCAGTACCCTCATGACAAGACCAGCACCCCCAACGCAACACTCAGCTCCACTGAGCAGCCCGAAAACAAGCCTAGCACCCCCAACACAACACCCAGATCCCCAAAAACTAAGCCCAGCACCTCCAAAACAATGCCCAGCTCCCCTCTGCACCCCCAAAACAAGGCTAGCACCCTGCATGACAAGCCCAGCACCTCGAAAACAAGCCCATGATCCCCTCAGCACCCCCACCACAAGCCCAGCACTCCCAACACAAGCCCCAGACCTCCTCAGCACTCCCCCAAGCCCAAAGCAACAAAAACACAGCCCAAATCCCCTCCGCACCGCCAACACAAGGCCCTGATCCCCTCTGCACTCCGAAAACAAGGCCTAGCACCCCTAAAACAAAACCTAGCTTTCCTCAGCACACCCACGACAAGCCCAGCTCTCCCCAATACAAGGCCCAAATCCCCTCAGCACCCTCCATGACAAGCCCAGCACTCCCAACACAATGTCCAGATCCCCTCAGCACTCCCACAAGCTCACCACAAAAAACACACTGCCCAGATCCCCTCAGCAGCCCCAACACAAGGCCTGCACTCCCAAGACAAGGCCCAGACCCCTCAGTACCCCTATGACAAGCCCAACACCTCCGACACCATGCCCAGATCCCCTCAGCACCCCCACAACAAGCCCCAGATCCCCTCGGCACTCCCACAAGCTCAACACAACAAACACGCAGCCCAGATCCCCTCCGCACTCGCACAACACGCCCAGCACCCCCAACACAAGCCCCAGATCCCCTCTGCACCCCCACAACAAAGCCCAGCACCTCAAAAACAATGCCCAGACACCCTAAGCACCCCCACAACAAGCCTAGCACCCCCAACACAACACCCAGATCCCCCAAAACAAGGCCCAGCACCTCCAACACAATGCCCAGCTCCCCTCTTCACCCCCCCAAAAAAGCCCAGCCCCCGCAACACAAGCCCATCACCTCAAAAACAAGCCCAGATCCCCTCAACACTCCCACAAGCTCAACACAACAAACACACGGCCCAGATCCCCTCTGCACACCCATAACAGGCCCAACACCTCCAATACAAGCCCCAGATCCCCTCCGCACTCGCACAACACGCCCAGCACCCCCAACACAACGCCCCGATCCCCTCAGCAACCCCAAAACAAGGCCCAGATCCCCTCTGCAAACCCATTACAAGACCAGCTCCCCCGACACAAGGCCCAGATCCCCTCTGCACCCCCACAACAAAGCCCAGCACCTCAAAAACAATGCCCAGATCCCATAAGCACCCCCACAACAAAGCCCAGCACCCACAACACAACGCCCAGATCCCCTTCAGTACCCTCATGACAAGACCAGCACCCCCAACACAACACCCAGATCCCCCAAAACAAGGCCCAGCACCTCCAACACAATGCCCAGCTTCCCTCTGCACCCCCAAAACAAGCCCAGCACACCCAACACAAGCCCAGCACCTCGAAAACAAGCCCCAGATCCCCTCAGCACTCCCACAAGCTCAACACAACAAACACAACGCCCAGATCCCCTGAGCACCCCCGACACACAGCCCAGATCCCCTAGGCACTCCCACATGCCCAACACAACAAAAACACGGCCTAAATCAGCTCAGCATCCCAACACAAGCCCAGCACTCCAAAAACAACACCCAGCACCCCCAACACAATGCCCCGATCCCCTCAGCAACCCCAAAACAAGGCCCACATACCCTCAGCAAACCCATTACAAGACCAGCTCCCCCGACACAAGGCCCACATCCCATCAGCAGCCTTACCACAAGCCCAGCACCAGTAACACAACACCAGGATCCCATCTGCACTCCCAAAAGAAGGCCCAGCACTCCCACAACAAGCCCAGCACCCCCAGTGCAAGACCTAGCTCTCCTCTGCACCCCCACCACAAGCCCAGCACCCCCAACACAACGCCCAGATCCCCTCAGCACCCCCACCACAAGGCCCTGATCCCCTCTGCACTCCCAAAACACATCCAGCACCTCAAAAACAAGCCCCTGATCCCCTCAGTACCCCCAATACAAGGCCCCGATCTCCTCAGCACTCCCACCACAACGCCCAGATCCCCTCAGCACCCCCACCACAAGCCCAGCACCCCCAACACAATGCCCAGATCTCCTCTGCACCACGGAAAAAAGGCCCAGCACCTCGAAAACATGGCCAGATCCCCTCAGCACCCCCACTACAAGCCCCGCACCTCCAAAACAACGCCCCGATCCCCTCAGCACCCCCACCACAAGCCCTGCACCCCCAACGCAATGCCCAGATCCCCTCAGCACCACTATGACAAGTCCAGCACCCCCAACACAAGCCCCGATCCCCTCAGCAACCCCAAAACAGGGCCCACATCTCCTCAGCAAACCCATGACAAGACCAGTTCCCCCAACACAAGGCCCACATCCCCTCAGCACCCCCAAAACAAGGCCCAGCAACTCCAACACAACGCCCAGCTCCCCTCTGCACCCCCACAAAAATCCCAGCACCCCCAACACAACGCCCAGATCCCCTCAGCACCCCCACCACAAGGCCCTGATCCCCTCTGCACTCCCAAAACACATCCAGCACCTCGAAAACAAGCCCCTGATCCCCTCACTACCCCCAATACAAGGCCCCGTTCTCCTCAGCACCCCCACCACAACGCCCAGATCTCCTCTGCACCATGGAAAAAAAGGCCCAGCACCTCGAAAACATGGCCAGATCTCCTCTGCACCCCCACTACAAGCCCCGCACCTCCAAAACAATGCCCCGATCACCTCAGCAGCCGCACCACAAGCCCTGAACCCCCAACGCAATGCCCAGATTCCCTCAGCACCCCTACCACAAGCCCAGCACCCCCAACACAATGCCCCGATCCCCTCAGCAACCCCAAAACAAGGCCCACATACCCTCAGCAAACCCATTACAAGACCAGCTCCCCCGACACAAGGCCCACATCCCCTAAGCACCCCCAAAACAAGGCCCAGCACCCCAAACACAACACCCCGATCCCGTTCAGTACCCTCATGACAAGACCAGCACCCCCAACGCAACACTCAGCTCCACTGAGCAGCCCGAAAACAAGCCTAGCACCCCCAACACAACACCCAGATCCCCAAAAACTAAGCCCAGCACCTCCAAAACAATGCCCAGCTCCCCTCTGCACCCCCAAAACAAGGCTAGCACCCTGCATGACAAGCCCAGCACCTCGAAAACAAGCCCATGATCCCCTCAGCACCCCCACCACAAGCCCAGCACTCCCAACACAAGCCCCAGACCTCCTCAGCACTCCCCCAAGCCCAAAGCAACAAAAACACAGCCCAAATCCCCTCCGCACCGCCAACACAAGGCCCTGATCCCCTCTGCACTCCGAAAACAAGGCCTAGCACCCCTAAAACAAAACCTAGCTTTCCTCAGCACACCCACGACAAGCCCAGCTCTCCCCAATACAAGGCCCAAATCCCCTCTGCACCCTCCATGACAAGCCCAGCACTCCCAACACAATGTCCAGATCCCCTCAGCACTCCCACAAGCTCACCACAACAAACACACTGCCCAGATCCCCTCAGCAGCCCCAACACAAGGCCTGCACTCCCAAGACAAGGCCCAGACCCCTCAGTACCCCTATGACAAGCCCAACACCTCCGACACCATGCCCAGATCCCCTCAGCACCCCCACAACAAGCCCCAGATCCCCTCGGCACTCCCACAAGCTCAACACAACAAACACGCAGCCCAGATCCCCTCCGCACTCGCACAACACGCCCAGCACCCCCAACACAAGCCCCAGATCCCCTCTGCACCCCCACAACAAAGCCCAGCACCTCAAAAACAATGCCCAGACACCCTAAGCACCCCCACAACAAGCCTAGCACCCCCAACACAACACCCAGATCCCCCAAAACAAGGCCCAGCACCTCCAACACAATGCCCAGCTCCCCTCTTCACCCCCCCAAAAAAGCCCAGCCCCCGCAACACAAGCCCATCACCTCAAAAACAAGCCCAGATCCCCTCAACACTCCCACAAGCTCAACACAACAAACACACGGCCCAGATCCCCTCTGCACACCCATAACAGGCCCAACACCTCCAATACAAGCCCCAGATCCCCTCCGCACTCGCACAACACGCCCAGCACCCCCAACACAACGCCCCGATCCCCTCAGCAACCCCAAAACAAGGCCCAGATCCCCTCTGCAAACCCATTACAAGACCAGCTCCCCCGACACAAGGCCCAGATCCCCTCTGCACCCCCACAACAAAGCCCAGCACCTCAAAAACAATGCCCAGATCCCATAAGCACCCCCACAACAAAGCCCAGCACCCACAACACAACGCCCAGATCCCCTTCAGTACCCTCATGACAAGACCAGCACCCCCAACACAACACTCAGATCCCCCAAAACAAGGCCCAGCACCTCCAACACAATGCCCAGCTTCCCTCTGCACCCCCAAAACAAGCCCAGCACACCCAACACAAGCCCAGCACCTCGAAAACAAGCCCCAGATCCCCTCAGCACTCCCACAAGCTCAACACAACAAACACAACGCCCAGATCCCCTGAGCACCCCCGACACACAGCCCAGATCCCCTAGGCACTCCCACATGCCCAACACAACAAAAACACGGCCTAAATCAGCTCAGCATCCCAACACAAGCCCAGCACTCCAAAAACAACACCCAGCACCCCCAACACAATGCCCCGATCCCCTCAGCAACCCCAAAACAAGGCCCACATACCCTCAGCAAACCCATTACAAGACCAGCTCCCCCGACACAAGGCCCACATCCCATCAGCAGCCTTACCACAAGCCCAGCACCAGTAACACAACACCAGGATCCCATCTGCACTCCCAAAAGAAGGCCCAGCACTCCCACAACAAGCCCAGCACCCCCAGTGCAAGACCTAGCTCTCCTCTGCACCCCCACCACAAGCCCAGCACCCCCAACACAACGCCCAGATCCCCTCAGCACCCCCACCAGAAGGCCCTGATCCCCTCTGCACTCCCAAAACACATCCAGCACCTCAAAAACAAGCCCCTGATCCCCTCAGTACCCCCAATACAAGGCCCCGATCTCCTCAGCACTCCCACCACAACGCCCAGATCCCCTCAGCACCCCCACCACAAGCCCAGCACCCCCAACACAATGCCCAGATCTCCTCTGCACCACGGAAAAAAGGCCCAGCACCTCGAAAACATGGCCAGATCCCCTCAGCACCCCCACCACAAGCCCTGCACCCCCAACGCAATGCCCAGATCCCCTCAGCACCACTATGACAAGTCCAGCACCCCCAACACAAGCCCCGATCCCCTCAGCAACCCCAAAACAGGGCCCACATCTCCTCAGCAAACCCATGACAAGACCAGTTCCCCCAACACAAGGCCCACATCCCCTCAGCACCCCCAAAACAAGGCCCAGCAACTCCAACACAACGCCCAGCTCCCCTCTGCACCCCCACAAAAATCCCAGCACCCCCAACACAACGCCCAGATCCCCTCAGCACCCCCACCACAAGGCCCTGATCCCCTCTGCACTCCCAAAACACATCCAGCACCTCGAAAACAAGCCCCTGATCCCCTCACTACCCCCAATACAAGGCCCCGTTCTCCTCAGCACCCCCACCACAACGCCCAGATCTCCTCTGCACCATGGAAAAAAAGGCCCAGCACCTCGAAAACATGGCCAGATCTCCTCTGCACCCCCACTACAAGCCCCGCACCTCCAAAACAATGCCCCGATCACCTCAGCAGCCGCACCACAAGCCCTGAACCCCCAACGCAATGCCCAGATTCCCTCAGCACCCCTACCACAAGCCCAGCACCCCCAACACAATGCCCCGATCCCCTCAGCAACCCCAAAACAAGGCCCACATACCCTCAGCAAACCCATTACAAGACCAGCTCCCCCGACACAAGGCCCACATCCCCTAAGCACCCCCAAAACAAGGCCCAGCACCCCAAACACAACACCCCGATCCCGTTCAGTACCCTCATGACAAGACCAGCACCCCCAACGCAACACTCAGCTCCACTGAGCAGCCCGAAAACAAGCCTAGCACCCCCAACACAACACCCAGATCCCCAAAAACTAAGCCCAGCACCTCCAAAACAATGCCCAGCTCCCCTCTGCACCCCCAAAACAAGGCTAGCACCCTGCATGACAAGCCCAGCACCTCGAAAACAAGCCCATGATCCCCTCAGCACCCCCACCACAAGCCCAGCACTCCCAACACAAGCCCCAGACCTCCTCAGCACTCCCCCAAGCCCAAAGCAACAAAAACACAGCCCAAATCCCCTCCGCACCGCCAACACAAGGCCCTGATCCCCTCTGCACTCCGAAAACAAGGCCTAGCACCCCTAAAACAAAACCTAGCTTTCCTCAGCACACCCACGACAAGCCCAGCTCTCCCCAATACAAGGCCCAAATCCCCTCTGCACCCTCCATGACAAGCCCAGCACTCCCAACACAATGTCCAGATCCCCTCAGCACTCCCACAAGCTCACCACAACAAACACACTGCCCAGATCCCCTCAGCAGCCCCAACACAAGGCCTGCACTCCCAAGACAAGGCCCAGACCCCTCAGTACCCCTATGACAAGCCCAACACCTCCGACACCATGCCCAGATCCCCTCAGCACCCCCACAACAAGCCCCAGATCCCCTCGGCACTCCCACAAGCTCAACACAACAAACACGCAGCCCAGATCCCCTCCGCACTCGCACAACACGCCCAGCACCCCCAACACAAGCCCCAGATCCCCTCTGCACCCCCACAACAAAGCCCAGCACCTCAAAAACAATGCCCAGACACCCTAAGCACCCCCACAACAAAGCCCAGCACCTCAAAAACAATGCCCAGACACCCTAAGCACCCCACAACAAAGCCCAGCACCCCGAACACAACGCCCAGATACCCTCAGCACCCCCACGACAAGCCCAGCACCCCAACACAACACCCCGATCCCGTTCAGTACCCTCATGACAAGACCAGCACCCCCAACGCAACACTCAGCTCCACTGAGCAGCCCGAAAACAAGCCTAGCACCCCCAACACAACACCCAGATCCCCAAAAACTAAGCCCAGCACCTCCAAAACAATGCCCAGCTCCCCTCTGCACCCCCAAAACAAGGCTAGCACCCTGCATGACAAGCCCAGCACCTCGAAAACAAGCCCATGATCCCCTCAGCACCCCCACCACAAGCCCAGCACTCCCAACACAAGCCCCAGACCTCCTCAGCACTCCCCCAAGCCCAAAGCAACAAAAACACAGCCCAAATCCCCTCCGCACCGCCAACACAAGGCCCTGATCCCCTCTGCACTCCGAAAACAAGGCCTAGCACCCCTAAAACAAAACCTAGCTTTCCTCAGCACACCCACGACAAGCCCAGCTCTCCCCAATACAAGGCCCAAATCCCCTCAGCACCCTCCATGACAAGCCCAGCACTCCCAACACAATGTCCAGATCCCCTCAGCACTCCCACAAGCTCACCACAAAAAACACACTGCCCACATCCCCTCAGCAGCCCCAACACAAGGCCTGCACTCCCAAGACAAGGCCCAGACCCCTCAGTACCCCTATGACAAGCCCAACACCTCCGACACCATGCCCAGATCCCCTCAGCACCCCCACAACAAGCCCCAGATCCCCTCGGCACTCCCACAAGCTCAACACAACAAACACGCAGCCCAGATCCCCTCCGCACTCGCACAACACGCCCAGCACCCCCAACACAAGCCCCAGATCCCCTCTGCACCCCCACAACAAAGCCCAGCACCTCAAAAACAATGCCCAGACACCCTAAGCACCCCCACAACAAAGCCCAGCACCTCAAAAACAATGCCCAGACACCCTAAGCACCCCACAACAAAGCCCAGCACCCCGAACACAACGCCCAGATACCCTCAGCACCCCCACGACAAGCCCAGCACCCCAACACAACGCCCAGATCCCGTTCAGTACCCTCATGACAAGACCAGCACCCCCAACACAACACTCAGCTCCACTGAGCAGCCCGAAAACAAGCCTAGCACCCCCAACACAACACCCAGATCCCCCAAAACTAGGCCCAGCACCTCCAACACAATGCCCAGCTCCCCTCTGCACCCCCAAAACAAGGCTAGCATCCTGCATGACAAGGCCCAGCACCCCCAAAACAAGCCCATCATCCCCTCAGCACTCCCACAAGCCCAACACAACAAACACACGGCCCAGATCTCCTCTGCACCCCGAACACAAAGCCCAGCACTCCCAAGACAAGGCCCAGATCCCCTCAGCACCCCCACCAGAAGGCACTGATCCCCTCTGCACTCCCAAAACACATCCAGCACCTCGAAAACAAGCCCCTGATCCCCTCAGTACCCCCAATACAAGGCCCCGTTCTCCTCAGCACCCCCACCACAACGCCCAGATCCCCTCAGCACCCCTACCACAAGCCCAGCACCCCCAACACAATGCCCAGATCTCCTCTGCACCCCTACCACAAGCCCAGCACCCCCAACACAATGCCCCGATCCCCTCAGCACCCCCACCACAAGCCCCGCATCTCCAAAACAATGCCCGAGATCCCCTCAGCTGCCCCACCACATTCCCAGATCCCCTCTGCACCCCCAACGCAATGCCCAGATCCCCTCAGCACCCCTACCACAAGCCCAGCACCCCCAACACAATGCCCCGATCCCCTCAGCACCCCCACCACAAGCCCAGCACCCCCAACACAATGCCCCAGATCCCCTCAGCAACCCCAAAACAAGGCCCACATCCCCTCAGCAAACCCATTACAAGACCAGCTCCCCCGACACAAGGCCCACATCCCCTCAGCACCCCTAAAACAAGGCCCAGCAACTCCAACACAACGCCCAGCTCCCCTCTGCACTTCCAAAAAAAAGCCCAGCAGCCTGCATGACAAGCCCAGCACCTCAAAACAAGCCCCATATTCCCTCAGCACCCCCACAAGAAGGTCCAGATCCCCTCAGCACCCCCATGACAAGCCCAGATCCCCTCTGCACTCCCACAAGCCCAACACAACAAACACACAGCCCAGATCCCCTCTGCACACCCATAACAGGCCCAACACCTCCAATACAAGCCCCAGAGCCCCTCCGCACTGGCACAACACGCCCAGCACCACTAACACAATGCCCAGATCCCCTCAGCACCACTATGACAAGTCCAGCACCTCAAAAACAATGCCCAGATCCCCTAAGCACCCCCACAACAAAGCCCAGCACCCCCAACACAACGCCCAGATACCCTCAGCACCCCCATGACAAGCCCAACACCCCCAACACAACGCCCAGATCCCCTTCAGTACCCTCATGACAAGACCAGCACCCCCAACACAACACTCAGATCCCCCAAAACAAGGACCAGCAACTCCAACACAACGCCCAGCTTCCCTCTGCACCCCCAAAACAAGCCCAGCACCCGCAACACAAGCCCAGCACCTCCAAAACAAGCCCATGATCCCCTCAACACTCCCACAAGCTCAACACAACAAACACACAGCCCAGATCCACACAGCAACCCCACAACAAGCCCAGCACCCGCAATACAAGGCCCTGACCACTCAGTACACCCAGGACAAGCCCAAGACCTCCAAAACAATGCCCAGATCCCCTCAGCACCCCCACTAAAAAAAGACCCAGCACCCGAAATACAAGCCCAGATCCCCTCTCGACCCCCATGACAGCTCCAGATCGCTGCTGCAAGCAGAACACAAGGCCCACCACCCCCAACACAATGCCCAGATCTCCTCTGCGCCACGGAAAAAAGGCCCAGCACGTCGAAAACAAGGCCAGATCCCCTCAGCAGCCCCACCACAACGCCCAGATCCCATGAGCAACCCCCAACACACAGCCCAGATCCCCTAGGCACTCCCACCACAAGGCCCCGACCTCCAAAACAATGCCCAGATCCCCTCAGCACCCCCACCACAAGTCCAGCACCCCAAACACAATGCCCCGATCCCGTTCAGTACCCTCATGACAAGAATAGCACCCCCAACACAACACCCAGCTCCAGTGAGCAGCCCGAAAACAAGCCTAGCACCCCCAACACAACACCCAGATCCCCCAAAACAAGGCCCAGCACCTCCAACACAATGCCCAGCTTCCCTCAGCACCCCCACCACAAGCCCAGCACTCCCAACACAAGCCCCAGACCCCCTCGGCACTCCCCCAAGCCCAACACAACAAACACACGGCCCAGATCCCCTCCGCACCCCCAAAACAAGGCCCTGATCCCATCTGCACTCCCAAAACAAGGCCCAGCACTCCCACAACAAGCCCAGCACCCCCAGTGCAAGACCTAGCTCTCCTCAGCACCCCCACCACAAGCCCAGCACCCCCAACACAACGCCCTGATCCCCTCAGCACCCCCACCAGAAGGCCCTGATCCCCTCTGCACTCCCAAAACACATCCAGCACCTCGAAAACAAGCCCCAGATCCCCTCACTACCCCCAATGCAAGGCCCCGATCTCCTCAGCACCCCCACCACAACGCCCAGATCCCCTCAGCACCCCCACCACAAGCCCAGCACCCCCAACACAATGCCCAGATCCCCTCTGCACCCCTACCACAAGCCCAGCACCCCCAACACAATGCCCAGATTTCCTCTGCACCACGGAAAAAAAGGCCCAGCACCTCGAAAACATGGCCAGATCCCCTCAGCACCCCCACTACAAGCCCCGCACCTCCAAAACAATGCCCCGATCACCTCAGCAGCCGCACCACAAGCCCTGCACCCCCAACGAAATGCCCAGATCCCCTCTGCACCCCTACCACAAGCCCAGCACCCCCAACACAACGCCCAGATCCCGTTCAGTACCCTCATGACAAGACCAGCACCCCCAACACAACACTCAGCTCCACTGAGCAGCCCGAAAACAAGCCTAGCACCCCCAACACAACACCCAGATCCCCAAAAACAAAGCCCAGCACCTCCAAAACAATTCCCAGCTCCCCTCTGCACCCCCAAAACAAGGCTAGCACCCTGCATGACAAGCCCAGCACCCCCAAAACAAGCCCATGATCCCCTCAGCACTCCCACAAGCCCAACACAACAAACACACGGCCCAGATCTCCTCTGCACCCCCAACACAAGGCCCAGCACTCCCAAGACAAGGCCCAGACCCCTCAGTACCCCCATGACAAGCCCGACACCCACACAACAAGACCCAGATCGCCTCTGCACACCCACCACTAGCCCAGCACTCCCACAACAAGCCCAGCACCCCCAGCGCAAGACCTAGCTCTCCTCTGCACCCCCACCACAAGCCCAGCACCCCCAACACAACGCCCTGATCCCCTCAGCACCCCCACCAGAAGGCACTGATCCCCTCTGCACTCCCAAAACACATCCAGCACCTCAAAAACAAGCCCCTGATCCCCTCAGTACCCCCAATACAAGGCCCCGATCTCCTCTGCACCCCCACCACAACGCCCAGATCCCCTCAGCACCCCCACCACAAGCCCAGCACCCCCAACACAATGCCCAGATTTCCTCTGCACCACGGAAAAAAAGGCCCAGCACCTCGAAAACATGGCCAGATCCCCTCAGCACCCCCACTACAAGCCCCGCATCTCCAAAACAATGCCCGAGATCCCCTCAGCAGCCCCACCACATTCCCAGATCCCCTCTGCACCCCCAACGCAATGCCCAGATCCCCTCAGCACCCCTACCACAAGCCCAGCACCCCCTACAAAATGCCCAGATCCCCTCAGCACCCCCACCGCAAGCCCAGCACCCCCAACACAATGCCCAGATCTCCTCTGCACCACGGAAAAAAAGGCCCAGCACCTCGAAAACATGGCCAGATCCCCTCAGCAACCCCACTACAAGCCCCGCATCTCCAAAACAATGCCCGAGATCCCCTCAGCAGCCCCACCACAATGCCCAGATCCCCTCTGCACCCCCAACGCAATGCCCACATGCCCTCAGCACCCCTACCACAAGCCCAGCACCCCCAACACAATGCCCCGATCCCCTCAGCACCCCCACCACAAGCCCAGCACCCCAGATCCCCTCAGCAACCCCAAAAACAAGGCCCACATCCCCTCAGCAAACCCATTACAAGACCAGCTCCCCCGACACAAGGCCCACATCCCCTCAGCACCCCTAAAACAAGGCCCAGCAACTCCAACACAACGCCCAGCTCCCCTCTGCACTTCCAAAAAAAAGCCCAGCAGCCTGCATGACAAGCCCAGCACCTCAAAACAAGCCCCATATTCCCTCAGCACCCCCACAAGAAGGTCCAGATCCCCTCAGCACCCCCATGACAAGCCCAGATCCCCTCTGCACTCCCCCAAGCCCAACACAACAAACACACGGCCCAGATCCCCTCCACACCCCCAAAACAAGGCCCTGATCCCCTCTGCACTCCCAAAACAAGGCCCAGCACTCCCACAACAAGCCCAGCACCCCCAGTGCAAGACCTAGCTCTCCTCAGCACCCCCACCACAAGCCCAGCACCCCCAACACAACGCCCTGATCCCCTCAGCACCCCCACCAGAAGGCCCTGATCCCCTCTGCACTCCCAAAACACATCCAGCACCTCGAAAACAAGCCCCTGATCCCCTCAGTACCCGCAATACAAGGCCCCGATCTCCTCAGCACCCCCACCACAACGCCCAGATCCCCTCAGCACCCCCACCACAAGCCCAGCACCCCCAACACAATGCCCAGCTCCCCTCTGCACCCCTACCACAAGCCCAGCACCCCCAACACAATGCCCAGATTTCCTCTGCACCACGGAAAAAAAGGCCCAGCACCTCGAAAACATGGCCAGATCCCCTCAGCACCCCCACTACAAGCCCCGCACCTCCAAAACAATGCCCCGATCACCTCAGCAGCCGCACCACAAGCCCTGCACCCCCAACGCAATGCCCAGATCCCCTCTGCACCCCTACCACAAGCCCAGCACCCCCAACACAACGCCCAGATCCCGTTCAGTACCCTCATGACAAGACCAGCACCCCCAACACAACACTCAGCTCCACTGAGCAGCCCGAAAACAAGCCTAGCACCCCCAACACAACACCCAGATCCCCAAAAACAAAGCCCAGCACCTCCAAAACAATTCCCAGCTCCCCTCTGCACCCCCAAAACAAGGCTAGCACCCTGCATGACAAGCCCAGCACCCCCAAAACAAGCCCATCATCCCCTCAGCACTCCCACAAGCCCAACACAACAAACACACGGCCCAGATCTCCTCTGCACCCCCAACACAAGGCCCAGCACTCCCAAGACAAGGCCCAGACCCCTCAGTACCCCCATGACAAGCCCGACACCCACACAACAAGACCCAGATCGCCTCTGCACACCCACCACTAGCCCAGCACTCCCACAACAAGCCCAGCACCCCCAGCGCAAGACCTAGCTCTCCTCTGCACCCCCACCACAAGCCCAGCACCCCCAACACAACGCCCTGATCCCCTCAGCACCCCCACCAGAAGGCCCTGATCCCCTCTGCACTCCCAAAACACATCCAGCACCTCGAAAACAAGCCCCTGATCCCCTCAGTACCCCCAATACAAGGCCCCGTTCTCCTCAGCACCCCCACCACAACGCCCAGATCCCCTCTGCACCCCCACCACAAGCCCAGCACCCCCAACACAATGCCCAGATTTCCTCTGCACCACGGAAAAAAAGGCCCAGCACCTCGAAAACATGGCCAGATCCCCTCAGCACCCCCACTACAAGCCCCGCATCTCCAAAACAATGCCCGAGATCCCCTCAGCAGCCCCACCACATTCCCAGATCCCCTCTGCACCCCCAACGCAATGCCCAGATCCCCTCAGCACCCCTACCACAAGCCCAGCACCCCCTACAAAATGCCCAGATCCCCTCAGCACCCCCACCGCAAGCCCAGCACCCCCAACACAATGCCCAGATCTCCTCTGCACCACGGAAAAAAAGGCCCAGCACCTCGAAAACATGGCCAGATCCCCTCAGCAACCCCACTACAAGCCCCGCATCTCCAAAACAATGCCCGAGATCCCCTCAGCAGCCCCACCACAATGCCCAGATCCCCTCTGCACCCCCAACGCAATGCCCACATGCCCTCAGCACCCCTACCACAAGCCCAGCACCCCCTACAAAATGCCCCGATCCCCTCAGCACCCCCACCACAAGCCCAGCACCCCAGATCCCCTCAGCAACCCCAAAAACAAGGCCCACATCCCCTCAGCAAACCCATTACAAGACCAGCTCCCCCGACACAAGGCCCACATCCCCTCAGCACCCCTAAAACAAGGCCCAGCAACTCCAACACAACGCCCAGCTCCCCTCTGCACTTCCAAAAAAAAGCCCAGCAGCCTGCATGACAAGCCCAGCACCTCAAAACAAGCCCCATATTCCCTCAGCACCTCCACAAGAAGGTCCAGATCCCCTCAGCACCCCCATGACAAGCCCAGATCCCCTCTGCACTCCCCCAAGCCCAACACAACAAACACACGGCCCAGATCCCCTCCGCACCCCCAAAACAAGGCCCTGATCCCATCTGCACTCCCAAAACAAGGCCCAGCACTCCCACAACAAGCCCAGCACCCCCAGTGCAAGACCTAGCTCTCCTCAGCACCCCCACCACAAGCCCAGCACCCCCAACACAACGCCCTGATCCCCTCAGCACCCCCACCAGAAGGCACTGATCCCCTCTGCACTCCCAAAACACATCCAGCACCTCGAAAACAAGCCCCTGATCCCCTCACTACCCCCAATACAAGGCCCCGATCTCCTCAGCACCCCCACCACAACGCCCAGATCCCCTCAGCACCCCCACCACAAGCCCAGCACCCCCAACACAATGCCCAGATCCCCTCTGCACCCCTACCACAAGCCCAGCACCCCCAACACAATGCCCAGATTTCCTCTGCACCACGGAAAAAAAGGCCCAGCACCTCGAAAACATGGCCAGATCCCCTCAGCACCCCCACTACAAGCCCCGCACCTCCAAAACAATGCCCCGATCACCTCAGCAGCCGCACCACAAGCCCTGCACCCCCAACGAAATGCCCAGATCCCCTCTGCACCCCTACCACAAGCCCAGCACCCCCAACACAACGCCCAGATCCCGTTCAGTACCCTCATGACAAGACCAGCACCCCCAACACAACACTCAGCTCCACTGAGCAGCCCGAAAACAAGCCTAGCACCCCCAACACAACACCCAGATCCCCAAAAACAAAGCCCAGCACCTCCAAAACAATTCCCAGCTCCCCTCTGCACCCCCAAAACAAGGCTAGCACCCTGCATGACAAGCCCAGCACCCCCAAAACAAGCCCATGATCCCCTCAGCACTCCCACAAGCCCAACACAACAAACACACGGCCCAGATCTCCTCTGCACCCCCAACACAAGGCCCAGCACTCCCAAGACAAGGCCCAGACCCCTCAGTACCCCCATGACAAGCCCGACACCCACACAACAAGACCCAGATCCCCTCTGCACACCCACCACTAGCCCAGCACTCCCACAACAAGCCCAGCACCCCCAGTGCAAGACCTAGCTCTCCTCTGCACCCCCACCACAAGCCCAGCACCCCCAACACAACGCCCTGATCCCCTCAGCACCCCCACCAGAAGGCACTGATCCCCTCTGCACTCCCAAAACACATCCAGCACCTCGAAAACAAGCCCCTGATCCCCTCAGTACCCCCAATACAAGGCCCCGTTCTCCTCAGCACCCCCACCACAACGCCCAGATCCCCTCAGCACCCCCACCACAAGCCCAGCACCCCCAACACAATGCCCAGATTTCCTCTGCACCACGGAAAAAAAGGCCCAGCACCTCGAAAACATGGCCAGATCCTCTCAGCACCCCCACTACAAGCCCCGCATATCCAAAACAATGCCCGAGATCCCCTCAGCAGCCCCACCACAATGCCCAGATCCCCTCTGCACCCCCAACGCAATGCCCACATGCCCTCAGCACCCCTACCACAAGCCCAGCACCCCCTACAAAATGCCCGGATCCCCTCAGCACCCCCACCGCAAGCCCAGCACCCCCAACACAATGCCCAGATCTCCTCTGCACCACGGAAAAAAAGGCCCAGCACCTCGAAAACATGGCCAGATCCCCTCAGCAACCCCACTACAAGCCCCGCATCTCCAAAACAATGCCCGAGATCCCCTCAGCAGCCCCACCACAATGCCCAGATCCCCTCTGCACCCCCAACGCAATGCCCACATGCCCTCAGCACCCCTATCACAAGCCCAGCACCCCCAACACAATGCCCCGATCCCCTCAGCACCCCCACCACAAGCCCAGCACCCCCAACACAATGCCCCAGATCCCCTCAGCAACCCCAAAACAAGGCCCACATCCCCTCAGCAAACCCATTATAAGACCAGCTCCCCCGACACAAGGCCCACATCCCCTCAGCACCCCTAAAACAAGGCCCAGCAACTCCAACACAACGCCCAGCTCCCCTCTGCACTTCCAAAAAAAAGCCCAGCAGCCTGCATGACAAGCCCAGCACCTCAAAACAAGCCCCATATTCCCTCAGCACCCCCACAAGAAGGTCCAGATCCCCTCAGCACCCCCATGACAAGCCCAGATCCCCTCTGCACTTCCACAACAAAGCCCAGCACCTCAAAAACAATGCCCAGATCCCCTAAGCATCCCACAACAAAGCCCAGCACCCACAACACAACGCCCAGATACCCTCAGCACCCCCATGACAAGCCCAGCACCCCCAACACAACGCCCAGATCCCCTTCAGTACCCTCATGACAAGCCCAGCACCCCCAACACAACACTCAGATCCCCCAAAACAAGGCCCAGCAACTCCAACACAACGCCCAGCTTCCCTCTGCACCCCCAAAACAAGCCCAGCACCCCCAACACAAGCACAGCACCTCCAAAACAAGCCCATGATCCCCTCAACACTCCCACAAGCTCAACACAACAAACACACAGCCCAGATCCACACAGCAACCCCACAACAAGCCCAGCACCCGCAATACAAGGCCCTGACCACTCAGTACACCCAGGACAAGCCCAAGACCTCCAAAACAATGCCCAGATCCCCTCAGCACCCCCACTAAAAAAAGACCCAGCACCCGAAATACAAGCCCAGATCCCCTCTCCACCCCCATGACAGCTCCAGATCGCTGCTGCAAGCAGAACACAAGGCCCACCACCCCCAACACAATGCCCAGATCTCCTCTGCGCCACGGAAAAAAGGCCCAGCACGTCGAAAACAAGGCCAGATCCCCTCAGCAGCCCCACTACAAGCCCAGCACCTCGAAAACAACGTCCTGATCCCCTCAGCAACCCCACCACAAGCCCTGCACCCCCAACGCAATGCCCAGATCCCCTCAGCACCCCTACCACAAGCCCAGCACCCCCAACACAATGCCCCAATCCCCTCAGCAACCCCAAAACAAGGCCCAGATCCCCTCAGCACCCCCAAAACAAGGCCCAGCAGCTCCAACACAACGCCCAGCTCCCCTCTGCACTTCTACAAAAAGCCCAGCAGCCTGCATGACAAGCCCAGCACCTCGAAAACAAGCCCCAGATCCCCTCAGCAGCCCCACCACAACGCCCAGATCCCATGAGCAACCCCCAACACACAGCCCAGATCCCCTAGGCACTCCCACCACAAGGCCCCGACCTCCAAAACAATGCCCAGATCCCCTCAGCACCCCCACCACAAGTCCAGCACCCCAAACACAATGCCCCGATCCCGTTCAGTACCCTCATGACAAGACTAGCACCCCCAACACAACACCCAGCTCCACTGAGCAGCCCGAAAACAAGCCTAGCACCCCCAACACAACACCCAGATCCCCCAAAACAAGGCCCAGCACCTCCAACACAATGCCCAGCTCCCCTCTTCACCCCCCCAAAAAAGCCCAGCCCCCGCAACACAAGCCCATCACCTCAAAAACAAGCCCAGATCCCCTCAACACTCCCACAAGCTCAACACAACAAACACACGGCCCAGATCCCCTCTGCACACCCATAACAGGCCCAACACCTCCAATACAAGCCCCAGATCCCCTCCGCACTCGCACAACACGCCCAGCACCCCCAACACAACGCCCCGATCCCCTCAGCAACCCCAAAACAAGGCCCAGATCCCCTCTGCAAACCCATTACAAGACCAGCTCCCCCGACACAAGGCCCAGATCCCCTCTGCACCCCCACAACAAAGCCCAGCACCTCAAAAACAATGCCCAGATCCCATAAGCACCCCCACAACAAAGCCCAGCACCCACAACACAACGCCCAGATCCCCTTCAGTACCCTCATGACAAGACCAGCACCCCCAACACAACACTCAGATCCCCCAAAACAAGGCCCAGCAACTCCAACACAACGCCCAGCTTCCCTCTGCACCCCCAAAACAAGCCCAGCACCCGCAACACAAGCCCAGCACCTCCAAAACAAGCCCATGATCCCCTAAACACTCCCACAAGCTCAACACAACAAACACACAGCCCAGATCCCCTCTGCACACCCATAACAGGCCCAACACCTCCAATACAAGCCCCAGATCCCCTCCGCACCACTATGAGAAGTCCAGCACCCCCAACACAACGCCCAGATACCCTCAGCACCCCGACCACAAGCCCAGCACCCCCAACACAACGCCCAGATCCCCTTCAGTACCCTCATGACAAGACCAGCACCCCCAACACAACACTCAGCTCCAGTGAGCAGCCTGAAAACAAGCCTAGCACCCCCAACACAACACCCAGATCCACCAAAACAAGGCCCAGCACCTCCAACACAATGCCCAGCTTCCCTCTGCACCCCCAAAACAAGCCCAGCACACCCAACACAAGCCCAGCACCTCGAAAACAAGCCCCAGATCCCCTCAGCACTCCCACAAGCTCAACACAACAAACACAACGCCCAGATCCCCTGAGCACCCCCGACACACAGCCCAGATCCCCTAGGCACTCCCACATGCCCAACACAACAAAAACACGGCCTAAATCAGCTCAGCATCCCAACACAAGCCCAGCACTCCAAAAACAACACCCAGCACCCCCAACACAATGCCCCGATCCCCTCAGCAACCCCAAAACAAGGCCCACATACCCTCAGCAAACCCATTACAAGACCAGCTCCCCCGACACAAGGCCCACATCCCATCAGCAGCCTTACCACAAGCCCAGCACCAGTAACACAACACCAGGATCCCATCTGCACTCCCAAAAGAAGGCCCAGCACTCCCACAACAAGCCCAGCACCCCCAGTGCAAGACCTAGCTCTCCTCTGCACCCCCACCACAAGCCCAGCACCCCCAACACAACGCCCAGATCCCCTCAGCACCCCCACCACAAGGCCCTGATCCCCTCTGCACTCCCAAAACACATCCAGCACCTCAAAAACAAGCCCCTGATCCCCTCAGTACCCCCAATACAAGGCCCCGATCTCCTCAGCACTCCCACCACAACGCCCAGATCCCCTCAGCACCCCCACCACAAGCCCAGCACCCCCAACACAATGCCCAGATCTCCTCTGCACCACGGAAAAAAGGCCCAGCACCTCGAAAACATGGCCAGATCCCCTCAGCACCCCCACTACAAGCCCCGCACCTCCAAAACAACGCCCCGATCCCCTCAGCACCCCCACCACAAGCCCTGCACCCCCAACGCAATGCCCAGATCCCCTCAGCACCACTATGACAAGTCCAGCACCCCCAACACAAGCCCCGATCCCCTCAGCAACCCCAAAACAGGGCCCACATCTCCTCAGCAAACCCATGACAAGACCAGTTCCCCCAACACAAGGCCCACATCCCCTCAGCACCCCCAAAACAAGGCCCAGCAACTCCAACACAACGCCCAGCTCCCCTCTGCACCCCCACAAAAATCCCAGCCCCCGCAACACAAGCCCAACACCTCGAAAACAAGCCCAGATCCCCTCAACACTCCCACAAGCCCAACACAACAAACACACAGCCCAGATCCCCTCTGCACACCCATAACAGGCCCAACACCTCCAATACAAGCCCCAGATCCCCTCCGCACTCGCAAAACACACCCAGCACCCCCAACACAAGGCCCAGATCCCCTCAGCACCCCCACCACAAGCCCAGCACTCCCAACACAATGCCCCAGATCCCCTCAGCAACCCCAAAACAAGGCCCACATCCCCTCAGCAAACCCATTATAAGACCAGCTCCCCCGACACAAGGCCCACATCCCCTCAGCACCCCTAAAACAAGGCCCAGCAACTCCAACACAACGCCCAGCTCCCCTCTGCACTTCCAAAAAAAAGCCCAGCAGCCTGCATGACAAGCCCAGCACCTCAAAACAAGCCCCATATTCCCTCAGCACCCCCACAAGAAGGTCCAGATCCCCTCAGCACCCCCATGACAAGCCCAGATCCCCTCTGCACTCCCACAACAAAGCCCAGCACCTCAAAAACAATGCCCAGATCCCCTAAGCATCCCACAACAAAGCCCAGCACCCACAACACAACGCCCAGATACCCTCAGCACCCCCATGACAAGCCCAGCACCCCCAACACAACGCCCAGATCCCCTTCAGTACCCTCATGACAAGCCCAGCACCCCCAACACAACACTCAGATCCCCCAAAACAAGGCCCAGCAACTCCAACACAACGCCCAGCTTCCCTCTGCACCCCCAAAACAAGCCCAGCACCCCCAACACAAGCACAGCACCTCCAAAACAAGCCCATGATCCCCTCAACACTCCCACAAGCTCAACACAACAAACACACAGCCCAGATCCACACAGCAACCCCACAACAAGCCCAGCACCCGCAATACAAGGCCCTGACCACTCAGTACACCCAGGACAAGCCCAAGACCTCCAAAACAATGCCCAGATCCCCTCAGCACCCCCACTAAAAAAAGACCCAGCACCCGAAATACAAGCCCAGATCCCCTCTCCACCCCCATGACAGCTCCAGATCGCTGCTGCAAGCAGAACACAAGGCCCACCACCCCCAACACAATGCCCAGATCTCCTCTGCGCCACGGAAAAAAGGCCCAGCACGTCGAAAACAAGGCCAGATCCCCTCAGCACCCCCACTACAAGCCCAGCACCTCGAAAACAACGTCCTGATCCCCTCAGCAACCCCACCACAAGCCCTGCACCCCCAACGCAATGCCCAGATCCCCTCAGCACCCCTACCACAAGCCCAGCACCCCCAACACAATGCCCCGATCCCCTCAGCAACCCCAAAACAAGGCCCAGATCCCCTCAGCACCCCCAAAACAAGGCCCAGCAGCTCCAACACAACGCCCAGCTCCCCTCTGCACTTCTACAAAAAGCCCAGCAGCCTGCATGACAAGCCCAGCACCTCGAAAACAAGCCCCAGATCCCCTCAGCAGCCCCACCACAACGCCCAGATCCCATGAGCAACCCCCAACACACAGCCCAGATCCCCTAGGCACTCCCACCACAAGGCCCCGACCTCCAAAACAATGCCCAGATCCCCTCAGCACCCCCACCACAAGTCCAGCACCCCAAACACAATGCCCCGATCCCGTTCAGTACCCTCATGACAAGACTAGCACCCCCAACACAACACCCAGCTCCACTGAGCAGCCCGAAAACAAGCCTAGCACCCCCAACACAACACCCAGATCCCCCAAAACAAGGCCCAGCACCTCCAACACAATGCCCAGCTCCCCTCTTCACCCCCCCAAAAAAGCCCAGCCCCCGCAACACAAGCCCATCACCTCAAAAACAAGCCCAGATCCCCTCAACACTCCCACAAGCTCAACACAACAAACACACGGCCCAGATCCCCTCTGCACACCCATAACAGGCCCAACACCTCCAATACAAGCCCCAGATCCCCTCCGCACTCGCACAACACGCCCAGCACCCCCAACACAACGCCCCGATCCCCTCAGCAACCCCAAAACAAGGCCCAGATCCCCTCTGCAAACCCATTACAAGACCAGCTCCCCCGACACAAGGCCCAGATCCCCTCTGCACCCCCACAACAAAGCCCAGCACCTCAAAAACAATGCCCAGATCCCATAAGCACCCCCACAACAAAGCCCAGCACCCACAACACAACGCCCAGATCCCCTTCAGTACCCTCATGACAAGACCAGCACCCCCAACACAACACTCAGATCCCCCAAAACAAGGCCCAGCAACTCCAACACAACGCCCAGCTTCCCTCTGCACCCCCAAAACAAGCCCAGCACCCGCAACACAAGCCCAGCACCTCCAAAACAAGCCCATGATCCCCTAAACACTCCCACAAGCTCAACACAACAAACACACAGCCCAGATCCCCTCTGCACACCCATAACAGGCCCAACACCTCCAATACAAGCCCCAGATCCCCTCCGCACCACTATGAGAAGTCCAGCACCCCCAACACAACGCCCAGATACCCTCAGCACCCCGACCACAAGCCCAGCACCCCCAACACAACGCCCAGATCCCCTTCAGTACCCTCATGACAAGACCAGCACCCCCAACACAACACTCAGCTCCAGTGAGCAGCCTGAAAACAAGCCTAGCACCCCCAACACAACACCCAGATCCACCAAAACAAGGCCCAGCACCTCCAACACAATGCCCAGCTTCCCTCTGCACCCCCAAAACAAGCCCAGCACACCCAACACAAGCCCAGCACCTCGAAAACAAGCCCCAGATCCCCTCAGCACTCCCACAAGCTCACCACAACAAACACAACGCCCAGATCCCCTGAGCACCCCCGACACACAGCCCAGATCCCCTAGGCACTCCCACATGCCCAACACAACAAAAACACGGCCTAAATCAGCTCAGCATCCCAACACAAGCCCAGCACTCCAAAAACAACACCCAGCACCCCCAACACAATGCCCCGATCCCCTCAGCAACCCCAAAACAAGGCCCACATACCCTCAGCAAACCCATTACAAGACCAGCTCCCCCGACACAAGGCCCACATCCCATCAGCAGCCTTACCACAAGCCCAGCACCAGTAACACAACACCAGGATCCCATCTGCACTCCCAAAAGAAGGCCCAGCACTCCCACAACAAGCCCAGCACCCCCAGTGCAAGACCTAGCTCTCCTCTGCACCCCCACCACAAGCCCAGCACCCCCAACACAACGCCCAGATCCCCTCAGCACCCCCACCAGAAGGCCCTGATCCCCTCTGCACTCCCAAAACACATCCAGCACCTCAAAAACAAGCCCCTGATCCCCTCAGTACCCCCAATACAAGGCCCCGATCTCCTCAGCACTCCCACCACAACGCCCAGATCCCCTCAGCACCCCCACCACAAGCCCAGCACCCCCAACACAATGCCCAGATCTCCTCTGCACCACGGAAAAAAGGCCCAGCACCTCGAAAACATGGCCAGATCCCCTCAGCACCCCCACTACAAGCCCCGCACCTCCAAAACAACGCCCCGATCCCCTCAGCACCCCCACCACAAGCCCTGCACCCCCAACGCAATGCCCAGATCCCCTCAGCACCACTATGACAAGTCCAGCACCCCCAACACAAGCCCCGATCCCCTCAGCAACCCCAAAACAGGGCCCACATCTCCTCAGCAAACCCATGACAAGACCAGTTCCCCCAACACAAGGCCCACATCCCCTCAGCACCCCCAAAACAAGGCCCAGCAACTCCAACACAACGCCCAGCTCCCCTCTGCACCCCCACAAAAATCCCAGCCCCCGCAACACAAGCCCAACACCTCGAAAACAAGCCCAGATCCCCTCAACACTCCCACAAGCCCAACACAACAAACACACAGCCCAGATCCCCTCTGCACACCCATAACAGGCCCAACACCTCCAATACAAGCCCCAGATCCCCTCCGCACTCGCAAAACACACCCAGCACCCCCAACACAAGGCCCAGATCCCCTCAGCACCCCCACCACAAGCCCAGCACTCCCAACACAACGCCCCGATCCCCTTCAGTACCCTCATGACAAGACCAGCACCCCCAACACAACACCCAGATCCCCCAAAACTAGGCCCAGCACCTCCAACACAATGCCCAGCTCCCCTCTGCACCCCCAAAACAAGGCTAGCACCCTGCATGACAAGCCCAGCACCCCCAAAACAAGCCCATGATCCCCTCAGCACTCCCACAAGCCCAACACAACAAACACACGGCCCAGATCTCCTCTGCACCCCCAACACAAGGCCCAGCACTCCCAAGACAAGCCCGACACCCCCACAACAAGACCCAGATCCCCTCTGCACACCCACCACTAGCCCAGCACTCCCCCAACAAGCCCAGCACCCCCAGTGCAAGACCTAGCTCTCCTCAGCACCCCCACCACAAGCCCAGCACCCCCAACACAACGCCCAGATCCCCTCAGCACCCCCACCACAAGGCCCTGATCCCCTCTGCACTCCCAAAACACATCCAGCACCTCGAAAACAAGCCCCTGATCCCCTCACTACCCCCAATACAAGGCCCCGTTCTCCTCAGCACCCCCACCACAACGCCCAGATCTCCTCTGCACCATGGAAAAAAAGGCCCAGCACCTCGAAAACATGGCCAGATCTCCTCTGCACCCCCACTACAAGCCCCGCACCTCCAAAACAATGCCCCGATCACCTCAGCAGCCGCACCACAAGCCCTGAACCCCCAACGCAATGCCCAGATTCCCTCAGCACCCCTACCACAAGCCCAGCACCCCCAACACAATGCCCCGATCCCCTCAGCAACCCCAAAACAAGGCCCAGATCCCCTCAGCACACCCATTACAAGACCAGCTCCCCCGACACAAGGCCCACATCCCCTAAGCACCCCCAAAACAAGGCCCAGCACCCCAAACACAACACCCCGATCCCGTTCAGTACCCTCATGACAAGACCAGCACCCCCAACGCAACACTCAGCTCCACTGAGCAGCCCGAAAACAAGCCTAGCACCCCCAACACAACACCCAGATCCCCAAAAACTAAGCCCAGCACCTCCAAAACAATTCCCAGCTCCCCTCTGCACCCCCAAAACAAGGCTAGCACCCTGCATGACAAGCCCAGCACCCCCAAAACAAGCCCATCATCCCCTCAGCACTCCCACAAGCCCAACACAACAAACACACGGCCCAGATCTCCTCTGCACCCCCAACACAAGGCCCAGCACTCCCAAGACAAGGCCCAGACCCCTCAGTACCCCCATGACAAGCCCGACACCCACACAACAAGACCCAGATCGCCTCTGCACACCCACCACTAGCCCAGCACTCCCACAACAAGCCCAGCACCCCCAGCGCAAGACCTAGCTCTCCTCTGCACCCCCACCACAAGCCCAGCACCCCCAACACAACGCCCAGATCCCCTTCAGTACCCTCATGACAAGACCAGCACCCCCAACACAACACTCAGATCCCCCAAAACAAGGCCCAGCAACTCCAACACAACGCCCAGCTTCCCTCTGCACCCCCAAAACAAGCCCAGCACCCCCAACACAAGCCCAGCACCTCCAAAACAAGCCCATGATCCCCTCAACACTCCCACAAGCTCAACACAACAAACACACAGCCCAGATCCACACAGCAACCCCACAACAAGCCCAGCACCCGCAATACAAGGCCCTGACCACTCAGTACACCCAGGACAAGCCCAAGACCTCCAAAACAATGCCCAGATCCCCTCAGCACCCCCACTAAAAAAAGACCCAGCACCCGAAATACAAGCCCACATCCCCTCTCCACCCCCATGACAGCTCCAGATCGCTGCTGCAAGCAGAACACAAGGCCCACCACCCCCAACACAATGCCCAGATCTCCTCTGCGCCACGGAAAAAAGGCCCAGCACGTCGAAAACAAGGCCAGATCCCCTCAGCACCCCCACTACAAGCCCAGCACCTCGAAAACAACGTCCTGATCCCCTCAGCAACCCCACCACAAGCCCTGCACCCCCAACGCAATGCCCAGATCCCCTCAGCACCCCTACCACAAGCCCAGCACCCCCAACACAATGCCCCGATCCCCTCAGCAACCCCAAAACAAGGCCCAGATCCCCTCAGCACCCCCAAAACAAGGCCCAGCAGCTCCAACACAACGCCCAGCTCCCCTCTGCACTTCTACAAAAAGCCCAGCAGCCTGCATGACAAGCCCAGCACCTCGAAAACAAGCCCCAGATCCCCTCAGCAGCCCCACCACAACGCCCAGATCCCATGAGCAACCCCCAACACACAGCCCAGATCCCCTAGGCACTCCCACCACAAGGCCCCGACCTCCAAAACAATGCCCAGATCCCCTCAGCACCCCCACCACAAGTCCAGCACCCCAAACACAATGCCCCGATCCCGTTCAGTACCCTCATGACAAGACTAGCACCCCCAACACAACACCCAGCTCCACTGAGCAGCCCGAAAACAAGCCTAGCACCCCCAACACAACACCCAGATCCCCCAAAACAAGGCCCAGCACCTCCAACACAATGCCCAGCTCCCCTCTGCACCCCCCAAAAAAAGCCCAGCCCCCGCAACACAAGCCCATCACCTCCAAAACAAGCCCAGATCCCCTCAACACTCCCACAAGCTCAACACAACAAACACACAGCCCAGATCCCCTCTGCACACCCATAACAGGCCCAACACCTCCAATACAAGCCCCAGATCCCCTCCGCACCACTATGAGAAGTCCAGCACCCCCAACACAACGCCCAGATACCCTCAGCACCCCGACCACAAGCCCAGCACCCCCAACACAACGCCCAGATCCCCTTCAGTACCCTCATGACAAGACCAGCACCCCCAACACAACACTCAGCTCCAGTGAGCAGCCTGAAAACAAGCCTAGCACCCCCAACACAACACCCAGATCCACCAAAACAAGGCCCAGCACCTCCAACACAATGCCCAGCTTCCCTCTGCACCCCCAAAACAAGCCCAGCACACCCAACACAAGCCCAGCACCTCGAAAACAAGCCCCAGATCCCCTCAGCACTCCCACAAGCTCAACACAACAAACACAACGCCCAGATCCCCTGAGCACCCCCGACACACAGCCCAGATCCCCTAGGCACTCCCACATGCCCAACACAACAAAAACACGGCCTAAATCAGCTCAGCATCCCAACACAAGCCCAGCACTCCAAAAACAACACCCAGCACCC
This sequence comes from Struthio camelus, assembly GCF_040807025.1. Classification (NCBI taxonomy): domain Eukaryota; kingdom Metazoa; phylum Chordata; class Aves; order Struthioniformes; family Struthionidae; genus Struthio; species Struthio camelus. The sequence goes on from NC_090944.1 coordinate 6,691,455, forward strand.
CCAACACAATGCCCCGATCCCCTCAGCAACCCCAAAACAAGGCCCACATACCCTCAGCAAACCCATTACAAGACCAGCTCCCCCGACACAAGGCCCACATCCCATCAGCAGCCTTACCACAAGCCCAGCACCAGTAACACAACACCAGGATCCCATCTGCACTCCCAAAAGAAGGCCCAGCACTCCCACAACAAGCCCAGCACCCCCAGTGCAAGACCTAGCTCTCCTCTGCACCCCCACCACAAGCCCAGCACCCCCAACACAACGCCCAGATCCCCTCAGCACCCCCACCAGAAGGCCCTGATCCCCTCTGCACTCCCAAAACACATCCAGCACCTCAAAAACAAGCCCCTGATCCCCTCAGTACCCCCAATACAAGGCCCCGATCTCCTCAGCACTCCCACCACAACGCCCAGATCCCCTCAGCACCCCCACCACAAGCCCAGCACCCCCAACACAATGCCCAGATCTCCTCTGCACCACGGAAAAAAGGCCCAGCACCTCGAAAACATGGCCAGATCCCCTCAGCACCCCCACTACAAGCCCCGCACCTCCAAAACAACGCCCCGATCCCCTCAGCACCCCCACCACAAGCCCTGCACCCCCAACGCAATGCCCAGATCCCCTCAGCACCACTATGACAAGTCCAGCACCCCCAACACAAGCCCCGATCCCCTCAGCAACCCCAAAACAGGGCCCACATCTCCTCAGCAAACCCATGACAAGACCAGTTCCCCCAACACAAGGCCCACATCCCCTCAGCACCCCCAAAACAAGGCCCAGCAACTCCAACACAACGCCCAGCTCCCCTCTGCACCCCCACAAAAATCCCAGCCCCCGCAACACAAGCCCAACACCTCGAAAACAAGCCCAGATCCCCTCAACACTCCCACAAGCCCAACACAACAAACACACAGCCCAGATCCCCTCTGCACACCCATAACAGGCCCAACACCTCCAATACAAGCCCCAGATCCCCTCCGCACTCGCAAAACACACCCAGCACCCCCAACACAAGGCCCAGATCCCCTCAGCACCCCCACCACAAGCCCAGCACTCCCAACACAACGCCCCGATCCCCTTCAGTACCCTCATGACAAGACCAGCACCCCCAACACAACACCCAGATCCCCCAAAACTAGGCCCAGCACCTCCAACACAATGCCCAGCTCCCCTCTGCACCCCCAAAACAAGGCTAGCACCCTGCATGACAAGCCCAGCACCCCCAAAACAAGCCCATCATCCCCTCAGCACTCCCACAAGCCCAACACAACAAACACACGGCCCAGATCTCCTCTGCACCCCCAACACAAGGCCCAGCACTCCCAAGACAAGCCCGACACCCCCACAACAAGACCCAGATCCCCTCTGCACACCCACCACTAGCCCAGCACTCCCCCAACAAGCCCAGCACCCCCAGTGCAAGACCTAGCTCTCCTCAGCACCCCCACCACAAGCCCAGCACCCCCAACACAACGCCCAGATCCCCTCAGCACCCCCACCACAAGGCCCTGATCCCCTCTGCACTCCCAAAACACATCCAGCACCTCGAAAACAAGCCCCTGATCCCCTCACTACCCCCAATACAAGGCCCCGTTCTCCTCAGCACCCCCACCACAACGCCCAGATCTCCTCTGCACCATGGAAAAAAAGGCCCAGCACCTCGAAAACATGGCCAGATCTCCTCTGCACCCCCACTACAAGCCCCGCACCTCCAAAACAATGCCCCGATCACCTCAGCAGCCGCACCACAAGCCCTGAACCCCCAACGCAATGCCCAGATTCCCTCAGCACCCCTACCACAAGCCCAGCACCCCCAACACAATGCCCCGATCCCCTCAGCAACCCCAAAACAAGGCCCAGATCCCCTCAGCACACCCATTACAAGACCAGCTCCCCCGACACAAGGCCCACATCCCCTAAGCACCCCCAAAACAAGGCCCAGCACCCCAAACACAACACCCCGATCCCGTTCAGTACCCTCATGACAAGACCAGCACCCCCAACGCAACACTCAGCTCCACTGAGCAGCCCGAAAACAAGCCTAGCACCCCCAACACAACACCCAGATCCCCAAAAACTAAGCCCAGCACCTCCAAAACAATTCCCAGCTCCCCTCTGCACCCCCAAAACAAGGCTAGCACCCTGCATGACAAGCCCAGCACCCCCAAAACAAGCCCATGATCCCCTCAGCACTCCCACAAGCCCAACACAACAAACACACGGCCCAGATCTCCTCTGCACCCCCAACACAAGGCCCAGCACTCCCAAGACAAGGCCCAGACCCCTCAGTACCCCCATGACAAGCCCGACACCCACACAACAAGACCCAGATCGCCTCTGCACACCCACCACTAGCCCAGCACTCCCACAACAAGCCCAGCACCCCCAGCGCAAGACCTAGCTCTCCTCTGCACCCCCACCACAAGCCCAGCACCCCCAACACAACGCCCAGATCCCCTTCAGTACCCTCATGACAAGACCAGCACCCCCAACACAACACTCAGATCCCCCAAAACAAGGCCCAGCAACTCCAACACAACGCCCAGCTTCCCTCTGCACCCCCAAAACAAGCCCAGCACCCCCAACACAAGCACAGCACCTCCAAAACAAGCCCATGATCCCCTCAACACTCCCACAAGCTCAACACAACAAACACACAGCCCAGATCCACACAGCAACCCCACAACAAGCCCAGCACCCGCAATACAAGGCCCTGACCACTCAGTACACCCAGGACAAGCCCAAGACCTCCAAAACAATGCCCAGATCCCCTCAGCACCCCCACTAAAAAAAGACCCAGCACCCGAAATACAAGCCCACATCCCCTCTCCACCCCCATGACAGCTCCAGATCGCTGCTGCAAGCAGAACACAAGGCCCACCACCCCCAACACAATGCCCAGATCTCCTCTGCGCCACGGAAAAAAGGCCCAGCACGTCGAAAACAAGGCCAGATCCCCTCAGCAGCCCCACTACAAGCCCAGCACCTCGAAAACAACGTCCTGATCCCCTCAGCAACCCCACCACAAGCCCTGCACCCCCAACGCAATGCCCAGATCCCCTCAGCACCCCTACCACAAGCCCAGCACCCCCAACACAATGCCCCGATCCCCTCAGCAACCCCAAAACAAGGCCCAGATCCCCTCAGCACCCCCAAAACAAGGCCCAGCAGCTCCAACACAACGCCCAGCTCCCCTCTGCACTTCTACAAAAAGCCCAGCAGCCTGCATGACAAGCCCAGCACCTCGAAAACAAGCCCCAGATCCCCTCAGCAGCCCCACCACAACGCCCAGATCCCATGAGCAACCCCCAACACACAGCCCAGATCCCCTAGGCACTCCCACCACAAGGCCCCGACCTCCAAAACAATGCCCAGATCCCCTCAGCACCCCCACCACAAGTCCAGCACCCCAAACACAATGCCCCGATCCCGTTCAGTACCCTCATGACAAGACTAGCACCCCCAACACAACACCCAGCTCCACTGAGCAGCCCGAAAACAAGCCTAGCACCCCCAACACAACACCCAGATCCCCCAAAACAAGGCCCAGCACCTCCAACACAATGCCCAGCTCCCCTCTTCACCCCCCCAAAAAAGCCCAGCCCCCGCAACACAAGCCCATCACCTCCAAAACAAGCCCAGATCCCCTCAACACTCCCACAAGCTCAACACAACAAACACACAGCCCAGATCCCCTCTGCACACCCATAACAGGCCCAACACCTCCAATACAAGCCCCAGATCCCCTCCGCACCACTATGAGAAGTCCAGCACCCCCAACACAACGCCCAGATACCCTCAGCACCCCGACCACAAGCCCAGCACCCCCAACACAACGCCCAGATCCCCTTCAGTACCCTCATGACAAGACCAGCACCCCCAACACAACACTCAGCTCCAGTGAGCAGCCTGAAAACAAGCCTAGCACCCCCAACACAACACCCAGATCCACCAAAACAAGGCCCAGCACCTCCAACACAATGCCCAGCTTCCCTCTGCACCCCCAAAACAAGCCCAGCACACCCAACACAAGCCCAGCACCTCGAAAACAAGCCCCAGATCCCCTCAGCACTCCCACAAGCTCAACACAACAAACACAACGCCCAGATCCCCTGAGCACCCCCGACACACAGCCCAGATCCCCTAGGCACTCCCACATGCCCAACACAACAAAAACACGGCCTAAATCAGCTCAGCATCCCAACACAAGCCCAGCACTCCAAAAACAACACCCAGCACCCCCAACACAATGCCCCGATCCCCTCAGCAACCCCAAAACAAGGCCCACATACCCTCAGCAAACCCATTACAAGACCAGCTCCCCCGACACAAGGCCCACATCCCATCAGCAGCCTTACCACAAGCCCAGCACCAGTAACACAACACCAGGATCCCATCTGCACTCCCAAAAGAAGGCCCAGCACTCCCACAACAAGCCCAGCACCCCCAGTGCAAGACCTAGCTCTCCTCTGCACCCCCACCACAAGCCCAGCACCCCCAACACAACGCCCAGATCCCCTCAGCACCCCCACCACAAGGCCCTGATCCCCTCTGCACTCCCAAAACACATCCAGCACCTCAAAAACAAGCCCCTGATCCCCTCAGTACCCCCAATACAAGGCCCCGATCTCCTCAGCACTCCCACCACAACGCCCAGATCCCCTCAGCACCCCCACCACAAGCCCAGCACCCCCAACACAATGCCCAGATCTCCTCTGCACCACGGAAAAAAGGCCCAGCACCTCGAAAACATGGCCAGATCCCCTCAGCACCCCCACTACAAGCCCCGCACCTCCAAAACAACGCCCCGATCCCCTCAGCACCCCCACCACAAGCCCTGCACCCCCTACAAAATGCCCCGATCCCCTCAGCACCACTATGACAAGTCCAGCACCCCCAACACAAGCCCCGATCCCCTCAGCAACCCCAAAACAGGGCCCACATCTCCTCAGCAAACCCATGACAAGACCAGTTCCCCCAACACAAGGCCCACATCCCCTCAGCACCCCCAAAACAAGGCCCAGCAACTCCAACACAACGCCCAGCTCCCCTCTGCACCCCCACAAAAATCCCAGCCCCCGCAACACAAGCCCAACACCTCGAAAACAAGCCCAGATCCCCTCAACACTCCCACAAGCCCAACACAACAAACACACAGCCCAGATCCCCTCTGCACACCCATAACAGGCCCAACACCTCCAATACAAGCCCCAGATCCCCTCCGCACTCGCAAAACACACCCAGCACCCCCAACACAAGGCCCAGATCCCCTCAGCACCCCCACCACAAGCCCAGCACTCCCAACACAACGCCCCGATCCCCTTCAGTACCCTCATGACAAGACCAGCACCCCCAACACAACACCCAGATCCCCCAAAACTAGGCCCAGCACCTCCAACACAATGCCCAGCTCCCCTCTGCACCCCCAAAACAAGGCTAGCACCCTGCATGACAAGCCCAGCACCCCCAAAACAAGCCCATCATCCCCTCAGCACTCCCACAAGCCCAACACAACAAACACACGGCCCAGATCTCCTCTGCACCCCCAACACAAGGCCCAGCACTCCCAAGACAAGCCCGACACCCCCACAACAAGACCCAGATCCCCTCTGCACACCCACCACTAGCCCAGCACTCCCCCAACAAGCCCAGCACCCCCAGTGCAAGACCTAGCTCTCCTCAGCACCCCCACCACAAGCCCAGCACCCCCAACACAACGCCCAGATCCCCTCAGCACCCCCACCACAAGGCCCTGATCCCCTCTGCACTCCCAAAACACATCCAGCACCTCGAAAACAAGCCCCTGATCCCCTCAGTACCCCCAATACAAGTCCCCGATCTCCTCAGCACCCCCACCACAACGCCCAGATCTCCTCTGCACCATGGAAAAAAAGGCCCAGCACCTCGAAAACATGGCCAGATCTCCTCTGCACCCCCACTACAAGCCCCGCACCTCCAAAACAATGCCCCGATCACCTCAGCAGCCGCACCACAAGCCCTGAACCCCCAACGCAATGCCCAGATTCCCTCAGCACCCCTACCACAAGCCCAGCACCCCCAACACAATGCCCCGATCCCCTCAGCAACCCCAAAACAAGGCCCAGATCCCCTCAGCACACCCATTACAAGACCAGCTCCCCCGACACAAGGCCCACATCCCCTAAGCACCCCCAAAACAAGGCCCAGCACCCCAAACACAACACCCCGATCCCGTTCAGTACCCTCATGACAAGACCAGCACCCCCAACGCAACACTCAGCTCCACTGAGCAGCCCGAAAACAAGCCTAGCACCCCCAACACAACACCCAGATCCCCAAAAACTAAGCCCAGCACCTCCAAAACAATTCCCAGCTCCCCTCTGCACCCCCAAAACAAGGCTAGCACCCTGCATGACAAGCCCAGCACCCCCAAAACAAGCCCATGATCCCCTCAGCACTCCCACAAGCCCAACACAACAAACACACGGCCCAGATCTCCTCTGCACCCCCAACACAAGGCCCAGCACTCCCAAGACAAGGCCCAGACCCCTCAGTACCCCCATGACAAGCCCGACACCCACACAACAAGACCCAGATCGCCTCTGCACACCCACCACTAGCCCAGCACTCCCACAACAAGCCCAGCACCCCCAGCGCAAGACCTAGCTCTCCTCTGCACCCCCACCACAAGCCCAGCACCCACAACACAACGCCCAGATCCCCTTCAGTACCCTCATGACAAGACCAGCACCCCCAACACAACACTCAGATCCCCCAAAACAAGGCCCAGCAACTCCAACACAACGCCCAGCTTCCCTCTGCACCCCCAAAACAAGCCCAGCACCCCCAACACAAGCACAGCACCTCCAAAACAAGCCCATGATCCCCTCAACACTCCCACAAGCTCAACACAACAAACACACAGCCCAGATCCACACAGCAACCCCACAACAAGCCCAGCACCCGCAATACAAGGCCCTGACCACTCAGTACACCCAGGACAAGCCCAAGACCTCCAAAACAATGCCCAGATCCCCTCAGCACCCCCACTAAAAAAAGACCCAGCACCCGAAATACAAGCCCAGATCCCCTCTCCACCCCCATGACAGCTCCAGATCGCTGCTGCAAGCAGAACACAAGGCCCACCACCCCCAACACAATGCCCAGATCTCCTCTGCGCCACGGAAAAAAGGCCCAGCACGTCGAAAACAAGGCCAGATCCCCTCAGCAGCCCCACTACAAGCCCAGCACCTCGAAAACAACGTCCTGATCCCCTCAGCAACCCCACCACAAGCCCTGCACCCCCAACGCAATGCCCAGATCCCCTCAGCACCCCTACCACAAGCCCAGCACCCCCAACACAATGCCCCGATCCCCTCAGCAACCCCAAAACAAGGCCCAGATCCCCTCAGCACCCCCAAAACAAGGCCCAGCAGCTCCAACACAACGCCCAGCTCCCCTCTGCACTTCTACAAAAAGCCCAGCAGCCTGCATGACAAGCCCAGCACCTCGAAAACAAGCCCCAGATCCCCTCAGCAGCCCCACCACAACGCCCAGATCCCATGAGCAACCCCCAACACACAGCCCAGATCCCCTAGGCACTCCCACCACAAGGCCCTGACCTCCAAAACAATGCCCAGATCCCCTCAGCACCCCCACCACAAGTCCAGCACCCCAAACACAATGCCCCGATCCCGTTCAGTACCCTCATGACAAGACTAGCACCCCCAACACAACACCCAGCTCCACTGAGCAGCCCGAAAACAAGCCTAGCACCCCCAACACAACACCCAGATCCCCCAAAACAAGGCCCAGCACCTCCAACACAATGCCCAGCTCCCCTCTTCACCCCCCCAAAAAAGCCCAGCCCCCGCAACACAAGCCCATCACCTCAAAAACAAGCCCAGATCCCCTCAACACTCCCACAAGCTCAACACAACAAACACACGGCCCAGATCCCCTCTGCACACCCATAACAGGCCCAACACCTCCAATACAAGCCCCAGATCCCCTCCGCACTCGCACAACACGCCCAGCACCCCCAACACAACGCCCCGATCCCCTCAGCAACCCCAAAACAAGGCCCAGATCCCCTCTGCAAACCCATTACAAGACCAGCTCCCCCGACACAAGGCCCAGATCCCCTCTGCACCCCCACAACAAAGCCCAGCACCTCAAAAACAATGCCCAGATCCCATAAGCACCCCCACAACAAAGCCCAGCACCCACAACACAACGCCCAGATCCCCTTCAGTACCCTCATGACAAGACCAGCACCCCCAACACAACACTCAGATCCCCCAAAACAAGGCCCAGCAACTCCAACACAACGCCCAGCTTCCCTCTGCACCCCCAAAACAAGCCCAGCACCCGCAACACAAGCCCAGCACCTCCAAAACAAGCCCATGATCCCCTAAACACTCCCACAAGCTCAACACAACAAACACACAGCCCAGATCCCCTCTGCACACCCATAACAGGCCCAACACCTCCAATACAAGCCCCAGATCCCCTCCGCACCACTATGAGAAGTCCAGCACCCCCAACACAACGCCCAGATACCCTCAGCACCCCGACCACAAGCCCAGCACCCCCAACACAACGCCCAGATCCCCTTCAGTACCCTCATGACAAGACCAGCACCCCCAACACAACACTCAGCTCCAGTGAGCAGCCTGAAAACAAGCCTAGCACCCCCAACACAACACCCAGATCCACCAAAACAAGGCCCAGCACCTCCAACACAATGCCCAGCTTCCCTCTGCACCCCCAAAACAAGCCCAGCACACCCAACACAAGCCCAGCACCTCGAAAACAAGCCCCAGATCCCCTCAGCACTCCCACAAGCTCAACACAACAAACACAACGCCCAGATCCCCTGAGCACCCCCGACACACAGCCCAGATCCCCTAGGCACTCCCACATGCCCAACACAACAAAAACACGGCCTAAATCAGCTCAGCATCCCAACACAAGCCCAGCACTCCAAAAACAACACCCAGCACCCCCAACACAATGCCCCGATCCCCTCAGCAACCCCAAAACAAGGCCCACATACCCTCAGCAAACCCATTACAAGACCAGCTCCCCCGACACAAGGCCCACATCCCATCAGCAGCCTTACCACAAGCCCAGCACCAGTAACACAACACCAGGATCCCATCTGCACTCCCAAAAGAAGGCCCAGCACTCCCACAACAAGCCCAGCACCCCCAGTGCAAGACCTAGCTCTCCTCTGCACCCCCACCACAAGCCCAGCACCCCCAACACAACGCCCAGATCCCCTCAGCACCCCCACCACAAGGCCCTGATCCCCTCTGCACTCCCAAAACACATCCAGCACCTCAAAAACAAGCCCCTGATCCCCTCAGTACCCCCAATACAAGGCCCCGATCTCCTCAGCACTCCCACCACAACGCCCAGATCCCCTCTGCACCCCCACCACAAGCCCAGCACCCCCAACACAATGCCCAGATCTCCTCTGCACCACGGAAAAAAGGCCCAGCACCTCGAAAACATGGCCAGATCCCCTCAGCACCCCCACTACAAGCCCCGCACCTCCAAAACAACGCCCCGATCCCCTCAGCACCCCCACCACAAGCCCTGCACCCCCAACGCAATGCCCAGATCCCCTCAGCACCACTATGACAAGTCCAGCACCCCCAACACAATGCCCCGATCCCCTCAGCAACCCCAAAACAGGGCCCACATCTCCTCAGCAAACCCATGACAAGACCAGTTCCCCCAACACAAGGCCCACATCCCCTCAGCACCCCCAAAACAAGGCCCAGCAACTCCAACACAACGCCCAGCTCCCCTCTGCACCCCCACAAAAATCCCAGCCCCCGCAACACAAGCCCAACACCTCGAAAACAAGCCCAGATCCCCTCAACACTCCCACAAGCCCAACACAACAAACACACAGCCCAGATCCCCTCTGCACACCCATAACAGGCCCAACACCTCCAATACAAGCCCCAGATCCCCTCCGCACTCGCAAAACACACCCAGCACCCCCAACACAAGGCCCAGATCCCCTCAGCACCCCCACCACAAGCCCAGCACTCCCAACACAACGCCCCGATCCCCTTCAGTACCCTCATGACAAGACCAGCACCCCCAACACAACACCCAGATCCCCCAAAACTAGGCCCAGCACCTCCAACACAATGCCCAGCTCCCCTCTGCACCCCCAAAACAAGGCTAGCACCCTGCATGACAAGCCCAGCACCCCCAAAACAAGCCCATCATCCCCTCAGCACTCCCACAAGCCCAACACAACAAACACACGGCCCAGATCTCCTCTGCACCCCCAACACAAGGCCCAGCACTCCCAAGACAAGCCCGACACCCCCACAACAAGACCCAGATCCCCTCTGCACACCCACCACTAGCCCAGCACTCCCCCAACAAGCCCAGCACCCCCAGTGCAAGACCTAGCTCTCCTCAGCACCCCCACCACAAGCCCAGCACCCCCAACACAACGCCCAGATCCCCTCAGCACCCCCACCACAAGGCCCTGATCCCCTCTGCACTCCCAAAACACATCCAGCACCTCGAAAACAAGCCCCTGATCCCCTCACTACCCCCAATACAAGGCCCCGTTCTCCTCAGCACCCCCACCACAACGCCCAGATCTCCTCTGCACCATGGAAAAAAAGGCCCAGCACCTCGAAAACATGGCCAGATCTCCTCTGCACCCCCACTACAAGCCCCGCACCTCCAAAACAATGCCCTGATCACCTCAGCAGCCGCACCACAAGCCCTGAACCCCCAACACAATGCCCAGATTCCCTCAGCACCCCTACCACAAGCCCAGCACCCCCAACACAATGCCCCGATCCCCTCAGCAACCCCAAAACAAGGCCCAGATCCCCTCAGCACACCCATTACAAGACCAGCTCCCCCGACACAAGGCCCACATCCCCTAAGCACCCCCAAAACAAGGCCCAGCACCCCAAACACAACACCCCGATCCCGTTCAGTACCCTCATGACAAGACCAGCACCCCCAACGCAACACTCAGCTCCACTGAGCAGCCCGAAAACAAGCCTAGCACCCCCAACACAACACCCAGATCCCCAAAAACTAAGCCCAGCACCTCCAAAACAATTCCCAGCTCCCCTCTGCACCCCCAAAACAAGGCTAGCACCCTGCATGACAAGCCCAGCACCCCCAAAACAAGCCCATGATCCCCTCAGCACTCCCACAAGCCCAACACAACAAACACACGGCCCAGATCTCCTCTGCACCCCCAACACAAGGCCCAGCACTCCCAAGACAAGGCCCAGACCCCTCAGTACCCCCATGACAAGCCCGACACCCCCACAACAAGACCCAGATCGCCTCTGCACACCCACCACTAGCCCAGCACTCCCACAACAAGCCCAGCACCCCCAGCGCAAGACCTAGCTCTCCTCTGCACCCCCACCACAAGCCCAGCACCCCCAACACAACGCCCAGATCCCCTTCAGTACCCTCATGACAAGACCAGCACCCCCAACACAACACTCAGATCCCCCAAAACAAGGCCCAGCAACTCCAACACAACGCCCAGCTTCCCTCTGCACCCCCAAAACAAGCCCAGCACCCCCAACACAAGCACAGCACCTCCAAAACAAGCCCATGATCCCCTCAACACTCCCACAAGCTCAACACAACAAACACACAGCCCAGATCCACACAGCAACCCCACAACAAGCCCAGCACCCGCAATACAAGGCCCTGACCACTCAGTACACCCAGGACAAGCCCAAGACCTCCAAAACAATGCCCAGATCCCCTCAGCACCCCCACTAAAAAAAGACCCAGCACCCGAAATACAAGCCCACATCCCCTCTCCACCCCCATGACAGCTCCAGATCGCTGCTGCAAGCAGAACACAAGGCCCACCACCCCCAACACAATGCCCAGATCTCCTCTGCGCCACGGAAAAAAGGCCCAGCACGTCGAAAACAAGGCCAGATCCCCTCAGCACCCCCACTACAAGCCCAGCACCTCGAAAACAACGTCCTGATCCCCTCAGCAACCCCACCACAAGCCCTGCACCCCCAACGCAATGCCCAGATCCCCTCAGCACCCCTACCACAAGCCCAGCACCCCCAACACAATGCCCCGATCCCCTCAGCAACCCCAAAACAAGGCCCAGATCCCCTCAGCACCCCCAAAACAAGGCCCAGCAGCTCCAACACAACGCCCAGCTCCCCTCTGCACTTCTACAAAAAGCCCAGCAGCCTGCATGACAAGCCCAGCACCTCGAAAACAAGCCCCAGATCCCCTCAGCAGCCCCACCACAACGCCCAGATCCCATGAGCAACCCCCAACACACAGCCCAGATCCCCTAGGCACTCCCACCACAAGGCCCCGACCTCCAAAACAATGCCCAGATCCCCTCAGCACCCCCACCACAAGTCCAGCACCCCAAACACAATGCCCCGATCCCGTTCAGTACCCTCATGACAAGACTAGCACCCCCAACACAACACTCAGCTCCACTGAGCAGCCCGAAAACAAGCCTAGCACCCCCAACACAACACCCAGATCCCCCAAAACAAGGCCCAGCACCTCCAACACAATGCCCAGCTCCCCTCTTCACCCCCCCAAAAAAGCCCAGCCCCCGCAACACAAGCCCATCACCTCAAAAACAAGCCCAGATCCCCTCAACACTCCCACAAGCTCAACACAACAAACACACGGCCCAGATCCCCTCTGCACACCCATAACAGGCCCAACACCTCCAATACAAGCCCCAGATCCCCTCCGCACTCGCACAACACGCCCAGCACCCCCAACACAACGCCCCGATCCCCTCAGCAACCCCAAAACAAGGCCCAGATCCCCTCTGCAAACCCATTACAAGACCAGCTCCCCCGACACAAGGCCCAGATCCCCTCTGCACCCCCACAACAAAGCCCAGCACCTCAAAAACAATGCCCAGATCCCATAAGCACCCCCACAACAAAGCCCAGCACCCACAACACAACGCCCAGATCCCCTTCAGTACCCTCATGACAAGACCAGCACCCCCAACACAACACTCAGATCCCCCAAAACAAGGCCCAGCAACTCCAACACAACGCCCAGCTTCCCTCTGCACCCCCAAAACAAGCCCAGCACCCGCAACACAAGCCCAGCACCTCCAAAACAAGCCCATGATCCCCTAAACACTCCCACAAGCTCAACACAACAAACACACAGCCCAGATCCCCTGAGCACACCCATAACAGGCCCAACACCTCCAATACAAGCCCCAGATCCCCTCAGCACCACTATGAGAAGTCCAGCACCCCCAACACAACGCCCAGATACCCTCAGCACCCCGACCACAAGCCCAGCACCCCCAACACAACGCCCAGATCCCCTTCAGTACCCTCATGACAAGACCAGCACCCCCAACACAACACTCAGCTCCAGTGAGCAGCCTGAAAACAAGCCTAGCACCCCCAACACAACACCCAGATCCACCAAAACAAGGCCCAGCACCTCCAACACAATGCCCAGCTTCCCTCTGCACCCCCAAAACAAGCCCAGCACACCCAACACAAGCCCAGCACCTCGAAAACAAGCCCCAGATCCCCTCAGCACTCCCACAAGCTCAACACAACAAACACAACGCCCAGATCCCCTGAGCACCCCCGACACACAGCCCAGATCCCCTAGGCACTCCCACATGCCCAACACAACAAAAACACGGCCTAAATCAGCTCAGCATCCCAACACAAGCCCAGCACTCCAAAAACAACACCCAGCACCCCCAACACAATGCCCCGATCCCCTCAGCAACCCCAAAACAAGGCCCACATACCCTCAGCAAACCCATTACAAGACCAGCTCCCCCGACACAAGGCCCACATCCCATCAGCAGCCTTACCACAAGCCCAGCACCAGTAACACAACACCAGGATCCCATCTGCACTCCCAAAAGAAGGCCCAGCACTCCCACAACAAGCCCAGCACCCCCAGTGCAAGACCTAGCTCTCCTCTGCACCCCCACCACAAGCCCAGCACCCCCAACACAACGCCCAGATCCCCTCAGCACCCCCACCAGAAGGCCCTGATCCCCTCTGCACTCCCAAAACACATCCAGCACCTCAAAAACAAGCCCCTGATCCCCTCAGTACCCCCAATACAAGGCCCCGATCTCCTCAGCACTCCCACCACAACGCCCAGATCCCCTCAGCACCCCCACCACAAGCCCAGCACCCCCAACACAATGCCCAGATCTCCTCTGCACCACGGAAAAAAGGCCCAGCACCTCGAAAACATGGCCAGATCCCCTCAGCACCCCCACTACAAGCCCCGCACCTCCAAAACAACGCCCCGATCCCCTCAGCACCCCCACCACAAGCCCTGCACCCCCTACAAAATGCCCCGATCCCCTCAGCACCACTATGACAAGTCCAGCACCCCCAACACAAGCCCCGATCCCCTCAGCAACCCCAAAACAGGGCCCACATCTCCTCAGCAAACCCATGACAAGACCAGTTCCCCCAACACAAGGCCCACATCCCCTCAGCACCCCCAAAACAAGGCCCAGCAACTCCAACACAACGCCCAGCTCCCCTCTGCACCCCCACAAAAATCCCAGCCCCCGCAACACAAGCCCAACACCTCGAAAACAAGCCCAGATCCCCTCAACACTCCCACAAGCCCAACACAACAAACACACAGCCCAGATCCCCTCTGCACACCCATAACAGGCCCAACACCTCCAATACAAGCCCCAGATCCCCTCCGCACTCGCAAAACACACCCAGCACCCCCAACACAAGGCCCAGATCCCCTCAGCACCCCCACCACAAGCCCAGCACTCCCAACACAACGCCCCGATCCCCTTCAGTACCCTCATGACAAGACCAGCACCCCCAACACAACACCCAGATCCCCCAAAACTAGGCCCAGCACCTCCAACACAATGCCCAGCTCCCCTCTGCACCCCCAAAACAAGGCTAGCACCCTGCATGACAAGCCCAGCACCCCCAAAACAAGCCCATGATCCCCTCAGCACTCCCACAAGCCCAACACAACAAACACACGGCCCAGATCTCCTCTGCACCCCCAACACAAGGCCCAGCACTCCCAAGACAAGCCCGACACCCCCACAACAAGACCCAGATCCCCTCTGCACACCCACCACTAGCCCAGCACTCCCCCAACAAGCCCAGCACCCCCAGTGCAAGACCTAGCTCTCCTCAGCACCCCCACCACAAGCCCAGCACCCCCAACACAACGCCCAGATCCCCTCAGCACCCCCACCACAAGGCCCTGATCCCCTCTGCACTCCCAAAACACATCCAGCACCTCGAAAACAAGCCCCTGATCCCCTCACTACCCCCAATACAAGGCCCCGTTCTCCTCAGCACCCCTACCACAACGCCCAGATCTCCTCTGCACCATGGAAAAAAAGGCCCAGCACCTCGAAAACATGGCCAGATCTCCTCTGCACCCCCACTACAAGCCCCGCACCTCCAAAACAATGCCCCGATCACCTCAGCAGCCGCACCACAAGCCCTGAACCCCCAACGCAATGCCCAGATTCCCTCAGCACCCCTACCACAAGCCCAGCACCCCCAACACAATGCCCCGATCCCCTCAGCAACCCCAAAACAAGGCCCAGATCCCCTCAGCACACCCATTACAAGACCAGCTCCCCCGACACAAGGCCCACATCCCCTAAGCACCCCCAAAACAAGGCCCAGCACCCCAAACACAACACCCCGATCCCGTTCAGTACCCTCATGACAAGACCAGCACCCCCAACGCAACACTCAGCTCCACTGAGCAGCCCGAAAACAAGCCTAGCACCCCCAACACAACACCCAGATCCCCAAAAACAAAGCCCAGCACCTCCAAAACAATGCCCAGCTCCCCTCTGCACCCCCAAAACAAGGCTAGCACCCTGCATGACAAGCCCAGCACCTCGAAAACAAGCCCATGATCCCCTCAGCACCCCCACCACAAGCCCAGCACTCCCAACACAAGCCCCAGACCTCCTCAGCACTCCCCCAAGCCCAAAGCAACAAAAACACAGCCCAAATCCCCTCCGCACCGCCAACACAAGGCCCTGATCCCCTCTGCACTCCGAAAACAAGGCCTAGCACCCCTAAAACAAAACCTAGCTTTCCTCAGCACACCCACGACAAGCCCAGCTCTCCCCAATACAAGGCCCAAATCCCCTCTGCACCCTCCATGACAAGCCCAGCACTCCCAACACAATGTCCAGATCCCCTCAGCACTCCCACAAGCTCACCACAAAAAACACACTGCCCACATCCCCTCAGCAGCCCCAACACAAGGCCTGCACTCCCAAGACAAGGCCCAGACCCCTCAGTACCCCTATGACAAGCCCAACACCTCCGACACCATGCCCAGATCCCCTCAGCACCCCCACAACAAGCCCCAGATCCCCTCGGCACTCCCACAAGCTCAACACAACAAACACGCAGCCCAGATCCCCTCCGCACTCGCACAACACGCCCAGCACCCCCAACACAAGCCCCAGATCCCCTCTGCACCCCCACAACAAAGCCCAGCACCTCAAAAACAATGCCCAGACACCCTAAGCACCCCCACAACAAAGCCCAGCACCTCAAAAACAATGCCCAGACACCCTAAGCACCCCACAACAAAGCCCAGCACCCCGAACACAACGCCCAGATACCCTCAGCACCCCCACGACAAGCCCAGCACCCCAACACAACGCCCAGATCCCGTTCAGTACCCTCATGACAAGACCAGCACCCCCAACGCAACACTCAGCTCCACTGAGCAGCCCGAAAACAAGCCTAGCACCCCCAACACAACACCCAGATCCCCAAAAACTAAGCCCAGCACCTCCAAAACAATTCCCAGCTCCCCTCTGCACCCCCAAAACAAGGCTAGCACCCTGCATGACAAGCCCAGCACCCCCAAAACAAGCCCATGATCCCCTCAGCACTCCCACAAGCCCAACACAACAAACACACGGCCCAGATCTCCTCTGCACCCCCAACACAAGGCCCAGCACTCCCAAGACAAGGCCCAGACCCCTCAGTACCCCCATGACAAGCCCGACACCCCCACAACAAGACCCAGATCGCCTCTGCACACCCACCACTAGCCCAGCACTCCCACAACAAGCCCAGCACCCCCAGCGCAAGACCTAGCTCTCCTCTGCACCCCCACCACAAGCCCAGCACCCCCAACACAACGCCCAGATCCCCTTCAGTACCCTCATGACAAGACCAGCACCCCCAACACAACACTCAGATCCCCCAAAACAAGGCCCAGCAACTCCAACACAACGCCCAGCTTCCCTCTGCACCCCCAAAACAAGCCCAGCACCCCCAACACAAGCACAGCACCTCCAAAACAAGCCCATGATCCCCTCAACACTCCCACAAGCTCAACACAACAAACACACAGCCCAGATCCACACAGCAACCCCACAACAAGCCCAGCACCCGCAATACAAGGCCCTGACCACTCAGTACACCCAGGACAAGCCCAAGACCTCCAAAACAATGCCCAGATCCCCTCAGCACCCCCACTAAAAAAAGACCCAGCACCCGAAATACAAGCCCACATCCCCTCTCCACCCCCATGACAGCTCCAGATCGCTGCTGCAAGCAGAACACAAGGCCCACCACCCCCAACACAATGCCCAGATCTCCTCTGCGCCACGGAAAAAAGGCCCAGCACGTCGAAAACAAGGCCAGATCCCCTCAGCACCCCCACTACAAGCCCAGCACCTCGAAAACAACGTCCTGATCCCCTCAGCAACCCCACCACAAGCCCTGCACCCCCAACGCAATGCCCAGATCCCCTCAGCACCCCTACCACAAGCCCAGCACCCCCAACACAATGCCCCGATCCCCTCAGCAACCCCAAAACAAGGCCCAGATCCCCTCAGCACCCCCAAAACAAGGCCCAGCAGCTCCAACACAACGCCCAGCTCCCCTCTGCACTTCTACAAAAAGCCCAGCAGCCTGCATGACAAGCCCAGCACCTCGAAAACAAGCCCCAGATCCCCTCAGCAGCCCCACCACAACGCCCAGATCCCATGAGCAACCCCCAACACACAGCCCAGATCCCCTAGGCACTCCCACCACAAGGCCCCGACCTCCAAAACAATGCCCAGATCCCCTCAGCACCCCCACCACAAGTCCAGCACCCCAAACACAATGCCCCGATCCCGTTCAGTACCCTCATGACAAGACTAGCACCCCCAACACAACACCCAGCTCCACTGAGCAGCCCGAAAACAAGCCTAGCACCCCCAACACAACACCCAGATCCCCCAAAACAAGGCCCAGCACCTCCAACACAATGCCCAGCTCCCCTCTTCACCCCCCCAAAAAAGCCCAGCCCCCGCAACACAAGCCCATCACCTCAAAAACAAGCCCAGATCCCCTCAACACTCCCACAAGCTCAACACAACAAACACACGGCCCAGATCCCCTCTGCACACCCATAACAGGCCCAACACCTCCAATACAAGCCCCAGATCCCCTCCGCACTCGCACAACACGCCCAGCACCCCCAACACAACGCCCCGATCCCCTCAGCAACCCCAAAACAAGGCCCAGATCCCCTCTGCAAACCCATTACAAGACCAGCTCCCCCGACACAAGGCCCAGATCCCCTCTGCACCCCCACAACAAAGCCCAGCACCTCAAAAACAATGCCCAGATCCCATAAGCACCCCCACAACAAAGCCCAGCACCCACAACACAACGCCCAGATCCCCTTCAGTACCCTCATGACAAGACCAGCACCCCCAACACAACACTCAGATCCCCCAAAACAAGGCCCAGCAACTCCAACACAACGCCCAGCTTCCCTCTGCACCCCCAAAACAAGCCCAGCACCCGCAACACAAGCCCAGCACCTCCAAAACAAGCCCATGATCCCCTAAACACTCCCACAAGCTCAACACAACAAACACACAGCCCAGATCCCCTCTGCACACCCATAACAGGCCCAACACCTCCAATACAAGCCCCAGATCCCCTCCGCACTCGCACAACACGCCCAGCACCCCTAACACAAGCCCAGATCCCCTCAGCACCACTATGAGAAGTCCAGCACCCCCAACACAACGCCCAGATACCCTTCAGTACCCTCATGACAAGACCAGCACCCCCAACACAACACTCAGATCCCCCAAAACAAGGCCCAGCAACTCCAACACAACGCCCAGCTTCCCTCTGCACCCCCAAAACAAGCCCAGCACCCGCAACACAAGCCCAGCACCTCCAAAACAAGCCCATGATCCCCTAAACACTCCCACAAGCTCAACACAACAAACACACAGCCCAGATCCCCTCTGCACACCCATAACAGGCCCAACACCTCCAATACAAGCCCCAGATCCCCTCCGCACTCGCACAACACGCCCAGCACCCCTAACACAAGCCCAGATCCCCTCAGCACCACTATGAGAAGTCCAGCACCCCCAACACAACGCCCAGATACCCTCAGCACCCCGACCACAAGCCCAGCACCCCCAACACAACGCCCAGATCCCCTTCAGTACCCTCATGACAAGACCAGCACCCCCAACACAACACTCAGCTCCAGTGAGCAGCCTGAAAACAAGCCTAGCACCCCCAACACAACACCCAGATCCACCAAAACAAGGCCCAGCACCTCCAACACAATGCCCAGCTTCCCTCTGCACCCCCAAAACAAGCCCAGCACACCCAACACAAGCCCAGCACCTCGAAAACAAGCCCCAGATCCCCTCAGCACTCCCACAAGCTCACCACAACAAACACAACGCCCAGATCCCCTGAGCACCCCCGACACACAGCCCAGATCCCCTAGGCACTCCCACATGCCCAACACAACAAAAACACGGCCTAAATCAGCTCAGCATCCCAACACAAGCCCAGCACTCCAAAAACAACACCCAGCACCCCCAACACAATGCCCCGATCCCCTCAGCAACCCCAAAACAAGGCCCACATACCCTCAGCAAACCCATTACAAGACCAGCTCCCCCGACACAAGGCCCACATCCCATCAGCAGCCTTACCACAAGCCCAGCACCAGTAACACAACACCAGGATCCCATCTGCACTCCCAAAAGAAGGCCCAGCACTCCCACAACAAGCCCAGCACCCCCAGTGCAAGACCTAGCTCTCCTCTGCACCCCCACCACAAGCCCAGCACCCCCAACACAACGCCCAGATCCCCTCAGCACCCCCACCAGAAGGCCCTGATCCCCTCTGCACTCCCAAAACACATCCAGCACCTCAAAAACAAGCCCCTGATCCCCTCAGTACCCCCAATACAAGGCCCCGATCTCCTCAGCACTCCCACCACAACGCCCAGATCCCCTCAGCACCCCCACCACAAGCCCAGCACCCCCAACACAATGCCCAGATCTCCTCTACACCACGGAAAAAAGGCCCAGCACCTCGAAAACATGGCCAGATCCCCTCAGCACCCCCACTACAAGCCCCGCACCTCCAAAACAATGCCCCGATCACCTCAGCAGCTGCACCACAAGCCCTGCACCCCCAACGCAATGCCCAGATCCCCTCAGCACCACTATGACAAGTCCAGCACCCCCAACACAACGCCCAGATCCCCTCAGCAACCCCAAAACAGGGCCCACATCTCCTCAGCAAACCCATGACAAGACCAGTTCCCCCAACACAAGGCCCACATCCCCTCAGCACCCCCAAAACAAGGCCCAGCAACTCCAACACAACGCCCAGCTCCCCTCTGCACCCCCACAAAAATCCCAGCCCCCGCAACACAAGCCCAACACCTCGAAAACAAGCCCAGATCCCCTCAACACTCCCACAAGCCCAACACAACAAACACACAGCCCAGATCCCCTCTGCACACCCATAACAGGCCCAACACCTCCAATACAAGCCCCAGATCCCCTCCGCACTCGCAAAACACACCCAGCACCCCCAACACAAGGCCCAGATCCCCTCAGCACCCCCACCACAAGCCCAGCACTCCCAACACAACGCCCCGATCCCCTTCAGTACCCTCATGACAAGACCAGCACCCCCAACACAACACCCAGATCCCCCAAAACTAGGCAGAGCACCTCCAACACAATGCCCAGCTCCCCTCTGCACCCCCAAAACAAGGCTAGCACCCTGCATGACAAGCCCAGCACCCCCAAAACAAGCCCATGATCCCCTCAGCACTCCCACAAGCCCAACACAACAAACACACGGCCCAGATCTCCTCTGCACCCCCAACACAAGGCCCAGCACTCCCAAGACAAGCCCGACACCCCCACAACAAGACCCAGATCCCCTCTGCACACCCACCACTAGCCCAGCACTCCCCCAACAAGCCCAGCACCCCCAGTGCAAGACCTAGCTCTCCTCAGCACCCCCACCACAAGCCCAGCACCCCCAACACAACGCCCAGATCCCCTCAGCACCCCCACCACAAGGCCCTGATCCCCTCTGCACTCCCAAAACACATCCAGCACCTCGAAAACAAGCCCCTGATCCCCTCACTACCCCCAATACAAGGCCCCGTTCTCCTCAGCACCCCCACCACAACGCCCAGATCTCCTCTGCACCATGGAAAAAAAGGCCCAGCACCTCGAAAACATGGCCAGATCTCCTCTGCACCCCCACTACAAGCCCCGCACCTCCAAAACAATGCCCCGATCACCTCAGCAGCCGCACCACAAGCCCTGAACCCCCAACGCAATGCCCAGATTCCCTCAGCACCCCTACCACAAGCCCAGCACCCCCAACACAATGCCCCGATCCCCTCAGCAACCCCAAAACAAGGCCCAGATCCCCTCAGCACACCCATTACAAGACCAGCTCCCCCGACACAAGGCCCACATCCCCTAAGCACCCCCAAAACAAGGCCCAGCACCCCAAACACAACACCCCGATCCCGTTCAGTACCCTCATGACAAGACCAGCACCCCCAACGCAACACTCAGCTCCACTGAGCAGCCCGAAAACAAGCCTAGCACCCCCAACACAACACCCAGATCCCCAAAAACTAAGCCCAGCACCTCCAAAACAATGCCCAGCTCCCCTCTGCACCCCCAAAACAAGGCTAGCACCCTGCATGACAAGCCCAGCACCTCGAAAACAAGCCCATGATCCCCTCAGCACCCCCACCACAAGCCCAGCACTCCCAACACAAGCCCCAGACCTCCTCAGCACTCCCCCAAGCCCAAAGCAACAAAAACACAGCCCAAATCCCCTCCGCACCGCCAACACAAGGCCCTGATCCCCTCTGCACTCCGAAAACAAGGCCTAGCACCCCTAAAACAAAACCTAGCTTTCCTCAGCACACCCACGACAAGCCCAGCTCTCCCCAATACAAGGCCCAAATCCCCTCAGCACCCTCCATGACAAGCCCAGCACTCCCAACACAATGTCCAGATCCCCTCAGCACTCCCACAAGCTCACCACAACAAACACACTGCCCAGATCCCCTCAGCAGCCCCAACACAAGGCCTGCACTCCCAAGACAAGGCCCAGACCCCTCAGTACCCCTATGACAAGCCCAACACCTCCGACACCATGCCCAGATCCCCTCAGCACCCCCACAACAAGCCCCAGATCCCCTCGGCACTCCCACAAGCTCAACACAACAAACACGCAGCCCAGATCCCCTCCGCACTCGCACAACACGCCCAGCACCCCCAACACAAGCCCCAGATCCCCTCTGCACCCCCACAACAAAGCCCAGCACCTCAAAAACAATGCCCAGACACCCTAAGCACCCCCACAACAAAGCCCAGCACCTCAAAAACAATGCCCAGACACCCTAAGCACCCCACAACAAAGCCCAGCACCCCGAACACAACGCCCAGATACCCTCAGCACCCCCACGACAAGCCCAGCACCCCAACACAACGCCCAGATCCCGTTCAGTACCCTCATGACAAGACCAGCACCCCCAACACAACACTCAGCTCCACTGAGCAGCCCGAAAACAAGCCTAGCACCCCCAACACAACACCCAGATCCCCCAAAACTAGGCCCAGCACCTCCAACACAATGCCCAGCTCCCCTCTGCACCCCCAAAACAAGGCTAGCATCCTGCATGACAAGGCCCAGCACCCCCAAAACAAGCCCATGATCCCCTCAGCACTCCCACAAGCCCAACACAACAAACACACGGCCCAGATCTCCTCTGCACCCCGAACACAAAGCCCAGCACTCCCAAGACAAGGCCCAGATCCCCTCAGCACCCCCACCAGAAGGCCCTGATCCCCTCTGCACTCCCAAAACACATCCAGCACCTCGAAAACAAGCCCCTGATCCCCTCAGTACCCCCAATACAAGGCCCCGTTCTCCTCAGCACCCCCACCACAACGCCCAGATCCCCTCAGCACCCCTACCACAAGCCCAGCACCCCCAACACAATGCCCAGATCTCCTCTGCACCACGGAAAAAAAGGCCCAGCACCTCGAAAACATGGCCAGATCCTCTCAGCACCCCCACTACAAGCCCCGCATCTCCAAAACAATGCCCGAGATCCCCTCAGCTGCCCCACCACATTCCCAGATCCCCTCTGCACCCCCAACGCAATGCCCAGATCCCCTCAGCACCCCTACCCCAAGCCCAGCACCCCCAACACAATGCCCCGATCCCCTCAGCACCCCCACCACAAGCCCAGCACCCCCAACACAATGCCCCAGATCCCCTCAGCAACCCCAAAACAAGGCCCACATCCCCTCAGCAAACCCATTACAAGACCAGCTCCCCCGACACAAGGCCCACATCCCCTCAGCACCCCTAAAACAAGGCCCAGCAACTCCAACACAACGCCCAGCTCCCCTCTGCACTTCCAAAAAAAAGCCCAGCAGCCTGCATGACAAGCCCAGCACCTCAAAACAAGCCCCATATTCCCTCAGCACCCCCACAAGAAGGTCCAGATCCCCTCAGCACCCCCATGACAAGCCCAGATCCCCTCTGCACTCCCACAAGCCCAACACAACAAACACACAGCCCAGATCCCCTCTGCACACCCATAACAGGCCCAACACCTCCAATACAAGCCCCAGAGCCCCTCCGCACTGGCACAACACGCCCAGCACCACTAACACAATGCCCAGATCCCCTCAGCACCACTATGACAAGTCCAGCACCTCAAAAACAATGCCCAGATCCCCTCAGCACCCCCACAACAAAGCCCAGCACCCCCAACACAACGCCCAGATACCCTCAGCACCCCCATGACAAGCCCAACACCCCCAACACAACGCCCAGATCCCCTTCAGTACCCTCATGACAAGACCAGCACCCCCAACACAACACTCAGATCCCCCAAAACAAGGACCAGCAACTCCAACACAATGCCCAGCTTCCCTCTGCACCCCCAAAACAAGCCCAGCACCCCCAACACAAGCACAGCACCTCCAAAACAAGCCCATGATCCCCTCAACACTCCCACAAGCTCAACACAACAAACACACAGCCCAGATCCACACAGCAACCCCACAACAAGCCCAGCACCCGCAATACAAGGCCCTGACCACTCAGTACACCCAGGACAAGCCCAAGACCTCCAAAACAATGCCCAGATCCCCTCAGCACCCCCACTAAAAAAAGACCCAGCACCCGAAATACAAGCCCACATCCCCTCTCCACCCCCATGACAGCTCCAGATCGCTGCTGCAAGCAGAACACAAGGCCCACCACCCCCAACACAATGCCCAGATCTCCTCTGCGCCACGGAAAAAAGGCCCAGCACGTCGAAAACAAGGCCAGATCCCCTCAGCAGCCCCACCACAACGCCCAGATCCCATGAGCAACCCCCAACACACAGCCCAGATCCCCTAGGCACTCCCACCACAAGGCCCCGACCTCCAAAACAATGCCCAGATCCCCTCAGCACCCCCACCACAAGTCCAGCACCCCAAACACAATGCCCCGATCCCGTTCAGTACCCTCATGACAAGACTAGCACCCCCAACACAACACCCAGCTCCACTGAGCAGCCCGAAAACAAGCCTAGCACCCCCAACACAACACCCAGATCCCCCAAAACAAGGCCCAGCACCTCCAACACAATGCCCAGCTCCCCTCTGCACTTCCACAAAAAGCCCAGCAGCCTGCATGACAAGCCCAACACCACGAAAACCAGCCCCATATTCCCTCAACACCCCCACAAGAAGGTCCAGATCCCCTCAGCACCCCCATGACAAGCCCAGATCCCCTCTGCACTCCCCCAAGCCCAACACAACAAACACACGGCCCAGATCCCCTCTGAACCCCATAACAAGCCCAGCACCCCCAACACAATGCCCCGATCCCCTCAGAACCCCAAAACAAGGCCCACATCCCCTCAGCAAACCCATTACAAGACCAGCTCCCCCGACACAAGGCCCACATCCCCTCAGCACCCCCACCACAAGGCCCTGATCCCCTCTGCACTCCCAAAACACATCCAGCACCTCAAAAACAAGCCCCTGATCCCCTCAGTACCCGCAATACAAGGCCCCGATCTCCTCAGCACCCCCACCACAACGCCCAGATCCCCTCTGCACCCCCACCACAAGCCCAGCACCCCCAACACTATGCCCAGATTTCCTCTGCACCACGGAAAAAAAGGGCCAGCACCTCGAAAACATGGCCAGATCCCCTCAGCACCCCCACTACAAGCCCCGCACCTCCAAAACAATGCCCCGATCACCTCAGCAGCCGCACCACAAGCCCTGCACCCCCAACGCAATGCCCAGATCCCCTCAGCACCCCTACCACAAGCCCATCACCCCTAACACAATGCCCCGATCCCCTCAGCACCCCCAAAACAAGGCCCACATCCCCTCAGCAAACCCATTACAAGACCAGCTCCCCCGACACAAGGCCCAGATCCCCTCTGCACCCCCACAACAAAGCCCAGCACTTCAAAAACAATGCCCAGATCCCCTCAGCACCCCCACCACAAGCCCAGCACCCCCAACACAACGCCCAGATCCCCTCTGCACCCCCAAAACAAGGCTAGCACCCTGCATGACAAGCCCAGCACCTCGAAAACAGGCCCAGACCCCCTCAGCACACCCACCACAAGCCCAGCACCCCCAAAACAAGCCCATCATCCCCTCAGCACTCCCCCAAGCCCAACTCAACAAACACACCGCCCACATCCCCTCGACAAGCCCCAACACAAGGCCCAGCACACCCAAGACAAGGCCCAGACCCCTCAGTACCCCGATGACAAGCCCAACACTTCCGACACCATGCCCTGATCCCCTCAGCACCCCCACCACAAGCCCCAGATCCCCTCAGCACTCCCACAAGCTCAACACAACAAACACAACGCCCAGATCCCCTGAGCACCCCCGACACACAGCCCAGATCCCCTAGGCACTCCCACACGCCCCACACAACAAAAACACGGCCTAAATCACCTCAGCATCCCCACCACAAGCCCAGCACTCCAAAAACAACACCCAGCACCCCCAACACAATGCCCCGATTACCTCAGCACCCCCAACACAACGCCCAGATCCCCTCAGCACCCCCACCACAAGGCCCTGATCCCCTCTGCACTCCCAAAACACATCCAGCACCTCGAAAACAAGCCCCTGATCCCCTCACTACCCCCAATACAAGGCCCCGATCTCCTCAGCACCCCCAACACAAAGCCCAGATCCCCTCAGCACCCCCACCACAAGCCCAGCACCCCCAACACAATGCCCAGATTTCCTCTGCACCACGGAAAAAAAGGCCCAGCACCTCGAAAACATGGCCAGATCCCCTCAGCACCCCCACTACAAGCCCCGCACCTCCAAAACAATGCCCCGATCACCTCAGCAGCCGCACCACAAGCCCTGCACCCCCAACGCAATGCCCAGATCCCCTCAGCACCCCCACCACAAGCCCAGCACCCCCAACACAACGCCCAGATCCCCTCTGCACCCCCAAAACAAGGCTAGCACCCTGCATGACAAGCCCCGCATCTCCCAAACAGGCCCACATCCCCTCAGCACCCCCACCACAAGCCCAGCACCCCCAAAACAAGCCCATCATCCCCTCAGCACTCCCCCAAGCCCATCTCAACAAACACACTGCCCACATCCCCTCGACAAGCCCCAACACAAGGCCCAGCACACCCAAGACAAGGCCCAGACCCCTCAGTACCCCGATGACAAGCCCAACACCTCCGACACCATGCCCAGATCCCCTCAGCACCCCCACAACAAGCCCCAGATCCCCTCGGCACTCCCACAAGCTCAACACAACAAACACGCAGCCCAGATCCCCTCCGCACTCGCACAACACGCCCAGCACCCCCAACACAAGCCCCAGATCCCCTCTGCACCCCCACAACAAAGCCCAGCACCTCAAAAACAATGCCCAGACACCCTAAGCACCCCCACAACAAAGCCCAGCACCTCAAAAACAATGCCCAGATCCCCTAAGCACCCCACAACAAAGCCCAGCACCCCCAACACAACGCCCAGATCCAATCAGCACCCCCACGACAAGCCCAGCACCCCCAACACAACGCCCAGATCCCCTTCAGTACCCTCATGACAAGACCAGCACCCCCAACACAACACCCAGCTCCACTGAGCAGCCCGAAAACAAGCCTAGCACCCCCAACACAACACCCAGATCCCCAAAAACTAGGCCCAGCACCTCCAACACAATGCCCAGCTCCCCTCTGCACCCCCAAAACAAGCCCAGCACCCTGCATGACAAGCCCAGCACCTCGAAAACAAGCCCAGATCCCCTCAGCACCCCCACCACAAGCCCAGCACTCCCAACACAAGGCGCAGCCCTCCCAAGACAAGGCCCAGACCCCTCAGTACCCCCATGACAAGCCCGACACCCCCACAACAAGACCCAGATCGCCTCTGCACACCCACCACTAGCCCAGCACTCCCACAACAAGCCCAGCACCCCCAGTGCAAGACCTAGCTCTCCTCTGCACCCCCACCACAAGCCCAGCACCCCCAACACAATGCCCCGATCCCCTCAGCACCCCCACCACAACGCCCAGATCCCCTCAGCACCCCCACCACAAGCCCAGCACCCCCAACACAATGCCCAGATCTCCTCTACACCACGGAAAAAAAGGCCCAGCACCTCGAAAACATGGCCAGATCCCCTCAGCACCCCCACTACAAGCCCCGCACCTCCAAAACAATGCCCCAGATCCCCTCAGCACCCCTACCACAAGCCCAGCACCCCCAACACAATGCCCAGATCCCCTCAGCACCCCTGCCACAAGCCCTGCACCCCCAACACAATGCCCCAGATCCCCTCAGAACCCCAAAACAAGGCCCACATCTCCTCAGCAAACCCATTACAAGACCAGCTCCCCCGACACAAGGCCCACATCCCCTCAGCACCCCCAAAACAAGGCCCAGCAACTCCAACACAACGCCCAGCTCCCCTCTGCACTTCCACAAAAAGCCCAGCAGCCTGCATGACAAGCCCAGCACCTCAAAACAAGCCCCATATTCCCTCAGCACCCCCACAAGAAGGTCCAGATCCCCTCAGCACCCCCATGACAAGCCCAGATCCCCTCTGCACTCCCACAAGCCCAAAACAACAAACAATGCCCAGATCCCCTCTGCACCCCCATAACAGGCCCAACACCTCCAATACAAGCCCCAGATCCCCTCCGCACTGGCACAACACGCCCAGCACCCCTAACACAAGCCCAGATCCCCTCAGCACCACTATGACAAGTCCAGCACCTCAAAAACAATGCCCAGATCCCCTCAGCACCCCCACAACAAAGCCCAGCACCCCCAACACAACGCCGAGATCCCCTCAACACCCCCACCACAAGCCCAGCACCCCCAACACAACGCCCAGATCCCCTCAGCACCCCCACCACAAGCCCAGCACCCCCAACACAACGCCCAGATCCCCTTCAGTACCCTCATGACAAGACTAGCACCCCCAACACAACACCCATCTCCACTGAGCAGCCCGAAAACAAGCCTAGCACCCCCAACACAACACCCAGATCCCCCAAAACTAGGCCCAGCACCTCCAACACAATGCCCAGCTCCCCTCTGCACCCCCAAAACAAGGCTAGCACCCTGCATGACAAGCCCATCACCTTGAAAACAAGCCCAGATCCCCTCAGCACCCCCACCACAAGCCCAGCACCCCCAAAACAAGCCCATCATCCCCTCAGCACTCCCACAAGCCCAACACAACAAACACACGGCCCAGATCTCCTCTGCACCCCCAACACAAGGCCCAGCACTCCCAAGACAAGGCCCAGACCCCTCAGTACCCCCATGACAAGCCCGACACCCCCACAACAAGACCCAGATCCCCTCTGCACACCCACCACTAGCCCAGCACTGCCACAACAAGCCCAGCACCCCCAGTGCAAGACCTAGCTCTCCTCAGCACCCCCACCACAAGCCCAGCACCCCCAACGCAATGCCCAGATCCCCTCAGCACCCCCACCACAAGCCCAGCACCCCCAACACAACGCCCAGATCCCCTCTGCACCCCCAAAACAAGGCTAGCACCCTGCATGACAAGCCCAGCACCTCGAAAACAGGCCCAGATCCCCTCAGCACCCCCACCACAAGCCCAGCACCCCCAAAACAAGCCCATCATCCCCTCAGCACTCCCCCAAGCCCATCTCAACAAACACACCGCCCACATCCCCTCGACAAGCCCCAACACAAGGCCCAGCACACCGAAGACAAGGCCCAGAGCCCTCAGTACCCCTATTGACAAGCCCAACACTTCCGACACCATGCCCTGATCCCCTCAGCACCCCCACAACAAGCCCCAGATCCCCTCAGCACTCCCACAAGCTCAACACAACAAACACAACGCCCAGATCCCCTGAGCACCCCCGACACACAGCCCAGATCCCCTACAACTCCCATACAACAAAAACAGGGCCTAAGTCACCTCAGCATCCCCACCACAAGCCCAGCAGTCCAAAAACAACACCCAGCACCCCCAACACAATGGCCCGATCCCCTCAGCACCCCCAACACAATGCCCAGATCCCCTCAGCACCCCCACCACAAGGCCCTGATCCCCTCTGCACTCCCAAAACACATCCAGCACCTCGAAAACAAGCCCCTGATCCCCTCACTACCCCCAATAAAAGGCCCCGATCTCCTGAGCACCCCCACCACAAAGCCCAGATCCCCTCTGCACCCCCACCACAAGCCCAGCACCCCCAACACAATGCCCAGATTTCCTCTGCACCACGGAAAAAAAGGCCCAGCACCTCGAAAACATGGCCAGATCCCCTCAGCACCCCCACTACAAGCCCCGCACCTCCAAAACAATGCCCCGATCACCTCAGCAGCCGCACCACAAGCCCTGCACCCCCAACACAATGCCCAGATCCCCTCAGCACCCCCACCACAAGCCCAGCACCCCCAACACAACGCCCAGATCCCCTCAGCACCCCTACCACAAGGCCCTGATCCCCTCTGCACTCCCAAAACACATCCAGCACCTCGAAAACAAGCCCCTGATCCCCTCACTACACCCAATACAAGGCCCCGATCACCTGAGCACCCCCAACACAAAGCCCAGATCCCCTCAGCACCCCCACCACAAGCCCAGCACCCCCAACACAATGCCCAGATCTCCTCTACACCACGGAAAAAAAGGCCCCGCACCTCGAAAACATGGCCAAATCCCCTCAGCACCCCCACTACAAGCCCCGCACCTCCAAAACAATGCCCCAGATCACCTCAGCAGCCCCACCACAACGCCCAGATCCCCTCTGCACCCCCAACGCAATGCCCAGATCCCCTCAGCACCCCTACCCCAAGCCCAGCACCCCCAACACAATGCCCCGATCCCCTCAGCACCCCTACCACAAGCCCTGCACCCCCAACACAATGCCCCAGATCCCCTCAGAACCCCAAAACAAGGCCCACATCCCCTCAGCATCCCCAAAACAAGGCCCAGCAACTCCAACACAACGCCCAGCTCCCCTCTGCACTTCCACAAAAAGCCCAGCAGCCTGCATGACAAGCCCAGCACCTCAAAACCAGCCCCATATTCCCTCAACACCCCCACAAGAAGGTCCAAATCCCCTCAGCACCCCCATGACAAGCCCAGATCCCCTCTGCACTCCCACAAGCCCAAAACAACAAACAATGCCCAGATCCCCTCTGCACCCCCATAACAGGCCCAACACCTCCAATACAAGCCCCAGATCCCCTCCGCACTGGCACAACACGCCCCGCACCCCTAACAAAAGCCCAGATCCCCTCAGCACCACTATGACAAGTCCAGCACCCCCAACACAATGCCCATATCCCCTCAGCACCCCACCACAAGCCCCGCAACTCCAACACAACGCCCAGCTCCCCTCTGCACTTCCACAAAAAGCCCAGCAGCCTGCATGACAAGCCCAGCACCTCAAAACAAGCCCCATATTCCCTCAGCACCCCCACAAGAAGGTCCAGATCCCCTCAGCACCCCCATGACAAGCCCAGATCCCCTCTGCACTCCCACAAGCCCAACACAACAAACACACAGCCCAGATCCCCTCTGCACACCCATAACAGGCCCAACACCTCCAATACAAGCCCCAGATCCCCTCCGCACTCGCACAACACGCCCAGCACCCCTAACACAAGCCCAGATCCCCTCAGCACCACTATGACAAGTCCAGCACCTCAAAAACAATGCCCAGATCCCCTCAGCACCCCCACAACAAAGCCCAGCACCCCCAACACAACGCCGAGATCCCCTCAGCACCCCCACCACAAGCCCAGCACCCCCAACACAATGCCCAGATCCCCTTCAGTACCCTCATGACAAGACTAGCACCCCCAACACAACACCCATCTCCACTGAGCAGCCCGAAAACAAACCTAGCACCCCCAACACAACACCCAGATCCCCCAAAACAAGGCCCAGCACCTCCAACACAATGCCCAGCTCCCCTCTGCACCCCCAAAACAAGCCCAGCACCCTGCATGACAAGCCCAGCACCTCGAAAACAAGCCCAGATCCCCTCAGCACCCCCACCACAAGCCCAGCACCCCCAAAACAAGCCCATCATCCCCTCAGCACTCCCACAAGCCCAACACAACAAACACACGGCCCAGATCTCCTCTGCACCCCCAACACAAGGCCCAGCACTCCCAAGACAAGGCCCAGACCCCTCAGTACCCCGATGACAAGCCCGACACCCCCACAACAAGACCCAGATCCCCTCTGCACACCCACCACTAGCCCAGCACTGCCACAACAAGCCCAGCACCCCCAGTGCAAGACCTAGCTCCCCTCAGCACCCCCAACACAACGCCCAGCACCCCCAACACAACGCCCTGATCCCCTCAGCACCCCCACCACAAGGCCCTGATCCCCTCTGCACTCCCAAAACACATCCAGCACCTCGAAAACAAGCCCCATATTCCCTCAACACCCCCACAAGAAGGTCCGGATCCCCTCAGCACCCCCATGACAAGCCCAGATCCCCTCTGCACTTCCCCAAGCCCAACACAACAAACACACGGCCCAGATCTCCTCTGCACCCCGAACACAAGGCCCAGCACTCCCAAGACAAGGCCCAGACCCCTCAGTACCCCATGACAAGCCCGACACCCCCACAACAAGACCCAGATCCCCTCTGCACACCCACCACTAGCCCAGCACTGCCCACAACAAGCCCAGCACCCCCAGTGCAAGACCTAGCTCCCCTCAGCACCCCCACCACAAGCCCAGCACCCCCAACACAACGCCCAGATCCCCTCTGCACCCCCACCACAAGGCCCTGATCCCCTCTGCACTCCCAAAACACATCCAGCACCTCGAAAACAAACCGCTGATCCCCTCAGTACCCGCAATACAAGGCCCCGATCTCCTCAGCACCCTCACCACAAGCCCAGCACCCCCAACACAAAGCCCAGATCCCCTCTGCACCCCCACCACAAGCCCGGCACCCCCAACACAATGCCCAG
Organism: Struthio camelus; assembly: GCF_040807025.1. Classification (NCBI taxonomy): domain Eukaryota; kingdom Metazoa; phylum Chordata; class Aves; order Struthioniformes; family Struthionidae; genus Struthio; species Struthio camelus. The sequence continues at coordinate 6,724,306 of NC_090944.1, forward strand.
ATTTCCTCTGCACCACGGAAAAAAAGGCCCAGCACCTCGAAAACATGGCCAGATCCCCTCAGCACCCCCACTACAAGCCCCGCACCTCCAAAACAATGCCCCGATCACCTCAGCAGCCGCACCACAAGCCCTGCACCCCCAACACAATGCCCCGATCCCCTCAGCAACCCCAAAACAAGGCCCACATCCCCTCAGCAAACCCATTACAAGACCAGCTCCCCCAACACAAGGCCCAGATCCCCTCTGCACCCCCACAACAAAGCCCAGCACTTCAAAAACAATGCCTAGATCCCCTCTGCACCCCCAAAACAAGGCTAGCACCCTGCATGACAAGCCCAGCACCTCGAAAACAGGCCCAGACCCCCTCAGCACACCCACCACAAGCCCAGCACCCCCAAAACAAGCCCATCATCCCCTCAGCACTCCCCCAAGCCCAACTCAACAAACACACCGCCCACATCCCCTCGACAAGCCCCAACACAAGGCCCAGCACACCGAAGACAAGGCCCAGAGCCCTCAGTACCCCTATTGACAAACCCAACAATTCCGACACCATGCCCTGATCCCCTCAGCACCCCCACAACAAGCCCCAGATCCCCTCAGCACTCCCACAAGCTCAACACAACAAACACAACGCCCAGATCCCCTGAGCACCCCTGACACACAGCCCAAATCCCCTAGGCACTCCCACACGCCCCACACAACAAAAACAGGGCCTAAATCACCTCAGCATCCCCACCACAAGCCCAGCACTCCAAAAACAACACCCAGCACCCCCAACACAATGGCCCGATCCCCTCAGCACCCCCAACACAATGCCCAGATCCCCTCAGCACCCCCACCACAAGGCCCTGATCCCCTCTGCACTCCCAAAACACATCCAGCACCTCGAAAACAAGCCCCTGATCCCCTCACTACCCCCAATACAAGGCCCCGATCTCCTGAGCACCCCCACCACAAAGCCCAGATCCCCTCTGCACCCCCACCACAAGCCCAGCACCCCCAACACAATGCCCAGATTTCCTCTGCACCACGGAAAAAAAGGCCCAGCACCTCGAAAACATGGCCAGATCCCCTCAGCACCCCCACTACAAGCCCCGCACCTCCAAAACAATGCCCCGATCACCTCAGCAGCCGCACCACAAGCCCTGCACCCCCAACGCAATGCCCAGATCCCCTCAGCACCCCCACCACAAGCCCAGCACCCCCAACACAATGCCCCGATCCCCTCAGCAACCCCAAAACAAGGCCCAGATCCCCTCAGCAAACCCATTATAAGACCAGCTCCCCCGACACAAGGCCCACATCCCCTCAGCACCCCCAAAACAAGGCCCAGCAACTCCAACACAACACCCAGCTCCCCTCTGCACTTCCACAAAAAGCCCAGCAGCCTGCATGACAAGCCCAACACCACGAAAACCAGCCCCATATTCCCTCAACACCCCCACAAGAACGTCCAGATCCCCTCAGCACCCCCATGACAAGCCCAGATCCCCTCTGCACTCCGACAAGCCCAACACAACAAACACACAGCCCAGATCCCCTCTGCACCCCCATAACAAGCCCAGCACCCCCAACACAATGCCCCGATCCCCTCAGAACCCCAAAAAAAGGCCCAGATCCCCTCAGCAAACCCATTACAAGACCAGCTCCCCCGACACAAGGCCCACATCCCCTCAGCACCCCGAACACAAGGCCCAGCACTCCCCAGACAAGGCCCAAACCCCTCAGTACCCCTACGACAAGCCCAGCCCCTCCACCACAATGCCCAGATCCCCTCAGCACGTCCACGACAAGCCCAGCGCACCCAACACAAGGCCCAGATCCCCTCAGCATCCTCCATCACAAGCCCAGCACCCCAAAAACAAGGCCCAGATCCCCTCAGCACTCCCACACGCCCCACACAACAAACACACGGCCCAGATCCCCTCCGCACCCCCAAAACAAGGCCCTGATCCCATCTGCACTCCCAAAACAAGGCCCAGCACTCCCACAACAAGCCCAGCACCCCCAGTGCAAGACCTAGCTCTCCTCAGAACCCCCACCACAAGCCCAGCACCCCCAACACAACGCCCAGATCCCCTCAGCACCCCTACCACAAGGCCCTGATCCCCTCTGCACTCCCAAAACACATCCAGCACCTCGAAAACAAGCCCCTGATCCCCTCACTACACCCAATACAAGGCCCCGATCACCTGAGCACCCCCAACACAAAGCCCAGATCCCCTCAGCACCCCCACCACAAGCCCAGCACCCCCAACACAACGCCCAGATCTCCTCTACACCACGGAAAATAAGGCCCCGCACCTCGAAAACATGGCCAAATCCCCTCAGCACCCCCACTACAAGCCCCGCACCTCCAAAACAATGCCCCAGATCACCTCAGCAGCCCCACCACAACGCCCAGATCCCCTCTGCACCCCCAACGCAATGCCCAGATCCCCTCAGCACCCCTACCCCAAGCCCAGCACCCCCAACACAATGCCCCGATCCCCTCAGCACCCCTACCACAAGCCCTGCACCCCCAACACGATGCCCCAGATCCCCTCAGAACCCCAAAACAAGGCCCACATCCCCTCAGCAAACCCATTACAAGACCAGCTCCCCCGACACAAGGCCCAGATCCCCTCAGCACCCCCACCACAAGCCCAGCACCCCCAACACAACGCCCAGATCCCCTCTGCACCCCCAAAACAAGGCTAGCACCCTGCATGACAAGCCCAGCACCTCGAAAACAGGCCCAGACCCCCTCAGCACACCCACCACAAGCCCAGCACCCCCAAAACAAGCCCATCATCCCCTCAGCACTCCCCCAAGCCCAACTCAACAAACACACCGCCCACATCCCCTCGACAAGCCCCAACACAAGGCCCAGCACACCCAAGACAAGGCCCAGAGCCCTCAGTACCCCGATGACAAGCCCAACACTTCCGACACCATGCCCTGATCCCCTCAGCACCCCCACAACAAGCCCCAGATCCCCTCAGCACTCCCACAAGCTCAACACAACAAACACAACGCCCAGATCCCCTCAGCACCCCCGACACACAGCCCAGATCCCCTAGGCACTCCCACACGCCCCACACAACAAAAACAGGGCCTAAATCACCTCAGCATCCCTACCACAAGCCCAGCAGTCCAAAAACAACACCCAGCACCCCCAACACAATGGCCCGATCCCCTCAGCACCCCCAACACAATGCCCAGATCCCCTCAGCACCCCCACCACAAGGCCCTGATCCCCTCTGCACTCCCAAAACACATCCAGCACCTCGAAAACAAGCCCCTGATCCCCTCACTACCCCCAATACAAGGCCCCGATCTCCTCAGCACCCCCAACACAAAGCCCAGATCCCCTCAGCACCCCCACCACAAGCCCAGCACCCCCAACACAATGCCCCAGATCCCCTCAGAACCCCAAAACAAGGCCCACATCCCCTCAGCATCCCCAAAACAAGGCCCAGCAACTCCAACACAACGCCCAGCTCCCCTCTGCACTTCCACAAAAAGCCCAGCAGCCTGCATGACAAGCCCAGCACCTCAAAACCAGCCCCATATTCCCTCAACACCCCCACAAGAAGGTCCAAATCCCCTCAGCACCCCCATGACAAGCCCAGATCCCCTCTGCACTCCCACAAGCCCAAAACAACAAACAATGCCCAGATCCCCTCTGCACCCCCATAACAGGCCCAACACCTCCAATACAAGCCCCAGATCCCCTCCGCACTGGCACAACACGCCCCGCACCCCTAACAAAAGCCCAGATCCCCTCAGCACCACTATGACAAGTCCAGCACCCCCAACACAATGCCCATATCCCCTCAGCACCCCACCACAAGCCCCGCAACTCCAACACAACGCCCAGCTCCCCTCTGCACTTCCACAAAAAGCCCAGCAGCCTGCATGACAAGCCCAGCACCTCAAAACAAGCCCCATATTCCCTCAGCACCCCCACAAGAAGGTCCAGATCCCCTCAGCACCCCCATGACAAGCCCAGATCCCCTCTGCACTCCCACAAGCCCAACACAACAAACACACAGCCCAGATCCCCTCTGCACACCCATAACAGGCCCAACACCTCCAATACAAGCCCCAGATCCCCTCCGCACTCGCACAACACGCCCAGCACCCCTAACACAAGCCCAGATCCCCTCAGCACCACTATGACAAGTCCAGCACCTCAAAAACAATGCCCAGATCCCCTCGGCACCCCCACAACAAAGCCCAGCACTTCCAAAACAATGCCCAGATCCCCTCAGCACCCCCACAACAAAGCCCAGCACCCCCAACACAACGCCCAGATCCCCTCAGCACCCCCACCACAAGCCCAGCACCCCCAACACAACGCCCAGATCCCCTCAGCACCCCCACCACAAGCCCAGCACCCCCAACACAACGCCCAGATCCCCTTCAGTACCCTCATGACAAGACTAGCACCCCCAACACAACACCCATCTCCACTGAGCAGCCCGAAAACAAGCCTAGCACCCCCAACACAACACCCAGATCCCCCAAAACTAGGCCCAGCACCTCCAACACAATGCCCAGCTCCCCTCTGCACCCCCAAAACAAGGCTAGCACCCTGCATGACAAGCCCAGCACCTCGAAAACAAGCCCAGATCCCCTCAGCACCCCCACCACAAGCCCAGCACCCCCAAAACAAGCCCATCATCCCCTCAGCACTCCCACAAGCCCAACACAACAAACACACGGCCCAGATCTCCTCTGCACCCCCAACACAAGGCCCAGCACTGCCAAGACAAGGCCCAGACCCCTCAGTACCCCCATGACAAGCCCGACACCCCCACAACAAGACCCAGATCCCCTCTGCACACCCACCACTAGCCCAGCACTGCCACAACAAGCCCAGCACCCCCAGTGCAAGACCTAGCTCTCCTCAGCACCCCCACCACAAGCCCAGCACCCCCAACGCAATGCCCAGATCCCCTCAGCACCCCCACCACAAGCCCAGCACCCCCAACACAACGCCCAGATCCCCTCTGCACCCCCAAAACAAGGCTAGCACCCTGCATGACAAGCCCAGCACGTCGAAAACAGGCCCAGATCCCCTCAGCACCCCCACCACAAGCCCAGCACCCCCAAAACAAGCCCATCATCCCCTCAGCACTCCCCCAAGCCCATCTCAACAAACACACCGCCCACATCCCCTCGACAAGCCCCAACACAAGGCCCAGCACACCCAAGACAAGGCCCAGACCCCTCAGTACCCCGATGACAAGCCCAACACTTCCGACACCATGCCCTGATCCCCTCAGCACCCCCACAACAAGCCCCAGATCCCCTCAGCACTCCCACAAGCTCAACACAACAAACACAACGCCCAGATCCCCTCAGCACCCCCGACACACAGCCCAGATCCCCTAGGCACTCCCACACGCCCCACACAACAAAAACAGGGCCTAAATCACCTCAGCATCCCTACCACAAGCCCAGCAGTCCAAAAACAACACCCAGCACCCCCAACACAATGGCCCGATCCCCTCAGCACCCCCAACACAATGCCCAGATCCCCTCAGCACCCCCACCACAAGGCCCTGATCCCCTCTGCACTCCCAAAACACATCCAGCACCTCGAAAACAAGCCCCTGATCCCCTCACTACCCCCAATACAAGGCCCCGATCTCCTGAGCACCCCCACCACAAAGCCCAGATCCCCTCAGCACCCCCACCACAAGCCCAGCACCCCCAACACAATGCCCAGATTTCCTCTGCACCACGGAAAAAAAGGGCCAGCACCTCGAAAACATGGCCAGATCCCCTCAGCACCCCCACTACAAGCCCCGCACCTCCAAAACAATGCCCCGATCACCTCAGCAGCCGCACCACAAGCCCTGCACCCCCAACGCAATGCCCAGATCCCCTCAGCACCCCCACCACAAGCCCAGCACCCCCAACACAATGCCCCGATCCCCTCAGCAACCCCAAAACAAGGCCCAGATCCCCTCAGCAAACCCATTATAAGACCAGCTCCCCCGACACAAGGCCCACATCCCCTCAGCACCCCCAAAACAAGGCCCAGCAACTCCAACACAACACCCAGCTCCCCTCTGCACTTCCACAAAAAGCCCAGCAGCCTGCATGACAAGCCCAACACCACGAAAACCAGCCCCATATTCCCTCAACACCCCCACAAGAACGTCCAGATCCCCTCAGCACCCCCATGACAAGCCCAGATCCCCTCTGCACTCCGACAAGCCCAACAAAACAAACACACAGCCCAGATCCCCTCTGCACCCCCATAACAAGCCCAGCACCCCCAACACAATGCCCCGATCCCCTCAGAACCCCAAAAAAAGGCCCAGATCCCCTCAGCAAACCCATTACAAGACCAGCTCCCCCGACACAAGGCCCACATCCCCTCAGCACCCCGAACACAAGGCCCAGCACTCCCCAGACAAGGCCCAAATCCCTCAGTACCCCTACGACAAGCCCAGCCCCTCCACCACAATGCCCAGATCCCCTCAGCACGTCCACGACAAGCCCAGCGCACCCAACACAAGGCCCAGATCCCCTCAGCATCCTCCATCACAAGCCCAGCACCCCAAAAACAAGGCCCAGATCCCCTCAGCACTCCCACACGCCCCACACAACAAACACACGGCCCAGATCCCCTCCGCACCCCCAAAACAAGGCCCTGATCCCATCTGCACTCCCAAAACAAGGCCCAGCACTCCCACAACAAGCCCAGCACCCCCAGTGCAAGACCTAGCTCTCCTCAGAACCCCCACCACAAGCCCAGCACCCCCAACACAACGCCCAGATCCCCTCAGCACCCCTACCACAAGGCCCTGATCCCCTCTGCACTCCCAAAACACATCCAGCACCTCGAAAACAAGCCCCTGATCCCCTCACTACACCCAATACAAGGCCCCGATCACCTGAGCACCCCCAACACAAAACCCAGATCCCCTCAGCACCCCAACCACAAGCCCAGCACCCCCAACACAATGCCCAGATCTCCTCTACACCACGGAAAAAAAGGCCCCGCACCTCGAAAACATGGCCAGATCCTCTCAGCACCCCCACTACAAGCCCCGCACCTCCAAAACAATGCCCCAGATCACCTCAGCAGCCCCACCACAACGCCCAGATCCCCTCTGCACCCCCAACGCAATGCCCAGATCCCCTCAGCACCCCTACCCCAAGCCCAGCACCCCCAACACAATGCCCCGATCCCCTCAGCACCCCTACCACAAGCCCTGCACCCCCAACACGATGCCCCAGATCCCCTCAGAACCCCAAAACAAGGCCCACATCCCCTCAGCAAACCCATTACAAGACCAGCTCCCCCGACACAAGGCCCAGATCCCCTCTGCACCCCCACAACAAAGCCCAGCACTTCAAAAACAATGCCCAGATCCCCTCAGCACCCCCACCACAAGCCCAGCACCCCCAACACAACGCCCAGATCCCCTCTGCACCCCCAAAACAAGGCTAGCACCCTGCATGACAAGCCCAGCACCTCGAAAACAGGCCCAGACCCCCTCAGCACACCCACCACAAGCCCAGCACCCCCAAAACAAGCCCATCATCCCCTCAGCACTCCCCCAAGCCCAACTCAACAAACACACCGCCCACATCCCCTCGACAAGCCCCAACACAAGGCCCAGCACACCCAAGACAAGGCCCAGAGCCCTCAGTACCCCGATGACAAGCCCAACACTTCCGACACCATGCCCTGATCCCCTCAGCACCCCCACAACAAGCCCCAGATCCCCTCAGCACTCCCACAAGCTCAACACAACAAACACAACGCCCAGATCCCCTCAGCACCCCCGACACACAGCCCAGATCCCCTAGGCACTCCCACACGCCCCACACAACAAAAACAGGGCCTAAATCACCTCAGCATCCCTACCACAAGCCCAGCAGTCCAAAAACAACACCCAGCACCCCCAACACAATGGCCCGATCCCCTCAGCACCCCCAACACAATGCCCAGATCCCCTCAGCACCCCCACCACAAGGCCCTGATCCCCTCTGCACTCCCAAAACACATCCAGCACCTCGAAAACAAGCCCCTGATCCCCTCACTACCCCCAATACAAGGCCCCGATCTCCTCAGCACCCCCACCACAACGCCCAGATCCCCTCAGCACCCCCACCACAAGCCCAGCACCCCCAACACAATGCCCCAGATCCCCTCAGAACCCCAAAACAAGGCCCACATCCCCTCAGCATCCCCAAAACAAGGCCCAGCAACTCCAACACAACGCCCAGCTCCCCTCTGCACTTCCACAAAAAGCCCAGCAGCCTGCATGACAAGCCCAGCACCTCAAAACCAGCCCCATATTCCCTCAACACCCCCACAAGAAGGTCCAAATCCCCTCAGCACCCCCATGACAAGCCCAGATCCCCTCTGCACTCCCACAAGCCCAAAACAACAAACAATGCCCAGATCCCCTCTGCACCCCCATAACAGGCGCAACACCTCCAATACAAGCCCCAGATCCCCTCCGCACTGGCACAACACGCCCCGCACCCCTAACAAAAGCCCAGATCCCCTCAGCACCACTATGACAAGTCCAGCACCCCCAACACAATGCCCATATCCCCTCAGCACCCCACCACAAGCCCCGCAACTCCAACACAACGCCCAGCTCCCCTCTGCACTTCCACAAAAAGCCCAGCAGCCTGCATGACAAGCCCAGCACCTCAAAACAAGCCCCATATTCCCTCAGCACCCCCACAAGAAGGTCCAGATCCCCTCAGCACCCCCATGACAAGCCCAGATCCCCTCTGCACTCCCACAAGCCCAACACAACAAACACACAGCCCAGATCCCCTCTGCACACCCATAACAGGCCCAACACCTCCAATACAAGCCCCAGATCCCCTCCGCACTCGCACAACACGCCCAGCACCCCTAACACAAGCCCAGATCCCCTCAGCACCACTATGACAAGTCCAGCACCTCAAAAACAATGCCCAGATCCCCTCGGCACCCCCACAACAAAGCCCAGCACTTCCAAAACAATGCCCAGATCCCCTCAGCACCCCCACAACAAAGCCCAGCACCCCCAACACAACGCCCAGATCCCCTCAGCACCCCCACCACAAGCCCAGCACCCCCAACACAACGCCCAGATCCCCTCAGCACCCCCACCACAAGCCCAGCACCCCCAACACAACGCCCAGATCCCCTTCAGTACCCTCATGACAAGACTAGCACCCCCAACACAACACCCATCTCCACTGAGCAGCCCGAAAACAAGCCTAGCACCCCCAACACAACACCCAGATCCCCCAAAACAAGGCCCAGCACCTCCAACACAATGCCCAGCTCCCCTCTGCACCCCCAAAACAAGGCTAGCACCCTGCATGACAAGCCCAGCACCTCGAAAACAAGCCCAGATCCCCTCAGCACCCCCACCACAAGCCCAGCACCCCCAAAACAAGCCCATCATCCCCTCAGCACTCCCACAAGCCCAACACAACAAACACACGGCCCAGATCTCCTCTGCACCCCCAACACAAGGCCCAGCACTCCCAAGACAAGGCCCAGACCCCTCAGTACCCCCATGACAAGCCCGACACCCCCACAACAAGACCCAGATCCCCTCTGCACACCCACCACTAGCCCAGCACTGCCACAACAAGCCCAGCACCCCCAGTGCAAGACCTAGCTCCCCTCAGCACCCCCACCACAAGCCCAGCACCCCCAAAACAAGCCCATCATCCCCTCAGCACTCCCCCAAGCCCATCTCAACAAACACACCGCCCACATCCCCTCGACAAGCCCCAACACAAGGCCCAGCACACCGAAGACAAGGCCCAGAGCCCTCAGTACCCCTATTGACAAACCCAACAATTCCGACACCATGCCCTGATCCCCTCAGCACCCCCACAACAAGCCCCAGATCCCCTCAGCACTCCCACAAGCTCAACACAACAAACACAACGCCCAGATCCCCTGAGCACCCCTGACACACAGCCCAAATCCCCTAGGCACTCCCACACGCCCCACACAACAAAAACAGGGCCTAAATCACCTCAGCATCCCCACCACAAGCCCAGCACTCCAAAAACAACACCCAGCACCCCCAACACAATGGCCCGATCCCCTCAGCACCCCCAACACAATGCCCAGATCCCCTCAGCACCCCCACCACAAGGCCCTGATCCCCTCTGCACTCCCAAAACACATCCAGCACCTCGAAAACAAGCCCCTGATCCCCTCACTACCCCCAATACAAGGCCCCGATCTCCTGAGCACCCCCACCACAAAGCCCAGATCCCCTCTGCACCCCCACCACAAGCCCAGCACCCCCAACACAATGCCCAGATTTCCTCTGCACCACGGAAAAAAAGGCCCAGCACCTCGAAAACATGGCCAGATCCCCTCAGCACCCCCACTACAAGCCCCGCACCTCCAAAACAATGCCCCGATCACCTCAGCAGCTGCACCACAAGCCCTGCACCCCCAACGCAATGCCCAGATCCCCTCAGCACCCCTACCCCAAGCCCAGCACCCCCAACACAATGCCCCGATCCCCTCAGCACCCCCACCACAAGCCCTGCACCCCCAACACAAAGCCCAGATCCCGTTCAGTACCCTCATGACAAGACTAGCACCCCCAACACAACACCCAGCTCCACTGAGCAGCCCGAAAACAAGCCTAGCACCCCCAACACAACACCCAGATCCCCCAAAACAAGGCCCAGCACCTCCAACACAACGCCCAGCTCCCCTCTGCACCCCCAAAACAAGGCCCAGCAATTTCAACACAACGCCCAGCTCCCCTCTGCAACCCCACAAAAAGCCCTGCACCCGCAACACAAGCCCAACACCTCAAAAACAAGCCCCAGATCCCCTCAACACTCCCACAAGCCCAACACAGCAAACACACGGCCCAGATCCCCTCAGCACCCCCAACACAAGGCCCAGCACTCCCAAGACAAGGCCCAGACCCCTCAGTACCCCTATGACAAGCCCATCACCTCCAACACAATGCCCAGATGCCCTCACCAACCCCAAAACAAGCCCCAGATCTCCTCAGTACCCCCACCACAAGCCCAGCATCTCCAATAGAAGCCCCAGATCCCAAGCGCACTCGCACAGAACACCCAGCACCCCCAACACAAGGCCCCGATCCCCCAAAACAAGGCCCAGCACCTCCAACACAACGCCCAGATCCCCTCAGCACCCCAAAAACAAGGCCAGCACCCACAACACAAGCCCAGCACCTCGAAAACAAACCCAGGTCCCCTTAGCACCACCACAACACGCCCAGCACCCCCAACACAACACCCAGATCCCCCAAAACAAGGCCCAGCACCTCCAACACAACGCCCAGATCCCCTCTGCACCCCCAAAACAAAGCCCAGCACCCCGAACACAACGCTCCGATACCCTGAGCACCCCCATCATAAGCCCAGCATCCCCAACACAACGCCCAGATCCCATTCAGTACCCTCATGACAAGTCCAGCACCCCCTAAAAAGGCCCAGATCCCCACAGCACCCCCACAACAAGGCCCAGCACCTCGAAAACAATGCCCAGATCCCCTCAGCACCCCCACCACAAGCCCAGCACCCCCAACACAACACCCAGCTCCACTGAGCAGCCCGAAAACAAGCCTAGCACCCCCAACACAACACCCAGATCCCCCAAAACAAGGCCCAGCACCTCCAACACAACGCCCAGCACACCTCTGCACCCCCCAAAAAAGGCCAGCTCCCCCACCACAATCCCAACACGCCCAAAACAAGCCCCAGATGCCCTCAGCACTCCCACAAGCTCAACTCAACAAACACATGGCCCAGACCCCCTCAGCACCCCCAACACAAGGCCCAGCACTCCCAAGACAAGGCCCAGACCCCTCAGTACCCCCATGACAAGCCCGACACCCCCACAACAAGACCCAGATCCCCTCTGCACACCCACCACTAGCCCAGCACTGCCACAACAAGCCCAGCACCCCCAGTGCAAGACCTAGCTCCCCTCAGCACCCCCACCACAAGCCCAGCACCCCCAAAACAAGCCCATCATCCCCTCAGCACTCCCCCAAGCCCATCTCAACAAACACACCGCCCACATCCCCTCGACAAGCCCCAACACAAGGCCCAGCACACCGAAGACAAGGCCCAGAGCCCTCAGTACCCCTATTGACAAACCCAACAATTCCGACACCATGCCCTGATCCCCTCAGCACCCCCACAACAAGCCCCAGATCCCCTCAGCACTCCCACAAGCTCAACACAACAAACACAACGCCCAGATCCCCTGAGCACCCCTGACACACAGCCCAAATCCCCTAGGCACTCCCACACGCCCCACACAACAAAAACAGGGCCTAAATCACCTCAGCATCCCCACCACAAGCCCAGCACTCCAAAAACAACACCCAGCACCCCCAACACAATGGCCCGATCCCCTCAGCACCCCCAACACAATGCCCAGATCCCCTCAGCACCCCCACCACAAGGCCCTGATCCCCTCTGCACTCCCAAAACACATCCAGCACCTCGAAAACAAGCCCCTGATCCCCTCACTACCCCCAATACAAGGCCCCGATCTCCTGAGCACCCCCACCACAAAGCCCAGATCCCCTCTGCACCCCCACCACAAGCCCAGCACCCCCAACACAATGCCCAGATTTCCTCTGCACCACGGAAAAAAAGGCCCAGCACCTCGAAAACATGGCCAGATCCCCTCAGCACCCCCACTACAAGCCCCGCACCTCCAAAACAATGCCCCGATCACCTCAGCAGCTGCACCACAAGCCCTGCACCCCCAACGCAATGCCCAGATCCCCTCAGCACCCCTACCCCAAGCCCAGCACCCCCAACACAATGCCCCGATCCCCTCAGCACCCCCACCACAAGCCCTGCACCCCCAACACAAAGCCCAGATCCCGTTCAGTACCCTCATGACAAGACTAGCACCCCCAACACAACACCCAGCTCCACTGAGCAGCCCGAAAACAAGCCTAGCACCCCCAACACAACACCCAGATCCCCCAAAACAAGGCCCAGCACCTCCAACACAACGCCCAGCTCCCCTCTGCACCCCCAAAACAAGGCCCAGCAATTTCAACACAACGCCCAGCTCCCCTCTGCAACCCCACAAAAAGCCCTGCACCCGCAACACAAGCCCAACACCTCAAAAACAAGCCCCAGATCCCCTCAACACTCCCACAAGCCCAACACAGCAAACACACGGCCCAGATCCCCTCAGCACCCCCAACACAAGGCCCAGCACTCCCAAGACAAGGCCCAGACCCCTCAGTACCCCTATGACAAGCCCATCACCTCCAACACAATGCCCAGATGCCCTCACCAACCCCAAAACAAGCCCCAGATCTCCTCAGTACCCCCACCACAAGCCCAGCATCTCCAATAGAAGCCCCAGATCCCAAGCGCACTCGCACAGAACACCCAGCACCCCCAACACAAGGCCCCGATCCCCCAAAACAAGGCCCAGCACCTCCAACACAACGCCCAGATCCCCTCAGCACCCCAAAAACAAGGCCAGCACCCACAACACAAGCCCAGCACCTCGAAAACAAACCCAGGTCCCCTTAGCACCACCACAACACGCCCAGCACCCCCAACACAACACCCAGATCCCCCAAAACAAGGCCCAGCACCTCCAACACAACGCCCAGATCCCCTCTGCACCCCCAAAACAAAGCCCAGCACCCCGAACACAACGCTCCGATACCCTGAGCACCCCCATCATAAGCCCAGCATCCCCAACACAACGCCCAGATCCCATTCAGTACCCTCATGACAAGTCCAGCACCCCCTAAAAAGGCCCAGATCCCCACAGCACCCCCACAACAAGGCCCAGCACCTCGAAAACAATGCCCAGATCCCCTCAGCACCCCCACCACAAGCCCAGCACCCCCAACACAACACCCAGCTCCACTGAGCAGCCCGAAAACAAGCCTAGCACCCCCAACACAACACCCAGATCCCCCAAAACAAGGCCCAGCACCTCCAACACAACGCCCAGCACACCTCTGCACCCCCCAAAAAAGGCCAGCTCCCCCACCACAATCCCAACACCCCCAAAACAAGCCCCAGATGCCCTCAGCACTCCCACAAGCTCAACTCAACAAACACATGGCCCAGACCCCCTCAGCACCCCCAACACAAGGCCCAGCACTCCCAAGACAAGGCCCAGACCCCTCAGTACCCCCATGACAAGCCCGACACCCCCACAACAAGACCCAGATCCCCTCTGCACACCCACCACTAGCCCAGCACTGCCACAACAAGCCCAGCACCCCCAGTGCAAGACCTAGCTCCCCTCAGCACCCCCACCACAAGCCCAGCACCCCCAAAACAAGCCCATCATCCCCTCAGCACTCCCCCAAGCCCATCTCAACAAACACACCGCCCACATCCCCTCGACAAGCCCCAACACAAGGCCCAGCACACCGAAGACAAGGCCCAGAGCCCTCAGTACCCCTATTGACAAACCCAACAATTCCGACACCATGCCCTGATCCCCTCAGCACCCCCACAACAAGCCCCAGATCCCCTCAGCACTCCCACAAGCTCAACACAACAAACACAACGCCCAGATCCCCTGAGCACCCCTGACACACAGCCCAAATCCCCTAGGCACTCCCACACGCCCCACACAACAAAAACAGGGCCTAAATCACCTCAGCATCCCCACCACAAGCCCAGCACTCCAAAAACAACACCCAGCACCCCCAACACAATGGCCCGATCCCCTCAGCACCCCCAACACAATGCCCAGATCCCCTCAGCACCCCCACCACAAGGCCCTGATCCCCTCTGCACTCCCAAAACACATCCAGCACCTCGAAAACAAGCCCCTGATCCCCTCACTACCCCCAATACAAGGCCCCGATCTCCTGAGCACCCCCACCACAAAGCCCAGATCCCCTCTGCACCCCCACCACAAGCCCAGCACCCCCAACACAATGCCCAGATTTCCTCTGCACCACGGAAAAAAAGGCCCAGCACCTCGAAAACATGGCCAGATCCCCTCAGCACCCCCACTACAAGCCCCGCACCTCCAAAACAATGCCCCGATCACCTCAGCAGCTGCACCACAAGCCCTGCACCCCCAACGCAATGCCCAGATCCCCTCAGCACCCCTACCCCAAGCCCAGCACCCCCAACACAATGCCCCGATCCCCTCAGCACCCCCACCACAAGCCCTGCACCCCCAACACAAAGCCCAGATCCCGTTCAGTACCCTCATGACAAGACTAGCACCCCCAACACAACACCCAGCTCCACTGAGCAGCCCGAAAACAAGCCTAGCACCCCCAACACAACACCCAGATCCCCCAAAACAAGGCCCAGCACCTCCAACACAACGCCCAGCTCCCCTCTGCACCCCCAAAACAAGGCCCAGCAATTTCAACACAACGCCCAGCTCCCCTCTGCAACCCCACAAAAAGCCCTGCACCCGCAACACAAGCCCAACACCTCAAAAACAAGCCCCAGATCCCCTCAACACTCCCACAAGCCCAACACAGCAAACACACGGCCCAGATCCCCTCAGCACCCCCAACACAAGGCCCAGCACTCCCAAGACAAGGCCCAGACCCCTCAGTACCCCTATGACAAGCCCATCACCTCCAACACAATGCCCAGATGCCCTCACCAACCCCAAAACAAGCCCCAGATCTCCTCAGTACCCCCACCACAAGCCCAGCATCTCCAATAGAAGCCCCAGATCCCAAGCGCACTCGCACAGAACACCCAGCACCCCCAACACAAGGCCCCGATCCCCCAAAACAAGGCCCAGCACCTCCAACACAACGCCCAGATCCCCTCAGCACCCCAAAAACAAGGCCAGCACCCAGAACACAAGCCCAGCACCTCGAAAACAAACCCAGGTCCCCTCAGCACCACCACAACACGCCCAGCACCCCCAACACAACACCCAGATCCCCCAAAACAAGGCCCAGCACCTCCAACACAACGCCCAGATCCCCTCTGCACCCCCAAAACAAAGCCCAGCACCCCGAACACAACGCTCCGATACCCTGAGCACCCCCATCATAAGCCCAGCATCCCCAACACAACGCCCAGATCCCATTCAGTACCCTCATGACAAGTCCAGCACCCCCTAAAAAGGCCCAGATCCCCACAGCACCCCCACAACAAGGCCCAGCACCTCGAAAACAATGCCCAGATCCCCTCAGCACCCCCACCACAAGCCCAGCACCCCCAACACAACACCCAGCTCCACTGAGCAGCCCGAAAACAAGCCTAGCACCCCCAACACAACACCCAGATCCCCCAAAACAAGGCCCAGCACCTCCAACACAACGCCCAGCACACCTCTGCACCCCCCAAAAAAGGCCAGCTCCCCCACCACAATCCCAACACCCCCAAAACAAGCCCCAGATGCCCTCAGCACTCCCACAAGCTCAACTCAACAAACACATGGCCCAGACCCCCTCAGCACCCCCAACACAAGGCCCAGCACTCCCAAGACAAGGCCCAGACCCCTCAGTACCCCTATGACAGGCCCAACACCTCCAACACCATGCCCAGATCCCCTCAGCACCCACAGAACAAAGCCCAGCACCTCGAAAACAAAGCCCAGATCTCCTCAGCACCCGCACGACAAGCCCAGCACTCCCAACACAAGGCCCAGCAACCCCAACACAAAGCCCAGACCCCTCAGCATCCCCACCAGAAGCCCGGCATCTCCAATACAAGCTCCAGATCCCCTCAGCACTCCCACAAGCCCAACACAACAAACACACCACCCAGATCCCCTCCGCACACCCCAAAACAAGGCCCTGATCCCCTCTGCATTCCCAAAACAAGCCCCAGCACCCCTAAAACAAGACCTAGCTTTCCTCAGCACCCCCACGACACGCCCAGCTCTCCCCAACACAAGGCCCAGATCCCCTCAGCACCCTGCATGACAGGACCAGCACCCCCAACACAATGCCCAGATCCCCTCAGCACCCCCACAACAAGCCCCAGATCCCCTCAGCACTCCCACAAGCTCAACACAACAAACGCAACGCCCAGATCCCCTGAGCACCCCCGACACACAGCCCAGATCCCCTAGGCACTCCCACACGCCCCACACAACAAAAACAGGGCCTAAATCACCTCAGCATCCCCACCACAAGCCCAGCACTCCAAAAACAACACCCAGCACCCCCAACACAATGGCCCGATCCCCTCAGCACCCCCAACACAATGCCCAGATCCCCTCAGCACCCCCACCACAAGGCCCTGATCCCCTCTGCACTCCCAAAACACATCCAGCACCTCGAAAACAAGCCCCTGATCCCCTCACTACCCCCAATACAAGGCCCCGATCTCCTCAGCACCCCCAACACAAAGCCCAGATCCCCTCTGCACCCCCACCACAAGCCCAGCACCCCCAACACAATGCCCAGATTTCCTCTGCACCACGGAAAAAAAGGCCCAGCACCTCGAAAACATGGCCAGATCCCCTCAGCACCCCCACTACAAGCCCCGCACCTCCAAAACAATGCCCCGATCACCTCAGCAGCTGCACCACAAGCCCTGCACCCCCAACGCAATGCCCACATGCCCTCAGCACCCCTACCACAAGCCCATCACCCCCAACACAATGCCCCGATCCCCTCAGCAACCCCAAAACAAGGCCCAGATCCCCTCAGCACACCCATTACAAGACCATCTCCCCCGACACAAGGCCCACATCCCATCAGCAGCCCGACCACAAGCCCAGCACTCGTAACACAACACCAGGATCCCCTCTGCACACCCACCACTAGCCCAGCACTCCCACAACAAGCCCAGCACCCCCAGTGCAAGACCTAGCTCTTTTCAGCACCCCCACCACAAGCCCAGCACCCCCAACACAACGCCCAGATCCCCTCAGCACCCCCACCACAAGGCCCTGATCCCCTCTGCACTCCCAAAACACATCCAGCACCTCGAAAACAAGCCCCTGATCCCCTCAGTACCCCCAATACAAGCCCCTGATCCCCTCAGCAGCCCCATAACAAACCCAACACCTCCAATACAAGCCCCAGATCCCCTCCGCACTCGCACAACACGCCCAGCACCCCCAACACAAGCCCAGATCCCCTCAGCACCACTATGACAAGTTCAGCATCCCCAACACAAGGCCCAGATCCCCTCTGCACCCCCAACGCAATGGCCAGATCCCCTCTGCAACCCCACCACAAGCGCAGCATCTCCAAAACAAGTACCTGATAAACCTCTGCACCACCAAAAAAAGGCCCAGCATCTTGAAAACAAGCCCCACATCCCTTCAGCACCTCCACTACAAGCCCAGCACGCCGAACACAATGCCCAGACCCCCTCAGCACCCCGACCACAAGCCCAGCATCTCGAAAACAAGCCCCAGATCTCCTCTGCACCACGTAAAAAAGGCCCAGCACCCCTAAAACAAGCCCCAGATCCCCTCAGCACCACTATGACAAGCCCAGCACCCCCAACACAAGCCCCAGATCCCCTCTGCACCCCCAAAACAAAGCCCAGCACCTCGAAAACAAAGCCCAGACCCCCTAAGCACAGCCACAACAAGCCCAGCACCCCCAACACTACGCCGAGATCCCCTTCAGTACCCTCATGATAAGACCAGCACCCCCAACACAACACTCATCTCCAGTGAGCAGCCTGAAAACAAGCTTAGCACCCCCAACACAACACCCAGATCCCCCCAATACAAGGCCCAGCACCTCCAACACAACACCCAGCTCCCCTCTGCACCCCCAAAACAAGGCCAGCACCTGCAACACAAGCTCAGCACCTCAAAAACAAGCCCAGATCCCCTCAGCACCCCCACCACAAGGCCCAGCACCCCCAACGCAATGGCCCAGATTCCCTCATCACCCCCAACACAAGACCCAGCACTCCCAACACAAGGCCCAGCAACCCCAACACAAAGCTCAGACCCCTCAGCACCCCCACCAGAAGCCCAGCATCTCCAATACAAGCTCAAGATCCCCTCAGCACTCCCACAAGCCCAACACAACAAACACACCGCCCAGATCTACTCAGCACCCCCAAAACAGGGCCCTGATCCCCTCTGCACTCCCAAAACAAGGCCCAGCACCCCGAAAACAAGACCTAGCTTTCCTCAGCACCCCCACAACAAGCCTTGCTCTCCCCAACACAAGGCCCTGATCCCCTCAGCACCCTGCATGACAAGCCCAGCAGTCCCAACACAATGTCCAGATCCCCTCAGCAGACCCACAAGCCCAGCACCCCCAACACAAGGCCCAGATCCCCCAAAACAAGCCCAGCAGCCCCATAAGAAAGGTCCAGATCCCCTCTGCACCCCCACGACAAGCCTAGCACTCGCAACAAAAGGCTCAGCACCTCCTGCACAACGCCCAGATCCCCTAAGCACCACCATGACAACCCCAGCACCCGCAACACAAGGCTCCGCTCCACTGAGCAGCCCGAAAACAAACCTAGCACCCCCAACACAACAAGCAGATCCCCTCAGCACTCCCAACACAAAGTTCAGTGACCCTCAGCACCCCCACAACAAGCCCAGCACCCCCAACACAAGGCCCAGATCCCCTGAGCAAACCTATGACAAGACCAGCTCCCCCAAAGCGCACGGAGGAGCTGCCCTCCCTCACTCTCTGTGTGGCTCTTGTTGCCGCAGCCTCCTTGCTTCCCCCCCGGCAGACGGGGAGCTTTGGGCAGAGAGGCGGGAGGCAGGGTTAAGGGGAGGCCTTGGCTGCAGAGGTCTGCCCCTGTGGCAGGTGCTGGAATGGGGAGGGCACTAGTGTGTGCCTGTGGCCTGGGCAGGTGCCCCAGGAGCAGGGGGAGGTACAGGCCGGGGCAGAGCAGGATGCAGCCCAGAGGCAGAGAGGTGGGCATGGCCGTGCTGAGCTGCTGAGGCCAAGAAAGGATTGTGGTGGTGGTGGGGGGGTGCTGAGAAGAGGGCAACAGCAACATCTGCACTGCACAGGCAGAGCCGGCTCTGTTTTGGTGAAAACGCACCTGTTCTTGTCATGGTGCAGCGATGAGCTGCAGAGCACAGCAAACAGAGGCAGCAAACAGACACAGCAGTTTGCGCAGCAGTGTCTGGGCTCTGCCTGGGCCTTTTGTGGGCCTTGTTGGAAGTTGGGGAGGCTTTCTGGGGACCCCCGAGGAACTAGACAGTGCTTGCTGCTAGCAGGAAGGGAGAGCTAGGCAAGGACTACTGCAGGGGGCCTTGACTTAACTTAACTTCTGGGAAGTCCTAGCTAGGTGGGGCTGCTGCTAAGGAGCAATCTGGGCTGGCCTGGTCAGAGGGAGTTGGGGCTTTTGTTTCAGGTGGCTCCTGATTGGGTGGGTCAAGCACCCTTGTGAGTCACTGCTGGGCAGAGGCCTATATAAGAGCCAGGCCTAGAGCCCAGCTCCCAGAGTGGGGCTGGCAGAGGCAGCAGTTTGGGCAGCAGGCAAAGAAGGTGCCTCTCCCTTTTCTGCAGTGGTGTGTCCTTCCCTGGGGCATGGTCATGACATGCTGCAGAGCACATTCCCCAGTGGCTGTTGGAGGTGCTGCCTCAGCTGTGTGTGAGGCTTCAACCCAGACAGACCCTCAGACAGCAGATGCAGCTCTGCAGGTGTCAGGCTGCAGGGAGTGCCTGGGGCCTTTCTGTGAGGCCTGGGCTGACAGTCAGCTCTCCTGTGCAAGGTGTGCTGTGGTTGACCCTTTGTATTGCCAGATAAAGGAGCTGGGGGAGGAAGTTAGCAGTCCCTCTTCTAACCTCAACCATTCTGTGATTCTGTGAAACCTCCTGTTGTCCCCTGTGTCACAGAGAACACCACTAAAAGTACAGGATACAATGAGTTCTTTCAGAAGAAAGAACGTCTTCTCCCAGAGCTGGGAAAGGAGTTTTTTCAGCCATGAAGCTTGGCAAGATGCGTCCACCAAAGGATGATCATTGGAAGCAAGGTAGGTGCTGGGAGGAGGTTGTTCCCTGATCCAGTACTGCTGTTCCAGGAAAGCCCCTGGTCCCATCCACTTACGGATGAGACCCCCCCCCGGCTGTGCCCTGTAAGTGGCACACATCAATGCTGTTGGTAACTCAGGGATTAGACAGGGAGCATTTGGTGGACAGGGTGAAGGCTGGAGAGAGGGTCTGCATGGGGGAATCTGGGAAGCAGGGATAGATGGAGAGAGCCTTACACTGAAGGCTTTGCCAGATCTCACCCGCTTTGTGAGATCATGGTGAAACCTGGAAGTCAGGTGGGCAGTTTCTGGCTTATTTTAAGGATTACTTGCAAGTGTAAGAGCAAAAAGCGTGATTTAGCCCTTTCACTGCTTCTCTGTGATGCATGGAGACCTGCATGAATAGCGTTGCAGCAGCACAGTGAGAGGTAGGGCTCTGTTGCCTCAAGGTTGTCCGTTCCAAGGTCTCGATACCTGCTACAGTGCTGAAATGGGACACCTTTCTGGAAAGGCAGAAGGTGGTTAGCGATCGGAAATTTGTTGTTGTTTCCATTCGGCTCAAACTATGATGTTTCAGTGACAAAGAAATTGGGGAATGCCTTTTTGTGGAGGAAGACCAAATGTTGCTTTAGATATTCTTCATGGGCAAATCTTTGTTGTTGTTCAGCCAGCTTTTAAGAGAAGAAAGGAGGGATTTGGCCTGAGACACTATAGAGGTAGAGGCCTTGGCAGACTGTAGAGGCATAATACTGAAACCTTGGTGATCTTCCTGCCCTCCCCAGTGAAAGGGTGTTCTTCTTGTGGTGAAGACTTCACCTAAGGTGATGAGGAAAGCCATCTGGGATGCAAAGGCATGAAAAGGCTGTACTCTCAGATTGTGGAGTACATTCACATGTAGATTTACCAGTGGTGGGGGAACAGTTGCAACAACTGTTCATGTGGTCATTGCCTCACAGCTGTGTGTATCCTTCCTCCCCCTTTGCCCTCCACAGGGCGTAGTCCTCCCAGCATCCCTCCTGAGTGGTGGTCTGCTTCTTTCTGCCATCCCAGGCAGATTGCCAGTTCTGCTCGGGTCAAACAAACCCACTGAATCACTGCAAGCAGAGCTGGGAAGGTGCTGGTCTGTCCCTCCACCCACACGTGGCAGGATGGAATCTGCTTAGGTCCCTCAGTGGAAATGAGGACACTCTTTTCACACACAACTTGCTGCAGTGCCTCTCTCCACCTAGGAAAGCTTTTCCTAACATCCAGCCTAGATCCCCCTCACTTCAGCTGAAGCCCAAGGTTATTTCTGTATTATCTCACAGAACCGGGCCAGACTATGGTGAAGCAACTGATCCAAGTCTTGGATTAGCCACGAGGTAGGAAACCTGTTTCCCAAAAGCGATGTCTGTGCTCTATGCGTGGTTTTGGTAGTATTTCCCCCTGTGCCAACGAAACAAACCAGTGACCCTAAAGCAGCTCCCCACCTCCCTTCATCCTCAGCAGTGCATCACCTTATGGCAGTTAGAGCTGCAGCACATGTTCACATGCTCTTTTACCTCGTGAAGTCTGCATTGCTCATTTGTCGGATTTCAGTTTTCCAAAGTTTATTGCCTTCATGAAACTGTGCTGGCACACAGCACAGGTGGAATAATGTGTCACGCTACGCAAACCTCTTTTAAAATCCATTTTAAACCAGGTTGTCTGTGGCCTGACCAGGTGACCACTGTTCTTTGTATTACCAGGAGAGGTTGATAGGATGTATTGGTTACCTTTCTCGGAGTCTTCAATTATCCACCGAGTGGAAACAACAAAAGACATTCTTTTGTCTGTGTGCCTTTATGCAGAGGAACCTGCTGTTTTGGAAGCAGAAGACCTGGGCCGAAAAGCCATGAGACTAGGAGGTGGACTGGACCCAGACACAGTCTCCTTGGCTTCCATCACGGCTGTAACCACCAGTGTCTCCAACAAGAGGTGAAGGCCAGATGTGAGCTTGTGCAAGCCAGGAGGTGATGGCAAACTCTCAGACGTGCCTGCTCCCCAGAGCCATGTGTTCCCTGAGCTGAGCTATGCTGGAAATCACGTTGCCCCATGCAACTGTTTTCAGAAACGCTTGAACAAAGAATGTTCAGTGGCATTTCACAGCCCCTGGAGTTTATATTCCTCTCATGCCAAGAGAGCTGGCACTGCGAGGAGTAACCCTGGGAAATGCTCTGTCACAGTCTGCAGTGAGTTCCTCTGTTGTTTGACAGAGGTCTTTTTTCCTGCCCTTTGGAAGGTCCAAGCCTGATATCAAAATGGAGCCGAGTGCTGGGAGGCCGATGGATTATCAGGTAGGTGACAACGCTGTGCCCCCAACTTCAGCTCGGGGGGTTCAGAGCCCAGAGAGAGACCATTTCACAGGGAGTGTTTAAGGGGAGGAAGAGGCGAGTTGAGAACTTTTCTTTCACACTTTCTTGGACCACAACTATCAGCAGAGTAGTTACTTGAGGAGCTGAATCTCTTAGTTGAAGCCTTTGTCCCCGATGGCCTGTGGGACAGCTCTGGGACCAGGAGGAAGGACTGACAGTCACTTGAGCAGGCCTAGGCTTGCTGGAGTCCCACCGAGGCTGTGCCTCCTCCCCGTGCACCAGGTTATGGACCTTGGCATGGCGTTGTTGGGAGTGAGTCCAGCGCGGGTTTCAATGTACTGCGCTCACAAAAGCAACTGACAATTTGTTTGTTAAGTCTGAAGGCTGGCTCATGTGTGAACGACTGTTTCAGGTGTTGTTCCTGTGGGAGGATGACTTTCAAAAAGCTGCTGTTTAAATGCTAGAGTGATAAGCTATATCTCAAGTAGTTAACTGGATTTGCTGTCCATTGTGACAAGCCCAGAAAGCCCAGCTTAATCAGGGTTTGAAGCAGGCAATCTCCAACACAGTTCTCTTAATTTCCAAAGGCTTTCAGTACCTGTTTTAGCATTCCCAATTGACGAGGCCTGGCTGGCAGTACTCGTTGGATTTCCTCTGGTAGGTTGGTGCCCGGTTGCTGTTATCTTGTTCCTCTTCTCGCTTTCCCTGAGTCATGCTGATTCGGCAGCCGTTTACTTTTCTGTCCTTGCGTGTTAGTGCAGTAGCACGTTCCTAGGGATGTCTGGGACCAATGCAAATAATGATTTGTTGTTAAAGGTTTATTGTAGACCATATACGGCGTCCACTTCTAAATCCCATGAGAGACCAGTTGACATCAGAAGATGCAGTAGAGCAGTATGTGGAAGAGGTTTAATTATACGCATAAAAAGCCTAAAGCAAGTTGCGAGGATGACGAGGACTGAGTGTCCCTGGTTCGGGAATAGTATAATCGGAATGTAAGGAGAAGGAGGAAGGTGCAAGACGAATTATGTGCAAGACAGAGCAAGAGGTTCAGTTAATTGGCCAGTGCAAACAGGAGTATCACAAGGCTGGTTTTCATTGGGAATGGTGAGGGAACAGAGCAGTGACCTTAGCTGCTTACCTCCTCAGAAGGAGTCTGAGAGTATTCGCACCTACCTTGCTGCCCTTGAAATGAGGAAGGGATTTGAGCTGGGTTTGTTAAGCTGGTGCAGCTTTGGGTGAGGGGTAGGAGGTTGCATTTGCAGCTCAGCTCCTCTGCAGTAAGTCAGTTTGTGCAGCAATCAATGCCAGGCAGTCTTGTCCTCTTCTTTAGAGAGCTCAGCTGTCTTTTATCAGCTTCCTTTTATGAGCGGTTTACCCCTTGTATTTTTTAGCAGAAGCAAGTTAAGCCAGTTAGGGCATCAGTAGCAGAGTGTCTGCTCCCGCAGCTTAGCTAAATCTGTTCAGCTTTGTGCCTTACGTGCTCTTGGAGCAGAAGAGCCATCTGAACGGACAGGGCTGCTCTGATGCTCCTACCTCCCATGCCATGCCGCAGCTCTCTCAGGCTTGTAGGAGCAGCCCTGTCCCTTTTGTGTGATGAAGAGAGACTACCCAGCTGCCACCCCGGCACTGAAAGCACCTTGGAGAGGAGAGCCAGGTGGAGACACAGTTTAGGGCAGCTGAGGTGGAGGTCCATGAATCTCTCTCCCCATACAGACTACATCATAGTCATTGAGTCACGGCAGCTGGTTGAGCTCAACATGGACCCCGTGGCCTGTGTGGAGGTTGGAGATGAAAAGAAATGCACGTCCATGAAGGACTCGACTAATTGCCTACAATGAGGTGAGCTGGATTTTTCCTGAGGTGCTGCTCCAGGCTCGTTGCTCCTCAAGGCCTACACTGCAGTTTGACAGCAAGTTACATTTATTTGACTTTGTTTTTTTTTCTTTTTCTTCTGTTAGTAAGTAAGATGGAGTAAGATGAAATCAGAAACCATGCAGAAGGAGGGATGAAACCTTGGCCCTCTGGTATTTTACAAAATGGTGACAAAGAACCAAAGCAAAACAAAACCCCTTACTTGATCAGTTTCAAATTAAATGATCCTGTGCCCACTTTCTGAGTCTTTCCAAGAAGTTAATGCTTTATTTTAGTTTCTGAGATCACTGATGCTGTCAGTTGTTGGGCTGACGTGGGTCCCTCTGCAGCTGTGACGTGAACTGCAGGCTGTTCCTCTGCCCAGACACGTCTCTGTTGGTGGGATATGGACCATAATGTTGTCCTTCAATTCAGGAGGAGTCCACGCCTGCTTCCCTGCTTTCACGCATGCTCCTTCTCTTTCAGTACTTTGTCTTTGATTTCCATGTTCCCCCAGATGTCGTGTTCGATAAGATCATCAAGCTGTCCGTAAGTGAGCATGGTTGTGTTGCCCTTTTCAGTGGGCTTTGGTGGAAACCAACCCATTTTACTTACTTGTTGGGATGGATTTAAGACCCTTGATGATGCGAGACCTGTGGCAGGAGCGGAGGTGCTCAGTCCCTCTCTCTGAGCCCTCATGTCCTACGAGCCTCACCTCCTTTGCAGACCCCCCCAATCCCTCTGTCAGTGTCCTTATTGCTGCAGCCACACACCCCTCCACTCGTGTTCCCTCTGTGGCTGCTCTCTGGTATTTCCTAGCTAGGCAAAACTAAGCCTGTCTCAGGATGTCTCTTTAGGCTTGGGGAGAAGCAAGAGCTTCCTGAGGCTGCCAGTGGATTCCCTGAAGCATGAGGGTGGGTACAGCTCTTGAGGAAATTCAGAGTTGTAAATAATGAGAGCAAAACAGAGGCTCCAGCTCTCCCCAGAGCCGCAAAGGAAGACTAGGAAGGAGATTCATAGATTCACAGATCAAAGCAGGCTGGCTAGGAGCATCCACATCTATCCCATGCATAGTCTGGCTGTGTAATTTCTCCCAGGAAGGGAATTAAAGCATAGATTTCAAGCATCTTTGAGACACTTCCTTGAGCAGAATGTCTCAGTGTTTGGTGCCATAGTAGCTGGAACACTGCATCTTGTTTCAAAGATGGTTTTTTTTTTTACTTTTTTTTTCTGTTGAATCCAAGTGTACACTTGCTTGCAAGACTGCTAAACAAGAGCTGCCAACCACACTGTGCTTCATAGAGTGATTATATCTCCTGCCCGGACTAAGCAAGATGCATCAAATCCTTTAGAAGGGTTCAGTGTCAAACATTAGAAACAGCCCTACCCCTCCCAGCATGGCTGGGCACAGAAAAAGCTCTGACTTTTTGTTCTCCCTCGCTTTTCAGGTGATCCACTCAAAAAATCTCTTGCGCAGTGGGACTTTGGTAGGCTCCTTCAAGGTGGATGTTGGAACTGTTTACACCCAGCCTGGTATGTCACCACAATTTGCAAGGGGTCATATAGATGCCTACCTTCACCATCAAACAAATGTCTTGGCAAGGTAGCCAGGCAGTCACTAGTTTCCTTTGGCAACACTTAGTCAACTTAATTTTAGTATCCCAGGTGCAAGCATGTCATCTAGGCTCCTTCTGCAGTCCGAAAAGAGCCCTCAGCCTCTCCAGAAGATGGTATATCCCATTCTAGGATAAGGCATAATGCACGCAGGTAGAATTGTCCTCAGATGTGCCATTCTCTCTCCACTGACCTCCTAAGAAGCTTAGATTAGCTTGCTTAGGCAAGATGTTGACCTTTCCGAGAGCTGAAGGTCTAGCCCTGTGTGGCTGGCCTTTAGACCAAGACAGGAAGATGCCCAGTGTGCAAAGAAAGAGAGGTTAATTAGAGCTTCTGTGAGAATGTCATGTTGCTCACTGATGCTACAGCCTGCCTTGACTTAGCACAGAGGGGCCCAATGAGTGCTACTAAAATCCACTGTGCTATCGTGGGCTTTGTTTAGAGGACCTCTGTTTCAGGGAAGCCTGTTTTATAGAACCATAAAAGAAATGTGGAAGCTTTCAGCATCCTGCACTCGCTGTGCGCAGCGAAAGCAGGCATGGTTGGGATTAGTATAAAGGAGGTCCAGAAGGGTCCCTGGAGAGGTCATTCAGTCCATACCCTTGCTCTTGGGAAGGATCAGCCCTACTCCGTGACAGGCTCCCCGCTGAGCTTCTGCCTGAAAAGTCACTGAATCAGTGAATCGTCTTGAACGTGTCTGGCAGACTGATGAAGCAAACCCGTCTGCAGGAGAGGAGACTAAGAAATGCCTGCTCTGTACAGAAGAGCATGGCTCCTTGGAGGGCCCAGGGCTTGCAGCATGCCAGCGTAAGGAACACCTGAAACTTCCCTTTAGAGAAGAGACATCCAGAATCACTGGGATTTTATCTTAGCTTATGCATCAGGCCTTTTTGTAGCACTCTGCCCCTCTGAAGAGTCCTGAGAGCTAAGTTTCCGTTTCAGGGGTGCTCAGCAAATGATGCTGGAAGGTACCTTAAGAGAGCGTCTCCTCTGATGCACTCCACAGAAGGATGAGATCTTTCTCGCCCATCTAAGAGGCACCAGGCCTTAAAAATGTCCAGTGATGGAAACTCCACACCTCTGCAAGCAGTTTATCCCATTGCTTCTCTGTCTTCAACATGAGGCAGATTCTCCCAATGGATTTTCAGGGGGTTCTGTCTGGAATTCCTCACACCTGAAGATGTCTCTTAGGCATGCATGCAGGCTTCTGCAGTCAAGTGGACAGACATGCCCAGTGCTCACAGTAATTCCTGTAATTGTGATAAATGTCTGTCTTGTTCCATGGCTTTCAGAGCACCAGTTCTATCACAAATGGGCCATCCTTTCTGACCCTGAGGATCTCACTGCTGGACTTAAAGGTTATCTGAAGTGTGACGTTGCTGTGGTAGGGAAAGGGGACAACATCAAGACACCACACAAAGCCAATGAGACAGATGAGGATGATATTGAGGGGTAAGGATTCGCAGAGCCGATTTCCTGTATCCTTCCTTGGGAATGAGCTATGAGCTTTTTGTGTCACTTTATTTTGGATTATTCAGTAAGGACAGCACCCCTTCCCAATTAGGCTGACAGCCCCTCTAATAGGCATGCTTAACTTGTGCACTGCAATCAGAAGTGCCAACTAGATTGTTTCTTGGAAAGAGAAGAGTTGCTAGATTACTGATGCAAATCCTGGTCACATCACTACAGACCAGTCCTTTATATCAGTTCAGACCCTCTGCTGCTGGTTGTTCACTTCTGCATACCAGCACCAGCCTGATGTGAACCAACATAATGTCCGTGCTTTTTAGCTGTTGCTCCAGTTGGCCGTTGAATGGGAGCCACAGAAGTGAGGTTGAAGGGAAGATGGGAAATGATGGCTGAGGTCTCCCTACCCAGTGCAAGGACAGAGAGGAGCAGTTTGTGTAAGTGTTTGCCAGGTGACATGAGTGGGCAGAGCTCTTCAACTCCCCAGAGCATCTGAAAGGCCATGCAAGAAGAGTCAAGCGAGTTTAAAACGTAGCCCTGAGTGTTTCAAGTCAATTAAATATCTCCAAGTGCGATCACAGACTTGCAAGTCCATCTCTCAGCCTCTGCCCAAGTAGTCAGCAACTAAGCTTATCACGCTAGTATGAAAATGCTAGTACAGCCTTCTTGACTTGCTGGGCACCAAGGGGCTTAGAGCAGCATGTGAACTCTTTTGGACTATTGTTCCATGCTGTAGTCATGCTATTATCCCACTTTATCGCGGACAAAGTTCCTTTAGAACTGTTGTTCACAGCATCCTCTGTAGCTCTCGGGGAAGAGGGAAGAGGCAAGACCTGCCACGAGAAGCCATTTCACGGAGCTCAAATTTCCTTCCAGTATAACCACCCCAGTTCTCCTTATACCCTGGCAGGGTATGAGGGCCTTTTCCAAAGGTAAAGGCCCTTCTAACATCCCATTCATCTGGGCTGCTGCAGATGTCTAAACTAGGTAGAGATTAGTCTTCCCCTCCCTCGGCTCCACTGCTGATAATGATTGTATCCCTTTAGAAAGATGCAGGTTGTCTCTGAGGCACCTCAATGTGTTGCCATAAGGTTTCCCTTATGAAACTGCCCTTCCCCGTCCTGAATCAGGAGGGTGGGCAGGAACAGGACTATGATAAAATATAGGGCTGCAGAAATGGCTACCTTTCCACCTCCTCACAGCCTGTGCTCCACAAGTGGGGCAGCTTCTCCCTCTTCTGCAAGTCTCTCCTGACAAACCTGCCAGGCCCAGGAGCTGTTTTGAGTCCTGTTTTCTGATGCTGCAGGAACCTCCTCCTTCCAGATGGGGTCCCTCCGGAGCAGCAATGGGCTCGTTTCTACCTAAAGATCTATCGAGCTGAGGGACTGCCCCGTATGAACACCAGCCTCATGGCCAATGTGAAGAAGGCTCTCATTGGGGAGAACAAGGACTTGGTGGACCCCGATGTGGAGGTGTTCTTTGCAGGGCAGAAGGTGGGTGAGCTACTTGCTATTCTATTGTGACATGATAACGTGAGCAGGGCTAGCCATTATGCAGGTTTGGGACTACGTGGCCAAGGATGATCTCAGCTGTCCTGGCATGTAGATGCTGACCTGTGTGACAAAGCTGCTTGTTTGTCCTGTGCCACGTTCCCTTCTCTTGCCCAGACTACGAGGGGGTTGCAGCAGTCTGCAGTCTCCAGCAGTCTCTATTTGGGAGAAGAAAGTCCCGAGCAGAACACGTGTTGCTATCATGGTCATTAGCAGGGGAGGAGTTGAGGTCTGAAAGAAGGTGGGTGGCTTGTGGGCTCAGACCCTTGTGAAACATGTGCTTTCTCCTCCCACTTGGCAGGGGAAGACATCTGTGCGGAAGAGCAGCTACGAGCCCCTCTGGAATGAGCAAATAGTCTTCACAGGAATGTTCCCCCCATTGTGCAAGAGGATAAAGATCCAGGTCCGAGACTCTGACAAAGTCCATGATGTGGCCATTGGGACCCATTTCATTGATTGGTGGGAGGTCTCTAACGAAGGAGACAAAGGTAAAGCTAATATGAAGGGAGGACTGAGACACCCTCTTCATGGTAGAGAGAGACTTCCCATTGGCAGAGAGTTAGCAAAATAGCCCAGGCTCCTTCCCCAGCCCTGGAGACAGCTGCTCCTTGGTGGCCAGTAGGAGAGACCTTTATTCCCTGCAGTGGTTTTCTGAGATCACTGGGCACCCATTCCCTGAAAACCAAGTCCCATAACATGCCTCCAGTCAGAAACTTGAAAGAAAAGACACCCAAGAACAACTGGCCCTTCCAGAAAATTCATGGCCATGAATGGATGAATATCTGACAGGCTCTCATGTTCACACAGACACATGCACACACGAATGCACACACATGCACAAATGCACTAGCGCACATGTGGACAGGACCAATGTAAAAGCAGAGAGGGCTCTATGAAGGTGCCTAATGAGGGTTTCTCCTCTCTGTTGCCTCATGCTGGGTGGCTTGCCCAACGGAGTAGTTGTGTGTGTCTTTGGCGTGGTGAGCTGCACAATCCCCCTCACTGCTGTCACCACAAAATCATCTCCATGTGTCGTTGCAAGTGTGTATTTTCCATGTGCACGCGCACGCACACATACGCATGCTCAATCCTGTAGTACAATACCCAGAGCAGGGAAGTGATGCCATTCCATGAGCCAGCTTGAGCCCTGAGACAAAGCCATGCCCTCCTTCTTGCACATCCCCTTCACTACGTGTGTGTCTGGTCTCCTGCAGGCTTCCTGCCCACCTTTGGCCGTGCCTGGGTGAACATGTACGGCTCCACTCGGAACTACACCCTGATGGATGAGCACCAAGATCTGAATGAGGGTCTGGGTGAAGGCATCTCTTTCCGGGCCAGGCTTTTGATAAGCCTTGCTGTGGAGATCTTGGAGATGAGTTGCTGATGTGAGTCTTCCCTGACCCTTTGGTTGCCAGTGACAAGTGCTGGGTGTTAGTGATAGTTTGCTCAGTCCCCTTGGTAGTTATGTCTGGTCTCATAGACTGAGGATTTTATTTGGTGTTGCACTACAAGCGCTGGATCCCCCAGCACAACAACAAATCTTGCAAAGATTTTTCAGGTTTTATGGTCATTCAAAAGGAACATGCAGTGAGCCTAGACACCGAGTTCAGCCAGACACCTATCTCTTAGAAGGCCTGAGCAGAGGGAGAGAAAACCCTCATAGTCTCCATGAAAACCTAGACAGTGGCACGTCCCCTTCATAGAGCCTGTGTAGGTGTTCAAGGTGCCGAATGTGGCCTTCTGGGACCCCCTGCCCTGTGGCTTGTTCTCCTAAGGGTCCATCCAGCTGACCTTAACCTTGTATCCTACTTGCCTGTTTTTTTCCTGCAGAACTGTCCTGGGAAAATGGAGGAATTCTTCCTCTTTGGAGCCTTCCTGGAAGCTACCGTGATGGACAGGAAGATTGGTGACAAACCCATCAACTCTGAGGTCACAATAGGTTGGTGGTTTTCTGAGGAGGTTGGTTTTGAAACATGCCCGGCAGAGACTGCAGGAGCCAAGGCCAAAAGCAGGCTGTTTACCCCCTCTTTCCATGCTAACGTTTGACAGAGCATCCGAGGCTCTCAGTTTAGGAAGAAGGTGATGGCTACTTCATTGGCACAAGCCATGCGTGTCCCCAGATGAGCTCTTTGCTGCGTGATCTCCTGTCAGCAGTGGATCTGCTCCATCTCTCAGTTGAGAGCACCTGGCTTTGCGTTTCCAGAGGTTAACCACCAAAGGAAGGATGTATGTTTCTAGTGGCTTGGAAGGGGGCATGAGTAGAGGACAGATTTCTGTTGTTAGTTTGTAATCCCTGGTCAGGGTTTCAGAAAGCTGAACTCCACTGTCCCCCATGGTTCCTGCAGAGGAAGTTGCTCCCCAGCCTGAATTAAAGGCAGGTGACTGAGGCCGTTTAACCCCAGTGTGAGTTATAGCCCTGTGACTTCTTTCCTGAGGTAACTACGGGAACCAGATTGATGGCATGGCCAAGCCTACCTTGCGGAGGAAGAAAGATGGAGAGGATGGGGACGAAGCAGAGTCTGAGCTGCTGCAGAACTCAAGTGAGGAAGACGGTGATGAGGATGGAGAGCTGGTCTCCCTTTGCTCATCTCAACCCATGAAACCCCTGGTCACAGACAGGTAAGTGTGCCCTCCTGGCCACCAGAGGGCGGCCTTGCTGGGCATGGCAAGGGGAAAGTGAGGGAAGGGACATTGCAGTGTTGTAGTGAGGTAGGAGGGGTCTGTCTCCTGCCAGCAGCTGGGAAACAGAGAGGCAGTGTGCTCCCTTGCCTTGCAGGAGAGGGAATTAGCATCTGGTTTCTGAAAGGTCTGTAGGCTGATGGGAGCAGCAGACCTAAAAGCTCGTGGGGAGAGATATGACTTAGTTCCTTGTCCGAAGGTGTTGGCATGTGTGCCAGGTATCTGAGCTCCCCCGAGAGTCAGCAGAGATGGAGTCAGTGCAGTCCCTGGAACCTGGAGAGTCATTCAGCCAGCCAGCCCTCGGAGCAGCAGCAGCCGCTAGCTCTCTGTACCCTGTGAAGGGAGCTTAGCTAAGTGCTTGTAGAGACCCCATCTTGGGTATTACAGCTAAGAAGAGCTGAACACCCACCACCATTGCCTACAGTGCTGATCACTCTTGTCGATTGCCTGTTGTCTCATAAAGGTTGAGTTGACCTCTCAGCCTACCCTACAGAGGGCCTCTCTCATCTACGCAGCCAGTTATGTGCCCAGCGCTCCTAGCTATCCACACCTTTAACGCTCTACCTCTGTGGCAAGTTAGGGGAAAGTTAACCAGTGGATTCAAAAATCATTGGTTGGCATTAAAAAAAGCAGATGGACTGCTGCACATGCAAGTTTCAGACATTCAGAAAACCAGCCTAAAAGAAAGGTCCCTGCCTAGGACCCTTTGATGCCACAGCAAATGTGTGAATGCACAAACGCACTTCTGCCCATCAGGGAGGAAAGAGGGAGGGAGGTGCCTGGGCTTTGCGTCTTTGATTTCTCTAGCTGCCTGACATGTGAAAGCATCCTGGAGACCGTTTAGAGATTGGCAAAAAGTCTACCTTGAAATAAGGCATAGATTTCAGTAATTAAGGTAATTTGTGCTGGGGCAAGGTGCATTTGGAATCGCTTGGGATCTGAAAAGCTAGCCGAGGTCACAAACACAGAGGGGCGGATGCAGAAACTGCTGGAGGAAGTTCATGAGAATGGGTTAGCAGGAGTTTGGGGTAAAAGTCTTAATCCTTTCAGTGTCTAGATTTGTAGCTTCTCTCTCTCTTTTGGTCAGTCTGTCTATTCCCATTCCCTCTAACTATTGGCATGCCTCGTTCTCGTGTGTCAGTGTCAGAGAATCAGGATATGGGGAAAGTAGATCCTATTCCTGGGACTGCCAAAACTGGTGAGTTTCACTGGGCAGATGAGTTCTGTTCTCTCTGCTTCAGGTTCTCCCTCTGTAGAATTGAGGCAATTCTTTGCGATGTGCAGGTAGAAATTACCCTAACAGACAGGTGATCCAGACAGCTGCAAATGTGAGTCTACTCGATGCTTTCTACCTGTGACGTGCCACTAGTGGGGCGTCCGGGATTCTTTTGTATTCTGGGGTTAGTTGCACTGAACTGGAGATGGTTCTTTGTCAGATGTAAGAATGTATTAGATCTAAGTGCTTCTGCACGTATGACGGACACTGGACAACACTAAACCATGACCAGCAGACAATCTACAAGTATAACAAGGCTAAGTAGTATAGTAAGGAATCCAAAACCCCCACGTATCAGAGCTCTATGGTTAAGCCACGGAAGCCCAGTACAATGACTGCTCTCGGATGCACGGTATAATGACCGCTCTCGCCCTTTCCTTGTCCTTATGGGCCAGCCCTGCGGTATAGTTTTCCCCGGCTTGTTCTCACCACGCTCGAGCTGCGCCAAGAGGATTCAGGTTCTCTCTGGCAGTTGGCATCAGGGGCGTCCCCGCTGATGGGTGGGTTGTGGCGTCCGCAGGCCAGCTGACGGTGAGTCCGAGTCCACACAGAGGTATGTGGCTTACTGTCTTTTATCCTTCCCGGGCTTAGTTCATTGATCAGTGCCAGACCATAGCTGGACAATGGAACGGATGGTCTTAGGTGATAACAGTAGGGATGCCAACAGGATGGTCAACAGGATGCTTATCAGTACATTCAGCAGCTATCAGTGTGCATGTTTAACAGTTGCACGTTTAGCAGCTATCAGTGCGCACAGTCAGCAGCTATCAGTGCGCACAGTCAGCAGCTATCAGTGCGCAATTCCAAGGTATCCAGATGCTTAGAGTGTGAGTCTGCGGTGTCCCTTCTCCTTTGCTGACTAGGTTTGCTCTGCACTCATGCTGTGCACTCATGAGGCTACGGCACCCCCACAGTGTGGTGGCTCTGGCCGTGGTGCACCCGGGGTTCCTAAACTCTTGGGGAGCACCCTAGAGCAAACCCCTCTTCTAGGGGCTGCACCATCCTGAGTCCCACACTTGCCTGTGTGGCGCCTATCACTACCGCAAGCACCTGGAGCTTCAGAAGGCTTTTCAGAAAGCCCAGAAGCAAATGGGATCAGGACCCGGGTCTTGGTGTGTCTAGGCTGCACGCCATCCCTGGCCAAGATTTGAATACAAAGGACTTGTACTCAGGAAGGCTAATCGGATTTAACCTGAGGAGATGTATTGGAAGTGGATTATTGTAACTATTATACCAGCAGATAGATGTTGCTAATCAAAATTAACTGACTGACTTAATTCAACTGGGAAATGGAAGAGACTAACCTGAATCAAGGCTGTTTGCATTCTAGATAGAACTGTCTGCCTGGGGTTGCTGCACTTGTTAAGCAGCCCATTGGGAAGGTGAATGCAGAAGGGAGATGGAAAGCACAGATGTTTTACAGAGCGTATTCCCCTGGGCTTTGCTTTTCCTACTGCCTTATCAGAGCACAGGGAGTTTCCCCATCAACTGTGGGACTCTGCTGACATCATCTGGCTAAAAATAACCCAGATAGCTTCACAAGATGAAGTGAAGCTGTTTTGTAACCTAAGGGTGATTCCAGTTGCAGCAGGATCTGCAGTGGCTTTATCCAGGGTGAATCCTGGCTCACAGCGGATGCTCAGGCTGCCTTGGGCAAACCAGAAGCATGAACCTGTTCTGCAGGGCATGCCTGTGATCCTGGCTCTTCCCCCCCCTTTCTGTGCCATGACTATTGTCTCTCCATGCCACGTCCATCCCACAGACGAATGGAAATCTGGCAGCTCTGCAAACAGCAGAGACCTCTGCCTGTTGTGAAGGCCAGGGGGGTCTATAAGAAATGCTCGCTGGCTTTCAGAATAGGGTGTTAGTGCTTTGGTTTCACTTGTGCTCGCTCATGGTGTCTGCCTGCATGCGCTGTCACACTGGAGCACCTGGCCAATGCATGCAGCCCCAACCCTCCCTGGGCAGAGGCAGGGGTTAACCCAGGCAGGGCATGCCTGGGGGCAGTTTGGGTGGGCCTTGGCTGGGAGGGGAAAGTTTCTCCCAGGCATGGCTGGCCCAGCTGTGGGCTTGGGTGGGGACCGGTCTGGTGCTAGGAATCACAGAATGGTTGTGGTTGGAAGGGACCTCTGGGGATCATCTAGTCCAACCCCCACCTCCGCTCAACCAGGGTCACCTACAACATTTTTCCCAGGACTGTGTCCAGATGCTTTTGAATATCTCCAAGGAAGGAGACTCTGCAGTCTGTCTGGGCAACCTGGTCCCGTGCTCTGTCACCCTCACAGTCAACAAGTTTTTCTTCCTATTCATATGGAAGTTCCTGTGCTTCAGTTTGTGCCCGTTGCCTCTCGCCCTGTCGCTGGGCACCACGCAGAAGAGTCTGGCCTCCTCCTCTTGACGCCCTCCCTTCAGATACTTGTCCACATTGATGAGATTCCCCCTCAATTTTTTCTTCTGCAGGCTGAAGAGTCCCAGCTCCCTCAGCCTTTCCTCCTAGGGGAGATGCTCCAGTCCCTTCATCATCGTAGTGGCCCTTTGCTGGACTCACTCCAGGAGCTCCATGTCTCTCTTGTATTGGGGAGCCCAGATGTGGACACAGTACTCCAGATGCGGAAGGGTGCTAGGAGAGATGGAGTCTCTGTCCTTGAACGTGCAATTCATATATGCTACTCCCAGCGCCTTTCCTCTTGGCCTGACTTCATGTATATCCATTTCCCCATCCCAGCACTCTGACATGCTGGGGGAGGTGGGGGGCAATGGCCATTCCTGTCTGGGAGTGGTCCTACCACAGAACATCCTTCTGCTTCCTGTTGCAGGAACTGCTTCCACCTGCCATACTTTGAGAAGAAGGCCTGCAGGTACATCAAGAGCTGGTGGCCAGACCAGCGCCGGAGACTGTATAATGCCACCATCATGGACAAGATTGCAGACAAGGTGGCCAGTAGGTGCTGGGGATGGAGCTGGCTCAGGGGATGGGGTAGGCCATTCCTGGCACATCCAGGCTCCCTGCATGTCTCTGCAGCTTGTTACAAAGCAGGGCCAGACCGTTGCAGAGAGCCTTTATCAAACTCATGCCAGGAAAGAGGAAGCTCCGCAATACTAAACACTCCACAGAATGAATGGCCAAACCCTGGGGGTTGAATGAATTTTGGTGTGGGTCAGACCCAGAGTGTCCCCCGGAAGGCTGAAGGAAGGTGGGAGACTTTACCTGCCTGGACTCCTGGAGTGAGCCCCTTTTGTGGCAGAGCCTCCTTTGTAGCCTGAACTGATTGCTGAGGAGCCTTTGTGATGCCTGCAGGTGGAGAGAGGTGAAATTCACATCAACTGAAGCCAGCCTCCCCCAGCCAAACATGTGCCAGAGCTGAGCTCTGAGGCAGGAAAGCCTGGGGAAGAAGCAGGTGTGTGCTATTGGCAGTGCCAGGGCTGCTCTTCATGGAGTGGCTGTGGTGCTAAACCTCAGCCTGCTGTGGGGCTCTGCTCCACTGCCCCCTTCACTGCTTCCCCCCCATTGCCATTCCAGGAGGAAGGCCTCAGTGATGTGCAGGAAACGATCAAGAGTGAGAAGCCACAGCTGGAGCGCTGGCTCTGAGGGGTCCTGGAGGATCTGAGCAGTGGGTGCTTGTGAGTAAAAGACTAGCAAAAGCTGCCCACCACAGACCTGTGCTCTCAGCCGGGATATGGGCAAGATCATGGGACTGAGAGCATGAGCTCCCCTTGCGTTATGCTCCGAGATGATAGGCAATCATTTTCTTGGCTTAGCACACCACCATATTGATTGCCTTCTGCCTTGGAGCATGGGCGAGGTGGTACTCGCCTCTGAATTCCAAAGACCCCCAGCCAGTGATGAAAGCCACACAGACTCAGTCTTGTGGCCTCCACAGGCTAGTGCCTGAGCGGCACCTTCTCCTCATGCACGTCATTGAGTGCTGGGTGTAAATAGGCCACTTGGCTGCGATTGCAGCGCACACTGAAAGAACAAGGGCGCTTCCGTGTAGGCAAGTGCCCTACTGCTAGCAGAGATCCAGCCTGGCAAGGCTGCTTGCAGAGAGCCAGCAGGCTCTCGCAGGATTCATGCTGACGAGCTTTTCCATCAGGCGCTTTGTGACCTTAGCTGACAAGGACCGGCACCACTCTTCCCGCACGAGGCTGGATCGAGAAAGACTCGAGTCCTGCATGAGGGAGCTGGTAAGTGTGATTCAGCTGGGGAGGAAGATTCGGGAATGGGGATGGACCCCATCAATGCGGTGGGGAACCTTGGTCCTTAGGGGTCTTGACTTCCAGTCTCTGCGGATTGGTGGTTTGAGGTTTATTGCTAAAGAGGGGGACCCAAGAGCACTTCCTGTCTTGCACAGGTCCCACATGACCCTTGGGTCCACACCACTACGTCCCCTCCATCACGCTCTGCTTTTCATTGGGAAGAAATCTTGGAGTGCAGAAAAGGAGTCGCTTTATTGTCAAAGAGTTCAGGAGAGGGGAAAGCAGGAATGTAGGGGACTCTGCCGAGTATAGATGCTGCAGGGCTAGCTCTAGCCTGGGTATTTGGAGCTGGTAGGCCAACGTATTGGAAAGGAGCTGTGCAAAGACCAAGTGGTTTATCCAGCTGACGCAATGAAGCTTCATTAGCCAGCTGCATACAACAGAGTGATGAATGTGACATGTGAAAGCCTCTATGTCCCCTCTTCTGAACTGCCAGATGCTGATTTGTAGTGGAGTCAGGGAAAGGGGAGAGACTATGCTTAAGACAAGGCTTGAAGCCACTGCAAAATGCCATAAGCACAACTGACACCTCTCTGTCCCATGGCAGGCCCTGCTGGGGCAGAAACCTCTGTGCTGTGGGACCCTTCCTATATCCTGCTGAGGTTAACAAAGGGGCGCCAGAAGTACCATTATCTGGATGCACATGGCAGGACTAAGGCATTTGTGTCCTCACCACGCCTTCCTGAACGCAGGGAGACCTGTCTGCTGCTTTTGCCTTCTCTGTGCTCCATTGTGCTCTCATTCACAATGTGTCCTGGGCTCCCTTTTAATCACAGGAAAACATGGGTCAGCAAGCCATGACTCTGCGCTCGCAGGTGAAGAACACCACCATGAAAGACAAGGTGAAGCTGGTGCAAAACTTCCTCCAGAAACTCTGGTTGTTAGCTGATGAGGTGAGTTGCCCTCCACAGGGAGAGTGCCTGTTAGCTGGGTCAGCTTATGGGCAAATCCTGCGTGCAGGAGAGTTCCCTGGTGAGACAGGTCTTCTGCAAGGAGCCAGTCCAAGAAGACAAGACCTTTGTTAGACTCTGCTCCTTTTCTAAAGGACCTGTATGCTCCTCCTGTGTCAAGACAGGTGCTTAAACCTCTCTTCAGACCACCTAATAGAAGTGCTCAGCCAAGGCAGCATGACCACTTCCCTCCACTGACTACACCAGCTATATCTCGTGTGCTAATTAACCAGTCTGTGGTGGGAACTGAGCCCTGTCTGTCCATCCTGGTGCACTGTGAGCCCAAGCCAAAATGCCCAGCCCTAACCCGTCCGCAGGTGAGGCCAGGCTTAGCCCTGGACAGGGCATCCCTGGAGCTGGTTGGAGGGACCCCTTGAGGTGGGGGCGTTTCCCAGCCTGGCCCAGGGCCTGAGGCAGGGCCCTGGCCTGAAATAGGTCACCAGTATACTTTTCACCATCTGGCAACTTTGCATAGTCAGTCTATAAACTGCCCCGTGCCTCCCAGGTTTGCCTATACGCTCCTGGATTGGGAAGGATGAGCATTAATATAAGTTGAAGAGCCCTTCCCAGACAGTAACAGAACTGGGTCCTCTTGCAGTTGAGCTAGAGGATGGTTTTGCCTGCCTTGAGCCGTGACAAGGCCGTGCAATTCCCCAGGGGAGCAGCCCCCAGAAGGTGGCAAATGTCCACCCAATATTGAAGTGAGCAGCCTGCAGCCATCTCTGATTTTTGCTAAGTAGAGAAAAATGTTAAGTAAGTAGCTCTTTGGAGAGCTTTCAGATGAAGCCATCTAATTATTATCACTGCGGTGTACTCTTGCTTCACTCCACCTCATGGGTGACAGTTAATAGCCGAATATGTTAGAGCTGCTCACAAAATTTCCAAAAAGATGTTATTTCTGCAAAATCTCTTGTTCCTTCCTGCAGAAAATTGCAGTTCCTCTGAAATTCGTGCAGTTTCTACCTGGGTCTGAATGGCTGCAGCCATTTGGGGTT
Source organism: Struthio camelus (assembly GCF_040807025.1). NCBI lineage: Eukaryota > Metazoa > Chordata > Aves > Struthioniformes > Struthionidae > Struthio > Struthio camelus. Next base: position 6,764,171 of record NC_090944.1, read on the forward strand.
ATTGGTCCACGTGGAAGTTGTAGTTTGGCACTTGCTGTTCTCATTTGCCAATATGGGCGAGGCTCCTAGGCTTGGTGAAATAGCCCTTTATAAAGTAACTCTTTCCTCTGCTTTGGTTTGCCACAGCAGAAAATAAAGCAGGCTCTAAGGCATGATAGGAGATGTCCAGAGAGGGAACTGCTTCCATTGTAGGGAATGGAAGTGCAGGGCACCTGCCCTACAGTCCTTGTGGGCACTGAACTAAGAGAAAGGGAAAATCTTCAGCCTTCCAATCTGGAGTTCTCCATGGCTAAGCTCCAGGGATGCATCCCAAGCTGTCTCACTTCCCCCTCTCTCTGTCACAGAGAAGCAGGTGTTTGAGCTGCGAGCCCACATGTACCAGGCCAGGAGTTTGTTTGCTGCTGACAGTAGTGGCCTTTTGGCTCCCTTTGCCCGAGTCGTCTTCCTCCCCCAGAGCCAATGCACCGAGGTGAACACTATTTCCTGACCTGGAGGAGTGGGCAATCCCTGGGGTTGAATGTGGTACTTGTCCTATCATCTGTCCATCCTGCTGCCCTGCCATGGGGCTGGGTCTCCTGACTCCTGCTGAATCATGGATCAGGTTGACCGTGGGGTCCTGGGGTGCGAAAGCAGCCATAGCACTGGGGCCTGACTATCTATCTCGAGCAACCTTGCACTCAAAGGAAGCCTGCTGGAAGTCTCTTCCCCAGCTGCAGGCAAGTCCAACAGCCCTTTCACTGCATGTCCCTGGGCACAAGCACACAGCCACCCCGTTTCTGTGTGACTGAGCTTTCAGCTGCCTGGTGAAGAGAAACTGGACCCTACAGGAAGCAGGAGGTGTTTCTGTGCCATCTCTTCCTGTGCTGAAGGCTGCCGAGCTTTAGCAAACCTCGTGGAAGCTGGGAATAATTTGTGCCTGCCTGCTGTTTTTTCCTGGGAGAGTCCATGGGAGATGCGCTATGGCTCGCTTGCCTGCAGAGCAAGCGCCAGCCTACGGGTGCTGCCAGCACTGAAGTTGCAGCCTGTGGCCTGGCTCAGACAGGCCAGGCCTGGGGTCATTCACGGAAATGGGGTCATCCCTGTGGCTGCCCCTTTGCAGGGTACTGTTTTGTCCTGATTTGACAGAAGGAAGCAGATGCTCAAGCAGAGAAAATTAGACCATCAGAGCAAGGGGTGAACTCTGGGAGCTGCAAGTATCTTGGGTCAAGATCTGCCAAGCGAGTTAGACCTGTAATTCCCCTTCCTTTGGATCAGGCTTCAGATCCTAATGTGGCTCTTTCCTGTCTCTTGCCCCATAAGCCATCAACCCTCTAATGGGTTTAGCCCCAGGTGCCTTCACAGTATGATCCAGTAAATATCTGTGATCCAAAGCACTGCTTGTCAATAGCATTAATACCCAATAGATGGCAGACTGCCACAGTGTCCGCATCTGCATCAGAGCTGCCTCAATTCTCTGAATAAGCAGTGGGGAGAGAAGGACCTTTAAAAGACAAAATACATCTCATCTATTTTAGCCATACACCTTAGGAAGAGACAAGCGGTGCCATAAAGAGATTGCTTTCTCTCCCCCTCCCTAGACAGGGATCCTGGGGTGCCTACCATGAAGTAAGGGAGCCTTTATGTTGTGGACATGCAATGTGACCCAAGATAAATCCCCTCATATTTTCAAAGTAACCTCCCCCCTGCTCGCAGCACTGCAAAAGTCCTGGTGCAGGAAAACGGAGATCAATATCCTCTCTGCTCCCATTGTTCAGGGCCTTAGGCCCTGGCTGCTACTCCTAGCTGTAATGGTAAATGCTGTTTCTGTTCCTCCAGGTTCTCAATGAAAGCCTTTGCCCAAGCTGGGACCAGCTGCTGGTCTTTGACAATGTGGAGCTATATGGAGAAGCTCACGAAATGCGGGACGACCCTCCCATAGTTGTCACTGAGATCTATGAGCAGGACCCAGTGGTAAGATGAATCTCAGCAGAGGAAAGCATTTCTGATTCAGGTACTGAGATCACTCCTGGCAAGGCAGCTGGTGCAGCAGATGTGAGAAGAAGCGTTTTTCCTGACCTGTGGAAGATGTTTCCTCCCTGTTTCCCAGGGCACAGAAGAAACTAGGAGCCTCTGCTGCTAATTGATCTCTTGCACTCGTTGGTGTCTTATGTTTGGAGCCAGAAGCAAGAGTTCAGGTGAGGCTGGAGGCAAGGATATATTACTGTAGTCTCTCCCTGTAGAGCAGTGCTCAGTCCTGGCCTCATTGCTGCCCCAACCCTGGGCCACCTCCTTCACCTTCCTTAAAGAAGTTGGTGCATTAGGAAAGGCCTCGTGGATGGAAAGGCACCAGTGAAAGGTGGCACTGAGCTTTGGTCACGTACGTGCAGCAGACTGATCCTGTTCTGCCCATACTGGGGAGTGCTGTGGGGCTAACTGTGGAGACCTTTGGTTGGTCTCTCAAGGCAGACAAGAAGCCCGATGCTAAAAACCCGAGTGCTGTCTTTGCCTGGCCAGGGCAAAGCTGACTTGATGGGCCGCACCTTTGCCCAACCTGTGGTGAAGATGTCAGATGAACAGTACTGCCCTCCACGGTTCCCTCCGCAGCTGGAGTGCTACCAGATATACCGGGGCAACTCCACAGCAGGCGACCTGTTGGCTGCCTTTGAGCTACTGCAGGTAGCAGCTGGACAGAGCCATCCCAGACGGAGGGAGGGAAGAGAGCGGGAGGGGGTGTGGGGGAGAACCGCGTTTAATCCACGCTTCTGTTTCTGAGGTGCTGCAAAGAGTGGTTAGTTCATGCATCCTAGAAAAGCTAGCAGGGTGTAGTATAGCTACTCGCAGCTCAGTGTGAGGGCAGCTCCTGCAGAGTTATGCTGGTGTGCAATGAATGCCAGCTTCTTTCTGGCAGGGAACCCTACTAAAGCGTTGCAGCAGCACAAAGTCTCTGCAACATCCCTGGGCTATGGAAGTTGTCAATGGGAGTCTTGGTTCTCTCAAGAGATGTCAATGGGAAGGTCCCAGGTAAAAGGGGTGTGAGTTCTCATAGAGGAAGATGGTGTATGCTAAGCATCTTTGACAAGGAGCTCAGGGTGGGGGCTAATCTCTCTCTGTAGGTATCCCTCTCTTTCCATTGACTAGACAGAGCAGGAGATGCCTGGAGTGGTTGAAGGTGGTGGAGTAGAGACCTGCTGGCTTTGCTCAGGCTTTGAGCTGGCCAAAGCCTGTCCGTATCAGCCTGTCAGCTGCACTAGTGGGTGGGCTTGGAAGTTTGCTTTGCTGCTGAATGTGCCCTGTGTGGAAGCATAGCACCACCTCTTGTGCTCCTATGAACACCTTTTCCCAAAGTGCCTGTACTGTACAGTCAGTGGATTGCTGAATCATCTAAGACTCTACAGACCCAGTGCAGGAGAGCAGGGTGTGCCGGTTCCCCCAGTTCAAAAAAGCAGACCTTAATCCGTGATGCATCTCTTCCAGATTGGAGCTGGGGGCAAGTGTCGATGGACCCACAGGCATTGACAGGGGTCCCATCCTGCCAGTGCCATTGGGGATTCGTCTGGTGCTGAGTAAATACAGAGTGGAGGCAAATGCGTTGACAGCAGAGGGGTTCGTCTTGGGGCGCCAGACTTGAATGCTGCGCAGCCAGATGGCTATACAGCAGAAGGTACTGTGTTGTCATGGCCTCGACCAGATCCCATTATGAGGGCTCCATCTGTTAGGCGAGGGTGATGTAAGGCAGAAGACTCTGTCAGTGGGTGTTTGAAGGCCAGGAGGGATCTTAGAGGTTCTGATGACAAGTTAAGCACCTACAGCCAGATGTTTGGATTGCAAGGACCTGCCTGTACTAGCTGCACAGGGAGTTAAGCTGCAGCAGCCCTAAAAAAAAAAAAAAAAAAAAAAAAAAGCAGGATGACTGGATTACTACTTGCTTTCTTAACTGTGGGCACCATAGCAAGCCTAGGAGCTGCAGTAGAGGGCACTTGGTCTGAAATTCAGAGGAATGCACATTAGGGGTGTACACCTACACCTGAAGTAGTCACGCTGACTCTCCCTTAGTATTGGTGGGAGGGGAAAAACCCAAGATTGGTAGCCTGAAGCTCATTTGACCTATCTTGGACATCAAGGACAGGATGCCTGCTGCTTCTCTCTAGTGAGATATGGTGACACATCCATCAGGGCTCCTCACCCTAGGCTGACTTGGTAGACAATGGTGATGTGGGCAATAGAGACAGTGACATTTGGTGCATGACTCACCCGGCTGTTGTAGGTGTCTCTGCTAGGAGGAGATGCTGCTGATCGGATCCCCAGGGGCTCTAAAGAGATCCTACGTCCACGTTTTGTAGACTTTTTCATCTGGTCAAAGAAATACTATTCCTCTGGTGCGCAGTGTGAATATGGCCTTGGGGGGACAGGAGGTGGAAAAAGCTCGTTTCAGGGGGACTTTTAATCATGGTGTTGGTCTCTTATCCCAAGAAAGGAAAGGGGAGGAGGCAGTCATTTCCCTGTTTCTGACAAAATGCTGCCAGTGCTGAATGAAGAGCCACTGCAGATGGGCTAAACTAAACTGATGTGGTCCTGCTCTATGGAGTCTGAGGGCAGAAGAGGGCTAGGAGAGGAGTGCTGAGGGCATCGGAAAGGAGATGTTAGGCTGTTGCAGGTGAGTCATGGGGTGGTTTGTGTGGGGTCAGTGAGAGAGCATGCTGCATGCCAGAGCCGCATGGAGAAGGAAAAGAAGCTTGAGGGCTCCATTGCTGCCCAGGTGATTTTGTGTGCCGTGAGGGATCCTTGCTCCCAGGGGATGAGGAAAGCCAACTCCTTTGGCTCCAGCAAAGAGGTCTGGCAGCAGTTGGGGGCAGTTCTTCTCACCTGTATGCCTTTCCTCCTCCTGCTGCCCTAGATGTTGTTCTGGGGACTCAGAGACCTGAAGAGAGTGAACGTGGCTCAGGAGGAGCGGCCCCACGTGGACATTGAGTGTACTGGAAAGGGGGTCCAGTCAGCTCTCATCCAGAACTACAAGAAAAGCGCCAACTTCAGCCCTTTAGTCAAGCGGTTGGGAGTGGTGAGTGTTGCCTCTTTCCTCTGAGCCCTTGGCCAAAATCCAGGCTTGGCTGGAGCTCAAATTGTGGCTGCTGGCCCCTTGCTTCCGTTTGCCCACGATAGTAAAGGAAGTGATCTCCAGCCTAGTTGGGGATTCCCTTTCTGTGATGGCTCCCAGGCCCAGCTCTGCTGGAGTTACATGAGACCTCTTCCTCCAACATGATCTCTCTTTGAGTCCCTACTGGCAACCACCACAATAGACATGCTGTAGCCTACATGCAGCCCTTGATAACCAGGACCCCTTTGCTTCCAGGACCTCCCAGAGAATGAACTGCTTCACCCGCCCCTCCACATCCGAGTGGTGGAGTGCCGGGCTTTTGGGCGTTATACCCTAGTGGGGTCCCGTGCTGTCAGCTCCGTCTGAAAGTTCATCTGTCGCCCACCAGAGAAGGCAGCCCACCATTGGAATATGACAGGTACCAGGCTTGGGCCAAGAGGGACAGGCTGGTGTGGGTCATTGGTGGGGCACCGCACACAAGTGAGCGATACAGAAAAGAAGGGAGATGGGTAGTGGGTTGTAAGGACTATGGGGCATTGTCTGCTTGGTTGTTAAATGAATTAGGATTCAAGGTTCACATCGAGGGGTTGGGAAGCCGTGGGGGCATGAGGTCATCGTTGCCTTTTGATTGGTTTGATCCATGGGTCTCACTGTGATAACTGCCTACTCTTCCTGACACCTGTCAGACAAGAAAGCCTGGTTCACCACTAACATAGCTGTGTTTCCATGGCTCTACAATCTCCAACTGTTCCTCAGGACTGGGAGATGAATTTGCTCAGGACAGACAGCTCAGGCTCCCGTGGAAGAGATATAGTCAATACACTTAATGCAGCCTGGAGGGCTGGACTCATCGTTGTGTCATTGCAAGTAGCTTTTCTGTCCAGGGCACGGGCCTTGTGCTCTAGACTAGACTGAATTACTTAGATCTCTGGCGATTATAACGAGAGCCTGGGATGGCTTGCTTAGGTGGAGGTGCCTTCCCTGTGGACGTTTATAGCAAGGAGACCTGAAAAGTCATGGGGACAGCAGCAAGACCAGCAGTGTTCCTGGCACTGAGGTGGCCAGTGTTTGAATCCCAACCAGTGTACTAATTTCCGTGCTTTGGTCCTTCTCTGAACAAGAGGGTCACACGCCACTCCTGTCTGAATCCTGTAGGATCGCACTTGAGCTCTCAGTTTCCACTCTGCACTATCCTTTCTCTCTTGTTGTCTGTCTTTCTCTGTCCTCTGTCCAGTTGAACTGCTCAATGGCTCTCTGGCAATGGCCATCAGAGGTCCTCCCTCTTGCCCCACGGGGGAGCTTGTTGTCAAGGTGGAACCTGAGGTTCCTATCAAGAAGATGGAGACCATGGTGAAGCTGGAAGCTGTGAGTATCCGTGTGTCAGCACTACTTTAGCATGTCTGTCTTCACTGCATTGTCAATAACTGGGTGATCCCCCCGCAAGCAGAGGCCACCTTGTGCTGTTGGGCATGTAGTTGGACTGATGCCTGGAATTAAAGGCCTTGGGGTCATAGTTAGTTGCACTAATCAGTCACGTCCTGTCCTGTCCTGGCTGAACTCAGCTGGTGCTTGCTGCCCCAAGACAGCCAGTCCTGGGCTAAGAAAATGAGGTATTGGTACGTTTTCCTGTGAAGACAGTTAAATAGGAATGAGCCCCCATGAGCATAACCCTGCCCCTGTGTTGCTCTGTCTGAACCATCGTTCTGTGAATGGTGCAGACTCGAGATGCATGCACCTCAGATGCATGTGGCACAGGGCTGATCCAGGCACACAGAGTCATCCTGATGCAGGCAGAGCCCTCTAGACCTACTGGGTCTGCCCTGAAAAATCAGCAGTCTGCACATGGGACAAGCAATGTGTCCCCGAGGAGTCAGACTTTGCTCACGTGTTGAATAAGCCTGTCACCGTTTTCTTGCCCAGAATGGAAATTGGAGCACCCTCCTGTAGCTGTCTACTCCAGAGCGCTCTCTACCAAAAGAAATGCCTGTCTCTCTACAGGAAGCCCTTTGTAGGGACATGTCCTCCTCTGCAGGCAAGCAGCATGTGTGCATGCATGTGCCTATGGGCACATTGCGGGCTCCAAATGTGCATGCATATCCATGGCCCCTCATGGGCACATTTACAGAAAGACCACAGCACATACAAAGCCACTTCTGCACAAGTGCACATGTGCATAAACACACACACACCCGTACAACCCACAAGTCCTTGGTGGATTTACAAATGCACCTCTACCTAGAGTTCCTAGCAGGTGCACAAAAAACTCTTGTCACTTGCATTTGCATTCACAAGGAGTCTGTTGGCCCAGCTGTGTTCAGGAGGACCCCCAGAGCATGTGTGCATGTGTGAAAAGCCCTGGCATGCACATGCTTCTTGGCTTCGGGAAATGTACCACAAACACTTGCAAGCCTCCTTAGCTAGACAAAAAGAAGCTCCAAGGGAGCAAAGCAGTCTTTATCCATACTGAAGGCCCAGGTATCTTTCCAGGCCCGTGCTCTCATTGTTTGGGATTGGGGTTCTTCATTAGCAGAGCTCTCCCAAGAGGAGATGGGTTTGATGTGTCCCAGCAGACGTCTCCCTTGTATGTAGAGCTTCCCAGCCAGGGCTGTTCCTTCAAGGCCTTTGCTTCCTGCAACCGTGGGGAGCTGTTTGTGACTTCTCGCAGCTCACTGTGCACGTGTGTGTCTGTGTGCCTTTGTACTCTGCTGCCTTTTGGCGGTGCAGTTGCCCACTAGCCTGCTGTTCCCTCTCCCTGTTCCCTTTTAGCCCTGGTGGCAGAACTCGGATGCAGTGGTGAAGGTGGAGGTGGTAAGTGACGGATCTGCTTCCGAGCATAGTTGGGCTGGGAGGAGCAGGAGAGACAGCACCCTGCGAGTGTGCATGATGATTATTCCCACCACAACTATGTGGTTGTGGTACCACCTCCCAAAGGCTTAATGGTGAGGCACTGAGCGGGCTCAGGATACCTTGCTGGGACAGGGGGGCCTGGTACCATGTAAGCTTCAGGTGCTTCAGCCTGGGAAATGCATGAGTGAAAGGGATGGTGGAAAAGGGATGAGGACATCTCTGGTTTAGGACTCTGACACTATCTCTCTGGAGCCTTGGGCAGCTCCCTTTGCTACTCGGAGCCTCAGTTTCTCTGGTTGTAAAAGGTGGCAGGTGCTAATGATACAGCCTAGCCAGGAGGATTCTGCCTTCTCAAGGGATTTACCTATCACCTTGGCCCTTTGAGAGACATCTTGCTTCCATCTGATCCCTCTTCTTCTCTGTCTTTGCTTCCTTTGTTCCTGCAGTCTGAGGAAGAGAAGGAGAAAAAGAAGAAGAAGAAGAAAGGAGGAGGAGAGGAAGGAGAAGAGGAGGAGCCGGATGAGAGCATGCTGGACTGGTGGTCCAAGTATTTTGCTTCAATTGAGAGCAGTGGAGGGGTGCATGTAGGGGGGTGCAGGAAGATGTTCCCTGCCTGCAAGGTCTCGGCTATTTCCAGCAGAACAGCACAGTCCCAACATCTGTTGGGACAGCACAACAGTGGACTGCTTTTGAAATGCAAACAGTGCCCATTCCCAGCACTAAGGCTGGGACCACTGGCCTAAGGAAGGAGGGGAAGTATGTGTATTGAAGTCCCCATCCCCAGTGTGAAAAATGGGGTGGTAGAAAAGCAACGATCAGCTGCTGTTTCTGTCTGTTGCCTCCCTGATCATTGCCGAGCTGGTAAGGGGCACGTGGGCTTGCGCCAGCCAGGTGCTCATTCCGTTTCCCTTTCTGGTACCAGCCCAGTCGTCTTCCCAGTGTCTCAGCTGCGAACTGCCCAAGTGCACAAGGATGCCATGCAAACATAGACACGTCCTCCTGCCCCATCCCCTGCGAGAGACTCTCCCTCGCACACAGTCCTGCTCATGGCTGAGCCCTGCCTTTGTGAGAATTCCTGCTCACGTACCAGTGCTGAAAAATTGTACAGTGAGGGAGAGGGTGTTTCTTTTCTCTTGTGGGGCCTGATCCTCCGCTGTTACACAGAACCACCTAAAACTAAAGGCTCTTTGCACTGGCAACATCCCTGGCCTTGGGAACTGCTCCTTGGATACCCTAGAGCCATCCCCACTTGCCTGGGCTCTGTCCAGCTTCCTGGATGGACACACAATTTAAACAAGTGCAAGAGAGAGGTAAAAGTGCTTTAGCTGTCTAATAGGCTGTTCTTGCAGAGACCGGGGCAGCCTTGTGGCCAAAGGCTTGGGGCCATGCTGCTTTTCTCGCCAGCCTTGCCTGACTGTCAACCAGGCTTTCACCTGGCAGAGCTGAGCAGGGTTTCTTTTCCTTGAGTGTACTTATTTTGTGTCTCGTTTGTATTCAGAGCACAGTTATTTAGCAGCGTCACTGTTGAAGACTGTGTTGAACAACTTTGATTTCTCCAGTTTGGCTAGATCCTAGCTCCCTGCTCAAAGGAGAAAGGGAGAGCTGCGACCCCTAAGCTAGGCACTTTCAATGAGCACAGAGAGCTCAGTGCAACTGGCCACTCGTTGTTCATTTCGTTTCTCCCCCAGCAACTTTGGCAGCAGGAAGCAGCTGCAGCAGAAGCAGAGGAGGAGGAGGGAATGGAGACTGCTGAGGGTGAGCTGTTTGCAAGCAAGGGAGGAAACGGGGCAGGGAAGGGTAGGACCAGAGTTCCTTTTGGTGCTTGGGCACCCAATTCCGAGCATGCAATTGCTCTTCTGCTCAGTCAGATACTCGTGCTGTGTTGCATATCTCCAGGCGGGATCAATTTTTGTGAATGCAGACCTGGTATGGATTGTGTTGGGCTGACGTATCAGGCTGCAAATGCCAGGGGACTCCCAGTCCGAGTGTGGCATTGTGGCAGCCTCCAGCTCATCCCTGCTGGAAGGAAGGCTGTGTGGAAGTAATGAGATTAGTGACTAGGATCTGTGTTATTGACTGAAGGCATTTTTGTGCCTTCAGAAGTTAGTAGTCGCATCCCCTTGCCCATGCGTTTATAGAGCTGCAAGGCTGTGTGCTCAAAGTCTATTGAGAACACCAAGGCACAGATACGTTAATATCGCATTTGCAGGGTTTTCCCTCGTCACCATGAGGGAGGCTTTATGGAGGCCTCCTTTTGCCCCAGTTTTGCCAGGGAAGAGTCCACTAGGCAAGATGTTTGGGATCCATCTAACCTGACTGCTTTTATCTTCAGTGTAAAGCTGAAGAGTGATCTGTTTAAAAAAAAAAAGTGTAATCTGAAAGTGTAGTCTGTGATCTAAAGGTGAAAGTGTAGTCTGTGTTCTGGTTTTCTAGAATGGGCATTAGAGAAAACTATGCCTTTCAGGGCCAGTTCTCTGACCTATTTTAGATACTGTCCTGAGATGAAGTGTGCCCTAAGAGCGTTTTTCTCTCAAAGAGTCTGGGGGACAGTAGCTCAGATGGGGCATTGCAGATGCCTCAAGCTGGGTGAGGCCAATTTCATACCAAGAGTACTATGGGCTGTGAGCATGAGTGAGCTGGGACCTGCTGTCCAAGGGTGACCTTGTCCACCCTGCAGGCTCTCTGGCAGTCCCTGGTAAGCAGGGCTGGTGAGTGTTTCCCTGAGGAGCCATGATTGGCCAGCTCAGTCATGAAGACTGAGATGGGAATGGGCAGAGGGAGAAGGTTAGGAGCCTCTGCGTAGGGGCTCAGCAAAGGGCCACCCTATGGACTAAATGGGCAGTGGAGTAAAGAAGGGTAGCAGCAGATAGCACTGAGTTCCCAGCGCTGCCTGCTTCCCCTGCTCTCCATAGATCGTGAATTCAGAGGAGAGGGGGTGGTTGTCCTGTTCATGCAGACTCCATTAGGTGGGAAAAATAGAGAGTCTGGCTTCTGTTGGAAGACTAGCCTTTGTATCATGAGAAAGATGAGGCCAGGTGCTGCTGAGCTTGGCGATGACTCTGAGCAGCTTCTGCCTGGGCTTGCTGTAGTAGCAGAGCTGTTGGGGGGGTGTCCTTGTATGCCTCCTCGTTCTCTGTCAGTCATTCTGAGCAGGGTTCATTTTCCCCTTTTACACTGCCCTTCCTTCCTGCTTTCCTCTTCCACATTAAAGGTTTATCTGTTGTCATCTGTCTGTTCTCATCTGCCTTGCGCAGCAGCCATGAAAGCTGGCGGGATAGAGGCAGTGAGGGCTGGGGATTGCACATGAGTGGGAGAAGCGTGCAGTGTTGTGCAGCCTCCTTTGAGCATGCCTTTCTAGTAGACTGTACTGTGTCCTTGGCTGGTGACTGCTCTGAAGAGAGAGATCTTAAGAGCCTGTTGTTGCAGCTAGTCATTGGCGTCACCCTTGAAGAGCAGCAGTCTGTGCTTTGGCACTGAGCTTCAAGCATTGTCACCTCAGCCACACCTAGGCAGGGGTTTTGCTCTGCAAGCTGCGCACGTGTCAGGGGTCTGGGCACAGGAAGTATTCTCTTCCATGGGCGCACCTAGCAGGGCCCAGCCAGGTGCCCTTGATGTTTTTCACTCCCTTCTCTTTTCTCCAACGCCATTGCTGTCAGCTTCAAAGGACGTAGCGGAGACCAGAGTGAGATGGGGAAATGAGCCCTTCAGGGAAGACTGGGAAGGGTGTTGTACTAGCAGCCCAGCAGGACAAGTGGAAAGAAGACAAGAAGGTGCTATGGGCAGGATCAGATATTTTCAGTGCTGTTGAAACTAGGCAGAGCCTAGGCTCTCAGTCCATGTTTCGTAGTCCTCCAAATGACTCCTGCTCGGGTCAACTGTGGGAGTTCCCTACGCGGAGATCTGTGGGCTCCTGGAAATGCTGTGAGCTGGGTAGCAATGGCCAGAGCTGAGGAAAGAGAGGAGAGAGGTTGAAGGGTTCCTGTGGGACTGAGATGGGGAATTGCAGGCAGTAGCAGCTGTCAGCTTTCATGTTCCTCTTGTTTGAGTGCCTGTGATCATGTTCCCCCTTCTCTGTCTTCCTCCGCTCCACCTCACCCTCGTTTCCATCTCCTCCATCCCCATTGCTTCCCCTTGGACTCAGAAATCAAACCGGATGACTCTCCCATGAAAGGCTCCAAGGGTCAGGCAAAGAGCAAGAAGTCCAAGGCACCCAAAGATGATAAGAAGAAGCAGCAGCAGTGAGCCGCTGAGCTTCCTGAGAAGCAGAACAAGCTGAAGATTGATGAACTGAAGGTATGTGTGTTGGCAGGGGGAGGAGGAGGCTCTGCCTGCTCAGCAGCAGGATGGAAGTCAGATCCTAGCCATGTGGAAAACACAGTAGGATGGATCAGCCCTGCTGGATGCATCTCACCTGTGTGAGGGGTATCTAGCACTGGGTGAGATGAGCCTTGGGACTGTCAAATTCTCTGCATAGACGGAGAGTTCAGGGTAACTAGCTTTGCAGGAAAGGACCTGGGATCTTGGGGACAGGAAAAGTCAGCAGTGAACCCTTCTAGCAGTGAAGGGCAAGTGCATGCTGGGCTGTGTTAGCAAGAGTTGGCCAGCGAGTTGAGGGGAGGGATTCTTCCCCTCTTTCTGGCACTTGTCAGATCCCTTCTGGCTTCTCTGTCCTGACTGGTGCTCCCCAGCACAAGGAAGACACTGACCTACTGCAGTGAGTCCAGTGGTGGAAGCCACCGGTGTGGTCACAGGTCTGGAGGACGTGGCATACAAGAAGAGGAAGAGGCTGAGAGCTGGGTTTGTTCAGCTTGGAGAGGAGAAGGTGAATGGGGGATTGAATTGTCATCTTCAGGTACCTGATGGTACATGGCAGGGGGATATGGCAGAGGACAAAGGAGAGTGCAGAAGGAAATGGACGCAAGATGCAGCAAAGGAAATTCCTGTTGGACATAAAGCATCATTTGTTTCCTACAATGAACTTATTCATCATGAGTGTGCTGCAACTTTGCAGAGCTCTCCGTCCTTGGAGACATGGGAGCTTGACCCTGGGCAAGCTTCTCTAACTTTGAATGCCAGTGGTCCCTTCCCACCTCGGTTCCCATATGACTGTATGATTTGTCCATCCAGAGATGCCCCCATTTGATCAGGCAGCTCCCATGTTCAGCCAGTGGATGTCTAAAGCTCCTGAGGTGACTGGCATCCTGAGTGCCCAAACAGCTGCTTTATGTGGGGCTGAAACCCAACATGCCTCATGGCAGCAGGAATCACAGCCATCACTGTATGTAGTTCTTGGAGGGGTTTGTCCCACACAATGCAGCTGGAACCAGAAGTACTTGCAGGAATTACAGGGGAGAAAAAACCAAAGGTGGTGGGAGCTATGATTTGCTCTCTGTAACTGCACTGAAGGATCAGGCAATCGTGTAGCTTAATGAGTAGTATGAGAAAGGCATCAACTTGGTCTTGAGAGTGGAGGAAGAAGTTCTAAGTTGGTGAGAACACCCTCCCCACGGTGGAATCAGAGTCTACAGCTATAGTAGGAGATGGATCAGGGCCAGGCATTGCCCATCAGCAACCCAAACCAGGACCCTGGCGCCAGGCCTGGCGCCAGGGCTCCAGGCCAATGTGCCCAGCCCCATCCCACTGCTGGGCAGGGGCAGGGAATAGCCTGGGGCAAGGCTATCCCATGGGCAGTTTGGATGGGCCCTGGGTGGGGGAGAGCTTCCTGTGGGCCATAGCTAGCCTGGCCAAGACTCAGTGCAGGAAAGGGCCCTGGTTCAGGTTAGTGGTCCATGGACTTTACTATAGAATCTGTGACTCTGGGCCTGAGAAGGAATTTGAACCCGGATTATACACGTAAGGGGAATAGCTACACAGCCCATTCAGCTGAGGTTCCCTCCTATACATGATCAGTTTGGGAAGGTGCTTATGTCATCAAGGTCTAACCCAATGACCTGGAGATCCCTTTGCATCCTAGAGAATTAGTCACTGGGAATGGTGATGTCCATGATCTCTTTGATTGTCCTTGGGTGACCACTGGATCTTTTCTTTTTTTTTTTTTTTTTTAAAACTGCTCTCCTCTAATTTTGTGTCATCACAGGTCTTCAACAAAGAGCTGGAAAGAGAGTTTGATAACTTTGAGGACTGGCTGCACACCTTCAACCTGCTCCGTGGAAAGATCGGGGACAATGATGACGACGCAACAGAAGAGGAGCGGCTAGTGGGGAGGTTCAGAGTGAGTGTGGCTGCTGAGTTGGGTCAGGGCAGGGACAGCTTGGGAAAGCCTTGCCTATAGGGTTCTCTCCTTGAAGGTGCATTAGCTGAAAGGAGGTTGGATGTAAGAGACCAATTTGCATTGACCCAACCACATCTCCTTGCAGGGAGGGTAAGCCTCCAAGGATAGCCCCAGGAGTCAGATGGCTTCACAGAGTGCATTGCAGAGGGCAGTCCTTTGCAGCAACCAGATCTTTTGTGATTCCTACAGAAGGCCAAGGGCAAAGCAGATCCTCTTTATCACCCGCTGTGGATATAAGTCATGCCTGGAGTTATCGTTGCAGACTATTTTTCACCAGTAGCACGGGGCTGCCTGCCATGTTGCACCAATGCATGCAAGTTAAACTCTTGCTGGAGGGAGTGATCAGACGGTCAGGGAGCATGGAAATGAACTGTGTTTCACGTGGTAGTTCCTGGATTTCCCAGCCCCTGCCTTGACAGCACCTTTTATTTCCATTGCTCTTGGTTTTCTGCCAGTTGTATTCCTGGAATTCCCTGCCTGTGAGCACCTTGCTAGTCTGATTCCTCTGCAGGTGTCCTTCACGTTGTCCAGTTGCTCTGCTCAGGGTTGTATCCTCTGCAGGGGGTGCTTGTGAGGCAGAGGAAGCTTCCAGACCTCGCCTGTCTACTACAGCGCAGGGCTAGAAACAAGGAGAGAAAGTGGGCTCTCAGGAAGGGTGGTTTGGGATTGGTCTGCTCGCTCCGAGCCTCGGGAGCAGCAGGACTACTGAGGCTGTGCACTCCCTTGTGCTAGGGCTCCATCTGTGTCTACAAAGTGCCGCTCCGTGATGATATGGGCAAGGAGGCAGGATACGACCCCGACTTGGGCATGTTCCAGGGGATCGCCAGCAATGACCCCATCAATGTGCTGGTCTGAGTCTCTGTTGTTCGGGTGAGTATAACCATGTTGTATGCCAAGGCGTGATGCTGTGTTCCCTTACAGTGCTCGCACCCAGAGCTGGTGCTGAAGCTGCAGAGAAGTTGACTTTTAGTTCTTGGTGCTGTTGGTGCCAGCATCCACCTGATAGCAGATGGCACCAAGGTCAAGGATGCAGCATGAGGACTAAAGCTCACTGATGGGCCCTTGAAAGGGGCGTCTTCCTAGCTTTGTGCTCTCCCCATTGGGATACTAAGCCTGTGTGAGGTCCAGACACCTGGCCTACAGGATGGATGGAGGTGTCCGTTGTAGTGCTCAACTTCAGAGAAGAATTTGGATCAGCCCAGACTACGAGATTCTGGTTCTTTACATAATCCCCTTTTTAGATAATCAATGAGGCATATGCTGAGCAAACCAGGAGGAGGCAGGGATTAGTAGATCTGGCTGAAGGGCCTGTCACCTCCTGGGACACATGCCGAGTGATAATCAATGTGGTCCAGCTAATGCCTGTCTCTTTATATGGAGTGCACTCTGGAAAAAGTCCTTCTTGACCTCCATTCTTATGTCAAGATAAGATATCTTGAGATATCTCCGCCCTGCTGGAAGCACCTGGGTGGCTCTTTGCCAACCCCTTGTCCCTGTTGTTTTATAAATGCAACCTACTTTCACCTACGTTTCCCACTAACCTGGTTTCCCATCCAGTGCTACATCTCATTGCCCTGAGAAGGGGATAGCAGGTGAGATTGCAATCCCAGAATCCCAAAATCACCGAATGGTTGAAGTTGGAAGGGACCTCTGGAGATCATCTAGTCCAACTCCCCCCGCTCAACCAGGGTCACCTACAGCATGTTGCGTAGAATTGTGTCCAGATGGCTTTTGAATATCTTCGAGGAAGGAGACTCCACGGCCTCTCTGGGCAACCTGCTCCAGTGCTCAGTTACCCTCCCAGGAAAGAAGTATTTCCTCATGTTCAGACAGAACTTCCTATGTTTCAGGTTGTGCCCGTTGCCTCTTGTCCTGTTGCTGGGCACCATGGAGAAGAGTCTGGCCCCGTCTTCCTGTCACCCTCCCTTCACATGCTTAGACTCATTGATGAGACTCCCCTCTCAGTCTTCTCTTCTGCAGGCTGAAGAGTAGCAGCGCTCTCAGCCTTTCGTCCTAGGAGAGATGCTCCAGGCCCTTCCTCATCTTAGTGGCCCTTTGCTGGACTCACTCCAGGAGCTCCATGTCTGTCTTGTACTGGGGAGCCCAGCACTAGACACACCACCCGAGGTGTGGTCTCAGCAGGGCTGAGGAGAGGGGGAGGCCCTCACCTCCCTCCACCTGCTAGCAACACTCTTCCTAAGGCTGCCCAGGGTACCATTGACCTTGTTGGCCACAAGGGCACATTGCTGGCTTATAGTCAACTTGTTGTCCACCAGGACTCCCAGGTCCTTCTCTGCAGAGCTGCTTTCCAGGAGGTCAACCCCGAGCCTGTCCTGGTGCCCATGCACCATGCACCAGGTTATTCCTCCCCAGGTGCAGGACCCTGCACTGGCCTTTGTTGAATGTCATGAGGCTCCTCTCTGCCCAACTCTCCAGCCTGTCCAGGTCCCTCGCAATGGCAGCACAGCCTTCTGGTGTGTCAGCCGCTCCTCCTAGTTTAGCATCCTCAGCAAACTTGCTGAGGAGGCACTCTGTCCTTTCATCCAGGTCATTGAGGAATAAGTTGAACAAGACTGGACCCAGTATTGACCCCTGGGGCACACTGCTAGCTAGAGGCCTCCAACTAGACTCCGCACCACTGACCCCAACGCTAAATGGTAGCTGCCAGCCTGGTTAGCACCACCAACAGCCAGGACTGGCTTCATCATTGGACATATCCTGGCATGGGTGTCTGCTGTTGTGTGCCAAGATGGGGAAGAGGTTGAATTGGCGAGATTGAGGATACTTACCCCTGCTTACAGGGGCTACTTACAGAAGCCCGTGGCCCTAATAAATCCAAGGATAAGGCCAGCTGGTCTCAGGGATGGAGAATAGGGACTGTCCCTGAATTGTTCCCTAGCATTGACTGGGCTGACCTATCTTATCTTTTCCCTACAGGCCACAGAGCTGCCCCCAGCTGACATCAATGGAAAAGCTGATCCTTATATTGCCATCAAGCTGGGGAAGACAGACATCAAAGATGAGGAGAACTACATCTCCCAACAGTTGAATCCTGTCTTTGGCGAGTGAGTTGCCCCAGCCCTGTTACCTGTCTTCACCCTGAAGAGTGAGCTAGGCTCACCAGCCCTTGGGCCTGCACCCTACCCATCCCATAGCCACAGCTTGGGGTCGAAAGATGGGACTGATCGCCCTGAACTTTCCTTGGGTGCAGTGTAGCTGTCCCCATTGAAGTCATCTGTCCTGCTTTGTCAGCAGTCTCGTCAACGCTGTCAAGAGTGTTGAAGAGCTATCCGTATCTGGTCAAGATAGGTGCCTACTTTAGGAAGCGCTAGGCCTGGACCCAAGTAACAGCATCGCCGGCTCTCCAGTGACACACACATTTAGTTTCAGGGCTATTGGGACATCGGCGTCAAGCGATCCTCATGATCGCTCTCCCTTCTAGGGCTGCTAGTTCAGAAGCAGTCCGCGCAGAGAATTAGTGACAACACGTAAGCTGAATGTACTGCAGTGGGAGGTGCAATTAAACACTGTCCAGAGACTGGAGCAGACCCACCTCACCCATGCATGTGTCTTGAGCGCCATCCAAACCCTTGGATGGCTACAGCCTGTTCTCCCTCTCCACCCTTTCTCCCGCCATAGGTCCTTTGACATTGAGGCCACCTTTCCCATGGAGTCCATGGTGAGGGTGGCGGTGTACGACTGGGACTTGGTGGGGACCGACGACCTCGTTGGAGAGACCAAGATTGACCTGGAGAACCACTACTACAGCAAGCACCGAGCTACTTGTGGGGTGTCACAGCCTTATGCCATGTATGAGCCAAGCTTTCCCTGTGCAACCTGGTGTCTGGACCCATGTCAGTTTCATCTTCCGCACTAGGCCTAGATCTCCTGTAGGGATCTCCCTCTTTCATTGCCTGATGATGAGGGAATCTGTGCTGTGCCCTCAGTCTTAACGTGGGCTTTGGGACCAGCACAGTGGGGTAGCAGGAGAGCAGGTTGTAAGCAGGAGCACAGGGCGGTGAGGAAGGGACTGAGGGGCATTGGTAGGTCTGGATATAGAAATGAAGAGGTTGCTGAAATAGCAGCTGGGCCGGAGCAGCAGAACTGAGCATCAGTGGCAAAGTGGAGGGCGCTGGGGATTGCAGGTCTGGGTCAGCACAGAGTGAGGGGCCTGGGGTGGAAAGGTATCGGCAAAGCGTAGAGTTTGGGCACGGATGGCCCTACCTTGCTCTGCAGTTTCACATGTGGAGCCTCAGATCCTTCCCCGATGAATCCTGGCTCCTGAGGGGCAGTAACATTTGCGTTTCTGGCAGATGGAAACAAAAATTCCTTCTTCCTCCAAGTCTTGCTACTACTTCTCTGACCTTGTGCTCTTGTTCACAGACATGGGTATAACATGTGGCGTGACCCCATGAAGCCTTCCCAAATGCTGTGCAAGCTGTGCAAAGAGGGCCAAGTGGATGGGCCGCCCTTTGGTCCAGGAGGAAGAGTGAAAGTGGCCACGAGGGTCTTCAGTGGCGCCACGGAGATGGAGGATGAAAATGGTACGCACCCCATGGCGTGAAGGTGGGGAGGGGAGCAGGGGCATGGGGTGTCCCCTCATCATCCAGAACTGAATCCCATCACCCCCTGCAGCATTGCAATGTCTCTCCAGCCACCCCCTTGTGTGGGGCCTGCGTTATGTCACCAGCTAGACAGTGTCTTATAGACGACCCAGGTTGCTGTCAGAGTTACTGGTGAGCATCCACGGCATGGCATGACCAAAGCTGCCTTTGAAACCTTCCTGCTGGCAGTTTATGGCAAAGGACCAATGCAGATAGCCCATCCTGGCCCTTGCAGGGCTTAGGAAGCCACTGTCCATATAGCTGCATCCCCAAACAATGGTTGTGTCCAAATCACTCGTATATGTGCAACAAAGTTGAATGCAGACCAGGAGGGGTGCAGAGGAGGGGGGCAGCAGTGTCGGTGGATATAGAGCTTGTTGAGCGTGGGAAAATACAGCCTGGTAGGGGATCTGGACCTTCTCTGTGAGTGCCTAGGAGTAGAAAGGGGAGAAAGAGGAGTTAGGGAGTGTTGGTGCAAGAACAAAGTGGGCCCAAGGAAACGGAGAGGAGCAACTACTAGGCAGTTCTGCTGCCTTGAAGTTGGTAGGAGCTGGAAGAGGTAGCCAGCAGGAGCAGTGTGTGTGGCCTTGGGGAAGAGGATGTCAGCAGAAGTTTGCAAAGCCAGACTGGAGGTCCTGCTGTCAGTAGGAGGTTGGGTCCTGCTTGGGATTGTTTGCTGTCCCTGGTGTCTCTTCTGCCCAGTTCTCCACACTCAGTCCTCCCTTTACCCACACGGGACAGAAGAAGCAGGCAGGGGAGCGCCTAGCACTGACCGTGCTGCACCACTGGGAAGACGTTCCACGCGCAGGCTGCAGGCTGGTCCCTGAGCACGTGGAGCCGCGTCCATTGCTGAACCCTGACAAGCCGGGCATTGAACAGGTCCCCGCAGCCCAAGATCCGGGGGAAGGGCAGGGCCTGCTTAGCCTCCAAGCAGGGAGGAGAGACCTCAGCTGGGCAGACAAGCTGCAACCCCCCTTGTCATGGGGAGCAGTGGGGAGGGAGGCAGCCTACGAAAAGTGGCACTTGGACATAGCAGTCCTTAACGCTCGGCCTGTTGAGCCCAGCTGACTAAATCTTCAATGCCTCTTCATCTTCAGCTGGCACCTATTTCATACCCCAAAGTCTCTGGGTCCCCTGCTTCCCCCCTGCCTGACATGTTCCCCATGGATATGCTGGCACTAGGCCCTGCCATTGATATTTCCCCCAGGAAACCAAAGAAGTAAGGAATCTGCCAGCCAACAAACCCCAGGGAAAACCCGTGGCTGGGGCTGGAGCCCTGCTTCCCCACTCTTCTACTGGTTCTCCATGGCCCAGCTCAGCACAGCCATGTGCCTGGGACCCCCAACCAGACTGGCATGACCAGAGATCCCAAGACTGGAGGCATCAAATGCTGTCTTCCACTTCCCCAGAGGTTGTGGAGCTGCCCTTGCAGGGTGCTTCAGTTCCCATCTGTTCAGTTCCCTGCAGCTCCTCACCTCTCTGTGTCAGTCTAGACGAGGAGTTCAAATTGCTAGCTAGTTAGTGCCTGGTATGGGGAAGGGGGCAGACCAATGCAGCCAGCCCGAACGCAGCCCCAGGGGCAGGGGTTAGCCTAGGTCAGGGCGTCCACAGGCCCTTTGCTGGAGGGGAGTTTCCCAGTCTGGCTGGGGCTCTGGGCAAGGAAGGGCCCTGGCACCAGGCGGATCACTGGGAGAGACTTGGTAAAGGCAGGTAGGACAGAGCAGGCAGCAGACAGTGAACTAGAGAGTTCTCCTTCCCATTCCTGTCCTCTCCACCTCTGCCCTCCGATGCTCAGCCCCTCTAGGAGTCCTTTAGACAGAAGGAAGACATTGCGTTCCTCAGCATCCATGCTAGGCCAATTTTACCCAGCTAGACTGTGTCCTTGGGCCCCTTTTGCCCGTCCCCGGGGGCTGGGATGCAGAGGCCGTATTTGCATCCTCGTGGGAATCTCTTGCACTCCTGTGCTCAGTCGACTGGTGTTTGGCTCCAAAGCACAATGAAAGTGGAGACAATTTCCTCTGATCTCCGAGGGGCCGTAGCTTGGATGTGAAGAGCAGGGCAGGCAGCTGCAGGAAAGCTGAAGCCAGAGAAAGCTCTAGTTGCTGAAGCAGCCTGGAAAAAACAGAGGTTTATCTGCAATGCAGCCAGGGGCAGCCATGCTCAGTAGTGCCCCGTGTGCTGGAGTTGAGACATTCCTCCGGAGGGGCTGAAGGGAGGATTTCAGTAGCCTTGAAAACACCAATGCACCCTTCCCTGTGGGGAAAATGGAGCAGGAAGGGCTATGGCTCTGGTCGCTCTGTTTTGGCAGGGATAAACGTGAGCTCCAGTGAAGTTACACATGGACACATCAGCCCATGTATGTCTTCACACGTGCACTGGAGAGCACCTGCGTGAGTGCCTGTGTCTGTAGGAAGATGCTGTATTTCAGCAAGGTTCTGCTGATGTATCATCCTCGGGATTTAACGCAGCTCCCCTCCCTTTGCCAGGAGTTTCAGCATGTAACACGAGCTGATGGTGTGGCCTGTTAGCTCTGAAGAGCATCCCTGTGTTGCTTGGACAAGTGCTAGGTGCTATAGAGGAACAGCACAGAGAAAGCCCCCCCCCGCCCTCCCCCGCAACAGGAGCAGGCAGGAGGGTGCTGGCACTGAAGATGGCAGGAATCTCGCAGTTCCACAGGAGTCCCTGGCACTTGCAGCTATGTGATGTGATTGTGGCCATGTGGCTGCCTTTCTCTGCCACTGTCTTCCAGTCCTCTTCTAGCCCGTCCACACTGCAGCTGCTTCCAGTTCAAGGAAACTGGCTTCTGCTTTTCCTCTGGCAACTCCCACGGGAGCTGGTTTATCCATCAGCACAATTCCCAAGCGAACCGAGTGTGGCTGGGAAACCCCAGTTGCCTGCACACCAAAGGCAATGCTGGGAATATCTTACAGGCTCCAAACTTGCTGGAGTCCTAGGAAAGGCAGTGATGCCCGATGAAGTGACTGGGACACAAGAGCAGGTAGAGCCTTTGGAGCTGACTTCTGAAGGCAGGGGAAAATTGTCCTGTGTTTCCAGGAGGGTGGCCCGGTTGGGTAAGGTGGGGAAATGAGGAAAAGAGCTGGCTTCAGACTGTTTTGCAGGGCCAACAGACCCGCATTGTAACCACAAATGTACCTGAGACTAAGGCTGTGCTGTCTCCTAGAGCCTTTGGCTTGGGCCATGCAGCAGTTCAGAGTAGATGAAGGTAAAAGTCCCTTTGTTGCTCCTCTGACCCTGCCTGGGCTGCCTCCGAGCTGAGGCACCATTTCCCTCTGTGTTCCTGCCCTGTTGGTCCCTAGGACAAGACGGCTGCGAGAGAGCCGTGCAGTTGGCGTTCCTGCCGCCCTGTTTCCTGCAGCATCATCCCATTCCCTTCTGCCCACCCCATCTCCTCCTGCCCCTTCCCTCTGTTCCCCCCTCTGTGCCTCACCTCCTGGTCTCCCTTCCTGCTGCCAGATATGAGCTTAGAGTGATAGTGTGGAGCACAGACGAGGTCATCCTGGAGGACGATGACTACTTGACTGGCGAGAAATCCAGGGACGTTTTTGTCAGCGGGGTGTGTACAATGTGGCTGGCCAGTGCCACCACTTCCACTTCTCCTCGTGGTGGGGTCCTGGTGCTCACTTAGGCCCCAGGGCTGGTTTTGGAGAGGGGGGGTTCTGTGATGCAGCTAGGAAGGGTTTCCCCATGGGGAGGGCCAGATGGTGCCAGTGCTGCTGTTATGTGCTGTGCTCTGTCTCTGCCTCTGTGTCTCTCTTGCTGGCTGCTTGACCTACTGTGTGTGTCTGTCTGTGCTGCCTGGCCTGGTTGCCCAGCTTTGAGCTGCAGGTCATTATCTGGAACACGGATGAGGTGGTTTTGGAAGATGATGCTTTCCTGGTGGGAGAGAAGATGTCTGTCGGGGGTAATGGCCGAGGTCTTGCTGCTTGGTCCCTTCAGGTTATCTGATCTCAGACCGCACTGACCCTCCCCATATTCAGCATGGGGCAGATGGTACCTGTGGACCATCTCTGAGTGAGCCCTGGCCCACGACTTACCTTAACGTGCTTGTGAGTCCCTTTTCTCCTGTCCTCATATAGCAGGGCTCTGAGACTGGCCCTCAGCATGGGCTCCGCCAAATTTGGCCCCCAGATTTCCCTTTCCCGTCCCTGCGGAGCTGCCTGAACTGTCCTGCTTCAGCAAGAGTCGATTTGGATTTCCCAGATCCTTTCATTCATTTTGAATTGACACGCACAGGTTAAGATGCAACTAGATCATAGCGTAATGTGCAGCAGGCAAGAAAACAAGCTTTCTCCAAAGGCTTAAACCCTATGTCATGGCAAAGAGGCATGAGGAGGAAGGTCAGATTAGTGTAGCAGAATCTAAGGCTGATGGCTGACATCACAGCATGCAGTGACTTCCCACAGCTCTGCTAAACTGCTCACTGCTTCCCAAAAGCTACCCTGAGCTTTTGGGCCAGGTCTCCTTGTCTTGCACCTCATGCTGCTCTTGGAGAACGTGTTCCATTTTCTATGTCTGGTCCTGTTTGCAGAGTGCAGTGGAGGGTTGTTTAGGGCAGTGCATGCAGTGCCTGCCTCGGCATTCCCAGTGCCATGCTGCACAGAGGGCAGGTGCCCTTGGAGCGATGAACTTTAACATGCTGGCAGGACCCATGCTCTCTCATGCCGTTGCTGCATACTGGCAGGCGTGTGAAATTTGTGTCTGTGTACATGTGCGTGAGGGGGACAAGGTCTTGTCACTGTCTGTTTCAAGGCCGGTAAGTAGGTGGTTTATGCATGGGTGGCTTTTCTGCGATGACTCTGAATCTGAAACGTGAGAGGCCTTCCCTTTGTGCTTGGGGTGGGATTGCTTGCCCTGTGTGTTTTGCAGGGCAGAGCGGGAGTGTCAGCATGCTCAGAGGCCAGGGGAACAACCCTGTACTAAGTGTCTAAGCACGGACCCATGTCCCTGCTGGCTGCAGCCCCTCAGGACCAAGAGACTCACACAAATCTGAGAGTTCCCTGAGGAACAGAGGTGTCCTGTCATGTCAAAGAAGCTGAGGAACATTCATAATGCTCCTTCCAGCAAGCTCTGCTCCAGACTTCCCAGCAGTGCTGCCTGCTCCTTTCCATCTCTTGAACATCCCCCTGCCCAGAGAAGGACCCCGATAACCAGCTTGCATGTTGCTCCCTCAATCAGCCTGTTCCCTCTAGGGCCCTCATGCCCATGTTGTCTCTTGGAGAGGCTGACATGGTGATTTGAGCAACCCTAGCCCATTGCTCGTTACTCTTGAGTCCTTCCAGTGTGTCCATGCCTTGCTGGCCTGGAGACATGCCAGCTGTATGCGCAGGATGGCCCTGTGCCCTCTCCTCCCTCCTGCTAATATGTGCCACCCCTCTCATCCCTCTGGGCCCTGCAGGTGGCTGAAGGGCCAGCAGGAGGACAAGCAAGACACACGTGTCCCTTACCCCTCACTCACTGGCGAGGGCAACTTCAGCTGGCGCTCCACCTTTCCCTTTGACTACCTGATGGCAGAGAAGAAGATGGTCAACTCCAAGAAGGAGTCTATGTTCTCCTGGGATGAGACTGAAGACAAGCTCCCTGCTCGCCTCACCCTGCAGGTCTGGGATGCCGACCACTTCTTGGCCGACGATTTCCTCGGTAAGAGGGGAGGGCCAGCTGAGCTGGGGTGACAGGGAAGCTGGAGGGATAGGGGGAGGTTACATGGCTGATGGAGCAGGAAGGCATGTGGGATGAGGCAAGGTTTATGTAGGAACAGACCCTGGAAGGACAGCCCTGGTCTTTAAGCCAATTGTGTCCTACAAACGCCTTTGGATGCTGCAGATAAGAGCAGTTAGGCTAAGAGGCCTTGTCTTCATGCTGCTGTTCAAAGGCTGCTCCTGTAGCAAAGGCATTAGCTTTTTCCCTTAGGTGCCTGTCTGGGAGCTCTATGCCCAAGCTAGTTTTGGAGTGCAGGGTGGCTGGAAGCCGTGGGCAGATGTTTGAGAGGGTGAGAAGAGGTGGGGACGTGACCCAAAAAGCAGGCTATAGTGGAGAGATCGGAGGATGCATGGCCATAGATGTGTGGGAGGATGCCAGGACACACAGCTCAGGGCAGGAAATGTTGGCCCAGCCTGCCTCCAGCCAAAGACTCACAGTTGAGGGGTGCCACCATGTATCCTTCGCTCTCTCCTACCAGGGGCAATCGAGCTGGACCTGAAGCGCTTTCCCCGGGGAGCTAAGACTGCAAAGCAGTGCAGCATGGAGATGGGGACAAATGAGGCAGAGCTGGCCATGGTTTCCCTCTTCAAGCAGAAGCGAGTGAAAGGCTGGTGGCCGTTTGTGGCCAGGGATGAAAACGATGAGCTGGAGATCACGGCAAGGATGGGGAGAAGCGGGAGGATTTTCTGTCCTGGGGACTGCATCCTCTGTGTACACGGAGGCCCCTTTGCAGAGCTCCTTCATGCCTGCCTCTGCTACATGGGGCCCCCTCTGCTCACCATGTCGCTGGCTGGCACCGTCTCTGGGGCCTGCGGTGGAGAGCGTTGCCCATGTCTCAGCAGGCCTCTCTCTGCTCCCTGCAGGGAAAAGTTGAAGCTGAACTACAGCTCCTGAGAGCAGAGGAGGCAGAGAAATCACCTGCTGGGCTGGCTCGCAATGAGCCTGACCCACTGGAGAAACCCAAGTAAGTAGGAGACGCCTCTCCCCCAGCAGATGCCTGGATTTGTGGGAGATGCTGCGTCGGGTGGTTCCCGGGGAGGTAGCCAGGCAGGGGAAGGTTAGAAAGGGGTCACTTATCTGGGGATGTAGGAATGAGGGCTGCGGGCAGGGTAAAAGGGGCAGAGTCACCTCTCCTGGTTCATTCCAGTGCCCTCTATTTACTTCCCTGCCTTTCCTTAGTCTCTTCCTTCTCTCCCTCCCTTCCTAGCTCCATCCCCCTTTCCCAGCCTCCCACCTCTTCTTCCTCCCCTCTGGTACCCGTTGCCAGGACATCAGCTTCATCAGGACCACCCCCCCCCCCACTCAAGTCCCTGCACTCCTTCTGGCCCAAATTCTGCTGGCTCCTCTTGGAAACCCTCCTGATCCTCAAGGTCAGGCTCTTTCACTGCGTGAAGGGTTATCCAAGGAAGGAGATCGTGAGCTCTCTGACAGTGCCCCTCTCCATTGCCAGCTGGGCTTGTAAAAGGAAAGTCAAGGCTGTGCCAGGGTGCGAGCAGACTGTGGTGAGCCGGGGAGGATCATGCACTTGGGCAGCCACAGGAAAGCCACATCTGGGTGGGGATGGTTGCTGTGGCCCCAACCCCGAGAGAGCCTGCTGCACCCTGGAGTGGCTGGGTGGGACACAATGCTGCCGCTGCATTGGCTCACATGTTGGTTGTATTGCTTGTTGTGCCTGCCCTCCCTTTCTGTGGCCATGGCATTCATGACAGATGCTTGCTTCCCCAACAGCCGCCCAGACACATCCTTCATGAGGTTCCTCAACCCCCTCAAGTCCATCAAATACCTCACCTGCACCCGCTACAAGTGGCTCATCATCAAAATAGTGTTGGCCCTGCTGCTCCTCATCCTGCTGGCCCTCTTCCTTTACAGCATGCCAGGCTACATGGTCAAGAAGCTCATGGGAGCGTGAAGCAAAGGGGCCACCCCCACACGCCTAGCCCAGCTCCACCGCCTGCCCCAGCCCCATGCCCTTCTCCTCGCCTCTGCCTTGCAGCAACCTTGAGGGACATCTCCTCCCTGCTGCTGTGCCTCCTATTTTGCGTTTCTGCTTTGTGGATCCCTTTCTTGGCTTTACTCTCAGAGCAGTGGGGTTGGAGAAGGCCTCTGGTCCCCAGGCTGTCCTGTGTCCCTCACCTGGGCTGGCAGAGATGCGTGGCTGGCTACTCTGGGTCACCCGTGCTGTGGGTCCCAGATGCCTTGACCCACTGGGGGCAGAGGTCGGTGCCCCGTCTGGGCAGCTCAGCTCCTCTGCCCCAGCAGAAAGCAGAGGGAGCACTAGGGTTGTGTTGCTGGAGCTGTGGGAATGCTGCCTAAATGCTTGTTCACAGGACACGTTAAAAGCAGTCATGAACCAGTGACGTGGGGCAGAGCAGCCAGGGCTTGCTGGGAGCACGCCAGCCCCTCGGGCTTGGGGACAAGGCACAGAGCAGCCCCAAAGCCTGGCCTCCATGCCAGTACTGCCGCTGCCCCCCTCCTAGCCCTGAAGGTCACTGCCCCTGACTGCAGGGGCTGATGCCACCACAGGGCACGCCAGCCACCCTGCCCCAACAGCAGTTGAGACTTGGCAGAGCCCTTGGGCTCTGCAAGGGGCAGACTGGGCTGCCCCATCCCCAGGAAGGCAGATTTCCAGCAGCTCAAGCATCTTTCTAAGGCCACTGAAAGCAGCAGTGGTGGTGGGACTTGCCTGAAGGCTCCCATGGAGCCACGTTCTCTGGTGCAGTGTGAGCTCAGCGTGGTCTGCTGGTTTACCTATTTATTTTGTACTGACCACTACTTCTTGGGGCTGGGGCTTTTCTTGCTGTGTATATTGGGGGAGGGAGGGAAGGTCTCTTTCTTCAGCCCACTGCAATATTAAGCTGTTGAAGATCCACCTTTCTCAGCTTCAAGTGTGCAAGACCCTTACTCACTACCTGGGGAGCTCTTGGGGTTGTTTTTAGGATGATGTTGTTTTGGTTTGTCAATAAAAGTTGGTTTAAGCTCTTCCAGAAGAGCTGCTGTCTGCCACTGCCCTCTGTTACCCAGCCACACGTGCCCTGGGGGTTCACTTCCAGCCCCGAGCACAGATTGGACCCCCCAGGGCGGAGACCCCTTGCCCACTAGGCTGTGGACATATATACCAAATGCCACCATAGACTCGAGAATAGTTTATGTGGTCAGGGACCTGTGCAGATCTTCTAGTGCAACCGCGCTGCTTGAAGCTTGGCCAGCTGGAGCAGCTTGCTCATGGTCATGTCCAGTCAAGTTTGTATTCTCTACAAGAATGGAGACGCCACGGACTCTCTGGGGAACTCATTGCAGTGTTTAACCACCCTCACAGTAAAGAAGTATTTTCTGATCTTTAAGTGCAATTTCCTGTATTTCAGTTTGTGCCACTTGCCCCTTGTCCTGTCATTCAGCATCACTGAGAGGAGTCTTGCTCTCTCTTCTTTACTCCCCCTCCCCAATCACATACTAAGATGATCCCCCAGAGGCTTCTCCTCTCCAGGCTAAACAGTCCCAGCTCTCTCAGGCTCTCCTTGTCTGACAGATGCTCCAGTGCCTTAATCATCTTCGTTGCCCTTTGCTGGATTCACTACAGGAGCTCCGTGTGTCTCTTGTAGTGGGGAGTGCAGAACTGGACACAGTACTCCAGGTGTGTCGTCAGCAGTGCTGTGTGGAGGGGAAGGACCACCTCCATCGACCTGCTGGTAAAGCTCTTCCTAATGCAGCTCATGATGCTGTTGGCCTTTCCAGCTTTGGAGTCGATTGGCCCCAGCCTGTATTGGTGCATGGAGTTGTTCCTGCCTGGCTGCAGAACTTGGCATTTCCTTCTGCCCCACCCTGGGCTTGGAGTTTGTGCAAAGCTGAGGGTGCTGCTCCAGTGGTGGCTGCAAGGCCTGGATCACCCTCCAGCAAAGCAGATGAGGGATGCTGCTCCTCGGTGCCTTCTAGTGCTTGGCCTTGCAGCCAGGGTTTGGGTGAGAGCAGTGTCAGGTGGGGCCTGGGGGTGCCCTGGCAGACCAGGTGTGTGGAAGTGATGTGGCCATGGCATCACAATGCCGGGGTCTTTCTGGAGGTGGGGCTGGGGGAAGGGCCGCTGTCACTTTGCCTGCGAGCGAGTGCGCGAGCAGGTGGAGAGTGTGGTGTTGAGCTGGGGCGAAGGAGCAAGGCAGCGGGGTAAGAGCTGGCTCCTTCCGTCTCTCTGCAGTCTCTCCTCCCCTCGGGGCGCTCTCCGTGGCTTTGTCGCCCCCCCAGCGCCCACCACCCGCTGCACGCTCCCTCGGTGGGCACAAGTGCCACAATCAGGCAAACGTCCCCGCCGCGAAGCCCAGCCACGCTCGGGCACCATTCTGCGCCCTTGCTGCTCACGACCCGGTGTCCCCGCGTCACACGTGGGAAAGCAGCGGCGGGAGCGGGCAGCCAGGCAAGGCCGACGGAGTGAGGGCACCGTGCCCTGCTTTTTGCAGAGTTGCTCTCGGCGGCCTTTGGCTCTTCTCCTGGTGTCAGATTGACGCTGTCGATCTTGGGGTGCGGAGGAGCGTGCACAGGGTGAGCGGCAGAGCAGAGCAGAGCGGTCAGGGTCGGGGGAGGTTGGTGGAGGGGCGTTGGAGGGGCGGTGGGGAGCAGGGCTTTGGGGGCTGCTGGTCTGCCTTGGTCGGGGAGGGGGAGGGTGGCTGCAAGGGGCGGCGTGCTCAGAGGTGGGTGCTGTGTTTTGGGTGGCACTCTTGGAGCAGGACGTGGAGGCGGAGCGCTGAGCAGGCTGCACGCTCGCGGCGCGCTTCCGGTGGCGGCATGGAGCCTCGGAGGCTGAGCGTCGTGGGCGAGTTTGTGGTGCTGAGCCTCTTTGTGGTGTGCCTGGCCCACATGCCCTCGGTCGTCAACGTCTTCACGATCCTGTGCATAGCGGTGGTGTTGGTGCTGGCGGGGAAAAGGCTCTGGCCCAAGGTAGGAGTCAGCCTGGGCATGGCCCCGAGCTGGCGCGGGCAGCGAGAGGACTGAGGCCGCGGCAGCACCTGCAGCAAGGGCAGCCTGACGGTGCTGCGCGCAAGCCTGCCTCCAGCCTCAGCTCTGCGTGCCCCGCGCAGCCCTTCCGCGAGCAGGGGGCCTCTTGGCGCAGCGTGGATGCTCGCCACTAAGGCAGCGCTCTCTCGGGCTGTGCAGGGGCCTCGCGGCAGTGCTGGCAGCCTGGGCAACGGCAGCGTGGACGAGCCCGGAGGTGAGCAGCCCCGGCCCAGAGCGTAGGCGCGCTCGGCAGCGCCTCCCGGCCAAGACAGCCCAGCGCCGCCAGCGCCCACCGCCCTCGGCCCCAGCTGGGGCTCCGCCCACGGGCTGCCCTCGCTCACTGCCTCTCTGCCTCCTCTTCCAGCAGCCTCCTTCCTGCCCACGGTGGAGACGCAGGACTGTGCAGCCAGCCGGCAGGCAGGGTAAGCGGAGGCCTGGCCTGCAGGGGGGCTGCCCCACAGCCCTGGCCAGGCCCACCGCAGGCAAGAGCCCGATGCAGCCCAGAGCCACGGACCTACGCCTGGCCTGGGCCCCCCAAAGAGCAGGGCATGGCATGGCTAGGGCTGGGGTCGACGCGCGGGATGCCCAGGACATGCCGCATGCCTGCTGCTCACCAACTGGGAAGCCCTTTTGCTCCTTGCCCACTGCTGCAGCCCTGGCCCCAGCGCCCCCTCCGCCCGCACCCTGGCACCCTTTGGCGTCTGCTGCCACCAGGGCTTCCCCCTGGGGCCCCCAAGGCAGCCTCCTCACCTCCTTTCTCCCTCCCAGGCTCACAAGCGAGGACACCTTGTCCCCTCGCCACCTCCTGCCGACCTCGGAGCCGGACACGGATGGATGGAAGTTGGATGGCCCTCTCCCACTGCCACCAACCTCCATCCTGCTGGACGCTCCCCCAACACCTGAAGGAGTGCTGGGTGAGCTGCTTGTGCCCACAGCCCTCCCGCCATCCCCACCACGCAGGCGGGTCCGCTTTGGGCGCAACCAGACCGTGTTGCTGAGCGAGGAAGGTCACGAGCTGCTGGACTGCCTCCCCAAAGCCCCACACCTCGACTGGCCATCCCACATCCCGCGCCGGTCCATCCTGCACTGTGCCTGGGCACCCGTCCCGCTGGCAGAGGAAGGCACAGTGCGGCCAGTTTCACCCCTCGAGCAGTCCGAGGAGGAAGAGGACGAGGAGCCAGCGTGTGCCACCTCCCTGCAGCGCTGGCCCACCATGCAGCTCTGGAGCCCACCACCGGAGGCGCCCTCCCCTCCCGCTGCAGCCACCGGCTGCACAGCGGCCCTGGCCTGCCTGCTGTGCCCAGCCTGCCCAGCTTGCCCTGCAGGCGCCTTCAGAGGGCTGCGCAAGGGCCTCCGCAGATGTGCCTCCTTCCTGCGAAGGCCACGGCGAGTGCTGAGGAGGCGCCAGGCAAGGGCCAGCTGATTGGGGCCAGCAGCAGGCTCCGCGCCTGGGCAGAGGTGCCAGTAACCAGCGCCCGCGGAGCTAGACGCCTTCGCCACCTCCGGGCCAGCGTCAATAAACCTCTGAGCAAGACTCTGCGGGAGGCGAGAGTGAAACACCATGTGAAGTGAAAAGAAGGCGGCGCAGGAATGCTCCCTGAGTCTTAGGAAGCCAGCCGTTCCCCGAACTCAGGCTTTCCTGCTCCTGACAGGGCTGAGTAGAGCAGCAACATGCAAAAACATGTCTCCAGAACAGAAGTTTAAATGCTTAGCTCAGATGAACCATCACATAGGAAACTGGCTGTCAGAAGAAGTCCGTGAGATCCTTACAAAGCGCAGTGGATGTGATCCTGGGGGCGCTCTGGAGCAAGATCTGAATTCCCCTGTGAATGGAGACTATGTAGCCTCCAACAGTGATCTGCAGAAAGAAGTTATAAAACGGGGGAGAATTGATATCGGTCAGGGGGCTGAGCGGAAAGATTCATCCAAGCCATCACCCTCAGCAGAACAGTGGGAGGATCCTAAAAGGAATGAGCGTTCCAGAGGCCAAGAGGTCCTCCACTTGATCAAACACCCGGGACTAGAAAATTGCTACGCAAGGAAAAGGGGGAGGGCAGATCTTCAGGTTATCGACAAGACTGCCCTGTGTGACAGCCAGCCCAGGATTGGCAGTGAATACCCCTTCCATTTTCGGCACAAGCTGCTGATGCTGGACTACCGTGGAAGGTATCTGGTTTGCCAGGAGGATGGCAAAGCAAAAGAAGGCGTTCTGAGCACTCCGAATGCAACAAGCCTTGGCACTGAGTGCTCAGATAGTGCCTCAGATATGGACAGTGAGTTTTTCAATGCTGAGCGTGAAGAAGGGGATGCCTCTGTTACAGCAGGTCTGACACACACACATGCCATGGACCTCCAGGTGGCGATGTTTCATGGTGCCCATGATTTCACGAGCCAGTACATTTCAACAAACCTCGCTTTGTGCCACTTGGTGCTCCCCCTCCTGCTACCAAATCCATGCACCGCACCAAGAGAGTTCCCTCAGCCAAGTTAAAAAGAGCTGGAAAGCCACGGAACAATCGGGAAAGCAGACCACAATTCAGAGGAGCAGACCACAATTCAGAGGCACAAAAACAAACCGATTGATCAGGCAGACACACTCATCGTGTCCTTCCTACGGATCGGGAGTTCTCCTTCCTCTTCCAAGGCTCAGCTCCTGAATGCTCTGCCGACTAAACACAAACACGACACTTTCTTCCATCGACATTGCAAAGGCAGCACCAAAGGCTGTCTTCTAACGACAGGTGTTGTGCAGATCTCTTGGTCCTGTGCCAGTGGCAGTGCTGATGACACTTTTGACGGCTGTGTTGCTTTTTGTAACCTGCATGGAGATGCTAGAGGTCATGAACAACAATTGCCGTTTTTACAGCAGATCTCTTCTGTGAAGGAGGCTCTCAGTTAGCTGAGTCTGACCAGAGTGACAAGAAAGGCGTGAACATTGTACGTGACCCGTGGCAGTCTCAAAAGCCTTTGATTTGTCTTTTCACTGAAGAAGAGAATGTTGCATGTGGCCGATCTAGCCAGAATGTAAAAAGAGGTATCCAGAACAGAAACAAAGCAGAATTGGTAGAGGAGCTGATAAAAACAATCAGAGACCTACTAGCAAGGTGAAACAACCTCTTAAGGCTTGATGCTTGTCAGGACACAGCTCGCCAACGTGGATTTATTGTGGCTAAAGAGGCAGAAGAGTGTGTGAGAGCCAAAGCAAAGGCAAGAACCTTGGTGGGATTCTTGACAAAGGAGAAATTGTGTTTGAGATCAAATCACAGCTACTGCCTCTTCAAGGACAACTATGGTACCCATGGTGTGAAAAGGAGAAAGAGCTCCCCCACTTGCAGGAAAAGAGGAACAAGAACATAGAACATCATGGGAGCCAAACTGAGCCAGAGAAGTGTGCAGGACGAAGAAAGCAACTCGACAGAGCGTTCCCCCTCAAGCAGCTGCTGAAATCAGTCCTCGCTTTTCTCCAGGCACAGTCAAGAGACACCAAGAAATACTTGCTGCAGTGGAGGAAGGTCTTTAGGGATGACCTGTCCTCTGAGCACTTGGAGGAAGTTCAGAAAGAGTATCATCAGTGAAGGTATCAAATCCTGGAAATAAAGAAAAGCAATGAAAAAAACCAGTCTGAAAACAGCATTGATGAATAAGTTAGAAGCCCTCTCCAATGCAGTCAATGATTCATCCATTGGTCTCAAGCGTCTTTTGAGAGAAGTAGGGCAGATTCGTGAAGCTCTAGAATCCTTGAACTCAAAAGATGAATGTTTTTGCAAACTACCTGAAGTGGCAGTCGATCTGACGGTTTCAGGGTATGCCCTTGAAGTGGTGGATGGTGATGCTTCGTCTGTACGGTGACGATGGCTTGGGGCAATCTTTGACAAATTGAGAAGCTAGGGGAGAGAAGAGCGTTTGTTCTCTCAGTGCTTGGCATCCAGAGCCCGGGGAAGTCAAGCCTGCTGAATGCCATGTTTGGTCTGCAGTGGAACGTCAGTGCGGGGAGAGGCACGCGGGGAGCGTTTATGCAGCTGCTTCAGGTGGACGAGAAACGCCAAGAGGCCGTGGACTTTGATTACAGGCTGATTGTTGACACAGGAGGACTTTGTGCCATGGAGGTGGCCAATAAGCAGTCACTTAATAATGACAATGAGCTAGCCACCTTTGGCATTGGCATTGGCAACATGACTCTGATCAATATCTTGGGAGAAAATCCTGGAGACATGCAAGATGTCCTTCAGCTAGCTGGGCAGGCTTTTCTCCGCATGAAGCAAGTCAATCTTTCGCCAAGCTGCTGCTTTGTGCACCACAATGTTGGAGAAATAACTGCCCAGGAACAAAACATGCAAGCACAAAGACGCCTGCAGGAAAAGCTGGAGGAAATGGCAGGGACAGCCGCCCAGCCGCCCAGCAGGCGTTCTGCCATGTCACCTGCTTCAGCGATGTCATCCGCTTTGATGTGAACACCCACAGTCACTACTTTGCTCACCTCTGGGTGGCAAGGAAACCCACGCAGGGCCCCACCCAACCCCACACACAGCCAGCACGTGCAGCAGTTAAAGAGCACAATTCTCCAAGCTGCCAAGAAGGGATCGCAGGGCACTATTTCAAGGCTCTCGAGCTTGAAAGTTCGTATGAGTGACTTGTGGAAGGCTCTGCTGAATGAAAAGTTTGTTTTCCCTTTCCAAAACACTCGGGAAGTTGCCGCAGACAACAGCTTAGGAACAACCGACAGCCAGTGGACCTGGCAGCTGGGGAGCCACATCCTAGACTTGCAAATGAAATGGAACAATCGGATTAGAAAGGGAGACGTTCCGCATGTGACTCGAAGAAGCCTTATGGAGGAAGTGCAAGATAAATATGAGACCCTCTGGAAAGGCTTGGAACCGTATTTCAGGGAAGATGACGCCAGTGGGCTTTTGATTCAGTGGAAAGCAAGCATTGAAAATCAACCGCAAGATCTGAGAGAAGCACTTGTGGAAGAGACACAGAGAAAGTCTGCCGAGTTCATTGAACGGGAGAAGAATCCGAGCAAAGGGCATCAGAAGAAGCCAGAATGTGAACACGAGCTTGTCAAGAGAAGGCAACTGGTGGCTTTGTCGCTAAAGAAGGAAGAGCTGCATGAAGAAAAGCTGAGGCAACACTTGGCTAGCCTCTGGAAACAATGGCTCTACAAAGTATCTTCCAGTGCACCTCCTCCTGCAGAACCAAACATAAACCTCCCTAGTGAGACCACTCTGCTGGAACATTTCAAGCAAGAGCCAAACAGAGAGGAAGAAATAAAATGCTTCCTGCCAAAGGATGCATTTCCCATGGCATCCCTTGCAGGCAGTGCAAGAGATCATTGCTGCTGGAAGCTGCATTTCATTTCATCCCTTTGTATTTCAGATGCTAGTCGTACTTCCCAAAACATGTCTACAATAAACTCGCGGGCTAGCCTTCTGGTCAGGGTGTCTGCTGGTGCTGGGCTTGTGGCGGGGGTGCCGAGGGGATCTGGGCGTTGTGTTGGGGGTGCTGGTCTTGTCGTGGGGGGTGCAGAGGGGAGTTGGGCCTTGTGTTGGGGGTGCTGGTCTTTGTTTTGAGGTGCAGAGGGGATCTGGACCTTGTGTTGGGGGTGCATAGGGGATCTGGGTGTTGTTGTGGGGGTGCTTAGAGGAGGTGGGCCTTGTGTTGGGGGTGCTGGGTTTGTTGTGGGGGTGGAGAGGGGATCAGGGCCTTGTTTCTGGGGTGCTGGGCCTTGTTTTGGGAGTGCTGGGCTTGTTGTGGGGGTGCTGAGGGGATCAGGGCATTGTGTTGGGGGTGCTGGGCATTGTGTAGGGTTTGCTGGGCTTGTTATGGGGGTGCAGAGGGGGTCTGGGTCTTGTTTTGGGGGTGCTTAGAGGACGTGGGCCTTGTGTTGGGGGTGCTGGGCTTGTCGTGGGGGTCCTGAGTGGTCATGGTGTTGTGTTGGGGGTGGTGGGCTTTTTTTTGGGAGAACTAGGCTTGTTTTTGGGGTGCTTAGGGGATCTGGGCATTGTATTGGGGGTCTGGACTTGTTGTGGGGGTGCAGAGGGGAGCTGGGTCTTGTCATGGGGGTGCTGAGGGAATGCTCGGCCTTGTAATGGGGGTGGTGGGCTTGTCAGGGGGGTGCTGAGGGGATCTGGGCCTTGTTTTTGGGGTGTGGGCCTTGTTTTGGGGGTAGTGGGCTTGTCGTAAGGGTGCTGAGGGGATCTGGGCCTTGTATTGGGGATGGACAGGCGATGTGGGCCTTGTCTTGGGAGTGCTGAGGGGATCTGGGCCTTGTTTTCGGGGTACGGTGGGGATCTGGGCATTGTTTTGGGTGTGCTGGGCCTTGTCATGGGGGTGTTGAGGGGATCTAGGCCTTTTTTTGGGGGTGCGGAGAGGGTTACGGAGCACTCGACCAGGTTGCCCAGAGAGGTTGTGGAGTCTCCTTCCCTGGAGATATTCAAAAGCCGCCTGGCCCAATCCTGGGCAATATGCTCCAGAGGACCCTGGCTGAGCAGGGGG
This sequence comes from Struthio camelus, assembly GCF_040807025.1. NCBI lineage: Eukaryota > Metazoa > Chordata > Aves > Struthioniformes > Struthionidae > Struthio > Struthio camelus. Next base: position 6,800,178 of record NC_090944.1, read on the forward strand.
GGTTGGACTCCAGGATCTCCAGAGGTCCTTTCCAACCTCCACCATTCTCTGAGCCTGTGATTCTGTGAAATGTTAAGGCTAAAATTTTAACACTCACATCCCAGAAGTTTTCTTTTCCTTTCTTCTCAGAATTTGTTCCCATCGATGGTCGAGCCCATCACACACCTCCCACAATCGCCTGTAATGTGCTCATGTAGTGTTCCAATGCTATAGGTCATATGGATTGGCATGGGGTTGGTTCACCTAGTTGATTTAAACCAGTTGAGGGAATGGTTAGAACGTACAGCTAGCAATCTGGTTTTGGAGCTAAGGAAAGGTTTTGCACATTGAGTGACTACTCCCCAAATTACAGCTTGGTTGCCACTGCCCACGCACACAGGGAGCCCCATTCCCATTTCACCCCAGAAAGCTCCCCGCAGGCATGCTGCAAATGGCTTGTGTGCCGTTTCCACTCACAATTACAACAAGATTGCTGTGCACAATTGGAGGGCAAAGGAGCAGCCCCTCCAGAAGGGGAAAAGTGCCCAAAGGAAGAACGAGCCACGGGCTCGGCATGGGCTTGTCAGGGACGACTCTGGGCTTTGGTTGGGCTTTGTGCTGGCGGGAGCTGTGTTGGGGCTGGCCTTGGCGGGCTGCGCCTTGTTGGGGTTTGGGTGAGAGCAGCGTCAGGTGGGGCCTGGGGGTGCCCTGGCAGACCAGGTGTGTGGAAGTGATGTCGCCATGGCATCACAATGCCGGGGTCTTTCTGGAGGTGGGGCTGGGGGAAGTGCCGCTGTCACTTTGCCTGCGAGCGAGCGAGCGAGCGAGTGTGCGAGCGAGTGCGCGAGCAGGTGGAGAGCGTGGCGTTGAGCTGGGGCGAAGGAGCAAGGCAGCGGGGTAAGAGCTGGCTCCTTCCGTCTCTCTGCAGTCTCTCCTCCCCTCGGGGCGCTCTCCGTGGCTTTGTCGCCCCCCCAGCGCCCACCACCCGCTGCACGCTCCCTCGGTGGGCACAAGTGCCACAATCAGGCAAACGTCCCCGCCGCGAAGCCCAGCCACGCTCGGGCACCATTCTGCGCCCTTGCTGCTCACCACCCGGTGTCCCCGCGTCACACGTGGGAAAGCAGCGGCAGGAGCGGGCAGCCAGGCAAGGCTGATGGAGTGAGGGCACCGTGCCCTGCTTTTTGCAGAGTTGCTCTCGGCGGCCTTTGGCTCTTCTCCTGGTGTCAGATTGACGCTGTCGATCTTGGGGTGCGGAGGAGCGTGCACAGGGTGAGCCGCAGAGCAGAGCGGAGCGGTCAGGGTCGGGGGAGGTTGGTGGAGGGGCGTTGGAGGGGCGGTGGGGAGCAGGGCTTTGGGGGCTGCTGGTCTGCCTTGGTCGGGGAGGGGGAGGGTGGCTGCAAGGGGCGGCGTGCTCAGAGGTGGGTGCTGTGTTTTGGGTGGCACTCTTGGAGCAGGACGTGGAGGCGGAGCGCTGAGCAGGCTGCACGCTCGCGGCGCGCTTCCGGTGGCGGCATGGAGCCTCGGAGGCTGAGCGTCGTGGGCGAGTTTGTGGTGCTGAGCCTTTTTGTGGTGTGCCTGGCCCACATGCCCTCGGTCGTCAACGTCCTCATGATCCTGTGCATAGCGGTGGTGTTGGTGCCGGCGGGGAAAAGGCCCTGGCCCAAGGTAGGAGTCAGCCTGGGCATGGCCCCGAGCTGGCGCGGGCAGCGAGAGGGCTGAGGCCGCGGCAGCACCTGCAGCAAGGGCAGCCTGACGGTGCTGCGCGCAAGCCTGCCTGCAGCCTCAGCTCTGCGTGCCCCGCGCAGCCCTTCCGCGAGCAGGGCGCCTCTTGGCGCAGCGTGGATGCTCGCCACTAAGGCAGCGCTCTCTTGGGCTGTGCAGGGGCCTCGCGGCAGTGCTGGCAGCCTGGGCAACGGCAGTGTGGACGAGCCCGGAGGTGAGCAGCCCCGGCCCAGAGCGTAGGCGCGCTCGGCAGTGCCTCCCGGCCAAGACAGCCCAGCGCCGCCAGCGCCCACCGCCCTCGGCCCCAGCTGGGGCTCCGCCCACGGGCTGCCCTCGCTCACTGCCTCTCTGCCTCCTCTTCCAGCAGCCTCCTTCCTGCCCACGGTGCAGACGCAGGAATGTGCAGCCGGCCGGCAGGCAGGGTAAGCGGAGGCCTGGCCTGCAGGGGGGCTGCCCCACAGCCCTGGCCAGGCCCACCGCAGGCAAGAGCCCGATGCAGCCCAGAGCCACGGACCTGCGCCTGGCCTGGGCCCCCCAAAGAGCAGGGCATGGCATGGCTAGGGCTGGGGTCGACGCGCGGGATGCCCAGGACATGCCGCATGCCTGCTGCTCACCAACTGGGAAGCCCCTTTGCTCCTTGCCCACTGCTGCAGCCCTGGCCCCAGCGCCCCCTCCGCCCGCACCCTGGCACCCTTTGGCATCTGCCGCCACCACCAGGGCTTCCCCCTGGGGCACCCAAGGCAGCCTCCTCACCTCCTTTCTCCCTCCCAGGCTCACAAGCGAGGACATCTTGTCCCCTCGCCACCTCCTGCCAACCTCCGAGCCAGACACGGATGGATGGAAGTTGGATGGCCCTCTCCCACTGCCACCACCCTCCATCCTGCTGGACGCTCCCCCAACACCTGCAGGAGTGCTGGGTGAGCTGCTTGTGCCCACAGCCCTCCCGCCATCCCCACCACGCAGGCGGGTCCGCTTTGGGCGCAACCAGACCGTGCTGCTCAGTGAAGAAGGTCACGAGCTGCTGGACTGCCTCCCCAAAGCCCCACACCTCGACTGGCCAGCCCACATCCCGCGCCGGTCCATCCTGCACTGTGCCTGGGCACCCGTCCCGCTGGCAGGGGAAGGCACAGTGCGGCCACTTTCACCCCTCGAGCAGTCCGAGGAGGAAGAGGATGAGGAGCCAGCGTGTGCCACCTCCCTGCAGCGCTGGCCCACCATGCAGCTCTGGAGCCCACCACCGGAGGTGCCCTCCCCTCCCGCTGCAGCCACTGGCTGCACAGCGGCCCTGGCCTGCCTGCTGTGCCCAGCCTGCCCAGCCTGCCCTGCAGGCGCCTTCAGAGGGCTGCGCAAGGGCCTCCGCAGATGCGCCTCCTTCCTGCGAAGGCCACGGCGAGTGCTCAGGAGGCGCCAGGCAAGGGTCAGCTGATTGGGGCCAGCAGCAGGCTCCGCGCCTGGGCACACGTGCCAGTAACCAGCGCCCGCGGAGCTAGACGCCTTCGCCACCTCCGGGCCAGCGTCAATAAACCTCTGAGCAAGACTCTGTGGGAGGCGAGAGTGAAACACCATGTGAAGTGCTATGAAGGCGGCGCAGGAATGCTCCCTGAGTCTTAGGAAGCCAGCCGTTCCCCGAACTCAGGCTTTCCTGCTCCTGACAGGGCTGAGTAGAGCAGCAACATGCAAAAACATGTCTCCAGAACAGAAGTTTAAATGCTTAGCTCAGATGAACCATCACATAGGAAACTGGCTGTCAGAAGAAGTCCGTGAGATCCTTACAAAGCGCGGTGGATGTGATCCTGGGGGCACTCTGGAGCAAGATCTGAATTCCCCTGTGAATGGAGACTATGTAGCCTCCAACAGCGATCTGCAGAAAGAAGTCTAAAACAGGGGAGAATTGATATTGGTCAGGGGGCTGAGCAGAAAGATTCATCCAAGCCATCACCCTCAGCAGAACAGTGGGAGGATCCTAAAAGGAATGAGCGTTCCAGAGGCCAAGAGGTCCTCCACTTGATCAAACACCCGGGACGAGAAAATTGCTACGCAAGGAAAAGGGGGAGGGCAGATCTTCAGGTTATCGACAAGACTGCCCTGTGTGACAGCCAGCCCAGGATTGGCAGTGAATACCCCTTCCCTTTTCGGCACAAGCTGCTGATGCTGGACTACCGTGGAAGGTATCTGGTTTGCCAGGAGCATGGCAAAGCAAAAGAAGGCGTTCTGAGCACTCCGAATGCAACAAGCCTTGGCACTGAGTGCTCAGATAATGCCTCAGATATTGACAGTGAGTTTTTCAATGCTGAGCGTGAAGAAGGGGATGCCTCTGTTACAGCAGGTCTGACACACACACATGCCATGGACCTCCAGGTGGCGATGTTTCATGGTGCCCCTGATTTCACGAGACAGTACATTTCAACAAACCTCGCTTTGTGCCACTTCTGCTACCAAATCCATGCACCGCACCAAGAGAGTTCCCTCAGCCAAGTTAAAAAGAGCTGGAAAGCCACGGAACAATTGGGAAAGCAGACCACAAGAGGAGCAGACCACAACTCAGAGGCACAAAAACAAACCGATTGATCAGGCAGACACACCCATCGTGTCCTTCCTACGGATTGGGAGTTCTCCTTCCTCTTCCAAGGCTCAGCTCCTGAATGCTCTGCCGACTAAACACAAACACGACACTTTCTTCCATCGACATTGCAAAGGCAGCACCAAAGGCTGTCTTCTAACGACAGGTGTTGTGGAGACCTCTTGGTCCTGTGCCAGTGGCAGTGCTGATGACACTTTTGACGGCTGTGTTGCTTTTTGTAACCTGCATGGAGATGCTAGAGGTCATGAACAACAATTGCCGTTTTTACAGCAGATCTCTTCTGTGAAGGAGGCTCTCAGTTAGCTGAGTCTGACCAGAGTGACAAGAAAGGCATGAACATTGTACGTGACCCGTGGCAGTCTCAAAAGCCTTTGATTTGTCTTTTCACTGAAGAAGAGAATGTTGCATGTGGCCGATCTAGCCAGAATGTAAAAACAGGTATCCAGAACAGAAACACAGCAGAATTAGTAGAGGAGCTGGTAAAAACAATCAGAGACCTACTGGCAAGGTCAAACAACCTTTTAAGGCTTGATGCTTGTCAGGACACAGCTCGCCAACGTGGATTTATTGTGGCTAAAGAGGCAGAAGAGTGTGTGAGAGCCAAAGCAAAGGCAAGAACCTTGGTGGGATTCTTGACAAAGGAGAAATTGTGTTTGAGATCAAATCACAGCTACTGCCTCTTCAAGGACAACTATGGTACCCATGGTGTAAAAAGGAGAAAGAGCTCCCCCGCTTGCAGGAAAAGAGGAACAAGAACATAGAACATCATGGGAGCCAAACTGAGCCAGAGAAGTGTGCAGGACGAAGAAAGCAACTCGACAGAGTGTTCCCCCTCAAGCAGCTGATGAAATCAGTCCTCGCTTTTCTCCAGGCACAGTCAAGAGACACCAAGAAATACTTGCTGCAGTGGAGGAAGGTCTTTAGGGATGACCTGTCCTCTGAGCACTTGGAGGAACTTCAGAAAGAGTATCATCAGTGATGGTATCAAATCCTGGAAATAAAGAAAAGCAAGGAAAAAAACCAGTCTGAAAACAGCATTGATGAATAAGTTAGAAGCCCTCTCCAATGCAGTCAATGATTCATCCATTGGTCTCAAGCGTCTTTTGAGAGAAGTAGGGCAGATTCGTGAAGCTCTAGAATCCTTGAACTCAAAAGATGAATGTTTTTGCAAACTACCTGACGTGGCAGTCGATCTGATGGTTTCAGGGTATGCCCTTGAAGTGGTGGATGGTGATGCTTCGTCTGTACGGTGACGATGGCTTGGGGCAATCTTTGACAAGTTAATTGAGAAGCTAGGGGAGAGAAGAGCGTTTGTTCTCTCAGTGCTTGGCATCCAGAGCCCGGGGAAGTCAAGCCTGCTGAATGCCATGTTTGGTCTGCAGTGGAACGTCAGTGCGGGGAGAGGCACGCGGGGAGCGTTTATGCAGCTGCTTCAGGTGGACGAGAAACGCCAAGAGGCCGTGGACTTTGATTACAGGCTGATTGTTGACACAGGAGGACTTTGTGCCATGGAGGTGGCCAATAAGCAGTCACTTAATGATGACAAAGAGCTAGCCACCTTTGGCATTGGCATTGGCAACATGACTCTGATCAATATCTTGGGAGAAAATCCTGGAGACATGCAAGATGTCCTTCAGCTAGCTGGGCAGGCTTTTCTCCGCATGAAGCAAGTCAATCTTTCGCCAAGCTGCTGCTTTGTGCACCACAATGTTGGAGAAATAACTGCCCAGGAACAAAACATGCAAGCACAAAGACGCCTGCAGGAAAAGCTGGAGGAAATGGCAGGGACAGCCACCCAGCCGCCCAGCAGGCGTTCTGCCATGTCACCTGCTTCAGCAATGTCATCCGCTTTGATGTGAACACCCACCGTCACTACTTTGCTCACCTCTGGGTGGCAAGGAAACCCACCCATCGCCCCACCCAACCCCACACACAGCCAGCACGTGCAGCAGTTAAAGAGCACAATTCTCCAAGCTGCCAAGAAGGGATCGCAGGGCACTATTTCAAGGCTCTCGAGCTTGAAAGTTCGTATGAGTGACTTGTGGAAGGCTCTGCTGAATGAAAAGTTTGTTTTCCCTTTCCAAAACACTCGGGAAGTTGCCGCAGACAACAGCTTAGGAACAACCGACAGCCAGTGGACCTGGCAGCTGGGGAGCCACATCCTAGACTTGCAAATGAAACGGAACAATCGGATTAGAAAGGGATACGTTCCGCATGTGACTCGAAGAAGCCTTATGGAGGAAGTGCAAGATAAATATGAGCCCCTCTGGAAAGGCTTGGAACCGTATTTCAGGGAAGATGACGCCAGTGGGCTTTTGATTCAGTGGAAAGCAAGCATTGAAAATCAACCGCAAGATCTGAGAGAAGCACTTGTGGAAGAGGCACAGAGAAAGTCTGCCGAGTTCATTGAACGGGAGAAGAATCAGAGCAAAGGGCATCAGAAGAAGCCAGAATGTGAACACGAGCTTGTCAAGAGAAGGCAACTGGTGGCTTTGTCGCTAAAGAAGGAAGAGCTGCATGAAGAAAAGCTGAGGCAACACTTGGCTAGCCTCTGGAAACAATGGCTCTACAAAGTATCTTCCAGTGCACCTCCTCCTGCAGAACCAAACATAAACCTCCCTAGTGAGACCACTCTGCTGGAACATTTCAAGCAAGAGCCAAACAGAGAGGAAGAAATAAAATGCTTCCTGCCAAAGGATGCATTTCCCATGGCATCCCTTGCAGGCAGTGCAAGAGATCATTGCTGCTGGAAGCTGCATTTCATTTCATCCCTTTGTATTTCAGATGCTAGTCGTACTTCCCAAAACATGTCTACAATAAACTCGCGGGCTAGCCTTCTGGTCAGGGTGTCTGCTGGTGCTGGGCTTGTGGCGGGGGTGCAGGGGGGAGTGGGGCGTTGTGTTGGGGGTGCTGGTCTTGTCGTGGGGGGTGCAGAGGGGAGTTGGTCCTTGTGTTGGGGGTGCTGGTCTTTGTTTTGAGGTGCAGAGGGGATCTGGACCTTGTGTTGGGGGTGCATAGGGGATCTGGGTGTTGTTGTGGGGGTGCTTAGAGGAGGTGGGCCTTGTGTTGGGGGTGCTGGGTTTGTTGTGGGGGTGGAGAGGGGATCAGGGCCTTGTTTTTGGGGTGCTGGGCCTTGTTTTGGGAGTGCTGGGCTTGTCGTGGGGGTGCTGAGGGGATCAGGGCATTGTTTTGGGGGTGCTGGGCCTTGTTTTGGGAGTGCTGGGCTTGTTATGGGGGTGCAGAGGGGATCTGGGTCTTGTTTTGGGGGTGCTTAGAGGACGTGGGCCTTGTGTTGGGGGTGCTGGGCTTGTCGTGGGGGTCCTGAGTGGTCATGGTGTTGTGTTGGGGGTGGTGGGCGTTGTTTTGGGAGAACTAGGCTTGTTTTCGGGGTGCTGAGGGGATCTGGGCCTTGTTTTCGGGGTGTGGGCCTTGTTTTGGGGGTACTGGGCTTGTCCTAAGGGTGCTGAGGGGATCTGGGCCTTGTTTTCGGGGTGTGGGCCTTGTTTTGGGGGTACTGGGCTTGTCCTAAGGGTGCTGAGGGGATCTGGGCCTTGTTTTCGGGGTGCTGTGGGGATCTGGGCGTTGTTTTGGCGGTGCTGGGCCTTGTCATGGGGGTGTTGAGGGAATCTAGGCCTTTTTTTGGGGGTGCGGAGAGGGTTCCGGAGCACTCGACCAGGTTGCCCAGAGAGGTTGTGGAGTCTCCTTCCCTGGAGATATTCAAAAGCCGCCTGGCCCAATCCTGGGCAATATGCTCCAGAGGACCCTGGCTGAGCAGGGGCGTTGGACTCCAGGATCTCCGGAGGTCCCTTCCAACCTCCACCATTCTCTGAGCCTGTGATTCTGTGAAATGTTAAGGCTAAAATTTTAACACTCACATCCCAGAAGTTTTCTTTTCCTTTCTTCTCAGAATTGGTTCCCGTCGATGGTCGAGCCCATCACACACCTCCCACAATCGCCTGTAATGTGCTCATGTGGTGTTCCAATGTTATAGGTCATATGGATTGGCATGGGGTTGGTTCACCTAGTTGATTTAAACCAGTTGAGGGAATGGTTAGAACGTACAGCTAGCAATCTGGTTTTGGAGCTAAGGAAAGGTTTTGCACATTGAGTGACTACTCCCCAAATTACAGCTTGGTTGCCACTGGCCACGCACGCAGGGAGCCCCATTCCCCTTGGGATCATTCCAGTTAATATGAAAGAGAGAATCAACCGTATCGGGAATAATACCAACGGTGCGTCTATATGATTGGGGCCTGGGCATACAAGTCTCGAACTCCCATCTCTCCATCATATGTCTAGCAAGCCAAGAATCTTCCACAAGACTTGAACTGGAGGAATGCGTGGGATCAAAACTGTCATGTCACCTGGGGGAGTGAACCAGACACCGTGCGTAGGGCCTACGAAATAGATGGCTCAGTGTTACAGTGGGGACAACAAACAATTGTACTCGGGACCTGAGAGGACCACTCCCTGAGAGAGACCTGCCCAATCGAAGCTATTTCCAAGCAGGTGGTCATGAAGGGAGCACTGCCCTTCAGGAAAAAGCCTTTGCGCAGCTGCGCTATTACCAGAACGGAGCAGCTTCACGACCGCATCACACAGCTCATCAGCCTCCCCATCGACACAAAGGAACAGGAGCCAATGCATGACAACCAAAGTTGCATTCATGACAGACTGCATGAAATAAGAGAACAGGTGGACTCGGCAGCCAGGAACTCCACATATGTCTTCACTCATGGATACAGAAGACATTCAGCAGTGTCTCTAGGCAAAGTGGCAGCAGAAAGGTTGGCAAAGATGCAGAAGGCTTTCACAAGAGCAAACGACCCCACTTTCTACCTGCGGGGCCAGAGAGAAGACTTCTTCACAAGTTTCCACATGTCCTGCCAAGCAGTGCCCTCTATCACAGCAGTTGCTGATTTTTTTTATGTGACGAGCTTTCAGGAGCTCTTTGACAGGCAGTGTCTGTGAAGACTGCTCTTGATATAGCCTGGGAAAGGAGCTCTAACTCTCCAGCTTTCAGTGGCCATCGATCTCAACTAGAAACGGCTATTCTCCTCTCTCTTGCGGAGGAAGAGAATGGTGAGAAGTTCAGGCAGCACATTCATTTCCCCCAACATGTTTTAGAAGGTTTCGTTGAGAAGTGTGTTAACAACTATTGCTTAGACAAGAACAACTCAAGGCTGAAGAACTTGTTCCATGTTTCCCTGAATTCATTCCAGACTCTTGCTGCTGCTGCTAGCTTTGCGCCTACAACTCCAGTTGTCCAAGAGAACTGTGGCAATGTCTCCCTGTGGCTAGAGGAATTTGGGAGCAGACTTGGAGCTAATTCTGAACTTCCCAGAAGTCATCTGAAAGCATTGAGCATCAAGAAAGAAAGGAGCTAGAGCTCCTGGAGGAGGCAATGAGTAAAGCTCTGGCCCCTGTGCTAGCAAACCTGAAACAGGCATTTTCCATGACTCATCTGAAAGCTTGGAACTGGAAACCTCATACAATCGGAGTTGAAGGGCTGCACGGCTGCTGGAAGCAATGCCCGTTGTGCAGCGCTCTTTGCACAGACACAATACGTGCTCCTGATGGGGACCACAGTGTTCACTTCCATCGCCTTCAAGTCCTCAATGGTAGCCAGTGGGTTAGAAGAAATCAGTTGGTCCCTGCCCTTTGCTCCAGTCTTGTAGCAAGTCACTGTTGCCTCGTGCTTGAGGATAACAAGGAAGCTGCCTATACAGAGTCTAGAGAAGCAGGAGCAGCTTCTGCCAATTGGGGCCTCACACCAGAAAGCTCCCCACAGGCATGCTGCAAATGGCTTGTGTGCCGTTTCCGCTCACAATTGCAACAAGATTGCTGTGCACAATTGGAGGGCACAGCAGCAACCCGTCCAGAAGGGGAAAAGTGCCCAAAGAAAGAACGAGCCACAGGCTCGGCATGGGCTTGTCAGGGACGACTCTGGGCTTTGGTTGGGCTTTGTGCTGGCGGGAGCTGTGTTGGGGCTGGCCTTGGCGGGCTGCGCCTTGTTGGGGTTTGGGTGAGAGCAGCGTCAGGTGGGGCCTGGGGGTGCCCTGGCAGACCAGGTGTGTGGAAGTGATGTCGCCATGGCATCACAATGCCGGGGTCTTTCTGGAGGTGGGGCTGGGGGAAGTGCCGCTGTCACTTTGCCTGCGAGCGAGCGAGCGAGCGAGTGTGCGAGCGAGTGCGCGAGCAGGTGGAGAGCGTGGTGTTGAGCTGGGGCGAAGGAGCAAGGCAGCGGGGTAAGAGCTGGCTCCTTCCGTCTCTCTGCAGTCTCTCCTCCCCTCGGGGCACTCTCCCTGGCTTTGTCGCCCCCCCAGCGCCCACCACCCGCTGCACGCTCCCTCGGTGGGCACAAGTGCCACAATCAGGCAAACGTCCCCGCCGCGAAGCCCAGCCACGCTCGGGCACCATTCTGCGCCCTTGCTGCTCACCACCCGGTGTCCCCGCGTCACACGTGGGAAAGCAGCGGCAGGAGCGGGCAGCCAGGCAAGGCCGACGGAGTGAGGGCACCGTGCCCTGCTTTTTGCAGAGTTGCTCTCGGCGGCCTTTGGCTCTTCTCCTGGTGTCAGATTGACGCTGTCGATCTTGGGGTGCGGAGGAGCGTGCACAGGGTGAGCCGCAGAGCAGAGCGGAGCGGTCAGGGTCGGGGGAGGTTGGTGGAGGGGCGTTGGAGGGGCGGTGGGGAGCAGGGCTTTGGGGGCTGCTGGTCTGCCTTGGTCGGGGAGGGGGAGGGTGGCTGCAAGGGGCGGCGTGCTCAGAGGTGGGTGCTGTGTTTTGGGTGGCACTCTTGGAGCAGGACGTGGAGGCGGAGCGCTGAGCAGGCTGCACGCTCGCGGCGCGCTTCCGGTGGCGGCATGGAGCCTCGGAGGCTGAGCGTCGTGGGCGAGTTTGTGGTGCTGAGCCTTTTTGTGGTGTGCCTGGCCCACATGCCCTCGGTCGTCAACGTCCTCACGATCCTGTGCATAGCGGTGGTGTTGGTGCCGGCGGGGAAAAGGCCCTGGCCCAAGGTAGGAGTCAGCCTGGGCATGGCCCCGAGCTGGCGCGGGCAGCGAGAGGGCTGAGGCCGTGGCAGCACCTGCAGCAAGGGCAGCCTGACGGTGCTGCGCGCAAGCCTGCCTCCAGCCTCAGCTCTGCGTGCCCCGCGCAGCCCTTCCGCGAGCAGGGGGCCTCTTGGTGCAGCTTGGATGCTCGCCACTAAGGCAGCGCTCTCTTGGGCTGTGCAGGGGCCTCGCGGCAGTGCTGGCAGCCTGGGCAACGGCAGCGTGGACGAGCCCGGAGGTGAGCAGCACCGGCCCAGAGCGTAGGCGCGCTCGGCAGCGCCTCCCGGCCAAGACAGCCCAGCGCCGCCAGCGCCCACCGCCCTCGGCCCCAGCTGGGGCTCCGCCCACGGGCTGCCCTCGCTCACTGCCTCTCTGCCTCCTCTTCCAGCAGCCTCCTTCCTGCCCACGGTGGAGACGCAGGACTGTGCAGCCGGCCGGCAGGCAGGGTAAGCGGAGGCGTGGCCTGCAGGGGGGCTGCCCCACAGCCCTGGCCAGGCCCACCGCAGGCAAGAGCCCGATGCAGCCCAGAGCCACGGACCTGCGCCTGGCCTGGGCCCCCCAAAGAGCAGGGCATGGCATGGCTAGGGCTGGGGTCGACGCGCGGGATGCCCAGGACATGCCGCATGCCTGCTGCTCACCAACTGGGAAGCCCCTTTGCTCCTTGCCCACTGCTGCAGCCCTGGCCCCAGCGCCCCCTCTGCCCGCACCCTGGCACCCTTTGGCGTCTGCCGCCGCAACCAGGGCTTCCCCCTGGGGCACCCAAGGCAGCCTCCTCACCTCCTTTCTCCCTCCCAGGCTCACAAGCGAGGACATCTTGTCCCCTCGCCACCTCCTGCCGACCTCCGAGCTGGACACGGATGGATGGAAGTTGGATGGCCCTCTCCCACTGCCACCAACCTCCATCCTGCTGGACGCTCCCCCAACACCTGCAGGAGTGCTGGGTGAGCTGCTTGTGCCCACAGCCCTCCCGCCATCCCCACCACGCAGGCGGGTCCGCTTTGGGCGCAACCAGACCGTGCTGCTCAGTGAAGAAGGTCACGAGCTGCTGGACTGCCTCCCCAAAGCCCCACACCTCGACTGGCCAGCCCACATCCCGCGCCGGTCCATCCTGCACTGTGCCTGGGCACCCGTCCCGCTGGCAGGGGAAGGCACAGTGCGGCCAGTTTCACCCCTCGAGCAGTCCGAGGAGGAAGAGGATGAGGAGCCAGCGTGTGCCACCTCCCTGCAGCGCTGGCCCACCATGCAGCTCTGGAGCCCACCACCGGAGGCGCCCTCCCCTCCTGCTGCAGCCACCGGCTGCACAGCGGCCCTGGCCTGCCTGCTGTGCCCAGCCTGCCCAGCCTGCCCTGCAGGCGCCTTCAGAGGGCTGCGCAAGGGCCTCCGCAGATGCGCCTCCTTCCTGCGAGGGCCACGGCGAGTGCTCAGGAGGCGCCAGGCAAGGGCCAGCTGATTGGGGCCAGCAGCAGGCTCCGCGCCTGGGCACACGTGCCAGTAACCAGCGCCCGCGGAGCTAGACGCCTTCGCCACCTCCGGGCCAGCGTCAATAAACCTCTGAGCAAGACTCTGTGGGAGGCGAGAGTGAAACACCATGTGAAGTGCTATGAAGGCGGCGCAGGAATGCTCCCTGAGTCTTAGGAAGCCAGCCGTTCCCCGAACTCAGGCTTTCCTGCTCCTGACAGGGCTGAGTAGAGCAGCAACATGCAAAAACATGTCTCCAGAGCAGAAGTTTAAATGCTTAGCTCAGATGAACCATCACATAGGAAACTGGCTGTCAGAAGAAGTCCGTGAGATCCTTACAAAGCGCGGTGGATGTGATCCTGGGGGCGCTCTGGAGCAAGATCTGAATTCCCCTGTGAATGGAGACTATGTAGCCTCCAACAGCGATCTGCAGAAAGAAGTCTAAAACAGGGGAGAATTGATATTGGTCAGGGGGCTGAGCAGAAAGATTCATCCAAGCCATCACCCTCAGCAGAACAGTGGGAGGATCCTAAAAGGAATGAGCGTTCCAGAGGCCAAGAGGTCCTCCACTTGATCAAACACCCGGGACGAGAAAATTGCTACGCAAGGAAAAGGGGGAGGGCAGATCTTCAGGTTATCGACAAGACTGCCCTGTGTGACAGCCAGCCCAGGATTGGCAGTGAATACCCCTTCCCTTTTCGGCACAAGCTGCTGATGCTGGACTACCGTGGAAGGTATCTGGTTTGCCAGGAGCATGGCAAAGCAAAAGAAGGCGTTCTGAGCACTCCGAATGCAACAAGCCTTGGCACTGAGTGCTCAGATAATGCCTCAGATATTGACAGTGAGTTTTTCAATGCTGAGCGTGAAGAAGGGGATGCCTCTGTTACAGCAGGTCTGACACACACACATGCCATGGACCTCCAGGTGGCGATGTTTCATGGTGCCCCTGATTTCACGAGACAGTACATTTCAACAAACCTCGCTTTGTGCCACTTGGCGCTCCCCCTCCTGCTACCAAATCCATGCACCGCACCAAGAGAGTTCCCTCAGCCAAGTTAAAAAGAGCTGGAAAGCCACGGAACAATTGGGAAAGCAGACCACAAGAGGAGCAGACCACAATTCAGAGGCACAAAAACAAACCGATTGATCAGGCAGACACACCCATCGTGTCCTTCATACGGATTGGGAGTTCTCCTTCCTCTTCCAAGGCTCAGCTCCTGAATGCTCTGCCGACTAAACACAAACACGACACTTTCTTCCATCGACATTGCAAAGGCAGCACCAAAGGCTGTCTTCTAACGACAGGTGTTGTGGAGATCTCTTGGTCCTGTGCCAGTGGCAGTGCTGATGACACTTTTGACGGCTGTGTTGCTTTTTGTAACCTGCATGGAGATGCTAGAGGTCATGAACAACAATTGCCGTTTTTACAGCAGATCTCTTCTGTGAAGGAGGCTCTCAGTTAGCTGAGTCTGACCAGAGTGACAAGAAAGGCATGAACATTGTACGTGACCCGTGGCAGTCTCAAAAGCCTTTGATTTGTCTTTTCACTGAAGAAGAGAATGTTGCATGTGGCCGATCTAGCCAGAATGTAAAAAGAGGTATCCAGAACAGAAACACAGCAGAATTAGTAGAGGAGCTGGTAAAAACAATCAGAGATCTGCTAGCAAGGTGAAACAACCTTTTAAGGCTTGATGCTTGTCAGGACACAGCTCGCCAACGTGGATTTATTGTGGATAAAGAGGCAGAAGAGTGTGTGAGAGCCAAAGCAAAGGCAAGAACCTTGGTGGGATTCTTGACAAAGGAGAAATTGTGTTTGAGATCAAGTCACAGCTACTGCCTCTTCAAGGACAACTATGGTACCCATGGTGTAAAAAGGAGAAAGAGCTCCCCCGCTTGCAGGAAAAGAGGAACAAGAACATAGAACATCATGGGAGCCAAACTGAGCCAGAGAAGTGTGCAGGACGAAGAAAGCAACTCGACAGAGCGTTCCCCCTCAAGCAGCTGATGAAATCAGTCCTCGCTTTTCTCCAGGCACAGTCAAGAGACACCAAGAAATACTTGCTGCAGTGGAGGAAGGTCTTTAGGGATGACCTGTCCTCTGAGCACTTGGAGGAACTTCAGAAAGAGTATCATCAGTGATGGTATCAAATCCTGGAAATAAAGAACAGCAAGGAAAAAAACAGCATTGATGAATAAGTTAGAAGCCCTCTCCAATGCAGTCAATGATTCATCCATTGGTCTCAAGCGTCTTTTGAGAGAAGTAGGGCAGATTCGTGAAGCTCTAGAATCCTTGAACTCAAAAGATGAATGTTTTTGCAAACTACCTGAAGTGGCAGTCGATCTGACGGTTTCAGGGTATGCCCTTGAAGTGGTGGATGGTGATGCTTCGTCTGTACGGTGACGATGGCTTGGGGCAATCTTTGACAAGTTAATTGAGAAGCTAGGGGAGAGAAGAGCGTTTGTTCTCTCAGTGCTTGGCATCCAGAGCCCGGGGAAGTCAAGCCTGCTGAATGCCATGTTTGGTCTGCAGTGGAACGTCAGTGTGGGGAGAGGCACGCGGGGAGCGTTTATGCAGCTGCTTCAGGTGGACGAGAAACGCCAAGAGGCCGTGGACTTTGATTACAGGCTGATTGTTGACACAGGAGGACTTTGTGCCATGGAGGTGGCCAATAAGCAGTCACTTAATGATGACAATGAGCTAGCCACCTTTGGCATTGGCATTGGCAACATGACTCTGATCAATATCTTGGGAGAAAATCCTGGAGACATGCAAGATGTCCTTCAGCTAGCTGGGCAGGCTTTTCTCCGCATGAAGCAAGTCAATCTTTCGCCAAGCTGCTGCTTTGTGCACCACAATGTTGGAGAAATAACTGCCCAGGAACAAAACATGCAAGCACAAAAGACGCCTGCAGGAAAAGCTGGAGGAAATGGCAGGGACAGCCGCCCAGCCGCCCAGCAGGCGTTCTGCCATGTCACCTGCTTCAGCAATGTCATCCGCTTTGATGTGAACACCCACAGTCACTACTTTGCTCACCTCTGGGTGGCAAGGAAACCCACCCATCGCCCCACCCAACCCCACACACAGCCAGCACGTGCAGCAGTTAAAGAGCACAATTCTCCAAGCTGCCAAGAAGGGATCGCAGGGCACTATTTCAAGGCTCTCGAGCTTGAAAGTTCGTATGAGTGACTTGTGGAAGGCTCTGCTGAATGAAAAGTTTGTTTTCCCTTTCCAAAACACTCGGGAAGTTGCCGCAGACAACAGCTTAGGAACAACCGACAGCCAGTGGACCTGGCAGCTGGGGAGCCACATCCTAGACTTGCAAATGAAACGGAACAATCGGATTAGAAAGGGATACGTTCCGCATGTGACTCGAAGAAGCCTTATGGAGGAAGTGCAAGATAAATATGAGCCCCTCTGGAAAGGCTTGGAACCGTATTTCAGGGAAGATGACGCCAGTGGGCTTTTGATTCAGTGGAAAGCAAGCATTGAAAATCAACCGCAAGATCTGAGAGAAGCACTTGTGGAAGAGGCACAGAGAAAGTCTGCCGAGTTCATTGAACGGGAGAAGAATCCGAGCAAAGGGCATCAGAAGAAGCCAGAATGTGAACACGAGCTTGTCAAGAGAAGGCAACTGGTGGCTTTGTCGCTAAAGAAGGAAGAGCTGCATGAAGAAAAGCTGAGGCAACACTTGGCTAGCCTCTGGAAACAATGGCTCTACAAAGTATCTTCCAGTGCACCTCCTCCTGCAGAACCAAACATAAACCTCCCTAGTGAGACCACTCTGCTGGAACATTTCAAGCAAGAGCCAAACAGAGAGGAAGAAATAAAATGCTTCTTGCCAAAGGATGCATTTCCCATGGCATCCCTTGCAGGCAGTGCAAGAGATCATTGCTGCTGGAAGCTGCATTTCATTTCATCCCTTTGTATTTCAGATGCTAGTCGTACTTCCCAAAACATGTCTACAATAAACTCGCGGGCTAGCCTTCTGGTCAGGGTGTCTGCTGGTGCTGGGCTTGTGGCGGGGGTGCAGGGGGGAGTGGGGCGTTGTGTTGGGGGTGCTGGTCTTGTCGTGGGGGGTGCAGAGGGGAGTTGGGCCTTGTGTTGGGGGTGCTGGTCTTTGTTTTGAGGTGCAGAGGGGATCTGGACCTTGTGTTGGGGGTGCATAGGGGATCTGGGTGTTGTTGTGGGGGTGCTTAGAGGAGGTGGGCCTTGTGTTGGGGGAGCTGGGCTTGTCATGGGGGTGCAGAGGGGATCAGGGCCTTGTTTCTGGGGTGCTGGGCCTTGTTTTGGGAGTGCTGGGCTTGTCGTGGGGGTGCTGAGGGGATCAGGGCATTGTTTTGGGGGTGCTGGGCCTTGTTTTGGGAGTGCTGGGCTTGTTATGGGGGTGCAGAGGGGATCTGGGTCTTGTTTTGGGGGTGCTTAGAGGACGTGGGCCTTGTGTTGGGGGTGCTGGGCTTGTCGTGGGGGTCCTGAGTGGTCATGGTGTTGTGTTGGGGGTGGTGGGCGTTGTTTTGGGAGAACTAGGCTTGTTTTCGGGGTGCTGAGGGGATCTGGGCCTTGTTTTCGGGGTGTGGGCCTTGTTTTGGGGGTACTGGGCTTGTCCTAAGGGTGCTGAGGGGATCTGGGCCTTGTTTTCGGGGTGTGGGCCTTGTTTTGGGGGTACTGGGCTTGTCCTAAGGGTGCTGAGGGGATCTGGGCCTTGTTTTCGGGGTGCTGTGGGGATCTGGGCGTTGTTTTGGCGGTGCTGGGCCTTGTCATGGGGGTGTTGAGGGAATCTAGGCCTTTTTTTGGGGGTGCGGAGAGGGTTCCGGAGCACTCGACCAGGTTGCCCAGAGAGGTTGTGGAGTCTCCTTCCCTGGAGATATTCAAAAGCCGCCTGGCCCAATCCTGGGCAATATGCTCCAGGGGACCCTGGCTGAGCAGGGGCGTTGGACTCCAGGATCTCCGGAGGTCCCTTCCAACCTCCACCATTCTCTGAGCCTGTGATTCTGTGAAATGTTAAGGCTAAAATTTTAGCACTCACATCCCAGAAGTTTTCTTTTCCTTTCTTCTCAGAATTGGTTCCCGTCGATGGTCGAGCCCATCACACACCTCCCACAATCGCCTGTAATGTGCTCATGTGGTGTTCCAATGTTATAGGTCATATGGATTGGCATGGGGTTGGTTCACCTAGTTGATTTAAACCAGTTGAGGGAATGGTTAGAACGTACAGCTAGCAATCTGGTTTTGGAGCTAAGGAAAGGTTTTGCACATTGAGTGACTACTCCCCAAATTACAGCTTGGTTGCCACTGCCCACGCACACAGGGAGCCCCATTCCCCTTGGGATCATTCCAGTTAATATGAAAGAGAGAATCAACCGTATCGGGAATAATACCAACGGTGCGTCTATATGATTGGGGCCTGGGCATACAAGTCTCGAACTCCCATCTCTCCATCATATGTCTAGCAAGCCAAGAATCTTCCACAAGACTTGAACTGGAGGAATGCGTGGGATCAAAACTGTCATGTCACCTGGGGGAGTGAACCAGACACCGTGCGTAGGGCCTACGAAATAGATGGCTCAGTGTTACAGTGGGGACAACAAACAATTGTGCTCGGGACCTGAGAGGACCACTCCCTGAGAGAGACCTGCCCAATCGAAGCTATTTCCAAGCAGGTGGTCATGAAGGGAGCACTGCCCTTCAGGAAAAAGCCTTTGCGCAGCTGCGCTATTACCAGAACGGAGCAGCTTCACGACCGCATCACACAGCTCATCAGCCTCCCCATCGACACACAGGAACAGGAGCCAATGCATGACAACCAAAGTTGCATTCATGACAGACTGCATGAAATAGGAAAACAGGTGGACTCGGCAGCCAGGAACTCCACATATGTCTTCACTCATGGATACAGAAGACATTCAGCAGTGTCTCTAGGCAAAGTGGCAGCAGAAAGGTTGGCAAAGATGCAGAAGGCTTTCACAAGAGCAAACGACCCCACTTTCTACCTGCAGGGCCAGAGAGAAGACTTCTTCACAAGTTTCCACATGTCCTGCCAAGCAGTGCCCTCTATCACAGCAGTTGCTGATTTTTTTTATGTGACGAGCTTTCAGGAGCTCTTTGACAGGCAGTGTCTGTGAAGACTGCTCTTGATATAGCCTGGGAAAGGAGCTCTAACTCTCCAGCTTTCAGTGGCCATCGATCTCAACTAGAAACGGCTATTCTCCTGTCTCTTGCGGAGGAAGAGAATGGTGAGAAGTTCAGGCAGCACATTCATTTCCCCCAACATGTTTTAGAAGGTTTCGTTGAGAAGTGTGTTAACAACTATTGCTTAGACAAGAACAATTCAAGGCTGAAGAACTTGTTCCATGTTTCCCTGAATTCATTCCAGACTCTTGCTGCTGCTGCTAGCTTTGCGCCTACAACTCCAGTTGTCCAAGAGAACTGTGGCAATGTCTCCCTGTGGCTAGAGGAATTTGGGAGCAGACTTGGAGCTAATTCTGAACTTCCCAGAAGTCATCTGAAAGCATTGAGCATCAAGAAAGAAAGGAGCTAGAGCTCCTGAAGGAGGCAATGAGTAAAGCTCTGGCCCCTGTGCTAGCAAACCTGAAACAGGCATTTTCCATGACTCATCTGAAAGCTTGGAACTGGAAACCTCATACAATCGGAGTTGAAGGGCTGCACGGCTGCTGGAAGCAATGCCCGTTGTGCAGCGCTCTTTGCACAGACACAATACGTGCTCCTGATGGGGACCACAGTGTTCACTTCCATCGCCTTCAAGTCCTCAATGGTAGCCAGTGGGTTAGAAGAAATCAGTTGGTCCCTGCCCTTTGCTCCAGTCTTGTAGCAAGTCACTGTTGCCTCGTGCTTGAGGATAACAAGGAAGCTGCCTATACAGAGTCTAGAGAAGCAGAAGCAGCTTCTGCCAATTGGGGCCTCACACCAGAAAGCTCCCCACAGGCATGCTGCAAATGGCTTGTGTGCCGTTTCCGCTCACAATTGCAACAAGATTGCTGTGCACAATTGGAGGGCACAGCAGCAACCCGTCCAGAAGGGGAAAAGTGCCCAAAGAAAGAACGAGCCACAGGCTCGGCATGGGCTTGTCAGGGACGACTCTGGGCTTTGGTTGGGCTTTGTGCTGGCGGGAGCTGTGTTGGGGCTGGCCTTGGCGGGCTGCGCCTTGTTGGGGTTGGGTGAGAGCAGCGTCAGGTGGGGCCTGGGGGTGCCCTGGCAGACCAGGTGTGTGGAAGTGATGTCGCCATGGCATCACAATGCCAGGGTCTTTCTGGAGGTGGGGCTGGGGGAAGGGCCGCTGTCACTTTGCCTGCGAGCGAGCGAGCGAGTGTGCGAGCGAGTGTGCGAGCAGGTGGAGAGCGTGGTGTTGAGCTGGGGCGAAGGAGCAAGGCAGCGGGGTAAGAGCTGGCTCCTTCCGTCTCTCTGCAGTCTCTCCTCCCCTCGGGGCGCTCTCCGTGGCTTTGTTGCCCCCCCAGCGCCCACCACCCGCTGCACGCTCCCTCGGTGAGCACAAGTGCCACAATCAGGCAAACGTCCCCGCCGCGAAGCCCAGCCACGCTCGGGCACCATTCTGCGCCCTTGCTGCTCACCACCCGGTGTCCCCGCGTCTCACGTGGGAAAGCAGCGGCGGGAGCGGGCAGCCAGGCAAGGCCGACGGAGTGAGGGCACCGTGCCCTGCTTTTTGCAGAGTTGCTCTCGGCGGCCTTTGGCTCTTCTCCTGGTGTCAGATTGACGCTGTCGATCTTGGGGTGTGGAGGAGCGTGCACAGGGTGAGCCGCAGAGCAGAGCGGAGCGGTCAGGGTCGGGGGAGGTTGGTGGAGGGGCGTTGGAGGGGCGGTGGGGAGCAGGGCTTTGGGGGCTGCTGGTCTGCCTTGGTCGGGGAGGGGGAGGGTGGCTGCAAGGGGCGGCGTGCTCAGAGGTGGGTGCTGTGTTTTGGGTGGCACTCTTGGAGCAGGACGTGGAGGCGGAGCGCTGAGCAGGCTGCACGCTCGCGGCGCGCTTCCGGTGGCGGCATGGAGCCTCGGAGGCTGAGCGTCGTGGGCGAGTTTGTGGTGCTGAGCCTCTTTGTGGTGTGCCTGGCCCACATGCCCTCGGTCGTCAACGTCCTCATGATCCTGTGCATAGCGGTGGTGTTGGTGCCGGCGGGGAAAAGGCCCTGGCCCAAGGTAGGAGTCAGCCTGGGCATGGCCCCGAGCTGGCGCGGGCAGCGAGAGGGCTGAGGCCGCGGCAGCACCTGCAGCAAGGGCAGCCTGACGGTGCTGCGCGCAAGCCTGCCTGCAGCCTCAGCTCTGCGTGCCCCGCGCAGCCCTTCCGCGAGCAGGGGGCCTCTTGGTGCAGCGTGGATGCTCGCCACTAAGGCAGCGCTCTCTTGGGCTGTGCAGGGGCCTCGCGGCAGTGCTGGCAGCCTGGGCAACGGCAGCGTGGACGAGCCCGGAGGTGAGCAGCCCCGGCCCAGAGCGTAGGCGCGCTCGGCAGTGCCTCCCGGCCAAGACAGCCCAGCGCCGCCAGCGCCCACCGCCCTCGGCCCCAGCTGGGGCTCCGCCGATGGGCTGCCCTCGCTCACTGCCTCTCTGCCTCCTCTTCCAGCAGCCTCCTTCCTGCCCACGGTGCAGACGCAGGAATGTGCAGCCGGCCGGCAGGCAGGGTAAGCGGAGGCCTGGCCTGCAGGGGGGCTGCCCCACAGCCCTGGCCAGGCCCACCGCAGGCAAGAGCCCGATGCAGCCCAGAGCCACAGACCTGCGCCTGGCCTGGGCCCCCCAAAGAGCAGGGCATGGCATGGCTAGGGCTGGGGTCGACGCGCGGGATGCCCAGGACATGCCGCATGCCTGCTGCTCACCAACTGGGAAGCCCCTTTGCTCCTTGCCCACTGCTGCAGCCCTGGCCCCAGCGCCCCCTCCGCCCGCACCCTGGCACCCTTTGGCGTCTGCCGCCGCAACCAGGGCTTCCCCCTGGGGCACCCAAGGCAGCCTCCTCACCTCCTTTCTCCCTCCCAGGCTCACAAGCGAGGACATCTTGTCCCCTCGCCACCTCCTGCCGACCTCCGAGCTGGACACGGATGGATGGAAGTTGGATGGCCCTCTCCCACTGCCACCAACCTCCATCCTGCTGGACGCTCCCCCAACACCTGCAGGAGTGCTGGGTGAGCTGCTTGTGCCCACAGCCCTCCCGCCATCCCCACCACGCAGGCGGGTCCGCTTTGGGCGCAACCAGACCGTGCTGCTCAGTGAAGAAGGTCACGAGCTGCTGGACTGCCTCCCCAAAGCCCCACACCTCGACTGGCCAGCCCACATCCCGCGCCGGTCCATCCTGCACTGTGCCTGGGCACCCGTCCCGCTGGCAGGGGAAGGCACAGTGCGGCCACTTTCACCCCTCGAGCAGTCCGAGGAGGAAGAGGACGAGGAGCCAGCGTGTGCCACCTCCCTGCAGCGCTGGCCCACCATGCAGCTCTGGAGCCCACCACCGGAGGTGCCCTCCCCTCCCGCTGCAGCCGCCGGCTGCACAGCGGCCCTGGCCTGCCTGCTGTGCCCAGCCTGCCCAGCCTGCCCTGCAGGCGCCTTCAGAGGGCTGCGCAAGGGCCTCCGCAGATGCGCCTCCTTCCTGCGAAGGCCACGGCGAGTGCTCAGGAGGCGCCAGGCAAGGGTCAGCTGATTGGGGCCAGCAGCAGGCTCCGCGCCTGGGCACACGTGCCAGTAACCAGCGCCCGCGGAGCTAGACGCCTTCGCCACCTCCGGGCCAGCGTCAATAAACCTCTGAGCAAGACTCTGTGGGAGGCGAGAGTGAAACACCATGTGAAGTGCTATGAAGGCGGCGCAGGAATGCTCCCTGAGTCTTAGGAAGCCAGCCGTTCCCCGAACTCAGGCTTTCCTGCTCCTGACAGGGCTGAGTAGAGCAGCAACATGCAAAAACATGTCTCCAGAACAGAAGTTTAAATGCTTAGCTCAGATGAACCATCACATAGGAAACTGGCTGTCAGAAGAAGTCCGTGAGATCCTTACAAAGCGCGGTGGATGTGATCCTGGGGGCACTCTGGAGCAAGATCTGAATTCCCCTGTGAATGGAGACTATGTAGCCTCCAACAGCGATCTGCAGAAAGAAGTTGTAAAACAGGGGAGAATTGATATTGGTCAGGGGGCTGAGCAGAAAGATTCATCCAAGCCATCCCCCTCAGCAGAACAGTGGGAGGATCCTAAAAGGAATGAGCGTTCCAGAGGCCAAGAGGTCCTCCACTTGATCAAACACCCGGGACGAGAAAATTGCTACGCAAGGAAAAGGGGGAGGGCAGATCTTCAGGTTATCGACAAGACTGCCCTGTGTGACAGCCAGCCCAGGATTGGCAGTGAATACCCCTTCCCTTTTCGGCACAAGCTGCTGATGCTGGACTACCGTGGAAGGTATCTGGTTTGCCAGGAGCATGGCAAAGCAAAAGAAGGCGTTCTGAGCACTCCGAATGCAACAAGCCTTGGCACTGAGTGCTCAGATAATGCCTCAGATATTGACAGTGAGTTTTTCAATGCTGAGCGTGAAGAAGGGGATGCCTCTGTTACAGCAGGTCTGACACACACACATGCCATGGACCTCCAGGTGGCGATGTTTCATGGTGCCCCTGATTTCACGAGACAGTACATTTCAACAAACCTCGCTTTGTGCCACTTGGCGCTCCCCCTCCTGCTACCAAATCCATGCACCGCACCAAGAGAGTTCCCTCAGCCAAGTTAAAAAGAGCTGGAAAGCCACGGAACAATTGGGAAAGCAGACCACAAGAGGAGCAGACCACAACTCAGAGGCACAAAAACAAACCGATTGATCAGGCAGACACACCCATCATGTCCTTCATACGGATTGGGAGTTCTCCTTCCTCTTCCAAGGCTCAGCTCCTGAATGCTCTGCCGACTAAACACAAACACGACACTTTCTTCCATCGACATTGCAAAGGCAGCACCAAAGGCTGTCTTCTAACGACAGGTGTTGTGGAGATCTCTTGGTCCTGTGCCAGTGGCAGTGCTGATGACACTTTTGACGGCTGTGTTGCTTTTTGTAACCTGCATGGAGATGCTAGAGGTCATGAACAACAATTGCCGTTTTTACAGCAGATCTCTTCTGTGAAGGAGGCTCTCAGTTAGCTGAGTCTGACCAGAGTGACAAGAAAGGCATGAACATTGTACGTGACCCGTGGCAGTCTCAAAAGCCTTTGATTTGTCTTTTCACTGAAGAAGAGAATGTTGCATGTGGCCGATCTAGCCAGAATGTAAAAAGAGGTATCCAGAACAGAAACACAGCAGAATTAGTAGAGGAGCTGGTAAAAACAATCAGAGATCTGCTAGCAAGGTGAAACAACCTTTTAAGGCTTGATGCTTGTCAGGACACAGCTCGCCAACGTGGATTTATTGTGGATAAAGAGGCAGAAGAGTGTGTGAGAGCCAAAGCAAAGGCAAGAACCTTGGTGGGATTCTTGACAAAGGAGAAATTGTGTTTGAGATCAAGTCACAGCTACTGCCTCTTCAAGGACAACTATGGTACCCATGGTGTAAAAAGGAGAAAGAGCTCCCCCGCTTGCAGGAAAAGAGGAACAAGAACATAGAACATCATGGGAGCCAAACTGAGCCAGAGAAGTGTGCAGGACGAAGAAAGCAACTCGACAGAGCGTTCCCCCTCAAGCAGCTGATGAAATCAGTCCTCGCTTTTCTCCAGGCACAGTCAAGAGACACCAAGAAATACTTGCTGCAGTGGAGGAAGGTCTTTAGGGATGACCTGTCCTCTGAGCACTTGGAGGAACTTCAGAAAGAGTATCATCAGTGATGGTATCAAATCCTGGAAATAAAGAACAGCAAGGAAAAAAACAGCATTGATGAATAAGTTAGAAGCCCTCTCCAATGCAGTCAATGATTCATCCATTGGTCTCAAGCGTCTTTTGAGAGAAGTAGGGCAGATTCGTGAAGCTCTAGAATCCTTGAACTCAAAAGATGAATGTTTTTGCAAACTACCTGAAGTGGCAGTCGATCTGACGGTTTCAGGGTATGCCCTTGAAGTGGTGGATGGTGATGCTTCGTCTGTACGGTGACGATGGCTTGGGGCAATCTTTGACAAGTTAATTGAGAAGCTAGGGGAGAGAAGAGCGTTTGTTCTCTCAGTGCTTGGCATCCAGAGCCCGGGGAAGTCAAGCCTGCTGAATGCCATGTTTGGTCTGCAGTGGAACGTCAGTGCGGGGAGAGGCACGCGGGGAGCGTTTATGCAGCTGCTTCAGGTGGACGAGAAACGCCAAGAGGCCGTGGACTTTGATTACAGGCTGATTGTTGACACAGCAGGACTTTGTGCCATGGAGGTGGCCAATAAGCAGTCACTTAATGATGACAAAGAGCTAGCCACCTTTGGCATTGGCATTGGCAACATGACTCTGATCAATATCTTGGGAGAAAATCCTGGAGACATGCAAGATGTCCTTCAGCTAGCTGGGCAGGCTTTTCTCCGCATGAAGCAAGTCAATCTTTCGCCAAGCTGCTGCTTTGTGCACCACAATGTTGGAGAAATAACTGCCCAGGAACAAAACATGCAAGCACAAAAGACGCCTGCAGGAAAAGCTGGAGGAAATGGCAGGGACAGCCACCCAGCCGCCCAGCAGGCGTTCTGCCATGTCACCTGCTTCAGCAATGTCATCCGCTTTGATGTGAACACCCACAGTCACTACTTTGCTCACCTCTGGGTGGCAAGGAAACCCACCCATCGCCCCACCCAACCCCACACACAGCCAGCACGTGCAGCAGTTAAAGAGCACAATTCTCCAAGCTGCCAAGAAGGGATCGCAGGGCACTATTTCAAGGCTCTCGAGCTTGAAAGTTCGTATGAGTGACTTGTGGAAGGCTCTGCTGAATGAAAAGTTTGTTTTCCCTTTCCAAAACACTCGGGAAGTTGCCGCAGACAACAGCTTAGGAACAACCGACAGCCAGTGGACCTGGCAGCTGGGGAGCCACATCCTAGACTTGCAAATGAAACGGAACAATCGGATTAGAAAGGGAGACGTTCCGCATGTGACTCGAAGAAGCCTTATGGAGGAAGTGCAAGATAAATATGAGACCCTCTGGAAAGGCTTGGAACCGTATTTCAGGGAAGATGACGCCAGTGGGCTTTTGATTCAGTGGAAAGCAAGCATTGAAAATCAACCGCAAGATCTGAGAGAAGCACTTGTGGAAGAGGCACAGAGAAAGTCTGCCGAGTTCATTGAACGGGAGAAGAATCCGAGCAAAGGGCATCAGAAGAAGCCAGAATGTGAACACGAGCTTGTCAAGAGAAGGCAACTGGTGGCTTTGTCGCTAAAGAAGGAAGAGCTGCATGAAGAAAAGCTGAGGCAACACTTGGCTAGCCTCTGGAAACAATGGCTCTACAAAGTATCTTCCAGTGCACCTCCTCCTGCAGAACCAAACATAAACCTCCCTAGTGAGACCACTCTGCTGGAACATTTCAAGCAAGAGCCAAACAGAGAGGAAGAAATAAAATGCTTCTTGCCAAAGGATGCATTTCCCATGGCATCCCTTGCAGGCAGTGCAAGAGATCATTGCTGCTGGAAGCTGCATTTCATTTCATCCCTTTGTATTTCAGATGCTAGTCGTACTTCCCAAAACATGTCTACAATAAACTCGCGGGCTAGCCTTCTGGTCAGGGTGTCTGCTGGTGCTGGGCTTGTGGCGGGGGTGCAGGGGGGAGTGGGGCGTTGTGTTGGGGGTGCTGGTCTTGTCGTGGGGGGTGCAGAGGGGAGTTGGGCCTTGTGTTGGGGGTGCTGGTCTTTGTTTTGAGGTGCAGAGGGGATCTGGACCTTGTGTTGGGGGTGCATAGGGGATCTGGGTGTTGTTGTGGGGGTGCTTAGAGGAGGTGGGCCTTGTGTTGGGGGAGCTGGGCTTGTCATGGGGGTGCAGAGGGGATCAGGGCCTTGTTTTTGGGGTGCTGGGCCTTGTTTTGGGAGTGCTGGGCTTGTCGTGGGGGTGCTGAGGGGATCAGGGCATTGTTTTGGGGGTGCTGGGCCTTGTTTTGGGAGTGCTGGGCTTGTTATGGGGGTGCAGAGGGGATCTGGGTCTTGTTTTGGGGGTGCTTAGAGGACGTGGGCCTTGTGTTGGGGGTGCTGGGCTTGTCGTGGGGGTCCTGAGTGGTCATGGTGTTGTGTTGGGGGTGGTGGGCGTTGTTTTGGGAGAACTAGGCTTGTTTTCGGGGTGCTGAGGGGATCTGGGCCTTGTTTTCGGGGTGTGGGCCTTGTTTTGGGGGTACTGGGCTTGTCCTAAGGGTGCTGAGGGGATCTGGGCCTTGTTTTCGGGGTGTGGGCCTTGTTTTGGGGGTACTGGGCTTGTCCTAAGGGTGCTGAGGGGATCTGGGCCTTGTTTTCGGGGTGCTGTGGGGATCTGGGCGTTGTTTTGGCGGTGCTGGGCCTTGTCATGGGGGTGTTGAGGGAATCTAGGCCTTTTTTTGGGGGTGCGGAGAGGGTTACGGAGCACTCGACCAGGTTGCCCAGAGAGGTTGTGGAGTCTCCTTCCCTGGAGATATTCAAAAGCCGCCTGGCCCAATCCTGGGCAATATGCTCCAGAGGACCCTGGCTGAGCAGGGGCGTTGGACTCCAGGATCTCCGGAGGTCCCTTCCAACCTCCACCATTCTCTGAGCCTGTGATTCTGTGAAATGTTAAGGCTAAAATTTTAACACTCACATCCCAGAAGTTTTCTTTTCCTTTCTTCTCAGAATTGGTTCCCGTCGATGGTCGAGCCCATCACACACCTCCCACAATCGCCTGTAATGTGCTCATGTGGTGTTCCAATGTTATAGGTCATATGGATTGGCATGGGGTTGGTTCACCTAGTTGATTTAAACCAGTTGAGGGAATGGTTAGAACGTACAGCTAGCAATCTGGTTTTGGAGCTAAGGAAAGGTTTTGCACATTGAGTGACTACTCCCCAAATTACAGCTTGGTTGCCACTGCCCATGCACGCAGGGAGCCCCATTCCCCTTGGGATCATTCCAGTTAATATGAAAGAGAGAATCAACCGTATCTGGAATAATACCAACGGTGCGTCTATATGATTGGGGCCTGGGCATACAAGTCTCGAACTCCCATCTCTCCATCATATGTCTAGCAAGCCAAGAATCTTCCACAAGACTTGAACTGGAGGAATGCGTGGGATCAAAACTGTCATGTCACCTGGGGGAGTGAACCAGACACCGTGCGTAGGGCCTACGAAATAGATGGCTCAGTGTTACAGTGGGGACAACAAACAATTGTGCTCGGGACCTGAGAGGACCACTCCCTGAGAGAGACCTGCCCAATCGAAGCTATTTCCAAGCAGGTGGTCCTGAAGGGAGCACTGCCCTTCAGGAAAAAGCCTTTGCGCAGCTGCGCTATTACCAGAACGGAGCAGCTTCACGACCGCATCACACAGCTCATCAGCCTCCCCATCGACACAAAGGAACAGGAGCCAATGCATGACAACCAAAGTTGCATTCATGACAGACTGCATGAAATAAGAGAACAGGTGGACTCGGCAGCCAGGAACTCCACATATGTCTTCACTCATGGATACAGAAGACATTCAGCAGTGTCTCTAGGCAAAGTGGCAGCAGAAAGGTTGGCAAAGATGCAGAAGGCTTTCACAAGAGCAAACGACCCCACTTTCTACCTGCGGGGCCAGAGAGAAGACTTCTTCACAAGTTTCCACATGTCCTGCCAAGCAGTGCCCTCTATCACAGCAGTTGCTGATTTTTTTTATGTGACGAGCTTTCAGGAGCTCTTTGACAGGCAGTGTCTGTGAAGACTGCTCTTGATATAGCCTGGGAAAGGAGCTCTAACTCTCCAGCTTTCAGTGGCCATCGATCTCAACTAGAAACGGCTATTCTCCTGTCTCTTGCGGAGGAAGAGAATGGTGAGAAGTTCAGGCAGCACATTCATTTCCCCCAACATGTTTTAGAAGGTTTCGTTGAGAAGTGTGTTAACAACTATTGCTTAGACAAGAACAATTCAAGGCTGAAGAACTTGTTCCATGTTTCCCTGAATTCATTCCAGACTCTTGCTGCTGCTGCTAGCTTTGCGCCTACAACTCCAGTTGTCCAAGAGAACTGTGGCAATGTCTCCCTGTGGCTAGAGGAATTTGGGAGCAGACTTGGAGCTAATTCTGAACTTCCCAGAAGTCATCTGAAAGCATTGAGCATCAAGAAAGAAAGGAGCTAGAGCTCCTGGAGGAGGCAATGAGTAAAGCTCTGGCCCCTGTGCTAGCAAACCTGAAACAGGCATTTTCCATGACTCATCTGAAAGCTTGGAACTGGAAACCTCATACAATCGGAGTTGAAGGGCTGCACGGCTGCTGGAAGCAATGCCCGTTCTGCAGCGCTCTTTGCACAGACACAATACGTGCTCCTGATGGGGACCACAGTGTTCACTTCCATCGCCCTCAAGTCCTCAATGGTAGCCAGTGGGTTAGAAGAAATCAGTTGGTCCCTGCCCTTTGCTCCAGTCTTGTAGCAAGTCACTGTTGCCTCGTGCTTGAGGATAACAAGGAAGCTGCCTATACAAAGTCTAGAGAAGCAGGAGCAGCTTCTGCCAATTGGGGCCTCACGCCAGAAAGCTCCCCACAGGCATGCTGCAAATGGCTTGTGTGCCGTTTCCGCTCACAATTGCAACAAGATTGCTGTGCACAATTGGAGGGCACAGCAGCAACCCGTCCAGAAGGGGAAAAGTGCCCAAAGAAAGAACGAGCCACAGGCTCGGCATGGGCTTGTCAGGGACGACTCTGGGCTTTGGTTGGGCTTTGTGCTGGCGGGAGCTGTGTTGGGGCTGGCCTTGGCGGGCTGCGCCTTGTTGGGGTTTGGGTGAGAGCAGCGTCAGGTGGGCCTGGGGGTGCCCTGGCAGACCAGGTGTGTGGAAGTGATGTCGCCATGGCATCACAATGCCGGGGTCTTTCTGGAGGTGGGGCTGGGGGAAGTGCCGCTGTCACTTTGCCTGCGAGCGAGCGAGCGAGCGAGTGTGCGAGCGAGTGTGCGAGCAGGTGGAGAGTGTGGCGTTGAGCTGGGGCGAAGGAGCAAGGCAGCGGGGTAAGAGCTGGCTCCTTCCATCTCTCTGCAGTCTCTCCTCCCCTCGGGGCGCTCTCCGTGGCTTTGTCGCCCCCCCAGCGCCCACCACCCGCTGCACACTCCCTCGGTGGGCACAAGTGCCACAATCAGGCAAACGTCCCCGCCGCGAAGCCCAGCCACGCTCGGGCACCATTCTGCGCCCTTGCTGCTCACCACCCGGTGTCCCCGCGTCACACGTGGGAAAGCAGCGGCGGGAGCGGGCAGCCAGGCAAGGCCAACGGAGTGAGGGCACCGTGCCCTGCTTTTTGCAGAGTTGCTCTCGGCGGCCTTTGGCTCTTCTCCTGGTGTCAGATTGACGCTGTCGATCTTGGGGTGCGGAGGAGCGTGCACAGGGTGAGCCGCAGAGCAGAGCGGAGCGGTCAGGGTCGGGGGAGGTTGGTGGAGGGGTGTTGGAGGGGCGGTGGGGAGCAGGGCTTTGGGGGCTGCTGGTCTGCCTTGGTCGGGGAGGGGGAGGGTGGCTGCAAGGGGCGGCGTGCTCAGAGGTGGGTGCTGTGTTTTGGGTGGCACTCTTGGAGCAGGACGTGGAGGCGGAGCGCTGAGCAGGCTGCACGCTCGCGGCGCGCTTCCGGTGGCGGCATGGAGCCTCGGAGGCTGAGCGTCGTGGGCGAGTTTGTGGTGCTGAGCCTCTTTGTGGTGTGCCTGGCCCACATGCCCTCGGTCGTCAACGTCCTCACGATCCTGTGCATAGCGGTGGTGTTGGTGCCGGCGGGGAAAAGGCCCTGGCCCAAGGTAGGAGTCAGCCTGGGCATGGCCCCGAGCTGGCGCGGGCAGCGAGAGGGCTGAGGCTGTGGCAGCACCTGCAGCAAGGGCAGCCTGACGGTGCTGCGCGCAAGCCTGCCTCCAGCCTCAGCTCTGCGTGCCCCGCGCAGCCCTTCCGCGAGCAGGGCGCCTCTTGGCGCAGCTTGGATGCTCACCACTAAGGCAGCGCTCTCTTGGGCTGTGCAGGGGCCTCGCGGCAGTGCTGGCAGCCTGGGCAACGGCAGCGTGGACGAGCCCGGAGGTGAGCAGCACCGGCCCAGAGCGTAGGCGCGCTCGGCAGCGCCTCCCGGCCAAGACAGCCCAGCGCCGCCAGCGCCCACCGCCCTCGGCCCCAGCTGGGGCTCCGCCCACGGGCTGCCCTCGCTCACTGCCTCTCTGCCTCCTCTTCCAGCAGCCTCCTTCCTGCCCACGGTGGAGACGCAGGACTGTGCAGCCAGCCGGCAGGCAGGGTAAGCGGAGGCCTGGCCTGCAGGGGGGCTGCCCCACAGCCCTGGCCAGGCCCACCGCAGGCAAGAGCCCGATGCAGCCCAGAGCCACGGACCTGCGCCTGGCCTGGGCCCCCCAAAGAGCAGGGCATGGCATGGCTAGGGCTGGGGTCGACGCGCGGGATGCCCAGGACATGCCGCATGCCTGCTGCTCACCAACTGGGAAGCCCCTTTGCTCCTTGCCCACTGCTGCAGCCCTGGCCCCAGCGCCCCCTCCGCCCGCACCCTGGCACCCTTTGGCGTCTACCACCACCACCAGGGCTTCCCCCTGGGGCACCCAAGGCAGCCTCCTCACCACCTTTCTCCCTCCCAGGCTCACAAGCGAGGACATCTTGTCCCCTCGCCACCTCCTGCCGACCTCCGAGCTGGACACGGATGGATGGAAGTTGGATGGCCCTCTCCCACTGCCACCACCCTCCATCCTGCTGGACGCTCCCCCAACACCTGCAGGAGTGCTGGGTGAGCTGCTTGTGCCCACAGCCCTCCCGCCATCCCCACCACGCAGGCGGGTCCGCTTTGGGCGCAACCAGACCGTGCTGCTCAGTGAAGAAGGTCACGAGCTGCTGGACTGCCTCCCCAAAGCCCCACACCTCGACTGGCCAGCCCACATCCCGCGCCGGTCCATCCTGCACTGTGCCTGGGCACCCGTCCCGCTGGCAGGGGAAGGCACAGTGCGGCCACTTTCACCCCTCGAGCAGTCCGAGGAGGAAGAGGATGAGGAGCCAGCGTGTGCCACCTCCCTGCAGCGCTGGCCCACCATGCAGCTCTGGAGCCCACCACCGGAGGCGCCCTCCCCTCCTGCTGCAGCCACCGGCTGCACAGCGGCCCTGGCCTGCCTGCTGTGCCCAGCCTGCCCAGCCTGCCCTGCAGGCGCCTTCAGAGGGCTGCGCAAGGGCCTCCGCAGATGCGCCTCCTTCCTGCGAAGGCCACGGCGAGTGCTCAGGAGGCGCCAGGCAAGGGTCAGCTGATTGGGGCCAGCAGCAGGCTCCGCGCCTGGGCACACGTGCCAGTAACCAGCGCCCGCGGAGCTAGACGCCTTCGCCACCTCCGGGCCAGCGTCAATAAACCTCTGAGCAAGACTCTGTGGGAGGCGAGAGTGAAACACCATGTGAAGTGCTATGAAGGCGGCGCAGGAATGCTCCCTGAGTCTTAGGAAGCCAGCCGTTCCCCGAACTCAGGCTTTCCTGCTCCTGACAGGGCTGAGTAGAGCAGCAACATGCAAAAACATGTCTCCAGAACAGAAGTTTAAATGCTTAGCTCAGATGAACCATCACATAGGAAACTGGCTGTCAGAAGAAGTCCGTGAGATCCTTACAAAGCGCGGTGGATGTGATCCTGGGGGCACTCTGGAGCAAGATCTGAATTCCCCTGTGAATGGAGACTATGTAGCCTCCAACAGCGATCTGCAGAAAGAAGTTGTAAAACAGGGGAGAATTGATATTGGTCAGGGGGCTGAGCAGAAAGATTCATCCAAGCCATCACCCTCAGCAGAACAGTGGGAGGATCCTAAAAGGAATGAGCGTTCCAGAGGCCAAGAGGTCCTCCACTTGATCAAACACCCGGGACGAGAAAATTGCTACGCAAGGAAAAGGGGGAGGGCAGATCTTCAGGTTATCGACAAGACTGCCCTGTGTGACAGCCAGCCCAGGATTGGCAGTGAATACCCCTTCCCTTTTCGGCACAAGCTGCTGATGCTGGACTACCGTGGAAGGTATCTGGTTTGCCAGGAGCATGGCAAAGCAAAAGAAGGCGTTCTGAGCACTCCGAATGCAACAAGCCTTGGCACTGAGTGCTCAGATAATGCCTCAGATATTGACAGTGAGTTTTTCAATGCTGAGCGTGAAGAAGGGGATGCCTCTGTTACAGCAGGTCTGACACACACACATGCCATGGACCTCCAGGTGGCGATGTTTCATGGTGCCCCTGATTTCACGAGACAGTACATTTCAACAAACCTCGCTTTGTGCCACTTGGCACTCCCCCTCCTGCTACCAAATCCATGCACCGCACCAAGAGAGTTCCCTCAGCCAAGTTAAAAAGAGCTGGAAAGCCACGGAACAATTGGGAAAGCAGACCACAAGAGGAGCAGACCACAACTCAGAGGCACAAAAACAAACCGATTGATCAGGCAGACACACCCATCGTGTCCTTCATACGGATTGGGAGTTCTCCTTCCTCTTCCAAGGCTCAGCTCCTGAATGCTCTGCCGACTAAACACAAACACGACACTTTCTTCCATCGACATTGCAAAGGCAGCACCAAAGGCTGTCTTCTAACGACAGGTGTTGTGGAGATCTCTTGGTCCTGTGCCAGTGGCAGTGCTGATGACACTTTTGACGGCTGTGTTGCTTTTTGTAACCTGCATGGAGATGCTAGAGGTCATGAACAACAATTGCCGTTTTTACAGCAGATCTCTTCTGTGAAGGAGGCTCTCAGTTAGCTGAGTCTGACCAGAGTGACAAGAAAGGCATGAACATTGTACGTGACCCGTGGCAGTCTCAAAAGCCTTTGATTTGTCTTTTCACTGAAGAAGAGAATGTTGCATGTGGCCGATCTAGCCAGAATGTCAAAAGAGGTATCCAGAACAGAAACACAGCAGAATTAGTAGAGGAGCTGGTAAAAACAATCAGAGATCTGCTAGCAAGGTGAAACAACCTTTTAAGGCTTGATGCTTGTCAGGACACAGCTCGCCAACGTGGATTTATTGTGGATAAAGAGGCAGAAGAGTGTGTGAGAGCCAAAGCAAAGGCAAGAACCTTGGTGGGATTCTTGACAAAGGAGAAATTGTGTTTGAGATCAAGTCACAGCTACTGCCTCTTCAAGGACAACTATGGTACCCATGGTGTAAAAAGGAGAAAGAGCTCCCCCGCTTGCAGGAAAAGAGGAACAAGAACATAGAACATCATGGGAGCCAAACTGAGCCAGAGAAGTGTGCAGGACGAAGAAAGCAACTCGACAGAGCGTTCCCCCTCAAGCAGCTGATGAAATCAGTCCTCGCTTTTCTCCAGGCACAGTCAAGAGACACCAAGAAATACTTGCTGCAGTGGAGGAAGGTCTTTAGGGATGACCTGTCCTCTGAGCACTTGGAGGAACTTCAGAAAGAGTATCATCAGTGATGGTATCAAATCCTGGAAATAAAGAACAGCAAGGAAAAAAACAGCATTGATGAATAAGTTAGAAGCCCTCTCCAATGCAGTCAATGATTCATCCATTGGTCTCAAGCGTCTTTTGAGAGAAGTAGGGCAGATTCGTGAAGCTCTAGAATCCTTGAACTCAAAAGATGAATGTTTTTGCAAACTACCTGAAGTGGCAGTCGATCTGACGGTTTCAGGGTATGCCCTTGAAGTGGTGGATGGTGATGCTTCGTCTGTACGGTGACGATGGCTTGGGGCAATCTTTGACAAGTTAATTGAGAAGCTAGGGGAGAGAAGAGCGTTTGTTCTCTCAGTGCTTGGCATCCAGAGCCCGGGGAAGTCAAGCCTGCTGAATGCCATGTTTGGTCTGCAGTGGAACGTCAGTGCGGGGAGAGGCACGCGGGGAGCGTTTATGCAGCTGCTTCAGGTGGACGAGAAACGCCAAGAGGCCGTGGACTTTGATTACAGGCTGATTGTTGACACAGCAGGACTTTGTGCCATGGAGGTGGCCAATAAGCAGTCACTTAATGATGACAATGAGCTAGCCACCTTTGGCATTGGCATTGGCAACATGACTCTGATCAATATCTTGGGAGAAAATCCTGGAGACATGCAAGATGTCCTTCAGCTAGCTGGGCAGGCTTTTCTCCGCATGAAGCAAGTCAATCTTTCGCCAAGCTGCTGCTTTGTGCACCACAATGTTGGAGAAATAACTGCCCAGGAACAAAACATGCAAGCACAAAAGACGCCTGCAGGAAAAGCTGGAGGAAATGGCAGGGACAGCTGCCCAGCTGCCCAGCAGGCGTTCTGCCATGTCACCTGCTTCAGCAATGTCATCCGCTTTGATGTGAACACCCACAGTCACTACTTTGCTCACCTCTGGGTGGCAAGGAAACCCACCCATCGCCCCACCCAACCCCACACACAGCCAGCACGTGCAGCAGTTAAAGAGCACAATTCTCCAAGCTGCCAAGAAGGGATCGCAGGGCACTATTTCAAGGCTCTCGAGCTTGAAAGTTCGTATGAGTGACTTGTGGAAGGCTCTGCTGAATGAAAAGTTTGTTTTCCCTTTCCAAAACACTCGGGAAGTTGCCGCAGACAACAGCTTAGGAACAACCGACAGCCAGTGGACCTGGCAGCTGGGGAGCCACATCCTAGACTTGCAAATGAAACGGAACAATCGGATTAGAAAGGGAGACGTTCCGCATGTGACTCGAAGAAGCCTTATGGAGGAAGTGCAAGATAAATATGAGACCCTCTGGAAAGGCTTGGAACCGTATTTCAGGGAAGATGACGCCAGTGGGCTTTTGATTCAGTGGAAAGCAAGCATTGAAAATCAACCGCAAGATCTGAGAGAAGCACTTGTGGAAGAGGCACAGAGAAAGTCTGCCGAGTTCATTGAACGGGAGAAGAATCAGAGCAAAGGGCATCAGAAGAAGCCAGAATGTGAACACGAGCTTGTCAAGAGAAGGCAACTGGTGGCTTTGTCGCTAAAGAAGGAAGAGCTGCATGAAGAAAAGCTGAGGCAACACTTGGCTAGCCTCTGGAAACAATGGCTCTACAAAGTATCTTCCAGTGCACCTCCTCCTGCAGAACCAAACATAAACCTCCCTAGTGAGACCACTCTGCTGGAACATTTCAAGCAAGAGCCAAACAGAGAGGAAGAAATAAAATGCTTCTTGCCAAAGGATGCATTTCCCATGGCATCCCTTGCAGGCAGTGCAAGAGATCATTGCTGCTGGAAGCTGCATTTCATTTCATCCCTTTGTATTTCAGATGCTAGTCGTACTTCCCAAAACATGTCTACAATAAACTCGCGGGCTAGCCTTCTGGTCAGGGTGTCTCGTGGTGCTGGGCTTGTGGCGGGGGTGCAGGGGGGAGTGGGGCGTTGTGTTGGGGGTGCTGGTCTTGTCGTGGGGGGTGCAGAGGGGAGTTGGGCCTTGTGTTGGGGGTGCTGGTCTTTGTTTTGAGGTGCAGAGGGGATCTGGACCTTGTGTTGGGGGTGCATAGGGGATCTGGGTGTTGTTGTGGGGG